>NW_004504308.1:0-2400000 GCF_000149335.2 Coccidioides immitis RS | reverse complement strand
GAAACCGAGAGGGCGAGCACCAGAACAAACCGATTGATCTTGATGAGGATGACAAGCAATTTATACCGGAAGTCCAAGATGATTCGGATGAAGACGTTGAATTTGAAGATGTTCCTCCTCCTGAGCTCAATTCCGTGCCCGATCTTCCGATCTTTGAGCGGGGTATTTTTGATGAATCTTTACGTCAAAATGAATTGGAGATCGCACGGAAAAGGCAGCAACTTTACGACTCTCGTCGACAAGCAGCAGCAGGGTTTGCCCCTCAGAGTCCGGCAAATACTGGAGTTGATGACAATGATGACCTGTTCGTTCCTAATCTGCCACGCGCTTCTGCTGCAGCAGTCGATCAGCTGTTTGAGGATGATGATGATGCTGAGAATCTCCGTCGTGCAATTCAGATGTCGCTGGAAGTACCCAAGGACGAAGATGTATCTGAAGATGACACTGTTATGGACGCTCTACCCAAAGGAAAGTTGGTGGAATCTCAACCCGAGGTCCCGGCCCCTGAGACTGCGAACCTACCTGATGCAGATGGTGACGATATGGATCTATTTGCTGCCATAGCTAAGTCGAAATCCACCAAACACAGCTCCACTGTCCAGCCCCTGGACCGACCTTTTGGCGGGCCACTTCCGTTTAAGCCATTTAAGGTTACTAGGATCACTAAAACTGGGTCGTCCCGGCTAGACCCAGTTGATGAGACAGCCGGTGGCTTTGAGCGGCTGCCGGAAACTAAAAAGACAGCAAAACCCCAGTCTTTACCGCCTTGGTTTGCAGGAAATACCACCAAGCAGGAATTTATCAGGCAGGAGATGGACGATCAATACTCCGGCGAGAATCGGTATCGACAAGCTGCTGAGTATCCAAGAATCTTGGGCAATCGAGAGATTGTGGAAACAATTGATTTGGATAAGGACGAGATGGAAGCGTCCCCTAAACCTAGGCCAATTGGCCCTGAATTGGCCCCTGAATGTGAAGCTATCTCCAATAACAAGGTCAAAAAGCCGCCTTTTTCAGTCATACCGGACAAGCAAATGGATGTTGAGGGCATAGCGCCGGCAATTGTGCAAACAGAGCTCACATCGCATGCATCAACACCAAATGATACAGGTATCGCTCAAGCTACCGAGGAGAAGTCACCAACCCCGGAATTCGAAGACGTAAACGTTCCTGGGGTTACAAAACCACCCGATGTGCCAGCCAACGCTGACCTTGGCCAGAATTCAATAATCCCCCTCGAGGTATCAGAAGATATCCCTGAGATGGATTTTGAAAATGAATATTCCGATCCCGAAGATGTTGAATTAATGCATCAACTTGCCGCCGAGACGGAAGAGCATGCAAGATTCGCTTCTACATTAAATTTCAAGAGTCAAGCTGAAAACGCCCATGACTACGAACGCGAATTAAAGCAGCTACGTGCTCAGCAGAAGAAGGACAGGCGGGATGCGGACGAAGTATCGCAGATCATGGTTGCTGAATGTCAGCAGCTTCTTAAGTTGTTTGGGCTCCCTTATGTCACGGCTCCAATGGAAGCAGAAGCCCAATGTGCAGAACTGGTATCCTTGGGCCTCGTTGATGGCATTGTGACTGACGATAGTGATATATTCCTATTTGGAGGTACAAGGATATATAAAAACATGTTTAATCAAGCAAAATTTGTGGAATGCTACCTTGCAAGCGACCTGGAGAAGGAGTACTCCCTCGATCGCAAAAAGCTTATTAGCTTCGCACACCTCCTGGGGAGCGACTACACGGAAGGTATCCCTGGAATTGGTCCGGTCACGGCGCTGGAAATACTTACGGAATTCCCTGGTCTTGAAGAGTTCAGAGACTGGTGGTCTAAGGTTCAAATGGGCGTTACAATATCAGATGACACTCATTCTAAATTCCGGAAAAAATTCAAGAAGAATGCCGCGAAACTGTTTCTACCGCCGGCATTCCCGGATAAACGTGTCGACATCGCTTACTTGGAACCCGAAGTAGACCCGGATCCTTCAGCGTTCCAGTGGGGAGTCCCGGATTTAGAGGCTCTTCGTCAGTTTCTGATGTCTACCGTTGGGTGGTCCCCCGAAAGGACTGACGAAGTCCTCGTCCCAGTTATCCGGGATGTGAATCGAAGGGAATTGGAGGGCACTCAGGCCAACATTACTCAATTTTTCGATGGGCCTCAAGGAGCCGGTGCCTTTGCTCCACGGCGCCGGGCAGGTGGACAGAGTCGCATGGAGAAGGCATTTACGAGGTTGAGGCACGAGGCTGCAGCCAAGCAGCAAATCGGTAATCCTGGCGAAGAGCCAGCTACTCCCGCCGAAGCCCAATCCGGAGAGGCGGAAGCTCGTTCCATGGCACAGGCAGCAAAGAAGAGGCAACGGAAGGGTCGAACTCCGGTTGCGCTGGAGGACGAGCCCAACAAGGTCCAGAGAAAGGGCCAGAAAAGGAGAAAAATAACTGAATGACTGACGAATATTTTGGATTTTGAGTTATGTGACACGAGGCGTTTCCGGGATATGGTTAGGCCACGAGCTGGCGCGAGAGATAAGCCTGGTTTGAGGGAGTGTTTATAGAGTCTAACATGGTCATTATTGGTTCGTTCGTCCTTTTTTGGCACGAACAGACCGGTATATAGCAAGTTTACCAAGATCCAGTAAAAATGCCCAAGTCAAATTGAGGTCCAACGGTGCATGGCAGCTACATTGCCGGGTTCAACGAGCTCAGGCGTTAACCTGGTTCCTGACAATCAAAACGTGAGAGCTGGTAGGCCAGATAGCTACAATTGGCTCAACCGGAGATCTATGACGTAGAAGCATCGTGGCCGCCCTCAAGTGGATCTTGGGGTAAGCTTAGCATCTACTGCTTTGCTGGGCGTTAATTCGGCGAACTGCTCAGCGCGGATGGCTGCTCGCTGTTAAGGCGCAAATGCAGTGTGTGTGATGTGCCGGGGCTGCAGGCGATTAATTAAGGCACGTATCTGTTTGGGCGCTGAGCCGGCACTGAACGGCGGAGGGCTGGAAAATCGCTGCATCCAGCGCGAGCGAGCCGTTCAGAATGGCCGGCTGAGTTCTCGCTGGGCGGTTAGCTTTGCCAGTCGCGCGGAAGCAACAGCCGGGCGGAGTGGATGGTCGTTGACTGACATCACCACAAAGCTTGCTGGAATTGAGTTGTCGCCGTCCTTCGTCTCCTCCCAACCAGCCAACGACGCCCGCATCAACCCTCTCTACGCACTTCGTCATCCACTGCCGGACAGACTATTTAGCTATCTGATCTATCTTGCTCGCCCGCTGGAGCTTGCGGTTCGCACCATCAGCCTCTGACATAGCGCCGTTCGATTTGCGCTTCCCCTCCTCTCTCCCCAGACTTCGCAGACCACCCGCACTCGACACTGCTGCACAAACACCCAAAACCCACCGTCATAGTGCGGCCTCTGGCCCGTATTCCTTTTTGTTCCGTCCATCTCCATTTAATTTTCTCTTCTCGGATTTAGCTTTGCAGTTATATTTTACATCATGCATCGGACGTATTCCATGCGCCATACGAGGGCGCCTACAGCTTCCCAGATCGAAAACCCCCCTCCTCCGATTTCGTCGACAAAGACTAGCAGGATCTTTGGAGGCGGAAGCCTAGGTGAGAACTGATATACCCAGCTTCTATCAATCGCCTGTGTTGTCAATTTTCGTCCGATGCGATTGTGTCTTCAACGCGGGCTATCACCAAACTCCTTCTCGGGTTTACTCGGGTTTGGCTCGCTTGAATCTATGCTTTCTTTTGCTACTTAGACCCAGCACAAGTTTACGGCGCGTGTATATAGTAGCGATATGCTAATTTACCTTGTATGTTTACAGGCCATGCCTTCCGAAAATCTGCAGCCGGAGCCTTCGGGCCCGATCTCGCCAAAAAGCTCTCTCAGCTTGTCAAAATGGAGAAAAACGTAATGAGGAGCTTGGAACTTGTTGGTAGAGAGCGGATGGAAGTGGCGGTGCGTTTAAAACGGCGTTTTCCTCGGTCATGGTAGCTCAAGACTAATTAGCATCCAAGCAACAACTGTCAATCTGGGGCGAAGGTTGCGACGACGACGTTTCGGATGTAACGGATAAACTGGGGGTCTTGATATATGAAATTGGCGAGCTAGAAGACCAGTTCGTTGACCGATATGACCAATACCGCGTCACCATCAAGAGCATTCGCAATATCGAGGCATCAGTTCAGCCGAGCAGAGACAGTACGCGACTCCTCGATATTTTCATAAATATGCCGCTGACATAGATGGTTCCTTAGGAAAGCAAAAGATTACCGACCAGATCGCACAGCTAAAATATAAGGATCCTAATTCTCCCCGTCTGGTAGTCTTGGAGCAGGAATTGGTCAGAGCAGAAGCAGAATCCCTCGTCGCTGAAGCACAGCTTTCAAACATCACCCGCGAGAAGGTCAAGTCCGCCTTCGCCTACCAATTCGATTCTCTTCGGGAACATTCTGAGAAGCTAGCCATTATTGCTGGTTATGGAAAACACCTTCTCGAATTAATCGACGATACCCCTGTCACGCCCGGCGAGACACGGCCTGCCTATGATGGTTATGAAGCTAGCAAGGCAATTATTCAGGATTGTGAAGAAGCATTGACCAACTGGGTTTCCTCGAGTGCAGCCGTCACCTCCAAGCTGTCCACCCGATCGCAGACGCTGTCCCAGAAGCGTCGAAGCAACATTGCTCGAAGTCGAGAAGGGGTTGATCTAGCAGGTCAAGATCAGCCGATGAGGGGCGATAGAGACTCTTGGATACCGGCGCAGGAGCATCCCGGGTATACTCAGTCTCACGGCGAAGAGGAGTTTGAGGAGGAGGCAAACGGTACCGCTGAAATTGATGGTCGAGCGGAAGCAAGGATTGCAGAATGAAAATGGCGATAGTAAAACCGTCAAGAGTCCCCCGACAACGCGTCTGTCTCCGCAACTTTCCTTGACTACCGGCCTCAAATACCCCTCAAAGCACTCACACATTGCAACAGTTTTGCGTCCTAGGTTGTGCATGGAACTTCTTAATGATGCTGCTTGTCGAAGCTGATCTTTACTGAGTCGTCCGGACCATGCCACACGTGTGTGTATACGGCCCTTGATTGTCTTCGCCTTTTCGTTCGCCGTGCTTTTCTTAACCTTCCTCATATCATAATATGATATTACCACTATCATGACGCTGCATAATTTTTTTTTTCTTTTTTTCTTTTTCATTCATCATTAATTTTTGAAATTCTATCCATGATTTTCAGTTTATGCGGGTAAAGGATGGCGCGAGGATATCACAGAAAATGATTATTATCATCACGGATAGGTGTTTGGGGGAGAGGAATGAATGTCTTGTCTTCTGTGGAGTGGCATCGGGTTTATGGAGTATCAAGAAGAGCACATATTGGTTGCACGAAAGCGAAAGAAAAAAAAAAAAAGCGCCATCTGTGTCGACTCCTTGCTTGTTGCTCATTCATTTCAATGTTGAATCTTTCTTTTTTAGGGATTAATTCCTGGCAAGTGGCTCCCTTTTCAAGCTGCAAGGCATCATTCTCTTTCTTGCTCTTGTAAGATAGACATAATATTATTACCCAGCTTATTTCTGCCTCCTCACCTGTTCAATCAACATGATCATGATCTACAATTGTCCCAAAACACTCGTCCATAAAGAAGGAAAAATTACCATAGCAACGAGACGGAGTTAACAATTCCTAGGCAGTCAATCATAGCTATCCCACCCCCCAACCAGATCATCAGCGCCAATTGCATAACCCATCCACATGTTTCTATATACCCACACGAGTCAACGCCTCTTCCCATAAACGCGCATAAAAGCCAGGGAACGCTAGGCTTAAGAAAACACCTTCCCTTCCAATTCCTTCACAGCATCTCTCCAAAGCCCCCTTCCGAATTGCTTCGCTCTCCCATCCTGGCGTTGTATCAGCTGCATAAGGAATTCACCAATTTGCTCCTCAGACATGTCCGAAGCATCTTCATTCGAGAATCCATACACTTTGCTCCCATATACATCAATGTCTACGTCGACATCGATACTTGGTTCTGCGTCTGCACCCTTCACGGCCGTGGGACGTGGTTTGATAGTAAAATCAACGTCGATCCTAGCCTTGGATCTATTCCCGGCTGGGACTATAGGCATAGATGCCGACCGTTTCTTTCGCCTTATTTCGGTTCTGAAGCCTAGCAGGATACATCGAACTTTCAGCAACGCCGGCTCTCCAGGGTTGGCTTCGACGGTTTTTAGTTTCGTGACACCGCAATAGTCAAGCATGTGGATTTCGTTTCGAAGGGAGGAAATTGTGTTCCACGTTTGCGAGATGTCAGAAAGGAAGGCCTTAGGAGAAACGGATTGCGTCAGATGAGATATACGCGTGCGGAGGGCGTGGAGCACCAGCGCAATCTCAGGAGTTGGATTAGGGCCATTTGTGATGGATCCTCTAGTTGCCTCCGGCGCATAACTTAGCGTCATGGCCAGATCCTTGGACTGTTGGGAAGTAAACGCTGCTGGATGGAAATCAAGTCTAAGCTCGTTACTATATCGCATAGACAGAGCGGGGCCGTATTTCGTGCCGGAGCCTGAGCTAACCGATATAATCGTCCAGCCAGAACTTTTCTCCAAATTTCGAACGACAGCTGTCGAACACGTTAGCGGGTTTTCGGTAACCGACGACGTTGCAAGCTCCTTACCTTTGAGGCTATCCACCTCATTTACGCTCCACCCACGACATTCCTCTAGGATGCTTTCAGCCTCCTGGATGTCCTTCAGCAGCTTCGCCTTTTGCTCAGTTCCTTTTTTAACAATATTCGAGGTCTTTTCTAAGTCCGATTGTGCTTTGTTTAGATCCTCCTTTCGCTGAGCAATTTCGAGATCGATCATCCTCAGCCTTTCCCTTGCTTGTTTCAGCTCTTCTTGATCGCAGTTTTTCATTTCTTCCACTGCTTTTTCAAGATTATGGGCATCAACCTGGAGCCTAGCGTGTTTATTAACTAGCTCGGGCACGACATCATCCAACAATTTCTCCTTTTTCGACAATGCCTCTGAGTCTCGATTCATTTCCTCGACGTGATGATCTAGCCCTTGTTTCAAACCCTCAAGAAGCTTCATACGCCATTCATACCACATAGATTTACTTAGGAGTCGAGCATGAGCTTTCACATTGCGAAATTGGTTGTCCATCAACAGGCGGATATCTGGTGGAGCGGTGATATATTCCTGAAACAGAGGGGGATTCTCAGCGTAAGTCTCGGCTTCAATAGATCGAATGATCTGTCGACCTTCAGAAATGTAGGACTTGAGTTCGCGACACGACTGAGAAGAATGAGTCAGTAAGATACAGCACATCAAGTGACCAGGAAACTCACGTGTTGATAGAGCTCAAGCATTGGAATGGTGCAAAACCCAGCAGCAACACAGTCTTCTAGGCTTATATTTTCTGTTACCTGTCCATCGACTTCAGTGATACGCCTCTTTTCCGCATCGGGAGCAATAGTATGACGACGCTTCGTTGTGTTGAGTTCCATAAAGTGAATATTTGTCATTTTGAGAAACTCCGAGAGTTGAAGAGGTTTGAACTCTGTCGATTGTGGATTGGCATGCATATCAACAACCTCTCGGTCAAGAGCCAAATCCTGACTATTGACATTTCCCCGAACGCTGAGATCTGCAACGTTGCAATGAGGTTGGCTCTTTGGAGTAGTACCATTGGCTTTTGCCGGTGATTCTGTCGAGTTTCGTAAGGAGAGGCGAGATACCTTTCCAACCGTTTCCGCCTTGGAAGGAGGTGCTGGCAGCTTAATATTCTTGACTGGACTAGATTCTCTAGCCCTAAGTCGCTTTGTGGCATTGTCCTCATCATCATCTTCCATATCGAGTTCGATTGGCCGTTTCCCCAGGAGACCTTTCGCCGCACCAACATGTAAACTTTTGCGGCCTTTAAGCTTGTTCTTTTTTGGCGTTAAGCTAGATATCATTTCCCTAATATTGAGACCGGTATCACGATCTATCCGCGGACTGGCCGTTACCGCCGTGTTTTGCTGGCCTTCGTGTTGTTGCTCCTTCTTGGCCTCTTCTTCAAGCTTGTGTGGGTCATTGAACCGAACACCGCGTGATGGTTTGATCGTTGGAGTGAACGTTTGGGCATCTTCCCCGATCGATCGCCTTCTATCGAGAATGTCTGCCACACGAGGAGAACCAAGTCCTTCTTTGTCAATACCCAGGCCAGATGGCGACCTCCTGCGAGCCTGTAGAACAATCTTAGGAGTGGATTGGCCATGCTGGAAAATAGATCCCGGCTTTAATGTAGGCTGCTGCGTGTCAGGTTTGGATACCTTTTTGGGAGATAAATGGCCTTTGTGCGGTGGAGAGGTAGTGGTGGGTGTAGCCGGTGTCGTTGATCTTATCACATGCGGAGATTTCGACTTGGAAGGAGAGGGCATCCGTTTTACGGGCGTTGTTTGACGGGAAATTGGTTTAGTAGGCGTTGTAGACGAACGAGCTCCCGAGCTTCTTGACCTCTTTGGCTTGAGGTGAATATGTGACAGGCTGGGGCTTTCGTCTTGGAAAGGCACAGATGTGATTCTCAATGGAGTTGAAGGTTTCGCAGGAGAGGGAACGATATTCTCTTGGAACGGTGAGCTGGCAGGTTCAGGGTCGGAATCATCTCCCTGCTTTGAAGGTCGAAGTGATGGTAGAATCTTCCCAACTGCGTTTGTCATTTCCATTCCAATTGTCTCATCCTCAAGGGGCTCAGTCTGCTCTTCAATAGGAGGAAGGATACCACCGACTGCTCCAGTCATCTCCATATCCATCTCAGTCAAATCTGGATAGATACTCTGATCTCCCTGCTCCTCTGTTTGGGGAGATTGCTCCTTGTTGACGGTCGAATTTTCATGTTGAGCAATGTGCTTTTTGAGCACCCCGCCGAATACAGAGGTAAATTCCATAGTCATCTCTTCATCCTCTGCAATGTCGCTATCTCCGGAAAGCTCTCGCGATGGTGACAAGTTCCTATCAATGCCGCCAACGACGTTCGTAAATTCCATGGTCTGCTCACCCAAGTGTGTTGTGGCCCCGGATGTACGTCGATCCATATTTGACTCGTAACCAACGGGCGATTGTTGGTGTGGTTTCGATAGAATTCCTCCAATGGGTTTCGTTAAATCCATACCAGTCTCATCGTAATTGGCATCATCATCATCATCTTCTTCTTCTTCTTCTTCTACACCACGATGATGCTGTGGATAATTTGACGACCGTCGAAACGGGTTCACATTTTCCTGATCGAGACGGGAACTCAGATCTTCAGCGTCAAACTCTGAATGATTTGTCCCTTTCTTGATCCATGGCTTAAAAGCACCGGCTATTTCATGTTTGGCATATTCCATAGAGAAATCTTCGTTGTCATCGCGGTCAATGCCATTGCTACCAGCGATTTGTGCTGCCAGGCGCAGCGACCGATCAAGCCGAGCACTTGAGTCAGTAGTGGAGCCATCGGAATGAGCTGACATCATCGAACGGCCGGTCGCATTGTCGAGACTCATTGCGGTATTTTCGTTATCCATGTATGAATCTGAGAGACTATCCTCGTTCTCCGGCGCTAAAGATGCGATGCCAGTGTCGTCACCCTCTACCCCTGAATCACCGCTAAATGGGCTAGAAGAAAAAGCATCATCATTGTCAACATTGTCAAACTCGCCATGGGGAGTTCCAGAATTGCGCCTGAGGCTCCGTTGGAGAAAATCTTGCTGCTTCGCCGGCGAAAACTGTTCGAGATCATCGTTCTCTTCCTCAAGAGAACGGGGAGACTCCGACGGGTTAGCTTGATATTCCGTCGTGAGCGAAGAAGCCCGTCTGGTAGAATTTGTCGAGGCCGACGAGGTCGTTGAATCATCCATCAGCTCAACAACATTCCATGTATGTAAGGTAGCTTCCGGGGCAAAGGAGACCCGACGATTGGCTTCATAACCGCTAGTTAATAAAATGCGACCGGCGATAAATATGCGCGCCATGGACATTGGTCACGTACCCATAGATTTCCTTCTTGCAGCGCGCTGTTCAAGTATAGCCTGTTTATGTTCATGTCTTTCCCTCGCCTCTCGTTCCCTTTTTGCAGCTTGCCGTTCTTGTTCTGATTGGAGTACCCGTCCGCTATTAAGAGCGGGAGTTGGATTAAACGTGTCGAACGGGTTCGGCAAGCTTTCCGTCCCAACCACAGGTACCGGCGGAGGAGTCGAGAAATCAATAAGAGGTGCATTATTACCCCTAGCACTACTCAACCTCTGTGGACTCCGCCCAGGCGTTCTCTTTCGTGTCTCTTCAAATGACGGAATACTTTGTATGGGGGACACTGGAATTGCGGGTTTAAGGATCGACTTTAGAGGAAACGGTATAGTAGACTACAGAGATAAGAATCATGAGCAATCCGAGTAAATTCCCTTCGTCTACACATTCTTACCTTGCGGCGGTTTCCATGCCCATCTTTCAATGCATCCAATCCTCCCGGGCCCAGACTCTTGCTCCGAAGCTTTTTATCTTTCGCGGCCTTTGTTTGTAATGCGGTTCTTTGCTGCTTTGCTGCATTCGCGTCGGTAGCCAAGTTCTCCTTATCACTGCCATTTCGAATGGATGTCTGGGGTATTGGCGCAATGGAACGCCGTGATCTTGGGCGGGAATCACCTCTGGATGCCATCTGCGCGTCTGTCCTTCATAGAAAACAGCGGTGAAAGCAGCTCAGGAAAGCACTTTGCAAGGGGGTCAACAAGCCAAATCCAAAATATCCAAAATGTCCGATGCTCCAGCTCCAACCCGAAAAAGCAAACTGACCGTCAAGCACGACTGTTCAGCGGCGAGACCGTCGTCGTCGACCTGCTCAGATGCCGCCAGACGGAGAGGCGCGTCACTGGTTTCCGTTTCCGGCCTAGCGCTGTAAACAAACCGAAAAGCCCTAGCCGAGAACCACTAGCACCGGATTCGGACTAGCGCGGTTGGCGGCCTTCCCACATTGAATCGGCGCTGAACAACCACACAAAATCTGGAAGAAAAACCCCCGACGACGAACCCGCGACTTAACCACCTCCTCCAGACGACCCTCCCCCAACCCGCCAGCTCGAGAAACCCTCCCGAGTCAGTGTTGGAAGCCGATACACCGCAACCATGGCGACAGAGTTGACCGTGCAGTCTGAGCGCGCTTTCCAGAAGCAGCCCCATATCTTCCTCAACTCGAAGGTTAAGTCCAAGAGCAAGAAGGTCGGAAAGGGTGGCCGAAGATGGTATAAGGATGTCGGTCTCGGATTCAAGACCCCCAAGACCGCCATTGAGGGAAGCTACATCGGTATGGATGGACCTTTTTCGCTCGCTTCAGTGCAGTTTTCTTCAGTTTTGCAGCGAGATGTTCGGCCGTTTTCTGCGATTCCCGTGATAATATCTGGACCCGCGCGATAGCGGAGATGCCGGTATTGCTGTGGTGTTTTTGCGATGCGGAAATGTTATCCTGCGCCTTTTTTGACATGCCGAACTACTTCCCCGGGATTCAATATCCTTCAAATTTGTTTTCTATATCGGATGGGACTAACATAGTATTCTGCTCTTTTACAGACAAGAAGTGCCCATTCACTGGTCTCGTCTCCATCCGTGGCCGTATCCTGACCGGCACCGTTGTCTCCACCAAGATGCACCGTACCGTCATCATCCGCCGGGAATACCTTCACTACATCCCCAAGTACAACCGTTATGAGAAGAGACACAAGAACCTTGCCGCTCACGTTTCTCCCGCATTCCGTGTTGAAGAAGGTGACCAGGTCACCGTTGGACAGTGCAGACCTTTGAGCAAGACTGTATGTGGACCTCGTTTGTTTTGTACCGACCCCGGAGAATTGTGGCGCTTTCATATTTACGGAGCGAATATGCGAGTCATGGGAGTCGAGAGTATTGACTTTTGGCGGTTGCGATATCTAACCTCTACGTCTTGCTTTACAGGTCCGATTTAACGTCCTCCGCGTCCTCCCCCGCACCGGCAAGGCCGTCAAGGGATTCAGCAAATTCTAAATGGCTTACGGTTGGAGGGGAGTTTGTGAGATACTGATGGGTGGAGGTATATCAATGAACGCGAGCGCGGACGGCCGTTGCCCCATATCAGAGGTTCCTCGAATAGAGACAAAGAATATGGAAAGAACAACTAGCTGTCTAAGCTTGCTTTTCAACTTTGGCACGACTAAGCAGTAAAAGGCTCACGGTAACCCTGTGTCACCCGGCGGGGGTTTCGCATTTGTCTTTTTAAAAGGATTTTTACCATTCCAACATTATGATGGAGTTTTTAGCTGCCAATGCCATAGGGAAATTCAATTTTTCATTCCGTTTCAGACTCGGATTTAAAAGCGCAGTTATTAGCTCCGTTAAACCTCTTCTCGACAACCGATTCCTATCCCATCATTCCTCTTCTCCACAGAGAGGGCATCAAACGCAAATGACACTTTCAACAAGTGGACGCGGACATATGCATAACGCATGAATTGCACTAAAATAGCAAGGCAGCTCTGTAATATCAGCTGTTAAGTCAAATAAGCTCTCCATCACCTCACAATCATTCAGAACCGCTAATGCGGTTTTCCATTCCGCAACATAGATTCAAACACCACCAATATCCACAATGAGAACTTGCATATATCAACTCTCAAACGAGTAAAAGATGGAAGAAATAAACCAGCATCTGTCAAATCCATACTTCCATTGGCCTTGTCAAAAGAAACATATTAAATGTAACCAGATCAAGTAAACATGACACGCAGGACCCAGGTTAGTATCCCATAACATTTGCAATATGATTTCGGCTCTTGGCGAATACATCGATTTGCTCTTGCGGGTTCAGACTGCAATCTTCATCAACCCAGTCTGCATTATCAGAGGGTTCCACAAACTCCCAGCCGTCATCTGTACTAGAGGCTTGCGAGCAATGCTTATGGCTCCACTGGCTATTTGGGTTACTTGATTTTCGTATTGAATCGTACCCTGCCTGGACCCCTTTGGAGAGCAATTGAAACCCATCATCTCCTTCCATTTGGAATCTCCAGCTTTTTGAGATCTTGATGGCCAGCTCACTTGCATATTTTTGAGGAAATTTGGCTTTGCAGAGAAGTCGTCCTAAAAGATATCCTGTGGATCTATTTGCTGGTGTTTTCTGAGCAATCAATCGTCTTTTCAAAGGGTTTCCATTCAAACGGAATGATTTGATGGTTGATATTTGCAAAAGCTCCTCATAGCGACTAGAGAGATCCAGGAGATCTTTAGCTCTGACGGATCCAACGATATGCTCTGAGGATATATCACCCCAGATAAGGAATTCGCTGTATCCACTGTATGGGCGTTCATGGCTCTCTAGGATCAAGGGTTCATGCTTAAGGATATCCACGGCGGAGAAGATCCGCGTATTATCAAAGGAGGAGAGATCAAAAACTGTTATCATCCCGTCATCTTCCTGAAGTGCGCGCTGAAGCGGGGCTAGTGGGGTGTCAAACACAGAGATAAATGGTGTTTTGACTTTGCATCTTGTAAGATGTGACCGGGCCAGGGACTCGATAACAAGTGGATCGAAATTTGGCTGTGACATGTGGTTCGGTTGATTTGCCCATATACCCGCAACAAAGTACGAGCAAGTGTTCATGCCACAGCTTTTTGAGCTCCAATATCGAAAAGCAAGATAGGGCTTTCCGTTCTGCACTGGGGACATGCTGTCAGGTTGAGGGATTCTTAACGTGGAGTTGGGTGAATTGGGGGTGGTTGAAGAACTGCTCCTATCATCCTCGAGAATGACTCCGTCGGAAGCTGGTGAAAATGTTGAAAAATCTGCTGGTGGCTCCTGTTCTTGCCTCTTAAATATCTCAAGTCTCTGTACAGGAATTTCAGTTGGTTCAACGAAGGAATGTCCAGAAGGTTGGATGAACACTGGCGTGTGCTGGTTGTTTCTGATAAGTGTCACCCCTAGACCGCGAGCCGTAGTGATAATCAAGAAAAGGAGATCGTATTCCCTCTTTGCCAAGGACGAGGAAGAGTTGATCTTCGTCCAGACTGGGAATTTCTTGTGCTGCATTGTGTGGTACTGCGAGTGGATTACCCTTGTAGGCATTCCTTGAAAGTATCCACTTAAGCTCAACTCTCTTGCAAAAACTCTGTTGAATATTCTTGCTAGATCATCCCATTTGTTTTTGTAGTACTTTCGGAGTAAACAAAGCACTATTCGCTGGCCGTCGGTCCAAGAATGGCGGTTTGGTGGCGAGCTGAAGTCAAGTTCCTGTGCCATCGCTCTTGTCTCAACGATAGCTTTGTCTGGTGCGGAAGGGTATCAAGTTAGATGGGCAACGTATACAAATGAGAATTATCAGATTTGTGAGAGTCACTAAAGCGATGAGTATCAGTAACTCGATGAGAACCGGTGGATGGAAAGATGAAGAGGAAGGATAAAAATGGAGGAGGAGAGAGAAAGAAATGGCAAGAGGGGTAGAGGCAAAGAACTGGGTCATAGGATAGGTTACTATCCGCCAACAGTCAGGACCCAGCATTGTGCTTGTGGTCCTCGTTGTGTTATTGAAGGTCGAGGTTGTGTTTCAAATGATGGATGGAGTGAGCGGGGTAAAGCATTGCTGGTGCGGATGTGCGCAACAATCATGTACGGAGTACGCAGTAGATCGTCTCGAAGTGTATAACGTATGGAATGTCTCAGGAGACATGATGGCTATCAACAGCAACTGGTATTCCCAAAGAAATAAAGGAACGGCTCCGTTCAGGGAGCCACTTTGTTTCAGGTTCTCGTACAGAGGCTGGATATAGGATCATGGATCCATGCCTCCCCCATCGCCACCATCGCCATCACGATCACGCGTGCCCAACGCAGCAAAATGACCGCCCATCGTCGTCGTGTTAAGGCTGGCGAGGGCGTCGAGAGTGGATCGAGGGCAGCTAAACCGAGTCAGGGTTAAGTCTAGTCACATGACCTCACTATAGGGCTGACTGGCTAGTTGAGATGATATAAGCAGAGGGCTTTGGTGCCGCGGAACGGGCAGCGAGAGCGAGTTGACAGAACAGCATAGACCGTCGCATGCAGCCATGGACAATCCCCAGGCAGTGTCGTATCTCGAGTCATTGCTCAACAGGACAGTCCGATTGCACACCTCGGACACACGCCTCTTTGTAGGCCTCTTCAAATGCACCGACAATGTGAGTTGACTTTTGTTGCGCCCCTCGATTCTTTCCTTGCTTCTTCCCCCCTCCCCGCGACTTTTCTCACATAGAGATTCCACCCGTGGGTATGTAGGATCGGAATATCATTCTCTCAAACACCTATGAATATCGCTTCCCAACTCCCGTTGCTTTGAATGAAGCGATTGCCCAGCAGGGTTCCGAGAATCAGGAAGTGGTCAAGGCAAACATGACAAGCCGCTTTATTGGTCTGGTTGTGGTGCCTGGGCAGCACATCACGAAAATCGAAGTCGACGACCCTTCGAAATAGACTACTGCGGCGCTGGTCAAATGGAAAGCGATCATTGGGTTCCGAATCTTCCGAGGACGACATTCATAGAAGCTGGCACGATAAGGCCACCCGATGGAAGTAGCAAAAGAAAAGAAAACGCAGCCCAAAAATAGAGAGGAGTCACAAGGGCGCACGGGAACAGCCAAACAGAGCGGCAAAGCTCTCCTATCTGTGATCCCTTGGCGTTAATCCTAAGTACGGGAGGTGAATAGGAAACCAAGCGGCCACGTTCTCCGAGCTGCATCAGGCCCCCGTTAATTACTTGGTGATTGCTCATGCGCCGATAGGAGTTTACTGAGGAACACAGAACTATTTGTGTTGACCGTGGCGTTCGGGGCATAACCCCCGCTCATGTTAAAAGCTCTTGTTGCGTATTCCTATTCATATCACACAGTAGTCCATTAGCATGATTTTTGTAACCCCCAAAAGCCGTCCTTTTGGAGGAACCCGCGGAGGGAGGTGGAGGTGGCTGAGCGAAGCCGGTGTTTCGTTGGAAGATCCTGCTCCGCACCATATAGTTATAATAGCTTAGCTATACCTAGTCATGACCTCCCTACATTGAGAAGCGCCAAACGACGGGCAGCCTCTATGCCGGTTCTTTAGAGCTGCGCGACATGGACTGTCGGATCACTATGTAGTGTATGTATCTTTCCAATCCGAATGTCAGCAGCGAGGTTCGGGCGCCTGTAGCGTCCTGAATGCAAAGAACGGAGCCACATCCAGCCTCGTGCCCCGAAGCCCAGATCCATTAAAGCTGCTGTTTTCTCGGGTTGGGTCGGCCAGTTCTCGGAGATCCAATCCCCAGCCCTGCCGGGACCTCTCGATGGGATGTTGAAAGGGCGGAAGAGGCGATTTTTAACAAGTTAGCTGATCGACAACGCGAGATGCCCGATCCAAGAGCTCGTTAAGCTTCCGCCGTGCGGACATTGCCTCGCGATTGGTCGCGATTACCACGGGTCCGGACCATACGGAATCAAAAGCGAGGCATCAGATACATTGAAAACCCGAAGGGGACGTGCTTGAGACCACGTACGTATCCATGGCGCCCTCTCGAAGCACGACTGATGGATAATCCGTTCTCGAGTGCAGGGTCATCGGGTCAACTGACTGTCATTGAAGCGACATGTTTTGTCAGTCCTGCTTGGGTAGACCAGTCACTGTCTGAGACTGCTGCTGTCAAGACTCTGAGAGCTCGGCGTGCATGTGTGTGTCGGTCCAGCATACAGGACACGCTTTGTGAGAGGGTGCAAAGGCTTGACCATGGTTGTGCCACTAGGATAGTTAACCTTCTGGATGGGTGGGAACCATGTAGGCGGTGATGCTGTTCCATTGGCCGCAGTGTGTTCCTTTGCAGCAGATGATGGATAACCAGTTCATTGTCTTGGGGATTCCCATTTTAAATATATATATATATATATTTAACTAGTTATATATAACAAAGCTGTGTAGTTGACTTGTGCTGGCTGGTCACTGATAGCTGCATACTCTGTACACTCCCATCCATCAACTCCAGCACCGAACCCACCTTGCCGCGGCGTGGTTTGCTCTGGTGCTTTTTTTAGAGCGGGCGGTTTCGTGGGCTTTTTCTCCAGCCCGAGTCGCTTAGTTTGCTTAGTGTGCGCTGCCGAAAGTCTAGACACAACCCAGCCCTGCTTGGTCTGCCGTCCGATTCTGCTGCTTGTCTCTGGTTTGTCTCATCCACTGCTACTCTGTTGCCGGCCAGCTATTCGTCCATCTGCAATTCCCACTTCCTCCCCATCAACTGCTGTTTCTCTGCAAGGTACACATCCACACGGCCACCACCTCCTTACAGCTAGTTTATCACATCTTCTTCTTCTCCTTCTCCTCCTCCTCCTCCTGCTGCTGCTTGCTGAAAAAGCACACTCACGGAACCCAATCTACAGCGCCCAACAGGTCTGTCCCGTACCTGCGTCTGTGCTTTTTTGTGGCCCATGACAACTCCGACGCCACTCACTCCCATCTCTCTCTAGCTTTTGGAACCAGCTGCTCTACTCTGGAAGCATCGTCCCCCAGAACACTTCATCTGCTCACGCACCGCACTCCCTACCATCACCACCGACTTTTGCCACAGCCTGCTCGGCGCAGCAGTAGCTTCTCGGCCACCCCATGTGAGAGGTTTCCCTCAGGAACAACATCCCAATCTTTCTCCTCCCCAGCCGCTTCCCTCCGCAGTACCCCTGGTTCCTCTCCCTCTCCCTCTCCTCCCACTTCTTCTTCTTCGTCTTGCATTCCTGCGCTCAGACGAGCAGCAGAAATCACCGAACCTGGAGCCATTTCGCCGCGATCACCGTGCCCCTCCCGTGTCCTTTCCCCACGATAACTACGATCGTCGCCTGATTGTGTCCGTCACCAAATCGTCGAAGAAATTGGCGCGAACCACCTTTGTTGTGGAAGCCAGTTTCCTCTGCTACATCTGCACCCTGTTCGAGCCACCCTAACTTGGGATTGGCCCTCCTCTGCCCTCTGCTTTTTTACTAAATCTCGTTAATTTCCTCGATCGATCGCTCCACAGTTCTGCCTCGCCCCGAGTACCTTACCCCGCCCGCTGGGTGATCGTGTATCATGGGCCAGCAGCAGTCCAAAGGGAGCGGTGGTTCAAGGATATCTTCAGACAAGGGTGGACCCGAGTCCCTCCAGTCTTACCCATCCTTCTCTCGATCCGACACAAGGGACTCGACTCGCTCCATTCGCGGCTCCATCCGGTCCAAGATACCCGGGTCAAGCAAAAGCGACAAGTTCGACAGCCCCAAAAGTTCCAATGGGAATGTGACGCGCGGAGACATTGGCCCCGGGGATAAGCCAGATGGAGGACCTGTAGCGCTCCCCTACAGAACTACCTCGGATGCTTCTGTCGTTACAGACAAGTCCGCAGCTTCTCAAGAGGAGGATGAATCCGCCTCCCTTGACGTGCCGAGGCTTCCGCCGTCACCGCGACACTCAGCTTCCCTAGGTCGCGGCCACGAAAATGTCAATGCGGCGCAGAGATCAGGAGAGGTGGACCACGTCTCTGAGGCGCCTCCAACTGGCGCAGGACAGTCGATTGTGTCCCAGAAACCGGGTGAATCGATCCTTATAAAGAGAGATAATATGATCAATCCCGTTCTGCGTGACCTCAATGGGTCCTCGCCCTCAGAGAGCATTGGCATGAATGGTTCGCCCGGCATGGGAATCGGGTCACTTAAGTCTATCGACGTCGATGATATGATTACCCGGCTCTTGGACGCGGGGTATTCCGCCAAAGTCACTAAAGCTGTGTGCTTGAAGAACGCAGAAATCATCGCGATTTGTGCCGCCGTACGTGAAGTCCTTCTTTCGCAACCTGCCTTGGTTGAACTCTCAGCGCCAGTCAAAATCGTTGGCGATGTCCACGGCCAGTACACAGACCTGATTAGGCTCTTTGAAATGTGCGGGTTCCCGCCGGCTTCCAACTACCTCTTCTTGGGCGATTACGTCGACCGTGGCAAGCAAAGCTTGGAGACAATTCTTCTTTTGTTATGCTACAAATTGAAGTACCCCGAAAATTTTTTCCTGTTGCGCGGCAACCATGAATGCGCCAACGTCACTCGCGTCTATGGGTTCTACGACGAGTGCAAACGCAGGTGCAATATCAAGATATGGAAAACATTCGTCGACACTTTTAATTGTCTTCCGATCGCCTCTATTGTCGCTGGCAAGATCTTCTGCGTTCATGGAGGCTTGTCCCCGAGTTTGTCGCACATGGACGATATCCGCGGTATTGCTCGACCTACAGATGTTCCCGACTACGGACTGCTCAACGACCTCTTATGGAGTGACCCAGCAGACATGGAGGAAGACTGGGAACCCAACGAAAGAGGAGTGAGTTACTGCTTTGGTAAAAAGGTCATCATGGAGTTCTTGCAGCGTCACGACTTTGATCTTGTGTGTCGAGCACACATGGTGGTCGAAGATGGATATGAGTTTTTCAACGACCGAATTTTGGTTACCGTGTTTTCCGCCCCAAACGTAAGATCATCCTTCAATTTGACGATGTTTCAATGGTTCCTAACGGCTTCTTCACAGTACTGCGGCGAATTTGATAACTGGGGTGCAATTATGTCGGTTTCTGCGGAATTACTTTGCAGCTTCGAGCTCCTAAAGCCACTTGATTCGAGCGCTCTGAAGAGTCATATCAAGAAAGGCAGAAATAAGCGCAATAGTATTCTGAACAGTCCGGTAAGTTCGATATGTATCACCTGTCACGACCTCTCACTACCTTTTTACCTATCCTTGCTTTGCTCTCTACCCTGTCGATCATCAGTAGTATTTGGAGATATGCTTACGTATCTTTTAGCCTGCTCTTGTGTCCGCTCAGAGTTATTAAGCCTGGTTACGCTGTTTCCCACGACACTCTAGTTATCTAGTGAGACTCTAGGCCGATCTGGTCATGGGATGTCGCGCATTGCCTTCGAATTTACGCCGCTACCGATTTAAAATTTGCCGTACTACCGTCAGACATGTCACTTGAGCGGCCAGTGTTGACTGTTGTCCGGGTGTGGGCCATTATGTCCGCAAATTGCCCTCTTTCTGGGAGCATCAGGCGGCTATTGAAGCCCGACTTCAGGGTTTTGTTTTGGTTGCATACGCCCTGTCCGACGCGTAGATTCATACGCCGCTCCGGGATGGTCGCCACATTATTGCCCAGCATCACTTTTTAAGTTCACAGGATTCGATTGCCCTGTCCTCCATTGATCTCAAGTAGATAGACACACGTCTGACCGCAGTTTCCGACACGCCTTCGCATGCCTTCGCGTTAGCAAGCGCCACGCCTGTTCTTCTATCTCCCTTTCTGGATTGAGCGTATTGCACCGACTTTCGAGCCTCGCATTTGAGCACAACCGAGTACCTGAGTGACAGATCGACGCTTGGACTGGCATCGCACCAGGTCTATGCAGCTCTGATAGCACATACGTATGTGTGAGCGGTGCATGCAGTTTGTCCTGTTGCTTGTTCCCCACAGTGGACGCTGAATTCCCGCTCTCTTACGCCGCCACCCCCCGATTACGGAGGATTTTTACTCTGCTTTCTTGTGTGACATAACCTCCATGACCAATATGTGTTTTTCTTTTTTAATGAGGATTGCGTTTCTTTTCTTTTACGGAGCAACTACCTTGCTGACAAACCCTTAAACGTCCATACGCCGAGTCCCATTTTTTGTTTGTTTACAGGTGTTGAATTTTTATCTTTCCTGTCCCTTCCCCCTTTTTTTGCACTCCATGCTCTTTTGATGTCTTTCCGGTATTAAATATCTAGCTTGAGCAGCGATGTGCTTATTTATGCCTACACTCTGTCCATAACTTCATTCTGCCTTTGACCTACATACTCTGGAACGGAATTGGTTTTGTTAACTGGTTTGCCTTGAAAACATCTTCCCCCCCCCCCAAGCCGACCTAGTTTCAAGTTGACGGTTGTGCACCCTTTGTCCCTCTTTCTTGTACGTCCTCACTCGTCCTTCCCCTTCCCATCCGGACAGAAAATCAGGAAATCAACAAGATATGCAAAAAGTCAGGGGATCCAAGGATGTGGACCATGCGCTGCTGCAGTTACGCAGATCTGGTAAATTAGGTCCCCCTGCTTTTGCGTTTTTTCTTTTAAGGAAAAAAAAAAATTATCTTTTCTTTCATTCTATTTGTTTCTTTTTCTCCCCTTTTTTTTTTTTTTTTTTTTTTTTTTTTTAACCATTTTGTTCTGTAAACCCACTGGGATTGACGAGGTGCCGAAGATACAACACACTCTGTAAAGAACTCATCGGTGAAATGAAATAATAGCTTCTGAATGAAATGAAATAAAAACATAATTGATGAGTTGTCTTGATATCTCCTACACGCCCTTCGCAGTATAGAAGGTTCTCATAGTCCAGCTAGTTTAGATTCACGATATTCCAGGTTAAAATGAAATTGGAAGATAGTACAGTACTGCGTACACTTATGTAGCGTCCGAGGGACCAAATGGGGGCAATACGGATTTGCAAATAATAAATAGGGAGAAAATCTGGAGCTGTAGAGAAGAAAAAATAAACAATAAAAAGCCCTGTTGAAGTCCGATATGCTCGGCCAAAGGGTAAAGATTGCCCGACACGGGTCAGTCCGGGGTATGAAAGAAACAAAGTCAGGACCAGAAAAAAAGAAACTTCCCCAGAGCACATGTCAATAAATAAGCTGTAGAAGCGATGTCTTGTACTATCGTTTGCGGTAGAAAGCCCAGAATTTCGAAAGCAAATGTCAGTTATCCACACAGGGCAGGTCACAAAAAAAAGCACGGCAATAACCTAGAAAAAAATAATACATGTGATTTTCCTATCCTGTAGGTACCAACAAGAATTTGATGTAAACATTTCTTTCCCACTTAAAAAGGGGGGCATTTATCAAGTATGTCATTCGGCAGGTTTGTCGCTACCTGCGTCTGTAGCCTTCGACGGGCCTTCTCCTGCAGAGATCAGAGTAGGGGCAATTCGCTTCCTTTTCGGAGGTCGGGATGCAGCATCGTCGTTTTCAACTGCAGCAGCAGAAAGCTCTTTATCGGTTTCTTTTGAATCATCCTTCTCCGACTCGCTGATAGCGCCAAGATCTCTTTTGCCAAGAACGCTACCGCTGATAGAGCTCCTTGCGCTGTGCGAAACGCCAGTCATAGGAGTCTGAGGAGGTGTTGTAAACGAGAGAGGAGGCGGAGCAGAATTTGTAGCTGTGACCAAAGGAACAGAGCTTAGGGTTGGGGTCGGATTGTTGATAATCCCCGAACTTGAAGGTGGCATGCTTGAGCTCGTTGCTGCTGAAATGGTTGCTACAGAGCTGGCAGGACTCGCAGGTCCGGGTAAGGCTGGCGTAGATTTTACTACTTCAGGTGAGGTTACTAGCGTTGGGGTCGGTAAAGGAGTAGTCGTTGTTGATGGGGCATTTTGAGAGGCTTGTTGGTGTTGTTTATCAAATGAATAAGTCTGTCCTAATTCTCCGGGTGAGAATGCAAGAGTCGAGCAGAACCCATCGGAGGAACTCATTATCAAAGTGAGTCCATCCTGTGACCTATATAAATGTCAATATAGATAGATCTGAATAAATTTTAGTCGAAAAAGACCCACCATGTCAGATCGGTGAACGTCGCAAAGTGCAGGTTGCTCACGACGCACAACGGCGTTTGCTGTTGCGTATCGTAAACTAGAACCGCGTCTTGAGTGGCTACTGCATACACTATTCTATATGGTAGTGAAAACGCAGGGGGAGGCTGATTAGCCGTGGCTGTCTCCGATTCTTGATTTTTCGGTGACGGTAACGGACGAGAGGCATCACTCGTCGTCGAAGCCGACGTAGTTAAT
This sequence comes from Coccidioides immitis RS, assembly GCF_000149335.2. Lineage (NCBI taxonomy): Eukaryota > Fungi > Ascomycota > Eurotiomycetes > Onygenales > Onygenaceae > Coccidioides > Coccidioides immitis. Next base: position 2,377,126 of record NW_004504308.1, on the reverse strand, counting down.
GGTGGAGGGTCCATCGATGTAGTAGTGGGGCCTGGCAGATTGGAGGATATCACAGATTCGGGAAGCGCTACAAAAGAATCATCAACGGAGGAGGTATCAAGGGTAATATGGCGAGTAGGCTTTAAGCCTTGTCGAAGAGTGTAGAAGACCGGTGAACACTTCACAGCGACTGACGGCTTTTTGTGCCCTGGGAGGTGGGCTATTGGTGGTTTATTAAATCCAGCACGTGTGTAGATATACACGGTATTAATAATGTCTTCCGTTGTTTTGTGTGGGTCACCGTAATTGGGGAGTTTATATTGCCCTGCAGGTGTAAATAGTAAACTTCCATCAGGTGCAAATGTTAGCCGCCGAAAGAAGGAAGTGAACGTTTCGTTGGCATAAAGACTAGCATTCTTCACTCCAAGTCCACCTAGAAAACTCGGAGAGGGCATATCAAGCGGCTTGACAGCCGGCAATGGCATCGAAGGAGCAGGCGAAGCGGATCTTCGGATAGAAGGGGAGGAACCGAAGGAAGAGCGACGACTAAGCGATACAGGGGGTGGATCCATTGGCAGTAAGCCTGTCATAGGAGTGCCAGGTGCCGATGGCCCTGGCGAAGATACCGCGACAGAATTGCTGGTTGTCGACTGAGCTCTAAGTCCAATATCCGGTGGAGCGGGACTGTTCGATGATATGCGTCTCGCTGGCAAGTCCATTTTGAGAAACTTTCCATGCGAAGTCAAGGTGAACTGGCCATCCTTTGTTTTCAAAGTGTAAATATGAACTGAACGGTCAGAGGATTGCGTAGCAACGTATTCGTTTAGCGGATCCCAAGCGACTCCTTGCACGTAGTGCGAGTGTTCTGCTATCTGGCGCACCATTTGGCCTAATCGCATAAGGTCAGTGAGAAATCGAGGAAAACAATCGATATAGCATACCAGTTTGTGCGTTGTAAATTCGCGCAACATTATCCATACTTCCGGTAATTATGAAGACACCATCCGGGGACCATGCCAGGTCATAGATTTCAGCCCCAGAGGACCTGCACATATGCTTCACTCGCCACGTTTCTTTATCGTCGGATCGGTCTTCGCCTAGCCGTGAGTGAGTCTGCAGCTCCGACGGCACCCAAAGGAGTACGTTTCCATCATCTCCAGCGGATGCCAGCATCTCGCCTTGTTTATCTTTAGTATCCTTCCGGTTCACGCAGCCAAGGGTCAGCTCAACACACCTTTAGGGCAGAACCGCACGACGTTCACAGCTTGCGTGTGCTTTATCAGCGTGCTAAGGTATGTGATTCTTCGTTCCTCTCCGGTAGCTTCAACCCTCCAAAGCTATCTCTCAAGTCAGGTAACCCGTGTGGGGGTAGGAAAGGAGGGAGTTCAAAGGGGTAACATACGCGAACATTGTTATCACTACAGGCAATTAGCATGATTGTGTTCAGGGAATAACTGACAAGGTAAATACATACTTTCCAGCTGTAGCCAGTCTCCCTTTGCCGTTAGGATCAAAGTTCACAGAGTAAATGGGGGCATTGCCGTCATGCCAGGCGATAAGAAGAGGGGTCGCCTTCATCGTGGACGGCTCGGCAAGGCTTATGGCCTGTGAGGCCTAGGACAGGATTTGGTGTTAATATTGTGGCTGAATATGCTGGTCCGGGCCCTGTTGCGATGAACTCTTTGTCCAAGTGCAATCTTTATCTTTTGTCGCGTTCAGTAATCGTGCTCAGTCCATTGGTCCGGAGCTGTTCAGCCCAGAGAGTCGAATTGAGGCATCAAATTAATCAGAATGCTTACAGGCCCAAAGAAATTAAAATTTTCAGTTTTGAAACGATATTAACAGAGGAGAAGGTAAGTAATAAAGGTAGTTCTGATGCTGTTGAAGTGATGGCATGCCTGTTGACAAGGCCGCGATTAATGGAGAGAGGTTGTGACAAAGTCAACACAACTGCTGGTGACGATTTTGTTCCCGCCCACGACTATAGTTGAAACCAACATTCACTTTTGCAGATAAACCATCCCTGAACCAGGTCAATGGCCAGGTCAAATTCGGAAATAAGAGACCATTCAATTTGATATTGGTGCCAAAGTCCATAAAATAAAAGCGTGTCATTTCCCGCCCTCACCGTAACTATGCTCGCGGCAGTTCCCAAGACACTCAACTACCAATGGCCCCAAAAACACCCATTAATACGGAGTACAGGGATAGGATATTAGAATATTTTTACAGTTATATTTTACATTTTAAGGTACATATGGTCAAATAACCACAACCCAGCCATATATCCTCCAAAAACACCCAATGGCACTTTTGCTTGACTATGATATGCACCACAGACTCCACGATAAACGCGGCCAGGAGCGCTCCTATTCCTGTCGCTGAAAGAAAATAGCTGACATATTTATATGTGCCTAGATGCAGCTGCCTTGCACCTTTGGAGACGTGATTTCCGCTATATATTAGCTTAGTCTCTAGATGTACTCCGTACCGTGGCCGATACTGGCTTTCGTTTACCCAGTCATGGTTAGAAGAGTCTTTCTTCATTCTTTCTCGCCGAGAAAATATCATATATTGCAGATGACCAGCACTTAAGTCAACGCAGGTCTTCTCGCGATTTTATGCCAGCCATCTCCCGATAGTTTCGCCGAACCAGCTGGTAAACTTGGCACGTCGCTTCGCTTTCGCCTCCTCGTCAGCCTTGACCAATGGTGAAACCTCCTTCACATATCGATCCCGCTGTACAACTTGTTGTTTGAGCGCCATAACCTCTAACTCTCGCTCGTGAGGAGTCAGGTCTTTTAGAGGCTTTGAGGGCTTCATGCCAGCCGGTATCTGGAGTCCCCCAGGGACCATAGCGGGCTCGTTCGCGTTATCCCCTTCCGATTCCGCGGGTATTGGTGCCGCATCTGGATTGAACAAGGACCTCAGAGGAGGGGGCTCGACACCAGCAGCCTTTGCTTCTTCCACTCGAGCCTCGTAGTCCAACATCTGGTGGTAAAGCTTGTCTGCATGCATTTGAATCTTCTCCTCGTTTTCTCGATCCCAGTCAAAATTCGAACCGTAGCCGAGAGCCTGTAAGAATTTCTACAAATAGTTCATTAGCTATCTGAAACAAACCCTCGTCCCAAAACAAAATGTCGCCAGCTTCCGGGAACGGCTCACCGCTTGCATCGTATAACATCTTGAGAATTCTTTGTTCTGTTTTGAGCACATAGTCATCCTAGCCCACATCCTTTGCTGTGCGTCTCCATCTTTAAAGCAATTTGTAAGCGCAATGTGTTCCTCTGCGCAATTTTCTAACGCCGCTCGGTTTAAAACGTCTTTTCTCTTCTTGAATTGATCAACGACCTTTTCAGCTGGTGATATCTCTGGTCCCTCAAGCTCACTCATGGGCTGATATGTTTTCCAGAGGTGGGCGTATCGGCCGTCAGGGAATAGGGAAGCGGAGGGAACAGTCGTCCTGCTCTCAGAAGTCGCATTGTCCGGAGAGGTCGGCGTCTCTCTCGAGGGAGGCTCGGAGGATGGCACATCCGTAGTCGGTATATATCTTGATGGAGTCTCTTTCTCCAAGTATTCTCGGAGCCCGGGGTCTAATTTCTTCGTAGGATCATCATCGCCAGAGGAGTTGCCCCAGAACCATCCCATTGCGACAAGGCCAGGGAAAGACGTGAAATTGTCTTAAAAATACACAAAAGCCACCCGGGCTTGGTTAGAGACTCGACTGCTCCAGATTAATATTGTTTTGATATGCGTAACAACACGAAGCAAGCAGCTGCTCTGTCCTTTGGGCTCCGCCGCGGACAATGGATTGATGGGATTTACCCAATTGAGTTTTGCCAAGACCACTGACGTTCTCCTCGCTGCTTGCATGTTATCATCCCAAAAAGCTTCAAGGAGCACGCGTCCGGCGCGTCAACGAAAGCCATCGTCGCAACCATCACGATGTCAATTGCCGCAAGTAAGCTCAGGGAGTCCATTCTAGTTGTGTACACATGCTAACTCGTAGTTTAGATCGAGCGGAGCGTCAGCTGATGCGCCAGCGGGGTGCTGCGTACGTCCCTCTCAATACGTGCAGACATTATCCTTGAACGAGTCCATATGAGCTGACTTCCTTTCCCAGAAACCGTAAAGTCAAGGATGTGGATTTTGGCTTCTCTTTTGGTCCCCCTCAGCCGTTAACGAAGTCAGAAACGCAAGTGTCGCAGCGTGCAGTGACCAATCCGCAATCTCCTAAGATATCTCCGCCCAAAAGTTCGACCCCAAACAAGAAACTTTCCCGGCCTTCCACCCCAGGATCACGGCGGAGCTCAGCTAGGCAGACAAGAAGTACGCCGAGCACAAAGCCATCTGGGAGTTCTAGAGGAGTAATACCCTCACCAGCGCCGGTGTACGATATCCCACAAGACGACCAGCCGGATCAAAGAAGCCCAAAACGGCGGCGCATAAGTAAGCTTGTCTATATTGACCTTATCGGTGCCTTTTCCCTAATATACTTCTTTCAGCTCTTTTCAAATCTATTACAGCAGATTCAGCCTTGCATACAAGCAGTCCGCATAGCGAATCGCGTAGGATCGCCGCTATCACAGAGACAATCGAAGAGCTGATAGCAGGTCAGCAAGCCCTACCCACAGCTTCTTCAGAACTTATTCATTCCACACCAGACGCTACTTTACAGCCTACTGAACCACCACAACACCAAACACCGTTGCCCTCGAATGCCCCACCTGAACACACCCCGTTACCAAACACCGTCAGTCCGGACGATAACAATCGGCACAACAATTACCAAGAAACCAATGAAGATATCCAAGCTCAGCGTACACCTGTCGCGCAACGTAGGCGGAAAAAGAGAAAATCTGTTCGATTACCTCCGAAGAATCATCAAAAACGGCGTTCCCAAGTCAACACTGGAAGTTCCAAAAAAACAAGCAAAAATCTGGAGTCCAATGAGGCCTTGAATAATGCAGAACAACCTTTTGACCAAGATAAATCCCGAAGTCCTACCGTACGGCGCTCATCTCCTCCCAAGGAAAGGCCCACGAGTGTGAATCCTGAAGTACACAGGCTAGACTTACAAGCAGAGGAAAGGGAGAATGATTTCGCAAGAAATTTGGAACTACAAAACGAGGAAGGGGAGGGAGACGATGGGTATGAAGTGGACGAAGCTCCCCGTTGGCGAGCTCCAGAGGGAGAGCAAGCATACCATCCAATAGAACCTCCCCAAAAAGCAGAACAACCTGAGCGAAGGAGGAAAAGAAGGAAAAATGCGACCCGGGCGCCCGCAAGTGACAAAGAACCTCTCCAACACCATAAAGAATGGCCCGAGTCTACGCAGCCTGGACAACCAGAAAACACGCGGGCGGTCAAACCCAGACGAGGTCGCAAAAGGCGGAGTCGCGGATCGTCGAAATCGTCGGGAGAAGCTTTCTCAGACGAAGGTACTTCAAGTAAAAGTACCATCCCCGTTACCGTTCATCGTATCTGCAACATCTCTGCCCTCGAGGACATGCTTTCTGATAAGTCCAATGTCTCCGATGATGAACATTCGGGCTCCCACACCGCGACCAGGGATCACAAATATCTAAACCGTGGAGGCATTAACGCTGCTGACGTCCTAAGTCAAATTTGTCAAGAAACACTGGAAAAGACCATCTCTACTCTCCAAACAAATATTGACCGGGAATTAAATACTACCCGTGCTAATGAATGGAAACGTAAGTGCAAAGTTGTGCAAGATTTTCGCTCGGAGTTGGAAAACTCTTTGTTCGGGATTAGCGAGCTTCTTGAAAGCAATCTCGCTCTTGCTGCGCGACTAAAAAGGGATAAGAAGGAGGTGCTTAATTTAAGGCACCGGCTATTGAGCTTACGGAAGGAAAGAGAGGAGATTGCTCTTCGAATCGACAACGTACGGAATAAGTATGCGGACGATGAAAGTGAAAGAATGGTACGTCCTACACTGGATCTACATAATGAATGTGAGAGTTTCTTTGAAGCTGATCTCATGCTAGGTACAAGACTCACTCAACAACTCTATTCACGATCTCCAACTGGCTCTTGACCGAAGCCATAAACGGAAAGATGCCACGGACGCCAATCCATTTGCTGGTCTGGAATTCCTCCTCCGTACAGTTGCTCAAGATGTTAGCTCCACAGCATCGGACTCGCGAGGAGGCCTTTTGAACCAGGTCAAGCAATTTAATAACCAATTAGAGAAGACTGCGGCTTTATTACAACAGAACCGACAATAAACCGATGACGTCGGCCAGTTCCATGCCATGTTTAGCCTCGAAATAAGTCCTAGCTTTTACGCGAAATTCATAAATCGATTTTCCACGTAACTCTACGGAGTATTTCCTTGGCTACCAAACGAATACTTCGCCAATGTACAGAGGAGGCCGCGCCAATAATAGAAAATTCCGAAGGCTTCAATCTTCATGTGAACCGTGAACTCAGGGCCTACATACCAAGCGTCATTCGACCCTCCAACCCGCCACATCCTCGCTACCCGACGCTTCTTTGACCAGACCAGCAGCATCTTGGCGAATTCCGCAGGCGCAGATCAATCTTGGCGCTTCTGCCAGCCCAGCGGGCCTTCAGCCTGTGGGCGCTGGTGGAGAACGCCGCGGGTTCCACTCCGCCGCCTTGGCATTTTCAAGAACGTATCTTGCCACCACGACAAACCACGCAAGGGGCATACGACAGAGGTTATGCTGCACAATTAATTCACGCCAGGAGAGCAAAATCTCTCGTTGCCCTGCAGTTCCTACATCCCCGATGGTAAGCACGGAACATTGAAATGATTTTCTCATCATCTTTTTCGAAGTAAGGAGGCATCTCTTGTGGAGAATAGCCAAGTTTCTCAACGTCTATGATATTCTTTCAAGCATGGAGTACTCCGTATCCCTTCCCGTCATGACGCAATCGAACAATGCCTATGTTCAAAGCAGAGATGAAAGGTCAACTCTGAATGGAGCCGGCATCGGAGCTGAACATATTTCTACCCGGCGACAGATCAGGTTCCCATATTTCTCGACCTCAGATACTTTGTAGAAGTTGTGGAGGAGGGGAAATGTGGAGAAATTTGTAGCTAATTAGGACCGTGGGCCCAAATTCAAGTGGCTGTATGGAGAGGATATGATTTGGTTGTTTTGAGAATTCTCGGCGGTATTTTGAGATCGTCGGCTGTCCGCTTCCAAAATATATATCTCGCTCATTTCCTCCTTCCTCTCCATCTCTCCTAGAAGGTAATAAATATATTACCCTCTCAACATCATCCAAAGCGAGCCCTTGAGGAAGGACTACCATGAGAGAGAAACGACTCGACCCAGAAGTCCCTGTAGCCAACGATGGCCACAGCTCGAGTCCCTCCGTCTCCACGGGGAAACAGGAGGTCATCAGAGAAGAAACCATAAGAAGCTGGGTGAAAGAAGGACAAGAAAATGGGATAAACAACAAACTTCGAAACCCCCTATCTGGCATGACCAAAGACGAGCTCTTCCGGGATGTTGAAACATTCGCCCTTGAAAAAGGCCTGATGGATGTCGTTGACGATTTGAAGAAGGGAGCTCTGATCGCGCAAGATCCGAAGTCGTTTGAGCTCCTGGACGAGCTTTCGGAGGCGGAAAAGGAACTGCTCCGTCGGGAGAAAACGCACAAATGGAATCAGCCTTTTATGATGTATTTCATGACCAGTACGTGGAGTCCGCTCCTTAACGACTTGTGGAAACTAACATATTCCAGTTCTTTGTGCCGGCTCCGCCATTGTCCAGGGCATGGACCAGACCGCAGTTAATGGTGCCCAAGAGTACGTTCGAAATGCCAGGGATCCAGTTGTCACAATTTTCTAAGATCATCTAATAGGTTTTACTTCGATGAATTCAACGTCACCGATGTCTGGCAACAGGGTCTGCTCAACGGAACCCCATATCTCTGCTCCGCATTGATCGGCTGCTGGACAACGGCGCCTCTCAACCGCTATTTCGGCCGTCGTGGATGTATTTTCATCTCATGTTTTGTCTCGTTTGCAAGCTCCTTCTGGATGGCTACAGCCCATACCTGGTGGAACCTTCTCTTGGCTCGGTTTTTGCTTGGTTTCGCCGTTGGCGCTAAGTCCACGACTACACCTGTGTATGGGGCAGAATGCTCTCCGGCAAATATTCGTGGTGCGCTCGTCATGATGTGGCAGATGTGGACGGCGTTTGGAATTATGTTGGGCTACATTGCATCTGTCGCCTTCATGGACGTTAAAGTCGCATCGATTCCCGGTTTTAATTGGAGGCTGATGTTAGCTTCCACAGCGATCCCGTAAGTTTCGCTTATCAGCCCATGTTAATAATAAACACTAATCTCTTGTTACTGCAGTCCTTTTTTCGTCTGCATTCAGGTATATCTATGCCCTGAATCTCCACGATGGTACATGATGCGGGATCGGTATCAGAGCGCCTACAATGCTCTCTGCAAACTTCGACCTTCATCTCTACAAGCGGCGAGGGATTTGTACTATATCCATGCTTCGCTGAGAATTGAGGAAAAACTTCGCGAAGGCAAGCGTCTTTGGAAGGAGATGTTTGGCATTCCTCGCAATAGACGAGCTGCACAGTCCTCATTCTTTGTAATGTTCATGCAGCAGGTATGTTCAAACACCAAAATATCATCACCTCATCAGCTAATACAACTGTGCATCAAACAGTTCTGTGGCGTCAATGCGATCATGTACTATTCCTCTTCGATGTTTAGAACCGCAGGTTTCTCGCAACGCGAGGCTTTGATAACGTCTTTGGGCTGTGGTATTACTAACTGGATTTTTGCACTGCCTGCAGTGTATACAATCGATACGTTCGGCCGACGGAACCTACTTCTGACAACGTTTCCACTCATGTCACTTTTCTTACTATTTACAGGATTCTCTTTCTGGATCCCAGATTTGAAGACACGGACAGCCTGCGTTGCGACGGGGATTTACCTGTTCATGATCGTGTATTCGCCTGGTGAAGGGCCAGTGCCGTTTACCTATTCGGCTGAAGCATTCGTGAGTTAGACCCTCCATTTATCCCTTTTTTTTTGAAAAAAAAAAAAAAAGAAAAGAAAAGAAAAGAAAGAAAAGGAAGATAGTTGCTGAATGTCAGTCGATGTTCTAGCCTCTGTATATTCGCGACATCGGGATGTCATTCGCGACAGCGACCACATGGGGATTCAACTTCGTTATTTCTCTCACATGGCCAGCCCTAGAGAAATCTTTCAAACCACAAGGGGCGTTCGGTTGGTATGCTGCTTGGAACATCTTCGGCTGGGTATTCTGCTATTTCTGCCTACCGGAGACAAAGGCCCTGTCCTTGGAAGAACTAGACCAAGTCTTTTCGGTTCCGACAAGAACACATATCAACCATTATCGTACTATGTTGCCATGGTATTTCAAGAAATACGTTTTAAGAAGCGATGTCCCACCGCAGAAGCAACTATATGATTACGAGTAACGCGGCTTTCGAGGGGAAGAAAAGACAAAGCACAGGGAACGTGGCTGTCCAAGGCAACTCACTCGCGAATGGTCAGGAAAAAATAAGCCACCTTTTTTTTCAACGGCATAAACAGCGATTTCTAATCGATTTGAGCACGCGGGAAAGTCTCACCCGCTTGATCTCCAATCCTGGGAGTATAGAGCGATCTGTTGATATGTACACCGTATGTAATGTTAGACAAGAATCCACAGATGCCATAGGGAGTGCCCTGGAGAATCGTTTCCAGTACTTGGATTAGCAGCGGGTTGCTCCCATGACCCTGGCGTTGCACGGTGGGGCATCAGCGACTATGCTATCAGTTGCAACCAGACTCGTGGCATCAGGAGAAATCGAAGCAATTGTTAGGCCAGGCAGATGTAGGGAAACACAAAGCTTGACTGCAACCGTTTATCCAACAGGTCCCGTAGTAAGGTGTGACGTCGAAATTGCGCTATCCGTGCTTTTGTCGCACCGGGATAACGGACATTGGCTTTGCCTTTACCGCTTGAGGTAAGCAGATATTATAATAACCTCGTTCGGGCTCAAGAAACCATTTTCCCGGTCCGATCTGTTAACGTGTCGATAATCGGTCGCAGGAATATTGACTGGAAAGTTAAATGAGAATATCCTGCTCTTCAAGTACGGCTTGATCCATCTCAAGCAGATCCAGCCCGTCGCCGTGTGATACACCACCTCATCACCGTTAAGCTACATATCCTTCTACGCTAGGTCGTCTCGCTCAGCTAACTGCCGACAGATAGAAATCCAGGGTTAAAGTATGAATCGAGTATTATCTTGATGGTATTCATAACAATTACCTGGTATGGTAAATCCTAAGTATAAACCAGCGAGGCAGACGGGTGGTGCATGGGTTCATCACACCAGCCCAAACAAACGATACTTGCTCCCGGATCGCAAGCCGGTGGTAGAAAGTCCATATTTGGGGTATTTCGTGAGTAATGCTGTTGTTGATCCCCGAATTCATACGGAGCGAACTTGGTTCTGGGAGTATAACAAGATGCGCGACGAAGGATTAATATGCTTAGGGTCATCATTACCGCTAAATGGTCACGATGGCTGCGTAGCTGCAACCTCATCCAGATGCCGCACTCCGCATGAATAACGCGTACGACGTACGATATCTCCTGCAGCGCTAACAGGTCGCAAGTGTGCAATCACCCGTGCAACCTTGTCAAACCTACGATGTAGTCGAGACAAGAATTACCAAGACAGCTTTTAATGGTAATCAGAGGCGTATTTCCACTCGGCTTGACGCCTCCATATTGCTTGATTTCCTCTGGCTTCGTATCCGGGATAATCTGCCAAATCCCGAGACGTGGGGTGGGCCTTGGTAGTTCTCCCAAGAGCTGGATGTCGAAGGGGTAGTGCCATTCTACCCCTACATACATAATCTAGCTGATCAAATGCGTGCCCATAGATCATGCACCGACTGGCTAGTGCTGGATGCGACGTTGTGTGTGGGTGTCAACCAGGGGAGGCCGACGATGTGTATATACGCATGTATGATAATATCAGGCCCACGTGGGGTACAGGGTCCGCTGAAAAAGTCACTGTTTCGCAGCATTACTCCGAATCTGCTCTCCTCCAGCACGTCCGGGCAGTTGGGAAACCTGTAACAGGAGAATGGGCAAACGCTGTTTTGAGCAGCATCCCGGAAGCAAAGTCTGCTCTCCCGGAGCAATCCCCAGTCAACCGCTAATTCATGCGAGCAAACACGACTCAGTCCCAAGCAAAATAAGCGGGAGAGCGCACTCTCAGGAAGTAAATGCGCGGAAAGCAGAGACTTACCAGTCCAGCAGGTACTTGCCGTGATTTCTCCGACTGGTTTCGCGTAACATAGTAGACTCCGTGCCCGGCCTTAACCGGAACAACTCTGATTCAGATATAGGGATTGAATCGGGGTCATAATCGATTGCTTGTATCGCAGAGGCTCAAGCTAGGAATTTTCGGCAGTTATGAACACAATCTACTCCGTACATATGTTTCTCAACGGGTGGGCCTTAGATCTTCTGGAAAACGTGGTTCATCCGCCCCGGTCCCCCATGCCCTGCGGCGGGCGGTGCTATCGTATATGCAGCTTTTCGACAAGCGGTTTTATTGTCAAATCTTGAGCTCAGGCTCCTCAGCTGAGGTCAGAGCACTCCCTCCAAGTTTCCTTCTGGCGGCGTAGATCAAACCTGCTAGGGACCCTAGGCGACGGTGATCCCGCCGATGAAGGTCACCACCGCCCACGGCTGAGAGTCTGTCTATAGTGCCGACTACTACATCTTAGTTACATAAACATTTCTTGGCGTATTTGGCGCTTGGTGGGTTTGCTAAGCGGCTAAATTATAGCACCAGGCTGAGCTACAATCTCTCGGCCCCCCTTTGTGAACTTTTCACCCTCGACCAGGGAGGCGTACTGGGAAAATCCCCACGCCTCTGCGGAAAATGCGTGGAGTATGCTACTCTGGACATATGCCCTTCCCGGGATATAGAGTTCAATATACCCTGCATCGTCACAGAGAAGGACAAAGTTGCTCCAGACTACCAACGCCCGTTTTATTGGACGGCTTTTGTGTCACCCTCCTGTTTTTCTCCTCCGATATCATACGGCGGTGCATTCATAACCATTTAATGCACGTATTGGGCATGGATCTTTCTTCCCTGGTTCTACGCACAGAAATCACTCCGCCTACTGGATGCTGAAATGTTCCGTTCGGATGCCAATCAGGCCGGCTGCGTAGTTAGCTGGGCTTGCAGGCAAAGAATTAGTTTAAATAGCCGTGGACCAGACTATGCTTAGCGAAATGCGTTGAGCTATCCGAACCATCCGTGGCGGAATCATTCCAGGGCAGTTGCTCTCGGGCAAGTGAGGTGGGCGGTCCTCTCTATGCTTTTCTTTGGGGGAAGCCCGCAGACCAAGCGAGGGTGTGTACTCAGTCCACCCTTTCCGAACCCCGCAGACCAGTTCTCTCCGCGAGAGAATGGAGGGTCACCTTTTTTTTTACAGGCTTGAAGATCCGTGGCCAATCCTGACCTCCGGAAAGCATGATCGTCGCTGAACATCCTTCGCATACTGACACTCCTCATCCTGCTGTTGGTGCTGGGTGAATATCCCCGTGAAACATGAAGCAATTGTTGGACGGAAGAGGCAAATCGGCCCGGGTACTGGCGCGGATAGATGCCTCGCCGGGACGTCCTCAAACGATCCACCAATTTCCAGGCGTCGAGTGCTTTGCTCAGTCTCCACATCGATGGCCAAGTCTGAATAGGGATGCAGCTGACGCCATGGCCTCTCATGTGTAGGCCATATCTAATGGAGGGAATGCCCTTTGCCTTGACCCTTGCCGTTTTTCCTTGCTCTATATCCCACCTTCGCCCTTGAACCTGTTTAGATCAAGCTGTTAAAGCTCCTCCTCACTTCTTCCAGCCTAGACTTATAGTCGATCCCGCTCCCGCTCCACCAGGCCCTGATCTTCTCCTTGAACTGTGACATTTGTTGTCTCCTATAATGAATCACTGTGAGTTAATCAAAGGAAGTCAATGCAGTCAACTGTTGCTAGATGATTGTCACTTCTTAACTCTTGGTTCCTCTTATTATTATACACCTTCCTTGCCAACCGCTGACGGGGTATTTGTTCTTTATTCACTGTATCTCCCGCTTCATATCTAGTAACTGACACTGTATGGCGTCTTCCTCCCAACTCCATACAAAGAGCACTGTTCTGATTTCACCATCTTCTCCCTATCACCCGACAAGACCACTGTGAAACAATTTTTTAGTCCTTTCACATTTCTTAGCTCCCTTCTCAGCACTATTTCTACACCTTTTGGGCTGCCGTATTTTGCAACAACTTCCCACGTGTCTAGCCCCAGCACACAAAAATCGATCCCCAGAAGAGCACCAACCTTTTCCATTATTATTATTCCTCTACTTAATCTTCGATCGCAGCGATATTCAGAAACATGTCTGCTGAGGCCGACAGAGACGTCATCTACAACCCGGGCACCAAGTCCTCGCTCCCCACGAGCAGCGATGACGAGCCACATGCCATGTCCAGGGACGAACGCCAGGTAGCCGAAGCAGCCGCTCGCTACGGCTACGGCCCATTTGCAGGCAGAAGACAGCAGCTTAAATCCTTCGCCAATTCGTTTCAGCCCAGCGTAGCCCAGGCCGCAGCTCCGCGCCAATTCGCCAATCCTGCTCCCCTCGGTCTGTCCGCTTTTGCTCTCACAACCTTTGTGCTTAGCCTTATCAACATGCAAGCTCGCGGTACAACTGCCCCAAATATTGTTGTCGCATCTGCATTTGGATATGGTGGGCTTGTTCAATTGTTGGCGGGCATGTGGTAAGCAATTAATCTTCCTCAATAATGCGCGTATTGTCGCCCAGTTATCTGATTGCGCAACGTGATACCTAGGGAAATGGCTGTTGGTAACACATTTGGTGCCACCGCTTTATCGTCATACGGAGGCTTCTGGATTTCCTATGCGATCATCTTTACCCCAGGCGGTTTCGAGATCATGTCGAGCGTCACAGAAGTGGACGGCGCGTCTGGGCTGAACAGTACGGTTGGTTTCTGGCTTGCGGTACGGAACATTTCAGCCTCCCGTATTTTGATATTCAAAGTGGGCCCATCGCACTAACAGCAAGCGATCCTTTGCTTCTAGGGGTGGTTTATCTTCACCACAATCATGCTTATTTTTACGTTCAAAACCAACTGGGCGTTCATCTTGCTCTTCTTAACGCTGGACCTCGCTTTCCTCATGCTCGCAGTGGCTCACTTTCAAGAGACCTCCCCAGGAAAGGTTAACACGCCACTGACTAAGGCTGGAGGCTTTTTTGGGCTTCTTGCAGCTTTTCTAGCGTGGTATAATGCCGTTGCGGGAATTGCGACAGAGGAAAACAGCTTCGTTAGATATCCCGTCGGACCCTTGCCGTGGGCCAATTCCAGGCGCCCGAAAGCCGACCCTGAGATGGTTTAAGGATATGTACCCTGCATCGATCTTCCTGCCTTGCAAGGACCCAACCGTTCCTCCTTTATTCCACGACCTATCTGAGGGATCTATTAGGTATTTAACATTCTTTTTGAATTTGTGGATTGGAGTTTTCGGCTTCCAAAGGATACTTTGAGTACCTAAATTTAGACGGTACTTTGATCAGCGAGTGATCACTTCTGAATGCAGTGAGTGTGAAGGAAGAAAAGGCCAAACTTCCCCCAGCAAAGCCTCTTTGTGCTGTAATTCTCGTGTACATCTCGATGGACAACTCATGCTTGAGAGAGGCAACGGTGTTGGGGTGCTTATTCACCTTTCTCATATGTAACCTTTTTTTATAACAATGATTTGACCTTCGATAGTGTTGCACACGGATGCTCTTTTCTATATATCCTCACATTTCATGGGGTACCTATGCATCATACATATGCATAGCAGGCCTAATATCAATCATCTTCCCCGCTCTGGTGCAGCTATGCTCTTTGTCCTACAAGCCACCATCGAGGGTCTAGCTTCGCCAAATGAAAATCATGCTTATCGAAATCACCTACAACGTCAGACAGAAAACCCCTTTGGGCTCTCGGCTGCAGTGCATAGAAATGAAGGGGTACCCCGGATTCAAATTTTTGAACATTATAACTAAGCTCTCTAGAATCAATTAGAACTTGCCTCCTGTTAACTATCTGTCACAATGAATATGTATGGGGCATTTATAAAGCTGGAGAGCTCCCGTCATGAACCCTGGAATTTCCCGACAGATTCATGAGAAGTCCTCATTGCTTGATACTACTTCTTTTGCTATAAAAGGCTGATGTAAAGCTAGGGCAGCTATGATGTAGGTACTGACCTTCGTGTGCTAGTATGTCACGAGGACCAAGAGCCCAAACCCCTACATTAGCAAGTATTTCTGCAAAATAATAAGCTTGATTAACATATTGGTGACAGGTAAATTCCCTTATTTCCCTGGAAAAGGGGGGGAGGTAATAAAATGATGACCTAGCGCTTATTCCAAAGTGAACCCACCATAAATGACGTAGTCATGCGAAATCCAATATGCTGTATCTGCTACACCATTTCTTATCATCCAGTCAAGCTGAAAGATATCCTTGCGCTGGGAAAGAAGTTTGCTGGCTAACTAAAAACACGATGTGAGGAGAATGCAGAGCGCCATCTCGCGAGTACCACAGAGAAGTAAGGATAAAGAAAATGCACCATAAAGACGAGCAGATGAGGTGTATAAGCAACAGCCGACGAGCAGGAAAGTAAGGCTAGAAATGAAGCTAGTCCCCAGGACATACGCACATAGATAAAATGGGACCAGAGACTTGATAGGTCTAGGTTCTTGACTAATTCTGACAGTACAAATCAGCGGCTTAGAAGGTAGGAGGGAAAGAAATAGAAGAAAAGACTATGCTAGGTTGTCTGTCCCGGTCGTGGGAATACAGGGACCGTTGGAAGGTTCTCAAGACCGCCCATTGTCCCTTGTGGCACACCAACCTGCCAGGGCTGGCCTGTTTGCTGATTAATGAATGCACTCTGGCGGAAAGGATTCGTACTCCCGGTTGGGTTGGGCCGGAGTGGAGCAGCGGCAGGGACTTGCAAATTTTGATTCGGTGACGGAGTGTTCCGCGCGAAGGGATTGTTTCCTGTTCGCTGCGGCCGTAGGGGCTGTAGATAGGTCTGGTCTTGAGGCGGAATTCCGGGTGAGGTTGATGGACGTGTGATCTCCGCACCAAGGGGCATCTGAGAAAGGCGATGCTTAGCGAATGGATTCGTGGGTTGACGGGTTAACGGAGCTGCAGCGGGTTGAGAGTTTGAGTTGAAGGGCGAAGAAGTAGGGATGAGCATTGATTGTCGGAAGGGATTATTAGGCCGTGGTGATCCCGTTTGCATGGGCTGTTGAAATGGAGGTACTCCATTCTGAGGAATGCTCGATAATGAGGGCTGAAAGTTGTTCATCTGAGGTTGAGCAGGGCCTTGTGACTGGGGTTGCGGAGTATATCCTCCAAAGCCAGCACCGGTATGACTTGGCTGCAGTGGCTGTAGCTGCTGCTGGGGTTGAGATGCGAACTGCGCGAACGGATTGCCACCCTGCCCTGCCGAGCTTGTTGCGGGAGTCTGCTGCTGCAATCCGAACCCAGTAGGTGAAGCTTGCTGGAACCCCGTTTGCTGCGGTGCGAAGCCCATTTGCTGCTGCGGAAAACCGGTTGCTTGAAATGCTTGTATTTGTGGGTTTGGCATATTGAACTGCTGTGGTGTGGATTGATAGTTCATAGGCTGCTGATTTTGCTCGATAGAATCAAAGAAATCAATTAGATCCGGGGCAGGAGCTTTGGCCGGTTGAGATTGTGTATTCGTCTTAATGGGCTGGGATTTGGCTGGCTGGCTGGAAGTAGCTTTCTTTTGGTCTTCCTGCGCTTCTTTCTTTCCATACTTCTGGGCACGGTATTCTTTACGCCTGGCGGCAAAATCGGGGTCGTTTAAGTCATCTTCCAGAAGCTTGGCAAGGTCCGTTGAAGCGTGTTTTAGGTTGGGAATTTCCAGACGGGTTGCGTTCTCATATTGCCTTGCCACACGTAAAAATCTCACGACGTCCTCGGTTAGCGAGCTGAATGATTTATATACCCGCAGAGCGCGCTCGCTATCTGGTCTCGACATCTCAAAATAATGCTCTAATGTAAATGATAAGCGATCTGCCTCGGATATTTCAGCTGCGGGTCACCAACCTAGCACGTTGATCGTCCCCTCATTCATCACGGAGTATAAGGTTAACAAATCAAGCGTTATGAGTCGAAATGCAGTGAGGGATATTTCGTTCTCAGGCTCATCACTTAAAAGCTATTGGATAGTGTGCACAGTTAGCCATAGCCCTGACGCCACTCATAATGAAGTTCTTCCATACATCGCATTTCAACAGCGCTCTTATCTGCTTCTGAACGATCTCAGTTTCTCTCAGAAGACCCTTTTCCACGGTCAATTTCTTTAATCTGCCTTGCCCACCACGAACATAATCTGTTTTCGTATCGGCGAACGCCAGGGATCGTGCGATGAGGTACTCGGAGTATCGCCAGATGTTGCCACCTTGAATTTGCACTTGATAGAGAAACACGTCAGTACATCCGGCTTCAAGATAGTGTGTACCATCAAGCACTGCGAGGCAGCTGCCACGCCCTTGTGCCTCAATAATAATTGCGGAGAAAGCGAAAATCACCCACCATCGGAGATACTAGTAATAGCGATTTTTTGTGGATGCTGCGAAAGATATTTCAAGGCTGCTCCGGGCGATCCTTCCCGTATCATCATGTGTATCACGATAAGGGCTTTGAATACAATCGTCCATGCTGAGTCCCGCAGGCGGAGCGATAGCGATCGAAGGATCTCCGCCACTCCAGCATCGCTGTACGTGGCAGTGAGGATATGCTCAATATACTTCGATTTGGGAGCAGCAAGCTATTCCGTAGTCAAAGCTCAAATGAGTTAGCTACACTTTCTGGGCCAATTGGCACGGGAATCTGGATGACTAGGAACAACTGACTTTCGGTTTCGTAGCGCCCTTGACGGACTTTTCGAAGTTGCTGCTCGGCATGGTGGGCACGGGAACGGGTGTCGGGGACGCATGCAAAGGAGGAAGTGGAGAGGGAAAATAGGAATTTATTGGAAAATAATGCTAGAGCCTTATTGACCCTGACTTCGTCTTTGTCCGTTCGTTCTAGGCGGTTTGCGGTGTCGGTGCGATCATGATGGACCCCAGAACCCGCAACGTAACAATGGTCTCAGTTTGGGGAAACGTAGTTATTTACCTGGTTCGGCATCAAATTCCAAAAAATTGTTATTAATAAGGGCACGCAAAGCGAAACTGCGGCAGGTTGTGCTGTAAGGCCCCGCGATTTAGGAGAGTAAACGGGTTGCGAAATAGGGAGCTTGGATGACTTTGAGGTTCAGTTCATCTCAGGGACTGGGTGTTCAAAACTTTAGCTGAGCTAAATTTAATGTCGGGGATAATCGTCCCCATCTCAATCCTCAGGCCACCAGGGCAGACCACCTACCCATATCGCTAGACGCGTCGAGATGATATCGAGGAGGACGACTCAGTTCACGCTCGATCTTCGAAAGAGAAATTCTCCCTGACGGCTCGCTCTGGCCGTCCGGAATGCTTCACATGAAACGTTCTCCTACTGCCAAGACTGTGTTTCAGCCATGTCGTCATTACAAAAGCCAGCGATCAGGACTGTGTTAAACACTGCTCGTGTTATTCTGCAATATAATTACGCCTGATATATAGTTTACACGGCGATAAACTGGCCATTGTCATAAACTCCCGTTGCCATACCCTTGGCACTCACAACCCGCACGCCCAAATCCTCCAGCAAAGGCCCGTGAGCACCCACCCAGCGGGACCACATATGCCAGGAAACACACACGCGTTAACAGAGTGTGGAACTCGATTCGAATATGGAAATAGCCCCCCCGGCTTGCACGCCGGGAGACCAAGCCGGCGCCCGTCCGCCAGTTTTTGGTCCAAGCCTTCCGGCTAGATCATAGCATAGCCGAAAGTAAAACAAGGGAAAAGAATAGGTTTGGTACCATCCCACAAGTGATCGCAGGGGAGAGATCAACAGATCCGGAACGCCATGGAAGAAATGCTGCGCATGAACATAATACAATCGAAAAATAGGGAGAATGGGCCAAAAAAAAAAAAAAAAAAAAGGAAAAGTGTGTAAATTATTTCATATCCAACCGATACCACCGACCCATCTCTTTTCACCGGCCAGACTCGACGTCACGGAATCATTGCCAGAGTCTATTTCCATCGTCATGTCCGTGTCGATATCCATGCTGCCAGAATTGGCATTATACATGGTCGGGTTCACTTGGCCCATGGAGTTCATGGCGCCAGGTTGAGAGATGAAGGTTTGCGTCGACGTGTTATTTGAAAGGCAATGCGGCGACATTTGGGAGGGACGTTGAATACGCTGAAAGAACCTCCCTAGGGTCTGTTGGTTGGGGTCGGGAATGGACGGAAGGGGCAGCGCATCCTCAATGCAGACCTCGTTGGACATGGAGGATGCTGATGGCTCGTCCCGGTCACGCTGCTTCTTCTGTGCTGAGAAGAGCCAACGAAGGGTTTTATCTGTTGACGCCGGTAAGCTTGCTGTCCGTGTAGAGAGCCTAACATGATGCTGAAGAACGTAATACCATATATGGACTGTTCATCTGGACGGTCCTGTTTGTACCGCTTCCGTGTGCGGCTGTTAAGGTGTTTGGGGGGTTCGTCCATAGTTATTACGTCTCCGAGCAGACATGAAATCGGAGATGTAGGATTATTATAAGTCGACGCCGTTCGAGGAGACGTCGTGATCGTGAACGAAGCCTTGCGCTTTAATGTCATCGTAGCTTAATCGCTTCAATTGGGAAATATCAAACACGAAAAAGAAAAGAAAATTGTCAATTCGAGATGTATGAAAACTGCTCTAACGCCAAATAAGAAAAGGCAGCGGGTATACTGATACAATTGGGATGTTAGTCGGTGGTGTCTCGTGGAGAAACAGGCAGAGCAAGACGAAGACGCAAAAGCGCGTCTCGGACGCGACGATACAAATTGCCGTAATGACTCGAAATCCATCAGTTTTAATTGGACAAAACGCCTCCGTCGTATCCGAACCTAAACCAAAATAGTCTAGATGAAGTGTAAAATTACGGTATTAAATCCGAACGAAGGCAGCGATTGCACGATCCCACGTGACCTTTAACCGCGGCCGCAACCAGGGATCATCAAACAAAAGTGATCGACAATTTCGAGAGAAAGCTGCGCGAGTGGAGACTCTTGTTTTTCCTCCGAGACGCAGCCATCGAGGGATGACATACTGTATCACCCTCCGTCCCGAGGAATATCGTACTTCCATAACTTGGCTTGACACGAACAATGAGGGTCTTCTAACTTGATGGTCTTCTCCACTGCCATCTCTCTCGGCATGCCGGGCTGGGCTCTCGAGTTTCGGCATGCCGAGCGAACGTCACTCTTACCCCGCCAACTGCATGCTTTACTCCACCATTAGGTTAAAGTTGGCAAGCGACTTTGGAAGCTTTCCAAGTTCCCTCAACCTATACCTATTATCCATCCCCAACATTGACACGCCAGCAAAGATTTTCTCGAGAAGCAGTCCGATTTCACCCGCCTAACATTGAAACGATGCCTTCTCGAGAGGCCACCCATGCAGGCTCTTGGTACTCCGACAATGCTGCGACGTTGACGCGTCAACTGGACGAATGGATGAACCGAGTCCCGAACGAGATTGAAGGGATAGGGAGTCTACCGGTAGCTGGTGCCAGGATCATCATTGCTCCGTGAGCTTCTTCCAGATATGCTGTAGATATCTTTAAGCGCTGATCACTTATCCACTTGCCAGACATGCCGGATACGCCTACTCTGGCCCCTGTGCAGCTTTCGCCTACAAATCCCTCGATCTATCCAAGGCGTAAGTGTGTCCATCCCAGACAACGTTTCTCCTCTCCCCCCAAACCACCGAGGGAAAAGAAAAAGAAAAAAAAAAAGGGAAAAGGAAAAAAAAAGTTAGTATCCTTGCTAACACCTGAAGCGTCATGTTTAAAGGAAACGCATCTTCCTCCTTGGACCCTCTCATCACCACCCGTTCTCCAAGATTGCGTTGCCGGAGCTGTCATCCTACTCGACCCCGCTCTCGCAAGAACCACTTCCTCTTGATAGAGAAATAATCGATGAACTGTCGACCCGGACGGAAAATGGCACCGTTCGCTTTACCACCATGAACCAAGCCATTGACGAAGCCGAGCACAGCCTGGAGCTCCATCTTCCGTACATCCACTACTTGCTCCAACGGCTGTACCCAGGCGAGCCAGCAGCGTCCTACCCCAAGCTCGTGCCCATGATGGTAGGCAGCACATCCGCCCCCACCGAACAAGCCTTCGGCCGCATCCTAGCCCCGTACCTAGCAAACCCGGAAAACGCCTTCATCGTCTCCTCGGATTTCTGCCACTGGGGTCTGCGGTTCGCCTACGCGTACTACGTCCCGGACGCTCCGGCGCCGGGACCAGTTCTCCCCTTGTCCTACGCGGCTCTACCTCAGCCGTCGGAGGCCTTAAAGCTCGGCGCCGCGAGACCCCAGATCAGCGGCATGTCGAAGGGCCGGTATCTGCGTGCGGGCGACCCGCTACCAAAGGGCGCAGGTGTGCCTAGCATCCACGAGAGTATCTCCGCCTGCGACATCGCGTGCATGTCGGCCATCGCGTCGGGCCAGACGCAGACCTTCCTCGACGCGCTCAAGAGCACGGGAAACACGATCTGCGGAAGACACCCTATCGGAGTCATCATGGCGGCGATCGAGTTCGTCCTGGGTAAGGACAAGGAGAATATGAAGGATCTGGATATCAAAGCTGGTGATGAGGCGCAGACGCATCTGATGCGAGGAGCGTTCAATTTCGTGCGGTATGAGAGGAGTTCGGATTGTATCTCGGTCACGGATAGCTCTGTGAGCTACGTCTCCGCTTTCGCGGTGCTGTGAAAGGGTGCAACCATGCTGGTCTCAGTCTCCCGGGCAGTGATTTAGGGGCCTGTTGTTTGTAAGAAACTAACGATGATTTCATCTCACGATTGTGTCGGGCTAGGCGGTTTTGTTCTTCAAAGCTCACGAGGCTAAGGGGCATTGATGCAGTAGGTAGGCTAGGGTGTAGAATAATCCGCCGAAATTAAAAGTCCGTTCATCACGGTTGTGTCCCCTTGTCTATTGCAACGAGGTGCTTTTTTCGCCCTTCTTCCGATATTTGACGACTGGACTTGGGCCTTCTATCTACCATTTACGTGACCATGTCGACACCTACATATTCCTTCCCAGAACGTCAGGCAGGCTTTTCGCACTACAAACCGTACCCAAAGAAAAGAACCTCTCCCCCCCAAAAATTGTTCTACCCATGTTAACCCACCCAGCCAGAAGGGCGCATCGTAAAGGGAATGAAAACATCTACGTTATTTACTCCCCCACCCCCGGGACGACACGTAATCCCCCTCCAAATACGGTCTGAACACGGAAATCCATTCCTTACCTACTGTATTGCCCTCTCGGCCGTAACTCCAGGGAGAACGGAATCCCGGAACAGTCCAGCCCGATCTTTATTTTATTGTTAATATAGATAGATAGATAGATATATACATATATATATATATATTTTCCCACTCCGGAGATGTCGCGTATTTCTCCAGATAAACCACGTGAGATATGGAGGATTCCCCATGTCATCGACCCCTTGACAATGCAATCACCGGGAAGTGGCCGACTTGCGCGTATCCAGCGTGGTCCCACTTCCTCGAACCTCCGAAAAAAAGCCTCCGCTATCCGCAGGACACGCGCATGCGAAAAGCGAGCATTTTTTGCTGCAAACGGCCCCGGGGCTGGGAGGATGAAAAGATCACTTCAAAACGAGGGAGAATGCCGGGGGCCGGGGCGGGCCGCGCGTGCTATCAACGTAATGCTAGAAGCCAAGGCTATTCAAAAGTATAGCAGGTAATACTCTGTGCTGCCTCGAAAGCCAGGGCAGAGGGCCGGGGGTGATGGCGCGTATGTTGGGCATGCAGTTTCTCATCAAGCTGCCTAAGCACTCTGGGCCGGCGGGGATAAACAGTCCGTACACTACCTGTTACCTATACGGGGAGACGCGTGCTCGATGCAGAACAGAAGTCCTGACTGAGCAACGTCGATGGAACGGGCGAAGGGGATTTTGTGTGTTCGCCAGCATGGAGCGAGCATCCGTGTCCCGCCTTCCGGAATCAGAAAAACCATGTTCGCGACGATCCCGGCGGGGTGGTTGAGCGTACCTAATAGGCAGGTACATCCATGACATCGGAGGCAAAAAATGCTAACAAACCAGCATCCAAGCAGAAGGTACGGTTGTTTCGGCAGTGGCAGGTCGCTCATGACATGCGCGGCTTCCCGGAAACAAACCAAAAAAGGAAAAAAAAAAAATGGAAAAAAGAAAAAAAATGGAACCCTGCAGGCAGCAGGCAGGTCGGCCTGTATGCACGGAACGGAGGGCATATCATCGCCAACAGAGAAAGAGAGTTTAGACGCGGGACGCCCAGAACCACGATCAGCCCTCAGAAAGCTTCGACGGGAGTTTTCATACCATGTCGCCATAGGGTTGACCTCTTGCAGTCGCCGCGAAAGCGGTGTTTTGACGTCAGTTCTCGATTCTTTCAACTAGTATGCGCACGGAGTACGTGAGTACGTGAGGACTCCATTGTCCATGCATACCCATATGCTCCGTACAAACATAGTCCAAGCTTTCGCGGCCCCCCCCAGTTAAGACTGTTGGGCAACTGACCTGGGGGTCGATCCTGTTTGAAATGGGGGTTTGACGTCGGGAAATTCTGGGCGTCGGTCTAATTTCCGCCCCGGTGCAGATATCTTAGTTAAGCTTCTGCTAGCCCCAAACAAGCCTAGGCCGGCACTATTTCTGGGGCGATCGTCGGCGAGGCCCAGAACAGAGCCACGTAATCGCCCGCTGTGGTGGCTTGTCTGGAGGCTGTGACGGAACAAAACAACGTTCAAGTCCGAGCACCTCTGCTGTGTCATCAACGCCAGCTGCCAGGAGAGCAAAAGGCCACCAAGGCCACCCCCCGGGAGAATGCTCACATGGGGCTGCATTTGGGGGGAAGGGTTTTGAGTGAGAGGATCCTTGAACCAACGGTCCAACAGCTATCATCATCCCATTCCTCCTCCACCGTTTCAACATTGGTGAGCATCACGCCAAGGGGATATCTTGGGTCCGCCCCGTCGGTTGCTTGCAAAGGAAAACATGTTTCCAACCTGACGCTCGTCCCCAACGGACGAGCGAGTAGATTGGCCGCGGCTGCTCTCCAGGCCACGCGGTCCTGCGTAATCAGCACTATTCAACCCCCAGCTTCCCACACTGGCTGCCAGCGAGCGCGGCATCGTGGGCACGCAACCGGCGGCGGCAGGGTGAAGAAGCAAACCCACGTCAGACGCGAGGTGCACTTCGCAAGCATTGACCTCGAGCAGCAGACGAAAGAAGAAGTTCTCCACTTTTTTTTTTTTTTGTTTTTTTCCCTAAAAAGGTTTTTTTCCCTTCAATGATCGTCTCTGCGTCTGGCAGCCGCGTGAGCATACACACGGCAGCAGGATAAAGGAAAAAAAGAAAAAGATCAGACGCTAGGGTTCCGTGGGCTACAGGGCAGCCAACGGATGAATCAAATGTAAATAGTACTCCGTACTCCGTATGTTATGTAGAAGGGAGGACCATTGCGGGGAGAGAGGATGAATCATCCGGCGGTCCGTTGTCAAGACGCGGATTGACACACGATCCATGTGGACGAGAGGCAGAAAACCCTTTTTCATCCCGCCAGACGAGGGCACCAACAGGCTAGTTTGAATCGCGATTGGCCACAGAGCACGAAAAAGGAACGCTCGATCGCCAGTACATTTTCGGTGTCTTACGGGTCGTGTGAAGTTACGCAAGAAGGACTTTGGGGGGGGGCAAATTCCGCCTGGGGGGAAGAGAGAGAGAGAGAGCGAGAGAGTTTACGGGACGCGTTGCGATGAACAGTTCGATAGCATTGCGTAGTCAGTTACTCCGTACTCCATACCCGCTCTTATCACGTATGTGTGTGTACAGTATGAAATGTATGCACATATGTATTCGTGGAGGAAGCGGGACGACGAGATGGGATTTCCCAGCGCAAGCCACGGGCAGCAGCAGCAGCAACAAGCAGCAACAAGCAACCAAGCAGCCGGCCAAGCGCGGAGGCGGCGGGCAGCGCAAAGGCGGCGTTATTGGTGGAAGAAGCGAAAAAAAGATGACAAAAAGGCTGACGACGCACCGCCAAGAACTCGCGCCTTTGCCTTTCCTTTCTTGTTTTAGTCGCCTTTGGGGAATTCGTCACTCCCGCCGTTTTGTTACGCAACCGCCAGCCTGGTATCGTCGGTATTACCCCGTATGCGCCGCCCGTCGTGCGCTTGTTGCTGCGGTCGCGGGGCGGGTCAGCAGGCGGGTATCGATGCGTAATGTCGTTACCGAGGGACAGCTTGGCGGGTGTATTCCCATTTCAGACGGGCCTTGGCTCGTCCTAGCTAGCCCTGCAGCTTGGGTATTTTTTGCCTCATGGGAACCAGCGAAAGGTACGCCGAGAACGGTAACAATCTTCACCCCCGGGACGTGTAAGTAACAGTGATCATTCGTATGGTCAAACGTCAACCTCCCTCCACTGTCATCTTCAACGAACCATCCCATTCCCTCCTCTTCTCCCCCCGATCGGAGCCTCGCTTCCACCATCCACGTAGGCCGATTTTTTTTTCCACGCTTCTTTTTTTCCCTTTCTCACTCTCTCCCTCTCTCTCATCTCTCTCTTCCCTTTCTTCTTCTCTCTCCGGTCTGCCTCTCTAGTCTTCTTCTTGTCGTTCTCTCTCTTTTTTCTCTCCCTTTATATGCTTTTTGGTCCTCGCCATTAATACTCCACTAGCGCCGACTTGCAGGTTGGCTGTGCATCCCGACTTGCGACTGCGCATTCTCTCAAGCCATACTTCCTAATCTCACATATTCTTCCATCTCATCGTCCATTGTCAACCTCTGCCCATCTGCATCTGCATCATCGTCGTCGTCGTCGTCGTCGTCGTCGTTGTTCCTCCTCTTCTTGTTCCTCTCACCGCCCGACCCTCCACACTCAACTAGACCACTTCTTCCCGGTCCTTTCGTCCAGCCTCATCCGAACATCACATCAGAACTTGAAGAAGAAGGGTGTCACCCACTCACGACGGTGGCAGACTGATCGGTCCTGAGAGTCATTCCTCTCTTAGACGACCAGCCTCCTCCTCCCACCTCTCCTCTTGTTGGAATGGCGGATCGTCACCCTCACAGGGTCGTCCGAGGCCCTGGATCCTCGATCGACGCCAACGAACTCACAAAACAGTTTGAGCAGCTGCTTCGAACGAGACGGCTAAACACCCTGCAGGCGCGCTCAAGGTCGCAATCCACATCTCCTGCTCCCTCGTCCTCACTTCACCCGACCCAGCCCTCCTCGCCTCGCCCTCAGTACCAGCCACCCTCCTATTCCAACATTCGAAGTTTCCCCATCGTACCGTCGCCTCCACAAGATCCTTCGTCCATCAAACTCAGAAATCTTCTCCATGTCCTATCCGTCACTCCAGTAAAATACGAAAACCCCGGTTTACTCGACGAAGCCCTCGCCCTGATTCCCTTGGATCGTCTCTATGCAGAAGCGGAGGAGGAATCACAAATATTACAGGCAGAGGCCGCTAGTATAGGTGAAAACGTTAAGCCCGCGTGGGGATATCAGGACTGTGTCATCAGAGCCCTCTTAAGGTAACTTTTCGTCTTATCTTTATGCACAAGAACTTTTTCTTTTCTTTTCTTTTCTTTTCCACAACAAGTCCTAACTTTCATTGTTGGCAGATGGTTCAAGCGCTCGTTTTTCCAGTTTGTTAATAATCCTCCTTGCTCCGCATGCTACAGCCCAACAATCGCACAGGGCATGACGCCACCAACACCCGATGAGACAGCCCGTGGCGCTACCAGAGTCGAGCTGTATCAATGTTCGGAACCAAATTGTGGTGCCTATGAACGGTTTCCGCGATACTCGGACGTCTGGGCGCTATTACAGTCGAGGCGAGGACGGGTTGGCGAATGGGCCAACTGCTTCAGTATGCTATGTAGAGCTGTGGGTGGGCGTGTTAGATGGGTCTGGAATTCAGAGGACTATGTTTGGACCGAAGTATATTCCGAGCATCAGCGACGGTGGATCCATGTCGACGTCTGTGAAGAGGCATGGGACAATCCTCGTCTTTATACAGAAGGTACGTTTTCCTTTGTAGATAAAGAGCATAATTCGATATGTATGGCTGACAAGAGTCAATAAATAGGCTGGAACCGGAAAATGGCGTACTGCATCGCCTTTTCAAACGACGGAGCGACCGATGTTACCCGAAGATACGTTCGCAACCCGGCAAAGCATGGCCTGAGTCGGACACGGGCACCGGAAGAAGTTCTATTATGGATTATACATGAAATTCGACGAATGCGAAGAGAAAATCTATCGAAAGAAGAACGACGAAGATTAATGAAGGAAGACGAACGCGAGGAGCGTGAGCTGCGTGGCTACATGGTCCAGGCCCTCGCTTCTGAGATCAACAACCTTCTCCCGAACAGTGCAGCCAACTCCCGGTCCGACGAAATCAAGATTCCTGTCACCGCGGCTGATGGTACCGTTGAGTGGGTTAGCCCAGCCGGTGAGACGAGGCGATCACGCTCGGATAGGTCAAGGGAGAACCGGTAACACATCGTGATAGCCATTGCTCTTCATGGCTCCCATTATCTCCCTGACGACATGTAAAATGTCTACCGTACGATTCATACGATTGCCACGGAACGTTACCTTTTTTTTTTTTTTTTTTTCAACTCTCCAGCACACCCGCTGATGCTTGAACTCTTCCTACCTCTTACCTTGATGAACCCTTCTTATCCACTGGAAACCCACCTATTTCTGGGTGCGACTTTGGAAATATTATTTATATTGTTTACATTTCTGCCGGCGTTGATGGCCTCAGTCCAGACGAATGGGGGAGTCAAATACTAGGCGTTGTTTTTAACGTGGGGATCATAGTACCGTGCCGGATGCATTCACATTCTTCTTAACCTTTTTCATCTCTTCCTTTTTCTTTTTTTTTAATTTATTTTTTTGATATACGCACCTATACCAACAGTCCTCTTCAAAAAATTTTGTTCTTGTTTATCTAACTGCATTTACGCTGCATATATTTCTTTTGTTACTATTAATATTCTCAACACTGGGGGCAATTATTCCATTTTTTGCTGCAGCAGCTTGGCCTTGTCGCCATAGGAGCGGGGAACGGACGACAGTTTAAGCTTTTGCGGGTAATATATGTGCGCGCCGATAACTCTGTTTGAATCCTCGCCGTTTTCCTTTTTTCCCCCTCCCTCCCAATTCCCTACCGATCATTTTACCTTTTTCTTTTTTGGTGAAGTATTGCCTCCCTTTTGCCCTCTTCCTTTTATGAAATCATGGCCTATTCGTGATTATTATACGAGTACTACAGTCATAAACGTATTTACATCTTCCCATGAATGAAGCCAGTATTTTCGCAGTCATCCCAGTGAGCCTAATCTAGTCTATCTTGGCCTCATGATGTCTTTGTCTTTTCTGAAAAAAAGTTCTTGGGGAGGATGAGATAAATGGATTGGATGTCCACAAAAGGGAGGTGTCTGTGCTTAGTTTAGGGCTGCCATACCGACCTCTCAGGGTAGTTCTGGATTGAAGGATTTGAACTATACTGATCCCTCCATGCAAGTATTTGAAGACCGACTTTTACAACCTAGAACTCTGATCTTCCTCCGTCCGTAGGGATAAGCTACCAGCGTGTAGTGAGATGCGTTCTCAATAAAATAATTTTTTTTTTTTTTAAAAAAAAAAAACCGAAGTAAATCTCCTTTCTCCACTTATATGGATGTTAAATTAGCCATCTCCCTCATTCTTGACGGCCAAGCTTATTTTGCGTGGCTCCACCCTAGAAGAAACCTGCGGTTCTTTTGCATATTCTTTGAACGGGTATGGTCAGAATCAGCACTTATGGACTTCTTTTTTTTTTTTTTTTTGCAAAGGAATGTCTTCGCAACATTTGGTTTCTAATAAATATTGCATAACTTCGTCCAGCATAGCAGATCTAGATCTTGTATTCTTCCTTTCCTTTTTTTTTTTTCTTCCCTTCTCTGAAGTAGCCAGCCATGTTGGGAGCAGAAGTTTTTTCGCATCCATGAAAAATGTACCCAAGGGAGCACATAAAGACCCAATCCCTGATAACTTTTTTGACTTCGCTGTTTTACTGAAAACACCTTCATCCTAAAAAACAGAGGGAAGATGGTAGAAAGCGGCCCTTTCATTCTCAACTATCAGTGCAGAGCGATGCTTGCCGATATGACCAGCCCTTGAGGATATCAATATCAGGCAAGAATAATCGGATATATATCACTTGTCGGGATAGCTTGCCAGGTAACTCTGGACGCTTGACTTGGAGCTTCTGATCATCATTTAAGTTCCGTTCCCCACGAGAGAGAGGAGGGGAGAGAGAGAGATAGCCGATAAGGGGTATTTGAAATATCTAGAACTTTGTCAAAGCCGGTAAGTTTGGTGGTGGCTGCGAGAGTAGCTACACTTTTTAAGCAATGGGTGCTGCGGAATGTTTAATTTCATTTGCAAAACCTGTGTGATATTCGAACAATTCTAGGACTGTTCATCCTGTGTATGTTTTGGCACGAGGTTGAAACAAGCAATGCTCAGAAAGGCTGCATTAAATTTCGGATCTTGGAAAACTAGATATAGATGTCTAGATACATGTAGTTTTCCGACATCCAAGAAACACTCAAACCGACCCATTTTGCCTATCGAGGAAACGCCATGCGCAATGAGAGCCAGTCGGGAACAAAAGGATCCGAGGATTCGAAGATAGCAGTGCCCTCTGGAGGTAGATAAGGAAGGATTATGGGTACAAACACCCGTCGACACCGGAAATGGGTGAAACCTCCTGCCACTCATTCGTAGTCTCTAACATATCGTCCAGGCAGCGCCACATCCCACATCGGCCGCTCAACTACTGCGACCTCCAGTCCCCCCATTCCCTCATTGGCCCATGAAGCCCCAACCGCGTCTCCAGCGGTGAATCCTTGACCCAACGGCACGATCCCGAGTATCTCACGATATTTGAACGTATGCCACCACCGGCGAGGGTTACGACTGCGGCGATGTTTCGTTCTAGACTCTGCTTTCGACTCTGATCCGGGTACTTCCTGCACTTGAAGGTCCGCCGTCGTTCCTTCGACATCATGGTCGTTCGCTTCGGATGCTTCTTGAACGACGTCATGTTTAGCTTTGGTAGGGATAACGACTGCAAAAGCTACTTGGGTTGGGGTCGTACCATTAGGCAAGTTGGAGGAGGATTGGGGCCTAATGGCCGACGTTCCTTCATCAAGCTGCTGCTGCTGCTGCCACTCACCATTTTCCTCTTCCGAGCCCGGCCCATCGCCCTGTGGCTCCCGCCGAAATTCGGCTAGGATGGATTTGCTAGGCTCCTCATAGTGATCGGCTGCTTCGTCACCCATCTGGGCTGGGTCGGCAGGCTTCTTCAGGTCAATCGGTATCCACTGAGCTGTTTCTCCATCGTCCCCGATCACCTTGCGCATTTTTCTTCCTAGGCCGATATTATCCTGCCAATAAGGCACTCTATCTCCAGCGCCGGAGTTGGGCTGTCTTATTTTGCTCTCCTTGGTCTCTCCTCTCTTTCGCTTCTTTGATGGGGAGGCCTCAGTCGTGCTATCGTTATTTAATGCTGCAACGGCTTTCTCTTCGTTGTCGGGTTCCGCAGGGGCGGGGAAGTCCTGTGCTAAGTCAAACATCCAAAGCCAGCTCGGTCCATATAACCATAGACGTTCGCTGGTCCCCTTTTTATCCCAAAGTGCTCCCATAGCCCTGTCCTTGACGATAGTGAAATCCTTTGGTAGATATGATTTAGGGTTTCTTCGAGACCAACCTGTAAGTTTGCCCTCGAGTACATTGAATTCGGAGATGTGATGTTCGGTGGTCAAAACCACTAATCTATCATCACCGGTGGAGAGGTTGTGAGAAGGAGAGCTGTTGGATGTGACACCATTTGTGAGATGTTTGGACTGCGATCCATATGAAGGGCGGAACGTCATTAATAGGACTCCCGACTTAAGCCGGGGTATAGGCGAGTCAAAACGAGGAACAATCCAGCGTTGGCCGTAGGTATTTGTACTGCCGGCCTCTTCGTCGGAAGAATCATCATCAGATAGCTCAGAATCGGCAGCCTTTTCGGGAATTTGACCGTTTGTCAACAAGTTTGACTTGTTTTCTAACACCCATGCATCCACAAAGCCTGCAAGATCACCGCATGCCACAATATTACTGTCACTGGAGAAGGCAATACACCGTATTGTCCGGTCGTACGCACCAAGGGATCCATGGTGTAGTTTTCCACGCTGCACATTTCGCTGTGCGCGACGCAGTTTGCTTATTCCAGGAAGTATCTGAGGACGGCCCGGGATTTCTGGATCGATGTCGATCCTGGCCATACAAATAACGTTATCTGATCGTACAAAGCAGAGCCATTTGCCATCTGGCGAAATCGCTATCTCCTTCGCTCCGCATTTTGAAATCTCGAAAGGAATCTCGAGTTTATTGACCTGGAGGCCTGGTTTGTCCCCGTCTTCTCTGGGAGATAAGCAGAAAGCTTTGATTTGCGAGACGGAGGCTGCCACAAGAAGTTTCCCATCGGATGAAAGGGCCGCAGAAGTTAGATTCTCTTCACCCTGAGATACGGTCAGTACTGCACAAAAAAAAAAAAAGCTTTCCATCCATGGTGGCTGTTTACCTGAAAGAGAACTTTTGCAACGAGTCGGTGTTGTTGGGATTCGAGCGATTTGGACGGCTGGGACACACGCCATATGTTGACTTCGCGATCCCACCAGCCCATTAGCAGGCGCGATGATGGGGATGATGATAGGGGTGGTGATTGAGGAAGGCTCGGG
The DNA here is from genome assembly GCF_000149335.2 of Coccidioides immitis RS. Lineage (NCBI taxonomy): Eukaryota > Fungi > Ascomycota > Eurotiomycetes > Onygenales > Onygenaceae > Coccidioides > Coccidioides immitis. The sequence goes on along the minus strand of NW_004504308.1, from coordinate 2,345,030 downwards.
AGTTTTCTATGTAGCTCCTTTCCGATACTTCGTAGCGGAACCACAACCGGCACGGTGTCCAGACCTGGGAGAGAGATATAAACATTAGATTCCATACCATCGGTTATGTCAATCAGGACTGGGTGTGTATACCTCCGGAGACGAAAACACTGATGTCCTTCGTTTCGTAGACCGCGAGTGCTTTGACGTCATGGGTATGGTATCGACGGTGCATGACTTCAACCCAGCGCCTAGTTTTCGCTCCTTTCTCGGGAGCCTTCCGTCTGTAAACGGCCGTTCGTTGATCTGCGCCAGCACTGACGACCGATTCCCCGTCCGCACTAACAGCGATGTCAAGCACGTCTGCCTGATGGCTCTGTATCCGTTGAATTAAAGAATAATTCTTAGAGTCCCAAAAACGCACTTCACCAGCAGAATCGCCCGATACAATTGTTCCGTCCGGTAAGCATTTCACGGACCAGACTAGAAGCTCTTTCACTGCCTTGTTTGGTCCCTTCCCGAGAGTGACGGTGCGAAGGAGTTTGCCGCTGCGGATATCGAATATCCGAATGGAGCTATCGGCATAGGCGGCGACGATGGTATTCCGGTTCTGAAAGGTGATATTAAGAACACGCGACTTTTTGGTCGAAGGCCTCATCGTGCGGAGATATTTAAGGTCCCCATCAGCAGTAGACAATATTACAATTGCCCCATCCGCACATCCCACTGCAAGATGCTGTCCCATATACTCTCCCTCCGCCGGAGGCAACTGTTTCCCATCTTTTTTCTTGTTTCTCGACTCCCATCTAAGCTGCGCTGCCAAACACCAAATTTCGCCATAATTCCCGCTCGAATGTCTCGCCGGGCGACCCTTCTCAAGGTCCCATTCCGTCACAACGCTGGAATACCCGATGCTAAAGAGCCGTAGTTTACCGGGGAGATCATTGCCCTCGGAATCCTTCTCGCTCGGGTCAACCGTCCACGCAAGACCTTCGATGCTCCGGTCCTTCCCACCGCGCAGAATGGTCTCTTGGAACCAAGTTCCTTTACTTGGATTCCAGAGCTCGATGTCACCGTTGGCACGGCCAATCGCCAGTCGCAACGTCGGGACTCCACGACCTTGCAGCTCCGTTGATGGTGGGTGTGAGAACGCGAGCGCGTTGATCGCCTGCGGGTTGTATGGCACGAAGCGACACCGGTGGATGTCCATGCTTAGCTGGGAGAAAACGGGAGGTGTCAGTACTAACCGATGGAGACACCATATTGAATTTTTTTTGACTTTCATTTCTTTTGGGGGGAGTAGCCATACCTCCTGATGAGGCCCTAGGGGGCCATGGGTACCGGTATCCGTTTACTGCGCGGGGAATAGCAGCGCTGTCTGTAGCACTCTTTTTCGCTCGTTCGCCGAATTATTTTTTTTTTCCCCGTCGCTGCTGATACACGGAGCTTCGAAGACGGAAGTTTTTCCCGAGAACGGTTGATCACGTGATTTGGCGATTTCCCGGCAATACTTTCCATGTGCGGAATCACCGCCCAATTTGCGGATTTCTCTGGAGGGCAAACCAAGGCTATTTGCAGATGGCGGTGGAATAATGTACGGAGTACGGAGCTCCTCTTCTCTTCCCGGCCATTACACTATCTATGATTAAACGAACACTATTGCACGAGAAACCAGGGGCTTCCCTGTCTAGAGAATGGAAAGATGTCCTTCGTCCAAAGAGTATTTGCTACAATCCGAGCCGCTATTGTACCGCCAAATAAAAGAGGGACAGCCGGCCTGGCCATATTTGTGCTCGAATATCAGTCTCTGGACCTTTCACCGCCTCCGGGAATCTGCTATACGGGACCTACCGTGCGAATACCCACCCATGCCGCTGCATGCCATGAAAAACGTGCTATTGTCTGCGGCTTAAACATTGCACACCCGCCCGCAGAAGCCGGCGGATGGGTGTGAGTAAATGCCGGGAAGCAGGAGCGGTGACACCGGTGAACCTCCCCTGGCCAAAATGCAAGCAAAAGCCAAGCGATATGTAGATTTGAGATTGGGGTGAGCCCTGAAGACGCTTGGGGCACAGCGCTGCTGCGGTTGACGGAGAGGCCACCGAGGGGAAAAACGGGGCAGCGAACGTCCGTATTAGCGACTGATCATTATACGAATTTTGCAGGGCGCAATGGTAGCAAACAACTCTTTCCCATGCTTGTAGCACGGAGAAACGGACATGTGGCGAAAGTAGAGGCTATGCTGTCGTCCACAATGGGATCGGTGCCCATGGTTTGGTTTAAAAGTATTGATAGGGAGGTAAATATCTTGAGAGGAGTAAGGACTTCAGAAGTTTAGATCGAACGAGATGGGAGTCCTCAAAGCCGGGCGCCTTCACAAGACGTTAACTGGACCACTCAAACAGGGTAGCAATTTGATCATAAAAGTGTGGGGTTAGCCTTATGGGGATGTACGAAATAATACACATCATCGTGCATCACTGGAGGTCCCGCGATCGCCCCGAGTTATCCATCATCGGCCTGGCTGATAACACCGTGTGTAAGTGGCTGCAAAAACAACGATTGAAAACCCACATCAAAAGTTGCCACTGCGCCGAGTACGACCTCGCATCGGTCAGCATCTGGGCTGTTCTCCATCCGGTCGGGATATTTTGCCGCTTCATGCTGATGGGGGCCCTTGGCCACGGACTCTCACACAGGCCTGACGATGCACGGGAGCATAAAAGTCGTCAATCATCGTGCATATCCTTGGTGCCAGTCAGAGCCGTGCGCAGGGTATTACTCTTCAACGTGCGCTGCATTAGCTATGCAAGAGACCAAGGAAGGGCATGCGGAGTTACAGGGCCATGAATGCCTTAGCCCTTTTTGCACGTTCAAGGCTGAGAGATCGTGGAGATCGTGGGATTTATTGGTCTCAAGGGAGGTTCGGGATTGCCACGTCAGAGAGTGCGTTCAGGGGGGGGGGCTGAAAAGAGTTCAGGAGCTAACCGAGCATTCCCCAAAGGAGCTTTTCCCCTCTCCTTGGTTTACCCCGTCCATTCAGCTCCACAAAGCCTGGATTTATTGCAAGGATGCAGAATGATGTTACACGGCCACGAGAGGTGGACGCAGGACGGAGAAAGGAGATAATGCCAATGCATCCCGATCAGTGCAGAATTGATGGCGAGTTGAGGTACGGAGTACGGAGTAATTGGGGGGGGCAATTAAGTGGCGATCATCATTGGTGAGAGCCGCGGAGGATCCTCACAAGCTGATTGGCAATGATGCGCCGATGAAGAGTTCTGAATACGCTCATTGGCTTCAATTCCTCTTGACATCAGATGTTCCACAGACGGGTTGTCCCGGACAGGTCCTTGTGCGTGGGCTGCATTCGAGAGAAAAGGGGTAACTGGTCGCTGATGCCTGCGCGAGCAGAAGTCAAGAGGAGTGTTCAGCTTCGCAACGATTTGAATCCATACCTGCGAATCTCGGGCAAGACGGCACCCATTATTCGGTATTTCGTTTGGATGCCATTGACGAACCTCAGCACTATCGAAGTTGAAACGCTGAACAGGAAGCTTACTCAACCGCCTCCGTCTCTCCTCAGCTGCCGTTAAAGGGAGCATGAAACAAGCCAAGGCCAGTGTCATGATGGTTGGCTCTAAAATACTATGCCAGTTCCAGCTGTGACGGACTAACTACGTATGTGTGTACAACTTCGTACTCTGCCAATCTTAGCATCCTGTTAACTACCTGCCTGTTTTTGGAAGAGGAGGAAGCGCGGAGGTGCTTTTACCACGATTATTGTCGGGAGGTCGATAGTTTAGCACTGTGGTAAAACAAGCTTGATGCAGGGCCCGGGCAGAACGCTGTTGTTATTCTTAGTCTAGGCCCCAGTCCCGCGTCCAGGATTCTGATTGTTTTTCTACCCAGGATTGCGGGTTGACACGTTCGCGACTTGGTCTCGCAGACAAGAAATCTCGATTTAAGAAACAGCGGCCTGATTACCCCGTGGTTCAGCGCAAGTCTAAGGGCGTTAAGAATTGAGCCATAATCTGAGCGATAAACACGGCTGTCGCGTTCATTTCCAAAGCAAAGTTGTTATCGCGGCCATATATATATATATATATATATATATTCTCCAGTTCACCGCCTCATAGTGTACTTCTCTATCGAAGCGCCGTAGAAACGGGCTCTCGGTGGTCCCTTAAAGGGGTTCTGGATATCTTCACGAGCGTAGTTGAGAACCGTACTGGTGTCGGTATGAGTTTACATTACGCCATTACATACTGAACCCGTACGGTAATACAATGGCAAATTAATGCCTGTGTGGAAATACATCGGACACCTCCTATCCAGGGTATGAGTTCCATGAAACTCCAGAATGTCGACTAGCCTGTCATTTGCGAACAGATCGACAGAATAAACGCGATGGGGAGGTGGTGGACGCTCCAATCAGTACGCGTCGATACACGTGGTTTGGACAAGCCAAGGAAATTCGAGCAATGTCGCGTGTTTCATTGGAGAAAATCAAGTGTCCTCGCTTGAGGGTCTTAGCATCATAGACTTGTAAGAGTTCCTCCCCGTCGTCCCGGTCACCGAGCTTAGCCAGAGACCACGGGGTGGCACAGCGGCAAGTTTGGCGTTCGAGAGAAGTCCCATGTGAACATATGCGATGCCGATCTCAAATGCTCTTCAAAAAAAAAAGAGAGGGGGCAAAAAAAGAAAACCTTGGATTCTTGCCCCGACGCGGGATTGAACCGCGGACCTCTTGATTACAAGTCAAGCGCTACTACCACTGAGCTATCAGGGCTGACTCATGGCAGCTACAGGATACAACGAATGTTAAACAATATCCAAAATAGCTGCACTATGACGACAAGCCGCAGGCTCCCGCCAACCAGAGCCCGACTCGGTCAGTTTAAGCAATCTCAGTTACAAAAATGACAAATCAGTTAATAAGACAAGTTTGCAGTCGCAAAGCTACCTTGAAGATTGAGATGAATTAAATGAAATTGGGCAGATAGATTTCTACTATTCTGAACATGCTGCAGCATTGCGACATATATCCCATCTCTGTGATCGGTCACACCTACCCCCACACTGTACTGAGTGTTTTGCACTCCGTCACAAACTATCATACGTGTAGGAGCACCGGGATGTCTCTCACCACAAAAAAAAAATAAAAAGAGAATTGGCTGAGTGTATTCCAGACCCTACGGAGTAGAATAAAAGCTACTATCTTTGGTTCTCTTCCCTTGAGAAAAATTTTCTTAGCGGGTGGGGATTTTGGGCGGAACTCGGGGTCCTAGAACGTTCATCCGCCTTGTCGCCCGAAGGTCTTTCCCGCCTGGATTGTGCTAGGCAATGCACGCAGCGGTCTTTTCACGTATGGTGGCGTGTATGAGTTCTTATCAAAGAAACGAGGTTATCGCAGAAACTTGGGCGTCGAATATGGACAATCGCCCAATAGATTGCCGACATCCAGCATTTTTCGTTGAGGAATTGTTCACTCAGCCGCCACAAGGCTGAGGAACTTTGCGTGGTAATTTATTTGAAAACTCGCCAAATCTTGATTGGACAGGATACATCTGAGCGGCGCTTATTGGCAAATAAGATGCCGTTTTTTCGCGGTGCCAAATCCCCCACTAGCCAACCAGGTTGCAAACGTTAGCCGGAGAGTAAAAGGAAATTTGAGAATTGGGACGCAGGGCGTTTGAAACTTCCTGGAACCACGGCTCCCTTCAACAAACATCCACGGTCTTCAGTTGAGGTTAAATTTAATGTACACGGGATTCATTCAAAGATTGTTTCTCAAGGGCCACAGTTCTCAAAAGGCCACGTTGTTCTAGATCAATAAGAGATGTCTGAGATTCCGGGAGCTCTCGCTCTCGGTGCTCTGTGTCTGCAACCCTTACTTAATCTTCCGGCGTTAGTTAACAAGCCCAGAAGACGGAGATCCCATTCCCAAAATCGATCCCTTCCGAAAACAACGTTAACGAAACAAATGGATAAGCATGTAATGGCCCGTCGGGGGAGACACAAAACTATTCTTTTCTGGCACATCAGCAAACGCGATGACGAAGATCCCTCGCCCCCGGGCCCTGTCTTTGTTGCGAATCTGCTTTTCTTTTTCCTATTATAATATTCTCGGCGGAGAACTGGCCGTAAAGATGGTGTTATGTAGCATTTTCTCACAGCGGCGAGGGAGAGCTTGGTTTATACTCCGTACGTCTCTCAAAAAACAAAAAGAAAGAAAAAGAAAAATTTATGGATACTTTTTCCGTACCCGAGCAACCTTACCGGCAATTCCGCTGAACAAGGTGCTGACTGTTACGCTTCTGGTTATTATTCTGCCCCAGTGTCGAAGAAATTTTCTGTTGGAGGGAGCCACTTTGTAGGACCAGAAGACAGCCACCTTCGCGGGGACCTTTTCCCTCTTCTTGACCTTCTACGATTGCTAGTTTTAAGATCCATGGTATTTGAAGCATTTGTCGGCAATCCTGTCATCACCGGCATCTTCCTCAGAGACGCGAGTTCAAGACGGCGGAGTCGCGGGGAGTAACATCTTTGCAACCCGCCAGATCTGAGTCGCGGAGCAAACGGTGAAGGGTCAAGCGTGGGTAAATTACAACCAGTATTTTATTCTCAGCGCCTTTGGTACGGTACAATACACAGCCATTCCCCATTGCCTCAGCCGAATTGCCTGTATCAAGATACGGTTACAATCTCGACGAAAAGCAGCAGAGACGCGTGCTTCTCCGGAGTAAATTGTAGCTCCGCGACCTGGAACAGGAGCTTCTGGGTCGAGAGCAAGAGATTTACTTGACTTTGGTCCCCTCGAAAACACACGTGAAGGATACCTAGGACGAGGCACGTCTTAAGGTTGTCTTCTTTGTCACTTGTGCAGCCACACGTAGTTAGAAGAGAAAGCCGGGGCACAGCAGCATGCATTCTGGCTCCCGTCGAACCTTTCATCTTCTGCGATATTATGATGCGTGGAGTTGGCACGAAATCAATTCCAAGATAAAGCAGGGTTCAGCGCCACAAGATCTTTGAGCGTTGACATGCAGCCCATGTAACATAAGTCTTCCCTTCTCAAACACAAATAATACGAAGCGAGGCTTTTAGGGGAGGGCCTGGCGTACTAAGCAGCCAAGCAAAGTGCCGTGAGTGGCCCCAAAATTTCAGCTTGTCTCTGAAAGTCGGCGTTCCTGGGTCGCGAGCTCTTTTTCCAGGATTCGCTTACTTACAATACGTACGGACAAACGCTTCTTGTCACGGCATTGCCATACCTCGATACACGTCCGTTTCCGTCTAATCTTTGACCGAAAGGAGGTCGAGGGTACCTGACACTTGGCTCAAGCCTAGCTCCCATACAAAGAAGTTTTGAGCCGAAGAAGGGGGGGAAATCCTCGAGACAGGGCTTCTATGTATGTGTGTGTATGTATGTATGCTCGAGTGCAAATCAAACAGCCACTGCACACTTGAGACAGTTGCCATTAAGGCCGGCGAGGAGCTTTCGAAACTGGACGGTGGACTGTCCTGCAGGCTCTGGGCGGGAGTTCCGTAGTTACAGCAGTGCTCCGTACTCCTTACGGCCACAGAGGTCGAAACTTACCTTACGGAAGTAACGTACGCCTTGGATACCAATGGATTAGCGTACCCCTTACGCTCGCAAGAGCTTTGCCGGCGGTGCCAAAACCGGTGTGTAATGGGCGCCAGCCAATCAGTCCCTCAGCCCACTTGTCGAACAAAACCAAAGGGGAGCCTCCAACCCCATTCGACTAGTCTGGGAATGGGAGCCTTTGAACTCAGATCCATCCTGCACGCTCTCTTCTTTCTTCTTCTTCTTCCCTCCTCCCAACCCTTCAGGAGAGAGAATTCCTCTTTCGCCCCTTTCCCTCCCCTTCTCTCTCCAACTCAATCTCTCTCTCCTCTTCCTCTCCTCTCCGACTCTCGTTTCTCCTCTTCCCGTCAAACGTCTGGGGAGTGCGGGTGCATTGGTCTCGTGGTAGAGTTACCGTCAACCACATATATTCAGCCGTGGTTGACTCTCGTCTCCCACCCATTAAGCCTCTCTTTCGTTCCTCTGCCCCTATAGAAAAGTCGAGCCTGCGTCCAATCCTCTCTTCGACTTCACCTCGCCGTTTCCCTCTCCCAATCGCTCCCGGCACCTCCATCTCCTCGCTTCTTCCCCCTTTCCACGGAGACTCAATCCTGTGAACTCTACGGTACTTCGCCCTTGGAATACCAGCACGAGAAAGGGACACGCTAGAAGGCTCTGGCTCGCAATTGAGGCTTCCCTTGGTGCTTGTTTCTCTCCTGGTAAGACCTTTTCGTCGTTCGCCTCCTTTTTGACCCCTTCGTTACTGCCAATTGCCACTCCAAGCATTATACGGCCCTGGAGCCATCGCAATGGGAAATATACGCGTATCGGCCTACATAAAATCTTTGGGATCCATCGAGCTACCATCAGAGTCCAATACTTCTTTTTTTTTTTTTTTTTTTTTTTTTTGGGCCGGGATCACATCCGTGAAAACCGCTATAGCTTCATGTACCTTTACATGCAATTGCCGGCTGTGTACACCAATATGTGCCCCGGGATCGTACCGAGCTTCATAACATGAAATCTACCGAGCACAAACCCCAAGGCAACCGTGAACCGAATAGCCATACCTCTCACTTTTCTCAAACTTGGCCCGAAATGCTGGGGTTTACCCGAATGATAAAATTTTGCTCTTTTCATGACTCTCAGCTACCACGCCGCTTTATATGTTCTTTTTTTTTCACTCTTTGCTTTTGATTATTTTAGAATCTGACACCCAAACTAACACCGGCCTCTCATTGTAGATCCAATCACCAATACATCGAAACTCATCGGAGTCGGTTATACCCGGTGACCTTTCACTACTGAGTAGTGTTCAAGCCGAAGAGTGTGTACCTCCCGACTCAACTCCAATGCAGGCTGCCACGGAGCGGTGCTTCTCGCAGGTCCGCTAATACTTAAGTAGGGCCAAGCTCACTGCTCTTTCAACCACATTGTCGGATCAAGGGCAGATCCGTGGTCACAAAGAAGGTGGAGACGTTAGCTCGTCGTTCACTTTGAACCTCAGTACGGCTTTGACCAAGTCTATAAGCCGAACTTCAAACACCTACATGTCTTGGCAGTTGTTCTCGGAAGGTTGCAAAATATCTAGTTGATAAGACGCCGCACTGAGTAGGTTTTTGCTCATTTACTAGTCCCCTCAGCTTTACTTGTGTCTCTACACTTCGAACTACATTTGACCTCAATTGTTGACTTTTGAATGAAAGCTCTTCTCCAACAGACCCTGGCGATTCAGTCTTGTCAAAGTGGCGCAGATTATCGTCTGCACCATTCCTCAATCCTTAATAATTATTCCAACTAATCTTCGCTCCTTTACACTTGATTTAATTGTGCCGTTTCCCCCTTACACTCTTTTACTATTGCACTAATTCTCACCTCGAAGCTACGCGGAGCGTCTTCACAATTGAAACTTCGATCATCCTAACCAGGACAAGATGGCGTACCAGCGATATGGCACGTCTAATATCCGGGCTTGTGATTCTTACTTCGTGGAGTCTTATGACAACGACTATCAGCCTTCCCGAGTCTGTCCCAAAGAGCATGCCAAGATAATCGCCCGTGAACGCCAGTATGCGATGGGAGATGAGATGACAAAAGCCGTGCGTGAGGAATACCAGGAGGATATCATTGCTCATATGCATCTGATGGATGTGAGTATTGCCAACCCTGGGACACGTGATGTTGCAAGGTTTTTCTAATTTCAGCTGTAACAGTCCGCAACATTGCCGGACGTTGACTCAATTGACATCCAAACTGAGATCCAGTGGTTTATGCGGCCCTACCTTCTCGATTTCTTAATTGAAGCCCATGCTGCGTTTCAGTTGCTTCCAGGGACTTTGTTTTTGACCGTCAACCTCTTAGATCGTTACTGTTCGAAGCGAGTTGTCTATAAGAGACATTATCAGCTGGTGGGATGCGCTGCACTGCTTATCGCCGCGAAATACAGCGACAAGAAAGAGCGTGTCCCGACCATCAAGGAGCTGAAGTCTATGTGCTGCTCTCTTTACGACGACGACATGTTCGTACAAATGGAATGGCACGTGCTCCAGACCCTTGGCTGGTCGATTGGTCATCCAACCGTCGATGGGTTCCTGCAAGTCGCAGTCATGGATACCCCATATGACCCAGAGGTGGAACATCTTGCCCTTTACATCCTGGAAATAGCACTCTTCCATAGGGAATTCGTTTCCAAGCTTTCGGCAGATCTTTCGCGTGCCGCATTAGCACTGTCAAGATGCATTCTCAACCGGCCCCAAGCTTCGCATAATGATTGGGCATCCAATTATGACTCTTTGACTTTGGTGAACTTGTCCCAGCATTTGTTTCAACCATCGCACGTTCTCGCCAGGAAGTACTCATCTGCCCATTATTCACGGGTATCGAAGATCTTGGAGCAGTTTCTGGCCCGTCAGAGCACCGTTACCAAGAGCTACAACCCTCCTACACCTCCGACGGACCGTGCGGAGGATTCTAAGCCGTATGAAGGTGAGATTGGGCTTGCTACGCCCCAGAAATCCCATTGCCCGCGTACTATGACCAATGGTTACATTACTCCGCCAATCACACCTGAGAACGACGCGTTCGCTCCCACAAGCAACGCCAATCCTTCCAAGGATGCCTCTGGCCTCTTGTACGTTTGTCCTACATCGCCGACTCCCCAACAAGCAATGCACTATGGACAGACGCATCACTATAAGCTCCAAGAGACCGATCCGTACTCTCAACACCAACGTTTTCCTCAACAGCCGTCGGTACCCTACAACTCTGTGTTCTAAGGGACGATGGGAGAAAGAACGTGACGTACCACAATCGAACCATAAGAGCCATCAAGCAGCATCCAACTTATGCATGTCACTCGCATTCGATGTGGCAGTAGCTAGCTTTGGACTCAATACATCAACCATGAGCGTTATGCCAAATTCTGGCGTCCTTTCCCAAAGTGAGCGCGAAAGTAGTCGTCACTGCGTGGATGAGAACGCGACATTACTACATATCCCAATAATCTGTTTTGATTCCCACATAGTTTCCTTATCTGGCATTTGCTTTTATTTCCTATGTCATGTCTGTACCTGCATCTGCTTCATCTGGCATTGCAAGCGCGAGTCGTTTTCTTCACCCGGACTTGGGATAAGTCCCCGGTCACCAATATCCGTGCAGCGTTCCGCGGTTACACCGGTTCATTAAATACCTGCTAATTTTTTCAATACCATATTTCCTCTGTCTGCGCTATGTACCTGGTTCGGTTCTTTGTGCCTTTTTTATTTTTTATTGCTTTCCTAACCATATACCGTGTAAGAGTGTGGGAAAGATCTGTCTATTTTCTCGCAATGTAATGCTGTTCTTTTTTTGCCTTTCTTGTATACCCCCCATATACCCCTTTGTCGATCCATGTTTCCATTATCCTATCAAGTTATCGGAGGGGATTTATGGCGAGGACAAGGCGGTGGAAAAAGGGCGTCCTTTATCTAGGGGGCGAATGAAAGGCCCTCGAGTGAAAGCACAAATTTTGACAGAGTTTGGATGTAGTGTGGTAGGGCAAAGGGGGGGAGAGAGAGAAACCCTTCAAAAAAAAAGTTGCTGCTTCTTTTGTTTCCGTTTTCCCAGGGTGCATGCTGGCACTGCTGCGGAACTTTCTTTCCTTTGGTGCCAACGCAAAGCATATTATGCTGCTTCGAATTTTTATTGAGATCCTTGACTCTGCACTTAAGGCAGAGAAGGGTTCCATCTTCGGATGAACAGTTCCCGCCCCCCCTTAATTTTTTTTTTTTTTTTTTTTTTTTTTTACCCCGAAATGTGAACAGATAGGCAGATTGAGACAAAACTACCAAAAAATATCGAGGTTGCCTAGCTCCTAAATGTAAGGGCTTTTTCTTTATTTTGATGCCCCTTGTTTTCTTGTTTTTGCTTCTATTCGACGCATGTGTGTAAGAGTAAGATGGGCGACCGAATCTTTTGGGAGTCGTTCCTGATGCTATGATAAGAATCTCTACTACTACTGGTGTTGTGTCTCTTCTCATTACGAAGACGTCTTTGGTGGAGACGCAGGAAACCTGTTAAACCTCTTATGAGTTTCCAGAGGTTGACATGGAGCACACGGAGGACGGACTCATGAGCGGAGCGGAAGGCGGGGAGAATGATTTGCATCCTCGGAAAGGGGGTGCGACGGCATTCCGCTCCGTCCCTTGGAGATTTCCGCTCTGAACAAATTCAGAAACCACACCAAAGCGCGGTTGTTGTGGTGCTCAACGGCGATGGTGGGGTAAGGCCCCTGCAAACTCGGACTGTCCCCTGGCTGTTTGTGACGCCCCATTGGCCAGGACACTCTGAGTTTGTTTCCCCGGCGTCTTGGCGAGACCCACTACAGAGATGTGCCAAGCCAAAGACGCGTCCTGGGCGGTGGCTTGGCGGTCTTGGCACACGGCCGACCGAACATCGCGGCCCGGGCAAGAGAGCAGCGTCTTGAAGGCCAGGCCTTTCTGGGCTTGGATGAGAGCCTTTGCTTGGGGATGCGGAGAGGGCGATTCCAGGCGAACCTGAACGAACTGCATCATACCGGGTTTCCGGAACCTGAGGCTGGAAGGCTTGCAGGAATTGCTCTTGAAAATGGATTCAGGTGTCATCTCTCACCGCAAGCAACATTCAACGTCCCCACCCCATCCGCCTTTGAGCTTTCCAAGGGCGTCCACTCCTCGTCTCTCTGCTTCCCGCTCGCGAGTACTGCGTGCATACGTCCAGACGCTGCATGTCAACTGATCCCGCCCGAGCGTGTGCTTGGCAGAACCCCCGTCCTTCAACCCCGGTGTCAAGTGTGGAGGCGACGCATCAGATACGCTGAGACCTGACGAAGATCCCCACTAGCACCAGCCCGGCATCTTTTTTGGTGGAGATCGACCGTCTTCAATCTCCTTTTTCATTAACTATCTTCATCGCCATGGCTTTTCTTTGCTCCTCCCACAATAATTAACCCACACTCTCTCTTCCTGTCCTCCTCCTCCCCCCCTCTTTCTCTTGACGCACGCCCCCTTCGACGAGACGTCTATTCGCTCCTTTCTATCCAGATGTCGAGCCTCGTGCTACCCATCTTCTAGTTCCCCCGAAAAGAACCCCCAAAAAAAAGGGAAAATAAAAGAAAAGAAAAGGAGGCCCGAGGTCACGCTGACGACAACATTACCGAGGCATCTCATTTCTTGCCATCATTAATGCAAAATCGCACGCTCTTTTTCGATTCCTGCCGATGCCATTTCTTATATCCTTCTTAGCCTCACTCTATCGCAAGCTCGTCATGGGATCCGGGGGTTCGAGCGGCTCTGGCGGCGACAATGGACGGAATGTCAAATGGGTCGACGTAAGTCCCCGTTATGCGACGGAGAAAGACCATTTAGTGTCACTCTTTTCTTTTCTTTTCTTCTCCCTTTGCTGCTCTCCCTACAAGGCTCCTAATCTCTCCTAGTCCTAATTCTCCTAGCGATTATAACAGTTATTTCGGGAAGTATGTTGACCTGTGCCAAATGCATGCTTTGAAATAGGGACTGCGCGGAATGGCATCCTTCCTTGTGCTCCTCACCCACCTGGCTCGCGCATTCGACTATAACTTGTTCAACGCTAGAGACACCGAAAATGGCCCGATTCGATTGTTACAACACCCTGTCCTCCGTATCCCCTGGCAGGGCAGAATCGGCGTCACGATCTTTGCCTTTCTCACAGGATACGTCTGTGCGCTTAAACCGCTGAGGCTCTCCCGAGCCGGGAATCACAATACTGCCTTTTCTTCCATTGCGAAAAGTGCCTTCCGCCGACCGATTCGGCTAATAATGCCCGCCACCATCGCTCTCATTCTGTCTTGGACAATAGCGCAGTTCGGGGCGTTTACGGTCGGCAGAAGGTGTGATTCGGGTTGGTTACGATTTTCCAGCGTCAGCGTCAACCCGTCGTTTCTTCATGAGGTTAAGAGACTGTTCCGGGTATTCCTCGCTACTTGGACAAATGGCCATATGGACTATGATGACCATCAGTGGGCATTGTTGCCGCTGCTCAAGGGCTCCATGATGGTCTACGTCACCTTGGTTGCCACGATGTATGTACAATATCGATATCGCATGCTGGTGTATGTCGGAATGTATATGTATTTCTGGCAAAATCCTGCTGCAGACACAGGTAAGGCCACCGCCCGCCGATGTTGATCATTTTTCACCCGTATTTCTCTATCAAAGCTGACGTCTCGACCTTTTTCTTAAATCGCGTAGAAACTTTTGGCCAGCAGTTTTACCTTGGAATGTTCCTGTCCGACATGGCCAACCATCAACCTACGCAGTCTTTCGTTTCTTCTCGCCGCTGGACCCGTATGATTGTCTGTCTTGTCCTCGCCTCGATCGGTCTCTTCGTCGCCTCCTACCCAACGCATCATGCCGAATGGTGTGGCTGGTCCAACTTCCTCCTCCAGCTGTCGAAATACATATTCCCTCGTGAGACCAACCTGGGCAAACGGTACACGGCTCTGGGAGTCGACTTAGTCATTTTATCAATCTACCTCTCTCCGTCCACAAAAGCTCTGCTCTCAAAACCTTTCTTCCTCTGGCTGGGACGCAACAGTTTCGCCGTCTACCTCACCCACGGCACACTCCTCCGTACCGTGCTCGTTTGGATGATCTACGGAATATCCGGTCAGCCATGGAAAGAATGGAAGAACGACAAAGGTGAGATGGAGCACTCGCCTTTCCTCCCTAGGGGATCGGGCTTGAATTTTGCAATCAGTATCCCGACGTGGTTTGTTCTGGTCTACATCGTCGCGCACTACTGGACGACGTATGTGGATAGTTTCTGTGCGCGCATGACGCAGAAACTGGAAAATTTTGTCTTTGAGCAGACAGAAAAGTCCCCAATGAATGGCCTTCCGATGTAATGCATTTAGAATGAAAAAAAGTTTATACATACCATTCTGACTAGGGATGTTGGCGATGTTGCACAGCTTTTGGTTTCTTCCCTCCCTGTCTTCTTTGAAAGATGCTCTATTGGATATATACCTTTTCATGACCATCTTTTGGATATGTTCCTATGCCTTTCTAGTCTGTCTTATTATTTGATATTATTTGTTTAGCCTAATTATGTCTCGCATTGGCTATTACAACGTGCAGCCATGGATGTCTTTCCTATTTCTTCCTTGCTCCATACCTTTTGGTGTTTTTTTGGTCCTTTTTTGACCTTTTTTTTGCCCTTCACTTATCTCTCGTGCTGGAATGGGCCAGCATCTTTGTACAATGACCCGTGCACGACAATACACTAGCACGACCAGTATTGACTTGTGGCAGTTAATTAATTTTTGACAAAAACATCATGAGCTGCAATCCTGAAACATGTCCCAGATTTTTTATTCTTTCTTTCAAGAACTGTTGAGGGAACAGTGAGTAGGGCAAGGGAGCTACAGAAAAGTGCAAAAGAGAACCTCCTTGCACAAGCAGGGACATCCATGGACGCACATTTGCAACATCAAGGTACGGAGTAAATGTCTCCAAAATATGCCCTGTTTGCTCCTATATAATGCTTGGCCTGTTGTTTTCTGGCGAGTCAGTGAGGATCTCCCTTTGTGTTCTTTCTCTTTTTTCTTCTTCACACAAGAGAAGGTTGATGATTTAATTCACGCAGCAGCAACACTCCGTCCTATCCCGGCCTTCAATGCGCTTGACGACGACCAAGACACCGGCTGGTGGCAGCTATCTTCAGGTGCGGCTTACCCCACTCGCAGCGGAGTTGGCGTCGCCGTTCGGTCTCCACGTCCGCTATGCGCTAAAGAAAAAAAAGCGGACCTCTCGCCAACGGCGCCGAGCTTCCCAAATTAGCACCAGTTTCTTCCAGCGTGGTGATGACATGCAAACCACATCACAATCAGGAGCACTCGACCCTCCTTGTGATTCGTTGTGCGGCGAGAAAAGTGCGTGAACACTTGAAGATGCATTTGCGGCTTCCGTATTTTCTCCCGTATTAATATCACGCGGATGCTCTCCGGTGTTTCAGCGCGGATCGCCGGGTCAAAAGAGTTCGCGGGCAAAGCGCAGCCTCGACGTTTCCCGAAGGTCACGGCAGCATTTGACCGTTTAGGGGCGGGTTTTTGTAATGTGGCGCCTTTTCGGTGGTGGAACGGCGGCGAGAAGCGTCGTGGATTCTCACGAACAGCCGTCCCAAGGTCGGAATAAATGAATAGCGTGACTGCCAAGTGCTGGGTGCAGAAGACGGCTGGTGCATTAAGACGAAGAGGGATGTCTATCGATGACAGGTGGTTGGCGGGCATTGAAAAAAAAAAAGAAAAAGAAAAAGAAAAGAAAAGAAAAGAAAAGAAAAAAGGGCTGCCGACACGACTGGTATGCAAGCTGCAAATGGGACAATTTTTTAAAAGGTTCGAAAGGTTTTTGATACATAATTGCTCATACAGCGAACCACTTTTTCTTGCATCCTCAGTGCCTTATTTCTTTTCTTTTCTTTCCTTTTCCCTTCTCATTTAGGGGCCATTGCAAGTGAAAGAAAAACAAAGCTATTCAGCTCTTTGACTAGGTAGCTAAGGTGCATATATAGCTTACTAAACTTAATAGAGGTATCCTATACTCCATCTCCATCTACCCATAAATTGCATTGCTGAATGCTGGTGAAGCCAGCTTTAAAGGGAAGAGAAAAGCAGACTTGAGACTGGGCAAGAAACCGTATGAAATTGGCCAAAAAACCTAGCCGGGGAAGTCAACTCTATCTTCCAATATCACCAATAAAATATCAAGGAATCTCCTCTTCAGCTGAGATCCCTCCAAATTAGGCATGTAATTGAGGGAGAATCATTGCGAAATAAAAAATATTATCGCGAAGGAGCATTCATCTGGGAAAATCTGACAAGAACCGGAACCCAAGCCTCATGTCCAAAAGTGAGAGTAAAGATAATGGTCGCCTTGCCAGTCATCCAATCGTCATGTCACACTCACGCGCTCGGTTTCCTACCGTAGACAATATGCAATCGAACATATAAATTATTTTTTCGGTCTCGAAGCTCTGCGTTTGTCTTCGATATCAGAACGCGGCACTCGTCCTTACTCCATCCCAGCACCTTTCCCAAGAACCCAAGTGAATACGCCTCGACGCCCATCATCATATGCTCCACGAAGTACCGACCTACTTCTTTGAGCTTCTTGTCCTTGGGCCAAGTGCCTATGGGAACCTGTGGATTGTAAATCAGCATCAAAAACAAGTCGTCAGGCGGAGCGGGAGGAGGAAATATTGCATGGGGTTGTTACGTACCTTGAACACATCACTGCGAACATCGACGTACCCGGCGTTGATCACTCGCTGCTTGTGATTCGGGGCCTGGTCTATCTTCTTCCCGAATTTCGCCGCCGCTTCGTTGCATTTGGTCTGGAACTGGTCTACATAAGGCACCCGGTTCTTCGAATCATCGTCCGAGGTCACTAGCGCTTCGAATTCGATCAACTCAAGCCACCCTCCGGGCTTTGTATGCTGGAAGGCCTGGCCAATGTATCTGTCCCAGTCTTTGATGCCACCAGCCATGTTCCTTGAATAAATAAAATCAAATGCTTCGTCGGGACCGTACACCCACTCGTTCTCAGCGTCATCCACGTAAAACTTGACGTTAGGCGGGATCCAGCTTGGCTGTATGGGGCTTAGGTCTGTGCCTACGATCTGTGCTGAAGGGTATTCGTCCGCGAAGTCGATGGCCCATAATCCAGTTCCCGTCCCGACGTCCAGTACTCTTTGAGGATCAGAGCCGATAGGAGCGCGAATTAATTTACCATCAAGCAAGAGAAGAAAGATGTGATGTAACAGGTCTAATCGATCCTGTTCCTTTTCGTCATTGGGGAGGACATAGCTCCCTCTTTGGTACCCGTGATACCTTCGACCATTTGAGTACTCGTAGTTCAAGATCGAAGATGTTATAGATGCACTCTGCGCGGTTGAACTCCTGTCGCTGAAGGTAGAGTCTGTGTCGGAGGTAATGTCATCCACCTCCAAGGGCTGGTGTTCTTCTGGGTTATTAGGAGCGCTTGCTGGTTCAGGACTGGCTTGATTCGGGGGATTGGGAGCACCGGAGGACTTTTCTGGATTGCTCGTCATGACTGCAAACTCGGGTGGCTGAAGAAGAGGTTCTGCTCAGCACCTTCGACAACTAGAAAATATGGGGCAGGCCAGGCTAAAGTGCCAACACGCTGGGGGACGCCCCAACGGCTTTAAATGTTAAATGTGACACGGGTGCGGGTCCGAGCCCCGTCGAGTCGACATGACAGGTAAACGTCAACGGAAAAGCCCACATACATCCGCGTCGCCGGCGCGAGCCTAGCGGCGCACCCGAGCCGAACAGCACGCAGTAACAGCCCCACCAGCTCGACCGGCCTCGCGCCCCCATGTGTGTAGACGGGGGTGCTTCCTGGGCATACAAAGTTCGGCAAGGTTCCCGCCGTTCAAGTGCGGAAATCGACTGCTCTGAGGTTCTCCTCCCATGCCAAAGCTACCCATGGCTCTGCAACATTGGTATCACAGTTGCTCAGAAACGCACCGCGAAGGAGTCATTGCAGCCGCATTGGCTATATGGATTCTGTACCTTGTCTCGCTGGCGGTCTATCGCCTGTATTTCAGTCCACTGGCCAAGTTCCCAGGTCCAAAGCTCGCTGCGCTCACAAGATGGTACGAGGCGTACTACGAGATAGTAAAGATTGGGCAGTACTCATTCAAGGTTGACGAGTTGCACGACAAATTCGGTGTGCTACCAATTGTATACCCTTCCCAGGAGGCGACATGAACATCCAGCTAATCTTCGTTACTGGCCCAATCGTTCGGGTGACCCCGGACGAGGTACATATCAGAGATGCCCAGTTCTATGACCAGATGTATGCGAAGAACCCAAGGGTCAGCAAGCCAGGGTGAAACAAAATCTTCGGAACTGAGGCTGCCGCATTTTCAACCATCGATAGCGCAACCCACCGCCGGCGTCGCGGGGCCTTGAATCCTATGTTAGAGCGGCTTCGATTCAAATCTATTTGCGAACGACTTCCCTAATCATCTCCCACAGGTTTTCGAGACGAGCTATCCTAGTCCTTGAACCCGTCGTCCGCGAGTATGTTGCGTTGCTATGTAAAAGGGTAGCCGAGTATGCCACTAAATCAAAGCCGTTGGCCATCACCGTAGCTCACTCTGCTTATACCGGCGATGTAATTGTGGAATATTCCTTTGGCTTTTCCTACAGGCATCTTGAAAATCCGAACTTTGAATCATTTCATGATGCATTGATGGTGATGGGCTTGTCTGCCCATCTTGCTTCCCAGTTCTCGTGGTTCCTTCCTGTGCGTATATATATAATGGGCCTTGGGATTCACTTCAACGAACTGACGGAATAGCAGTTGGTTAATTCACTGCCCGACTGGTTTGTCGAAAAGATTCAACCCGATCCAGCAAGTCTGCTGAGGCTAAGGCGGGTGAGTCGCCCTGCCCCTTGCTGGCTAACATTCTAGTGTGCGCCGAACAATCTATAAAAGGATCATTGGGATCTGATCGGCCAAATTATTCGGGGAGAAGAAGCCGTTAGTAAAGTTAAGCTCCATCCTACAATATTTCACGAAATTCTCCGAAGCTCCCTTCCGCCAGAGGAGAAATCACAGCAACGTCTCCTCGATGAAGCCCAGATTGTAGTGGCGGCTGGTGTAGGAACAACAGCATATACCCTTTGATGTTGGCACTTTTCATATATTGAACACTCCGCATATTTACCAGCGTCTTCACAAGGAGGTTGCAGATGCATTCCCAGACAAGAATGTTATCCCAAGCCTGCTGGAGCTGGAGAAGTTGCCATATATGAAAACATGCATCCAAGAATCCCTTCGTCTGTCATATGGCCTCTCAGGATGAAACCCTCGTGCTCACGACAAGCCTTTGCAGTATGGGAAATGGACTATTCCCGCGAATACCACCATCACCATGTCGATTGTAGACGTTCATCACGATGAGGCCATTTCCCCGATTCGCACTCATTCATCCCTGAGCGGTGGCTGGATAATCCCAAAACATCAGATGGAACTCCCCTAGAACGATACCTTGTTGCATTCGGCCGGGGACCGAGAGCTTGCTTGGGGCTGAAGTACCTTTTTCACTGACCCCCTAAAATGCTTTTCTGGTTCATCCTAGCGGGCTATGCTCTTATCATCTCTCAAAACGAGAAACGCTAACCTAGCCCTACGCATAGCCTTGCACGGGCAGAGTTGAATTACGCATTTGGCACCGTCTTCCGCCGCTTTGAGTTCGAATTGTACGAAACCGACATCACCGACGTGAAATACAAACACGATTTCTTCAATCCGCCTGTCAAGATGGATAGCAAGGGTGTCAGGCTCCTGGTTTCTGAGGTATCTGATTAAGGATGGTGTTTTAGGGAGACTAAATATAGTGGTAATTCTCCGAAATTGGTTTTGGTGTTTTTTTGGGGTGGGGGTTTGGTTTTAAAAGTACGGGGATATTTTGTCAACAGGTCTGGAGCTTGGGGTGATGTGGGGGTTACGTACTTAGGGTTAGCCGCAAGTTTTCTGTATTCTGAAACTGTTTTGTTGAGTTTCATGGGGTGCTTGAAGAGCTGAAACAAGTCAGATGCACGAAGCTGACCCCGCGATCAGGTTTGTCACTGCGAACATGTCAAATTCCTATGCCTTTGCAGCTGTTTGCTCTGTGGCAATTTTCCAGTAGGTAGCAGCCTGAAATCACGGGAGCGCCGAACAAAGTATCCTGTACAGGGTATAATGGCTGTGAAACAAGCTTTCACAAGGCTGAGTGCTTTCGGCGGGCAACCCAGAACAATTAATGCAAGGTAAGAGTCAAATTTCAAAAAGTCCAAGAGTTCACCTGGTCAAAAACAAGAAATTCATTGGCTTATCAAAAAGTTAAAAATCAACAATAGGTCAATAATATACAATCCGCTAGTATGATGGCTGTTGTACAAAATCCAAAATTGAACAAGGGAGGGAGAAAAAAAGGAAATACACAAAGCCTGCACCGCCTGACAGCCTCGTGGTATGCCACGGCCGTTAGGAACTTCGACCAATGGAATTATTTGTATTCCGACTTTTGGGGGAAAAGGTTGTCGTCGCCCGCCACGCCCCGTTCGAGATGATTTTGTCACTAGTTAGGTGGGAGGAGATGTGGCGGAGGAAGTCACGCAGAATTTCGATATAGTATACAAGTCCAATGACAGGGATTGACTAATTCGTGCTCTGATCGCACAACTGTGGGTATCTGTAATAGCGATACAGGCGCGTAAAGTTGTTCAAAGAATCTTCTCGACTGTAGACAGGAAACACGGATGTTGCATTCCGGAAAGTGACCATCGACGGAAAAAAACGGGTGTCAATGCCTCCGTATTACACATCATGCGCCTCAATGTGGATGCTTCTCGCCTCACTTCTTGTGCTGTGGTTGTTTGTTGAAGCGAAAGCGAAGCTGTAGTTGGATGAGGTTGCGTCCGCCTCTTTAAGGCATCACGGAGGAATGCTTCGACTCGAGGCTTCTGCTGATACATAGGAAATTGATCGATTATTTCCATCTGCCGCCATCCCAGTCTGAACGCCTCTTCTCGTCTGAGCTGCGGCCTCCGCTGTTGTGAATGAGGGGTTTCGATGTCTGAGGTTTTGAGGTTTGACTCTTGCCTGCGAGAACCCATAGCTCGAATTAGTATGCGTTTAAAAATGTCTTGGCCGTTGAATGCAAGGACGCGGCAACCAGCAGAAACTTGGGTCCAACACCACTATTGAGTAAAACATACCTTCTGAATTGCGGGAGTATGAAGAGCTGAGCCCGCTTGATATACTTCTTTGAGAAGTGCTTGAGGAATAAGTGTGAGGCATGGTGATGATGGCGGATGACTGATCAAAAGAAAATGCGTAGCTATGTAGGTGGAAACACCTGCAAGAAGATGTTGAAGTACCAGGT
This sequence comes from Coccidioides immitis RS, assembly GCF_000149335.2. NCBI lineage: Eukaryota > Fungi > Ascomycota > Eurotiomycetes > Onygenales > Onygenaceae > Coccidioides > Coccidioides immitis. The sequence continues at coordinate 2,323,009 of NW_004504308.1, read as the reverse complement.
GGTAGCTGGTAGGGCAAAGCAATATCAAGAGTAAGACGGGAATGCGATGCAAACTTTCGATTAAAATGCTGTTGTGATCGAAAGCGTAGTAGAGTCAACGGGTAAACTCGTGTTGTAGCAAGTCAAAGAGTTTGAATGAAATGCAGATAAAGGAAGACGGAGGGGTATGTCTTCCTTTTTATGTTGCGTACGATAGACAAGGGAGACAGAAAGGAAAAGTGCAGAATATAGAAACGCAGGGAGAGGACCAAGGAAAGGTTGATCCTCCGGTCGAACAGAGTGCTATGTTGCCTTAACCAAGGTATGTCTAGCCAGGCAAGCAATCACCCAAAAAAGTAGAAGGAGAGCAACAGAGCGGCTAATTGCGAAATTCTTTTCGCAAGTCGCCGAAAAGTCTGGAAAGCGGGAGGGATGGGACGAAAAAGAGCCAGGCAGCCAAGCAGAAAGGAGAGGATTGCAAGGCATCAAGTAGAAGGAAGAAGATGACAAAGCGTTTCTCCGTCGAAACTTTGAGGCAAGGTGTTTACGACAATGATTTCATCGGCCACGCGAGTAGGACAGGGCAAGGCACAGTTAGGCAGAAAAGAGTTCTAGAAACGACACAGCATCTTGAACAATTGGAACAAGTGCTGTGGGGGTCTCGAACGGCCGAGCGGACTGCCCACCTAATTTTTTGTGCGGTTAAGCTGAAAGGGGAAGGGCCGAAGGGAACTGGAAGGGACACAAAATTGAAAATGAGAATTTTTATTCGATAGCTCGGTGTAGAGGCCCTTCGGGTTGGATAGAAAGGTGAAGTGGATGCCAACTGGGCGTACAAGAGCGAAGGCAGGAAGTTTGGTGGTTGGGAAGATGTTCACTGCATTTTCTCCAATTAGGATGGAGCGATCTTTGTCTGTGTGACCGATGCCAGGCACCAGGTGGCAATTCACTCAAGGGTGAAAGAAAGCAAGCATAGAATGATGACAGCAGCAGAGAGCAAGGTTGTGATGGTGATGATGAATGGTTGTGAGGTTCAAGGGGAGGTTGGGTCAGAGGGGGTAGGGCGCCCGAATCGGGACTAGCGTCTGCCTCCCGCACAACTGCAGGTGGCGATTGGCTGGATGCCCCCCGCCCTGTCGCTCACGAAGGCGCGGCGAATGATTGGCCGGTTGCCCTTATGTCATTCTCGCCTGACGGCCTCAGGCAGTTTCAGCGCCAGACAAGGGGAGAACAGGAGTCTCGACGAGCCCTAACACGCTGATACTCTCTAAATCACGTTGCGACGAACACAAGGTTCCGCAGCAAAATCGATTTCACCCCACAGCCACCGAACAAGGCTGGGCCACGGCACCGCCCTCGAGTAGAGGCACGTGATTCGGGCGCTGATGAGGCGCGTTAGTCGATATCGAGCCTAGACCGTCATGGAAGGTTACATAAGCAATTCCTGGGTGTGCCAGGTGTCCGAACGGCCTGGCATGCAGAGCGCTCGGATGCAGTATTGTTCCCTTTTCTGGCGGTGAGGTTGCTGGGGCGCATGTTCGCTGTTAGCCATGATTTGAGACTGGTCGAGCTGCTCCCGCTGTCGACTGAAACGGCACCAACCTATTTCCACTGCTGTTCAGTGTCCCGGATTGATTGAGCCCGCCTTGCAAAGGCCGCCGGCCCTACGTCGTTCCGGCCCATCGAGAACATACAAGGTGCCCTTTGGCTTGAGGAAGGGTGCTCTTGAAGCGGCATTCATCGCCTCATGTATGTAGTTTGTGTGCCAGCCCACAGCCCGCTTGAGTTCTCAGCAAAAAATGGAGAACGCAGGACTGTTGGGGAGCACAACAGGTTGCATGAAAGCATAGCTATGTTGTAATAACACGCTTTGCTCCATAGACCTCTCAAAAGTGAGAGTATTGACGCTCTCTGGGCATCATTGTTAATTTCATGCATCCCAACCTGGCGGTGAGAGTGGTTCAGACTTCGAGGCCCTCGGTAGTGCTACTCGTCGAGAGGGCGCAGTATAGACCTTGAAAGGGAAGTTTTCCAGGCTTGGAAAGCCATTGCCTTTAATGGCGAGAATAGACAAGACTCTTGGTGGAGGGTATGCGAAGATAGCTAATTTCTTCGTGATGTGAAGGGAGAAAAAACTTTAAAAATTCTGTACTCCGTAATGGTATCCGCATTCGACTGGCATTTGCTTCTCTATGAAATTGCTATATTTTCAGAGTAATCTGATGCCAGTCATCTCTCTGCCTTCCTGAGACTGTGTTGTCTGGGGTGGCTGGGAATTGCGATTCTACAAAATGTGGTACTGGGTATCTAACGGGCAGTGGATTTCGGAGGAGAGAAGTTTATCCGGTGGAGGGGAACTTTTTCCGAAGTGGGATGTCATTATAACGAGGGCTATCATTTTCGGCCCGTCTATACGGATAATCGAGATGTCATGCCCCCGGCTTCCGCTGAATAGAACTTCTAGATACCTGTATACAAGCCTATTTCCAAAGAGACCTTTGCAGTTCAACTGCCAGCCATTCCGATCCTTTTCGGGCAAGATGCGTCTCAAGGAAGTCAGCCACCTGGAGCTCCCTCCAACAGCGGATATGCATGTCCATCTGCGTGATGGGCCAATGATGGAACTGATCACGCCTCAAATCCGAAAGGGAGGTGTTGATACCGTATTCGTTATGGTGAGCGCTGGAGAAATTACTTATATATCTATTCCACACAGGAGCTCACGCATTTTGCAGCCAAACCTGGTCCCTCCAATTACCACAGTCAAGCATGCTTTGGAGTACCAGAACCGTTTACAGGCCATTGAGCCGAATGTGAACTATCTTATGTCTTTATATCTCCATATAAGTTGCTGTCTCTCTACGGTTTCGTTGATATGTCAAAGCTGATGGTGTTGAGCCTTACCCCTCAATCACTCCTGAGGTCATTGTGGAAGCCGCTTCCGCCGGTATTGCTGGTGTGAAGGTGTATCCTCAAGGTATAACCTAGGAATCCCTGTTTGGAACCGTGTCCGGTATTTGACTCAGGCGTCCACACATGATTGACGTTCATCACTAGGTGTCACGACAAACTCCGCTTCTGGAGTAGCAAACTTAGATGACTTTTTCCCTGTGTTCGAAGCCATGGAGAAACATGACCTCGTACTCAATATCCACGGAGAGGTCCCCGATGTCAATGTGATGAACGCTGAAGAAGCATTCTTGCCCACATTGAAGAGAATACACGAGCACTTCCCGAACCTGAGAATTATTTTGGAACATTGCTCTACAGCTGCGGCCGTAGAGGCTGTTCGCTCCTGCGGACCGTCAGTTGCGGGTACGCATCCGTAATCCCTGCGAATGCCAGACACTGTCCAAGTACTGACAAATCACGTAGCAACCATCACTGCTCATCATCTTTATCTAACAATCGATGACACCGTCAATCCACTTGCTTTCTGCAAGCCTATTGCAAAAACCCCCGAAGACCGAAACGCTTTGCTGAAAGCCACATGCAGCGGTGATCCAAAATTCTTCTTGTAAGTTTAGAGCCACAAGATGCTCGGGCATGGCCACAAGCTAATACCACCTGCGCAGCGGGAGTGACAGCGCTCCACATCCAACCAGTTCCAAGCAGGGAGCGACACCAGCGGCTGGTGTTTACACCCAATCCTTCGCAACTCAGTATGTCCTCAAGGCCCTGGAAGATGCGATCGAGACAGGTATCATCAGTGAAAGCGATGTCACTCAAGAGCGGCTTGAAAATTTCCTGAGTCGATATGGGAGGAAGTTTTACAAGCTACCCGAAGCTGATAAGAGTGCCTCAAGGATTGTACTTGAAAGGAAAGGCGAGACCATCCCTAAAACTATTAGAAATGCCGATGGGAGCGTAGAAGTTGCGCTTTCCCGGGGTGGAGAAAAGGTATTCAGTTTGCAATGGGCCAGCCAGTAATCAAGGTATTTATCATAGGAGACAATCCATTGCTCTGTATATAAAACATTTATGTAGACATACAAAAGTTAAGGTTTTGTTAACATTTCTGCTAAATGGGCTTGATATTCCTATGTTGTCATCACGGCCTCAACGTGACAAAACCATGACAAAACACATGCTCACGAAAAAACATTTGCCAGTAGATATAAAACTAAGCAAACTAGTTTCCTTATTCCAAAAAACGGACCCCCAACCTTTTTTCCTGCAAATAAAATGGATGAACCTTTTTCAAGCCTCTGTTTGCTACAGATATGCACTTATGTCTGGAACACTGTGAACTACATTCAATCCTAACCTGGCAGATTCCCCGAAGCCCCATAAGGCAGGATGTTGTCCTATTCTCTTCGACCTCCCATGCGGAAACTAGGCGATGCTAACATGGATTCAGTTATGGATCTTAAGATTCTTTTAATTTTTTGGTTCTTTCTTGTGTTTTGTTCCTCTGAATATTTCTCAGGTTGGATTATAGCCCTGTGGATCCTGGGACCCATAGCAACGATGATGGAGGAATTGTAAGGAGAAGAAGGGAACTCCTAGGTACTCGCAGGAAGCCTCTGAACTTGGCCGAGGCTCGCCGGTACCAGAAGGAGGAACCGAAAAGAATGCTGGAATATGACTGAAGACCACCTGGTTCAGGAGGCCAACGTTCGTGGACGACTGAGAGTGACTACAGCACACTTTGTGGGCGTCTGTAAGCTTTCTTTCTATGCGTTGCCCGCTCCCTCGTGGCTGTAATCTGGCCTACGTGCGGAATTAAAACCGACTCTGGGTATATCAAGATGGAAGACGGTAATATCGATGTCGGAGAGAAAGAGGGTGTGGGGGTTTGAACACCAGGGCTGCGTCAAACTGTGTTCCATTCAGGATATTAGGGGTACCTAGTGACGGCAGAGGAACGGTGATGTGTGAAACTTGGAATAAACTTGACAGAGGAAAGCGCAGACAAAGCATTCCTGAGCTGAGTGATACTCACCTTCAACGGGCCCTGCGAGATCAAAGATCTCCCACCTGTAGAGTCAGACGGGGAGGGTCTCGACCATTGATTCTCAAGAAATCTTGCTCAACCGTCACACTATCGGAAAACAAGGGATTATTGCTATACTAAGAAGCGTGAAGCCTTGGGCATACAGCAATCTTTTGCCTTTATCCTGACATTGTTTAGCCAATCGAATCCCGGATTTTCTACAATGTGAGCTGGAAATTCTTACTGAAAAACACCGCCGCAGTGAAGATGCAAGCAGTGTAGCTCGCAGAGATACCTGTAAATAGCAACGTTATCCTCCGGGTAAGCTTTATTGTGGGGGTATGTTGAAGCAGCTTCATACTCGACAAGTGTCTTATTAAAAGAGCCGAGAATGTCGTTGCAAGAAGAGGCTGATGCCCTTGACCAGTACTTAATGACGAGGTTTGTGGAGATAATTGGCTTGCCAGTCTAGAGTTGATATTGGGGATAGATTCATGAATAATGATCTATTCCAGGGAAATTCAGACCCTCCAGGAGCTACAAAGTGCTAAAATAGTCCGTTGTCTCGCGACGTAGAGGGTTCAGCTAACCGCCGAACTTAACAGATAAGCTTAAACAAACCTGCCGGCACGCAGCAAAAGACGTCTCGGCCGTCTCAAATCTCCCCAATCTTAAAACCACAACAAAACAATCAGAAAGCTCAAAATTCAACCAGGTATAATTACCAGCAACCATGCATCTCCCGTCCCTCTTTTCGGTCCTCTCTGTCTCGCTCTCCCTCTCCTCTCTTGTTGCTGCGACTACCACCGAGGAGCTCCCCAATGGGCTGAAAATTGAAAAGATACACACCGTGGATTGTGAGCGACGCACCCTCAGCGGCGACTCCATTAAGGTGCATTACCGCGGCACCCTTGCGGAAAGCGGCAAACAATTCGATGCTAGCTATGATCGCGGGTCTCCGTTGGGCTTTATGGTGGGAACAGGCATGGTTATTCAGGGGTAGGTGGTCGCATATAACGTTCTTCACTAGCATAGCTTAAAGAAAGGAATGCTATATTCCAAGCGCTTTATGAGTCAATCGCTAATCGTACACTGTGTTTACTATAGCTGGGACCAGGGCCTTATCGGCATGTGCGTTGGGGATAAGAGAAAATTAACTATTCCTCCGGAGCTGGGGTACGGAAATCGGGCCATGGGACCGATTCCGGCTGGATCGACGCTTATTTTTGAGACTGAGTTGATGGAGATTGAGGGTGTAAAAAAGGATGAACTTTGAGCTCTATATTAATGACTTTATGGATTCCGCAATGGCTTCGCTTTGATGCATGGAGATCTGCTGCAATGGATGGCAGACCCATACCCAGAATAGATATGACAATTGACAATATTATAACTATATCATTTACAGACGTATCACGGAAACAAGTGGGCAAATTGAATTGTCCGGGTATCACAACACATTCTATGTAACAAACCACAGCAGGGCCGGGCGCAGGAAAATTCAGGCCATATCAGTCCATTTCATCTAATGATCCTGTGCGTTCTTCAGGCTCATGCTCACTAACCAAAATGCCCACCATGCATTCTCCCAGCATCCCATCCCAATTAACCCATGGGTGTACTTCCAGAAAGAGCTTGGCCGAGTCCTTTCCTGCACCCCTCAAAAGCTCCCCTTTTCCGCCAGGATGGAACGGCAGATATGGAGTGATATTATATACCTTTCCTTGGTAAGACGTCCACGCGTCATACCCCTTCCGTCCATTGTGCAATTTTAACATTGACGGTGTCACCCGGATCAGACCCGGAGGAAGGTGCTTGCCGCGAAGGTTGTTTCGCGGATCCGCAGTTAGGGCCGCCCAATCTAAGGGGGAATGTCCCGGCTCAAGCATGACTTGCCGCGAAGATCTTTGCGGTTTGCCTGGAAGGCCTAGAGGTGAAAGTGTGCTGCTGGATAGCTTGCTGCCCGCCGGAGTGCATGAAGGAGGGGCTCGAAGAGATGATGCGGCGGAGGGTGGGGGGCGGAGTGGGACGCGGGAAGATGGTCGGGGTGGAGGAGGCATGAGGCCGGCAGGCTTCACTAGAGCGGAAAGGTTCTGAGGCGGTGGAGGAGGTGGCATGGATATAGAGGGGTTTATGAATGGCGGCGGGCGTATCTCTGGTGCGCGTGGAGATCCTGATGCCGTTGGAATCGGATAGGACGCCACTTGGGCCAAAATATCTGGGGTTTTAGGCCCTGTGGAAGTTTCATCCAGATCCAATATAGGTATGTCCAACATGGGCGGGGTCGAAATTGCAGACACCTTAGGGGTAGCGTCGTTAGGTCCACCGTCATCTGAAGATAAACTCCGCTCTGTAGAGTTCATCTCTAGTTGCGAAAGAGACAGACATGGCTCGTTTTGCGGCTTGGGCTCGGGCTCGATATCGGTCTCGGGTATCTGTCTGGCTGCTGGTAGTGCGGGCGTCAGGGGAGCGTTGCGATGCTCTGAACAGCGCCATGGTCCAAAATCCCAGGAATATGGAGGGTGTTTGTACAGTATGTACGAAGCGGAGACAAGTAAAGCCCCGAATCCAATCCAGCCCATCTCAGATACTTAGTTGCAAGTAAGGGCCGCGTCGCGACTCGACCCAGCTATCACCGACCAGGTGAATTACGCTCGCAGCGACTTGCCCCGTTTGCAGGAACCCCAGGTGGCGGAAGTTGAAGCGGAACATTGATAGTCCGCCTTAATATAGACTAACTAACCTAAAGAAGTAAGCGCATCGTCTCTACTCGGACAAACTAAATATCCGAAATTCTCAACCTCATGAGGTCGCTATCAAGGCATCCCATCCCATCGCAATGCGAAGCGAAGCGACAATGAGCTCTTGGAACGCCCCCCTAAACATGTGTCCTCAGAGGAAGTTTCGTTGAAGGACTCAACCGATATCAGAAGCACAGATGATTCAGCCCCAGGGGCATTGGGCAAGCGGAGGTGACGGTCATCAGAACAGAGTCCATGTGCCTGGCAATCCAGTTGGCCTCCTGAATCAGGTAGACTTGCTGGGAACGCCGCTGCAAGACCGTCTGAAGCATCCAGATCTCCACTGGCGGATCCAACTTTAGATAAGTGCAGGATGGCCGTCAAACATAAAGTGGAGAATTTGTTCTCTCCTTGAACGTCCAAACCGACATCAGGTTTGCAGCTTTATTTCAAATGTTGATGGGTTTGGTGTCCCAATGAATAGATTTTACGTCGCCGTTGTCCTCTGGACCTCCACGGCCACCTGCTTCTCATTATTCAATCGTGCCGATGGCTTCAAGGTTCTCTCATCAAGCCATGGTGATAGATTTACGATCGGTCTCGATGTCGAGATTCGATGGGAAGCGCCTGATACAGAACGAGTTAAACTCGAAGTTCGAAAGGGATTCCCCCAAAATTTAACTACAGTCCACGTCATTACACGTATGTGCAGATAAGAACAGCACTGGGACTCGTCTCCGTTTCATTATTCAGATTAGAGCCATCTGAGTTGCCGCGATCTCCGTCTGCAAAAATTACCAAAAAGCGGATGGCTAATGCGCGGCTCTATAGAGAACATCAACAACAATAAATGGCGCAGCCGTGACGACGCCTTTCTCAGAGCAAAGGGGTCTTCGAGCCTCCCAGTTGCTCCGCTAAGTGGCTGCGACTACGTTATTACAACTCGTGACGGGCAAACAAGTGCTCGTTCGGGATACTTCACTATAATTAATGTTCACGACGACGGTTTACCGCCGGATCCTGTCCGTCCTAATGTGGCCCCGAGTCGGCGTGATGGCGGCCCAACGAGAGGTCCAGGGTCGCCTAATCCCACAGGAGGAAATTAAAGCGGAGGGCCTGGTAATTTGTCTAGTCCGGAAACATGCATCAATTCGGCTTGAAGCTTATACTCTCCTAGGGAACGCCGGCAGAAGACCACTTAACAATAGAGTGACAAAGGTCATGCTTTGGGGAGCAGTGGGCTGTATTGCTGCCGGATTGATCCTCGGTTTTACATCTACTTCTTGGTAGATCGCGAGGTTAGTTCGTCACTGACGCGTATATACGATCAGTTATTGCCAATAATCCTTATACGCGGCGGTACATAGACAGTGGACCACAACAAGAGCTTAGTTCTGCTCTAATGTATCAGATGGCAGCGAGGCCAGAGAAAAAAAATAATTCATGATCAGGATTGCGACATATTAATGATTGTACGATTAATGTGGCTTTCTGACTCTCAGCCTAAATGAGTCTTGATGGCGTATACGTCTAGAATCGGGATATTCACCTTTAATATCGAAAAGACGTCGCTAGTTGTGCTCCCGTGAATATACTGAAAAGCATTAACGTAAGCTGCATGTCCAACGAGGTCACCATATTAATGCAAGTGGGCCAGCAGTACCGCAGCGGGTGTCAATGGAAGAACGCACCCACCATTCTAGGTACTCTATTTCGCATGACGAGGAAGATTTGCTCTAAACAAACCACTAGCATTTTCTGGTACCTGCATCGATGGCGGAGTCGAATACGAGTACAGAGGTTCGGGGTATCAATGATGATGATGCGTGTTCACCAAGGAACCTCTGAGATGACTACTTGCTTGTCATCCGACAGCCAGTTTCAAAGACGTGGCAGGACGAAGAGCTGTCTCGAAGTCCTTCATACGGCCCATATTCGCGCTTCTATACCCATTGTTCCAGGCACTACAGTTGCTGGATCGATATATGTATCTGCGGTGTCTACCCGCCGGCCTGATGCATCCTCCCCTCACTCAACTGAAACTTAGGCATCTTCATTCGAATTGTGGTTGGTCCGTGCTTTCAGTGCTCCCAACGCTGCCGGCCTTTTCCTGTGACTTCTCACAACAATGAACACCGTTGAAAACGAAAACTTTGCTTTTTGGCCACACACTTCTACCACTTCTCTATGTGAAGGGTAGCCTCTTCACTGTCCGCTGACACCATCCAACACCACCAGCATCCTTCAGGGAAATATAACTTGACTAAGGAAATAAAAATCGAGTGTTTGGCTATATTTCCTCTCGATTCGAATGTTGCCTTTACACCCACTGACTCCACTGGGAACACCACTGTTGCCTTTGAGATAGCTCATGAAGTAAGAGCTGGGTTATGTCATAGCGTCCAGTTTGTTGCTGTCAACATCCTCGATGCCCCAAAAACCCATCAAGATGTCGCTACAGTTTTTGACAAGTTGTACGATCCCTCTTTGATCATAGTGATGACAACGTGGCGACAACGTGGATCTCTTCCTGTGTCAAGTGTGATATTTGGTAGAAGCGGCCACTTACCAGAAACCCCCTAATCTCTAAGTCATAGTGGCACCTACTTACTATGGCTCCTAGTCTGTTGAACTACCAATTGATGACTTGTCTGGCAAGACGGGTTTTGTTCAGCTCATCCTGATTAAGATGGAAGATGGTTCCTCATTCTTCCATGTGGGAGCTTCAGGCACAGGACCTCTCATGCCGTATATGAGGACGCAGTGGCTTCCGACTTCCACTTCGAAACTTTCGACTACCGCAGTGAAGACTAGTCTTATCGGCTCGCTATTAAGAGTGACTGGTTGGAAAGAAACAGGATTTCAATGACTCACGGGAAGTGGACTTTTCTGATCAAGAGAGTTTACTGCATTTTAGTAATTGTCTGCGACCTACCGCTCGAGATCACTTTCAAGACCAAGCCTCAAGGTAGGAAGTCAGAGCTCGAATTGTTCTTTGGCCAGGTCTCTTGTTGTATTCAGATTTACAGTTTGATAGGTACATACGACCATAGGAAGTGGAAAACAGGGCTTCCCGTCCGCTCAGCCGTACTTAAACCACTTGCCGGCTGGCTAGTAGTTGGGTGGGTGACCACCAGCGAATCCCAGCTGTTGTATGTTTTTGTCCCTTGCTCTGGGAGCAACACCCAGCTTTTTTGTGGATCAATTTTGGCAGACCTCAAGTAGAGGGTTATCATATATTATAAGCACATACGACCATAGGAAGTGCAAAACAGGGCTTCCCGTCCGCTCAGCCGTACTTAACTCACTTGCCGGCTGGCTAGTAGTTGGGTGGGTGACCACCAGCGAATCCCAGCTGTTGTATGTTGTTTTTTTCTTTTTTTTTTTTCTCCCTTCGTCTTTCGCTGTCGCTGCTCTCTACGTTCATTCCGGGTGTTTTTAAACCCTTCACCTGAACATGCTAGTTTTCCACCACTCCCCATCTCTTTGTGAAGTGCCTGAGCCCGAAAGGCGCTGGCTCATTGGCCCAGCCCTCTGGGATTCCAATGCATGCTGGTCGGCTCTTCTGGCTCATACCCTGCCCTATTGTCGCACCCGTGTGCCAAGCCTTGCAACATTCGAATGGACTCGCTGAGAGACATGCTGGTCTGGTGTGGGCTACATTTGCCAGGGGTGCCGTGACTATCTGTCCTTGTGGGCCCCTGCGCCGCATCAGGCTGTAACCTATCGCGTGTGCGGCTGAGTATTTTACGAGCCTGGGGTCAGAGGCCCAAGGGGTTACTGGGCAGGGAAAAATGGCCATAGGACCCTAAAAATTACCGATGAGTTGGATATGATAATGGGGCTGCAACTTGCGATGTTCTCCTGTTCAAGACCCTATCTCCTGTTTTCCAATCTCGTCAGGGCTCAACCACCATCCCTCAAGTCTATTTGATCATTTCATTTTCAGGCCTGCAACTTAGAACATGCACCATTCCAATGAAAATGAGCATGGCACAGATCTCGCACTAGATGGATCAACATCCGGGTTAGCGGACATGGAGAGTGTTACCACTTGCGCCGGGAGACACACAAATATGAACAACCACGATACAAGGCGTCACGAGCTTGACGATATATATCGCAATATCTTGCAATCGGATTTCCGGCAAATTTTGCAAGAACCTCGTCCCAGGCTGGAACCTCCCCTGAAATCAGGGCCATCTCAGGATGGCCAGGCCGAAGAGAGGATATGCTCGTCTCGCATCAATGCTGGGGGGATGGAATTCTCGTTTGCAGCCAGATTAGGAGATAGTGATGCAGGATCATTCCCGGGTATGTCAATACACCAACGGGTGTAATTATTGTTTGCTGAACACCATTATCCAGTCACCCCGAGGAGACAGACGCCGTCCAAGGCATCAACTAAACCCAGCCCGAGTTCCCCTTTTGATTTCTCGGCCATGCAAACAGAAATCTCCGACATGGCCGTAAATTTGAAAGCAGCGAAACATGTCCGTGGTCAAAAAAGTCCTAACAAGAACGAGTCCATCGAGGACGCGGCCCATTTTCTGCAAAAGATGCCCTTTAACGAGTCAAGACTTGCCACAATATTACCCACTGCTGTTCGTGGTAGGATCCTGGAGAGTTCAGAGTTTTGCATCTCGCTCACGAAACAGGGAAGACGATGTAAAAACAAGCACAAAGATCTAAGCAACGAGGCGACAGATATTCTTAAAGGCCTTTCTAGTCTCAATGTCCAAAGCGATTGGAAGGATATTTATCCCAAGCTTGAGAGCATTGTCAAAATGTTGATGTGTTCGCAAACGCATGCAAAGACAGGAGTGAAGGAGCTGCTAGCACTAGATGGCCAAATGACCGAGTTGGAAAGGAAACGAGACAATGGGCTTGGGCCTATTAGGGATTGTCTCTTGGATCTCGTGGAACCCTGGTTCGAAAAGATTTGCAAGAACAGCGATACCGAGATCAACAAGCTGCGGGAAGACCAGGATCAACGGGCGAAAGCTGAGGCCGAAGTCTTGAGCCAAGAAACACCTTCAAAGGCCATGGGCAAGAGCACTCTTGGTCTGCAGTATAATCTGGGAACCTTTTTACCTTATCAGCCCGAGGCTGTTAGATCACTTTCGATAAAAGAAGCTATCAGACAGGAGCTTGGAGCGCCCCTCTCATGCCGGGACTTGGATTCAAAACATATCTATATCTACTGGTCCACTGGCAACTTTGGTTTGGTTAAAATTGGTGTTAGCGATGATGTTTCCTCCAGATTACAAAAATGGGGGCAACAATGCCAGCATGAGGTCAAGGAGCTTTGGCGTGAAGATATCTTTGTTAAACACGCTTACAGGGTTGAGAAGCTAGTCCAAACAGAGTTGAAAGAAGTTCGATTAAAAGTCAAGTGTAAAGGTTGCGATCGGTCACATAGAGAGTGGTTCAAAACCAGCTCGGAACATGCTGGCAAGGTTATTCGAAAATATTCCAGTTGGGCGGCATCGATGCCGTACCAGTTTGACGAACAAAGCAACAAATGGGGATTAAATAAAAATGTTGGAGACAGTATGCTTGAAGACCTCTGCGAGCCAATACCGTTCCCGGAATTAAAAGTTAAATCTCCAAGGAGGACTCGACGGAGTATTGCTAAAAGTGGCAAGTCTGCACTCTAAATACATGCTTTGAAAACCTTGAGAAAGGATTTTTGCCTCCATATTTTATATAAGAGTTGGTTGTGTATATACTATCGGGTGCAATGCTCTATGAAGGTTACAGATCTATGAAATGTTAATGACTCTCACGATCTTCATCCATTAAACAATGATACCTGATCTTCTAGGCCTTGGATAAGCTAGCATATATTGCAACGGGCTGGCGTGTGCAATGATATTGCTTAGCTTCTGGAACCTGCCTATTTTCTACTATTTTCACTATCAAAGTCACACTTTTCTTGTTCACAAAAGTGGTTCTGGAGTTTATCTATTTCCTATCTTCTCGCTGCCAGGGTAATGCTTGCTCACAGGAGGATAGGATAACATTGGTTTGTTTTGTCTGTTTATGCTCAAATTAACAAAAGCAACCTGGATTTTCTTTCGACCCCTTTAAAAGGTGTGTGATACATGATACTCTTGATTCAGGCACTTTAGAAAAGCATAGAGTACCTATGCGTGGGGATGCCAGTCATCCATATAAAGTCGACATTGCTCTTCCTCTATTGATAGTCACCCATACTATAAACCCTTTTCAGGTTGTCAAGAATCTGTCTGACTTTCAATGGAGTAGCCCAGTAAAAGTTGTCCCAATAGTCCAAAAAATGACTTTTCATGCAGTTACAATCCCATGCACAGATGTGACCGGATCTCTGGTTCTTTGGCGCAAAGATCGCTTCCTTATAGGTTATGAGATTGGAAACAGGTATGCTTTCATCATCATTGCTATCTGTTCTCAATTCAATCTGGTTGTTATACCAGGATATCCCTATATAACAGCAGATGATGCCAGCAGCGGGAATTATTGGATTATGCGCAACTGCTTCACACAGCTAATGTATAATCCAGGAGGGCAGATAATAGCCTAATAAAAAATAAGTGGCATATGACATAGCTACTGTAGTACCAATGAGCTATCTTGATAGTATCTTGCGGAGCATCCAGTTTGAGCCTGCGTACATAGATCCAAGTGGCCTGCACTGTTCAGGTGAAGCTGAGAGGACTTCGAGGTATTTCCCTGAAGATGGCCCAAACATCATTGTATAGTTAGCTCAAGATCCCCCCACAGATCCATCTGAATACAATCATTATCCATCAATGAAGATAGCATATGACAGAGACAAAGGCACATGAGTATATATATATGCCTGTTTCTTATTGACCCGCCGGTTTGTCACAAAGTATGAGACCCGACGATATTGATTGGCTTAGACGCCATCCTGACGTTGTCGGATAAGATCTGGTTGGCTTGTTGGGATAAGAGCAAGGTTGCTGTGGCTTTTCACTTTGCTTGTTGATTAGGATAACTAACTCTCACGACCCTCCTTTGAAATTACGGAAATGTTAACTAAACCCCGTCGGCCCTACAGGACCTGTCCTAAGGCCTAATCAATCCTTAACCAATCCCTCCATCCCTTTAATCAGGCCTGAGCATATTTATCAGCACCATCATCCATATGCAAATTACTATGACCTAGGAGCTGAGTGCTTGGGCTTTAACTCCTGTAAAAGATAAAGCGCATTATTCAATAATTTCAATTGGATTTGGCATATCAGCATTTTCCCCTGGGGACATGCGGCATTCGGACAATTGGGCGGAGGCTGAACCGAGGGCAGCAGATTGGAATGCTATGGTACGATGTTAGCTTAACCCATCCTAATCCGAGATACCATGCATGTGTGTGCAGCTTCCCCGGGGCGCCACATATCCAAGGCCTTGGATGCTTCACCAACCATAACCGTTTGCTTCATCGTTTGACCTAGAGCCCGCATTGTCCTCGTCATCTTCCATAGTGGCCTGCGGCTCGTTTTCACTGAAAATTCTCCTGATTGAATCTTCCAGCAGCGAGCCTATCAGAGCCTTATTCTCACGGTCGTCCTTTTTCATCTTTTCAATGAGATATGCCTCCTTCCTATCAAGCTCTTCTCGTTTCTGATGGATGATGTCGAGCTCTTGGCAGACGGTATCTTCAAGGGCATTCTTGTTCATTTCCATGGCTTTGATCTTGCTATCGATCTCATTATGGAGTTCATCCAGCTTTAGGCTGCGGACGGAGTCCTGTAGGGTTTCGGTGTAGTTCACGGCAGTCTCAACCAGTTGGCTAATTCCTCGCGCCGTCGTTGGAAGCCGATGGACAGCTGTGTGCCGGATTCGATGCGCTGAGCTGAGGATATCGCGCAAAGGGGGGCCGGTGATTTGAAGAGCGCTGGGCGAAAGATTGTTCGAGTGCGAATGCAAGATACTCGTCCACTTCGTGAGCTCAACGGCCTCTGCGCAATCCCACCCCTTGCTGTCGAGCACAGACGGGATCCATCTTTTGGCAAACTCAAAGCAGCAATCTTCGAGAGTGCTCTGGACGATAGTGAGAATGTTGTGTTGGGCTTTGTACGGAAAATACGACGGGTAGAGGGACGGGGGATAATCTTCTTCAGCCGCCGGTTTCAATTCTTCGAAGGCAGGCAATGGCTTAACGGCAGGCGGAATCAATTCCCTGTCCTCGATATCACCAGCATTATCCTGTTTGTCCGCAGGCCCGCCCATAGACATGATTTCGTCGAGAGCCTCTGCCACCGACTGTGCCGCACACTTTTCTGTCACCGTACGCTGCGCATCGCGGTCTGGGAAGGAATGAAAAAGCTCTGGAAATTCCACCTTGGCCTTCAGGTCCGACTGAAAGACCCCGTTTTCGAGCAAGAGACGTAAAATCTCAACGACTTTTGCAATCCCGAAGTCTTTAACAAGGGGAATGGTGGCTTGCCGCTTCTCCACGATCTCTCGGACCTTCCTGGCTTTACGAACTTGAGCATTCTGTCCCGAAAATATGGCTCTGCAGGCTAGGTAGACGCGCCTTCGATCGGTGGTAGAATATGCCATGTTGGACACGCTGATTCCTTAGACCCAGATGGTATACATACGACCAAGGGGGGTATGAATAAAACCCTCTTTGAATTGCGGGGGAAGGGCCGTCTGGCTGAGGAAGAAAAAAAAAAAAATCCATACTCGCTAAGCAATCAGTAGCACCTTTTATATGCAGAGGGCGGCGCTACACGCATGTCCTCCATAGTTGGGTCTGGGGTAGTCTGCACTCCGGTATGGGGTTCGATATCTGATTTCTATCTGGCCCGCCCGTTTTCCCAGACCATTCCGTGGCGCCAATGGAAACATGACATCTCAGCTCACGATCCTGCGGCTGCGGGCCGGACGGGCTTTGGCTATGATAACACAAGGCGCCTCAAAAGTCAGTAAGCGCCGAGGGTGGAGACGCCGAGAGGAAGGCGTCAGCGGAAGGGCTACAGAAATATTGTTAGCGAGAACTATTTCTCCAAGTCAAGCAGAGACATGCCGACAGTCTTGCCTGCGTTATCGAAGGTCCTTCGGGTGGTAGTAATAGTAGATCTTTCGTTATCCTTTTTGCTATCTCATCTTCGGATCACCGCAGATCCGGAATGTATGTATGGATGGGGGAGCATTCACTATGCTAGTTCAACCGTTGCAGCTTGAACAATGCCCATTGCCGCGTCAGGCCAAGTACAGTTGTCATATTGTTACTGGTAGACAGGCCGTACATAATTCCCAAAGTCACTCGTACCGTGACTACTGGTGCTGTACTGGTTTGGAACTTTGGGAAAGCTATTTATTTGATTGACGGAGTACAAGGTTCTTTGCTTGACATTTTCCGCCACACAGCTGGAAAAGACATCTGGAACTTACTCCCCCAGCGGCCTGGATACTGCGTGAATCGAATTTTCAAAACGTCAGGCAGCTGATCAGCATCTCATGGAACCCGAAGACTTATTTGAATCTTGTCATGGGGGGCCGGGCGCTAAAGCACCCAGAGTGCGTCGAGCGCAACCATGTTTGGCTCTTTTCTATGACGTGTCTTCCATGGGCGCCTAGATAACTTCTCTTGATGATGCATGACAGACGTATTATACACCTCCCGTCCACCTCATACACATCCTCCCTATTACCCTCTAATGACCAATGATCCAGCATTTATTTTGTTTTATTTTATTTTTGGCGCCAGGGGGCAACCGTATTCTAAATAAACTGTCAGGCGATGGCCTCAGGTAATGCTTGATTTGTTGCTGCGACTGCGTCATGAGAAGTGTACTCCGTAGGGTGATCTGTGTAAACGCTGGGCGCCAGTAGACATAACATGCCTATCTATCGATCAAATCTAGGGCTCATTTCGTCGTACGTCGCGTTGTCTTTTGCTGGGCCTAGAAGCGTATGAAAAGAGCCAAAACAACGCAGTATAGATGACTACGTGTGTGAGAGAGAGAGAGAGAAGGGGGGAGAAATAAGGGACGTTGGTAGGAGGCAGAAACGATATTTCATTTTATGTAGCTGGCATACATACTTGGACTATTAGATTTATATAGTTCTGACACTTCGAAATTCCCCCACACTTTTGAAATCAAAATAGCAAGGCAAATTTAGAAACAGGAATTAAAAAAAGAAAAAGAAAAAAAGAAAAAAAAAGCCAATTCAGGTTTGCCAAAAAGGGACAATTTAAATCCCACCAATAATGCCATACACCTGATAATGCAAGGGTATATACTCCGTATTATATATTCATTTTGGCCACTCATGAACCCCAAGTAAATCATATAAGAAAACCATAATAACGCCGAGGAACTTTTTCTTTTCACGCCCATTTTCCCAACAAAGCCATCAACGCCGCACCTAGACACAACAGTCCGAAGGCGGCGAGGACAGTGCGGATCGGCGCTCGCCGCATCGAAGTGCTGAACATGAATTCATGCGCCATTAATTCCACCAGCGAGGTGTAAACCAGGATACCCGCAGAGATGGAATCGAAAACGCCGTTGACGATCAATGTGGTACGGCCTTCCGGTGGGTAGCTGTTGCGCACGCCTAGTCCGATGGCGATAGCGATTGGAGTAGACAGGCCAAATGCGAGCGCGAGAAGATATGGAGTGAATCGTTTCGAGTGGGGCCATGGAATGGTTGCGAGCCTGGACCCAAGACCGAGGCCTTCGAAAGTTTGGTGGAAGAGGAGGACCACGTAGAGAGTTTTGAATTCTTCACCGGCGACGGCGAGAGTGAGGCCGATGAAAATGGAGTGGAAGATGATGCCGAACTCGAGGATGAAGACTGATGTGAGTTGAGCACTGTAGTCCTCGAATAGAGCCGTGTGGGCGCCATCGAAGGGGTCGGAGCCAGCGTCGGAGGGGTGGTCGTTCGAGTGATCTAGGTGATCTGGTCCTGGGCGGTGAGCCCTGGGGTTCTTTTCGGCCCGGGAAACTACGCCAGCCTCGGTCTGACGACCTCCTGGAGACTCGTCATGATGGCCATGGCCGAAATGTGCGTACCGGATGACCATGAGCTCGAGGAAGAACAGGAGTATGACGGTTATCAACATGATCCCTTCAACCCACGGATATTCCGTGATCGGGCCGGTAAGACATGGGTTGCTAAGGGCCTCATGGGCAGGAGCCAGTAAGTGAATAAACGATGTGGCCACGATGACACCAGAACCAAAGAACTTTGCGATAAAGAACACCCAGGACGGCACACGAGGTTTTCTGCTGTTGTGACGCGAGTGTGGATCCTGTCGAACAAGGACGGGGAGGAGAGCCCCTAATAGGGAGCCCGCCAAGATCACAAATACAGCAGAGACGCGCAGGCCCAGATGGCCATCGAATTCATTGCCAGTATCGCAGGCAGGAGCTGGTTCACTGGGTTGTTCCTGGCGGCTGGCGAGTGTCAAGAGTGAATCCATGGTCTTGGAGCGACTCTCAAGAAACGTTCAGAGAGCTAGAAAGGATTGATTTATTCTGTATTGAGGGGGGTGAACCGCCAGTGTCCAAAAAGAAGTAGCGCAGGAATTATCAAATTGAAAAGGAGGTGGTGCGTGACAAGGGGCAGGTATATATCTGCACGATGGAAAAGCAAATATGAGGGGGACCAAGGGATGGCGACTCCGCCAACTTTTTTCGTGCAAAAAAGAAAAAAAAAAAAGGGAAAAAGAAAAAGGCTAATATCACAAGAAGTGACCACTTGTGGGGTTTCCGCCGCTTGTCTATAACTACTTTCGGACGGGAAAAAATGGAGCTTTGACGTTAAAAGTGGAGGGATAGCAGGGAATATGATTCCTTCACAATGGTGAGAATTATCCGAGCGATGAACTTGAGACAACTGCAGGACCAATCGAGCTCCTCAACAGCAGCTTCCCCGCAACAACTTTGACAGCTGACAGGATCCCACTAGTGACGATAAGCTCTATCGCGTGTCGCTTGGGTGAGCTTGAGGGGGGAGGAAAAACGTGGGAAAAGGGTGGGTGTGTGCTGGCGCAATGAGGATAGCGCAGCGGCCGCCCAATCGTCTCGTGGACCCGAAAATTGCCAGCAACAAGGGTGTGCTGAAGTCTCCGGGATGGCGTCCTCGTATATCCCTCGTGGGCGCGGTATTTTCTTTTTACACCACCACGCCACTGCGGCCAATAGTCGTCAGAGGGGAACAGAGGGAACGAGCAGGGTCTCGAGCCTAACGGGAGACGATGCGCAGGGCGGTTTCCAAAATCGATAATAGGGGGGTCGCGGAGCTTTGCAGGGAGATGCCAGGCAAAAGGCGGGCGGTGGGCTTAAGTACTGTCGAGATTTCTGAGCGGGAGAAGGGTTTTTCGGGGCGTGTGGGGGAACCGCAGACAGCGGCAGAGGGAGGACCTTGGTAGCGGGCCTGCGATGTCGTAGACGACAAGAGAGCGTTTTTGGGCGAACTCAAAAAAAAAACAGTTGAAAGATGAGGTGAGGACCTTGGGAGTGACCATTTTCTCGGCTGCTGATTGGCCAGGAGGTGTTGAAAAAAATCTCCAGCTTCCGCCAACCAGAGCGCGTAGAATAAAAAATCGCGGGGGACCTTGGGGGAAAATTGCTAAGGAACGAGGGGCACTTCTTCTCTGATTGGCCTGCTTGCCCGTCTTCATTCTCTGCATCCCGCTTTCTGGCAGGCAAGCGCGGCCGACGGGTATTTTTTTTTTTTTTGGTTCTGTCTCGCGATGGACCGTGGTTGGCCAGTTCAAGTGGTGAGACGTTGTTCGTTGTCGCGCTGGAGGGACCGGCGACTAGGAGGACGAGGAGGAGGAGGAGGCAGGAGAAATCAAGGGTTGCTTGTGAAGACCACTGGGATGAAGAGAATATAAAAAGGCGTACTTTGAACATCAGAAAAAGCATCACAGTCCCAGCATGGAGCCAACCTCTCCCAGGTCGAACGGCTTCCCGGATGAACCCTTTTCGCCCTTTTCCTCGCTATCATCCCCGCCGGCTTCTTCGTTCTCCGCTGACGAACTGGAATGATCATCTTCCGTTGCGAAGCTCACCTGTAAGGGCCCGGCCGTGAAGAGGTAGAACATGAACATCCCCAGTCCCAAGGCCACGGTCGCTGCAGACGTCAAGGCTTCGCGTTTATAGCCATCAGCGAGTGCCAGTACTTCCTCCGACTCGAGTGATCTATCCTGGCCCATCTGCTTCAGTCGCCTGCTGAGACGGATGTCTTTTACCACCGGAATCGAGTCTGCGATCCCCTCGAATATGCGCAGCCCAATACCTCCTAGGCTGATTCTCTCGGGGATCTGCCACGGTAGCCGTGAGCCAGTTCCGGCTTGAATACCAGAGAGCACTGCAGCCGCGTCTACCGAGCCTCCAAAGCATCTGGCACCGAGTTTCTTCACATATGCGCCCAGGCGCGGTGCCTGCGCCTGGATGTCGTCTTTCAGCCAGGGAAACGGTAACTCTGGAACCATAGCCAGCGACAGATATCCCAAGGCCAGGCAATCCAAGCTCGATGGTATATTGTCAGAAAGGAGATACCCTTTCTTTTCTAACATCTCCTGTAGCGGTTCCACAAACGATGCCGTCAGGCCTTCCAGCCGGATCCGGGACTTCTGTGATGGCTTGCCCAGGAGGCCGCTTACGGTTTGACGCGGCCTCGTTGCCAGGCTCCTTGGTATCTGACCAGCGGCCACCGAGTTGATATCTCTTCCTTGCTGCCGTTCCTCTTCAACAGCATCCAAATCCAACGAAGATAGCCCCAGGTGCTCCGTCCTCGCTTTAGCCTGCGATCTCACTTGGGGAGGGATAATCCATTGATTGGGCCACTGGAGAAGAGTCCCGTACGCAGGAGATGTAACAGAAGTGTAGTTGTCGCTCGACACGTAGAGAGAGAGATCGATAAGCGACTGGCCATGAAGTTCGAGGAAAGATGAAAACCTGCAAGGCGATTTCCGTATCAGCATATGCACAATCCACCAGTAGTGATGTGAATGGCTGGGGTGAATGTGATATTGGGAGGCAAAAGCATACGCAACACAATCCGCCTGCTCGCCAGGTCCCATCCACCGATCCAGGTCCCATTCTCCATCGGAATATTGCTTCAAAAATGCCACGATATTTCGAAACCCGCTAATCCACCTTGAGCCCGTCCATACCGCAGGGAGTTCATCTGCATTGAAGTCAGCATGGCCATTCCTGTCTCTGCAAGCTGATATAAGATCGTGACGACAATCGGCACATACTTGTAGGCACTATCTTCGGATCACTGTCTGGAACCAGCACCCATTCTGGTGAGCCATTTGTAGGCAGCGCGAGAGCAAAATAAGCGATGGTGGCAAGGCACTGGGCGTCAATTGAAGGCAATCCGAAAGCCGGACCCCAAGTATGGAGCTCCAACACCATCTTGTTGCTTTCCAGCTAGGTTTGTTCTTTGGATCAGGACGTGAAAACACAATCAAGCGGCAGACGCAAAGGGAATAACCTCAGTATAACCACAGTAGCACAGACAGACACATATGAAATGATTTGCGGGGCCTCAAAAGACCAATCTATCAAGAGATGTAGCTTCTTCTTCGCGCTGCGAAATTCTTTGGTTGTTCAATGGATCAAGCCTTGTGTCACGTGAGGCACTAGGGAACAGCAACATCCAATCTGGCGATGAGAAGAGCATTCCGTTGATGCCCATCCATAGGTTCTGGGACACCACATTGAGAAAAATATGAAAAGATGTGGAATAAAAATTAGTCTAAGAATCTTACGAAAAAAAAGGTATAAGATGATTATGGTCCAATTTAGGGGAACTCGCAACGTTGGTGTTGTTAGCACCACACTTCAACTAGCTAACCTACGGGACTGTTGTCTGGTATGAGCTTATCTCAAGAAATATCGACTCAATCGATCGCAGATGATACCATTCGGTATCCCGGCTAAAGACCACGCCAGATCCCGATCGATCCCTTTTTCTCAGTAAAATCGGGCTAGCTAGATCAGTTTACTTCCGCCCTTAGGCCCATCGACTGCCAAGCAATTTTCATCCTGAAATTCTCCCAAGGCAAAGCCGGTAAGCAAAATTCATTAATCGACTCCAGAGAATACCGTGGTCTCCCCCCTCAGTGAAGCCTGCAGGATATTATGCCCGAATCAATTTGCGCTCGGCCGAAATGTTCAACCGAGCAATCCCCCGAAAGGGCCGTAAATTTTCTGCAACTCTCGGGCGGAACATCCCCGAACAGAGACAAGGGAGGACATACAAATTAAATATCTTCACGTATCGCCCGGGGAGGGATCACCTTCCCCATGAGCTTTGTAGCTCCCCTGAAAACAGCTTGCACACGGAGCACAAGCGGATAGCCTTCGGGGGGGGAGAGGGGATGCTGGCGGGAAACATTTCTCCTTTATGAATGGACGGAGTCAAGGGGAAGAGATCGGCAACCGCAGATCATATGCAATGGACAGTTTACCGCCCAGGGGCATGGATCAATTACCGCTCATGCATTGGAAAATACTGCACGGAGTACGGAGTACTCCGTATTAGAATAGAAAATCTATGGTTATGATGATAGGTGGTTCTCCCTCTATTGATTGCTTCATACTGCGTTAAACCATATGCATATATGGGCCTATTACATTAACATTATATGACCTCTATCCCCTCATCTCTTGAACAGGGAAAAAAAAATGAGAAATAACAAATAACAGCAGCAGCATTGAGACAAAGGGAAAAAAAAAAAAAAAAAGGTAAACATGAAAAGAGGTAACAAGGTAACTGCAATCAAAACTGAAGAATTTTGAAAAAGCAGACAGCAGAAATTCCAGGCCCTTATATTCACTCAACATTACGAATTCATGGGAAAAATGTGAAAAGGCAAATGATACCAATTAAGACACGAGCAAGAAGGCACCGAAACCGGGAAAAAAAGAGAAAAAAAAAATAAAAAGTTGAGCGAAGATCGAAGAAGGAAGGTGTCCCATGTATCATGCATTAAAAACATCGGTATATAATTCTCCTCCAAGGGTAGATCTGGAATTCTTTTTGCGGAAGCAGCCAAATGCAAGAAAAGTCGACAACAACAAGCTCACAAATCAAGCGAGGAACGGAGCGCGGAGTAGTTGCATGAAGCGCGAAGAGGTCAATGCGGGAAAAAGAGGGATTCAGCGGCGAGATTCCCCCCCAGGTCCATGTGACCCACTGCGTTCATCTACTATGGTCTGGGCCTGCGCTTGGGGGGATGGGCTCTTGGATGCACGCACAGCCGGAAAGACGCAGGCGAGCGCAGTTGAACTGCTGGCCGCGCTCGGGAGAGTGGGGTAGAGGTGGGCGGGTTTTCTCTGGCGCTGGGATCGAAAAGCTGGAGCACGATGCATGGCGGCCGGCCAAGGCTAGGTGCGGGACAAGGATTTAGCGGAAGCAGGGTCGCGGAAGTGGCGTCGCGTAGTGAGCAAGGGCAGTGCAAGGCGGATCACCCGATTTAGAATCATCAGACGCCGGCTTTTGCGCCTGCGTGTTCTCTTGTCTTTTCTTTCTTTTTTTCCCCCCTCCTGTGTAGCATGGATGGGGATGATGATGATGACGGGGGCTGCCGTGTGTGAACATAGAACCAACTGCATAACCGCCCGAAGTCGCCTGGAGCCAGGGTGTTACATGCAACGAAAACCGCATCCCGGGAGAAACTTTTCTTTTTGACAGGGAGCTGGGAGCTGTTCGTCCAACGGACCCGAGAGCTCCATGGCTTTTTGCTTTGCAGTAGCAAATCCAGAAGTGTGAAAACATCGGACTAGTGCAGGTCAAGGCCGAGATGCACCCGCAGGGATTAATTGCTGATCATATGATTCCATGTGGTACCTGACGGTGGTTTGCCCCGCCGCCAATGGACATATCACCCCTTCGAGGTGGATAATACAAGATAAGCGATAATGCCCATCGACAGGGTGTTGAACGCGGAACGAGAATTTTCTTTTTTTTCTTTTTGTTTAAATTATTTTTTTCTTTCCCCCTTTCTCCCTCCCGGTTTTCCTCGCCGCTCTCTGTACGCCATGTCCGTGCTGACGTGATATCCTCAAACGAGGTCGTGTGATGTATCGGTACGTTGCCGAAATAGCTCCTCCGCACTGCTCTCCTGCACGAGGTGAAGAGGAGGCGGTTTGTAAGGGGAAAGAAGATGAAATTTTGCTTGCACATGTGTGTGTAACCGAACTTTTGGTGCTGCAGATTTTGATTCCGCCCGAAAGATCTCAAAGGTGGGGGAGAAAAACAAAAAAAAGCGCAAAGATCAAGATAATAAACAGGGTATCAAAGAAGACAACGGGGGGTCTTTTTCAGAACCATGCGAGGCAGCCAGCTGCCGTTTTTGATTGACATAAGACGAATAATGCGAGAAAGAAGTGCTGCTTGTCGTAAACCGAGAAATAATTGGGCGAAATGGGACGTCAAAACATCGTCTGTCCGCATGCTTTTATTTCGGGATTGGAGGAAGAGGGCCCTTCGGTGGTGGGCCGGGGCAAGGAGGGTATTGGGACGATGCGTAGGAAGGCATTGTTGTGAAGGCTGGTGGTCGTGGACGACTGCTAGAGAAGCTCGATCGTGCCGTAGCAGTGATCTGTCGTGGGAACAAATAGTAAATAAGGGTTGGTTATAGTTACGTGGGCGTGAAGATATGGCTCTGACGTCCGGCTCGGATTGCCAAGGGGAAGCGTGAATAACAGTATCAAGGAGAACTAACAGAAAGCTTTTTGCTTGAGGAAGGGTGAGAGAAAGAAAAGCCGAAGGGCGAGGAAGCTGGCGAGATATATAAGATTTATAAATTACGGCTCCACCGCTATGACTGCCTGGGTATGCATGTAGGCATCATCAGTAGGGCTCATAATAAGCACAATAATAATGCGGAACGAAAAAGGTTAAAAAAAAAAATAAAATAAAATAAAAAATTTAAAAATTTTAAAAAAAAAAAAAAAAAAAGAAAAAGAATAATACATAACAACTTGTTTCACAGCCTTTTTTGCTTCCTGGTTCGTCATCCACTTTCTAATTGCTCTCCTTGCACGGTGGGAGGGGGGAAGGGATCCGATTCCCAAAGAAGCCCACTTAGTCTGGCGCCCGTGCAAGCCATCCCAGGGCTTAAAGCCCGAATTCTGGGAAAGGCGACGCCGCCGGATTAGCGGCATGGCATGAATTCACTCTTCTTTCTTTTCGCGCTCGCCGTCGTGTCCCCCTCTCCGCAGCAGCAAGCAGGTAACAGTAACAGCAGCAATAATAGGCTTAATCGTCGATTTCGTCACATGGGCCCCACACCCCTGGTCTTGAGGTCTTTTGCTCAGGCCGTCTCTGCGCTGACGCCGAAGTTGTTTCTGGCTGATCCTCCTCGTGCCCTCTTCTTGCTACGTTATTTATTCCCTTGTCTCGTATTTGCGTCCTAGACACAGACGTCTCTTGTGCGATGTTCACACCGGCTTTTCCCCCCCTCTTCATTGTGCCCCCCCTTCTTCTCTCTCTCTCCTTGTCCCCGCTCTAATCCATGGCAACGTCTGTCGAGGTAGCTATATCGAAACCAACGTGAACTCATCTCTTTCTTGTTTTGCCTGTGTAACAGCAATCCCCCTCCTCAAGCCTTAGAACCTGCACAGAGCTAGATGTGGCAAGGATTCGATCCACGGGCTTTCTTCCGGGACGGCCCTGCCCGGTCGTCCATGTTCACTCCTCCGTTTTCGTATCAAGTTATAAAAAAAAAAAAAAAAGGAGAGTTTGAGATATACATCGGCTGCAGCCTTCTCTCCCCCGTACACTCCCGGAAATTCGCGCTGGTCTACTCCGGATAGAAGTTGCAGAATATACTCTCCTTTAACCAGTCCGTGCAGCAGACAGATTTTTCGCCTTCGAGCAGCCTGCGATGACCTTCTCCTACTCGGTATCAAACTCAAAACCACCGAGTTTGGTTGGCGCAAGACAATATCGATGAATCATCTTCTCCATCTTGTCCACTAGGCATCTTAAGGGATCACGAGGCTGATCCTCGTTGGCTGACCCCTGTCTCACTAAACTAGTCTGATGCAGGGGTTAGACTTTTGGGAAACAAACGTGGTGGATGTGATGCAAAATTGGTCTGTCGTTCTTTCAGCAGACAGATCAAAAATAAAAATAAAAAGAATAAAAAAGAAAAAAAGAAAAAAAAAAATTTCTAACCCTTTCCGCGCCGTCAACTCGACATTGATGTTCGCGATCATCACTGCAGGCTACAGATTTTGCAGACAGACGACAAAGGGATGGCCCAAAAGGCCCTTCCTTAGGGCTTTTCATCTCTCCCACGCTCTTGTGAGCGGAGGCGTCGGTAGCCTCTTTTCACATTGGGACTCCATTTTGTTCCAGAAAAAAAAAAAAAAAAAAAAAAGAGGCCATTCATTTTGCATTGAGGACTCATTAGCAAAGATCTGGTTGGCTGAGATTATGGGGATTTCCATTTTGACCCGCTGGTCAAGAAGCATTCTGGCGAATGACGGTAGGATTATGCATAATCTTAAAAAAAAAATTAGGACGCGGCCGTTAAAAGGTCCCCGCTGCCCCTGGCCTTTTCGCATAGGGGTGGCGCAGGCTGGGACCAACTTTTGTGGGTTGACTGAGTTATGGAGTCTGTCTTTGATGCTTTTTTCCTTTTTTTTTTTTTCCTTTTTTTGCTCCCTACCCCTAGAGTTTTCTGCTTGTTGTCTTTTCTGATGGCTGTCGGACAGCGGCAACTTTCTGTCTGTGATCGTCTGTCACAGTGGGCGCGACGCAAAAGAAATCCTCAATCGACCAGTGACCATCCGCGGAGTCCCTGTCAGTGATGTAATGTGCAAGTGAGCCGCATTAACCTAACTCTTCAAGGAACCCATTACTCCGTATGCTCTCTCTTGTGTGCCTTCGGCATAATTCACCAGTCCACCATGGCTAAATCTATGGAGGACATGCACTCCGCCTTTTCATTATATCCCTGTTTGGTAGCATGTTTGCTGGGCAGATCCCCTGCCCATACATCCCCCTGCCGGACCTATCCATCTCGACTCACTCTGAAATCCAACATCGAACCAAAGATAAATGAAGCCTTTGGCGCTTCAATTAAAAAAAAAAAAAAAAAAAAAAAATTCAATAATGCTGGGATCCCACACCACCGGCTGTGCCAGGAGGGAAATGAGGTCATGATCGCCTCTCTCCTGTGACTCAAGCTCGCACCGGCGTGTGGTTGCAAAACTCGCCCGTTTGACCGAGAGCCGTTTCAGGTTCCACGACGCCCAGAGTCAGGAAGACGAGCTTATTTGCTGGGAGGTGTTGGACATCGTAACGACGCTGTGTTACTACCCTTATCGGACCACATTACTTCTGATGCCCTCATTGCCTCGAGATTCCTTTTCCTTTTTTTTTTTTTTTGCCTCCCTCTTGGCTCAACTTTCATACATAGGCCCGTAAAAATCAAAAGGAATGACATTGAATAATACGGAATAGCTAAAACGGATAGTTCCGTACGGCCCATGTGGACTTCTCTCAACCGAGCCGTCCACATGAATGTGATCGCTTGGCTCACAGAAATGCGTGGCCCACATGTTTGTCGCCACGACGGAAATACTCTCATTGTTGTGTTTCTACCAGCTTTCGCGATACCTTTTTCTTTTCTTTTCCTTTTTTTTTTTTTTTTTTTTTTTTTTTTAATTCATACATCACCATGTGGGAAAGCGTTCCTTGGAGTTGACGGAGTCATGTTCTGCAGATCAGAAGCTCTTCCTCTGCAACCCGTACGAAGCTGAATATTGTTACTCCTTTCTGTCCCTTGCAGGCTCGATATGACGCGGATACCCGGGGCCAAGCAGGCAGGCTGTGGCGTCAAGGTCATGCGATGCATGCATAAACCGCTTGTTAACAAATCACCCTTCGTGAATCGGAGGGCGAGTGTGGATCCGTCCTTGAAGAATGTGCTTCGGAGAGGGACCCGCAAAAAACGTGGTGTCTGACCCAAGACTGGACTCCATCGTGAACTTCCTCCTCACTCGGCGCTCGTAAAATGTCGCGGAAGGGGCCGCCTTTTCTGAAAACTGTTGGAGGATAAAAACTTTGACTGTGCTTTTCTTTCCTTCGGGGAGAAACAGGCTCCCTTCCGAGCAAGGATCAACAACCGCGGAGTTTGGATCAGGTATTTTTATGTATTTTTATTTATTTATTCATTTTGGTTCAAACCGTTCAAGTTAAACTACGGAGTACTCCGTGATGTAATATGGTCTGGATAAACGTTTGAGTCCGGGAAGCTCGGAGGAGACGAATTGAGTTTTCACGAGAGGGCCGTCCGCTCCAGTTCAGCCTCGGAGATAAAGTCAATAAAGCAAAGTGTTTCGTTCAAATTCCCTGGTTTTGGACGGAGTACTTCGTAGCAGATACATAATAATCTTAGCGCCGGCAATGGCGGCGTGCATTGCCTCGATTCTTGGTTCAGCCGTGAAAATATTTTTATTTTTATTTTTTATTTGTATTTTTTTTTTTTTTTCTTTTCCCCAGTGCAAAAGAAATTTATGGAGTTTTAGTTCCCGGGTGCGGTCCGCAGAAACTCGCATCCCTCGCCCTATCGTACCGAGGAAAGGTTAAGGTACGAGAGAGGGGATAAAATGTTGCTATTTGTAGGTATAGCCGGGTTGGGATCAGCGCCACGTCCGTGTCCCAAGGATCTTGGTTGAAAATATCACTTGCATTTGAGATCGCAAGGGATGCTCAGGCCTTGTTATCTAGTCCCGACCAGGAAAAGGCTGCCCAGCACCTGATTGGAGGTGAGAATGCTATTTGTCCCTCGGGAGGAGTTGCTCGAGCGAAAGGATGCAGCGCGTGGAGGCTTTTCTCCGGGTAGTTTAATCGAGGAGCAGGGCCTGTCGATCTGAAGGGCGATCCAAGCGGGCCGTCCAGGGCGGCAGGCGTCCAAGCACTTCACTCTCGGGTGAATGTATGGACTCTCGACAGAGGACGGAGTACAGACGGCCCAATTAGGAGAGCCAAAGCAGCAGCTAAAGCCAACTCCCGCGAAAGCCACGCGCAAAAGCTCGAGCGGCTTGACTATTGGTTGCTATGAGCGCCATCCTTTGGAATCTGGGGCTCGGCCACTCGAGACGGATAAAGTGGGAAAACGCGGCTACCGCTGCTTCATCCAAGTCCGAGCGTTGCTTGTTTCTTCGCTTTCCCCTCCCCAAGGAGTAGCTGGACCTGTGCTTCGATGATTGAGTTTTATCCGTTTCGGCTAACAAGCAGGAGCATCGTGCGGAGAAGCCCTCTTTTCACATCACTCATGCGTGCTGGTCATGAGGGGTCGGCCACGGCCAGGCATCTTCTGTCTATGCGCTAAGTGTTCTGGTCGCGACACTATCAGCGGCGTGCATTAGGGAGCGGTCCATGCCGCCAAATCTAAGGGATAATAAGCGACTTGTGCTCTCGGCAGATCCACGGGTCGCCCGAGATCTTGAGGGTGGTGTGATCTCGCAAAGGGGATCACTCTGCACATTACTCCATACCGGGGGTGGTCCGTGAGGACGGGACGATTTTGAAGAAATGGAAGTGCGACACCCCGCTCGTTCGCATAAACAACTTCGGCTACATGGAAATGAACCCATTGGAAGACGTCAGACAGTTACATGCTCTGAAAACTGTTTCTCTACGGAGTACTCTGAACGATGCGGGCTCTGTATCGTATTTTGGCGCCACATTACTAACGCGGTTTGACGATTCCTTGCGAAGATTTATGCGGTCCATTGGGCCCCCGCCATCATGTCTTCTCTTTGTCGGAGATGCTGGAGACGAGGGGTGCAAATGCCGCCGCCCCGTCCCCCAATTCAAGCGAGAAGCGCATGGCATCGTATTGATATATATAGCATGGCAGCCGGGGTCTGTTTTACCATTCCTTGTTGGCCGCCAAACACCATACTCTAACCAGTAATTGGGTTGACATGGATAATTAGCAGATTCACAACCCGAAACATTGGAAACCAAAACAGCTGTTGCACGTGTTGGACACGCTACAAAACAACGTGGAAGCCTCAACGGTGAGTGCGGTGGGATATTAGCCTATCAGCATTGTGACATCCCGAATTCCCTTACGTTAGGAAAAGTACAGCTTCGTGATGCTAGGATCATCACGCTTATCTACTCCCTAGATATGTCACAATCCTTTCCTCTCGTGCTGTTCTCCCTCAGTAGAGGCATGTCTAGCCTGTATCCCTGCCAGCCAACGAGCATGTTTGAGACTGAGGAAAGGCTTGATTATCCATCTTGGCTAAGCTTCACCTTTCCCTGATTTAAAAGATTATAATTCACGTGGAATCTTGAGAAGCAAAAGGCGGTGACTTCGGGATAGAGTTGCCCCAATAAGACGGGGTTGTTACCAATTATGAGCCTCACGAAAGTCTATTGGGATTAAGCGGTGAGATATTGATGCTCAAGGCTGGGAAAGATTGTTAGCGTGATAACCAGGGGCGCCTGTTTACGCTCTGAATCCCTGTTATAACAAAGCTGTTCTCGGCGTGCGGTGACTCGGTAAAATGGAGCGTGGAGACCAGGTTTGCCAGCATGCAGACGACGTCGGGGCGTCATCGGATTATTGCTAAACGTGTCAGGCGATCGTTTCCTGGGATTGCTACTGGACAACCACCGGCCCGGTTGACGTAGAGATGCTCGGTGCGATCAGCGGAAGGGCTGATGATGTTGGAAGTGTGATCGCTCCTTGGCTTTCTGAGCTCATTCCTCCATCATCCCTCATCGTACTCCTGAGGTGCCTGGGTACAAATCCACTCCTCCATCAGAGCTTGATTCGACGACTCGCCACTAGCCGGTGCAGCCTTGGTTCTGTCTCGACGTGAAACGAGAAGGCATAATATCCAGCCCCAAATATCGAAACCTTCGTAGGTCGTGGTCATTGCCAGCTTCTTCTCATCATGCGCAATGGCCTCTGTCAGTGTTTCAGCTCTCGCTCGTTTTGACGGGCGCATGGACGCTCCATCCTCGTCCTCCGCGGCCGCCATAGCCCGGTGTTGCCGCCGGCGACGACGTACAGGCTGTTCGGACCCCACGTCGTCAGGTTGAGCTTCAGGGATATCGTGTAGGTTGACAGGGGAGTCTTCCTCTTCGACTAGTAGAGGGTGCACTGGTTGTTCGCTGTCGTCCGGGATATGAATAGGATCGTCATTGTTTCCCGTTAACTTGTTAGAGTTGCTGCTAATCCTGCCGCCATCCCCAAACGTTTTACGTCGGGTTGTTATTGAGTGACGAGTGCCCGTTTCTCTGAGAAATATCGACACTTGGAAATCATCTGTAAAGTTTGTCAGCACGTGCACATGCGCACATTTAGTGAGGACTCGAAGGCACACCTTCGACCAGGACATCCTTGACCGGTTTGCTTTTCTTCTTTGCTCTGGCTCTTTCGTTTTCTTCGCGGAGTTTGGGGAGCACTAGGGGTCGGATGCTCTTGAACACGCGTGGAAGAACGGGGTCGCGTGGATCCAGCAGCCAGCGAGAATCGGAGGGGTTCTCCAGGTAAATCCGACACTCCAGCACCGAGCACTTGCTGATCCGTAGGTATCGTCGGATGGGCGCCATCTGTGCTGTGTTCTTCACTCCGGCCGACCCAAAGACCGTACGAGTCACCGTTCGTTCGAATGGCTTTGCCAGGACGCCCGCACCAGCCACCATCGGCTGCAAACAGAGCAAACAACAGGCGGCGTCTGCTCCGATGTCATGATACCCGCCTGCGACACCGGATGTGGGGGAGATTCTCCATTGCAATTGTGCCGGCGGGGTTTCAACTCTCTCGACAGAATTCCTGACAGTTTTCTGAAAGAGCGTCCTAGCTTCCTGGACGCGCAGCCTATTCTTCCGGCCTCAGCTCAGCTCTAATTTTTAGTAGTCCAATCGCCATCAGTCGCTCTAGGAGCTCGCCCTAGCTTTAAAGATGGGAACCGATGAGCGGCACCCTCCCCCAGAGGGGATATTCTCGCTGCTTGACACAGATTTATACAAATTAACGATGCAATGTGCCATTCTCAAATACTTTCCTGATTCTGGTATATCATTTTCTCTTCTTTTATGACTTTATCCTATAATTTGCAATTTAGCGAGAACCCACCATGACTCACATGCTTGCCAGAGGTCACCTATGCCTACACGAACCGGACTAAGGACATGAAGTTTACAAGAGAGGCGTTCAGGTGGCTAAAGGCGCAGATAGATAGTGAGTCTTTTGGAGTGCCTGTTCGAATTTGGGGAATGTTCCCAACTGAAGTAGAGAAGCTAATGTAGACTGTCCGTGATAGAACTTTCAAATATCTCGCTGACACCCGAGGAGCTCGAATTTCTCAAGGCAAACTGTGCATACTTCAACCCTGCGTACTTGAGATACCTATCCACCTTTTGCTTCAGGCCATCGGAGCAAGTGCATGTTGACTTCGTGCCTATTGATGACACCGGAGCCGATTCGGACATTGGGGATGTCACAATGTCCGTCAAGGGCCTTTGGGTTGAAACCATCCTCTACGAAATTCCGCTCCTTGCGATAACGAGTGAGGCATACTTCAAATGGTGTGATCGAGATTGGGATTATCATCAACAGGAAGAGAAAGCTTTCCGGAAAGGTTGCGCGTTACTTGAGCAGGAATGCACGTTTTCCGAGTTTGGAACCAGAAGAAGACGAGATTACCATACCCAAGATCTGGTGATGCGCGGATTGTGTCGGGCTGCGGAGAAAAGCCGCGAAGAAGGATGGACAGGATCATTCTCCGGAAGCAGCAACGTTCATTTTGCCATGAAGTATGGTGTGCAACCAGTTGGCACCGTTGCCCATGAATGGTACATGGGGATAGCAGCCATCACTGATAACTATGAAAATGCAAATGAGCTTGCACTGAGATATTGGCTTGGCTGTTTTGGCGAAGGGGTGAGTCGATCAACTCGTTATGCCAGCCACCTGAACCCTTGATTTTTTTTTCTGACACAATCAAAATTGGCGCAAATGCTAGGTTCTCGGGGTCGCTTTAACCGATACGTTCGGGACACCTGTATTCCTAGATGCCTTTAGCAAGCGGATACCCGTGTACACGGCTGCCGCTGAAGGTTCGGACAGTACGCTCCCGTCATCAGAAGGGAACCTAAGTGGAACTGGTGGTTTGGCCGAAACACAGCCGCCAGTTGCTGCTCCGATCGAATCCGGCGGCCGCGAGCCTACGAAAACGTACGCAGAGGTTTTCACTGGCATACGCCAAGACTCGGGTGACCCAGTATATTTTGTCAAAATGCTGAGAGACTTTTATGACAAGCAGGGAATCAAGGATAAGAAGACCCTTGTTTTCTCTGATTCTTTGAACATCCAGCTGTGCTTGGATTACAAAGTCATTGCGGAAGAAGCCGGATTTCGTCCCGTGTTTGGAGTCGGGACTTTCCTCACAAGTAAGTTCAAAGCTTTTTTCCCATTTTCCCACGGTCCGGTTGCTGAACATCTCGTTTGCGCCACAGATGATTTCACAAATTTGTCGGATGGTAGGAAGTCTGTACCACTCAATATCGTAATCAAGGTGTCCAGCGCTGGAGGCAGGCCGGCTGTGAAATTAAGCGACAACCTTGGCAAGAACACAGGAGATACTCATACCATCGTTGAAGTTAAGAAACGGCTGGGATATGTGGAACGTGATTGGGAAAATGGCGACGAAACTCGGCGATGGGGGAAGAAGGGAGATTAAGCATGTTGGGCATTGGTGGTTCTTTGAGCAAGCATATTCTGGGGCTATAGACACATTGAGATTGGCGAGCTGGGTTTGACTTTTAACAAAGAGGAGTGTATTGTTATTGTTGAAGTTCCCCCATTATACATAGCGGAAAGACAATATAGATATTTCATATTGCCAGGCTTAATATTCCTAAGGGGTGGGTGTAAATGGCCTGCGGGAGGTGGCTCGATGTTCATAACAGAGGTAACGGCTGGTATGGAATTTCGAACTCCAGGCAAGCATAGCCGTACATGCATTTGACGGCAGTGCTCCCGAGGCTTTGTCGAGTATAACTTGCCCTCAGCATCATCAGCTGTGGCCACCAGGGGGGCAGATTTGCTTTTGGGCTAACTCGGATAAATCTCGATGAAAACGTCCTGCATACTTCCGAGGATGGAGAAGAGCTTTTCCACTCCATTGGATCATTGTCCCTTATCAAAAATTTGCCATCTCATTTAGAGATGCGACATGTCAGGAATAAGAAACTCACACAGCGTCAATCACATAAATTGAGGCGTTTAAGGGGTCGGCGATCGCACACGTCTGCAGTCTCTTGCTTCACCACCTCTAGACCTCGACCGTGACCCTGCAATGCGTACCTATCTATCAATGGCCACCTTCGCATTCACAGGTTGCCTGAAACCACCCGTTTGTATCGGACCTGGTGGCCTTTGACCAGGCGCATGCAGGCTTTTGTCCCGGATGAACCACACTCACCGAGATCCTTATTTGTCGGCTGGGATAGGAGTCCTGAACAAATGATGTTAACTCACATGGAATTGACCCATGCGTAGGAATAGGTAGGAGTTGGACTAGGAGCGCGTATACTTCTCTCTCCCCGCTTGTTCCATCTTCTCTAATTCGGCAAAATCTCTAAAAGTGGTGATCGTGTGTACGGAGTACACATAGCATACGCAGAGCAGTGACACGACAAGTCGCGGTATCCATCGGGACGCTGGGGGCCACGGGCTTCGTCATTTTAAAGGTCAAGCGAGTCTTTCATTGTCCGCGTCTCACCATTCTCAGTCAACAACTTCTTTGTTGGTGCCTTTGAGCAAGAGTCGGGGATTCTAAAGAAAGAAGGATATCCCGACCATCTGCTGCGCGTGTTTGGCTTCTGAGCTTTTAAAGATTCGCCAGTTGTTGCTCTGGAATTCCCCGCTGGTCGAACCTAGTTGGGGCGCGCGGTATGGCGCCGGAGTTGAGCTGTTAAGATTGTCCCGAAGAGATTTCTCAATCCAAGATCCCGGGTACCTGCAAGTGAACGGAGAAATATGCGTTATGTACTCCGTACTCCGTACCTCTAGGAGAATGTGGGTGTGTTTCATTCGTAGGCCCGGGATGCATCTGGACAGATGCAATGCTTTTAAGCGACGGCTCTCTCCATTAATTGGTGCAGCGGAAACCGCGGAGCCGGATAGCTGCAAGTTACGCAGGATTTAGACGAGACAAGTCACCCCGGCTTGTCTCCAGGGGGCCGGCATTAGTTCACGAGAAGTTAACCTGCCCACCTTGTTGGTGCTGGGCTTTCACATTGATTTGTCCCTCTCTTTCTCCCTGCCCGCCCTCTCCCTGTCTCTCTCCCTCTGGGACAACATACAGACAAAGACGAAGGAGTGATTCAACCACTGCTTGCGGACAATAGTAGACCAGGAAGCTGAGATCGTGGCTCGTGGGAGGGAGAGAAAAAAAAGAAAAAAAAGGGAAAAAGGCCCTGGCCAAATTAGGATGCATGTGGGCTAACTACGAGCTAACTACCAGTGGCCTGGAGTCAAATAAGATGATGTTGCCAGCACGGAGACAGAACCTTCCACCGAAATGGCCCGAGTCTCTTTTCGCGTCGACGGCTTAGGTTTCCCCGTCCCCACGTTGACGCAGGGATTGGAAGGCTAATTCGCCCTCAATATAGCCGGACGGAGAGAAGACACAGTCACCAGTGCATTTTGCAGCTTCATCGTAAAAAAGTACTTAGGATGCAACGTCTCCCATCATGCGACACAATCCTTTGCTTTCAATGCTCGCCGATTTCTGATGGTCTCCAGAGTCCTGAAAATGGCACTCCTGGCTGAGATCGTGCAGTTTATTCCACAGCATCCTTTCGCGGTGCTGTGTCTACTTGTGGTTTTTGCGCTGTCTGGCCTCTCTGTCTACAGGCTGTTTCTCCATCCTCTTGCTAAATTCCCCGGACCGAAACTGGCGGCCTTGACGCTCTGGTACGAGTATTATCATGATGGAATCAGGGGCGGCCAGTATACATTCGAGATCCAGCGCATGCACGAGAGATACGGTCCGTCCCTTACGAGCAAAATTGTGGAGATACTCTGCCGCTGATTGAGGCTGGTTCGAACTCTAGGCCCCATCGTTCGTATTAGCCCACATGAGCTTCATATCAATGATCCTGCTTTCATCGACACCCTTTACGCTGGCGGCGGGAAAAGGAGAGACAAATATGTGTTTTATGCATCACAATTTGGGTTCGTCATCTTGCCCCCTGTTGGTCCGAGCTTACGTTGTATATCAGCTAACTCTTCAAAACAGGCTTCCGAAGGTGAGTATTTGATGACGCCCTCGATTCGATCGAGGTACCAATTTGTGCCATAAATATAGAGTCTTTTCGGAACTGCGGATCACTACCACCACCGCCTCCGACGTTCTGCCTTAAGACGATTCTTCTCAAAGGCTTCTGTCACGCAGCTTGAGCCTCTAATCACCAAAAAAATCGACACCCTATGTTCCCTAATCCAGGCAACTGCAGGCTCTGGCAGGCCTGTCTCCTTGTCCGATGCGTATAGTGCAATTACTAGCGACGTTGCGACGGAATATGCGTTTGGAACATGCACGAATTTCGTGTGTCCCTCCAACCCGTACTTCGAAAGGAATTTCCGCGTGACCCTAGTTAAAGGCTTGATGGTGGCAACGCATTCAAAGCAATTCCCATGGATTCGCACTATTTCTAAGATGATACCTATGTGCGTCAATTCGGGACCAAGTGCTCTGCATGATCTCGCCTAACAATGATATCACAGATCTGTCCTTAGGGTATTAGATGCGAACCTTGCTGCAGCTATGGAGTTTCAAATGGTACGAACAGCGCATCAAATGATTCGGGGTCAGCTTGGGGTACATGCTGATATAACTGGCAGGAAATATCAAAGCAGGTGAAGGATGTCATGGATGGTGTTAGCAACGGGAACGAGAAAGGCCATAATACGATTTTTCATGAACTTCTCACGGGAAGTCTTCCACCACAGGAAAAGACCTTTACACGTCTCAAACAGGAAGGGCAGCTTATCGTCGGTGCTGGCACCGAGACAGTTGGATGGTGTAAGTTAATTGCAACTCGCCCTTATATATTTGCCGAGACTGGGTCTCCTAATCGATTTCACAGCGCTCTCCGTGATAACCTTCTATATCCTGGCCCATCCGGCGGTTCTAGAGAAGTTGCGCAAAGAGCTTGAAGAGGCTATTCCTGACCCATCTATCCTCCCATCGGTAACAACTTTGGAGAATCTTCCATATTTGATAAGTGATCCCGGTTGCTTTTTATGCCTGAAGGGGGAAGCTGACTTTCCAAGTTCACAGCGCGGTCGTCGCAGAGGGTCTACGGCTGTCCTATGGCGTGATTTCCCGCTCCCAGCGCATCTCACCCTATGAACCACTGATATTTGAACCAGCATCCGATCAGGAAAATCACATCAAGCATGTGATTCCTGCCGGTACTCCCGTGGGGATGACATCGTACTTGATCCATCATAATCCCGAAATCTTTCCTGATTCAAGCAAATTTATTCCTGAGCGATGGCTTGATCAGGACGGGAAACGACATAGACATCTAGATCCGTATCTAATGACTTTCTCTAAGGGCTCGCGGCAATGTATCGGTATCAAGTACGCTCTCTTATTCTCCCCCTTTCCCCCTTCACAACAGACATAGCACATTCGAATCGGCTGAAAGTGATAGCTGATGTGGTATTCGAATACGTATAGCCTCGCATATGCCGAATTATACCTCATAATCTCAAGTCTAATCAGGAGATTTGGGGGAAGGATTGAACTCTTTGAGACAACGGTGAGGGATGTGGTGCCCAAGAAGGATTACTTCTTGCCTGTTCCCGATGGTGACGCCGTTGTCCAGGTGTTGGTGCGAGAAGATTAAAGCAGAATTTCGAAGATTTCCTGTGCGGTGCACCCTTTTTCTTTTCTTTTCCTTCCTTTTTTTTTCCCCCTCCTAACATTGACCTTTGATTTTTTTTGGTTCGGCTGGTCTCGATTATAGCGGTGAGGGCAGGCAAGCACTCCATCTTCATACCAATAACGACTGATGATTTATTTATTGGCGTTGATGGGAATGTAGTTGAGATACAGATAAAATGGATTAAGTTGTGATCAACAGAATTGGATTTAAGCTTTTCTGCTGCACCTTCATGAAAGCATTGCCCTCAGTAGGCAAACAATGACCGCCTGTCAAGGCACTGTTGGAGAGTTCAGTTTTCCCACAGCGGGGATCCTTGGGGCCTGAGGAGGTAACAGGTGCCACTCACCTCACCCATCCCCTCCAATCCTTTCAAGCCGTACATGGAGGTTGAAACAAGGTTATATTTAGGCATCGCGCGGTTGCATGTCAAACATGAAGCGAAAACCTTTTCTGGCCTTGGGCGAGAGTCTGGTGGCCTGCATGGACGGCAGCTATTTTCAGATCGTGGGCGCCAAAAGAGCCTGCAGGTATGGTGGTGATTGGGGCATCGGCTGACCGCTCGTTACCCCACAGAACATTCCAAGTGAGTTCGCCTTTGAGGCTCAGAGCCCGCCAGAGCCTCATTGGCCGGTCCCACACGGGGGGGCAACGCGCTGGCCAACGGCGGAGAGGCAAGATCGGTGAAGGCGTTTTGTGAGCTCCAGAGGTTGTGCTGATTGAGATTTTTTTCGACCCCACCGCGAACCACAGGACCAGAGAAGATGTCGGCGACGGGGTTCTCGATCCCAGCGAGCAGTTCCAGGAACAGTCCACACGAGGGAACATCTATGGTTTGGCTGGCGACCCTGATTCCACAGATTGCACATGCCTTCACGGCTTGCGTCAATGCGGTTGGAGGCAGCGTTGACACTCCTCGCGCAGAATGATGCAGCCTGGGGCGTTTGACGATTCCTGCTGCGACGCCTGCTGCGTGGAACAAAAGCGCCGAAAGAGAGTTCTTGGGAGCCGCGCAGAGGCTTCGCTTAGGTAATCGCAGCGCACAGCCCTATACCTCGCGCGGCGCTAGTCCAAATATGGCTAGCGGGCAGTCAGATCCTGCGCCGTCGGATCCACTCGGCCCCCGTTTCACTTGGCAACTAAACCTGATCGGGCACTCTGAAATCAACTTGAAGGGAGGTGCTCCGTATTGGCGTAATTTTCACTGCGGTTTCGCCGCGTAATGGGCCTGTCAGCTCGGCGCCCAGCGTGAAACTAGTAACTTTGCGAAATCTCCTTTTCCACCCTCCATCTCGAACTCCCCGTCTTGTCCATCCACCGCCCGCCTGTCAACCCATCTCCTGCCGACGTCTCTCTTCTTCTTCTTCTTCTTTTCTGCTACTTGTTCTTCCTTCGCCAGCTTTTATTTCTACTCGTCATTGAGGAATAGGCTACAACTCACCTCGATCGGGGTTTGTTTCCATCTTCAATTCCCCCTCTTTCTTTCTTTCTACCTTTCTTTTCTCCTTTTCGTCAGCTCCGGCTCTCACTCGCTTCTCCTCCCGCGTCTCTTTGTCCGCCCTCTCTAGCCTTTGACGACACGATCGTTCTCATTACGTCTTTTAATTTCAAGAACTCTTATCACTTTTGATTGAGTTCGTTTTCTTCGCGTCAGCATCCTCTCGATATAACAGCCACGACCAGCCCAGTCCAGACCATACCTTTTCCTTCCACCATACATTCGGCGACACCATGAGTGTAAGTCCATTGTCCTGGGACAGAGGATGCGCTCCAACATGCTCTTATGCTCGTCATCCAGGCCCTCCGGTCGTGGAATTGGCACATTTAGATCTAGTTATGTACTAATCTTGGCTTGTTCTAGCGACCAGGCTATAACGACGGCTATGGCTACGGCCAATACGACCCTTACACAGCACGGCAAGATACATACAACCAGGGAGGCTATGAGAGCCAATCAAACTATGGTATGCAGAAAGTGCTATGTCATGTTCTCGATCATGACCAATCTCCTAGATGTATGGTTTTCTAATATCATGGTGTAGAAATGAGCCCTATGCCAGCAAACCCTGGCTACGGTCAACCCAGTGCTCCCAACCCCAATGCTATCTTAGACCAGTGCAGAGACATCGATAATGGTGTCAACACTGTTGAGAATTATATCGGGCAAATCGATACATTACATAGGCGCCTGCTCAGTGACGTCGACCCCGTACGGGAGAACGCAATTCGAGCCGAGGCAGATGAGCTGGCTACCCAGACAAAGAACCTTTACCGCAATCTCATTGAACGTATGAAGACCATCAAACGAATGCCTGATGCTGGCTCCCCGCGCAATGCCCCACAAATCGGAAAAGTGGAACGGAGATTGAAGGCGGCTGTCGAACAATACCAGCAAGTTCAACAGTCATTCAGGAAGGAGTCTGAGACCCAGATGGCCAGACAGTACAGAATAGTGAGACCTGATGCGACGGAAGAAGAGGTCCAGGAGGCCGTTCGGGACACTTCAAACCAGCAAATTTTCAGTCAAGCTGTAAGTCTATCGCAGTTGTTATCGCTTGATTTTGTCTTTTCTTTTCTTTTTCTTTTCTTTTTTTTTTTTTTTTTTTTTTTGGGTCTCGCATGGTGCTAATTCTCCACTTAGTTGATCCAAAGCGATAGACGAGGGGATGCGCAGAAAGTGTCGCAAATGGTGCGGGCCAGACACGAGGAGATTCAAAAGATTGAAAGAGACTTTGTGGAATTGGCCCAAATGTTCCAGGACCTTGATGCTCTGGTTGTCCAGCAAGAGGCAGCTGTTACTCAGATCGACGAGGCGGGAGAGGAAGTTTTCGCCAATGTGACCAAAGCTAACGAAGAAATTGGTGGAGCTATCGAGAAGGCTCGCGCCCGCAACCGGAAGAAGTGGTGGTGTCTCCTCATTTGTCGTAAGTACTCGGACACTTTTGGAGCCCTGAGGTCGGTTACTGATTTGCAACAGTTCTCATCATCATCATCATTGTGGTTGTGGTTGTGGTTGCGGTTGTCGTCACCAAAAAATAGTAAAATGTACACGGCCGTTGGTGTCTCCGTCTATATGCACATATTTGGCATTCTGTGTTCTTTTTATGGGTTGTTTTGAAAAGGGATTGGTTTAACGCCATGGATATCTGTATTTTCTGAAGGCCTCTGCGACACCGGGAATCCCGACTTTAACCCCCCAACCCACCCCTGGCTATTCCTCCCCACTTCCCCGTTTATACCCCCGTCCTTTGCAATAGATTATAATGTTACCCGTCATCAATCACGCTCTTTTGTTCATGTTTTCCTTATTGGCCGTCCTCTGAACCGGGATCGTCGGTTCAGCTCCCGCACTCGTTTCATTCATGGCTCCCCCGTTGTCTTTCCAGATGCATAGGTACCTTTGGCTTATGAGCCTTTTGCCTGTTGGGGTTTGCATTTCCTTTTACTACTTTATAATCCTTGCTGCTGCCTGCCTATTCTGCGCATTCTCATGCATCCTTTTGATTGTATTAAAATTGGTTTTTTTTGTTTTTTTCGCTGTTCTGGGACGGGTTATGGCGCATTGTTCATAGTGTCCTAATCGAATTAGTTCCAAGTTCTGTTTGGGTTCGTCACACTCCTTATGTGGCTACTTGCAATGGTATGGACTGAGGAGGAATAGGGACCCCAGGAGCTCCGTAGAGACGGGTTCATTTCTATCATGAGACGTGTGATCTATACAAAACATGTCATCGTCAAATTATACATACGACAGCAACACCGACATTGCCATGATATCCAAAAACGGCTCATTCCACGCCAGCTTCCATATATCAGGCTTCGAGTTCGCTATGATCCCATCCATAATTATGTCATTCGCCCTGGAGTGCTGTCGTCGTTTCCCCGAGTAGCCCCGGCGCCACCCCTTTTCACTACTGAGTCGTTGGCCTAGTTTCTCTCGCCTCTTCCTCAGGCGTCTTCGTCCTCAATTGCAGCGCATGTATCCCTCCCTCTTGCGCCATTTCATCCTTTAGCAAACTATACACCATCCTGTGCCGCGCAGGTTGCGGTTTAGATGCGAACGCGGAGGAAACTATCGTCACACTGGAGCCGGCGCGAAATAGGCAAAATTAGCACAAAAAATTTACCCCCAATCGTTCTCCTGCCGGGAGCATAGAATGGCCTAGCTGTGGGGAAGGGTGTGTACTTGAAATGCGTTTCTTTGGAAGTCACCCCGCGCATCGGAGCGTGGTGAGCGTGTTTGTGTGAGTCGTTGCGGATCGTGAGGGTGGTGGGGAAAAGGGCTGCTTGGATCTGCGGGCGGGTTAGTATTGTCTTGCTATCCGAAATGGTTCTGTCTATGGAATGGTGGGTTTTATCGTACCTTTGCTCGGATTGCGTC
This sequence comes from Coccidioides immitis RS, assembly GCF_000149335.2. Lineage (NCBI taxonomy): Eukaryota > Fungi > Ascomycota > Eurotiomycetes > Onygenales > Onygenaceae > Coccidioides > Coccidioides immitis. The sequence goes on along the minus strand of NW_004504308.1, from coordinate 2,280,042 downwards.
TTCCATCGGCGTGTTTGAGGGTGTTGGGGCGGCGGAACCTGCGGGCGGAGCGGACATGCTGCAGACAGAGCGGAGGAGCGACAGACGATGCTGGCGGAGGAGCGAAAGAGGGCGGAGCATTGGAGTTAAGGGTCGTGCGATGGTGGAGGTATTGGAATGGCCGGGACGAGAGCGAGCGGAGAGATGAAGGTTGGTCTTGTTGTTATGCAAGAGCTTCTTTCAACTGTCGCCGGGTGGAGCAGCGGAGGTTCGGCGCTTGACTTGGCAGTGGAATTTTTAGTTTGCGCTTTTCAATGCCGGCGACGAACAGCCCTACGCTTTTCTTATGACATCGCCTCCAATGATAGGGCCTTTTTTTTTTTTTCTTCTTTCGTCTCAAAACCTCAGCAGGTTGGACGTAATATTCAGCATGACTTTATAGCCCGAACCTCTTTCCTTCCGACAACCTACCCTCTACCATGCTGAGCTACCCCGGTCCTCTCGTGGCACGCTGCCGCGAATCGCAATTAAGGTCAATTCTTTATTCCGCGACTTCGATCCGCGTTCCCACTCCCCGAACCCGGCGAGAGCTTTCGACGCTACCGGACCTTCCTCTATTCCGGGCCCTGGCGTCTCACGACCCAAAATCTACCTCGATCGTCCATAGTGTTTCGGGCCGGACTTTCAACTATGGAAACCTCCTCGGGGATACCCTCCGAGCGCAGGAGAAGTTATTGCAGATCGCAGGACGGAATCCCGCGGTGGGAGGCGTGCAAGGACGCCCTGTAGCGTTTCTGGCGGAGAATAGCTATGACTACGTGGGTATTGTTTGCCTTACCGGTTAGCCAAGTGAAAAGGGCACAATGGCTGACGGTTTGATGAAATGGACGGACAGTGACGCTGCTCTCTGTTCTCGCTTTGGATGGAATTGCGCTTCCACTTTCTCCTGCTTTTCCGGTAGGGGAGTTGAGATACATCCTGGACAATTCGCAGGCGGGTATACTGTTGGCGACGGGGAAATACGCTTCAAAAGCGAAGGAGGTTGTTGAAGGCGACTTGGAGAACGTTCCAGTTGTGGAAATTATTGACAAGATAAATGTTGGAGGAGGCACCGTTTCGGAGTTACAGTTCGAGAATCGAAGCCAGAATGGCGGAATGATGCTTTATACGTCGGGGACGACGAACAGGCCGGTACAGTGGATAGCTACGGCCCCTCAAAGATGGTCATCTGAGCTAATTGGATCTTAGAAAGGTGTTCTTCTTCCACAATCCGCGCTCATGGCGCAAACACAATCGCTGGTGGAAGCTTGGGAGTATTCTCCTCGAGACCGGCTGCTTCATCTCCTTCCACTGCATCACATTCACGGCACGGTGAACGCAATCTTGGCGCCGCTTCTTGCTGGATCGTCTATCGAGTTTATGTTTCCCTTTAACCCTACTGCCGTCTGGAACAGATTCGCCGCGTCATTTCTACGATCCCAATGCGGATCCCAAGCCGGCAACACTGCTCCAATAACGTTTTTCACCGCTGTACCCACCATCTATAACCGCCTTCTCTCTACCCATGCCACTCTCCCACCGGAAACCCAGGAGGCTGCCAAAGTCGCCATATCGCCTCGACATCTCCGGCTAAACATCTCCGGTTCGGCAGCCCTGCCTACACCCACAAAATCCGCCTGGACGAACCTCAGCGGCGGCAATATCCTCCTTGAGCGCTACGGGATGACCGAAGTCGGCATGGCACTAAGCTGCAGCTTAGATTTCGCGGACCGCGTAGATGGAAGCGTTGGATGGCCGCTACCGTCCGTGCAAGCCAGGCTAGTTGACACAGACACCAATGAAGTCATCCAGCCAGGAGAAGAAATCGATCAAGACGGTCGCCTGAGGGTAGGCGAAATCCAGCTCCGTGGCCCGACAATATTTAAAGAATACTGGCGAAATGAGAAAGCCACGAGTGAGGAATTCGTCCCCGATCCTGACGGAAAGGGGCAATGGTTTAAAACCGGAGACGTGGCTATCAGGCGGGCTGTCCAGGGATCTGGCAAGAGTTCCCGGTCCTGGGCTCGCGGGCCAATGTACTTCATCCAAGGGCGGAAGAGTGTGGATATCATCAAGACCGGAGGAGAGAAAGTTAGCGCTTTGGAAGTTGAAAGGGAGCTACTTTCTCTGTAAGAAGTTCCTACCCATGTCTTAACAGACCTCAAGCTTTTTATTGTTCCCTCAGTCCTCGATACCTTAAGGAAGCTATTGCTAACCGCAATCTAGACCTCAAATCGCCGAGGCTGCCGTTGTTGGCCTTCCGTCTGAACAATGGGGTCAGAAGGTTGCTGCCATCCTTGTCCTCAATCCCACCTCTTCGTTATTCAGCGGCGCAAATGGCGGCAAGAAAGAGAAAAAGTTCAGCGCTCTCGATATGCGCCGCGCGCTGAAAGATAAGTTGGCTCCGTACAAGATACCACAGGAGATGCGAGTATTGGATGGTGGGTTGCCGCGAAATGCGATGGGGAAAGTCAATAAGAAAGTACTTGTGAAGCAAGTGTTTGGAGACAAGTTGTGATCGTTGGTTGTCCATTGATACTGATAGCCGGGTGCTACCTGCGGTCTCCAAGTTACCAAGTTAGACTGTATATTACTATGATATGGCGCCTGGTAGGCGTTTACATTTTGGAGAGGTTAATAGAGCGAAGACCGACGCATGCCAGAAGACTGGCTTCTCTGTGGAGAAGCCGTTGAAGGACCGCTACGGGACTTGGGAATCTTGAGGAGAAAATTAAAATAGATGAACTATGAGCGGAGTCGGCATATCTGCGAGACCCCAATATTTCGCATCGTTAGATAACATAACTCATCCCTGGGTAAACTCTGTGTCCCGTATGTCATAACGGTAGTCAATGAACAGAAAAAGCATAATGAAGCGCCCAGAAATCAACCCATTCTTTCCAGTTCTCCCCTCGGAATCTTTAAATTTGATATTAATCTCCTTTCAAACCACAAACTTCGCTTTGGCTCTCGTACTTCCCGATTGGGCGCTATCGGTATGGCCAGAAAATTCCAACTGATCTGTGTCTTTCAGTCTCAATACCTCCTTGAATCGTCGTCCAATTGCCTTCAAAATTTCTTGACTTTTCTCAGCGGAACGACCATCAGAACCCGGAATTAACTTGCCAACAGTTCTTGTCCAAAGACCAATACGGTAGAAGCCTTTGCGCACATTCACCACAACACCCATAACTTCATTGTCGCCATCGTTCTCAAGCGTCTCGCCAATAGCGGCAAGTTGAGAGTGGAGCCAGAGTTCATCGATAGGGACACTGCGCTTATCTTTGAACTGAAATGACCATTTGCCGCCATGCTTGTTCTGCTGGTCCTCCCATTCTGGTCGGACGCCCTTCTTGAAAAGGTGGTAATCGGCTTTTAGACCAAGTTCGGAGGTTGGTGTTATGTTGTTCTAATGGGATAATAAGCAATTCCACCCGGAGACATGCGATGGGGTGTTGAAAGACTCACATAGACTCCCCAGAATTCCTCGACAGAGTTAAATGTTACAACCTCCTTCAAAAGATCGTTCCAGTTATCACCCTAACGAGAATGAAAAGAGCAAAATCAGCTGTTATCCACAAGTAATCAAAAGCTTTCGAGGATTCAACTCATACCTTGCCACTTGGTGGTTTGGTGAACCAGAGTGTCCACTCATTCATAAGGGGGTGCTTCACATTGAAATTATTTGGGTCGTGGAAAACTGTGATCTCTTCATCCTTCTTAATCTCAGATTCGACTCCATTTGGAGGGATGTTCTCATCTGCTACAGGAGCAACAACATTTCCTGCGACTGCGGCAGCCATCCTCTCAGTCTGTGTGTGTGTTCCTTTGGGTCGGTAATATGGAGAAGAACTAGGTATATCGATGCGCGGATGGAGTAGAAACTCCTAGAATACGTTAAGCAAGTCTCGGAGAGTGAATCAGGGTTGATAGCGACAGTGCTGTATTAATAGTGGAGAGGAAGCGTAGGAAGGCTCGAGGCGAGAGATCCTTGCCACTTCGCAGGTTCGTATTCACTAGGGAAAGAGGATTACGAGAAAGTTAGGCGGAATATTGGGGGGATCTCTGCTCCAGGCAGGAGGTCGGCTAGTAATGAGAATTTTCGCGTTTTCTTTGAGTCTTGAACAGCTCGGGGTCAGCAAGCGAAATGATTTTTTTTCCTCCAAAGCGGGAGGTCTGGAGCCGGTGAGATAGCTCAGCTTAACTAATCCTATGTTTGCCATGTTTGCTATGAATCTGCTTAGTAATCAAAGAGAATCCGGGGAGAGAGGTTGGAGGCAACAAAAGTCATATTCTGAAAAAAATGTCTATTATTAATACAAATTACTCGCGTGTGCCGTGGAGGAAGCAATCTATGTCTATGAAGGATGTTGAGCAGTATACCCCGTTTTCTACCGGGGCGTCGTGGCTTTGGTGTCTATGAATCTATGCCGAATGTGTCTTCGATCAAGGGGTGGTGGGAGAAATGATATTGGAGTCCGTACTTCGGATGTTCTTAGAGTGTCTGCGGCTGTTTCTTGTTATTGATGAGGCTGAGGACGCAATTCCATCCTGTTCGAGAGTTAGACTGAGGCCCTTGACGCATAGCTCTGGACTTGAACTCACCCAAGCTTACAACGTTGACAACCAGTACTCGATGTTCGAGTGGTACGAGTGCAAAGTTTACCCCTTGCACCCACGGCCACAGCATCAGGTTCGCTTTGTATGCTGGCAGGAAGCTGGTTCGTAGCTTCTCGACGGGGTCATTGCCCTCCAATACGGACATCGAAGACAGGAAAGCGAAGAGGTGTGTCGGAGTGAACAGGAGCTGGTCGCTGCACACTCTGGCAACCAACGTGAGTGTGCGGCTCTTGAGAGCTACATTTCGTACAAGGAATTTGTACCAAGTCACGGCTGCAGGGCCAAAGATGGCTGTTAAAGGAAGCAATTAGGCTCTGAGGATTGTCTGAGAGGCAAAAGATCGCGCGTACCACCACCGTAGAGCACCATCCGACCTGTTCGGGCATAGTTATGATTTTCAATGCCGACTCGGTCGACAAGTTGCTGTGCTAGGACGTCTCCGGCTCCGAAAAGTACCTGTATCAATCACAGGGATGAAGTTAGAAATATAGGAACATTCTTTATGATCGCCATCTTATGTGCATAACACAGACTCACCGCGCTTCCAACGGCCTGCGTGAGCAATGGACTTCGGGCTAATCGAGCTTGATACCTGGGGGGAGCAAAGTTAGGACGTATGCCGGGGTGTACCTGGGAAGAATGCAGCTTACCAGCGCAGCATCTTTGATTGAATTTGTCTTTAGAGAGATTGATGCTGAGAATGGAAATTCTCAATTAAGCCATTGTTTCCAGGTCAGGGGACTTTAATGGCGCAGAAGGCTAGACCGTCTCTGGGCTGGGTGAGTCCAAGATGCTCAAGTGACCGTTTCGCGTCTGGCGTGTATCACGCCGATCGTTCCCACTTTGCGAAGAAGCGGCGATTATCGACACGCTCCTTTAACCGTATCACCACTCAAACTTTCCTATATTCGGATGCTTTTAGGGCTTAGGGTTTGATACCAGGGCTTTCCAGTCACCCTCGCTTAGCCTAGACTTACGTAATGCACCACTACTCCCCCAAACTGCGCATCGCTAAAGAAAGGCGGGCAATTTTCGAACTGAAGGTCGAAACGACGACAAGCTCCAACCCAGCCGACAACAACCACGCCCCTTTCCTTTCGACCTCCTCGTCCCTCTCCTACCCACCAATCCGCATAATCGAATATGGCTGACGCTCCCCGTGGAGGTGCCCGTGGAGGCTTTGGTTCGCGCGGCGACCGTGGCCGTGGCCGTGGACGCCGTGGACGTCGTGGACCCAAGAGCGAGGAGAAGGAATGGCAACCAGTCACTAAGCTCGGCCGTCTCGTCAAGGCCGGAAAGATCACCAGCATGGAACAGATCTATCTGCACAGCTTGCCAATCAAGGAATACCAGATTGTTGATTTCTTCTTGCCCAAGCTGAAGGATGAGGTTATGAAGGTACATACACCGATCTATACTTCCCGAGTTCGCGACCGATGATGTGCGACCTATGCGAACTCGATACTGTGGGAGGAATTGTAATATTGGGAGGTGATGCAGGGAGCCACGTTGAATCGATGCTAATCTATATGCTTTGATATAGATCAAACCCGTCCAGAAACAGACCCGTGCCGGTCAGCGAACCCGCTTCAAGGCTATCGTCGTCATTGGAGACTCCGAAGGCCACGTCGGTCTCGGTATCAAAACATCCAAGGAAGTCGCAACTGCTATCCGCGCCGCTATCATCATCGCCAAGCTCAGCGTCCTTCCTGTCCGCAGAGGTTACTGGGGTTCCAACCTCGGTGACCCACACTCGCTGCCAACCAAGGAGAGCGGAAAGTGTGGTTCCGTCACTGTTCGAGTACGTCTGATTTGCGATTGCGATTAATGTGGCTATTGAATATTCGGTATACTAACGTATATAACCAGTTGATCCCTGCTCCGCGTGGTACTGGTCTCGTCGCGTCCCCCGCCGTCAAGCGTCTGCTCCAGTTGGCTGGTGTCCAGGACATTTACACATCTTCCTCCGGATCTACCAAGACCCTTGAGAACACATTGAAGGCTACCTTCGTCGCTGTGGCCAACACATACGGTTTCTTGACCCCCAACTTGTGGAAGGAGACCAAGTTGATCAGAAGCCCGCTTGAAGAATTCGGCGATGTCCTCAGAGAGGGAAAGAGATACTAAAAAGATGTTTATTTTAATTCTGTCTCTTTTTCTGCCGTTTTTTCTTTCTAGCTAGGTCGAAAGGAGTCTTATGCGAATGTGAAACGATTCCAATTTGAGATGATTTTGAAAACCGGTGCTGGGAAAACCCAGTCATGTTGGTTATGAGTATCGCTGCATCGGATGCAGGTGGCTCATTCTTTTCGGTTGACAGCACCGTATAACCAGGTGAAAACTTAGAGAATCATTGAAAAAAGAAACCCGTTTATCGACCAATTTGCACAGTCCCGCCTTTCTCAGCCCACGATAGCTCTTAGGCTTTTGATGTGAGCACATAGGATGTTTAAACAGTTGCTGAAAGCCCGTGATCGATTGGTTTTTGCCAGTGGTAATGTTATGCCCTTGAGACGTGAAGATCGCCGGCTAGATTTCAATACCAGGAATACGCACAGAGTCAAGATGGGAAGAATGATCCTCTTAAATAATGCCTGCAACACTCCGTGTGGCGCCAGTAGAATCTTTATGTAGTATCTCGTATTCTGTGTTTCAAAAGGGGCACAAAGCCCCATTTCCCCTACGTGAGGCAGAGTCTTGAACCCGGTTCGCAGATCCGGGGGACTGACGTGCAGGGTTACCATAGGCGTTCGTAAACTGCAATGTAATCATCCCCATTTGTCCAAATCCCCGCGTATTTGAGGGGCGGCCCGCCCGACGCGTTTTTGTAAGCTGTAACCCTGGATGGCAAGCTCAACATTGGGGGAGGACTTGGGGGCGAAAAATTCATTCCGGCTGAAGACCTCCTCTCCGCGAATTTGACAAACACCGAACACTGTCCTTCGAGAAGTCCAATTTAGTTGCACGGCATACTTATTTTTAGTGGAGGGACCGGGCTTTCAAACCGACCGCATTCAAAACAAACCGACGTACAGGGTAGAGGCTGCAAGGGGCGCAGTTTGCAGAAAGGAAAAATACTACCACAAAGAAGGGATTGTCCCAACAGCTAACAATCAAGCTCAACCCTTGCTAGGGGAGCTCTCATATATTGTAGACAATGTACCGAGCTTCCTCGACCCTTTCCGATTCATGATACTGTTGCTGTTTCCTGTAGGATTTCTCAGAACTCCTACCTTGATTCACTCGAACAGTCTGGCCGCACAAAAAAAAAAAAAAAAAAAAAAAAAAAAGGGATATCCTGAAGAATGAACATAAAGACAAAAGAATTGTTGCAGAGCCCATGACTCGCACAGCTTTGAGAAGGCCTCTTTCTTGATACCCAACCTGATTGAAGGGACATTCCACCAGTTCTGCCTGGTTCTCTCAGTAAATAACACAAGTTTTCTGGCAACTTTCTCCCTAGCAACACAGCTGTTATCTTCGTCCTTCATGGAATACTATCATCACAGAAACCCTCTTCTCTTTCCTTCTCGGCGACGACATCATTTCTTGCAAACCACACACCAGAATCTGGTATAGTGTGAGCCAAACAGGCCAAACGCAAGCTGACGCCGAGAGCTGGATCATAAAGATGTCTTGCTATGGAAACAAAGCATCTTTTCTCCAGTGCTCCAAGGCACTGGACAGTGATGACGAGATAGCGAACACCTCTGAGAAACAGCAGGGTGAGTTCAACCAGAAAACAACACACAATCACAGAAGTGTGATCCAGAGAATTCTGCTACATGTGCGGATGAGCTCACATGGGGAATAGCGCTATTCAGGAGACCGTATACTCCTCTTCCTAGTCGACCAGCCTCGTCAGCAACTTCTGCCTCGATTCCAGACGCGTTACGTCGGAGCGTTTTCAAGAAACGTCCCCTCAGTATGAGTGACAGCCGTTTCTCTCTGCGCTTCAATAGTGCAGAGATCAGTCGCATCTTCGACTTTGGGCGAAACACACGCAATCGCGCCGCGTCTATTGGTGGTAGTGGATATGGCCTGTTGCAGCAGTCTTCGAGCAATCAAGCAGCAAACAACAGCAGCGAAATATTTCGAGATGACGCGTGCTACGCTGATGGATCAGCTAAACCGATCATGTCTTTCCGTGGAGGCACTGCATGGCGCCATTTGGACACGGAGCGTGAGCAGCTTAGCCTCGATTTATTCTGGTCCACTAGAAAGGAGAATCCGTTTCGTCCTGACATCATGCCGGTGGAAGAGCTCGCACCACTTTCTAACTTTCGCTCCCTGCGCAGCCTCAAGTTGACTGGCATGCTCCGGTCATATCAACGCCATATCTGGCAGACCGTTTGGCTCAATCCAGGTTTGGAGGACTTGCACTTAGAGATGGCACTTGAGCCGTGCATCCGGCACACGTTCTGCGGAAGCTGGCCAAAGATTAGAGGGAAATGGTTTCCACGAACTGCGGTTACAGTTCGTGGCCTTTACTAGTAAGTGAAAAGATGAAGAAAATGCCAGCAGATGATTTGGCAATCTGCTGTGGTGTATAGCGTAAAGGCCTAACTATTATTTTACAATTGATAGTGGCAAGGATGGTCGAGGTGAATTGAAGAGACGCGTGGGGTTTGGAGAATACCTCGACAAGCATGCAATTGGAAACGCAAGGGAAGCCGCCGCAGCTCTGGGTGCCGTTCCTGACAAGCTGTCGGTGGTCAAACTGACGCTGATGGGCTTTGTGGTCGACTCTGACCCGTTCTTCCTTTGGTTCAACCAACACCGCCTTCGCAGCATCGATTTCAAGGACCACTGCGTTGATGCCGGGTTCGCTCTTCCTGTCAGGATGAGCGAACACGTCATCGTTTCCTGGCCTCGAGACGACAACATCCCAGAAGCAATGTGGGCAAGACAAGTCCGGCCTGGGGAAATTAAGCTCATCGACTTGGGCTCAAGAAAGACAAAAGCGACTAAGAACAGTGACAACAAAGGAGGGAACAAGGGCAAGCATACGGCCCCTGCAGACGACCCATGCGAGGGGGCTGCACCGAAACCAACCCACAACCCCAGCACGCTGAGAAAGAAGAGTCTCAACCAGCTCAACGACGCGGAGACATCTTCTTCTACCGCTCCATCGACTACCCGCCGGGTGGGCGCGCTGCTGAATATTGGAGGTCGTCGCTTTACCCGGAAGAAGAAATAAGCCGTCGCCGCTATGGGTCTGCTGACTCAGCCATCCCCTTTTCTTCAAGCTTCGGCGCTTTCGTTCTCGACTTTTCTCAACCTTACTTTCTTTGCTTCTCTCTTCACTTCAGATTGTGGATGTTTGTCTAGTTATTTTAATGCCGGGAGCCATTGATCCTTATGGACATCAACGCTCCCCGCAGCCAATTATGCCTGTACATTAACTACTGATGCTAGAGAGTGGATCTTCCCAAGAAGGAATTTCACCTGGCTCAGTTAATAATACTGCAAATTTATCATTGATAATTGCCTCCCTTTTTCACCTTTACTCGCACACTACTAGAAAGCTATATAGGCTCATCCTCATCCTCACTCTAGCTCCTTCATCCCTGCAAGCTTCACTTTTTTCTCAAGGCTTTCGTGCGCTTTGGGGTTCAATCAGGCCGGCCTCCATCAGGATTTCATCACAAGAAACATACCAGCCCTCCATGACCATCATGATATCCCTTGGCATATTCCATACTACAAGGAGATACGTAGAAAGCCTCTATAATACCTTAGCCATACCAGCCACCACTCCAGGGTTTCACCATCAAGGAGCAAAACGGAAACCGGTCTCAATAATCATCAGTATGGATATGTTTCGGGGAAACAGTGTGATTGCCATGATGCCCCATAGCATAATGAGGAAAACAAAGCCCGCTATGTGCACATAACTACTGCGCAGCTATATACCTTTTTTTGAACGGTCGACTTCCTGCTATGACGGCGATGTCTTCCGGTTTCATATAAACTCAAGCAGCTATACCAATGAACAGAAGAAACAACAGACATGCTGATTGTAATCAAGGAGATACAGGGCTGGGAAGATGCCCGCTTGGTATAAACTATCACTCACGTTTTTCCACGTTGGAATTACATCACACCCCAAGCTCAACCATACCATAAGAGAAGCTCCATTGGCCCTCGGAAAGCACGCAAGCGACCCATCTGGGCCCGCATTTCTCTAAGTGCAGTAAAGTATAGGGGAAAGAAAATGGGGCTGAGAATTTTCCAGCTGAAGGTGTCACCAGAAAGTACATCAAGGATCTGGGAGAGGAATGACCAATATGCATTGAATAATCATGTACTTCTTTAATGTCTAAGCTTTTTTGGTGGCAAGGACCACACCGCAAAACACGCTCTTTAATCTCAAGCAATTAGTGCCGATGGCCAATGGAAATAGAGTGGTCTTGGGTGAGATGATATCAGGCTTGCTATTGATCATAAGCATGCTAACATGGCATGTAAACGATTTGGAGATATTATGCAGCTCACAAGAAGATAATAGGGAATGGAATGCACTACCTAGATTTCCCGAACTTCTGTGTAGAATGTTCCCGGGAAGAGTGTAAAGATATGGTTAACGATGGTATTAGTTATCCATGTTCAACTACGATCTATCCTCGGTCGTACGTTGCCCTAAGACGGTCACCATTTTCATGGGTTTTTCGTCTCCGTGGACTTATTGAGGGCCCACAGCGGCTGACCTTTGACGGTTTGACTTGCTTCTGTAGGCTTGATACGCACTATCGAATGGTTTCTTCAAAACAAAAGCGTTGAAGACCTAGGGTAGAAAGCTTAGGAACTCCATGTTAACTTACAAACACATTAAGGGTTCAACAGCATTCGGCAGGGATAGGGATGATGGAGAATGTTTAGTTGATAGAACTCATGTTGAGGGTGGAGAGTATTTTGAATATTCTGAAGGAATATGTGAAGGGAAGAGGTTCATGCCAAGCATTCACTGAGGTCCAATGTTCAAGTGCAGATTAGTTATGTTGAGGGACAACAGCAGAAGAGAAAAGCTGAAGGGCACTGAACGAATCGTGACTCTATGCATGTTGATTTCCACCACCCATATTAGCCCCTCCTACGTTGTCTTCACAACTAACAACAACCCAAATATGGATTTCTACAAAAAGCACCATCAAACAGCATATGCAGTAGCAAAACAAAATAAAAATAAAATAAGAACTTTGATCGAGTGTGGCTAGCCACTGCTTCAAGTCACTTTAGCTCTTTTCACCGCACCGGATTAAAGAGACCCGAATGTTGCAAAAGAAATGAAAATTGGGTTGTCGAGCACATCGTCACGAGCTTCATCCGTGGTCCCATCCCTAAAAGAACGCGCGCGGAAAACTTGGAAACGCAACGTGAAGTCGAGGAGAGATGCCTTACTGTTTCGATTTTCGATAGAGTGGGCGTCGTCGTGTGTGTTTTTTTTCGCGAAAGTCACATATATGCATTGCCATGCACTGCAAAATGCCTTAAAACGTCACCTTGGTTCGCGATTTCGAGAAAAAAGGGGGGAAATGAACATCCTATCCTTGGGGATGTCCGAGGAAATCGGATCGAGATTTCAACATCTGGCGGTTGAGACATCTGTCAAATTTTGTCGTCGTTGACCCCCGCCCTGATGGTATGTGATCGTGGAAGAGTTCTCGATGGTTAAAATAAACATGCCACTTTCCAACAACCCATCATGGTAAGAAAGGTTATCGGAAATCTGCATTGAATCAAGGAACCCAGAGCTTTCCGCGGCCTCGACCGGTACCTCGGAACATGCCACCTCGTGGAGCTCCACGGCGACCAGGACCGCCAGGTCGAGGAAGATGGCCAGGCGGCCCGCGATTAATGCTGTTAGTGGTATTCGGATTGACGATACCTTGCTGCTTCGTGACTCCAAAATTGCGGTTAAAGGAGTCAGGATCGATTGGAACAGAAGGAACTTCAACCTGCGGATCCGAAGCCGAATTGCCTTTGAGCCTGGTGCCCCCATTGACATTGCCGTTTGCAATTCGGTGAATAGCAGGTGAAGCACTGCTGCTGGTTCGCCCACTAGGCCCCATAGCCGCAGTCTTTGCCTGGCCACGTGGCACAAACACAAGGACATCTTCGTCACTTTCGTCATCGTAGGAGAGAAGGGGCTTCGGTTCGGTGGTAGAGTTCTTTTCCAGATACTTGCAATGATTCTTGAATTCCTTTTCTTCATAGATTATAGAAGTTCGGAGCTGCGGAATGGTTTTGACCGTAATACCAAACTTCTGGGCCCAGCTCTGAGTGTGACGGTTATGTGTAACGAGAATGCAACTAGACGTGGCAGTAGCAGCGTCTGGGTGAGCATGGAGTCTCCAAAGAATAGCATTCAAGAGAGGTTTAATGTCTTCCGGAACAATCGGGTTCACGAATACAGGTTCGCTTTCGTCGTCTTCCCCGACCGGATTGTTTTCATTTTCTTGGGATCCTCCGGGCTGACGAGCAGCATATTCCGGACTTGGATGCGAACTGGCGGTCGTTGGAGATGCAGGAGGGCTCGGAGTTCCGGCAGAAAGTGCAGATATAGTATCTACGTTTTTCTTAAAATTCAGCTTGCTAAGTAGCATCTGAGACATCTCGTTGAGATCGTCGATATCCCCGACAATTCTAGGTCCATTGTCCCCGACATGTTTCTGCTCTGGCTCGACGGTAGTCGCGTGAGCTGGGGCAGCAGGGCCCGAGGCGCGATGACCGTCGACAACCTCCTCCTTGAACTCCGGCAAAAGGTATTTCTCCGCTTCTTCCCAAGTATCAAACTGTTCCATTGGCCCTTGGAGCGCAACTTTGGATGCTGGAATACTATGCTTACCGGAAGTGACACGATCGAGGAAACGAACCGATTCGCGGGCATTTGCACCGGTCTGGGATGGAGCCTTTCTAAGGGCGCGAAGACGTTCAAGAGCTACAACATATCAGCCGGAGGATAGTCTTAAAGGAAGCGGCCGAACAAAGGAAAGAGACGTTATAGACACCTACTGTAGAGAGGTACGATGAGGGTGATGGCACCCTGCGAAGTCCATTTTTTGATATCGCCAACACTGGCGGCTAAGGCGGTATCATCCACCACACAATGAAAAACCTTGCGACCGACGGACATGGTGAGACAAGGGAAAGTAGATACGTGCGCGACGGAGAGGTGGGAGTATTCGCCCGCTAAGATTTCCCGAGGACGTAGATGTCAAGCAGAACTATCAAGGAGCCTGTGCGAACGTATGGGCTGCATATCGTTAGATAAACAATAGATCGCCGAAATATATATCATGTGCGTGTATGGGTGTGGGTGTGTAATAATATTTTTTTTTTCTTTTCTTTGCAGAATCGACAGGATATGTTAAAAGTTGACGGAAAGTGACGAAAGATTAAGCACCATCATCCAGGCATACAAGTCATTGGCAAACATCGAAGCGAAGGTTAAGTTTAGTGATGAACTCACAGTAATGGACGGGATCACTGCAGACGGTTGTGTTAAGCATTTTTGGATCTGCGAGTGAAACCGAGCTGGCACACGGCAAGCTGTGGAAGCAAAACCGCAATGGAGAGCGCCAATGAGTGTTCTATCGAGGCGACGGGCGAGGTCTGTGACGGCGAGCAGGATTCAGGCTTTGTTGAGAGGTGTGTAAGTTGGCGCTATGATCTGATTGCTTGAGTCGTTTGGCGGAGGAGGGGAGTGCTGACTAAGCGATGCGTGTTTCGTGCTGGTGAATGGCGGCGGCGATGGAGGAGAGGATCAAGCGGATGATATATGATGCTTAAGGACGCTTCTTTCATTGCAATTTCGTTGCTCTTATAAAGACAAATACGCTCGGAAGTAATACATTGTCCATTGTCGTCACATGTCAAAAAAAAAGCATTCATCGGGAAACAGTCATCAAAGGACAGCTGCTGCAATGTACCGCAAAAAGAGCATCTACCTAACTATGGATATTGGGCCTTTTTCCCTCCAGACGCGAAACATACCACGCGGGAACAGAAGAAAAAAAAGGAGAGGGACAAATAAGGAGGAAAACTATAACGACATTGGTGTTAAAAATGTCTGGCTATTGCTCTTTGCGAATCAATCCATTGGACTCGGAAACCCGAGCTGCCCACTCCCTGCTTGCCAGTCAGCAAACGGCCATTCTCAAGATGGGCAAGAGACACTTACGACCAGCTTCCATCATATAGCCGTCGGGATTCCGCATTCCCGTATCCAGCTTCGTGCAGCGCAAGGTCGATGACTGCCGCCGTCACTCCCGAACCACAGCTCGAAATGATAGACCTCGAGGGATCAACTCCCTTTGACTCGAGCACCTTGCGCAATTCCGCCTCCGGCAACAGAGTCTTCGTCTCAGGGTCCAGCAGCTCCACGAAAGGCACGTTTACAGAACCCGGCATATGCCCAGAAGACAACTCCGGGCGAGGTTCAGGGCTTTTTCCCGCCCAGCGACCGGCGGGCCGGGCGTCAAGGACCTGCACGCTGTCTGCGCCCTCCTTTCCGTAATCCTCGCCAATCTGTTTCATCTCTGCAAAGTCAACCACCATCTCCGGATTGTAAGCATCCACCTGGTAGTTAGATCTCTCCTCCTGGGTAATTTCACCGGACTCCGTAGGATACCCATCACGAACCCACAACCTAAAATTGTTGAGAATGCGAACATTGGGATGCCCAAAGTATCTCAACGTCCAGCCTACCCGTGGTGCACTCATCAAGCCCAGTTCCTCTGTGTCGTAGACCACAACCTCGTCGTCGCGGCGAATACCCAGTGACTGCATTGCCTCCGCGAATCGCTCCTTTGTCGGTAACATATGGGGATACGGCGAGTTAGGATCCTTGACGTCGTCTATGTCAAAGTATCGCGCCTGGGGGATCCGCTTCTTCTTGAACGACTCGATCCCGGTGCGGCCTTCTGGGTCGTTCGGCATGAACCACGCGGCACACAGGGGGATCACCCGGGGCGAAGTGGAGATTTTGGTTCGCGCATTCTTCTTCAGACCATCGTTCAATTCCTTAGGCGTGACGAGGTAGGATGACGGAATGGAGGTGGAGCGATGTTGGTGTCTCGCGTGGAGGAGCGGGCTGGCGACGGCGGCGGCGGAGGACCTAAGGTGCGGAAAGGCGCCTTGTGAGAAAATAACAGGTCGAAGAGCCACACAAGCCATTGTTGGGAGGGAATTGGGGGCCCTTTGATCTTTGGATCTTGGCCGATTCTTACATCACGAAGAAGAGGAGAGAAGAGGAGAAGTAATGTATGGGAGTACTACTCTGTTGACTATGGCTGGTTTATTCAGCAGGGAGTTTGCGTGCACGCGCGGGGGTTTTCTGGTGGGAAGACACGATGCTGCTGGTGCAACTCTGTTTGGTCGTCTCTCTTCTCACAACTATTCACCGTCGCTGGTAGAACCCTATTGATCCTTGCGTCTCTGAATGGAAATCATGAGGACAGGTGATCATGGCATCATAGACTACCCTGATCAAACGGCCAGAGTCAACTCTATTTGACGCTGCAGTGTTTTCCCGCCCAAGAGCCAGCAAGGTGTCCATCGCCGACGAGCCATTCAACGCGCAGCAATACGCCGACTAAATTCCCACTAGCCAGCACCGAGCTTGTCCGCAGAAAAGCTTCTTTTCCGACCCTCGCGCCAAGAGATAGTCTGGGATCTGTTTCAGCGAAAAAGCAGTGTTGGACGCTGGAGCTGCCATGAAGGTCACGATCAAGCAATGGAACGCAGTGGCCACATGGCGCTGGAACATACCTGAGGAAGATGTCTGCGGCATCTGTCGAGTGCAGTTCGACGGCACCTGTCCGACCTGCAAGTATCCCGGCGATGATTGCACGCTCCGTAAGTACATACATCTATCCATCCCACTGCCCTTCCGCCGTGGCATTGGCTTTCCTTTTATGTGACCGAAGCTTATCGCATACGAATAACTACAGTGACTGGGAAATGCGGACATTCATTCCATATGGTATATGGTTTCCCCGATGTCCATGTTCTCTGGCGACTAATGAACGGGGTCTAGCACTGTCTCCTGACTTGGATCGGGCAAGAATCCTCTAAGCAGCTCTGCCCCATGTGTAGACAAAGTAAGGAGCTTTTACTCTGCTGATCTGCTTGCGGCTACAGGCTTACTGGCTCTTCTAGAATTTGAGTGGAAGCAGGACGGCGCATGATTCGAGTGCACTGAAGGACGAGTCGAGGTGTTTGCTGAATATTGAACTATGATACCCCGTGCAGATATAACTATCGTTCCATTTGAGCCTTTTTCTTTTTTAACTCTCTCCGTCGCTGGTTTTGTTCGTTCTCGGAATTTACGTAGACTCGTAGCAGCAAATATATGCGAACACAGAGAGCCACTCAGGTTGCGTTCCACTACCATCATCGTCGACAGCAAGCCAGGTATTTATCTACACAACCACCAGATGCTCTTATTCTGGTCATCGGGGGAACAGCGAGTTGAACTTGAAAGCACACCAGCCTGGAGGCAAGTAACCGGAGTCGCAGAGACCGGCAGACATGAGCTCTGCAAAGCAACATGCCGCCTCGCAATCGTCAACGCCCAGGCCAGCAACCACAAACAGCAGACCGTCGGCTGTCAGCAACGAGGTCTCAAACGAAGCCGTAACTAGTTCTCCAGACCAGCAACAAGACCATGGGCAGGAACAGATCCATCAGGAATATGAACCATCTCATTCAGCACAAGATGCGACTCCAACTGCGTTCCGGCCCTTTTTCACTTTGATCGAAGACGCAAACACCTCGAAATTCCACCACCCAACCGTGCACTACGTCTTTTCTGACGATGACACCAGTCTGATCACCGAAGCGGCGCTGCGGTCGCTAGATCAGCAGCAGCGGCCACCGCATCCGCCATCCAAAGGAAGATCAGCCCAGGATCCCTCGGGCAAGGGCAAGAAGAAAGCCGTTGCCGAAGAAATCGAGCTCTCCTCCTCCGCCTCCCACCTATACACCGGAAAGCTCCCACCGCCCATCCCAGAGACGCAAGAGCACATTATAATCCTCGACGTCGAGCCAACAGCTTCCTCCACTGCCATCATGCCCTCCGATCGTCACTCTGCCTCTCACCCCGCCGATCCCGCGCCGACGTCACCTCCCTCCTCCGGCCCCAGTCCCATCCACATCCCGCAGCAGCAGCAGCAGCATCAACAACAACAGCACCAACAGCACCCGTTCCCCCTGCCCTCCCACTACAAGATAACCTCCGCCCACTCCCTCTCTCCCACCTGGCAAGTCCTATCCACCCACCTCAACCCAACCCCGACCTTCGACTCCTCCCTCATTCCCGCTCCCATAACCCAAACAACATCTCCAGACTCCGCACCTTTCCCCGTCATGCTCAGGGTCGAAGGCACAGCTGGCTCACCGGGAATGGTGAACAATAATAATGCTAATGCTGCTGTCGCTGTCGCTGCCGCTGCCACCACCACCGAATCGAGACACCGATCCGCATTGCAGGGTAATTCTTCCGTGGCTACCGGCCAACAGACCCTGGACGAGATGGTAGAGCTGTTTGAAAAGCGGATGGGGGAGCTGAGGAAGGTTGTCGAGGCGAGTGGATACGGTGCGCCGGCACAAGTAGAGCATGAGGGGAGACAAAACGAAGAGTAATGAATCGTCGAGAGCAAGCTGGCCTTCACCGACCCTTGCGCGCTTTTTTCTGGGACTTATTAAGCTACTATATGTGGGCGTCGGGCGCCTAGGATTAACCTCCTTTCCTTCTCGAAGCTGATCGGGATGTAGATTTGGCAGAACTTTCTCACATCTGTTTGAGCCCCGAGCGTTTGAACCTGTCGAGGTGAATAGCTAACTACGTGTAATATAATTAACCGTCTTAGAGCTGATATCGATTAATTTCGATTTGAGAAGGGAATTGCTGGACGATTTCTCTAATCATAGCATTAACCCTTATATCTAAATACGCCGATAATAAAACTACACATTAATACTAGAAGAAAACAACAGTAGGGTATCCCCGGAGCCAACCAAATTATTAATTCAAAAGGAACGGACCACGATCGTGCCATGAACGCCAACCACAAGATACCAGCTCCTCGTTCTTTTACCCACAATGTCCATAGCCTTTCCAGGAAAATCAATACAAACCACACCCTGGACTGCTGTATTCTATCCCTGAGGTCCACTACGTACCCTCCTCACAGGCGATAATCCACTTCCCAGAGCCGATGGCAAAAGATTCTCTCTCCCCTCCAGTGCCGCGCCGGGCCCGATCGTCGTGGCATTTCTCCTCATCACCTTTCTCGGAATCATCCTCCTATCTCCCATCAAATTCGCCTTCGCCGCAAGGGTCGCCGAAAGTCGTCTCTTCGATGGAGGAGGCTGTATCTCTTTGCAAGGCCCGTCGACATCCGATTCCGCTGCGAGGGCACCTTCAGACGTCACACTGCTAATCGGCGGACGAGAAATATTAACATCAATCTCCTTCAATCCGGAGAACGTAGAAGATGGCTTGTTTGGGGATTCCACCAACCCATCTTCATCTTGATAAACTAACCCTTTGCTCGGAGATGACGGCCGAGATCCCAAAGGAGATGTCAGCGGTGCAAGAGGCAACGGTGTCCGTTTCATAGGGCTTTTCATGGGACTCTTCATGGGACTCTTCACGGGACTCTTCACTCCCCGTAGCCTCCGAATAAGCCTATCATGCGCCTCGGTTCTCGGTAGCTTAACGGCAAAGTTGTACTGTGCTTTCTCCGGGGTATCTCCGGTAGGTCTGTACTCCGCCATTTGCGTATTCTCGATGTTACTCTGAAGTTCAGCAAGGGGTTGCCTTACTTGCGGCTTGAGGTTCGAAACAACTCTCTCCATGTCCTGATGTTCATTGTCGACTGCGCGAAGGAACTCATCCGCCCTCGATTCTAGTTGCTCCAGATGTGTGCGCACTTCACCATGTGCCCCCCGAATATTCAACGCAAAGTTATTTAATGTCTCAAGATTTGAGTTATGATGGTCATCATTCTGGGATCGTGCACGCGCCACAAACTCATCAAGCGCTTGCATTTGTGCTCGCATATCCTCTTTCTGCTCGTCGACGATTCGCACAGTTTCTGCATGCACGGCGGTAGTGCAGTCCTCGATAGCGGAGTGTCTCGTTGCGAATGCCTATCTTCAGATCAGTACTACTTGTCCCAGATATACAATTAGCCATGCACATACATCCATGGTATTTGCCAGCTTCGATTTCAAGTCCTTCTCCGAGGTCAGTACTTCGTCCATTAGCCGACTGTCCTTCTCAGCCCAGCTGTCCATCTCTCTTCCATATGCGACATTGGCTTGCTGCAGTGCCGATCGCGAATCTCTCATGTTGGCTCTAACACCACTGACGTTCTTTCTCAACCTGGAGGCCTGTCTCTCCGCGGATGAGTTCAAAAGAGCCTGAATCTGCGACATGAGCTCGGCCCGCTCTCTTTCGGAGTTTTGTTTCTCTTCATCAAGCATCGTCTCAAGCGTAGATGCGGCTTCTTCGCTTGCTTGCAATGCCCTTTGATTTGCTTCCTGTAACTCCCGGCGAATATCACTAACGTATTCTTTCTGGACTTGAAGATGATGCACAAGTGATCCAAACACGGCGGTAAAGTCGTCATTTAAATTCTGATACATTTCACGAAACTGCGATCGTCAGCACTTATGCTTCGCAGGATCGATTGATGCTCACTTACCTCTCCCTCAAACAGCTGAAGTTCGTGAATTACTTCGCCCGAAATACGCGCTGCAGCAGAAGACAGGCCATTTAGACCCTCCCCGACCTTCTCCTGAACATCTTCCCTCAATTCCTTTATTTCTTCAAGGGTGTCATTCATCTCATCTCGATTCGATAACATCCTCATTTTCGCATCGTTTTCGATGGCTTGAAGGGATGTATCCGATTTGTCTATGAGGGAGCGATCCAGGGCAATCATTTTTACCTCCTCAGAAACATAGCTCTCCACCCGTGACGAGAGTGCTTCAAGGCGGGAATGATGTTCTGACTGGAAGGCAGCCATTCGATCATCAACAACTTTTGCGATATCCAACATTTGGCTGGTTGAAGATTCCCACGTGTCTTTATTAAGATGATGAAGCTGGGACCGTCGCCGTAACTTAGAATGAAGACCATCAACGTCTGAAGCCGACTGTTCCAGCTGCGATATAAGGTCAGTTCCGATTTCGTGAAGTTCGAGCTCGGTGGTCTCGTGGGCCTCCCGTAACATGGCTTCCTCCTCCAGACTCTGCTCGGTATTTCGAAGTACAATCTCAGTTTTCTGCAGAATGTCTTGCGTTTCATCCAGCATTGTTTGAGTAGCTTCATTGTTTCTTTTCAATGTATTGAAGTTACTCGTGAGTGTAAACAGTTCTTGGACTTTATTTTTCAGATTCGCCTCCATGCTCTCAATTTTTGCCCTTTGCTCTTCTGTTAAAATACGACGCGATTCACTTTCCACTGTCATTTCTTCGTATGAGCTTGCTGAAAGATAAACACCGTTCCGTAGCCTGGTGGCAATCAGTTCACTCTTTAGCTTCTCTATCTCAGAAGTGAATTCGCGGAATAATGTCTTCTTGGACATGGTAGAGTTTATTTGGGGCTTATTTCGAATATTCTTTGCCCTAAACGCATAATCTAACGTGGATATTGTCTCTTCAAGGTTGCTGCGAGAGGTTGATATTGTGGCAATGATACATGTTTTTGTTCTGCCACCTAACGAATCTTGAAGCAGTCGGGTAAGTTTCGATTCCCTATAGTAAAGTAAGCTTTAACTTATTTAAGTCGAGGTTCTGGACCGCTGACCTGTATGGGATGTGTGGACTTTTATCCACCAGGGCATTGATTACTCTACCCAAAGTAAGTAAGCTCTTGTTTATCAACCCGGCTTCGGCTGCTCGTTTGTTTTCTGCGCCGCTGCGTTGAATATTTTCACTTCCAGCCAAATCCACGAGGTTCAGCTTTCCGCTGCTAACAAATTCTTCGCCTTTGTCGGTGGATCTTTTGATATAAGCCGTAATAGTAAACACGGTATGACTTCGAGAGCTGAGATCGTTACATTTTGTAGCCGCAACCTGGCGACGATGGCTGCCTTCTTGGAGTAGTCTGATTCCGTCTGACGCTGAGTGAATATAGGATTCTCCCATTCCCTGTACCATGGTGCCATTGTGTCCTTTCTTAGCTCCATCTTCGTATATCTTTAGTTTTGAATTATCCTCCGGTGAAAGCAAGTCTCGAAGATCCTCGTTATATAGTTCAATAAAGGAACATTTCACCGAATTTTCTGTCTCTTCGAGTCTCTTGAACAGCGCATAGAGAACACGAGGAATTATACCAGCAGCATCGGACAACAGTCCAAGCGTATCGGTCATGTCACCAGACATCGTATACGTCTTTCCCGTTCCGGTTTGTCCGTATGCAAAAATAGTACAGTTATACCCTGCGAGCATCTGGAGCACACTGGCTCAGTACCCATATGTTTGTCCGATTAGGGGCTAGAGAACATACCTCGTTGAGAATCGGCACAACTACTTCCTCAAACAAGATGGCTTGGTCTGCCGCAGGAGAGAAAACCTTATCGAAGTTGTAGGCCTTGTTTGCCATTGCATTGGGGCCCATCGAGAGCTCGAGGGTGGAACCCTTGATTCCCTCTGTAGAGACGATAACGCCACTGTTTTCTTTAACTTCCCTATTATTTCTCCCTCGACAACGAACGACCACATGGATATTTGTGTCCCCAGGCACTTCATGTTCGAATTCCCGATCTTTCCGCTTTAATCCAGCACTGGGTTGTGTTCCGGGCGACGTGTTTGTACGTAGTGAGTTAGGTACTGAAGGTCGGATAGGTCTCGCTGGTGTCCCAGCTCTGTCTTGGATTGTCGATAACCGCTTCTTTGTCGGTGCGCGGAGTGGTACTCGTGCAGGGGGAGCCCGCGTTTTGGGATCTCTGGCGGTTTGCGACCGCGTAGTCCCGGCCATTGTGGAATTCCCAGCGATACGGAGTAATGCTACTCATGTATTAATATCCTAATAAGCGGGTTGGATAGGAAGTTGGGGGGAAGATGGTTAGCAAGACGCCACGAATCTGTCGGCTGTGATGTGAGGCGACCGCAAGGAGATGAGATAAGAAGTCCCAAAAGAGCAAAAGATAAACAAATTGCCGCAAGTCGACATGATTGGCCCAGGATCCCAAATAAAGTCTACGTACTATTATGTCAGCAGGACCATGACGCGGGTCACATGAAGCGCCGTGGCCGCCTGCGCTGATAAGATAACGGCTCTCTTGGCGCGATGCCCTGCGCTGGCGGCTTGCTGGCGTCACGGCCTCTCCTCGCCCTTCCGTCCTTCGTCTCTCGGTTGGTTTGCCGCCGACATCTATCTTCTTGGTTGCCTTTGCTATATATACGTTGACACCTCATGATTATTTAAGAGAGAACACTGGGTTCTTTGAACGTCATCCTTAGGATGAACTCTCTCGTGCCTGAGAGCCATCGTACACCATGACGACATCTCCAAGTACCTTCCCCGCGCAGGTCATCCCAGGTCGTGGGATCGGCTTCTTAAGTACGTTTCTAGTTTTATAACTGTATAGGAACTTGACTGGTTGAATGGACGCCCAGGCTTTACTGACTTTGGTCTCTTTGTAGCTCTCGGAGCGTCATTACATAACATCCTAACCCGCCTCAAAGGGCACCCGCAATCGTACCCGACTATTAATCTGGTCTACTCTTCCTCGAATCCTGTTTATGAGCCTATTCTGATATGTCTTCCCGAAAATGGCCTACGGCTACGGTTCGATGGTCCAGATCAAAGGCTGCGGTTGATCGAGGTGTTGGATTTCACAAAGATCTCCCTCTCCTATGAGAACACGGACTTCCCTAAACTGAGCAAATCCGACGGGGTCCAACAGGCCGGGCCAAAATTCCGCCATATTAACCGGCTGTTTGGGGTAACATATCCTGGAGAGTACATCCCCCCCTTGGCAAACGGGACGCATGGAACTTGCATCCTATCGTATCCTGGGGTTGCGTTTTCGTTTTCCGTCTCACACTCATCCTGGACCACCAAACGTGACAGCCTTTCTTTGATGGCATCTTCAGCTGCATCCCCCGCACAGTCCATGGCGGTATTTCTCGGGGACTCGTGGGCAGCTGCCCGATCAGACCTGTTTACACGCCAGCCAATCTACCCTAGGTTGACTGCACTTGCTGGGAAGAATAAGGAATACCTTGCCGATGAGATTGAGCTTGTCACGGTTCATGGAGGAGGTAGAATTGAGCTTGTTCGGAAAGCTAGTGCACCTTTCTGGATTACCCTATCTGAGACCACGCCGCAAGATTTAATCGCAGAGTTGGGCCCACCCGACGCGATTTACCGAAAAAGCGACCGTCGGATTCGAATCCACGGTGGGAGGCCCTCGAACAGCTCTCCCAGTCTCGGTACCAGTCCTTCGCCCCGCCATGGCCCTATTGACCCCGTGGATTTTGACCATACGCCTGACACAAGTGCCATAGAGGATTCTGATGAAGACTCTTCATCATCTCCAGAGCGGAACCCCTCATCCGTGGCAGGTGAATGCTTTTATAACTATTTTAACCACGGATTTGACGTATTCATATCTCAACCAACCACGTCTGGACCGCCGTTCCCGGGTTCTTCGAGTACAAAACCACTTTCGGTGGGAAACCCACCGCAACTCACCGCCACTAAACTAATTCTACATGGGAACATTCCTGGTTCCTACCCATTTAACCGGCATAGGCGGAGTCGCTGGGTGCTAAATATTAACGGTGACAATTCTCTGAATTCAGAAACACCCTATAGTGTAATATCGGAGAGGCTTAAGAAACTCTGGAATGGCTTCTACTCGAATCCTTCAGAGGAGGCCGCCTTTCAGAGGGGCATGGTGCTTAATCGTGGCTGGGGGGACAGCCCCGGCAGCAGCATCGAACTCCTCGGGGGTTGGGAAGAGAGCATCGGGAATAGACAGGGGGATCAACCCGCTCTTGGCGATGCCAATGCGCTTGGTAACACGGAGATATATGGGTTTCCGGGATCTCTTTTTGAAGTCTTGAAGAACGAATCTGTTAGCTGCTTGACGATTTACTAGATTACGCTGGCGTTCAAAGGTGGAGTGGACAACTGGGATAGTTTAGAGCGACAATACCCACTTCTCACTTGGTCTGATTAGAGAAGATGGTGCAGTATGTGTGTAACTTTATTAGAGCTAAGTGATCACATTTTATAGCTGAGATACGGAGTTTCTCTGCTTCAGCAATGGTTTGAGTTGAAGGTGCTACTCCATCGTTTATCCCTGAACCCCCATAAATTACCTACGGTGTAACCATTCCGGCGTGCAATCTGGCGAGGTGAACAAACGTGGCATATGAGGTAATTCGGCCCTCTTTATTGGCTATTTAATTCCATCTTAACGCCTTTGTATTCACTTTCTATTCCTTCATCATATTCCTCTTCATTGCTCAGAGCTAAGCTAAGCAGCTTTCTCTCCCTCCAACCCTGATTCGATTCATAAAGAGTGGAGACTCCCTTTACATCAATCAGGTGTAACCATTGGACTCAAACGTCCACCTGAGTATGTCCACCTTCCAGGCGAATCAGGCGAGTATTTCCGGGTGTCGTCACGAGCAGTTGATGCTACGAAGCGGCCAAAAAAGACCGGATCGTCCGTTGACATCTGACAGGCCTACAAGCCACCTTGTGGCTCATAGACTAGTCTGTGTTTGGTTTAGCCACCGATCTTCATACGTAATCAATTGTGTTAAACTGCTTGCGGACAGAAGTGGCTTGTATGGGTGGCTCAGGCTTGGCATTTCGGAGCTTCTCAAAAAAATTACTCCGTAGAGCGTTGAAAGATGCTCGGCATCGTGAGCGCTGAAGTTGCGAGTTCCTTGCCGTAGTTACTGGCGTCCGTAATTCCGCGTAACTGTCGATTGCACAATCGATGCAAAGCTACCCAGCTTCAAATTACTCCAACCGGCCTTGACCTCTTATCAACAGCGACTATGCAATAGCTGGACGGAGCATGTCTGACTTGTCACGATCTCTCGCTCGATCCTGGTCATCGACGCTCAAACTCCCCAAGTCAACCTTTCCGGCCCGCATTGCTGCCGCTGAACAGGCAAAATATCTCCAGCGATGCACCGATGACTTGTATGCCTGGCAGCGTCGCCAGCGACCCGCGGATTCCGCTCAATTCGTGCTCCACGATGGCCCACCCTACGCGAACGGCGATTTACATATCGGACATGCGCTGAATAAAATATTGAAGGACATTATCTGCCGAGTTCAGCTGGCAAAGGGCAAGAGGGTGGAATACATTCCGGGCTGGGATTGCCATGGTTTGCCCATCGAATTGAAAGCCCTGAATTCCAAAAATCAGGTGGGGAAGGACTTGGGCCCAGCTAATATCCGCGCGATTGCACGACAATTGGCCGAGGAGACGGTAGTGAAGCAGATGAAGGGCTTCCGAGAGTGGGGAGTCATGGGCGATTGGGAAAACTACTGGAAAACAATGGACAAGGAATTTGAAATGAGGCAGTTGGAGGTGTTCCTTGAGATGGTGGATAAGGGGCTGATTTATCGGAGGTATAAGCCCGTTTATTGGTCTCCTTCGACACGAACAGCGTTGGCGGAGGCGGAGTTAGAATATCGCGATGATCATGTGTCGCATGCTGCCCTTGTGAAATTTCCGCTTGCGACCGTGCCGACGGAAATAAGAGAGCACCCCCTGGCTTCTGGAGATGAGATATATGCGGTCATTTGGACGACAACACCCTGGACACTACCAGCGAATGCAGCGATTGCTGTCAGCAAGGACCTTAACTACATCATTGTCCAGTCTGAGAGGCATGGAAAGCTCCTGATCGCGGAATCGCGGCGAGAATATGTTGAACAGCTCCTTGAAGAAAGCCTCAAAGTACTTATGTCTGTTGCGGGTACCAGCTTGTTATCGAGTACGTATCGGCCACTTTTTAAAGATACAGATGGATCATGTCAGCCAGTAATTGCAGCGGATTTCGTCACAGATGAATCTGGCTCTGGTTTGGTCCATTGTGCCCCTGGACATGGTATGGAGGATTACGAAGTGTGTCTAGAACATGGACTTTCAGCCTCAGCTCCTGTCGATGGAGAGGGTCGGTTCACTGATGCCGCCATGCCTTCCAGCCCTTCCATGCTGAGTGGTAAACACGTTTTAAATGAAGGCAACAAAGCTGTCGTCAAATACCTGGAAGAGGAGGGCCGACTGCTTCACAAGCATAAATACAAACATAAATATCCGTACGATTGGCGCTCCAAGCTGCCAGTTATCATTCGCGCGACAGAGCAATGGTTTGCTGATGTGGGAGACATCCGTCAGCAAGCGGTTAGTGCTCTACTGAATGTTCGTTTTGTCCCTCAGTCTGGTAAGGCTAGATTGGAGGCTTTTGTGAAGAACAGAACCGAGTGGTGTATCTCCAGGCAGCGAGCTTGGGGAGTTCCTATTCCCGCCCTTTACCATAGGGGAACTGGTGAAGCTGTTTTAACGAGAGAAAGCGTCACTCATATTATGGATGTCATCAAACAGCGAGGGATTGATGCTTGGTGGACAGATAATGAACACGATATTGCTTGGATACCGCCTTCTCTTCGTGATCCCGCTGGCCCGGGTTACGCTAGAGGAACAGATACTATGGACGTATGGTTTGATAGCGGGACGAGCTGGACCCAGATGAAAGAGAACGATGGCATTGAATCTACCAGATCTGATATGTATCTTGAAGGGACAGATCAGCATCGTGGATGGTTCCAATCAAGCTTGTTGACACATATTGCGCATCAGTTGGCGAAGGGTTCAAAAGGTCACTTTAAGGCACCATTTAAGACCCTTGTCACCCATGGATTCACTCTCGACCATGCAGGCCGTAAAATGAGCAAGTCCATTGGAAATATCGTTCATCCGCACGAAATCATGAATGGAACCCTCCTTCCCCCGTTGAAAATTAAGAAGGCCAAAGGTGCCAAGGAGAAGCCAACTGCACCGGTTTACGATGCTCTTGGACCAGATGCTTTGCGATTATGGGTTGCTGGAAGCGACTACACAAAAGATGTGGTTATCGGGCAACCAATACTCAAGGCTACCAACGGAAGTCTTCACAAATATCGAGTGACCTTCAGACTCATTCTTGGTGCGCTTCAAGACTTTGATCCGAAGAATCAAATTCCGTATGAATCCCTACGTGCAACCGACAAAATTGCTTTATCGCAATTGCGATCCCTTGTCCTCGCTTGCCAGGAAGCATTCTCAAATCTAGAGTTTTTCAAGGCAGTGACTGCCATTAACCGTTGGGCCAATGCCGACTTTTCTGCTTTCTACATTGAGTCGATAAAAGACCGGTTATATGCAGATTCGACCGACGGTCTAAGCAGACGAGCAGCGCAAACCACCATTTTCCACATATACTCACATCTTCAAAGCATTCTGGGACCGCTTGTCCCGCTCCTTGTCGAAGAGTCATGGGAACACACCCCTGATGTTATCAAGTCCGCTGTCGACCACCCTCTCCGCCGTATTATGGTTCCCCCCGATCCAAAATGGGGAAATTTGTTCCTAGAAAAGAGCTATTCAGCAATAGCGGCTGCCAATGCGGCCGTAAAAATGATGCAGGAAACTGCCCGAGTTAAAAAACAAATGGGCTCTTCTCTTCAATCGTATGTCCATCTGAACGTCCCCGACTCCGTTAGTGTGTTCCAGGAACTTGGCACTGCCGAGTTAGCCGACTTTTTTGTTGTGTCTTCTGTTACCTTGGGAAGCGGTAGTGAAGTGCCGCACGAAGTGGAAAACGCAGAATGGAGCTACGAAGGGCAGTTCGAATTACCCAGTGGCGAGATGGGAAAGGCGTGGATATATACCCCTGTGGAAGGAAAGTGTGCAAGATGTTGGAGGTACCTTGTTCCTGAGTCGATGGCGGAAGACGCGCTATGTCAGAGATGTGAAGATGTTGTTCACGAATTGGAGCTGAATAGTAGTGAGGCTTCGAATACCTCAGAAGCCTCAGAGGCTGCGAGCAGTTTCTCTCGTTGATGCACTGTATACATGTATTTTTAGAGTAGATATTGGATGATATCCCCATACAATGTACGATAGATAGATTTAGGCCATATTGGAGCACATCATCTCTTTATTTACACCGTGCGGGCATTGCCCTTCGATGGACTATGACGATCCAACTAATATCAACAGCCAAGAGACCTTGGCGGAGCAGCGAAGTTTGGTCCACAACCGTTGGTAACCTGCATCTTGTCCAACAACGCCAATGGTGATTGTTATGTCACTGCTCAACTCAGCCCTAACAGTCAACCGACGAGGAGTTTTCGCCTCCTCTACGGTGAAGTTACCAATCACGCTTCCAATTCTAATCTCAAGCTTCAATTGTTTGCTGGTTGACCTTTTTGTACCTCTTTCGTCAGCCAAGCCACCGGAGTTAAGCCTGAAGGTCTTCCAACAATTCCAGGGTTTCAAGAAAGCCAACCGTCTCTCTTCACCGTGCCCGATTGGACTGAAGCATGCGAGTTGGCAAACCGATGACGACTTACTTCCTGGGGGGCGTTGGGCCAGCTCTGCAAGAGGGGCAGCTGGTTTCGCCATCTGCGCGTGTTTATGTATATATGCTAGGTTGAGCGCCATTCTTCAGTGAGCTATCTGGAGAACGGAGTGCGTGAGAAAGTGCGTCGCGTTTTCGACAGGCTTCTGGATAGAATATTTCTTCAGCTCTCATTTGGATCTACTTGTTACCTGCTAGATCTGATTCAAGCCTCTTTTTCAATTTCGACTCTGTTCAAAACATGTTTAAGGCCCCTGGAATGATGGATGATCCGCATATTCCTACACTTGGAAAGCCTCCTATCTTTCAGGAGCTTGGAAATACAGGACGAAGAGCACTATGGTATGTGTTATGAGAGATGATCGCTAAGCCCTAGAGCTATACTCACTGATTGACGGTAGGGTCGTGGCAATCTTAATGCTCGTCTCCTCTTTGATCTTCTATATTCTGGGTGCCAGAGTAGTAGTGGTAAGTAGGAAAGGACACAGACCCGTGATTCCGGCATCAGTCGGAAGGCTAATATCATTCAGCAAAAACGGCTTTTCCATGTCCTAACATCCCTCGTAACAACCATCTCCTTCCTTGCCTATTTCGCTATGGCCACGGGAGAGGGTATTGGCTATAATGTTGCTAGCATTCGCCAGGAACACAAGAATGCGCCTGACACAGTGGAGGAAGTCTACCGCCAGGTCTTCTGGGTTCGCTGGCTCAACTGGGGCCTAACGTTTACTATTATCCTTATCAACTTGGCCCTGTTGGCGGGGATGAATGGAGCTAGCCTTCTCATTTCGGTCGCTGCTAATATTACCATGTTCGTTACTGGGCTAATCAGTGTCTTTAGCGAACATGGTACAAGATGGGCATGGTTCACGATTTCATGCTTGTCATATCTCACTGTCGTATATCATACTGGATTCCATGGACGCAGGGCAACATTGGCAAAGGACAATCAGACCAGGGCGTTTTACTCCTCGATTGCGGGATACTTCCTCGTTCTGCTCCTAATCTATCCAATGTAAGTTGTTCCCTTTTCTTTAACAATTTTATGCTGTACTAACCTGGCAATTTTGATCAGCATATGGGCTGCATCATCCAATACACGCCGGATGAGCGTCGACGCCGAGATTATCATCTATGCGATCCTTGATATTTTGTCACAGGGAGTGTTCGGATACTGGCTCCTTGTTTCCCATGATAGCATGCAGTCCATGTAAGCTTTGCACTGACATTTTAAAATATTCAGGAATGCTAACCCCTGATATAGCACTCTTAGTATTGATGGCTTCTGGTCCAACGGAATTGGCAACGAAGGAACGATCAGAGTTGGTGACAACGAGGGGGCATAATCAAAGCACCACTTTCGTCTGTCAGGCTTGGTCGCATTTCCATTCTTCGAGGCCCGGCCTGTAAAATTAACTTTGACCACACGACAGGATGGAGATATAAATCCGTGAATACTAGGGGAAGGACGAGATGATTTGATGCAGTTTTGAGTTGAAAGTTATTTTCGGTATGACCATTTTTTGTACGCAATCCGTATGGGCCTTGGCTGGGGCCTACGAGATCTTAACTTGTTTAAAAGGATATCTGGACTCTTGGACTGCCTTTGTCACCTGTGTGTGAATGGTTATTGTTCGAACCCCTTATAATCGAGGCATTTCCTTGATGGATTAGTTCCCTATTGGATTGCCTGATATGTACGATATTGGAAAGGCTTGCATGTCTTGTTGATTGTACCACAAGGCTGTAATTATGAATCAACCTGTTATAATAGCGATGTCAATATTAAAAGTTGTTACTCTGTAAAGGGTGTGAAAATTCTTCTCTAGGGTTTACAGCTCGACGACCGAAGCCAACTCCGCAAAGTTCGGGCCGACTCTCCTGAACATTGTTGTGCACGTGATCCTCACCTTGCCGAGCCGAAACGGAAATTAAGTCGGCCCCACGTCAATAGCGAGCAACATTTTATTCTCCTCGTATCTCGAAATTCAGTCTTAGAGCCGAGTTCACTCGGAACAATGGTGAGATAGCAGCTATATCCGTTGACGCTAAGCCAATGCTTCAATTAGTTTTGGATTGATACTTCTGGCCAGCTTGCGGTAACTCACACAAGCTTGGGGACCTCCTTGGGCAGATCTATGAAATGAGAGTTTGTGGGCACAAAGCTTACCTGGGTTTGGCACAGCGCGTCCTGCTCTCCATTCAATAAAAGAGACACTTTTCACCGTACGAAGCACGCTGGTCTCCATGTAGTTAGTCTCCAGCTTCTCGTGTCAGATCTTCCTTGATCCGATATAGAGTTTTTCCTGAGGTCTCGTCTGACCAGAGGATTGAGAGCGAGTTAGAGCGCCTGAATTGAAAGGTATTTGTGGTTCTTGTTTAGCGGGCTAGTTGGCCTTGAGAGATGCCCACTCCATCATTTCAGTCAGGATCTTAGCAAAAACCTCGCCAGAAAACATAGGACACCTCAGCACACATAACCTTCTGGGGAGGCAATGGGCAGCCTGTTGACAGGCTCTTCCATCACAGTTTATTGAACCATGGGCGCCTGATGCATTCAATGGTCTTGTTCAGAACAGAAGTGGCAACCCTGAAGGTAGATATGTCTAAGCATCTCGACCCACTTCAGTTAAACTTGCTGCCCGTTTTCTGTTTTCCAACATATCTTGCTTCTAGCTCTGGTTCCCCTATTCCAATTATAAAAGGAGTTATGAGTTAAGACCATGTTAGTATCCCTAACCTTTTCTAACCTCACATGTAGGTGAGTATTGTCAAGACTGGTGCTTTGACACTGAATCTCTCTCCTCGCTTATCTGAATCTCTGAGTGTTGATTTGCAAATGACTAGACTTTCTTGCACCTATAACAGTCCCAAAGATTTCACCTGAACTGCTTATAAAGAGAGATCTCTGCTTCCAATAAGCTCTAAAGTGTTATTCAAGCTTCTTCGGACACTGTTGAACAACCTCTACCAACCGACACGTGCGTGATTATCTGTCCATGCAGATAGCAAGGCCAAGAAGGAAATGTTTCAGGATGCGCCAAAAAGGCACCCTCCATGCCCTTGGAATCATCAATAGTGATCAGTGCAAAAGCCAGATGTATAGACAGCAGGCACACAGAATCGCTCCATATATTTTTGACATTTCGAGGGAAGGTAATGTTCTCTACAGATGACAGCATGTAGAAGGAAAAATAATACAAAAGGGGGGCAAAAAGAGACAAAAAGAAGAGATTCTTGAATCCTCACAGATGGAGAGAGAGAAGTTGATTTGGTGATCAGGACCAAATGGCAACCAAGGTGAGCTGAAGTGCTCATGTTCTGAATGCAATGGATGCAATGGTAGTCATGTCTTATCCCTAGCTACCCCAGATATGGCTTCATCCCACAAGTCTCTTATCATGATTCTTGCGTCGGTTTGAGGGTTCCCCGACAACTACATGTCACACTTGCAAGCATCCACCCTTATGGGTCTCCCTCCTGTGCTGTTATGTTAGTTAGTGATCTGTCATCCCATGACGCATGTTGTACTGACAGGACGGCAGCACTTGGCGCCGCTGTCGTTTTCTGGGTGTTCGGATGGAACGACTCCTGGTGGTCGGGTACAAGTCGCTCCTAGTTCGTCCTCGCCAGGATACGCATGGAAAAGAGGACTGCCTTGATTCGGGGATTGCTTTGTTTGATTGGTGCAATCCTGATTCCTTATCTCTTGTGTCGGCGCGCTTTCATCCTATGCGATCATCATCATCCGCTACCAGGGCTTTCCGGTTAGCCATGGAGGGTCGCGAGCTCTTGTTTGGTTGGAAGGAAGTTCCAGAAATGAAGATTCCATGGCCACATTGTGGAAAAGTTCTGGTCGTCAGCTTGCTGGAGCCACTGATACCATATCTCTGGACCAAATCCCATATTGCCATGTTCCTGGCGTTGTCGATCTGAACAAGCCCAGGCTGGGGAATTGTTCCTCTTGCTCCAGAAGCATCCAGTATAGCCCATGGATTTTTCATTCAAGGTAACCTCTTACATGTTGATGGCTTTCTCTTCGCCGATCGAGCCTTAAACCAATACAGTAGTCCTGGATTAGAAAGGCTCCGCTTGTTCTCCATCCTGCATCTCAGGATCCATTGTTGCCCAGGTTACAGATGTTAAGAATGCAGGCTAAATGAAGGCCTCAAATCCTATATCACTACCTCTGCCTATTCTAGTCATGGCCCAGAGAGCACAGGGATATTGACTTCGCTTCACAAGAGGAAGACAGGGAGATGCTTTCCAATATTTCTGCAACTTAATCTATTGCTCTCTATGGTCCAAACAGCATTCCATTGAACCCCTCACGGAGAGGTGACATCCGCATGGTCACGGACAGAAAGACAAGTTTATACAAGGCATGCCAAGGGCCCCAATCCAGGATTCCCGCAGAGCAATCTGCAACCAGATAACAGTGAATAGTGATATTCATGGTCAGAGGGCTAAACGCCCTTCCTATTGATGGAAAGGGGGAACAACATTCCGGAAATTTCTCAGCCCTACCCCCAGCAGCAAAACACCTCTGCTTGCAATTGGCCTCAAGTTTGGACATCTGGACATGACATGGCTTTCTGAATGATTTCCCGGCCTGATCTAACTAAAGTCAGGCCATTGCCAAGGAGATATCTTAACTGACAAAGGTTGCGGGCGATACATTTCACTTTATCATGGGAAGGCAGGTGCTCCCTGATTTTGATATCTAAGACGATTTTCGTGAAGTTATATAAAGGTGCCCTTCTCGCCCACAACCAGATAGGAAATTTTTTAAGCCACACTTCAGTTGATCTCTTGAGCTCAAATCTCTCTTCCCACGCGTCCGTTAAGACTTCTTTCTGACCGCAAGCGTGAAGTTCCTCTCCATCTTCACCGCGACTGCTCTGTTCATGGTTGGCACCATGGCCATCCCTACTGATCAAGGTGATGATGTGTGCATTCCACTCCCCAGATCTTCCTGTCAACTTCATGATAACCTCAAAGTCTCTGAAAACATCCCTGAGTATGGCTTCACTTTCTGTGGCTACTGCGAAGACCTTGAGGGCGACATTCCTTGTCTCAATCCACATGATGGCTTTGTCATTGAACCACTATTGAGCGAGTGCTGTCATTTTGGTATGCCAGACTATTGCAAGCGTCCTGTAAGCCCCTATAACTGCCCGAGATTTGTGCGTACATATCCAAACCTATACACCAACGAAGTTGAAATCACTTACCTGACTTGAGTAATACTAATGTGGCTTTGTAGCACGATACCCCTGTGAAGAAGTCGTCCTAAATAGACTGCCTCACTGCCACAGTTACATCGCACACAGAAATTTGAGCGGTTTGTGTGTGAGAGTGTGTGAGAGAGAGAGAAGGGGGATAATGTCAGCTACAGATAGAGGTGACTGGAAGCTTGGGAAGGCGCCTTGTGCTGGAATACCTTTTAAAGGACACTCATTTTATTGTAAGTACACTTTGACAAAGCCTTGGATTGGTGGCGGGCCCATCTAACTGGCTGACAATCCTGACAATTTGACTCCTATTATTTATTCTCACTTAACATTTTTGTTTATCTCTCTGGTAGAATGCATTTAGCTGCACCTCCTGAAATATAGGGGAAACAGTGTGAAAGCTAGAATTGACTGATCATTGAACAGATATTCCCCCACTCAGCTGCCTCTAATGAAAAACAGAATCAAGTAACTACTGACGAATGAATTTTTCAGCTAAGAGAGTATGCTTGGGTTAAGGAAGAGCCGATCCTTGACCTTCCCCCCCCCCCCCCCCCCCAAAAATGTATTGCATCTTGCTGTCAATCTGACCATGTCTTAGGATACTTTCTCGACCTTAAAAAATCTACATATCTCACCTACAACTCGTCATGTTATGGCATTTAGATGACCTGTTCAGATGGCAATATATGGAATATCAAATGTATGCCTCACTCCTGTTTCTAGGGATCCCCCGTGCAAGAAGGCTTGTAGAGCTCATGGAACATAGGAAGGCAACAACTTTCAAAGAGAATGGAACAGTGTTAGGTCTTCCAGATCTAGACACTCTAAAAAAAGTGATGGTGGTCCCAGAATGTGTTAACAATCACATAGCAGCCCAATCTGTGCGACTGACTCGGATTACAGGGGATAACCTTCAATAAGGATACAGTTATTGTGAAACGTACAAGGAATGTTGGTGATTTACAGCCTTGCTGCCAGTGTTTACTGTGAGTTTAGATTCTCTATGTTATTCTAAACTACTGCAAGTGAATCATCAAGAATCATAGTAGTCTCAAAAGTGAGTACTTGCTCAAAAAGTTCTCGGGATAGCTTTTGCTTATAAGCTAAAAGCAATGAGTAGCTGCAAATCGAATCGGAAAGATGCACCCTCGGCTTTGATGTTCTTCAAGCTATCAGGAGAACTTCTCGACATGATCTACACTTTCGCCATTCCCAAAGGAAAATGGTGTATTAAAGGTATTAGCATGCTTAAATATGAAATAGTTTGTGACTTCGCATAAATACTACTGCCGCTCTTCACGGAATAGCTGGTCAGGGTCCTACTCTAGCAGCACTGCAATGGAATATCAACAATGAGCTGCGCTCCCACATCGTATTTCCTGAGCTCGAAATCACTGGCTGACAACTCGCTTCAACTGGGTGTTGGCTCCCTAAATTCATCGACCATCGTCCCATCCTTCCCTATAGAAAGAAGCCGGATAGGCTTCCATATCTCCGAAAACTGCGCTACGGTAAATCGTCCTTTCGGTATGGGAATCGCTGGGTCGTTCGATGTCTTAATTCGGGCAAGTCTGAACGGACAAATCACATATTAGCACTATGGAAGCTCGATTTAGGCGGAAGAGGAATATAAGGAGAAGCAAATAAACCGAGGAACGGCATACTTTTCCACAAGAATTGCAGGTCTTCGAATCACCCGAAATGCCGGCACCGCAAGCAGGGCAGCTGCTGTGGCCTTGGTTGATGGTAAGTTGACTGTTTGTGGCCATTGCTGGAGGAGCTTGTTGAATAGTAGGCTTTATTATTGGGTAAATTTAATAAGTGGTCTTAGTGTTCCAAGCGACAGCTATGCGAATGTATGACCGATGTTGGAGATTCCGCGCGCGGGAGGCTATATATGAAGGGCTTAAAGTGCGGGGTATTTATTCAACCGCTAATCAGCTGCTCAGCTGCCAACTGCTCACAGCACCCGTAGCGTCGAGTTTCTCCTCGTGTCCATCATCGATGGGATTGTTCACCAATAATATTATTTGTTTGTATCAAGGCAACTTCGATCAAGCTGCTGGAAGACGATAAAACGACTGGACAAAGTCATGCCTTACCTAGGCCCACATTGTTCTTTCAGGCGGTGAGCTTGCTTAAGGAATCCTCTCTGGTGAAAGGATCATCTTTTTTGCACTCTTGGGGGAGCCTGCCCAAGAGAGGCTCCGAGGCAGGGTAAATCGATCAAAAGAACTTCAGGGACAGTACCAACAGCGACACGGGGCAGTTCACATCAAAAAGGAGTAAATCACGGGAATTTCAAACATGTCAGCCGACGTCCACTTTTGTAGTGGGCTAGATAGGATTGGGCATCGAAGTCGGAGCTTCACAAGCTCTTCCAATGTAAGCCTAGATCCAGCAAGCCTGGAGATTCTTTGTTTCGCCCCCTTTTTCATTTGGTAGTTGAAGTGACGGATACACACACGGCTCTCATTGAGCTCACTAGCCCCGCTTGAGTCCTTGAGAAAGTACACCAATACGGAGTGTTCAGGTGTCTGTGAAGAAAAGGATTCAGCAGGCTGGGACTGTATATCCATTTATCGACGGGGTGTCATCGCGGAGCCCTTTGCAAGCCCGTGCGCATCAAATAAAAACAGATTATGGAGTACCCCAGACGGAGTACATATGTTGGAACAAAAGATCTGTATTCAAGTGATCTTGTAGCGTAAAAAGGTGATCAGAGAATCAAGTCAATATCGATTCCTATTTGCTTAACTATTGGAACTTCCTCAGAGCACAGCCTGGATGACTCTCTTTGATGTTAAACAGCATTGCAAGTGACATGCTGTGCGCGTGGGATGCCCTTAGTTTGAGTGTTTCATTTATGTTTTATTTTTACGGAATACGGAGTACGTAGTACCTTTTTTTTTTTTTTTTGGGACTGCTCGTTGCCTGGGCGAGCACCCCTGCCACAAGCACAGGGCGCGGCCGGTCGCCCCGCAGGCTCTAGGCGTCACAGGGCAACCGGAGCGGGGCAACATGACCACCAACGGCATCGTCATTCATC
The DNA here is from genome assembly GCF_000149335.2 of Coccidioides immitis RS. Taxonomy (NCBI): domain Eukaryota; kingdom Fungi; phylum Ascomycota; class Eurotiomycetes; order Onygenales; family Onygenaceae; genus Coccidioides; species Coccidioides immitis. The sequence continues at coordinate 2,242,500 of NW_004504308.1, read as the reverse complement.
GCCGTAAAGTGGCGTGTGCACAAACAACCCTCAATTCATCCAAGCTATAAAACACGATCTGTACCTCGCCTTCTCTCTGTACACCGTATTTATAGAAATTATCGCCGTAAGGGGCAATCTACTTCATCATAACTGCCAGTAACCCCTGTCGTATTTTCGCTCCGAACGTCCTCTATAGCGAGCTGCCGCACCATGACTGACTCCCCGCGTGTCGATGAGTCTCCTATTTCGCCGACCCTAGAGCGGCGCAACTCGCTGGAGAAATATCTCCAGCGCCGTCCGAACCCCCAGGAGCTCAAGGACAGACATATCCTGCTGGACACAAACGCTGCACCGTACGTCTCAGCCGTTCGTACTGCACAGAAGTAGCCCCTTTACAAACAAAAGCGGCACGTCAATGCTAAGCACATCCCCCTGTATGGGACCCGAATATTTAGATCCCTCCAAGCTGCACAGCACGAACTCGCTCGCCATCGCGCCATGGACAGCCTCAAGCGGCATCTAGAAAAGAGACCGGATAGAGATACTCTTATCGAACGTGCGCCCACCGCCACCACCACCCTAGTCATCCTAGATGACTTAGTACATACATAACATATATCTTATGCACTGCTAATAACGCCATTTGTAGGCAACATCCTTCCATCCTCCACCGCCGCTCCGGCCCTGCAGGCCCATGCCAAAGAATTGGAAAGACATATGGTGGCGGACTCGTTGGAGCACAAGATCCAAAACCGGCCAAAGCCGGAGGACTTGATTAAGTCCGGGATTTTGGATGAGGAAGAGGATCCGAGGAAGGTGTGATGAGGTGCAAGTGTTTGAATTAATTGGTGTCAATTGGCTCTTGTATGCGTTGGGGCGTTCTTTTTGGAGGATTCTTTTTGACCCTGGTAATGGTTTCGCTACAGAAACAGAATATATGGCAATGGGGATAGGTTGAGATGACTTTGGTTCATGCTTCTGCGATAATTATTATTATGGATTGATGACCTGAAGGAATTAGATGATATTCGACATGTGGATCTGATATCATTTTCGGCCCATTACATTAACATTCATAGGACATTCATAGCAGTCCTCCGTAAGAATATCGTAAAAACCAGCCAACCCAGAACACTCGCCCACCGACAGCCCAATTATCAATAACTCTCCACCGGCGCCGAACTCGACGAGAGATCCGGCATCCAACCCTGAGGCCGCTCTTTCCCGCGAACCAGCAAACCGTATGCAGCCTTCTCAACCTTCTCCACGCTCGCCTGCATAACTTCCATCTTCTTACCCAAATCCTTCATCAAGGAATGATTTCGCGGAACATTCAGCTTCTCAAACATCGCCCGCAGCTCCCGTAGATCAACCATGATTCCTTCCACCGACGTACCCGACCCGCACACATCACTCGGCCCATCAACATTTGCACTCGCCAACGTATCCCGCGGACGGGTCCCTCCCATGCTCATCGCCGTGATGGCAAATCTCATCAGTTCTCCCGTCAAATCAAACAATCCCAACACATAATCCGACTCTGTAACCAGAATCTCTGGCGGCAGAGAACTTCTTACTTCCTCGAGGGTGATTAGTCGCTGCTTTTCGATATAGTGTTGGAAGGAGAGGGCTTCGATGTATTCCTGCACCCCCCAGGTTGTCTGGTGTTGGTATCGCCAGGCATTGAGGCCGGAGACATCAGCGGCTATGGATTTGAAAAGGGTGTCAATCTGAGAGAAACGGTCGGCATTTTCCTTGGCGATGGATTTTGGGATTGGAGTGTTTAGGTTTCGAATTCTGGGGAGAGTGCGTCAATAACTGACTCTGCTTTGGACGAAAGGTATGGGTGTATTTCGTCCCTTGGCGCGATCGGGATTTCTACCTGTGTAAGGAGAAGATGCTACATTTAAATGATCAGTAACTCCGTAGCTAAATTTAATCAGTAAATTTCGGACTACGTACATCTTCTTGCTCAATGCCGTGACGTCGCGCGACACCTTGATGATTCGCTCCCGGCGGTCGTGGTGCTCATCCAACTCGTTCCGGAAGTACATAAACAAGGATTGAACCGGAGAGGTTTGTTCAGTATCCGCCATATCTTTGTCGTTCTGTGGTCTCTGGATCAAATTCCCTTCCCACGACCGCTTGTTGCCTGCCATCGTTGTAAGCACGACGGGCTGCCGGGTCGTAGCTGTCTGGTTTGGGAAGGTCGCCAGCCGTTCGTCATGCCAAGATAGAGACTGGTGGGTTATTAACTACGGAGTACGGAGTAGTTCCCTTGGCGTTCCACAAGCCAGTTCGCTAGGCAGGACACAGATGACCCGGACCACTTATGTAAGCCACGGTGGACCTCGTAAAGGTCACGTGGTGTTTATTAAGCAGAGCGCACCTCTCTTGAAAACAAGTCACGTAAGATTTTTTTCTTACCCTTACCAAGCATTTACGCGATAATGTGAGTAGATTTAGCTGTTAAATGTGTTGTTTTGATGGAATCTGATGAAAATTGATTAAAAAATGATTGAATTGATAGGCCTACTACCAACAGTATCTTGAGGGTGTTGCCAGTGGAGAGATTGTCCTGCCTGAGTACACAACAGTGAGTAACACAATCATTTGCTAATCAGTTACCAATCAGTTAATAACTGATTATACAGATGCTGGGGTCTGTTGTTCTGCACTATGGGGTCTTCTGCCGGGTAAAGGACTGCTTTCAGGCAAAGGTAGGTTATTCTATAATTGGTTGGCAAGCGGCTACTAATCGGTTGCCAATTGATTAGAAACCGTTTTCTAATCAATTGACAATCAATTCCCAATCAATTAATGTATGTGAAGAAAACTGTAAATAATTTGAAAATTCAAACAGCAGAGGTACACGTATGGTATTTATAGTACTTAAGGTTGGACCTCTTTAGTCAGCATCACGTGACCTTCACGAGGTCCACTGATCTGTCCGCTCTGGTTGACGCCGTCCGCCGTCGGGATCTATTTATCCGAAAGTCACGTGATTTATCCGGAGCCGGAGAAAGGAAATTACGGGAGGCGTCATGGATCGCAGATTGGATAAGCGCTTCAGCATAACCGACGACGAGGAGGACGGAGTCGTCCTCCCGGGAGTTCAAAATCCACGTGGAGGCAGAGAAGAAAAGGCGGTAACTCAGGGCTAATAATGAGTCAAATTCATCATCGTAGTCGAGCAGCATATTATCCGCGCCCCATGCTCCGGACCCAAGCAAACTCCCAAGACCTTGACGATTGGGTCTAAAATCAGGATGGCTTGGTGCTAGTGTAGTTAGTTTGTATTATTTCATTATCACGCAACGGCATGGAGGGAGGATGAAGGGCTGCTGGAAGGCTTGACTAGTGGCGACAACCTTGGCTACTTCCATGAGGCCGCTTTGTGGTTAGCTCTTTCGCAATCCTTTCAAGCACTTTAAAGTCTATGGATACTACTCCCTTCACCCCGGCGCCTTGCCCATCTTCGTCCCTGTTAATCACTCCGCCCAGAGCGGTCGACTCCTGATCGCATCCATGTTCCATATTTTCGAAGGATTCGAGAATCCCGATAAGGCCCGGAGTCACCGCGAGGGCCGTGGCAAGAGCGGAAAAAGATCCTCGACGGTGCGTGCCTGCGAACAATGTCGACGCCGCAAGATTCGCTGCGATGGAGAGCAGCCGTGCGAGGCGTGCCAGTGGTATAAAAAGACTGATCTGTGTCATTACTCGGATCCTCGCCCGTCCAGAAGGTATCCACTTCCTGTTTTCATTCGTTCATTCTCGCTGAAGTCTTGGTACGGCGATCATAACCACCGGGGAATGTCATGCTCTTGGGTATTTCTCCAACCCCTCTTCTGTAATAATTGATTTTCTTTTTGACCTTGATCGTGGTCTCCTGTGACTCGTCGCTACCGGCTGCTCTCCACCATGTCCTGATATAGATCACTCAATATCCATAGGCATGTCGAAAAGCTATCTTCCACCGTCGAGGAGTATCGAGTCGTGTTTGAGAAACTCTTTCCGTCCATCCCTTTGCAATCTCTCTCCAACCTCCCCCGCGAACGCCTTCTAGAGCTGGCCTCGAGAACCCAACCGCAGTCCGAAATTCTTCCTGTTCCCGTGTCCAAGCCCCCACCGTCTGTCGATAACCATGTCCTCCCTCTCCCCCCAGAAGATGAAAACCTAGAATCCCTCCAGACAATGCCCGATGATTCCACCGAGAGTCGTACATGCCGGAGCCCAGATCTCGTCGCCGCTGTGTCCGACGATGTCAACGCGTTGTCCTTATCAACAAAACGGCCCTCAACATACTTGGGGATATCTTCGGTGAATGCTGTTATGCGGGTAATAATGTGGATTGATCCCGAGAGCTCCCAGCATTTCTCCAGAGCTCCCGATCCGCAACCCTTCGCGAAACGGGAGAAACAACCTCTCCCGGATAACTGCTCTTGGTCCTTGCAGCCCCCACCTTCCACGGCTGGGCATCTGGAAGTAAATCCCATGGAGCTTACCAACGCGTACTTTGCATACTTCCACTCCTTCGCTCCATTGCTGGATGAGCACTTATTCCGCGAAACTGTCCTGGTTCGTAAAAGGTCCGATCCGCGTTGGCTAGCACTCCAAAATATTGTTTTTGCACTTGGAAGTATTGCTGCATACACGGCCGATGATACATCCCACGAGTCCTACTATCTAAAAGCTAGACACTATTTGAGTTTGGATACCCTTGGGAATCCGCATTTAGAGACCATCCAGACCCTTGCCTTAATGGGAGGCCATTACTTACATTATATGAGCCAACCCAACCTTGCACATTCTCTTATGGCAGTTGCTCTGCGTATGGCCACTGTTCTAGGTCTGCATAAAGAATTCATTGGAAATCAGGAAGCTGCTAGCCAAAACAGCCAAAGAAAATTCTCTGTCGATTTACGAAGAAGGATCTGGTGGTCTCTCTTCTGCCTTGACACTTGGGGCTATATGACGTTGGGTAGACCAAGTATGGGACGGTGGGGCCCTGGAATTACAGCCAAACTCCCACATAACCACGGAAACAAGGTATATAGATCTTCTTTGTTTGCAGGACTGGTCTCGATTCTGACGAAATGTGCTAGGAACTTGCCTTTCATGCGCTTTCCTTAGTAGAAAACACTCGGTTTTGCAAAATAGCTACTCAGGTGGGAGACGCTCTTGCAGCTTCTCCGATTGTCAGCTATCAAGAAATGGTCAGTCTCGATAATCAGTTGGTCGAATGGTATGACAATCTTCCTCCGCTCCTAAAGGATCATGAACCCAGTGCAGATCCGGTTTCTACAACGCGAACCGTGATGCGATGGCGGTATCAAAGCCAGCGTATTCTTCTTCATCGTCCTGTCTTGCTAAGCTACGCGATGCGTCGTATCCCCTATGTTGCACTCAGAACAGAAGAGAGATATGCTATTGAAAGATGCAGGATGGTCGCTAATGAAACAATTCGGGATGTCGCTTCAACTACTCGCTTGAACCAAATGACAGGATGGAATGCTGTTTGGCTCCTCTTCCAAGCCACACTAGTTCCGCTCCTTGGGCTTTTTATTGCTGATGGAACCGCCACCCATGCGCACGCAACGTCGGATAGCTGCAGAAACCAAGTTGAAACGGCGATTGTTGCCCTTGAGCGCTTGGAGAACTGGAGTCCAACTGCCAAGAGAACGTTGGAGGTAGTCTCTCGAATCCTAGAAACTAGCCAGCGACCACGCCACACCAGCGCCGGCAGCTGTACATCTGGAAGCGACACCCACACAGCCGGCATGAGTGATCAGTCTGCCACCGCTTCATCGGAAACATCAAACACCGCGCCTTCTATTCACACTATGGACCAAACAGCCGTCCTTAGCAATGCTGCGTTCCCTAGTTACCAGAATATTGCACCATATATACAGCCCTCACCGCAGCAAATGTTGGATTATATTACATGGGGGGATAATAACATCTGGTCGAGCGTCCAAGAGGATTTTTATACTCAACAACCCCCCGCTGTGGGGATGTTTGGCCAGGGTCAACAGTATCTTAAGCCTCTTGATCATGAACCTCCCGCGGCTGGAGAAAGGGTTGGAGTGTATGATACCGGATTAGAGACCCCGAATATTGTACGGTTTTAGTTAAGCGGTATACAATATGTGGCTGCCGTCGAACTACAAGCAGAGAAATGATTCATTCCGTGATATCTTGTAAAAGGCGATAGATTTTGACTTCAGTCAAAATTCAGTGTAGTCACGCTATGCGATGACGGATGCTATGTATACTCTCAATATTCTGACATCTCACGCAGTGGATAGCTGGCAGTGAATACTGGACACCCAAAGGACAGCCTGCATAACTTTGTCGTCATCAGTGCATTCTCTGTATGTGTACGGAGTACGTGGTTAGCCCCTGAGGAAAAGGGTGATCCCCTTCGGTGTGCTTAGTCATCCACCAAACGCAACGACGTTCAACTTCCAAGCCAACAGATCAAGTTCGCATTGTACATTGTTCAATTGCACTGTTCTCGCTTATCTTTGATTCAGTCCTTCTCATACATTTACCCTGATTTTACTGGGTATGATGTCCAGTCAGAGCTGACCCTGTGATTTGTTGTCGCAGCACCTTGAGATCTCTGTTACGATCCATCGCTCGGGAGCAATAGAGAGACAACAGCAACTAGAAACTTTTCATGGTTTGAGGGACGTTTCCTGTTCGGTTGAGAGGCCATCATAAATTTAAGACATTATATCTGGAGAAGGCGGTTGCTGTCATGGCATCATCTTCGTCATTTTTTGCCTCCCCATCTCGGGTGTTCACTGCCGCAATCATATTGCGCGTAGCCCTGTTGTTCTACGGGCTCTATCAAGACGCCCATTCTGCCATGAAATACACAGATATCGATTACTACGTCTTCACCGACGCTGCCAGGTTTGTGTCAAGAGGCAAATCGCCGTATGACAGAGCTACGTACAGGTATACGCCCTTGCTCGCGTGGTTGCTTGTGCCAACTGCATGGGCGGGATCTGGACCGCTGGGTAGCCTATGGTTCTCGTTTGGCAAGGCATTATTTGCATTTGCGGATATTGTAGCGGGCTGGTTGATCGTCCAGGTGTTGATTATGAAGAATCAGCAAGCCATGGATGTGACGCGGGCGTTAAAGTACGCCAGTATATGGTTGCTGAATCCTATGGTAGCGACGATCAGTACAAGGGGCAGCTCGGAAGGCCTGTTGGGAGTGATGGTTATTGCACTGCTGTGGGCGGTTTTGCAAAGGAGAATAATCCTAGCAGGATGTCTGCTTGGATTGGGAGTGCATTTTAAGATTTATCCGTTCATTTATGGGCCGGCAATTATCTGGTATCTGGATAACCCAGAGCAGTCTGAAAGGGTGAACAAAGATTCAAGCAAAAACCCTAGCTTGATTGCCTGGGGTTTGCGGTTCGCTACTGTTGAACGAATTACCCTCACGTTGGTGGCTTTGGGCGTGTTTACAGCATTGAATGTCGCGATGTATATGATTTACGGGTTCCCATTTTTGCAACATACGTTTTTACACCATCTCACTCGCGTGGACCACCGGCACAACTTTTCGCCATACAACATGTTGCTGTATCTATCATCTTCAAACACCGCCAAGGGCATCCCCGGGAATAATTTCGAGTCGCTCGCATTCATTCCACAACTCAGCCTGTCTGCTATTCTGATTCCACTTGTGCTGGCAAAGAAGGACCTTGCTGGAAGCATGCTTGCCCAAACATTTGCATTCGTTGCGTTCAACAAAGTGTGCACTAGCCAGGTAGGTTCTATTTTGTTCTCTCATCCAATGGCTGTGAGAGAGGATTCCGCTGATTTTAATTGAAAAAAAAAGTATTTCCTGTGGTACATTATATTCCTACCGCTATACCTCCCATATTCTTCGTTGATAGCACATCCTATCCTCGGAGCTACTTCTGCAGCACTCTGGGCTGCCGCGCAGGTATGTGATGAGGGCTAATTCCAGTGTCTGATGTTGTGAAGCACAAGCTCACTCTCCAATCCTAGGCTCTTTGGCTTCAGCAAGGGTTCAGGTTGGAATTTTTGGGTATATCCACATTTATGCCGGGTTTGTTTGTTTCCTGCCTGGTATTTTTCACTATTAATGTATGGATCCTCGGCATCATTGTGTCTGATGTGGGGATGTATCGTCCCTCCATTAACCATGAAACCAAGGCCAGCACCAAAATCACAAAAGAAGGATTAATGGAAACCACTGTCATAGAATAGATGGCAGTGGTGCATAATTCCTGTGATGGTGCGCGTGGTCCTAGTCCAATTGAAAGGGTGCTCTACCTTCTTAGGTTATAGTCAATTCCCTGTTTCCATCAGAATAAAACTTCCCTCCAGCTTTATCTTGTATACTGTGCCGAGATTGTCCTTGGCCTTCTGAATCTGTATGAAATTGATTCAGACTCCATGTTGCCAGTTTGCTGTTGTGCAGGAGTTCTTAACAGCATTTGAAAGTCTAGTCTTTAGATCTTTATAGTCTGGGGTCGTTCGGATGCAAGTCTTGCGGCAACTGGCGGCTGTCTCCCGGTGGTTCAAATTGTGATGGAGCGGTTGGAAGCTGGGACTTACTTGCTGTACCTATCTACCCTATTCGCACGGGGAAGGAAAGGATCTTGAATGTGTGAAGTAGTTGTCAGGGCCTCCCTCACCTGTCGCGACCTGCTGAACTCTTTCGGCATTTGTGGAGGGGCCGGACAATATGTACAGTACATTGTAGCCTGTGCCACTCCTATAGCCCAAGATGCTGGCAAACCACTATCTCTGTTGTACTCCGTATCTTGAAGAGATATGCAGGTTCACCTGTCTCGAAATAAGTAAGAGTGTAGGGATTGGATTGTCGAAGGCACGATTTCATACCGATCGGGAAAATAATAGAAAGAAGATTGGTTTTGTGTGGCAGATCATCCGGCAGGACACAATAGACCATGACCTTGCGTGGCATGCTCAGCAGCATCCCCATTTTCCTCCGAACCCAACTGCAAAAACACCACGCTTGACCGAGAAAATTTTTGCTCTCCATGTGAAGATGAGAAAACACCAAAAAAAGAAATATTGATAAGAGTGAGATTCGAACTCACGCAGGGTTTCCCCTACCAGGACCTTAACCTGGCGCCTTGGACCGCTCGGCCATCTTACCGTTCGGGTTCTTCTTGGCTTTCCGAAGCTTATCACAATTAAACGCCTGGCACATAACCCCTGAAAGGCGCGTGGTTGGGGTGGCGCCCTGTTCCGGAACCCCAGACCCCTGCAGCCAGGTTTAATTGAACATTCAACCCTTGCTTCAACCGCCTGGCGCACTTACGGAATGTTGTTCAAACCCTTGTACCGTTGAGCAAAGACTGCCTGGCATTTCTCGGAGCGAAGTGGGTGCAAGGTAGGGGAACATCTGCGGGATAGGCTAATGGAATAAGGTCTGCTGGTGCGGCTTGTCGACTCCTTTCGGCCAGCCTGTCCTGCACGTCCGATTAATGTCGTCGAGTGATCACGACAGTGCTAATATTCGGTCTGGCGAGATGAGTTATAATGATGTCAGCCAATCAGCAGTCACGGTCGCCATGTGCCACTATTGGGCGGCAGGATAGCAGCTGGGCAGCAGAATCTGGCCGCCAAGCCTCCCCTCACAGCCTTCTCAGCATCATCGTTGACCGTCACATCATCATCGTCACTTCACCACACCCCCTTTCTCCGCGTCCTCGTCATTGACTGGTGCCGATTTCGACTCCCTCACTTGTCCTGTGAAATCTGCATTTTTGGCGGCCCCTTTGTTTCTTTCGCTGACCTTTCTCCAGCTCTCTGCCTCTTCATTTCCCCGTTTGTCTTCTTTTGTCTCGCACCCGCCTGGTCGTCAAGATACCCCAGCACGTTCCTCGTTAAAATTGGCATACGAGTCTCTGCTTGCCGCACTTTCACATCATCTCCCATACCCGCTAATTTCCTGATTAACCAGAATTTGCTCCTTTTTGTCTTAAAGGGTGTAGTGTAAGTCCTGACCGCGGGACAGAGAGCTGCGGTTGATGCTCTGCCCGAAATGAATATTCCAAATTTTATTCTCAATCAGGAAATTGATCGTGAGAGCTCGGGCCATCTGCTAATAGTCGATGGAAACAGCTAGGAATATCACAGATTCTCTTGCTTCCTGCGATACCGATTGTTTGCCTTCGGTGACCTTTCCATATATGCGCAACGCACTAGCAAGGCTGAAATGATGCTCTCCGCCGTCCCGCCCTCTCATTTGATCACCATCGACCCTCTTTCCAAACCCCCTCCCTCTCTTCCTTCTACCCCTACACCGCTTGACCACCATCCCTCAAAGCCATGCACCACATTTCAATCATCTCAGTCGTTTGAAATATCGTCAAATTCTTTTGTTTCACAACCTATTTCAGTCGAGTTGGAGATGTCGGACCTGCAGCACACACCGCTACAGTTTGAAGACTTGCCGATCGAGATCCATGAAGCCGTCTTGGATCATTTGTTTGGCGTGAGGGGCGCTGCGCTCGCCTCGGTTACTCCGGCATCATCCACTGCGTCTAGCTGGAGCAAGACCCTACGACACCCGCGAAGAAAGGCTCTATCTGACCTTGCCTTGGTTTCTCGTTCTTGGAGGCCTCTTGTACAAGAACGAATATATCGACACAGTCAGTGCTTTTTCAGTTGATAATCTCGTGGTGTTTCACTTTCGCAAACTGACTCCGTCTAGTTCAAGTCAAAGGTACAACCGATGGCCTTCAGGAAAGCGCTGAGTGGTTCAGCTCCCACCCACATCTCGGTCCCTACGTTCGCCATATTGAGATTTGGGTTCCTGTCTGGGGGGACCGACTGCCCAGACCACATGCCTTGCAGTCAGGCCGCCGAGAAATCAATGCTGGAGAAAGTCTAGCGCCCGCTGACTCTATTGCATTGCTGCAGAGCGTTACTGATGGGATAGAACATGGTCGTACAAATCACAATTTCAGGTTCGCCAATCGCAATGCCACCCTACAGCAGATCTTCTATCATGTCGCATGCTTCTTCCCCGACGCCAAGATGCTCACGTTGGAAGGTGGTCATTGCAAGAAGCCTCCAATGATCAAGCACTTCTGCAGTGATTCGACATATGAGCAACGTTTGGAGGTCCTACCCAATATTCAAACTTTTATCATGAGAGGTGCATGGAATATCATGCGAGAATATGACCATTGGTGCAACATTGTTTCTGCCCTACCTAATATACGCGAATGGAACTGCACTTATGCCAAACCGAAACGAGAGGCGCAAGCCACAATATCGAAAATTCTGACAACCTTCCCGCGAGGACTCAGCCGACTAAACATCAGTCTTGAGGGATTTTGCAGCAAGACCAATTCCCAGGCTCGATGGTTGGGCGCGTGCCAGGTGGAGCGCCATCTGTGCCGGCTTCTTGGAGATATTGTCCCTCAACTTGAATCACTGACCTTCACGGGGAAGGTTTGCTCCACTTTATTTAACGTTGCACGGGCTGCCACGATAAAAAGCGAGAGGAGATCAAGGCTGAAAGCGATCGATTTGGTTGTAAAAGCTTGTTGTTGCGAGCAATCCAAGTTGGAGGGTAACCTCAAATTTGCCCTTGACCATTCTGGAATCACCAATATGACATTTATCAATTCTTTTGAGAATTTGATCATTGCCGCCGCCAAGTCCCTTGATTCTCTAACCGCCATACAGTTCATGAGAATCCGGTACATTGACCTCGACTCAATATGGGGACTCCTCAATCCGTACTACCAGTTGGTTGGTAACACCTGTACAGGATTATGGAGCGAGGAGATTTTGGAAACCCTTCACGCCACTCGTCCGATGATCCAGTTTGAAGTTTTAGATGATGGGATCCTCCCCGAGTACGGCATCAATTCACATACGGGAACGGGAGCATTTCCCCGAAGTAGACCTCGCAGTATGAAAGCGAGCGCATACGAGTTCATTGCTGATAAATCAAAGTCTTAGAAAAACCAGCCTACCCATCTAGATACCGCTATACGTTTTCTGGCCCCCCTTTTCATATGCATTTTCCCTTTCCGTCTTCTGATCCAACCTTGATTTTACCCTAATATACCACTCTGTTGTACTGATTAGCGAGCCATCTCTTTTCGATCTCTTTCACTTTGCCTTTCTCCATTTCGGCGTGGATTCACTGAAAGCATTGAACTGTGTAATAGCTGCAAAAAAAGAAATCGGAGGAAATTTGAATCAAAAAAATATTTTTTGAAGATATGCCACCCCAGGGCGGGCTCGAACCGCCAACCTTCAGATTAGAAGTCTGACGCCCTACCATTGGGCTACTGGGGCTTAGATGGCATCCGAGTGCCGGGAATAATTCCCCTTCCAATTTTGTTCCCACAATAGCAAAGAAAATCCTGATCAACTCTGAAGTCTGAAATTCCGCTCCACCAAACAGCGGGCCGCCCGCCTAATAAACTTCCCGAGGCCCTTCTTACATAATCTCCGGAATGCCGAGAACATTCGGGACTTCCGAAGTGAAAAAGTTACTCGGCAAATGCAGCACGAGGTGCCCCGTGCCCTGTCCAGACCTAGGAACAAGTACCGAACTGCCGATTCCGGCTACCCTAGCGATGGCCTGCAGCGAGAAGAGCGAGCGTTTATCAGCGCGGGCACCCATAGACAAGGTGGGAACCGGATGATGCAGGCCATAGTCGCTCATCAGAGAGGACGGCTTTACTTATATCGCCGAGAAAACAAACCATGAACGGGCTTTGGTGAATTGTGCCCTTGACAAGATACCCTGCATTGACACTGAATTTTAAGTGACCGCGTAGCCTGTTGTGTGCGTGCCAAGAGGCTGATTAGACCAAGGAAGAATACCGTTCAATCGGAGGTGGTTTCCGCCTCCGGACAAGGTACACCGACATGGAGTTCGACCGAACATCTTTCATTCCTCCGCACGAAGGAGATACAATCCTCCCCTTATCACCTTTCTTTTCACGCCTGGTCCGCCATGCGCACCGCAAGCCGCCTCGTCTGGCTGTCCGGGATGTGAATCTTGGATTTGAGAAGACGTACACCCAATTTCTCACCGATGTTCTTGCGTTGAGAAATACGCTACGCGCAAGCTTAGGAGAGAAGGCGACGAGGGACTTGAAAGAGGGTAAGGAAGTGTATGTGGGATTGCTGGCCGCTGGAGGCTACGAGTATGCCGTTGGATTTGTGGCTATTGTTGCGCTGGGAGCGGCGGTGGTGCCAATCAGTATGTTAGACTTACTCCCCTAGAGACCGTGTCTCCATATGGAGATCCGGGTCGGCATGGAGAGGAGATGCTAACAAGAACTCAAATTAGCTCTGCTCCTCCCCGTCCGCGAGGCGTCATACTTTGTGCTTAAAGCTCGCTGTGTTGCCGTCCTTGCTTCCGCCGCCGGTCGAAACCTCGGTGATTCACTGAGCCAGCATATCAAGGCCGAGAAAACCCTAGACGTTTGCTGCATAGCCATCGCGACATCCTTTCAGCCCGTTCCGCTCGCACCAGAAGAAATTTGCCTCTCAACCGGCCGGTACCTGGATGACAACGCCCCTGCCGTTGTGATTTTCACCTCCGGCACCACTGGACCCCCCAAAGGTGCAGTGATGAAACGTGCCTTCTTGCATGATTGTTCGGAAGAAATCAACAGCCACTTCAATATCACCGAGTTAGACGTAATCTTGCACGTGTTGCCAGTGCATCACGCCACGGGTGTAGGGATTAATTTCCTTCCTTACATCTTCGCGGGTGCGTGCGTTGAATTCCGCAGTGGTGGTGTGGATATCCCATGGCTATGGGAGCGATGGAAACAGGGCGGCGTGAGCGTATTTTCCGGCGTTCCGACCATATATTTGCGCATGATGCGGTACTACGAACAGAGACTGGCGCTTCTTCCCGAGCAGGAGGTGAATATGTACATCAAGGGCGCCAGGTCATTGAGAATCTTACTCTGTGGCACATCGGCGCTGCCAGAGCCCGTGCAGAACTTCTGGAGCGGGGTTCTCGGTGGAAACAGTCGGATTTTGACGAGATACGGCTCGACGGAAGCAGGAGCGATCTTTAGAACACCTTTGGATTGTGAGGATGTACCAGCGGGGAGTGTTGGCCATCTTGCTCCCGGCGTCACCATCAAACTCTCTAACGGGGATGAAGGTGAGATCTTGGTGAAGAGTCCTTGGATGTTTGCGAAATATTTGCATGATCCTACCGCTACAGCCGCGGCACATGATGCGGAAGGATTCTTTAAGACGGGCGATATAGCCCGTCGCGAAGGAAGAAACTATTTTATCATGGGACGGTCATCCATCGATATCTTAAAGTCTGGCGGGTATAAAATTTCTGCTTTGGATATTGAGCGAGAAGTTCTCTCGTTGCCGTACATTGGTGAAGTCATGGTCGTCGGTGTGGATGATGACGAATATGGTCAGCGTATCGCTGCAGCGGTGACATTGCGCGATGATCAGAAGATATACCGATGCAGAGGTAATGGAAATGCGGGGAAGAAATTAACTATTTATGACTTGAGAAGGGATTTGAGGAGCAGGCTTGCCGGATACAAGATGCCTACGATTTTAAGAGTTGTGGAGGGAGAGCTGCCGAAGAGTGCGACAGGGAAAGTGGTGAAGAAGGTATTAGGGCCAAGTTTTTTCACTGATAATTATAGGAATGATGTGATGGTGCAGGTGTGGGAGAAGTCAGGCCGGCAGGCTCAAGGAAAATTGTGATCGGACGCTTTCCTCCTGTCACATATCGTCAGTTAGAGCGAAACTGTTGTCATAGTCGGTGAATTAGCAACTTGTGCATCAAGGAGTTCTGGCCTCTAGAAGTACTTTTTGCTGGCTCAGTTGAGAGAATGTGATAAACTATTCTTCATCAGTCCAGATAGGTCGGAGAGTAGAGCCTCAATTCAAGATAATGCTTGCTACAGCTCGAAGTCAAGTCTACCACGGTGGCGTAAGTCCTCAAACTTTCCAAGGAACTTTCACCAGCGAATAAATAGAAATATAAGACCCGCACCCGAGATGGATTGTTACTAGTATGTTATAATTTTGGTGAGAAAATTGCACTGTACTGTTCTTATTAGACTTGGAAGTTTGTTTCGGACTTATCCCACTACATCAAATCTTGACTTTTGCCGCTGTGCTTGTCTCCCGACTGTGCACATAACTTATCCGCTGAAACTTTTTAATTGCCTCTCCCCACAGTTCAGCCCGCAAAGTACCATACACCCTACAAAACGACGCACAGTCATTAGCAAGTAAATCTTCAGGATCAACGTTCTAGGAAAGACACTCACCCCATCTTCGCCTTTGGCGCCCACTTCTGGGCCAAGTCCATGGAAACATCAAACATCTGCTCCGGTTCCGCAATCGCATCCACAATGCCATCCTGGAGAGCCTCCTTGCCCGTCCACCGATGTGCTTCGAGCAACATCTTTCGCGCAACCTTCGGGCCGAGCTTCAAACGTGGCAGGGCCCCAATGCCGTCAAAGTGCAGACCAAGATTAACCGGAGGCATGGAGATGAAGCCTCGTTTGGAATTCATGACACGGTAGTCATGGCAAAGCGCAAAAGGGCAGGCACCGCCAAAGGTGTGACCGGTTAAGAGGGCGATAGTTGGATACGGGAAGTCAAGGATCGTGTAGAGCATCTTTGACCCATCAGTAGATGTCAAGAAGACGACAAGTTTGACTCGTTTATGACACGGAACGTACAGGATAGAAGCCATCGGTATTTGCAAAGGGATTCTCATCTTGCTCATCCAAGTCAAGGCCCTGGAGATTCACAGAGGCAACATTAGTGTTCGATTCTGGGTACAACGCCTGATAATCATACAGTACACCAGAATTTGGCATCACTGCCTCTTGTGATTACCGCTCCTTCGGAATCTGGTCCCAGAATCCGCTGAACTGTGCGGAACGCCCTAATAATTTCCTGACAATACCAGGAATTGAGCCTATTCTCTGGCGGTTTTTGCATCGTGATGACGAACACATTGCCATGTCGGGTAAGGCTCAGATTGCGGAACTTAGGAATATCTGCCATTATTGATTATTGCGGTTGGACTAGCGGGCGCGAGGAATTAATGATAGAATATGTTGATGTTGAACACAGTCCTCAAAAGGACCAAAGTATGGGAGCTCACGGGGTAGCGGGGCGAATAAACAATGCAACTCGTTCCCGCATAAGCTACATGCCTCTTGGTGGAACATCTGGGGTAGCTCGTGTTGCTGCAGCCAAAACACACCCACGGCCCGAACCAAGCGAAGAGCCGAAGAACCGGGGTGGGGGAAGTGCCGATATACCACGTGATCGGGATCTTGGCAGATTAGTCATTTGAACCGAGATGGCCCGTGCACTGCCGGGGTGTTGGGCTCAGGTCGTGAATATACCGACGTCCGTTCCGTCACCATGCGACGTCAGTGTTCCAATCCCAGTCTCTTAAGAGCCAGTTCCCAATTCCTTCATACTGATTATACAACATCTCATCGGTTATTTCAGTTGCTTCACCTCCCATGGCCACTTGCGTATTGTGGTCAATCACTGTCGCTAACGGGAGGTACTCTTCTAGCGCAGCAGCAGCGTCCATCGGTGTTTTCAACTCCGCCAGGATACCTGCCGTCATCATGTCTGAAACAGTCCGGGCATATTGATCGTCTTCTGGGCGACCAGATTCCACCATCTCGTGTGGGTAATTCGCTAACATAACGTCACCAAGACGACACAGGTCTGTTCCGAAACCACTGAAACATGCCTGCTGGTCGGGGGTTAGTGGAGTTGGCTGTGGTCGATCTGGCGGTCTGGCAACTTTCGGCGCCTCATCAAGGATGCTCTGCATGGCCTTCAAGCTACCGATGGCAGAGGGCCATCGCTTCGCGAGTTCCTTTTGGGAATTATAAATGATGCGGAGGTCCTGCTCCGCCCTCTCCCAGAGATGCGGGTATGGGAAGCACGACATAAGACCGACTCCAGCCGCCAGGAGATAGAAAGTGAAAATTGGGCCGAGAAATCGAATCTCATCGCGTGCTAAAAAGTCTTCAAATATGCCGGCAATGAAAGACGACGCAAGGATGGCAGCTGCTGACGGGAGGTTCGATGGTGAGATTGGTCGATAAAGGATTGCGAGGGTGATAAAATACGGGACATGAAGCTGACGAGCTTCAAAGTTGTAAGGCATCAGTACAAGCCTATGGGCAGGTGCACCCTCGGTTGGGCTGTATCTTCGGAATAGGCGAAGGGACTCCGGTAATTCTCGAGTCCATCGGTAAAGTGCATTTTCAATATTTACTCGCTTCTGACGAGATAAACTACGTCGACAGTAGCATTGCGTGAGGTCCCCAAGGAGGGCTGAAATTTCCACATATACGATGAAAAGCTGTCCATTTGAACTGCAGCCATAGAAGTCTTCCGGGGTTAAAGGTTTGACTTCACTGTCATCCGGATTAATAGCGCGAGGACGACCATGTCCTGCAGATATTAAGCAGTCTCGGGCCTGTAATCGGCAGTTAGGCACCCGAGCTTAGCATATAAGATAAGCGCGAGCTTAATCCCAATCTCAAAATTAGTAAATACAATACTTACATATAGGGTCCACCACAGCCTCCTACGCAGGGGGGCATCTCGGCCCGGCGGTGGTTCTCTATGCAGCCCAATTTGATAAGCTAGGCCAACCCCGATCCGATTCCAGAAGCCACTCGTATTAATAGATACGTGTTCCGGACCCTCGGGGTTATACCAATGCAGGATACACACGGCGGTGATGACAGTGATCGTGTTCTTCTCATAGCCAGACCAAAACAGTGCTCTTGCTCGCCGATAAAATTCGTTCGACGAAGCGTAAGCAGTGACAGCTGGCGCTGAGGAGACTCTACTTGCAGCGAGAAAGACAGCCTGAAGCAATAAAATGGATGGTTGATGGCCGGTGCGCTCTGTGAGCCAGCTCCGTTCTACGATGGGCATCCATGGCGAACATCGCTTCATGAAGGTGTCTATGAGCCCCTCCCGGACGGCCCGTGGTGGAAGATCGAATGCGTGCTGCAGATGAAGAATTCTGAGATCTTCTTCGGTAAGAGATTCTGTCGCAACGGCCGGATATGCCTTTGCTCGATCCTCATTGACCGGAACCTCCCCGCGAATATACTCATAGCGACCCAGGTACGTCGAGTTCGGAGTACTTGGGCCGTAAGCACGAGAGTCTTGCGCTGGCTGTGACGGTCGAGCGAACCCTGATGAGGCTGCGTTTGGATACAATGTCGATCCTTCCGATTCCTGAGCAGCAGACGTTGGAGGGGTTTGATTGTGAGCCGATGCACCTGCACCGGCCGACGATTCCGATTGATGAGAAGGGTGTCCATCAGCAACAACCGAGCGCCGCTGATCCCATGGCAGATGGCCAGAGTCCCAGTTTGGTCGTCGCAGAGGCCCAAGGCTAGGAGTCTCGTGCCTTATTTCCACTTTTGTGGTTGCTCTCGATCCCGAGACGGCATCCTCACGTTCGGCAGCTGTCTTGCGACGTTTGCGTTTTCGCTCGCGGGGACTACAGGAAAAAGGATGTCAGACCCCAAATTTCAACATTAAATTAGGGGGCAAGAGATGAGAGAACTCACGAGCAAGTCCAGTGGTTCCTCGCACAGTTTAGACACTGTGAACCTCCTTCGGGGTATATGCACCGTATCTGCCCGAAAATACCATCGAATCAGCGCCCGACGAGGTCAAAAATTTCCATTAAATGGTAAATTAGAAAGAGAATGACATCTAAAATCATCTACCTTCTTTTTATTGCACGCAACACAGGCGGACGCTGCTCGAAGACGCGGCGGGCTTTCGCCAGCCTTCCCCGTGGTAGGGACATTATTATGCACGGCAGCAGCAGGGGCAGTTGTAGTAGGCGGCGCCGGCTGCGGCACAGAAACCTCACTCATACGGATACGCTTTGTCCCCGAGTTTTCAACAATAGAACTGATTCAACGGATACTATGGAAACAAGAAGCTTGGGAGCAGAAAGTGAGCGGGATATCAGGCCGACGGCGGATGTTTCCTCGACCGGAGTTGGGGCGATCGGAGCTTTGCTGACTTTGGGCTGGTCAGCGTAAATTCTCCTGCCATGCCGACCTTCTTGGCGCCACCGGCATTAGTCGTATTGTACTGTACCTGTATCAGCGTCCGTGCCCAATTGCAACCAGACGCGACCTCTTCATGGAACAATCTACTAAGTGTTCGGGAAGATGCAAGTCATGAAGCCACAAAAATCAAGTTCTTACTTACCTTGGCTCTCTAGCAGCATCCAACACCATCTCCGAGATGTAGTGCACCTACTGCTATCGAAATGAAAGCCACAAATCCGAAATATACAGAGGTGCGGGATGTGATGTGGCGGTGGAACTCCGATGCCGAATATGGGGCTGTATTTTACAGCTAGAAGTCGACAATATAAACCGCGCTTCCGGGCTGGAGGGACGTGATCGCAGCCAAACATCAGCAGCCTGGTTAACTTTCGGGGCAGGGATCCCCACCTCACAGCCGGGAATTCCACACTGAAACTCGACTGACATTCTTTGTCAACGGCCGCTCTACGCCTGGACGTCCAGTGGCGCCCATAAGGCAACGTTACATGTTTCGCGTAAATCGTAAATTAACACACATGGAGGCGGAGAATCAACACATTGAAAGGAGCATAGGAGAGACTGCTTCAATGCCAGATAAATTTCTAAGATTGATGTTTACCAACTGCATGCAAGGTATCATCGGCAGCTGGATGCCCAATCCGATCCTACCCTATAACAGCAGTGCCAGAGAAAAAGATGTTTCCAGATATTCAATAGATACACGCCATTCTGCAGCCAAAACAATTGGTAGCAGTGGGACGGGCATCCAGTACGTCTGGATTGGCTGGTCACATTTCTATGCAACAGCATTGCTCTTAGCACGTCTTCGGCACAACCACAACCATTGAGAAAAGGCCGGATTGCAATTTGACATCAGTGCTGGTTCGTTGGCAAAAAAAAAAAAAAAAAAAAAAAAAATACTAGGAAAAGGTGTTGCGCGTTGCGCATAGCACGGGTTGCAAATCGTTGGATTATTAGCATCAAACGTACAACGAATTGAATATGTATGTATGGAAGGGTAGCGGGAAAATTAAGATTAATACCATAATATTGGCCAGACAATGGCACCGAAAGAATCGAAGAAGTGTATGTCTTGACAAGATGTATCAACATCTTGGCATGAAGGAGATTAAAGCTCGCCATGTCGCAAGGTTTGTTGCGAAGGACGAAAGTTGCCTTTCTTAAGTTCCTGGAAGGCTAAGTCAAACCGTGCACCCATCATCCAAGCGACGCCAAACTGCATAATGCGAATTAGTGCACGATACATATCATGATAGGCCTGCGGACTCAAGACGTACCATGAGGGAAGAGACAACAACTAGTATACCCACGAGTGAAACAACAATGAAGATAGTATCCCGTGTGGCTTCAGCAGCCTCGGCAGCCCTTTTCGCATCTTCAGCACTCTTCTTGTTACTTACTCTCCGATTGGCATCTTCTAAGGATTGAGTCGGGAAGATCGATTCGATGAATTTTTCGATCTGCAAAGAAATTAGCAACACAACTAGGATAAATGCTAAATTCGAAAGGTTCACCAACCTTTCCGCAAGCCATGCTAACCCTGAGGAAGTTCGGGTCTTTTGGAGTGTTCTTTTTGTGTATTGCTCGAGCGTATTGACGGAAGACATCACATATAACACGAACGTTTTGTGTTGACTGCCACATCAGTCGACAAGCCTGGCCCTTTGTAATTTTGATGTTACGGTCAAACATGGCTGGATTTCGGAAGCATAGCTCTAAAGTGGCAATGGCCATGGACTGGGGAATAGCACAGAAGTTGAAAACGCTTTGCTCCTTTAATCCTGCCAGGTAGTAAAGACAGTCATCCACGTGCCCAAGGGCATTCAGTATCATCTCTGCACCACAATTCACGGCTGCTTCGCGATTTTCTGGCTTGAAGAGGTCCTCCCACTTATCGACGTGATTTGACCAAATCTCCTTTGGCCAGAAACGACGATTATCGTCTTCATCCTCTCGCACATCGCGGATGATGTTGGTCTTTTGAAGAAAGAGACCCATGGATTTGAAAAGCTGCGGACGCTCGAGGAGCTGAGGCCGGGCAAATCCAGCCTCGACGAATAGTCTTGTTAAGCCCTCACCAACAAGCCCAGCAACATACCAGCAGTAAAGATCATATTCTTCCACAGTATTGACATTTACATTCTCAAACTCGGCTTTTCGACAGTAATCAGCCATCCCATTGCTCATTCTATCAGTGATATCCTTGATGATAGCCTTATAGGCGGGCTTTATTTTCTTAAATTCGGTGATAACGTTATGGAACTGAACCAGCAGTTCGCGGTCTTTCTCTTCGGGCCGATTGCCATCAAAAGTCCACCCGTCGACCTCTAAGAAGTCCTTGAAATTGCGAAGGAGTGGCTCCTTAACTTTCAGAGGTATAGAGGTATCATCTTCGATGGTGTCTAGACCACGAAGAATAAGGTAAAACAGGCAAACAGGAAGAAGGAGCTCAGGATGTAGCTCCATGATCACAGCGCTGAAGCTGCGACTCGTGAGTTTCAGGAAGTGGTAACATTTCTTTTCGCTCTCTGTTTCATTTCCTGTGATTCTAGAGTGGACAGGCTCATGCCATACTTTCCTAGGCGGCGTCAGTGTACGCGAGTAGTGTTACAATTTCGAGCTGTAAATACCTACCATTGGATGATTGATCTGAGCTCTTGAGGGTGTGAGAGAAGATAGAGGGCTTGGGAGAAGGAAACCATGATGACCAGCAGGGCACCAGAAGAGCAGCAATTGAGAATATGTCACAAGATGAGGTTATGGAGGAGGTTCGCTGGGAGCCTACCCTTGAGATTAAAACAGATCGAAAGGGGGAATCATTCAAACTAAAATGAACATAACTGAGGACATTTACATATGGATAAAGGAACCAACAGCACTAAAAATACAAAACAGACAAAATATTTATGACATTGACTGTGAAGGGTGAATTGATGGTGAGAGGGACTCAAAGTTGTTGTGGATGAAGGAAGGGGGAAGAGAAAGGGAAAGGAAATGAAGAGGAGGAAGAAAAGAATTTTGGTTTCCCGAAAGCAGAATTTAGCGAGCAAGTTTGGGCGGTTCAGCGCAGGTACGAAGAACCTTGTTACTAATCCGGCCGCGCGTGAGGAAGACGCTGATTGGCAGAAACTCTATCAGTCAAGCCAAGCCACATCTTGGCGTTTGGTCATCGTTATCCAGCCGTTTAACACATTTCACTGGAGCTTTGGCCATGGTAGCTATGATGAATCAAAAGCTAGACAGAATTCCAGAAACATATTATATGGCCCGTCAATGTGAGAAAAATGCAGTTGAATCCCATGCATTAGCACCCTGATTAAATTTACTGCTGACCAAAGTGGAAAAACGGTCTCAAAACAAGAGGCAGAAGAGCCTAGTCCAACGCCTGCAGCTCTAACAAGACGATTACACAGGCTATCTAAAGAGGCATCTGGCCCGCGACATGAAGCCTATGCTGGAGCACATACTCCGCAGATGCCTCTCCCATCTTCTCCTTGGCACCCGCATTGGTTTTCGTCGAATCAACACGCTCTCAGAACCTTGGTTTGGACAGCAAATATGGACCCTGCCTGGCATCGTCTATCTTACTTTGTCCTCCGTTTCATCTATAGAATCGAGAATCTTTCGCTCGTCCACGACAACTCTATCCGACGACGCTTCACTGTAGTTGGAAACTGCTGGCGCAATGCATAGCCCCCTCGATGGAGGGACAGAGATCAGGAGAGATATGATGTTGATCAAATTGCTTCAATAGAGGGTATCAACACCTTCATTGTAAGTAGATATCGAAGTGCATAAATTGATGCTTGAGGCTAAGCTCAATTAGACAGAAGAAAAAAGCCATGAGATCAGGCTTTAAATGTAAAAAATATATAGCCCGTGGTATAGGCACTAGGCGCATTGTTCCAGTTTTCAAAATCAGACAGGGTCATAGGATACTGTCTGACTTCGGCTTGGCCGCATGCTAATAGTCAGCGCAAAATATTTGAAAACAAGCCATGTGCATATCGGACAGGTAAAGCGCTGCCTACTATGGCATATCTTGTTGAGAATCCAAAGCCAGTCTTTCGGCAGTTTCGTGGAGGGTGCAGTAGTGATAGTTGCGCGGGAAGGCAAGTTCATAGGAGGGAAAAGGGCGGTTCAGAGAGGTGCATGGGATGTGAGTCGAGCCCTACCAAAGAATCGTAAGTGACGCAATGTAGTTCGAAGGGCAGCGTAGAAAATGAGCTCTAGCTAGGCTGGCCTCAGCCAGCTAAGGGACAGCTGAGCCTCTTAGAAATGGAGGTCCTGAGCTCAGATTTTTTTGCAGGCTCCGAAGACAGGTGCACAACGCATGGAGTAGATGGCAGAAAACGCCCCCCGACAAACCGACAAACGCGTTCTCAGTTGCATTTTCACGTGACTGCTGCGGCGACGTTCGCCCTGTGGCGCAGCAAGAAACAAAACAAAAGCGGTACTGCCGCTATACACCGCCTACAAAATGCCCCGCCCTGTGATGACATAATAATATTCCCTGGCCAATCACAGCCCCGGGCAGAATAGGAAATTTTGAGCAGCTGTGCCGAGCATATGACGACGGTGTTTGCTGCCACCGTTTCTCCCCAATATCGCTGCCTGCAAACGGCTTCTTTTCTCTTCCATTGTCCATTACATCTTCATTAATAACCCCAGTCTTCACTTAATCTGGCTTTTTCTCGTTTACACCTGACGGACAATTCCCCATTGCATCACATATCGACCCCAGAGATCTATATCGCATCCGTGCCCCACGCTTATCCTTGCAAATATGGTAGCGGATACCGCATATTATGATATCTTAGGTGTGCCACCCACGGCCACTGAACTTGAGATTAAGAAGGCATACCGAAAGTTAGCCATTACGACCCATCCAGGTTTGTTTTGATCGCTTTTATTACCGGGTTTAGGAGGGCTAGCTGACCAGGAGTCGCAGATAAGAATCCGGATGACGAGACGGCTCACGAGAGGTTCCAAGCCGTAAATTGCCCTGCTAATTTACGTGTCTGCTCCGTATACTAACGCGTTCAAAACTTCAGATTGGCGAAGCATACCAAGTCTTGAGCGATGAAGAACTGCGAAAGCAATACGACAAATATGGCAAGGAGAAGGCGATACCAGGAGGCGGATTCGGTATGCACTCACGCTCTGTGGATGAATATGTGCAATACGCTAATTTTATATCTGACAGAGGATCCGGCCGAATTTTTCAGTATGATCTTCGGAGGGGATGCTTTTGTGGATTTGATCGGAGAAATATCCCTCATGAAGGATTTGACACGCACAATGGATATTACTATGCAAGAAATGGAGGAAGACGATCTGGCTGAATCTGCAGAGGAGAAGCTCAAGATACACGAAGAGAAAGAAAAGGAAGCGCCGCAGGCGCAATCGTCGCAGGGACTCAGCACCTCCCCAGCTCCACCGTACGTCACCGATGAGAAAGAAAAAGAATCTGTTTCCTCTAGTGCGCCGGGGAGATCAATAGAAGCCGGATCGGGAACCAGCACTCCCCGACGTGTTTGGGGTCAGCAAGCAATTATGGACAAATCAGAGGAGGACGCGAGAATGGATGCCGCCGGCTTGAGTCCGGAAGAAAAGGAACTCAGGAAGAAAGAAAAGAAGAAGGGCGGTCTTACGAAGGAACAGAAGGAACGCCTGGCGGCATTCGAGGCCGAAAGAAAGAAACAAAGAGAAGAACGCGTCGACACTCTCGCCAGAAAACTAGTAGATCGTCTGAGCATATGGACCGAGACAGACAAGGGCAAAGACGTCACATATGCCTTCGAACAGAAGACTCAATTAGAAGTTGAAAATCTCAAGATGGAATCCTTCGGGCTTGAAATCCTCCATGCCATCGGCACCACTTACATCCAGAAAGCCACTTCTTTCCTCAAATCGCAGAAATTCCTCGGTATCTCTGGATTCTTCTCTCGACTAAAGGACAAGGGGACTCTGGCGAAAGAAACCTGGACCACTATCTCCACTGCTCTTGACGCACAAATGACCATGGAAGAAATGGCAAAGCTGGAAGAGAAAGGAGGCGACGATTGGACAGATGAGAAAAGAGCAGAGTATGAAAAGAAAGTCACCGGCAAGATTTTAGCAGCTGCGTGGCGTGGAAGCAAGTTCGAGATCCAGAGCGTCCTGCGTGATGTTTGTGATCAAATACTCAATGACAAAACCGTCAAATTGGAAAAGCGGGTAGAACGTGCCCAAGCGCTCGTTATTTGCGGAAAGATTTTCCAACAGGTATGCTATGACTTGATCTCCACATTCTCCTCCCGTAAATTTGGCTTTTGGGCTAACCCATGCTAATTTTTTCCCTGAACCAGGCCGAACGTGACCCCGACGAAGAAGGTGACTATATGGCATTCGAACAGTTGATGGCAGAAGGAATGTCGAAGAAGGGTAAAAACGAGAAGAAGAAAGAACCCAAGAAGGCGAAACCAGAATCACACCCGGAAGCCACCCCGTCATAAGGGGGTGATGCTTCAACGCTATGATAGAATGAGACAAAGCGTTCCAACCCGATTGGCTCTACGTTTTTCTTTTTTTTTAACCGTTGAATTCATTTATGCATATCCCACCATAGAGAGATACTGATTTTTGGCTTGCTTTGGTTTTATAAGGTTATTTTCTGATGATTCACGACTTCACTTCTCGAGTTTTCTTCTCGTGCTCTGGTATGAACCCTGACACCACTAAGCTGCATGACTGTCCTTCCAGCATGTATAATGTGGAATTGCAGGCTTTAAGTCTGAAGTCATGATAGCAAACTGCTAACAAGGACAAACATCATTTCAACGAGAAAATCAATTGATCTCTATCCCATTCTAAATCTCATCAAGCATGACACAGGAAGGAAAGATATGCACAATTATGGGTATCTTGTTTCTGCGATGTAGTGACGCAAAGTGTGGATGTAATGGTACAATGCGCAAGAATTAACACATGGAGAACAAAAGGTGATATGAAGGTAAAGGATGTGAAAAGAGGAACAAAGAAGCTGTGCCAGACATAGAACTCTCACTACTTCTGTTGTGAGGGTCCGGTCCACCACCCCAACCACTCAGAAATAGAAAAAAAATATACGCCACTGTGGTCGAAATAATCAGTACTATGGGGTAAAACTGACACCAGAGGCCCAACCGCTGTCCATTTTTTTTTGAGGGAAAAAAGAAATAAAATGCTCTCCTGCATGTGCGCCATATGCCAATGAATGGGGAATATCCAACAAAAAAGTGGAGTCAATGGGGAGTTTATACAGCCAAAGAGAATTATCCAGCTGTTTGTGGAAATGAATGGATAGGATTAAAAGAGAAAAGAAAAAGTGACTCTGATGCAGCCGCATAACAAGGTATAATTTTTCGAGTTCATTTCATGGGATGCCTTGTCAGCCTTCATGTACATCACCGTCCGATAATGGCAAGTTCGCCAAAACAGTGTCATCGGCGATATAACGCTCATCTGGAAACCCAGGCACTTCTGTAGTTGGGCTCAACAACGCCTTGCCCCCTTGCCAATCTTCGTCGATGTCGTCATGAGCCAGCACTCGACCGCCGATCTCGATATCACTGATGTAAACTTGATATTCGAGGGCTTTTCTACCCTCTGTAATTAAGCTTTCTGTCCATTCTAGGCACCTTCCTATACTTTGGCTGAGTTTCTGGCTGTCTATCAGGAGCTGTTGATGTCTAGCAAGGTCGTCCAGGAGGTGCTTCTCGTCCCGTGCGCGAGGTTGCTCTTCACCCTCAACGCCCCCATCAGGACTCCTCGTTTCATCTTCGGAGGAAGAAGCGCCATTCTCGGATTCCGAGGTGATATAATTGAGCGAATTAAACGATTCGTCACCAGCTCCATTATCAGTCTCACTGACGATAGAGAGCCCGCCCCCAGACACGGGGCGATGGGAGGTGGTGATGGAAAGTCGACCAGCGCGGCTCAATCGGCGATATCGCCGTAGTTCTGCGTTCTGCCTCCTCATTTCTCTCTCCAAAGTCCGATTTATAGCGAGTAAAGAAGAATTGCTGATCTCCAGATCCAAAACTTTCCGCTCCGTTCGTGCATTGGCTGCCAGTTCATTGGCGTTCTGAAGATTGTTATTTGAATCCTCCTTAGAAGGACTACCAACGCGCGGAAAAGGATGTAGAATATCACCGGATGTTGAGGATCTGTTGCTATCGGGAAGGGGGCTATGGTACGCAGAGCTAGCATTGCCATGATCACCGGCTACCAGTATCGGGTGACTTGTAGGACTCGTAATATGAGGCCGCGTTTGGCGAAAGCATTGAGATCCATCTATACTCGGAGATTTCACATGTGAACAATGACTCCTGGATCCCGGGGATGTGGGATTTAAACGCGGGGTTTGTAACAGAGGTGACTCCTGAGGATGTGACGAATGCAAACTGGATCGTTTTGATTCTCGAGGGTTCGTTGTAGGTTCTTTGGGCGAGGAGAGGAGCGGCTGTGCATTTTGCAATCTTGGTGATGCGATTGGGGACCGGAGTGCCGTAGGGACTCCTCCGCTTTGCGTTTTGCCTTTTGTAGGCCCTGGTCTCCGATCACTAGAGCTGCGAGATCCTTCAGCTACGCCGTTTGCGTACGTAAAATAACGTCCATTTGGCTGGATATTCCCGTGAGACTGTTTGGGGTCCGCTTCGTGGGATGAAATTGTAGATCGCGCGTCATCGGCATGGAAAAACATAGGGGCTCCAAGAGAACCGCTGCATGATGAAACCGGCCGAGACGGCGGGTTACCGTGCAGTAAGCCATTTACGACACTCTTCGGCCTGGATGATCGTGAGGATGGGCCGATATTGTCGCGCGGAGTTAGGGGGTTCTCAGAGGAGTTGCCTACGTTAGAGCGTATGGAATTCTGAGCGTGGGATGGAGTGCCTGATGGAGAGGAGGAAGCGGAGAGAGCATCTCTCCGGGAGTTCCTTGACCCCGAACGGGGTGTGATATTGGAGTTTAGTCCTCCTGACGCATGGGATGTATTCTCTGAAGAGCGAGATGTGTTCGGAATAGGGGCATCGGCATGTTGGAATTTGCGGTTCGAGTGGGTGGAATTGTATCCAGCTAGCTTAGGAGTCAGGGGTGCTTTGGCGGTCCTGTTGAACGCTGCACTCATTGATGGAGTGAAAGGTTTGTTCGGGGGATTGTTTTGTTTATCCAGAGGTCGCATTGTTGTTTCGCCTGAGATTAAAGTCAATGTGAAGTGCAGGTGAACTCGCGGGATGACATTGCGAGATTTTGGGCAAAGCAAGGAACATGATGGCCAAAGCCCACAATAGCGGTATGGAAGACTTCGTGTCTATCTCTTTTCAGACAGCAGAAGCCCGCAAACCATTGGATTCACTTTGGGAGTTGGAGAGGTTTGGGGCGACACACCCTCCATAAGGTTATTATTATTAGGCGTTGCCGTCATTTCACGATGCTCCTCGCGGTTAAACCCGAAGTGGTCTAGCGGCACCCGTCCCTCTCACCACGCGACGGAGGGCTCCACGGGAACTCGGACGAGCTACCACGGATCCTGGAATGCTCGACGATGCGGTCCCTACGGCTTTTATCCAACTTTAGGAACCCTTTTGCTGATGCCATTTTTGCCGAATTACATATGACACAGCTGCTCCTAATTGGGTCCACGGAACTTGGGCGTGTCGTTACATGGTCACTCTTCTCCATCTGCTCACAAAGCTTCAGCCGGAGCCTCCAGGTATTTAGGTATAGTACGCGTTTCGAATGGCTTTACAATATTCCGACTCGTTGCTGTGCAAAAGGTCTGGCAAGTGTTTGTTTGCAGACAGCCTTGCGAAAGTAGAAGTGTAGCCCTGATACAAAACTCAGGTTGAATGAA
The DNA here is from genome assembly GCF_000149335.2 of Coccidioides immitis RS. Taxonomy (NCBI): domain Eukaryota; kingdom Fungi; phylum Ascomycota; class Eurotiomycetes; order Onygenales; family Onygenaceae; genus Coccidioides; species Coccidioides immitis. Next base: position 2,213,490 of record NW_004504308.1, on the reverse strand, counting down.
CCTTATAGTTAGGGCAGCTCACGTCCTAGCTGAACAAACAGGGCGCATTCGAGAGTCTATAACATTCGAATTTAAGAGACGAGCAAATGTGACTGTGAGGAGACAGCGGGTTAGACATTCATGTCTCGTTACCTAACATTCACCATATACACATTGCAGCGCTGATCCAAATACATCTCTCATTTTTCAACCTCTTGTATGTGCTCCGAAGGGGCGTTAGGGGTAACACTAGTAGATTAGCCGAAGAACATGCGCTTACGCGGGGATTCTCGATTAAAAAAGTTCTCTCCCGCTCGCTTTCGTTGAGGCGGTGGTATGGTCTCATCATAGATTAAAGTCATATCAACGGCCTCTTTGATTGTATCCTTTGAAAGGCAAAAGTCCACATGTTGGTTGAACGCCATATCATCTGCTCGTTGTGGACATGAGCAGATAGGACATGTCCAAGTGTCATCGTTTGTGCTCCGATTTTCGCTGGCTGTTGGCTGAGCTGGGCTATCGGCGACTTCAGCTAACTCCTGATGAGATGATTCAAGGTCTTGACTCAGCGCTTCAAGGCTTTGAAGATCCTCAGTTCTTTCCTCCCGGGCTGCAGCTTCAAACTCTTCTTCGGTAGACATCACTTTTTCATTAGAAGCACCACTCATCGAGTCTATTAATGATTCGGGTGCGCCTGCCCCCTTTACACCAAAGAAATTAATGTCAGGTCTCTTTGTGCTAACAAGATTGGTGCAGCGAAGCCCCATTAAACGAATCTTCAGATTTGGCGTCTCTTTGTTAATTTTTGTCAGTAAAGGGAGTGCGTACTTGTAGAGATCATCTGCAAGGTAAACGGGTTTGGGTGTCACCACCTGTCTTGAGATAATCTCGAAGGTATGCAGCTTAATCTTTAGAACTAGCGTTCGTCCTTTGAATTCAGCCACACGCAGGTCTCGTTCAAGCTCTATCGCAGTTGACTTGAGTTTGTCTTGAAGACTGGCAAATCCTTCCAAATCTCGGAATGTCCTTTCGGTCCCAACACTTTTCCTTTGGCGCTCTTCAGCAGGTGCAATGTCCGTTCTCCCAAGCCCCAAGTAACACTGCATCAAAAACTGGAATGCCTTTTGTCCAAATAATGTGGCCAACATTCCCCTAAGCGAATAGATATCGCTGCACATCTTAATTCCTACCGCTTCTAGTTCGCGCTCGAATACCCGTCCTACGCCATTCACTTTCCGTACTGGGATTTTAGCCATGAATTCCATGATGGCCGCGCGATCACTGGGAACGTAAAACTGTCCATTAGGTTTATTCCAGTTAGATGCAATTTTCGCAATTTTAGCGTTCGCAGCAATCCCCGCAGAGACCGTTATTTTCGTCTCTACTGCTATTTCGTTCCGCAGTTTCTGAACGGCCTCTTGTGGCTCCATATTGTTGGTCAGGCAGTATTCCGTGATGTTCAAATATGCTTCATCGATGCTGGCACTCTCAAATTGAGGATCATAATTGGCGAGAATGGCTCGAATCTCCTTGGCTTTAGCAGTATATTTCGCATAATTTTGAGGGAGGCAAATCAGCTGCGGGCATAGCTTTTTAGCAACAAAGCTTGCCATGCCACTTCGGCAACCGTACTTTCTGGCAACATAATTGCAGGTAGTCAGGACTCCTTTCCCCACGGCCATCGGAACACTCCGTAATTCCGGTCGGTCCAACTCCTCCACTGCGGCAAAGAACGCATCGCAGTCAAGGTGAACGACAGTCTGAGAGAGATCTCGACTCAGTTCCAGTTCTGCAATGTATTCGTCCGCTCGACGGGTATGTGCTGTAAGATCCTGCTTCTCTAGCTTTTCTTTCTGTGCCAAAATGCGACTGATCTTCTCTGTAAGTGCCTGGTCACGTAGTCTTTCATGATTAAAGAATTTAGACCCCTTGGACGCTTCGTAAATGATTTCTGAAACCTGATCGCCCGTTAGCTCAAGTTATCCCGCAGCCCTCAGCAGGGATGACCGCTTGCGACGTACTTTCTGTTGGTCAACTTTGTCCTGGCCAGCCTTTGTCAGTGAGGGGCCCAGAAGGTGATATTTCAGCGTCTCGTCAGATTCGTTAGATCTGGGTTGTAGGGGAGCGTCAGCATTCTCCGACGCGTTCATCGTGCTGCGGACAAGATGCCATAACTAATATCGACAGCACGGAGTACAATTCCAGAAATGACCCTATTTGCGCTGCTGCCGACCCATTCCCACATCTCCAGATTTTCTGACGCGAGAGATCGACGTGTTCGGCCAATTTAATTAGTTTTGGTGTGGGCCGGTTGTCACGTGATCACGCGTCTCGGCGTGTTTCGCTGAATTGGCACGAGGGGATTTGGTGAGCAAAGAGTAGCCATCCCCTGCTGCCGTCCTCCAACTATAGAGAGGAGCCCAGACTATGGTAAAGTGATCTTGTCAATATGTGGATCCTGTCATCAGACGGTGACTTTCTTCGAGGTGCGTTCTGTCAACTCTTCTCCCAGCTTATTTGAGCTGACCATCCACCAGGGAAAAGGATATGGCTGAAACCTGGAAAAAGATATCTCTTCGGTCGGGTCCAGGCTGGAAGTATGTCTCCCTATTTGTTGGTTCTGTGCTAAGGAACTGATTTCAGAGTAACACAAATTTTTTATAGCTACCCATGCAATCAACTCCGCGACCATTTCAAGACACCATCTCGTCATTGAGGTTGGACGTGTTCAACAGGGAGACGGCGTATGTTCTCGCGATTTCATAATGGGCCTAAAGCTGAGAGATTACGTAGGTGCACATTCACGCGCGCTCCAAGCTCACCCTCACCGATCAGAAGTCAAAGTGTGGCACCATCATCGATGGTGAAACTATCAAAGGCACATCCAAGGAGTTGAGCGGCCGGGATGAATATTCAGTTGTCCTGGGAAGATATCCGCATCCGCTAAAGTACGTGGCATACATTCTATTCCGAATAATACTGGACCTATCTACTTATGTCTCTACATCTGATAGGATAAAATGGTGTCCCGTTGTCCTGAGCTTCTCGTTCGGCTCACAGGAAGAAGACCCCTTAATCCATGCTCAATCGCGCCTAGAAGATCTGGACATCAAAACCATCCTTCCATATATTGTCGACAAAACAACTCATGTTGTGCAGAAAAAGCGTAACACTGCCAAGGGATTGCAAGCGCTTATCAATGGAAAACATATCGTTGACCCGGCTTACATTGAGCATCTCGTGTACGCTGCAACTTCCACCGAACTCGAGCGGGAAGAGGCCCTCTGTCCATTGGAACTTGACTTCGATGCGGCGTGGCCAGATCCGACGAAGCACCTCCCACCTCGGGGAAAGGAGACAACCGACTTACCCGATTCCGCCTATGAACCTCAGCTGGAAAGACTAGATGTATTTGAAGGTTATACCTTTGTCTTCTGCGATAGCTCAAGGTTCGAAGAATTACAAGGCCCGATTACCAATGGCCACGGCAAGGCGCTTTTGTTCAAGGTCGAACCTGAAAAAACTACCCCACAGGAGCTTATAGACTATATGACTCTCGCTTCTGGTAATAAAGGGCTGGCTCGTGATTTAGACGGTAGCGGCGGAGTCTTATTAGTACAACCTCGAAAGAAGAGGCATGAAAAATGGTTTGAACGTTTTGAAAATGAAGTTGGCCGCCTGACAGGCCAACGATCCATTGAACCCGGCGAATTCTTAGATTCAATCTTGCGAAACAATGCATCAAAACTTTATAAACCTTACAAGCCGTTGGTTGTGGAGGAACCTACTGCTGAATCGCAGGATCAAGTGATGGAGGACCCTGAAGAATTGGCACCTTCCAGGCTTGCAGCTACCTCGACACGGGCCGTAACAGCAGAAGAAACTCAGAAGAGCCGCAGACCTACCAAGCGCACACGGACGCAACAAACCTATGTTCCTAAATTCAAAGATTTTGATGATGGGTTTGACATGGAGTCTATTCCAGTTTATACTCTTGAGGCAGAAGACGTCCCTGAAGAGCCGTCCCAGGTATGTATGAACGGTGTACGCTAAGGCGCCCAGTATCTAACACACGACCAGACTACCGCCATGAATCCGATGCCAGATCAATCAGTACAAGACCAAGAAATGTCAGATGTAGATGATGGAGTGTCAGAGCTTCTACCAGGAGCCACTGCTATGAAACAGCACTTCAACGGTCGAACACGCCGTGCGGCTACGCCGCCACCGCAACCACCGCCTAGATCGAAAAGGCCAAAGTTGGATGTGATCAAAGCAGTGCGGCAACATCGTGAAGCGGAGGATCGCGCTGCGATGGCACGATGGGAAGAGGAAGAGACTGCGGCGATTGTTGATGGCATGGACTTGTCTCGTATTCAAAACCTTGCCATAATCGAGGAAATGCCAGTTCTCGAAAAAGCGCGGCCGGATCGACCATCAAATGGCGATGGTGATCGATGGGACGATCGCTGGAACGGTCGCAAGAACTTTAAGAAGTTCCGGCGTAAAGGCGACGGTGGCGTACAGCATAGGATACAAGCTATCATTGTTCCACTAGAAGAGGCTAATAGGAGGACATTTGATGCTGGAAGCGAGCATCGTAGTTATAACAACAGCCCGAGAACCGAGCGGCATCTGTCTGTCGTGCAGGAGTCAAATGATACTACGACAACATCTCAACCTTCCTCGCAACACACCGCATTGAGAGCAAGGAAGCGATCACGAACAAGAGATTCGGACAGTGAAGATGGGCTGAGGTTCCGCTTTCGGCGGAAGAAGCAACGGTGACGACAAAAAAATTCAGCGGCTACAGCTCGCAACTCCCTACACGACCAGCAAAACGTCACAACAGTCAATGTCTGACGTCTAATAAGCAGCCACATCAACAAGGACGTCCAAAGAATCCTCGCCAAACCCATCGCCAACTTGATCTATCGCCTCCTTACTTCACAACCACGTGATGGCGAAAGACAATCCATAGGGTGCCAATAAAGCCAGTAAAACGACTCTGTTAACGATGCTAGAGGAAGATGAAAGCCGGTCTCTTCTCTAGACTCCGGATAGTCCCACTTTCCCTCATTAACTCCTTACCATCTAGTAGGAGTGTGAGTTGACTCTTGAAACCTACCTCGGAGCAGAGGATGATGAGAATAGCAAAAGCTAAGAGTTGAAGCAAAAGAAAGGAACTGAGGAAGCCATATTGGATTACTCTCGAGAGGGCTGAAATTGCAGGCGGCGCTAAAATGGATTCATTGCCCTGTTGTCTTCCTATGGCTTGAAGATGAGACGAGGATGTTGGATTCACTTCTCCATGTCACCGCTCGTTCTTAATAGGCGGAACTGGGGTGTAGTAACCCACCAATGTGTTATGCCTTCGAAAAGGCTCAAAAGGAGATCCTTTTGAAACTACACAAATACACAAACATATATATTCTGCATTTTGCTATAAATACACTGAAATATAAAACATGTACGGAGTATTCCGCGCGTCTTTATCTTTTAGATCTGAACCTATCATTTTAGTTTTCACTGGAACATCCTCCCTGTACCGATTTATGCGCCTTAGGCACTCTCCTTCGCCTCCGCAGCTGTAGGTAAGTTGCCCGTCTTGATCATATCCCCCGAAGCAACGGTCTCTTCCAACTTTACCTTCTCCTCCTCCGTCGCTGTAGTGATGTCGACGGCGACCTCTTCGCCAAAGTTCTTGGCTATTTCTTCCAGACTCAGACGGGCGGTTTCGGGGAAGAAGAAGTATATCACTATCAAAGAAAATGGGTATTGGTATGTTGACCGCTTTATGAAGGAAAGAGAAGAATGAGGAAGCTTTTATCTTACCGGGAATGAAAAAAGCGGACCAGATGATCACAACTAGGTAGTATTTCCATCCTACGCGAGCGAAGCCAATAGGCGCGGTCTGGAGGAGGATGATGGTTGCTAAACGACGTCATTAGACTCTCTATGGGCATATTGTCAGAGCATGTAGCGCTTACATGCAAACTGGCCGAAAAGCGAGAAACCCATTCCAATAGGGCGGATCTCGGTAGGGAAAATTTCAGAGACGTAAATGTACATCGTTGTATCGCAGAATGTTCTGTTGCAGGAATGTCAGAAACGTTTGCGAAGGGACAAAGAGGGAATGGAGTTGACTTACCCCTGGAATGCTAGGTACAAGAAGATGAAGAATATGCCAAACCCGTTACCAACACGGTTTGTTGTGCCGGCGTATTCGGCTGTCATTGCAGCCAAGCAAGACGTGGTGATGAAGATGCCCACAAAACCGACAATGTACATCATTCGGCGGGAGTTGACCTTGTCATGAAGCCACGCCCCGAGTGGATTGTAGATCAGGCCTTACGCATCGTCAGTGAGTGGTACCCATCTGAATGAATTATCGATGAATACATACCTGCGGTTGTGAGCCACAGTGCGCTTAACAACAAAGGCATATGACCAGTCATTCCAAGGTTAGTATAGAGGATCACAGCATAGTTATTCTGACGATCAAGATCAGTTAGCTATCCTCATTCCCCAGGCAAAGTCTGGTCTCAAAACCTAGACTCACAATGATAAGCGGACCACCAAACTCAGCACCCCACTGGGTCAAGAATCCAATAATCATTCTCTTCCGATAAGACTTCTTCTTGAGCACTGCCATCCAGAGGCTAGATCCGGTAGCAGCGAGTTTCTCTGCTTCGAGCTTCACCTGTTCCTTGCTCTGATAAAATTCCTCCTTCGCCACGAGATCCTGAGGATCGTCCTTTGACTGTCTGAGACGGCGAAGGATCTCCCAAGCTTCGTCATACTTTCCTTTAGAGATTAGCCACCTGGGTGATCGGGGCAGCCATGGAGAGCCAATCAACAGAAGTAATGGACTCAGGATTTGAAGGCAAAGGGGAAATCTCCAGGCAAACGACGGATTCACGCCCGTAGCGAAGTAACACCCATAGCCGACCCAGCCAGACAGCATGTATCCGAAAACAAGGAAAATTGCATGGTGTCCTACCAGCCAGCCCCGAACGAATGGACTGGACATTTCCGCGAAGTACATAGGGCAGACAGTGACAAGAATGCCGATGGACGTCCCGGAGACGAAACGACCGGCTTGGAACATCCTGACCACCATTGTCAGTGCCATCGTATTGGAAAGTAAGCATCATACATAGAACTACAAGATATTTTTCCACAGAGGTATAACATACTTTAAGTTCGCTGCACCTCCCTGTAAGACACCTCCCAAAATTGCAAGAAAAGACCCAAGCTGGATATTAACCTTGCGGCCCCATGCTTCACAGGACCACATCATGAAGAGCGATCCGACCGCACCCCCGGCACTGAAAACACCGTTTGCAGTTGCGATAGCATTGGTAGTCACAGTGTCATATCCTGGTTCGCCCTGCATGGGCAGTTTGAAGAAGGAATACCATCCTGGCTGACCGATTGTGCTACTGATAACCGATGCGGAGTAACCATAGGTCTAAGATAGAAGTACCCGTTAGAAGGATTGAAGAGAAGAAGAGGTCGAAAATGATATCAAAAGCAAAAATAAAAATAAAGACTGTCTCAGAACATGGTACTAGTTAGAATACCTACCAGCGAGCCCAAGGCGACGAATGCAATTACGAGCCTGTTGTAACGGCTCGTCTGAGATCCAAAGTCGGCCATGGTGGGCCGTTGCGTAATGTAGATAGCAATAACTATCAAAAGCTACAAGGATTGAGATCGTGAATAGTAAAAAAAACCACAGAAACAAAAGAAAATCCGGGGTAGATATCGGGGGAATAAATATCATTGAAATGATGCCATGATGCCAAAGCACTCAATGAACGGCATAATTCGAGTTTCTCATGGCACTATTCCTTTCCCGCCTTGCATCGGATGACCTGTGGTACCAACACCGTCCTCATTAAGCCTTGAAAGGCGCCACAACCTAGGCAGTTATTAAATTCATCGAAATGGCTATCGGTAAGCGAATTCTAATGAAATGAGCATTGTGTCACAGGGTCTTGAAATACTGCTTGGCCGAGCCAAACAGTTAGTGCAGCGCTACACGACCTGCTAAAGCAAATCGGCGAATAGGGTAAAAATGAAAATTTTTCAGGCAATTTTGTCATGTCAAATACCTCAGCTTTAAAGTAAACCTGTAACTTGCCATGTTCAGCATTGCAGTAGCCATGCTCCTGAGCGCACCCTACCGTTCCTGCAGGTCTTCAGAGCTGTCTCCTTGGAAGGAGTACCACAGTGACATATGGCAGAAAACAACTAGGTAAGATGACAAAAGCTCTCCCGGGGAACCGGTGTTTGATATCCCGAGAGTTTTGGTACAATATTTTCCCCATAATTTGGCGGTAAACGTTGAACACGCTCGACTGAGTCAGACGTGGTTAGAGGAACAAAGCTTAAACGAGTATTCCAGAGTATATCAACCCACTTCCTCACCAATACAAGCAGTAATAATTGTGAAGCAATGGCAAGCAATTCGAGGCCCACTTGGGTCTCCACCTGTCATGGTGCTTGTAGGCTCCGAAAACCACGCGCTTATCCTGACACTCAGGGAAAAGTGGAGGAAACGTCTGAACCCACTGCCGAGGTGGTCCCCGAAGTCGCATAAACTGGTATAAAGCAATAGAGAATCCCAATTTTGGAGAAGTAACAAACCTTCCATGACAAGACGGTTCATGAGGTGCTCTCTTAGGCATATGCACGACTGCTGTTCTTGATAAATGCTGCAATTATGGGACCACCGGCTTCGTCCAACCGAGGCACTAACCGTCGACTTAAAAGTTTCCTGGATCCGGGTAAACTAACCAAAGTTCGCCCCCAAAACCTCAAGCGCGGCCAATTCAATGGTAAGATCAAGCGAAGCCCCAGGCGCAGATGCCCAGGAACGGAATAGTTAGTGCTGGCGCTAAACCATAATTTCGGGACCTGTGACCTTGAAGACGAAGGCTAGTCAGTTCATGATGTTATCGACTTTAGCTCTAGTTAGGCACTAACAGCTGCGCGCCAGCACGATTCTCAGCTCGCGGGTTTGCTATCAGAATCAAGGTGTGGGAACACTTTGCCGTGAAAATTCGCCGATTATAAGCGATCAGGGCCGACTTCCTGATCAGGAAATTATCAACGAAACCTCTTATTTCTCCGATTATCGGAGGAGCGGCATAGTAATCCGGTGATTTGTGCCTTCATGTGTAGAACATCTAACTATCCGGAAGCCGGTGGCCGCTTACCAAGTAGCACTTGTGTAACTTATAGGCTTCCAAGAACTCCACACATCACAGGTATGCTAGCTGCGCAAAATATGGAAAGCCTCTTGGATATGCCGCAAAGTTCTTATCGTCCTGCTCTGGATGCGGGGAAGCCTAGGCTGGGGACTCGTCGATGCTTGTTGGAAGGTCCTATGTCGAATAGATGTACGCGATGAAAACCTCCTTTGTAAACAACAAATCTATGTCACTGCCATAGTGATTCCGCCGCCTTGTTCGAGCCATGGACTCATCTTCATCTGCTTTCGATATTCCTTTCGACAAACTACCCAATCCCAAACAAGTTTGGGTTGGGAAGCCAGGGAGCAACGAAGAAGGATTGGGAAAGCTTGCCTTGCTCACCCCTGAAGTAGTAGCCAATGCAGCAAAAGAGATAAAGACAGGTCGACGTGTGACGCTTGGATGGGAAATGACAAAACTCGAACTGGCCAATCTCAATCGGCATCCATGTCAACACCACATTATCTCTCTGCTCAACGGGGTTGCATTCGACGATGTCTACGTTTTCAATCCGCGTACGTATCATCTCTCCCCCCATCCATATGTGTTTTCTTCCCCCGTCGCCTTTTGTCGCATTGAGGGCCTGAAAACTGACGAATTCAAAGAGCAAAGCAGTCAATGGGACGGGCTACGACACTTTTCACAAAAGATCCCTGCGACAGACGATAAACCCGCACACCGAGTCTTCTATGGAGGGACCACTGCCGCCGAAATATTAGACCGATCCACGGATCGGATCGGCATGCAGCACTGGGCTCGTGCCGGAATCACGGGCCGTGGAGTGCTCATCGACTACGCCTCGTGGGCCGAAAAGCATGGTATCGAATATACCACATTCTCCACACACCAAATTCGGCTCGGCGACATCATCGAAATTGCAAAGGAATGCGATATCACATTCCAGAAGGGCGATATGCTATTCATCCGGATTGGGGTAACCCACGAATGGGACAATGTCATGACGGACCAACAGAAGCGCGAATACTCGCTTCATCCTGCGCCAGAGCATGCAGGAGTCGAAGCAACGATAGATATGCTGCGCTGGATTTGGGATTGCAAGTTTTCCGCGGTAGCTGGCGACGCTATTAGCTGGGAGGTCAGCAGCTCCATCAGTCATGTTCCTTTTTCCCTCCTAACTAGAGAAGTCAACTTATGCGAGGAAGAAAAGCTGAAATCAGTCTTAGGTATATCCTCCACAGGATCCGGAGCTGTTTCTGCACGAATACCTGCTCGCTGGCTGGGGCATGCCAATCGGTAAGTGAAGACCAAAGAGGAGTTGACGTCTGAAGGTCTCAAAGAGGGACGGTGATGATCTCGTGATCTTCTCAGCCCTAACCAGGTTCATTCCATTCGCTCCTTGTACCGTGTCTGATAAGCGTATGATCTAGGAGAACTCTTTGACCTCGAAGAGCTTGCCCGCACTTGTAAAGAGCTCGGAAGGTGGAGTTTCTTTGTTGCATCCGTGCCGCTGAATATGCCCGGCGGAGTTTCGTCGCCGCCGAATGCAGTAGCCATATTCTAGAAGGGAAATTAACTCAACGCAAAAAGTTAGTTGGCGTAGTTAAAAAATTAAACATTCTAATTCCTCATTCCAAGCATGTGCATGAAGATAAACAATAAAACGAAAGCAAAAAAAGGAAACTTTCAAGTGCTCCCACTCAGATTCGAACTGAGGACCTCATCATTACTAGTGATGCGCTCTACCAACTGAGCCATAGGAGCTGCTTGCTTGATGAGGCTGTGCTCTTATCGGTATAACTATTGATCCGGTAAGCCGGCTTGGCGTGGCTTCGCGGGCTTCACTTTCTGAAACACATCCTGGAGGTGACGTCAACGGGTTGCTGCATTTTGCCGACGGTTGCATCATCAGAGGCTTCGCGTTGGCGACGAGATCGTCACACGCTGCGGCCGGTGCAGGGGTGCAGGGGTGGCAGAGAGTGCGGCAGGGCCTCTGTCAGGGTCCAGCAACACGTCGGTAGCCGCCGAGGATAAGAATACAGCAGCCAAAGCGCGTAGTTTTCGAATACTGGCCGGGCGCGCCTAGATCTGATCGGCCCTGACCATCAGATGGAAAGCAGCTTGCATCACAATGTGGCTTGCCCGTATTTAAGCTTAACGCTCGCTAGCCTTCCCGCTCCCGATGTACATCCGGATCTTGGAGTTAATTAAGGTATCACTTCTAGTAAATGTAGATCGTGGCCTTCGACTGCGATTCAATGACCGTTTTGTCGGATGTCCAGTTACGCTGTATTCTATTGATTTGAAGTTCGTTAAATGCCCTATAATCATTGGAATTGCATACATTGAGGACAGCCATACGGAGTAGAGGGGAGGGACAATGACCCCTGTCTTACAATCCACACAACTCTCCATATTCGCTCCCAGTTTCCAAAGTACCGGGAAACCACCAAACAATTAACTATTGAAGGATCTTGCCGTGATGATTGGGGCGCAACTCTATGTCAATGGATATCAATACTCCATCGGCCTGACCTAAACAGCAGCCCTGCCAACCGAACACCGCACATCGCTACCGTCCAAACGTCATTCCTTGGCTTAGGCAGTTGCATTTTCGGCGACTTTGGGAACCGGGCTCGGAAACCGGTCTTCGCTGACAAAGTCTCCCAGGGTTTCGATATCTTGCTTGCATTGCGGCGCCATATGTCCCGAAGTCCCCAGGCATGTAGTGCATTTTTTCCAATCCATGAAGTTTTGAAGATCTTTTGCACTCGTGAAGGATCCTCTCTCCAGAAAGAGCATAAGATACTTGCCATTTTCAAGGCTTGTCTCAAGCATGTTGTAAATGACATTAACAAAATAGAGAACTGCTCACAATGTGAAATCCAAGGACATAAAGAAAAAAGAGAAAAAAAAATTCTTAACCCGATTCCTTTGTCTCATTGCCAACAATTTCCTATTCCTCTAATGATGAACGTCCCTCAACATCTGCAGCATTCCGCATATCCACAACTTTAACACTTCGATCTTTATGGTAACCTCTCATCATTTGTTTATGCCTGGCGTATATTGGCAAATGGCTTTCCTTATCTCCTTATCAGGTGCCATGCGCCGGGCCAGTTGAACTAAGAGTTAAAAAAGAGTGTGGGCGAAGTCTCCTCCTCACAGACAGTTGAACAGGCTTATTAGCTTTGAAGAAGCTATATTCTAAGCATTCACTCGAAAGCTGAGCACTGCTTCTCCGTTAAGTGAGGTAGATATAAACTTCGAGACTGTCATTCAACAATTACTCCTCTGGGGACCAAAACAAAAAGCCCATTTTCGGCCGAAGAAAATCTTCCAGGAGAGCACCGAAATGCAGCTTGACAGTAGAACTTGCAACACCTGACTCTATCACCCAAAGCAGCTCCAAGGTCAGCTGAGGAGGAGGAGGAGGAGAGCAGCCGGGGGAGAAGAACAAAACGAAGGAAGCAGAGAGTGCAAGGCCGCACAAACAACCTTTTTATATAACCAACCAGGCCAAGCGAGACACACCCGCACAGGACATGCTAAACCGTACTGTAGCAGAAAATTAAGCGTTGTTACCCGGGCGGGCCGAGTACGGCCGAGTCAGTTGCTCCGTGCGTAACACCAGAATCGCCGAAGGAACCGCGCTTGGACAGTAAATACTAATAGCGATGCCACAACGCTCGGATAAAGCATGCAATCGGCCCTCCCGCAAGGAAAGGATGCACAATCACTATTCGTGATCTTGGTGTGGATCTTCGGCAATATGCGTTTTGGCCCCAGTCACATTTCCCGTCGGCAATGGACCGTATCAACATCAGCGTGTCTTCGCCGAGGCCGGTGCCGCGTCTCTTTCAAATTTAAAAAGCGCGAGACGCTGTTTATGACTCAATACCACAGGATATCTTGCCCCTAAGTCTTACGTTTTCTAGCTAGCTAAGATATATACATAAACATCGTAATAGCCCTCTCTAGAACAACAAACCCCAGCCGAACAAAACCAGAAGAAGTTCCCCACAATGCCCTGCTCCCTCCGCCGGCTCTCCAGCCCCGCTGACCTTGCTCGAGCCGTCGAAATCCAATCCATCACCTTCGCCAACAGCGCATTCTGCCGCACTGTCGGCGCCGCACCCGAAGGCAACCCGCGCGATCTCTCACCCTCCGACCGACACGCCATCCAGATATCCCGCCTGCAAGAAACACTCTCCTCCGACCCCACCTTCCATCTCATCGGCGCCGTCGACGATGAGACCGGCGAAATCATCTCCGTCGCAAAATGGTATACATTCCTCGACAAAGTCTCGTTAAAGCGGTGGAAGGAAGGTGTGAGGACGGGCGGAGACATGGAGATTCCGCGGGGCGTGGAGGAAGAAGGGTATAGGTTTGCCAAGGGGATGATGTTCGAGGGGAAGAAGAGGTGGTTCGGGGAGGAAGGGAGGGAACATTGCTGTGAGTCTTCCTCCCTCGACTGTTCGATTCCTACGTGCTTTAATAGGCGCTGTGTGCTCTCTTAAGGAACAGTACTGACTCTTGAAACAATCGACCACTTTCTTTTTCAGTTCTTGCCGTTCTCTGCACCCACCCCGACCATCAGGGCCGCGGTGCAGGCACCGTTCTCCTCAAATACGGGCTCGACATCGCTGACAAACACGGTGTAGAGTCCTACTTGGAAGCCTCCGTAAAGGGACAGCCTCTCTATGAGAGATATGGATTTGAGACTATAACTTTCCCAGACGGCCAGCCTGGGCGGTTGGAATTTGATGTCGGAAGGTTCACGGGTCGAGGAGGAGACGAGGGCGATTGGGTGCGCCTAGCGCTCATGACCAGAAAGCCGCAGTCGAAGAATTAGAAGGAAAGTTACGCGGCTTTGCTTTGGGAACTGGTGGCCGGCGGGACCGTGTATACCCGTTCTATATAATGGAACTTTCATCACATGTCGAGAGCAAATATGGGTTAAAACTGACATCCAATTGAAAAATTCCTTACTTGCACGAGGCTCCTTTACGGTGCCTCCCCGAGTCCAAAAGGTTCCTCTGCTTCATTACATCCTGTTCCAAAGGTACGCTCAAAGCACAAAGACAAACATATTAATCTGGTCAAAGTGTATCCCACATCAAAAAAAAGAATGTCTCAGCGGCTCAACCAGCCTGATACACCGCTGGCCCAGCAACAATATGCGGATTCAGCAAACTCAAGTTGAACGGCGTAACAAACAAGTCCAGATCCGTAACGGCCACAAATATTGTCCCGTTAATTGCAGGGTCCCCAGCATACGTATCAAATTCCGGCTGCGTTGTCTCCGCCGTCATTGGAATCGAGCGGTTGATACGCGTCAACGGCGAGTATGTGATATTCAACTGCGTCACCCACGCCAAGAATGCAGGTTCACCGGCCGTGGATGTGGTAACGTAGCTGTTGTTGGGACCGACGTGCATGCCCGGCTGCTCCCAGGAGATTGCCACGGGTTGTCCTGGTTCTGTGAGCGGGCGGGTCCGGTTTCCTGAGATCGACGGTGCACATGTCGAGTTCGAGCAGAGATCCTCCGGGTCGATTGCAGACATATTTGCCGCGTTGATTCCGGGCCCGAGAGCCGTGTTATTCAGCGCGGTTGCATTGGCTGCGAGTGGATTTGGCTGGCTAATGATGCTGAGGGCTGGATAGTTCTGCCACACAAGCCGAGGGTTCCTCCAGGGGCAAAAGTGGATATGCGGGGCGATCAATGTCCAGGCCCAGGATTGTGGGATGCTACTTTGGAACCAGACAGGCACAGGGAACAAGCCTTCAAATTGACGGAGGATGAGCTGCTGGCGACCAGTAACCGAAATCGCCTGGAGAAGCAGCTGAGCGGTTTCTCGCGCATCCAGATGTGGTATAAAGCCATAAGCTTGAGATTCTATAATTTTGCTGACTTTCTGGGCAAAATCGACGAATTCAAACAAAGTTGTGAAAGGGTAGCGATAGCTGCATCTCGTAGGAGCTGTATGGCCGAGGATGTTACTCAACAGCGTAATATGACCCAGCACCTCACCTCGCAGGAATCGGACCAGGTTTCGGTCTCTAGCAGTTAGACCCGCCTCAATGAAATCCCGGGTGGAAAACTGGGAGAGGCCCGTATCGAACATATCAAGCTGAAACCAATCGCAGTAGAGGAGAAGTGCCTGTAAGGGGGGTGGTCACATCTTTAGCCGCTATCCAATACAGAGGAGCCGGGATCAAGCAGTAGCAGTGATAGCACTCACAACAGACTGGTAATCATAGTCGCTCCGCACGTTATAGATCGGCATCGTGCCATTGGTGCCCAATCCGCCTCCAGGGAGGAACGGCGCAGGTTGTGTGTCGTTGAGCTTGCCGTCACTGGGATATCTCGTCGCTTCAGGAGGCGGTGGCCTTGGTGTAATAGCCGGCGCTCGCACAGAGCCCGACAGAGCACCCGTAACGGTAGGGACGCCGGTGAACGACCCCGTAGCCCGTGAAAAGCTGGGGCCGGTCACCACAGGCGGAGTGGCGGGAACCACTATACCACCCGCATAGGTTATGTTCGCCGGCTGAGCATTTGCGGCAAAGAATAATAAGGGGGCAACAAGCCCCAGGAGGAATGGATCGTAGAACATCCCGACTGCTTGCAATGCCGTTGTGACGATGCAAGCTGGAAAATTTGGGGTGATTCTGGTATATCAAGAGACAGCTAGGCATTTATTCAAGGGACATCGTCCCCAATGCCCTTCTTCAAGGGTCCAAAACAACATCGCTGACGCAATGGCATAGAGAACCGCCGCTGATAGAAAGGTTGAGCGAAAATCCTGAAGGTGTCTACGTAGGTTTTCCACTGCCCGGTTCATCTTGTCGCGGAAGGCGAACATGCGATATCGAAAGCCGGCTTAGGGAAGATTTCTCGGGAGTTTAAGTGAGCTCCGCCGAGGGCCAAGCTGTCGAAGATGGGAATAAAGCTGCTCCCAACCTTATGAAGAATCGATACCGCCGCCCCGTTTTAACGTCAAAATTGACCTTGCGCCACGAGGCCAACCTTGGCAACGGAAATCTTGAAACGGGTGAGGCTTGGGATTTCATTGGTCCGCTTTCACCTCATCAACGCGCGAGCTGGTAGTGAAGCTCTTGAGATAGGCCTAACTGTCAAAAAGTTGCGCTCAATCCACTATCAAGTTATCAACCGGGCCAGAAGAGAGCATCTTCTCGCTCTACTGACGTGCACGAGTCGCCAATCCACCAACCTCTTGCCTAGCTTTTTCCACGTGTGTCATAGTTAGTTAACTAGGTCTAACAAACTGTCCACTATGACACTCGGTGCACACCACCAAAAGAAAATGCAGCCCGCTTCAATGAGCTCATAATGATAACCTACGGCTTATCCTTATAAGATCTTAAAATTTCCCAGCCCTTCTATTTCTGTTATCCCCATTAATCATTAAAAAAAAAAAAAAAAAACACCCTAGTATAAGAAGGCGAATTGTGCGGCAAAGTCGGCACGGAGAAAGCAGCGCCAGAGCCTGCCACCTCCTCCAAATGTTTCCCCCATCTAACTCGGCGGTCCAAGTTCATGGGAATCCGCCGTCTCCCGTTCCTAGTTATATCAACCGGGGATTCAACGTGAAATCCACCATGGTCATTGCCGAAGAATCCGAGCTTTATGCCCCACGGGATCTTTTTGCAGTTCCTATGACCATGTCTTTATGCCCATTCTCGCATTGGTTTGTTTGAATTAGATTAAGGACGGCCTGGAATCTACTATCAATAAACCTGGAGACGCAGCAGTTTCTATACCACGGTTGATCGTGGAGTCAATCCAAGTCCAGCAGATCTACCTGAGTAGGGACTTTCATCCCGTGGTCTAAACTATGAGATGCATGATGGATATTCGTCAACGTTATTCTTTATTGAACTTGTGTATCGGTATCATCATATCCTGCCACGCAGAGTAACTTTTGGATATATCAACGGTCTATCGACCTCTGTGTTAACGCTTAGATGCTGACGGGCAAAAAGAAGCCCATTAGAAACGATAAAGGAACATATCAAAAAAGTCAATGCCAAACGCCCGCTAATAAACGCACAAAGAATCAATCTGAAATGTCCTCCGAGCTCCCGGCTTGCGGAGGCGGCAAGTTTTCCAAGCCTTCCTTGTTAAAGTCACTGGTAAATTGCTCCTTGGCAAAGATCATAGGGCTAGTACGCTCAAAGTATCGCTGCACACTCTCCTGTAATAGACCTTCACTAAGGTCTCCGTCATCGTACGGGCGAGGCTTTTCATCGGTATGGCGAGCCACGGAGGCAAGCCACTCCTCTCGTAACTCCTTGACTTTTTGCTTGTAATCAAGATCGGCATCATAATATTTGCCAACGCCACGGAACCGCTCCCACAGAGATAGATGCGATGGGTGCACGGCAGGACCATGATACTCATGCTCACGCCCATTGCGGATATAAAACCAACGTCGCTCTTGTTCTTTCAAATCAAGACCGGTTGTGTCAGGGAGAAACAGGAAAGTGAGAACCATGCCGGCCAAGCCAAACCATGGTACAACGTGGAATTTTTGTGTGGTGGAGATGTAATTGTACATCACCGCTGCCACCAATGCACCAAGTTTACCAATGGCAGCCGCAAAACCGTGGGCTGACGCGCGGATCGGGGTAGGAAAGACCTCGGCAGCGACCAAGAAAGTGACTGAGTTCGGGCCGAATTGGTTGAAAAAGCTGCTGAGGAAGTACATCGCTTGGAAAGCGTGGATGTGTTCGGGTGAGGTGTAGTATTCGAAGTGATACGCCGGAATGATGAAGAAAATGAAATCCATTAAGAAGCCGATGATCTGCATCCACTTGCGACCGTAGAGTTTGCTGTCAATGAGAAATGCTGCGCGAGAGAGTTAGAGAATCTTTTTCAACCGTGTTGTCTGTGTTTAAGAGTGTGTATCTTGAGATATCATCAAAAGACGGGCACTTACAGGCCAAGTAGTAACCGACGAGGGAAACGCCAACGTTGAGCAGGTTATAAAGCCACCCCGGCATAATGGACGTAGTCTCTGGGCTGATAACAGAAATAAACTCGTTCTGGAACAGCTTGTTCCCGTAGAAGAACACATCGTTGGCAAACCACGTTCCGGCTGTAGCTAAGAGACGGAAGCCAAAGTACTTGAAGGTAAGTCGAAGCGACTTGGTGTCGTAGCCGGTAACGCGAGATTTCGCTTTCGCAATAGCCAACTGCTTGCTGGCGGCTTTCATCTTGTAAAAGCGGTAATACACCAGCCATAGGGTGCCCACAGCGGGAATAGCGAACGAGACACGGTACGTCCACTGCGCTGAAACTGCTGAATAAGGGGCATTTCCGCTTCCATGATGAAAGATGAGAAGAAGAATGATCAAAAGGGCTTGATTGAAAAACTGGCCCCAGCCCTGCATGAGAAATGCACTTGTGACTTTCCGGCCACGGTGCAATCGGTCTTCCTTTGTCGAAACCTTACCGGAACCGACAGCATTTTCCATGCCACTTGTAGCCGTCATGGGGTATTCACCTCCAACTCCGATGCCGTAGAAAAACAAGGACCAAACGTAGCATATCACCCATCCATTCTGAGTAACCCCCCAAGCTGCAGTCAGCATGACAAGACCCAGAAGCATGATGACAGCATCTTGAATCAGACCCCATCGTCGCCCGATCCTGGAAGACATCGTCAATTTGAGGATTGGAGGTACGAAAGGGGAACATTTGCGTACCAGTCACCAAGGATCCCAACGAGTATTTGGCCGACAATGATGCCACAAATTTCAAGGTATTCGACGGCGGCAATCCAAGTCGGATTGCAGATTTCTTTGGTCTTCCAGCACTCGGGAAACGATTTCTCAAACAGCGGCTTGATATTGCCAATAGAAAAGAGGACATAACTAAAGCATATCTTAGCGCGCCGTAGCTTCGATGCAGATCATCCAAAAGGAGGGCCTAGCCAAGAAAATCTGTATGTATGTGTGTATGTACGGAGTGCTTACCCTTCCAAACCAAGCCCAGCACCAGGCAGGACCATATTACGAAAATAGTAGGACACCGGTGACAAGGGGTCGTTCTTGAACATCTTCAAGAAGCCGCAGAACTCTCTTCCAGCCTCTTTCAGGTCGTAAGAACTGACAAACCCTATCCTTTTGAGCAGCGGTAGATCCGCCCAATAGACGCCGTCGGATGTGTAGCAGTCATCTGGGCGAATCAGGCGGTCGAATGCCTCCTTCTCATTCAAGTTCATTTCCTGCAGGGGTTCGTGCGTGCCCGTCATGTCAGGCCCGTGCGGGGCTCGGGGGCCAAAGTCCGTCATTTGTTGGTATTTCAGGGGAAGCTCTGACAAGCTTGCTGCTTTGAAAATCCGCCGAGAAACGAGATGGCCCGCAGGAATGGGTCCTGTCGCGTGGTGGCCCGGACGATGGCCTGGGGTTTTCCTAGCTGACCTGCTTCAGATCAGCATGCAGCCCCTCCAGAAAGGGGGAAACGGGCCAATGGCAAGCGCTGGGGGGACAAAGGAAGCTGGGTGGAAGATGCACGATGCAAGAAGCCAGCGGAAACGCCAATGCTCAGCCCAAGAAGCCAAGCAGATGCCTAGCAACGGCCCGGCCCATCAACCCCAAGCGCAGCGGGCAGCTCTTCAACCACGTTCTTCCAGGCGCCACTCTCACTGGCTCCAGCGGACGATCCTGACAAGAATCATGGCGAAGCTTAACCTGACCAAGCAATCTTGACCATGCACGCAAGAACAACGGCATGATACTCACTTTGCAGGAGTACAGATCCACTACCCAAGAACAGTCCTCTTGGCTCTTAACTCTCCACGAGCCAGTCTCTCAAAGAAGTGCGGAACGAAAAGGATTGAAGTTGACGCAGACAGGAAAAAAAAAAAAAAAAAGAGAGAGAGAGAGAGAGAAATGGAGGAGGGGGGATTGGGAGAATTAAAGAGGAGCGAGAAATGGCTCTGCCTGTGCTCCTCCATCTCGCTCTATGTATCCGCCCCTCCCCGACGGACGTTCCAGCAATCATGGGCAAAGAGTCGACCATCCGCGTGCATTGCCATTTTTTTTTTTCCTCCACCAGCTTGGGGTGGAACCCGGTAACAGGACAGTATTTGCAGTGTATCTTCGATTCGATACCGCCACAGTGTGGTGGTACCGCCATTGAAGCTGCCGTGTAACGGACCGTACCAGGACAGGGCTAAGACCGGTGCAAGACAGGAGCCGACGGGAAGTGTATGAGCTTGCGGCGGAACCAATCAGACTCCAGGGGCCTCGCACGTGTGGCAAAGGAGTCGAGCGAGTGGTGAGCGCCAAGCCCGGGAGAGGGACTTGGGATTTGCTTGTCTGCTCGCCGAGACTCTTGGTACTGGAAGATCAGTTGATCCGCTGGCCGCCGCCCGCCGCCCGCGTTGCTGCAGGAAGTAGCAAAACGGGAGGCGTAGCCGCTGCCTCGAATTGCCTCAACTAGCCACGGGCGGGCCTGCGAGAGCGTCGTTTGCTCGCTGCGGTCGAACAACCCGAAGCCGACGACAGCCAGAAAAAGAAAACAAATAGTATGAGTCTTCGCTGGGCAAAACCTCTCCAGAGATTCGTAGCGTGACAAGCCCGGCGTCCCCCAAGGCCCGCCCATCCATACAACCCACATATTACGCACGAAAGCTGGCATTGTCCTCCACCCTTCCTTTCTCTTGTCGAGGGTTTTCGCAATGCCAGCTGGCAAGACATCCCGCCCATGGACGCGTTGATCTGCACCAGAAGGTCTTGAATTGCGTTTCACCAGCAACTTCAGCTCGCTTTCCCCCCTTGTCTGTCCCTCAGCCAGGTGAGGATCGTTTGACGTTCGTCGCGAACAATCAAGAGTGCTCGCGTTCCCGTGCTATTCCCTGACCGTCGACATGACTCTTTTCAACTTGGACCTGTCCCGCATCCTCTTGGACTCTGTTGTTGCTGGGCATTGGCATACACAAGTTATTGGTGGTGCCGCTCCGTGTGCAACCTTCTCGAAAAGCATTCTACGCCGTCACCTCCAAAGCCGTTGGGCCGGTTCATGACTGTGGCTTTCCGGCTGCCATTATCCGCTAGGATCTCCGTGTGTGTGATGTCCAGCCTCCCAACATCCGAAACGCAAGCCAGATGACTTTCGCAATCAGCTGCATTGTTCTGTTTGTGTCGAAAACTGGATTCTCAGGCTGTCTGATCGAGAGCTTCAGGGTGATTTCATTCAAATGCTCTTTCCGGGCAAAATAGCCCTCCAGGCAGATACATATCTCCCGGACGCGTCCGCAAGCTCGGGCATTTCCGCTCCAGCTGACGTTGCCCGGGCGGGTACACGTCTTATTTATACCGGTATTCTCTAAGTGCATAAACCCATGTTCAGGAAGGTTTCCTACTCCCCAAACTCCAATGAGACACATTCCCAAACCGCAGTCGTTTGAGATCCTCAGAGATCCAACTGGGGATTGGCCGATTTGATCGCAAAGGTTCTGTGAAAACTGGGAGAGAGATCTAATCCCGCATATCCGTAGTACCGATCAAAAGTTGTGTCGCCATACGATCCGGGCTGTAACCCAAAAATAGTCCCTGCCCGATGTCATTGCGGCTGGCTCTTGCGTTGATTTGTTGAATTTTTGACAAGCTAGGGTGATCCTCTTGTTAAGGTGGAGGTAGTTCCAGGAGGCTGATCACGCAGAATCACCTTCGAGTCACTCGAAATTAGTCTGTCTCCATGTTTGTACTTCACACTTGGACAACTCTCTGTACATGTGTGTTGTACCAAATACGTAAGCCACCGTTCCGCCCGACCCGCCGACCAAGAACTTCAAGGCTTCAAGCAAGAAGCCGCGTTGGCTTCTAGAATCCTGAGGCAATGCTGCACTGCAGTGAAGCCGTGTGTCATTTGATTTCTGTATCGCGGAACACAATTGAAAACCCCACACACTGCAGCGGGTTGTTAAGCCACCTGACGTGGCTTGAAATACGGCCACTGAGCGAAATAATGTCACGTAATATGGTATCTAGAGTAGATTCCAATTGTGAGGAGCACAATGGTGACATTTGAAGGCCAACAACATGGATTTTCATGAGTAAGGAGCATAGTTATCGTTCCAACCTGATGTGTGTGTGTGTTTTTCTACCCCGGGAAGCACCAGATTTATGTCCTTCTGATCATGTGTAGTTATCTATATAATATATACCGGAACACTCAGATTGTTCCACAGAATACAAGGGCATCTACCTTGTACAGGTGTTGCGTATGTATCAAAAAGGAATCTATCGCACTTCCAAGCTCTACCAAGTCTCTGCCTTGGCCAGGAATCCAAAATGATCACCGTTTCCAGGCCTGTCAAGGCCCAGCTGTCTCGCGATTTCTCTCACAAGCTCCACAGCGCCCAGCACCTGTTGGCCTGTAGCTCCCAGGTTCCTACATCCAAAAAAGTGCCTACAGAGAAAGAGAATTAGAGCAAAGCAGACAGTACGCCGCGCTGATGCAGGGAATATATCACTCACCCTTTAGCCTGCGGAGCAACATCATCCGCCAAACAGCACACAAACTCCATCATGACCGTTTCCATGGGATTAAGAATCCTCATTTCACCCATGAGTTCACCGTACACACTCCTGATAGCAAAGTCACTCAGGT
Organism: Coccidioides immitis RS; assembly: GCF_000149335.2. Lineage (NCBI taxonomy): Eukaryota > Fungi > Ascomycota > Eurotiomycetes > Onygenales > Onygenaceae > Coccidioides > Coccidioides immitis. The sequence goes on along the minus strand of NW_004504308.1, from coordinate 2,190,645 downwards.
CTCCGCCCGAGCTTTTGCCCATGTTCGCCAGGATACGGTCGGTATGGTTGGAGTAGATTTGGGAGAAGAAGTGCTTTCCACGCTTGAGTTTTTCTTCAAGAGGAACCGGGGCGCGCATGGATGTATCTTTTGATAGAACGGGGAGGAGGTCTGGAGAATTGCTTTCGATGGAGGACTGGAGGGAGGAAAGAGAGTTTATTCCCTGGGCGCATCGTTAGAAGCGGACTGTCATGGAGAGGATAACTACGGGTAGAATAGGGGAAGAGTGTTTGGTGACTCACCCGAGGAAAGCCAACGAGAACGCTGGCTTTTAAGCAGCATTCTCGGATCCTCCGGGCAATTGTAACTCTTGTGGTTTGGTCGCAGTTGTTCAGGCCGTTGATGTATTTCCATAGCTCTCCCACTGCGGGCTCTTGGTGGAACGAGAGAAGTGCAGCCGTCGCAACGACGTACCATAACGAGGTCGCCGTGGTGTTATTGGCCTCTTTGGGCATAAGACTTGCGAGCGCCGAAAAATCAAGGCTCCGCTGCTGCGAAGTAGGCTGCGGAGCGGGAGAAGAGGACGAAGAGGATGCGGAGGAGGACGAGGAAGCCGCGGATGATATCGCCTTATTCTGCATATGGCCCTGGATGGCCCTCAGGCGCAACGCCGCCTTGGAGTCTGACATTTCAACCCGTGCCCGTCTGTTCGGAACAACCGCCGTGCCTGTGCCGAGCTGATTATATCCTCGCCGAAATGTGAAGGAGGCAGCTGCTACTGTTCGCGATACCGACTGCGTAGGACCCAAGCACTTCCCAAAATCCTTGCCCAGAATGCCTTTAAAGCGTGGGGGGAAGGATGGGGTACGCATACCTAGGGGTCGGATAGGAGGAAGGCAACCAGGCGCCTTTGCCTAGGTACATTCATCTTTGCGATAAACTCCACTCCCGCTGACGCTAAACTATCGCGGAGAGATGGCACCGTTCGGCGAGTTTGCGGGATGACAAGGCATGCAAATAGTGCAAACATGCCGAGCTCCTGTGCCAGGGAGATCGCCGCGTAGCTTTTCACTTTCACAACAATAGAAAATTCGAGCAAAGGTGAAGATGTGTCTCAGAGATCATGATAGAAACCTCTGGGCATTATTCATATTTATTCACAGGGATTTTATCAGTTACAGTTTTGTTATTCTTCTTCGATGCATTTCCCGTCACTCTCCCGTCACTCTCCTGGCACTCTGCTGGCACTCTCTTGTTACATTCGCATCACTCAAGGGATGTACCGCAGATGGCGCAACGCCCATCTGCTATAGCTGCCGAGATATCTGTGAATTACTCACAGAATTTCTAGTTAGCGCAAGTTGGTTCTCACGTGAGGCTCCTCGGACCTCAATATATAAACTGAGGAAATCAGCTTGAGATTCTCTTCTCTCCTCATTCTCTCCTCATCAGGTTTCTTATATATATACATCTCTCTCTTAAAAAAAAAAAAAAAAAAAAGAAAAAAAAGATTTGCTGGAATTGGAACCTTCCTTCAAACTATTGGCCATATATTATGCTAGGCAATGAAACACACCTCCGAATCTCTTAGGTGCGTTCAGGGGCTTTATTGCAGCGCCAAAGTGCTGTGGGATTACTTTCTAGGTGGAGCTAATGAATGCCCTTATGATAGTCACTGATGTGGTTACTGATTTAGTGGCCCACTTCTATCGTTATGTTGACAGCCTCGTCCTGCTTTACGATTTCCAATCATGTCGTCGACTCAGGTCCCCGTTACGAACGAAGGCGAAGATGTTTTCCCCTGTTCCGTTTGTGTGTACTCCATGTTTACGGATCGCCTTGGAGAGAAATTGCCTTGTGTGTGGAACGAAGAAAAGAATTCCTGTGAACACTGCCTAGAGCGTACTACCCGTAAATGTCGCGATGTACGAGGTTTTCGACTCGTTTCCTTTGCTATTCTAACGTGGGTATAGGTCCATGAATCCGCGAATAGCCTCGTCCGCAAATTGTTACGCCTTCGCGAGGTTTATCTAGATCTTGATCCCACCGATTCTCAACGAGCGACTCTCGCAAGAGAGATGTGCGGTTTGGTGCGTGATTATCGCGGTCTGGACTCTGGCGCATCAAAGCGTCAAAAGGGATCTGCTAGGAAGACGGGCTCCTCACGTCGTCGTGCTTCGTCTCCCGTTGCGGGTCTTTCAAAAAAACGTCGTCGTCATTCGACACCATTAGCTGATGACGTCGTCCATGTTTCTTCTGATGCCGATGTTCAAGAACCTCTACGTCTCCTTACTCCTCTTCGTGCCGGAATGTCTCAAATCCAGGTTGAGGTCGGAAACGTGCAGGTATCGATTGATCAGCTAGCCACGCGCCTAACCAGTGGTACAAAAGAACTTCGTGGGACAGCCGAAACTGGTTTCGTATGTTTGGTCTATCATTTCTGCTTGTCCTAGGCTAATTTTTGCGTAGGCCAACGTTGCTTCTTCCATTGATGGTCTGACTGATGCCGTTTCTTCTGGTTTTCGTAGTGTCGTGGAGGCGCTTCGTTCGTCTCAACGTTCTTCCGCATGTTACGCAAATATTAGAATTCAAGGCCGCTATTACCACATATCATCAACCTTAAAGAAAAGAATAACAGACTGCTGGACATTCGAGCTCACTACATCCTCCAATTTACATCTTACGGGTCCTAATTTATGAAACCTTCACATGCTACAATTGACACCCGTTCTCTTCCATCCAGCCCGGGAAGGAAGATCTAAGATGTTGTGCTCAAGCGCTTCCAGGCCAGAGTCTCGCTCGGGTCAACGACTGAGATTATAATGCAACAGCAAACCCACAGCCTGAGCAAGACTTTATCATCTGGCATAGTCAGGATCAATCCCGGCAAAGACGGGACTATCATGGATCAAGTCAAAGAGATTCGTCGCCCAAGGAACCAGGACCTTCCCCACGATGCCTAAAAAGGTTGGACAGCCCGGGGAAGCTCTCATTTTAATGCAACTGGGATTGACTCTGCGGCCCTGTTATACAATCTATTGATTGAAATTTCTGCTCTTGAATCTATCCCAATATCACTGCTGGTACTGTGACACAGGATTTTACCATTCAAATCGAGTTCTGTTTACGTCACTCCTAGCTACTTACCATATATATTTCGCAAGAAGGGTAACTATCGAACCCAGTTCCTATGGCGAATATAATAACACAAAAACTTCGCTGAGATTTTAGATGTCTCAATATCCTCAAAATTTATAGGATATTTTTGCTCCATTAAGCAGAGCCTTCCGGCCGAAGTCAAGGCCCAAATCGCCGACTTTGCCCGACCGGCAGTTGCTGATAAATATTTACCTGATCGCTCATTGTGTCAGAAACAGACAAAAAGGGGCGCACTATGCATAATTTATAATAACACTTTGAAAGCTAAGAGAAACTCAAGTGCGATTCTACCAAGTCAGTTGATTATAAGAGGACGCCCGTCCTCTTGAAATAGCAAAAAATGGCCCCTCGAACACAAAAATCGGCTGCTCAGGATGAGCACTCTTTCTCCCTGGTGTCTGAGAAGAAGAAGCCAGGGCGAAAGCCCTCAGCCCTGAAAGAAGAGCCCACTATGGGCAATACCGTCTGCAGTTGCTGTCTGATGTTCATGTATACAGCACACATTGACAAGCCTTGCTCCTGCAAGCAAGAAATTGCAAAGATCTGCACTAATTATACAGAAGATAAAAAGGCTTGTACTTCTGTTCTATCAGAGCTGTAGAAGAAAGTAACAGCATTACTATCTAACTATAAAGATCTTCTCAGACTCAAAAATGTGACTCTCTAAGAAGAATTGAAGGCCAGCATGATGAAATAGACTGCTGATCTCAATAAATTATTTATCAAAATAATATCTATGTTAGTCCAAACTAACAAATCTCTCTCTCTTTTCTACTTTAATGCTGAAGTCAGTACTGCCACTTTACCCTCGTTTTTACCATGTCTGCGACCAAAGACCCCGTCTCGAGCAAGGAGGAGGACGTCTTCCCTTGCTCTGTATGTATTTACTCTATGTTCACCGATCGTTTGGATGAAGAGGAGCCGTAGTCTGCTGTTGATGTCGTTCACAAGCTTCTCCGTCTCCGCGAAGAATATCACTCCTTTGACGCAGTATTAGAAAAGCTTGTAGCTATTCAGACTGAACAAAAGAAGCTTGTGGAGTATATATTCTACTCTGTCAAGATAGATTGAACTGATTGGAGATCATACATTCAACTTATGCTAATATAATTATCTGCTTCTTTTCTTCTCTCTCTTACTCTAATTATATCTTCTCTCTTTATTCAGTCCCAGCTGAACATATCTGTATCAGATCTGTCTTCAACTGGGGACAGTGAAGCTGATTTGCTTAAAAATATAATTAAGCAGTCTAAATAAGCTTGCTCTGATGATTCTTCTGCACTGGTTTTATACTCTGTTCTTAAATCAGAGACTTCAACTGATGAGAAGACTTCTGAAGAGACAATATAATAGCTGAAGGTGTAAGGATTCGCCCGCGAACCCCTTACACAGATGAACAACATCCACAAGGGCTGAGAGCCTTGGCTCACAAGCTGTTGAGAGTTGCATGTGTTCTTGTGAGACACTAAGTCGCATGCTTGCAAGCACACATAAAAGGCTGCCTGTAAGGATTTGCCTGCAAACCTTACATGGATGAACAACACCCACAAGAGCTGAGAGCCTCAGCTTGTGAGCTGTTGGGAGTTGCATGTGTTCTTGTGAGACATTAAGTCACATGCTCATAAGCACACATAAAAGACCACCACTGTGAATCTCTTGCTGGAAGTCAGTAGCAATCTTGTTTACAAGTTGTATATAGTTGTCAGAATACAGAGCTTTTATCTTGTGTACTCTTTTCTACATACATTTCTCTCTATAGATTCATTGTCATGCTGATCCATATATATGATCCTCACTTTATTATTATTATTATTATTCATTATAGTCTTATGCAGTCAGTGACTATGAAGACTACCTAGCAGCTTTTCTGTTTGGATTTACTTAGTATACATTGTAGAAGATGAAAAATAGGAAAGGAAGTATTTCAAGGCAATGTGAGATGTTCTTTCTCCACAAAAGCCAAATAACAGATAGTATATAATATCAATTTCGAAGAAAAACAAATATTCTTGTGGCAATGTGATAGTCTGGGGGTGGGAATTGTTGTCTGGGAATTCTTAACTACTTGTGCATATGTCCATGTTGATATCTTGCTATTCAGGGCTGATAGAAGATTCTTGATCTGGATTATATTCTCTCATCTTCTCCTGTGTCTTTCTCATTATATTGATCTTGGCTGCTAGCTCTCTTGTAGATGATATATTCTTGATCTTCTCTATATACAGCTCTACACTATCTAGCAGGGCTTTTATTGTGCTTTATAATAAGTTTCTGTTCTTGTCTAGCACATTTAATCAGAATTTCTTGATAGCTTTGATATCTGCTCATATTTGGGTTGCATGATTATAGATGTTTTGGGGCTGGAGGCCCACCTGAGGGGTGGTTTGGCTGCTTGCCATGCTTTTCTTGATATTGGGCAATACCTAGAGCTCTGGCAAGCAGATTGAGCCACTGTGTGAGCTGAATAGATACTTAGGTGGTTGTGGAGATATTTCAAAAATTAAGTCTCGACAGTATGAGGTTGTTTCCTGCATCCAGGTAAGGTTGTTAAGTAGCTGACAATGCCAAAGGCCAAGTTTAACTTCAATACTCAATCCGCCCCTGGAGTCCATTTATTTTCATACACCTCATCTCAAAAACGCCGACGCTTCTACCTCTCAATCCCTTTGCAATACCATCCGCCATGAAGCCTGAAGATGCTGTACGTCCAAGTCCTGAAAAGAGCCGAACCGTGTATGAACAAGGCTTTTGTATTTGGACAAGGCTTTACACTCGCGCTAAACAGCAATCCAGCCTGCCCCGAATTTGCTTCCACCTGCAGGCCGCAGTTCAAAAGTTACCTCCCTTGGTCCATGATCTGGATCTGAAGCGTGAGTATAGCTGTCTCTACGCGACCGGAACGTCGATTTGGGGAACTTCGCGGGGGCAATGCAAGATACCTCTTGTGGAAAAAAGACTTGAGCTACCAGTTTCTATCAACCACTCGACACAACTTGCTCTCTCTGAAAGCCTGGAGCCGACCTATCAGAAATGGTTTAATCATGAAGATAATCACCTTTCTGTGCTAATATTGGCATGGAGCTACATATTTTCAGCGCGTTGGGTCCAGCTCATGCCCGGAGCCGAGCTGACTTATACTGAGAAGCACGCGGAATATGGCAACAACAAGCGAGACGAACGAACCGAAGTCATGGTGGATGTAGGAGATGTCGACGATGATGCAGCCAGATGGTGGGCCGCTGTTTTGTCTCCTGGTGAGGGATGGCAGGCATACCTAACATGGGAGCGAACAAAATTCCGATCACCTTGGTCAACTGCTTTGGAAACAAGGGTGAAATTTACGCTTTCCTGCCGCAGACACCTCTGCCATACATCAACTACCACACCTTCGTTCACCACTGCCCTTCATTTTCTCGCAGAATACTGCAATCTACACAACATTGTTGACCAAACCCTGGCAGCACTCTCTTCAACATTGTTTCTTCCTTCGTTGAATACAAAGAAAAACCCAACATCACTCCCGAAACCCGATTCTCATAAGAGGCAAAGGCTAAAGCCACCCGTATCAGAGCCAACCGAGCAGAAGCCACTTGGTTTTATATTGGAGCAGATAGTGCCGGAGCTGGACAAACTATTGACATTGAGTTGCAACACACGGGGTCTATGCTCTCTTTTGTCGAGTGTATTTTATGAACCTGGAATACCTTGCAATGCCGTGAGCCCATGGCTGCAATCTACGTTCGCTGTTCTTGACTCTGTGGAGGATGACCATCTACTTGCTCATATCCTGATGAACCGAGTCCCGCAAGTTTCTTTCCTTTGGCTTGGTGGTATAATTGCGGGTACTCACAAGAATGTCCTCCAGGATGGTCGATTTGGCCTTATACCGATTGAACTCCATGCTGCATCCTGGTGTGGTGTCACACAGTCGTTTTTACAGGAACCTGTGTCCCAACCGCCAATGAATAATGGGGCGCTTTTACGATCAGATGAGTGCCGACTTCTCTATCTGACCCAAGCAGAACGGCACAGTCGGTGGCCGGTGTCTCCATGGATGCCTTTCGGTACCACGGCACTCGAAGATGCTGAAATTGAAGTCCGTCTACATGCACAGTGTACTGGTCACGGTCTTCAATATGCGGGTTGGCATTGGGCTTGTCGAAATGGCAAACTAGTACATCCATTGTGCGTTAAAACCACTATATCTGCCCATTCACCGGCACGGCACCCGGCAATAAATACGCCCATCAGATATGAAGCTCTGAATCTCGAGGAAGAATCAGCTTCAGAAAATGCTACACTAAATATCTTTGGCTGGCTCCGAACTGATGGATATCCTCCACGGGAACGAGGAATAAGTAACCACGAGTGGATTAATCTTGGTGAATCTGATAATGAATCACCTTCCCTGAATGAGTCACCAAGGAGCCATACAGCCCAAGCATCGAAAGCTGTGGAAGATTGGATACAACAGAGCATTCTGGTACCCGACTCAATAATGGATTCTTCACAGATTTGATCCTTCCAGCAATCTGTCCAGGCTGGCTCCTTCTGGTAGTCACGTTCTCCTTCTTTCAGTGTTGGAATGTGTATGATAGATGCTATTACCTCCATTCTTTTGGGTTGGATACTTTTATAAATAATTGGCATTTGTTTATTCGTCAACTTTTCTTCTTTCTTTAACCCCGTATCCCCCAATCATCTTCAATGGGGTTCATCCAACATTGTAGTGCATAGGTCAAACGTGAATTCCGGTACATTCCTCAGCTGTCCAGAGTTAAAGTAGAGACTGAAACAAGACTGACCATGCTGTTCAGTGTTGCAGAGAGTATATTAATTAATATAGATTTATCAGAAGCAGAAGCTCCTGTATGATACAGAATGGATTGAGATGGAGCTGAAAAGATTAGTGATCTTGATCACTCTGTACTGATTATATAATCTACCTCCCACCCTCCCTGGTCCAAACAGGTTATTTGGCGGCTTGGCAGTAACCAGGCAGCAACCTGGGTGATCACCCACACTAAACCCCCCCCATCTATCCGCTAGTTACTAGTTAAGAGGGAAACTGAAATCTTTTTGCTTGTTTGTACAAACTTAACATGGGCTGTGTTCTTGTTGCCAAAGGAACAATAAGATGCGCGAAGCAACTCCTCCAGCCCTTTACAACACTATAGCTGCTATGCAGCAGTCTGCCTCCTCTTGTAAGGACATTCCAGGCAAAAAATATCATGCACAAATGAATGGGCATATTTCTACCATAATCACATATTTCTGTTCCATCAGGATCTCGCTCACTGCCGAAGAAACACAAGGTGGAAGCAATGAAGTTGCTATGCTCTTGCACCAGTTAGTCCGACCACTTACAGCGTATCCATGCTAACAACCTGTAGGCCATTGGCCGCCTGCTCCCTCGTCGCCGGAACGATACTTTTGAAAGTGAATAGCACCAGCCGAATTCTCGGATGAAGAGGACGAGGACGGAGGGGGATGGCGGCGACGATGCTGAGGAGTAGCAGTGACTTCGCTGCTTATTGCAGTTTCCAGATTTTTCTGTCCTTTTTACCTTTTTTGTAGCCTTCAGGCCTTTAAAGTTGACTCCTTGATATTCATGGATCCCAAAAACTTTAGCCTGAAGAGCTGCAGAAGTCAATACTCTAACTTAACAGATGAGAAACACGTCACAAAAAAGCTTGGTATATCTATGTCTGTCTGTATGTATGTTATGTATGTATGTACAATATCTGTCATCGAGACAGTAAATCAATTGCAAGGCCAATATTTTCTAACAAGATCCTTTTTATTCACTTTGCCCATAGCGTTCCTTTCGATGACATCCACGACCGTCAGAACGGTAGGCACCTTATAGTGGGCCATTTCTTTCTTCAGCTCGGCGCGGAGCGACTGTATTTCTAACTGTGGTGTCTATCAATATGTCAGCACATTTTCAAGGAAGCAGATCCATAGAACATCTTTTCACTGCTTACCCCTTGTCTCTGCTTTACGATGGCAGCGACACGTTGGCCCCATTCCTCGTCGGGCAACCCAACAACCGCAACTTCCTGTATGGCGTCTAAGGCCAGCATTTTTCTTTCAACTTCTAAAGCGGAGATTTTATAGCCTCCAGACTTGATTATGTCCACGGACTCGCGTCCCTGAATGAAGTAAGCACCGTTCTCATTTCTCTTTGCGACATCGCCGGTCTTGAACCATCCATCGGACGTAAACTCTTTCTTTGTCGCATCAGGCCGCCCCCAATATTCTAAAAACACGTTATCACCCTTGACTTCTATCATTCCGTCTTCGTCAGATTCCGATGGGATGATACATCCAGTATCTCGGGTCGTAAGCCGAACTTCCACACCTGGTAGTGGCCAACCAACACTTCCGTCAATTCTCTTGTCCACTTCCAGACCGCAGCTTAGCCCCATTCCAATTTCTGTCATTCCATACCGTTCTAGCAACGTTTGGCCAGTAATTTCGAAAAATTTGGTTTTGATCGGGGTTGGCAGGGCGGCAGAACCGCTTACCACCAAGCGCAATGAATTTGCGCCTGCTCTAGCCGTGGCTTCCAAACCTGTGGACCTGATATGTGCATCAAAATAATCCACCAGCTTCGAATAAACAGTTGGAACGGCCATGAACATGGTTGAAGAGCCCCTGCTAGACCATCTTTCCCAAATAATTGCGGGGTCGAAGCGAGGGTACATTTCCACCGTAGCGCCGCTGAGTAACATGGCGACGAGGCCATTGACAATGCCATGAATATGGTGCAATGGAAGAACATGTATGAGGTGGTCCGAGGAAGTATATTTCCACGCCTCGATCAAACAATTGGATTGGAACATAACATTTTTGTGGGTTGTGATACATCCTTTTGGGTTCGCCGTGGTCCCGGAGGTGTAAATCATCAACGCACGTCTGGACAAGTCAAACGGTGGATGGAATGGCGGAAGCACTATGGTCTCTGGCGTGGTCGAAGCCAATGGGGCCAGATCCAAAAAGGTGACATTTGAGCAGCTTTCTGCCAGTGCATCTTTCCTATGGCCAAAGGAATCGTGCAATATCACCAAGCGTGGGTTAGAGTCGGAAATTGTGTAGAGTAGCTCCTTCACAGGATGAGTCACGCCTATGTATCTTAATTAGATATTTCATTACTTCCAAGGTTCGAGCAGCTGGTCATGATAGGGACCTACACAGTGGGACACAGATGCCGCCAGCGGCCCATACTGCCCACTGACATACGACATAGTCATATCCAGATGGAATCAGGAACGCGATTCGTCTCTCATCTAGGTCCTTTAATGATAGAGTGTCCAGGATCCGTTGCTTCAAGCAAGAGACGTCGACAAGCAACTGGCCATATGTAAAGCTCTCATTTTTGGATTGATCAATGATCGCAACTTTACTGCAGTCACTCCACGCCTGCTTTCTGGCCTCAAGAAAGAGTGGCAGGGAGGGAAGTGATTCCGGCGGAATGGGGTGCGTGACGGTCATCTTGGCTTAACGCCGGGGTCGGATAGGGGCGGGAAGTTGGTTATTCTAAAATAGGAGCAGCGCGGTCGCGAGTCCGGCCTGAGATGGACAACATTGAGTAATTTGATGATGGAGGGTTCGAGAGCCGACTTCGCTGAGCGATGTTACCTACGCATGACGAGTCCCATGCAGTCTTCGGAGGTGATCCACGAGGTCTGTAGTGGACGAGCGGGTGATGGTGGGCTGGCGCCGAACGCTGTTCCCGGCTGATTGCACGGTGTGGGGAACCGGGAGTCCGTGCAAACAGCAGCAAGAGCTGACATTTTAACCAACTACGAAAATTGATAGCCGTTGCAACGTAGCTTCTTCATCGTCACTTTCACGGCAGCATGGAAACTGGGCCATAGAAGATAGCTCTACAAGGTGAATAATATACACTCGTCGCTCGAATGCGAAGTCACCGTCGAAATAAGCGCCGCATTTGGATCAAGACCTGTCCAAAAGACAACTTGAGCTCTAGGGACTCCGTACAGCTTCCCCGCTTTACCAAGATATGCATGCACATCAAGGCAGTGTGGCCATTCCACGCTTTCTTGGGGGCCTTGAACCTTGAGCCAAGTCAGAGGGACGGTTCGCGAATCCCAGTCGACATGGAGTTGGACGTCGATCAATGCCGGATTGACAACGAATGAACACAGAAGATGGGCGCTATGCTGGTACTGTCCATTTGCACGTTTCCGCCTGTGGCCCTCCATGGTGAAGCTCTTAAACCAACACCGCGGAAAAATTGCCTCTCCGCTATTACTCCGTTTAGTTAAATTGCCCGTGAAACCAGCGCGAAGCGCCATTCAGAGCTCTGCTCCTTGAAGAATCTCCAGTGCGCAGCTCTTTTTAGCCGTATCCATTTAGGCTAAAGCTTTCAAAGAGTGAGAATTATCAGTTGCTGCTTTAGTTGCCCATTGAGCTGCTCTTGATTATGGGAACTAGTGGCGAAAAGCAGCTGGGAGAGACTCCCACCGTCCTTGATCGTGTCGAAACCGCGGAAGAGCCGGTCTTGTATGAAAAAGAACTCGCCCAACAGGCAGGCCGCGACTATGCTGGTGCCACAGCAAAGACTGACCCCAAGGAGATCAACCTTGTCAAGAAGCTCGATTTCCGCATAATGGTGAACATGGCGTTTCTTATGATGTGCTTCTCATTCTCGACCACCTCTTACATCCTTCGTACAGAGTTCAACTTTGCTGATCATTGGCATAGCCAACACTGTTTGCCATGTACTTTCTCAACTACGTTGATAGGAACACTATTGCCCAAGCTCGGCTGAATGGATTAGAAAAGGATCTGGGGATGCATGGCACCCAGTTCAACACCACGGTTTCCATCCTCTTCGTTGGCTATATTTTAACTCAAGTTCCAAGCAATATGTTGATCACGAGGGTACCACCAAGTATCTACATGAGCACCTGGATGGTTATCTGGGCCACTGTTTCAGGTGCGAGAGCCTTTTGTTTTTATGTACTTCTAGCATAAAATATGTATCGTGTCTGACGATCGTTCTCAAAACAGCATGTACTGCCCTGGTTCAGTCATATGCCGGGATGGTGGTATGCCGATTCCTCCTTGGGATCACAGAAGCGCCTGTGAGTAACTCTAATGTGTAGAAACTTGGATTTAACTGAAGAGCCCAAAGTTTTATCCTGGAGCTACATATATACTGTCCATATTTTATACGCGGAAAGGTATGACCCTATGTCGTTTTTTGATTCTTGTGATGATGCTGAATGGCACACTTGTTGAATAGAGGTTGCAGCACGTATTGCAGTCTTGTACGCTGCACAGATTCTGGCCACAGGAGTGTCTGGTCTCATTGCCGCCGGGGTATTCTATGGCCTTGACGATGTAAGGGGGATTTCTGGATGGAGATGGTATGAACGCGCAACAACTGACCCGCATGCTGCACAAGCCGTAACTAAATGGGACATTGCGACAGGCTTTTTATCATTGAAGGTTGTGTGACAGCCGTTGTGGCTTTCGCTGGATTCTGGTTATTACCAAATACTCCCAGTACGACTCGTTGGCTAAAACCGGAAGAACGCGAACTCGCCCATGCGAGAATTGAAATGGATAAGATGGGTGAACCAGAGCAGGCATCAGCAATGGAAGGCCTCCGACAGGCCTGCAGGGACAAACGGACCTGGATTTTTTGCCTAATGCAAAACTTCCATTTATCGGCGTGTGGTTTCAACAGCTTCTTCCCCACGTATGTTTTCTACAGATGACGTGGAATATGCACCTCATGCTGATAGTTCTGGCAGTGTTGTTAAAACAATTGGCTTCAATACGACGATCACATTGCTCCTCACATGCCCTCCCTTCATCTTTGCTGGTATAGTTGGAATTCTTTTCGGATACAGCTCTGGTCGGTTCCATGAACGCACTTGGCACATCACCGTGGGCCTCACGACCGCGATTGTCGGGTTCGTGATCGCAGCATGTACACTTAACACTGCCGGGCGGTATATCGCGTGCTTTATCTTCCCGATTGGAGCATATTCCGTAAATTCGGTGATAATCGGGTGGGCATCATCCACACTATCACAGACAAGAGAAAAGCGAGCTGTATGTTTCCTGACTTCTGTCTCTCCCAGTTATTATCCTCTTTTTTACACTGATTGACCATGACTAGGTGATTCTCGCTATGACAAACATCGGTGGGCAAATTGGCTACATTTACGGCGCGTACGTGTGGCCCGACTATGATTCTCCCCGATATGTGATCGGGTTCAGTTCGTCGGCCGCCTTCGCTTTGTGTTCGATATTTTGTGCTTGGTGGATGAGATATTTGTTGAAGAGGGAGAATAAGCGGCTGAAGGAGGTCCATGGGTCGGATCTGATTAATTATTACGGATATTAAGCGCATAAATAGTCGTATCCGGTGCACATATAGTGTATTATCTTACTCTTTGCGAAAGATGACTTCTTTCCATGGCGGCCTTTCACTGCACAATTGACTTTCTTGGAAATAGGTATAATAATCGTCGAATGTCAAAGTGCCGCAGAGATGGATCTCTCAGATGTGTACCCCGTAATGCAAGTGGGGGATGTCTGAGTTGACTTAAAAAAGTAAAAAAATTAAAAATTGCCCAAAAGAATAAAGTAACTTCATGAGAAGTGCCCCCGGCCAGGATCGAACTGGCGACCTCCGGATATCAAGCAGTTAACCACTCGTCATAAAGTGAATATGAGACCGGCGTCATGACCAACTAGACCACAGAGGCTTATTGCATTAGTCTTGCAATGCTGGACTTTGAACCCCAAGAACCCAATATTCAGGCGGGATATTTCCGGGACGTCCGGCGACTCTGGCTCTGGGAGGGGATTGCGGGCTCCTGAATAGGGATCGAGATAGGACGGCTACGCTGTACTGAAACTGGCTTTCTCGTCAGAAAGTCGCGCAGGTTACGTCCTCATAAGAGAATGTCCTGCGAATGTATTCCAGACCCCGTTCACCGGTTAGGTTAGGGGTGTTGGGACGGCGTACAGGGTTGCCATGGTCGAGGAGCCGGGATCAACCTCGGGAGGTGTGGAATCAGAGCGGAACTTTCGTCATCCTCGATTTTCCGCTTGGTCGAACGTAAATAACACTTTATCCGCGGAGCGCCAGATAGAGAGTGAATCCTGTTTTATATATACGAGACCGAGCTCTATTCAATCATACAAAATATACTTAAGGCGCGATGTCTTCGGAAGATATGGAACTCGCTGTCAAACACTTCTTCTCATCCCCGCGCTTCGCCGTGGCGGGTGCAAGCACTGATGCGAGCAAGTTTGGCTACAAACGTAAGAGTCCTTCGCGCGCGCACATATCTTCCCACAATGTCTACGTGGCAACGATTTCATCTATAGTAGTTGCTAATAAGCCGTTGATCAGTGCTCGCCTGGTACCACCAGCACTCACTGCCAGTAACCCCGCTCAACCCCAAGGCTCCCGAAATCCAGCTGCGCTCAAAGTCCTATGCCACTGTGAAATCACCATCCGAGCTCTCCTCTCCAACACAAACGTCACTATCAATAGTTACCCCGCCAAAAGTGACCCGGGAGATTTTGAAGGAGGCGCATGCCCTAAATATTCCTGCTGTGTGGCTGCAACCAGGGACCTTTGATGATGAAATCCTCGAGTATGCGAAGAAGAACTTCAAGGCGGCGATTGGGGGTGAGGGTGGGAATGGAGGTGAGGGATGGTGTGTGTTGGTGGATGGTGAGGACGGCTTGGAGGCTGCGGGCAGAGACTGGACACTCCAGAAGCTGTAATGGTCTGCTTAGCAGAAATTGTTAGTATGAAGAAAACCATACGGGATATGAATATTTTTATTCTCCCACTAGTGCATATTGCTGTAGAATTTTTCAGTGTGAGTGAGCGATGCGTGATTCAGGCGGAAAACTGCTTCTTCACATGGTGGTTGGAGCTACCAGCCATCCAACTAAAGCAAAACAGGGCGAGGAATTGGGGTTGCTAAGATGGCCCCAACACCTCTAACAATTTTTTTCAGACGAGGCTGTCAAACAACAGCAAACCAACACATCAACTTGCATTTCCCAACCATGTTCTGGCCAGGAATATCAAAAATTTACTGACCAGAAGCATCTTGTTGTTGTAGTTGTTGTTGTTTGCCTGGTAAATAAACAAGAGGGTTATCCCACTTTCCCATCCGTACCGCCATCTGGTTTCCAGCCATCTGATGAAATATCTTCTCGGCATGATCACCGGCAACAACTAAGTGAAACTTTCAAAACAAAAGCATGACGCCTTTGGAATCACCCATGGCTGGTGATTTCTTCCTCGATAGCCCTGTCCCCCCGAAGCTCGACCTCACTGGTGCACGGTCACAGTTCTATCGCTCTCCTCGAACTCCATCCGCGACATCGTCCCTCAGTCGTTCGGTAACGTCTTCAGGTCACCCAAACAGTCGCAAGCGTGCAAGATACGGCTATAATGACTTCGATAGCCATCATACATCAAGCAGTCTCGCATGGGGAGGAGACCTCTCAACTCAGTTTACTGATCCGACCAGCCCTGCTCCGCTTGCGAATACCGACTACAGATTAGCTGGCGGGGGTTTGGAAGCACACAAAGTGCCCCTTGCATCTGCTGGAACGGCACTGGAGCTTGAAGATAATGGAGCGGAGCTAGACTATAGACCTAGTCGATACTCTACGTATCCGCTAACAACAGGTGAAGGGAATAAGAGGAAACGAGAAAGGCCGACCTCGGCTGGCAATGACACAGAAGAAATTGATGATTCATCTGTATCGACATCGTTTGGCTGGGGAAGAGCCGTGATGAACCTGGTTGGAGGAGTCGCAGGAAAAGTCTGGGACTTCTGTTGGTCTGGTGCATTCCGTGGTTTCTATGCTGGCGGAGGGAGAGGCTACGATATGGATGCCCCAGCAGTGACTGCGGGGGTCACGCCGTCTCTCGATCAAAGTGCCTGGGAGAAGCTAAATCAGCTTGAAAGCCCGCTGACCCCAAAACCTTTGATATCCAATGACCCCGCTTCCATCGATAGACCCCACCCAGACAGCGATTGGGTGCTGGTTAAGACCGAGAAACGTTTCGGCGAAACCACTCCGTCATCTTTGCCCCGCAGGGTTAATCGTCGAGGTAGTTTGACACACCACGGTGGTTTGCGAAGGCAAGGTGCCAAATCTACACCAAAGAAGCCTAGTTTGATTCCGGTCAGACCATCCTCCTCACTGGCCCAGAAATACCAGTACTCTTCCACTTTTTCACCCAGCTCTCCAGCTCCCAGTAACCCTTCAAGAACACCGAAGGAGAGCCCTCTCGCTCTCGAGGCCCAGCGATATGCCGCGAAGATCCGTCGCAGGGAAAAGGAGGAAGACGCAAGCATTCGTCGACTAAACCAACAACTAAAAGCTATGATCCGGGAAGGAAAAGAAGCGCTGGGGACGAAAATTGAAATTGACGAGACGATGGACGTTGATGACTACGAATGATTTTTTTTTTTTTTTTTTTTAACCTCGATTCCCGCTGTTCATTTCGGTTCATTTGAGCGTCTTATTGTTATCGAGTATTCCTATTTATGCATTGCCCAGAGCTGTTGTGCTCGTCGATAAGCCTTCTTTCTTCTAACGATGATACGGCCTCTGTGTTCATTTGATACCATTTTCCATGCCGAAGGAGAGTTGCATACTGCCAACGATGATAAGCTATATTGTGCTCTTCGTTCGCCAGTGAAAACACCGCTGTTACGATATGTCGACTCCTTTTTTTCCCTCCTCCGGGTTCCCAGGGACCCCTTACGGGCATCATTGTTTTTTTCATTCTATGCAATGTTGTCTCACTGCCTCTATTTTCTGTGCTTCCATGTCAGAGCTGTAATTTACTGATTTGTTCATTCGCTGAGTCTGATGTATCAGCTGTCTAGGCAGATAGCAATGCTATGATCTTTGCTACTTGCAGATTGACCCGCCAACAGCGACTTGATTGCTTTTTACCGGCGTCTGCAACGCGTGTAGCTAATATATGATGAGCGAGTGAATGGATCTCGATGGTTTACAGGGGGGTTGCAGCGTGATTTTCATTTGCAATTTAGGCTATGCTTAACACAGCTATTTAGGTAAGCTGTTCTTCGAATTTTCTAGGAGATCAAGGCGAATTTTATATGGCTAAACAGCCCATGTCTCCCAAAGTCGAGATCTTGATCTTGATAGAGGAAAAAGAGGTGCTTGGTGTTGGCCGTGTGGTTGGCGAGCCGACTGCTCCAGCCAATCATGTGTTGGCTACCACGTGCGAACGCGGCTCGCCGGTTGGAAGAGTTCGCCCTAGCAGAGGAGAACGTTCCGCGCAAGAAGTTGGTTATATAGCTATTAAATTCCAGTCCCTCAAGTGTCTTCTAACCCGAGACATGTCCAAGATCCACCATATTCTTCTTGTTTTGGGACACTTACCAGGATAATTTACATGTGCATTTCGGCTCAAGGTGAAAGAAGAAAAAAGTTGGTTCCACCCAGCCGTTTCAATCCACCAGAGTTGAATCGCGAGCCGATTTTGATACGCAGCACAGTGCCATTTTGTCAACAAAGCCCATGCAACGAGCTCCGAAATAAGAAGCGCTATTTGACCTGATTGGCGAATCAAATGCCTCCTTTTGTGCCGCGCAAGGATCATTCCACTCAGGATACTCCTTCAAAGCGCGGCCTGCTAGAAGCTCTCGATACACCTCCAAAATCGGCTACACTGGAAAAACTCAAAGCCCAAAAGATTTCTTTAGAGTCTGACTCGTCATCATTAAGTTCTCTATCCAGTTCGGACCTGGAGAATAGCGCTAACAGCGCCGGTGTGGATGACGATGACGATGATGAAGAGGTGAACTGGGAAGACGTCCTCGGAGCCCCATCTGGTTCTAATGCAGCTCCCACCCCGGAGCTGCGAGATTTGGACATCACCATACAAAAGAACCATGTTTCACTGACCGAGCCACTTGGAGGCAAGAAGGGACCCAGTAAGATTGAACGATTCATCCGCATCCAAACACACTGTATGCATGTTCAATTTCTCCTATTTCATAACGCTATTCGGAATTGGTGGATAAATGATCCCGAGATTCATGAAATATTACGCGAGAAACTACCAGAAGGTATCAAGAAGGAAATCCAGAGATGGAGGATAGCAGCTGGCCTGGAAACTCCAAAGCCCACGCCAAAGGAGTCGTCGAAAAAGAGAAAGCGAGATCGTGATTGGACTGAAGATTCGAGTTACGTCGAGCCCAACCGGCCTGACCTTAGTAGAGGAGACCCGACTATTCACTTGCTAAAAGTTTTGGCTGCCTATTGGAAGAAGCATTTCAAAATTACGTCTCCTGGACTGCACAAACGGGGCTACAGACCCGCATCGGTGTTGGAAGAGGAACTAAGGGCGTTTAACAGAGGCGAGGAAGACGAGAATCGATTTGGTGAGAAGATTCAGGATCTCAATGAGTTCCGCGAACATGCTCGTCGTTTATACGGATCTCGCGATGTAGGCTCCCAGTTGTTCACGGCGCTTCTGAGAGCGTTGGGCCTCGAAACGAGACTCGTTGCAAGCCTGCAACCCATCGGCTTCGGGTGGGCAAAGATCGAAAAGTACGCAAGTGCAGATGAAACAGCACCAAACAGTCCTGTGGAAAGCGAAGAAAGTTCTCTAGATGAGGAATTACCACCCAGACCCAAGGGGAAGTCTAAAATCTCCAACAAAAGGCAGCAACTAGCTGATGGGGACTCCCCGTTTCCCACATATTGGTCTGAAGTAGAATCTCCTGTTACCCAAGAAATCATTCCAGTGGAGTCGTTAATTTTGCCTAATTCCGTTGCGATGACTCCGGAGCTCCTGGCAGCGTTTGAGCCGAGAGGAGCGAAAGCTGAGAAAGCGAAGCAGGTTATTGCATACGTCGTCGCGTACTCTCCTGATGCAACCGCAAAGGATGTTACTATTCGGTACCTTAGACGGCAAACTTGGCCCGGAAAGACCAAGGGCTTCCGGATACCGGTTGAAAAGCCCGTTGAAATCGAACTGAGTACAGGACCTTACGTCTACGACTGGTTTAAAGCTACGATGAGGGGATATATTCGTCCAAGGGATAAGAGAACGACAGTTGATGAGAAAGAGGATCTAAGTCTGGTGGCTAAACAGCCAGAGAAGAAAGCACCGAAAGAAGGAGATACCCTGCAAAGCCTTAAGGCGTCTAAAGACTTTGTGCTGGAAAGATTTTTGCGTCGGGAAGAAGCACTTCGCCCGGGAGCAAGTCATGTGAGGATGTTCATTTCTGGGAAGGGCGCTAAACAAAAGGAGGAGAAAGTCTACCGGAGATCAGATGTCCAGAAGTGTTTATCCGCGGAGAGCTGGCATAAGGAGGGACGACGGATTAAGCTTGGCGAGTTGCCGTTAAAACTGGTCCCAATCCGAGCGGTTACACGGAATAGAAAGCTTGAGGTTGACAGGATGGAACGGGAGACTGGTGAGAAACCGAAGCAGGGTCTCTATGCGCTCCATCAAACGGAGTACATAATTCCGGACCCGATACAAGATGGAATAATTCCGAAAAATGAATACGGTAACATAGACTGCTTTACCCCTTGGATGGTCCCGAAAGGCGCCGTGCACATCCCGTGGCCAGCTACTGTTCGGGTTTGCAAGAAGCTCCGTGTGGACTACGCAGAAGCTGTTATCGGTTTCGAGTTTAGCAGCAAGATGGCGGTTCCCATTATTCAAGGAGTGGTTGTAGCTGCTGAGAATGAAGATCTTGTCAAAGATGCCTGGCGGGCTGAAGATGCTCAGAGACGAGAGAGGGAGAGATTGAAGCAAGAAAAGTTGATTCTTACAACTTGGAGGAAGTTTATTATGGGCCTTCGAATATCCGAGCGAATACAAGAAGAGTACGGGGATACCATAGAGATGGAATCCCAGAATCCCTTTGTCAACCAGAGGAACATTATACCATCTGACGTACAGCCTGTCGACAGAGATGAGGCAGACTATCACGAAGGGGGCGGCTTCTTGGTCCCCGGAGAAGATGAACCGGAGCATGACCAGCTCGGCATTCAAGCACAACCCCGAAAAGTTGAGGGAAGTAGGGAGGTGCCAATAGCCCTAGATAACGATACGTCCGAAGAGCTGAGTGACATAGAAAGCGTTTGATCTCTCCTGCCATGGATAGCAGAATTTAATCTGTAGCTGGGGAACATCCCATGCACTTGTATAGGATAAAGCCTTGCGGGGCCATTTTCTGTGAGCAACAGCGGCGAGTTCTTGTAGCTACAGTGTGGATTGTCAGTGTGTTACTTCCTGGAGGAGTTATTAAGAACCATAAGAAGAGAATATGAAGTAACTACTCGATACAAAATATGTACGGAGTACCAGTGAAATGTTTTATGTATCATCGTCGGTGACGCTTGGACAGAGTACTCCGTAGTTGAGTTATTTTCAAGGTCCCCAAAGTCTCGGCATGATCGCTCTGCCAAAAAGGAGCCCCCCTCCGGAATTGAATTCCCAACCCTCCGTGCAGATGACACTCCAATCCTCAGAATCCTCTATAGCCATGGCCCTAATACCCAAAAAGCCCGTATATTTCGGGCCTTTCTTAGTGACATCACAGGTAAGTTCTTCTCACTCGATCCCGCGTAGTTACATGCATCTCGCAACAACGTTTCCCCTTGGTCCTCGAGCATCAAGTCAGAGAATGGCGTCTAACCTTGATACCGATCCACGCATTTTCCAACAGGTCTTCTTTATGACATCACTGAGCTTTGCGCTTGTGAATCTCAAACCTCTACTCCCTGGCCACGTCCTCGTCTCTCCCATTCGCAATGTTCCCCGCGTCTCCGACCTCACCCCTGACGAAATTGCCGACCTCTTCATCACAGTGCGCCGCGTAGGCCGAATGGTCGAACGTGTCTTCAAATCTTCAAGTCTTAATATCGCCATCCAGGATGGTGTGGACGCGGGTCAAAGCGTCCCGCATGTCCACGCCCACATAATTCCACGGCGAAGAGGAGATTTGGATCATAAAGGCGGCTCGGATGCCATCTACGGGATGCTAGATGGAGACGAGGGCGACATTGCAAAACACATGTGGCAAAAGATGGAAGGCAGAAGTCGTACGAAATTTCCGGCTGTCGATAATGACAGTAGAATGCCGAGGAGCGATGAGGAAATGAGAGAAGAAGCGGAGATGTTGGCCAAAGAGATGGAGAAAGAGCCATTAGATTGAAGATTTGCAAGTAGAACGGACTACAAACTACCATATGGCTGGGTGCTGCGAGACGGTGATCTGGCCGATCCCTGGAGCTGATTTCCGGAAAAATATTTGACGACATTCTTATGGCTGAACGAGGCTCCATATCTACATAGAAGGGTACAGACAGAATATCGTCTAACTTCAGCTTTTGACGAAAGAAATCTATTAATGAGCCATGACAAACAGAGTCGTGCTGAAAAAGAGAAAATTAGATGGCCATCGGGGCCTGCTTCCCACTCTACCAAATTGACCATTAACACCAACCCGATTTCATTCGCCGCCAAAACGCACAGGAATGACTTCTATCATTTTGTCATCCTCTCATCCAATCGTAGGTCAAAAATGAAAAGGAAACTCGTCAAGATCATTGGAGGGGCGGTGCGCCGCCTTTGTCCGCCCAGAACGCTTCACGTTCTTTCATCACCGCTTCCGCCCATTCTTTCACCTCCGGAAGTTGGATGCGCTTCATAACGCCATAGAACTCGGTTAATTGGATCTTGCCACCATGCGTCCGTTCATATTCTATCGCTTGCAGCAGTAATTCCATCTTGTCGATATCGTGAACGAATTTCGCTTCCAGGGTCTCGTTATCTTCATATTCCTGGAAAATCGCCTGCATTTTCTCTCCCGCTGAACCGCCATACACCCCGCCCAGCAGCGTTTTAGAAATATATTCCATGACCTCAGCCTCTCGCCGCGCTTTCTCGGCCTTTGTCACCTCGGTATCAACCGGCGTTATGTCTCCGACCACCGACTCGGCCATATCGTGAATCAGCGCCATTTTCGTGCAGTGTGGTATGTTGAGCTTCCGAGCAAGAGATGGCGGTGCGAGCATGGTCATTATTGCCATGCGATACATATGGTCCGAGATAGATTCGCCATGGTTAATATCAAATCGGCGCCAGCCTTCCCGTTTCGTTGTCTTAAGGCGCTCTAGGAGGTGGAAAAATGGTACAGGGGAGGAGCCATTTTCAAGCGGGGGGTGAGGGAGGCTGGAGATGACTGAGGATATAGACCTGGTTAGCAGAATGCGTATCATATTTCAAGTTCCCAAAAACCCTTCACCTGCTTGTGCCGACCATGACGTCTCGTTTGTCGGTTGAGAACCCATGATTTTGGAGTGTAAGAGGGAGAGTCCGGAAAGAATTACAGATAAAAAATAAGTTTATACAGAAAACAGCAGCATCTATTTATATACATAAGTCGTGGAGAGTAGAAACATATCCATCCCCATAGAACAAACCTGGTACGTTGAGCGGGTTTGCGCAAGCGACCAACAAGGAAGAGCAAAGACGGCGGAAGCAAACAGAGCAAACAAACGCTGCGACCAGCCGATTGACGCAGCCAATTGACTATCAACACACAACTACCACCTCCCTATTGACCGAGAATGCAAGCTGTCTCCTAGAGACGAGCAGTTTTGGTACCTTCTAAGATAACACTCTGGGGGAAAGAACATGCATCCGGCTCAATGCAGCGCTCCTCCGCCCGTTCACCTACCAAACAAAGGGTAGAAACATGGCCCGGTCCCGCACCTCTCACTATATTCCTCCGCAACTTGAAGCTCCTTCGATTAGACACCCGCTCTGGCTGGCCTAATATTACCCTAGAAACTCTCTCCGGATCGCAGAATAACCTTCGTCGAAGAATTCAGGCCGTGGAATGGTCTCTCTATCACCTGTTTCTGATATGGGACAAGAATGAGACACATACTGTATGCTACCTCTTCGCGCAGAGGCACTGAATCCTTACGGATGATGGAAGCAAGAGTAATGACAGTTCTGTAGAAGCTACAACCCTTTTTTCCGCCCCTTGAGCCGCTGCAGTCTGTCAACCTAAGAGCTGCGCTCTTCCGCATGCTCTCGGATTTAAAGAAGAATGGCGTTCTGGGGCGAGAAGCGATTCTCCGGAAGACCATGCTAGACGACTGCAAAAGCGAAAGATTTGAAGAAATTTTGGCTTCTTTCTCCACAGCCGTTTTGCGCAAATCTCTCCTCCCGAGCCAAGCTCGAAGCATTGCTATCGATCTAGCCACTGCTCAACAGTTAACGGCATGCGACCAAAGCAACATACTCCCGTTGATCCTTGCCTACCGCTCCTCCCTTAGCTCTACTATTAACGAAAGGAAGAGTCTTGGCTGCTTCTACGCAAATCTCAACCAACATCTCCACGCCAAAGCAGACGAGCTTTCGAAGCGCTCTCCCTCAGGAGCAAGGTCCTTGCTCGCTGCCGATAAAGTGGAGCATACACGACGCAATATTATTTCTGCATGGTACGGCAGTGGAGACTGGGCAAAGGCCATTTTGGATGGTGGGTTGCAGGTGGATTTGGACCCTCTTCTAGAACTGGACTTCTCTCGATTACGCTTGGTAGCGAAGACTGACGGTTTGGATTCTGTACGATCACGACGGTCTTCCGATCTTCTCGCAGACTTAGACAAACGCATTGCGCAGCAGAAATCAAAGTTACAAAAATGGCGAGAATTTAGACGGACGTTGACGGAGGATGAACCAGATGCTACAAGGACGGAAGCGCACAGCCAAAATCGCGTGTTGGCGTTCCGGGATCATCAAAAATTAACAGTGGCGTCTCTTGCACAGATAGGTCAAGTGGCTCAGAACCCAAATGCCCAAAATCCGGATTATAAGACTCTGTTGGCAGATTTCCATGAGTCGCTTGCCAAATTTAAATTAGGCGCTAAGCTACCAGATAGACGGTGGAAGGTGGAGAGCCCCATACACCAAGATAGAGAGGAAGAAAGAGTTCACGATGGTGAAGAAGAGCGAGCGATGGCTTATAAGTCCGATCAAGCTCCTAGCCTGCAATTGCCTACCCGACTCAGAGAAATGGAACCCTCAGTAGGATCAAAATCAGTCGGTCTGTCTAGGGATGTCTCGATGCAAAATGCTAGCCCTCCTATGGAGATGTCACCTGCACAAATAGCTGAAGCGGCCGCTTCCCAGAGCTACCAATCTCAAGAACCAAACCCACACGATCATACGCACGACATATCTGAACGAGCAAACCATATTGGCTTCACTCTGGTTGAACGTACTCGACTATCAATGTCCCGACTTTCAGTTCCGGAAGCCCGTCCCCGGCAGTCCTTAGGGAAATCTAGAGTTTCAAGGCATTCGCAATCTTTTCCCATCAACCAGTTCGAGACCCCTGACAATAAACAGAGACAAAAGCAAGGCCAAAGATCGGGTGCTACTACTCCAAGAGATGAGCTATTCAGCGAAGATGCGGATTATGCCAGTGTGTTTAAGAGTCGGCCGAAGATTGCTACAAGCCCGGTCGGTTCTCCCGTCGTGCATGTGCCGGTATATGCGGATGATAACGCGGCTGAGATATCAGATATGGAAGTTTGCCAGGGCGACAGTTATTCCCACCTTGACGCAGAGAATTCGCCTTCTCTAAGGAGAACGATGTACATGTGATGAAAATAATGATTGCGTTTTACATATTTATGACTTAGTGTTAAAAGTAATCCATATAGTAGGTAGTTATAATAAATTTTATATGATATTCGCGCCACACTCCAAAGCTTCGCTAGAGAACATTTGGCAGTTCCGCTCTTGGCACATAGTTCCGCCGTACGCCAAGAGCCGGAAAACTTCCGCCGTTCTCCAACTTCAATGTTATGATAATATCCAGGTTATATTATATAGGTCATCATCATCATTATCTTCACTGTTTGTCACATTTGTAGGTCTATTTTCCTGAAGCTGTCTTGAGAGAGGAACGGAATAGGGCATACCATCCAGCGGGATATCATTGCTGTCTCTTGCCAGCGTGTGATCTATGCAGACAGCCAAACGTCACAGAATACTTTTTTAAACAAAATGAGAGGCCTTATTCTCTGACTTTCGAAACGATATTTTTAACATCTCCAAGCATGCCAAGCAAACTTTCCTGCCACACAGATGGATCCTTTCCTAGTCCCCTACCGATTAAAACGAACTTGGACGCTACCACACAAGAAGGGTCTTGTTTTTCGGATTCTGTGATCTCAAATATGTCTCGAACACCCTGCACAATTTTAATATTGCCGTTGGTAAGGCGAATAATTGCTTTGAGGCGATGGGGGTCGAAGTCTAGAGAGCCGTCCTCTTGAGGCTTATGAGACGACGACAGCGGGAGTTGGCGCTCCCATAGTACAGAACGCAGCCACTCATCGACAAGGGGAAGTTTCGACTGCGGTAAATCTGGTACTGCGAATGAAATGGTGGAGATGGTCTAGAACTGCAGGTTAGGAAAAATATGGAATGCGATTAACAGCGCGAGGGGACGGAACGCAT
This sequence comes from Coccidioides immitis RS, assembly GCF_000149335.2. Classification (NCBI taxonomy): domain Eukaryota; kingdom Fungi; phylum Ascomycota; class Eurotiomycetes; order Onygenales; family Onygenaceae; genus Coccidioides; species Coccidioides immitis. The sequence continues at coordinate 2,164,937 of NW_004504308.1, read as the reverse complement.
ACGGGGTCAAGCTGGCTCTGGCCCTTCTCACTAAAGTCAAAATTCGCGAGCTTATCATAGGCATGAAGTTCCAGGAGTGCTCCTTCAATTTGTGGTACTTTGCTATGGTCAGTGACATGGATTGTCGCTAAGCCATTGATCCCTCTAATGCGCCTTTTAACGTGCTCCAGCTCCTCAGCCGTAACAAGGTCACTCTTGTTCAAGATCACCACATCGGCATGTGAAATTTGTAAATGTGCGGTAGTTAGAACTGCACCACCTCGGTTCTCTTGAACTTCTTGAGGAGCCGGCTGGTCAAGAAGATGGCATATATTCTTTGCATCTACCAAGGTGACAATGCCGTCGAGGTAAATGGAGCTTCCGAGTCCATCATCAACCCAAAACAAGGGAGCTATATTCCCTGGATCGGCAAGCCCGGTGGTCTCTAACAGTATATAGTCAAAGCTACCACGCCGGCTCATAAGGGATTCGATGGCGATGACGCCGGTGTCTCTACGGAAACACGTGAGATTTTTGAATTAGTTAGAATAACAACCATGGCAGACTGACCTCACTGAGCAGCATAAACAGCCGTTTGGCAACTCAAGCCATTCTTCGACTTGCTGGCCCTCTTGATTGACAGTTAGGGACTTCTCAATATCAGCAGCTAAAGAAGGGTCAGGAATGGTGAAGTGAATTCGCAGCCCGAAAACATACAATCCCCGAACTCTACATTCAACCCGTTAGCATAGAGCCGGGTTGTATCAGGGGATATCCCTAGGAAGGAATGTACGAGCCATTTAATATGACAGCAATCTTCTTCCCGTGCCTCTCATTCAGGATATAGTTTAAGAGCGTGGTTTTTCCAGCACCCAGGTAGCCTGCATGTCATCCTTTAGCATAATCCTCCGTAAAGCGGCTTCGTGGCTTGAATAAAAACAAAATTAATGGCATAACGGCAATTGAGTACCTGTTACAATAGTAATTGGGACCCGTGGAAGATTGAGATCTGTTGGGGATTTTGGACGCTCCGATGTATTGGGTTCGATGGAAACCAGCTCCGGAGGGCCATCTTCATCAAGTTCATTGATATCCATTTCAGCAGAGCAGTCCAAACCAGCCAACACAAGACTATTATCACGTTATAAATTATTCCGCTTCTGCGCTCCGTGGGGAGATAAATCCTAACGCTGGCTGCACCTCTTCCCTCAGCGCAACGGTAGCAAAACTTGGCGCTGACATAAGAATTAACTTAACTTAGTTAACCCGCTAGTTAAACTAACTAACTAAGTTAACTAGTTAACTAGTTACTCCAAAAGTTTACTAGTTAGTTACCTTAATTAACCGCTGGTTAAACTCATTCTCCATACATCCTCTCGGGGCATAATATGGAGAAACTGCATATCCGTTATATTAATATCGACCTGTGCAACTGTGCAATCACTTCCCCAAGCTCAACCAACCACACACTCTGCCGGCCTTAGGCAATCTGACATCCGGAGGCAGCGTCACTGGGCATTCGGAACTTTTTGAACTGCTTCATGAGAATCCATAATGACGGCGTTAGGAGCTTCTCCCTCAAGCTCTCCGCGTCTGCCCAGTCCACCTCCCTTCACCGAAGTGCAGATTGGGCCAAAATCTCCCACCGTGAGCGATAGTCCCCTTGCGGCATCACCTGCGCAAGATGACGCTTCTACGCGGCGAATTCGCCCGGGCACCAAGGCCGCAGATATGGCCTCCGGGCCACCGCTGGTTCCGCTCTCACAAGTGTGTTGCCGGTTCAAATCTCTCGTTATAGATTCGAGGGCTAACTATTGCTCGGCTCATAGCTCGACTCTCCTTTCCAACTCCAAGAACACCTCAAAGCTTCCTACCAAGACTACACTCGTCCACCCGGTTCCTCGACCGTGATCCCGATTAACCGCGCAACGGCAGAGCAGCTCGCCGAACCTCCAGAGGGCGTCGAACGTTCTCTTTGGCTTTACGAACTATGCCGTTTCCTCACTATGAAGGCGAATAATATCGTCATTGCCTTCTTCGCTGAAACTCCTCCCTGCTCGGTACAAACGTGTCCTGAAATGCGCGCCTCTGAATGGCAGTACCTCTGCGCAGTACATGATCCGCCTAAAGCGTGCTGCGCGATTGACTATTGCTGTCATACACTCGACTGGGCGACAAACATTCTCACATCGCCCAAATTCTTCCCGAGCAGATTGACCCTAGGGAGTGAGGCAGGAGGTGGCCCTCAGGCGAGCATGAGACATTTGACGAACATCTTTCGGAGGGTATATCGAATTTTCGCACACGCCTGGTTCCAGCATCGAGAGGTCTTTTGGCAAGTGGAGGGCCACGATGGACTCCATGTCTTTTTCAAAACCGTCTGCGACATGTACAATTTGCTCCCGGAGGATAACTATACTATTCCTGCTGAAGCAGAAGGGGAAGAACCGCGAACGAGCAAGCCGGATGAAGCAGGCCGAAAAATGACAATACTACGCAAAGAAGATAAACGCCAGCCTGAGTTAAGTTTAGATTCCGCTTCCTCCTTGGGAACTGGAGCAACGACAAGACGACATCGTCATTCGCCATCAACGGGTGCTGCTGTCAGCACGATAGCAGAGGCTGCTGAAGACGAAGATGGTTCTAAGACCACGGGGGATACCTCTGCTCTTGAGCCTACGGAAGAGACGGAGGAAGAGACAGATGTCGAACAACTCGACACTCTACAGAATGATACCCCGTCGACACCATCTGAACAATCTTCCGAAGCTGTCGCGACACCAGGGGAGGATGGGATAACGTCATTGCCAGAGAAGCTAGGACAGGAAGAGCAAACTGAGATGACCGATACATCCAATAAACTCTCGCAACCCGGGGTCAATGCGGACACTGAGCCTACGGAGAATGGAACCTTACATGAACAACCCAGTGGGCCCGAACAAGAAGAAATACAGGCGCAAGAAGAGAACGAGGAACAAACCCAGGCCCCAGTGGCAGAACCACTGAAGGAATCTGAACCGGATTCGAAGCCCGAAAGCTCCCCCGAAAGGCCCTCTGACGACCTACCAGCCGAAGCTGCAACAAAAGATCAACCATCTCCAGATTCCAACACAGAAAATACCACTCAGGATCAACCAGAAGAAAAGAATAATACTTCCGCAGAAACAGAACCAGAGCCAGAATCTCATTCTGCAGATGAACCGCGACCTCCTCCTGAAAAGACCGAGGAGGTTGGGCAAGTTCAAAATGCCTAACATGCACATACGATGGCGCCCAGAACGGTGTTGGAAATAAGACTGCTATAATACCGTTATGATGAATCGGTCAACTGGGTTGCGCTTATTTTCGAAGTTCAAAATAATTTTATGTACCTTCTTAGTCCTAGTGTATAACTATTCTAATTCTAATTCTTTATTTTTATTTTTATTTTTATTTTTTTATTTTCTTAATTTCTGGAACAGGGGGGAAAGGCTTCCCTCATTCCCCCTTGAATGGAAAAATTAAAAGATTCATGGTCATTAAAGCACATATACCATTCCATTGATAACTGTTAAAACCATAAAAATAGGAGGGGGCATTACCACAGCTGGAACTCAGGAGAGATTTAAAAAGAGGTCGCAAAATGCCCATAAGAAGGAAAACCTAAACACCTATCAAAAAACAAACCATATAACTGTTGCTCATGAAAAACACAAAATCCTGGTGTTGAAATTCCCTTTCCCTTTTTTGTCCAACCCCCCTTTGTTATCAAACCGATGCTCCACAGCAGACATGGCCCACGGAAGCAAATGATCCGCCAGGACATGCTCAATAATCCCAGTCCGGAATCCTGATCCAAATCCCTTGCTAAACAATAAAAATGCATAGCATCTTTAAAAAAAAAAAAAAAAAAAAAAAAAGTATGAAAGAAACTCCACCATGCTGATTTTGATACTGCGCTTCAACACTAACTTCGATATCATACTATCGTCGCCGGGGTAGAAATGTAAATAGCATGTAATTGTTTAAAACGGGCGAGAAAAAGGACGACAGCGTAAAGTAGACATCCACAAGCAACCCATATATATGAGTGCACTATCTTCGGAGTACAAAATTGCCGGCGTTTGCAAAAAGATGTGAAAAAGATTTGAGATATTCATGATCCCGATGTATATGCCGGGTTTAATGGTAAATTCGATGTGAATAAATCGTTAGCAGGAAGTGCGTCGGAAGAAGATAGCTCATTAATACAGAGAGACGAAGGTATGTTTAAAACTTGGTCATTGTTGGATGACCTTGCTTGTTGGAGCAAAGACGCCCTGAAAGCAGGGCTGATGGGCAATTGCGACGTGAGGAGACTGTCGTGGGAGGAAGAGTACCGCTTGGAATATCGTCTAATGTCGTCAATGCACGGATTGATAGGTAAATTCGATGTGAAAAGGTCATCGGAAGGTATCGAGGGGGTATCAAGTTGCATCGCAGAAATACTGTCTTTATCCACGAAAGAAATGCGGGTGGCGAGCCTGTGAGCCGACAGCCCCAGGTCTGCCTTCGCAGTCGAATACGCCGTAAAAGCCGGGTTAATGGGTAGCTTTGACAAAAGCAAATTGTTGAAGTCTGATGCGTACAATACTTGTGGGGTAGGTTTGTGACAAGCAGCACTGCTCAAATCCCCACTATCAGCAGTGGCTTCTTCACTGCTAGAAGTTGCCCCCGCTGGGTATGTCTTAGAAAGTAGGTCAGGGTCAGAATATACTCGTCGCGCCTTGGATTTCCCGTTGCTTAGAATGAAAGGGTTTTCGAAAGAATATGGAATATGTCCCCCAACACCGGTAAGCACTTCCGGAAGTTCCTTCGTTTCAGAGACGATTATTTTGGGACAAGTAGCCTGGCTTCCAGGTTCCAGTGAATCGAACTGCGTTTCCTGCTGAATTGGAAAGACACCCGTGTTCAAAACAGATTGGCAGGAAAAAGGATTCCTAGAATTATTTGGGTCTAGTTCACATTGCGTGAAGTCTTCAAGGTTAGGGTGGTTGTCAGTGGGCTCCACTGATAGGCTGGCTTCGTCTGGGCAGTACAGATCACCGACAGGAAAAGGCAAGACGTGGTCATCTAGTACTTCATCTTGCAACCTCGTGGTGTCATACTGTGTCGAATTCGCGCTTGTTCGACGCGTTGTTGTCAGGTGGAGCGCCACATTGCTGTGCACATCACTGTCCAAGCTCCGGTTAGAATTGGGCAAACTGTGGATATGGATGCTGTCAGCTGGTTGCTCCCAAAAGCCATCCGGCTGGTGATTATGATGGCAAACATCTGAATCCGCAACGTCACATCTCTGGGTAGTGATGAAATTGCCAGAATCCTGTTCAGGGTACTCTAAGAACTTTTCCAGAGCGTGGTTAGGCAGATCCTGTGGAAATAGTGTCAACAATTCCTTGGCAGAAAGACGATTCTGGGGCCTTGGGTTCAGACAAATATGGACTATGTTTCGGAAATAATCAGGTATCTTTAAATCACCTGGGATATTCAAGGGACGAGGCTGCGCTCCAGGCTCATCTTCTTCCATAGCCATGGCCCAGAGGGTCATGCCTAGTTGGAAGAGATCCGATTTCACGCCAATGTACATTGATATTCTTTGCTTGCTTTCAATCTTTTTGGTGAATTCTGGAGGTTCCCAGCCAATCGGGCATCCGCGCCGATTGATATCAATGATTTTGGCATCATCATTTGTATCAACAACCACATTTGACACTGTGAAATCTCCTTGAACAAACCCAGCTTCATGGATATCGGCAAGGCCCTTGATAATTTGTCGAGCCCAGCGCTCTCGCCGAATCCATTCTATCTTGCCTTTGTAGTCAAAGAATAAGTCGGCCAATGAGCCCTGGGATGCGAAGTCAAGCAGAAGCCCTTTGACCACCGTCACAGAATCATCCACTAAGATGCCTTTAAACTTGATCACACAATCAGAATCTAGTAAAGCATGCAAAGCGTTGATCTCATATAAAAATTCTTCAACCGTATCTGGGCCGGTTATCTCTTTTTTGACGTAGTTTTCTCCATTCAGCTTCACATGGTAGACGAAACCAGACAGATGGCTATGAAAAGCGATGTGACTTTCCGGGATTAGTGGCGGACTTAGATGGGCAATGCTTGAAATTGGCGGATAAGGAATAACCTCGTTGATATCTTCGGTGACATGAACATGCAAACGTCCCTCATGGGTCTGCAATTTTAGATTCGTCACGGTATCATAGAATTCGATCTCGTCAATAGAATCCCTGATGGCTTCGTATATTCGGGCATTTTTGTCGCGGTGGAAACGTAGTTCCTTGAGATCCTGTTCGAGAGAGTCTGGCTCCGCGTCCCGATAATCACAGGTCACAGTCACTCTCCGCCAGCGGTTAGGAGCTTCCGCATAGGTGATGAAAAATTTTTCGCGGTCCGACCTGTCCCGAAAGCGCAAACTCAAGTTCAAAATCCATTTTTTGTCCAATTCCAATTGCAACACGTGCTCAAAGTCTTCTCCATAGCCAGATGCAGTATCGGCATAAGTTGGGGTGTCGCAATTGTCGAGAATAGGAGAACAGTTCCTGAAACTTGCGCGAGTGGTAAGGTAGGAATTATCGTCCCAAGAGAAGTCTGGCGCCGAAGACCGAGGAGCGGAAAGAGCGCGTGAAGATCTCGTTCGAACGGAGCTGAGCGGCCTGCGATAGTCGGCAGAAATAGCGCGACGGTGACTCTTTTCAGTTTTTTCGCTGGGGGTCAAAAGCTCTCTACGTTCAGCTTTTTGGGTCTCCAAATCCCCTTCTGCAGCAAAACTAAGGTTTACGTTATTCACAGATCGTCTCTGAGGAGGAGATATGCCATATTTGTCATCGCTATTGTCTTTAATATCGCTACTCTCGTGGTCGGGCCGCTTGACAGGCCGACGCGGTTCAATGGGTGGTGGTGGCGCGGCAAGAGGGAGAGGGAGAGGAGGCGGCACGGGAGAGGGAGGTCTGGGGGCGGGAGTGTTCTGCGGGCCTTTGCTTTCCTTTGCCAGCCATTTTCGCAAACCCAATCGATGCAGGAAGCTCTGTTTAATAGGGGCGGATTTCTTGAGGTTAGGCATGGGTAATATGGGGTCCAGAAACGGGCCGGAAGTGTCCGCAATTGAGATGGCCATGCAGCACGACTTGACACGAGCTCTGGCTCGACCGCCGCGTTACAACTGACCAGGACGACAACCGGCTCAAGACGGTCGGGACGTCCATATGAAAAGAAGTGTAATGAGGGGGCCAATCGAGTCCGGATCACCTCTCCCTGCGAGCGTGCGAAAGGCGTTTCGGGGAGGGGACAGCAACGAGGTGAAGGTTGGAGAACTAGGAGTCGCTACTGTCGATTAGCCTATTTAAATAGCTTCCAGGTGCATTGGGTTTCGCGGACGCTGAGAGGGGTATTGCTCTTCCTTCGGTGTAACACGATCACGCAAACAGGCAGTATGAGTACGAGCGTGGAGGCGAAAGTGTTCCTCGCTAAGCACCGACGTCGGTTGATATCGCCCACCCAGGATGGCAGCACCAGAAAACGGGGATGTAGAAACAAGATAGCAGCAAGGCAATCGAATAGATTTGCTTCTCTAGATCAAGTGGGCATCAATGGAAAGAAATGAGGAGGAGCTTTCACTTGGTGCGGGACGGGGAGGCCGTGGTGACGCTGCGTTGTTCTCTTTGATTCTGTTGGCGGATAGGTTGAGGGTAGATAGTACATTCTATTGCAGTACTTGCTTTCTTCAATGTAACTTTGGCGGCAAGGAATTGGCCTGCTGAGTCGAGCGGCAGCGTGAAGAGCGAGAAAATCAGCACCAGAATGAGGCTGATGGGCGGTGGTGATGATCGGCTTTTCAGGAAAATAGCCTGGGATGAAAATTTCGAGCCCTTTTTTTTTTCACCAAGGTCTCACCGCCAACGGAAAAATTCCTCAATAATAAGATCGCAATTTCGTCAAATAAACAAACAGCAATAAGGTCTCAAACTAGGGTGCCAGATAATGATTTATTCGGTCCAGAGCCGCGATTTGTCGAGAGAAACATGCCGGACCCTACATACAAAGAACCTCGCTCGAATAACCGTCCGTCTCTCAACAGCAATAAAGGCGACGCCAGGGGAGAAACACCCCTTGTAGGCCTGCCCCCGGACACACTGCAAAGTGAAGCAACTCTCCCTGCGTGATTTTTCTAGAAATTCCCGACGAGGCCTTCCCGCTCTCCAAGGCCTCCCAGGATATAAAAACCTCTTGCATCGCCGATTTGTTGGATGCAGAAACTCTAGTGATCTCATATCGGGACCCATGGGTTGGCTTCCGTGGTCGTACTGTGGTTCTCTCGCTCTCCAGACCCAGACTTTGCAGCGGTTCCCATTTTCATTTAAGCCCACGCCCGGGATAATGCACAGTGGAGACACTCGCCGACATTCCTAGTTACATGTCCGCTGCACTGAGTACAGATCCAGGTTCCCCCCCTCTCTACCCTGATTTGCCCGGCTTTCTCAACTCGAAATATCCCAGCAAGGAAATATCATTCGAAGAGCGTTTCCCGTTATCTGTTGGGCATTCGCATTGGTAAGGCGTCCGCAGCCCTCCACTGCCTTACATACACACCAAGGCATCTGCATTTTCTGCATTAGTCGGAGTTTGTTCGCAAGCCCTGTTTGTTTGCCAACTTAGGTCACTTTAGGGCAAAGCGTGCTCAGCACCGATCACGTTCAATGCCAGCAAGCTGCGCTGGCTCCAATTGACCAACGCATATAGTACCAAGCTACCGACGCGGTACTCTTCCGAGCCTCCTTCTCCTCCTTTCATTCCGTCATCGTTGCCATCTCGTGTGCAATTTTGCCTTCTGCGGATTCTTCTGGGATTTCGGTGTGTAGAGTCAGATCAATAAATCCTGACAGGTGGCCCTGTTTTAGAGATGGTTACCCTGCTTCGTCTCATCTTCATCCTTTTTAAAACACCCATGAGACCCCTTGACTCCTCCATGTCAATCATTCACATGCGCTTTAGCCGACTTAAATTTCTTCATCGCCATCCTGTAGTTCAAAGACCATTGGATGGAAAGCGAAGGATATCCCATGGAACCCCAAATCCCAGATGTGGCTATCACAGGTTGGAACAAAGCCATACATCAAAAAAGAACATCAAGCTCGGACCCATCCAAAGGAATTTGTAGAAAATAAATCTTTAACTTGAGCGTTTTGGAGGCTGCACCGCCAATTCGCAGGGATATTTTTCACGGTATCCCGTCCAACTGAAAATCCCGGAGCCGGTCAATTGCGGCTTTGCGTCTCCCCGTTCTTGGTATGCACACACTGTTCGAGTGTCTGTACGTCCCCAACATGCATGCACTTCAGTCTCTACATCAATGCACCTCGCTGCATGCACTCTGCCTGTGCCCCAGACTTTGTTCTTCAATCAGATCATCTCTTCGTAGACAAAATAATCACTAAGGTAATATACAAGGATGCCAAAGCTTGCTAGTAAACAAACAATGCCCCAAAAAAAACAGTAATAAGCCAAAAAAGCGCAGCCCAGTGAACGAGTGGAGTGTCTTTAGAGTTTTTTTTTTCTCGGCCCTATGGAAGCGTACGATTCTTCCACTGCATACGCCCGACATCATCACCTGAGGCGGCAAGGGAGCAGAAAGCACAGAATAAGAAAATACAAAAAGAATACCAAAAATCTATCCATCATGCAAACAGCATAATAGTCCAAGGCTGTGCAGTTCTTTTCGCAGGAAAAAGGGGGGACAAGCATCACAACACGGGTGTGGGTACTGTACATACATATGATCAATTGCCCACACTATACAAAAAGAAAACAGAAAAACTCCAGAGCATGCAAAAGAGGTGGGAGAGATGCATGTGTATATGCTGGTTAGACAACAAATAGGAAGATTTTGTGTAGCATGGATATGCGCGAAAGCCAGGGAAATCATTAGGATGACAACAGAGCCCCAGTGTAACTGTAAACAGATTAGACGTCACTGCATACTGCTGTCAATGTGGCATTCATTCATTTAATTTCATCAGCTTTCTCCGAATCGCTCAGCTGAGCTTGCCATGCGTTGTTGGCTCTCTTGGAATCAAGGTCCTTGAAGACGAGGTCAAAGACTTCGGAGTACCAGCTAACAGCATGTCCATCGATTCCTTCCTTGATATTCTATATTTCATTCAACGGAACTCGGTTAGCTTGTTAACTGACTTTAAGGTTGATAATGATTATTGAGGGAAGAATACCTGTGGGAGTTCAAGCCAATCGGAGATATTATCCGAAGGGAAAATGATAGTTTTGGCTCCTGCACGGCGGGCGGCGACGGTTTTTTCTCTGAGTCCACCAATCCGGAGAACTTTACCTGTAACAGTAAGCTCTCCCGTCATGGCAATAGTCGGATCGATGGGCTGATCGAGGGCTAGAGATAACAATGAGGTGGCCATGGTTATTCCGGCGGACGGGCCTGGAAGGCGAAGTCAGTCAGCAAACCTCTTAATTGGAAAAAGGCGCAACCTCAAGGTGGCAGAGACATACCGTCTTTCTGAACTGCACCTTCAGGGCAATGTAGGTGGAGTCTGGCCTTCTCGAAAAATTTGTTCCCTGGGAAGTCCTTGGCTACAACAGACTTGGCGAAAGAGTACGCAATAACAGTCGATTCCTTCATAACAGTCATGAGATTACCCGTCTGTTCAAATCCCGGTTGCGACGATGGTGTCAGGGCAGACTGCAAGATCGATTCGACATAAAGTGCTGCACCGCCCATACTCGTCCACGCCAGACCCATGGCGACACCAGGGGGAGTGACCTCATAGAGTCGATCGGAGGTGAAGACTGGTGGGCCGACATAATCCTTCAGGTTATCCTTCGTGATGACCACATGGACATCATCTGGGACATTTGCTGGAAGTAAGGGAGTCTCCCGATTCAAGTCCTCTGCTTCCTTTCCATTCTTCACGGCCTCCTGTGCTGCCCTAACTTCTTCTCTCACCACATCCTCTTCCGTAGGTTCCTCTTCGCGCAGATTTTGAATAATCTTCAAGGCTGCCTTTCTATAGACCTTTTCGATCTGCTTTTTCAAGTTCCGAACTCCACTTTCTCTGCAGTAAGACTTGATAAGCTCCTCAATGGCATTCTTGTCCAGCTTCACATCAACTTCCTTCAGTCCGCTTAATTCCTTTGCAGCAGGAGCGAGATAACGTTCAGCAATCGCCATCTTTTCATCGGCAACGTACCCAGATAGTTCGATAATCTCCATACGATCCAACAAAGGCCGTGGAATGGTGTCCGTCATATTTGCTGTGCAAACAAAGAGGACCTTCGATAGGTCCACGGGAACATCCATGTAGTGGTCCAAGAAAGACGAGTTCTGCTCCGGATCCAGAAGTTCAAGCAGCGCCGAAGACGGATCACCTTGGTGTCCACGGCCAATCTTATCGACCTCATCGATAAGAATGAGCGGGTTCTCTGTCTGACACTTTTTAAGGGCCTGAATGATACGTCCAGGCAAGGCACCCACATAGGTTCGTCGGTGACCTTTGATCTCCGCTACATCCGTCAGGCCGCCAACGCTAAATCGATAGTATTGTCTGTTGAGGGCACGAGCAATAGATTTGCCGATGCTGGTCTTACCCACACCAGGTGGACCAACGAAGCAGAGGATTTTGCCCTCCACAGTTCCACGAAGCTTCCCTACTGCGATAAATTCCAAGATGCGATCTTTGACATCTTTGAGGCCGTAGTGGTCTTCATCCAAGACCGTCATCGCATTTTTAATCCCAAAGTTCTCGGCGCTTCGTTTACCCCATGGGATCTGTGTTATCCAGTCAAGATAGTTTCGAGTTACGTTGAATTCAGACGCAGCTGGCTCCAGGTGCGCAAGCTTGTTCAACTCCTCATCGAATACTTTCTTGACAGCTTCCGGCATCGCCAACTTTTCTGCTTTCTCCTTGAACTTCTCGACTAGCTTGTCCTTTCCGTCGGACTCAATGCCAAGTTCTCTCCTAATACCTTTCATTTGCTCCATCAGCCAGTACTCTCGCTGTCGTTTTTGGATCTTGGCCTCGACATCTTTGGAGATCTTCGATTGTAGCTGAGCGTTCATAAGTTCCTTCTTGAGTACCACAAGAGCTTTAGATAAGCGCTCTTCAACGTTCATCGTTTCCAGAACGTCCTGTAGCTCTTTAATTTCACCAGCAGAAACAGCTGCCGCAAAATCGGCGAGTTTAGCTGGTTCCTCGATCACATTCCCAGCGGATTGGCTCATAGAAAAGGTGGATATTTGATCGCGGAATAATGGATTCAAATTCGCTACGTCCTTGAAGACGTTGACTATTTCGCTCGTGACAGCACGGATAACGGGACTCTTCTTATCGACAGGCTCTTCCGCAAGGTTGTCAACGTTAACTATGCTAACCGGGTACTTGTGTAGAAATGATGTTGGCTCATAGTTAAGGACATCCTTCGGCGCCTGCTCCATCGTAGCCTCTTCGAAGCTGGCGACAACATCCCCTTGTTTATCCAGCGGTGCCTCCTTTTGAGCTTGTGACTCGGGTTCCTCCTTGGCTGCTTTCTCTTGTGGCGGTAGCAGCGAAGACATCTTGATCCTGCGGTGGGGATATAGAACTGCTGTCAAGCCATTCTCATCGCCATGAACCGGAAATGCACTTGTTATTTGCGCAAAAACTCCAACGTCATGAACATCGTCCATGCTCTCGATAATGTCCTTGTCCGCATTTTCATCTTTGAACAGAAATGCACCGACATATGGCTGACCTCGCTTCATCATCTCTTGGACTGCTGCAACAACGTTGGGGTCTTTGATTGTGATTGCCTTGTAGAATCCAGGAAACAACGGCCTCCGCGCTATCGGAATCGCCATCACCTGCGGATATACATCGGGAATTGAGGGTTTGGAGAGCGCGCGCTCCGCTGCACTCTTTCTCCCTCTCTTTCCTCCCCCTTCTCCACTCCCGGATGAGCCCGCACTGCCTCCCGCACCAGCGCCACTCGGCCGTGACTCCGCTGGTCCGCCCGACGGTGGTATAGGTGCAGGGTTGTCTGACGACCTCCCATCCTTTCCAGAATCTTCGGGCTTGGGCAGCTCTTCACGGTCAACGTCCGTTTCAGTTCCTTCTTCGCGCTCTTTCTTCTGTTGTGAAGGTGTCGGCTTTTCTTTTCGTCTGGTTGGGCTCGAAGAGAAAGAATGTGCAAGTGAGGGAAAAGATCTCGAGGCAATCGCCGCGCGGAACTCTGATGATACAGGGGCGTTAAGCCTAACCGGAGCAAGGTGGGATCTACATAGTATATTTCGAGGTGTTTTGCGGAACACAGCCCTCCAGGGGAGGCTTGAACTTCGAAGCATGCTCCCAGCTGGGGATCTGATAAAAGCTCGGCGGGACGGGGTGTAGGTGGCCTAGATGAGAAATCGCTTCAAAAAACAGGCGAGCTCTCACAGGGAGGAATTCAACAACGGTGTCAGAGGAACGAGGAGAAGGCAATTCCGTCGCGTTGGAGTTGCTGCCAGTCGAGAACGATGAATCAACGGAGGTGAAGCTCAACCCGGCGCGGCGGCCTCGGCGAAACACTTTTCCCGATGAAACTTTTGCCTTCATGGAATCTTCACGATGGATGTAGATCAAGGCCGCCTTCAGCTTTTTTTTCTCCCTTCTCTCGTCTTCTCACCCGTCACCTCGTCGCATATTTGTTTTATACCCAGTTACAGTCTGATATTACGTATTATCCGTGATCTATTACTTGCGATAAGTGGTGTGGTTCGAGCCATGCCGATGGCGGCCACATTCCCTTCACAACTTCTGCGTTCGTCTCGATGCTGCGCAAACCAATGCACGGGAATCTCCCGGCAAATACAATCGCGATCGTTTCATTGTGCCAGCAAATCATGTTATGAACGCAAATCATATATCCAATCACCGAGAAAGCGCTCTAATAGCCATGCAAGGGTAAAGTCGGCCAACCATATTTACCACATTTGAGCTTGTATACTGATTGGGGACATGGCTAGTCCTTTCATTCATCTGCTCCTGCCCAGGCGACCGTCAAAGATCCTTATAATGTCCTTGGGGTGAACAAAAATGCCTCTGCCTCCGATATCAAACGTGCGTACTACGGGCTAGCTAAAAAGTACCATCCCGATACAAACAAGGACCCCAGTGCCAAAGACAAGTTTGCGGAGGCCCAGTCCGCCTACGAAATGTTGTCGGACCCAGAGAAAAAGAAGGCTTATGACCAATTCGGAGCGCGAGCATTTGATCAGAATGGCGGCTTTAATCCTCACGCTGCTGGCGGTGGCCCGTTCGGAGGTGCCTCGGCCGGCGGCTTCCATGGCTTCGGTGGATTTGGCGGCGAGGTTAACTTTGAGGACCTCTTTGCGCATGCATTTGGCGGCGCAGGCCGGCGTCGAACTGCAAGAGGTTCACCGTTCCAGTCAACCGTGCTTGTCGGTGAAGATATCGAAGTTCAAACGAACGTTTCGTTCATGGATGCGGCAAAAGGAACCAAAAAAGATATTTTTATCACCCCTCTAGTCAAGTGCAATTCTTGTCAAGGAGAGGGTTTAAAACCTGGAAGAAAGAGATCACAATGCTCCGCCTGTGGAGGATCAGGAACAACGGTCCATATTATGGGCGGGTTCCAAATGGCGAGTACCTGCGGAGCCTGTGATGGCACAGGTAGCTCGATTCCTAGAGGCGCTGAGTGCTCAAGCTGCCATGGAAACGGAGTCGTTAGAGAACGACGCACCGTTCAAGTTGATATCCCCGGGGGTGTGGAAGATGGCATGAGATTGCGGATCGCTGGAGAAGGTGACGTGCCACCTGGAGAGCCTGGCACCCGTAAACAACGAGGCGACCTGTTTGTTTTCATCAGGGTTGCTCCTGACCAAAGGTTCAGCCGATCCGGTGCCGACGTCCTTTATACTGCGTCAATCCCATTGACGACAGCCCTGCTGGGTGGCGAGGTCACTGTTCCAACGCTTGACGGCGAAGTCAAGGTGAAAGTGGCCACCGGAACTGGTACTGGTGACCAGATCACTCTATCTGGAATGGGAATGCGGAAACTGGGTGGCCGCCGCGGAGGAAATGGTGACCTCAAGGTTCAGTTCAAGGTCGCGATGCCGAAGTATCTCACTGCAAATCAACGGACCATCCTGGAGGTCCTCGCCGATGAGATGGGTGATAAAACCGCTAAGAGGGTCATGAACGTGAAAGACGACAGGTAACCAACCATGTCGAAGCTAGTGTTCTCTGTTCTCCGGCTGACACTAGCTTTCCTAGATCCGCTTCCAGCCCCGATTCAAAGTCCGAAAAGTCGGCTGATCCTCACAAGGGCGAGGGTTTCCTTAAAGCTGCTTGGCACAAATTAATGAACCAGCACCATAAGCCAACCGATTCAAGCACCGAGGGCAAGTCCGACGCCAGCCAAAAGAAGGGCTCGAACCAGGACAACTCTGATAATCACGACGAGTCCAAGAAGGCTTCGGGCTCCGGTTAAATCAATACTACCCGAGCCTCTTTTTTGATTTTGCTTTTGCTTTTGCTCATAGCGTTCTTGCATTGCTTGAGTTTCTTCCATGTATATTCTGCTGAAAAAGCCCGTTTCCCTTTTTGGATCTGCATACCGGGAATACATACATTCATGATTTGACTTATAGATTCAGGGATTTCCTTCCGCTGTATTATTATTTGGCAAGCTCATCTCCACTTGCTCTGAGGTTGAATTAATGTTCAGGTGTTTCGCATTGATCCTTGCAGCGGTGCATGCGCTTATGTATGGTAGCCGAATAGTGCCTTTGGAAAAGAGGATTTAATTTGGAAAAAAAAAAAAATTATTGATTCATCAGACTTGCAGGGCGACAAGGCAACAAGAGTAAATTTTAATGTTGTAAAAACTTGCAGAATGGCCATGGATACTGCATCGTCTCAATGGCGCTGAGTACGATAGGCTCGAAGTCACCTTAACGCCGTACTTATTTAGTTACATCAATCCTCAGCTTTGCCTCTTGCAGCGTCATATATAACCACGGTCTGGAAAGCCCCTCGCAATTCGTCACCCTACATCTAAACCCCAACAACATCAGGTTGCCGATTCAACTTATGATTGCTTATTTGACGCCTCTCGACTGTTTCATCTACCCGTATCTACAGGCATTAATCATATAAAGCATCGTTCCTTCAGAGCGCCCGCCTCACCGATCTCAAACTCCACGAGTTATACCCGACCCATCCACCGCCCACCTTGTGCGAACATTAGGTCATCGTCCCAGGCCGAAACCAAATCACCACAGTGAATACCGTTTTATCCTTCTAACCCATCTTGCGATCTCTTTAGTACCTATAACGTGGTGATATTGCTGTGCCTCGTGTCGGCAAGCATTTTCCACACCCCTCAGGCAACATGGTGCAGTCACCCATGATATCATGTCCCCTCAAGGATACGAACGAAATCGACTGGATTCAGCCATTGAAATCATATATCCGCCACACATACGGCGATGACCCGGAGAGATATTCCGAAGAATGCGCGACGTTAAATAGGCTACGGCAAGACATGCGGGGAGCGGGGAGAGACAGTGCTACTGGACGCGACCTGCTATACCGGTATTACGGGCAACTGGAATTGCTGGATTTGCGGTTCCCAGTTGATGAGAATCATATCAAAATATCTTTCACATGGTATGGGTGGTTTTGGCTTGACTTCACTGGTGAAATTGCGCATAGGCTAAAACTCATTTGGATCAACCAGGTACGATGCTTTTACTCGCAAGGCTACCTCTCAGTACTCGTTAGCGTACGAGAAGGCATCCATAATTTTCAATATCTCCGCTGTCCTGTCCTGTCACGCTGCGAACCAGAGTCGTTCAGACGATACTGGCTTAAAAACGGCCTATCATTCGTTCCAGGCTTCAGCCGGCATGTTCACGTACATCAATGACAATTTCCTCCACGCCCCTTCCACCGATTTGAGCCGTGACACGGTCAAGACTTTGATAGCAATTACCTTAGCCCAGGCGCAAGAAGTCTTTCTCGAGAAGCAAGTACGGGATGAGAAGAAGCCAGGTTTCCTAGCTAAACTCGCCAGCCAGGCAGCTCACCTTTACTCTCAGGCCAGCGAAGGAGTCCAGGAGAATGTTACTAAAGGAACCTTTGAAAAAGTGTGGGCCACCTTAGTTCTGATAAAAGCGTCGCATTTATCATCAGTCGCCGGATATTATCAAGCCATTGCTGATGATGGCACCGGAATTCATGGCGTCTCGATTGGCCGGCTGAAACTAGCAGAAAAGCAGTCGAACACCGCCCTTGGCTTAGCCAAATCGTTCCCTTCTTCTGTTCCGGCAGGGTCGAATCTAAACTCAGACACAGGCCCGACCATGGTAGAGATCGTTCGGCGGCATCTCGTAAACGTCCAGGAGAAGCTTGTCTCCTTTACGCGGGATAACGATTATATTTACCACCAGCCAGTCCCCAGTGAGGCGTCCTTGTCGATGATCGCCAAGCTCCCTGCCGCTAAAGCCATTCCCGTTAGTGAGCTTTATCAAGGTCAGGACATCCAGCGGATCATAGGTCCAGATATTTTCCAGAAGATAGTGCCAATGTCTGTCACGGAGTCTGCAAGCTTATATGATGAAGAAAAGGCGAAGCTTGTTCGTGCTGAAGTGGAAAAGGTTGAAGCTGCCAACGGAGAAATGGCTGCTGGCCTTGACTTCCTGAAACTACCGGGAAGTCTAAATATCCTGAAGGGAAGCATAGATCAAGAACTGGCTTGCGATGAAGATTTTAGATCGTGGTGCGCAGAAGTTGCAAGCCACCAACCTTTCCGTGGAACACTGGATGATCTACAAGAAGACAAGATTACTCTGCTCAGCACGTTGGAACAGTGCTCCAAGCAGCTTGATATGGAAGAAAGTGTCTGCGAGAAGATGCGGTCAAAATACGGGGCGGATTGGACCCAGCAACCAAGCTCACGACTTACTGCGACTTTGAGAAGCGATATTAGGACTTATCGTGGGACTATTGATGAAGCAAGCGCAAGCGATTCCCAACTCCTGGTCACTCTCAGACAATACGAAGGAGATTTCGAGGACATGCATGCAGCTGGTGAATCAGGAGAAGCAGACGTTCTATTCCAGCAGGCAATGATTAAGGCCGGGTCAAAACAGGGCAAGGGCGGGACCAGCAGTCCTTATCCTGCTGCACCTGAAGGTAGTCTATTGGATGAGGACTTCGGAGAAGGAACTGTGTCAGTGTCAGAACAAATCACAAGAGTGGAAGAGCTGCTGCGAAAGTTGAATCTTGTTAAGAGGGACCGAATGCAGACGTTAAAGGATCTGAAAGACAAGGTAATGTCGTCTGCTTTAACAATAAAGAAAGGAGTCAATACTGACACAGAACGAAGGTTCATAACGATGACATCTCCAACGTGCTCATTTTAAATAAGAAATCTATAGCCAACCAAGAAGAGCAACTCTTCCAGGCGGAGTTGGAGAAGTTTAGACCACATCAAACTCGGTTACTTCAGGCAAATCACAAGCAAACCGCTCTAATGAAGGAGCTAGCCAAGGTATACGGAGACCTGTTGCAGGATAAACGGGTGCGAGCAGAGCAATCTAAATATGAGACCCTATCACGACAACGAAATAGCGTGATATCAAAATATCGGAAAGTCCATAAAGCATTTAAGGAGCTTCTGTCGGGTCTGGACCAAGCGCAGACGTTTTATATGCAGATGAAAGATACGGTCGATAGCCTGAAGAAGAACGTGGATACTTTCCTTAACAACCGTCGGTCTGAAGGAGCACAGCTGTTAAACCAGATCGAGCGCGATAAGAGTTCCACAGGCCACGAAGACCGAGAGCGAGAAAAATTGAAACAACTGATGGAACGATTATCGATGGAACCTGCTTCCACGTCACCATCATCCTCTAAGCCGAGACCCAGTGCAATCAAGGTATCATCCTCAGCTACGAAATCCTCTCCCATTTCTCCCCATCATGGCGGGTCCGCTGCCGCTGGAGGACAGATACCCAGTCCCCACAATCAGAAACCTTCCTCCATATCATATCCTTCTTACTCAGCCAGCAACCCCCCTCCTCCCGAAGTCTATAACCCAGCTCAACCTTACCAACAGCACACGTCAGAAGTTTACAACCCCATGGCCTACTTCTACCAGACACCGACTTCACCACCACCAGGCCAACAATACTTTAGCCCGGGCCCTTCTCCATATGGTGGATATCCAGGTCAATCGCCTTACATGCCCCAGGGGTATGTTCCTCCCCCACCTCCCCCCCGACCTCATCGTTCCTCGGGATATAATGCTCAGACGGGCTCGTACATGACGAATCCCGGTGTTGTAGCTTATCAACAAGGTCCAGGGCGGCCTCCAAGCCAACCTCAAGGTGGCCAACCCGGCTCAACCTCGGCGCATAATGATCCATGGGCCGGATTAAATGCGTGGAAGTGAGCTTCGTGGCCCATGATTATCCCTTCGCTTAACAGAAGATAGGAATAGATCCAATTAATTTACCCCTAAAATAGCCTGCTATTGGCTGGTTTGTGCAAATCAAGTCAGTCGTGAGAGAGGGATCTCGGTTCTTCATTTAGGGGCAGGGTACCATTTTTCCCACTCTCCGGGAACGACATGATGAGGACTATGGAATAACATGAACTTATATATACATGAGTGCTGAAAATATCAACTATGCACGAAATTGGATTTGAGAATACCGGGTAGGAAATAGAACTGGGTGGTATACGCCAATTGTTTGTCGCTTTGTCGTATAAAATTTCCAAATGTACTCCGTATTTGGCCGTGTGATAATTGTGCCGACCTAGGTCTTTACTAGGGAGTGTGTAAATGTCATCTTGCTTTTGTGTCATTCAAAGACTGCCTAGTATGCCTGTTTGTATTTTCAAGGTTCAGGGTCCTCAAGGTCTAGTTGCAGTTTGTTTATAACGTCCTGAGACAAATGATACCCACCTTTGCTCTTCATACTAGCTATCAATGTTCAAAGGCCATCAAAAACTTTCAGACTTTCTCCATTGAACATCACATATATGGGAGCGTCCTGTAGTTATATCTAGAATTGTTGTACTATAGAATCAAGCCTTGTAAAAGGGCTTAGAAGGAGAAGACATCACAAATGACTGAGGGTATTTTAAGCACACCATAATATGGCACCATTGATAACGCCAGAACACAGTGAAGAGAATCCTGAATCATAAATCCTTCCCATAATCACAGAAACTCCATACTTCACCAATAACCCCCCCCCCCCCCCCCCCCAAAAAAAAAAAAAAAAAAAAAATACCATACCAAGGCCCATCGCGTTAACAGATTCATCCAACTATGACGGTTGAAACCTATACCGAAATTCTCTGCCTTTCCTCTCTTCAGAAACCTTGTAGACAAACTTGGCGATGGCGTCCTGCTCCGATATCGCGGTGTTATTGAAGTGTTTCCTCACCGCCGACGCTAGATGTTCCTTGGACACTCGCCCGTAAGCGGTACCTATACGACTGCGTTGAAGGCCCTCGCCTGTCGTGGATTTAAAGTCTTTCGGGTTTTTGGAGGAAGAAGGTTGAGAGTTTTTGCCCTTGTCGCCGTTTTTTTTCGCGACCTTCTGAGCGTTGCGCATTGCGATGGCGGTGGGGGAACGGTAGCCAATGCCTCGTGAGAGGAGGATGGGGTTGATGCGTGAGGAGAATGCGCTGGGGCATTGGAGCTTGTGGACGTACCGATATTGATGGAGGACGGAGAGGGGCATGCTAGACCAGTTTATCTGAAAAAAACAAAAGAGGGATTGTCCGTTAGTCATGGGAATTTGGGGAGGAAAGGACAGCAGCATAACGTAGAACTCGAGAAAAAAAAAAAAAATTGTACTAATTACAACGCGCGCGAATTGAAGTGGAGGGGAAAAAAAAAGAATTGCTAGAGGCGCACTTACACCTGGATTTTCCGCTGTGCCCTGTTCAGGATCACCCACAACTGCTGCTGGCTGTGGTTGTCTCGCATCTTTGCTTGCTGTAGCAGCAGCAGAAGCAGCAGTATTTCCTGCCCTGCGACCCTTGGTGGCTCCAGTTTGTCGTTCTCGCTGGCCAGTAGACGCTTCTGATCTCGAATCGTCAAGGCCGCCAGCGGCTGTTCCGCGCTGCCTTGGTGGTGCCATGACGGAGTATTCTATTAATAAGCACCAGGAGCGTGAAAATCCACTGAGCAGCAGGCGGCGAGAGCAGTCAGGGCAGTTCAATGCAACGAGCAAAAGAGGGATGTCATCGCGCTTGGTGACGAGGTGCCCACACACCGATATATCGACGCGCCGCTCTTAACCCGCAAAGCCGACACTAAGACCTAAAACGAGTTAGCGTGGACGCGGCTCGGATTTTGTTTGTCGGCCCTAACCGCCCTTAGCTGGAGCCCTTAGCGCTGTCGAACCCGCCCAGAGTTAATCCCGCTGGCCAATCAATCCGCGGCCGAGCTGGAGGTCCCCCGTGACGTCACGACCACACCGCGCCATCAGCCAGAACGCGATGAACGAAAACTTATAACTTTTTTGTATATCAGATTTAGAACTTCACCCAGCACAGTTCAGGCTTCTCTTACACACTCTACAAAATACAGAGTAACAATCCACCCAATAATAGATTAATCCTTAATTTTTGTCTCCGTGTGGCAGCTCTTTGTCCTGCCGCTTCCTTGCTCTCTCAGACCATGACCAACAACAAAACCACTGTAGTCTCCTGTCCCCTACTAAATTCTTAAGAATATGAGAAGCTGACCTCCAGAATGCACTGGCAATAAACTCAGATATTTATTGGTGGATTTACAATCTCAATGGGTCCAAAGCCTAATTGGTATATGTTATGTCTATGCCATCAAACATATCATACACAGTGACGCGAAAGCAACCATCATAGACTCAGCAAGACTAATTACATCCACGCAGTAATCCCGCACACTCCCACTGATTGTCATTTGATAGCCATTGCAGGAAAACAAAATGCAAATGCTTTGAAGCACTCTGTGCCACAAAGTTCTATCTTCCTTTCTATCCCTTTGCTCTCTGACAAAATCAAATATGGGAGGTACACATATATTTGGCTCTTCCTGTATACACACACTATTCCCGACTGTTCAGAGAGGCCTGAGTGTCTTCACACAGGCTTCTGATATGAAGGTATACCAGGGGCGAAACTCCGGTTGTGCATCCTAATTGACCCCATGAAATTGAAGGAGAGCAAAGGCGGTGATCTTTGTCTCACCCATGTGGGGTTTGACACCGGCATTCCAAACAGAAGAACTTTTGATGACACAGATTCCGGTGCGACACAATCCTGAGGATGAGTACCGGCGATGGGCCTGCCAGCAACTTTAGAGAGCCGTCGGGCGTTGCAGGTCAGCGTTTGAAAAGGCAGTGTCTCAATTGCTTCGATGGTAAGGAGTTGTTTCTTTATCCATGTGTCTTTCGTTGCCTCGACCGCAACGGAGTTGAGGCTTGAGCCTATAGAAGTGATGTGAGAGGGCACAAATTCAAAGTCACAGCTAGGATAAAACCTCTCGACCTGAGTAGAAACCATCGGAGGGCCCACGCTCTCAATTCTCATTGCGCCAATGGAGGATATCCATACGCTATGCTGTCAACGTACCCAGTCTGGTTGCATCCCAATGGCCTCGTTACATTTGCAGTTGGGCGGGCGAATTAGATGGATGGCTTTGATGCGACTTGGCTGGATGAATTAGACCGAGGCCCAGCGAACATGCCGTTAACAAGCTTACCAGTTAACTAAGCACATAACTCGGACCCGGAACTAACCGCCAGGCTTCATGCAAACTCCGGCGACGGTTGACAGTTCTGGAGCATCCACTGCAAAGCGTGCATTCGTCGCTTCGCGTTCGCATTTCGGATATTCTTCTTACTCTGATTGGAGGATAAATAACAGCCAATCACAGACCGTGTCTCGATCATTTTCCTTATCTTATCTCAATCTCATCTCATCTCTTCCCTCGCGCCAAGAACGCCAAGAAAGACCTCGAGGGAAAAGCCTCGCTAGAAGTTTGTGGAATCCGCGCAGAACAAGGATGGACGTACAAAGACCTTGTCTCGGCGCCTGGGAGGGCACAGCAGACACGAATCCTGTTTTCAGGCCGTCCTTCCCGGTAGCTATACTGCAAATATCCCTCTTCTTAATCTTCACTTTCGTCGTCAACTCTCCACCTCAGCAACCCTGAGCCAGCATGATTCTCCTGGTTCCACACTCAGCTCATGCCCAACAAACAAGAGACCCAGAATGGACCCCCGAGTCACAGTTTCTGACATGGACCAGCTCATGCATAATAATACCTCCTATGATATCCGATCGCACGATCCCTCCCTCACTCCTCCGTCCCCACCCAAGACACGTCCCCTCGCAGCACCGCGGGACAGAAGGACGAAGTGTGGAAAGGGGAAGGGAGGGGCGTGCAGGGGGTTCTGGGTAGGGCACCGAACATCCAAGTCCGGAATTGAATTTCTAGAACTTCTAGAAAGAAGGAAAACAAAAAAAAAAAAGAAAAAAGAAAAGAAAAGAAGCCCAAAAATTAAACTTCCATGCATTGCATGATTTTTGCATATCTGTGCTCTCAATGTACTCCGTACCCCATACGGAGTACTTCCATACTCGCGTTATATGTACACCAAAGGATCAACGGACATGTCATTTACCGAGAGGCAAGAACCAAAAAAAAAAAAAAGAGGGATTCTTGCCAACCCAATGTCTCATCCATTTGATCCTTGGATTTGATTTCTTTTTCCCCTCATTCTTCGGCTGGCTTGCGAATTGGTCGGATTGCGTCGAATTCGCCACCTTTTGTCCGGCCAAGGAAGGAGAGGGGTGAAAAGAGGACGAAAACCAAAGTAAAGGCTGGTGGTTTCCGGAGCACTCCGTATGATGTACTTCATCAGCGCAGTTTCTTCCGTCTGCTTTTAGCTTTTGCTAGAAGGATTTGATCGTCAGATCTTGAGGTCGTGCAATCTGCTCCACCCCAGGAGGAAGAGGAGCGAGGAGAATGTAACAAGGGAAGTAGAAGTCCGCCGTGTTTGAAATCTATGAGCGGCTTTGTCTCCACGGAGGAGAGAAGAAGATGAAATCGAAGATACAAGTAGATGCACCAATATCGCTCTTCCTTGTCCCGTGTTTCTTCTTCTTCCCTTCCATCTTTTTTTATTTTATTTTATTTTTTTTTGCCTTAACCCACTTTTTCAGGGCGAGATCCCTCTCTGTGTAACCTTTCGATCGCCGATTCTCCATGCCCATGCGGAGAGTGTACGTATACTTGGTGTCTTTTTCTCTCTCAGGGCCCCAGCGATGCAACCTCTCAGCATGGGGCAGGGGTAGTCCGTTTTTAAGGCTTTCAAGGGGGGAAATAGTTAGGGAGGGTTAGGGGGTCGAAAAAAGGGACGAGAACAAAGATGCCAGCATCCCAAATTTTTTTTTCCTCCGAGGCCTCCACCACAAATCACCCCCGGTCCCTGGCCGCACCACCCAGCCTCTGCGGAGTATTTTGGCGGCAAGGGGCTTTCGATTGCTGCCTTGTTGTTTGTCCAAGAGGATCCTCCGCAGTTAGATAGCCTACGTCAAATTTTACGTACAAACTACTCTGTACATTCGAGAGGCACGGAATAACCATCTCAATAGGAGGAGACACGTATAATTTTTATTTTTTTTCCCTTTGACCGCCCTCCCCAGTCTCTTCCCTTGCCATCCGATACATCGCCGGAATCCCCCTTGGCACGTTCTGATCCAAACCACCCTCAACGCTCTCGATCCCCACATAGATGTATGTATGTTGTTACTTCAAACTCAATCCCCCCTTGCAAGGCCAAAGCGCAAGCTTATCAGGGGAGGGGGCAGAACTTGCTATCCTCTTCTCTTCTCTTCCCGCTTCTTCTAGTACAAAATTACGTCCGGAGGACACTACAGCTGTACGGAGCATGCATGTATGCATACCGGGTATCCAAAGTGCGGCATCTAAACAACATTATCATCCAACATTCCAACATACTCCATAGAAGCATACTCCGTACATATGCACTGATCGACGTTTAGTCAGCGTAAGCGTTGAGGTTGTTCAACTGGCAGAGTTCCTTCACCCACCCGCTCCACGCCCCCTGGTCTCCTCCCCCCCCCCCCCCCCCGGGGTTGCGCCGAGAAAAGGGTCTAGACAAAATTCACAAGCAAAACAAACCTCATCCCAATTTCAAAAATGACTTGCGCCCCCCGCGCACACACACAAGGTTCGAAAGGCATGGAGATATTGTTGGATGAAACATAACACACATGCAGAGTACAGAAGCACTCCGTCCATACGGAGTACATATTGACTTTTTGCTGTTCGCAACAAAAAAGTCAATTTTTGTGCCGATAAACCTTGGGAGAGTTCAACTCGACCGGCCATCATCACGCACTGAAATCACCCCCGAATCAAACCCCCGTGCTCCTCGACCAAGGGAAGAAGAATTAAGCCTCGCCGCTTCATTTAGAAGTTTCCTACAAAAGTTTCTTGAAAGGCCGACGCCGCTGGAGGGCTGGCTCTGCTCCTTTTTCTTTTTCCCTTTTTTTTTTTTTTTTTTTTTTTTTTGGTGGCTTTCCTTCGATGGCCGGGATCCAACCCGCACGTCATCGTTCAACAGGATTTGTTTCACATTTAGGCTTGCTCAGTTGTATCAGTGTGGAGGTTAAGTATAAATGTACCTTGTTCTCTGTATTCTTGTGGTTAATGGATGTTAGACTTTCTGCTATTATTAGTTTAAACTCTTCCTTTTCATTTCTCTTATCTTTTTAATCCATTTTGATAGGATCTGACAACGAGGAACAGGGCGGGGTTCTGAAGAAAACAGGAGGGACGAAAAAGCCTAGGAAATCCATTTTATCACCCCGTGTCTAAGGGGCCTAAACAGCTTGTAGAGTACAAAGAGCCATAGGAAAGAAAGCAAGTAAAAAGAAAAAGAAACATGTCAAAAAAGAAAAAGTGAATTGTTTCTTGATTAGTTATAATATCATCTCGGTTGCCCGGTAACTGGTGTTGTTTTAATATAGACTGTGCTTCTCCTTTCAGCCTATTTTCATAGTCCCAGATCTATCTTTGGTTTCGTAATACAACTTTCTGACATTTGAAGGAGGCAAGGAAAAGGCAAAGGAAACCGATGAGCAAACGAAGGGGAAAAAAAAAAAGGAAAGGGAGTGCCGGACAGCAGAAGTCCTCGCGATGAATACATGCTCGGAAGATATAAGGGACGTCTCGGGAAAAGTGGCCAGATAGGCGCTGCGGTTCCTTGGTCAACCGTTTACCCGAGACTCCAACAAATGAGAGTCGAGAGTAGAGAGTTTCTCCCAAGGCAGGTAGCAGAGCCTGAAGAAGTTTGCTTTTTGTGGGCAAGGAAAATATGAAGCAGGGGGAAAGATGTCTAACAAGTTAGGAAATAATATCGCTTTTTCCTGATTCGAACGATCAAGTCTGATAAAAGAAAAAAAAAAAAAAGGTAAGGACAAAGAAAAACAACAACACCGACAACCCAGTTCCGTCTATGTTCTTTAGAAAACTCCGTGTAATTTATCGCTATGGTCGCCAAGAAATGCAGTGAGGATCAAAAAGTTTGTAGCATATTGAGGATCTTCTTTTTATTTATTTATTTTTTTTTTTTTTCTGTTTTCGAAGTCCGGTAACTAGTAGCGTTCTGCGAGATCACCACCGGCGACGGAAGAGTTACCGGAGGAGATGCCACTGCCCGGATTCAAAACTTCCTGCACGGCAACCTTGGGGATCTGCGGCACAGGCAGCTTCCGCTGAGTACCATCCGGACGGGACATGATGTCGGAGATAGAAGGACCGACATGGGGCTGTGTTGGAGAGTAGTGCTTCGGTGGTTCCGTGGCCGGTTCCATTGGAGCCAGGGCGGGGGTGTGGTGGAGAGAGAGGTGTCGGAGCGCCGGCAGATGCAAATCGTTGGCAACAAATGGTCTCAGGCGTGGAGAGTGAGCTGGCGTCGCGAGAGGAGTATGGTCGGGAGTAGGCGAGAGTGAGTTATGAGAAAAGGTAGGAGACGAGGGAGCTGTCGAGTTTGGTGAATTTGGTCGCGATCGCTTGACTCTGTGGCCGTAATCATCTTCCTCCTGCGAGTGGGACCGAGACATAGAGTGGGATAGCGCATAGGCGGACAGGGAGGGAAGTCGGGTGCCGGGGTGGAGTGAATGATGCGAATGGTGAGATGCCGGGCGAAGTCCACTGCTGTACTGCGGCCGATGAGGAGCGGTGTTTGAGGAGTAGTGGTAGGAAGCAAGATCATCTCTCTCAACGTGATATGCAGCAGTTGCGAGCATGTTCATATCCATTGCAGAAGGCGGGCGCTCACCGGCTGCCCGTCCATAAGGACCAAGATTCGAGGGCAGATGGGTGGCATAGGTGACGTAAGAATGTGGGGGAGATACGTTTGGAGAGGTGACTTGGGAGACAGGAGCTGATCTCGTAATTGGCTTGCTGGGAGGTGGCATCATACCGGCGGCAGCGGCCGCGTTGGCATCGACCATGTTGTTCATGGAAGCAGCTGCCGCCAGCTGCTGGGCCTTGTTCCCTCTTCTCGAGTTTGGGTTGTTGTGGATTCGGGAATGTCGGGTAAGCTCGTCTGATCGACTGAATCTCTTCGAGCAGCCGGGGAACTGGCAGGCATGTGGCTTCTCTCCGGTATGTGTGCGGATATGTCTCGTCTGGTGCTCCAGACGGTGGAAGGCACGGTCACAGAGGGGACATTTGTAGGGACGGGGCAGCTCTTGACGGGGCTCGTCTGTAGTCGAGCGTTGGCCCTTGGCCAGGGGAGGCAGGAGACTAACTGAAGCAGAAGACATTGCTGGATTGGACGTGGCAGATTTAGCGGGTTGGTTTGAAGGGGTCGTCCGGGGAGCTGATGGACCGTCACCAGGTTGACTCTGCGGGTTTAATAAATCTGAAAAGGGCACCGCTGAGGAACGTGGCATTTACACTTTATTTTTTTTTTTTTTTTTTTTTGGTAAGATGATCGCTGGGCGCGGTTAATGAAGGGAGTTTGTTGTGTGCACGGACGGAGGGAAGGGTGTATGACGTGGTCTAGAATTGCGGGATTGAGATCGATCGAATGACTTCCAAGGTCCCGCTAGGGATTCGAGAAAAGCGGAGATTCTTCAGACGAGTGGCCGTTGAAAGTGGAATGGCGGAGAGAACAAAAGCAATGTGCTGAAGAATCGGATGGTGTGTGATCCGTGTCACCTGAGTTGACGGACGTGGGTATGCTCAGGAACTTTTCTGTTGAGGGTTTCGGGTAGAATGCCGGTGACAGGTGATCGGACGATATGTGTGTGTGTGTGTGTGTGTGTGAAGTGTTCAAGATGGGGTGAAAGTGACTGTGAGTCTGAATGAGGGATCAGTTGATCAATGCTCCTGTAGATCAAACAAGCAAAGAGAGATTAAGTAAATAAAAAAAAATTAAAAAGGAAGAGAAAGGTAAGCCGAAGTTGTGTGAGGATGTTTTGTGTGTATGTGTGTGTGTTTTTGTGAGACAGTGAGAATGTTGCATGTGCAAGTGTGGAGAATCCGGTGCGTGCTAAATTTTTTTTTCTTTTCATTCAGGCGGGAGAGAGAAAAGCAGGGTGAGCGTTCGGGGCGGAGATCAGCTTAATAAGGGGGACAGCAGGCTAAGGGGAGGGCCGGGGGGCCGGCGCCAGGCTGGAGGGAAAAAAGCCGGACCACAGGGATCTTGCGGATGGAGCACGGAGTGGAGCCGGGTCGAGAGTTGAGAAATTTCAGGAGATAAGGGACGGGCGGAGAAACAAAAGAAAGAGAGAGAGAGAGAGAGAGAGCAACAACAGCAGCAAGGCAGGAACGGGGCCAGGCAGGGTTTGAGAGCAAGGGTTAAGGAATATCAGCACATACCGGAGAATGGATGGATTTTGTCTGGGGTAGAGTGAGTTTCGGTTCGAGGATATAGGATTGTCGCCCCAGACATATAACACATGTGATGGGAGGTCGACTTATGATCGGTGTTTAGCTTGGATGACGTGCGAAGGAAGAGACCGGGGGAGGGAGAAAGAGTGAGCAAGGGAGAGAAGAGAAATAATATCAAAGGGAAAAGCGAGGGTTCCGGGGTTGGGAGGAGGAGGCTTAGTCAATATAAAGAAACGAACAGAACCTGAGCTGCTCCGCAAGGAACAAAAGAAAAAGGCGGGCTTGTCGAGGGTTTAAGGAAGAAAAAGGAAAAAAAAGGCAAAAAAAAAAAAAAAAAAAAAAAGAAGGTTCTGAGGCCCGACAAGGTTAAGGGAGAGCAAAAAGAGGGAAAAAAAAAAAAAAATATGATAAAAAAAAAGATTTTCCACACGAGCAGAATGGAAAAAATGTGGTGGTTCGTGGTCGTGGTGGGATGTGGAGTAAGTTACGCCGGGGCAGCGAAAAAGTACCAATACAACGATGACGAGTCTCCTCCTCTCTCCAGACTTTCGTAGGGCAGATCCGGCCGGAGCCAATTAACCGGGGAAAGGTACCGGGCCACTGCCTCAGAACTGTATGGCGACCCCAAGTACCGAACCCTCCACCACATAGCCACCGCGGTCCCCTGTTGCGCATCAGCCATGGCGGTCGACGCCCGTGGGGCCCAGCAAGCAGGTCCTTCTTGCGACACGGCATTGTCATTGATTGATTGTCGCTCAACCCTCACACACCCAGACTAGTTCTGTATCGCACTGGGCGCCAATGACACAATCAACCCCCGGACTTGAGCTGAAGTGAGTTCGCTAGCGTATCCGACAATCGACGATGCTACGCTTTGTGGGCGTCCTCCGCCCGGCATCAGCTCCGAAACTGCCCACTCTCCCCCCCGACAACCCAGAACCTATGACTTAACCGGCGTGGCGTCCAACTTTCGATCCTCTTTTATAAAATTAAACTTCCCTTTCAACCAGCCGAACCTGTGAATCATATTTTTCATGCCTAGGGAGAAAAAGAAAAGGAAAAAAAAAAAAGAAAAAAAAGAAAAGGAAAGGAAAGAAAAGGAACGACCGTCCATCACTCGGGCCAGTTCATCTGAAAACTCAATACCCCGTACACGTTGTCAGCAAAATGGGCGCAAAACCCTTTCTCCTCCTCATTCTGCCTTTCGTCCACATTCAAATCCTCCCGGCAGCAAGTAATAGTTTCTGAGATGATGTCCCAGCTCAGATCACGTCGAAACCCTCCCCATCTAGACCCCCGAGTACCTTTCGCGTCTGCCCAACCTCATTGGCCGCTTTAATAAATAAAGAAGAATAAAAAAGAAAAAGAATTATTAATAATAGCAGATGGATGGGGAAGATGCCCGGCCTGAACAGTTCATTCTTTGCCCCATCCCTCGGGGCCACGCCTTGGTAAGGCCACAAGACACATTTTCACACGGTTCTCGGCACCCCGTGTCGAACATCCAGGAAGGCCGTCAACCACAGAGCCCTGCTGCACGTTCTGATTGGCGTAAACTCTGCTTCCTGGGCAAATTTTCGGGAGAGCAAAAAAAAAAATAAATAAATAAAGGATATGCGATCGAATCGCATCATCCATACATACGGTACCTTCATGCCCACGAGGGAGCTTTTTGACTTCTGCTAGTTTTTTTCACAGGGTCCCCCTTTCTCCAAAGGCACGAAAACTACAACGGCCACATGGTGATTTGTGTGGCTGGCACTATCATGAATTTTTTTTTTTGATATATATATATATATATATATATATATTTAAATATAGAAGTGCAGAGGTGGAGCTAAGTGACATTGGTTGCAGGCCAGGCATCAAAAAGGAAAACAAGGGCATAGGGCAGAAGGATTCACAGAAAAAGAAAAAGAAAAAAAGCAATAAATTACTGTTGCAGTGGAATCATGAAGTTGGTTCCATGTTTGAGAGAGATGCGACGTTGAAAAAAAAGGCTGTTACCTATCTTTTTTACTTTGTTTTTTTCCGTGCCTAAACCCCATGTCATCATCTCTTTTTTTAGTATTTTTTTTTTTTTTCTCTCCAAGGTTGCTCTTGTATTGCTGCTTTCTTCAGCTCGTGCTCGAGTCGGAAAGCGAAGGCAACACATGGATTAGTTGTCTATGGCATCCTTTCCCTTCTCTTTCCCTTTCTTTCCCATATTGAGAAAAAAAAAAAAAAAAAAAAAAAAAAAATTTTCCGTGATGATATTCAGATAACTTGGGAGGGATCGCCTCGTTTACCCCGTGTGGGAAAAAAGGCATTTGGGAAGAGATCCTCTTGGTTCCGTACACACGCTTTACAAGGTGAGGTCACAGTACATAATGAAATTTATCATGTGAGAAACCGTTTCGCTGTCAAGTTCTCAGCGACTCGATTACATCTGCCGAGATTCAAGAAAATTTAAAGTAATGGGATGTGGGGAGAAGGGGGGCGGCGCGCGGCGTTCTGTAGGACAATCATCATCCCATCACATCATCCGTCCAGTCCACTGCCAGCACAACCGCCATACTTTCTCACGGACCCGGGATATCGGCGAGCCAGGCCTGGTCTTTTTTGCCCCTGAACTCCTTTCCCCATCCATCAGCGCTTGGATGGAAGTACGGAGTATGTACGGAGTATGTACAGTACGTACTGGACGAGACAAGCCCCGAACGTTACCAACACATACTCACGGCGAAGTCCGCACGTCGGAAGAGTAATCATTAATTTCTAACAAAGCTGGACCGCGGTTTTTAAAAAAAGAACATTCCTTTCTATCGTTCCTCCATTGCTACGACATACCATATTGTAAAACGAGGCCGCGATTGAGAAGTATTAATTTAGCTCGCGGAGAGCCAGAGACACGGGCGGTAAGAATTTTGCCTTCCATAGATTTTCCTCACTTTCCCCGAGTTTCCCCGCCGGCGTATTCTTTTTTTTTTTTTTTTTTTTTTTTTTTTTTTTTGCCCTTTGTCCCAAGAAGCAAGAAAGTGAAGGAAAGGGATTTCAGTGGGCAAAAAAAAAAGAACAACGGGCGAGCCCTACGCCACCTGCGATTGGCTGATTCGGCGCTAAGCTCTGCCGGCGCTCTTTTATCCGCCTGGCCCTTTTTCCGGGGAGAACGGCACGATAATAAGTCGGCGCGGTGGCTGCTGGAATTGTCGGGCGATGCCGGGGGGGGGCAAAAGACAGGAGGCGATGGACGGCGGCGACCACAGAAAACGATGGAAATTCGAGAACGTTAGAACAGGTTCTTACATAACGAAACAGGGACGGGGCATTTTTTTTTTCTTTTTGAACCTCGTAAATCTCTCTCTTACCCCGAGATCATGTCATATCCGATACGGAGAAAATATCTTTCAGGATCCAGTCCGAGAGCATTAACCTGGCGGCCGCGAAACCGATGACTTTGATGTGAACCCTCTCTCCCCATTCTCCCCAACAGTTTCTCTTTTTTTTTTTGCCCAAGAACCTTCGGAGAAATAACCCGTACCAGTCGTCATTATGTACTCATACTATTTTTTCTTACCGGGGAAAAAGAACCACCCCAATCATGCCGGATGTATGTAACAGGTTTCACCTGTCACAAGTTCTTTTCTTTTTTTTTTTTTTTTTCTTGTTCTTTTTTCTTCTTCCCCTCCCCCCTGTTCAGGGGACCTTGTGGTGTGTCTCTGTGTGTGTGTGCGTGTGGTGCGAGCTTGTGGTCCTCGCATGATGTGGGGAACTCGGGGGATCCGCGCGACAAAAAGGAAAAAAGAGATAGACACATCCATACCCAGATTGTACTCCGTACTCCGTATGCAAGCAAGGAGTGCGGTGTGGATGAAAAAGAAAAAAGTACGGAGTCCGGAATACAAGAGTGAATTTTTAGATATTTTCTTCTTCTTCGTCGCCTTCTCCTCTCCTTTTATTTTATTTTATTTTATTTTTAATTTTTTTTTGCTTGCCCACAAGGTGGCTGACCTGAAGGACATTTTACCTCCATATTCCGTTGTCATAATACGGAGTAACATATTATTAGATCACTTATTTCCCTCTCGCAAGTCATATGAGCATTAAATGCTCCCCGCAAGTTGAAGTGTGATCGCGTATGGAGCACGTCGCATTTTCTCCCGCATGTGCTCATACCACCTCCCGCGCTGAAAGAAGAAAAATTTCAGGACAGCCCCGTTCTCCGTGCAGAAAAGAAATTTTGCATGAGCCTCAGATCACATTACGTCAATGTGGCCTTTTCGTCTCCCACCCCACCGCCGCCGCCGCCGCCGCCGCCTCCAGTCCTTTCTCCGTGCCTCTAAAAAAGAAAAGGGAAACTCCCTCGCTAACCCAGGGGTAGAGTGAGAGAGAGAGAGAGAGAGAGATAGACTGTGCTGCTCCGTATCAAAATCGATACCCCCCATGTTCTCCTACCTTTTCTTGATGTGTAAGAAAATACAAACCCAAGAAAAAAAATAAAATAAAATATAAAGCTCCGACAAACAAAAAAGGGCCCCGCCCAGAGATACCCTTTTCACTAGTCTCGACCGTTCCACCGGCCCCAACAGCACTGCGCGCTTCCCCACAAGCGTGGCCTGCAGATGCATGTTCATAGGCTGGAACTTTCTCCGGATTTCCTCCCCTTGCTTGGAAAAACGGGCGTTCGAAGTTTGAGGATATGTACTCCGTATGTATGTTTTGAACCGGTGGGATAAATGTTAGTCACCGGGGCCCCTGAGCCGAAAAACCGCCCCCGCCGCCTCCAGAATCAGATAAAAATGAGAGGCGTCAAAAAAAAAATAAAAAAAAAAAAAGATAATCAATAATAAAATATCAGATATATATGGAACTACATATTATTTACCTTTTTTTTTAAAAAAAAAAAAATTCATTTAATGCCTTGTCTAAGCGCGGACCAATTTTTTTTTTTTTTAATGTCTTTCGACCTGAACGCCAAGACGAATATAAAAATTTTTCTTCATCATACGGGGTGCTCCGGACGGAGTATTGGTTTTCCATTTCTTTCTTTCTTTCTTTTTTTTTCGCCTCACCGCCCCGAGTGAGGTCATCTTCAGCTTCTCTCTCGAGTGAGGTCATTTTCAGCTTCTCTCTCTCTCTCTCTCCCCGGCCCGGGGGGGAAACCTCCAATCCTTTCACCCCCCATGGCTGATAATTTTTACCTAGAACAGGCACCCATACTTTTTTTGCATGTTTCAAATGGCAAAGCTTTCGACAGTGAGGCGCTGGTGATGTGTGGTGGCTGGGAAAAAGGGCGTTGTCACTTTACGAGCTGTGAGTTCAACCCAATAAAACCGCGCTGCCAATACAGCGGCGCCATGTGGCGTTTACTATGATTGTTCTGTTGGGCCCCAGCGCAGACGATAGCGGGTTTGAAAGTGGCTGCCTGGTGAGAGAGCTGTGATCTTCCAGCTGCCGCCTCTGCGTTTTTCGGAGTATTCTTTAGGTTACACGAATACGGGGCGTAGTTTGTATTATTATATGTATTTATATACAGGATACACGATTAATCCATATACAGTAATTCTTTTGATATACCTTATCTCGAGTACTACTGTAGCGTCTCGAGAAGACGGTTCCACTCGGTGGCTCCCTACCTGGTTCCGTGGTTGAATTCCTGCCTCGGGGAAGTGGCAGAACCGTAGGCGTAATCCTCGGTGCCCATCTCGTGGAAAAGGATGTGATCCTTGTTCGCGGTATGGCAGTTTCTCGGAGGAAATACGTTATCTACGGAAGGCCAGGCAGATCGTGAAAACCGGCTGCTCCACGGATCCGCGAACGCACCGACCAACCCGCCACAGTTCCCCGGCTCTCTTTTGCAGACAATCCTGAACGATGGATGCCTTGATATCGCTGGACAACGACTGTGCGGGCCCTGGAGCTGGCAGCCTTGACCTTCAAACTTGTGCAGGGTGTGCATTTCTGGCTACTCGAGCACCAGCTTCAGCGTAAGTCCTTGCAGCACTCAAAGCTCTCGTGAGCATGTCCTCGTCGCCCCTGGTGCAGTTCTCATCGAACGAGCTGCGCCTGTAAATGTCCCCGGCGGTCTTGACCTTGGCAGCAAGTGCGCCACGCACTGAATCACACCATCGACTGAGAGGTTGGTTGTCAGCTATATCAAAGGTGTTTTCATTGAAATCCCCTGGCTTCAGTGTCTTGAAGAGGCTGCTCGCCCAAAGTCGTCCAAGTCGTAGTGAGCAAGAAGGCCTTTGGACCTTATCTCCATGTCTGATAAAAGGGTGAGCAAAACTTCCAACGTCGATAAAGTTGGGGGGTGTTAAATCTGAATACCATCTTGATACACGTTCACTTTGCCGATCGGGGACTGTATTTACTTTCAACTGTTTCAAGCCAGGCACCAACATCTGTGGTCTCTCTCAACAATACATGCATAGCATGCACCCGTCGTGGCGAATACAGGCAGGCAGTGCCGTAAAGAATGGCTCACGGGAGCATGTTGAAATTATGGTTGAAGGAAAAGAGCCTTCTTGTATGCAACCAGTAAGTCCTGGCAGGATGACCTTTGGATCGCCGAAAAGAAGACCGAATCGAACGCATATATCGTCAGTCAAAAGACATATAAAAATTATCGGAATGTCCCCGATACAATCCTTCCAGGTGCATTATAGAGTGATAAAGCCAAATCCTCCAAAGGAAGGATATTCATCCTGAATCACGCAGCCCAAGGAAAGAGTGTAGAGTTGAATTATGCCAGCATCGATAGCTTCAGCTCAAGCTGAGATAGGGGTGGGGCAGAATATGGCACTCCGCTGGATGCATAAAGATATCACCTCTTATCTCTGGGCGTTTACTGATCGTACATCCTGGACACCGCGTTGGCATAAAAGGGATACAAATGGCGGTGGAGAATGGACAGTCGCGACGAGAAGCCTTAAGCGATTGGCCTTGGAAGACATTGTCAGGGACTTTGTAACTCTGACCAGCAAGGCCTAGGCCTGGATGATACTTTAGTGCTGGTTCAGATCGGGCCATTTGGGCGATAAGAACACAGAATTGGCCGAGGCTGGCGGCTATCAGGGAGACAACCGCAATCCCGGAGGCAGCCAAGCGAACAAGGAGAGGGTGCACTTAGCCATGCCTTTCTGCTGATTTCCCCCTTTGGGCCTTTCATGCACTCCCAGGTGTGATGGCCGGAATTCCGGGGAGTTATGTAGATAGATAGGAGAATGACTTAAGAACGCAGCGACGTGGTCGGTGCTGAACAAGACCTCACATGCCATGAGCATCATGGTGTCGAACAAGGCCCATTTACCCCGTAAAACCATTCCGGATTTCACTTGGCATAGCCGGTCGTGAGCTTATTGACCGTGAAGCAGAAGACCCTCAACTCCCTCAAGCATTGGCCTTGAGAACAATGCTCATCTCGAATGGACAGAATATAACATATCCTGATAAGGCGTTGTTCAGAGAAACTGAAAGTCGCACACGCACCTGGTGAAGGATTCTGAGATATTCCTTTCAAGGCGGCCTGACTCCCACCGAGACGTGGAGAGTATGGGTGATTATCCCCTCTGTACTCCGTACATCCGTGCGGAGCAGTAATCAAAAGTCACGCTCTCAAGAGATATGTGCTCCAGCACTCCAAATCTCCTTCATCTCTGACTCGAGATTTGGTCCGAGGACTGCCCTCGCTCCTATTCATCGGAACACTGGGGAGCCAAGAGGCGGTCTTGATCCAAGAGGACCACACCAGCACGCGACAGACCGGCGGTCGCATTCTGTCCTTGGCGATCAACTTGGCCTGCGCTGCTGAACCAAAGCCGAAACAACCTTGTGAGCGAAGCGAGGTCGTGAAGTTGACGTGATCGAAGCCATAGGTTCCCAATTCACGCACATCCATCGGCGTTAAAAAAAAAAAAAAAAATCTGGAGCGATACGAGGCTCGTATGGCGCGATTCGCCCTGCATATGACGCACAGTGTGACAAGACCGGTGAATGGGGCGGTCAACTAATCCAAGTTTTACGAGGTTGGATAAACAAAAAGCAATGAGCATCCTTGGTCGCCCGGTTTCCCCGCGCGAAGAGTTCCCCAGGGTCAACGTGCATATACTCGGTTTCATTGGTTCGAATGGTTGTTTCAAGAGAAATTTCTTTCGCATCCGCAGTTGACTAACCAACTGGAAGTGTCTCCGGACTCCGGAGAACTTCACGAAATGTTGGACTGACAAAGTGCACCCTTTCTGCCCCACGAGTTAGACGAAGCGAGATGAATTAACGAAGTCAAAAACGTGAGACCTCAATTCCACACACTCCACGATTCCAATGCCGGTTGGGCTCTGACTTCGTCATACCTGCACAGACCCCCTTTCATTCACTTGCTTCCGCAGAATATGGACAGAAGAACCGCCAAAGCATACTCCGCACATACGCTGAGCTTTTTGGAGTTAATCACATTTGTGAATGATCCTCTTCTCTCAGAGGTGATCTCGAGGGGAGGCAATAGAGATACCATAACCACCAAGGGACAGCCACTTCCCGTGGCCCGGCCCTAAGCACATATTTTTTTCTTTCCATGAGTCTTACCGGATCTAGGTTGATGTTACAAGCTCGACTTTCTTGCCTGCAGCCTTTCGCGTGGCGAAATTGAGGATTTTGCGTCCTCACAAAATTGTGATATGAGAAGGCACCAATGCTTTTCATCGGGCTTTTTTAGCCTGTCGAGCTACATATATGAAGCCCCTCTTAGACGCTTCTTCTTATGTCTATCTTATTGCCATTTCCTTACTGGCGGTTGCCACATTTTGAGCAATGCTCCGCAGCTCATGATGCCAGCAATGTGATTCACGGGGCCTCTTTCCACAACTTTTACTTCTGACGAGAAGGCCCCTTATGCCCGGAGGGTTATTCACATATTTGACTTTCTCAGTTATGTCTTAACCGGTCCAAATTCGGTATTCTCAAGGGCCACAATAAGAGGCGGCCTAGAAACACTTAATCGGTGACAATTACTAATGAAAAAGTAAGGGAACTTCATCGTGCTCGGGTTGACGGCCGCATGGTCGTATCGGCGGGGACTGTAGGATCCCTTATATGCTAAACAGGGAGCAAGAATAAGACAGTTTTGAATGTGAGGCTGTTCTAACCATCGAGACGAAAGTTCCAAGTCAGCATCATGTACACCCTCGGATCCCCCTCGAAGGCCGGATTTACGGGGCGCTAGCGCAAGCTTAAAAAGGCTTGAGTTCCTTGGTGGCCAATCAACATTTCCGTCGGAGTATTTGGGCGTGTGCACCATTTTGGTGATAAACAAAAAAAGAGTCAGGTCTTGCCAAGATCACCTTCGGACTGGGAAATCAGGTCCCAATACCCATGGTTAGCCTAGTCGAAATAAATATTTCAGCATAGGATTCTCAGCTACTAGTCAAAAACAGATTTTGGCAAGATTGATGCTTTAGGCTGGCTTCACATAGTAAGTTCCAAAAGAAGTCTTATCTATGAGACACAAGTCTCTCAATAAGTTGATCAATCATAGCAAACTCAGCAAAAGTACGCCCCCGTGCCACTTTGGAAAGAAGAAGGTCCAGTCGCCCGTGCGTACAGGTAGCATTGTATTAAGAGACTTTACCCCGTACAAACCCCCAAATATCCTGCAAAAGCTCCACCTAGCCCCCAGTCAACAAGCCCAGTCACTCGAATAATGGATAGATCACGTTCCTGGCTAACAGATAAACAGAGATTTTGATTTCAACCGTTTCGGGCCTGTTACGTTGTTTAGGGGTTCCACAATATCCCATTTTATGGCCTGATTCCGGCTCTTGTCTGAACGTCAAAATGCTCCCGTAACTTCACTATATTGAGTGTTGTTGGGCGATTAAATCGCCCCAATAGTTAACTACGCCGAGGTCTACAAGATGGACCGGGCCAGCTCTTAGAACCATTGCTTGACTACGTGCGCTCGCATTGGAAAACTAGCAGCCAGAGCGCAGCAGAATTGTATGACTTAGGGGTCAAGCCATGGAGAAAGGGGGACCTTGCAGACATCTAACAACAGCTCGCATAATTGCGTACCGCGGAGAAGTTCACGGTTCGTCATATCGACGGTAGTGTCATCCACATCAAGAATTGGTGAGACGCCAGAATTTTGACGGCTGCAATTAACAGTCGTAGTTCGATTCAGTATGGCCCTGACCTTGAGAAGCCTCTGCATGCGGTGAAATAGTAGCTAGAACTCGGAGTGGGCGGCAGCGGAATGTGCTTTCTGTGTTACTGGCCCAAAACAATGGCTTCATTCTTTGCACAATCGACCTATTGAAAAAGAAACCTAATTTGAGGAATAAGATGCATAGGAGAATTGTTAGAGGGCTTAGAGAGTTGGTTGCATTAAGGGCGTTGATGGAGTGCTGGAAATTTTCTGTATGCTGATTTGAAGAACCTCGAAACGGGTCGGCACTCCATAGCCCTTTGGCAAGATGCCAAGATGTTGAATCTCGGATGGACGAAAGAGTTTTACCAGAGGTTGATGGTGAGGGAAGAATCCTAACTGCACAAAGGTAATATCTCCATAGCCAAACACTAGTTAATTATGAAAGATCTCTGAGATTGCGGACGAATCGCTTTGAATCCTCCAAGCTCCCAACGGAAAGGCGAGAGTTTTATATGCAGAGAAGCGTCTATATCATATCGGCCTTGAATGGGAGGATGGCTCATTTCGAGCTGAGCCTCGCTGGACACCTGACAGCAAATTTATCGAACACATTGCCAGCAAGACACTAGGTCGGACATGCAGTACTTCTTTCTTTTGTCAAAGCGCATTCGATGAACTATACCCATCTGAAGTGCGAAAACAGCTATCTAATGCGCGCCTCAGTTACCTGTGGATCCCAAATTCGACTTTGAGTAAGGTTGTTACTCTGTCTTAGATCCTTTAACGGCATACATCAATACCAGCCCTGAGAATTGTGGCATACAACTGTTCGCATGAAAATGAGCTTGGATTTGAATGTATTTTAATGGAGAAGATACCTGGAAGACCACTGGCAGATGACTCTGGAGATCCATGACATGGGAGCACAAGGAGAAGCTATCCGCAAAAATAGCATACTGCTCTGCTGAGTTGTTCTTTAGAAAGGTTTCTGGGACTGGAAATCACTTCTTTGCAAAGCAGTATGGCAATTGGGCAGAATTGTTTCAATGCAGTTCTTTTGAAACAATCACTTCTACTACTATGTCCATCGGGGGCCCTTCAATTCGAGCACTGAGTGGCTTCAAGCTAGATTACAGTTCAATCAGATTGACTGCGCGAAGACAAGAAGAGACTCTAATGATGAGGATGATATCAAAGAAGCAGAGAAGATGATATTGCTAGTTGTTAAACATTTATTCAAGACTTCGAGTTTGATATTTGCAGATGACGAAGCAGAGTGGCACCAAAGATGCACAGATGCCAAGGTTCCGACAGTGTTACTACGACGATGATCTCTCGTTGGAACAATATTCTGGTTGATGATGATTGAGAACTTCAAGGCATTGTTGACTGGGAATGCACACTAGCAGCAGAAAGCAGGCTTATCCTGATATTGCTATTCAAAACTGCGATCTCCACAATCTTGCTCGAAAATGGATTAATCAATGGTCAGATGAGCTGGAGAAAGGTAAAGGACCGGGCAAAGTTTGGCTGCCCGGTTTCTTCAGTGATACGAAACTCGATGCAAGATCCGAAATATATTCTTCTAAATCGCCTCTTATTGAATCTGCAGGGGTAACGATGTCGAAGAGGTGCGAACGGCTTTTCGGCAAATATTCCGATGATCTCTCTTCATCACGGCCGGAGACCAAGGTCAGAATTGGATGGGCCTCGGTTTGCAACCGCGGCACTGTTGCACTTCACTCCGGGGGATCGGCATGTAACTGAGATGTCAGACATCCCGGGGGTGGAAGCTTATCGGCGCACGACTGATGAGACATCCCGGACAGCAACTCCCAAGGCTCAACCACACAGTCCACCTGCCGCGTGCTCCACGCGCATATCGAAAAAAAGGGGGGGGGAGAGAGCGCCGTATGGAGAAGGTCTACCCCGATCGCCGAGCAAACAGGCGTCGAGCTGGGGAGAATCCGAGATAACCACGGATCCATGCTTCATCGGGCATCACATGGAGGCGCCGGGAGTGGGCGGCTATGGGGTAATGCGCGCTAATGCGCGCCCATCTCCTTTCTTTTCTCCACGGGTCTCCGCATGCAGCAGGATACATACTGTACGCAGCTCGCCCAAGCGGAATTCCCCACCTCCTGTGGAGCGGTTAAGTCCTCTCATGGCTCCTCTTCCCCCATTTATTTTAGTTTATCTTTTTTTCGGTTCGTGTTTGTCTGCTTGTCTGGTGGCGCACGCGCCCTCGGAGAAGGATGTGGTGGTGGGATGGCCGCGGTTGTCGGCGGATTGCCGCTGATTCTCAGTCCCCGTGCAAAGCTAACAAAAGCTAACTTCCTGATCACCACCGGACGCATCTGCATGCCTGCAACGTCAAATCGTCCGTGCTTCACATGCTGAGCACCAGTAGGGGGGATGGAGCGAGAAGCAAAATCGAGTCTGAGAATGATAGTTTGACGCCTGACCAAGCTCCCGTCATGCTGTGTGCGGACTCTATCTACCCCACGCCGCGCCGGCTAAATGATGGGCGGCTTTCAAAGGCCCCTTTGCCGAACGGTAACTCGCCATTCACTCCATGGAGATCTTATCTGAGACAGATGAAACCCAAGGGGGATAAGAGTTAAAAGGTGTATCACAAGAGGCCATTGTACACGGGGTTACACCTAGGAAATTTGGTCTGCAAGGTTCGAATTGAATATCCGGGGATTTAGTTAACCAGTTAGTCTACTCCGTACTCCGTACAACCCTGCAGAACTCGAGGAGAGCTTGGCGAAATCTTTATCTGGCCTTTCATATCACTGCAGCGGGAACCAACTTTTCGCGAATCTGCCTCGCTTTGCTGATGTTATGTGACCAGGTTCAGCTCGCCAATCCAGGGAATTTTTCTGTTTTTCTTTTCTTTTTCTGCTATCGCTGATAACCACTGATAACCTAACCCCCCCGGAACAATCAGGCAAGGCGTATCGCAGTATTTCCCCGACCGTTTTCGAAGAATTAACTATCAGCCAGGCGTATTTTACGGGGAAACCTACTGACCCAGCGATCGATACTACCTGGCTGGAACTAAAACGTCGCCTGAAATCGGCACCCTGTTGTCCAGCGATAGGCATGCTTTCATATGCATACGTCCAAAAAAGAGAGAGAAGTGACATGGAATGGTGATAACGAGGGCTGTCGATCAAGTCAAAATGTACCGGCAGTGTCTTTGACTGGTCAAATTCCTCCTAAAAAAATCATGATTCGTCTGAGACATAAAGTACGATCCTGTTCTCTTGAGGGTACCCTTTGAAGTGCCTTATGTACAGTACTTGGTTGAGGGTAATATTGTTGAAAACCGTACGTATGTGCAGCGTGTACTGTGCAAAGAAACCGTAGAGCGCTGGAGATGCGTCGTTAAAATGGCACAAACTCATGCAAAACGTGCCTCTACAGTGCCGTCTGGAATAAATACGTAAATGCCCCGGCATGTAACAATAATATAATGCCGGCAAATGAGAACGCCCTTTTGCCGGTTGACCTCGAAGAAAAATAGATCAGGCCCATTTCAACCTTTGACGTAGAAATGCTCTCCTCTCTCTCGGACCTCGATCTCATCACCGACATGGAGAGTGAATTCTAAACAGCAGGTAAGCTTCCATTTTTCCAGGACCATACAAAGTATGTATGTATGTATGTATGTACTTACTTCGAGCAACAGGCACAAGCATCATTCCCAAACACCCACTCTTCCCCGCCCCCGCGTCGATGTTCCTCATCGACCTCAGCGTCTTATCCGGCTCGACCTGATGTCTCTCGCCCGTGTCTGGGTCAACATTCGGGAGCCGACATCTCACGGTGCGACACGCAACTATGACATCAACACCTTTTCCTTCGTCTTTGTGTTCATCGTCTTGATCGCCTTCGGCAGATGAAGGAGGCGCTTTCCTGCTCCGCGGACCCTGCACGATGCGAATGCGCTTCCAGTCATCCTCATCGTACGCTTCTAATCCTTCAAGCACGATATTCGGCCGGAACCTGCGGACAGAAAACTTGGGAATTGCGTACTGAACCTGTTCCGCGATGTTCCTGATACTGGCTAGGTTTTGCATTTGAACCGGGTACTCATCCGGAAAACCCATCGTTGGCTCGAATCCGAGGTCCGCTGCGGGTGGCGCGTTCCCGCGCACGGGGCGGTAGTGATCCGGATCAACGCGAAATAGCGAGAGTGGCTTGGTGCTTCCGAGGAAGGTAGCCAGGGAAGAAGGGATGTGGTCGCCATAATTGTAGGCGTTGGGTGTGTCTCTGAATATGCGGAATGGAATGGAAGGGTACTCGCCATCCGGCGGGTAGAGTGGTACTTGAAACGATTCCTCTCGCGAGCAGAGATTGAGCTTCATGCCAAGTTTGGTCAAGAAACTCGTCGCGATTCTGGGGTAGTTGATCACCAGGACACCCTTCGAACGGACCGCAGGAGCCTTGGGAGAGTACGACGGCAATGAAGGATCTGGAATCCAGATCTCCGGTCGGACAAGGGCCATTCTGCTGAATTTGCCGTCGCGAAGGGTGCGGCAGTCCCAACGGCCGGTGGTGGCATTCTTTTCAGCTGACCCATTCGTCTTTGGCTCTCCTTCGGCGTTCCGGGTCTCAACGTACTCCGCGAAGGCGAACTGGCGATCGTACATCAAGCCCGTGTCGGTGCCATCAATGAAGTTGAACTCCACCCCGGCGCAGCTCTTAATAGGATAAACGATGAGAGCCTTGACTCTGATCTTCTTCCCCGCATCATCCTTGGAGCGTTTATGTACCCCCCGCGTGTTGTAGGAATGTTCATCGGCTAAGTTGGAACAGGATTTCAGTCCTAGTTTCCGGCATCCTCTCGGCTGTCGAGATCGAGACCGGCGATCGGTGAGTTCGATGTAAAGAAGGAAAGCGAGGGGTGCGACGCAGATAAAGTAAACGATGGGGAGGGAAACGGAAACGGTGAGGCCGAAGCGAGGTATAACCCCCGTCAACCGTAGCATATCGATTGTTGGAGGCCCGGGAGAAAAAAAAAAAAAGAAAAGAAAAGGCGAGATCTAAACTAGAGAGCTATATGTTAATCTTGAGGCAGGAATCCTTTGAGAGGTTTCAAGGGCTTTGCTGGCACTTTCAACAGCAAGTGACCCTTGGAGAGCCCCGGCCAGAGTTTCTCCGTAAGACACTTTGGCGCGGCTTGCTTTGTTAGCTTTGCTTTGTGCAAAAGCGTGATTTCAGTGGCTCAGAGGGACAGAACGTGAGAAAGGTGAATGAGTATCTGTATGTGTTAGTCTCTCGAGGAGTCATGGTTCCCAGAATTCGTTGGAGAAGGGAGGGCCTTGACCGTGAATAGTTTTTGCCAACCCCGGGGCCGACTCGTATTAAGTAGTCGATGTCGCCGAATTCGACAGCGGTGCAACCCAATGGAACGAACTTTCAAGGCCAACCGAAGCCGGAGTTTCTCTCAAAAAGCTCGCCATCGTGATTAATAATATATGTACTCCGTAATGTGCTCGTCACTCGTCCATGCGATGATTCCAAACATCGACAAGACGAGCTGTTGTGAAGGGCGCGGTGTCACGGCCAGCTAGGGAAGCTCGGCAGCCTCAAGCGAATTGAATTTGCGACCATCAGCTCTCGGGATCTGA
Organism: Coccidioides immitis RS; assembly: GCF_000149335.2. Classification (NCBI taxonomy): domain Eukaryota; kingdom Fungi; phylum Ascomycota; class Eurotiomycetes; order Onygenales; family Onygenaceae; genus Coccidioides; species Coccidioides immitis. Next base: position 2,120,222 of record NW_004504308.1, on the reverse strand, counting down.
TCCGCCTGGTGCCGGTTAAAGGCAAGTCCTTGCGGATGACCGGCGCCACATGGCGCCCATGAAAAGTATGAAGAGCAGAGAGTTGTCTCAGAAGAATTGGCGGCGCCGTCGCAGGCCGAAAAGCTCGTCAGGTCAGCATCCGCCCTTTTTCTGTGCGACAGAGCCGACATGAACGACTTTGGTTCGTTCAGGAGTGAGCGAAGTACAGTACTTTGGGTGGTGGCGCCGAGGATCTGCAAGAGCCCTGATCTCCATCTTTGGTCCATCATTCTGGTAGTTAACGTAGCTTAATTTATTAGTCTTTCTACGGAGGACATCCAAGCACAGACGCGCGACGGGAAGGATTCCTCAAGACACTCGCAGGCTTCTCAGGAGCATTAAACTTTAGCTACATATGGCCTTTGCATATCGATTCGTACTATTTTTGTGACTGCAGTTGAGCCCAACAATGTAGTTGTGTTGTCGCCCTTTTGCAGAGACGCGTCAAATCCGAGTGTAGAATCAGTTCAAAAGTACATGCCCTGGATGGGTATAGCACATCATACCATGACCATCGAAGACACCGCCCATTTCTCCAGTCCCGAAAGCCGTACGTATCCGACTTCGCGATCTCTTATGCAGCCTCTTTTTTTTTTTTTTTTTTTTCCCTTCATCACGAGCTAACTGCTGTAACCAGCCCGTTTGCGCCCACTTGGCGACGCGTCGTGCACCAAGTTTGGTCTCCCCCCCGTGTCCCTGGGTAGTGGCGGGAGTGTGTCGACCGGCCTTCAGCGCTTAGATGTCGCCTTGGCCCTGCCGACGGAGCCGCAACCCTCACCTTTCGGACTTGGTTTGAGCCAGCGGTGTCTCTACGATTCCGCCGGCGGAGATGGGCCTGCGGGGGGAGTTCAGCGCGGAGAGGTGACGGAGCTTGTGGGACCTAGAGCGTCGGGGAAGACGGTACTAGCGTGAGTTGCTATTGTTCTTTCTATCACTTAACCCTTTTGGATTGTTTTGCGGCCCCGTTAGAAGATCTGTGTTGACATATGGGGATTGTTGATAGGATGAGTTTGGCCGCGGAGGTGTTGCGATCGCAGCGGAGCGTTGTGTGGGTCGGTAGGTTTTCGTCTTTCTACGCGTTATGTGTTTTAGTTCTACAGTTTTTTTTTTGCTTTTTGCTGAGACTTTATTATGCAGATACCGCGGGCCCAATGTGTGTCTCTCGCCTGGAGTCGTTGCTGCACGGCAAGGAGAACGTCACTGAGGACGGACCATCCCAAGCGACGGGCAGGAAAAGCCATCTTCTTCAAAGGCTCTTACACTTCCATCCGCTCTCCCTGGCGCATCTCGTGGCCCTGGTCTCCCATCCACCCCGTGGGTTTCCGCCTGAGAACACAGGTCTGATTGTGATCGATTCGATTTCTTGCCTCTTTGCAGCTGAATTCCGACCCAGACTCCCCAAACGACTCCGCGAGACGAAATTATCCCGCACGGAGCAGGCCAAGCTGGATAAGGAGTCGAGACTGTACTTCAACCTTATTGGAAGCCTAGTGTCTGATCTACGAAGACTCGCCGTTCGCTTCAACTGTGCTGTTGTTGTTATCAACGAGATGGCCTCACGGTTCAAACCATCGACGAGACCCATGCTCCACGAGGTTATTTCGGGGTTTACCTGGGACGCTGGCGTTACGACAAGAGTTCTTTTATACTGGCATTGGCTGCCGTGGGAGATGCGAGAGACAACAAAAGGAAAGGGCGTTCGGATTGCGGAGGTACAGAAGGTTGGTGGAATGACACTTATGGGGAGATCGGCGAAGCGGATTGTTCCCTTTGTAGTTGGAAAGGCGAGTCCTGATTATTGAATTCAGCTGAATGAAGTGGGAGGGGGGGCGCTTCTGCTGACGATGACATTATCCAGACCGGTCTCCAGGAGTTTCTGGACGAGGAATCTATTTCCATACCGTCCTCTATGAAACAGAGTACGCCCCATGGTGGCATGGAAAAGCGGAAACTTGACGAGTTCGATAGTACTCCGAGTCATAGACCTAAGCTGGAGCCGACGATCGAGATCGTCAGTCCGGATGCGGACGATGACGATGACGAAATCCTCGATCCATTACCAGGTGCCACCGAGGAAGACTACGAAGTTCCAGATAGCGAGAGCGAGTTCGACGTCGACGAAATGATATCGATCGGCTCCAGAACGCCGTCCAACCAAGTTGAACCGGATGTGGAACTTCTTGTCCAGCATCTCGACAACGAGGCAGTCTATGAATGACATGACATGACTGGAGCAAGAAGACTACATACAGAGTTAACGAGCGCCATGCAAATGGTCTCCCATACAATGCGCCCTGGTGGTCTCATCCATTATCAACAAGGCACAGGGCCACGAGGACATTCTGGAGGCATACGCTTGCATGTGGGCTGCAAGGCTTGTTGCTGCATGACAGAAAAGACTAATAATAGCCCTGCGGAATCATCGGCACTGGGACAAGACAAGTCAGGGTTTCCCCGATCCTGTCACACTCCCAGACCACGTTTCAAGCTATTATCGTTCAACAGCAAGGGCTGGCCTTATGACTGACGTGGACCTCCGACATTTAGTTGAATGCCATACTCTCCTATCACCGAAAATAGTCCAGTGCTCCGAGATGTTCCGTGGTCGTTTGCCTGACGGATGGGATCTTAATTCTAGCATTGCGCGTCCTCCTGGATGTCTGTGAATTGTTCGATATTGGATGGTATGACGGGGCTCAGCTCAGGACAGATAGCGTGAGGATATATAGATTATCTCGACTCTGTGCTCCGTAGTGACGGAGGAAAGGATGGCTGAGGGGGCGAATCCGGGGTAACTAGTAACAAAAAACGGTTGGGGTGGGCTCGGAGAAAGTCCAGAATACGCCCGGAGACAACGCACATTATTATCTTGATGCCGAGTGGCCCGGGTTTGTGATGCGAATAAGCCCGTCGTTTTTGAACGCGACTGTCATGCCAGCAAGAAGTCACTCTGCAAGAGAGGGTATGAAGGCATATAACTATGAACTGCATGGTACCTAGTATTCGGTACATGCACATCCCGTCCTTATCGCATGCCGTACACTCCGTAGAGAGTATGTACAACCACACAGGTAGCACCTTCCTCTCTCAAAAGACGCCTACTGTATCTGTCGAACCTGCGGGCTTCAGTGGCTTCACGTGCCTCGGCATGGGCACAGTACCCCGTCTATCGCGCCTCCCCAATTTCGTCGAAACACCCGTCGTATTCGCATTCCAAAAGCTCCCGACACAAGGGCCCAGCCAATCAGCGCTTGGCATTAAGGCTGGAAAAAAGGAAGTGCTCAACTGGGGTAAGCGCAACCTTACCGCACACGGGCCCCACGAGCTAAATTCACCACGGCCAATGGGAGACGCGATACGGTGGGGCGGGTCGAAATCTGTTGGGGGAAGCTAAGCAGCGGCCGGTGAGGAGCCGTCGGCGGCCTTCCAAACTTGTTCTTCAGCCCTCCCGGCCAGGTGGAAGTACCATTTTTGCGTTGGAATTTCTTTGCGATGAGTGGTGAGTTAACAGCAGTTGGGTTTGATAGTCGAGGGCTGGTTTGCGGTTTGTTCCTCTGATGGGGCGAATTCGTCAACAAAGAGGCGAAGGATGATCTATTCCAAGGATGATGGTACAAGGACACCGAAATACATGACGTTCGGTGTACGGAGTCCGGAGCGTGGAGACTGTTATACTTATGTAGGTTTTTCTGTTACATAAAGTTGTTGGGGACGAGCTACCTCGCTGTTCTTCTGTAACTCGGTGTGGTACTTGTTTGAGCTCGCCTGGACGGGGAAAGGGAAAAAAGAAAAAAAAAAGGAAAAGAAAAGAAAAGGACCCTTTTGCAGATTTCTGAACTGCTGTTATCTCTAGCTGTTGAAGTCTGCCAAAGCAGTATTCATCACACCAGGAGTACAAAGTGCTGATGGTTGTCAAGGACAGTGCTTGTTGACCTTACAGGGTGGATGGAGTGAAAAAATACCGGGAGCTAGTAATCTTCGGCCTTGTTCCTCACCCCCAACAAGACCAACAATGTGAGCTCAAAGTTCGCTCCAGATCAGATGTATCCCTGTAATACACAGATAGATCAACCCAGAGAATGCCGAGCGAAGGAAAGAAAAACAGTTTGAAAAAGTGACGCCACTTTTCTTTCTTCTTCCTTTTTCTGTATCCTCCTGGCATGTGTCTGTGGTCAACAAGAAGCTGAATTTGCAGTTTCAACAAATCTGTTGTGGACCTTGTTTGTGGCAGCCGCCTGGGGGCACAATATTTATCTTTTTTTCGTTCCCACTTCCATTTGCTCTTTTACCTTGGGAACGGAGCGGACAAGGAGTGGGAATTTATTGACCTCCTTCCCTCATCCTGACCTCACCCACTTTTTTCTCATATCACCAGTCCTTTCTTTCCCACAACCCTCCTCCAGATCTCCTCGATCCCTTTGTGCCCCTTCCACAACCTAAGAGAGTCTCTCATTCAATCGTCCTCGATCGCATCCTCAACTCCATCGACACGTTCTACCGAAACCATGGCTGCCCCAGCCGTGGCTGCAGATGCCTCCAAGGCTCGCCCTGCCGGTGCTGATATCAAGAAGCCTCATATCACAGAGACGCCAATGACCTGGTCGAACTGGCACAAGCATGTTAACTGGCTGAACGTCACGCTGATCCTTCTCATTCCTCTGTATGGTTGTGTTCAAGCGTTCTGGGTTCCCCTCCAGCTCAAGACCGCTATCTGGGCTATTGCGTATTATTATATGACCGGTATTGGTATCACCGCTGGTATGTCTTCCCCCCGTCGACGCGGTCGAGCCCGTTAAAGATTCAGGTCTAACCGACGCACGCCTCAGGTTACCATCGTCTTTGGGCTCACTGCTCGTATTCTGCCACCCTTCCCTTGAGAATCTACCTGGCTGCCGTTGGAGGAGGTGCCGTCGAAGGATCGGTCAGATGGTGGGCTCGTGATCACCGTGCCCACCACCGCTATACGGATACCGACAAGGACCCTTACTCCGTCCGCAAGGGTCTCCTGTACTCCCACATTGGCTGGATGATCATGAAGCAGAATCCAAGACGTATTGGCCGCACTGACATCACCGATCTCAACGAGGACCCAGTCGTCGTCTGGCAGCACAGAAACTACCTCAAGGTCGTCATCACAATGGGGTTGATTGTTCCTATGCTTGTCAGTGGACTCGGATGGGGAGACTGGTGGGGTGGTTTCATCTATGCTGGTATCCTTCGAATCTTCTTTGTCCAGCAGGCTACCTTCTGCGTCAACTCCTTGGCCCATTACCTGGGAGAACAGCCCTTCGATGACCGCAACTCTCCCCGTGACCACGTTATGACTGCCTTGATCACCATGGGTGAAGGTTATCACAACTTCCACCACGAATTCCCTTCTGACTACCGCAACGCCCTCGAATGGTATCAGTATGACCCAACCAAATGGATCATCTGGGTTTGGAAGCAAGTCGGACTCGCATACGACTTGAAGCAGTTCCGAGCCAACGAAATCGAGAAGGGACGCCTCCAGCAGCTCCAGAAGAAGATCGACCAAAGACGTGCTAAACTCGACTGGGGTATTCCTCTTGAACAGTTGCCAGTCATGGAATGGGACGAGTACGTCGAGCAGGCCAAGAATGGTCGTGGCCTTATTGCCGTCGCAGGAGTCGTCCATGACGTTACCGATTTCATCAAGGATCACCCAGGTGGTAAGGCCATGATCAACTCCGGTATTGGCAAGGACGCAACCGCCATGTTCAACGGTGGTATTTACAATCACTCCAACGCCGCCCACAACCTCCTGTCAACGATGCGTGTCGGTGTTATCCGAGGTGGCTGCGAAGTCGAGATCTGGAAGAGAGCCCAGCAGGAAAATAAGGATGTCGAATTCGTCCGTGACGCTAATGGAAAGAGAATCATTCGTGCGGGCGAGCAAGTGACCAAGCTCCCCGAGCCAGTCCCAAGCGCCGGCGCTGCCTAATCTGTTCTTATCCTTTGGATCCGTGTCTCCGCATGCTTCTTATCCACTTGTTTTCCACCTTTTTGATCCCTTGTAATAATTGGCGACACGATACGGCCGTACATAGCTGAAGGCTTATGTGCATTGTTCTCTTCCATCCTGCCTTTTTTATTTAATTTCCTCGTTTTGTCCCCCGATATTTCCGTCCTCCTGACCTAGAAACCCTTCCGAGAAAACTCAATGCCATACCAGGGTGGATGGATAACATTTGCTTAGTGTTGGTCAAAAAAAGAAAAGGGAAAAGAAAAGGGGAAAATTGTTACGATTAAGTGTTTTCTGATGTATCCTGTGTCCTCTTTGTTTTCCCCTGCTCTTCATGTACCACATTGTTTTTCTCTCATCGCTCTTCTCTATTCCCTTTTTTTTTTTTTTCCTTTGGGAGTTCTGGTTTGGGAGGATCCGGTGCTTTTCTCATCTTGCTGCAAAAAGGGTTGTTAGATGGTGTTGAAGTTATTAACCGTACATTGTCAGAATAAGAATCATCACAGTTTGTTATCTTTAAGAACTAAAAAAGTTATTGAAGTGCCCTGGTGCGAGGCCAGCAGCAATGCAAAAGATCTCAATGGAAGTGGAGGATTGTAGGGTTGGATGTATGTACTCTCTCAAACTGCAGCACGGTGGACTCGTGATTTGGAATGAATGTTAGCTGGACACAAAGTTTCAGCGGTAGAAGTCAGAGAAAAGCATCGACTCCTGACTTCAGCTTTTCCATCTGCCTCGACAATTACCAGCTCAGTGGTCAGCTGATGGTCGGTTGTGCCAGGATGTTCAGCTTATCTGGTCTTGGAGAACACCGAAGGACAGGCAGACTTTGAATGCTTGAACAAGCAGCTCACACATACACCATAACGCCCCAAGAAGAGCAGCAGAGTTTTTGCGCGCAATTGCAGCCTGTAAGAGTCTGTCATTTAAGCTCTGTGTTTATCATCACTCTTTGCCCCGTCCCCACCCCCCGTGCAACGACACTTTTTGCTACCCAACCAGAGAGAAGAAGAAGTAACTTCCAAACCACCAAACTGGCTCGCATCACCCGCTGCACCTGCTCCGTCCTCTGGCTCACATTGCCCCTCTTCATCGGAATCGCCCTCATCCTGGCTCCCTCACTCCGCCTCCCCGCCCCCAGGCTCCTGTTCGGCCACCTACGACCACGGCCAACATCCACAGCAACCTTTCAGACCTCAACCCACCCTTTCAGACCGCCTACTCTCACCTCCAGTCGACTGCCCCTCACGACCGCAAGCATGGCCCCTTCACACCTCAAAAGCCCGCCCCAGGCACCACCACTCTTCACGGGAACGCCCTCGTCCATCGTAGACGACACCAAACGCCTCATCGAGCAATCCCGCAAAGTGCAAGATGCCGTAGCGAAGAATGTCTCTCACGAGGCGGCCGACTTCGCCAAGGTGCTGCTGCCGCTGGCACACGACGAGAATTCCATGGCACTGGAGTCTCATATCCTGGGCTTCTACCAGGCGGTGTCGACGGACTCGAAGTTGCGCGATGCGTCCACCGAGGCGGAGAAGTTGATGGATGACTTTGCCATCGAGTCGGCTATGCGTGAGGATCTATTCAAACTGGTGGATGCGGTGCTGAAGAAGGGGGAGAAGCTGGAGCCGGAGTCGCAGAGGTTATTGGAGAAGGAGCATAAGGATTATATTCGGAATGGGCTGGGGTTGCCTGCGGGTCCGAAGAGGGATCGGTTCAAAGAGATCAAGAAGAGATTGAGTCAGATCGCTATCGAGTTTCAGAAGAATCTGAACGAGGAGAAAGGTGGCGTGTGGCTGACGAGGGAGGAGTTGCACGGCGTTCCTGAGGATGTGGTTTCTGGTTTGAAGAAAGGGGAAGGGGAGAATGAAGGGAAATTGTTTTTGACGTTCAAGTATCCGGATTTATTCCCGTTGACAAAGTATGCTACGAATGCGGATGTGAGGAAGCGGGTTATGATTGCGAACGAGAACAAGTGCAATCAGAATGTGCCTCTCTTTAAAGAAGCGATTATCCTTCGAGATGAAGCTGCACGATTGCTCGGCTACCCAAACCATGCAACCTTCCGTATTGAGGATAAGATGGCAAAGACACCAGAAACAGTCGATAAGTTCTTGGGAGATCTTCGCGCTAGATTGAAGGACGGTGGCCAGAAGGAGATTGAGAAGCTTAAGGAACTCAAGGCCAAGGACCTCAAGGCACGAACCCCAAGCCAAGAGGCTGATGGCCATTACTTCTTATGGGACCACCGCTTCTACGATCGCATGATGCTGGAAAAGGACTATCAGCTCGATCACCAATTGATCGCGGAATTCTTCCCGCTGCAGACCACTATCCGTGGCATGTTGAAGATCTTTGAAGATCTCTTTGGCCTTGTCTTTGTCGAAATTGAAGGAGAAGAGCGAAGTAAGCTTTCTGAAACCGGTAAGGGAGACGATATCGTCTGGCATGAGGATGTCCAGGTTTTCAGTGTGTGGGATGACGAAGGCGAGGGCAGTGGTTTCGTTGGGTACCTCTACCTCGATCTGTTCCCAAGAGAGGGCAAATATGGCCACGCTGCGAACTTCAATCTACAGCCGGTACGCCAGCTCCCTTTCAATTGGAGGAGAGAGTCACTGACAAGTAGCGTTAGGGTTTCATCGACAAGGACGGAAAACGTAGATATCCAGCAACTGCTTTGGTATGCAACTTCTCAAAGTCTACGCCTAAGAAACCTAGCTTGCTCAAGCACGACGAAGTGGTGACGCTCTTCCACGAGTTGGGCCACGGTATCCACGACCTCGTCTCAAAGACCACATATTCCCGCTTCCATGGAACCAACACTGTTCGTGACTTTGTTGAGGCTCCCAGCCAGATGCTTGAAAACTGGTGCTGGACACCGTCGCAGCTTAAATCGCTCAGCAAACATTTCTCGTATCTCTCGCCTGAGTATCTCGAGGCCTGGAAGGAGCAGGCTGGCGATAAACCTAGACCTTCGGAACAGATCCCTGACGAACTCATTGAAAACCTGATTAAGACCAAGCATGTAAATGATGCGTTGTTCAATCTTAGACAGCTTCACTTTGGCATCTTCGACATGGCTGTGCATGAGCCTGTGGACCATGACGCGATCCAGAAGTTGGACGTTTCGGAGAAATACAACTCTCTTCGCAAGGAGATTACAAACTTTGAGGGCCCTGAAGTTCTTGGCCTTGGCTACAACTGGGGACACGGCCAAGCAACCTTCGGTCACCTTATTGGGGGCTATGACGCCGGGTATTATGGTTACCTTAGGTATGACGAATATCCTTATGCATGTAAAATGTACACAATCTAACTGTTGTTTTGCAGCTCCCAAGTATATTCGACAGACATGTTCTATAGCGTGTTCAAGGATGAACCCATGAACAAAAAGGAAGGCCGAAGGTATAGGTACACCGTGCTTGAGAAAGGCGGAAGCCAGGACGAGATGGAGACATTGAAGGAGTTCCTTGGTCGCGAACCTAAGCCAGATGCATTCTACAAAGAGCTTGGTTTAGCCTAAGTGGATACGAATAGTCCATCTTGCAGAAACATTGCATTCTTGTTCGTAACAGCGGGACCTTCCGCCAACACAAGAGCATAGATACCAAAAATGGTGCTATTTTTGAGACATTCTCTTAGATGGACCACGAATAAATGATAAACCTAGTGTCATGCAACCCTCCTTGCACGTAATCCCATGTAAAGCCGCTGGAACGAGCACTTCCGAATCAAAGCTGGAGGGCTAACCTAATCATGTGACCAGCCTCTTATCGATAAGGAGCCTGAGTCGCGCATTGCGGACAAAAGAACCCAGAAGCCGCCTGTTGAGTGATATTAATACAGTCTCACTCGCTGATATCCTCTCCAACTTATTTAGTGGGAAAATCACATCTTCAATATCTAATTAATCTACACTAGATCCCAATCCCACCCATTCTACACTATCTTCCAACCCACAAGCCGAGCAAACCACCGAGGCGACAATGGCAGAACCAGGCCGCAGCAAGCGGAAACCCATCCGAACTTACCACTGTACTTTCTGCAGTCATCTCCTTCTTGGGAGCACCCGTGATATACTCTCCTTACCGCGTCGAAAGGAGCCATCGCTGGATCGCGCATTGATTGTCCCCCTGCCCACACGCACCACCTCGTCCTCTGCAGATTCAGACTCCGATCCCGAAGAAATGGAAGAGAAAGAAGGCGAAGAAGCAAAAGAAGAACAAGAACAGGAACAAGAAGTAGCGCAAAACCCAAGCACATCACAGGGTCCTCGCGACGATGCGCCCAAAAGATGGAAAGAAAGCAAAGAAAAGCGTGCGCGGAGAACCAAGTCAAGCGAGGATGAAGATTACACGATCCTACTCTCCACTACTGCACCGGATCGCAAACCTCTCATGGTCCGTCGCGCCGATGGGTTTGAGAAACGCTGGTTGATTCGCTGTGGAAGGTGCAGAGTTATAGTGGCATACCTTTTGGATGATATACATTTCTCAGCGGGGAAGAAGCAAGGTGCACACGAGGAAAAAGAAGACGAGGGGCGTGGACAGAGAGAGATGCCAAAGGTCGTTTATTTGCTTCCTGGTGCGGTGATGGAGACAGCGGATATGGGGCAGAGGGAAATTGTGGCTGAGAAGGAAGAGTGGGCGGAATGGGCGGAGTTGGCGTCTGGGAAGGAGACGTAGGCTGATTCGACGGCTTGGGGATTATTGGGATTTTGAAGCGAATGCAACGTGAATTTTGAGAACCCGCTGTGATCGAGAGTTTTTCCCTGGAGGGAGCCGCAAGAGCATGCAGCAGATATTGACCGCTAAATCATTAAGGTTGTTGCTGCATACAACTACGTACGCCCACGCATAACCCTGTAGCAACATGGCCTGCGTGGTCCAGCTTTGATCTATATCAAAAGCGGGTGGTCCTCGTACCACCAAGCAACTGCAAGGGCTCGAAAATGCAAGGCCATTAATGGTAATGCACGATTATCAAATTTTCGTCTTAACAATCATAATTTATCCCATCGAACCAGTACCCATGATAGCCAATACACCGACCCGCCGTGTCGCCCCATCACAAGGTAAAACATGCATGTCAAATGATAAAAACAAAATAACCCTCCGTCATGCCATGACTTTATATCGCCATGCCGAAAACAGCTGAGAACTTCTGCGAACGTCGCATCGTAGGTCTATCGGACGAGGACAACAGCGGGTAAGCAGAGCGAGAAATAACCATGAAACCCAGGAAACACATCATATCATCGTCCATAAAATGTCATACTGTTCGAAAGGCTCGCTGATATTTAGTTGGCAAGGATTGTTCGGACGAGTTCTACGGGCGAAATATATTAGTAGTCTGCAGATAGAAAGGAGCACTGAGAAATTGTTGTATACCGGTGTAGTTGATCTCTCCGGAGCTTGTATCAACAGCCTTCAGAAGCTCGTCGACTTCTTCGTCGGACATTTTCTCGCCGAGATTTGTAAGGACTGTCGCGAATTCGGACCATTAGCAATCCACCGGCACGCCTAACAAAACGAACTTTTGCGGTCAGGGGCTAAATCTCACTGTATCGAAGCTGACCAACGCCGATAAAGCCAGTCATATCTTTATCAAAGACCTGGAAACCGCGACAATATTCCTCTGGTTCGCCCGGGTCCCGGAATCCACCGGGGCGGTTAAGGACCTTCTGGAAGGCATCGAAATCAACTAATTCCCAAAAAATATCCCCCCGCGTCAGCAAATCTATCATGCCTGCGGCCTTGGTTCAACTCTCCCAGTGAACACCAGGTATATTGACCGTAAGACTAGACAGAAACTTACAATCGCCACCCATCCCCTTCTCCAGTTCTCTAATCTCAGCAAGAGTGGGGTTCTGGCCACATGCGCGCAAAAGATCTCCGAGCGATTCGAGGGCAACACGGCCGGTGCCGCGCTTATCAAACAGGGAGAATGCTTCTTTGTAGTTTGTAGAGGCCTGTTCGTCATCGTAGTCATGTTCAGCTTCTGGTTCTTGAATAGGTTGCTCGTGATGACTTTGTTTCCGGTGCTGATCATGCTGGTGGCCAGCCTGAGCACGCTCATTCTGCTTGGAACGGCCCATGATTGCGGTTGATTGAAAGGAAGTGTGGTGGATGATACGATTCAGAGGGGGGGAAAGAAGTTGTGAAAGTGACTGGATAGAGAGACAGAGAGAAAGACAGGGGAAAGACGTGTGTTCACTCAGTGATTTGTTTGCTGGTATCGGCGCCAGATGTGAATGCAGTCGCAGCAGAGGCAGTCAGTCTGTTTCCGCGGCGATATCGCATCGCTGAGATACTGCCAGCAAACAGCCAAGGGCACTGAAGTGATTTGGAAAGTTCCATATCTTCTTCGCCCTGTGGCCAACCATGGAAACAACTGGGATAGAGTGTACCTGGTTCTGGGTTGCCACCGTTTTTTGATTGGAAAATAAAATGAGTACGCACCATTGTGTATGTTTGTTAGTTGCTCTAACTTCAAAACAACTAAAATCCACAGATTCTTATTCGGCTCAAAGTGGCAGAGAAAGTCTTGAGGTCTGGTTCAGAGTGTCTTTGGGGAGATTGAAGTGAAGTGTTGTGGAGATCACTGTGTGGCACTCCACATCCCCTGGAGGCCCGGGATGGCGTTGGTTGCCATGGGAAACAAAACACCCACTCTCACATACACCCAAATTCTAGGTCCAGACAACTACAAGGTTCACCAACATTATGGAAGATAGCGAGGAAAAAGTTTGGCTTGAGGAGTTAAATTAGGGCATCTCGCATATTCTACCCGTGTGTATGTATATACAGGAAGGAATGATCCCAAAACGCGGCACCGAACGCGCCCTACGATGCCACAATGCCCAAGGCCCAAAAGATTCGAATGTCAACACAAGGAATTGGATGCTAAGGGAAGTATTATGCAAGAAAGACCAGGTATATGCATAAAGATATGAGCTGGGAGAAACTATGTGTTCAGAAAAGGAACCCAAAAATTTTAGGAATATCCTCTTGAAATGCTAGGTTAGGACCCATTCGCTGATCCTTTCAGCTTGTCGATGCAACTGCCCAGCAGGATCGCAGCTTCGTTCAGCAGCTCCCACCGCGTATTCAAGAAGGTCTCGCGGAGTACCATCAAGAGACCCATGCATCGATTACGGCCCCGAATTTTCTCCAGTTCGACGGGACTCTGTACACCCCCAACCTCGTCGAGAAAGGTGTGCATGTCCTCTCGCTGTTCCTCAGAAGTGGCCAGCTCCGGAACTGGCGGGGTAATAGGGCCTTCTAGCGCATACCCGTAGCACCACACCACCAGAGCAGCAAAGTAAAGGACCCATGGCCGGTTCAGGAGAAAGTCGTTGCGCGCAGAATATTCCGTAGAGTTGACATAGGCTGAGTAGCTGCAGCGTGGTGACGAGTTTCTATTCGGAATAAGCACCTGGCGTATGAATTTAAGGGCATAAAACGTCGCATCCCGGGCGGGCGCCTTTGTTGCCCAGCGGTCGGTCATCTTTTCGCGTGCTGAGCTATAGTCCCGGGGCGTGATAGACCGCCCGAGAAGACGACTGGCGCCTGCAAATATTTGACAGTCGACAATATCAACATGAGACGCCATGTGGGCCAAATGATGAAGCACGGTGCGCGATTCAAAGAAAACATCTCCATCAAAAGCATATGAATTCCGATGAAGCGTATTGTTGGCCGGAGTGGATGTGACCAATGCTTCGTCAAAGTCTCGCCTCCAGTTATCGAAGGCACGGATGAGTGCTGATCGCCATTTGTCTCTCCCTCCTAACGTATGAGAAACGCCCAGAGAGGTGACTTGGAGGTCGCGTTGGTTCATGTGCCAGCTGACGCTTAGCAACCCGGCCATTATGATTGTGCGTCCGAATGAATTCGTTCGCACATTTTGCCCGTTGAGGGTCTTCTTCAAAGCATCCAGAAATAAGGTCGGCTTGACTCCATTTGACGTCAAGCTGGATTGCACTCTCGCAACCTCGGCAGCGTTTGTCGCCGACCACAGGGCTTCATCACAAGGAAGCGGCAGCCGTAACTCGTGTGCAACCATTTTGGCGGAGTGGCCAAACATTGTGGCGTGTATGGTGTCGAGGACGAATGCAGCGAATGCCACCCTGCGGGTGGCTTCAGCCTTTATCCAGCGGACCCAGGACTCTTCCCCCGGTGTAGTTTCCGCAGTGGAATTTGCCCCAGACCCAGATCCGGGTCTATTCGGCCCATCATCTCGGGGGCTAGGGGGAGAATCAAGTGCTGATCTGCCAATAAGAGAGCTTCCACGTCGCATTAAGGTCAACGTTGTATCGTGGTGGATATGTGCACGCTCATGCAAGGCTCGCGTGGAGAACATCTTCTCATATGTTTCAAGGAGCAGGAGAGTCTGGAAAACCCATAGCTTAGCCGGCGGGCGGAAATCAGGGTCCCTAAATATCTCCCAGCGCAGATGCCAAGCGACAAAGTTTGAAAAGTCGGCTGCAGCTTCTATTGCTGCTTGTCCATGTTCCTTCTCCAATGTGGATGCGCCGAGAGCCATGACAGCTAGGAGAAGTAAATTAGGCGTCTTGCTAGGGCTGAAAGTCGGTCTGTGAAGGATTGGCAGTTGATCGTGACAGTGGTACCAGTACGAGCTCACGTAAATCTGCATCATTCGAAGACCGAGAACATGATTCTCTCCATCCATATTTCCTTCCACTAAAGACTCCTTCCGCTTCTTCAAAGCTACTTGATCGGTTTCATTAAAGTGGTTTTGAATCAGATCCAGAATTTCGTTTCTTTTGTCCTCAGAAATGATCGACTGTGGTGGGCCCGTGTCAAGTATGCTGGTCACACTCATTGGGTGTTGCTGCTGTGGCTGCTGCTGCTGCTGTTGCTGCTGAATGACATTGGTGTAATAACCGGCAAATGCCGGATCTGCTGGGAAATAATGGTTTTGAAGCTGCGTAACGAACGGGTCGGAGGGATTTGACAACATTCCAGGAACAGATGAATAACCTACTGAAGACGAATTGGGCTCATTAAACAACCATGCCGTAAAATCGTCTGTCATGGCAAAAGGAGACCGGTTCAACGTTTCACCACCAAAAACTGGGAGTGCATACTGGGTGATTGAGTCCAGGTCTGATATTGTGGCGCCAGAAACCGGGCCAATGGTGCCCAAGCCGTTGGATATGGCATTTGCTATGGTGGTAGTTGTGGGCCCTCCAAGATGTGTATTTGAATAATCATGAGGAGACATGGGAGAAACTTGAATACTCCGCTGCGGAAGATAGCCATTCGGCGAAGAGCCCCCGTTTATTGTGTTTGAGGGCGATAGGTAGGCATTATGGTGAGAGGTAGGTCCCGGGATAGATAGATGACGGTGCCGGATGCTGGAGGAGGTGGTGGACACCCCTGATGCTACGTCTGGGGCGCTAAACGATACGCCCTGGTAGGTGGAGGTAGTACCGTAGGAATTATGCGGATGACGATGTGATTGTTCATAGATTGCGACGGGTTGTTGTTTCGCCGGAGGAACTGCGTACACACCACTGGGATCCGGATGCTTTCTCCGGGAAGTCGAGGGAGCTGGATAGTTTGGTTCTAGAGGCGCCGAAGTTGTAGAAGACGGCGTGGAATAGGTTTGGGTGCTGGCGAAGGTGGTATTCGCCGTACTTGCTGGGGACTGCGAAAAATGTAGATTGGACCTCTTCGGAGAGGTCACGCTGTCTGTGGACACCGGCGTGGCGACAGCCTGGTCGGAGGCGGTAGTATCGCCAGCAACCGTGGGAGTCGCCGCCACGCCCTTTGCGGAGTGAGCTGCGAAACTATCGCGTTTCTGGAGCTGCGAGCCATGGGTGTTATGACGCTCCTGGTGTCGAATGCACAAGTCTTGGCGAACGAATGCGCGAGCGCAGTTGGGGAACTTGCACCGGTATATTTGCTTGGGATTATCTAGAGGTATCCAAAGACTCAGTCAGTATATTACTTCGTGATGCAGGGCGGCGGGAGGGTGCCGTCGCAGCGGAAGGGGGGTTTGAAATCGCGGGCTGATCAAGCGTACGGTTTAGCTGATGGCGATACAAGTGCTCTGCTCTTGAGTAGCTCTTCCCGCATCCCTCGTGCTTGCATTCAAATTTCTTTTCGGAATCGCGTTTCCTGCTCCTCTTGCGTTGCTTGGGGGACTCCGGCATGGTGCTCGAGGGCTGGGTTTCACCGGCTTGCCCATACGATGATGTCGGCGGCTGGGAGTCCTGGCCCCAGCCGCGTCGCAGTCCTGCAGCGGTTGCAGAGCTGATATCCGCCATTGACTCGCGGACGGGGTCACGGTGAGGACACCTTGCGCGAAGAGTCGAGGCTGAGAGCAAGGATATCACATATTCAGAACCCTGCGCCAAACTCGACGGGAAACTTTGATTAGATTCGGCCGCACATCAGAAAAACGATCGCACGGAGACGTCGCCGCAAAGGAGGGGTAGCCGTTGGGAGACGTAACAGCAAGCCGGCGAGCAACGGGGGAGGTTGGGTATCACAGCACAATCAAATGATAACTGTCTCCGCCAGAAACGACGGTCATCCGACTGCTCTACGGGGGCAATGGGCGACGAAAGCAGCGATGAGGAATGACCATGATGAAGGGTGGTCGGCCGTAGGGATATACTGCTCGCCCTCCGTCTACTGCAACAGGATACGAATTCGGGCTCTGTTGTCTGGGGGTGAACAAGCTCACGAATTTAACTCGTTGGCTCTCCCGCCGACCAGCGATTTCAGGGTCTAGGCAAGGCTGCTTCGCTGGTGAACGAGTTTTAAGTTAATCCATCTCATCACATAAACTACATGTCATCGCAGGAAAAAACAAAAAAAAAAAAAGAAAAAAACACACTACAGACATACTCCGTTCACCCTTCCTCGAAAAAACAGCGACCCAACGTTCTGGCTGCATGGGGGTTATCGAATAAACTCTGCTCAGCACAGGAGTATAGGGTCCAGTCTAGGCTTCCCGATCCCATGTACCCGTCCGCCATCCGTATTTAATGATATTTCGCGGCAGCAAGGGTCATGGAATATATTAATTATTGCCAAATTGCATTTGGCTCCCGCTCACGCTCAGATTTCGGTGTGCAGCATGCCTTGATAGCCCCGAAATAGCACCGTCCAGCGCTGTGAGATTGCGCGAGAGGCTAGGATTCGCCTGAAGAACTTACAGGCCCAGCAGCGAATGTGCCCCTGCGGCCTTGTCCCGCAGAATACGACGTTAGACTTTCTTTTTTCCGAAGAGGAGTGGCTACGGGAGAGACGCTGCTTTTTTAAAGCCCTGATCGTCGGCGAATCCATCGAAGGAAACAAGCACAATGACGAGCGCAACCGATTCAAGTGCTCATGCTACAGTCCCTGATGTCGTTTCGATAAGGTTCTCATGCCGCTTTCAGACCCACGGGCGAGGTACTTCAAGGGAACCTGTCACAGTCTGCTATGAACCTCGATTAGTAACTGGGATCGTCTGTTTCACTTACGTAGTAGGATCCGAATCAAATTGTCCGAGATTACTCGAATCATAGCCTAGAAGCCGAAGGGCATGTGTGACCAGTCGTCTGCAACAATCATACGATGAGTTAAATCCCCCCAAGGCTCCTCTGGTGGAACCTTGCTGCGAGAACTTAGTACCTGGCACGCAGGATCAAAACTGCACTTGATCGCGTGTGCGCCCGTTGCCTTATTATCTGGTCGCAACCTGTTCTTTGCTACGAGGCGTCAAAGTCTATTTTCTATGCCAAAATGCGTTTAAGCATTGGTGGATGCGCCACCTTCGATCTCATCCCGAGTTCTCCCAAGTACGAGTTCAGATGGTACTCTGAGGTGACCCGTTTTTCCCGGTGGAGATCAATGATCTGGATGCAAGTTTCATGTGGTTTAGGAGAGAATTAGCCTATTGGATAAAATCTCGCCAATAATATTGTTTTCTCTTCATATCTAGATCGTTTTGGCGGCTAGATAATATCAAGAACTGGCACAGCGGTTAAGCCCTGAGAAAGGCTGATAGCCGCAGGGCCAAAAAATTGTTTCAGAAGTTCATTTCTTCTATCTCAACCAGGAAAGCGACTCTAGGCCATTGTGATATCACGCCGTTCTATAGGCTTAGGATGTCTGCCGCCTGTAATCCCATTTGCCTCGCCATGATCACTGCCTGATGATACCCTTCAAGTGGCTCTCCAAAATTCGATACTCCTGTTTGATACGCCTTAATATTGGGGCACGTTTTATTTGTTGCGTTGTACAGAGTGCTCGTTCTCTCTTCCCTCCATACACTCTTCATGTGTCTCCCTCGCAAAGCACTTGGGATCGTCTCGGGAACGCCGCCTATCAGGCTGTTACGGCGCATTGGTTCGTTGAGTCTTAAGAAAAATGGATTTTTACATACAAATATCACCTGGGTCGCTACAAAATGATTTCACCCCCCTAATCCTTCACGTTGTGCATCGGTATGTCATACTTTCTAGTCAATTCCGCCGATATACAACTATACGTTGACGTCAAACTCCGTTCAACCACTAGCAATGAAGGTCGTCTACGGTAAAAAATGGATTGGCGATCAGTTCGATGGCCATGATTTCGAGTTTCCAGATGGCAGTACTTGGGAAATCAAGGAAAAGATATCAGAAGAGGCGCTCCTTTTCCCAGAACCCCGATAAAGAAGAAAGGTAGTGGTGGGCCGTCAGAGGCGCAAGCTGTATATCACTGCCGTCAGACAAAGGGAAGGACGCGGGAAAAGACGCTATTATGAAAATTCGCATGCAGTAAGTGATGTGTTCCTGGGTTCTTATGCTTTGATACACCAGCTAACGGTGGGTTGCAGGATCCCCCCGGATCCCGATATTGCTGATCCTAATCCCGAAAAGAGAGAAAGCGTTGCGCGGAACGAGGCTGGACTATGGTCTCGACGAGAGCTCAGTAGCCTGGAGTATTTGACCGACCGAGGCTGCTCCGTTACCCCTAAACTACTCGCATGGGTCGGTTGCTCTGCAAATGGAGCACCAATGGGTCCCCAACGGCTTTATCCTTATCATCGTCATGGAGAAGGTCCTCGGAGAATCTTTGGAAACCTTCCGGGATCGTCCATCCAAGGAGCAGGGAAAGATTCGCGGTGCTTTCCGCAGCTTGTTGGAGTGTCAAGCACCACCCCTCTACCGACGCAAAGTCCCGTTATGCTCATTTGTCGATTTAGGGAGCTTTACAGCTTCGGTATCGAACCAAGGGATACCCGGCTTCAGAATCTCATTTATGATCCAAAGAAGAATCGTGGTGTGTCCTTCACTCTTTTCTCCCCCGTTCCATTTCTGATAAGACCTATAACTAACAGCTAGATTCACACGCACAGCTATATAATTGATTATGAGGACGTGAATTTTCTCCAGCTAGACGATCCACTTCGCAGGGCACGGGAAGAGTTCTGCAAATGGAGTTTAACAGGCAGGGATCGACAAAAATAAGTAAGGGAAAGAAAAAAAAAAAAATCATAACGCCTTGCCCAATAGGTGGTGCGTTCGTCCACGGAGAATGATTTTACACAGGCTGGAGTTTTGGTCGCTATCCCTTTTTGGTGTCAGACTTCGAAATACTGTGGAAATGCAGTCGACAGAGGGCGAAGCCCACAGGATGACCTAGATGTGATTATGACTTTTTGTATTGCTATTGTTAGGAAATGGATTTTGTGGAATTCAACCAGTAAATCGGAACCTCGCTGCTTCGAGTCTCCCAAGTCCTTCTCTGGGCGCTACATTTCGTCGCCGATATGAATTTGTAAAATCTAGAGATCGAGTTAGATAAAACCATGGAGTCAATATAGCAATGATTATTTCCGAGACTCTCGATGCCATACCTTGAAGCAATGTTCGAATCTTCCTATGATCGCCGGTTTGTACGCGTTCTGAGAGATTCTTCATTAAGCGTTCACTTTCACCGGGTTTCAAGGTGCCTGAAGGAAGTAACTGAATGGTGCCGCCAACCCAAGTTGCGGTCTCTTGTGGTAATAATTCAAATAATGCCATCAAAACTCCCGACGCATCAGGGAAACAATCTCCAGGGAACGTGAACATCATTCCCGTCATAACGCGTTGGACAAGAAGAGACCCCTGCGAGCTTATTAGTTGCTTAACTGCTGCTCTAACCTCTGGAGGGTTAGTAAATGGTTCGCCTTCTGGGCTCGTAAATTCGGATATTGATGGCTGCTCAAATCCAAAACTCAGGACGTCGCGACAGTAATGTAGGGTTGCTGTAAGAGGGTCGACTTGTTGCAGGGTAAGCGCACTTAGTGCAGCGGAGAAGATGGGAACGGCAAGCTGTGATGTCAACGTATTTTTTGGGAAGTATCGCACAGCATCGGTTAAGAGCCGGAAAAAGTCCTCGATCACTGCAAAATTAGTTGTTAGCCACACTCCGTAATTAACAAGGTGTGGATTGCACTTACTATCGGGCAGGTGGTTTGGCGGTAAATCGTTGAGAATACGGAGGAATTGGATGACCTGTTGCTCGAAGAAATGGTATACTGCATCGCTCGTTGCCTGATCCACGTATTCAGCACCGGAAGAAAACTCCCGAACAACAGCATCGGTTGCCCATAAGAAACATCCTTCCCTGGATGCTTGGAACCCAGCCGATATACTTTGAGCTAAGTTGGGGAGTAATGGAATCATCGCATTGCGATAGGAAATAATCATGTATCTCCAGCATCGACAAACTCTTTCGAGTATGGGCGTGGACTTCGTAAAGTTCAAGACAATCGTACTGAGAACTGGAAGAATCTCCTCACAATACCGCACACCTGGATTTTGAGTACCAGGATCGACATACGGTGATACGATTTGAATAAATATGGTAATGAGTTGAAGATGGTCTGTTAAATATGGGTGTTAGTTTGAGAGGAGCAAGGTAGGTGCTCAGCAACAGGGTTTCTTACCAGCGACTGCTCTTTGGCCATCTTCGTCTTTCGCATTGTTGGCTAAGTTCATAATTCTTCTCATAATAGGATCGCAGAACAGCTTCAGAGTCTCATATATCTTTTCGATTGGCTGAACCGCTACAACGGCGGCAACGCCTTCAGTGACCTCCTCCTGACTCGACGGCTTTAAATTGTCGATCACTGACTCGTAAAACGTATGCAGCTGTGGGATATGTCCTCCCAATAACTTCTGGCAATCAGTTCCAAGGAATCTGAAGGCCAGTGCGGCAGCTTGTACAACTTCTTGAGACTTATGCTGAAATCCGGAAATAACGTAATTGAGCTGAGCCTCAAGAGTTTCGGGATGCTGCGCTGTCCATTCGGTGTATCTCCCAAGCGCCATAATAGCTTGGAAACGGACCTTTTCCTGATCAGGTATTCGGACAATAAGCGGAATAATCTGCGGAAGGACCGAACTCTCCTCGGGATCGACCATTCGTCCCATCGCCCTCATACTGAACAATGGCGCTTCCAGTTCTTGCCAGTGTGGTACGTGGTTGTGACTTGCCTGAGGCCCATATTTCGCTACCCATCCTTGAATTAGGTCATACGATTTGTTCAGGCATTCGGAAACCCCAATAACGGCGCAGCAATCTTTGAGCACATCGCCCATCGCGTGGCGGAACTCTCGAAATTTCTCCTCCTGTTCCCGGTCTCCTTCAAACAAATCTTCTTCGTCGCCGTCTGTAGCCGGAAACTCTAGGTGCTTGATCATGATGTCCACCAACTTGGAAAACACATCCGAAAGAACTATTCTTGCGTTGGCATATCTATCCAACGTCACGTACTGTTTAAGCTCGAACCAAAAGACGAAGGTGATAGAAATAGCATCACGCTCTTTATCAACAACACAACATTCCAGAACCGCTTCAACCAGGTTGCGGAATTCGTTTGGTAGACGGGCAATTAGGACTACCCAGGCTTCTGCAGCTTCAGCAAACAATCTGGTGACACCACGGAGCATTTCAGGATCCTCCGTTTCCGCTGCTTCACGGATCTTCGGCCTTAATGCGATTAACCGTGGATAGACGGTCTGTATAACGGGCATAGAATCGTCAACTTCAAGGGTGTCCCTATAAATGGCGCACATACATTCTACTGCCGCATCGAAGGATCTCTCATCCGAAAGCGCTTTTACGATGACGTCCATTAAAGGAGAGTTAGCAATTCGCGACGCAGGAATTTCGCGCATCCAGGAAGTAATGCATTCCAATAACTGTGGGTTACTTGCAGCAGTAGCTAGATAGCATCCGTTCTGTCAGCACTGGGACTGGACAGGTGACCGTATAAGGCAAAACTTACGCGAAGACTGTGAGTATTGAGTAAGGAGCGCCAGAACTTGGTCCGCGTTATCTTCCAACAGCTCCTTCGTTCTAGTGGCTAGTTCCTCTTCCTAGGTGTCATCATGATGTATTAGAGTCTAATTTCTGGTCGCAAAACAGGTGTCGTTGCTGAAGCTGGGGCTGCGCAAATGCGAGAGATAGATTGACATGGATAGTGACGCGGCCGAACATACAGTCAGGTTGATTTTGCGTCCTTCTGTAACTTCCTCGGGGAGGATTTTTAGGAATTCTAGGATGCAGTTGCTTGCTTCGTTGCCCAAAGCTGACCCAACCACTGGAAGGACGTCTTTCCAGGTGATCATTTGGATTGCCAGACTCGCCAAGCAAACACATAGCTGCGTTTGGATGGGTCGGGGACCCAATCTATAATTTGCCAGAAGCGAAAGGATGGAGGTTCTTAGAGCCGGCAATGATGATTCGGGCAACTGATCGAGGTCATATGTGATCTGTCGACTTGTTTAGCAAGGGGCCTCTGTATTGTTCCATCAAATGCGCCCACCTTCCCCTTCAAAGTAGTGGCCGCAAACAGCTTCGCCTCGGGAGCCGAGTCTGGAGCCTGGAGGATCGCATGCGTTGTTGTCCAAGCTTCCACCTAGACGTCGAGGTCTGTCAGGTCCAGTCCGAGGAGGGGCAGTCACATCATATCTCACAGATTTCTGAAAGCGCTCAAGGAATTCATGAGCATGAGTCTTTTCCTGTCGTGAAGCATTCCCTTGCATTGTAGCAAGAGCTGCAAGGACAGGTGCAAACTCCTGCACTGGTGCGGTGCTCTTCGTTGCCATGGTGGTAATTGAACCTGATGTGATGGGGGAGTAAAGGGCCGGGAGGATTCAAGGGAGCGGGGTGATCACCGACGCTGAGCAAATCAGCAGTGTATCAGAAGTGCTCATGAATGAGGGGTGTTTAGGAGAGCAAGCAAATAATGCGACAGGTATGCAGAGTATTCGAGGTTTAAAGGCTCTCTGTCGATTGTAAATGAACTTGTTGGTCCATCACTCGATGAGCCAAAGTCCAAAGCAGCTGCGCCAAAAAAAGTTCTTGATCCAGCAAACACACCAAAGACACCCGCTAGCTTCACCATCACCTCACCAAGTTCACCTTTTCCCAACCTTCACGTATAAATATTCCGGCCTGAGATTTTACCACACCCATTCCGCGGATTCCAACTCGGTTTTGGTGGATTGATACCTCATTTTCCATTCCTTTCCAGAGATCAATCATGGCCGGCCGAGGTCAGCGCGGGCCAGCGAAAACGCTCCTTCAACCGATCCACTTCATCTTCAAGCTCCTACAACAAAGATCTACAGTGTCGATATGGCTTTATGAACAGCTTGCTGTCCGGATAGAGGGGAAGATACGCGTTAGTCGTCCTGCGCCGGTCATTTACTTAAGCTAATACCCCTGAGGTCTAGGGTTTCGACGAATTTATGAACTTGGTCATTGATGACGCCGTGGAGGTTAGAGTGCCAACAAAGGATCAAGAAGAGCAAAGGAGGCAGTTGGGTATGCTACCTCTGTTACGTATTTTATCCTATCGCGAATGTCGCCCTGACAGTATTACAGGCCAGATTCTACTCAAAGGCGACAATGTTTCTCTGATACAAGCGCTGCAATAAAACTGTGTGGTTAAGGGATACGATTTGTACATTGGCGTTTGTATCGGCTATTTATTTCTCGGCGAAAGAAAATGCGAAGGAGAAGGTGAAAGAATGATTTGCGTCTATTCCCGCTTCAGTACCCGTCCGTCACCCGCGATTAGCGCGTCTACTGGGTAATCTTGTTCACCGGCTGGAACCCGTTCTGGAGGAGGAAGAATTTGCTCTTGCAGAGCCAGAGCAGCTATAGCTTGAATGAGTCGACGATATATGTAAAGAACCGGGGAGAGATACTTACCGAGATACGGTTTTCGACTTGTGCTTGTGGTATCATCTCGACATCGCATGAAGAAATGGTCATAATAGCCCTTGCCATGGCCGAGTCTTCCGAAGCTTTCATCAAATGCTAGTCCTGGCACAACAATCAAATCTAATCCAGCCTTACTTGTCTCTGTGGAAGGATGAGACAGCCCTCGAAGTCCATATCCCCCAAAGCAATTTTCTCTTGTAGCAAGTGAGCCTGCGTCCAGCGAAGGGATACCCCATTTATCTGGCTGCAGAGACTCGTAATCCTCAATTGAACGGAGTGCCAGCATCTCCATCACAGACTTCCTTCCTTGCGTAGACACAGGATCTAGTTGGTAGATATAGGGCACATACACCTGTTTACCTTGGCTAAATGCATCCCGGACGATGTCCGCCGTTTGAACCTCCCCAGAGGGCATCGCAAGATACACGCTTAATCGCTTAGCAGCCTGGTATTCTGGCAAAGATAAAAGCGCGTTCGTTATGGTAGAAGCTGGCTATGGGATCAGCATCCTATTGATGGTATGTTTTTATCAGCATGGCGCCGGCTGACATTGCTTATTGACTGACTCCCCCGAGAGGCCAGACAGGACAGTTTTAATCCTGCTTCGCAGTTCCTTCTTCGCGGCCTGCAAGCTTGCCATGGCGGTAGAGACAATTGAACGACCCGCCAAACCCCACTACTTTCATTAACTACTCAGCAGTGATATACATATGAGCAGAAACCGGAGACCTGAGATTTATTTCACTTACATGCTCCGTACTCTATGCACCGCAACCTGGCCAGAGCGAAATTTCCTCTAATCGTGTCAAGGGTTTGGTGTTGATAGAGCAACCATGTACCGGCATCAGCCGATCGATTCGACTCTACAGCCAAGGCCGAAAACTTGCTAACATCGTTATTTAACGATTTCTAGGATGGGCGCTGGGCCATGTTTTGTTGTATTACTTTTACAGTCCTTGTTTGGGAGAGGCTCCAATCCTACAGAGTCCTTTTGATCATATATATATATATATATATGGTAGCACAAGTCAAAATGCAGAATTGGCCCTGAAAACCTCCTCTAAGAGATCCTCCTTCAGTGCTCGCTGTCACCTTTACCCTTGTGGTTTGGTTCTCCGTGGCGCGCTAGTTGGTGATGACCATACTCCGTACTCCGAACATGCTAGTTAGTTAGTTAATGCTCCGTAAGGCCTAGGCTCCCTAGTTAGTTAGTGAGCGGTGCGGAAGATGATAATCAATGCTGCAGCAAGGTGCAATGGATATACTCTTACTCCGTACTCTACTCTGTATAACAAGAAAAACATCAAACTGTGAGACAGGGTGTCCTAGAGGCTAAATAATAAGAGAAGTTCCAAAAATAATAACTGCTTTGACCAACTCACCAACTCCTGATCGCCCAGTGTTGTGATGGCGCACAACCTTTTCAATGAACGCGTCACAATGAGACACCGTTTCGTCATTCCGGAATCAAGTTCTCAGAGTCCTGACTCCTGAAACCTTTTCACACCACAGGTGCACCAAGCAACTGGGCAGCGAAAATGGTTCTCATTGTTGCTCTTCTGGTCTTTTTTTGCTTTTTAACGGCTGTTCCTGCAGCTCTTGACCCAAAACTCACTGGAACCTGGGCGACAAAGTCGAGGAAGGTTGTCACCGGCCCTGTAAGTCCACACACCCTCAAGACTTCGTGACGGTCTCTGCCTCTCTGTTGGAGCTAATCGATGATTCAGGCGTTTTACGATCCCGCGGAAGATAGATTCCAGGAACCAGAAAACACAGGCATCTCTTACTCTTTCACCGAAGATGGATACTTCGAAGAAGCGTATTTCCGCGCCATTCCTAACCGTGAGCTCGCCAGTCCTTCTAGAGGGGCAAGATCTGAGAGACTCTGACAAGCTATGAAATTCTAGCAACCAAGCCCTCATGTGCCTCAGCGATGATGCAATTTCAGCATGGAAAGTACAGCGTGGAATCCAACGGCTCACTCGTTTTGACTCCATTCGCGGTCGACGGTCGTCAGCTAATTTCGAGTCCGTGCAAGAGCGAGGGCTCGATGTATTTCCGATTCAATCAGACAGAGGTTTTCAAGGTAGGCGCAACTTGTTCTACGACGAGCTTTCGAAGCGCTTGCTCTAATTGTTATCCTACAGCGATACGAGGTGCTAACTGACCCCTTCCACAACGTCAAACGCCTCAATCTTTACCAGTTTGACGGAACACCTATGAACCCGATGTTTCTGGTTTTCGATCCGCCGCAAATGCTTCCAACCGAAACCCTGAACCCAACAGCTCAAGCTAGTGCTACCGGTAGAAGTAAGGCTAAGCGGGGCCTGCCATATGGAAGCGGGATGGCCAGTTCACGCAATAAGCGTCCTTCTACGCAAGTGGGCGGACTCACAGACCCCGATAAATGGTGGTGGGCTGGTGTTATGATGACCCTCGTTGGAGGCGTCGCGTTTCTTTACTCCGAAAGCCCATGGAAAGATTGGTAAACGACATCATCCTGGATTTCTCGATACTTGGGCCTGCATCTTGGTATAGATGGGCGTTTAGGGAAGCGGAAGGAGTTATGGCATGATATCCGGAAGGAAATTTGGCTTGGGTGGACTGTCTGATGTCCTGCGGTGTTTTGCGAAGCCAATCTTGCTGGAATATATCCTTCTATTTTTCGATTGTTTGGTGCTTCGAGACAATTAAGGAATCGAATATCTGATTGATGTGCTCCTTGTGTTTACCTTTATCATATTGTGTTTCCCTGTGGCAAAATAAGGAACATGATTTCGTACCTCGTCCGGGAGGCTTATTCGAACGGAGTCGACGGTTTTTAGGAGATGTGTCTTCGTTAAATTTACAGTGTGCATATAGTACATAACAGACGCCTGAGCGCGATCTGTCAATTGTGCTATTCACGGGCTCCATGTCGATTGGTGTTGCTCCGTGCTCCATGCCTTCGATACTTCAGGCAACGCGCAAAATCATTCACCGGCCCGGAATCTCCAACAATAAATCGCGCTAATCCGGGCACTTTTTATTCTAGTTATTTATGCCGTTGAAATCGATTGGGCGGCGATTTTGGATACCACTCCTTTCTCAGCTGGCTTTCCGTTCAACGGTCCACCTGGCGCAAAAGCGGCCTTCATAATAGCCCCGATATCGACCTTCTTTCCCTCACTCCGGAGATTCTCGATCGTTTGAGTGACTGCAGATTCTATCTCTTCTATGGTCGTAGTCTGTACTTGTCCGGCGTATTCGTTAAGTACACCGATTTCTGTGTCGTTTCTCTCTTTCAAGTCGTGCCGGCCAGCGTTCACATACTCCTGGCTGGAGGATTCAAGAGAAGACGAGCGCTTGCGGATCAATGCGAGGAGTTGGAGGTCAGTCTGGATCGGCGAGGATGTTTTGGCAGCATTGTTGATCTCTGAGATCACGGCACGCAGCACATCAAGCCTGAAGACAGCTCGGATTGCAGGATTAGCTCATGATAGATTCCTTAATTGATCCATGCATATGGTTATGTATAGAGTGCGCTTAAACAACCTAACAGTATCTCTAGCCTTCATAGCCGTCTTCAAATCTGCTCTCAGCTTTGCGAGTAGAGGTGGTGAAGTAGGCGCAGTGGAATTGTATCTGCAAGTAGCTCGGAGCAGGGTTCGAGCCTGGAATCTAAGCGGTCTGAACATGGCTGATATAAGTGAGTGTACAGAGTAGTTAAGATCCCTTCAATTAAAAAGACAGTACTCTGTAATAGGGCGGGATTTGTTTCCTGTGGTGTTTTGTGAACCGAGAGCTCTTGTTGCAGCAGTCAAACTGTGTTGATGGGAAACCATTCTGGGGTCTGTGCGCAAAATTGTTTCCGTTTGAATGCTTCAACTTCTCACAGCTACCAACAAGTGAAACCGTGTGTCCCTGCCACAAAACCAACACCATTTGTGTTAAAATTAAGCCTGCAAGCTTTTAAGCTTCCATTTTATTTCTCTCTTCTCTTGTTTCGCCATTTTTAAACCTGGAGCTGCTTTCACGGGACTGAATTGCGGGGGGCACCCAGCTGGGAACTCCCAACCATGAGCTTTCCACCTCTCACACCAGCTAAACCAGTGCCAGGCACATATTTTCAGACGCCAGCGCCATCGCTTGCCAATGGAGGCCTATATCAGAATAGAATGCTATCCTCCGCGGCTGCTCGCCCTTCCTCCGCGGGAAGTACTTTGGCCCAAACAATCGGCGCCAAAGCAGTTTCGAGTACTAAAAGCAAGGCCGAGACTATGAGTCCACGAGAACGGGGAGCCCGTACGATAGACGACGCCTTAGCGCAGGATTCGCGGTATCCTGATTTAGATAGCTATCTTTCCCGTGAGTTATTCTCAAAGCCGTTGCTCGGGTCTATCGCGAGACTCTGACTTTTTTACAGAGGGATTCAGTTCACATTATGATATACCCACCTCATCACCATGGGCGCCCTTTCAGAAAATAAAAATGTACAATATTCCCGACCAGATATTTGATCAATATAATCGAGCACAAGTATCGACGAGCATGGGGCTTTTTGCGGAGTTGAATCTCGCATGGGTGACGATCGACAACGCGCTTTATCTATGGAACTACACGCATCAAAACCCCCAGTTAATTGGCTTCGAGGACCAACCGAATAGCATTAACACCGTAAAGCTTGCGCGCCCACGAAAAGGAGTATTCCTATCGTCGATAACATATGTCATCGTCATTGCGACCACGGCCGATGTCATACTCCTTGGTTTGGGGTGCGAAGGGGCCGGACAAACAAACATTGTCACGCTTTACCAAACTGGAATGTCGACGTCAATACGTGGACTCGATATTAACGTGATTGCATCCTCAGACTCGACAGGCAGGATCTTTTTCGCCGGTTCTACAGACAACGATGTCTACGAGCTCAAGTATCAGCAAGAGGAGCGCTGGTTTCAAGGGAGGTGTACAAAGGTGAACCATACGACGAAGAGCTTTGCAGCTTTTGCTCCTCAGTTCACCTTGACGCATAAGCCTCAGAATTTCGTGGAGCAGATGCTAGTTGATGATAGCAGGAATCTCCTATATACACTCTCGTCGAACTCCTCAATTCGAGTATTCCATTTAAAGCAAGATGGAACTCTCAGTCTGGCAATTACGAAAAACGCCGTTGATATCTACTCGAATATTGGCCACATAATCGGCAGCAACGAGACGCTCAACGCTCGAGTCAAGATCGTGTCGATTAGCCCTATTCCTGTCGAGGAAGCCTCAAGGTACCATCTTATGGCGACAACAGCAACAGGATACAGGATCTATCTTAGTGCTACCGGCTCCTATAGTTGGTCCGCAACGCCTAGTCCGACCAACGCACCTACCAGCATGCAAGCACAACATGTGAAAACCCCCCCTCCCGATACACCCATGCTTCAGCCTATGCAGGGCGCTTCTCCGATATCAGGACCCCAATACCAGGCGACAGCAAGCGCTCGACTCCCAATACAGTCACTGAATCCCACCCGGTCGGCCGAGCGCTATCCTCCGGGATACTTCTTCTGCTTCACTGCGAGAGATCCCCTCAATCGGGTAGATACGCTCTTTATATCAACGCCAGATTCTGGTCGACTCGCCCGCCCACAGGAGACATCCATTCCACTTAAACCAGGTGAAACTGGACTCTGGCTAACCTTGGGCAGTCGGGCTGAGGATATTGGGCTATGTACACCTGGACTCGGCGCTCAAGGGACTCCTGGCTTTGGAAACGAGCTTGCGGTTCAGTTTGATCAGCCGGCCGCCGAGATTGCGATCCTAACGAATACCGGAGTCCATGTTATCCGCCGACGAAGACTCGTTGATATTTTTGCATCTCTTATCCGCAGTTCAGGCGGCGAAGAGGGACTTGAAAACCAAGTAAAAACGCTTATTAGACTTTACGGCCGAAGCGAGGTGCTTGCAACGGCGCTGGCAGTTGCATGTGGTCAAGGTGTTGAGCTTTCACAAGACTCTCGCTTGTCGAAGATAAACGATCCCGACGTGCTAGAATTCGCACGGAAAGTTTTCATTGAGTTTGGTGGGAAACCTTCTTTGGATGAAAATGCGGTGACTGACGGGTCTGCTCTCGCAATCGATGCGGTTATACCATCACCTCGGCATGTAGGCATTGCTCTTTACACCTCGAGACTTCTGAGGTCAATCTGGAAGACTGTCATTGTGAAACAAGAGCGTACGCCGGCCGGTGGAACTTCCATTGTCCCATCCGTGAGCACATCAAAGTTGCATTCAATTCAGCGGGATCTTTCGGCGCTGCAGGAGTTCTTCCGTGTCAATAAGTCTTTCATTGAGGGCCTAAGCGGCCCCGAAGCGCTGTCACGAGCGGCTACAAAGCAAGAAGAAATTTCTTTGCAAGCAGAGCACCGTGCTCTTCACTCACTTGTTCAGTTAATCTCACACACCATTGAAGGAATATCGTTTATTCTGGTTCTTTTCGACGAACGCGTCGAAGATACCGTAGCGCTGCTGCCCGATGTGTCCAAATCGAGGTTCTTGACTCTGACATTCGAACAACTCTTTAGCAGCTCTCAAGGCCATGATGTTGCAAAGGAACTGGTCAAAGCAATTGTGAACCGCAACATTGCGAAAGGCTCAAACGTGGAAACCGTTGCAGAGGCCCTTCGGCGACGATGCGGCTCGTTCTGCAGTGCGGAAGATGTTCTAATTTTCAAGGCTCAGGAGCAGCTGAAGCGAGCGGCAGAAGCTGGTGTTAATTCTGAGTTTGGTAGAAATCTGCTGAACGAAAGTTTGAATCTGTTCATGCAGGTCTCTGAGACCTTACCAATGGATTATCTTCAATCTGCGGTTGATCAATATATTCAAAATCAATTTTATGCTGGTATGGCTCTCTAGCCGCTATGACTACGCGGGGTGCTAATTATACTAGGTGCAATCCAACTATGTTTAAGCGTCGCGGCCGATTCAGATCGAGCGAATCGTGCACAGTCATGGCTTATGGACGGTCGACCTGCTCAGGTACCGAACTCATCCAACTCGCTTTGACGTCAAAGACAATGCCTAATAACCTCTGCAGGACCCCCGCCAAGCCAGTTATGAAACGAGGAAGCAATGTTATGAACTAATCTACAATGTTATTATGGCAGTTGATGACCTTGCGAGCAAAGAACCCGAAATTGTCGATGGACAATATACTGCCGTCAACAGAAGGAAAAATGAGGCTTATGATGTTATCACGAGCTCACAAGACGAGGTCTTCCTCACGAGTCTTTATGATTGGTATCTTGAACGCGGTTGGAGCGAAAGGCTGCTGCAGATACAGACTCCGTTTGTCGCTATCTATCTCAAGAGAAAGTCAACTGAAGACATCTTCCACGCGGACTTGCTGTGGAGATACTACGGACAATCTAGTCGGTTTTACGACGCTGCTGCTGTCCAACTGCAACTCGCTCAGAGCCCATTCGCCCTTCCCTTGAGCCGACGGATTGAGTATCTTGGTCAAGCAAGTGCCAATGCCTCAACTTTTACACACGACGTCTCCCGTGCTTCTCGACAGAGATTACAGCAAGAAATTTCGGGCCTTCTCGACGTGGCGAACGTTCAGGACGATTTACTTCAGCGTCTCAAAGATGATACAAGAATAGCTGCTGAAAGAAAGGACGAGGTTCTTAAGGAAGTTGGGGGTGAAATCATGGAGCTCAGCACTGTAAGATTTCTTGTGATATTCCGATGTTGACGTCACTAATGTGATTCCGCAGCTATTCAACATCTACGCTGACCCTGGTGGTTATTATGACATCTGTCTACAAATAATGTACCTTGCTAATTACAGAAACACTTCCGATATCAAAGCGGCGTGGGAGAACTTGATTAAGGATGTTCATGATGAAGCATCAGAGAAGGGCACGCCTCTCCCATACGAAGCGGTCATTGAGAAAGTCCGCTCCCTTGCCCATCGTTTGAGGATGTCAGAAATCACATTCCCCGTCCCAATTCTATTGCCAATGCTTGAGAGATACGTTCTCGAACGCCAACTTGGCGTAGGACCCCAAACATGGGTAATTGATCTATTCCTCGATCTCCAGGTTGCGCATGAAACGCTCTATACAATATTGGAGTCGATGTTCTACAATGATGAGGTGCCATTCCAGGGCCGCAACCGTATGTATATTGGCAATGATCTTGTTTACCTTATCTCGCGATGGTATCAAGAAACAGTTAGAATTGGTGGCGGTGTTTTTGGTAGTGACGTGCTCGCAAGTCGTGTCTCCGAGTTGTTACTGTTGGTGCAGCAAAGCGGAGGAGACAGGGAGATTGCAGAAGTTTGCAGGGACTTGCGAATGAGGATTGAACAATCATTACGATAAGGCCCCCGTGCGTTGGCGGTTTATTTAATGAGGGTTTCCTTGTACCTTTATATGATTCTTTTTCTTTCGTTCCTCCCTGTTTACGCAACTATCTAGCCCTGAGTGCCCTTTTCTATGTTCGTTCCTGCTAGACATATTCCTTTTTTTTTTTCTCCTAACGAACCTTCAGCCTTCTCATTTACTATTTCTCCTTTCAATTTTATGCCATCTTTATGCGGTTGGGAATGTTGTTTACAATGGCGCTGAACTGTCTGGCTCTAGGACGAGGTCAAATGGCTCTGTTTACGTACAGGATAAGACTGAAAATTCGAATGCCGCACATTCGAGACGTTTATGATGCGTCTGGATAAAACAGGGTCTACATAAGGTTAAGGACTAACCATAAGATTCTAGACTGTTAGATTCCTATAAATGATTGCCTCATTAACAAGGCGAGCTCATTGATCATTATATAAGTATTCCTAGTAAAGTCGCTAATCTTTCAATGAGCCGTTTGTCGACAGCCACACTATTTTCCCCGGGTAGAGGGAGCTCCAGACGGCGGTGGATAACATACGGATCACCCCACATGTTATATTTATCTAGATTGATTATTGGTTACCGTTGTTTTCCACTTCTGAAGGGCCCTGGTTTCTAGATCATATTGGATGTCATGAGCAATGGTTCCAGGCCGCGTTTTGGGACTCGCAGAGCCTATCGGCCAGCGTAAGACGCGAAGGCCTACGCCAAAGGCGCTAATCAACCCGAGGCAATACTCGGATAAGTGTGAGTTTTCAGGGCATAACCCAAGCAAAAGCAGTGCTACCCTAAGGTATTCCGGAGTCAACCCACAGCCAAATATCTGATCATCCTAACGCTGGGAATGTGGTTATTGTATCCCACTAGCCGCTCTAATTAGAGAAGAAAGCTTCCCCCCGGTTTGATTGGTGACCTTGATACTCCGTAGAACGGCCAGATATATCTAGGCTGGAAACAATCGTTCCTGGACTTGGCCAATTGGTCAAAGAGCTCGCAGACCACCCAATGGCGCGTGGGTCTCTTGCTATTCTCACAGGCATTCTGAATATTTTCCGAGACATGGGGAGGAGAAGATAAATCCGTACTCATCGTAATTTGTGCTCCGTGCTCTTTCTAGAATCCGGAGCAGAAAGCCGTTTCAAGCATCCGGGACATTGGAGATAACAAAGTCAAGACCTCCAACGTTGAGGCTTGATTAGTCTGTTAACTAGTTAACTAGTTAGTTAGCCGCTTGGCAGCGCTTGGCAACGTGCGGAAGAAACGGGATTGATCGTCAGTCTCGGAAAGAAACTATGAATGTTGACATCTTGAAACACTCGCCTGTACGGAGTACAGAGGATCCTTCTCTTCGACTTCAGAGATGTCCCTCAGATCAGACGCAGGCCAATCAAAATTGGCGAAGACCCAGCGTCAAAATGCAGCCGATGTACTGTACATTGCATTTTTCGCAATCCACCTTGTTGTGATGTTCGGTAGGTCCATGATAGCTTTGATTTCCTGAAGCATAATCAGGTTGACATGTGTCATTTTGGCTATCCTGAAGGGAACGGGTGGAAGGGTGTCTGGGACAGAATGAGTCAACTGACAGCGTTTATATAGCTGTCGATCTTGTTCCGTTGTATCCAGACTCCGTCAGACCGGCGGCCCTCGATACGCTGCGAGACTTCTATATCGACAAGTACCATGACAAGTTTTTCTCTGAGCCACCCCAGTGGTTTCGGGCGTATATCTTGATGGAAGCGTTCTATCATGTTCCCGCGAGTATATTGATCATCCGTGGATTTCTAAAAGGTATGTCATGGCCCAATTTTTCGCACGACAGTCGCTCGACTGTAAGTTGTGAAGGGGGCGGAAGCTAATCGTCGAGCTTTGCGTTGGTATACATGTAGAGGACGCCTTTGTCTCAGTTCACCTACTCGTCTGGGCCGTGCAGGCGTCGCTCACCACCCTCACATGCCTGGTGGACGTGTGGGATTGGACAGACCGCACCTTTGAGGAGAAGTCCTCCCTCACCTTGCTCTACGGGCCGTATCTCGCATTCTGTAAGTCAGATTTGGTTTGTTGCATGATCCGCTGCCCCTAATTTGGCCCATGTCTCCGGGCACTACGCACGGTCTTTGCTAGGAGCATGGATCCGAAGAAGCTTCATTCCCTTGTTCCGCTGGGCCGATGGATTGCCACTGTCTTTTTCAATCACATGCGAACCGTGTATATTCCGTAGACGGAGTTCTTTTCATGCAATTGAATAGAAGACTGACTAGTTGCATTAGCTGTTTTGGCTGGACTCGACATGTTTTGCCGTCTCCGGAGGACATTTGGGAAGTCCAAGCGAGATTGAGAGTGAGTGAAGTCGGAAGAACACAAAGGCTGTATATTTGGAAGATAGATCACGCCTCTAGATAGTATCTAATAATATAGTCACCCTCACCTCATTTTGTATCGAGTGTTCGAGCGCCGGATTGTAGTTCCTCGAGTCCAGCTAAATATTAAACTCACACAAGTCACCGCAAGCAACTGAGTCACAAGCTCCACAAACACCCGGGGGCTGGTTCACAGCGTCCTCGCTCGACAACTGCAAAATTAAATAATGGCTTGCTGAAATTCCCTTTTCTTTAATGTTTTAATGATTTATGAAATAGACACATTCTTTACGCAGATCCTAGCCCGTCACAGGAGATGTGATAATTGAGCAGAAATGAGTCGAAGCACAGTCCTGGGCTGGTGTACCCAGTCTTGCCGTCTTCTTCAAAAGGTATTTTCGGCTCCCGTCGGACTGAGAACTCGCATGCTGATTTTGCCTTTTTTTTTTTCCTCTTTTTCTTTGAACAGCATGATCATTCTTTTAGTTTTCCTACATTCAATGGCTCGCCGCCACTGAAAAAAAGACGTTTCTGCGACTCTGCCGCTCCGGCAGCCCCACGGCCCTCCATCCACCGACCTAGTGAATATATTCCACACTCGAAATCTGGCGGGGAGGCTCCCCAAGATCTAGGTCATAAAGCGAGAGAGAAGGAGGCTGAGAAGGTTGTTTGCACCTATGCACTACTAGCAGGGTTGATGTATAGCTCTGACAATCATGCGAAATAGGAATTTTACCTGAGCCTCCTTTGTTCTGCATCTACGAAAAGAGAAGCGAAATCGTATCTTTCACGATTCAAAGCTCAGAAGACCACAGCTAATGATGGTTGCCAACACATCACCCCCCGGCGAGGTGATCTTATATCAGATCTGGAGTTGATGAAGGATAAACCTGGAGTTAACCTGGGGAGCATGTTTTCAGAAACAAGGACTGTGGCTGAGACCCCTGCGCCCAAACAGGAGTGGTCATCGGCTCAAAGTACAGAACTATTTCGAGAAAAGATTCACGTCGCTTTAGTCAAGCTTCGAAAGCCGCAATTGCTGGACGATCAGACGCTTCATGGGGTTGCCAAGACGTTGGTGCAGCTGAGCAGACTTGGAATGAGCTGCTGCATTGTCATCGATGTTGGAACTGACAAGGATGAAACCCATAGGCGGATAATCGCGAGGGAGCAGGCGGATCGTTTGTCCGCTGTCATTGATGCGAATCATGGCCCAGACTCGCGTCAACTAGATTCAATCATTACGGTCCCATCGGCGACGGACATGAAACTCTCTGTCTTGTCACGCGGCCCACTGCTCTCCCCGCTACAACAAGGACATGTTGTCGTAGTTGTCCCAGTTGGATATGCCAATGATACACAACGAGCGGTGCTTCTCCCGGCGAATGAAGTAGTTTTTGCCTTGTCCAAGGAATTGGCAGGTTTAGAATTGCGCTCTGGCCCGGATGAGGATGCTACAACAACAGCAAACAAAGTTAACGACATGCAAAAGCAGGTGTCACTAGACAGGATTATCATTTTAGACCCTGCCGGTGGCATTCCCTCGTTACAACGGCGCCCGCATGTGTTTATTAATCTAGAGCAAGAATTCGAGGACATTGCGAGAGAGCTGAGCTTGGGATCTCAAACTGGATTTCTTAGCATAAATGACAGCGGCACTGCTAGCCATAAAATGCCGGTGTCATCTCTTGGGAAGAGCAATCCTATTTCGATATTCGTTGAGGAAGAGCTTGTATCTCTTCCGAAAACACTTGGAGAATCCCAAGAAATGCCTCGCAACGGAAAGAGATTCGCGGAACACCTGGAGAATTTGAATCTTTTACAGCGCACACTCTCGTATCTACCTCCGTCTTCATCTGGTATCATCGTGACACCTCATGAGGTAGCTCTGTCCGCTAAAGGACCTCTAAATACCTCAGCAGTATCCGCAGTTAGGACCCGACGACAACGGAATCCCCTGATCCACAATTTGCTAACAGATAAACCGTTTCAGTCGGCTTCTTTGCCCCTTGGCAGACTGGGGGTGAAGAGTGACTGCATGTCGGCAGGACAATCTCCGGCCACTCATTCAACCTTTGTCAAACGAGGGATGCCTTTGACTATGCTCCCAGATCCTCGGGTCGAAGTATGGGCTGCAAAGAAGCGTGGAGAGCCAGCGTTGACGCTGGATGACCCTCGAATTGACCTCCCGCGGTTGATCCATCTGATTGAAGATTCCTTTGGCCGTAAACTGGATGCCCGCCACTACGTTGACCGGATCAACCCACGTCTTGCTGGGTTAATCATCGCTGGCGAATATGAAGGTGGTGCGGTTTTAACCTGGGAGACGCCTCCCGGTTTGTCTGACGACGGGTCGGAAGAATTTAGAGCTCGAATGGTCCCATATCTGGACAAGTTCGCCGTTCTTAAGCGAAGTCAGGGGGCCGGCGGGGTAGCAGATATTGTTTTCAATGCCATGGTTCGAACATGCTTCCCTCAGGGAGTATGCTGGCGGAGTCGCG
Organism: Coccidioides immitis RS; assembly: GCF_000149335.2. Lineage (NCBI taxonomy): Eukaryota > Fungi > Ascomycota > Eurotiomycetes > Onygenales > Onygenaceae > Coccidioides > Coccidioides immitis. Next base: position 2,082,731 of record NW_004504308.1, on the reverse strand, counting down.
CGAATAACCCTGTCAATAAGTGGTATTTCGAGCGCTCGAGAGGGACATGGAAGCTTCCTGGTACGAACTGGACAATGTTTTGGACAACCGCAGGTGTTCCAGAGAATCAGTCGCGATTCTGGGATTATGAGGGAGTGTGTCGAGCCATTGAACCTAGCTGGGCCGATAAAACTCAACAAGCTGATTAATTAGAGTAGTGACCTGTATATAATTCATGTGGCTATAATTCATAATTACTACATTGTCATTGTCGGTTCCATATTATTTCCATTGCAAGCTCAGTAGCACTGCCAGCTGGATCATTGTCCGTCTCCGTCTCACCGTCGTGGTTCAGTACAAAAGCTTGGAATACCGCATAGCTTCCCCCTCTCCAGCCACTCGATCATTCGGAACCGAGAACTAACTGCTTAACCCCCTATGGTAGTACTTTTTGGAGTCAGCTTTCTCAATATCTCGTTTCCGTTGCAAGGGTCTCGTCTGGTTTGGTCTCTCGGATTTAATAAACTCCGCAGTTCCGTGGCTGTTTGGCGTTTCCGGCATCTGCATTAGTTGACGATCCTGGGGGCTTCACAGCTGCTTGTCTGGAACACCAACAGTCCGCAAAAGCAGGAATACGCCTTGCTGCTGTAATTGGAGTCCTCTCTCAAAAATGAAGCCTTGACACTTCACAATGCCAATATGCATTGAATGCTGCTACCCTGTTTCTCACCTCTATACCTCGTACAGCAAAGCTGACGACCGCGCCCTTGGGAAAGGAGTGCGGTTGACCCAGTGCCCAAGATGCCGGCGATTCGCTGATAAATATGTCGAGCACGATTTTGTCGTATTATTTATTGATTTGGTTCTGATAAAGCCGCAGGTAATGTCTTCAACTAATTCCCTAGGGTTGCATGCGCTGACGGTGTCGCTTTTTGTTATATAGGTTTATAGGCACCTGCTCTTTAATCGTCTTGGGAGAGATGATGATAAATTTGATGTATGTTCCTGCTAGATGAAGACTCGTATGATGGGTGGTAGTTGCTGACTCCGTTTTGCAGCGCTCAATTATTAGGCTCGGAATCCTAATCCTCCTCTTCGACGTCTACATTGCTTGGGCGCGAATCGAGAAATCCGCTGCTATCGGGAATTCCAAGTTGGCGAATGCCCCAATTATCGTCCAATATATATTTTTCCTGACAGTCAACGCACTCGCAACACTTGCACACCATCTGGTAGTCCGAGCACTGGCGTTTGTCTTTGTATCAAGGCCCACTTCAGCAGCAGGCGCGCAGAACCAAAGCTTAAGCGATGCGGGCAATCCTGCGCGTATTGGTGGAGACGCAAGTTCATCACCCTCGGTTACCCTTGTACCTTTGACAGCTACTCTTGCTACGCAGTCTCAGCCAATCGTTTCTAGCCCACCTCATCATAAACTTAGCCGCGCAGCGTCATGGAATAGTACAACCACTCCGCTAGGCCCGGCCCGGAGTGACTCTCCCGCACCGCCGCCACTCAGCCGTTTCCCTACAGCTACCCCCCTAATACAACCCATGTCGCGTCCCTCGTCCGCCAGTTCTAATGCAATTAGTACCGCTCTGGTCGTCAGCAGCTGCACGAAGCTATTTCCCATATTGCTGGTGATCTGGAACCCGGATTCGTCAGACAGCTCCAACACAGCTAATAGTTCTCTTTCTTCATCCGTACACAGTACCGCTATATTTTCCCATAGAATCAGTTCTGTCACCGCTACAGTGACACGCTCGACAAACAGTGTCACAAGCACTCCCACACTTCCTTCTCCCGAGCCGTCTATGTCTCTTACATCGCCAGCATCGTGGGGATCGTCACCTGTTCTACAACCGATCCTATCACTTCTGCTTTCCGTGACTAATACGCACCTTGTTCTTTTGAATAATGTGGAAGCACTGTATATTTTGTTAGACTGCGGGTACGTCCGAGCAGCAGTCATCACTTTAGGAGGCCAGTTGGCGAGATGGATGGTGGAGAGGTCATTATTGCGCTTGGTTGGCCTTTGAAAAAAAATTGGTAGGGGTGTAGCTGAACGGGTCAGGGGGGTAGGTTCCTAGATTAATAGACCACACAAAGCATAGAGCTATGTTTCCAGTAAAAATGGCTGACTAGATTCTATCTAATCGTACAATACAAACCCAAACGCCAAAATGGACGTGTAGAACTCGCAGGAAAAAAGTAGATAGAGGATATCACCCAGGAAATGAAAGTGTAAAAAATCATCAATATGGCCTCATCGTGCCCACACTAATGGGGAGCCATTCCCGGCCGTATATCGGATCTTTGAGGGGCTATCAATGGGTGCCATTGTGAAAGAAACGTGATGGCTGTTAAGAGGTCAGAAAAGGGTGCGCGTTATCTCGGGCTTCTTTTCTTTCGGACTCTAGGGTATGAAGGGAGATTGAGATCGGACGTACCCCACATAAGATAACATGCTGTGAAAGCGAGAATTAATGAACTTCGCCATACCCTAACAAACGAATTCGAAGTTAGTCTTCAATTCTGCCATTGATGATCCACCGGCGAGTGCTATCGCCTGGGTTGACTTGAATTAAATGCTCCCTGCGCTTCTGCAAATGGTCCAAGAAATCTAGAGCACTTTATTAACCCATAGCCGTCTCGATATGCTCTCACGGACGCACCGGGTACGCCAAACACGTGCGTAGGTCGAGACAAATCACCCAGTTCGTCCAGCCCAAGCCAACCAGCAATCCCTCCTCCCATTCCAAGGAATGAAGCCATAACTCGTCAAATAGAAAGGATGTACTAACGTTCTGTTTTCGCCCTTGGGACTAAACACCCACGCAACGAGGTTCGCAAGGACAACAAAGACGAGGCCGATAATTATACTCCATCTGTTGCAAAGCCGTTCCATCGGCGGTCGGTTAGTTGGTTCTTTCTTTTTATGAACGAAAGAAGGAGGAGAAAGACAAGGACAGTTACCCGTTCGCCATTCTTGTAATTATTAGGTGAATATAGTCCGATAAAGATTCGGGATATTCTGAGCGGACTTGATAGTTCCAGGTCGAACGTACGCGGAATGCGGTACGAAGAGCAGGAACAGTGGGGTTTGCAGACGCAGTTTCAGGGCACAACAGAAACAAAATAGAAACGGGCTCTTCTTTTCGAAGAGTAGAATCGCTCTCTGCTTCTCCGAAGCGAAGTGGGCTGTAGGGGGAAGAGGTATCTCACTCGATCATGGAGCTGTTGACGAGCGGTGCGATTATGCTGATTATGTCATCCTAAAGCTAGCCGCTCCGAACTCGTCCCCATGAGAGCCTCTACTAGCCATGCACGTTCAACTACGGAGTATTTTGGCGGATAAAAAAGCTAATTACGTTTTGGATGGGAAACACAGAGAAGGTTGAACAGTTTTGTCACTTGGACTATCCACGATACTGCACTGTCGATGTTTAGGGTTCGAGAATGATTCCAATCACAAAATATGCCCTTGCATCGCCCAATGAATCCCAATATTCTTCATTTATCAACATGAGATGAAAGACAGGTCTAATCCTTGATGCATGCGCATCTCTTTCATTCTCTTCGCGCCCCAAAAAAAGCCACATCTGAAATCAATGCTACGTCTCATAGTTCAGACAATGGAGCACTCTCAATTATCCTCATGGAACTTCCCTTCCAGATAGCTCAAGAGAGCCCCGAGAAGCGGCCTTTTTAAGACTGCCATGCCGTTTTCGTTCTCGAAACAGGACCGCGAGAATTCCCCAAGAACATGACTGGAAGAAGCAATGGTTGCAGTCATGTAATGTTATCATCACTTCCATTCCAACTTTATATACATAATATATCATGGTCATACCGGTCCAAAGAGTTTTTTTGGCCGGGTATAGCTAGGATTTCTCCCATTTTCCGGGCTCCATTCATTCCTTCTCGAAGAGAATATATATGGATACCGCATTTACTCTTCTTTTGGTATTCGAGGTTTATCTCATAGGTTCTCTGGGGTTGTCACGGACTCGAAATAAACCATCATGACACCTTGATGCACATCCTTCGCAACGGCCTTTAGACTGGCATGGGCCTGGCAGTCATTGTCGTAATACTTCATGTCATCAACGCTGTCGAACTCCGAAATCACGGCGAGGGTATATCCCTGACGGCGCTGGTCTTCGAACGTGGAACCGGCTCTGACGGAGCGGATGTAAGGTTTGCCGTCCTGTTTGTTCTCCGCTTAGTTTTTTCATCACGCTTGGGGGGATAAACTTCCGGCGCGCTCTGGTTTGATGAAGATAATGTCAAATCTCGCACCTTCAAGGCGTCCCGCGCCATAGTCTTGTACTTAGCCAACACCTGCTGGCGGTGCTCCTCCTCGGGAATCTTGAAGAGAGTGACACGAGTGATTGGCATTGTGACTGTTCTGAAGTTTGGGTATTAGTAGAAAGAGGGTTTGATGACGAAGGTGCCAATGAAAGTAGACTGAGGGAATCGACGTGATGAGGTGAGGACAATGTTAGAAGTTGACTCAAGGCAGAAGGACTACCATCATTAAGTATCCTCCATTGCGCAAAAAGTCCTCGTCTCGGAATGGATGTGGGGTAAGAGTTAGTGGGGTTGGAAGTACTGTTCCGCACTCTCCGTCGATGATTCCAAAATTCCGCCCCGGCATCATCCCGAACCTCCGCTTAACGCCGGCAGTTCTCAGTATCAAAAAGTTGTACTCCGTAGGGATATTACAGAGGCTGGAGAGGAGAAGAGACTTGTCTCACAAGGAACGACCATCCATAAGAGGCTACAACAATGAATTCGCGCGCCCCTCAGCCGGAGGCCCTCCCATGGGCTGTTCGGATACCTGTTCCCGGCGGAGGACATACGTCGGGTGCTTGCGTATTTTCCGGAAGATTTAGCCAACTACTAAACTCATTAGTTAGATGTTCCTTGTCCGAGTCAGCTTCCCGGCTATGCAGTATTAGCGCAGGAGGCTGCAACAAGGAAATACCGGCCAGCAACCCATCCCTATCAGGTACTTCTCCCATTTTGGGTCACATCATTTCTGGCAATGGCCTGGGTGTTGACAGTTATGGCATCCCTCAACCGTAAGTTAACACGTTGGCCTGTCCATGTTCCTACTTGGTTGGTCATAATTCAACTAACATCCCGGTCGATAGCCCATATACTTGATATGAATTCACGTAGCAACCGTCATAGTAAATGTTATTAAAATCAAGGCGAGCAAGCTTTCAAGCAACGTCAAGGTCGAGGAGCATACTGGTAGAATATCACGGTATGCATTAATCTCAGACAGCCTCGCGCGCCATGATCACATAAACCAACCACATGGTGATTTCCTTACAAGACCTATTATGATCGACCAGTCACATCTGCAGGACAAAAGATAGCCAAATGGGAATAATCAACAACCGAAGCCTAGAGAAATACATATAGAATTAAAAAAAAAAAAAAGGAAGGCAACTAAACTGCAGGATCCCGTAAAATATACAATCGTTGCAACCGTAGGACGAAGAATAAGATTGCAGAAAGTATACAATCTACAGAAGCAACTCGTTGTTATCAACTGCCCGTAATTTTCGCCAAAGCAGCGCAAAGGTCAACTGGAATGATTCGCTGTCGACGTGGACTGTTTCAAGGCCATGGAATACGGGGCAAAGGACGAAAACGAAGCAGGGAAGCACCGATAAAGCTTGGTTTCTAGAGTTTAAGCTCCCTCTCGGCTCTTACGGTAGTTTGCCTATTCCGAATTTTCGAGTCAACATCCATCCTGTTCGTTGTGGACGGTGCATCTTACCTCCTGCTCCACTTGCAGACCGTCGATCACAGGAGCCAGCTCGCTGAGAATTTCATAGGCCTTCTTGTGGTATTCCAACTGTGCAGCAACCAAATCCGCTAAGTTGCGCAATGGTTCAGGAGTGTCGAGGACCTGAATATCTTTAGGTTTGATTCCAAAATTAAACGGAATGAGAACGGCGACTAACATTCTTCATCACACCAACGGCTTCCTCAGTCTGACCGACAAACTCATCTTCCGCTTGCTCGATTTCTGAACGTGCTTCCTCGGTGAGATTGTCAATGTCTCCTCTCGAGGCACCTTTACTGGCCTTGACAGAGTCCAGCATCAACCTGGAATTCTCCACGTTCCTACGCGCTTTCGTCGCAAACATTAGATTGGTGTTGAGCGTTGTATTCCATCCCGCTAGGAACCGGCTTTGAATCTGGGCATCTTGCGTGAGTCTTGCCTCCCCGACCTTCTCCGAAGCGAGAGCAAACTTCTCTAGGCCAACAGCGAGAGGATCTTCGGCAGCGTCTGTATGAGCTTGGGAGAGCATCTGCGAGCCGGCCAAAGCAGCGCGAGCGATGGCATGGCTGAAAGTCTTAGGCTGTGGCTTCGCGGAAGGTGGCGCGGTAAGGGCGGCCTGGGCCTCGGCGGGGGAAGTGGCGTGAGAGAGTAGCTGGACTTTCTCACTGATCGTGCGGCCGAGATCGTTGAAGGACTCCCGAATATTCGGAGGGTAATCGTAAGCCTCGTTAGAGTATTGAGACCTACGGGGTGCGAAGTCAGCTCGACTTGTATCGACTTCGGAGCATGAACAATCGACGCGATGTGAAGCACTTACGTCACCTGAAGGAGCTTTTGATGCACCGATTTCAAGGCATCGACGCGCTTCTCAAGCTCAGTGTAGTCATCCGGAAGCTGAGTCTGATAGGTATAGTAAAACGATATGTTAGCTCAATTGGCCTTTGATCCTCAACCGCTTCCATCCCAGCAGCTATGACTCCATAAGAGGGGGGGGGGAAGGCAAATACCTTGTCTTCAGCTTGGCCGAGCTGTTCCTTGACAAACTGCTGTGTGCGAGCGGCGAAGGGAGAGAACGTTGCACTACAATAACTCCAACTCATCGTGGATCAGTAAAGGTCGTCAGGGCTCACTTGTGGTGAGGAAATCATTGCAAATGAAGCTTGTGAAGTGTACCTGAAGTTCTTCCCAAAAGCTTGTACTTTATCCATAGCTATTTCCTATTGTCTGGTTTCCAAAGATGCTGCGGAGAAGTAAAGGGAACAGGAGGATGGGAGGCACCAATCTAATGAGCTCAACAGACCACGACAAAGGGAGAGTCCGGACTTATTGCTTGAGAGATGCGGTGTGATGATCACAGGACTGTTTACGAGGGTTCGAAGCCGCTGTTTCCAGAAACAGCGTCAGCAGTCTGGACTCGGAGAAACTCTCCATTTCGAGCTAGATCGTCATCAGCTGACCGGCACTCCTAACCTTTTAAGGTTTGTGTCCATTTCTGTCACGTGACTCATATTCCGGTCCATCGAGTGGGGCACTTGGCTAACCAGGCAGCAACCTGGGTGATCACTAGTTACATAGTTCCAACAACAAACATTCTCTTCATGGCTTCAGTAACATGTCTCTTGCACTGAGAATTTGTGTCTATTTACATAGTTCCAACAACAACATTCTCTTCATGGCTTCAGTAACATGTCTATTGCACTGAGCATTTGTGTCTATTTTACTGAACATTTTTATTTGCCGTTGCAATGGCCGACGATGAGGTTCAGGAGCTGCGCCGGCTTTTAGAGTATGAGCAAAACCGTCGACTGGCGGCAGAGCAAGGTGAACGGGAGGCAGAGCAGCGTCGACTGGCGGCAGAGCAAGGTCAACGGGAGGCAGAGCAAGCTCAACGGGAGGCAGAGCAAGCTCAACGTGCGGCAGAGGAAAAGACGCGGCGCTCAACGCTCCCCGAATATCTTGATGCCTGCCACACCCATCTCTTCCTCGGCCTTGTCCCAGGGCAGCCTAAACATTCCACTAAAGGCAGTGCCAACAACGCTGATGGCAAACTCCGCCCTGACCGCATCCGGGAGTGGGTCCCATTCGCCGAAGCACAGACGGCAATCTGGGACCAACTGGTTGGTGACGATCTTGTCACCCAGCGTCATTTCAGCTCCTTGCATGGATTGATGACTATAGGAGAGAACATGCGAAAAACAATTCGTTCGGAGCCCGACCTTCGCCATTTCCAACGGGATGCCGTTACAGCACCTGTAGGGTCGGTTATTGAAGCCCTCTATAAGAATGAGCGACTCCGACAGGCGTTCAATCTTCAGGGACATGTAGCCTTTGAGAACCACGCCAATACCCTTTGTGATGGCGAAGGGGGGGAGGAGGAGGAAGAGGAAGTTGTTGCTCGCCCATCAAAGCTCCGGAAAGGAACTGGAGGGGCTGCGACGCCAAACACCCCTCCGACCTCTGCCCGACCTCTGGCGGATGAGTTTTGCGTATACAACGAGGGCGAGAAGGTCAAAAGGCCAGCATTAATTGGTGAACTCAAACCGCCACACAAACTCCCACTGGCGGTTATTCAAGCTGGGCTTCAGGACATGGATCTTGACGACGTAGTCGAGTTTCATTCTAATGACACAAGTGAAATTCAATATCGTCGTCTGGTAGCTGCAGTCATTACGCAAGCCTTTTCCTACATGATCAAGGCCGGTGTCGAGTATGGCTATGTGAGTACCGGTGAAGCATTTATCTTCCTCCATTTCAATGCGGAAGACCCAGGGACTGTTTATTATTATCTTTCGGTCCCTGAGCAAGATGTGGGCGAGATTACTGGTTTTACCGGAGAGCTTGACTGTGACAACAGACTGCATATGACAGCAGTTGGACAGGTCCTTGCTTTTGCACTGCAGGCAATACAGACTTCCCCACATAATCAAAACTGGCGAACTTGGGCGGAGAAGCAGTTGAAAGTGTGGGTGATTTCAGAAGAAGATTCACAACCACCAACTCCAGCAAAAGCTGTGAAATCATCCCCACCCTATGAGCCCCTAAAGAGTGCGCAGATGTTTATCCAGAGGACACCTGTGCGCACCCGATCGAAGAGCGCTCGACTGACCTGCAAAGCAACTACTGCATTGCCAGGCAGTAGCGACAAAGATGACGATGACAGTGGACCTGATTCCGATTCACCCAGTCAACGACCTCACTGGCCCTCAAACGTCATGGTTGTGCCACCTCCTCCACCTGACTGGGCATCACCCTACAAGGGCCCCGTGTGCAAGGATAGAACTCGGCGATACTGCACGCAAAAATGCTTGCTTGGACTCGTGAATGGTGGGCTACTGGACCGTGGCTGCCCAAATGTTGAGGAACATGGAACAGACAATCATAGGATTGACCACGCCACGTTCATCGCCCTTCTCGAGGCGCAGATTCAACAGGAACCAGTAAACCCCTGGACCCCGCTAGGCTGTGAATCGCTGCACACACACGGTGCTCGTGGCGCACTGTTTGAAGTTGACCTTCTCCAATATGGATATACATTTGTGGGAAAGGGCTTCCCCCGGGAATTTCATCGCTACCTCAGACATGAAAAGGCAGTCTATGACCAACTGCAGCCAATACAGGGCATACATGTCCCTGTGTGTCTTGGCACAATTGATGTCTCTAAACAGCCCATGTGCTATGATGGCATTGCGTACATTCCGCACTTTTTACTTCTTGCCCATGCAGGCACTGATACCTTTGATTGTGGTGCTCTGAAGGAGCAAGTTATTCCTGCGGCATTGAAGTCATTGCGGGCCATTCACGCCCTGGGTGTGCTCCACCGTGATATAGAACTGAGAAATATGTTCTGGACTGAGGAGAGCAAGAGCATCCTGGTCATTGATTTTGAAAGGGCGAAGATTCTGCGCTGTGAACGAGCGCCGCTGGGAGACACGTCCCCAAACCAGAGGAGAAAGAGGAGAATAAGGAGAAATGATGGTCCTGGTGAAGAAATAAAGAAGAAGGTAGGTGTGAGACAGGACAGGATTAACAAGGCGCTTGAGTCCGAGTTGAGGTGGATGGTGAGGAACTTAGAGACAAGTCTCAAGTCTTGATATAGTGTATGGATTGATTGTAATGTAAGCGTACATTATGGACTTTATTAGTGTGATCGCCGTTATATGCCTAGGTGTTCATTAGAGCACTCCCTACGCTACTACTACTTGGCCTACATTCTCTATACATGCACATGTCCTGAGCACTTCACCATACTCACCAACTGTCTACTTAGACAAGACATTACCTGATCCCCTGCTTCAATATCCCCCACGAGCCACGAACCGTCCTTATCCACAAGCAGGGGGGACTTCTCTGCGGTGGCTTCCGTGCTTCAGTTGCCCTCCTCTCACAGGTTTCCGGGTTCGGTTTGTCCCCCAAGGCTTCCTGCACCAGGAAAAGCTCATGCATCGCCTGCTACATGAACTCCAATCAGATTTCTTTGCCTTCGCCCCGTTCTGGCTCGCCATTCTCTTCCCCTCCCCCAAAGAGACTGAACCTTGCTGCCCGTGCCATTCGCCTTTAGATTCCCTGTCCGTCTGACCAGTAATATTCCTGGGCTGCCTCCCTACGCACTTGTGAGTCGCAAAATGATGCCAGATAATAGTGTATCCCCAAGGTCCGTCCGGTAACTCGGCTCCTGCGTTTTCTGACACAGAGAGAGGGAAAGGTGCACAACCAGCGGAGGCAGCCTCCCTGCTCCACTTTACACAATCACAAGGCACCTTTCCGCCGCGGCGCAGCCTGCGGGAAGCCTGGATGCAACCCTCTCTGGCACTAATTCATGGGACGAGAGCGCCAGGCTGAGATATCCCACGGATTAGTTTTGTTGTTGACAACCATATATAGTTTGCACTCGTCAAACCATTTACCCCTTCATCTCGCACGACTTCATTCATTATGGAGGACGCCGTTCGCCCAAGCCGGCTCTCTAGATAGAAAGCTAGGACGAGGAGAACGAAAAGTATGGGACGAGAAGACGGGCAGCTAGGATGAGAAAGCGCCCCAACCCATGTCGAAAGCAATCCCACACTCCCGCAACGACCAAAACGACCAAAACGATTTCATACAGCGGAAAAATGGAGAAGCCTAGATGTCTTTGTTCGTCGAAATTCTCAGACTTGTTATCCTGACGCTGAAGGTGAGCTCAAGGTCCACAAGATAATGGTCTGCTCTCAATCTGATATTTTTCTTTCATATGTTCAACGGTGACTGGAAAATGAGTCCAAGGTGTTCCAAGATTCAAAGCTGAGGTTATAGTTACCTTAATATTTAACTGTCAGGAAACACATGAGAACATCGTAGAACTCCGACACGACGACGCTCGCGCTATTGAGGTAATGGTTCGTATGGATTAGACTATGACAGCCGTGGTGGGTGAGTCTCATCTATGCTCTTTCATGCGAACGTGTATCAAGTCGCAGACAAATATGGTGTTTCAGGACTCAAAGACTTGCCGAAAAGAAGGTTGAGGATGCTGCAAAAACTTGCTGGATGGATGGCTTCTCTTACGTTATCACATAGGTCTACACCGGAATCCCTTCCCGTCGTGGTCTTCGAAGAGTGCTAGCTGATATTTCGCACAAGCACATCGATGAATTGTTGAAAGACGATTTTTTGACTTCAATTGGAAAAACCCGTGGTTTTGGGGCAGATATGGTCCCTCTCCTGGAAAATAAAGCATCCCTATCTATTAATCCTAAGTTTTTCAAGTCCCAAATAACCTCTCGAATCCAAAGAAAAGCAAAACAAAACCCCTGCGAACAAACTATGGAGTCGGGGTATGAGCAAAATATGACCGGCATAAATGCAGAGACAGAAATGACAACTAACAAAACAAGATGCCAATTTGATAATACAACCAGATTATCCCCCATGGATCATAATATAGCAAAGAGTATGCAAAAAGTCAAAGAACTTGGACGTTGGGATAAAACATTGCAAGGCAGCTTGCGTGAGCGCATAGACTCCTATTTCTCCACGATGTCTTTTCTTTGTTAGGCCTTGGGTATGGATACGGATTGACCAACAAGAGTGCTATCTGCAGTATAAGGTACAGCGTATGTATAATAGAAGATACCAAACCGTGGCTCCTTTCGGCGTTCAAGTAAGGGTTGCCATCATAGCACGGATCAGGCGTTGGCTCGGGCCTACAGGGCCAATATGTCAGGTTTCATCCAACAATTATGGAATGAGAGGATTGCGCCACTCACCTTTATGGTCGCGCCGAACCTCGATAACATCACCCGGTGCGATGGATTCATGCTCAGTGAGGAGTCTTCTTCCCTCCAGAGAGTGGATCTCGGCTCGTAGCTCGCGATCACTTCGTCGGTGACGCTCCGGTACGATGAGTGCAACGTCAGTATTTGGCTGGATGATTTCCTCGACGAATCTCTCACGGGGCTGAATAACTCGGATTGGAGACGACAGACGCCGGCGACGAGGCTGGAGCGTCGGCGCCGGAGCCGGGGACGGTGAAACTCGCCGTGTTTGTCGAGTCTCACGAACCTCGAGAAACTCGGCTTTGGGACGAATAACACTCGAACTTCTTCGGCGGGATTTGGACCGCGTTCTCTCGACAGAGACCGTCTCACGGCGACTTCGAGATACGAGCCTTTGTTGTCCTTTTACCTCTTCGACTATTTAGAAAGGGTTAGCGGCTGGGAAACCCGCGGGGTGCCCATGCTCTTCGGAGTCTTACCACGAGTCTTTCGACGAACCTCCCTGCTGAAGCTGACCAGCTCGTCAATATTCTCTTTTCCAAGCGCCTGCAGAATTATGATGTTGTCACCCTATATTCGTGAGTTAGAGATCATATCTCCTTGGCCCAAAATTAATGAATATCATACCTCTTCTTCGAACTTGTAGCCCAGGTCGAGAAGAACGCCAGGATGCACCAAGTGCTTGGGGACCCTGGTCTTTCCGCGACGGGGATAGGGACGGTCAACCTTTTCCTTTCGTATTTCTTCGCGCACCGAGTATCGTCCACGGGGAGTAACGCTTCGAACCCTATCTCGCATCCTGTGGAACTCTTCGTCCCCATAATAGTCGGGTTCGGAAACCCGGATCGCTTCGAAGTCCGGCTCTGATGGAGGGGAGTGTCTTCGGGAAGCAGCTCTGGGGACGACTGGCGGGCCGTAGTCATCGCGGTCATACTGATAATAGTCGTTCGCAAAGCGGGTTGCGGCGCGATCGAAGGTATCGAGAGATGACTGGCGTCGTAGCAATCTAGGTTTTCGCGGTGGAGAGGGAGATGCACGGCGGCGTTCTTTGTAGGGGATGAGGGCGTCGGCGCTGGAGAGCAGATGGTCATCTGCATACTCGCGGTCTGGTCGCCGGGCTGGAGGGCCATATTTCTCTTGCGCATTAAGATAATCCTCGACAAAAGACGGGACCCTTTTTTCTACCCGGTCGCGTTCAATGACTTCTACAGCGGTGTGGCGTTCGCGGCGTGTGGGCTCGTGTCGCTCGCTGCGCTCCCGCATGAAGCGTTCTGCGTCCCACCGACCACCACTGATAGAGCTCCCGGTGGTGGAGGACGCAGTGTCCCCGTAGCGATACATGTAGGCAGTTCCTTGTAGCCCCCGGCCTGGACTATACTTCAGAACAGTATACGCGAGCGGTAGCTTCGAGGCGCGATCCGTGGATTCTGAGCGGGTATGGAGTTAAAACCGTTGTCTGTTCCTTGGGTACTTCCGCTTTGGTGGGGGGGCCGGCGTTCAGGGTGTCCGAGGTGCACTAGTTATATATATAAACGGAGGAGGCGATGAGATGACGATGAGGACAATTAAGGTCAACGATCAAGAAGCAAGAAACGTGAAAAAAAAAAAAAGAAAACAGAAACAGCCCAGCTGCCAGAATGCTGTGCGTGTGATCTCGGTTATATTTTTGGCGGAGGCGGAGAGGGTCAGCAAGTCAACAACTTGTTCGGTCGAGCCGCGATGACGACACGGACACGGGATTGGCAGCGGAGCAAAAAAGGGATTAGAAATTAGTTTAGTTAACTTAATAGTTAGCTGGTTAAAAAGGGATAAAAATAAACAAATTCCGCCGCTCTTCTCCTCAGCGAAGCCTCCCAGCCTTTCTTTTTTTTTTTTTTTTCCTTTTTCTTCTGCCAGAGAAGAGAGGAGGTAGATACTATTTGAATACTCCTCTGCCGACGGAGTTATTTCTTCCATCTATATATATCCACAGAGCTTCGGGACGATTCGCTCGCAGGGCATCGCCCAGTCAGCGTCTACTGACACACACCCGGTGTCACTGTTCCGCTCCCATCCCCACCACAAGCGACAAATCCCACCGCGCCAGCTATCCCGGACGCCTTTCAATGCCCAACCAGAATTCTCCCTGTCTTCCGCAATGTTTTTTGTTTCTTCCACTTCTGAATGTTGCCTCCTTCCCGGTGCCGGATAAGTGCAAGCTGGTTGATTCTCAGGGGGTTCTTCACCAATCGTTGTTTTCTTTTCTCAAACTCCTGTCTCATCCCTTGCTCCCTGTTGCTCCACTCGAGCCTCCAGCGCCCGGCAGCCACAAGATTCTCAATACGGAGTACCTAGGCAGTGATGTCCAAGGTGGTTTATTGGGTAGCTGGGACGGGGAACGCAAGTATGGAATGCTGCTCTTTTCCTAGTTTACTGGAGAGGAGGCGCTGAAGGTGTCTGCATCATGAGGCTTCGAATGCATGCTATGTGGCGCGCAGATTCATCAATCAGTTTAACAGTGCTTCTGTGCACGATCCCCAAATGCCATACTTTGGCCTAAAACTCGAATTGAGAACATCTTTGTCATCCTGGGGATGGGACATCGCGAATACTTTTATTTCTCTTTGGGAAGAAGATCCCTCTGTTGGTAGCTTTGTTTTCTTTATTTTTATTTTTATTTTTTTTTCTTTTCCCTTAATTTTTGCTTTTCCAGCAATGCGGTAGGACAGTTGAAATTCAGACACCCAGGAGGCTTTTGGGTTTCCTGCTTTTCGCTCTGCATGTGCACCGTTTTTCCACCACGGCTACCCAACACCTCGATGGTGTCTGCCTGGGGCGGGGGCAGCGTGACCAAGGCGCCAACAGAAATTCGCAAACAGCGACAACCTCTAGCTCTGGATTTTGAATTGGGTCTCAAGCAGAAACGGAAATCCTGTGCCTCAAATATGACGAAAACTTTTGCCGTTCCATTAGTGCAATCTGTAGAACTGGCCAAAACGAGGAGAGGGCAACGCCGGATAACTAGTTACCCAAAGCTCTCACAGTATTACAAATGACTCGCAGCCGTGATGGAATTTCAAAACACACACACCTCGCCGCGCTGTCCAACATATTATGTTACGAAAAGGAGAAAGATTGTTAAGCCCTGAAATGGGCCTGAGAGACGCTATTGGGGGGCTGAGCTGGCCTATTTTTATGCCCATCAAACCGAGATAATCTATTCAATCGATTTGTCATATGCTGCGAGGATAAATCTCTATCAAATGTATGGGACCAGATAGTTTCCCGCATGGCCTGGAGGCCCAAGGCTGCTGTTCAACGAAAAGTAACGGTAGGTATCGCGCATGAACCGTTCGGTTGCTTTTTGGGTACGCTCGAGAGCAAGGAGCAATCGGTTGTTTCGAATAAGGATCTCTAGTAATAGGGTCAGGTGATAGCCCTGTACACCCCGCAACTACAAGCCCCATCCGTAGCGAATACATGATGGCAATGCTTACCTTCAAACAGCAGCTCATAACTTGCCGATTCCCCGAAGGGATCATCCTGGGCTTTATCCATCACCCGGAGCTTCAAGCCAATGTCTTCATTCGTTCCTACCCAAATGATCCGCTCTCCTTCGGGATCGGGCTCCGTTGAACATGCCGTGTTGAAATTATCAAGCACTTGCGGCTCGTCAGTTGGCGGACGAGAGTAATGTGCCTCCAGCTGATCATCCAGCCACTTGCGCCAGAACCTCGCCGTCCCGTCTTCAATATGCGCCTGATTTGTTTTCCATTGCGAATCGGTATACTTCCAGAAGAGATGAGTGTCAACGCAAAGCTGAGAAAACGGCTCGAAATCATCTAGAGTGGTAAGCCATCTCACAAAGGGCCTGGGGACGGCGGCAGAAGGCTCGTCAGATGAACCCTGAGCGCTATGTTCCTCATGGTTGGTCGATGCATCTGTGTTCTCCTTACCGGCCCTCTTTTGGGGCTCAGGACAAAACCGTGAGTAACCCATGGTGAATTGACGGCTATCGGTGTACAGTTCTCCTTTGTGGTATGTTCCTTCCAGTGTTCTCTTGCCGAGGTACCGGCAGAAGAGCAACGAGCTGAAGCCTTGTTGCGGGGGATAGTATATGAGGCCGACCCAAAGCTTTTCCAGGCCTACCATGGTACAAAGTCGTTGACGCACCGTGCTGGCGACGACCGCATAAAACCGTCGAGAAACTGTAGACAGATGGACTATCTCTTCTGTCCACAGGTGCTCTAGGATGCAGTAAAGGATCTAGAAAGACAACTTAGCCCCAGTCCTGCTGGCGCCCATGGTGCTGGTACCGGGCCAATCCGCGTTCACCTCGTTGGGCAATGCACAGATCGTGACCTTTGCAAGGCTGTCATTTTGTTCCATCTTCACTTTATGTGGACTATGTAGCTACCCTTGACCCGTACTGTTGCAGCTTCCGGGGAATCTGGAGTTCAAAGTGAGGGGAGGGAATCAGATACAATGGACGAGGTCAATTTTTGTAGAATTGCTAGGCCACTAGATCCGATCATCCACACCGATATATCCGTTCAATGCAACGCTCGAGGTAAGCATCGTATAATTGACAAAGACAGGTTGGAATGAGATCCAGTGAGCTGAAGTAAAGCCCGCCGTCGTGAAAGGGTCCATAGTGAGATGTCTCGGCTGGGCCCTGGCTAAGTTAAATGGCCACCGTCCAAGAAGGTTCGGTCAGTACCTAAGCTAACTCCCGGAGAAATGTTCTGTCGGCTCCGAGGAAGCTGTCGTCGCCCTTTTTTTCTTTTGCTTGAAGAAATAGCACTGGAGAGTGGAAATGAGCTCATAGCACACTACAATTTTGCTTTAGCTATGTTCTTCGCTGGTTTTTGACGGCCTAGGCCGTTCTTCCTTTGCGTCCATTGGGCATCACTTGCCGGCACTTCTGTCTACAAGCTGAAATTGTCATTGTACCGCACAATATTGTTCTGTAAGCGAATTAGGGATGTTTGCTGTGCCGGGATGGTCGGTCTCTGTGGCCGAATTGAAGCCACAGACAGAGCAAGAAGCTCCTGCTTCACATACGCCCGCGGCTGACAATGGGCCTGACAATACTTCGCGGTCCAAGAAGCGGAAGCGGAAGCATGGCACGGAGGACAAGGTTACGAAAGCGAATGTGGATGAGATGTGGAGAAGGTATATTGAAGGCCAGGACACAAAGGGAAGAAGTGCTGTCGGACCAAAATCCAGAAAGCAGAAAAAGAAGGAAAAGAAATTGGAGAATACAAAGCGCGATACCGAGAACTACACTGCTCAAGCCGATGCCCCGAGCACGGAACGCAGAGATGGGAAGTCGAAGTCCACGAGGCTTAATGACCCTATTGGAAGAAATGGTGATGAAATTGCCGATGAAGTCTCAGAGGTTCCTCGAAAGAAACGAAAACAGACCGAGCGGGTGGAAAATTCCATGAACGCCAAAAACAAACCGTCTACTTCTGTCGCAAGTCTGCCCCCCTCGACGTCAGAATCTAACTTGACGCCTTTGCAAAAGGCCATGCGAGATAAATTGGTATCCGCGCGGTTCCGTCACCTCAATGAAACACTCTACACAACTCCCTCGACCCAGGCGCTAGAGCTCTTCACCGCGAACCCAGAACTTTTCTCTGAGTACCATGCTGGATTTTCACGTCAGGTGAAAGAATCCTGGCCATCAAATCCCGTGGACGATTATATCCTCTCCGTGAGAACCAGAGGGCCTGTCCGACCTCCGTCCAAGGGACATAAGAAGCCCGAAAGGCCTGGAGGGCCAACTCCACTACCAAGGCGCCCAAATGGCCTATGCACTATCGCGGACTTGGGCTGCGGCGATGCGCAATTTTCGCGTGCACTTGCCCCTGTGTCGAAAAAAATGAAGATGAAGATACTTAGCTATGACCTTCACGAAGGTGACCCTCTTATTACGAAAGCGGATATCTCATCTCTCCCGCTTGAGGATGGTACGGTCGATGTCACAATTTTCTGCCTCAGTTTAATGGGGACGAATTGGGTGTCTTTCGTCGAAGAGGCCTGGAGAGTTCTGAGGGGAGACGGCAAGGGTGAATGCTGGGTCAGTGAGGTCAAGAGTCGGTTTGGAAAAGTGACCAAGAAGAGTAAACAGGCTTCTAAGCCTCCCGCATGGAGTAAAAATAAGACGAAGAAGAAGCGCAAGGAGACAGACGACGATGAGGACGATGTTGGCGATGAAATATTTGCCGAAGACGTGCGTGCAAACCCAAATGATGACGATGAAACTGACATATCTGCGTTTGTGGAAGTGTTCAGGACAAGAGGTTTTATTTTGAAGCCGCAGTCAGTGGATAAGTCAAATAAGATGTTTATCAAAATGGAGTTTGTCAAGCATGGAGTGCCGACAAAGGGGAAATGGGCTGGCGCGGGGGTTGCAGCGAAAGCGGCTAAGAAGAGGTTCCTTGGGCCTGAAGATAGCACGATAACTCCGGAGGAAGAAGCTAAGGTGTTGAAACCGTGTGTTTACAAGATCAGGTAGAACCGGAGGACCGTGAGGTTTAGCATGACAAAGCCATAAGGCGGTTTGAGGAAAAGCGGTCCTTTCTCGATCAAAGTGGTCTATCTATTAGTCTACCAAGACGATAGGCTGCTTATAGGTGGCGCTAGTTTTCTCCCAATGTAGAGACTACTCTAGCCATATCCTCCTCGTTATAAATGCGGAATCCTTTCTCTTTCGTCACACTGGCCAGTTGTACATTTTTCGCATCCAGCTTCTCTTCCATGACCTGTTTCAGGGTCTTTAACACTAGGGTCTCTGCCTCCGCCAGTGTCAGGGACCGATGATATTCATTCTGCAGTTCGGCCTGGGCACCTTCGCTGCCGGAACCTATGGCTTTGGCATCATAACGGTAGAATGTGCCAGAAGGTTCTGCGTGATATCTACAATACAGTTAGTCTCTTCTACCTCCGTTAGCTTCCACAATAATCTTACAATTGTGGTCCATCTTCGTCATAACCTGCGATGAGAAGGGCAACTCCGAAAGGCCTACTCATCACGCTCTCCTCTCCATCTGCCCCCTCTCCAAACCTCAAAGCCAGATCGCAAATGGCCTGCGTACAGCTTTCGACTCGGAGGGGTTCTTTGTAGTGAAATTCATGATTTTGACTTTCCACGCGGGCGTGTTCGATCATCGATCGGGCATCGGCCTGTAAACCAGACATAGCACAACCTATGTGACGGTCTATCTCGACAATCTTTTCGACGGAGGAGGTTTCTAGGAGGGTAGATGTAACTCGTTTCTCAACACCTAAAACTACACCTTCTGATGTCGCTACCTGCAAAAGGTTAGAGAGCGCTTCCTGTAAGACCCAGATACTTGGTAAGACGTACTCCAATTGCGGTCGAACCAAGCTTGATGGCTTCCAATGAGTATTCGACCTGGAAAAGACGGCCTTCTGGGGAAAATGTGCTGAAGCGCTCATTGATAAGTTTCGAGAACCGGCAGCCGCACGTATCAACATTAACTTACTTGATGCCACGATCTGTAGGAGGTGGTTAGTTACCAGTGTCGCACCCGGAGTTGGGGGTGGCTTACCATATTCAGATCGCGCGATAAACATTGTGGCGGCGGGTTAAATGGAGAGAAGATAGAAATAAGTTGATATATCGTAGCGAAATAAATGGCTAGATGGAGTACGCGGGAGGGTATATTGATTTTTGAGGACGTCGAGCTATGGGGAAGAGAGCTTGGAGCTCCAGCTCAGTCGCTCGTTGACTACGCAAACGGAGAGTGCCTATCAGAGCCCGCGCTAAACCCAATTAGGCTCAACCCAATCAATCCAACCCGATGGAGGCCCCAACGCGCTCACGGCACCAACGAAGGTTGCCCTCGGCCGCCATGCCCGATCGTTTGAGTCCGTTGCTGGCCGGTTATAATGCCTTCACCTTCAAATGTGAGAACGCCACCGGTTCATGGTCGTGGGACCAGCCAAGGTGGAATCAAGCCTCGAGTGGTCTCCTCAAGCCGCGCATATAATGCTAGTACTTCGCGACATGAACGCGTTGCATCCAAAGAAAATGTCCCATTGGGAAGTGACATGGTCCCAGGACTTAAGACATCAACTAGAGAAAGAGATTCCAGAGCGCCGAGTGAGCTACGCACGGAGAGGTCGCATACGACAACTCGGGAAAAGGTGCAAGTGAGAACAAAGCGTCCGACCAGAGAGACTGCGAGTTCAGCGAATAGAGATTGGGATCGGTCGAGGACCAAAACGAATGCAGGCAGCCCAGTGGCTAAAGCGAAGGAGAAGGAACTAAATGAAGGTTGGCCCAGCCTACTATCCAATTCTCCTGGTTATCATGCTCATCCAAACAATTCATACAGCCCCATGGATCCCGAAGGTATCCCTCATACCTCACTCGGCGGCGCCTCTATCTTGCCGTGTCTCCGTTCCACCCCTTTCCTCAACAGTTCCTCAAAGGCTACGTCCAAAACCATTGAAGGAACTTAGTATGGACGCCCAAGAAGCTGCAATTTTGCAAGATCTTCTTTTCGTCTTCATGGGTTATGAAGGCGAATACATTCATTTCGCGAACACGTATAATCCCGAGCTGGAATCAGATCGTCTAGTTGGGCCTTCGTACCAAATAATGCCCGGGCTAGATCCTAGCCTAAGGGATCTGACTATGGGGATGCTAAAAATGGCAACCCATTACAGTGCTATGGAGGCGTTCGTGGAAGTCCAGAGCAGGGCAGAATTCGGCGCCGTGAATCATGCATTATGCGCAGCAATCCGCAAACTACTCAAAGATTATCTTATTCTTATTGCCCAATTGGAAAGCCAGCTCCTTAACAACCCGAACTTTACATTGCATGTGCTTCATCTCCATACGATGCCCACCGCGCAAAGCCTAGCTCAGCTATACTCCTTTGGCCAAGAACTACTAAAAAGAAATTCCCTTCTGGCGCAAGATCCAGACGAGTCAATTGACGACTTTGATGATGTTGAGAATATCTTAGAGCAACTAAGAGAAGGTGGAGATCTAGCTCCCGGAGGCATGTCCAACAAGAAATTTTGCAAGGGCGGCAATGTCTTAGGACTCTTGACCCAGCGGCTAGCGACATTTTCTGGAGACCCAGCAACTAAAGTATTACTGCAAACTTTGTTGAGAGAATCCAGTAGACCGTATATGAGAATGCTTAACGAGTGGCTGCACCATGGCGAAATCAAAGATCCACATGCGGAGTTCCTTGTAAAGGAGCAAAAGGGCATCAAGCGAGATAAGCTTGAGGAAGATTACACTGATGAATACTGGGACAAACGCTATACAATCCGTGAAACTGAAGTTCCTCCACAGCTGGAGACTGTTAAGGATAAGGTGTTGCTGGCCGGAAAGTACCTCAACGTTGTGAGGGAGTGTGGTGGTGTGGATATCAGCAAGGAGATGAAAGACGTACCCCAGACCTTCGATGATCCTCGATTCCTTGATAATGTAAACGGGGCGTATACCCACGCAAATGCATCGTTGCTCAACCTTCTCTTGACCAAGAACTCCCTCACTACCCGATTCCGGTCCTTGAAGCATTATTTCTTCCTCGACCGCTCCGATTTCTTCTCTTACTTCTTAGAACTGGGAGCTTCTGAACTCCGGAAACCCGCCAAATCTGTCAACGAAGGGAAACTTCAGTCGCTCCTTGACATCGTCTTGCGCCAGCCAGGGAGTATTGCTGCTCAGGATCCATTTAAGGAAGATGTTAAAGTCCGAATGAATCAAGTCGGCCTTACAAAATGGCTAATGCGTGTTGTGAGCGTATCAGGTATAGATCAAGATAATCCTGAGACGAACCCCGAAAAGTACCAGACACCGGCTTCTCAGGCGGTAGATGATGATAAAGATATTGCTGGATTTGATGCACTCGAGCTTGATTATCTTGTTCCCTTCCCTCTTTCCCTTGTTATCAGCCGCAAAACAGTCCTCCGATACCAGCTCATTTTTCGACATCTGCTATCCCTTCGGTACCTTGAATCTTTACTTGTTAACTGCTGGCAAGACCATATCAAGGTTGTCAGCTGGACGCATAAATCTTCGGATAGGAGAGTGGAATTATGGAAGAGAAAAGCTTGGGCGTTGCGAGCCCGAATGCTCGTATTTGTGCAACAGTTATTATATTTCTGCACGGCCGAAGTTATAGAACCCAATTGGCAGATTCTTATGGACCGAGTCAACGGTGATGATGCTGAAAGTACCGAGGTTATGGTCAACGGGACAAAGCAAGTCAACAGGACTGTGGATGAGCTAATGCAAGATCATGTCGACTTTTTGGATACTTGCTTAAAAGAATGTATGCTAACACAGGGAAAGCTGTTGAAAGTAAGTCCCGGATACATTATACCAAACGAAGAAAACCTGCTAATGTTCTAATCTAGGTTCATTCGAAATTAATGACTTGTTGCACAATGTTTGCATCGTGGACGGCTTCTTCGCTTGCACGTAGCCTTGCTGCGGCTGACCCAGATCTGTCAGGGAACAATGCAAAGCAGACCCCCGGGCTTGAGTCTTCGAGGTCGTATGATCCTGCTCGCTTAGCAAAGTTGGAAGATACTTTGAAGCGGTATGAGGACCATTTTGGTAGACATCTCAGAATATTAATGGATAGGTATGGTCTCGATTTCAAATGACATTTTATGTTCTACTAACCATTGTATGCTAGTTTAAATTACTTTGCAGCCACCGAGAGCGTTGTTTTATTGAAACTCGCGCATGCCTTAAGTGCCATTATGAAAGATGAGTGAGCTGCAATTCTGAGAGATCATATACCAAGAAGCAGCAATCCAGTCTCGACCACCAAACAGGATGAAGCGAGCCCTGTCACTATGGCCTTGGGATATCTCTCTGGTACTGCTTTTCCCCGGCTCTTACCTGGTGTCACAGACACGCGTAGGTATCCCACCGCTGAAGGGCCGTGGTGGGTTCATGAAGCTCAGCGGTTTTGTTGCCGCGGGTCTCTCCCAACCGCTGACACCTTACCCAACCGAGCCTGGGAGCCAGCAAGCAATCCCGAACCAACTATTCATACATACATACATACATACATGGGATGAGTCCTTGGTAACTGTGGATGTATGTACTCTGATATTTGTTCCGCTAGATGCTCGATAATAGTTATGAATATGGAATACACAAAGAGCAAACACCCCCTTGGTTTAGGATATCGACCGATACGCCGCATACAAACCCGACAGTCATATAAGTCTCACTATTCTTCTTGAGTACTGACTTTTTCCTTACTCTTGCGCTTTTTGGACTTCTTCTCTCCGTCCACTGCTTTATCAGTGGCGTCTTCCTGGCGCTTCCGTTTCTTCTTTTTCTTTTCACCTGTGTCTTCTTTCGGTGGAATAAAATCCTTCTCAATTTCTTTCATTTTCTCTGCCCTCTTCTCCCTCTGTCGTTCCATAATCTCTTCCTTTCTCGCCCGCTCCTTAGCATCCTTGCTCAAGAAATATTCGCCACTTTCAATCTGCAAATCAACCTTGCTCTTCTCCTGCGGTGGTGGGAATGGCGTGTACACCTTCTTCGACTTATCGGTGACCTTAAAGGGCTTCTTTCTCTTACTCAAGGTTCGCTTCTTAAAATGTGGGAGGAATCTATCCCAGCTTTCATTTGCTAATTTGGGGTCCTTGGCAAGTTCGCGCTTAATCATTAATTCCTTAATATGGTAGATTGGATGGATGTTGTTCATGCAGTCTTCGACGACGCGACGGACTTCTTTCAGGCCTTTGTATGGGCCCATGGCTGCCACAGTGTTGCCTTGGACGAGGAGGTATGTGTTTGTAAGGAGTTCGAGTGCTTTCAAGGTAGAGCCGGAAGGGCCTAGGATGCGTTGGCGTCGTTTAACGAATCGCTCTTTGTTGCGGACCAGATTTCGAATTTTAATGATGTCGCATGCCGTCCCGTCTTCAAGGATTTTAAGAGCCTATAGAAACTCGGCGTCAGCGTGAAAAATAGCGGACGGATAGCAATGTCCACAAAACGAACCTGTGGAGCTGGGACACTTCTAGCAAGCAGTTTTATTAGATCTCGTGCCTTGAGGATGGCCGCTGGGTCGTATGTTTTTCGTGTAGTTTTCACCGTCATACTACCCTCCACCAAGTCCAGCGTACAAGCGATTCCATGTTTCTCCAATGCCCTCGTTAGTATCGGCCATGTTTCCTTCAGATAGACTTCCCGGTATTTCGGGAACAGGCTGACAAAGGAAGATTCTTCGGCGAAGGTCCCGCCAGCATTATCTTCTGGTTTAAATTCTTCAATCTGTGACAATTGATATTATCAGCAACGCAGCTTATATCGAATCGTGAGAGCGTTAAAAACAAACCTTCCATTTGTCTATATCGTCCGTATCCCAGGGTTTATCTTTCTTATGTGTGGATGGCATCTTCACTCGCGAGACAAACCTCTTCCGTTTGACTTCTTCATGGAGCTCTCTTCAAAATCATGTTGATTTGAAATTATGCCGCTCCATACCGCTTCATATCTCGGCAAGTTGTACCGGTACCTTGATGGAATTGGAAAGTTCAGCCGGATATCTCTGGAACCGGATTAAATATAAACCTTAAAGGGACTGCGTTGCCGGTTCCATACTAAGCTGACTGAACTTTTAACTGGAGATCTGAGGGATACTGTGGATTCATGGTGTAGGGTGGGCGTGTTCATACAGAGGCATTATACTCCGTATTCCGCAAAGATTTGGCTGCAGGTGAGCATGCTGTCTCAAACACGCCCGTTAATCTCGATCTGAGATCTCGAAATGCCCAGGTTCTAATGCCGGCTAAGTGGGGCTAACTAACTACGGGGAGCCGGACCGAAGGCATATCGATATTCTACTAGCGTGCTCGTCGGAAGACCCTTTGTATGGGGTCATTAAGTGAACCGCAGAACGGACCGCTTTGTCTAACGGGCAGTTTTGGGGAAAGCCCTCCTGTTCAGTCAGAAATACTGATCCATGTACGGAGTATACAAGGAGTGCAAATACCGTTGTATTGAAAGGAGCTCTGTTTCAAGCCAAAGCTCCTGGTATCGAAACTGTGCACTACTTGCCATTTCCGTGCTTCAAAGGAGGATGAGATGAATAGCACAGCACTCCCCACCCGGCAACGGTGTGGTGTGGAGGGCTGACATTGCCGGGCAAGTAAGATCCGCCAAGCTCAGTCAACATCGCTGGCTGAAGTGCTCCGTAATTCTTGACTACCGCGCTTAAGAGGGATGAACCAACCTTCTGTGCGGTCCACTTCGGGTCAGCTGGAAGAAGTGGGCATGCTTGAGCTTCCGTGGGTTCATCATAAGTAGAATCGTTGCTGAGAGAATGCCCATGTGCGGAAAACCTGACTCAGTATGGTTCCATCCTCTACCCAGAGACAGCTGGATTGTCTTCAAGCAGTTAGCAAGAAGATAGAACAAGCAATGAGCTAACAACTCCAGGGATTACTCCGTATTAAAAGGAGAAACACGGAAGTTTGCGTAAGTTGGTTTGATGTTATTTGATGGCGGCCAAGTCACACGTCCCGCTGTCCCAATCGCCACAACCTCACCTATTGTTTTCTGAGCCTGAGCAACGATCTTCCGTTCATCTCACTCCCAGACGTCAGAGGTTGAGTGCATAGCACGACCCCGTGTGTCACTAAGCTTCTCAGCCTGTACTTTTTCTTATTTGTTTATGCCTCTGCGTTTGTCGTTATCGAATTTGCTTTCCACGCCTCCTGAGCTGGGAGGTATCCTAGACTCAAGAATCCAAAAATGAGTGCTGGTCTCGTCCTCGCTTCCATCGGCTTAAGTAGTATTTGTTTTGTCAGCATCAAGGCCTACTTTGATGGATGATACGTTGATGCTAAATAAAAACGTTATCAGGTAGGTCTTTGGTTTCGCTGGCAATCCGACCCTTCATGAAAGCCCAATGGATAGGTGAAGAACCATTTTTTCAACGGTTGGTTCTACTTTACCAATGCCGAATCGAACCATCCATATCATCTTTTCAGCCTCATATATTGCTCAGAACAGCGGCTCGAAGCTCAATTCGTAAACCGACCGCTGCGGCTATTTCGGCTCATCAGGATGAATTCCCCAGCTGCACGTTCTCTTATTTTAAAAGACCAACTTCAAGAACAAATCAGGGATTTGGTATCCGGTAACAGAAATTTTGGAATGTGTGGTAGGTGCCAGGTACGTTAGTACACCCTACCAAACAGCATCCAACTCAGTGGCCAAAAGGTTTCAATGATCTCAAAATTTCTGAGCAAGAATGTCAGTATATTTCTTTTGAGGCTATATGGAGTATATAACAAATTGCAGAATGCGGCACGAAATCGAATAATCTGCAGGAGAAAGCAGCATACACGAAGCGATAATCCATAAAATAATGAGCTCAACCTGAACAGGGAACAACCGTCAATGGATGCTCACTGCCCTACGGCTTTCGACCGATGCACACGTATCTGTCTCGTCAATACAAGCTTTCACCATTAGCAAAGGGAAACTTACAGTGGAACATATGCTCTTAAGGATGGGTCATCTGCCTCCTCTCGCGCATGCGTGATGATGTTGTTCAGCTCATCGCGAGACATATGCAACTTTTGCATGAACGGATATAATGCCAACGAGCTGAGCCATTGTTGCGTATTGTCTCTATTCATCGCTCCAATGACTCTCATTCTTGGGTCTAATGACCGTGAGCGGTGGCCAGCACCCAGAAGGTGGTAGTACTCACCATTCGACCATCCTGATAAGGGGAGCGGGATCATCTTCGATTCGATATCAACCAACCCCGCCGATGTCATCAAGCTCGTTAATTTCATACCGGCTCGCACATCTTTCACGCCCTCCAACGCCTTGATATAGCTACTGCTCCATTTTCTGAGCGCGTGGTTTTCTGTCAAGGCTCCATTATCAGATTGGATGTTGAAGTATATTTCAACCATCTGAGCCCACCCTCCACGCTTAAGAGATCTGGTGTTCTCGGCCAGTCCAAGATCGTTAATTGCGCTGCTATATGATGCGCCGGGGATGGGATTGGCTCACCTGACAATATCTCGCAGGTATCGAGGCCATCTGTCCTGGTTTATCCCCGATGCAACTAGTCTGGAGTGAACAAGGTCAAACTGGTTATACCCAAAGGTAAAATGCCGGTTTAGATCATCGACCTGTTAACAGTAAGAAAGTCAATATATATTTATAACAATGACAAAAGAGCCTAACGATCAAGAATGGGGAGCCCAGCCTGACGAGCTGCCTGCATAAAATGAGTGCGGATCGCATTGTGGTAGGACTGCAGTTTGTGAAAACGCGATAGGTTTAAAGCGACCTGGCACCCAGAGGGAGAATTACCTGCAGCCATAGGTTATCGGGGGTATCATCCGGCCTCATATGCGGCGAAACATCCACTCCTATTACCTTTAAGTTTTCAAGGTTAATGGCCGGTATACCAGATGAGGTCGGGAATTTGCTTACGTCGCAAGTTTCGTATTGCTCTGCAACTTCCACCGCCCAGGCCCCAGATCCATATCCGCAGTCGAGGACCTTGTCAAGGCTCTCCACCGGAGGGAATATAAGGCGGTGATCGAAGACACCGCTCAGCACTCGATGTTGGAGGTCTAATCGATCGATCTCTTCCTATTTTGGAGTTAGTCACCACAGAAAATGGCTCAGAAACACATACATCATCGATAGGGCCATAGTAAATTTCATTTTCGACTGCATGTTTCTGGAACTCCCGACCCTCGAAGGTCAATGTTTCCAAAAAGCTGCCGTCCAGCTCGATAGTTCCTGAGCGGGGATCACTATTCGAATTCCAGAGACATCAGTATAAGTTTTGAATTGGCCGTGGAACAGGACGCTGTACGTCATTTTTCCTGGACTTTGCGAAAACCACCCTGAAATAGCGAGCAATTCCTCGCCTTGCAGGAAGATATATAACAGCCGTTTCTAGGGTATGGTATCCAGGTTTAAAGGATTGTGATACTACGATATTATTTTGATGAGATGGATAACCTTTACCTTTCACAATTTATACGACAGCGAAGGTCTACGTTATATGTTAAAATGGGTGCCCAAATGCCCCTGGAAAACATTTTCTACCAGTTAGCTTTCCAGGTTGACGAAAGGAGGGCGAGGAAGATGCTCGCCATTCCTATGGATCCTTGATCTGTTTGGACCGCAAGATATCGGCTCAGTGTTTATCAGAAATGCCGCGGAAAATTTGCGAGTCGTGGCAGTCTACTATACTCCCGTTTATGTTGCGACAATGATGCTACTGTCATCAAGCCTTCTCGGTACTCAATGGCCAACCTCCTCACGATCTTGAGTTATTGACTTTCAATCTTTGCGACAAGCCACTACTATGAAAAAATAATATGCAGGTATGATCAAGCCCGGACGCATCAGGGCCACCTAGCTGGCCCTGAAGAATGAGTATTGCCAATTTTATGTCACCTGATCGCCTCGGTTATTCTTAGAGCTGACGTTGGGAGCATCTTCTTTCGATAAACCTGCTTGGCAATCTCCGAGAAGATTTTTCAAAGGTTTCCTTCTTTACTCCAACCTCATTCGAATTGAACGGGTTCTGATTCATGACGCAGACACGTTGGCCCTAGACCTTTCTTTGTGGGCCATGTAAAAAATTAAGATTTATGGCGTTGCTCCTCTCAACAAGGGGCAAGCGTTTGGGATGGGAGTTTGATCATCGAGGATTGAGAAAGACGTCATCGGTCACAGGCAACAACTGGATCGATGACACCTCAGTTTGAAGATCCGCCTTTACGATGTATATCTTCGTGACATGGTTTTCACAGGTGCAGCGCCCCTTCGATCCGGGATCTTACTTTCATCCTGACTCGGGTTTCGCTTTAGAGCCAAAAAATTTTATTGTCTTTTGACTGGGTTACTGAGAGATGTTGGCGGAGTAGATGTTTCAAGTCCCGCACGCTGGATAATGGGGCCTGGGGGGAAAGGGTAGACTTTCTTCACCGCATTTCGAATTACACGACGAATGGCGAAGCCTTGTTCTCCGGGCTGTGGAGAAGACGAGGTTGTCCCAGAGAGACGTTGTACTGCTAACTTCTCCATACACTTTACTAGAGATTTCGATTTCTCAGGGTTTCCTTCGGCGCTCGGTCTGGATTGGCTGGAATCCACACAGGCCTCATCAACAAATGAAAATCCACCGGCAGGGCGTCATATTGGGGTTTGTCTCCCAATTACCCGATCCAAGAGAGTTTTTAATTTCTCACAAGCATCTAAGGTTGCAACCGGTAGATAAGGTTGATTGCCACGGACCATTTTGGAAATTCACATAACTTTTCCGTACATATCAAAAAAGAGGATACCACATGTTTATATACCTTTATCAGCGTTATGCTATGGTTCACTCCAGGGGAAGGACAACCAGAGCTCCAAGGGGCCTGCTATTGAAGTTGCTCGTTTATCTTGCATAAACGAAGTGCCCGTTCACCCGACAAGTTTGAGATGTGTTGTCGTCGTAGTGGCATTTATGTGGCTGGACCTTTTGATGCCTGCGGACAAAATTTCCACGAGTCCCACAAAGCCTAAATTCTATTGCTGAGGCTCAACGCATACCTTGAAAAACAGGAGGCAAAAAGCCGAGTCCGTGATGCCAGACATGTGCGCAGCAGATCCAGCAAGGTATCAACGGCTTAATTGCAAGCTACTGACTTGTTGGCTTACCCAACAACGCTATGGCGGGATTTGCGCCAGGTGATATATAACTTTCCAGTCAAGTTTACTATCTCCGCAGGATTTTGCCCCGCTCCCATATTCTCCCCTCAGTTTATGTGTGGAGATTACAAGATGGAGGGCCTCCGCTCACGATAACGGCACCCGATGCAGTACGATCATCAGAAAAGCCGGGAGGTGTGATGGGTATCTGAGCATTGGAACCACAGTGCCAACAAACACCCTGCTCAACACTTGGCCCTTGAGTAGTGACCTGATTTATGCCCTACCCAAAGTCCCGGAGAACCTCTGTTCAGTCCCTTAATTTGGGGTTGAAAATTCCGGCCATATTCCGGAAACCTCATTCCAGCTCCCCAATCTGTCAAACAAAACTTCTACCAGAAGCGATGATCTCTTCTATTTAAGCTCTAGCTTGATGATGTTTGAATCATCAGCTCTATCCAAAACGTCTAGGTGCGGAACCTAGGGTTCTAATAATGGCGCGGGAAAATATATGCGAAAACAAGAACTCCGGAAGTACTTTAGTTGGATATGTCAACTTCATCGACAAGCAGCATCCTAATGACTAGGCCAATATACATAGCCCAAGAAAAGATAGGGGGCGTCGCCACTGCCAAATGGAGGCTCAGTGCTAGGTGTGTATTCCCAGATGTTCTCAGCGTTGCTGACAGCCTTCATACTTCGGCAGGCCCGGGAACCGGTGTTGGGATTTCGTCCTGGCGCTGAAGGATAGCTAAAGCCATATTGAAGATAGATTGATAATTTGCAGACCACGATCTTGGTATCTTTAGAAATTTTGACTCCAACAATTACTTCGCTTCGTCCAATCTTTAAAGACTCTAGGTGCGATCCTATCAAATCAAAAATGCGTCCTTCCGTCCCTAGGATCTGCCAGATTTTCTGTCTCCTCCATCAAGAATTCCCGAACTCGCAGCAGGCCCAAACAGAGTGAAATTTTATTTCGTCGAACCTTGCTTTGGAGAAAATTTTTACGACATATTCAGATTGAAGACGTCGCCTTCAACGGTGTTTTTCCACATTCAATTAGCAAGCCTATCGATGCATCCTCGTCTGTTAGAGCGGTGCAATCAAATTCAATATGTGCCTCTCGAGAATTGGCGTCTACCAAAGCCCAACGATATTGGCTACCAACGTGCATCCCCGGTGGGCCATAGTCGTAGCACCCGATTATCGCCCTCCAAGCCCCGCTATTCTGTATATCTCGCAGGATCAGAGAAGAAACGCACTCCTTTTCATCAAGGACTCGAGAACTTGATTGACTGGCTCGCCAGGGGAAGATAACTTCAGTCGTGACTGGTCCTTCGTCAAATGAATACCCAGCATTGTTGGCAGCTTTGCCCTTAGGTCAAGTTACGTCGGGAATTGAACTCCTGACTCGTCAACGAGGTGTGGGGGGAAGAGGGGAGGGGGGGAATTGTGGTGCTGACAGGCGATCTGTACCATATCATGTGCTGATGGAAGTGAGCGGAGGCAACGATACGCCGAAGAATTGGCGAATTATCATAAGTATGGTTTCTCTGTGGCTCCAGGATGGGCAAACGTGATCGTGGCTCCCAATCATTTTGACCTACGTAGCATTCAACGCGGGAGCCATTGCCAAGGTTGTTGAAGAACAGGGTGGAGAAGACATATCTTACCTCCCTGCAAGTTAGCACTTTTTGACCCGCCAAACAGGACTGAAGATTCCAAACTCGCTTGGGCTCGGGAGCCGGGCAAGCCACTTTGTCGGGTGCGCCCCAGGAAACGGGAACCATTAACCTTCCAGTGTGATGGATCCGAACGCGAGAACGGGCTCCAAGAACAGCGGTAGGAAACCTTTGGAAAATTTGACTTCGATAGTAGGGTCGACAAGGGTCGACATGACTGACTGACTCAGTAATATTCTGAGCAACTAAGGTCTCTTGATGCGTAAATTATTACGTACATACCGATGGAGGCTCTTTGCCAAGTTTAACTAATGTGGCATCTGCGGTGGGAGCATGACAATTTCATGGCGAGATATTCTAGAGAGTGTAGAGGACAAACCCCAGCATGCGACTAGCTCCACGTTAGGTATGAAGAACCCCCTTTTGATATGAGCCGATGTCAAATCGGAGCTCGACCGAGTTCAGAAGTGCAACAGCATCCTGGCAGTTCCAACAGCAACTGGAATGACGTGCATGATTATTATGGGGCACAATACGGAGGGCCCATCCTGCAGCACCAGGATGGCAGTCCCAATGGGAGAGGATGGAATAAAATTTGACGGACGAAACTGAGAAGATGTGCGAAGAAAAGCCCCCATACCTCCATGCACTTTTTCTGGATTGTCGTTTGGCCTTGGTTTCATGAAAGGCTGCTTCTTCGTAGGGCTCGGAGAAGCAGGATCCCTGGCAGCTTTTGGGCATCAATCGGTGAGCGACGCGGTGTTAAGAAAGATTCAGCTGCACTGATCCATGAAATCACGAGTCTATACATTGTTGATCAGGAAACTATTAGCATTTTGACTCCTTTGGGTTGGAAAAGACACGAGATGCCAGAGGGACCCAAGACTTTGAAGTTCCGTGATATCTTCATTGTACAGTTGTCAGGAGTAGTTGGAGTACACGGTCCTTGCTATTTATTGTGGATTTCGAGCTCGGCTCCTAGCTAATTGGACAAATTCCAAGAGCCTGTTCAAGTGACGTTTCATTATTTATTTAAACTTGTAGTGTACATTAAGAACACCACTCAAAAGGACGTGGACCCAAAAGTAAATTCATACAATCTTTTCTGCTCATTTTGCACTACTGACAAAGCTAGCAGCATATAAACCCCGAAAAATTTATTTAGGCCATGTCTGAAAAAAGGATTAGACACACAACATCTATTGTGCCTTTTTTCCACTCTCCCGCGCTGCCTTACGCAGCGCGCGTTGTCGAATGGATTCGTGCATGGACTTGTTAATTCCAAGGACTGTTTTACTCATTGCACCAAGGAAAGAAGTGATGCCCCAAGCCATGAGACCGTGAGTCCAATACGGCACAGATGTATGCGAATACGAAAACAAGCCCCCGCTGCGTCCCAGGTGGTTGAGAGTCGATCGAACAAAGGCCTTGGGGTTTGGGATCGTCATCGAAGCCTTGCGGACCTTGGACATTGCAGACGTGACGAGGTAGCTGACGACGAGCTGCACGTGAATGTTGTATGGCTCCAACTCGGAAGCCAGTGCAGTAGACCAGTGCTGCAAGAAAGCTTTGCTGCCGGAGTATGTGGCGAGCAGAGGAGTAGGTAAGAGACCGCCGAATGAGCCCATCGTAAGGATCAACCCACGTTTCCGCTGCATCATCCCGGGTGCAACGAGCTGTGTGACGCGGAGTGTGCCGAGACAGTTGATGGCGATGATATCTTTCATTTCCTTTTCTGGAGTCTGAACGAATGGTACAGGGATGCTATGGCTCAACCCCACGTTGTTAATTAGGATAGAGATATCCAAGTCTTTGATGATATCCTTAAGTTTCTCGTAATCCTCGTCGTTGTTCTCTGAGAAATCCATGGAAACGGTTTTGGTCAAAATGTTGGGATTAGCGGAAGTGATCTCGGAGGCCACGGCGGAGAGCTTCGATGCGGAGCGTGAAACGAGAATGATGTTGTAACCCTTTCGCGCAATCTGGAGGGCATATTCTTTGCCAATACCATCAGAGGCACCGGTAACGAGGGCCCAGCTACCCTTCGGGCCAAAGCTGCTCAACTAGACGGAATAGGTTAGCATTGTCGAAGACTACCGTACTAGGCCTCCTGGGATTTCTACTCAGGTAACATACTGATTTCCCTGGTAAGATGAAAATGCTGAAAAGAGCTCGAAGGAAGCTAAGGCCCCTGCTGAGGAGGAACAGACCTCCTGTGGCAAAGACCAGCGATGCTGCAATCGTCTGGCATGATGAGATGTCAAATTGAAAGCTGTCGAGGTGGCTGAGGAAACTACAGCCTTTAAATGAGATATGAGACATAATGTCGACAACAATGAGTGATTGTCGGAGAGGGAAAAAAAAAAAAAGAACAACTGGTGCCGCTGTTGGGAGGTTGAGCTCGGAAGAAGCTCCTTTTCAAAATTTGGGAACTTTTCAGCTTCCAACTCCGACCTTCACTGCCACCAAGGGAACGTTTTTCGAAGCCACACGAAAACAATTACACTGTAATTGGAACTTTATCACAGGATTAATAAACAATTGCTTTGTATCAGCTTGTCTACGCCGTACAATGTCCCTCGCCCTCTATTTACCACAGCACGAGGGCTACCTCCCCAAGTGGCTCCTCCTCGTACGTCCAAATCATTGAGCAGCCAGGAACCAAACGCAAAAAAGCATCAAGAAAAGGCTAACTCCCCGCAACAGGTCTCCGTGGTATCGACCCTCAATACCCTCCAGGCGTACACTAACCCGACTTATACCGGTCAACTCTACGCTGCTGGCCCTGTCACCCCTCTCTCCTCGCGCAAATTTGGCACCTGGACGTTTTTGTCTTCCGTGATACGCTTCTACGCGGCATACTACATCTCCGACCCACATGTATACGATCTGGCGATATGGACGTACGGAATTGCATTGGCTCACTTTGTGAGTGAGTGGTTGGTGTTTGGAACCGCGAGAGCCAAGGGCAGATTTGTTAGCCCGTTGGTGGTGGCGAGTGCGAGCTTCGCGTGGATGATCACGCAGAGGGGATGGTATGTGAAGTGATAAATTCAAACAAACAAGGCAGAGATGAAAAACGGACAAATAGTGGAGCGGTAATGCTTGGACGTGGATTTGTTCTCTGTATTTCAGCCCTGCGCAGGTTATACCGATATGCTCAAATGGAAGATTTATGAATATTTCCTCGACATCAGGAGTAATGAAAGCGAACTTTTCCATGGAAAATTGCTCTAAACTTCCAAAGTCGTGTGTCAACCTACAAGTGCTACCGAACAGGATTGCACATTTCTCGGGTTTAATCCCAAGCTGCAAACATCGGTATGTCATCTCGTAGCCCCTTCATCCAATCTTCGATACAATTCACCTCCACAGGCCCTTAGCTTCGCCGCTGCCTGCTCCGGGGTGATGTCACGCTGAGGCTCAGCCATCAGCTCATACCTAGGCTTTACAGTTAACTTGAACATTTCGGTGAATCGTACTTGTATCCGACAAAAACGTACCCAACCAAAAATTTTCTTACCGTCGCACTTCTCAGAAGCGGCGGATAGAAATGTATATGCAAATGAGACGCCTCTATTTCTTCTTCCGTTCCAACCAGCGGAGCTTGGTGTATCCCCATGCTATATGGGAAATGCGTCTCGAAGAGATTATCGTACCTCCTTGTGATGTCGGCGATTGTCTCTGCTAAATGTTCTCTTTCTTGCATCGTCAAATCTGCAAGCGAGCGTTTATGCTCTTTGCTAATGATTAGTGTTTCAAACGGCCACACCGCCCACCAGGGACACAAGGCCAGGAACGTATCGTTTTCAAACACCACTCGGTCCTGTTTCTCTCGCTCAAGCGAAGCATAGTCTTCGAGCATGTTCCTCCCTGCCTTTTCTCGACGATACTTTTTGAGTTGTTCGAGTTCTTGCTGTGGTTCCTCTGGGAAGGAACTTGTGGTCCATATTTGTCCGTGGGGGTGGGGATTAGAACACCCCATGGCAGCCCCTTTATTCTCAAAAATCTGCATGTAGCGATACTGCT
This sequence comes from Coccidioides immitis RS, assembly GCF_000149335.2. Taxonomy (NCBI): domain Eukaryota; kingdom Fungi; phylum Ascomycota; class Eurotiomycetes; order Onygenales; family Onygenaceae; genus Coccidioides; species Coccidioides immitis. The sequence goes on along the minus strand of NW_004504308.1, from coordinate 2,047,295 downwards.
GGTTTGGTTTGGGGATTTGCAGTGCCGCCGAGTCGAGCGGAACTGCAGTCTGCGCACGCGTCACGAGTGGTGAATGGGCCGGGAGATGGCCAATATAAATGTCGGTCCAGGCATTAACTATGGGAATTATCTCATTTGGCGAAAGATCCGCCAAGGTGAGATTGTGGCTTGCGGAGAAAGTGAGGACATAGCATCGGCCTGTTACTGATACTGCCTGAAGAAAGGTGGATGCGAGATCTAGGTCTCTAGTCAAAACCATATTCGTTTCCAAGGTAAGGCGAAAGTGATTGTCCAAATCACACACCGTTGGGGTCTTCTTCATGCCCATAGCTTGGTTGCTCCTCTTTTACCGCGCTAAAATCGTTCACAAAGACGAAAGTCTTCGTGTATTGTGGGTTTTGGCTACCCTGGGCCCGTTTGTTTCCAGGGCATAGGTAGCATGCAGGATCATACGACGGTAGGAGTGTTTTAGACGGAGACTCTTGCTGGCCCCTGGCACACGCTAGTGCATCAGTGCCTTTATCCAGACTGATTTAGCGTCAAGATATCACCACTCACTGCCAGGGTCTTTTTGTTCGATGCGGGGAGACCAAGACGTGGGTTCCTCGCAGTGGGTTGTATCTCCTGTGGGAGATATCGTCCAGTATGGATTGCGCCATGGCAAATCGGAGATTTCGCGGAAGAATCAGCCAGGGGAAAAGAAAAAAAAAAGGTTCGAAAAGAACAGGATGATCAGATCAGCACCTCATAAAATAAATGCTTGTTGCACCACCAGAGCTGCGAACCACGGGAAGCCCCACCAAAACAGGACGCCCTGATGTAACTCTGGCGGCAATACGTCACCACCCGCCGCAAACCATGCAGCCCTACGGCTGTCAATGCCGGGCTGGAAAAGAAACCCTCTGAGATTGAAATAGACATACGCGTCCGATAGCTACGCGCTCTCGAAGTGATTTCCAGTTAACTGCATCGACACAGTTGAAGTTATGAGAAAGTTATTACCCCCCAAGAATCCAAGCGATTAACGAGGGGAGAGTAATATGTATGGTGTGCATCAGCTTTCAACAAAAGTCCAAAAGGCCATTTAGGCTTAAATCCTTCCAAGGTTACCTCCTGGGGAGGAGTTAAGATTAGCTTCCCGTGCTCCCCTGAAGTTCCGCTTCCCTGGGATATTTGGCGATGTTGCACAGGACTGATCGGAGAACTCAAATCGGCCAAGAACTGAATGGCAAATCCATAGGTGCTCCTTCAGTATACGTGGTAGGCTTGCCATGTATTTCCCTTGAAACCTCTCTCATCTTTTTAGCAGCGAGAGGACACCAGGACCAACCTCTCTTGAATGATGATTCGCCCAACCAGCTACCGGCTCAACGTCCCGAAATTGTTGTTGAGGACAACGAGGCCGTGGTTGGTGGAGAGACATCAAGCAGCCAAATATGCTAACTGCAAGGCAGGGAGATGATATGCTCCAGACATATTTCAAGAATTGCTCTTCTCTAATAGCTTCAAATCCTGGCGGTCTGCTTGATATTTCTTCATCCTCTGGAATACCCAAACGTCTGCTGCATTGGTGTGTGTATCAGTTGTCAATATACCAATGGCCTGGATATCATGTTATATGGAGCTCATGTTGAGGTAAGGAAAGCATTAGCTCGGATAACACCAAAATATTCACACGCGGAGGTGAAATTCTTTTTGTACTGTAGAGTAACCGGAGGGATATATGGCCTTTCTGAAAGCCTGGACCATAGGTAAAGGCTCACCGCTGCTGTTAGGCTTTAGCAAATGAGGAGAACCTATACCTGCAGTTGTGAAAGCTGTTCTTGGTGACTAGTTGAGTGGGATAATTGGCAGAAGCTTGGAATATCTGTCCTGCTTTCATGTGTTATGAGAAATTGCCTGTCAGTCCTTACAGAAGTCGAGCAGAGCTTCAACGAGCTCAGGCAAAGACTGCCCTAGCATAACGTCTCTTGGCGTTTCTAGCTGGGCAGTTGTGGGCACAACATCTCCTTGTCAATCACGAGTCAAATTTCTCTCCATCCTCACGAGATTGCAACACTTTCATTTCATGTGGACTCCTTTGTTGAAAAACTTAGTGGCATGCCATTTCTTACAAGTTACAGAAGAGAAAGGGACTGGATGATTTGCCGGGCGTTTAACGAATGCTGAGTGGGAGCCTCGTGTCGTAGCCGGTGATCGACGCGGGCAGGTTTTCACTTGTCGCTGGCATCCTACTCAGGGATATTATTTCTCTTTTTCATTCTGATCGCTCCATCTTGGCTGGGAGCTAACAATTATCATTTTGCTGATAGGCTCCGTTGTCAAAAGATCCCTTTGTACGGAGTCGTCCGGAGTCTTGCTCCCGATTCCCCAGACCGCTTTTGAGACTTGCCATAATTATCCTAGACAGTCTCATCTCGACTGTGCATGAGGGACCACTTCCTGGGGAAGCCATCTTGCCATTGGCTCGGAACTCTTCATACGGAGATACGTACTATGATTTGCCATTTTGCGACACGGGTTCTCGTCTTTCACCGCCTCTATGCTGCACAAGTGCTGGTTCGTCTATTGCCACAGCAGCCAAAATGATGCCCTTGTGGAGAAACAACGGTGGAACCTCAGATCCTCGCTGGTCACGTACACGGCACTGACACGAGGAAGCCACGCGATGTATCACTTCATTGATAATTAGTACAAAAACTTTCGCTCAACAGCCCGCATGTTGAGGACCAGCCTAACTTGTCCAACCGGCTTGCTATCGACAAGCATGCTATGTCTTGTCCGCATCATCTCAACTATCCGGGCCTCAAGTGACAGATGGTATCGGGATAGCACTATTCCCCGCATGCGGGAACATGCTCTTTGATATAGCCCCGCGATCCACGATACTAGACCCCACCAACTACATGTTAATGTTAACCTCAAATGGGTGAATAGAGAAGATCTTTATACCTGAACATAGCCCTTTTGAGATCAGTCCTGGAGGTATGACATTGAGGACCAGAAAGTATTTATTTAATACGGCGAATACCCGTGCTAATGAAGATCCACATTGTTCTTTATTTCCCCGATGACCTGAACGAAGCTTCAAGAGAGCTGGACATTGCTCCCTTTCAGAGGTACAGTGCTTAGCACTCTGTTTCATGTACCCTTCCCCTCCCAAGACCAATTCGGCTTCATCTATAGGTCAGATATGCAATTTGCCCTGGTCCCTAGCTCCAAATCATATTCGGCTGGGTGCAACCGGAACCAGACATTACGCAGAACATACTGTGCAACCCTCCTTGGGCGTATTTCAGAGCTCGTCCTTCGCATTTCATCCGGACATTGATGAAATGACATATTGTGCTTACATCAAGAAATAAATCAAGCACATCAATCTACTAGCGAAGGCTTATAAGAAAAGCAGGTAGAGAAGTGCATAATAACCATGTCATAGGCTCTTGTGCTCGTCCAACTACGGAGTACTCCGTACTCTGTTAGAATGGCTCCAGTGCCAGAGGCCTGTGCATTCGATCCGGCGGAGAACTCAGCCACCACAGCCTCCATGAAGATCGTATCGGGGGAGTGGCCGAGATGCAACCCATGGTCACTGATGTCTTGTTGGCTTCTCATTTGCAGTTGGGGGGAGTACGACTCCAAAGCTTTAAATAGCCGGAAAGACACGTCAACAAGTCAAGTAAATAACCATTATAGAGAACGCTGTTTGCGAAGCGAGTGATTTTCGTGACCAGCTTCGCACGAAATGCCGGAGAAGAATGACTTTTTGCCAAAACAGGGCCAGCCTGGATTTCAAGCGCCATAATTTTGCCGGGCGTACTCCGTACAACAGTACCTTCTTGTCACTTCCTTTCTAACTCTGACCGCTACCCCCTGAAAGGTCAGGGCCCCTCGCCTAGGGATTGCAAGCGTTACCTCTTCGGCCGCATAAGTTCCTTGGATCCATTGCCTCTAATTATCACATGAACACTTGAACAGCGCCTGCTTGCCCACAACCCATGACGTGAAGTTTGTCTTGTGCGAAAAGGTCACTGAATCAGTTGGCCGTTCAAGGCCAACATAGGTTCAATTGAAACTGACAGACGGCGGCAGTATCTGTGGCTTCACAAGTCCGTTGGCCTTCCAAATGCCTGGCTCTACTCCGTACTCATACCGGTTTGATATCTAGCTGAAGGGGATCGTCAATCAATGTGGCCAGATCCCCAGTGTAATCCACCACACAGAATATGCCTTCAAGAGAATAGATCTTCATCCCAGTGGGACCACGTTTGAGACCCCAGTCTACTCCGTAGACATCTCACTAACTAGTTGCGCTGTAATAAGTAGCTACTACGCCGAAAACCTGCTATGTCGCACGGCTTTGGGGACATTGGCTGGATCGCACCACCAACAAGGCAGCATGATAAGAATTGATTTCAGCACATCGAAAAGGTCGTGTGAACCGGGTCTTTGAAATGACCAGCAGTTAGAAAATCGGCTCTCCATGATTCACAGACCTATTCAATACCTTGCTAATGGTTCCCCGAGATACACAGGCCATTCTGTGTCTCCCTCTGGGCACGTTGCAAGGGAGCTATTATTGCTAGGAGAGGGTGAACGTCTGGCTCCTTTGGGCAACTCCAGGAGACAAGTGATACGTGGGCCCGTTGACTGGGGAGCAGCAACACCAGAAAACAGGAAGCGACCCTGGCTGCCTGGCGGGTATTACAGGCTCCCCCGGGTTCTCTCATTCCCAAGGATTTTGGTTTGGAACCGCTAAGTGACGAACAAGGTGCCTTTTGCCCAATCCAGTCCGGCTAAGAATCCAATTTTCTTTCGCGACTTGCACTCCGGCCAATCAGAGCCCTAAGACATTCACAGAGGCCCATGAATGCCCCAAAATCTTGCATGAAAAAAGAGCCGACATGACTTCCCTGTCAGCTCGTGGGCATGGAGCAAGCTCCGGGCAAAAGCGACTTATGAATGCATGTACGCCTCAATGGGAGACATGTGGACAATCATCTGATCCTGGATTCAGGGATGATAATGGGATTATTTATTCCTATTATCGAATGGGACTTCCTAACGTGCAGCCATCGATCGCAGTGCATAGAGCTTCCGGATTCTTGTTCCATTAATTTAAACATAATTTTAGACCTGTTGGACAGACCGGGGTGCAAGATAAGATGTCGCATATTATTGGCAAATGGCTACGGCGGACTACTCTCACATGCAGCTTTCGTATCGGGGGCACTCTGCACGGTCGCGTTGCAGCGGCCTCGTTGTTTAAGCCTTGTACTCCGGAAGTGAGTCCTGACCATTGAACTCTCTTGGGTGAACCCGGCAACTGGTCCAGCGGCACAGCCGCTGCACAGGGGGTCACCAATGCTGATCCGGATCCGAGCCATTGGATACCGATATTGAGCCAGGAGAGGAAGGACAAGAGACAGAGACGGCCTATGCGCCTGAGCCCTGACTTCCAATGGCCTTGTGGTTTGTTGGCCCTACCGGAACCCCTTTAGGGTTGGACGGGTGTCTTCTCCGGAGGACGGTGCGTAATTGTGTTTGCAAGTGGACGGAGAGTGAAGAAGCTTAACTCCTGTGTGGGAAAGCTCCAAAGGTCTGTGGGATTCTGGACCCTTCCCGGTTAATTTTTTGGGCCTCTTGCGTTTTCTTCCGTTTCCGGGGGCTGTCAAGAGGGAATTACACAGCTAGGGTTGAACTTGGCCCCCTTCAAGCTTCGTCCTGGACACATCGGTTCTGCATCGCCTGAGCTTTAGTCAACATAGGTGGCAGGGACAAATTCAAATAGGCCAGAGATGGGAGCCTCGCTGGTTGAAACCCGCCTTGAACTAAGGAGGGACCTTCTCCGCAGTTATTTAATCAGCTAACCAGCTTATTGCTGGAAGAAAGTTCTTCCTCAGGCGGTACAGGGATGGGTGCCCGGGAGTGGCTCGCGATTCTCCGCACTTTGCCAGCGATGGCAAAACCTAGGAAATCGGCTGCCGCATTTATCAGGCGCTAGACCCAATGGCGCAGGAGAAGGGTTGGGTTGGTTCTGCGCTCCATGGACAGAGTCAACCTGATTTGGAGGTCTCAGCTAGCAAAGGAGGCCGCCCCTCCCGCCTTTCCTCCGGGATACCTCTCATCCGTCAGTCAACAACTCACCTCGTACAACCGTTGGCGTTTTGTTAACTGAATCACTAAGCTAGTTAGATGGAGAGCAGCCCAGATGAATGGACTGGTCTGGTGCCGAACCCGAATGTCTTAATTCTCGATTAATGAATGGGCAGCCCAGGAGGGAGAGAGGGGAGCTCGCACAGGATAGGTTATCCCTCCCTGCTCTCAATGGGCTTGGAAGCCGTAGCCTCCCATCCGGACAATGCAGATGGATGCGGTGCCTCTTTCACTCCCATTGACACATTCACATCTATTAATAGCCCGCTCACCATGCACTGACCAGGCCGCCCGTATTCATCGCGGGTTCATTGGGGAAGCACAGAAAGCTTGGTCCTGTCCGTTTCGTTTCTCCCTCTGCACCCGCGTGGCCGGTCACGTTTCCCGCCCTGTTTTCCTGGGAATGATTTTCATCGTGTCCTGCAATTGCGATGATCTTGCTGATCCTCCATGGTCCGCCAGCAACTAGTTTAATTCCTCAGTAATAGTAATAATAGTCTCAAATTATTGATTTTCTGCGCTTTAATGGCTGCCAGCCGCCTGACGTGAGAGCTGTCCCCTTTAAGCCTGCGATTCATTGGTTATCTCCACGCCCTCCTCTCGGTCTTTGCTTTCTCAAGCCAATTTGGCTCCGGCGTTTTGCTTTTTTGCTTTTTTGCTGGAGTTCCCTCTTCTACGTACTCCGTACCCTGGATGCCTTTCAGGACTTGTTTGCTTTTTCCTTCGTCCCTTTCCTAGAGGCTTTCTCCTCTTATTTCTTTTGATCCTTCAACTCTCGTCACATTTTTCAACTGCCCCTGTACAAGTAACCACGAATTGTCACTCGTACGTTTTCATGCCGTAAAAAAAGGAAAAATTCATAAATATATCTCTTCATCCTCAACTGGGCTCAGGAGCAGTCGAACCTTCTTATCCATGTTGTCCTCGGCAATGCTTGCTTTGCTATATATATGATTATATCCCCGGTCTTTCTCAAAGCTAGACAACCTGTGGATGCGGACAAGTCATTCAACCATTTCCCGGCCTCGTATCTGCGCTGACAGCAATCCTGGGTACCAATACTCTCGCTATCTTGCTTCTTTGCCGCCCCAATTTCCTAATTGAGCCTGTACGATTTTTGCAGCCCAATATATGTATGGCAGGACGGCTCTTCGTCCCGTATTGACTACGTACCGCTGCTTGTTTAACATCTCAGCTTGACTGTTCTTCCTTCGGCATTGCGTTGGATTATTCTCGTCAGGATTTTTCTTCTATCAAAACCTCTTCGCACCACCAACGCCACTCGTTCTTTATACCTTCACCCAATTGCCTTCTGAAAATGCCAGAGCCCCTGCAAAGTTACCAAGCCTTTTGAATCAGGTATCGCTCTCTCCTCGAGCTTTTGCCTCCTCTTCACCCACTGGGACCGATTTCCTCTCCTGAGTCCTAAGTGGGATACCTCCCTTCGCTGTTTCAACGGCTCTTCTCTTCCTCATTCCCTAAATTCCTTACTGCTGGTTTTGTGATCCAAGCTTGGCCATCACACCAGTTCGACCATGGCAGAAAAATCGTCCGTTGGGAGCGATCCAGCGGCTCTGAATCCCCCTTCCGCGACCTCTCCTGTTGGAGAGACATCTGCACCGACCACAGCGACTTCAAAGTTGAAAGGCCCAAGGAAGAGAACAAAGACGGGCTGTTTGAGTATGTATCGTTCCTCACTGTTCGATCTGGCTTTGACCCGAATTTCGTTTACCAACCGTTCCTCTAGCGTGTCGAAAAAGAAGGATAAAGTGTGGAGAGGAGAAGCCTAGGTGTAATAATTGCATTAAGTCCAAACGAGAGTGCGAAGGCTACGGCCAGCGTGTCGTCTTTAGAGACCCGGTTGGACCTATTCCTCACCTAGGTCCGATCAGCTCATCCCAGAATTTGACAGGATCCGGCCAGAGATCCTTAAACCGCCACCTGGTGCAGGGTTTCCAACATGGAGAACAAACGGGCACACGGCCTTTCCTACCTCTGGCACCCCGACCATCTGGTTATGGACCGGATTCTGACACGTTTGTGAGACATGACTTTACGCAGCATATTGGCCCTCAGTCCGGACTCTCACCATCAATCCGCGAGGAAGACCCGTATTCATGGAATGCGATCCACTATGCCCAGCCGCAGCCATCGGCTGTACAGGGCTTCTCCCAAAGTGGACAGGATCCTGGAAACCCCCAGTTTAACCCAAATTACCACCCTGGAGCGGCAGTTATTAGTCAAAGTATGCCACAGAACACGGAAAGCTACCAACCTCTTGGTCCCCAGGTGGTTCACCATCCACAGTTCGTTTCTTCTTCTCTCTATGTAAGTTCAGCTTCTAGACTGCGCAAGCAGTAGACAGCAGACCTGGACTAATACATGCAGATGGATAATACGTCTCTATCAACTACCGATTCTGGACAATGTATGGGTAATAATTTCCTAAGTTTCAACCTATAGCTCGCTAAATTCCCTCCAGATAGCAGCCACTATATCTCATCGGAACTAGGTTTTGGTTCCAGTATGAACCATGGACCCCGGCATGCGACTGAAATGGAACCTGAGGTTGACCTTGGGGCCGAAAGCGACGATTTATACGATGTTGAAACGGACGAGGAATTGGAACAATCGAAGAGGACCATGCACCTTGATCCATACGGAAATACTGCAACGATGATACCTTATCAATTGATGTCCAACGTTGGCCCATTTTCTACTTACCAGAGCTACGAAAACGTCTTGACAACTTACTCACCATCTCCTCTTGCGTCTCCTCTCCTAGACCCGCAGCATTTCCAAATTTTTCACCACTTTTTGACAGTTGTAGGACCTTCAATATCCATATTTGAGAGGCATCCTTTCATACCCTCAGTGTCAATGTCTAGCGGACCCGTACCCCCCGAGCAACAAAGCCTGTGGACCTACACCCTTCCAACTATGGCACTGGAGAACCAGGGGTTGCTGCAAGCAATGTTGGCCTTTAGCTGTTTTCATATTGCAAAGACGACCAATCAACCCCTCACTGCATCTTTCCGCCACTACCATTATGCGTTGCGACGGGTTGGCAGGGCAGTTGGGCTACCCCAGCGTCGGAAACAAATCCCCACGCTAGCCGCCACGCTTTTACTAGGATTCTACGAAGTCATGGGCGCCGAACATCGTAAATGGAATAGCCACTTAGCTGGCGCCGCACATCTAATCCGAGATATCGATTTCGCCGCGATGACCCGCGATATTCGGGCAATGAGAATGAGAGCTAGATCGGAACAATGGCTGTCACATTCACGAGATACGTGGATGGAGTCTACGGTGCCATATTTGGGAAGTTATTTTGAGAACGACATATTTGCGCCCTATGAATCTGACCTTGATATGTCTCTGATCAATACATTAACGGGAAAGGCAATAAATTATGATGAATTCGGCCGAGTTGACATCGATACCTCGAAAAATCCAAAACGCGACTTAACGGCTAAGGACGTGGAAGACTACAGAGTGCGGTGCGACCTGTACTGGTGGTATTGCAAGCAAGATGTATTTTATAGCATGGTCAGCGGAAATGCGCTACTGTACGTCGCTGGAATGAACGTTGAGGCTTAAGTGCTAATTGTTATAGGTTTCCGCACGGCCGATGGGGCGAATGCCCACCGAGAGCTGGCGTAGGCAAACTTGATGCAGCTTACGGCTCCATGGATCACTTGATTCTGCTCCTTGCACGGATCAGTACTTTCGTCGCCAAAGACAGGAAAAGGAAGCTCAAGGTGATCGACGCAAATGGTGGGGAGTGGCGGCCTCCACCAAACCTCTTCCCAGGGATGGGTGGTGCTGGACAGCAACCTAATAAAGGCCCTCAATCAGCGTTTCCGCAGATGCAGACCGGCGAAAGACCATCTGCGCCGAAACGCGAGACCAGCCCACCTATGTATGGCATGGTTCCACCGTCTGGCCCTATTCGACTTCCATCAGCATTTGGAAACAGCACTTATCCTTCGCCGCCCTCCCCCAGTGGGTCTGAAGGCAGAACAGACGTAAACTCTTTAACAGCAGAAGCAGAAGCCGAATGGCAAGAGTTAGTGCATGCATCCGATGAGTTTGAAAAAGCGCTTGCGACTCCTGGATTCGTTCCCCTGCCGCCCGATGGCGCACCGCTCACTGCAAGCCCATTCGGCCCAGCCATACAATATCGCACACACATTGTAGCGTGCATTTGGGCATTTTACTATGTCGCCCGAATTATCCTTGAGAGAGGCCATCCAGCCATGCCTCCCGCAACGATGGTCGCCGCCGGCGTAGCAGCGCCCCGTACCGCGCGCTATGCACAACTTATTGGGCGAGTTACGGCTGGAGTTCCCCACCTCCAACAGGCTGGAGTTAATACGCCTAACCTTCATCCCACGACCGTTGGTGTGCTGAACGAACTCATGCTTCCCTTATTTTTTGCTGGAGTGCAGTACTCCGATCCAGCCCAGCGCACCTGGACCATCACCAAGCTACTCGAAATTGCACGAATTACAGGCGGAACATCCGCCGCCCTCGTGGCTTCGGGCTGTGAAAAGTCCTGGGTCAAGGCGTATGAGGTGGGCCGAGGGCCACCTTATAAACGAACGGTGTTTCCTGAACAAGGGCAGCAGAATTTACAAGGAAATATTTCCGAATCGCGCGAGGATAGGAGATTTGTCACCCTTCCGGAGCAGCCGATGGTAACTTTCGCTATGGGCTTGTTATCCCTTGACGAGAATTTGAAAGGCCGGGAACTGGATTGAGAACAAAAAGAAAAACCAGCAAGATTCAAAGTCATATCTGCGGGCTTGCAAGCGCCAGGTTGGTCTTTGATATACCCATATTTGAGACCGCAAGAGCACAAATCTCCGCCCCGCAATCAATGACCCGAATTGCCCGCGTCTTAGATCGTCGCACAACGGTCTACCCGTTTACATATGGCCAAGCACACAGAGAACAACTCAATTCGAAATTTTGATTTCAATCGGATAAGGGAGAAAGAATGGAAAGGAGTCCAGGTTTCGGAATTTCTCGTTGTCTATATATACCTCAATTTCACTTGTCAAAGATGGGTTCACAAAGGGGGAATTTACACGGAATCATGTTGTGATGGCATTGTAAGGGTTCTCTGGAAAGAGCGGGCTCTTGATATTGGGATTGGGTTTTCACATACATCTGCATTGTTTGGAATATCGCCGACTGCGGTATTCGAGTGCGATGCTGCCTATGATCCGGACAGAGTAATTTTTCTCTTTTATCGGAAGCCGTATCAGGATGCATGATCACATTGCTGCCTGTAGCTACTGTACAATAGTAGGTGCAATGTAGTAATACTACGTTGGAATTAGCTAAAACCTGATTCTGCATGCTATTTTTATGTCAGGCAGCTCGAATTTATATATTATGCATACACATAGTCTGCTCCGTATGATGCTAACCTCTCGAAATAGATGCGTTTATCTATATATTCTCCTCTCAGAAAACCCCGAAAATCAGCCGCAAGACAGGGTTGATATTCTTCCTAAGCTTAGTATTGTGAGAATACAGAAAAGTTCAGCATGAATGATCCCAAGGTACATTAAAGAAAAAGAGTAAGGAAAAAGAAAAAAAATTCCATCCCTATGAACTAAGTCTTAGCCCGAATTCCTTTTATAACAAATTAACCAGTATGACGCTCATTTCGATATAGTATATCTCCATCCTCCCGGCGCGGAAAAGAATAAAAAAGGTCCTCATCCTGTCGTTGCTCGGTATGCATGTACGCGTCATGCTGGCCTCTTTCGGGACCTCGTGGTATGCTTATGCTTTCTGACGGCCGAGAAGCAGATTTTCAGACGAGGGCGAAGAAATGAAAGCGGCCCCGAGTGGTCCTGATATGCCACAACAAACCAATTAGACAAGATACGATATCCGAAATTAACGACTGCCCTGACGCACATGTTTGATTTTCGTGCGTAAAAAGGCTATCAGAATGCAGAAAAGAAGGATATTCTAGTTGCTTTAGATGAGATATCCGATAGCGCCTTCCAAGTCACCGTTGGCAGCATCAAGAGCTTGAATCGCTTGTTCTCGCGTGAATCCGATATCAGTGATTTTGGAAATCGATTCTGCCGGCCAGCGAGAGGGTGAATGGGGATTCCGACCTGGTGCTGTCGAAGACGAGGGGGTCCCTACCGGGGCAGCTAGGTTCGCTCGCGCCGGTAAGGTCTGCGCATTCTGCGCCAAAGAACCGGGATTTCCTGCCGGATGTGTCACAGCACCTGTTCGTCCGCCAATCAGTGCACCCCCTCTTCCGTGGATAAGAGGTTCGTTCGCGAATTCGTCTTGGTGTTTGGGTAGGTCTGCTTCGTGGAGGAAAGGCACGTTTCGGTCACGGATTCTGAGGACGTTGTCTTTCAGATCAATACATGCTTGATACCGCTTCAACATATCCAGGCCGAGGAGAAGATCGATGTGCTTTCCCTCCATGACTGTGAAGGAGCATGGGAGGAAGAGGTCGTCTATTTTAATATGTGCGAGATGCACACGCCCGAGGATACTAGCTGTGCCAACTCCTTTGGCGACTCCACTGTATCTTCGGTCGACTAGGTGCATGATGTTGCACGCCGCCGCACACTCGGGAGACATAATCGTGACTTGGGCGCCGGAGTCCACGAACGCTTTGACCTTGTGACTGTTTACTTCTGCCGGAATGTAGAGCATGGTGACACGACCGAATACTGAGATCACAGATAGTCAGACTCGTTCAAGTCAAAGATAGTGGGAGTTTTCAAACCTTCAGGACTGAATTCCATTGCGTTGTGTAGGTTCTCTGAGACAGCATTCTGGCGGATAATGTCCTCGATCTCCCGTTGTGCATCAAGGTTGAACGGATCGGCATTCAACATGGCTATCTTTGCCTCTTTGGCAGCTTCTGCATCCGCTTCAGCACGCTGCTGGGCGGAAAGAACCTCTCTGAATAGACGAGAGTCCCGAGCCGCAGCTGCGAGCTGTGGATTTTGCATCCGGACAGTCTCATACACTCTCGGGTCACCCAACATGTGCAGCCGTAGTGTCTCGGGGTCTGGTAGCGCCTGTTGTCTTCGGGCTAATGATTCTTGCGTCGTGCGTGCGGAAGGGTTCGCCGATCCCTGAGACCCAGCGAGCTCTCGTCCTGGTACCCGAATGTGCATCCCGAGCATATCGCCCGGCACAACCCCAATCTGCGACAAGGTTTTCGAATCATCTGTCAGGAGTTGGTTATTATGGAAGAGGCTCTGGGCGGCCGGCGCAATGTTGATGTCGCTTTGAATTACAGCCTTGAGGTCGGCGAGGGTCATCTCCCCGCCGACATCGAGGGATATCAGATCGTTGTCAACGACCACATTGGAGGCCACGACGGAGACGGAAATTCGCCTGCCAGGTAAGGTTAGGTTAGCAAATATTCCAGGAATATCAGGCGCAGTGTGTCAGGTCATGGAGATTCAAATACATTTCTGCTAGTAATCACTGTGTGTTCGGGTTATCGACCGTTTCGTTGGAGTGACGTGGGGAACTATTTTAGACACGGCGGTTCGGCGATGACGTGAGAGGAGATGGCGGCTGGTAGACTAACTAGTTCCTCCGTAGTTGGTTAGTTATCGATGCCCTCTGGTCGTCCTTTTTAAATCCTTATATTTGTTCAGCCTTGAGTTTGAGAATAGAGGTCACCAACTGTGTTTGTCGCGAGGGCCGATGAGAGGGTGTCCACGCAATTTGTGTTTGCCTGGGGCCTTGGGGAGCTTTTTGTATTCAGCTTGATGGGTCTGTGTCCGCACAAACGGCCGGCGGTCTGTTACCTAAGTCTCCCGTGTTCAACAGACCAGACGAGGATCTACCGAGAGAATCGAGTGGAATGATAAAGAAGGAAGATCAAGCCCCGTTTTATTGCCGCTCAATTGTCCGGACGCCTTTCTGTCCTCTCTGCTGCGGCGCACTGAAAGAAGGGTTGACATTCAAACATGCAGACCGTCCGACTCTTGTCCTTTCGGCTCGTCACATCCCAATGCGTTTCCCGTGATTTCAAGCAGCTCATTCATCCCTGGTTCATAATGTTGAGCAGCCAATTGTTTTGGAGTTACGCTGGCTAAAACGCACAGGCAGGCGTTTGTGCGGACCAAAGTCGCACTGCCCCCGGCCGCGTTGGTGGCAGCTGGGCGATTTCGAGAGTATTGCAGCCCGTTTCCAACCCCAATAAAGGGGTCTTAGGCCTGCCTTAACCGTATTTGGCGATATCGCGCTGCGGAGCGGCAGATTACCGGAACGCCCTGCTCTGGGGACATCGAAAATTGCACACGGGTTTGGGCCTGATGCGCCTGGGAAAAATTGCTCGAGGCTGCGCCTGAATCGGGAGGAATACACATTTCGACTAGCCCGTGGGATCTCCTGTTTGCTGATGTATGTTAACGTATGCCTTGAAGCAACCGCTTTGGCTTCAATCTCCTGGATAGAATGCACGCCGTCTGCATCTATTCCCACATGTTACACGCCCAATTCCTCACTACATAATAACTCGTCCTGGCCTGCTGCTTCTTTGCTACACTGGAGCCTGGAGCACGAAGTGTCGGCTGCGAATAGCCGGAACGAGCGTTCTGCTGTGCACGCCGTGACGTGGTGATCTCTCCTCCCGCAGACGACCGGAAAGTTTCCAGAATGGGATGAATGTGTCGCAGGCTTATCAGCGGCAATCTCTTCTTTTCCAGACTTGCGTGCATCCCCTGTCTGTGCCGCCCCTTGCATTCCCGCTTCTCTCTTCTGCTTTTCGCTGCCTGTTACACAGGCCATTCTATAATCTTGGCGCAAATTCCTACTACCAGCCCTTTGAAAATGGGTAGCATTCATCTCGCAAGTCTCTTCCAAGCCAGTAACCTCAGTCCTAGTCATTTGAGAGCGGCGCGGAAACCTAAATCTCTTTATGCCTCTGTCCTGAATAGGATATCAGAAGTGATGAATCTCCCATATTTTGTGTAACTAGGGTGATGCTGGGGGCTTGATCGGGGATATTTATACAGTTCATGCGATCGGCGTTTGCATTTTACAGCCCCCTTTGATAGCACAAATTCAAAGAGCTCAAGGACACCGAAATTGCTGTTGTCCAATGCGTAAAGACGTCCAAATTTATACCGGAAATTGATCAAACTCGACTGCGTAATAGAAGGCGGAAATTTTTGAGGTAGATATTATCGCTCAGTCAAGGCTTTATCGCTTCCCCTAGACATCCTAACTGACTGAAACATGACACGGAGCTTCTTTCGATATACTGCATGATATGGGTGACTTCGGATATCTGCTCCGCGTCCTACAGTTCCGGCTTCAGTAGAATCTTACACTGCTGGAGATGTGGGCCGTAGGAGTCGAAGCGTTTACATCGTACAAGCTAGTCCTTGAATGAATCTCAGCTAGCTCTCCGACGCTGCTTTGAGAGCAACCTGTGAATTGCCGGCCATGTGTCAGAACTACTTCGGATCCAAGCCTATGTATGTATGTATGTATGTATGTACAGAATAAGTAGTTATAAAAAAGCCGACACGCCAAGACCGGCCTCTGAAAATCTTCACGATCTTCATCGGGCCTGTTGGCAACAAATCCTGTGTGGCAACCGGCTGCATCTCGTGTTTCTCATTTGATACCCGGCATATGGTGGGATGACTGTAGGTGCCTGCCATAGAGTGTGCTCCGCCAGCAAAGGCGAGGTAGTTAACCACAGAGCACAGGTATAACTAGACCAGTTAGTTGGTTACGTAGTTTAGTTAGCTGGCTTGCGCACTAACCAGGGGAAGTGGCAGCGACGAAACCCCGCAGTCCAGAGACACAAGCCAGTTTCTCCCACGCCCAGCCAGCTGCCCGAGCTGGATCGAGCAGACGTGGTTGACGCTCCCCTACTCCCTATCGAGAGCAGTCTCGTTCTCGTTCGACCGATTGTGTGCGCTGTTTGATCGAAGAACCTTCGCTTACTTACACTACTGCGTCTCATTGGCCTCCGGACAAGCGCTCGCCGACGTCATCAGCAATCAATCCTCCGCACCGCACAGCCAACCAGCCGCACTAACGGGAGTTTGAAACCAAGAGCTACTGGCACTGCGCGACAAGACTGGCTGGCAAGATGTATGTATATCACTGAACGTTCCTGAGCGTTGAATCGACCCCCCTTTGCCCTCTGTTTGACATACGTCTCGTTTCTTCACTTGCTAGTTACATGCTCCTTTTTGGGCCAAAAGGAACACCCCGCATCAGGTCGCGTCGCTGGCATGAGATCTGCTCCCTTGACTCTCTCGAGTCTTGCTAACATTCCCATCTTATATAGTCGTCGGATCTTCTCTTGCCCCGTGGCACCTTGTCTCTTCTCGCTGAATAATTGAAAGTCCTTGGCTTCTGTCATCTCGAGTGTTGATCAACGAGGTCCTTTTCCATAGCGCAAACATGGCGACGGGCACCTCCCCTATGGCTGATTTTCATATTGAACCCGAAGTTGGCTCTTCTCCTCCTCAAAGCCGTACAATTCCCAGTGCAAGCTCAACCTCGGTCTCAGTGCAGCCGATACCAATCCAGCAATCAAGGCTTGAGGAGCGTTCCGCCATTGCCCAGGCTGATGGACTCATGAATCACAACGCTGGTCATACTGATGGAGTATTTGAAGCTGATGACGATGACTTCGTGGCTGTAGACCATGACGACGTTGCGGATTCCACCTGGTATTTCCGTCAGCCGACTCTTCCAAAGCCAACGCAGCTCGATGAACTCCATCCGTTCGTGCAGATACTGTCGGTATCAAATGCAGATGAGTGCGTGCAAGTTGAATCAGCCTTTCCGGAAAATGAAAGGTGCTCGAGAGAGAAGGTAGGTAGCAGTACCCGATCCCGGATAGTTGGGTGCACGGCCCATTCTTAGGAGTTTATTCTTCTACGCCTAGCCTTTGTTGCTTCTTCTACCATGCTTTGACGCATTTTCTCCTTGCGGAGGTCAGCAGTAGTTCGAAGGACCCATGGCCTCTCCGTCAGGGTTTAGGTTGCCATTCGGCCCGAAGCAATGGCATTTGAACAAATTTGATGTTGACAGCTCTAACAAATAATCAGATCCTTTATCGTCTCACCAAGTGTCCCGAACTCTCGCTTGGAGTCTTTTCCCGCCCGCGAATCGCGCCCCATCAGGAGAGGCCTAAAGCTACCCTCGTTGCCCATATTCTTGCTACAAGAACTCCGGCGCCGGCCGTAACTGACGCTTCGATGGAACTCCCAGAAAATTGGCGACATAGGTCATCGACTCTTCCCAATGCATCTGGCGTTGAGCCTTTGGGCCATCAAGATCAAGGATCAACAATCGCGATCCACTCACTTGCTGTAGTTCCAGAGCACCAGGGGAAAGGCCTCGGCAAAACGCTGATGAAAGCATACATTCAGCGGATTAGGGATGCAAAAATTGCCGACCGAATCGCTCTACTGTCGCATGACCACTTAGTTCCCTTTTACACGAGCCTGGGCTTTAAGAACTGCGGACCGAGCGAGTGTACATTTGGAGGTGGTGGTTGGCACAGTTTGGTAGGTTGCGAATCCTGAGTTCGCGTTGGGCTTCGTGGAATAGGTCTCGTTGCTGACCAGGCTTTTGGAAATAGATTCTTGAGTTTTAACGTCTGCATGTGGAAAGCCCGAGGATTTTAATTACCCATCTTAACAGCTTTGCTGCGGTACGGCCCTTGCCAGTGGTTGTATCATCTGTACATACATACATACCCTTTCCTCGATTATCAACTTCAAAGTTTTAATGACGACAAAACGGTGTTGGGAGACGGGAGAAGGTGGAAGGGTAAATTTGGCGATAATGGTAACCGTGAACTTAGCTTAACTATTAGTAGATTGTCAGGTAGCTCTGCAACGGGTAAAAAGTTGTATTAATATAAGCAAATGAATCTCGAAAAACCCCCTGTTACTATTTCGAGCGTCCGAACGCGTTTGCTGCCCTGATAATGCTACGGCGCGTGCATCGCGCATTTATGAAAACTAATTAAATAAGCTAGCTACGGAGGACGAGATACGGCCGCCTTGGCAGAAACATGACTAAGCTCTCCGTGTAAAGTTGCCTCTTGGCAAATCCTTATCTCGTGAAAAACTACTATATCGGGAGCTGCACCAAGACCACAACAAATTTATCAAATTTGCTGGCCGGAGGAGATCGAGCGCAGCCAGACATCGAACTCGGCGGGAGAGACAGAGAGAGAGCGTTCTTCGGCCATCATGAAGACGACGTGGAAGGATGTAAGTACCGACTCTGCTTACTTCGTTGTAGAGTCGTTTCGTCTAATGAGAGATTTACTTCTAGATCCAACCTGTGCCTACAAGCCAGGAGTTTCTCGACATCGTCCTTAGTAGAACACAGAGACGACTGCCGACGCAGATCAGGGCTGGGTTCAAGATTAGTCGTATTAGAGGTATGGTTGCTCTTTCGGATGATACCGGTGGTTTTGGAAGAAGAGGCTCTGGAAAAAGTTTTTGCATGCGCAATTGGTATAGCTGCTGATGTGATGGTTGAACGACAGCATTCTACACCCGAAAGGTTAAATATACCCAAGAGACATTTTGCGAGAAGTTCCAGGCTATTTTGGATGGATTTCCGAGGTTGCAGGATATTCACCCCTTCCGTAAGTGGTGGTCGAATCTTGATGCGAGGGTGTTTTGCAAAAAGATACCTTGACAATTTGCAGTTTCGCTGATTTGCACTTTGTTTGCGCACAGATAAGGATCTGTTGAACACTCTTTACGATGCGGATCATTTTAGAATTGCGCTCGGCCAGCTGTCGACGGCGAAGCGTTTGGTAGAAACGGTCTCTCGAGATTACGTCCGCCTCATCAAATATGCCCAGTCTTTGTTCCAGTGCAAGCAGCTGAAGCGAGCTGCCTTAGGCCGCATGGCCACCATCTGCAAGAGGTTGAAGGACCCACTGCTGTACTTGGAACAAGTGCGACAACATCTCGGTCGTTTACCATCAATCGATCCCAATACCAGGACGCTTCTTATCTGCGGATATCCCAACGTCGGGAAGTCGAGTTTCCTGAAGAGCATCACAAGGGCGGACGTCGATGTACAGCCGTACGCCTTCACAACCAAGAGCTTGTTTGTCGGCCATTTTGATTATAAGTATCTTCGATTCCAGGCGATCGACACCCCCGGTATCTTAGATCACCCTCTCGAAGAAATGAATACCATCGAGATGCAGTCGATCACGGCCATTGCGCACTTGAGATCTGCGATCCTCTACTTTATGGATTTGTCCGAGCAGTGTGGATATTCGGTGTCTGACCAGATTAAGCTATTCAACAGCATTAAACCGTTGTTTTCGAATAAACTGGTTTTCATCGTCGTGAACAAGATCGATGTGATGCGGCCTGAGGATCTGGATCCGGCAACTAAGGAGGAGCTGGACAAGCTGCTGACGATCAGCGGTGTTGAGATGCTTCAGCTCTCATGCACTACTACAGAGGGTGTAACGGCAGTCAAAAACGCCGCGTGTGACAGGTTGATTGCTGAAAGGGTGGCGCAGAAGCTGAAGACGGGGACTAACGGCTCCGGTACACCAAGTGGGAGACTTGGTGATGTTCTGGCGCGCATTCACGTTGCTCAGCCTTTGGGCGGCGTTCGCGAGACATTTATCCCAGAGGCTGTCCAGAACCTCAAGAAATACGATAAAAATGACCCAGAAAGACGGAAACTTGAACGGGATATCGAGGTTGAGAACGGTGGTGCTGGTGTGTATAACGTTGACTTGAAGAAGAATTACACACTTGCCGACAGCGACTGGAACCACGACAAGATTCCAGAAGTGTGGAACGGAAAGAACATCTATGACTTTGTGGACCCTGATATCGAAGAGAAACTCCGACAGCTGGAGGAAGAGGAGGAGAAATTGGAGGCAGAAGGATACTATGACTCAGATGAGAGTATCGAAGAGGCGGAGGATGCGGAGATCCGTATGAAGGCCGATCTAATCCGAGAGAAGAGAGTACTTTTGCGCAACGATGCCAAAATGCGAAAATCTCTCAAAAACCGTGCGCTCATCCCCCGAAGCGCCAAGGCCAAGAAGTTGTCCGAAATGGAAGCTCATCTCGATTCGATCGGCTACGACGCTACTGCATCATCCGCTCGTGCGCGGGAACAGCCTCGTGGTCGTACTACAACCCGCAGCGAGGCTGACTTCAATGAAGACGCGATGGACATCGATACAGCGGATGATCCTCGCCAGGCTGCCCTGCAAAGAGCAAAGAGTCGAGCCCGCAGCCAAGCGGCCACCAATCGTCTTGTGGATGGTGTCACTAGTACTACGGCTAGATCGAAGGCAGAGCGGTTAACGAAACTGGGCCAGAAGAAGATGAATCGGATGGCGAGACAAGGAGAAGCTGATCGTCATACTGTTGCTTCTCTGCCGAAACATTTGGTATGTTTTGTTCTCCTTTCATGAGTTGCTCTTTCTGGTGCTTCTACTAACTATATACTCCCTTTTTTGTGTAGTTCTCCGGTAAACGTACTGTCGGCAAAACGCAGCGACGTTAAGCTATTATTTCTTTTCCAGGTCAATGATGAAATGATACCGGGACTTTCCAAATGGTGGCGTTTGGTTGGCGTCTTTCTGATCTTTTTTGGGGCCATAAAGGATTGTATGCTTTTCTCTCATATGGGTTTTCAAAAGTTGATCCCAATGCAGCTCCCATATCCACATATTCTTTGGATTGGATTCTGCCAGTTTGCACATCTTAGTTACGTAATAATTCGAATAGCTAAAATACAA
This sequence comes from Coccidioides immitis RS, assembly GCF_000149335.2. Classification (NCBI taxonomy): domain Eukaryota; kingdom Fungi; phylum Ascomycota; class Eurotiomycetes; order Onygenales; family Onygenaceae; genus Coccidioides; species Coccidioides immitis. The sequence continues at coordinate 2,026,345 of NW_004504308.1, read as the reverse complement.
TATCATATCAAGCTATTCAAACGATACACGTGGAGCACCGGAAGTAAGATTTCGTAAGCTCAAAACAATGAACTGGATATTCTATATTGGTAGGCTTGGGCTGGACTGTTGTTTGCTACATATAGGTTCTAATGAGCGTCTTTGACGAGCCTGCTGATATCTTTCTGCATCTGTTCTACTACAGACGCCATCAATTCTGGCTCCACGATGCTCTCTTGCCAACAGAACATGAGAACTAAACGACCATCGCCGCCGGTGATAACAGAAAGATTCACCGCGCAAGCTGCCACGTTTGCACATTGGCTGAATACCATCTTGCCAATCCGAGGTCCATTCATCTCGCATACTTTATCGTCAGTCGATTTATTTTCGTCTAGTTTCAGACCTTGAGGTGATGAGGTAGGTTTAAAGCAGCCAAGGTTAGACACTTCAAAACTCGCATCCCTGTCCTTCCCGATCATACTGGTACATAAATCCCGGTGATAGTTGCTGACATATCTCAAAAGGGCGACCTGAGAATTTTTACCCCGGCGGCGGAGGAAGTGTTCGATGTTCTTCCTTGACCGTTGTACTTCGTTCCAGGGAAAGCCCGATCCTGATTCGGTGACGGCCGCGCGTGTATACATTTCTGAGAAATCCAGCACCCAGACACCCATCGAGTTGTCTGTGACAACATCTCTTGGGAGCCATCGCCTGGCGGATACGGCACCTGCGCAGTGCAGCTTTGTATATGTCCTTGGCAGGTAGGCGAATAAAGCACTTGCGAGAAGAGTCTGAAGCGCTGCAGTGATCGTTGTGCCGTGTTCTCGACAGAGCTGCTTCAGTATTGTGGTTGTCGACTCTGAAACGGTCATGATGCGCACTTTAGTCCTCAGCGGAAGTCTTATTTTCCCGCCTGTCCATAATCGAGGGTCACGCCTACACGGGAGTTTGGCGTCCAATCCTGCTTTTAGAAGGAAGGGAAGGGAGTACGGGAGCGGATGAAGTGATTCAAGGGCAGGAAGAAGTGGCGTTTCGGGTGGCTTCACGACCAGTTCTGGATGTTTGGATCCCCCAGAGGGAGCATCTGCTAGTGCCCGTAGCAAGGTTGCATGAAAGGCCTTTCCAGATGACCCGTCTCCAATTCCATGATGATAGACGAACACAGCCACAAAGTGCCGTTCGTCATGATAATCAGCTAGGATATACAGCCTCCAGAACGGCAGTCCTGGTGTAAAAGGAGTGTCGTGCTGCGATTGTAAGAATTGTTCTAATTTATGATCCCACGACTCGACGGGAAACTCTCCATCCTGATTGTCACCATCTGGAGCGAAACTGCAGCCCCAATCGTCGAAGAAAATTGACTTGGCCAAATCGATTTCAGGCAGGCGGACAAAGTACGGTTTGCTGGTGTCCTCATCCACGGGAACTGCGGATAGCGCAGGGTGCTCGTTGATCAGTGCCCTGGACGCATGATAGATACAATCTTTCAGCGGGTATTCGGGGGACTGTGGAAGCGTATATGCCGCCGAAACAGAAACATTGTGATAGAACCCTAGGTGATGACGAGTCGTGGAATATTTCTCCAGTAGACCTGCGAGCAGTCAGCTTGTAATGTCAATTTTGTAGGATACCGAGGACACTCGCCAACACGACGCAGCTTCTCAAGCTTATGCAATTGCACCGGGGGGCTTACAATGTCAGGCATTGTTGAAATGACTCTTCGCAATGAATGCGATTCAGCATCATTAAGTGATCATCGCGAAGGCCTTACACGGGCAACAGCGGACGAAGCGAGAGCTAGGCCGGCGTGCCGGATTACCATGGTTTCGATTAACGAATCCACATAACGGAGAACGCAGATTAATTCATGGAAGGTTTTTTTTCAGGCGCCGTCTCCATGTTGTATCTTCTCTCCGTAACACTTTTACCATGGTCATCGTCGCTCCAGTCGGCGGCCTCCCTTCGACGCAGGCGGAAGAGCTAGCGCACCGCTTCCGGACGGAGAGATCGCGGAAGGGCTTGGCGTTTGTGCTGCATGCGGCTGCCAAGTGCGCTAGTGCCGGTTAGGGTTAGGCGCATCGACGCCCCCGTCAGCTGGGCCCCATGTGATCTCATCCTCTCCCGTTCCACCGTCAACCTTGTAAGTTTCCCCAGTCGTCAGCTCCACCAGCCAACGACGCCCGTCTATTGCCGACGTCAGGCCTCCACGAGTCTTCCTCATCCTGTCCGCTCTGTCCACTGAGGAACCTTTCTCTTCTCATTCTACGTCGAAGAACACTCATTGCAGGATGAAGGTCTCCAGCGCTGCCGCGTTTCTTACTCTCCTCTTCTCCCCGGTCGCTCTGGCGGCGCCTTCTCTTGCCCTGTGGAAAGACCAGTCACCTATCCAGATTGACGATGACCTCTCGGTTCCTGGAGAAAATCCCTTAAGCTTCTGCTCTTCCCCCGCAACTGATATCCTGACCATCGAGCGTGTGGACCTGTTTCCAAATCCTCCACTTCCGTAAGTTTCCCCAAGGCCTGACTGATAGTCGTTGCGTTTACTTCTGGATGGGCTAACCTGCCGGACATAGAGGCAAGACTCTCACCATCAAGGCTAGCGGTACCTTCTCCAAGCAGGTCGACAGGGGCGCAAGGGTCCTGCTCCAGGTGAAATACGGCCTTATCCGATTGATCAACCAGACCGCAGATCTGTGTGATCAAATTGAGAACGTTGATCTCCACTGCCCTCTCGAGAAAGGAAAGATGACCTTCACCAAAAACATCGATCTTCCAAAGGAAATTCCACCAGTATGTGCATCCCTGTTCTGTTTGCTGTGCCAAATGTGGGAATGCTGACGAGTATATTAGGGCACATACACCGTCAATGCTGATGTTCTCACCAAGGACGATGAGAAAGTTACTTGTCTCCATGCTGCTGTTACCTTTGAATTTGGACGCTAGTTTGGGATTCGCCTCTGCTTCCCTTGCTCCGTCCGTCCTGCCTGCCTCGAGACCGGCTTCATCACAGTTCCACAATCTCCACACGACCTATAATCCTCTTGTAACGTCTGCCGACTTCACTATACCACACTCTATCTCACTTACCGCTATACCACCGGAAGACGCTTCTAGTTTCATGAATGATTAATGGCCAATGTGTTTTTTCACCATTCTACTCGGTGTCTTCTGTACCCTCCAGAGTTTGTTTTCCCCCACCTTTTTGCGTGATAATTAATGTATCGATGATACGCAGTGACGTGGCGCACTGGGTCTGTTTCTCGGTTCAATCATGATGATTTTAGCTTTCAGGTTCAAGCGATAATTTTTTCACTGCAAGACAAGCGATTATGTTTCTACACTTGCGTCATTGGATCCAGAACTAATAGAAGCCATATGGTTTATGAGTGTCTCCCTAGAAATACTTATACGTCATCAACCTAAATCACAACAATGCAAATACATAAGGTTGCAATATGTGTAGTGCATGCTTTCATGAGGGTATCCAATTGTAAATACACAGCGTGATTCCCAATTTCCTAAAAAAAAAGAGGGGGGAGCACAGGTTATGGCCGTATATCTCCCTGGACATTTGACGATTAGAAACCTCGGCCCCAAGAATCCAGCAGCGCCCATGTCAGCGTCAGTGGCGTAGCACCCAAGAGCACCGTGCTTCAACATCCCTGGGCCCTGAATCGAATATCCGTGCTAATTTCGTAACATCATTAGAATATAACGGGTAATATTTACTCTCCAAACAATCTCCTCACGCGCCGGAGCACACTGTCCTTCTCAGGGTCATAGGGATGGTCTTTGCTCGGGATTTCGAGTACCGCTGGGAATGCTTCCGTGAAGTTATCAACGCTGTTTCGTATCCGTTCCGCGATCTATACGTGGATTGTTGATGACCTTTAGTATATGTCGGAAAAGGGACGGGAACTCTTCTTTTCTCTCTTCAGCCCATGACATACATGCTGATTTATTAATAAAACACCAATGTCCTTTCGTTCTTGGGTGAAGTTGTGGAATGCTTTTTCAATGGCAGAGGTCTCGGTCTTCGAGTCTACGACGACGAAATTACGTTGGGAATCTGGAGGGTCGGTTACATGCTATTCAAAAGTCAGTCTTTTTTTTGTTTTGCCTCTTTCTTACGGAGTTGAACGGGGATTTCAAGGACAGAAGCTAACATACACCGATGCCGGCGAGTAATAGACCCGTGACGGAGCTGCGATTCGATTGGGCGGTAAGTATGTGATCTCGATTTTCAAGGTTTCGGAAGGCTTAAGCGTACTCTTCATCACCTATGACAGCGAGGAATTGGCGCTCCTGGAGAGGATCGGGTTAGCTAACATGCGTGTATTTTCCACAACGGCGGAAGTAAGGATGTATGGGTGTACCTTTGAGACACTGGGGCCTGAGGCCATGTTGGCAGGATATAGGGTGAAAATTAACAGAAGCCTAGCGTAGAATGCCAGAAGACGTATAAAGCAAGGTAAATAAAACAGTGTTATTCGCAATAACTCGGACTCGGCTCCCGCGGCCACAAAGGAGCAAGCTGGTTCTCTCCAAGGACGACCGCGGTCGGTGCAGTTTCATGGTGCAGGTGGGCGCTGGCGGTCCGTGCATAGTTATCTGACTAAGCACTGTGTTTGATTGTGGGCCAGAAAGCGGAACTTTGTTTGTTTACGTATCTTCCCGGTTTTCACTGGTGAGAAGAACCTGTCGCAAGGGATATGGCGCAGACGGCGTGTTAATCATGAAGGCGGCAGACCTGGGCGCATAAGAGCATTCTGGTGTCTTGCAGTATTGCCAATTTGGCGTCTCTTTCTTTCTTTCTCCCTTGGTGGAAGCTCCATCGAAAATTTTCCCTTCGTGATGCCCCGGCTAATCAGGCGACGACCGTTCCTCGAGCGACTGAAAGCATACCTCAACCCGCTCGACTTTCTGCTGTGGTTATCGGAAGAATTTGACTCGAATGACTGGGCGCAGTGGGAAAAGGAGTGGGCTATACCGTTAGGCGTTGGCATCAACTGTCTATTTCTGCTCGCGCGTGCGAACAGTCGCAGTCGTAGCCAGGCGTACGATGATGTTTTTGGAGAAAATGGCGGCATCAGCTGGTTGAATTGGTTGGTAAGAAACGGAGTCGACATCTTCACTTATTGCGTTTTGGCAAAGCTGCTGATACCTGGGGTCTGTTGACTGTTAGGCCTCGTTTATCGTGCACCTCCTCGCTCTTCTGTCGGTCTTGAACGCAGTATACACATTCAATCGAAAGCGGACTTATCGACTATTCGAGGCACCCATCGATAATGCTCCCGCAACTCCCTCTGCGCAGCGAGTCAAAGTGGCATCGTCTCCGCGCTCTTCGTCCCCATTGCGCCTCATTTCCAACGTGTTATCATCCGGTTCTGCAGAGAGCAGATCGCATCCCAGGCCAGAACGGGACGTCTGGCAAATCGGTGTCTGGGACCCTCATCCTTTGGCCATTAGGCTGTTCTGTCTGTTTAGCCCTGGGCACGTTCTTGTGTATTGGCTCTTTCTTCCCACCGCGCCGTCTGACCCCCGACCGAGCATGACTATTGTGACAACCATTTTCCTGGCCACCCTCTTCACGGTTCAGCTGTCCACCCTTTCATCTTCGTTCACGCAGCAGTCGAAGGACTCCATGTTGATACATAAAGAGGTTCTGAATGAATACGACATCAAGTATGTCCATCCACGGACACAGCCTTTGATGCGTGACGTTGCAACACAGTTCAACACCGCCGACTCGTACCAGCCTCATAAAGACGAGAAGTACAACAAAGTGGAGACGTACACACCGACTGTGATGCGTCACGGATTTAAAACTAATCCTAATCCCAATTATCTCCAACATATTGACCCCGAGTCGAAAGGTGTACAGGGTACCCCGCGCAGACAGTTATTTTCCACTCCCAGGACGTCTTTCTCTGGCTCAACGAAGGCTTCAAGCGTACAGACACCGAAGTATGGAATTGATTCTTCTCCACTGATATCGCAAAGCGCTCTTCGACAGCCACATTTCCGTCCAACGCCTAGTATGGGTGACGGCGGTAGCTTGGGTGTATATTCCCATGCGCAATCCCCATTGAAGAGAAATATACCGACAAATTTAGACCAACGCAGTGCACATCGCCGTGGTGATTATGAGAGTAGAGACCATGCCCAGAGTCCTGCGAGATTGCCCAGCAGTCCTCTGAAAAGATCCAGTGTTCCTGGGGGAATAAGCGCGTCTGCAGCCGCTCAAAGATGGGGTCACTTGGCTACTCCAAGTGGAAGAAGAGAAAGTGGCAGAGTTTGATGACATTTACCGTTTTATTCACTTGAACTATATTACATTATGGCCTTTTTTATGGCGTTCGTGTCCCTATGGTTGGCTCCTACAGTTGCATCTTTGGCGTTCTCATTCTCGATATATTTCTTGATTTGAAGGATTATTATTATTCATCTGAGATGAATCATGAGCTTTTACATGTATATTTCCCAGTGAGATATGGCATAACAACAACGGAAAAATCATTGTACGCTACGTTGCTTGCTGTTTTGCCGTTGAACTTCTATCGTATTGATGCTATGGGCGAAGATGCGCCTTCCTGGCTACACCGAACAACCGATGGCAATTGCGCCTCCTGGAAAAAATTTTCTTTTTCTATATCTACGTGCACGGTCTCCATCGCTGTTGAGCTTCTCTGCTGCTGCTGGCAACGTTCGTCCCTCAAGGGTGCCACCAGCCCTGTTCCTCGCTTTGAGAGGCCTGCGTTCGTTTCAAGGATTCATTGAATTGATATTGCTACACGTATTGTTACTATTTTCAGGCCTTTTTTTTTTCGAAAATATGAGTCATGTCGCCAGCGATTGCCGAGATGTCAAGTTCGAGCACCTCTTCCTCTCCACGCATTTCTCACCAGAATCCGCCAACTAAACACCACCGCGAGAGCAAAGGGCGTCCTTCTTGGACAAGACGTGTTAAGAGTTCGTTGTTCTATGGATCCGAGTCGAGAGACAAACCCGGGTTAAACGGTCGCGGAGAGCATGGACCACCGGACCCTGCTAGCCCTAATAGGAGCTACCTTCTAAAGCTCAGGGGCCGCAAAAGGAAGGGAAAAAAAGGTGGTATCGGAGAGGCCGGGCAGATCAACTCACGGGAGACCACCAGTGACGTGGAAACAGTAAGGAGGCTGAAGGATGAGACGCTATTTGATACGTATAATCCTCCAAATATCACTGCAAGCTCTTGGGCAGATCAAAACGGACATAAACGCACTGTTAGTCGCGATGATTATTTAACCGCTCGCGGTGCAAATCCAAGAACCGGCGTCATTAGCCCGAGCATTACCACCTGCAGTAGCCATTCCGATACTTCTGGTTCGCTGGAGGAACTGGTCGACCAAAAAGACCAAAAAAAGAACAAAAAATGGCGTCTAAAGGGTGATCAGTGGATAAGTCTCGATAGAAACGAGGAGACACCACTCCCTTCTCCAGGTGCTGGAAATCTCGATGCAGACCGGGTAGTCAATATCGAAGATAGAGCACGGTCTTACGTTCGCAGATTACACCAAAGCGGTGTTCCGCACTCTCAAGTTGAGGACCGATTTGTCGTCAATATGCCGTCTGCTAGGGAACCCTGCCCGCCGACCATGACGACTCAGCAGATCTGGGAGTTTCAGAAGGCAATCGACAAAATTTACAAGAACGGAGAAACATTTCCGGATCATAATCCCCCTTTAGAGCCTGTCCGAAATAGTTCGGGTACACCGCCCAAATCGTTGTCAAGTCGAGACTATAGCAAAGACCGGCTAGGAGGTGTGACTGGACACGCAGCAAGGTGTGCTTCCATCCAAGAACCTATAGATATTACCCGCCACCCAGCTCTGCCTTCTGAACAGAGGCATTTTTTAGGGAGCATCGGGGCGAAGGGCGCAGAGAGAAGAAAATCAGGCGACCTCGCTGCCCCATCGTCACGGATGATGACGGCTACATCGTTGAAAGGGTGGCGGAACCAAGAAGCTTCCTCGGCAAAAAACAATATTCAAATGGGAGGTGTAGAACCTGCTCAGGGCCTGCATTCCAGAATGTGCTCGAGCGGTCTTTTGGACTGGAGAGACCACAAGAGCCTTACGATCTTATGTCCCAAGGCCAGTTTCCAGGAGGCTGCATCCACTATCACTACCACTATGACCAACATTACCCCTCACATGACCGGACTCCATGGCGCAATCACGAGTCCAAACCAAAAAGGAGATCCAAATCCCGCCGAAAAGACAGAACTGCGTTCTGCATCTGCCTACCTCTCCTCTCAAAAGAAACCCGCCGAAGGGCCGGCCGCCGCCGGCTACCAAAATCATACAGTAATTACGCGCAATCCCGTGGACCAGGCCAAGGGTATGGGTACGGATGGGCCTATCCCTAGGGCGGCGGTCTGCAGCCGTGATATTACATCGTACAGCATGCACTGCGCTTGTGCTTGTGCATCCTTCTGCCTCCGTATGATTCTTCACTGTATTATGAATATCCTTCTATCCTGCTTCCAGATCTCCTTGGAAACATGCGAGCATTTTCTCTCCAACCCCAAGCATCTCGAAGGGAAAACTGTTGCAAAAGAAGTGTTGTCGAATGCGAGGTATCAGTGTACTAGCTTCATTACACTCGCTTTGGTGGCATATGTAACGAGCCGTTTTATTTGTATCTTTATATTCGGGCTTCAAAATAGCTGGGTCGTGAAACTGATCATGCAGGACGGTATGTACATGAGCAGTCTGCTTTTGCTACATAGGTGGATGTCCAAGCCCGACCGAAGTACCCTAATCAACCTCTGAAGTCATTTAATCCGTTTGGATAGATGTGCTCTTCAGCTCAAGGTGCCTGTTGATAAATACGAAAAGTCATACTGAATACAACTCTGCTTCTGGTCATTCCATGTCCACATTGATGCTAGATTTGTCCTTTCTCTTCAAAAGCAATTGTTGAAGCTTGGATCGAAGAGATGCCCTGTAGTTACAAGAACAAGGAAATCACAGTATCCGAAGTAGAAAAAAAGGAAAAAGGGAAAAAAGTCATGACAGCAGCCGAGAAGGAAAAACATTAAGAAAAAAGAAAACGTAGAAAGTCTATTAGAAAGGGGGAAAACAAGGTCAATGCCCAAAAGTCGTTCCAGATCGCCAATGCTCAGTCAATAATCGTGTTGAAGATTTCATTTTGTCATCATTCGCCCCTCCAAAGGTATATCCATCTATTCATTTTAATATGTTAAAAGAAAAAAAAAAAGGCCTCCCCCCTTTTAGAATTAAGTTATCACGGTCTTATTTTGTTGAAAATTAAATTGAAGTGTTGAAAATTTCATGACCGGCCTTCCTGTTGTTTTCATCTCCGGGGTTGTATGTAGAATCAGTTTTTTGCCAACTTTCTCCTTGTTTTGAGAACACTGCCCTTGGTTCGGTTTCGAGAATGAGAGAAATCCCTTGAACACCATGCCGTTGTTAAGTGTGTATCTCGTTTTTTTGTGTTTCTGTACTCGTGGAATATGTGAGAAGAATGGTGGTTGTGGGCATCGAAGGTTCCTTGACCCAGAGGATTTGGAATGGGGTGAAGGGGTAATACAGAACGCCGCGGGACTCGATCGTAAGTCCAAAAATCAGTTCGAGGTTCCATTGGTACCGACTAAGATGTCTTTGGTCTGAGCAGCATCGCCATTCTGCCGCTCTGGATTGGTGTTGGCTGGTTGCGAGGTTGATTCCTCGATGCCGGTAGCTTCCACATCAAGATCCTTCACCACGATATCATTGAAGAGATTGAAGATGTCGTGCGTTTTGTGGAAATCATTGTTGACTACATGCTGTTAGAATTTGAGTGCGTTTAAAAAGTAGGTTCAGCCCATCTTACCGATGTTAACAAGGTACCACTCATCCATGACACGTTGGATAAGCTGCCTGCTGGGGCTACGAGCGTCGTGGCATTTTGCCCAATCATCTCCCAATCGAAATGCCTCGTCTTTCCATGCCAAAAAGCTGACTGTTTCAACAATCGTGGGTTGAATAACCTCTTTAGATGCGAAAATACCCCAAGTCACTGCATTGGGACTATCGCTGGTGTTAGTTTTCAATTCGCCATTTTTGTTAATAGCGTAGTATGTAAGATCGGGGTTCTTCTCAATACGACGGATTACTTCCCCGATCACTTCTGGAGGTATGAGCAGTTCGAGGTATGCTTTCTGATATACGTAACCGTTTTTCGGTCCCCATCCGTAGACCGGGTGGGAAGAGGACATGCCATTAACAGCTGGCTGAGAGTTAATGGTCAGGAACCCTCGATTGTTTAAATCAATCAGGTCGTGTTTGATGTCGTCGGTTTCCTCTGTTATAGGACTCTCGCTCCAGGGAAGTCTGTCGAGGCCACCCTCAAGGAATCGTATAAAGATTGCCGATAGGTCTTTGATGGACTTTGGTTCTCCCCAGAGTTTAATGTTCTGCTCGTTAGTACCCTTGAGGCCTATGCCGTAGACATCGAGTTCACCGAAGGCGGGAGAGCGAGAATCAGTCCAGCGACCGTTGGGGAATTCATCCCAAGTCTGTGTACGAGCAACGTATGACTGATGCCTGTGTCTCCAGAAGATTGGGCGAACGTCTTCGTCTCTTCGTCCAAGACCGAGGGATTGTCGCCATGGCAGAGGCTTTTGAAGAGGAGTCTCATACGATGGGATCAACTTAAGCTCCTCAAGGACCATTTTCGTAGCTTGAGCCAGATTCATAGTGTAACTAAGTTTTCAAGTGTTAGTGAGGAGGGAAAAGTTTTCGTTAACAATGTAACACCGGATAACTTACAAGTGCAAATGGCGAATCCCCGAGTCAAGAATCTTCTGGCACATATTGGCGACGAGCTTTTTGCCGATTTGCTTCACAGCGGCGTCGTCGTTCTTGACAGGTTCCAAGGCCTCCATCCATGATTCCGGGACCTTACACTTCACCCAGTTCGACCTTCTCAAGAAGGAGGCATAAGTAGATATAGGCATGATCCCAGGAAGGATTGGAACTTGAATTCCGTTTTCACGACACCTTTTCACCCAGTCAAGGAAGATATCAACGTCGTAGAACATCTGAGTAATTATGAACGTTCCGCCAGCATCGACTTTCTCCTTCAGATGCTTCATCAAAGTCTCCGGGTCTTCTTCATCCTCGCAACCCTCCGGATAGCCTGCGACTCCGATGTCAAAGTGGTTGCCATATTTCTCCCGAATGTACTTGACGAGATCCTTTGCATACCGGAACCCACCTTCTGTGGGAGCCCATGATTCTTTTTCTCGGGGAGGATCGCCACGGAGCGCTAAGATGTTGGTACAGCCGGCCTTGTGGGCACACTGTAGGGCCCAATCGACTTTTTCTCGCGGCATATCGGTGCAGGTAAGGTGCATACATGTTTCAAGGCCGTAGACCGACTGGGCGACGTTGACCATTTCGCATGTTAAATCCGACAGTCGACCTCCAGCACCCCACGTTATATCTATGAAAGCAGGACCCAGTCCGTGCATGCGATCCATACGATCGTAAAGATTCTGCACACCTTGCGCGGTCTTGGGTGGGAAAAACTCAAACGAAATACTCGGGCGCCCGGAGGCCTCCGAATGGGCCAGCTTCTCCTTGACGTGCATCCTGGGGTATCTAATAGGAAACCAAGATCGAGTCAGAAATGAAAAATTCAAAAGGCACAGCGAAATAGAAGGGGAGAGAGAGCTCAAGGCACTCAAGAAGATGCTACCAAGGGTGGTGGAGTTCGCATTGCAGGGAAATGCACAACTGTCACCCGCTCTTCACTCTCGCCCCGCATTCACGACGCCAGACAGCCAGACGGGAGAAGACAGGACCGGGAACATACCTTTCCACTCCAATGACACAGGTTCAAAGAGCCAATCGACGCTTGAGACGTTTGAACGAAAACTGCAAATGTTCACTCAAGCGGATAATCGGTTGCTTTTCCCAGTTACACTTGCTCACAGCACACTTCAACCAAGGTATCTCTTGCGGGCCCACCTGTCTGCTAGCTCCCGCAACATGTACAACAGATCAGCAGGCAGAGAAGATTACAAGAAACGGCCTCAGGGGATTTTCGGTAAAAGAGCAGGAGTTAGCAGCAAGAAATGAGCGGTCGGTGGTCCGTACGCTCTCAATGGGCTTTGTTGGCTCGAGCACCTGGATGCTGGGGCAGCAGGGTCCGAAAGCGCTGGAGTGCACTGTTAGAGATGTAGTTCAATTCAATCGCCGGTGGCTGTATGCTGCAGAGAAAGGGCTGGGAAGACTTACAGAGAAGAGAAGAAGTTGCAGTCTCGACGGAAGCGGAGCTCTGGCTGGAGATGTGCAAAGGTGAAAGGAGAGTTTTGGGCGGGCGGAAACGCAAACTTGAGTTCCTCAGCGCTCCGTAGGCGGGTCGGCTTCTGCTCAAAGTCTCCGGCAGCAAACCGCGGCGACCAGTTCCGGTCTCAGCATCACGGTCTCAAAAATCCGTCATTGACCCCGAGATAGAGTTAATACATCTGTCGTTGGCTACAGACAGCTATTTGGGGGCGGCCCTGGGTTCCAAAACTATCTAACCAACTAACTACATTATCTGTCATGCAGCGACAAAAAAAAAAAAAAAAAAACAAGCAGCCTGTGCACGCCTGCGTGACAGGAGAGAGCTGCCGTTGAGTCCAGCTGATTCATACATACGGACAACTCACTCGCACATCCAATCTCTTGGGTTTTGAGGCCTGTCTCTTTGTTCAATCCGTGCACACATTCAGGAAGTGATCCACTCCCCGGATCATAACCAGGCACAGGGGTTGTGACCAGTGGCAGCAAAGGCCAAGGGAACGCTATGACAACAACAGCTGGCGCTACTCCTTCACCGTCCTTGCACTCATGCTCCCCATAGCGCCGTTCCCGCGATACGAAGGCCAGCGCGACAGATAACGGTGGCGAGCTACTCCGGACTCCGTACATAGTCTCACCAGGCCCCAGCGGTGGCCGATCCTTAGCTGGTGGCCATCCCGATCCGTTCGGTGTTTGGATCTCCGAAGACATATACGGAGTATCTTGCGGCGGGCAAGTTAAGCCGCCCGAGAATGGGCATTTGACGCACCAGGTCGGGTCCCTATCAGAGACCCAGATAACTAATAAATTAGCTCACAGTTAATTATCCTTGGACTGTGCCGGCTGCGTCGTCAGCTTCTGCGCTTGATCGGACCCCCTTCATTCGCGGATGATCGGCGCCAGTCAATTGCCGGCGGGAACTGTTAACTAGGCAAATGCCCCAGAATTCTTGGTAAAGACACAAATTTGTACTGTTCAATTGCAGATAATGTGAACCAATATAAGATCAGCTTCACAACTTGTAGTTTTGAGGTTTCATTCACTCTGCAGCTCAGCATACGCTCTCCGATACCATCGAGGAAGCCATTGGATAACGGTCTGGAGATTATCATGCCTCAACCCAGCCATCTGATCATTCCCTGGGCGTGCAGATGAAGCTTTTCAACGGCTAAACGACGCCAATATAATTACCAGACCATGGCGATCAACCAGGAAGCATTGTTCGACGTCGATCCAGAAGCGCCGGGCGTGAGTAGTGCCCTAGTGTCACTCATTCCCTGATCGAATTGCATCGACATGCGCGGAAACTAAATGGGAAAACAATGTACAGCCCCGGCCTCAAGAGCCTCGAGCAAAGCTGAAGCAGCAGAGATGGCCGCCAAGCGTCGAGGGGTGGAGCGAGCCAAACTTCAGGGCGACATCACCGAGCCGGCCAGAAGCGTATCAACAACCTCTGTAGTCCACGGCTGAGACGAATCTCGGAAGCAAAGAAGCCCGGAATTGAAGAATTCCAGGAGGAACCGTCTCTGTAAGACCGCCCGGAGCATTTACCGTCTCTCGTGGTACAGATCACTAACACATCCTCAATCCTAGACCCCGCCATACCCCTCGCCGCGAAAGCGCAGACACGAGCCAGGAAAAAAAAAAAAAAAAAAAGAAAAAAAAGAAAAAAAGGACCCTACCCCCGAATAAATCTAACAATCCCATTGCACATACCCAACCATCCCTAAGAAAATCGCAAGTTCCAAAAATGAGCGCCTCTCCTGACTACAAAACCAACCTCCTCTCCCATCTGATCTCCAACAAAGTCCTCTCCTTCGGCTCCTACACCCTCAAATCCGGCCGCAACTCCCCCTACTTCTTCACCACCACCCTCCTGCACACTGCGCCTCTCCTACACGCAACCGCATCCGCCTGTGCCAGTGTCCTCTCCTCCCCTCCGTTCGTAACCACCTCTACCCCCGATGGCACCCCGCGCCCAAACTTCGACATCATCTTTGGCCCCGCTTACAAGGGCATCCCGCTCTGCACCGCCGTCCTGAACGAGCTGGGCGTCCGCGACACAACCGGCGCATGGAACAACATCAGCTACTCGTTCAACCGGAAAGAAGCCAAGGCTCACGGCGAAGGTGGGAACATAGTCGGTGCCCCACTGAAGGGAAAGAAAATTGTCATAATTGACGATGTCATCACAGCCGGCACAGCACTGAGAGAGGCTGTCGGCATCATTGAGAAGGAAGGCGGCACAGTTGTGGGCGTCTTGGTGCTCTTGGACAGAGAAGAGCGGGTGAACGACAACGAGAAGAAAAGCGCTGTTGGTTGCGCTCAGAGGGACCTGGGAGAAAATGTGCCTGTGAAAGCGGTGCTGAGTTTAAGTGATATTATCGAAAAGCTTGGAAATGACATTGGCGAGGAGAATCTAAAACGGTTGAAGGAGTATCGGGCGCAATACGGCGCCGAAGAATGAAAATTTTGCTTACAGCTTACGAAACGTGTATTCACCGAAGAAAAAGACATTCATCGAATCATAATAGACAAAACATCCTTCAATTCACGATGCTCGCGTTGCCAGCGTCCTTGGCCATCTGCAGGTCAGACTAGCCAAGATACAACACTCCCTTTGGAACTCGGGTGACACTTTCATTACTACATTGACAAAGACATAACGCAATAACAAAAGCGCAAAACTGACAGCCATGGCCAAAACTCCTTATAAATCCGGCTGATTTTCAAAAGTGGACTAAGAAAACGCAAAACATCATGCACGTCAGATACCCAGGTGGGTTATCCTCATGACTTGCTATCTGACAAAGAAGGTTCCAGTTTCACGGTTTACTTAGCTGCTCTGTACGGAAAAACAAAAAGAAGCCCACCCTATGTCCCAAGAATCAGTGCACTGTGTTCCGCAAAAGGAAGAGGTCGTAACTTACGGAATAGCAAGCTGTAATAGTAGCGTGATCCAAAACCAAGGAGTCAGAATAGCATTCGCTCCACCTGAAATGTCAGGATGCACATTTCCAGGACCGATGTTATTGGGAGAAATAGCACGGCCTAGCATGGTTGCCACCGATCCAAACATCTGCGCTGCCAGGAGTGTGAAGCATATATGGACCCGGGTTAATGTTTGCAGAAGAGTTGTTCCAAAGCCAATGCCTTGCGCAGAATCTAATACCCCGAGCCATAGCCATAAGGCTCGGGAAACAAGAGCGCCTGTTGTGTAGCTTCCTGCCCATGGGATGAATTGGCCAATATTACTTGTTGCCCACCATATCTGCGCCCATCTTGGCGCGCCTTGAAAGATATCAGTTATGAAGGCAACAGCGAATCAAAGAGCGTGAACTCACCAAGCCCAACTGCAAATACTGGTAATGCCCAAGTATGGTTTTTGGACATTTTTCTTAAAAGAGCTGATCTGCGTCGTCAGTCAAGGTCCCCAGAATCTAGCCCACAAGATATAGATACCAAGCATCGTAAACCAAACAAACACGAAAAACACAAAGATAAGCAATAGGACTTGCCACGATTCCGTATGTTTGGAGCTCCAGAGGACTATAATACTTTCGTTAATCAGCCGAACATAATTGACCACGCAATGGCATCCGGGGGTCGACGAGACTCACACCACCAATTGCGACCATAAGGCGGACTGAGAAAGAAGTTCTGTATGACCACAGAGGCAAAAAACCATACGATAATATTGCGGCGGAAGACAGAAGTGTAAAACGAGGGAATTTTCCCGCTACGGCCCCGGTAGCAGTCTGGAAGCCCAAGATAAACAATGACCCCGATGGCACCCAGCACACAAGCAACAGGAAATACGATGGACCTCATCGCTTCGGTGTTAGTTCTAGTCCCACTACAATTCGGAATAAAGGGACTACATAGTTAATACTTACTGGATTTGCCATGAACCCAATCTCTCGGTCTGATTCATCCCTTCAGCCATACTCTTCGACAACTTTGAAACCCAGTACCACAAGGCAACCACAAATATTTGTTGTGTGCCTTGAATAATGCAAGCTCTAAACACCCAGTCTCTCACTTGGCTACCTGCTTCATCATTGAAATTCAAGGCAAAGAAGACAGATCCGCTCGCTGAAGCGAATGAATATACACCAGCAGCAATATTCTGAAGCAAACGTCCTTTGGCATACCAAATCTGGGCAAAGCCGACAACAAGAAAGGCAAAACTATATGCCGCAAACGGACTAGAGAGCGTAGTAGCTAGCTCGAATTTTCGAAACATCAACCACCACAAAATAGAGCCGAGAAGATATATCGATGCAATAGCGTATAGCTTCTTGGCTGCTTCACCAATCTCTCCAGTGAGGAGCATTATCTGGTAAGAGTTTACCGCAATTATCTGCCCGAAGGCAAGGAAGAAGGAATAAACAGGCCAATAGCCAACACGATACAGCATCATTCGCTTAAGACCAGTTGCGGACTTGCCGCCTTTACTATCCTCGATGCTGCCAGATTCTAAATCTTCGCTAAGTGCAGGTGGAAGAGTCAGAAGATCTTCCACGGTAGATTTCTCTAACGGAATGGTATCCTTTGCTCTACCCAAGAAGGCGTTGCTGAGTTTCTTATACCACTGTCGTTGGCTCTTGACTATGAACTCCTCGATACACAAGGACTTCATGGAGTTGTTCCCATTCAAAAGTTCGAGTTTCATCATAAATTCTTCCGTAAATTTGCCGTTTTGATCGTCGAAGCTAGGATCCACATTTTGCAAGCAGAAATCCGTTCTGTTTCCCACAAGCCATTCTAGGGAAACGGTATGGCCACTGCGTAGTCCTACAAGTCGATCACTGGGAGGAAAGACGGGATGCAGAGAATTTAACAAATCAGCCTCTGGGTGGTCGGTATTTTGGAAGTCGCTTTGAGTTCTGCGCCTTTGGTCCTTCGGATTCTGAGCCTTGGGAGTAGTCGGATTACGATATCTCTCATGGATCCTCATGGCATTGATGTGTAACATATCGAGCCTTTCCACCCATTGTGAGACCGGGAACCTCTGCGTTATTGATCTAGCGCGTATTTTAGCATGGACTTCCGGCCTCGCCCTTAGCGCCTGATTGATGGCTCGCTCAAACTGATGTAGCAAGTGACGAGTTGCAGTAGATTCAACCGAATACCACCATCCTGGCATTTTGCCGAGCCCCCCGACTTTAGCGCCTATTCCAATGACGCCTTTGCGACCAAATTCGACGGCTACCAGGCCGAAAGGCTCATCCCTTGATGGTATCAATACGAAATCAGCCCCTTCCCGCACGCAATTGGGAAAAACTGTGAACTTCGGTCTTGAATATACTCGGGTTGGATACATCTCCATAAGCTTGTGGAGCTTTAACGCGGCGAATCTCCCATAAAAATCAATAATTGGCCCCATACAAATAAGCTGCACGTCCTGTCGAGTCTCGAGAAGATGGGGAAAGACGTCCGCAATAAGGTCAATTCCTTTTTGGTCCGACCACCTTCCGACAAAGACAAACAGATGGGCGTTGGGGTCCTGGTCAAGACCAGCCCATTTTTGTGACTCCCTCTTCAATTGAGCTTTTATGCTCTCAAATCGAGGGTCAAGTTCGACCACTTCATTATCATCTTGAGGGTCTGGGTTGGGTAATTTGCCCACGGCCTTCAGCCCCCAAAAGATGGGATATCTTTTATAAGACCTTTCGGCATATTTTTCGGACACGCCAACTATCCCAAAACCGCCTTGGTGAATCCGTAAATAGCTCGCAGCAGCGTGCAGTAAATTGAACACCTCCCCAAATTGAATATAACGTCGTGTAATATCCTCGGAAATATTGAACACACTACACAACTCTGTCATATCATCATCACTGCGAATTTGCCAGCGGCCCTGAAACTCGGCGTTGTGGAGGGATAGGCACACTGGTACAGTCTTTGGGAGTATGTATAGAGGAGCAAGCGCGCCGTGATAATCGTTGATGTGGTATATATCAATTTGAAATCTCCGCATAATTTGCGCAATGCATTGGTTCCAAATAGAGTAATATATAGCACTCTCAAGATCGTCCATCCGAGGGGGATAGGGGTCATTCTTCTTTTGCTTCCGAAATATCGGGGCATCCAGGAGTATATATGTGATATTTTTCATGATGTGGTATTGGACGCCGACAATGCAATCCTTGCCGAGCGACTTCACAATCATCGGTTGCGCTTTTTGGTCAATCGGATAGCTTACATCTTCGACGCAGGGAACGACCCAGACCAAATTCACATGTCCCAGGCGATGTCCCATCAATTGCGCCATTACTCCAAGTCCGCCGATCTTTATCTTGATTTCCCAGTCCATAATGTCATATTCCATTGTGGCAATAAGGACAGTACGTCGAGTGTTGGCGGAGAAACCGAGCTCCTTGCTTCTTGGGAAAAGGTTGCACTTGTCCGCCAATGTTCTCAGCAGCCCAGAGCTTTCATAGTCATTGCTTCCGGGCAGAAGCAAGAGCCCTTGTCCACCCCCCACGCTGCCTTTGTTGTTGAATGTAATCCGGCAAAAGTAGCATTTGAAGGCATACAGGCTACCCCCGGCGGTTGCAAGAGGTAGTATCAGCAAGAGGAAAAATAGAGCCATCTGCTGGTACATTGATCCACGCGGAACCAATTCGAAATAGAGTGTCCCATCGTCCAATAAAAATTCCCAAGATAAGTATGGTGAAGGGGGGTGTTCGGTTATATTTACGAGGGCGTTCTTCAACGACGAAGGTGGAAGGCGGTCCAAGACAGAATTGCCGTCAGAATCGCCGAAAACGTACGTCTTATCGGGGTTACCATCTGCATTCATACCCCAGACGTTCACCTGAGCCAAGGCCGGCCACTCGGTCATAAAACGAATGGCCCATTGTCCGTTATCGTTGAACTGCATCTGGTTGCGAACGCCGGCATCATAGCCATACTGATTGTATGGACCGTTCCAAAAGAGATGAGGAAATCTTCGTGGATGGTCACTTTCCCAGTCAACATCGCCGTGTTGCATATGGCTACTGCTCCCTACCATGCGGTTCCAGTATTCGACAATCACATGCTCTCCAATCCACTGCTGCTTCTTGGTTCCAGACCATCCTTGCTTATTCAATGTATCGTTTCCACCTTTATAAGGCAGCCAGTCTGACCAAGTCGAGCCCCAATTAGTGGAATATCGGTAAGAGTCTGCACCAGCAGCGTGGTGAGCCACATACAGGTGACCCTTCTCATTCCTATGTAACAAAGTGCGTGAATAATTTGCGGCACGAGTGAACACCATCGGGTTATTCGCTTGTCCAATACGAAAGAGAAATCGGTCCACGTTATCAGTACTCTGTTTCCCATCTTTTGCTCTTGGATTGTCGAACTGCAACTGATGAATGCCGTTGTATACCCTGGTAAGATTCGCTGACCACTTCCAGGTTCCGGGTATTTCGCCGGGAAATTTTGTCCTTTCGGGCTCAAAAGAGGTGCATTGAACACTGGCAGAATCAACCAGAGGTATTTTGTTGCTGTGTGTTGTTGAGTTGAGCGACAAACTCTGAGTAACACTGCTGCAATCCATGTCGTCTGAGAAATGGACCTCCAAAAGCACGGTTTCATATAAATCGGCGTCAACTTTTGATTCTAAACGAGCATCATGGCCGGGAAAGAACTTCGTGATCATGGGCTTTGGTCGGATAAACTTCGCTTTAGGAACATAAGCCCTAAAATCCCAGGGATCCATTCGCAGAGTCTCAAGGCATCCATTGAGAGCTGTTGATCCTTCTATTCCAAGTTTCACAGGGCCGGGTTGCAAAGTATGCTCATCGTAAGGATAGAATAAATTCTTCACTGTAGCGCCCGAGCCAAAAACGGAGATAAGGGCTTTGGCTTTGTTCTCGCAATCAAAATGATACTCGACAGTTTGATTATCGTTCTGATAGACAAGCCATACAGGCAGGTTCTCACCCTCCAAATCCTGCACGCCATCAAGCCGACCACGAAAAACTGACCACATGCCAATCTCGGTTGCGACCCCATTAGAACCGGGAAAAATTATTGTCCTAGTCAAATTTGACAATTGTTGGAGATAGAAGCCGTCGTTTAGGGTAGGGTAATTTTCTCGCATTTGGAACATGGCCTTTAGGATGTTTCTCACAGGGTGAGATGGATCCCTATGATCATAGCTAACAGCATCATCGTGGCAGCCATCAATAGCAGGTCCAAGTGGCCACTGATAGTACTGGGAAGAGCCCAAGCTGTAACATCCATGGGTTTGCCAAGCTATTGAGGAGGACATTGGTTGCCGGCCAAAAATGTAATTCTGCGCTGAACTGTCGAGGATATAAAATGCTTGTTCTTCACCCCAGAGAACTAAGGGAATACCAGGAAGGTGCAATGTGATAATATATAGGGCCATGAGTGATCTTTGGGTGTCTTGTTGAAGAGAGGGCCAGCGAAAAACATCTTGGTTTGTTGCACCAAACATATGCCGTGGATCAAGCTCACCGGTATTCGTGTTAATGAAGTCGTTGGTGAGAAGCATTTCGTTCCAAGCCTCGACCCAATTGAGGGAAGTATCGAAGCCGGCCTCCAAGTTACCATCCATTCCCAGAAACCTGGTCAAACTGCGATAGATAGAGTAGTGAAAAGCACCAGCATCCAAAGCAGATTTACCCTTCTTCCGAATGAAGTAGGTGTCGTTGTCGTAAGTCAGCCGAACCGCATCTTTCAAGCTGCTTGGTCGCATGTCTGTCTGTCGCCCACGGCCAATATAGATGGCACCAAATGTATTTCCACCAGTTATCTCTCCTGGAAGGAAGAAGTTTGTTTTTCCAACCTTCCTGGCACAAGCACGGTATGCCGAGCTTATATCGCCTAATGCATCTATCGTAGCTTGAGTGGCCTTGTCATATCGAATGCCGTCGATATCAAGCTGTGTAATAATCAGGCAAGAGTGTCTGATGAGCTTTTCTCTAACTGACGGCAGCCACTCGCGCAGACGATCTTGGACTGAAGCGAACTTGGCAAGCTGTCGCTGCCAATCTGGATAAACACCGAATGCTTCAACGTCTCCATATTGATCGAATTCACTATCATAACAGCCCCTGAGCCCAGTTTCCGATGGTTCTAGTTGATACCCGCTCTCATCCCAAAATCTCGGGTAGTCACAGGTTTCATTATACGAGTTACCAGGGTGGAAATCAAGATATCTCCTTTTGGATTTCCAAACAACTTTATGTTCTGCGCGCTCGAAGGGCGTAGTTGTGTTTAGATAACCTTCGAAGCCCAAAAGGTCTCCGAGCCTATGCATAAATTAGTATGAGTTTCAAGAGTAAAAGGAAATCAAATGTAAGAAAATGCGTGCATACGTTGCTAGAGTACTGTCCATGACGATGTACATGCCTCTTTTATGTATCTCTGTGACCGCATACCGCCACATCTCTATGTCTCCGAAGTGACGATCAAGGAGCGTTGTATCGAGGGGAGAATATCCATCCGCACCCCATGGTTCGTTAATCAAAATTGTCCCAGCTATATATATGCCCTGTAGATACGGCGAATGTTAGCTGCCTTGCTCAGCCAATAAAGAATCTCAGGCCTTACCTTAATTCCCATACCACTAATATAATCCAAAGAATCAACCAACCCCAGAACATCTCCCCCATGGCGCATCTGGTTTGAATTAATATCCCGCTCAAAACTTGTACCGTTAGCATTATCATTGGCCGGGTCACCATTCACGAATCTATCGACGAAGAGGGTATAGAATGGGAATCTCCAGTTGTCAGGCGAAGGGAAGTAGTCGTGATCCGGCCACTGGCCCCAATATTCCGCCGGATGCGCAGCACTCTTGTTTTCGTTGAGATTGTATCCAACCTCGTTAGGATCGTAGGGCCAACATCCTGCGAACGTAGCCAATACAAGGATCGATACAATCACTGCCCTCGCCGGCATCCCGCAGGTGATACGGGTGTGAGTTTGCTTCATGTGTTCGACATCTGAGCTCGGAAGCGAATCCAGGAGGAATTTTCAAAGTCAGGGGACGTAGATATGTCGAGAGATGAGACGGCCCTTACGAATGTAGCCGGGAAAACTCTCCTGCCACCGTGTTGCCGGGGAGTCCGATGGCTCGTCAAGGGAAAGAGCAATTCGACCCATTTGCAAGCGAGCACAGGCGAGGCCGTCTCCAGCGAAGAGGCGAAACAAGAAGCCTTCGATTAAGTGTCCATTCAAGCATCCTCTGCCCTGGTTGTAGCACACGGGTTCCTCCCAGGCAGTCTGTTCGGAATTGGACTCGCTGCATCGCTATGAACACATTACCGAGTCATTCGACCTCACTAATGGGAGAAGGAGTCGAGCCCCCGGGAACATTCCCTTTGCACCAGGCCACATATCTAGGCACCAGGTAGGAGAGATGGTAGAGGGGGTCAATACCGTTGGCCCAACGGGGTTCACGTATTGCCTGGATGGCGACAGCCCAGCCCGGACAATGTCATTAAAAGTGGGACGCGTCTCCTAGCAGCGCAGATATGCGACAATGGCAGGATGCACATCTTTAAAGACTCCTTCGTGTATCCCAGTAATTAAAAATCATAGGACATACGTGTTGCCGAACGAGTCGACTGCGAGTCGGTGGTCACTTTGGTAGGGTGGGAGGGAAAAGCAACTCAAGACAAACAAAGATTTAATCCCCAGAAATCCCAGCCTGTGGGTTTCCACGCCTGCATCTTTACGAAAACTCTTTGGGTAGATCTTCGAGATAACGTTATTTGGCGCTCAATCGAAAAGCAAATGCATGCAAAGATTCCATATCCGAGTTTTCATGATCTAGGATAGCTAACTACTTATGCAGTCGCGAAGCAAGATGGTCATAAAATCTTATAGGGCAGAGAAACGAAAACTCCCAGAGTTAAAACGTCAAATGTAATCCGTATGCATCATCATATTCTTTTTATCAACCAAATATGCACATCATACTGTATGTATTAACCCGTGAGGTACGTAAAGCATTTTGATGCTAGTGGCAACCCGAGCGCTATCATATCCAGAAAAGAAAAATAGCCCGTAGATCGTAAATTAAGAAGTTGCAAGGAAGTTATAAGGGAAAAAAAAGAAAAGGAAGATAAAAAGGACTTTAGTAGAAGAAGAACATATGATATGCTTTTTACCATTCCAGCGGCTCACCCTTGACTTCGCCTCTATTCGTCTTGGGCACAGGAGCAGCTTCAACCATGACCGGGCCAGTCTTCCTTCCATTCTTCTGCTTCAAATATCCGCTTCCGTCAAGCCAGGGGGTCTCCTGCGAACGGATCCTTTCGAATTCCTTGATTTGATCCTCCATCTGCATGGTGAGGCCAATGTCATCCAAGCCATTCACGAGACAGTGCTTCCGAAATTGCTCGACGTCAAAGTCCGCAAGCTTGCTGCCGGTAGCATCGTTTATGCGTTGGTTGACCAAGTCAACTTCTATATCGTTCCCACGCTCCGCTTCTGCTGCGATCTTCTTCAGAGCCGCTTCGTCCCGTATTATAACAGGAAGCATGCCGTTTTTAAATGTGTTGTTGAAGAAAATATCAGCAAAGGACGGTGCAATAACACACTTGATACCGAAATCGAGGAGGGCCCATGGTGCATGTTCTCGAGAACTTCCACAGCCAAAATTTTCTCCGCCAACCAGGATCTTGCTCTGGCGGTATGGTTCCTTGTTGAGAATAAAGTCCGGGTTTTCGCTGCCATCTTCATTATATCGAAGGGAGTAGAAGAGTGCACTTCCAAGTCCCGTGCGCTTGATTGTTTTGAGGAATTGTTTGGGGATGATGGCGTCGGTGTCAACGTTCGCACGGTCAAGGTGAGCCGCGATACCTTTGAGTGTAGTGAATTTAGGAAGGCCGGAGGAAGATTTGGAAGCAGAGCAGTTAGTATGAGGCTCGCTATCACTAGGGCAATCAAGGATACGATCAAGGTCATCATCTGTGTCAATATCATCAACCTCTGGCTGGACTTCAACCTTTGGTGATGCACGTTTCGATATTGGGACAGCGTGGGTAAGGTCTCTGACATCAGCGAGTTTTCCAACGATAGCGGCAGCGGCAGCCATTACGGGCGACATAAGGTGTGTCCGTCCTCCTGCTCCTTGCCGACCTTCGAAGTTTCTATTCGAAGTACTCGCGCATCGCTCTCGCGGTGAGAGGATATCTGGATTCATGCCGAGACACATTGAGCATCCGGCTTCTCTCCACTCGAACCCAGCATCGAGGAAAATCTTATCCAGGCCTTCTTCTTCAGCTTGCTCCTTGACCAAGCCAGATCCAGGGACAATCATGGCCCGCTTAACGTTCGGGGCCACCTTTTTCCCTTGAACAATGTGGGCAGCACTGCGTAAATCTTCGAGACGGGAATTTGTGCATGAGCCAATGAAAACTTTGTCGATTGGAATATCTTGCATGCGGGTTCCGGCAGTGAGGCCCATGTATTCAAGAGCTCTGCGGGCGCTTGCTTTCTTCACTTCATCATCGAAGTCGTCTGGCCCTGGGACGACGCCAGTAATTGCCACAACATCCTGGGGAGAGGTACCCCACGAAACTGTGGGAGCGATATCCTTTGCATCAATGAACACTTCCTTATCGTAGCTGGCACCTTCGTCGGACTTCAAGCTCGACCAATATTTGACGGCTTTCTTCCACTCCGCACTGTCGTACTTGGGCGCAAGTGGTCTTCCTTTCAAGTATTCAAAAGTAATCTCATCGGGTGCGATCATACCAGCTCTAGCACCGGCTTCAATAGACATGTTGCAGATGGACATTCTTGCCTCCATGCTAAGTCCCCTGATCGCGGAGCCGCAGAATTCAATGACGCAACCTGTGCCACCTGCAGTTCCAATCACGCCAATAACGTGTAGGACAACGTCTTTACTGGTGACACCCGGTAAAAGGTCGCCCTCAACCTGTACTCGCATGTTTTTACTCCGCTTAGTGATCAAGGTCTGCGTCGCAAGGACATGTTCCACTTCACTAGTACCGATACCGAACGCCAAAGCTCCGAAAGCTCCATGGGTCGAGGTGTGGCTATCTCCGCACACAACCGTTGTACCTGGCAAAGTAAAGCCTTGTTCCGGACCAATGATGTGAACGATTCCTTGTCTCTTGTCTCCCAGGCCGAAGTACGTGAGGCCGAAGTCTTTCACGTTCTCTTCGAGGGTCAAGCATTGAAGACGAGAATCTGCCTCCTGAACGAAATCGGCAACGTTCTTGAAAGTCTTGCGTGACGTGGTGGGAACATTCTACACGACGTTAGAGATAGAAGCTAAAAGAGAATATGAAGCTCGTACATGGTCAACCGTAGCTAAGGTGCAGTCTGGCCTTCGGACTCGACGCCCAGCGTTTTTCAGGCCCTCGAATGCTTGCTGTGGGGTTTGTCAGCCAACGTGACACCCGTGATTAGTGACAGGGATTTCGCGAAAGAAGCTTACCGGTGATGTCACTTCATGTACAAGGTGCCTATCTTGAGGTACATTAACGCCAGCACCAGAATAACACACAAAGAAAGGTATTGTACCGATATAAAGCAGTATCGTGCCATCATCCTGCTCGTTAACTACATGGTCTTGAAAGACCTTGTCGTAGAGTGTCTTTGGCCTCTTCTCTGCCGACGGCATAATGAATAAGGCTTATGCGCTCGGGGTATCAATCGCCAATAACCAAACAATGGTAAATATATATGCAACGGCTGAGAAAGCGACGGAAAATGAGAATGTGATGGCAAAGGAGCAGAGCTGTCCAGGAATCAAGTCAATGATATAGCGATGCAGGACTCAGCGGGGCGCGGCCCGAAGTCGGGGGGTAATCGTAATGGCACACTCGTTGATTGGACGCTGGCGGGTATTGGCGGCGAAAAACGGCGGCCGATGGTCGGAGTTGAGCTCTGGGGGCGGCCCTGAGTTAAGCGGAAAGCTTCATCTTTGGGTGTGGGAAGCTTTGCCGATGGCGCAGAAGCAAACCAGGGGGAGACTTTTTTGTTTACAGTGACGCATTCATGTCCAATTGAATTCCTTCTAAGTACTTATCACGCTGTCGGGCAGATATACATACATCTTTAAAATCTACATTAAATTTGAACCAAACCCGCGATTATCCTCTCTAAAAACCCACAATGCAAGTTTATGCCGAGCTAGCAAGCCAATGAACCCACAGAAGAATTGAAGCCCAACGATGTGCATCGCAAGCTTGTCCTCCCGCAAAGGGCCAAACCATATTAGCCAGAGATTCAGTAAGGTCAAATTTGTAGACTCGACAATCTCTCCCTGTTCGTTCTTCTTAATCCGCACAAGATGGAGTCGATGCAAGATCTCAAGTGCCACAGCGATAAGCTTCGTCGGTGGGCGTTGCCATTCGGTGACAGATGGCTCGAGGAGACCTGTTCGGATGCTGAACCGGGGTAGCCGGTGCCTGGGGCATGGGATTAAATGAAATAGCTGTGGCGTGGAATAGAGGAAATTAAAAATCTGGGGAATGAAGAGGAGAAGAAGTGTCTTGCTGAAATGACCTAGGATTCCCACAACAGCAAACACCATTCCCGCGAAGTAACAGTAGGTATCCCCAACAAATACCTTTGCTGGATACCAATTGTGCCACCACAACGCTAGAGAGACGGCGATAAATGGGAGGAGAAGGTAGATCGAAAATAAGTGTGAATCAGTGGCTGGGTGAGGATATGGTGTGATTGGCGCCAGATACAATGAATCATTGGCTATCAGAAGGATTGCGATGACGATTGATTGCGATACCTCAATTCCATTAATGCCCGCGAGCATGTTGATGCTGTTGGGGCAGAAGATCGCAACAGCAGCCATGTACACGTAATACATCCACCCCAAGTCAATCATAGGACCCAAGTAGCTCTGCAAGGGCACCGGGACGACCACCTGCGTGACACCAAAGTCCACAAAGTACACGATGAGCATTGGGATAGCGGCAAACGCCGGTATTAACACTTTATGGCGCCATCGAATATCAAGGAGATCATCTCCGAAACCCAATATGACGATAGATTGTAACGACAGAAGTCCGGACAAATAAGATGCCAGCTGTTGCAACAAAATAGAATGTATCAGTGAATCATCGCCGTATAAGCCGTGCTTGAGACCACTTCACCTTATTATGCGGGAATCGGTGCAGCAAACGTCCAGTCTCTACATGGTGAACCGGCAAGACAACATCACGATTCCCGCCTCCCGATGTTGCAGCGACAATGTCTTTGTAGAAAGGGAATGGAATGAAGACAATGATTGCCAATATATATACAATCGCACAAACAGCTCCCATTGTCTCCGGTCTAGTATAGCCTCATTAGCCAAGTCACACAGTGGCTTTCGTCTTTCTCTGGAAAACGTACATCTCAGCTTGCTTCACTTTGGACATATCCTTGCCCTTCAAGCCGGCTTTCATAAACACAGCCCCCAACCATCGTATCAAGCCGAATGCCGCGGCAAATGCTATGCCGCTCAGGGCTAGGGACGCAATCAACGGCTCCCCATCACCTTGAAAAGTGTTCACGATGATCCCGAAACAAGCTACTACAACTGTCAGGAGGCTCCATGTTTCCCTGTGAGTAAGAGTAGTTATCATCTTCAGGTGTGCGACACAAGCACATAGTCAAACTGTGTATAATTCTCGCGCTGGGAGGCAAACATGTCATGCCAGTACACGTCCGGGATGTTGCAAGCTGTTCTCTCAAGCTGGAAGGAATATGGTTACTGCCGTGGCTCACCGCTGCTTGGCACAAGTCTGCAGCTCCACCACCGACTTAGCGCGCTGTTAAGGTTAGGTTCGGGCGCGGCTGCTGGTCGAAGAAGGCTCCGGTCGCGGAAATGGCTGCGAATAACCAACTCCCAAGACGTCGTCAACTTGTGAATATACCGAAGACCCTTTCAGTAACCGGGATAGTGATGATTTGAGATGCCGGTTGCCACGGAATTTGAAATCGGTCATCGCGACCAGGTGAACGTGATTAAATTCAATTTCTACGGTAATCGCATTCTCACGGCTTCCTCCGATCATCGCGTCAAGGTTTGGGACCAGAACGAAGCCGGCTGGGAGCTAATAGATACATGGCGCGCCCATGATGCTGAAATTTACGATGTCAGTTGACTGGTGGTTTGCTGTTGACCATGGTGGGTCGTGTCGCGCATGGTATATTAACAAGAGACTTTCGCAAACAGGCAGCATGGAACGGTCCGTTTACCGGCCAGCATATCGGCACTGTAGGCAATGACATGAAGTTCAAGCTCTGGCAGGAAGATCTTACGCAGCCTCCCAACTCCGGACGCCGTTTTCGCAGCATTTTTCGATTGACCTCTCCCGTTCGCACCCCCTATGTTTCCCTCGATTTCCGTAACATCGACCTTGACTCGTGGCTTGCGGTCATCACCCGGGATGGTCTTCTTACAGTCCTTGAGCCGGTCGGAGGCGACACCTTGGCCGAATGGCAACAAATTGACCAGTTCCGAGTTTGCGCCGAACCTCAACGTGGCGAGGAGACCAGCTTCAAGGTCCAATTCCATCATGATCCGTTCGATATGACACATCTTGTTATGCCGTCGTGGGACAGCAAAAGCCTCTCTCTGGTAGTTGCAGCAATGGATACTGTGAAAGTCTATAGGATGGGCGCCGATCGGCAGTTCTACCATGCTATCGAACTTACGGGGCATCCCTCTCTCGTGCGCGATGTCTCTTGGGCTCGCGGTTCCGTACGCGGGTATGATTTAATTGCGAGCGGTTCTAAAGATGGCACCATCAAAATCTTCGAGGTTTATACATCTACTGCAAGCAATAATGTTACAAACGGGGCTAGTGAAGGTGCAAGTTCGACCAACTCTCAGAGGGCATCGCCAATGCGCCCCGCAACTCAATCTGGAATCGGGTCTGCCCTTGCGAGTCGAACCACTGCGCCCATTGCGGATAAGCAAAGAAGCGGGAGAAGCGCCTTCGAGCATACATTTAAAGAAGTGGGATCTATCGATAGCAAGCACGCATGTGTGTGGCAGGTTCAGTTTTCTCATGCAGGTATTCAGCCCCTATCCCACAATACCCAAGACTGAGCGGTCAAAAAATTGATAAGATGCTGTAGGCGACTGCCTTATGTCCTCTGGGGATGACGGTATGGCTCGATTTTGGAAACGGGCCGTCTCAGGAAAATGGCTCGAGTTTGCAGAGGCAGATATGACAGAGGAGTATGGACTGCCTCTAGTCTATGGTTTATGCAGTAACTAACATCTTTGACAGGTCATAGTTCTATTTAGAGATGGGACCCCGTTTTCGGCGTCAGGCCACATCACCAAACCGATCTTTTCCTCTTGCTTAACCCGGAGTACGGCGATAAATAGGGCATGGTTATCCTTCTTGTAACAGCATGATACCCTTCAATACGAATGATTTCCTGGTGGTATTTCTGTTTGTTCCACGAAAGTAGCTTTTCAACAGATAGTTGGGCGATAATAAATATCAACAATTAAACCCAGCCCCACTGAGACATTCACAGATCCAAAGCACAGCAGCTTACAGGGAAGAATAGCACATTTACATATTTAAAAGGTATGTCTGGACAGCAGGTGACTCCCACGACCATTGAAACAAGCCTTATGCTCGGGTTCAAAGAAGCCATTTAAAATGCCCGTTAAACAGAGAGAAACATATGAAGTACATCCCTCTCCATTTTCATCTAGTACGCCAATATGACCTGGCCATCCTATGGGATAGAGGAAATTGGAGGTTGATTATGCGTTCAGAGGTATTTTGAAAGTGTGAAGAAAGAAAAAAGGAGAGGGAAAAAAAGGTAAGTTGAAATCGAAAAGGTGGTGGTTTTGTGCAGCTGGGTTTCACGTGATTTACGGACTTTTTACGGGCCGAGCGTTGGCGCCATCCATGGATCCACTGTCTAAAAATTTCCTCCTGCTGCAAATTTTCCTTCACCTTTCAAAAGTCGATTCAAGGGAATGGTCAACTCCCAGTTCAGCTGGAAGAGATGAGATTCACAGTCTCGATCTTATATGTCCAGGTGATGCCACCACATATTACGATTAGTGATGTTTATCCCGAGTCGATCCACGGATACTGCCTCCGCCTTCGGGATTTCTGAGATATGAGTTTGTGCGGAGTTCTTTAAAAGATCTCCATCCCTTCGATGCAGTTCCATTTCCGGGAGCAGCAGCAAATGCTCTGTTACTTGTTTTCCTCGTCGTGCAAACCTTATAAGTGCTTGGAAAAAGAAAACCCACAACATTGCCAGCATCTTGAGCTCTTTTCAATGGCCACTGATGCATACTTCGTTCAAAAGTAGTGGAAGATCAAATTCATAACAGTTTTTTAGCAGGAACTGTCGTCTTCTCCACCCTGCTGCTTATATTTCGTTTTGCAGTTAGGACTAAATCAAGGACGGACATCCATCGGTCTATACTCTCCAATTTGGTTGATGGCTGGAGGCCAATGTTTATGCTTCGTGGTTACACCGATACATATCTTAGATGATCAGCAATTCAATCCAGTTTACTCCGTACTCTCATTATCATTTGTTAGCCGAAACCAGGACCTTCCCAAGTCGCCGCATACCTCACCTCGAAAGATATACTCTTCGACGAAAAATGAATCAGTTTTGCTTTGCCCACCTTTATTTGGGGATTTACAGAACGAAAGCCGTAACATGATACCCAAGACACTCTCAAGTTTGGGCCTGAAACATTTTGAAGACGCCGACAGAATCAGTCATGAAGAAAGCAGCTTGAAGATTCCATCATCACTCATGTGGCTACGAAGGTACCCAAGTTACAGCCTACAGACCAGGTAGAGACTTAATACTCCGTACCTTAATATATAATTACGTAGCTGTGATTCCTTGGTATTCTCATCCTCAGCCAGAGTTGCTTGGTGGGTACAACTACATCAGTGGAACAAACTTCTCACGAGGCAATACCTCCAAAAACTCCGGAACTGGCCTGTGTGCACAGGACGGTGGTAGTACGCCGTCACCGTTCTAAGATAACCACTACTAGATAACCATGGTAAAAGGTCACCGTGACAAAGGCTGGATTGAAATACGTAATCTTCAATTCAGTGTGAACTCGGTTCCCCCCCAACTCAGGTCCTCTGGGACGGCGCCTTTTCCCGCGACAGCTGGGCTCATCAACCGTCGGGAGCGCCTACGCCACGGTTCCCGACGGGATTGGGCGGCACATGCGGTAAGTTCCGGGGTGGTCCTCAGCACATTCCCACGGACGCTGCGTGCTGTGAACGAAGGAACGTTGGCAGCAAGCACGTTTGGCGCTTCTGTGTTGGGTAAGCTCTCTGCCCCCAGGCGGCGAACACAATTGACGATGACTCTCGCGTTCTGGGCTTTCGGGTCGCGGTCGGCCGAGGCGTGGCTTAGCTAAGCTCGGGGACAACATTCCGGATTAGGCAGTGGTCAAGCGTTTCATATGAATTCTGATTGGCCTGTCGGGGCAGCAAGCAGCTCCTGATGGGCCAATCACAGCGCGCCCATTCCCCGGTTCCGCTCTCAGAGAGACATCCTGGATCATAAATCTTCCACCAGCATCTCCTCCCGACTCATCAATCTGTTCAATTCTCCTCTCGCTGTCATCAAAGCATCCGGATACAGGCCCTGTTCATCCGTTGACTTCAGGCAAACATGGCTTCCGCTGCGCGAACTCTCACCAGAGCTTTTGCTCGAGCCACCCCAGCAACCTCTTCTGCTCGATCTTCAGTCACCCGTAGCTCACTTCGCTTCTCTGCTCCCGCCTATACTTTCCGCGCGTCGTCTCGCAGGGGCTACTCCTCCGGCGCTGAAGGTGGAAAGTCGTCCTCTGGCCTCATCTGGGGTCTTGCAGCCGTTGCCGCTGGTGGTGCCGGTGCTTTCTACTACTTGAACGGTGACCACCTGTCGTCGAATTCGGCGAAACCTACTATCATCTCCGACCCAACCAAGGAGGACTTCCAGAAGGTTTATGATGAAATTGCAAGACTTCTTGTAGAGAAGGACGATTATGATGATGGAAGCTACGGACCTGTAAGTTGTTTGTTTTTCTCCTCCCCCCCCGGTTTTCTTGAAAACACAGATTCGCTGATGTGTATATTTTTTTTTTCCCCCTCCCAGGTCCTTGTTCGTCTCGCCTGGCACGCCAGTGGTACCTACGATAAGGAAACTGGGACTGGAGGAAGCAATGGCGCTACCATGCGCTTCGCCCCAGAGTCTGACCACGGTGCCAATGCTGGATTGAAGGCTGCTAGAGATTTCCTCGAACCAGTAAAGAGTGAGTATTAAACGGCACTTTGCTGGGGTATATCTTTGCAGAACCACGTACTAACTCTATGTCCCTGTCTTCCAGAGAAATTCCCTTGGATTTCTTACTCCGATCTCTGGACCCTTGCTGGTTCTTGTGCCATCCAGGAGTTGGGAGGACCTGACATCCCATGGCGCCCCGGCCGCAAGGACGCTGATATGACTGCCTGCACACCTGATGGTCGTCTTCCAGATGCCTCCAAGGATCAGAAGCACATCAGAGCTATCTTCGGTCGTATGGGTTTCGATGATCGCGAGATGGTCGCTCTTTGCGGTGCTCACGCTCTCGGCCGTGCTCACAGCGACCGATCCGGCTATGATGGACCATGGGACTTCAGCCCTACCGTATTCACCAATGAATTCTTCAAGTTGCTTTTGGACGAGAAATGGGTCCAGAAAAAGGTATGCTCTCCTGCCCCTTCCCTTCCTTCGCTGCTCAAGCTGTAGCTAACCCAATGAACAGTGGAACGGCCCTAAACAGTTCACCGACAACACCACCAAGACCTTGATGATGCTTCCAACGGATATGGCTTTGATTAAGGATAAAGAATTCAAGAAACACGTCGACCGATACGCCAAGGATAGCGATGTCTTCTTCAAGGAGTTCTCCGATGTATTCGTCAAGCTCCTTGAGCTGGGCGTGCCTTTCACCTCCAAGGCTGAAGACCGCTACGTCTTCAAGAGAAGCGAGTAAAAAGTCGCATATCAGGAGCGTCCTGTACCTTTTTTCTTTTTTTGGTCAGACTTCTAACCCAATGTCTTATGCCCAGATTAATTCATGTTCCTGTAGTTAAAAATCAAACAGATGGTTCTCAGTTTTCCTTCGTTTTGAACTTCTTACTGCTCTTTTTAATTGTTCCTGCCTTTCATTGTTGAATGCTAGATTCAGCGTACCCCAAATCCTGTGCTGCTAAAGTCCCTTGGCTTTGGGTAAAAGAAGGGGCTTTTCTTGATCGACTCTCGCATTTTAACTCAAACCTTTGCAAAAAGGGATGGCGAATTATGAGTCCATGCAAATTCTGAAACAAATATAGGGAAGAAAGATCGCAGCTCTTTATAAGATCAGGTTGTGCACTTCTCATGTGTCCAGGAACTTGCGGCATTTTTTCGCCGCTAGCCCAGTCCAAAAAATCAAAAAAAAAAAAAGGAAGGGTACGAACATCTGCCCGACCGTTAACAGCCACTGGTTCCACTCGCCATGTGTCTACCTGATGGTAACTCAGGCTCAAAAAGCCCTGGTATTTTGGTATGCTTTGAACACGTCGTCGATGGATGCCATCAGCCCGGCCCTTGTGTCATGCTTAGTCACCGATCCGAGCGGCACAACTGCCGTATCCCCGCCATAATTTTTCTCTGTTCCCCCCTGCTCCATCGGCAGCTACAAAATGGCAAAACGGTATGGATGGACTCTTGCATAACAATCCGCAAATCTGTCCTATCTGAGCAATGACTCCCCCACTTGGAGAATGGGTATTGCTTACTACTCACTATGACATCCTCGGGCTGCCGCGCCCTCCAGCCCTACTCCGACAACCGGATTTGAAAGCGGCCTACCACCGCGCTCTACTAAAACACCATCCAGATAAGTCCGGCTCTTCGACTCCCTCAGAGGACACTTCATCCGGGCGGACTGCTACTCCCGTCGCCAAATCGGGTTTCCAAGCCCCCCGAACCTTCACCGTGGACCAGGTGACCATGGCATATAAAGTCCTCTCCAACCCACGCGCAAAAGCTGAATACGATCGTTCCCTATTATGTCTCGCTAGCGGTGCAGGCGGCCAGCACGCCGTGGATAGCGAAAGCCAGCCGTTTCGCACCGGATTAGAGGTGTTTGATTTAGACGATATGGAGGTCGGAGAGGAATCAGAAGGTGCCGGCTTTTGGTATCGGGGCTGTAGATGCGGAGACAAAAGGGGCTTTTTGGTCCACGAAGAAGACCTAGAGAATGAGATGGAGAGGGGGGAAATAATGGTCGGATGTCAAGGGTGTAGTCTCTGGGCCAAAGTTCTTTTCGCGGTGGATGAAGAAGATGTGCCGGATGCGGGGAATGACGAGAATTGTGTGGACGGCAAGTCTTGAAAAGCTAAAAACAGCCTATGGGATCTTATTTTCGTTTATGGGAGTGCAAAATCGGCGGGGAGTCCATGCTTCATCGCTTTTTAAGCAAGGCTTCGCCGCGAACGGCCGGACGAAGCATGCCACGACTTAAGTGGCCCACAAGAATACTACCTCAGTGTCGAAAGTCAACGCCAGATCTTCGATATCGACGAAGGTGAATAGCGACTTTTACCGGGTTGAGAGTTTGCAGCGCCGATATTCTGTGATTTCTAGCGGGAACTAGGATGGATCTAGAGATGCCGGATCGCGCAGTGAGCGAAGTGTTAAAAGACGGAAGCAAATACGACTTATCATCCTTGCAAAGCTTACTATCCTAAGTGAAAGGAGGGAAGTGAAGGATGTATGTACATAACTGAAGGGTCGTATATGGAGGGTTATATGTAGTTTTGAAGACTATGGAGACAGCACCTCAGCCAGGTGTTATCCCACGCAGCAGCTACAAAGTCTTTGTTTAAATCCAAAATGCACGCCGAGTCGCCCAATGTGATCCCAGAGGAACTTATTATGTACCCATATGCTGTGTGGAAGTACCTATTGAGTGGGTGGTCGAGCATTTGATTCGTGTGCCTGGACTTGATTGCTGTGCTTAAAAATCAACCCACGCA
The DNA here is from genome assembly GCF_000149335.2 of Coccidioides immitis RS. Taxonomy (NCBI): domain Eukaryota; kingdom Fungi; phylum Ascomycota; class Eurotiomycetes; order Onygenales; family Onygenaceae; genus Coccidioides; species Coccidioides immitis. The sequence goes on along the minus strand of NW_004504308.1, from coordinate 1,991,001 downwards.
TTCCAGGCACTTTGGCTGCCTATAGCGTCACGCTCAGTCCCTCCATTCTCTTCCAACCACCGAACAACCACCGTCAAAATGGCCAAACCGGTGTCCATCACGTCCTCGGAGCAGTTTTTTCAGTTGCTCACATCTACCAAAATCCTTATCGCAGATTGTAAGTTCAAGTGTCGATCCCCTTACCCTCCAAAATCAGCTGTTATCCCCGCCCTACCCCGCGCTCGAAGTTTCATTCGGCAGCCTTTTGGAGAACATCTGCACTGAGTTCGGCCTTGCAGGCCCTGTACGGATCACATTTGCTAATCTAATTTTCTCTTCATGATCAGTTTATGCCGATTGGTGCCAGCCATGCAAAGTCATCGCCCCGGTTTTCGAGCAATTGTCCACTCAACTATCGCGTCCGAACCAAGTGTCATTTGTCAAGATCAATGTTGACGAGCAACAGGAGATATCCCAGGCCTTTGGTGTTACTGCGTAAGTATAGAGTTATCCGGGTATCAACCCTCTCTAACGGCTGTGGGAGATGGCCCCCGCTGATACGCGTAATATCTTTGGGTTCTACAGAATGCCAACATTCCTGATATTCAAGGACGGCGACGTTGTCCAAACGATCCAAGGCGCAAACTCAAGAGGTCTCACCGATGCAGTCAGGAAATTCGCCGCGGGTGGTGAAGGCGGAGACACTGGCGCAGCGGCTGGTGGTGAATCCTCAGAAAGTGGAAGCAATTGGTTAGGAGCTGCTGTTCCCAAGGGCTACCAGGACATCACCGACCAGGTCGATCTCAAGGGCATAGACTTATTAAACTGCGACAACGACATTGGACCTGGAAAAAACATTTTCGAGAGGTCGCAGCCTTCGGCACTCAAACCAAAGGCCAAAGAGGAGAGCAAACCGGACTGGGTGGAGAGTGACACAGACGAGCAGCTGATGCTGTTCATGCCATTTAACGCCTCGCTGAAGATTCATTCATTGCATATTACCTCTCTTCCTCCAAAGGATGAAGACGATGAAGTCCCCATGCGCCCTAAGACAATAAAGCTATACACGAATCGGTCACACATTATCGGTTTCGACGAAGCCGACGATGTTCAGCCAACGCAGGAGGTTACGATTGAGCCTAGAGACTGGGATGCGAAAACGGGAACTGCGAAGGTTGACCTGCGCTTCGTCAAGTTCCAGCGAGTTGCATCTTTAGTCGTATACTTCGTAGACGGGGACGGGGATGGTGAAAAGATCAGAGTTGATAGGATACGACTCTTTGGTGATTCGGGAGAGAAGATGGAGATGGGAAAGCTGGAGAAATTTGGCGAACCAGGAGGAGAGTAGGCTAAACAGAGCAGCTTCTTGAACAGCCTGCCGCGAGACCTCTCTGCAGCAGATAGCTACAATACTGATTGGGACTCCGGAGGGTCATCGTGAAAATCTCTGACCTCCAAAGATCCAATGACGAAGCCAGGCAAGGTTGCTACAAACACTTCTTGACGGAACCTGTGTCCCATTCATTCATCGGCAGCTTCATCAGAAATCTAGATGGAGGGGATATCATGTCAAGCTTGACTGAGTATTGTATTAACTATTCTACCTGGATGTCTCAACTATATTTCTCTCACACAAGCTATGTAGAGCTCATTCCACCAAACATCCTTCTCACAAGTGTCAAGAAGGACGAGCAAGTTTGTTCGATCCCAAACCAAATGGCCATTTCCCCAATAAGGACGCACAAGTACAAGTCACGAAGAACTTCCCTCGGGGTCCCTCAAAAAACGACCAGTAAAGTACGAATCGATGTGCAATTTCCGTTTCTCTGGAACGCAGCCGACACCTAATATAATCTCATCATTGTGGTCCTGAAGAAGGGCCAGATGCATAGGCAACACGGGTGAAATTTGGGCTGCGTACGCCGCACGAGGAAAAGAAAAGAAGAAGAAAATTTTCAAAGCGGCTGTGGGCGCTGGGGGTATTTAAAGAAGATGGACTAAGCTGTATTAGGATTAGCCCCATTGTGTATTATATAATCATAAGTTAGATTATGTCAGCAGATTGTTGTGGAGCTCTCTGACAGAGTTTTCTGCTCTGGTTTTCTTCCTCCTCTTCTCTTCCTTTTTTTTCTTTCATCAGGGCTTATGATGGGGTACACTCTGTGTATCTGAGAAATTTTAATAGGAAGAGACTGAAGCTCTGTTGAGCGATGATCTCAATATGACATTTCCTCTGAAGCCTAAACTTGACTGCTGTGGTTCGCTGAGCAGCCTACTAAGAGAGCCAATATTTGTGAATAATTTTCTCTGTTCCCAGGTCTGTGATTATTGTGAATCATTCCACTATCCAACGGATTAATAATCTGATGATTTGTACCTGATGGTCAATTGGCCATTTGCTTGTGATGAGAAATTCTTATGAGAGATTTGGTGTCACGTTCTGAGCTTTTTGTCTTAGAAGAATTGTGCTATTGAGACTGTTCTAAAGCGGATTCACACGGCGGACATGGAAATAATGAGAGAATGCCGATACCCACAGAGGAAGAGGAAAAGAAATATAAAGCATAATGTGGCTAGTGCCTTGTTCATTCACACATAGCCTGCGTTAGGATGCAGAAGAGTTCGCGAGTGAAAGTGCTCGACATAGTCTCTTCCCCTTGTCAACAGCAAAGCGCCATCATGGTGGCATTTGCCAGGGCTCTAAATGGGCAGTCAGTTACCCTGTTTTGTTGTCTAGTCCCTTAATAAGTAGCTGGTAGCCAGGTAGGCAACTTATGTTTCGAAGAGCATGGCTGAATAAAGAATTCTGCTGCCGGTATGGAAAAGGGCGCTCAAAGCTAACTACGAGTCTTTCTCGACAATCGAAGCCCCTTTCCCCTGTTCAATGGAGCACCATTATTATGCTTTGATTTTAAAGAGGAGAAATGACTTACCGGTATTAATCTTAGCCTGACTCCCATCCTCGTCGGCCACATGTCTTGGTGGCAGAACGTCTGGGGCCGAGAGCAGGGGCGTATCTTTCAATGCATTTGGGAACTGCTGTCATCGGACAAAGAGATGATGACGGTGGACTTAACGCCGGGAGCGGGAGCCTTCCCGCCCGTCAGCTGGAGACCCGCCAAGTGATAACAATCTTAAGAAAGCTGAAGCCTATCTCAAGCTCGGGAATCTTGAGAGGAACCTCATTCATCCCCAAAGCCGGGCTCCATCCTGAGAGCAGATAGCAAACAAACGCAGCTCCACAAAATACCGCGCTGTGGGTAAGTATCAACAACAGCCGATACGCAAATCGAGAGAAGAGAGTTTTGGAGCTCTGGCAGATAGATTCTGCAAACACAAACCCCCCACCGTCGCGCCTTTTGACCGAATTTCCCGCAAGCAGCGCCGTTCCCTTCAACTGGCGTTGAGGATGTCACCATGACCGAAGAAGGCAAAGTAAGCCTGTTTATCATTGCCGAAGAGCTCAGCTCTGCCGCTCACGACGCACTGGCCTTTGCAATGGCGATGAAATCTGCAATTTCATGCTGGAGCGATCCCGTTCCCGCAAGCCGCTTTTGCAGAGTCGAATCTATTTGATGGGTCCCGGGAATTGAAGTTCATGGCGTCCCGGTGTGCTTTTAGCCAATTGCCTCGTTGTGTTCAGTGGAGATTGTGGGAACGGGAAAAACAATTGCGGGGAATAGGCAAATTGCAGAAAAAGCGAGTTTAAAGCTTGATGGATGTCGAATTTCGGTACATCCACCCGCGAAGTGCTTTTGTTGTCTCGAGAGAAGATTTCGTGTTGAAAAATGTGGCGGAGACGATGAACCTTTTTGCTTACGCCATTGATCGCGTAATTCAATGCCTTCCCGGTTGTCACTCGCATGAGAATTAACGGTGAAGCTCGGGGGTTTCAACCCGGTAATCCTTCCCTTGGAGCTAGTCAGCCAGGCCGGCTGAGAAATACTCGGTAGCTTAGCGATTTGATATTTCCATCCTGCTTCCTTTAGCAATCGGGAGAGTGCTCCATCGCAGAAACCTTACCCTTCTTTGGGTCTCAAACTCCGAAGATTGGAGGTGCTCCGCACGCTGGAGACTATCAATTCAGTGGGTTTTAGGGAGATAGGCGAGCAAGGTTGGGAGCCCGGCCCGTCAAGATTTCGCTTGGACACGTCGCCCAAGGAGTCTTATTTTGATAACCCCAGACAAGCGTTCCATGGTCCTGTGAGGGGAAAGCTCACCCTCTGCTTCGTATATGATTTCAGTTCGTAGTCTCGGTCGTCAGTTTTGCAGCTCCAACAGGTTTCGCTGTTTTTTGCAAGTTAACCTGATCACGTCTTCTTGATCTTGAAACCCTTTTTCTTTTTTTTTTTCCTTGGTATCCTGGCTGTGGGATCAGTCCAAATATAACCAATAATCGTCTCCACTCGCTGGTCATCCTTGAAAGTTGAGAGTCGAGGTCCAATTGCCAAGTTTTGCCGAGTCAAATGTTCCACTGTGGGCATGCAGGAACACGCAAGGAAGCCTTCTGGAGTGTTTCATCTGCTTACGGGGGGGAGGGTTACAGAGACCCAGGATTATACATAGAAATTGCCCAGAATTTCTCGAAGGATATCGAGAGCAGGGAAAAGACAAGGTCAGTGATGCTAATTACTCCCATTCGATCCTTGTTGCTTTACGACTCATCAACAGCGATATCGCGGGTGGTGGAAGGGATATTAGGATGATCGCTTCCCGCTCTTCGAGGTTATGTCGTACTGTAGTTCCAAGGCGTTGCTACTGCTGCAAAGCGGTGGTTTGCCCTTGGACGTTCCTTGCAACCCCGTATCTCGTACGGGATGGTTTTGAGACTAGAAGTGGGTTCCTGATCAGAATCGGAGAATTTGGCGTTGCATCGAAAGAGTTCGCCAGAATTAAAAAAAAAAAATATTCGCCTCGATATCGTTCGAGCTAAACTAACTCCTCCCAGACTTTTGGGATTTTGCTGGCGTGTTCTGAGACATGTCAAGTCGAACGTGTTCTGGGAGGCGAAAAGCCAGACGGATCGATTCCCACGAACCCGCAGACTGCGCCCATTGGAAAAAGAAGAGGCTTTCTGACATATCAACAACCAAATGTAAGTATTTTCTTCCATCTTGACCGTTTAAGATCTGCAACATGCGTGTTGTTCCTGTTTCACTGCTCGTCCACAATTCCCAGAGCGCTGGGATTAATATTTCATGTGCTTTGCTTTGGTGGCCCGTTGAAACTTACGATTTCACATGCCTCGTTCTCGGCTGTTGGCGCCCCCCGAAGCCAAGGTAAACTTCCAGTGCTCAAACACTACCCACCGAACTAGTTAGTTGTTCATATTCCTCGGATTAATCGCGGGTGTCCATCGACACATCTTAGAGAGTCGTATTAATCCTTATCCCAGTTCCAATCATGGGCCTACGGAGAACGCGGTCAGAAGATTGCCGTCCATATGTACGGGGTTTGTACGGAACGTGTACGGAGGACGGAGTATGCCAGCCTCTATTTTATTTATTTATTTTTTTTTTCTGCCCACTTCCCTTTCGTTGTTGAATTGTAAAAAGTCTGGACAACGGTAACTGGTTCAGGTACCGGCCGACTTTAACCCAATTGCGCCCAGGAGCCAGTCGTTGGCCGGAAGGTATCAAAGCGTCCTTCGCTGATCGATGATTTGCAGTGCACAAAATCCGGAGGATGCTTGGACACTTTCGTGGTTTAAAAAAAATAAAAAGGTGCATTGACCATGCAGATCACCACGATCTAAGAGGAGAGACTCGTGTGATATTCTGTGACCTTTTTCTCAAAGTCCACATCGCAAAAGCTTCTCAAAAATGACTCCTCGTGCTATTTGACAAACGAAGTGGTCGGCTTCTGAGAAGCATAGTTAGATAGGCTGGCTGCATCCCCGGAGGAAAGCCAATGTCCACCGCACCGTATGTTCTTGAGCGAAAAAAAAGAAAACAAAAGAAGAAAAAAGAAAAGGTTCAATACAATCTGTAGTGCAAGGTTTGCCAGTGACTTGCAGATGAGAATTGCGTCGTATTCAGATTTACAGAGTACTTTCTGGAACAAGAACAAAAGTGGCTCGAAAACTGTTGAATATCAGACATTCGGGTTGAGCTTCACACTGGTGTGGAACAAAGCAAAAGACCGAGATACTACGTATCCTCCCAGGGCTGGTCAACGAGGACTTGAACGAAGTAAGTACCCGGTGTTGCCAAGGACAATTCACCTCGAGGTTGTGCTGCATGAGGCATCGACGCCTGCGTCTCTCTCGGTTTCAATCTTCCGGATCGCTCGGCCAGAAAGCTTTCCCATTCCCCAAGGCAGACAGCCTGTCTCAATTTTCTATGGCAAGGACATCATCAAACCGGAGCCAATCCCGCGGACACGCGACAGCAAACAAGCTCTAACTACCCACCCAAACCAACCAGTACCTTTCCCATGAAAACAGAACGTGCCAGCAACAGGTCTCAGCAACAGCAACCATAACAAAGGAAATTGTCGATCAAGAAGCCTCCACCACCGCCGTTGATTCGCGTGAGAAGACCGCCTCACCAAGCCTAGATACGGAGTGAGAAAAGAGAGAGTGTGAGAGAGAGACTGAAGACGGATGTTTTGTCGTATTTCTCCATCGGTTCCTCTGAAACGGTTGTCTGGCCTGTAACTGCTGAAATTCGTCTCCCAAGCCTTCAACCGCCTGGTTAGAAATGAAACCTGGGACAAATTCCGATAGAACCTTATGCGTGGGCTAATGCAGGTGCACGCAATCTGGCTGCTCTTTGCTTTTCCTTCATTCCCGCTCTGTTGTTATATTGCTCTGAGCGTCAAATTTCACATTTTTTTCAGGCTCTTAGTGCTGAGCGGCCCTTCTCCAAGGCGATCTCGCCATTTTCTTTTCTTTTTTCTTTCACTCTTTCTTTAATATTCCCCCCTCCCAGAGATAATCATAAGCATGGGACTGTATCACCGACAGAGCGGATATATGGGGTCGCGAGTCACCTTGCCTCCGCGAGCGAGTCGCAAGGTTCACCCGTGGGCAACGGCCTTTTTCCGTGACGGTGGGAATCGAGCGCAGGAAGCTCGAAGCACGAGGGACCTTGATGGTCTGCCTTGGGCATCCCAGGTACTCCATGCCACGATTGGCCAGAGCCCGGGTTCCGGCGTCAATTTAAAGCCTGGCCAATCACGCCAAGGGCTCACGGCCAGCTGCGACGACGTGGTGTGAATGGCCAGGCGGGAGGGCATGCGTTACGCCAGTCGACACCCCTGTAACGCGGTTCAACCTCCGCATTTCATTATGATTATTTGTTCCCCAGCGGGCCCCTCTTGGCGGCCGAACCCGATTCGACGCAGCAATAGGAGGACAAGCACGACTCACAGGCTCCGCGAGCCCACCAATACCGGCCCGCGGTTGATCCTGCTCGCACACCATGCATCACGCCTGATTACGACTGACGCCTTTTTTATTTTTTATTTTTTTTGCTGACCTCCTTTTTTGACTTCTGGCCCATCGTCCTCCGGCGCACTTCCACCAGAGAAACCCCACTCTGGGTTGGTTTTTCTGGTAACTTCGGCCCACACCGCTCGAAACCATTCATTTGATGGCTTCTCCCAGACGCGGGAATGCGAAGAGGCATCATTCAGGGCCTGCGGTGCGCTCATGTTACTTCCAGAGATTCAGCTTCGTCTTTCGTTCTTCGGTCTTCGGGCCACGCTGGCCTCGGTTGAGGGCGAAGTCACTCATCTCCCACTCCACAACATCACCACCGATATTCTGAGACTCAAATGGAGAAAAGAAAAAAAAAAAAAAAAAAAATTCCGGTCAAACCAAATACTCCGTACGGAGTACACTAATAAAGATGAAAGAAAACGGCTTTTTTTTTTTTTTTATTAAATTGGAAAAGAAAGGTATTCCTGTGGGTATCGATGCCCGTAGTTACAATACATGACATTATTGTAATGCATGCATTTACTCCGTACTCCGTACACACCACATTCACACTCACACTCACACCACACACCGAGACTCCCTCTCTCTCTCTTAGTGGCGAAAGGACCTCCATTTTCTGCGGAGAAAAAATTGACTTATGAGCGGCCGGCCTGACCCTAATCTGTGGCTCGTTAGTTATGGAACGCTGTGACTGGTTAACCATCTCTGGCCACTAGGAGTTGAGCAGGCCGCCGGGGATCAGCAGTCTAGGTGGATTGGCTCTGCCTCCCACTGCGCTATCGTCCGAAGAGACGGCCCCAGGCCACCTTGGACTAGGGTACCAGACCTCGCTGACAGGGTCTTGGACCGCTGTAGCGTCCACTTAGTGAGTCGCGTTGACCCCTCTGGGCGGGAAAAAAAAAAGGCTGCGAGGGAGGGAACCCCCCGCCCAAGCGAAGGCCCTGGGTCGTTCATGCTGGACAATATGGCCACGCCGGGTCCTGCAACATCTGATAGGCAATTTATTCTGCTTGCTTGGGCTTGGATTCGTGCGTCGCCTCTTCCCTCCTCCGTTTCCTCTCTCTCGACTAAACCGACCAGACACCACCACCATCACGCTCCCTTTTTGTTTTTTTGCCGCTCGCTCTTTTTTATCTTTTTGCCCATCTTGAACTATTCTGTTGTAATCCACCTTTCCCTGGCTTTAATTCGTCTCTTCCACTTCGCCTACTAAACGTTGGGCGGAAATATAGTTCCTCTCGCTCTCTTCACTATATTACCACCCAAGTGCCAGATTCCTCTCTTTTCTGAGTCTTTCCTTTCCCTCTTCGTCTCCTCCCGCATTTGTCGCTCTCTGTTGATGTTGCTCTCCTTCTAATACCACTGTTATTACCATTCTTATTATATTATATACATATATATCTATTTTTTTTCTTTTTTGCCCCGGATAATCATTATAACTCCCGACTTCGTTCCTCTATTGCGGCCCTTGCCGTTTGCCTCCCCTCGTGGCATGACTCTCTTATCGGATGCACCTCAGTCCTTCATTTTTTGAAACACAAAAGACGACAAGCACAGATATACGTCCCTGATAATGCGTCTCTGACGATTCCTGATCTCGATCAAGAAAAAAAAGAAAGATTAAGAAAGCCCACCAAGCGCATCTCCCGCAAAACGCTACTCCGGTCGCAGGTAACCACATACTTGCGAGCTTCTTGCATGCCTTCCTCGGGCCGACCCATCGATTCTCTCCTTCAAACAGTCACTCCTTAGCACTCTGCTGCATTGTTGAAATTCCTCACGCTCCTTGAGCCCTCGCGCAAACGTCGTTTAAAGAGTCAGCAATACTCCTTTGCAAATTAATATATACCCCAGGCATTTTCAGCACCGATATTCGTGCGGAACTTGTCGATCTAGTCGTAATAACTTGAGCCACCACCAGGAAGAAAAGGAAAAATAAAAAAAAAAAAAGGCATCCTCGTACGGTCGCTGATTATCTTTTCCCGCCAAACTTTTCTCGCCGTCCGTTGCACGGCAAAAGAAAAAGGAAAAGGAAAAATAAAGGGCCCAAGTTTTGACGGTACGTTTCGCAGTCGCCACGGACAACGTGGCCCTGACCCATTCACCGGTTTGCTTCTTTTTTTAATTTATTTTTTATTTTCCTTCTTTCTACTTCGGCTGGGGCTGATCCAGATATAGAAGCCGTTGACCACTATGGATGCATACACACTCCAGCCTGGTCCTGCAGGGGGCCAACCTTCGTTCTTCTATTACAACCCCGATCCCGATGCTCACCCGGGACAGCATGGCTATTTTTCAACCCACCCAGCCGAAATGCACCCAGCAAACAACCAGCCAATCTTTACCCACGATCAGTATTGCCCGCCCCAGCAACCGCAGATCTCAGAACAGCACCACCTGCTCCACCAGCCAGGACCAATGCAGCCCATCGCACCGAAGAACTTCCTCAACGACGAAGCGATGCTGAGCCCAAGCGTGTCGCCGCGACCGCTTCATATCAAACCAAGCATCCTGCTTCACGGTTCTCCGGGAATCCTCCCGATCGACACCAACTGCATGACGGATTTCCATACGTTCCCATCGACACCTCCGTTGTCCACGTCGGGAAGCACGATCAGCAGCCCTCCGTCGAGCTGTGGGATGTTGCACACCCCTGTCAACGGTGGGTTCTACCGCATTGAAGGCATCGAGGGCGTGAAAGAAGGATGCGAGGGAGATGTGACAACGGAAATCTTAGCCAGTGGTGACTGGACACGGTCTCATTCCCCACCATTGACACCTGGTAAGTTGCATTTTGAATTTGTGTGAAGAAGTCCCAAACAAAAAAAAAAAAAAAAAAAGGAAAAATGTTGCGCATATGGATTATCTTTCCGTCGGCATCTTTTCTTCGGTGAGGTGTTTGGGGGAAAAAAAAAAAAAAAAAAAAAAAAGAAAGGCAGCGCCAAGCCAACAAAACTTTGGTGACTAATCCACTGGGTACTCGAACACCAGTATTTCTCCGTGAACTGCTAAAATATTAACGGTGAAAACGTCTTGTCAGACAGGTGCTGACTTTTATTTATCGCAATGTTTAGTTTACATCCATCCTCCTGTCAAGTCTGCATCTCCAGCTAGCCAAACCGTTAGCCACAACAGCGAGGAGGGTTTCTCCCAGGTGTCCACAAACAATTCTTGCCCCTCGCTTTCTCCATCCCCGTCCCCGGTCCTCACGTCCTTGACTTTGAATGAGACAACATCAGCCTCTCTTCCACCACCCCAGTGCAGCTCGGATTTCTGTGATCCCCGTCAATTGACAGTGGAATCATCAGTCTTTTCTGGCTCCGACTTCCCGCCACTCCCGTCCCTCAGCTCCAGCGAAGACGAAGACAGTGAAAAATTCCTTCTCAGCGTAGTTGGCGCTTCGGAGAATTCGGACGGTAACGCAGCCAACAGCTTCACCAATCCAATCAACACTGTGCACGCAGTACCCTCCTTGCCCTCATTTGAGAGTCTTTCGGACCTTGATTCCGACGACGAATTTGTGAGCGGAATCGTCAATTTCACCGTGTCCGACGACACATTCTACGTGGGGGACAAGCGCCGACGAATTGCTCTATATCCATCTGATGATGATGACCTGATCAGCGAACAAAGTCTAGAAGATTTGGAGGAAAACGAACTTCTTGCTCATCCAGATTTGCACATTCTCGATTCCGAAATGCCACAGCCAAGCCCGACCGAGGTCGAGCCAACGAAAGCAAAGAAACGCTCAAATTCACGGAAGTCAACGAAACGCTCGACGTCGTCCGTGAGCAACGAGCGCAATGCGATTCTCTACGAGACTGAAGGTAACATGAACGCAGACAATGCCAACGGAGATGCATCGGCCACCCAGCCTCAACAACAGTCTGGTTCCCCCAACCAAGAGAATTCCGGACCTAAACCTCCCTCTGCCAATGCTCCCGGAGCTCCTGCACATCCCCCAGTTGTCCCCGTCAGCCGTCGCGGTCGCAAGCAATCCTTGACAGACGATCCTTCTAAAACATTTGTGTGTTCTCTCTGCTCTCGTCGCTTCAGACGCCAGGAACATCTCAAGCGCCACTATCGTTCACTCCATACTGAGGAGAAGCCATTTGAATGTACAGAATGCGGGAAGAAGTTCTCTCGCAGCGACAATCTCGCTCAACATGCGCGAACCCATGGAAATACTTCTGTCCTTATGAATGTTGTACAGCCGCGGGAAGCTCGCCCGCCCCCTCCGCCTCCTACGGCCCCGGCGGGCCCTGCACCCGCACCTCCAACGTATGAACAGGACGCCGGCGCACTGGGAGCTGTGCTTTATGAAGCCGCACGCGCGGCTGCATATCAGTCGACCACGAGCGAATCGTCTGATAGCAGTCTCTCTTCTCCCCGAAGCGTCGAGTCCGACCGCAAGCGGCCTATCAAGAAGCGCAAGCGGGAGCAGTCTGGATGATTTTTCACATCTTCTGTATGATATTTCCCTGTTACTAGCATCCCCTAGACTGATATCTATATCTGTCTATCTGCAATTGTCTGGTCCAGGCCATCTCATGAAATGAAAGAAATCATCTCTCCGTCCCCCTTTTTCGGTGACAGGGATATACAGGCGTCATAGGTGTGGGCATTTGGAGCATCGTTTTTACTTGGACCCAACTCTGCCGTTGCGAGTTGGGCGCTGTTTGGCATTACCTCTCGAGGAACTCTACTGGTGCTTTGTTTTGAAAGAAAGGGTCATAATATACGCTGCATCATTCTACACTATAGACAAGGGGCTGGAGGAAAGGAGTTCTTGGGATTATTCCTTATTTTTTTTTTTTTTTGGTCAGTCGAAACACACCACCATCCTCGACTGATGGGCGGGTGGACTAGGAAACGGGATAAAGCGACGGAGCAAGTTACTCAAATCATAATAGCCATTGTTTTTGTCTCCTCCATCATAATCTCGTCGTTGTCATTGCTGTGTTTGCGTTGATACTGTTATTGGCATCTGCGTTGGATTGGCTAATGGTTGCGTTTTTTCCTGTAGATCTATTACTTTTCTTTTGTGTCCAGCCGTTGATCCTCACATCTGTGATGACTCTCCTCATCTTTTTATTAACTTTTTTTTTTTTATTTTTCTATTTCTTTATTTTTTTTTGCTCTTCTCACTATTTTGCCACTTTGTGGACTCCCCTTTCATTTCTTCTCACTTCTGTTGTATAATATTCCCCTTTAATCACTTTTGTCCTTGGTACCAAAATATTCCAATCCGCCCTGCCCTTCTGGCCTTTTCTTTATGTATTCTCTTCTCTCTGGCCTGATTCCCAATCAAGCTTGTCTGATCCTGAACCTTCTTATGTGGCTGGCCACGGCCTCCTTTTCCTTTTTTTTTTTTTTGTCTTTCACTTCAATTCGTCAAGACAACTTTGTCTTATTCTCAACTGAATTTTTTTTCTTTTTCTCTTTTTTTTTCTTTGCCTTATTGCCTAGTTATTACTCTTCGATCTTTGCACGTCTTGTTTAACACCCTTTTTACTACTAGCAGTTTCGAGCTTCCGATGAGTGTCTCTCCAGGTCATTAGAAATCTAGATATACCCAAAAAAAAAAAAAAAAAAAAAAAAAAAAAAAAAATATCAAAGTGAGAATAGTTAGCATAAAATGTAACCCGTCACCGTGAAATAGCTTGTGATAGGTTTGCGCATACCTTTCTTATTTTCTCGCCCTGCAGCTTCGACGGCTACATGCAGGGTGGAGTACAGGATAGGACGATGGGATTGTTTGTGCTTTCGGTGTGACGCGCGAGCCGGGCGAGATGCCGTGCAACTTGGCCCGGAATGGCTGTAACTACGGAGTATCTACGGAGTAGATGAGGAAATGAGCGGGTGTTCTAGACATGCGGACGGTAACCAAGTACCCCCATTGATTTTCCCTTTGTTTTTTTTTTTTTTCTTTTCTTTTGGGTCTTCGGAGATGAAGGCGCAAGTCGTCTCCAGCAACGGAGTGGGCGGAATCGAGACTGGCCGCTTTATTTTCTTTTTTGCCTCTTTTTTGCAACCCACGCAATTTCCAGCAGGCTATTTTTGGGAACTTCCCGCGCATCAAACTCCGCTGGACTGCACTCTCAAACCACTTCTCGGGGACTGGAAAATTAGGTATCCGCCCCCTGAAAACTCCTCTTTTTTTGACAATACCATACATATTTCAAGTTGTTCCAGTCACGTACCTAATTACTTTAGTATTACTTGTGCTTTGCGATGTTCACACCGGTTCCGGGTGATCTAAACGTGAAATCCCGTTTCCCCACATCTCAGTCACCATGCCACAGCAGCTAAACGTCGTGGCATTGATATCGGGCGGGAAGGATTCGCTCTATTCCATCTTACATTGCCTGAAGAATGGGCATAGGCTGGTGGCGTTGGCGAACCTGCATCCGCCCTTGACGCGGAGAGGTAGAGGTGACGACAATAATGACGATGATGACGATGATAGGCCGGAACGGGAGGAAGAGGATATGGATAGCTACATGTACCAGACGATCGGACATAGTATCATACCTCTGTATCAAGAAGCATTGGATGTACCACTCTATCGAAGAGAAATCAGGGGCACGGCGGTGAATACGGCGCGGGACTATCAAACTCCCGCGACGCAGTCGCGCCAGGAGGGAGGAGGAGAAGAAGGAGGAGGAGGAGGAGGGGAAGAGGATGAGACGGAATGTTTGCTTTATCTCCTGCAGGATGTCATGAGGGCGCATCCAGAGGTGAACGCGGTGTCGGCGGGTGCGATCCTCTCGACGTACCAGCGTACTAGGATTGAGAATGTGGCGGGGAGGTTGGGGTTGGTGCCGCTGGCTTGGTTGTGGATGTATCCGTATCTGCCGCCACCGGTGCAGCGGGCTGGGCTGCCTGCGCGCCCAGTCGCTGCCGTTGCCGGGTTACTGGAGGATATGGCTGCTTGTGGGTGTGAGGCGAGGATTATCAAGGTTGCGAGCGGTGGGATGGATGAGGGGATGCTGTGGGAGAATGTTTCGGCCGGAGATGGTCGGCTGAGAAGGGAGTTGGTGAAGAGGATGGGGATGCTGTTGGAGGAGGGAGTGGAGGGAGCGGTGCTGGGTGAAGGGGGCGAGTATGAGAGTTTGGCTCTGGATGGGCCGAAGGAGCTGTGGCAGAAGAGAATTCAGGTCCAGAGTGTGGAACGGGAGAGGGGAGAGGCAGGCGCTGCCTTTGTGAAGCTAAAAAGCGCAAGCTGCGTCGAAAAGATGGGAACAGACGACATGGGAAGTGTAAATGAACTACGGATTCCGCAACTGTTTGACGATGGGTTCAAGCTGGTGTATGAAAGGATCCTGGCAAGTACAGGGGAATATGCCTTGAGAAAAGAATCCCGTGAACTACCATATCCTGAGGCAGACAAGACCTGGGCCGTCGAAACGCTTCAATCAAAGATGGATAACATCTGGGTGATATCTAATCTGTCGGCTCCCGAGGCCGGACACGACTCCGCGACGCAGATGAAATCCATTATGACAAAGCTAACGGATGCCCTCCGTACTCACGAACAGGAGCTCGGCGCCGTCACCCCAGATGATATCGTTTACACCACCATCCTTCTCCGATCTATGGATGATTTCGCTTCCATTAATTCCGTCTACGGATCATTATTCACAAAGCCCAACCCTCCAGCACGGGCAACTGTCGCCTGTGGGAATAGGCTCCCACCAGGGATAGATATCCTCGTATCTTTCATTTTAGATCTCGGATCACCGGTCCACCGGAAAGGCCTGCACGTCCAATCACGGTCATATTGGGCGCCCGCGAATATTGGCCCTTACTCGCAAGCCGTTGGGGTGCCGCGGGAGAAGCAATCTGGGTTCGAGCAAGATGGGGGATTGGTGTACATTGCAGGTCAGATACCCTTGGATCCAGCGTCGATGGAGCTGGCGAGGCCAGATGTTGCCTTCACAGATCCGCTTTCGTCATTTATTCATCATACCGTCCTTTCTCTACAGCATCTGTGGAGGATAGGGGGTGCGATGGGCGTTAATTGGTGGCTGGGCGCTGTAGCCTTTATCGCACAAGATACTGGCATATCGTCAAAAGCCGCCGTTGCATCAGATATCTGGGAGAGGATGAACACGGGCAGCAGCAGCCCATCGGGAGATGAGGATGACGAAGAAGACTCAATGCTGGACGCGTGGGATATCAAATATGGCCGCAAGCAAGATTTCGGCAGCAACAAAAAAGCCACCAGGGCGCTCCCTGATTTTGGTATCGTTGGACCCCCATCCAAGATACCGCCATTCCTGGCTGTCGAAGTCGATGAGCTCCCACGCGGTAGCGACATTGAATGGCAGGGGCTAGGGGTCCGGTCTGCGCATGTCGATATCACCGAGGATAGCTCGGAAGGGATCTCCATTAGTCATTCTGAGGGTGCTGAGTTTGGCACACATCTTGCCATCGGCATTGAAAAAGTGAAACCTGAAAATGTCGAAAAATCCATAGAACAGGCCATGTATTTGGCAAGAAGGCGCTTGAAGGACGGGACGCATTACCAAGCTACCATATATACTCCCTTGCCCGCATTGTGCGTGAAATTGCTAGCGCAAATTGTGCCCTGCAGGTCTGTCTGGGGTTGCGGTGGAAGGGAGCTCTCTGCAGCACTTGTCCTGCATTCGAGATCCTCGCAAGGATCCCAATAGTATGTATGTACTCCGTAGATACTTACAAATATATTAAAGTACCCACGGAAGCATAAAACAGGACAGACTGGCCATAGCCAGCTGAAGATCATGTAAGCCTTGCGTGAAGAAAGATCCCGCTGTTACGTGGTCCGTGGCTCTGGCATGTGAAACTCAATCTGGAGCTTGATCGCCTGACAGCCACAAACATACAAATTCCAGCTGCCAGTCGATCCTGAATCGAATGAAGGGCTATCTCTCTATTTCTTTAGACTCTCCAAAGTGCTCCTATCACAATATCCTGCCGGTTTACTGGAACGTCACCTTGCCCGCAGCTCCACGCCATCTCTCGCTCATGCTCCTCAGCATGGCAGCCCGGAGTCACCCAGTACGACCATCATAGCACAAAACACCCCCCGCGTTACGCAATCCCCTTCTCCTATCTCCGCATATAGATCGCATGGCATCCAACGACGCCGACAACAGCCCCAACGAAGATGCAGCCCCTCACCCTTCTCATATCCAGATTGTCGCCCGGAATCAATCCCTCCGCAGGCTCTCAAGATCTCCGCACCCGTACCGCCGGCGACGGACAGAACAATTCGGCTCGGAGACTGGGTCGAGTGAGTATAGTTCTGTATGGGTGAAGAGCCGGAGGACTTCAAGTGATAGCGGGACGGACGCGGACGACGAAGGGAATGGCGTCTTGAAGGGGCTACCTGCTCCACCGTCGCGGAGGGTTACGGTTGGGACGGATGAGGATGAAGGTTCGGAGATTTCGGACAGATTGAGAGCCATTCGGAGAGGCAGGAGGAAACGCTCGGCGGAGTCGACGGAGGACCAGCTGGTGTCTCTGCGGCAACGGGGCAGAAGTAGGAGAAGGTGGAGGGTGGAAGTTCTAAGAAGGCTCTGTGAGACTGTTTGGATTCTTACAGTTGCCGCCGCTGCGCTTTTACCACAGGAAGTCCGCTCTGTCGTCCGAGACTGGAGGAGAGGTATACTCTTTCAAGAACAAGATGCCTTGATTTTAGTGCTGATCTTAACGTGTTAGAGCTATGGGCATATTTAATCCTTTCCGCAACCTTATACGCTATACTTCCCCTACGGATATACCTTCGCAGGCTGCATTGGTCAGTTTTAAGAGCAATCGCCTTTTTCCCGTTTTCCCGCGACCTTGATCCCGCTCCGTTAATATACCCCATATATCTGCCCGTGCTGGTGGCGTTATCGCTGGGAAAGACCGCACATACCCTACTCCTACCGAATATAATACTCTGCATATCTTCTCTACCACCATATGTTGTCCCTCTTCATTATATGGCCCATGGATACAGCCTCACTCACTGGGCCATCACGATCGTCCCGTCGATTGTGGCTGAATTCTCATTTAAGGGAGAAAATCCACCCAAGGTCCTGACTTTGCTCAACATAAACCCGGAAATACTGGTTCTGCTTTTTCCGCTTCATCAGGCTGTGGCTTCCGTTTTACAGTCCCTTGTCACGACTAGCCTATTGCCAGCTGAAATTCCTCTTCTGGCTACTGGGTTGATAAATATCCTCCTATTCGCCGAATCGCCCCAGGCTGAGATTTTCAAGGCACTTCTGTGGCTTGGCGGGCTGAGTGTATATATATCATGCAAGGATGTCCTCTGCTGGGAGATTGTATTGGCGAGGATCCCTTCATGGAAGTTTCGAAGACCGTCACTCAGCCAAAGCCAATCGGAGGGGCGTTGGAATTCGATTGACCGTCAGGTCTGTGACAAAGTATATGATTCTTTGAAAGACGGATACCAGTCTCAGTCTGACGATGCTGACGGATGGTTTGTTTCTGCGAATGCTCGACTTGGGCATGAAGTACGATGGACACCGCCTAGGTCGAAACGCCAACAATCGTTTTCTGTCGTGGACACGATGGACGTCCATGAGCCTTCTTTCGACGCGACTAGCGGTCTGTGCAGCCACCGACGACGACGACGACATACGTTCTCTACGGTGGGCGATGCCAGAACTACACCCAGCGGTCGCCGGAAGCGATCCTTGCCTCCTACCCTTCGGCCGTTCTTGTCATTGACCTTGGTCCAAGCCAGAGTTCGAAAATGGGCATACGCCATGTTCGTGTATCTCATTATCCTACTTATAATCCTGGTCCCGGTCCGATCGTATATTAGTCAAAACGCCCTCCAGGGCCAGGAGCCCTTTGGATGGGCTGTTGGTTACCTGTTTGGAAATATCCCTTCGCTCAGATTTTGGCTTGTGATGTCCGGTTTCGACGGTTGGGCAAGTTTACCCCCTTGGTCCGACAAGGTCGCTGAATTCTGCCGATTGGGATGGATTGAGCATCTCCGACGCGATACCTTTGGTGAAGCCAACACCCGGCTCGTCATCTGCGCTTACTGCATGCTCGTTCTCGTCGTGGGCATGGCGCTGGTAATCCGACTGAGCACCATCGTCGAGGTAGACACCCGGCGCAAGATCTTCCACGGCATGATGGTGGCCATGTTTCTCCCTACGACCTTCGTGGATCCGGCCTTCACTGCACTGGCCATGACGCTGATCCTTGCGATCTTCTTGCTTCTGGAGCTCTTCAGAGCATCGCAGGTCCCGCCTATTTCTAAGCCGATTACGTACTTTCTTGCCCCGTACATCGACGGGAGGGACTACCGCGGTCCTGTGATCATCTCGCACATTTTTCTTCTGATTGGCTGCGGTATACCGCTCTGGCTCACCCTTGCCGGGGCACGACACGGGGGAGACTGGCCGTGGATTGGTTGGGAGATCGAAGGGCGAGATATCAGCATGGTCAGCGGCGTGATATGTGTGGGGATGGGCGACGCAGCAGCATCGTTGGTTGGCCGGAGGTATGGACAGAAAAAGTGGTTTTGGGGAGGAGACAAAAGCCTGGAAGGCAGCTTTGCGTTCGCCGTAGCTGTCTTTGTCGGTATCGTTGCGGCGAGGGTTTGGCTGGTCGTCGGGGGCTGGTTGCCCGAGATATCGGCGCTGGATACGCTGGTTAAGGCGATGCTGGCGGCGGCCGGGTCAAGTTTTACGGAGGCTGTGCTGACGGGTGGGAATGATAATGTTGTTGTCCCGCTGGTGCTGTGGCTGCTTGTACGGGGGATGAGAATATGATGATTATGGTAGGATGAAGTCTTCCTGGTCAGTACATTTTTTAAAAGATGATAGACTTGTTGTGTTTTATCGGAGACGTGGAGCCTGTGTTGGTTACCTACATTCGATGGCTATGGATTACAGATCAGCCTCTTTTATCCTCCAAAAAAAAACCGTTGAGTGACGAAAGGCAGCCATGGCGGCTCCGGAACCAGTGCCCAGTTTACCAGAATAGAGTAACTTCACTTTGATGCCGAAATCAATGATGCCTGACAGGAAGCCGTTGGGCCGTACGGAGCATTAGTGAGATGGGCCGGGTCCCTGCGATGCCTGGGTCTGTAGGCCGATATCCGGATCCCAGACAGAGAGTACTCCCTCGTAGAGCCGTGAGACTTGGATCACACCAACTTGGGAGTATGATGGCGATATAAATTCGGTCGGCGGGCGTGGTGTCTTCAGGTTGTGGAGTGGCTATCCTCCCGGTAAGTTTCGGCTCAGGCTCCTCGACCCAGCGGTTATTCGAGAGCAGTCTTATTTCTGTACGACGTGCTGGATGGACGGTTAACGGAATCCAGCATCTGCAGTTGTTGGACCGTTGTTGTGCACCCTATATTCCTTTCCCTTGAATTTTTATATTTTATATTTTATATTTTATATTTTATATTTTATTTTTATTGTTTTTTTTTTCTTTTAAATTTTGGACGGTGAGGCGCTCTGCCATGCGTGGCTTCGAGACCGGTCTGGGCGGTGAGGGCGTCGCGGGTGACAGTACAACCGGGTGACGACACCCAAGCGCGTTTTCCTGGAGTGGAACAGGACAGATCACCCAGGCATGAAACAGCGCACATCAGCCGGCTGTCGATTGGGGAATGGCGAAACCGTTGCAGACGGCGGATGGACGAAGCAGACGGCGCGGTGTTGCTGTGGAACCCCTGGTGACGATTCCCGATGGGGGATGGCGTGCTGCTGCGAGGAGGTACAAAGTCGAGTACTTGGGTGATGTCGTTACATGTAGCTACCTCGCCCGGTGCGCTGATTCGCGCGGGCAGCGAAGTACCGGTACTTGGGCGGCGGAGGATTGAGTCACGGGGAGCGTGGTGCTAGCGTGCCAAGCCACCGTGGCCCAGTCCCCCAGCGGTTTCGGCAGCCACTAAACCCGAAGCGGCCTGGGCCCATGCACTGACGAATGTACCGGTACCTCTCGCCCTCTGCTCGCTGCCTTGGGGCTTAACCTGCCCAGGCGGCTGTTGCTCTTCTGCCAGGAGCAACACAGCGATCCGGCTCGCAGCTTGGCCGGGGAATGCTCTCCCGCCCGTTGACCTGTCACACGTAGACATGTAAGCCTGCTTCGACCCATGTACATCTTGTTCTTCCGACTTCCCCAATCAGAGGCGGCAGCGGGCTGGTGGTTCCCCATGTACTTCGGTCTGAGGTGAGGATTATGAGTTAACCAGGTACCGGTACATGTGAATCCCTGATTGAGGTCATGCAGTGAATTCCCCCCAACCTTCGTTCTGCCCATCGCATGTTAGTCTAGTCATTAACCTCTGCATTCTATCATCCTCCAACAACACCCGTTGTCGCCCTGACAATTTATCTCCGTATATATATTTATATATGTGTGTGTGTGTATTTTTTTTAACTCTCACATATATACATAACGTCTACGTTTTTTTTAAACCCAACTAACTCTCTTGGGCGGTATCTAATCTATCTGATCTGTATCACGTTGTTCATCTGCTGCTTATCATCCTGCTCCCATCTCTGTATTGTATTGTATCCGCCATACATCATCGCCGTACCTTGGGAGTTCCAGCACCACCCGTTCCTGAACTGCTTGATTTCTTGGTATGTGCCAGTCATCTGTCATCCTTAGAAGGCCCTCTATCATTCCTTGATGCTTTTTTACATCCTTGTTTGAGGTTGTTTTCTCGCCATCTCCTGTCTTATCTCGTGCTGCCCGACGATTCTCCTTGCGTCAGCGGTCAACCACAGCTCATGGAAGCTTCCATTGTTGGGCTGTTTGTTCTGAGGGAAGGCACACCGCATCTTGCTGTCTGTCGCTAACGTCTCTGCTGCCTGGCATCAGTTATACGGCCACCTCCACCCATTGTTTTTCCCATCCCGCCTGGCCCACGAATATAGCTTCGACATCGTTTTACCTATCTCCCATCTAAACGTATCCGCTCGCCCCTGATGGGCCCGTGCATCGGGACACTACGACCAGTGCCGTAGCTGCAGGCGTAACAGGGGTTGTTGGGTTCATAGACACCGCGTCAAGGACCTGGCCGTGACGATGGCCGCCCTTCAGTCACCAAAGACGAGCTCGAGACGATCGAAAGGGGATGGAGATGGAGACACGAGGGACGTGATCCTTGGCAAGTATACCAAGATAGAGGAGATAGGGCGTGGCAGCTTTGCAACTGTCTACCAGGGTATCCATAACGTGAGTGCCCTCATCCTTCCGGCTTCACTTGGTGCTAGTCTTTGAATATACGATGCGTTACTTGGGGGAAAAGGGGGAGGGTTGTATATGACGTGTTTGGTTTTATCTTGTCTATGGACTTTTGGGTATCTTGTTTGCTGACAGTGTCCACCTTAGAAATATCGGTCCTGTGTGGCGATCAAAGCAGTAAATATAAGCTCGCTCAATCCGAAGCTGAAGGACAACTTGAAACTGGAGATTGAGATTTTAAAGGGCCTTCAGCATCCTCACATCGTTGCGCTTATAGATTGCGACGAGTCAACATCATGCATCCACCTGGTCATGGAATACTGCGCTCTCGGGGACCTCTCCCTCTTCATCCGGAAGCGCGATACGTTGAGCAAGCATGAACTTACAAGGGACATGATAGCCAAATACCCTAATCCTCCCGCGGGAGGCTTAAACGAGGTGATCGTTCGTCATTTTTTAAAGCAACTTGCCAGTGCCCTGCAGTTTCTCCGTACCAAAGATCTTATCCATCGTGATCTAAAGCCCCAGAACCTCCTTCTTAATCCACCGCCGAGCACGTATGCAAAAGGTCTACTTAGAATAGTTCCTTACAAGACTAGGGAGGATTCCTTCACCCCGTTGGTAGGAGTAGAGTCGCTGCCGATGCTGAAGATTGCCGATTTTGGATTCGCTCGGTCATTGCCCGCCACGTCTCTTGCCGAAACCCTCTGTGGTTCCCCGCTCTACATGGCTCCTGAGATTCTGAGATACGAAAAGTACGATGCGAAGGCCGACCTCTGGTCCGTTGGGACGGTCTTGTTTGAAATGGTGGTAGGAAAGTCTCCGTTTAGAGCCGGTAACCATGTCGACTTGCTTCGGAAGATTGAACAGGGAGAGGACAACATCAGGTTCCCAATTCAAACTGAAGCCTCCCCCCCGTTAAAGAAACTGATCCGGAGCCTGCTGAAACGGAACCCGGTGGAGCGTCTCAGCTTCAAGGACTTCTTCGAGTCATCCGTGGTTAAGGGTAATATTCCGGGGCTTGTCGACGAAGACCTGCAGGCGCAGAGGGAGAGAGATTCTCGTCTCGCTGCGCACGCTGCCCGGCGAGATTCTTTGCCCTCGCGTACCAGCGACGGAAAACTAGAAGATCGCCCCCCTAGCAGCGCTTCTTCTCCTCGACCGCCCCCAAGCAATTTTACTCGCCCAGCTACTAGTCCTGCTGTGCGTCACGTTGGGAGCCGAGAAAATCCTGATTTACAGCGTGTGGCAGTCAAGGCCCGGAAAGCCAGTGTTGCCTCAGTGACTGGTTCCCCGAGCAAGGAGGAACTTCGCGACCACAATGCAAAGGGACCCGTTACGGAGCAGCCAGGGCCTACTAGCCCAGCTAAAGAGAGGGCCACAACCAGGAAAAACTCGTCTGATCAGCGGATTGACGACATTTTGGACTCAGAAAGAGAGCGCGCAGCACAGGATGTGGCATTTGAACGGGACTATGTGGTGGTGGAGAAACGAGCAGTAGAGGTTAATGCCTTCGCTGACGAGCTGGCTGCAAGCCCCCGTTTCCAGCAGCAGCAGCAGCAACAACTGATACCGAAGCAAGCTGGAGCAATTGTTCGTCGTGCCACAACTACTGCCACTCCTCAATTATCTAGTTCTCCTCGTGACGCTATGTCCCGGGCAGTGGCCACCGCTTACAATCGACCACGTACAGGATCTACTCACAATCGTCATAATTCCTATGACCGAAGATATGGCCCCAGCCCAACATCTGCAACTTCGGCTATATCCAAGGCGCTCAACAAGGCCAGCGGACGACTTTTTGGTGTCAGCTTCTCGCCTCCTCTAGCGTTAACCAAAGCTGGAAGGTCTCCACCCATAGGCTACAATGCGTTTCCAGCCTACCCCCTAGCTGAAGGGAACCTTGCCGTTGTCGGAGATGGAGCTAAAATTCAACCTCCGCTGGATGAGGATACCAAGGTCTTACACATCATTGAGGAGATTGCCACCCGCAGCGATGTGGTCTATGGATTTGCCGAAGTGAAGTACAAACAACTGGCTCCTCTGACACCTTCTATGCAAGCCGACACTGCTATCAAACCAGTGGTTAGCCCGGAAGTAGTGGACACACCTGAAGCGAACGATACCGGCTTAACAGTAGACGCAATTTTCACACTATCGGAAGAAGCTCTTGTACTCTACGTGAAAGCTCTCTCGTTGCTGGCTAAGTCGATGGATATTGCTGGAGCCTGGTGGGCTCGCAAAAACCGTGGGGAGACCATAGGAAACTCACCAAATGTCAATGTTGGGTGCCGCGTAAATAACGTGGTGCAATGGGTCCGAAACCGGTTCAATGAAGTACTCCAAAAAGCCGAATATTCCCGGCTCAAGCTGTTGGATGCTCAGAGACAGCTTCCCTACGATCATGCACACCATGCCAGTCAGGTTGGACGGGTGTCCGTCGGTGCTCTTGCTCATTCCTCTGATCAAGTTGTTATCAGTTCGGGCATCACTGCGGAAAAGTTAATGTACGACAGGGCGCTCGAGATGTCCAGAACAGCTGCCATTAACGAACTTACTGGGGAGGACCTTCCTGGCTGTGAAATTGCATACATGACGGCGATAAGGATGCTTGAGGCCGTGTTGGACAGCGACGAGGATCATCAATTAAGTGGCGAGCGCGCGGGCGAAGCCGCGAATACGGTATCGAACGAAGAGAACGGAGAGGTTAATGGCCTTCAAGGCGAAGACCGGGAGATTGTGGCAAAACGTATGTGTCCTTGGAATTTGCATGCATACATGAAGTATTGTTTTTACTAACAAATCTAAAGTGGTTGCTAGCATACGCATTAGGCTCACAGCGCTGAAAAAGAAAATTGCGCTGATGACGAAGAGGACCTCGGCTCCTGCTATGGTATCTCCTGCGAGAACTCCAGCCTGTCAACCCCCAGCGGCGTCGCCAGTTGTACCTCAAGCATCGTCTCGGTAAAAGCACGCCAAACAAGCGCTGCTAAATAAGAGAGCTGCTTTGCAGCCTCGTGGGGGTGTAAGATCTTTAATCGGTAGAGAGTTGGCTGCTCCATTCTGTGGCCCTTTCCCAAGTGAATATCCAAAGATACTTATACCGTTCCTTTTACGGCTCCGAAGGTTTCGCCTATTTTCACCTGAATTCCGATAGTCCTCTCGCCATGAAGTTTGTGACTATTGGATCCCGTACAATACTGCATTTGAAAATACTGGGCAAGCGTCGAACAAAACAGCCTACTGAGTAGTGCTTGATTGAGAGTCTAATGCCTCCTCTCCTGCACGTTTGTGAATTTTTTTTCAGGGTTCGAGCCAGCGCTCTCCTCTATTTCGCATTGGGCATCCATCAGCATGACCTCTTTATCTCAAAACGGCACAGATGGAGCTGTGCTGAGATTCTTTTGATTCGATTTCTATGCTGCATATACTGTGGCATGACGCAATGACTGCACCTCTTAACGGAAGACTGATTGCATTCCTTTTGGATTACAACTTTCATTTGGCGTTTGGTGTGCACTCTTTTCCTCCTGTGAGTTTTTCAAAACAAAGAGGGTCTAAAGTGAACCTGGAGGCAATTGCTCGCATTTTATCATCTTTCAACTATTTCTGGGACTTGGAGTTTACAGAATTGGGGGCCTTTGAGGAGTTTAGTAATGAGCTCTGGGAAGGAAGAACATTGAAGTGTTTTTGAAAGTGTGAACCTAGCATTTTATGGTTCTTTCTCTCTTTCTCTCTTTCTTTCTTTCTTTCCTTCTATTTTATTTTATCTTCTTCTTTTTTTTTCAGCCTCTTTTATCCTTTCGACTCTACTGTCTTCTTCTCAGTCGGTATTGATCTGCTTGGAACCTGAGAGCTACCTTTGTGTTTTTATGTTAGCGACGATTCTGATTTCCGGTTTCGGCGAGATAGGCTGGATTTGGTCGGCATGCTGTGGAAGTCTATGGGCGGGAAACTTCACTGGGAGTATGAGGATGGGAGAGATATACAGGTACTGTTTGGGATGGCTGGCAGCCCTGGCTTCGAGTGTTGATCAAATCTATTCAATGACTGATGGGCGGGGGGCGATATGGATCTGTGTGATTTTTGCATCTATGCTTTGCTAAGTGGGATTGGAGTCTGCCTCGAGCAGCTAAGATATTATATATTTATGAACATCATTATATTATTATTATTATTATTCTTACTATGATCCTTGACTTTCCCTGCTCTTATGGAAATTTGATTGTATGGGAGAATGCACTGCCGTAGATATATCTCTTGAAGGCTGCTCTATCTCTGACCTTCGCCAGAGATATCGGTTTGTCTCTCTCGCGGCGATCTTTCCCGGGCAAAACCGGCTTCTGGAGGCGCCCTTTCCTTCTGCCGCTGTTCCTTCCTGGATAAGGCCGTGTCAAAAATGGGAGTTGCATCCTCTACACCTCTTGCCGTGTGTGGTTTCTATGCCAATTGGTGCCCAAAAACATTTTCTTGTCTTCTCTTTTTCTTGCTTGCCGATCGCACGATGAATATATGGAATCAAAAGCTAAACAGCATCTGACGAGTCCCTCCTTTGGAACCTCCCCCTATGGCGCATGTCGAGAACGCTGATATCGAGCCTATCTCCTCTCCCGGGAACGGGAGCGACGTGTCTACTCTAGCCTCCGCGGATATCCCATCCAATCGGATTGGAAAGAGCCAGTTGTCCCAGGAGATAAGTCCTCATGCTCTGGAGAAATTGGGTATGTATGCACTGACGACCAGTAGAATTGAGAGCTTTTTGGTAATCAGGTCCTCTGACGATGGGAACGTTGCTGATCCTTTTTTTTTGGGGGGAAAACCATAGACACGGCGAGGACGTGCGTGTCCGATGATATTCCGGGCAATCGAAGGCAGATCGGAGTGCTCACTGCGACGTTCTTGGTGTTTAATAGGATAATTGGGACGGGGATATTTGCTACCCCGAGCACTATCCTGGCTTTGACTGGGAGCGTTGGCATGTCGTTGACCGTTTGGTTCGTTGGAATGATCATCGCCATGGCGGGTACGGCTGTATATTTGGAGTTTGGAACGGCAATTCCAGTGTAAGTGGAGGAGGCGGTCCGGTCCCCTTTCTTATTCGTAACCTGTCATCGACATATCTGACTTGAGGGACCACTGACAGGAACGGTGGGGAAAAGAATTACCTGGAGTATGTGTATACAAAACCAAAGTTCCTAGCAACCGCGATATACGCTTCATATGCGCTGTTCCTTGGTTGGGCGGCAGGAAATAGCGTTATATTTGGAGAATACCTTCTTCATGCTTTTGGGGTACAGGTCAATCGGTGGAATCAACGCGGCATCGGGTTGGTCTGCATCACCGTCGCCTTCATTATCCACGCTACCGCAGTGAAATGGGGGCTCCGTATTCAAAACACACTGGGTGTCTTGAAATTGGTTGTCATTCTTATCATTGCCGTTGGCGGGCTCTTGGCTTGTGCCGGCTTCGTGAATATAGACAGGCCTCGTAACTTCGAACATCCCTGGGGTGAAGGGCCACCCACGGTGTATGGCATAGTTATGGGCCTGTACAATGTCATCTGGTCATACGTTGGCTATTCGAATGCGAATTATGTATGGTGCTCAGCATCGTTTTTGCAACAGCGTATCGTTTCGCTAACCATCTGCCAGTGCTTGAGTGAGACTCGTAATCCGGTTCGAACGTTGAAAATAGCAGCACCTATTGGCGTAGCGATGGTTGGGATTCTGTATTTCCTTGTTAATGTTGCATATTTTGCTGCTGTCCCAAAGGAAGAGATGCTTCTATCCGGGCGCATCCTCGCGGCATCTTTTTTTCGGAACGTTTTTGGGTTCAAGGCCGAACGAGCGCTATCAACATTCGTTGCTTTTTGCGCGTTTGGCAACGTCCTGGCTGTTTTGTTCTCCCAGGGCCGAAGTACGTGCCTATGCATCTGGACATAGATAATGGCTAACCATGTTCCAGTCGTCCAAGCACTTGGAAGAGAGGGAGTTCTGCCGTTTTCGCGGTTCTGGGCGAGTAATAAACCCTTTAACTCTCCTGCAGCTGGACTATTCCAGCACTATATCGTCTCTGTGGTTGTCATGCTGGCGCCGCCGCCAGGAGATGCTTATAACTTCTTGCTCAAGTGAGCCTATCCCTTCTATCAACCCTGCCTGTATTGGCCTGACATGCAGTTTTCAAAGTCTCATCGGATATCCACTTTCGACCGTGAATGTCCTGGTCTCCGGTGGGCTTCTTCATATCTACTTTTGTCCTGAGCGCTATCCCACCTGGTCTCCTGGTATTCGTGCTACCTTGCCGGTGACCTTTTTCTTCTTCTTCTCCAATGTGTATTTGGCCGTAGCACCGTTCCTGCCTCCGCCAAGAAGGGTGGGTAATGTCTATGAGCGTTTGCCGTATTATACTCATTGTCTTGCTGGGCTCACGATCTTTGCGCTTGGCGCTTTGTACTGGCTCTTCTGGGCCAAGATTCTTCCTTGGATGGGTGAATATCGACTTGGCGAGGAATCCGTTGTTGGGCAAGATGGCTGGGCGCGAAAGATAGTCCAGCGGATCCCCACGGCTCCCGAGCTGGAAGAGCAAGGGCGGAGGAATGGGAGCATGTGGTCGTAGATAAACAGGTGGATAGCTGGCTAGATTGTGAAAACAAAGATTTCACTTTGTTTGGGGTAGTGATAGAGCTTACAGTTGGCTTATCGATGAGAGTGTACGGAACGAAATTGACCAATAATAAAAAGAAGCAATAAAGGGGATTCTGATTGTGCTGTCAATACTAAGATACAGCATCAACAGAGAGAGAAAATAAGAAATAAAAATAGAAAAAGAAAAGATGTCCCAGGGTTCCTATGGGGATGCATTCCACGGCGAACTTGTTAAAACAAAGTAGGATTTATCCCCTCAAACTTGCTGGTTAAAATTGATCTGGCAGGAAGCCAAGAAAAGAGCTTGCACTTAACCAATCCATGAATGATTGACAAGACAGGACTCGTTAATGTGTGCATGGTAACCTGCGGCATAAAAAAAAAGGAAAAGGAAAAGAAATAAAGAAAATAAAGTCTCTTCTTCATCCAAGCTGTTACAATCTGGAATTCCGCTGCTCATATGCAGCGGGATGGGTAAACTGCAGGATTTTGAAGAAAGATGTGTCCCTCAAGTCAACATTAGATCACTTGCGCTGTGCTTAGTCTCTTGACGCTCTGTAACACTTTTTCCACGAAGTTGTTGACCGGCTCGGGAAGGGTGTGCATGTAGATGTGCAAGGGCGTGATGAGGCGTTTGCACGGGTGAGTAAGGACAAGCCAACAAGCCAGCAGAACATCACTTGGATCACCTTACTGCGCCTTGACGTGTAGCATTCGTTCCTCCGATTTTCGACCAGGTCCTTGGCGGCAGATACTCATCAGGGAGCCGATGCTTCTAAGACGGTCGCAGTGACCAGACTGACGGTCACAAAGAACGGGTTCACGATTCTATTGCTCAAAGTTCACATGTTGTCAGTAACCGGATAATTGAGATCCTCCGCGAGAGAGAGAGAGAGCAACCGGGCTCTCGTCATCCAAGTCGATTCCAGGCTTGAGCTCTCGGGTGCGGTGGCATTGAACCGATTGATCGGGTAGCTTCGCGATGGAGGTACACACCCATCGCCCGAGTCCGATCGTGGCACGCGAGGGTAAGCGGGAGGCCAAAAGCTGGAAGGGAGAGAAGAAGAAAAGTCGAAGAAGAGAAGAAAATCGCATTTCTCTTAACTTAGGTAATCCGACTAGTTAACTAACTAACATAATTCCCAAGCGAGCCGATCACCCAAGCGAACCGATCACCCAAGCGAACCCGATCACCCAAGCGAACCGATCACCCAAGCGAACCGATCACCATTTCAAAATTCCACTCAATTAAAGAACTCTTCCACTTCAACACACAATTATGCCACCAATTCACAATAAAAATTCTTCAAATTTAATTGAGAGAGAGGGAAGACTTGAACTCAGAATAAAATCTATTAAAAATCAAGAAATTACCTCTATTTATAAAGCTGCTAGAGTCTATAATATTGTTAGGAGAACCGGTTGTAGGTCATGTAGGTTTTCCCAGGATTAGGGGGTATGAAAGAGCTAAGTAGGTACAATGCCTGCAACTGATGGAAGGGAGTCATGCATAGAACATAAAGGTCCTCTAACTAGAAGACTAAACACTGAGGTTCCCACAATCCATGCAAATTATGTGATTCTTATATGTTCAGAGTTGGGGTCATGTAAATACCTCTGAACATCCAACATTGTCTGATGCTTGGTTGGTCTAGATCTATATTTGTAACACTATCTCCCCCCCCCTTCCAGAGATCTTGAACTCTGAGACATAGAGCTACTGAAGTGATTTTTCATATATTGTTGCAGCTTCTCTGTTATTGATGAAGTATTGTAGATTCTTGAATGTGCAAGCTTCTGTATTACTACTGCTTGTCTATATAAATATCTCACATGTATATCACTACCAGTTGCAGTAGACATTCTTTGTTGTAGAATGGTAATTATTTTATTACAAACATTTAGTATTTTGTCACATACTTATTTCTTTATTTATTTGCTTGTCTGATTACTATATTATCTGTTGTTTATTGTTATATTATCTATTAACAAGTTATAAAACTAGTAATTTTAGTGTATTGTAATATAAGTATAAATAGAGAGTTTTTAACTTTTTTCTTTCTTCTTTTTCTTCTACTTTATTTAAGCTTAGATGTTGTTTCTTGTTTATTTTATAACTTGTTATAATATTGTTATTAAAAAACTCTATTATATATAATAAAGAAGACACTCTTCTGTACTTCATCTGTATTTACTTAATATTTACAGACTGTCTAGATAAAAATAAGTCTTGTCTATAGAATATCAAGAAGAAATCTTGTTCTTATTATTTAGAATATCAAATCTGTATCTATTATAATATTAGTATGTCTTTGTCTGTTCTTTTTGTTATTCTGATATAGCTATAGATTTCAGAATCCACTATCAAACTAGTTTGTTGGCTCTTGTAACTTTAAGAAGAATACTATAGTTTTAATACAGCTAATCTGTATTATCTGTACAATATTAAGTACATGAGTATACTTGTGTGTGAATTTTGTGAGCTTAACTCAGAAGCTGCCAAATATTACTACTATTAGATTACTTCTACTGTTAAAGAATTTTTCATGAAATATTATTATTCTGCCTCACATTATATAGCTAAGACTGTGGACCTCATGTCCAAAATCAAATTTATTAAAGATAGCTTATCTGAGTTTTCTTATTCATCAAGCCCAGTTTGTATTATTCTTTCTTGAGTTGAAAATAAAGTTGCAAATATCCAAGTCTTACTTAACTATCTTATAACTTGTTTGACAAGTAAAACTAAAGCTTTTTAAGATAGTATAGAAATCAGTCTTGTAGATTTTCTGTACTATTTTACTTGTTCTCAGACTAACTTCTGCTTAGACTAATCTTACATCTTCTATTAATTATCTAACCAATATTATTTCTTCTGGTTTTCAGAGTATTGTAGAAATACTTTATTTTTTTTATAGTTCTTTATCTGTAATGCTTTTCTCTGTAACTGCATCTTCTATTATAGTTTTATCCATTATTTGTAAGGATTCACTGTGAACCCCTTACACAGACAAACAGCACCTACAAGAGCTAAAGAGCTTGACTTGTGAGCTGCTGGAAGTTGTATGTGTTCTTGTGAAGCACTAAGTCATGCACTTATAAGCACATATAAAAGACTATTACTGCACAAATCTCTTGCTGAAAGTCAGTAGCAATCTTGTTTACAAGTTGTATATAGTTGCCAGAATACAGACTTTTTACCTCACATACTCTTTTTCCATGTATATTTCTTCTAGAGATTCATTGTCACACTGATCCACATGTACAATTCTCACATCATTATATTAAACATATCTGCAACTCTCAAGTCTTGCTTATCTATAGCTGGTTTACTACTATTACAGCTATATCTCAGATGCTCTCACAGTACATCTTCTTACTGTTAAATTCTTGATTTTGTAGATATGTTATAATCTTTATGTTTGTTTCATGTCATATCTATCTTTCTTTCTTATTATTATTATTATTATTATTATTTATTATAGTCTTATGCAGTTAGTGACTATGAAGACTACCTAACAGCTTCTCTGTTAGAATTTACTTAGTATACATTGTAAAAACTGAATAAAGAAAAAAATTCAAAGTATTTCAAGACAATATGAGATGTTCTTTCTCCACAAAAGTCAAATAGCAGATAGAGCATAATATTAATTTTAAAGGAAAATAATAATTCTTGTAGCAATGTGATATAAATCAAAAAGAAATAAAATTAACATATTTGAGAAAGCCACTGTCTAGTAGCTATTCCAGTATATTTTAGAAATAAAACTAGCCATTTTGAGCCTAATTCAGTTTCAAAAATAAAATTTAAAGATAGTTGAGAAATATCAAGTTCTTGTTGAATTTTTCTTCTTTCAGTATAATAAGCTGAGCAGTCTAATAGTAGATGCTTTGGATTTTCAACACAATTACAGAAGTAGTATAAATTGGAAGAGTAGTCAGATAATCTTATTAGATAAGATCTGAAATATCCATAACCAAGCTTTAATTGACAAATAGTTGATCATATCTTCTTAGATATAGAAAGAGTAGATGCTTTCCATCTGGGTTTTATTTTGAATTGAGAGTAGTGATTTGTAGAACTTTCTCTATTAAAAAGATCTTCAAACCACTTTATCATTGCTTGTTCTTTTATTTGTCTTTTTATATAAGTAAGAGATATATATCTTTCAGAACAAACTTGATTCAATTCTGTATCTTTCTTTGCTGCTAGATCAGCTTCTTCATTTCCATGTATATTTACATGTGCAGGAACCCAATGAAGATGTAGATTAATTTGCTGATTTTTAATAGACTTAGCAGTTTTTCTTATAGATTGAAGATAATATAAGCCAGCCCCTGGCCCTACAGCCGCCCTAGCTCTGGAGTCCCTAAGGCCTATTCAGGGGTCAACCAGGCCTGTAGGAAATGCAAATGCAGAGGGATACACCTTAAGCTATTATACATGCACCTATAATAACTGACTGCTGCGAACTGTTCTCTCAAGCCAGCATTAACCATTCTGATTCTAGTTAAGCCACTACTGCCCAGCCTACTGATCTAGTAACTAGTTCTAGAAGCTAGCTAGTCTACTAGCTACTAAACCCACCTTCCAGTTGCTAATCTCAGCATCCCAGCCTACCAATTAGCCGTCGCGGTCTCGCCATTAATGACTAATCAATTATCTCAAGAGATAGTTGACTATCTCAAGAGATAACCAGGGGTGCCCTTGTCAGGTGGTTTTCAAATCCATTCCCCTGAATTGGCGCCCCACTTAGTCACCCAATTATTAGTTATTATTGGACCACTAGGTGGAGTAGCCTTTAGTAGTGCAGTGGAGCCTACCCACTCGCATCATTTTAGCTTCACCAGATGCTAGGTGGACCTACTATCTCTACCCAATCATCAGTTATCATTAGGTAACAGATAGTAAGTAGCTTTTAGTAGTGCAGTAGAGCCTACCCACTCACATTCATTTTAGCTTCACCAGATACTAGGTGGACCCACTATCTCTACCCAATCATCAGTTATCATTAGGTAAAAGATAGTAAGTAGCTTAGTAGAGCCATGAGCATACATGGGTTGCCTTTTACACTGCAACTTTGGTGGGTAAAAAAGTGTGCCAGTTGAAGGATTCAAACTCCACACCCTAGAGTGCACCTGCAGCTCATTTTACCAGTGAGCCACCTGGCTATTGTAGTGGAGATTCCAGTACCTCATTAGAACAAAGGTTGTTCTAGTCCAAGGCGCAAACCACCCCAAGCTACTATTCTTGAGCTATATAAACCACCTGTAGCCCCTGCTTCTTGCTTATTACCTTCACATACCATGGCTCTTTTCTACACACTCATTCCTTACTACTAGTTCAGTTATTAGTTAGCAAATATGAAGATTTCTTGTTCATGAAACTTGCTACTGTTCCTTATTAGAGCTGCCTGTGTTAGTACAGAGCTCTTTAGTACTATTACTTCTTGCAAGCTTAGACATCTGTTAGAACATATCTATCTCTACACTTACTACTCAACCATATTCTTATTATGTGATGATTTTTTCATCTTTCTTGAGCTCTCACCATATCAACCAACTTGCCTACTTTGACAAGGCATCCCATCATACCCTGTTCCATTTGGTGACCAAGCTGAGACCTGAAGATGATGATGCAGTGATTTGGTGACTGTCAAGAAAGAGAAAAACAAATTCTGAGACATATGAAGCAATACACTATTTCAAGGTAAGATCTTATGAACTAGGAACACAGTACTAATCAGATTTTTTATTTAGAAATAAGATTAGGGAGCTTAGATTTGAATGCCTCTTATCTAGAGCTTGTCTAATAAACAGATTTTTAAAAGATATTAACTAATAGACAGAACATACTGTGTGACATAACCAAAGATCAAGAAATCAAGAAATTGGAATCAGAATTAACTATAGCTGAAGATACTACAGAATCATATACAACTATATTACAGGGTGAGAACAAGAAAATTGTAGTTCATTCCCACATTCCTATATCTTCCCCTAGCATGGCAAATGCATCTTAATTTGATGGCAGAGATGCTACTCTGTTTATTGAAAGATTTTACCAGATGTGCAAGAATCATGAGATAATTAACCTTAAAAACGTTATTGAATGGTTGGCTAGGTACTGTGTTACATGAATTGAAGAATAGATGAAGACCTTGGAAGACTACAAAGAAGATAATTAAGAAGTATTCTTCAAAGAAATTATTCATGAATTTTGTGATCAAGATATTACTTACAAGATTCACTGTCAGAATTATCTTCAGACAATTACAAAGAAACCATGTGCTTGAGATGGCAACATTTGTGCCTATGTTTGAGAATACACTACTATTGCCAGTACAGTTCAAGCAAATAGAAGACTTGATGAATTCACTAAGATGTCTTGGTTTCTTCAGAAGCTACCTGAGAAGCTCTGAAATAAGATTATTGACAAGACCAAGCTCAATCTTTCAGATGATATGTTGCCTATTGATTTTAGAAAGGTTGTTTGGATGATTATAAATTTGATTAACCAGTATGAAGAGAATAAGAAGATCTTTAAAGAAGATGAAATGAAACAAAAGAAAATAAAGAAGCTTGGTGAGTGATATTAATTAGCTAACAAGCTCTCTACAATTGAAGCTCCAAAGAAAACAGCTAGTTTTGTGAAGACTGAAGAATCTGAATTGAAATCCAAAGCCAAGAGCTCTGACAGCACTAATATTAAAGCTGTTATTGAAAAGATGACTAATAAGTTCACAAATTTGGCATTGGCCATGAGAGTACAATCAAATCAGATACAAGAGAATTCTGATCAGTATTATATGCTGCAGAGAGAAGAATCTCTGAAATCTATACCAAATTATCCAACAAATGTGACTGTTAATTCTACAACTGTACAAGAGAATACTCAACTGCCAGTCAATCTCTATTTGGCTCAAAATGACTCTTCTATGACAGGCTATAGTAGTACTTATGGATGAGGAGGAGCTTGAACTGGAGGAATTTCAACATGTTTCTCATGCTTCTACTGTGGAAAACCTGGACATTGTCAATCTCAGTGTTATAAATACCAATCTGATATGAGTAATGGATACTGCCATATTAATGATGAAGAGAACTTACATATGGGCTCTAAGAGTCAAAACTATTGAGTTGTCACTCCTAAACCTGAAATCCTGAACATGTATATTGTATAGTCTATGGGAGAGAATGAATGAGTGATTTCAGAGTTAACAAGCTCTAAAAAGAAGATTAATCAGCAAGAAGAGACATCTTCTGCAAATTCAACCAGTGTGAAGATCCAAGCAGAATGGCTTGCATATCTAATATCTGATGAAGAATCTGATTTAGATAAGAAATATGAACCATTGAAAGAAAGAACATCAGTCAATATTGAAACAGTTGAAGAAGCTAAGAATAATCAAAGAGCTAAGATTGTAATGCCCCATACTCAGTGTACTGGACAATTTATTACTTACTAGAATAATCAGACTAGTATTGATGATAATGTCATGGAAGATATTGAACTGATTAATCAGAAGAAGCCTGAAATTCAGAGTAAGTCTGTAGAGAAACAAAAATCAAGATATTCTGCAACAGATTACTTATTCTCTCAGATTCATGATTCAACAGATGCCAATGAATTAATGAGTCAAATTCTTAATAGAAAAGTCAAATTGTCAGTCAAGAAGCTTATAAATATATCACCAAAACTTCATCAAGCATTCTTCAGATCAGACTGGAATAACAGTACTAGCAAAAGTTATGCAAGAGTTGGAGTCTCTGAACCAGTTCAGTCTGAGCTAAAGATTAATTCTGGTCAACTTACTTCAAAGTCCATGGTGCCAAAATCCAAAACAGCATATAGAATGTGTTCATTATATGTGCCAGTCACTATAAACCAACAAGAATTAATAGTGTTGATCAATACTGGTTCAGAAATCAATTTATTGTCTTGAAAGTATGCTGAAATGTTGAATCTGCCAATGAAAAATAAGCCACAAGTGATTATAGTTGTTCAAATAGGAGAAGTTGCTTCTTTTTACACATTTTGTGATGAGATGCCTGTTCAAATTGAAGATATTATTACACATATCTCTTTTCTTATATTTGAGGGAGGGGTTCAGCAACTTATTCTTAGAAGATCTTGGCAATTTGCTATCTGTTGGGGGTGCAACACCTCAGAAGATGGCAGAGTGAACTGTGAAATTTATAACAAGAAATAAATGTGTTGCCTAGTTTTTGAAGACTTTAAGCTAAACTCAAGCAATATGAGATATGCAACTGATAAATCAAACAGCAATCATTTAAATGATTCAACAGGCATTTAATCAGGTAGGTGCCCATGGATACAAGGCCTGAGAAGGATGAAGAAGATGTGATGAAGACAATAGGTATAAGAATTAATAATGAGAAGGTTGAAGATCAGGAGATTGATGGCAGCATTGCTAGCATTGGTGCTTATAGTGATGAGAAGAAACATAATTCCAGCATTGGTGAATCCAAAAGTATACTAAGTCTAATTGGATTGACCAGTGTGCTGGTGAATTAAATAGACTAATCAGAAGACAAGAATAATTTTACATCAGGAGTTCAGATTTTCCAATCTCTGCTTTCTAATCCAGACAGTATCACAGCTCACTGCAAACATTACACACACAATATTAATTTCAGCTTAATTCAAAAATCTATTCCATGAAGTGCTTGATCAATTTATGTATCTCTGAACAAAAATCACAATTTTGTCACAAAGAAATCACATCAGACAGACAT
This sequence comes from Coccidioides immitis RS, assembly GCF_000149335.2. Lineage (NCBI taxonomy): Eukaryota > Fungi > Ascomycota > Eurotiomycetes > Onygenales > Onygenaceae > Coccidioides > Coccidioides immitis. The sequence continues at coordinate 1,953,954 of NW_004504308.1, read as the reverse complement.
TTTCAATAGTGGATGGGACATCAAGCCACCTTCTTCAGAGGTCTGAAAAGTGTGCACTGCTTATAAGTGGAAAGCTGATAAGATAAGACCATTAGCACCTGGAAAATCTGATGGAAGCAAGCTGGAAGACCTAGATAATTGGATGGATGTTTGTTTGGATAAGTATTACTCTGAGAAGAAACACATCATATTTAATTGTGAATTTGATGACCATATTAGATTTAGAATTGTGCTCTTTCCTGTTGGAGAACAGCTAACAAATAAGAGAATTAAGAAGCTCAAAATTGGATTTGAACTGACAAGTCAGAAGAAGAAATTTTTCATATCAGTTCTTTATAAATGTGAAGAGATGTTGGCTTGATCATTCAAAGATCTATATGATGTTCATTCTGAATGCTTGTCTTCCCAGATTATTTGAACAGAGTCTTATAAGACTTGGCAGACTAAGACTTACTGAATTCCTTGTGCTCTACATAATAAGCTAATTAAAATCATTCAGGACAGGTTAGAAGCTAAAATATTGGAGTCTTGCCATGGTTCATATATCAATTTCTATTTTCTGGTTGCAAAGAAACAGAAAGGCAAATATTATTTAATTGATACAGTACATATATACAATAAAGTTACTATTCAGAATGCTTTTATTTCTTCTAATATTGATAAATATGCTGAAGACTTCAGCAGACTTATTATGGCTAGTCTATACAACTTATTCTCTGGATACAATAATTTTCTATTAGCTAAAGAAAGCAGAGATATGACAGTCATTGCAATCTCTATTGAGCTCTTTTGCCATACAACTTTAGTTCAAGAAGCAACAAATTTGCCAGCTCAAGCCCAATATGGGATAATGAAAATAATATGTGAGGTTTTTCCAGAGATTACTCAAGCCTTTATGAATGATCTTGAGATAAAAGAATTATATGTCAAAGATGAAACTGAAGTCCTCCCAGAAATAAGAAGATTTATTTATAACTATCTGCAGAACCTGAACTATGTTCTATAGCTTGTCAAAATCTCTGGAGTCAGAATCTCTGGTGCCAAATCTCAATTCTGCATGTCTGGAGTCAATGTCATTAGATGAGTCTGCAACTATAATAGACAATAATCTGAGAAAGCCAAGATGACTAAAATTGTGAATTGGCCTACTCCTACAAGTGTTACAGCATTATGAGAATTTCTAGAGCTAGCTGAATATTTCTGAATACTTATAGAATATTATAGTTAAATAGCTGAATCTTTACATTATCTGCTTCAATGAAATATTATGTAGATATGGACTGAAGAGCAAAATAATATCTTTATACTTTTGAAAGAAAAGTTATGTTTATTCTCTATTGTTCTTCCAATTAATTACAAACAAGATTCTTTGCTTATTACTGTGGCTGTTGATGCCAGTGAATTAGAATGGGGAGGATGCATTATTCAGAAGCAATAAGAAGCTCAACATTCCACACAATATGAATCCAGAGTATGGAATGATTCAGAGAAAACATATGATACTGGTAAATAAGAATGCAAAGCTGTTTTGAAAGCCTTCAAGAAATTTCAACACTATATATATGGAGTGCTCTTTACTTTGGAAATCAATGCAAAAACTCTTGTTGCCCAACTTAATAGAACTGCTACAGATGTTTCAGAAGCTTTGATTACTAATTGAATAGCTTGAATATATCTCTTTGACTTTACTGTTAAACATGTTCCTGAAACAAAACACACAGCTGCTGACAGACTATCTCATCAAGAACTAGATATTGAGGAACAGCCTGAATCTGAAGAAGATGAAGATCTGTTTGTCTTTATGAATTCTATAAGAGTTTTAGCTGGCCAAGCTCTCAATAGTAAAGACCTTAGAATACTGGACTCCACATATTCAGAAGAATCAGAGAAAATTGCATAATATCTAACCACCCTATCAAAATTATTAGGCATGAAAGAAAAAGAGTACACAAGATTCTGAAGAAAAGCAATTAAATATATGGTGGAGGCCAATCAGCTATTTAGACAAGTGGGATCTGGTGTGTCTCTAAGACATGTTGTGGACAACAAAGATCAGCACAAACAAATTTTACATATAATGCACAACAAATTTGACTATAAAAGACAAGAGAGAACATACTCTGCTCTACAAGCTCAATACTGGTGGTCAGGGATGTATAAAGATGTATCTGCTTATGTAAAGTACTGTTCTCAATGTTAATAAAAAGATTCACAAAGATTGAGTGAAGAGCTTCATTCTATCTGGGTCTCTACCTGTTGAGAGAAAGTTGAGGTGAATATCAAGCACATATCTTTCTGTTAAGGATAAAATTATTTGGTTGTTGCCAGATGTGACTTTACTGAATAGATGAAAGCTAGAGTCTTGAAAAAGACAACAGCTGAAGCTGTGGCCAAATTTCTTTATGAGAATATCATCTGTTGATGGGGCCTGCCTGCCAAATTTGTTATGAATGGAGGACCAGAAAATAAGAACATTATAGAGACCTTACTGAAGAAATTCAATATTAAATGCATTATTATTTCACTCTATAACTCTTCTGCAAATGGTATGGTGGAAGTTGGTCATAAGTCTTTAGCTGATGGGCTAGCTAAAGCTATCAATGGCACTGGAAGAGATTGGATTAAATATCTTTCTGTAATTCTGATAGCAGATCAAATGACAACTAAGGCTAATACTGGTGTTTTCTCTTATAGATTGCTAATAGATCAGAAGACAGTTCTTCTGATTGAACTTGAGATTTCTACTTGACAAATGATTCTCTAGTGAAAGATTTGAATAACTGAAGACCTGCTTCTGATGCAAGCACAGTAAATTAAAAGATAAGATAAGAATATTCTGGAAGCAGCTTATTATCAGCTTCAAATACACACTAGAAATAAGAAATACTTTGATAATACCCATAATATTCAGACTAACTCTCTTCTACCTGGAGACCTTGTCTTGCTTCACAATATCAAAGAAGAACAGAATATATCTAGAAATAATATCCTGCACTTTTGATAACTAGAATTCTATAGGATTAAGTCCACTAATCAAGAACTAGGTTCCTATCATCTTGAAGAGTTAGACAGCACTGAACTCAAAGAATCTATTGCAGGAAACAGATTAAAGAAGTATCTTATAAAATCTGGAACAGAGCTATTTAATGATAGCTCAGCAGATTCTGATGTAGAGATGGGGAATATCTCTCAAAGATATGTCACCAGAAGTTGATCTAACATTCTCTTTAGCAGTTTCTTGAATATTAGCTTCTTGAATCAGAGTGAAAATGAAAATGATCAAGAAGAAATGAAGCAAATGTGATTTCCAACTATTATATCAGATAACTGGAGCTTTGCTGTTGTTATATCTCTACAAGATGTTTAATTTGTTGTGTTTTGTTTGTAAAAGTGAAGTTTTTTTGCTTGCTTATTCAGAAAGTTTCTTTTATTTACCTGCAAAGTGAAGTTTTTGCTTGCTCTTTCAGGAAGTTTTTCTTTCTTTGTTATTTACTTAGCATTTACTTTTTCTGAAGATATTTAAAGGTTAATTTTTCTTTGCTGAAGCTTTTACTTTCTTTTACATTCAAGCTTGATTCTTTTTACAGATTCAATATTTTCTTCTATTCTGTTATTCTGATATTTGCAAATTTTTTGATTTCTGATATTCTTCAAAAATAGCTGGACAAAGCAACCTGCCTTCTTTAGCACCAGCAACCAAAAACCAAGGTCTGGTCATTACCAGAGACAGTGAAGTCAACTTGAATGACCATTTCTTCAATAATCTAACAGCAGCTATGGAATACATCAATAATCAAGCTCTGCATTATTGATATGGTCTACAAGTTAAGCTGATGAATGCACTTATATAAGTAACTGATGTGGTCACTGACTTAGTGGCCCATTTTTATTGATATGTTGAAAGATCCAGAGCTTGGCAACATGTTACACATGCCAATTTTGAAGCTGATTTTCATAATGCTCAAAAGGTTACCCTGGATGTCAAATAATGTTGCATTGATATGCAAAAGATCAAGAATAGACTTGTCACTACATGAGAGATAGACAGAATTGATGTCATATGGCCAAAAGTAAAGAGCCTGTGAGCTGTACAAAAACTTTGCTATACTCTAAATATGTGAGGATCATACATGTGAATCAGCGTGACAATGAATCTCTAGGAGGAATATACATGAAAAAAGAGTACACAAGGTAAAAGGTCTGTATTCTGGCAACTATGTACAACTTGTAAACAAGATTGCCACTGGCTCCTAGCAAGAGGTTCGTGCAGTGACAGTCTTTTATGTGTGCTTGCGAGCATGTGACTTAGTGCCTCGCGAGGACACATGCAACTCCCAGCAGCTTGTGAGCTGAGGCCTCTGGCTCTCATGGGTGCTGTTCATCTGTGTAAGGGGTTCGCGGCGAATCCTTACAAAATATCTACAAGAATTGGGATAAGTTTGCCAATAATATTAACAGTGCAGTGCTCTGAAGACTAGATGCTACAGAAGCTGGACATTGCTGGAGCTTAGCTATATTGTCAGATGATTATACTACAGCTGATAAAGAAGTTGATTACACTTATGAACTTTCTTCAAGAGATGCTCTATACTGACAAGAACTTATTATTAAAAACTATAATCTTCTACAGCTGTTGGCTCTTTCACAGTCATCTAGCTTCCAATGTTCAATTCAGAATATTGCTAGGAGCTCTCCCACTGCAAGCAGCTTCTGAGGTCTACTAGAAGAACTACAGTCATCAAGATCATCAAGAGATGTTCTAATAGATGGGATGTTGATGCTGCATAGCTGCAATGTATCAGAAGCCTCTATACATAGTACAATGTTGATTAGATCACATGGATTGGAAACTGGCCAATTACAGCCACCATTTGGATTCACCAGCACACTGGCCAATCCACCCAGCTAATCAGAAGCTCTGAAGTGCTGCAGTGAAAGAATTACAGCCATGTCAGCATGCTAAACTCTCCAAGACCTAGACAATAAAGATGAGTCTGTTATTTCTCCTGAAAGTGATGAGGAAATACTCTAATATAAATGAGAAGAATCTGTCATGGCAGTACACTCTAGTACTTGCTGTTACTGTAATTTTGAACAGCAGCTTCTCCAAAAGATAAAGAGTACTAAAATATGTTTGGAGTTGAAGCTTATTTGCATTCTGAAGCAGTTAGAAAAGGTCTTTAGTGATAAGAAAGCTGATATCTATCTATACTATAACCATACTAAACTAATGGCTTCAAAACTTGATTTACAGACTCACACACTTAATAGAGAGGAGCTTCTTAACTGTTTGGCTTATATCTATAGAAATCATCACAATATTAGCTCAGTCAAGACTGATGACAGCATCTATCTCTGGTTTTGTTTAGTAAATAGATCAGCTAGAGCTGAACATGCTTTAGACATTTACAAATTCAAACATCAGCCAATTATCTCTCTGGTTGCAAAGATGAAGATCTTTGACTTTAACTGATACACACAAATAACTGGAGTTAACAAGTTGTTACAAATATAGATCTAGACCAACCAAGCATCAGACAACATCAGATGTTCAGAGGTATTCACATGACCCCAACACTGAACATATAAGAATCACACAATTTGCATGAATTATGGGAACTCCAGCATTCAGTCTCCAAGTGAGAGAACTCCTATATTTTACACACAACTCTCTTCTATTAGTTGCAGGCATTGTATCTACTTAGCTCTTTTGTACCTCTAATTCTGGGAAAACCTACATAATCTATAACCAGTTTACCTAATATTCTGAATGCTCCAACATATGATTGCCTAAGTTAGTACAATGCCACCAAGACCCACAAGACAAACCACAACAACATTCCATGTTATAGATCTGACAGAGGTAGATACCAATATGAAGAAGATAAATATTGATGAAGGTGCTGGTAGCAGTGGAGCCACCACCAGCAAGACACCAGCAGATAATACAGCCAATGAAGATACACCTCTTAATACATTGAATGAAACCCAAAGAGAGAAGATCTTTAAAGAAAAGAAGATATGTCTGCAAAAGAATCTAGCAGATATACATAAACAAAATAAGATATACAGACTGCAGAAGCAGATAGAATATAAACAGAGAATAGTGAACAACAATTTTTCTTTAGAGTTCCTCTTACACACAAGATCAATAAAGAAGTCAGACAATTTTGACAATGTGAAGCTATCAAAAGCATCTTACTACCATGGCAAATTACTTGGCAAGTGCAAATTGTGGTTAGCTTCAATAAGACAGCAGTTTTGCCTGAGGAAATCATTACAAAAGACATCAGATATGATCAGAATTGATTGAGTGTCCAGTCATTTTCATGACAAACTCCAGATGCATTGGCAGATGTTGGAAATAGAGAGAGAACAACTACCCATATCATGAAACAAATTTAAGATGTGGTGTAAGAACAATGTTGAATCTGAGATAACTTGTAGTCAAGACACAATGCAGCATTATCATAATACTGTTCAACAAGAGAACCAACTTGTACTCTTGTTTTTTATATACATTGCTGAACTTGAACAGAATCTGAACAGTTTACCAGATGAATTCTTTTGTGTACTCTTTCTACAGATGAAGCTCAGATCAATCATCTGGACTGAACTGAATAAACTGCAACACTAACTAAAAATGGTTGTGGAATTATGAGAACAAGCAACACTTATTGAGTCCATTCTAGAAAAGAAGAAGCAAAGTCAGTAGAACAAGAACTAAAATAAGAAGAAACAGAAAATCTCAATCTCTCAAGAGAAAGATGTGTCCCAACAAGATAATAAAGGAGGTTATCCACAAATAAAGAAGACACCAGTGAAACCACTTCCAAAAATATCAGAAGAGAAACACAAATAATGAATGAATGAAGAGCTCTGCCTAAGATGTAGCTAATCAGGCCATAGAGCAAAGTTCTGTACAAATGGCTCCAACAAGTTCCAGCAGACAGATGAAAAGAATGAGAATCAGGCAAAGACTAGAGTTGCAAAGCTCATGCAAGACCCAGATCAAACATTAGAAAGATGGAATGTTAATTCAATAGAGAAGGCAAGCAGGCACAGTATATGCCTGTCAGCTATACTGACTACACCATCAGATAGTCTTACAGAGCAAGCTGCACTGTTGGACTCAGATATTACAGTAGACAGTATCTTCTATAAACTGGCATCCTAATTGAACTGGGATCAACCAGAGATGCCCATGGAAGTTATTGAGATGTTGAACAGAGCTGAGGCTGATTGGTACAGCATCTACAAGACTTAACTCACTATAACAGACTCTATAAGGATCACAAAGATGGTAAAACATACATTCACAATAATTAATATGATTGACATGAACATAGTTCTAGGCATGCCATGGTTAGAAGATTTCAATCTGGACATACACTGAAAGAACAAGACATGGCATTATTAACTCTCAGAGAAAACAGTGGAACTTCTGAATGCAGGTAGATTTCTTCAAGCAGTGCACATCAAGAACAAATTCTCTTATATTATTTTTGTGTCAGATGACAACCAAGTTCTGACAGAAGTGCCTCAGTGGTTGAGAGATTATAAAGATGTTTTCTCAGAAGAAAAAGCAGCAGAGTTGTCAGAACTGATAAAGGTCAGTCACTTAATTATTCTTAAAAACAGCTGCAAGCCCCCATACATGCCAATCTATAGACTATCACCCAAGCAGACAGAGGTTCTATAAGAGTATATCAAGAACAAGTTATGCAAGAGTTGGATATGTCTGTCACAAAGTCTGGCAGAGACTTCAGTATTGTTTGCACTCAAAGCTGATGAAGGACTCAGGCTCTGTATTGATTATTGTGGTCTTAACACAATCACAGTGAAGGACCATTACCTCTTGCCATTGATAGACAAGATGTTAAGCCAGTTGGTGAGAGCACACTACTTTTCCAAGGTAGACCTACATAATATCTACTACTGGATTAGAATCAAAGAAGAAGACAAATGGAAGACCACATTTCATACAAAGTTTGGAAGTTTTGAGTACCTTGTCATGTCTTTTGAGTTATCAAATACACCAGCAATCTTTCAGTTCTATATCAATAGAGTGCTGGCAGGCCTGGTTGATGTATGCTGTGTAGTTTATCTAGATGATATTCTTATTTTCTCAGTCTCAGAGAGAGAGCATGAGAAACACATTAGACTAGTTATAGAGCATCTAAGGGAATACCAGTTGTTTGCAAAGCTTGCTAAGTGCACTTTCAAAAGACAAACAATCTTATACCTTGGATATATCATTAATAACAAAGATATTAAGATGGACCCAAAGCAGATACATATAATTACAGAGTGACCCTTGCCATAAAGTTTTCATAATATTCAGATATTCCTGGGTTTTGCAAACTTCTATCAGAGGTTCATATAAAAGTACTTAGTTATCATGACACTATTAACAGATCTCTTGAAGAGCAGTGAATAGAAAAGAAAGAAAGAATCTTTTCTTCTGATGCCTGCTGCCAGAGAAGTATTTTACAAGTTGCAGGCAGTCTTCTTCAGAGAGTCTGTCATCCAGCACTATAATTCAGAATATAGAATACATCTGGAGACAGACACTTCAGAATATGCTGCAGATATAATATTGCTACAGCTGTTTAAAGATGGGTGGCATTCAGTTGTCTACTGGTTATTCAAGTTTGACCAGACCCAACAAGTCTATGGTACACCAGATAAGAAGATGTTGGTCATCATCCAAGCATTTGTTTATTGACAGCAGTACTTAGAAGAAACAAAGTATTCTGTAGAGATTATCACAGATCATGCACAACAACAACACATAAGATAGATAGAGGTTCTCAGAGTGTATGACTTTGAGATTCTCTACCACCCTGGGAAGCATAACCCAGCCAACACATTATCACAAAGACCAGATTATATCAAACTAGAAGAAGACATTGGTCTGCCAACATATACACTCAAACAACATTATGCAGATGATGTTCCAGAGTGGGATCTATTTGAAGAAACTTTCTTTAATGAAGAAGGTATTCAAGTACATGCTGCTTGTGCTGTCCAAAGCAGTGAGGTAGAGATGATGCAGGGGAGATCTGGTGGCATCAAGATAGTTGAGTCAGTTCAGGGAGCACCAGCCAAAGATGCTGGGAAGGCTCAATAAAGAAATTGCAGGAGATTCTGGATTCCCCATGTGTGTGTGAACACAGTGACAAAAAACAAAAAGACCTATAACAAATCAACTGTAAGCATGTTGAATCTGCTGCTAGAAGTACAGAAAGATAATCTCTCTATACAAGCAAGATTCACTAAGACAGAATCTTAGTAGTCAGAGTGGAAAATAGATAAACAAGATCTTTTGACAAAGAGTGGCAGGATCTACATCTCTAATAATCTGGCTCTAAGACAGGAACTACTATAAGTCCACCATAATGACTCATTCACAGGTCACTTTGGTGTGGTGAAGACATTTGCCTTGCTTTAGTGAAAATACAATTGGTAATCAATAAGATAAGATGTTCAGATATACATATGTGAATGCCAAACCTGCCAACAAGAGAAGACTCCAACACACAAATTATATGGGTTGCTTGCATTATTGCTGACATTCAGTAGTTTCTGGTGTTCAATATTCATGAACTTTATAACAGACCTCTCTCTAAGTGAAGAGAAGAGGAACTCATATAATGCAGTTCTGATTGTTGTGGATTGATTTACAAAGCTTGCATGTTTTCTTGTGTGTAGAAAGAAGATTGATACACCAGAGATAGCAAATCTTCTGTTCAGAAGAGTGTTTAAAGACTTCAGATTTCTAAATAATATTGTTTCAGACTGGGGATCTGTTTTCACAAGTGAATACTGGTCAGAGCTATATTTTCACATGAAAGTTAGACAAAAACTTAGCACAGCATTCCACCCACAAATGAATGACTAAACAGAGACACTGAACAAGATTTTGAAGAGATATCTTTGTGTTTATTGTAGTTATAAGCAAGACAACTGGGAGAAGTGACTTGTGTATGCAGAATTTGCATACAACAGGTCAGAATACTCCACAACACATATGTCTTTGTTCAAAGTAATGTATGGCTTCAAATCTAGAGGATCAGACAAGATTCAGAAGTCAGTCAATAATAATGACAACACACAGACAGCACTCAATGGGAGACTGAGAATGATCTCTGTATTAAGAAATAGTCTGATAGAACATTTGATGAAAGCAAAAGAGAACCAAGCACAGTTCTATAATTAAAGATATCAAGATAAAGTGTATGCATCTGGTGATAAAGTAATATTGTCATTAAGAAACCTACAAATAATACATTCTTGCAAGAAGTTAGACAACAAGTACTATGGATCTTTCTCAGTGATAGAGATTATAGAAAATAACATATATTAACTGAAGCTCTCTCCAAGCTATCAGATCCATGATATTTTTCATGTCTTATTGTTGGAACTGTACCACACAAGAATGAGTGAGGCACCAATGCATTCTCCTACAGTACTGGTAAACAACCATCATGAGTAGAAAGTAGACAAAATCTTGAACAACAAAGCATGCTACTGCAAGAGATGTTATCTAGTGAAGTGGAAAGAATTCTCTATTGAGAAATTGATGTGGGAACCTGAGGAAAATCTTGAAAATGCACAAGAAACCCTTAAGAATTACCTAAAGAAAAGATAAAATTACAAGAAGATAAACAAACCTACATACAGAAGAAAGATAAATGTGACATGAAATAAACATAAAGACTACAACACATCTACAAAATCAAGAATTTAACAGCAAGAAGATATACTACAAGGGTACCTGAGATGCAGCTGCAACAGTGGCAAACCAGCTATAGATAAGTGAGGCTTGAGAGTGACAGGTACATTTGGTATGACAACAGATGAGACCACAACAGAAGATACAGTTATAGAGAAAGGCATTACAGACAAAGAAGTATAAAGAGAACAAAGTATTTCTACAATACTTCAAAAACCAGAAGAAACAACATCAGTTAGATAATCAATAGAAGATATGAGATTAGCCTAAGCAGAAGTTAGTCTGAGAATAAGTAAGATAATACAGAAGATCTATAAGCTTAGTTTTCATACTGTCTTAAAGAGCTTTGGTTCCACTTATCAAACAAGTTATAAGATAATCAAGCAAGACTCAGACATTTGCAACTTCATTTTCTACCTGAGAGAGAACAGTACAAACTGAGCTTGACAAACAAGAGAACTCAGACAGACTGTCTTTAATAGATTTCATCTCAGACATAAGATCTACAGTCTTGACTATATAGTATGAGGCAGGACAATAATATTTCATAAAAGATTCTTCAATAGTAAAAGTGATCTGACAGCAGTAATATTTAGTAGCTTCTGAGTTAAGTTCACAAAATTCACATACAAGTATACTCATGCACTTGATATTGTATGGACAATATAAATCAGCTGTATCAAAACTATAATATTCTTCTTGAAGTTGCAAGAGCTGACAAACTAGTTTAACAGCAGATTCTGGAACCTACAGCCATGTCAGAGCAACAAGAAGAACAGACAAAGACACACTTATATTATAATAGATACAGGTTTAATATTCTAAACAATAAGAACAAGATTTCTTCTTGGTATTCTATAGACAAGGCTCACCTTTATTCAGGCAGTCTGTAAATATCAAGTAAATACAGACAGAGTACAGAAGAGTGTCTTCTTTATTATGCACAACAGAGTCTTTTGACAACAATATCATGACAAGTTATAAAACAAACAAGAAACAACATCTGAGCCCAAACAAAGCAGAAGAAAAGAAGAAAGAAGAGGGCCAGAAACTCTTTATTTATACTCATCATAATACATCAAGATTACTAGTTCCACAACTTGTTGATAAATAATATAACAATGGACAACAAACAATATAGTAACCAGACAAGCAAACAAACAAAGAAACAAGTATATGACAAAATACTGAACTTTCATAATAAAATGATTGCTGTTCTACAACAAAGAATATCTACTGCAACTGGTGGTGATACACATGTGGGATATCTATATAGACAAGCAGTGAGTAATGCAGAAGCTTATACATTCAAGAACCTACAATACTCTACTAATAATAGGGGAGCTACAACAATATACAAAAAACCACTTCAGTGGCTCTATGTCTTGGAGTCCAAGGCCTCTGGGGGGGGAATAGTGTTACAAACATAGATCTAGATCAACCAAGCATTGGACAACATCAGATGTTCAGGGGTATTCATGTGACCCCAACACTGAATATATAAGAATCACATGATTTATATGGATCATGGAAACCCCAGCATTCAGTCTTCAAGTAAGGGAATCTCTACATTTTACACATGACTCTCTTTCATCAGTTGCAGGCATTGTATCTACTTAGCTCTTTTGTACCCCTAATTCTGGGAAAACCTACATGATCTACAACTGGTTCACCTAACCCAAGTTCACTGTCAGCAATCTTCAGAAGAAATGAGAAACAACTAAATCTGTTATCATTTCTCAGCTAATGCACTGATGAAATGATAAGTTACAAGACACCACCACTATAGTACTCACCTAGATCAATAGTGAATATGACATGTACTACCATCATCAGCAAATGAGGGGAGGTTGTGATAATTACAGATGGTTGAGAACAATGTATTATAGTATCAGCCAACAACTTATGCACCAGAACCCTGTGTACTATCTATAGTATATACTGACAAGATCTGATCATGCTTGAAAATTAATCTTCTATTCATACTACATCAAGTATGCTAAGCCAGGGGATAAAACTGGGTTTTGTCATATCAATGTCAATATTCCAGATGCTATTACTACTGGAAGAGGTGTTAACATGATACAAGAATTCTTGATCTTAACTGCAGAAGAGCCTGATGACTGTACAGAAATCTTGTCAGGAATGCATAATTATCTAGAGAATTAGTGGGAACTAGTCAAAGAATAAGGCTTATTCACTGATGACTATATTCACTGCATTAAAGATACAATATATACCAAGAACAACAAAAGAAAATTTGATATTAGATGGACTGACATTATTTGCAAACCTGACAATGTCTGAATTACAAGCTCTCTGCTACTCCATGAAGCTTATGGTCTATGCAAAAAGATCCAATGCACTATGCTACTCTGGTATGTGGTAATTCAAGAGAATCATGAACATCTAGAAGTCAATAAAGCTGGTATATGGTCTCAGCTCTCTACTGCATATAGAGATCTAGTTCCAGGGCCTTCATCTCCATCTGGCTATTCAAATCATTACACATCAGTTCCATATCAATTCTATACTGCTATTTAATTACAAGGCTTAGGAGCTATATCAGATGCTCTGGTAGAACAAATTAGGTGGGACAACCTTATGATAATTAAGAAACTTGATATTCTCTTTAGCCCTGATGACAAAAAGACTCAGGACTTCATTAATAACTGGTATCTAAAGACCATGTGAATTACTCTGAATGTCATTGTCAAGACTTACCAAATTGAAAAGAAAGCTTTTGATAATAAATTCTATTGGCATTGTGTGCACAACAACATTGACCCAGCATCAGTTCAGTCTTCTCCTTCTCTCAAGAACTTGGTGGAAGAAGAGAATCATGATAATCACTATTAGAGATTACTGCTATCACTCTTCTTATTCTTATTTTTTATGTTTTTCCTTACCAGACTGCTCATTACTATTTATTATTCTCTTATTTTACTAAATTGGTTTTATTTTATTTTATATGTTGCTTGTTATCAGGGGACATCAACATTAAAGGCCAGAAGAAAATGTAGTGAGGATTTCAGTATCTTATTAGAATAAAGATTGTTCCAGTTCAAGATGCAAACCATTTCAAGCTATTATTCTTGAGTTATATAAACCATCTGTAGCTCCTGCTTCTTGCTTATTATCTTCACACACTATGACTCTTTTCTACACACTCATTTCTTACTACCAGTTCAGTTATTAGTTAGCAAATATAAAGATTTCTTGTTTATGAAACTTGCTACTGTTTCTTATTAGAGCTATCTGTATTAGTACAGGGCTCTTTAGTACTATTACTTCTTGCAAGCTTAGGTGTCTGTTAGAACATATCTATCTCTACACTTACTACTTGACCATACCCTTACTATGTGATGATTTTTTCACCTTTCTTGAGCTCTCACCATATCAACCAACTCACCTACTTTGATGAGGCATCTCATTGTACCCTGTTCCACTATCTTTCTTTCTGTATGTAGATTTGTTCATCTTCTTGTAATTACATCTTTTCTTTAGCTAATTCTTAAGAGTCTCTTGTGCATTTTTGAGATTTTTCTCAGGTTTCCATATTAATTTCTTAATAGAGAATTCTTTTCACTTTACTAGATAATATCTCTTGCAGTAGTGTGCTTTGTCATTTAAGATTTTGTCTACTTCTCACTTATGATGATCATCTACCAGTACTGCAGAAGAATATATTGATATCTTATCTATTCTCATGCAGTACAGTTTCAACAATGAGACATGAAAAATATTATAGATCTGATAGCTTGAAGAGAGCTTTAGTTAATATATATTATTTTCTATAACCTCTATCACTAAGATCTATAGTACTTGTTATCTAACTTCTTATAAGAATATATTGTTTATAGATTTCTGTAAGAATTGTACATGTGGATCAGCATGACAATGAATTTCTAAAAGGAATATACATGGAAAAAGAGTATACAAGATAAAAGATTTATATTCTGGCAACTATATACAACTTGTAAACAAGATTGCCACTGACTTCCAGCAAGAGATTTGTACAGTGACAGTCTTTTATATGTGCTTGTGAGCATGTGACTTAGTGTCTTGCAAGAACACATGCAACTCCCAGCAGCTTGCAAGCTGAGGCCTCTGGCCTTCACAGATGCTGTTCATCTGTGTAAGGGGTTCGCGGCAAATTCTTACAATTTCTTGATAACAACATTACTTTATCATCAGATGTATATACTTTATCTTGACATCTTCAGTTATAGAACTGTACTTGATTTTCTTTTGCTTTCATTAAATATTCTACCAGACTATCTCTTAACACAGAAATCATTCTCAGTTTTCTGTTAGGTATTATCTGTGCATTATTATTATTATCATCAATCAACTTCTGAATCTTATCTGGTTTCCTAGATTTGAAGCTGTACATTGCTTTGAACAGAAATATATATATTGTGAAGTGTTCTGATTTATTATATGCAAATTCTGCATACACAAGCTACTTCTCTTAATCATCTTGCCTCTAACTACAATAGACACAGAGGTATCTCTTCAAGATCTTGTTCAGTATCTCTGTTTGGCCATTTATTTATAAGTGGAATACTATGCTAAGTTTTCATCTAACTTTTATATGAAAACATAGCTCTGACCAGTATTCACTTGTGAAAACAGATCCCCAGTTTAAAATAATATTATTTGAAAATCTGAAGTCTTTAAACACTTTTCTTAACAGATAGTTCATCATCTCTGGCATATTAATCTTCTTTCTACATGTAAGAAAACATGCAAGCTTCATAAATTAATCTACAATAATCAGAACTATATTATATAAATTTCTCTTCTCTCTACTTAGAGAGAGATTCATTATAATATTTATAAATATTAAACATTAGAGATCACTGGATGTCAGTAATAATACAAGCAATCTATATAATTTGTGTGTTGAAGTCTTTTCTTATTAACAGGTTTGGCATTTATATATGTACATCTGAATATCTTGTCTTATTAATTACTAATTATATTTTTGCTGGAGCAAGATAAATATCTTTACCATACTAAAGTAATCTGTAAATAAGTTATCATAATAAACTTGTAGCAGTTTTTATCTTAAAGCTGGATTGTTAAAGATATAGATTCTGCTACTCTTTACTAAAAGATCTTATTTATTTATTTTCTACTCTGACTGCTAAGATCCTGTCTTGATAAATCTTACTTATATAGAGAGATTATCTCTCTGTGCTTCTAGCAGCAGATTCAATATACTTACAGTTAGTTTATTATAGACTTTTTTATCTTTTATTATCATGCTTGTGTGCATATAGAGAATTCAGAATCTTCTGTAATTTCTTTATTAAGTCTCTCCAGTATCTCTGACTGGTGCTCTCTAGACTGACTTAATTATCTTGATGCCATCAGGTTTTCTCTATGCTATCTCCACTCTACTGCTTTAAACAGCACAAGTAATATATACTTAAATATCTTCTTTATTAAAAGAAGTTTCTTCAAATAGATTCCACTCTAAAACATCATTCATGTAATATTATTTGAGTGTATATATCAGCAGACCAATGTCTTCTTCTAGTTTGATATAATCTGATCTTCATAATAATGCATCAGCTGAATTATGCTTCCCAGAGCAGTAGAGAATCTTAAAGTTATATATCTCAAGAATCTCTATCTATCTTATATATTATTATTGTGTCATCTTGTTCATAAACTTCATAAATGAACAAAGATTTGCATTATTTATAATAATCTTTACAGAATACTTTATTTCTTTTAAGTACTGTTACTAATAAACAAACACTCAGATAATGGCTAACATCTTCTTATCCAGCATACTATAGACTTATTAAGTCTGGTCAAACTTGAATAACTAGTAGGTAACTGAATACTATCAGTCATCAAACAGCTGTAGCACTATCATACCTGCAGCATGTTCTGAAGTATCTATTTCCAGATATATTCTATATTCTGGATTATAGTAGTGAATGATAGATTCTCTGAAGAAGACTACTTTTAAAACACAAAATACTTCTCTGACAGTGAATATTAAAAGAAATAGTCTCTTTTTTTGCTTATTTTCACTGTCTTTCAAGAGATCTGTTAATAATACTACAATAACTGAGTACTTTCATATAAATCTCTGATAGAAGTTCACAAAACCCAGAAATATCTGAATATTATAGAAACTTTATAATAGAGACCATTTTATAATTATCTGTATCTGCTTTGGGTTCATCTTAATATCTTTATTATCAATGATATATTCAAGATATGAGATTGTTTGTCTTTTGAAAGCACACTTAGCAAGCTTTGTAAACAACTGATATTCTCTTAGATACTTTATAACTAGTCTAATATATTTCTCATGCTCTCTCTCTGAGACAGAGAAAATAAGAATATTATCTAGATAAACTATACAGCATACATCAATCAGACCTGTCAGCATTCTATTAATATAGAACTGGAAGATTACTGGTGTATTTGATAATCTAAAAAAACATAATAAGATACTTAAAACTCTCAAACTTTATATAAAACATGATCTTTCATTTATCTTCTTTCTTGATTCTAATTCAGTGATAGATATTATATAGATTTATCTTGAAAAAGTAGTGTGCTTCTGCCAACTGGCTTAATATTTTGTCTATTAACAGTAAAGAGTAACAGTCCTTTACTGTAATTATATTAAGATCACAATAATTAATACAGAGCCTGAGTTCTTTATTAGTCTTGAGTATAAATAATACTGAAGTCTCTGCCAGACTTTATAATAGATATATTTAACTCTTGCATAACTTGTTCTTGATGTACTCTTATAGAATCTCTGTCTACTTAGATAATAGTTTATAGATTGATATGTACAGAGGCTTACAGCTGTCTTTAAGAATAATTAAGTAACTAATTTTTATTAATTCCAGCAACTCTGCTGCTTTTTCTTCTGAGAAAATATCTTTATAGTTTCTTAACCACTCAGGCACTTCTGTCAGAACTTGATTATTATCTGATATAAAAATAGTATAAGAGAGTTTATTCTTAATATATATTACTCAGAGAAATCTATCTGTATTTCAAAGTTTTATTATTTTCTTTAAAGATTAGTAATACTACATCTTGTTCTTCTAGTTTATATCTGAGTTGAAGTCTTCTAACTACAGTATGTCTAGAACTATATTCATATTAATCATATCAATCACTGTAAATGTACATCTTACCATCTTTGTAGTTCTTATAGAGTTTATTATAATGAGTTAGGTCTTGTAGATATCATACTAATTAGCCTCAGCTTTGTTCAATATCTTAATGACTTCTATAAATATCTCTAGTTGATCCCAGTCTAATTGAGATGCCAGTTTATAGAAAATACTGTTCATTATAGTATCTGAATTCAACAGTGCAGCTTGCTTTATAAGACTATCTGACAGTATAGTCAGTATAACCAACAGGCACATACTGCATCTGCTTGCTTTCTTTATTGAGTTAACACTCCATCTTTCTAATATTTGACCTGAATCTTGTATAAGCTTTATAACTCTAGTTTTTATCCAGTCTTCATTCTTTTTGTCTGTTTGCTGAAACTTGTTGAAGCCATTCATACAGAACTTTACTCTATAGTCTGATTAACTATATCTTAGACAGAGCTCTTCATTCATTTATTATTTATATTTCTCTTCTGATATTTTTAAAAGTGGTTTCACTAATATCTTCTTTATTTATGAATAATCTCTTTTGTTGTCTTGTTAAAATGCATTTTTCTTTTAAAAAATTGAGATTTTCTGTTTCTTCTTATTTTGATTCTTGTCTCACTGACTTTGCTTCTTCTTCCATAGACTTTCAAATTGCGTCGACGCGCCCGAATCGGGAAGGCTTGGTGCCTGTTTTTGGCTCCCTCAACGCAACTCCTCCGCCCACGGCCACCCCACCACAACAGCCACACACCCACCAGCGCGCCGACAGCACCGGCCCCTGTCGACTCCACTGATTGTCATGGGTGAAGTGTTAAAGACCACAAACCACAACTTTGGTGGTCACGACCTCCAAAATGGGCTCCCCTTACTGTGTTTTGATTCAACATCAGCTGCTTGATCACTCTGCTCACCCGCCACCATGTCTCTGTTGCCTACAAGTATGCCATCCTCCCATGGACATGGCATATTTTCACTCCCATCCACAAGCATCACCCCAGAAGGAATCTTGATTCCTGTCTGTCTCTGTTGCCACACAGGACTGTTCTGCTCTCCTGTCCTTTCATTACTGTCTGTTGTTAACTACAGGCAGCCAGCCAGGCATCACCCACCACTTCCTGCCCGCCTGTGCCCATGGTGTGACTGAGGTCCAGCTGTGGTGTTGCCTGCAGTTATCAGGAGGATTCTGATGATGAGACATCCAATGTGTCATTTCACCTCAACAGATCTGATGATGATGGGTACCAGAGCGACCTGACTGAGCCATCTGTTTGATTGGCCAACTCCAGCAAGACATTGTGGAGAGGCCAGCCTCATCATGTGTGTGTACCATTGATGGATTCAGGCCCTGAGGGTACCAGCAGCCCTGATCAGTTTCACTTGCCTTACAATGATGACTCAGATGACACTGATGAAAATCTGTTGGATGTTCCTTTGGATTTTGGGGGTTCAGTTGCCACCAAAGCTCTCAGACATTGTGTGGTAGATTGCTGGAAACTGTGAGTTCTGCAGGCTTGCCTCACCAGACCCTTCTTTCTTTGTTGTCTTGATGCTAATTATGGGCAGTTACTGCACAAAGAAGGCAAGGTGAACTGTTAACCCCAAATGGAATTGTCCCAAGAAAGTGCTCCGACAGGCCTCTGCAAATGATGTGCATCTGTTTTTCAACTGGGTTCTGGGGAAGCTGAAATGTGGCAAAAATGGGTGTTGACTCCCGGGAATCAAAGTCAGAGACTCACTTGACACTGACTGGAAATATTTTTTGGGCTTTTACAAGAAGGAGACAGGCAGCCTGATGAGTGAGCAGATGTGGAATAAGATTCTTAATGTGAGTTGGAATGTGATTATGCCCTGAGTTTCTAGACTAATGGTGTCCCTGTGCAGGGAAAGTGATATCTGGCAGAGAAGTACAGTCTCAGAATGCAGCTGTGACAATGCTCCTGTCTATATTGAAGATATGGTCCTCTACAACAAAACCATCCTTCAAACACAGGAGAAATGATTCCATCTAGGATTGCAGTGCCTGCTCCTCTGCTTCTACAACATGCTGGGTCTCTTTACAGTCAACTGGAAGAATGCTATCCTCAAGATCCAGTATAAAGATCTTAAACTGTTGGTGCAGTGAAATCCATATAGAGGGCTGCCAGTACCAACAGTTGACTTCACACCAACTTATATCAAGAATAAGTTTGGCATGAAAAAGCTGTAAGTGACTCCCCCCAAAACCCCACTCTGATTGGACATGTACAATGGTTCATTAGCTGCTGGTTGCTTTAAATCTTTCCTGCAGGATGATAACCTCAGGAGCAGCAACACATTCATTCTACCAGAGATTATTTATGGGATCTCTCTTGTTTTCAGCCCACATGTCTTCCTCTTTGGCTTTCTATTCCATGCTGAGGCCTTTGAGAATCCAACTCTAAAGACAATGGATGATGTGTGACAGCTACTCCCCACAGCTGGCTGCCAGAAGATGGACAAGTGGTATCTCTTCCTCAAGGTGGTGGTCATGGGGGGCCAGATTTGCATCCTGCGCGACACACCCATGACACTTGGCTTGAATCTGAAGATCACAAGTGAGATCCATGGATGGCTCAACCCATTCTACACCCACCAGTTCTGGCATGGTGGGGGCAAGTTGCTTGACAAGAGTGGTAAGCTGTGAATTTCATGAATCATCTTTTACAGAGGATGCTAACTTGCTGGGTGCAGGGTTTGTCAGCAGTGCACAGATGAATGTAATCATGAATCATGTCTTGATAAACACATTCATCAAACACTATCAGATCCAGCACCATGCTAACCTGCAGGAAGTCATGTGTGGACTTGACCCAGACCAGGAGTGGGAGCAGGTGTTGATCAGACAGAATTGATTGTGTGACCAACAGCAACCACAGCATCTTACTGCTGCAGAAAAAGACTTGATGGAGCAGATGCCTGAGCTGCAGGCCCTTATTTGTACCCATCAGAAGACACAAGAAATGCTGGCCTGGACTGGTGACCCAGCACTGCAGCTTGTTATCAGTAATCTCAAGCAGAACATCATCAACACCTGACAGAGGCTGCACTATAAACTAAGAAATAAGGTGTGTCAAGGTTTTAGCCAGAAGCAGGTGGTGGTTGATATTGAGCACCAGCTATCTGGAACTGTGATTCACACTGAGCCTGCTCAACAGCCTGCTGACAGAGTGTTTGATATTCTGCCAGAACAAATGTATCTCCTTGAGTGTCTTATGAGTGTGCTTATGTCTGACTTCCTGGATGACAAATGGCAATGGTGCAATAAAGCAGTAGAGGCTGTGAGGCAGTACTGTGACTTTACTGAGGGCGGGCCTCTTTGAGGACACTTGCTGTGAAAAGCACTGGATGGTAATGCTTCTGGTCTGGATGGAGAAATAAAGATCTTGCAGGAATGCCCTTCTTCAGCTCTGACCAGGGATGACAAATCTTGGGTGCTTGTGGAGCACATACAGGATGCCCCAAAGCCAGAGGTGTGCTTCCAATGCTGAAAGAAGTACACCAGATATGCTGATGTTCTGAGACACTTCTGATCTGCACACCTGAATGATTGTTGATGCAACTTCTGTAGGTTGACACTTCCAAATCAGATGGCTTTACAGCTTCATGCCTTCAGGGTACACTGTCTAAAAACCTAATTTCTGGGAGCCACCACATTTGGTCGGCCCGGTACTGGTGTTGGATTTCAGACTATATCATAGCAAGATCTATATCAATATGGAAAAGTAATCTATCTATTTAATATCCTGTTTATTGTGGTTGGTAACCCTTGATAAACAGCGCCCACACATGGACATAACAAGACACACGGCCAGACAGGGGCCGAAAATGTAAACATCCACCACAGGTTCAAGACTTAGGTTGCTATCATAGTTGGAGCTAGGGACTTCTTCAGAAAGCAAGTTCATTCTTATACAGTCCTCAATGCTCCACTGCATTTAGTGCACCCTATCCTTCCGGGCAAGCTTTGCTCCATCTGGCTGGCCAAAATAGATCTTGTACCACTGTTGTTGATCTATGTCAGATCTCATGAGCTTGGGAGAAAATTTATGGAACTAGGAGGCATCAACTTCTACAGGACAACCATGGATGACATGTTCATGGATGTGAATCAAAGCCAGATTATATAGACATATATTAGTGCTAATAAAATATGCAGTCTACCATCTTGTTGCTTCCTTCTGAATAATTAGCAAAGAGAATAAAAGTAATAGAAAAACTTGCGACGAACATGGCCTCAAGCAGGAAAAAGGAATCTGAGTGGCATGCTGATGCTGTCAGCAAGCCCCATGTTTGGCTTTCTTTGGTGTTTTCTTTCAAGATAACCCATTGATATTCGCAATTCCGCATACATCTGCCAGAACTTTACCCAGAGTGCATGAAGCCTGCTGTTCAGGAAAATAGGTGCCCTTTTCAGACTTCTCTGGCACTGGCTCTGCTGGGCATTGTAAACAGATGTCTTCCCATTTAGCTGGTGCAAACCCAGGCCAGATCCTGAATATTGTGGCAACAACTGTGGCAGGCAGGTCAGATCTTTCAATCTAGATGTTCCAACTCTTGCATGATCTGCAAGCACTGTTTTTATTGGTTGTCTGCAATGCCTGGATCCTTCTGTGCACGTTCAAGTTCTTCAATCATGTTCTGAGGTAGATTGGAATTCAACTTCTTCCAATGTCCTCCATTGGGAAAGACAAGTCTGTGTAACCAGTTGACACAATGGATTAAAGGCTGGTAGAACGGGGTAAAATTATTCTTTGTGATTCTGAGAAAGTCTCCTTCATCACTAATCACTCCTTTCTTTTCATTAGCAAGTTTCTCTGTGTGCACATAGTTCCACTCTTCAAACTGCTGGACAATTCTTCCCTTCCCAGGCCCATCATAATGGATGCACACCCAGAAGAGAAACCAGAAAAATGATTCAAGGTCGTGCATGAATGAGTGCATTTCACCATAAAGTATGCTGATGGCCATGAATGCCCTTGTACCAGTCTTGTCTTGTGCCCTGGAGAAGCTGTCGCGTTCCACTCTGATGGTGAGGTTGAGGTCAATTAAAAATGACTGCCAGGCAGGGTTATCATTGTTCTTGTTCACTAGGAGATTCTGTGAGGAGATATCACTTTGAATTAAGCCAGCTTTTTGGTAAAGGGACATGTATTCTTCAATGCAGCCTTGCATGCCTATAAGCAAAGCAACCCTTGAGCTACTCTCAAAAATAAGTTTCCCATAGTCTCAAACAACAAGATGGTGGTGCACTTGGTTTGGTGATTCATTGTTGGCCATCAGCTTGGTCAGTGAGCTCAACTGGGTATGTTTGCTCAGCAGTGGGGGAAACACTGAGTCCACACAGTCAGAAGACTGTCTCTTCCCTGCAGTACTGCTTGAACCTTTGTGTCTGTGGTGGGACTGGCTCTGGCCTAGGGCAGGGTTCGAACAGGTTTTCTTTTGATTTGTTGTCAGAATACATAATCCTCTCCAAATACTCATGATATTGTTAGGCTTACTGTTGACGTGAACAGTCTCATGGTGGTAGTATTGTGCAACATTGGTGACTTCATGCACCAATGCTTCATGCAAAAGCTCCCCTTCCTTATTGTGTTCTGGGTATTGGCATGAGTCCTTGACCACTAGAGGTGTTTGCGGCTTGTCCATGTGATGTACCTTTCAGCAGGTTGTGGCCCAGCTGGCAACACAGTGTGCTTGCCTGATCACCTCATCAATCACTAACTGTTCCTTCTTGCCATCCTTCTCAATCTTGATGTAATGTTCCGTCTTGCATGTGATGATGGTAGGGTTGAACCCAAGCTGCTCACAGCTCATCAGAAGGAGCCCAAGGGTGACATCAACAAATCAGGGACCCTCTTTGTTGATGTCAAAACTCTCAGATGATATCCCCCCAAGGCGGCCAAATACCCAGAGCCTCAGGAACAGCCCGCAGAGTGTGAATCCCAGAACAAAACAACACAAGTCCTGGGCATGCTGTTTGCACTGGTCCTGTGAGTCAACATACTATGATGGATTGCATTTCCAAATGATGGAAGAGAACAATATCAAAATTGAGGTGCTTTGCTTCACTGTGGTGTCATTTGTGGGACAGCAAGCTATGTGAGGTAACAGTTGATCAAGACACAGTTGTTAAACAGACATTAAGAAGACAAATGATCCATATAAATAGAGTGGTGTGCTCAGCCATCTCATTATTGTAACTTCTAGAAGTTCAAAAGAGCACAGAGTTTAGCAACTTTGGATCAGATGTTGCATGATACAGATCTGTAGGTTTATTTAATGTGGTTATCTCCCTATTGATATGCCTGAAGATTCAACCCACTTGCTCAAAGGTTTCTTCATGTCTAGTATGCTAGGACCCCATCAGAGCAGCAACAATGTCCAGAAAATGCCAAAAACCTTGTTGGACAGTGCGTCCACTCATCTTGATTCAAAATAACTGGAACACTGTTTTTCCACTCTATGTAGCATGAAATACCCTTACACATGGAATCCCAGCTGGTGTGTTGGGGAGGGCAGCAATGTCTTCTCCCGCGTGCAGTTAAGTGAATACTGGGCGGCTTCAATATTCATCCTCAGCATCTCTCAATATTTTTGCTTTCCTTACCCAGATGTGATGATTCCTCTGTGCTTCTTGTGATACTTTCAACATGTAGCATCTTGGTCCTTCAGCTGAGCGTTCATCTACAACATGGTGAACCTTTCTCAAGAAAATTGAAACATCATTCAACAATACCTGTTAAACACCTCCCTTGACCATTTACACGATGTACTTGGTGATATTGAGGCCTTATACATGTCACACCTGGTATCTTCTGATGGTATTCCTTGTCATCTTGACAAAGCTTGTCAAATGGCAGTTTCTTGACTGCTGTCTGTGTTACAGGGCATGGAAGTAGTGCTTGTGCTTTGACCTGGTATTGGCTCTCGCAATATTGCATCAGAATTGGTGTGTTTATTTGAGAGAGTTCAAAACCACAACTTCAGTTATGACAGCTATTGTCCACTAGTGAAGCTCATCATCCAGAAAAAGACTGACATTGACATCTGGAACACCATTCTCAGTCTTATCAGTGATACACATGCAACCCCCCCACCCCACTCCATCCTCTCCGTCCAACAAACACCCTTGGTGCATAATACAAGCAGTTTCACAAACTCAACAGAATACTGGAAACATGTTGATACTGTGTTAAAGGAGGAGCTCAGAGATCTCCATGCAGACATCCCAAACTTTTTTGAAGCATATTTTGGCAATATCACCAGCCTTGATTTGACCGCGCGTGCTGTCCTGGATAAATGTAGAGAGGGAGATAGCCCACTATATACTGAAGACAAGGGATGGAAAAACTGGCCAGAGACAGTGGTTGAAAAGGAAGTGCTGAAATGGCTGGCAGATGTTATCAGAAACCTTATGGAGTTTACAGAAGCACACAATTCAACTCAAAAGATCAGTTGGAGGCCTCTTGTGTGACCCTCCTGACCTCTGGAGGGGTCTGGCCCGAAGTGAAAACTTGATATCAGCTTTGTTGATGATCTAAATGCCACTATAACATCCAAATGCCACTGGTCTCAGATTATTGTGCTGGGTGAACTGAAGTGCAATCCAACATATGACTGCCTTTCGAGCGCGTGGCTTGATCTGAGTAGGTATGCCAGGGAGGTCCTAGGAGCACCAATCCAGTCAAACTGGTGCTGGAACAGCTGGATATAGATATCACCAAGTTTGCTGAAAAATTCACACCATTCGCGATCTGGAAGCTTGCAAATATCCACAGTGAAGAGCGACCTTCCTTCCACATAATCCAGCAGCATAAATGGGAGGCCAAGTGGATTGTCTTGTTTAATTAAATATCCATGTAAGCAGGGGATAGGTATTGTAGTTTTTTCCACAATGAATCTATGGTTGATTTATGTTAGCCACAAGAAATGTCTAGGTGCATATTTAAAACTGCATTGACAGATAAAAGGACAGCCTGACTCACTTCATTGTAGCAATTTCACCGCGTAGCTTTTCCTCTGGAAAAGCCAAGCGTGGCAGAATTGGGATTCGGACCATCCATCTCTCACCTGGTGAATCCATAAATTTGACTGGAAAGCAGACATTGAACCCACCTTTCTTCACTTCATCAAATATTTGACAGCACTTCTTCGCCAGATGGAATGATGTTGCTAGCTCACAGATAGCAGATTGATCAATGGAGGCAATAAATTCTTGCACCTCCTTCTTTATTCTGTGTTGAGTGATAAGGTCCATTTTCTGGATGTAGTCTCTCTTTATACAGCTGAATAATCCCTCAAGGGGTATGAGATCTGGGTTTATGGGCCTCCGCTTCCAGTAATTGTCCCTGGCGACCCTGGAACCGGCCGCCCCTGATCTGGTCTAGTGGCTTGCCGCCGCCCAGATGTTGCTGCTTCTCGGGTATAAATATGGCGCTGTAATCCCACTGTTTTTGATCTTCCCATCTTCCTCACTCACTTGCTCACTCACCCACTCTCATCCATTCTTTACCTGTTGCTCCCTCCTCAGGCACCTTCAGCTGTCGCTTGCGAGCTCGAACCTTTTGGCACTCTGTCTCCCTCTCCCCCTTCCTCCAGCCCCAGGGAAATCACGCCCACATCTTCTATGGTCTTCCTGCTTGCTGAGCTAGCTGTATGTTGTTGCATGCCTTCCGGCACTCAACAGCTCCCCTTGATGCTTTCCATGCTGATAATTTGGTTGCACAGGCTCTTGTCACTCCTTGTGTCATCCCGGGGCTGTATTCCAACACTGTTTCCGGGTCCTATGCTGTTCCTCACCTTTTCCTGATCTTCCTTGACACTCCTCATGCACCTTCCAGCCTGTGTTCTGGTACCCCACCCCCCGGCGGGCCCTGGAGATAGCATTTGTCACAGGCAGTGCTGGCTGACCTGGTGCAACATAGTGTCCCATTCACACCTCCAGGACACCTGTCCACATCTCATTTGCGGGCACCTGATGTTAGCATTGGGGCTGGTTGACTTGGCTTATGATTCTGTGTTTCAGATCTTGGTTTCTGAGGAGATTCTTTGGTCATCTCTAGGGACTGCTTGGGCGCACAGACCAGAGCCCTGCAGTTTCTGAGAGGAGTGCTCTTCTGTGTTCAACCGCAATTACTTGTATCTAATCACAAAAATCCCACAGTAGCAATGCTACAGAGATGACCAATGTGCCACAGTGTTGGAAGCAGGTGGTGATGTTTCCTGGTGAGGTCCCCCCCAGCAAGCATTGCTGCACTATTCAGCCCATCATCTGAGACTTGTCCAACCAGTGACAGTTGGTGGGCCATGATGATGTTGTTCTGGCTGGGAAATTGGCCACTGGGCACTCCCTCACTTGTCATTGGATGGCACATGTAAAACCTGGCAGGAAGTCTAGAGTCACCTGGGGCAATGCATTCCAGGGTGGCCACAGCAGACACACGCTGGGAGGGGAGTTAAGCAGTGAGTTTCACTGGGATATGAATGCATGATCAGCAAATGCAAAGTCTGTCCATGCTGATGGCAAGACAACAGCTAGAATGTCAGCCACGCCACTCTGCCCTGGAAAACTATGGTTAGACACAATTACTTTTTCAGGTAATTCTAGCTGGGAGGGCAAACCCTGGCTTTTGTGCTGATGTCTCCTTGGATTCTGTGGGGTAATGTGTTGTCCAGTTACTGAGTTTAGTATTTTCTAATGTGCAAGTAAAGGCTCAGCCCATGCATGCCCAGCACATGTGAATCTTGGGATGTCTGGCAGGAAACTGTTGGAACTCTAGCTGTGCTGCTATTCTTAAGATCCTTAGAGCCAGACGCAATTGCTCCTTTGAGTAACTCAGTGAAAATGCTGATTCTTGACCTTTGTGCTGATGTCCCTTTTCTGTTTTGGTAATTGTGCGGTTACCAAGTTTACTATTTGTGGGTGTATAAATAAATACTGGTGGCTTCCTGCTGTCCTGAATGTTCTCTCCATCAGTGATTCCTCAGCCAGTGTATACTGGATAGAAATGGATCCATTCCGGTTCTACAATCCTGCAGCTGTTGACAAGAAGAAGCAATGGTGCAAACACACCAACTGTGGCAAGACTTTGGTGGAACCCCTTCCAGCAAGTCCTTTATTCCCTCCACCTCCTTTGCAGGTGTTGACCGGCGTTCCATTTCTTACCTGCGTCGCCACCACAGTGGGCGACTGTTCAGAGTACACCTTGTCGCGCGAACCTCATGATCACCATTCTCAAGGCCAGGTTGACCTGATGAGGAATTCCTCTGAAGCTGAGACTTCACTTCTGATCAAAGCAGAACTGGGTGTGGAGACAGAAACCAGTGCTATCACGCAGGATCTGTCTTATTTTGGATCAGGCAGAAGCCATGGTACATTTACCAGTGTTTTCATGTTCATGGATGGTGCTTACTCCTACACCATTGTCAGACAACCTGATAGTACTAGACAAGGATGTCTCTACAGTTGAGAGTATTGAGATGTGGTGCTCAGGCAATCACATCCAATGCCGGCGATCATCACTTGGTGGTGTTGAGAACATGTCTATAAACAGTCTTGCAGCGGGCCTGCCACTAGAACAGCCTCCTGTATTAGATTGAGGTTTGCCTAATGCAGTTCTGGTTTATCCCTCTCATGACTGATGTGTATACAGCTACCTCCCCCCAAGAGGACAATTTGATGGAAGTGCTTACAAACAATGATCTGATGTTGTGCCCCCTGTCCCCTCCCCCACCAATCTTGATCAAGCACGACAGAAGGATGGAGAGAGAGTGGTTGGTTGATGTGATCCTGGACTTGAGGATTCAAAGGAATTTCAACACCAGGAGGTTCTACCTGGAATACAAAATTGATTGGTGTGGCTATGCTGCTTCCTGGGAACCTCTCCATAATGTGCTACCCGGTTGTGAGCAGCTGGTTGAAGAATTTCACGCAAAGTTGCTGAAGAGGCCAAACCTTGCCAAGCTCATAAGGTTTGAGACGAGGATGCGCTGGAAAGATATGACAAGACAGCTCACAGAGTGAGTGGCAACCACTGGTTTCTGCCCACGCCAAACTGCTGATGGAAGAGGTCGGTCACGGAAGTCAACCCGCCGCGGCCAACGGCCCAGCCCAAGGTGAAAGGAAGGCATTGTGTTTTGTATTTGTGGGAATTCATGCTCTAGCCCGCGGTCTAATTTTCAAGAAGACAAGCTAGGAAGTGTGGTGCCGCGTGATGTCTGTTCGAGGTACTAATGATCACTGAATACGTGGTAATTATCTAAAACTCTGTTAGGTATCTACATTTACAATAGTATCAGATGAAGTAAATTAGGCGTATATCCTAATCTATGACCTTTGGGTCGTGTTGTGCAGCTTGAAGTATTTTTCTCATTTCCAAGCCCAATTTTGAATTTGTTCTCTTCCATTGTCTGTTGTTTGGAAACACAATCTGTTGTAGCCTGTTGACCCAACATGACAATGGCTGGTAATATGGAGTGAAGTAGTCATCCATGATTGTAAGGAATACCTCTTCATCAGCTATAACTCTGATTTTGGCACCACCCAGTTCTCTCATATTCATATAATTCCACTTTTCAAAATCCTTCACCTTCCTCCCTCACTGTGCATTTATTTTTCAGTAATCTTTGTGTCGGTTAGTGGGGCGCCAAGCGAAGTGATAGGGCCCGCCATTGGTCCGCAGCGTGCACTATGCCTGTTGCGGCATGGCTGTTGCTGCTTTGGGGATGGCACCGGGCTTGCTGCTTTTGTGCCATCTCCTGCTGCCCCAACACCGCCGTGAGATCTATATAAACCCAACCACACTCCCTCAAATGATGACGCACTTTCTCTTCCTCTTTTTCTTGCTTGTCCTGTGTCCTGTTTCCTGTGCCCAGATGCACTGCCCCCCTCACCCTGCAGGGATGATGCTGTGTTATCCGGCCGTCGCCCCCCTTTCACCCTGTGCCCGCGGAGTCGCCGAACGCCCTTCTGATGGGCCTGGATGGTCTGCGTTGCTTGTTGCCCCCTCTTGTGGTGTTACCTTGCTTGCTCTGGGAACAAGGCAGTTGGAGTTTCTGCAGCCATGTCATGATGGTTTTCATCCTGTTGCCCAATCAGCAACTCTAAGCAGCAGGCTGGTGTTTGCCATCTGTCTGCTTCTGTTTTTCTTTGCTTTTCTCTTTGTTTTTATGATCTCTCTGATCTCCCACTCTGGTTCCTGAGGTGCCTCTCGCCCGTGAGGCTCTGAGCGGAAAAGGGCGACATCCAGTGATTGGAGACTCTGAGAATGAGTGCTTGGCCCTGTGTCCTGATGCCAGCGTGTCAGCTGGGCCTGGGTGTCCATGGCTACATTATCCCCCCCATCCACCCCTGACCAACCAAGACCGACTGCAAGCCTATGCTTCCATTCTCTGACCAATGGCAAAATTGCCGCATTGCTTTCGCTGCAGGATGTGTTTCCCAACCAGCCTAAGGGGGCTGTATCAAGGAGCGCAGGTGGGACATGTGATCCTTGGAAGCTGTGATGATTGAACAAGATGAATGAGATTGGCATATTGCACTGGTGCGCCTGGTCGCAATTTTGATGGGGATGGAGATGCTGGCATCAAGTGAGGTTTGAGGAACAGAAGAACTCTCCCTGTCACTCCTCTGGGGGTGGTGGGAGCAAAGCGAGCGCGTCACACATGCCAACACAGTGAGAGCCGCTATAAGAAGGCCAACCGGCCCTGCTCCAGAATTCCCAGTGCCTCACAATCAGATTTCCCTACCGCGCACTTTCCTTGTTGATTCCCATTCCAGGCCTCCTTTCTGGTTTCTGATCACCTCCCGCGTCCAAAATTCTACCCATGTGAAATATGCCATCTCCTGCCCAGATCAACCCTACATTTCACATGAACTTCAAACAATGGGTGCCCTCTTACTCTAAACTACTCTCATTCTATAGATTCCTCCCTTCACACTCTTCAGTGGCCTGCTGTTCTCCTCTCTCTAAATCTCATCATGATTCTCCCTGCAGCACTCTGCCAGTTCTCAAGTATCAACTCTCTGCAAGACCACCAGCTGAAGTTTGTGTATCATTCAGCAGCAACACCAAGCAATGTACACCATTAGCATCCCAAACTTGAGCATGAGAGATATCAATACCACCACCCCACATGCTATCTTCAGAGAGCCCTGAGTATGGACTCTCATTTCCACATGATCCAGCATACCTTACCCCAAGTTCATCTCAAATTGCCACCTGCAACACCCAGAATCCCACCACTCCTCCAGATGAGCCACCTCTACTCAAGGGAGGTGCCACAGGGCCTGGTCTATCCTCACCTGATGCAACTACAACTAGCTCTAACAGCAGCCTGGAGGAATTCCTCATGCTCCTAGTTCTCCAGAACAACAACAACATTTCCATCAATCTTGCCATTCTTGCTGATAACAGGCTCTGGAAGGCCAGTGAGCTTCTCTCATCTTTCTGACAAGACAACAGTCCTGTAATCCTGAATATAAACTGTCTATATTCCAAATCCCCTCTGTCTATATTCTTCAACCTGCCCAATTATTATTAAGATTCTCTGAAGGGGGTTGACAGCCAGGACAATAATGCTTAATTAGATAAAGATTTTTATGTCCAGACCTATCCACAATTATATCTTCTTCATTCAAGCACTGGGACTGATACACTATATTCTAGCAGTGTGGATAAAGACTTATCTGGTAAACAGTTGGAGAGTCTCAAGCAAGAAGTAGAGAGATTAGAAGAACAGAGCATGAAGCAGTCTCAGATTACTTTTATATTATCTGCCAGAGAAGATTTCTTTACTGCTCTTTATTCTTATTTTCTATCTCTATAACTTAATAAACACCTGCAGTTCCTTTCTTGACTATTTAAAGATACTTTGACAAGCTGCACACATAAATACAATAAGAGTGTGCAGTCAGCTGTTTATACAGATTCTCATCAGATAGCTAAGCAAACTCAGCATGGGCACAGCAAGAAAATGCAGAGCCATGGAGCTAAGTCATTATAATAGTTCTCTGAGAATGATGCATGTCTTCTGAGCATGACAGAGAAGTGCTGCTCCTGGCTGGAGATAGAGAAGTGTTTTCCACAGAGGACATATTCAGCTATATGCCAGTGGCAGTCAACACTTTGAAAGAAGTCAACACTTCAAGAGCAAAGAAACAGAACAAGATTATGTCTGATTGTTCTGATATAATATATGTATATAGTATTCATGAATGCCAAAGCAACTTCTGCCCATCTTTTATTATAACTGCTGCTGTTTCTTTCTGCTAGTTACATTCCAGCCACCCAGTGTGTGTGAGCAACATGGCAGAGAACATTTTTGTAAGCTGTTCTGCAGCATTATGTCTCTTTCTGTAATAATCTCTTTTTTAAATCATCAAGAAAAACAAGCACTGCTGACTGAAAACTCACATACTGTTAAATATCTGACAAATCTTTTAAAAGACCCACCTAGCTCTTGAGCACAGTTGTGATGATTTAAGAGTCATGTTTATTATCAAGAAAGAACAATATGACTTTGGTATATTCACTGAAATCTTCTAGCACTGCCTGAGGAACTCAGTATATATATAGAAGATGTATGGCAACACTCCAGGCCATAATCTTTAGGCCCTTCAGAGATTTAAAGTTGATCCCAACCAGTGCTTCAGATTTAATTGTGAAGATGACATGTAATCAGTCAGAGAAAAGATAGACAACTCTGAAAGAATTAATATATATGATGCAATCTTTCACAAGTTTGTCTGAGATTTTGGAGAGACAGTCTGATTTCCCAGAGAACTGTACAAATACACTAAGATTCTCTTTTGTTGGTAAATACAGAAGCCATATATACTCAGAGTACTTTACAGACTAAGATAAGTCATGCTAATTCTGATCTGCTTCAAGTCAGGCAGCTGTTTACCCATTAATTAAGAAGAGTTTCCATAAATCAAGGTGAATATCAATAAAGGTCCCAGCAGGCATGAAATTGGCCAGGAGATTAAGATTATAATCAGATGTAATTCTAAGCTGATTTCTAAGCACTTGGCAGGGCCAAAGGCAGTGAAACTTTCCTGAAAGAGGGATATTCATCAAGCAGAATTTTATCAAAAGATCAGAATTATGAAGAGAGATGTCTGCTTGATAGAAGATATTGCTAATATTTTATTTCTGTTCTGCTTCTGTAACAGATTCACCATCTCTGTAGATACAGTTTAGAGATAATTTCTTTGTACTGGAACATACAGCATCAAATATATCAAGCAGTAAGAACTGCTTATCTCAGACTTCAGATATTGGTATTAAAGCAGGTCTTGTCCAATGTAGATCCTGCCCATTAACAAGTAACTCAAGATTGTCAAGTTCACATTCAGGGAATTTTCTGTCACTCTAGAGGCTGGATATTTCATCAAGGAGTGCAACTAATTCTGATGAGTTGTGGTGCTCTGTGTGAGGGAGGGGCTGATTGGATTCTCCTGAAGTGGTCTGGTGTTGCTGACAACAATCTATATGGCACTTCATATGGTTAACATCTTTCAACCTGTGGCAGACTGGACAACATCGCCTCTTTCCTCTGGCACATGAATGATTGGGAGGGACTCTTCTGTTGCAATTCCCACAGATGATAGCTGTATTTCTCTCTGGGCACTGACAGATTATGTGCCAAGAGAAGTTTGTTGCAGCAACTTCCTTGTTGCAAAGGGTGCACAGTTTCATTTGTGAAACCATGGTTGAAGGAGGACGAGATGGGGGATGAGATGTGGGGGGGGCTAGGTGGAGGACGAGATGGAGGACGAGATGGAGGACGAGGACGAGGTGGAGGACGAAATGGAGATGGCGAAATCTTGGTGATCTAGTGGATAAAAGATGTTCCATTCCGTGCGAAAGTGGGCCTAGTGTATGATACAACCAGAAAATCATGCCTCTTTAGGCAACTCACCTACCTCAGGTTCGACCCCAGTTTGGCAACAGAAGGCTGGTTTCAACTCATGATTTTGGCGTACGCATTCTTCTGCAGGCTGACGGAACGGCCTTCTTGTGCACTTGGGGATTAGTTGTTTGTGATCTATCATGTATCCATTTAAAATTTTCTAGCTGGTCTACCAACACTGATAATTTGGGAAACTCTACTCCAATGGTTGTAACGTCCGATTCAGCAATGTTGATTTGGGCAAGGTTGTTCGTTCAGAGTGGCACCCATGTTATGTGTAGAGAGACCATACATGGTGTGGTTTTGGCACAAGAGTCCAAGAACATTGATTCAAATGACATAAATTCAGAACAAGAACTTGCATTGTATTTGAAGCAAGAAAATATTAGACCTGAGACTCAAAAGCCTTTTCAAGATCAAGCAAACTAGGTGTACATGCCATTGATCTTAACTTGATCAAATTCATGAGAGTAATCTTTGTTTGACATTGATGCTCACTTGATGTACTTATAGCTAATACAGATATGATCTACAGTGGCAAGAGCATGTGCAATAGACATCAGGTTCTTGATCTGAGACAATATTAGCAAGGGCTGAATTGAAAGGGGTTCAAAGCTATATCTCTCAGCTGTTAAGATCTGAAGTTGCTAACTGATTCAGATTCTGATTACTTATTGCTGCAGATTCTTAATATGTATATGCTCAGGAGACAAAATGCTTTTATATTATCTTTTATTACTGTTGACTCAGATTTAGATATTTAATCTTCAAATAAATCTTGCTAAAGATTGTCTTGTTAAATTCTGTCTTACAGTTGGTTGTGAGAAAGAAGATTTCTTGAAAGTATTCCAGTTTGCAAAGAAATATGGTAACAATAGTGTTCTTTAATATGTTGACAGATATATAATGCTCAAGAAACATGTCAGCTTTATCTAGAAGAAGAAGAGCATCAAAACATTTAGTAATTTAAAATATTCTTGTGAGATTGTTCTCAAGTCTATTGAATTGGGTGACTAGTTACACAGCAGAAATCTGAAACATTAGCAGAAATTATTAACTTTTAATTAAAGCTGAGCTTATTAGATAAAGAGATTACTCAAAATTCTCAGCTATAGCTTCAGTTATCAGAGTCTTACTTACATTCAGCAGGCCACCATGTCTGTTAGCAGAGAAACTAATTGAAGACTGTCAGAACATACTACAAAAGAATATTCAGATTATATCTCTTGCCTGCAACAAAATCATCAAATAAGAAAGTGGAAGTCACACTCATCTGTGTCTTTGCAAGTGTTATAAAAGTTAATCTCTGCTCATCTGGAATTGTCAAGTTCCCAAAGAGAGTCAATAATTATTTAATTTTATTGATGTTATCAACAGCAAACTTATTTAGAATCAAATTAGTGCTTGCATCAGAAAAAGAATTGACAAGTCTTACAAAAAGTATTATCAGTAAAACTAAAGCTAGAGACAGTGGGATAGCATATCAGATAATTCTCATTATTTATGTTGCTGTCTCCCACATTATCATACTTTACTTGCTTCTTCTCTCTCTGGACTTGATCAGTAAAGTCAATTCAAAAAGCTCTATCTAAATCAATTTCCATAAACTGAGACTTCTCAATGTGTGAGCAAGAATAGTTTGGCATCATCTTATAAAAGAACAAAGCATTAATTTCAACACAGCTGTTAATATTGACTCACACAGGTTGTTTCTTCTTTATAAAGAAGATAGTTCCACAGCAGTGATGAATATATGTTCTGGCTAGTTTACAGAACTTTCAGTTATATTTGATCAGATTCTGTCTGATCATTACTTTCTTCAAGTGGTACTGCAGTAAAAATGCTGGTAGTGTAGTGGGGATTCCGGTACCATATTAGGACAAAGGTTGTTCCGGTCCGAGGCGCAAAACCCCCCCAGCTACTATCTCTGAGCTATATAAACCACCCATAGCCCCTGCATCTCACTCAATACCTTCGCGCACCTTTGTACTTTTCCACACACTCATTCTTTATTGCTAGTTTGGTTATTAGTTAGAGAATATGAAGATCTCTTGTTCATGAAGCTTGCCACTGTTCCTCATTAGAGCTGCCCGTGTTAGTACAGGCTCTTTAGTACTATTATTCCTTATGAGCTTAGGCGTCTGTTAAGGCATGCTTCTCTGTTCTTACTACTTGGCCATTACCATCCTTACTATGTTGTGATTTTTCATCCTTCTTGCACTCTCACCATCTCAACCAACTTGCCTACTTTGACAAGGCATCCCATCATACCCTGCTTCATTTGGTGACCAAGCTGAGACCTGAAGATGATGATGCAGTGATTTGGTGGCTGCCAAGGAAGAAAAACAAATTCTGAGACACATGAAGCAATACACTATTTCAAGGTAAGATCTTATGGACTAGGAATACAGTACTAATCAGGTTTTTGTTTAGGAACAAGGTTAGGGAGCTTAGATTTGAATGGCTCTTATCTAAAGCTTGCCTGATAAATAGGTTTTTTTGGAAAGATATTGAATCATTGAGAAACAACAGAACATACTGTGTGACATGACCAAAGATCAAGAAATCAAGAAATCAGGATCAGAATCAACTATGGTTGAAGGTACTACAGGATCATACGCGACTATGTCACAAGGTGAAGACAGGAGAATTGTGGTTCACTCCCACATTCCTATGCCTTCCCCTGGCACGGCAAATGCACCTTGGTTTGATGGCAGAGATGCTACCTTGTTTATTGAAAGGTTTTATCAAATGTGCAAGGATCATGGGGTAATTGACCCTAAGAACATTATTGAATGGTTGGCTAGGTACTGTGTTACATGGATTGGAGAATGGATGAAGACCTTAGAAGGCTACAAGGAAGGTAATTAGGAAGTATTCTCTAAAGAGATTATTCATGAATTTCATGATCAGGACATTACTTACAAGATTCACCATCAGGATTATCTTTGAGCAATTACAAAGAAACCGCATGCTTGGGATAGTAACATTCGCGCCTATGTTTGAGAATACACTACTATCGCCAGTACAGTACAAGCCAATGGAAGGCTTGATGAATTCACTAAGATGTCTTGGTTCCTTCAGGGGCTGCCCAAGAAGCTCCGGAATAAGGTTATTGACAAGGCAAAGCTCAATCTTTCAGACAATATGTCACCTATTGATTTTAGGAAGGTTGTTTGAGTGACCATGGATTTGATCAACCAGTATGAAGGGAATAAGAAGATCTTTGAAGAAGATGAAATGAAGCAGAAGGAAATGGAGAAGCTTGGTGAGCAATATTAATTAGCTAACAAACCCCCTACAGTTGAGGCTCTGAAGAAAACAGCTAGTTCTGTGAAGACTGAAGAATCTGAATTGAAATCCAAAGCCAAGAGCTCTGAGAGCACTAATATTGAAGCTGCAATTGAAAAGATGACCAACAAGTTTACAAATTTGGCATTGGCCATGAGAGTACAGTCAAATCAGATACAAGGGAATTCCAATCAGTACTATATGCTGCAGAGAGAAGGGCCTCTGAAACCCATACCAAATTATATAACAAATGTGACTACTAATTCTGCAACAGTACAAGAGAACACCCAACTGCAATTAGTCAATCCTTATGTGGCTTGAAACAGTTCGCTGATGACAAGCTATTGTCCTAGTGGCTGAGGAGAAGCTTGAACTGGAGGAATTTTGACATGTCCCTCATGCTTTTACTGTGGAAAACCTGGACACCATCAATCTCAGTGTTATGAATACCAATCTGATGCAAATAACAGGTTCTGTCATATTGATGATGAAGGGAACTTGCACATGGGTTCCCCTGGTCAAAACTATCAAGTTGTCACTCCTAAACCTGGAATACTGAACATGTATATTGTACGGTCTATGGGAGAGGATGAATGGGTGATTCTGGAGTCAACAAGCCCTAAAAAGGAGACCAATCAGCAAGAAGAGACACCTCCAGCAAATTCAACCAGTGTGAAGGTCCAAGCAGGACAACTTGCATACCTAATGTCTGATGGAGAATCTGATTCAGATAAGGAATATGAACCACTGGAAGAAAGAACATCAGTCAATGTTGGAACTGTTGGAGAAGCTAAGAACAGTCAAAAAGCTAAGATTGCAACACCCCATACTCAGCATACTGGACAATTTATTACCTACTGGGATAATCAAGCTAGTGTTGATGACAATATCATGGAAGACATTGAACCAATCAATCAGAAGAAGCCTGAAATTCAGAACAAGACCATAGAGAAACAAAGACCAAGATATTCTGCAACAGATCATTTATCCTCTCAGATCCATGATTCAACAGATGCCAATGAATTAATGGGTTGAATTCTCAATGGGAAGGTTGAAGTGTCAGTCAAGGAGCTTATAGGTGTATCACCAAAGCTTTATCAAGCATTCTTCAGATCAGGTTGGAATAACAGTACTAGCAAAAGCCATGCAAAGGTTGGAGTCTCTGAACTGGTTCAGCCTGAGCTAAAGATCAATTCCAGTTGACTTACATTGAAGCCCATGATACCAAAATCCAAAACAGCATATGGAATGCATTCATTATATGCACCAGTCACTATAAACCAACAAGAATTAATGGTGTTGATCAATACTGGTTCAGAAATCAATTTGTTGTCTCAGAAGTACACTGAAATGTTGAATCTGCTGATGGAAAATAAGCTGCAAGTGACCATGGTTGTTCAAA
Source organism: Coccidioides immitis RS (assembly GCF_000149335.2). Lineage (NCBI taxonomy): Eukaryota > Fungi > Ascomycota > Eurotiomycetes > Onygenales > Onygenaceae > Coccidioides > Coccidioides immitis. Next base: position 1,915,433 of record NW_004504308.1, on the reverse strand, counting down.
CAGGAGAAGTCACTCCTTTTTATGTGTTTTGTGATGAAGTGCCTGTTCAGATCAGAGACATTATTACCCATACCCCTTTTCTTATATTCGAGGGAGGGGATCAGCAACTTATTCTTGGAAGACCTTGGCAATTTACTGCCTGTTGGGGATGCAACACCTCAGATGATGGAGGAGTGAACTGTGAAATTTATAATGAGGAATGAATGTGTTGCCTAGTTTTTGAAGGCTTTAAGCCAAGCTCAAGCAACATGAGGTATGCAACTGATAAATTGAACAGCAATCATTTAAACAATTCAACAGGTATTTAATCAGGCGGGTGCCCGTGGATACAAGGCCTGATGAGGATAAAGAAAATGCAACAAAGATGATGGGTATAAGAATTAATGATGAGAAGGTTGAAGGTCAGGAGGTTGAAAAGAATAGAGAAGTTGAGAGTGTTGGCAGCAGTACTGGTGTTGATGACTATGGTGATAAGGAGAAACATAGTTCTGGTGATGGTGAATCCAAAAGCACACTAAGCCTAATTGGATTGACCAGTGTGCTGGTGAATCAAATGAACCAATCAGAGGACAAGGATAATTTTGCATTGGGAGTTTGGATTTTCTGTCCTCCACTTCCCAATCCGGACAGTGTTACGGCTCACTGTGAACATTACACACGCGATATTAATTCCAGCTTAATTTGAAAACCTATTCCATGAAGTGCTTGATCAATTTACGCATCTCTGAACAAAAATCATGATTTTGTCATGAAGAAATTGCATCAAGTTGACATTTTCAATAGTGGCTGGAACATTGGGCCACCTTCTTCAGAAGTCTGGAGAGTGTGCACTGCTTATAAGCAGAAAGCTGATAAGATAAGGCTGTTAGCACCTGGAAAATCTGATGGAAGCAAACCAGAAGGCCTAGATAATTGGGTGGATGTTTGTTTGGATAAGTATTATCCTGAGGAGAAACACATCATGTTTAATTGTAAATTTGATGACCACATTAGGTCTAGAATCACACCTTTTCCTGTTGGAGAACGGCTCACAAATGAGAGAATTGAGAAGCTCAAAATTGGATTTGAACTAACAAGTCAGGAGAAGGAATTTTTCATATCAGTCCTTTATAAATGTGAAGGGGTGTTGGTGTGGTCATTCAAAGATCTATGTGGTGTTCATCCTGAATGCTTGCCTCTGCAGGTTATTAAGACAGAGCCTCATGAAGCTTGGCAGACTAAGACTTACTGAATTCCTTGTGCTCTACATGATAAGCTAATTAAAATCATTCAGGACAGGTTAGAAGCTAAAACATTGGAGCCTTGCCATGGTTCATATATCAACCCCTATTTTCTGGTCGCAAAGAAACAGAAAGGCAAATATCATTTAGTTGACACAGCACATATGTACAACAAAGTTACTATTTGAGATGCTTTTATTCCTTCTAATGTTGACAAATACACTGAAGACTTCAGCAGACTTGTTATGGCTAGCCTATGTGACTTGTTCTCTGGATATGATAATTTTCCATTAGCTGAAGAGAGCAGAGATATGACAGCCATTGCAACCCCTATTGGGCTCTTTTGCCATACAACTTTAGTCCAAGGGGCAATGAATTCGCCAGCTCAAGCCCAATGCGGGATAATGAAGATTATATGAGAAGTTTTTCCAGAGATTGCTCAAGCCTTTATGGATGACCTTGGAGTAAAGGAATTGCGTGTCAAAGATGAAACTGAAGTCCTTCCAGGAATAAGAAGATTTGTTTATGACCATCTGCAGAATCTGAACTATGTTCTATGGCTTGTTGAAATCTCTGGAGCTAGGATCTCCAGCACCAAATCTCAATTCTGCATGTCTGGAGTCAATGTTGTTGGATGGATCTGCAACTATAACAGACAATGACCTGAGAAAACTAAGATGGCTAAAATTGCAAATTGGCCTACTCCTACAAGTGTTACAGAATTACAAGAATTTCTAGGGCTTGCTGGATATTTCTGAATACTCATAGAGCATTACAGTTGGATAACTGAACCTTTACATTATCTGCTTTGATGAAATGTTATATGGTTATGGACTGAAGAGCAAAATGACACCTTTATGCTTTTGAAGGAAAAGTTATGTTCATTCCCTATTGTTCTTCCAATCAATTATGGACAAGATCCTTTGCTTATTACTGTGGCTGTTGATGCCAGTGGATTAGGATGGGGAGGATGCATTATTCAGGAGCAATGAGGGGCTCAACATCCTGCATGATATGAATCCAGGGTATGGAATGATTCAGAGAAAACATATGATGCTGGCAAATGAGAATGCAGAGCTGTTTTGAAAGCCTTCAAGAAATTCTGACACCATATCTATGGAGTACCCTTTACCTTGGAAATCAATGCAAAAACTCTTGTTGCCCAACTTAATAGGACTGCTACAGATGTTCCAGGAGCTTTGGTTACTAATTGGATAGCTTGGATATGCCTCTTTGACTTTACTGTTAAATATGTTCCTGGGATGAAACACACAGCTGCTGATGGACTGTCTTGCTGAGGACTAGGTACTGGGGAACAACCTGAATCTGAAGAAGATGAAGATCTGTTTGCCTTTATGGATTCTATAAGAGTTTTAGCTGGCTGAGCTCTCAATAGTGAAGACCTTAGGATACTGGACTCCACATATTCAGAAGAATCAGAGAAAATTGCACGATACCTAATCACCCTATCAAAACCATTGAGCATGGAAGGAAAAGAGTACATGAGATTCCAAAAGAAAGCAATTAAATATGTGGTGGAGGCCAATCAACTATTTAGACAAGTGGGATCTGGTGTGCCTCTAAGATGTGTTGTGGACAACAAAGAACAACGCGAACAAATTTTACACATGATGCATGACAAATTTGGCCATAAAGAGTGAGAGGGAACATACTCTACCTTACAAGCTTGATACTGGTGGTCAGAGATGTATAAAGATGTGTCTGCTTATGTGAAGCACTGTTCTCAATGTCAACAAAGAGATTCACAAAGGTTAAGTGATGAGCTTCATCCTACCTGGGCTCCTACCTGTTGGGAGAAAGTTGGGGTAGATATCAAACACATGCCTTCCTGTTGAGGATGAAATTATTTGGTTGTTGCAAGATGTGACTTCACTGGATGGGTGGAAGCTAGAGCATTGAAGAAGGCAACAGCTGAAGCTGTGGCCAAATTTCTTTATGAGGATATCATCTGTCAATGGGGCCTGCCTGCCAAATTTGTTATGGATGGAGGACCAGAGAATAAGGATGTTGTGGAGACCTTACTGAAGAAATTCAACATCAAACACATTGTTATTTTGCCCTATAATCCTCCTGTGAATGGTATGGTGGAAGTTGGTCATAAGCCTTTGGCTGATGGATTAGCTAAAGCCACCAATAGTACTGGAAGGGATTGGATTAAACATCTTCCTGTGATTCTGATGGCAGATCAAATGATGACTAAGGCTAGTACTGGTATCTCCCCTTATAGATTGCTAATGGGCCAGGAGGCAGTTCTTCCAGTTGAACTTGAGATTCCCACTTGGCAAACAATTCCATAGTGAAATGTCTGAACAACTGAAGACCTTCTTCTGATGCGTGCATGTCAAATTGAATGACAAGATGAGGATGTCCTGAAAGCAGCACATCATCAGCTCTGAATGTGTGCTAAGAATAAGGAATACTTTGATGATACCCATAATATTTGAACCAACCCTCTTCAACCCAGAGACCTTGTCTTGCTTCACAATACCAAAGGAGAATAGAATATGTCTAGGAATAACACCCTGCACTTTCAATGACTAGAACCCTATAGGGTTAAGTCTGCCAATCAAGAACTAGGTTCCTATCACCTTGAAGAGTTAGACAGCACTGAAATCAAAGAATCTATTGCAGGAAGCAGATTAAAGAAGTATCTTATAAGACCTGAAATGGAGCAGCTCAGTGATAGCCCAGCAGATTCAGATGAAGAGATGGAGAATGTTCCTCAAAAATATGCCACAAGAAGCCAGCCTAATATTCCCTCTAGCAGTTCCTCAGATGTTAGCTCCTTGGATAGGGGGGATGACCAAGGTCAGAGTAAGAGCAAAAATGAAAATGACCAAGAAGAAATGGAGCAAACACAATTACCAACTGTTATACCAGATGACTGGAGCTTTGCTGTTGTTATACCTCCACAAGATGTTTAATTTATTGTGTTTTGTTTGCAAAAGTGAAGTTTTTGCTTGCTCTTTTGGGAGGTTTCTTTTATTTGCCTGCAAAGTGAAGTTTTTGCTTGCTTATTTGGGAAGTTTCTCTTTCTTTGTTATTTGCAGAAGCCTTCACTTTTTCTGAATTTTTCAGGAGATATTTAAAGACTGATTTTTCTTTTCTGAAGCTTCTACTGTCTTTTACATTCAAGCTTGATTCTTTTCACAGATTCAACAGTTTCAACACTTCTTCTTGCCTTCTATTTTGTTATTCTGACATTTGCAATTCTTTTTGGATCACTGATATCCTTCAAAATGGCTGGACAAAGCAACTTGCCTCCTCTAGCTCCTGCACCCAAAAACCAAGGCCTGGTTGTTACCAGAGACAGTGGAGTCAACCTGGATGGCCATTTCTTCAATAACCTAACAGCAGCTATGGAATACATTGATAACCAAGCTCCACACCATCACTACAGCTTACAGATTGAGCTAATGAATGCACTGATGTGAGTGACTGACATGGTTACTGACTTAGTGGCCCATTTCTATTGATATGTTGAAAGATCCAGAGCTTGGCAACACATTACACATGCTAATTTTGAAGCTGATTTCCATGATGCTTGAAAGGTTACCCTGGATGTTGAATAATGTTGCATTGATATGCAAAAGATCAAGAATAGACTTGTTGCTACATGGGGTATTGACAGGATTGATGCCATATGGTCAAAAGTGGAGAGCCTGTGGGCAGCACAAAAGCTTTGCCATACCCTAAATGTCTACAAGGATTGGGATAAGTTCACCAATAATATTAACAGCACAGTGCTCTGAAGACTAGATGCTACAGGGGCTGGACATTGCTGGAGCTTAGCTATATTGCCAGGTGATTATACTACAGCTGACAAAGAAGTTGACTGTGTATGCAAACTTCCTTCAAGAGATGCCCTACACTGATGGGGCCTTACCATTGGCAACTATGGTCTTCTACAGCCATTGGCTCTTCCACAGTCATCTAGCTCCCAATGTTCAATTCAGGATATCACTAGGAGCTCTCCCACTGCAAGCAGCCCCTGAGGTCTACTGGAAGGACTGCAGTCTCCAAGATTGCCAAGAGATGTTCCAATGAGTGGAATGTCTATGCCATATAGCCACAATGTGTTGGGAGCCTCTATATATAGCACAATGTCAATTAGATCGCGTGGATTTGAAACTGGCCAATCACAGCTGCCATTTGAATTCACCAGCACGCTGGCCAATCCACCCAGCCAATCAGAAGCTCCAAAGTGCTGCAGTGAAAGAATTGCAGCCATGTTGGCACACCAAACCCTCCAAGACTTAGGCAACAATGATGAGTCTGTTATTCCTCCTGAAAGTGATGAAGAGATACCTCAACACAAGCATGAAGAATCTGTCATGGCAGTATGCTCTGGTACTTGCTGTTGTCATGGATTTGAACAGCAACTCCTGCAAAAGATAAAGAGTATTAAAATGTGTTCAGAATTGGAGCTTATTTGCATCCTGGAGCAATTAGGAAAGGCATTTAGTGATAAGAAAGCTGATATCTACCTATGCTATGACCATGCAAAACTAATAGCTTCAAAACTCAGGTTGCAGACTCACACACTTAATAGGGAGGAGCTTCTCAACTGTTTGGCTCACATCCATAGGAATTGTTGCAACATTGGCTCAGTCAAGACCAATGACAGCACCTACCTCTGGTTCCATTTGGCAAATAGACTGGCTAGAGCTGAAGATGCTTTAGGCATCTACAAATTCAAACATCAGCCAATTATCCCTCTGGTCACAAACATGAGAATGTTTGACTTTAACCAATACACACAGATCACTGGAGTTAACAAGTTCACCACCAGCAATCTTCAGAAGGAATGGGAGACCACTGAGTCTGTTGTTATTTCCCAGCTAATGCACTGGTGGAACAATAGGTTACAAGGCACCACCATCACAGTACTCACTCAGGTCAATGGTGAATATGATATGTACTACCATCATCAGCAAATGATGGGAGGTCGCGACAATTACAGATGGTTGAGAACAATGTACCACAGTATCAGCCAACAACTCATGCGCCAGGACCCTGCATACTACCTATGGTACATGCTGACAAGACCTGACCATGCTTGGAAATTAATCTCCTATCCATATTACACCAAGTATGCTAAGCCAGGGGATAAAACTGGATTTCACCATATTGATGTCAATGTTTCAGATGCTATTACTACTGGAAGGGGTGTTAACATGATACAAGGATCCTTGACCTTAATGGCAGAAGAGCCCAGCAACTGCACAGAAATCTTGCCAGGAATGCATAACCACCTAGAGAATTGGTGGGGACTAGTTGAAGAATGAGGCTTATCCACTGATGGCTATGTTCACTGCATTAAGGATACAATGTATACCAAAGACAATGAAAGAAAATTTGGTATTAGGTGGACCGACATCATTTGCAAACCTGGTGATGTCCAAATTACAAGCCCTCTGCTGCCCCATGGAGCTCATGGTCCATGCAAAAAGGTCCAGCGTACTATGCTACCCTGGTATGTGGCAATCCAGGAGGACCATGAACATCTTGAAGTCAATGAAGCTGGTACCTGGTCACAGCTCTCCACTGCACATAGGGATCTAGTTCCAGAGCCATCATCACCTTCCAGCCATTCAAACTGTTATGCATCAGTTCCATATTGATTCCCTACTGCTATTCAATTGCAAGGCTTAGGAGCTATATCAGATGCCTTGGTAGGCTGAATTAGGTGGGACAACCCTATGGTGATTGAGGAGCTTGATACCCTCTTTGGACCAGAAGAGAAGAAGGCTCAGGACTTCATTAATAACTGGTGCCTAAAGGCCATGTGAATTGCTTTGGATGCCATTGTCAAGACATACCAAATTGAAAAGAAAGCTTTTGGTAACAAATCCTATTGGCATTGCATGCACAACAACATTGACCCAGTGTCAGTTTGGCCTTCCCCTCCTCCCGAGAACTTGGTGGAAGAAGAGGATCATGGTGATCACTATTAGGGATTGCTGCTGTCACTCTCTTTATTCTTATTTCCTATCTCTTTTCTTACCAGATTGTTACTAATTCTTAGCCTCTTATTTTCTTTACTAAATTGCCTTTGTTTTGTTTCATATGTTGCCTGTTGTCAGGGGACACCAACAGTGAAAGCCAGGAGGAAATGTAGTGGGGATTCTGGTACCATATTAGGACAAAGGTTGTTCCAGTCTGAGGCGCAAAACCCCCCCAGCTACTATCTCTGAGCTATATAAACCATCCATAGCCCCTGCATCTTGCTCAATACCTTTGCGCACCTTTGTACTTTTCCACACACTCATTCTTTATTGCTAGTTTGGTTATTAGTTAGAGAATATGAAGATCTCTTGTTCATGAAGCTTGCCACTGTTCCTCATTAGAGCTGCCTGTGTTAGTACAGGCTCTTTAGTACTATTATTCCTTATGAGCTTAGGCGTCCGTTAAGGCATGCTTCTCTGTTCTTACTACTCGGCCATTACCATCCTTACTATGTTGTGATTTTTCATCCTTCTTGCGCTCTCACCATCTCAACCAACTCGCCTACTTTGACAAGGCATCCCATCGTACCCCGCTTCAGTAGCTGATAAATAAATTATAAGTCTCAAAACTTTTTAATTTCAAGTTCCATGCCAGCTTTTTTAAGAATCTTTTTATTATAGTCAATGTAGCTGTAATTGAGGCTGTAATACTTCATGCTATTAAATCTGGTTTTCTTCTCAATAGTATTCAGCACAACATATCTTGGCTTCTCTGTCCCAAAATATTTTATATAGATAATGGACCCCAGCTTGAAGATAGCTCAGAGAATATTCTATATTATCTGTTCACTTGCAAGTTAGAATGCAAGCCATTTAATTGTGGGCTGGTATATTATCAAGACAAATTTAATAAGCAGAGAAAGAAAATTTACTTGATCTTATCAGCTCAGTATACCAGCAGTATTTACTTTATATATCTCTAGCTCAGAGAGAAAGTAGTACAAGAGATCCAGCTCAAGCTGTTTCAACATTAGCTACTGCTAGATTCTGTAATAAAGCACAATATACACTAGACTTATTCTTCTGCAAGCTGATAAACTTGACTACTTTTAAAACATTCTGCAAGATATTATAAAGAAATTTTGACTTGATGTCAATGCAGACTGTCCACTTTATAGAATTTTTATCAGTTTGGGTTCAAACAACAAAGATATATTGGTCAAGCTTATTAAGAATCTCTTTCACTACTTTCTTGATCTTATACTTCAGTATCACTTTATCCCAACTGCAAACCAGTTAGTTGAGTTGATGAGCATTGATGACAGAGCACATACATTTTATCAACTCTCTTGAAGTCAAGCTTAGAGTCAAGTGCAGTAACTGTGGGCTTGGAGTCTGATGACTTGTGCATTTCTGATATGGCATCTTCTGTACTAGGCTCAGCTGCAGTGGGATTAGCCCTGATCTCCTGGATAACCTCCACAAGAAGATCTTTCAATTCCTTCTGTGTGTCAAGCTGTTGATACACTCCATCCAACATCAGGCTCCTCTGAGCATTTTCATCAATGGGGGTGCATGGAGGTGTTGGGGTAGGCGACAGAGTGGCAGGCGCCTTGCCATTAGCCTTCACGAGTTCGGACATGGTGATAAATTGAAAAGGAGGGGGATGTATAATATCTTGTAGATTGATCAGGGGTGCTAGCTTGATAGGTGCTTCTTGATTGAACATCTGTTCTTTGCCTCAGGAAATCTGGGGGATTCATGGCTCCTTATATGCCATTCTGTAAACACTCCCTACGCATATATTCCATGGCTTCTTTTGGCAATGTAGAGTTGGGGTATTGGCAGTCACTCTCCCACAAATGCATGGGATTTGTGCTGCATGATGCATGAGCAAGGTATCAACCTTGTTGATGTGATATGGACCAGAAGGCGGCTTGGAGAAGTCTTGCCTTACTGGGCAATAATCCTCCAATATCTTTTTTAAAGTGAGCTTTCTCTGCTTGCTCAGTCATGCAACTGCCGGAGCAGCTCAGCTGTAAGGTGGCAAGGCTAATTTAATTCTGTGTAACTGTGGCAGGGGTCGGCTGGGCTCCATTCTTGGTTTGGTTGCTTGGCAAGAGTCATCTGACCCTAAATTATAAATTTTCATGTTTATTAACTCTTTCTGATTCTTTCTAGCTCTTTTTGACTTTATCTGACTGATTTGTCACATATTCTACCAGGCTGTACTTAAACAAGCTGGATGCTCAAACTTCACACTCCATCTTACTAACTTGTCACCAACTACCGTGGCGATGCCGCAAAACGCCCTATCTGTTGAACATGCTGTTGACAAACTTGTCAATGCTTCCAAACTTGTGGAGCAGCGCCCCGGTCTAAAGCCAGCAGAGGAAGCTCGCGTCATTGATGCTTTCAATTTGATGGCCACCGGCACTGGCATCGGCACTGGTGCAAAGCGGCGAACAGTTTACTTAGAATTCCTCCAGCGCGTCAACTCTGTCCTAGGACGCGACAAAGTTGTCTTATGTGCAGCCATCCTTGGGCCATCTGCTGTGGGTCGGATGAAGGACCGCACAAGGGTAGAGTTACTGCACAGAATGAAGGAATGATCTCGGGACTTTCATTGCGGCGTCCTCCACAGCCTTGGAGATGTATACTTTGCGAGATGTAAGAAACTAACACTACTTAAGTGGGAGAGTGTTAACAACAGTTAGTCTTTCCCCAATGGCACGAAAGCACATCCGACAATACTATGGAGTCAGCTGCGCCAGGTAAGAAAGTGACACCTGTGTCAATACTATGCCCATGCTAAGTAATTCTAGTCGCAACTATGGGAGATGTTTATGAACTCGATATTGATGATGTTGTTGCTGCCATGAGCTCTAGAGACCAAGTTTGGGGAAAGCTGTGGTTAACTGATACATATGCAAACACCTCATCATTCATACCATACCAATATCCGATGAACTGACGCGTTGATTAATAATACAACGCCCACGAGTGATGTAAGAAGGGACTGAGAGAGTGCTAGTCAAGAGCTCACTTGATGATATACCTGACAGGAAGTGACCCTGAGGCTCTAAACCACCAGTTGTTGTTCCAAGGAACCATGACCTTGTGTCTGGTCCACTCTATCCCAACACCATCAATATGGTTGTCGCTATCTTTTTTGTATATCCGAATTCGCCCCTTATCGTGCACTACATCAATAATGATAGCCATGGTGTTATCCGGAGGATCTATGCGAGTTCCTTTTGACAGGTTTGTCCATGAGATTGATTCACAATCACAATTGGTCTGATACCAGTTAGTTCCAACCTCAATAAGCTATGCGAAATTGAAGTACCTCTTCTTTGCATTCTTTCAACAGTTCATTGTCGGTTGCGCCCTTTGTCTCGGACTTTCTCACCATAGCTAATATATTTGTCGCAAAAATATCAATGGATATGTTGGTTGTAGAAGATCTGATCTGGTGATCGCTTCAAACCATCGATCAGGAGAAGTTTTTTGGGTCATATAGTATGTAGCTGTGATAGTTGCCTACAACTAGGCAACTTGAAGTCTCACTGATCAGCACACAAAATAGTAAAATTGCTTTCACTAAAGAATATTACCTCTTCAATGCCCCGACCCGTCCTGTCTTATAACATGTGTAGGAGGAGGAGGAAGCGAACTCAGCCTTGTTGGCCTGTAGTGAGCCTTGCAATGGAGGCTTAAGGTCAAGGAGGTGACTTATTGAGGAACACCTTTCCGGGTTTTTGAGAATTCAGATGGCGACCCAACTCTGGACACGCATGCTGGTTTTCACAGTTTGGCTGCGGCTCCCACACACTGACTGAGCAGCGACAGGAAAGCTTTTCTAATCCTAACTGTACGGAAGCATGTGGGTTGGGGCATGTGACCACATTCACTCACTTCTGTGTTGCAGTAGGGGAATGCTCTCTGAGAAGCTGAGCCCTGTTGAGCTGCCCATTTTTCAAAGAGGGGTTCCTTGCATGTTCAGTGAGGGGCAAACTTAACAGAAAAATAAATTTCCTTTCTGAAATGATGACCAATGAATGCTGAATTTTGCCTCTCTCCATCCCCTTTGGTTTCATTGGGTTGAAATATCAGCCTCTCCAAGGTCTCAATGTACTCCACGACATTACCTGATCAAATTAATTGTTTTAAGAATGGTGTGCTGATGCACTGCTGCCCGAGCAACCATGTTCCATGCAGATGATTGGCTGTAGGGATGGGTTTCAAACCATCAAGTGGGACTTCCCAATCATTGTGGGTGGTCTGAGAATGTCTGGTTGGGCAGCAATAAGGAAGCTGACTCATGGAAACTTATCTTGTTTGTCCATTTAGGAATGACTGGGATTGATTGGGAGGCAACAGGAGGCAAGCCAAGATGTTTGGACAACATGGAGGACCTGGGCACCACAGTCAGCAAGCCAAGATGTTTGGACAACATGGAGGACCTGGGCACCACAGTCAGCAAGCCAAGATGTTTGGACAACATGGAGGACCTGGGCACCACAGTCAGCAAGCCAATGGGATCTGTGATAAGTGGACGCACATTCAGGATTGGGGTGCAGAGGATGCCAAGACTCTAGTGCTGGGCATGACAGTGGTTGTGAACGACACCAGCCATGAGCTCAACATGCTCCTCCTCTCAGGAACCGCCTATCAATAAAAAGCCTTTCTCTTCCTCCCTCGGTGTCAATGCAGTCTGGTATGATAAACCACCCAGACACCCATGATGACCCCTGTATGCCTTGTCCAGTGACGCCCAACCCTTCTTGCAAATGGTGCCAACCCGAGCAGGGTCCATACACATTGTGACATCCATTGAAGTGGCAGAAGTTGAGCCAGCCAGCACCAGCATATTGGGATAATCTATCCAGGATTTGGTTGACCACAGGTGTGTTGAGGGAATTGGATTGAAGAAACACCTGCCTCAAACCTCCTCAGAAACATCATAAGTCTGTTTCTCAACAATCTAGTCTCTGGCTGAAGAAGTGTTGTGGACTTCAGCTTGCTCCTGACCCTCTCTGTGACTGCTTCTCTGAATGCTTAAAGCAGATAAAGAGGTTTTCCAGGCTGGGAGGTCCTGATCTATCTAATCTTAGAAATGTATGTAACTACAAATCCACTGTGTGCATTACTGCTGATGATTTTAAACCAGTATCCTGAACCAATGGCTTCAAGCAAATCCGGCTCCTGTGGTAGAAAGTGATGTGCAGGATCTCTGTCATTGAAATCAAGAAATACCAGAGACACCACAAACACAACAAGTTCCACACTGTACAGTCAAAACTTTCAACAAAATCTGATTGACCATGGAATATATCCTGACGGGTATGAATACCCTGATGGTCAGATACCAGCAATACCTGAGAACTGGAAGGAGATCAATAAAAGATTGGTTTGACCCTGTCCCTCCCTTTTGCCATCAAAGTTCTCTGATAGGGAGTTCTGGAAATTCAAATGAGTGGATACACACGCATCAAAAGAGAAGCCAGTGACAGCCACAGTGATTCCAATTATTGAAGGTGATATCAGCAATCCTAAATGTACTGGAGGAGGATATCTATTTGGAAATCTTGCTCACTTAACCAATGGCATGCTATCTCAAGCTAAACCAGATCACTTCTATGGTGTGTGTCCTAAACAGCTTGATCATCAAATCTGCAAGGATCTTAGTGACCAGATTATTCTGTCAACACAGGATAATCTTCCCATGGCACCAAACTTCTTTTTGGAGACAAAAGGCTCTGATGGATCTCTTGCTGTAGCTATATGGCAAGCTTGCTATAATGGCACATTAGGGGCCTGAGGCATGCATTCACTTCAGATGTATTGACAAGATAAATTGATCTACAACAACAATGCTTACACTATTATGTCAACTTATCATGGTGGTCAACTCAAGCTATATGCTACTCATCTTGCAGAGCCTAGAGGTCTGGGCTGCTGTCCTGAATATATTATGACTCAGCTCTGATCATTTTTCTTGACTGACATGTATGACACTTTTTGTCAAGGACTTGCTGCATACTGAAATGCTTGTGATTGGACAAAGGAAATGAGGGATGAATTTATTGCAGTGGCAAACAAGCATCTCTCAGATGCTCAATCACAACACCAGACTGCTTCAAGTGTAGCTGTTTCACAGGATTCTGATGCATCCAATGAAACTGAGTATCAGGATGTGCAATGGAGCTTCGCGGCTCCTATTGAAGGTGGAGAAGAAGAGTTTCAAACTGAAAGCAGAAATCCCAAAAAGCAGAGGGTTGGTTCTATAGTTTCTGGTGATTGAGTTAGCAATAATCCCACTGAATGCCCAAACTGAATGGAACTCTTAGGGTACATAGGTCTATCAGAGGCCATTTCAGTGCTGGTTGCCTGGTTTTGGGTCTTGTTGACATAGGTCTTCATGCTGTCCATGAGCGCCTTTATCATGGTTGAGTTGGTACCCTGTTCTTTCCCAGTAGATTCTTGTGGTACTGTTCCAGTAGCAATGTCTGCTAAAATATGGGTTGCGTGTTTGTAGGCTTTGGGTGGCTGTATGCTTATTGCAGCAATCCAGTCACTTGTCCACACTGGCATGAGAATACACCTGCTAGCTCCTGTCCCTTTTGTGATGAGCAAATTCTCAATCTCAGGCGGCATGTTCAATACCAAGATCCACAGTGTCATGCTCTTCAAACATTAAGAAAGGACAATGACAGAGACCTTCCCATCATGAGATACCTGTCTTAATCTCGCGGCTTCCACATGAGTCCAGAACTTGGTCCATGAAGATCAGCTGAAGGTCAAGATTGTGATCCAATGCCATGTTCTGAGCTATATTAAGCTCCAAGATTGGTAACTGTGCGAGTACCAAGGCAGTTACCAATATATATAGTTTGCAAAAACTTGCTTCTTGCCACATCTAACTTCCATCACTCCATTTACTTGGTAAGAAAAGAAAACTTGTCTATTCACACCCTCTATCTTCACTCTCCCAAGCAAGTTACCCTTGATTTCCTATCACTTTGTAACCTCCGGGGTAATATTCTGAAGCGTGAAAACTGATATATTTATCTTTACCTTCCTCGCGAACTGGAAATAAATAATGGAGCCTACCAAGAGGGTTATGCTTCAAGTGGGCGACCGGCACTTCCCAACAACTGTTGGAACGCTGACTCAATGTAGTGAGTACTTCACAGCCATGTTTTCAGGAAGATGGTGCCTTGACAAGCAGGAAGATGGCTCTATCTTTGTCAATGGGAACCCAAAGCTCTTTGAGCATCTTCTGGAGTTTCTTCTAAGAGGAGTTTTCCTGCTGGCCTATGACAAATGCAAGGGCCATGACTACCTCTTTTACACTCAGATCTTGGAGGAAGTGAAGTATTTTGACTGTCCCTTACTTGTCTTGTGGTTGGAAGATGGGTGTTATGAGAAGTGTGTCTTGATGAACTTTTCCTCACACATTAAGGACTCTCCATTCTTATTGGGCAGTGTGAGCTCTGTCCATCTGCAATGTGTCACTGAAGAGAAGGTTCCCCTTTGCCCAAGAGATATTTGGTTGCATAGAGGTGATTCATGAAGGTGTGGCCATAAGTGCAGAGTCCTTCTGGGAGATGATGAGCTGGAATTTGAAATGGAGAGGACTACTACTGGATGGCTTGTTGTTAGAGAGGAACTTACCATTGACAGAGGTTGGATGACAGACAGTGGGTATGTTGATACCTTTTATGGAGTTGAGATATTTCCAGGCTAATCTTATTCCAGATCAAAATTCGTCGCCTTCAAGCAGTGAAAGGATGAAGGTTGTTAATGGGGAGGTCAAATTTAGTACCCTGTTCTGCCCTACAAAGATTGTAGTTCTAATGTTCTGCTGCTGGGGATATCTTGTGAGGGATTCTTCATTGTCTGTGGGATCAGATGTCAGTGCTGTGCAGATTGGATGCACAGAGGTTGCCTTTTGAAGTCGGAGGTACTTAATTGGTCATATACAAGTGGCCTGTTTCGAATATTCTTGCTTTTAGTACTGTAATGAAACAACCAAACTGTAAAATTTACAGACCTCTTGACTATCCTTTTCAAGTAGTGTTCTCATCCTAGCGTGCTCAGTAGTATTCTTGTAGGATGCAGAGGGGTGCTTGGTGGTCTTCGCGTCAACAGAGAAAAGTTTCCCCGGAAGGCTTGTCAACAAAGGCTATTGTTGGGAAACTGGTAAAATTGTGTCTGAGGGTTGGACTGCTGGCCTGGATTTTCTGTAGCATCTGTCGCGTCCATCGCATCCATCGACATCCATTGCATCCTGTCCAGCCTTGGGGACGGCCACAAACCTCCATAGTTCATGGCCCATAGAGATATAAGGCTGGGGGCATTGGGGCTGGTCGTGGTTTGTGGTCCGTATGGACGGAATGCTGGGAGCATTGGGGCAGGCCACAGAGGCTCATGTTTCGTGGTTTGTGTGAATAGAATGCTGGGAGGATTGGGGCGAGCCACAAACCTCATGGATCATGGCGGATGTGGGTAGAATGCCGGGGATGCTCGGGCCGATCACCATGGCGCTAAGAAAAGGTTTCGGCTGGAAAAATCTTCCACTGAAAAAGACCATAATGACAATGGACAACTAGAGAGGAAGCAAGATGGGCACATGCCACTGTGTAATATACATGCAGCAAAATGTTTTTGGTGAGGCAGTGTGAGGTTTGCTGACAGACAACTCACCATCCACCGCCAAAGTGAGCGGGGATAGGTGGCCAACTTTGGCGCCCAAGGGCATGGTGGTTGGATGGGTTGTGGTGAAACTGTGGACCTGTAGCAGCGTCTGGAAGGTATCCGCACTGTGGCTGTGTCCCAATGCCATGCATGTCTGTGTTCAGAAGCTGGTTTGGGGGGAGCTTGATGTCACCTGATTCAGATGATACTGGTGTTAAAACACGAGACCGAAGAAGGGCCTCTTGTTCCATATTGTGGATGACTCCACAAGACATTAGCAGTTGCGGCTGTGGTTGGAATTCCTGTGGGCTGGTTGCAGTGTAGATGCCATAATCCTCTCCAGAATTCCTTTTGTATTCATTTGGAAGAGAACTGAAGTTGGTTCATGACGCATCTGGTGAAGAATATATAGACCCTGGCCGAGAACTTTTCGCTCGCAACAATCTTCTGTTCAAAATCATTAGTATTGGTTTAACAGGTTGTTATCATTTATCTGGACAGTCAAACTTACACTTTTTTAGCTGTCCGGGTAGGACGCTTTCGTTCCCGCTTTCGTTCCCGAATAATACATTCTAAGCCACCGAGTTTGCAAAGACAGCAAGAAGTACCATGCTCTGAGAAACTACATCGTACTTTGCGAGCTCTGCACGACTGACAAGCTTTTTCAGCATGTTTTCTTTTTGCACACCCATCAGCACTATCCATGCCGGCTTCTGATGTGCCATGTTTAGGTGCAGGCTCTCCCAGTGGCGCTTCAGGTGCTGGTGCAGTATCTTTTGTCTCCATATTGGGTTGAATATCAACAGCACTTGTAATCGTGTCTGGCTTCGGGTCGGGGCTTGATTCCACACCCGCACCGGATGAGGAATCTAGTTTTTCTTTACCAGGTTTTGGCCTGTCGATAACATATACCATGGTATTGGCGCCTGTTAAATGTTAACATTGGCCGAGAATACAGGAAGGAGTACTCACTTATTTCCCCCCTTTCATAACTTTCCTCCATCCTCCGGACCATGTATATCTCTTCCAGGATATCCCATCTCTCTCTTGGTTTGATCTGGCGTTGAACATCCCTTCCAGCTTCTTCAAGTTTATCAGCTGTGATATTATGGGATATCGCGAGTTCACGGATAAGATGAGTCAAGAGCCGGAGACGAGCTGTAAGGCAGGTATCAGTGATTGTTGCTGGCCGCTTCTCAGGCTTTGAACCCACCAGATTTCTTCAGGTGATCTGGTTCTTTGTGCATAACACTAGAAGGCCACCAGTCTGGCTTAGTCCTTTCTGGATCCCCTTTCTCACCATCGGCACCTTGTCCTCCATTATAAGGGTGTTTGGTCTGTTTCTTTGGCTCAATAAGCTTGATCCAGGCTTTGGAGATTGTGCAGCAGTTTATTTGCTGGAATCCACTGAAAGCCACATGATAGTAGGACCCAATCTTTTCTCGATCACCAATCTGGAGTCCAACCCGATCTTCTTTGACATACAAATCATTGAATGTTTCCCAGCGGGTCTGTTCGGAGGGTATGTGATATGGTTTCAAGCCTGCCAAGTGAAGGATCCTGTCCTCGACATCCTGGCCAAAAATATGGTGGCAACTTTGTTCGACTGATCGCGAAGTATGATATCTGATGTTCCCGGCGTCATCAATGGCGAAATGTGGATATAAAATTCTCATCGGCTAGAGGAGAACAGTCAGATTTCCCCGATGGCCGGAATAGAGGACCAGGAGTACTCACATCAGTAGGCTCCCAGCCTTGGGGCCTCCCATCAGTCATTGCGGTAGTTGAAGTTGGGACCTCTTAAGTTCAGCTGGGACTGGTAAATTGCCAGTGTGGAGGAAGGATTTTCAATCATCATTGGTAAGGATGGGCATCAAATGGTTCATAAAACTGCTTGGACAAAGTCTCAAAGAATGGAAGGGGAAAGGAAAATATGGTTCTCTGGAGAAGGGCGGGTACAAATACCTTGATGCAGGCGGGAAGCCGGCCCAACAGGTGATCAGCACATCAACATCACCCCTTCCTGTGCATTGATACAGGACCATTTCCCCATGCTCCATCACACCTTGCATTCAATTGGAGTCTGGAACAAAGCATAACCAAGATATCAATCCCTGATATTCTGCCGAGCTCAGATAGCTGAGGTTTTAGTGCTCTTCCAGGATGTAAGCCTCCCAAGCCCAGAAAGCCTCTGTGCACCCAAGAGCAAATGCATCATGTTGTCCAATCACCACCGGTTCCCCTTTAATCTTGCGTTCCTCCAGAATCTGGGGTCATCAAGCCGAGATGTTCGAAAGATCTAATTTAGCTCGAGCTTCCGTGCTCTGGAGGTATCTATCCTTGTTCAATGGCTGAAGCTTTACAGTATGGCGCTAGCATTGTGGGCTATGTAGGATTATCTAATACTTTAAGGTTTTGGACGATCATCGCGGAAAGGGGACACAGAGCCAGGACAGAAATTCTGAGCAGGGAGTTAAGGTTTGAGCTCTTTTCTAGGATGCAAGCCCCTGAGGGTGACAAGGGCAGAGTGCCAAGCCAACTGCATCCACCAAAGCTAAAAGTATCTGCTTAACACAAGACGTCTCATCAGCTTAGTAATGAACCGGCGGAGTCCAGCTGGTAGATTCCCCATCTCCGAAAAATTTTGCTTCTTGTTGTAAGCCTTTGTCCAAATCCTCTGCAAAATACCTACGCCTTGGGTGTTTCTTTGGTGGCTTATAATTTGGCTGATTGGCGGCATCCAAAGAATGAACATATATGGCAATTGCACCACACTCTTCTCCCAGCCATGGCATGGGTAATCTTTGTCTTTACTGAAGCATCTCAACTAACTCGCCTATGTGGTATACTCAACCACTCAGAGCCAGCCATTCCGCGTATGACTTCGCTGGTGGTCACGCAAAAGGTCAGGCTTTGCAAATCTTTTTGAGCACTCAGGGCAGATCAAAGGCTTCTCATCTGCCTCTGTGTCAGTCTATATTCTCAGTTCAACTAGCGGCACTTACATCTCTCTAGATTTTGGCCGAGATGGCTCTCGGATGGCTTAGCAGACATCTCAGAAACCAAGAAATCTTCAGTCAGACTGCTGGTAGGTAAAGACCAAGCATGACTTGAACCAGGCACAGGCAGAAACCTGATCAGGAGCTCTGTGTTGACCCATTGTGCATTATCCCACCCTGGATCTCGCGCGTTTGTTTGATACAGGTGTGCGATGGAACTAAGGGCTTGATGAGAACCGGCAAGGGGAAGAGGGAGTCTCGAGCTTGGACTGGCATTGATCTCATCTCCCTCCCGGCACCCTTCCCCGGTGTCAATCTCCGGGTGGACAACAATTCAAGACAGTCCGGCCATCCTCGAATTTTTGCCGACTGTGACCTAGGTCGGCGATCTCAGTTCACATGAGAGGTTCAAACATAAAAAGGCCAGATTCCACTGCAGTCTTTCCTCTCACTCCAAAACTCTTGATTTATACAACCCAGTACTAAACACTCAGTCAGTCATTATTGATTAAAACTTTGGTAGGCCAAAAGCTCACCTATGTCCATAGCAGCACTTTTTTTTTGTGGCAACATTCTTCTTGCTAGACGGAATAGGGAATTTTACCAGATTTTGTACAATTTACCGAAATTAGGAAGAGGGTAGAAGCCCGCAGGGAAGATAGTTTAAGAAAAGAAATATACCCTTTACACATGCGTTCAGCTTCCCCACCTTGGTGAGAACACAGCTTCATCAAATATTGCCGCATCACTGCTACAATAAAACCGTGGGAAGGCATCCTAAACTAAAATATCGGATGGGTATTCGAAACTAAAAATAACAAAAAAAGAAAACAAGCTTTGATGCCCATCCATTCTTGCTGAGGCGCTATTCCTTTTTCAATCTAAATTCTCAGTCTGTTCGGAGACTCGCGGCTCCACCCCACGTGGGCCTGGACCGTTGCCATGCAAGATCCAAAGGGTTTTGATTGGGCAAACAGATGAGAGAAGGAAACAACATGTAGCCGAGAATAAGGACAACTAAGAAAGAGGTGCGATGTATACAAAGCTGAGGTAAGACAAAGGAATATGATAGACAACCACTCGCCCGGTACCCCTCAAGAAATTATACCCTTTGTCCCCGGCAGCACAACAGTTCTCAGAGAATACTTTGCGTGAGGTCAAATTGGCGCAACTAGAATCTGGTAAAGGTCACTCGGTCAAAGACTGTAGAATCGGCCATTCATGCTTCAGGGATTTTATATTCAACAAACTGGCGCAGTGTCTCGGTTTCAGGAAGCCTAGCCTCAAAAATCAATTGTATATGATTGGTTTGGAGAACGGCATCGACAAGAACTCCATCCCAACGCAATTTCCCCGCAGGAGATTTAAACCAGACAGCAAACATGTTCAACACAAGGTAATGTAGAGCTTTCGTTTCAAGATTTTCCCATGGGGCATGACAGTTTGTCATTTGTAGCAAGAAATCATGGAGATTCTTAGAAACTCTGGGGTTGACATCTGATAAATCTTTGAATCATATAAGAAGGTCGTAGGCAGAGAAGGTTTCGGACAACGGGTCTAGTTTTGGTAAACTGTTGCTGAATTTAAGAGAAAGTTTCTTACCCCGGACTTGGTCAAGAATCTGAGGCTCATTAAGAATGACAAGTGCCTTAAAATATGATTTCTCAGGTATAATGATTTTCTTCAGGGCGCCATCCTCTTTATCCACAACCAGTTCTCATGGTACAAGAATATGATTTTGAAAAGTCTGCAACCGTCAGCAGACCAGATTGTAGGAAGGAGGGTACTGTTCAAACCACCAACCTGGGGCTCTTGTGGGAGCTTTTGCGGGGTGTTTTCATGCGGCAGAGTCTTTGCGTGAACCGACTCTGCACTCCTTGACTGGTTCTGCTGTTTTGGTGCGGGCTCGGCGATTGAGCGGTCGGCTGGTGACTTGCATTTCTGGGGAAGAAGAGCATCCGATTTGGGATCCTGGGCAGTCAAAAGATTGAGTATATCTTCAACTCGCCCATCAACCCATCCCAATATTTTATCTTCCGACGCCTGGATTCTGTCTAACATGGCTTGTGTAGATCTCTCATGTCTGCAAAAATCAGCTGCAAAGCTAGAAAATTAAGCTGAATACTACTCACTTAACAGGACTAATAGCTGTATAGACACACTGAACATTGTTCTCCTTACAGCGACCACACGAGGGCCGACCTTCGTCGCATTTCGCCCTGCGAGCTTGACATGAATTGCAAGCCTATGTAAACACATTAATAAGGGACATTTGAACAGGAAGGGAAGTGGTAAAATCCAGACCTGCAGGGCTTGTGTATTTTTTTGATGTCCCCCGTCGGCTGATTGACCTTTGGGGACAGGCATTGGCGGGCCAGATATATTTACAGGTTTTGAATACATTTCTTGCGGGATGTGTGAGGGTTCTCGGGGAGGGCCAGTGTATGGAAACGCCGGAGGATGACAGGGTTTGGGATGATACGGCCAGTTCCAAGGCTCAGATAGGATTTGTTGTTGTTGAGGTGCAAGAGCATGTGGCGGTGGTTGTTCCGACTGCGACAGCTGGTGAACCGCCAGTTGAGGAGGAGGAGCGCAGCCAGGGACAGGACATGAGGAGACCATTGGGAACTATTATTGCCAATAATTTTGAAGTAGCAGGAGGGTAAAACCAAAAAAAGATTTGACCAAACTGAATGAGACCGATCCTGTCAGTTCCCTCTCGACGACCACCGTGATTGCAGAACAGATGGCTTCATAATGGGAAATAGGGATCAGAGAGCATAAATATATCTGAAATTTTGAGCTAGGCAAGAAGAAACTGGACTCCAGATTCACAGCAGGTCTCCAGCATCCAGCTTTATACCAATGCATTGCAGCCCCTGTGGCAGAAGGTCCAGCCTCATTAAAGTTATAGATTTCGTGAGCGGGCCATCGCGATGGCCAGGGATCAACAAAACAATCATACACCAAAATTCATCTTTCCAGTCAAAATCTGCAAGAACCGCATCGTGTTGGACCCCTGAGCAACAGTGATGATCCCACTCATCGAGCCATATTTTTCGTGGCTTTCCAAGCTGGCTTGCCAAAAAGTGGTTGATATATTGCCGTGTCTCAATGGAGGTGATACAACCAAGATCGCCCGCGGCAAGCTTATCACTAACTAACTCGCAAATGGACTGGACGGAGCCTAGCCACCCCTGGAACTTTGTCTTCCGCTCCGGTGAATTTTCGGTGAGAATACGACGATGTAGCATAAATGCGAACGTGGATGTTGGCATGTCCAGGGCCCAGTCAAATGCTTTCAGTTCAGCTCGAGCCTGTTGATTGAGTCTCCAGCAGATATCTATTCTCACAGGATTACCCCAGTGGATCAATTCACCAAAGGCATATTCATTGAAAATAGGAACTGCCATGACGAGGGGTTGGTTGAGTGTGATGAGAGGATTGCTTTCTAAGTACCGGTGGAGTAGAGGAGGCTGATGTCTTAGAATTAAGAGAGATCTGCAAGGTAGAGCTATGTATTAATGACAGGAAGCACGGAGGGCGATAAGGGATGCCAGTCTATATACAAGACACTCGAGGGCGTTGCTAAAGCTTGAAGGGCGGCGCTATTCCTCTTTTGATTTAAAGCCTCGGCCCGCGCACGGCCCATGTGGGGATGAGTGTTTCCTGCCCCACAAAGAAAGCCCCACTGCCATGCAGGTTCGCAAAAAGCCTTGATTGAGCGGGAAGCAAAGGGAAACAAGTGCATAAGGGAGAGAAGTCAAAAGCGGGAAAACACATAAACAAATGAGAGATGCTGGAAGCAAGTGGAAATGGATCAGCGCCGGCCTGAATACCAACACCGAGAGGATCAAACTGGGGGTCACACAAGATTATCCGAGCTGGCGGACTGCAGTTCCTGACCCCTTGACGATACATCAACAAAACAATGCTGCCAGGAGTAGAATGCCATAGCCATTGACATCACAGCCGTCAGATGATCCAACTGGACGACCGCGAACTGGAAGACGGCACAACTAACACCCATCAAAGCCAGCACAACGCAAAAAGCCCTATCTCTTCGGAACATCTTAATTGGTGTCTTGGATTCAGGCCTCTCACAGGACAGCTGACGCGACATCCACTGAGACATAAACAAGAAAATAACAGTGTCAAGGCTTTGCAGTAGCAAAATAGATGGAAAGAGTGTAGGAAGGAAGAAAGGAGTGGCGGCACAGCCTGTTTGGAGAAGGCCTATGAGCCAGATGCTGTATTGAGCATAGATGTATGGGGTTCGGGAGAGCTGAGAGGCTACACTCCTGAGTCTGATAATCTAGGACAAGGTCAGCTTGGCTTTTTGGGGAAGGCCTAGATGCACAAACCTCGTATTGAGGGTGGAAGACCGTGGACAAGCCTAATAGGAGCTGACGCAATTGGGAGTCTGGAGAGTTAGCTTTGCTACAAAACTAAGAAATCTCAAACTCACCTCCGGTGAAGCATGCAGCAATGTATGCAGCCAAATCCGTGATATGGAGAAGTGATCCAAGATAAAGAATCCAATTGATGTACCGACTCCGAGGATTGGACCATAAGGAAATGGTAATCAACAAGGCACAAAACAAATTAAACAGCACCTCAATCAGAGCATGATGGATTAACGAGTAAGCAAGTTTCTGCATATTCGCTTGCGACGGAAGGCAGCCGGTTGCCTTGTTGGGATCAAGGCTGATCGTGCATCATCATAATTCTGGCCCAAGACAGCCAAAGGGCGGTAAGAGCTCTTTTATGGTTTATGGCCAGCATTACTTGAGCTGAAAATAATCCCCCCATTACATCCCCAAGATGGCAGCCACTGTCCTGGTGAAGCGATCGCTAAAGACTGGAGACACAGGATAATCCAGGACAGACTCAGCTGCATTAGGGGTGCTCGATTCGCCACACCCAGTGACGCAATGTTTACCAGCTGGGCAGTTGAGAAAAATTGTGTTGATTCCCATGGCATATTTTTACCATTGAGTAGGAGAAAGGAGCATTACACTCAAGAGAAGACAAGGTGTTCGGCGCTAGTCTCGAAAAGTGCGAGGAAAGCCCGTGACGTGTTCCTGATCATCAGAAAAGTTCTTGTCGTGGACGCTAACAATGCAATACAGGGAAGCGCAACTGAGCAATGAGATGCAATGGCTTGGTTCCAATTGAGTTGGAAGCGTGTGGAATTATTGTATGATCAGTGCTCCCGTACTGATCATATAATAATTCTTCCCCCCACCTCCATCACGACCGCCCGAACCTAATACTCCATCCACTGTTCCACCACTCCAAGATGGAATGGGGCGAATCGGCGGGTATTCCAAACTGTGCTGAAGACATGGAAGGACCGGCGAATCTTCATCAGAGAGAGGATGTTCAACAACGCCTCATTGAACTAGGTCATGTTCTTGAACAATTTCCAGAGTCAAAAGTCAGTATTCATCAAACCTCATTTGAACTGGTTACTGATTGACTGCCAGGCCCTCGGCGAATATCTCAAAGACGTGAGTGCCGGCTTGGTTAATGGCAACACTCCGGACTTCAATGACTTTCATTCATTCTGGTATCGTCGCAAATGGTGTTTTGCACTCAAGGAGGTGAGAAAACGAACCTCGACACGCAACCAATCTGGGCAGGGGGACGATATATCTGAATGAATTGAGGACGAGAGCGAATATGATGAGATACTTTCCATCACGGACACTTGGGATGTGCGATTGGATGAGCTGGAGGTATTGAAGAATGATGTGCAGCAGTGTCTGGATGAGAATCGAAGCATCTTCGAGCTTTCAGAGGCAGCACCCAGAGAGGCGACATCTACAGGATACCGGGTTAGAGAAAGTGCCCCCCCTCCAGCTGAGGATACCTCAGCAAGCAGGAATCAGCTTGAAGATGCTTTGAGTCCTGGCGTTATCGGGGCCGAAAGGGCTTACAATTCAATTGAAAAGGATGCGAATGGGGCAAAGAGGGTTTTCAAAAAGCAGGTGCTGGCCTTGAGGCTTGGACCTTTGGAGCTTGAGGCTGGAGCCTATTGTGCCCAGAAACGTGTTAAACGCGACGCGTGTGTAATTGTATACGTCTCGGAAAAGTGCTGGTCGCACCTCCCTCCCACAGTATGAAAGTGAAAGACGGAAAACCTCGCGTGCTGGTGTGGCCATGGAGAAAAATGGCTTTCACTGGAAGAACCTTCAGTGCTGCTGTCTTTCTGCCATATCCCAAGTGACCATCGGTGCTTTAACGAGTTTGAATGACGACGTCGGGAAACTCCAGCGTATAATGCTGTCATCCGTACGCTACAGGTCATGTGTATGATTCATGCCCTGAGGGAACTGTGGTGTCGCGAATTGACCTGGAAGTTTGTTAAGCCCGAGCACCATCTGGGGCGCTGTTTTTGCAAGAATGCTGAAGATCAGGCGAACTCCATGCAACATGAGGAACAAGGAAAGAAAGGGCAGACACAACTTTTCCAGAAATGACTATGTCAATCTGCTCCAACTGCATGTAAATGTCCGCGTGCCAATACTCATGATCCTAGAAGTGAAGTACATGATCTTCCGCTCACACCTGTTGATGATAGGAGTGGATCATCCACAGATGACAGCAATAGCACAAGGGATCCTATTGGGGGTTGCATCTTGGTTGAACTGGCCAACCTTGAAGAAGCGGCAGCTGCTGTAGACCTTCTGGGCAGCGGGCACTTTGAGAACCAATTAATTTCTGAAGGGGAGGACAGATCCGAGGCAGCGAGCGATGGCACTGCAACTGAATGCCCATGTACCTTTACCCATGATGAGCATGGCCTTTTGCTTGATTCTGTTCGAGCTGGTAGCGTCGCTTCCACCGAAGATGGCCACACCGCAGGGCAAGGTGGTGTTGCATCCTCTAACAATGAACAATCACCTGAAGAATTGAGCCACACGAGTGCAATAGATCCTGCTGAGGGAATTATACCACAGCAGCAGACAGCGGGCTATATGTTAAACTTAGAGATGGCTGATTGTGTGAATAATCAAGGACTACCATCCTCTACAGAGGGACAGGGCGCTCAAAATGTAAGACCTCCATCTGTTCTTTTTAGGACCTCCACTAATTGCTATTTTCAGTGGCCAGTTACTCCGAAGCCAATCACCAATGCCGAAAGTGATGAACATTGGGTGTACTACGCAGCAGACTTGCATGCTATTCGCAGCGTCTTTGGTGATCGCTTTTACAATGCCGTCGAGGGCTCCCCAACACGGATGTGTGAGAAAGTAAAAAACCAAACCCTTCGGACAACAGAATGTGTGAAGATGAAGTTCCCTCGACAGAATTTTCATGATGCTATCGCCTGGGTGGAAATCGGAATGGCTGATGACCTTGTCAGGATTTTATTTCCGCAAATGGACTGGAGAATTCCCTTACTTCTCCCAAAAAATCCGGTAGCTAGCTACGCACAGCCGCCAGTTGCGGTATCAGAGAACCAAGGGATGTCAAGGTCGATATCAAATATTGGTGAGCAGAAGAATTAAGCCATTGAAGCTCACGTCTAATTGATTATTTATAGATACAGAGGATCACAGGTACATCACCTTACAAGGGGCATCTGTTTCAGGAATCTCTTCAATTTTTAGCCCATCTGTTTGCGATGTGATTGAGAATAGCCAGCTACGAGCCTGGGAAAAAAATAATCTGCTTCAAGATACAACTGACTGTGTTGCAATGGAGATCTGTTGTAAGCAGCCTCATCACAGCACCATCTGTTTGCGGATTGAATTCATTGTGGGAACTTTCATAGCTAATAATTTGTATGCGAGTGACGATGTCCTTTAATTATATCATGCAGTCCTCGACTTCCCTCTAACAATATAAACACCAATGTTTGCAGGCAGCATATCCATTTGTCCATCTCCAGCTGTAGTCCAAATTCTCTCACCCTTCTCATTCTGAAACTCGATGCTCTCGCATTCAAAGCAATATAGTTTTCTTTCGTAATTTTCCGCTAAGATATAATTTATCGCATGTTTTTTGCAGTTCGCGAAAAAGTCCGCCGATACGGCTAGTTTGCTCCAGCGGCTGCGCTGCGGAACATTAGCCGACCGGTTTCTATGACAGAGGTGCCCGTAACAATGCGTACCAAAGCCTCTTCCGTAACTTCTTCCGTCATACCAAGCCAAGGTGTAGTGGTCGTTTCGGTTTCCTCTTTGCTGAATGTTCTTCACCGTTTTTGTCAGTATCATTCATAGTCATCAGGATCAGGGCGGAGGTACTACCTCTTCTACACAGCTAGGCGATACAGTTAGGTAGGTCTACTTATGATATTAGCAATATACAGGCTTGGTAGATGAAGAGACATGTCACCTTTGCTAGTTGATGGAGCCGTCTGCTTTCAGTAGATGGGTGGTTTCCGCTCGGAAGTCGATCAAGGAACGACCCCAATATATAAAGATTATTGTAGGGGAATAAGTCGATGGATGCTCAAGAGAGATTGATTTTGGTGTGGGAGAACCAAATTTCAGGTTGCCCTATTGCATTGGAAGCACATTGATGCTTTCTCATGGTTCTTCCAGAAAGGTGGTGAGGGGTCATCAACCCAAGGGAACACGAAAAAAAGATTTGATTAAAACTACGTCACACTTTGAGGTGGATTTGCCGATATTCCAGGTCTGCGGGGCAGGAAAAGTGGTGTGGCATGGCCATGTGACATTTTCCACCCGACAATGATTGAATAACACACCCATTGGGCTTCGTTGTTTGGGTATCCCAACGGGGAAAGCTCCAACACCTCTTTGTAAAGATCCAAACTTTCCAGCAAAGGCTGCCAGTTTTGAAAGTGGCCTGGATTGACGCGCCACCACATATTCTCTTTTTCTAAACTTATTTTTGTCTATAACTTATCTAGGTGAGTAAGTTGCACTGTCAAGTATTTAGAATGGTTGACCCTATGCAAAAAACCGAACAAACCATTTCAAGGCTCGGCCTCATCCCAAACACTAACACCTTTTCGAAGGTGGGAAAGAGCAATTTCAAAATGGAAAATAAAAAGCCCACTGCATCACGTCAAGAAAATCGGCCTGAAACGTGGGAGCAGACACTTTTCGCCTGCCCCTCCACCGTTTTGGAGGGCTTGGTCTGATAGTGGGTCCGGAAAATTGTTAGTGCCCAACCGAGAAATGGTCGGAGTGATGGAGGACTTGTATGCTTGTCATTCACTAAGCTACCTAAAGGGGAATCTCGGCTAATCTATGTGGGTCACGTGAGCAAGGTGCTAGTTGGATTACCTAACACCCCCCCATGCAACGAGCTCCAGCAGCAAGCAAGAGCCACAAAGATCCAAAGCTTCCAAATCTCTCAAATCCATGATAAAAATTAATTACAGAATCCAGATTTATTCCTTCTTTAGGCTTAGCTCCATTTCACCACAATACCATATTTTTGCTGGCTTCACTGATAAACCTTCATATTTTTCTGTATCAACTCATCACCCCTATCACGCTCACAAATTGAGTGTAGGGATCCATTGCAAGAGCCTTTGTGAGCTCATCAGCTTTATTCATGTTGGTTCCAACATGCTCAATTGAGATTTCATTCTTTTGAACCCAGTCTCTTAGCATATGGTGCCAAATCTCAATGGCATGCTCTTCACATTATAGCTTCAGCTTTGGCTAAGTCAACCACTCCCTTGTTGTCAACACTTAATTTTGAGCTTCTTAGCTTTGCTGAGCCTTCACTAATCACCCCAGTGTCTATCAACAGGTTGTTGATTCAAACTAGTTCACAAGCAGCTTCACTAGCTGCCAAATACTCCACTTTGGTTGTTGATTTCAAGACAGACATCTGGTGCTGTGATCTTCATGATATTGGAGCTCCATTCATGATAATAATGTAGCCACTGGTGGATTTGTATACAGGATCAGCTCCAGCCCAGTCAGAATCCAAACTAGTCACCAGTTTCAAGCCTTCAGAATTCATATCTCTTTTGAAGACTATTCCTTTTGATTTTGTGCCCTTGAGATAGTGTAGAATCTGCTTGAGCACCACCCAGCTTTCTCTATTGGGCCTGCTGTTGAATCTCACCAGATAATTGACTGCAAATGCAATATCCAGCCTCATACATATAACTAGGAACTGTAGAGAGCCCAGGCCTTTTCTGTAATTTATAGACATAGCCTGCTCATCAACTCTATCTTTAAGAGTCTGATCTGGTGTGAATTCAATGCTTATTTCTTTCTTCATTGGCATTTTGAAAGATTTACAGTCTTCCATTTCATATTCAGTCAGTAGATTCTCAATATACTGTTCCTGGTTCACAAAAAGGTCTCCATTCAGCTGCTTTTGAACCCACATGTCTAGGTAATGACCTTGTTTCATAATCTTCTTGATCTTGAAGCATTCCTGAAGCTTCTTAATGAGCCATTCTATCTTGGCTTTGTTGGGTTCTATTATACAGCAGTTGTTAATGTGTAGGGTTAGATAGATTCACTTTCTCTTGTGATAGAGTAACCCTGCATCATATGAAGAGATCTGGAATTCTAGAGATTTCAGATAGCCAGTAGCTGCTTGATACCAAAGCCTAGCAGCTTGCTTCAACTTATAGAGTCCCTGGTGTAAGAGCTCTACTAGATTACCCCACCCATACTTGAATCCAGTGGGTAGTTGAATGTATACACATTCATTCTCTGGAAGAGTTTTATTTAGAAAGGCTGTCACAAAGTCAAAGACTCTGATCTTCCAGTTCTTGACTGTTGAGATAGCAAAGAAGGCTCTTATTGTAGGTCCACTAACAACTGCTGTATAGATTTTCTTGTAGTGAATGTCTTCTTGCTGTTCAAATCTATATATGACTCAATGGGCTTTAAATTGTACTGTGCCATCTGTGTTGTTGAGCTTCCTATCAAATACCTATTTGCCAGAGAGGATCTGCATTTGGGGTTCCTTCTTAACTAGAATCTAGATGTCTTTCTCTTATAATTTGGAGACTTCAATATCTAGAGCCTTCTTTCAATAAAGCCACTCTTCAGAGCATTTGGCTTCAGCAATGGATTTTGATATATCTGTACATATACTGAGCACTGGAAGCTCAGCTTCATTTGTCTCTTCTTTCTCTGTAGTATCTGAGAGAATTTCTTGCTCTTCATCCAGGTATGTGGGCTCTAAAGTCTCTAATTTGCCATCCACAAGCTTCTTCATGATTTCTGGCTTCTCCTTCACAAGGTAAGCTAGTAGCTTGTGTTGCCAGCCATTCAGTGGATCTATGTAATCATACTCCTCTGAGAGTTCAACATATTCAGCTTCAGTTAGTGAATTTGTAGGGATTTGATCCAATTTCTCATCAAATATAACATCTCATGAGATTATTATACTGTTCATTTCTGGGTCCCAAAGCCTGTAGATGTGCATGCTACAATATTCTACAAATTTGATCTTCTTGGATCTAGATTGGAGCTTCAAGGATTCATTCAAAATCTTCATGTAGGTGTCACATCCCCACCTATAGACCCATCTGCAATGGGGTTGGTGACCTGTCCAGGCTTCAAAGAGTGTCAATAGCTTCATGTTCTTGCATCTGTATAGAGGCACTGAGGTAGGCAATAGATTCACCATTATGGAGACTGTGGCAAGAGCTTCACCCCATAACTCATTGGGTAGTCCTGAGTCTATAAGTACACTTCTTGTTTGCTCGCAAAGAAGTCATATTCCTTGTTCACTCATTCCATCTTGTTGAGGTGTATATGGGCATGTAATCTCCTGTTGTATACCCTTGCTCCTGTAGAATTCAGCATCATTCTGCGCAACATTTGGAGTTCACTCTCCTCCCTAGGCTCCTGCTTGTTGTTTGGCGGGCTGCCTCTGAGCCTACTCAACTGCCTAAGCTCAGTTTGGGGTGTAGGGAGGTTTGTTGGAGCCTCCCAGTCAGGAGTTTGGTGCTCCAGTTCATCTGTACAGTTCACCATGGCTTTGGCATTGCCAGGTGCTCAATTTGCTTGCTAGGTGTGTTTAGCAGGCATTTCACTCACTCTCTGGTCATATGCCAGAAAGCTACAGGGTTCAACTCACTCCCCAGCTCAGTGCTAGAAAGCTACAGGGGTTGCACATATAGAAGATGTCTATCTCAACATACACTCTCTCTTGTGCTTGTAAAACCTTGTTATCCACAAGAATAACTGTTCAGGATGTTGATCATAAGCTTCAATATCCAATTGAGCTGTAAATCAACCTTATATGCTTGCTCTTCAGTGCAAAGGGCTATAATCTGATGGAGGACTTGTATGCTTGTCATTCACTAAGCTACCTAAAGGGGAATCTCGGCTAATCTATATGGGTCACGTGAGCGAGGTGCTAGTTGGATTACCTAACACGGAGCCCAGCATCACACGATTTTCAGAAACCACCCCCACCGACGCAATCATCATGCTTGAATTCGCTCATGAATCCCTTGGCATATTAGGCATCAATGTGTCAGAGAGGGTGCTGCATCGCATCTCTCTGGATCAGCCGACCACGTTGACGCAAGAGCTGGCCAACATATGATGACTACGGGCCGTCCTGTTGGCAAATGCACTGCAACTCGGGGCTGAATGTGACTCTTCCCTTCTTACAAAGCCATCTTCTGTCAATTGACAGAATTCTTTCTTTGCCAATCCTTGTTTGATTTGTTGTTGCCTTACCAGCAGCTCGTTCGAAAAGACACCGGATTATTGTCGGGCTGAATACTCGCATGTCTTATCTTGCTCTTGAATGTGCACCGCCCATAAACAGTTACCATCGCCTGAGCCAACTGAGCCTCACGCTCGCGTGTTTTGAAGCTGATGGCGGAACTCTCACAAGGTGAAATTGCTATCATCATGAAATATTCCTTAAGCGAATCGCTGGATCGTGTGCGTGACCTGATCCAAGCAGCAGAACAGCCTCTCTTAACATCATATGATGGCACTGACGATGGCCCTGATCATACCCGTCAAATGGCAGTATCAAAACTTATAATTGCTTTGATGGATGAAAAGGCGGCTTTTAATCTTCGGCCCCCGATAAGCAGCAGAGATGTTGCGTCCGAACTGTCCAGGTTATTCACCCAGCTTCGGGATGGAGACTTTTGCTATGAGCACTACCGCCCAGTAATACAACTTATTCTTCAGAAGGCATCAGACATTGATATCTGGAAAGCTATCCTTACTCTTATTGCCGCCGTCTCCAGAACAACCCCTCCTCCCAGCGTTCCACCGACATTCAATGGCACGCCATTCAGATCCACATCTTCATCACAGAGAGGCTCGGAGCAGACGCGAGAGCTGGTGGAAGGAAGGCTCTTTCAAGAGATTAAGCACTGTACTCACCGGGATGTTGCGGGTTTCTTTGAAACATACTTCGAAGGGAAAGATTGGAACACACAGGCAGATGATGTAACTCGTCGCGCGCTTGGCTCTGGAGATGACAGTGGATGGCCCAGCTTCCCCAACCCGCCAACACAGAAAGACGCCCTCGACTGGTGGTTTGGATTCCAAGATGAGTTCCTGTTGGATGAACAAAGTGTCTACGTCACCACGGCAAGTAAAAGCAATCTCACCGGTTCGGACGCCAACCGACAGATCGATATCCTCCTCAAGAGCTGAAGCGCGAGCGACATCGGTGGAAAGCACAACTGGAAAGATATCCGGGTGGTCGGCAAGCTGAAAAAGCCTGAAGGAAAGATCAGGAGCAAAAGTGCACTGCTGCAAATGACGCAGTATGTGCGGGAGGTCTTCAAAGCCCAGCCAACACATCAATTCATCCACACGTTTGCTGTCTGTGGAACAAAGGCAGAAGCGTGGATGTTTGATCGCTCGGGTCCTTTCAGCTCAGGCTCATTTGATGTCAATGAAGACCCAAAACGCTTTTTCCAGATGATCGTGGGCTACACAATGATGACCGATGAGGAGCTGGGACTGGATACCTTCATAACGCAGGATGGTAGCGGTGCCAAGACAATCACTATCAAGAGCATGGGGGGTGGAGAGACAGTTGTGCAGCTGAACCCAAAGCCACTTAGCTATCAAAATGCCATTGTGTGTCGGGGAACGGCCTGCTTTCTCGCGAATGTTGATGACAAGGTGCAAGGCGTGGCCAAGTTCTCGTGGACATCAGACAAGCGGGCAAGCGAAAAGGATCTTCTCAACCTGGCTCATGAAAGGGGTGTAAAGGGAGTCGCAGAGGTTGTCGGATACTGTGACATCACAGATATTGCCACACTTCGAAACAGGTTGACCTTCGAGAAGCGCCACACCTTTAAAAGCACACTCTCTAGCGCCAAATCCTCCTTGCACGAGTCTCACTCCAACGACCCTCGGTCGCGATCCTTCACTCGGCTTCATCCAAGCACTAGCGCTAAGCAGATCGGCCGAAAACGCAAATCTCCTGATAAAGGCACACAGGCGTCTAAACGGTCGCGCTCCAGCAGTCAACTATCTGGCATTGGTCAGCAGGAGAATGAATTAACTTTTGAGGTCCAGCCAGTTGGGAAACCGAGCCTATTTGATAACGATGGCAAAGAGTTTTATGATAACCGGATACTTCGCTGCCTGGTCATCTCGCCGGCTGGCCGGCCGATCTATGAATACCATTCGCCTACTGAGCTTTTGAAGTCCCTCCGCGACGCGATCAAGGCACATCGGTCCCTTTATACAGAGGGAAATATCCTACACCGAGACATTTCTGAGAACAATATTATCATCACGCGAAAGGGTGGAGGAAGGGCAAAGAAAGCAAGCAGGCTAAGGAAGGCGCGAGAACCGCTGTAGACAATGTATTTATTAAAGCTAATATGATCTTGCTTGTTTCACATCCACAAACACAAGTGGTCCATAGCCCGCGTGTAGCACCTCGCGCTTCGCCAATTCAGCCCTATCTGCGATAAACCTTTGGTTGAGCGACGAAGCAACATCTGAGGAGAAGGCTGATGGCTTTCTGCCCAGGCTGACCGCCGCAAGGCTGGAGAATTATTAAATTACTCCGAAGCCTGGATAGGAACACCTGCTAACCCTAAATCACCAAGTTGACATGCCTCGGCGTCGGGCACAGATAAGAACCTTGGGTTCTGGCCCAATGGTAGTACATACCTTCAAGCCAACAGGCAATTTTTTTATGGAGTCTCACCGTTCTCTGCTTCCAATTCAGTGCAGACTTCGCAGCGCCTGCTAAGTCAAATCTCTCAGCCAATTGGTTACTCGTGGTGGTTGCGATTTGAATAAAGCAGGGATATAATGTCGGTGTACCCAAATTGTCCAGCCTCATGATCATATAACTCTATTGATGATTGGGCTCTTTCTGGGGAGGGGGAAACACCAAAGCGAGGAGAAAGGGACCGTGTGGCTGCAAAAACCTTGTTGCGCTGGGAATATATATTGCCATAATATCATTTAGCCAGGGCTCATCTAACTACACTTCCAACCTAGCAATAATAATTTCATTTCCATCCACAGAGATATCATAGCGTTTTCTGTTTGCAATGTGCAGCTTCAGAGTTCGAGTCCATAACTGCGGGCACTACCACAAGACACTCAACCGACCCTGTGGAGATGCAAAGCGCAAGAAGGAAGTGTGCGAGATGGGGACCACCGAGCATGCCTCTACCAGTGGTTTGCCAAACTGCGGCATCAGCGGCTGTGACAAAAAGCCGAATTTAAAGAGGGAAGGTCCAGGTAAGGCTAGATATCGATGGCCATAGTATATTCTTGCTGACTGTTCGAAGGTCCTCGAACAGACGGCGGATTTGATGAAGATGATATAGAATGGGTTGACTATTGAAGCGAATCAAGGCAAGGATATTTCGGAGGACAATATTTTGTGACCACACTAGTTGGATTGGTCTCTATTTGCATGGCGCCATTGACCGGAGCAGCGGTCTGCTCTGCGGCGGCTCTTGCTCGGTGGGAGAGATGGCGGGCTCCTTCTCCTTCTTCACAGCCTTGCTAGGTTTGCGGAAGAGAGCGGTCAATGTTGTCAATACCAGAAAGCTCCGAGATAGCCTCGAACATAGTCATGCGTCCATGCACGCTCTCTACCATTAGGCAACCGGCAATCCGCTTCAGTATCCTTGTAATAGGGCTATCTTTTGCATGCCGAACAAGTTCTGACAGAAACTTTCCATAAGCCCAGGTGTCGTTCGATTTACGCACCCTATACGGGAGTTCGTTGGGTGATATCTCATCTCGGATCTCTGGGGCACGCCACCCGTGTGTGATTCCACCAATTCCACTGATGTCAATAAGAACTGCATTTCCATCCGCATCAAGCACAACGTTCGAAGGCTTAATATCCATGTGAGTTATGCCGGCCGCGTGAAACCAGTCTAATGCAATAGCGATTTGTTTTGGCCATTTTTCCCAGGAATGTTCAAGCAGACGATGTTCACTCAAGACTCTCTGGATAGAGCCACCACTGTAGAATTCCAGCACAATACCAGAGACTATGAGAGGCTGATCCCTTGTGTTCGACGTCATATAAGGGTTTGTGGATACTTCAATGCCGGCTGCTTGCACAATATTCGGCGCGCCTCGAAATATTTCAAGGTTTTCAAGTTCTTTGCGTATGACCTCTGTGTCATGAGGCTGATAGAGGGGTCGGTTCACAACCTTGAGGATATATGGCATCTTGCTGTTGGCATTGCGGACCTGGAAGACTCCGTCCGTGATTTCAGTCTTGTCACAAAGCTCGCTTGAATTGATACATCGAAAGGAGGGAAATTCATCACATGATGGATAAATGACTCGCGAAGGATCTTCCCGGATGGTACATCTCAGTTTTGCAGCAATCTTGACGAAAGGATTGCTGGTAAATTCTTCAAATGCATGTATAATGACTTTGGAACCCTGTCCCCCATCATCAAGGATCAGTTCCGTAACCGTGTCATCAAGAAGAGGAAGAGCGCCGTAGTCTATGAGTCTGACAAAGTTTTGGAACTGTTTGCGACGTTCCTTTTTTGAAGTCCTATGGCTTATTGTCGGCTCATTCAGTATGTCGTAAACCCTGCCGCGAAAAGTCACCTTTATCCACCACTGTGACTCTCGAGAACAGTAAACCAAAGTCTGCGAGCGGTGGTTTGGCTCAGGTTTTTCTTCCACAAGATAATCCTCATTTTCGCTGTATGACTTGAATTGAATCGGAGTCGTCAAAGTAATAGGCAAAGAAACAGCCGGCATCTCGGTTCGCAAGACAGGACCGACGAGTTCGATGAAACAAGGCTTTGATGTCGGGGCTTCGGGTTTCGAGAGCTTTTGTTCGGATAACGTTCGTGTAGGAGCTTTGGGATTTGGTTTGGAATTTGGTGAGAGCTGAGGCTGAGGCTCAAATAGAGGTTTTATCTGCCTTTCAGGACGCGCTTAGGTGAATGAAGAACGGCACCTCGATGAAGTGAGTGCTGCCGAGTTAACGAGACACTGAAGGAACCGAGATGAAGGAGCGAAGGGACATCAGAGTGACAACATTGGTCAGCTGCCTGGATGATTCCTTTATGTTGTCTGGCCGCAGGCCGTCACTTTATTTTTCGTGCGAGTCAAATTAACGACTTGTTGGGATCAAACAGGCGTAAGGTTCGTGGCGCTGCCTCTTTATTGAGATCGTTAGGCGGACTCGGGCGGTTGGCTTTTCCGTCTGAACAGTGCCCCAGCCGTTCATCTGCGTGCGTAAGGTGGCTCACCACTCAACGAGCCAAACCACTCAACGAGCCAAATTCCTTCCAATGCTCCACGCTACGAATTTATTAATTATCTCAACAACAAATTATTATTATTAAACTAGCTATTAAATATTAAATGAGTGTGTTCTTTAAAGCATAGAAATTAGTGTGGCTATGAAAATAAATGTGTGGACGGCCTGATATTGCGGCCAGAGTGAGAGATATGGGGGGTGGATAGAAAAGATTGTAAAGGAATGTCAGCAGTAGATTTCTCAGCTAGAGAGCCTAAAGGCTTGTTAGGGAGGCTAGTAAAGCTCTTACTACTGCTTTGGGAAGATTGTATAGGCTTGCTGTGATGAGGTTCTTTTGTAGGGAGGCCCTGCCAACAGCACTTTAAAGCTGGTGCTTGAAGCTCTGACTGCTGGTGTTTACTAGCATGTTCAACAGCCTGTCTCTCCTTCTCTGCTTGTTGTAAAGCCTTTTTCTTCTTATGGGCAACATGCTGGGTCTCTTGTTGTATAGCATGTTCAAGCTTTTCAGTCTCTTGTTGCTCACAGGTCTTCATACAGACAGTCTCTTGTTTAATCTGTTTTTCTTCAGTCTCTCTAGCTGTCTGCTCTCTTTGAAGCTTCTGTTGAAGCTTTGTCTCTTGTGTTTGAGTGATTTTGTGAGCTTTCTCAGTCTCTATTTCATTCTGGCATTCCTGAGCCTGCAGAACTTTTGTAGAACTCCAGAACTGGGCCTAGCTTGAATTATTGTGATCAAGTAGATCTAGAGGCTTGTCTTGCTTGTGGTGCTGTTTCTCCATTATGATAGTTAATTTTAGAGTCTGATTTTTATACTCTAGCAGTTCATTTTGTATTGCAAATTGCTTGCTGGCTTTGATAATCTATCCAATACTCTGTGAATTTAAGCTGTGCTGAAGATGAATACTCTTAATCTCTTGATGAAGCTCCTGTATATTTGTAGGGATGGAAGGCTCAACTAGTGGTGCAGGGCCTTGTTAATCAGCAGTTTCAAATTGGCTTAGTTGATGCTGGGGATTCAGAGGATAAATGCCAGTCTTTGCAAAGCCAGCATGTATATTGTCATCTGTCAAAGCCTTCTTCCATGCTGCATTGAATAGTCTCCAGAAATCCCTTTTTGTCATTTGAATATAGCCCAGTCCATGGTGTAGTAGGGATTCCAGCTTGCTGGAATATGTCTTGCCCAGCAGCCTAAAAACACCAACATCAAGAGACTGCAAATGGTGGGTAGAGTGCAGTGGAAGAATTAACAGCAGGATTCTTTTGTGGTTTGCATATTCAATAAATTTTATATTTATATGGAAAGAATGCCCATCTAGTAGAAGCAGATGTCTTGCTCTATCTGCTTTTATCTTTGTATATGGATTAAAAACCTGTTGTAACTACTCCAGGCCATATTTATTATTGCTTCAGCTGTTTACTGAGACTGCAAAGTAAATATATTTACTTCTGTCAAAATCATCCAGTTATGTATTCTGAAGATCTCTAGATTTACTCTGATAAATAAGAGCTGGAGATAATGCAATCTTATCTGCAGAGACTGAACAGAGCAGTAAGAGGAATTCCTGACTTCTATTCTGAGTTGCAACACTTTTACCAGCTTGTAGAGCTTTAATAGAGACAAGATGCTTTGAGACATGACAGAAGCCTAGAAGAAATTCTTTTTCATTAAAATTATATGTGTTTTCTGGTGTAATATTATACTGGCTGATTTTCTTGCTTAACTAAATGCAGCAGTGCAAGCACTCAACAAGTTAGTTAAATTTAACAACTGCACTTGCAAAAAAGCAAAAAAAAGCATTAAATTACAAGACTATAGAAGTGCTAAAAGCAGTGATAATTATCTGCTACCTGTCTATTCTTGTCAAGTGGCTTGAGATAAACAGTCTTGATCTTGTTCTTGTGATGCTTATGAAACTGTGTCACTCAGTTGATTCCCATATCCTCTCCTGTCATCTCTTGCATGATATTTTGAAGGATTTGAGGTGTAGGAGCAAGACTGTAATTACAGAGCTTGTTTATATACTCTAGAAGCTCATTCTCCTGTATATTGGTGAGCTTCTTCTTATGTCTGGAGATTGCTTCATGGTGATTGACTTGTAGGCCTTGATGCTGCTGGTGCAGGGTCTCTTGGCTGAGTGAATATTTTTTCACAGTTGCACTGTAATTTGGAGTCTCTTGTGATTCAAGATCTTCAATTGCAAGCTTAATTGCTTTGTTGTTGACCATGCTATTGCATAATGAAGTTGAGTGTTGAAGAAATTTGATGGTGCAAAAATTTGGCTTGTTGAGTGGTTTGGCTTGTTGAGTGGTGAGCCACCTTACCCGGCCCTTAGAGGCCAAGGGGGGGCCTCTTTGACCTGTTAACCTACGGTGGAAAAGTCAGGCCGAAGGCGCTTAGCCCAACCACATATGAGGGTGAGAACTCACCATCAATGCGATTTGAAAATAGTAGACTAATCTGTTCTACCCTCGTGTTTCTATGTATTTAGCTCCTAATGGAACTTCAACTTACGTCTATTCAATACCTGCAGGTTTGTGAAACTGCACACCCATATATACCTAGTCAGGTTCTGATGGAAAGTAGGGACCCATATTCCAGATGAACTTATTCTCATTCACGAGTTCAAGGATCATTATTCCCTACAAGCGCGGGAAGAGATGGCGGTAGATGGTGAGCCAGAAACCTGACCTACATACACGTCTGAGTATTAACTGTCCTAGATTTGAATGCTAAAATCACACATTTCTTGGGGACATGGGGGCAATGTTTAACAAAGGAAGAATGGTAGTACCCGAAGCCAACAGAGACTGAATGAACGGGTTTCATATAAAGATCTAGGGATTACACTAGAGCTCTCCGCCAGGGTTTCTTCGTTAAATACCATAGTAGGAATGGGTTCTACTAAGGATGTTGTGTCCATTAAATCAATTCGACGTCTTTTATTCGCCCGGATAAGATTTATTTTATCAGCTTAGCCACAAGATCAGATCCCATCTCACCATCCACATCCAGAAGTGAATAAAGGTCTTCGTTGCCTGCCAACATCTGTACTTCACAGGCAACATATTGAATAACCACATCACGCAGAAGAGACCTTCCACTTGGCTCATATCTTGCAGTGTTTTGATATGTGAATTCCAGGAGACCGAGAATTTGCGAAGCGGTTTCTTTGCTGAGCGAGAAATTGCAGAGGTCTCGATGCAGAGATTTGACAGCCTGTGTCTGTAAAGGCTCAATGATATATCTAGTTGCAAAAACGTACAACTTTGCATGGAATAGAAGGTCAGGCTTGACTGCAATAGATGAAGCAAGACCTCTATATTGTAGAGCCCGGAATTTTTTCCAGCGTCCCTCGTAGGAGAAGATATTATCGGCTTTATCAAAAGCGTCAGGTTTGAGTTCACGCTCTTCGAGCCAGCACTTACTAGGCTTCTTCTTCTTTTTGGAAGAAATGGGCCTCCCCCAAAAATCATCAATCGGATCAGCCGCGGTAGCCGAAACGGCGCCACCATCAATGGACGGATCTTCTTGATTAGATGACACATGCACTGGAATGGCGAAGCTCTGGTCTGCAACGGCAGTGCCCTCAAGATCTGGGGTGATGTATGCGCCGGTGTACACATGCTCGCAAAACCCAATGAACACATCCTCGTCTGTGTCCCCAAGGACGGCTATCCGCGAGGTTGACTCTTTCATCTGACCATTATCTGTCAATGCCCAGAGAGGCTCCGATACGTTTTGTAGGACACCAGCATGGACTGT
This sequence comes from Coccidioides immitis RS, assembly GCF_000149335.2. Lineage (NCBI taxonomy): Eukaryota > Fungi > Ascomycota > Eurotiomycetes > Onygenales > Onygenaceae > Coccidioides > Coccidioides immitis. The sequence goes on along the minus strand of NW_004504308.1, from coordinate 1,875,115 downwards.
CAGGCAGGAACGTTGTTTGCCGACAAGGAAACTGAATTGAGGAGAACGAATGACACTAAGTCCATTAGCAGGAGCCAAAAACCACATAATCATCATCCTCATACCTTTTATAGTCTGCCATAACTTGACCTCTTGCCAAAACAACCATTAGACACCCTTCGACTACAAATTGGTGGGGTTCACAAACCTCCATCTTTAATATTCGCCCAGCGAAACGTTGGTCTTGGATGCAAACCAGTTCAGCCAAGTCAGTCCAATGAAACATCGACACGATATCTGCAGAAATGCAGTCCAAGCGTACAGCCAATGTATTGGGGTTCATTTTCGGTTCTTTTCTTCGAAGATCATTAGAAATTATTGGGATGCCGCCCGTACACCAAGGATTCGATGAGTTTCTTGAACAATCTTCTAATGGCCGTGAGGAAGCGCTAGCTCTGACCATGTAAAAGTCCGTCCCGGGAACAGAGCTTGCGCCGGTGCGATGACATCACTTGTGTTCGTTAAATAATTGTTATCCAAATCGTTGAATGCAAGTCTGGTTGTCTGTTTTGTGCTGGATAGAGAGGATGACAAATCGGTGACGAAAGATGGGATATATCATGGACAGTAAAATATGAACGCTTGTTTGAGTCTCCCTTTGGAAGGTCGGCTTCCCAAGACGCAGACAGTGAGATTGTGAACAGTAAGGGATACACATTTCAGGTGGGCATACCAAACAAACTTAAGACCTTCAAATGTTCTTCTTCTTCATCCAAAAAAGCTCGCTCTCGGTCTGTGATATAGTGTTCGTCATAGGTACTGGCTCGATTAAAATCAATTCAAACAACCCGCTCAGGGTCGCCTCTAACAATGAGCAGGTTCCTGGGTTTTGCGTCTCCATGCTCTACAAGCGCTTTGTGTATCTCCCGGATGGCCTCAAGAAATTGGTTCATCCGAGCTTGCGTGTAGTTGTTTAGATCAAGCATCTCAAGGTTTGGGATGTATTCCAGGAAGATGGCACTGGGTGGGTATTTATCATCCATGAACTTGCGTAGATAAGGCTGGCATGGCTTTGGATCAAACTTGTCCATGGTACCAAAGAATCGAGGGACGATGCCTTGCTCACTGACCATAAGACTCGCCAAAACGCAGAAGAATCGCTTTGGATGTCTCCACTTCATCATTGAGGTTGCACCAACCATGAAGCAGTCTACATTCGTAGCAGCCACGAATCCTTCCGTACAGTTGAAAGCACATCAGCATTTTTAGATGCACTTCATTCAATTGAAAAACGACCCGTAGCTATGAAGATATGCCGTTATCCTTGCAAAATGCCTTTCTCCTTCATTCCTAGCCCTAGTCCGATAGATGGCGGGTCCACTTATCCATCAATGCTATAAGAAGCTCATGCGAGTATTTTGGAGCTTGTGTGAATATGTCACTTTCCAGAGACAAAGTCAAACGATTTTCTCCCTTGCGTAAAAGAGCCAAATGCTTAATTGTCATATTCACAATCAGATCCCGAAGGCCACGGTCGTGTTCCGGAGTCGTTTTGTATATTTCCAAGATGGCAGCGAAGAAAGTATCTCCATCCACACGTTGACTAAGCTCTCGTTCGACATTTTGTTTTGAAAGGCGCTTCAAACCATGAATGAACAGCCGCTCGGCGAGGGAGTACATCAGGATATGGAAGGAGAGATGATCATATGAACCAGAGGACAGTGGAGAAGACAAGCCGTTCTCAACTTCGCCCGAGGTGGCTGTAGCAGCGCTATCAGCATTTGAGATCTGCTTGTCCTCAACACAGTAATCCAGCGTGTAGAGATATTCAAGCATCCCATTGACGAGTCGCGGGTCATCGTCTAACTCAATCTCTCCGGAAACGGCCTCCTGTAGATTGATCAGCTTGCCTGTTGAATTCGATCCTTGCAAACACACCCACCTTAAATTCTCCGCTCAGGGCCGAAGCGAAATATTCCGACCGTGGGCAGACGATGCTTCTGTGGACGTGGAACGTGTGCGGGTGGCAGGTGATTTTCAAATCACTATATTGGGACGTTTCCCATAGACTGCGCTAGGCTATTAGTTGAAGGAAATGCCTTGGGGGGGGAAGAGATTCACCTTTTCACTGAATCTAGCAGTTCTTGTTTGGCAGTAAGCCCAGCATCGGTAGAAGTTGACTTCTCGGCGAAAACCAATGAAGTCGCCTTTCTTCTAATAGGAGACATTGTGAAAATAAAACTCCTTCGCGAAAGAGAGCGGTGGCCGTCAAAATGAGCCGTTTTCGGCCTTATAGGACATCATTTGTTACTGACAGAAACATTCATGTGCATCAAAACCACGCCTTTGACCGGTGTTATGCTTGTCGCTCTTTCCGCCGCCCAGTTTGATCCATGATGTCATGATCATTTCAAACTGGTAAACCGATCGCTCAAAACCAGCTGCCGTGGATGGCAAATGCACATTCCCGCTTGTATTCTGTCAGTAGAGCGGTCAAAATTACAAATCCAGCTCTCGGAACTAGGCTTCGAAGCACTCTCCCGACCACAAGGAATAAACAAAAAACACAGTGTAGACACTGTCAAAGGATTGAAAATGTGATATTGAAAGATAGCATAAGATTTGTTTAGCCTGCAACAACCCTATTTAGACTTTGGTGGCCTGCCGCGCCGCTTCAGCTGCTTTCCCTGCTTTCCCTGCTTTCCCTGCGGTTTCGATGGCCTTCCCCGTCGCCCAGCATTTTGCAAAGTACAACGTCGCTTTATACCTTCCACCTCGTCAGCGGAAAACAATTCAGCCGGCTCCACAGACCGATGCCAGGCAACCTCAACATGTGGGACCCCATCAATAACCATATATCCGGTGAGGCGCTTGTATGAATATGCCCGAGAGAAGCCTAGCGGCTGAACATCGGGGGAGGCACTGCTTCCAATCTGAACCGATTCTTCATAGATCTGGCTGCTTTGGTCCCGCTGACGGCGATTCACCGGTGCGCAGTAGCTTCCTGTGGGGGGAAGAGACTTCGACCTGACTAGCTTCGGCCGCTTGTTGCTCGTTCTTTGAGAAATATTGCCAGCAGTTGCATTGGTCATGTTGATGAACTCAATGCAGTCATACTGGCTATCCTCTTGCGAAGATAGATGTGCACGCTTGCGCTTGGGCGCCCTGGTGGGAGGGACCGCGTCGTCGTCTGGGCTGAGCTCTTCCTTCACTTGGCATGAAGAGCCTTCAGACAGCTCCCGGCTACCTGAGAGCCCTGCGGCCTTTCCTGAGAAGGTATCAGACGGTGAAGTATCCACCCCGGCCGAGGTTCTGCCATCACCCAAGCGCGGATCATCATCGGTGATTATGATTGGCGTATCTACTACATGTTAGAATTGGAAAGGGCAAGTAGGAGATCTAGATGGATTTTACCTGAAGTGTCTCCTGGCTCTACCTGCACACGGGGCATGCTGCCGGAGGCGCCGACCGGGCCAGTGGGATCAGCGCTTGAGCGGCTAGGATGGGTACGGAGGGCCTCAATGTCCTGATCAGATTCCCGGACCTCAGCGGCGTGCTGTCCGGGCGGCCGGGATATCGACCAGGCAGGGGCTATATCGTCGAGCATCTGGTTACCGTCATTGGCGGGTGTTGTTTGATCTAAGATGCCTGTAAGATTCCGGAAAGCAGACCTGAGGCCTAGGAGACCACCCACCTTCACTGTCATCAATACGGGGAAATTGGGTCTCCGGTATCTCGTCAACCGGATCATGCTCCTCGTCACCCCAGCCTTCATAGTCCTGCTGCGTGCATTTGTTTCCATTGAGAGGGCCGCGATTGCCGGTGACACCGCCCAAGGCGGCGATAGCTCGCGAATCAGTATTGGGCTCGTCGTCGTCATCGTAGAAGAGACTGTGAAGGGGGTCGTCATCACAGATCGTACCTGTGCGGCCCCTGCTCTGCGCGCCCGCTTCTGGTCTGAAGGATTGCGGATCGTCCATGGAGGTCTCTCAGGCTTGCACGCTGGGAGGTTTTGAAAGTGGATCCTTCTCTTGACGCGTGCGGGTGATCGGGTGGGCAGTCTTTGCTTTCGAGGATTTTCGCTCGCGCTTCCGCTTTGGGGTAGGGGAAACCGACTTGGAAACAGGCTTTGAGCTGCTGGTGGTTTTATTGCCAGTATATGGGATAAAACGGATGGGAGGTTTGAACGGCTGGGACCCGGGCTGGTAGAACTTGATATGGTCCATTTTTGAGCGAGAAGATTGAGATTTGGACAGGCGTGAGGGCCGGCACAAACTGAGGAAACATTTGCCTTTTTAGACCTTGACGTCTAGCAACGGGCTTTGGATATGGTCATTTCCTTCTTGCAACCCTGCATCGGTGATCGCCGCGGATTTGGCCGCTGAAACAACATATGGCTACTTCCGGCGCAGTAAAGGGCGCGCTCGCCAATAAACAGTAAATAGCGCTATTGCTGGAAGGAGGCCAGCCTCGGCAAATGTCTTGAAAAGCGAATACGGCCCTGCGGTGCAACCTTTATGGCATCCCTGGCGAGCTGAGACCTCCCACCAGAAAAATCTGCCTTGCGGCCCAGCCAATATCGTCAGTCTATCAACCTTCGTGAACGAATGAATCCGGAGCACTAGCCCAAGCCTCCAACTTCCAACCCCGGCAGAATCATGCTATCACATCACGGCTTGCAGTCTATCGTTCGATCCGGCCAGTCCCATAGTCGTGCAGACGTTTGCTCGCAGACTGGGTTGGCAGAGCGGTGGCGAGAAGAAGTCACTCGTTAGGTGCGGTGATCTGTTGGTAGCCCGGCATGATGGAAAGTGCCCATTCAACGCATAATCCAGCCCAGCCGCGTCATCGTCAGGCTGTGCCGCACCGGAAGAGAAGGGAATAGGAGGAAATGGGGGCCCTCGGGGGTTCCGGCAGTACTAGCTAAGACCTACAGCGCCAACAGCTGGCGACGGACATGGAAGGGACCAGTCACCGCTTGCAACATGGTCACAGCCTACAATGCAGGCCCACCGCTCTACCCGAGGGCTACAAGGTCCTTCCGGCAAGGGGACTCGGCTTTGTGGCGTGAACAGGTCGCCGTGAAACTGGAAGCGAAAGGTGTAGTGCCATGAGGGCCAAAATGGATGCTGTGGTGAAAAACAAGTCAGGATTTAGGAGCAGAACAGAGGTAGAGAGTATAGTGTAGAATACCCACACAGGGAGGGAAGGGAGTCCAATACAGTAAATCAGGTGTACTTTGAGCGCCGGGTGAGCGCCGGGTGAGTAGTGGGTGACTGGCGGGTGATTTAGTGGGTGAGCGCCGGGTGAGGATCATCAGGCGAATTCAGGAGAATGCAGGGCGATTCCAGTCCATTCAGGCCGGCGACGTGGGTGAGGGAAGAAGGGAACGCGAGGGACTGGGAAAAGCAGCGGGAGGGCGAGGGGGTATTTATAGAGGTCAAAAGCGGCGAGGGGGACGCTAGACCGCATCGGGGGCGGCCGTTTCCGTAAGAAGGAATCGCCCGCGCCGGACGCGGCGGCCCTCGAACGCAGATTACGTGAATAATCACCAACATCATGCAATGTATCTTCCATCACTACCATAGCTGATACCGTGCTGAATGCCCCATTTCACCCTGCATGGCCTCTTTCCAGAAGCGCACCCCGCAGAGCTGCCCGTGTAGCCGCAGCTTTCGGATTAGGATATGGTCACGTAGAGTCAGCATTGCATCAGTTTTCTGGCTGACTCTGTTATCGGTGGGGTCACAGATCTGGGGAGTGTTCGCAAGTTTGCCCAGGTCCACAAGGATGTCAGCAGGGATCACTGATGAAGCTTCATCAATTGTAGTGCCAAAGCCAGCATCTTCATTCCACGTTGTTATGCTCGTCGCCGAATTCCTGTATCATGATTGCATCATTTATCGCCGACAAGCAGATGTATACAAGCTTCATGTGCAGAGTCTGATGTTCCTTTAAGCTGCGGTCATGCAAAATCCTGTGATCTTTCATGTACCCTCCCTTCTCCTTATCATAGGCGAATTTGTAGTTCCTCCCCCGGCAGTAGGGTCACGCAGCGATTGGATTCTCGATTGAATTAACACTTCGAAAACGAAGAAACGGGGAGGGCTACATCCAGCTGAATCTGTGCATATCCAAGCATTCTGCTGGTGGCCTGTGTTCCGTGATATACTACCATCCCAGACTCCCTCGTTTGAACACGAATCTCCCCCGGTACCTGGTTCACTCCGGTGTAGGATCCGAAGAATGCCTCCCGCAACGAGCCGGGTGGTTTGGACGGAAGGAGACGTCGTAATGCTTTCGCGCAAGGCTCGAGGTAGAGTGTATCTTGCAGGAATGTTTTAAAGGACAAGATACGCCCATCGGTTGCAAGAAGCTGTTCAAGAATGACCCGGCGGTCTTCATCATGGCGAACCATCGAGAAAATCCGTCCTCCCTGCATCAGTTCTCGAATCTTTCCAGCATCCCGGGTGGCATGTCTTGGGGCGAGGGTCTCAAGGTGAAAGACAGTATTATGATCTAACAGGGGGAAGAGCTCTTCTTGGTCTCCGAAGATTGACGACCAACTGTCAAACATACGTTGAAGATAGTGAACATACGCCTGTGTCCTTTGGTCAGGGCATTCACGGCTTATCATTCCCCTTGTGACTTACCTCGTCACATTTTGAGTGCAACCACCGGTGGAATGCCCCAAGCTCAATACCAGGCCAAAGGCCAACGAAAGGCAAAAGCCTATCAAACTCTCTGGCCATCCGGCCATGCTTCCGCTGGAAATTGTCAATATTGTCTCGGATGCTTTTGGAGAATCTGCACTTCCATCGTGCCGCCTCTTCTATCTCTCCGTTCATTTCGTGATAACGAAGCTGGCGGTAGATATCACCGTGGCAAAAACGTAGCTCATGGGAATCTGCTTCACAGATTGCAGCTTTGGTTGAAGAAGGCAGGCCTGGTTTCAGGGACATCTTCCTTTTAGTGTCAATCTTGCGTGAAGCTGAGTATGACGGCTTACCACTGCTGTAAAGCTCCACTAGCCACCATTGATCTGTTGGCCAGAGGACTTCCTTGGCCGCTAGCAGCCGATGCTGACCATGCAGCGCCGTCAGAGTTGCGCCATCCGGAAGTATAAGCTCACATGGCTCCCCGTCGCGCAGAAGGTCCCTCTGCCGCAGGCTAGAGAGTTCAAGGCTACGGGCCAACACAGCTCTATTTACCAGAGCAGGTACATAATTCTCAGGGCGGAGCCAATAGCATCCGCTCTTGAAAACATTGGCAAGATGGGAAATGTGGCGAGTATTGATTGTTCGCGCACGAGACGTGTTCCCTTCAAACTCAAGGCAGTCAATCCTAATTTTTGCTTTTCCCAAATAGTGCTCCGCTCTATCCAGGAAATCCCGTGTACCAACATCTATGTGATCCATAATATGCAAGAGACCATTGACCCAGATGCCTTGTCAAAGAGAGATATTATCTTTCCCTTATTGAAATCACTTGATATTTTCGGCGTCTAACGATCGACAGATCTGCAGAAATGCAGGAACGCCTTATATATATGTTTGTCCATGGCTGCGAGTGTCCACGCACGCCTATCTCAATCGTGTATAGACAGAGCTGAAGCGAATTGTCAAGGAAGGGTCTCTGCCACCATTATGTCTTCTTGCAAGCACCAAGAATGGATTCATATGGTTCGAGGCGACCACCCTGTTTTAGAGGATACGGGCTGCATGTGTCGCCTGGTGGAGGAACTGCCTCGGGCATCACAGCAGCACCTACGGCTGATACATTTCCTGGGTAGAGGTGCAAAAGATGCCGCTATTCAACAGCTATTCCCCCAGCGACACCGGGAACAAAAAGGCTCCTCAAAGGAAATTGTGCTGCAGTTGGATGACCCTACTGCTAGCGAGAATAGTCCTCTTATGTTTGCGGAGAGTAACCCTTTCTCTGCCGCGAACCAATCACGATTTATCTGACATTATACATGCAAGGCTGCTTTTTCTTTTCTGTGATGTGATCTGCATATTTGCCGATGATTTCCCCAGCCTAGGTGCGGCAATCACCCGGGTGGAATCTTGGGCTGAGATTGGCAGTGCATCGACCCTGCCACCTGCCGTCCGTCCGATGGTTATGATTATTACCTCTGAGACAAGTGGGCCAACAGCGGACATCCTCCCAGGCGGCGCATGTATCGATGCATCCTTCTCCTCCCTGGATGTGGTTCATTTCAACATCAACCAACGATCCTCAGTTCATCAGCTGAAAGAGGAGATTCTTTGCCGGGCTGCATTGGCACATATCACACGCCAGCAATACCACTGTTTGTTTTCAGCGCTGCACCTGACTGAATTATTTCAAGATGCAATAACGCATGCTTCTAACAGTACCATTGATCCATTTGATTTTGCGTTAGCAACTCGGAAAGAGCTCGAAACTCAACAGGACAAAGTGGACCATCTTTCCATTTTTTTGAAGCTCGCGATGGATAACAGACTACCTTATGATGCCATATCTTCTGTTGTTGCCTCGAGTGGATTTCCTCAGAACATGAATTGGTTTGTCCAGCAACAAGGTCTTGATGCTCACTTTGGCACTCACGGCGCTCCTAGTACTCTCAAGTGCAGCGCATGTGACCAGTGCCCCTATAAAATTTGTCTCAAGCGGAAATCAAATACGTTGCCAAAAACAATGAGAAAGCGCACGCGGATTAGTTGACTTTCTTAAGGATATCAGTTCTATATTTTTAGGGGGCAGGTAGAGCTATTTTTTCAATAAATAGACTATATATCTTGAGAAAGAAATTTCATGGTTTGATTTAAGCAGTCTCCGAAACTCCAGAAAAGTTCCCAAGTAAACAAGAGTGAATACTAGTATAATAAAAGCTCTAGGCGGGTAAGTGGTGGAGAAGCCTGGGGAATAGTAAACTGAAAAAGTAGGAAAAAGCCTGAGGGGGGAATAAAAAGCCCGGGGGGGAATAAAAAGCCTGAGGGGGGAAAAAGCCCAGGGATAAAAACCCTGAGGCTTTCATCCCCCTCAGGCTTTCATACCCCTCGGGCTTTCATACCCTCCGGGCTTTTTTATTCCCCCCGGGCTTTTTATCCCCCCAGGGCTTTTTATCCCCCCAGGGCTTTTTATCCCCCCAGGGCTTTTTATCCCCCCAGGGCTTTTTATCCCCCCGGGCTTTCGTCCCCCTCAGGCTTTCACCCCCCTCAGGCTTTCATCGCCCTGAGGCCGGCCACTCTTGCAAGAGGCTCCCTCTTCACTTGAGTTTCCTCTATCCATATCTCTGCCTTGTCAGGCCCTCCCTGGCCCTCCTTCCTCTTCTGTGTACTGGTTATAAACTTATGCTACTGTGGACGGGACCACCTTGAATTGACTCAGAAGGCCTGTCCTGATCCCCCAGGCTCCATCTTGAAATGAAATTGTACTTATTATAAGGAATATATCTGCATCTCTAATGGCCAATGTCCCCGGGGAAAAGAAATCTTTACCAGAAGAAGGAACTGCAATGCTGATGATTTAGTTTAAACACTTCTATTCTCTATAAAATACAGGCTCACTCTTCCATAAAATGTTCCACTGGGTAATGCTGCTGCAGATAATTTTCCTTTGGTTCAATCAATAGGACAATAATCTTGAGTCCTATCAGCTCAAGGCTGCACTGGTTGAAGGGGCTGTCAATATGAAGAAGGATATGATAGAGAATGTCCTTTCATGACACATATTATTCATCAAGCAGTGGGTCATTGTTTCTATGGTCTCTGAAAACAGTGGTCTGAGTCATAGGCATCCTTCCTCTTAGCCTGGCTTCTTATATAACTCTCTAACATTGTTCAATTGACAGGGGGATAGTGATTGTCCTATTGGCCTATTAGTATTTCCTTGAGTTGTATCAGGAGGCTTACCAATTCTTTCTGGGACAGTGGGAATGTTGTTGAGTCTGGGTTTGTGTTGAGAGAAAAGCTTTGCCTCTCCTCTTGCCATCCACCTGGGATAGCAACCTGGCTGATCCCAAATTCTGAGGCTTCAATATAAATATCAGTGTAACATTTTTTAGCATATTCTTACAGCTTGCAATCCAACAATGCTTTCTGTTTATTTTGCATTCTTTGGAGGCTGGAGCAATTGCAGTCTGGCATTTGTCCAGGGAGAAAATCTATTGTAAAGTACTTGACCACTTGTTTTTGTCCCTGTCCTGTGGTGTTATATGGTAGTGGGTACTCAGCAGCAACCAGATGGACCTGGCTATAACAATCAACAGAGTAGCTATACAGCATATCTTCAAGTGTACACTTTTGTTGCCACCACATCTGCTGTACACTGTGATGGGTGGAAACATCCTGCATGGGTTGAAGCATAATGGTTAACATGAAGGATGGAGGATGTACCCTCATGACAAGGTGACACAGCTGTTTTATTTATCAGGCAGGCCATGATCTCTTGGCCTCTAAAAATTGTGGTCCTAACTCATAAGTGCTGGGCCTTCAACTGAATTGGTCACTGCGCCCTCTTTGCAGCCCCTGCTAATAGTCCACCAACTGATTTTGGCAGCTGTCGCCATTTTTGATCCCTTGTCAGGGGTTCATTGTCCACTAGAAAGAGTGTGCACCCCAAACCAGGCTGTGACACCTCAACAACACTTTGGATGATCACAGAAATGCAGAAAGCCAGAAAGCCAGAATTAGAGACACCAAGAATGTGGCAAGGGCCACAGTGAGCAAAGGCCATGGCCTCTTCACTAATCACTCTCACCTCAGTGCTTCCATCCTGGGCCACAAATTTCAGTAGGCCAAAAAAAATTGTGGCCTGACTAATCAATAGGGAGCCCAGCAGGGCAGCCTTGTAGGAGATCAATAAAGGTCTGATTTTTGCTCAAGGCCCCAGTGTATTTTACTCATCCTAGTGCTTTACTTGTCCAAGCTCTCCACTTGCCCTAGTATTTTACTCATTCTAGTGCTTTACTAGTCCTAGCACTCTACTCACCCTAGTATTTTACTTTACTATTCCGAGCACTTTACTAGTCTGAGCCATTCACTAGCTCTAGCAGCAGGGCTCAGTGACATAACTTTTGAACTGGATGAAAACCAAGCCTCAAGATAAATTCCCTGCAAGACCATCCAATGAAGTCACATGGAACTTTATTCTTGACATGTCACACAGTCTTGTGTTCCAGTTTTCACCCTCATCAAGCTTCTGAGATAAAAGGTGAGCTCCTAATTAAATTCTCTTGTATGTTCAATTGCTTGCTCTATTCAGGGGTTGGATGTCTCATGTTATCTAGATGCCTACAGGCTTCATGTTGAGGATGAGTATATGCTCTCCAGAAACACTCACAGCATCTACAATCAAGATCCTGCTCTCACAGACTTTTGGTGTTCCTTGGACAAGGCAGAGAAGCACAAGGGTTTGCTTCCATCATGGTGATCAAAAGCAAAGTGAAAAGAGTGTGAAAAGCCCCGTGCCACAAATAGAATTGCCACCAAATGTACAGTTCATGTACATGTCATTCTTTGCTTGAGCAATTCAGAAAGACAATTAAGTAACTCAACCAATCAATCAAAACACATTGCTGAACCAAACAACTTCACTTGGGAGAACAATTTGCATCTGGTGTTTGTGAATGTCTGTCACTCTTTTGCATGGTGTGGAGTCCTAGGCTTTGCACCTCTGAGTAATCATCATTTCAGATGGAGGGTGCTTTTGGAAGGTGAGTGACTGATTGAACACCTGAATGCTCTGAGTATTAACACTTCTAGATATCTTTGTTCCCCCTTGTTCACCTTCACTGTCAGTGTTGATAGGCAAGAAGTAACTGTGCATTCTTCTGCTTTGGCAGGACTCTCTCAGAACTTGAATACTCTCCTAAATGGCAAAATGATTGAGGCAAAAACTAGACATGTGGTCTGGCCAAATGTCAATGTAGACACTTTCACTTGGCTATGTGAATTTGCCTATTTCCAAAACTACATACCCCCAATCTTTAACCTCATCAGCAGAAAGGCTCCTTCTGCAAAGGTCAAAAAAAAAGAGTGAAGGGAAAGAAGAGAAGTAAAAAAAGTTGCCTGGTTGTGAGCTTGGATGACCCAGTATTGGAGGCTGCAACCAAGACTGAGCTTGAGACTGAGCTGGAGTTGGAGCCGGAGCCAGAGCCAGATTTGCCTCCTGAAGACTTTTGCAACAACTCAGAAATTCTATATAAAGAGAGAAGTGTCTGGACTAGACACTTGTGCAATGCATTGCAAAGGTTGGTTTGCTTATTGAGATCTCTGAGAAAGAAATATCAGTCTATTATCAACAGCTGAAGGGATCAGTAGCTAATCAGGAAAACAAGCCCTGAAGCATTGAGTTCCAGAGTGTGGACTTTTCTTACAATAAACAATGCCAAGTTCTTGGAGGATTGTCATTCAGGGTGCCAGGCAGCAAAACTGTTGCATTTATTGGAGAGTCTGGCAGTAAAAAATCAACCATTCTGGATCTCCTTCTGCAAGTCCACTTCCCACAAGACAGTTCCATCCAAATTAACAAACACAATATTTCAAAGAGCCTAAAGAAAGAAATTATCTTTGTCCCCCAGAAACCTAACTTCTTTAGTGACCACAGCATTATGAAGAATCTTAAATACACCAACCTCAATGTCAAGGACACAGAGATATATAATATCTGCTGCTCTTTGTTAATCCACAACCAGATACAATAATGTTCTGAAGGCTATGACACCTGGTACCAAGATGCTATATTCTTGAGCAGAGAGCAGCAACAACTGGCTATTGCTTGTGCTTTAATCCAGAATGCACAGATTTTTCTTCTGGATGAACTTACAAACAGCCAGGATAACAAGACAGCCTCTTGTATCTTGAATGTTCTAAGATCACATACCGATGATTAGACCACCATTTTAGTTTTATAAGTCAGGCTCAATCCCTCTTGTTCTATCCTCACTGACATCCACTTAAGACACAAACTCAGAGAGATTAAGAACATTCATCAGATCTTCTTTCCCAAAAAGGAAGAGTGGTTGAGCAAGGGAAACATGAGAAACTTGTTGATTTGAAAGGTCACTACTACAAACTATAGTCCATCCAACAGCAGGCTGGTGAGTAAAGGCTTTTTTGGTTAATGGGGTTATCACTGTGTGTAGCTGTTGTAGACTTGAGGCATGAAACAATGACCCCCTCCTTTTCAGGTTGATTATGAAATTACTGCAGTTTAATAAACTGCATAATTTGCCATATGGTTGGAACCTCGATATTCCCTGGGCTGAGGAGGTTCTTGGAGAGTGGATGGAGCTTCTGGAAGTGGTTGATATTGAAATGGACAATGTGAGTTTGGAATTTTTGGATAGTGAACCAGAATATGACTCACTTGAAGAACTAGATTATAATCTCCAATCATTAACAGCAAGATCTTGGCCTACATACACAAGCAAGGAGAAATGCAAAGTCCTTTACTGGTTGAAAACAGGAAAATATAGAGCTGATTGTTTTGTTCAATATGGAAAAAATGGCTGCCATGTCCACAGAATTGAGCCTGCAGAGTATCACAATTTTGATGCAATAAAGTGTCTCAAATCACTACTGAGAGCAGAAGGTTTTTTCAGAAAAATAATGGAACATGGGAATACAGTGAAGAAGATATCAGAGCAATTGCTGTGGTTGCATGGAAAATTCCTCTCTCTGACTGCCCTTCAACACAGATCCATGCTGTCTACTCTGAGAGATTAGGCTGACTGTGGATAGTCTACTGGACAGATCACATTTGCAGTGACCCCCTTATGGCTGCAACTTGGGCCTTCAATCTGCTGAAAGCCTGTGGTGCGACAGCAGTGTCCTTTTGTTCAAGGATGTGCTCAGGTATGCTGTGCTTTAGGATGAATCAAGCAACCATGCAAGTGTGTTGATGCATACCATGAAATAATGGAAGAAATTGTCTCGGAAGGACCTACGAGGCTACCAACCATATGCAGAAGCTATAGGAACCACAGAATGTGAACTCAATAGATGTGCGTGCCCTCGCTCCTCTCATCCAAAGGATTGTGGGATGAGAAGCAAGACAAAAACTCTGCATCAGATCAAAGAAGATCCAAGCTGCTAAGCTGGAGACTAACTACATAGAGACTAGTGTCTCAACACCGCCCCCTAGGCTCCAGCAAGTACTGGGAGAAGACAAATTTCTAAATACATAAATCCAACAAATCCAGGATCCAAGCTAATTCAATAACCAAATGAGTGGAATATTTCTTAGTAAATGGTAAGCAGAAGTCCAAATTGGAGGTTGAGCTCCAAATCTGTTGCTGGTGTAATGTTGTTGTGGGTTATGCCACTTCTGCTGGTGTTTGTGTCATTCTAATCAAGCAAGTATGAATGTAGGATCCATGTTGTTGAGATTCAACATCTGTAAGAATTCTTTAAATTTTTGTTTTTCAAGTGGCTTTGTCAAGCTGTCTGCTGGATTCTCCATTCCTGGTATATGGTAGAGTTTCACCCTTTCCTCTTTGAGAAGCTCCTTCATGAAGAACCAACATGTATCCATCCACCTGGTGGCTGGTGTGTATGTCAGCTTGTGAGCTAGTGCTATAGCATTCACACTATCTGTATATATAGGAATTGGAGCTTTTGCTGGAAGATCAAGATCTTGTAAGAGCTTCTGAATCCAGAGTGCTTCCTTCACAGCAGAATCAAGAGTGCAAAATTCTGCTACTGTGCTTGACAGTATGATGATCTTTTGGCATTTTGAGCTCCATGTGATGGGAGTTCCCATATAAAATAATACATATGCTTCTGTTGAGCATCCTTTCTTGCAGTCTTGGTGACTAGCATCCACATAGACTTGTAATTCTGGGATTCCAGGCTTTGGAGTGCCTCTGAGGGTTAGGCCTAGTGTGGGAGATCCTTTCAAATAACACAGTATCTGTTTGCTATATCCTAGGTGCTCTAGTGTTGGCTTCATAGCAAATTGTTGGAGTTTGTTGACAGCCAATATAATATCAGGGCAGCTCTTTATCAAGAGCCAATTGAGAGCTTCAAGAAGCTGTTGCAGCCAGTTCACAATGCTTTCAGCAACTACTGAACTAGGCTCAGGCTCCTGTGTAAGCCATACTCCTTCTGCTATAGGGGTGGTCTGGATTGTTGAGCCACTCATGTAGAATTTGGCAAGAATCTTTTGAACATATGATCCTTGGAAGAGGTAGATTATTTGCTTTGTACAATCTCATTCAATTTTGCAACCTAGGAATCTCAACAGTTCACCTAGAGATTTTATAGGGAAGCAGTCAGACAGCTTGTTTTTGAAATCAGTGACAGTTTCTTTCATAGGAGCAGCAATAAGAGCATCATCAACATAGATTATTAGTAGCAGGCCAGACTCTTCATCTATGAATACACATGGATCTGTATCCTTTAGTGGCTTTAAACCAATCTCCATGAGAGCTTTTGTGAAGGTCTCCTGCCAAAGATGTCCTGCTTGCTTCAGTTCATACAGAGCTTGCTGGAGTCTGCAGATGAAGCCTTTTCTTTCTGTTCCAGTTGGAAGGCTCATGTAGATCTTATGGTGCTTAAGTATGGCATGCAAGTAGGCTGTAACTATATCAACTTGTTCACAGTGCATATCTTCAACCACTATTTTTATAAGCATGAGCTTGATAGCTGATTCAGTGACTACAGATGCAGCAGTCTTGTCAAAATTGAGGCCAGGGTGTTGGAAATTACTGCATATGACCCATCTAGCACAGAAGAAGATAATGTAGCTGTCAGCATTCACTTTCAAGTCAAAAACCCATTTGCCAGGTAGGATCTTAGCTGTAGGATCTATTGAATCCATCTCAACTAGCTCTCAAGTATTGGCAGCTTCTAGCTTCTCAATTTGTTTTTCCATAGCACTCTTCCATTTGCTGGTGTATTCGCTAGTTATAGCTTCTTTGTAGTTGCGTGGAACCTTAACTTTGTAAGCTAGCAGGTTGGCTGCAAGATAGGAAGTGTAATCTCCATATAGCCTTGGTGATTTGCCTTTAGTTGTACGGCTTGATACGTGTCTTGCAGGCTGAGGGTTCAGCTCCATTGAAGCTGTAGGTTCTGGTTCGCGTGTAGGCATGGATTCAGCACTCTGTCCCAGTTCTTCCAATGCATCTCTGAACATCTCATTGTGGATTTGGCCCTCAATCAAGTTGTTGTTGCTATCTCCATTATATGGAGGCTCTGGTGTTTCTTTGATAGTCTCATGGACAGGCTCTTGGAATCTCACCATGCATTCAGGTGCTGAAGAAGTCTTCTGAGATGACAGCATTATTGTTTGAAGCTGTGGGCCATGCATTTGCTCCTGCATCCAGAAAGGTATTGGGATCTCAGAGTTCTCAATCAGGTTAGCTTCTTGAGCACATGCCTCCATAGGCTCTTGTGTTGAAGCTGGTAGAAACCTAGTAGCAGCTTGCTTCACTGCCCCTATAGCTTCCTGCTTTGGGAAGCTCAGAATCACAAAGGGTTCTGTAAATCTATCCTTCAGCTTAGGATCTTCCTTTTTCAGGAGGTCTGGGATGGCATCAACATCCTCATTGAACTTGGCATTGTGTGTACATATAATTTTGCCAGTCTCTGGGATCCAGATCTTATAAATATGTCCATTCTCACCTTCATATCTGACTAGGCAACCAAGTTGAGCCCTGGGTTTCATTTTATATGTCTTATTGTAGTTCACTCTATTCTCTGGTGAAATATGCATGTAGGCTATACATCCATAAGCTTGTAGGTGCTGTAGATTTGGCTTCTTTTTCCAAAAGAGCTTGTATGGTGATTCTCTGCCTCCAGTCAGAGGGATCCTATTCATAATGTAGCAAGCAGTTTGCAAGGCCAGATCCCAGACTTCTTGTGGAAGCTTCACTTCTAAAATCATGACACAACTTATTTCTACTAAATAGCTGCTGATTCATTCTGCTATGCCATTTTGCTCAGGCATGTATGGAGCAGTCACTTTGCATTCAATTCCACAGGCCGGGGCGAATTCCTTCTTAAATAGTGAAAATTTGGTGCCTCCATCCATTCATACAGTATCCACATAGAAATCTAGTAGATTCCTGAGCCTCTTAACATGCTTCTGGAGGCTACATGAAGCTTCAGCTTTATTCTTGAGTAGTATAATCCATTTAAAACGCGTGCAGTCATCCACAATTATTAGAGCATATTTGAAGGCTTGAAAACTCATTGGCTTTATGGTTTGAAGGTCAATGTGGATTTTCCACCCAGAAACCATAGACTGGATCTGTGGTGTTCAGGATATCTGCTGTTTTGATCTTCCTAGTGCACATGCTTTGCAATGGAAAGTATCTTGGCCTTCTATTTTGATTTCCTGGTCTTTTGCCGCTTTTCATGTGGTAGGGAATGCACAGTGTCCCAGCCATCTATGGAGAAGCTCTGGCGTGAGCTTCATAGTAGCATACATCTGTTGAATGGCTTTCTCTTGCTGATGAAGTGGCTCTGTCTTGAGGATCATAACACCATCACTTTTCTTAGCATATCCCACTAGTTTGTGGTCTCTTCATGTTCACAGCATGTGGTCTACTTCCATAAAGTAGAGATTCAACTTTTCAGTCAACTGGTTTGTGGAAAGCAAATTCATGCCTAACTTCAGGTTATACCATGCATGTATATGGATCTCATTGACAATGCCATCCTGGATGATGCATCTAATGTGTACTATGCCACTACCCTTTATGGAAATGATTTCTCCATTCAAAGCCCTGTACCAATGGTTCATAGTAGGATCAAAGCTAGTAAAGTAGGCTTTATTGCAACAAATCAAGTGGCTGCAGCATGTGTCAACAAGCCAGGTTTCTGGACCAACAGCTCTTTCAGATACAGATGCCACCAAGCCAGGTCTGAATGCCATGCTGGTGAAGCTATTTTCAAATCCCATTATGAGATGATTTTCTCCTGTATTATCCTTAGCATCTTCACTGGAATTTGGTTGCTGAGATTTGAATTGGCTCTGGTTTTTTTGTTCAGGATTTGTGTGCCATCTTTCTTTGGGCCTTGGTCTCATCCATAAATGTGGCTTTGGCTTCCATCCTTGATATCTCTTGTTGGTAAAAAGGTGAGGGCATTGTTGTATGGCATGACCTGGAGTCTCACAATATCTGCAGTTGTCACCTATTTTGCTAGGTATTTTTTCACATAAGAATTTGACATGGTCATCCCATGAGACTCCCTTCTGTGGAGCATATTTCCATACAATTTGCTTGTTGAGGGCAGTCTCTTTGGATTTGGTTTGTCTGACCATATATATCCCACTCAGAGCTTCCACATATTCCTTTGCCTCCTGCACAAGATTCCTCATATCCTTATATGTTATGTCACTTGGGTTTGTATTTCAAACTATTGATAGCACACTATCCACATAGTTCTCATTAATCACTCATACACCCTCAATTATCTTGTTAATCACTAGAGAAGGATGTAATGGATGAGAAGCTCACAATGCCCCCTGGTATCATTCAAGCAGTACATCAAGGTATTGCATAACTGATCCATAGTTGTGTTGACATGTGTAGAAATAATTCTCCACCACATGGATGCATATATTTTTATCAGGCTTTAGAAAGAGCTGCTTTGTGTAGAATATCATGAGAGCAGGATCATCAATGTCATCTCCATAGTGCTTGCTGATCCAATCTTGAGCATCATCTTTCATGCTTAAGCTGAGCCATGTAGCAAAGAATGTCATGGCACTTTGCCATTTGATTCATATATCTTCAGAAGCCTCTGTAGGCTCTGGCACCACTGCATTGTATAGAATCCCCCAGCCATAGTGGTTTAGCTGCAACCTGACAATGTTTAACCAAGTATTCACATTTTTCTCACCTTGTAGCATGGGGATTGACCAAATTGTTGTTCCAGTGATGTCTGTAACCATTTTGTCTGCTATATTGAAATTCCTTTCAATTCAGGGAGTTGTTTCTCTGAACTGGCAGCCCACAATGCTGCCCCATAGAAAGCCAACCCACCATGTGATGCCTGCTGGCTGTGAATGTGCACCCATGTTGGTGCTAGCATCCTCCATATGTCCTGCTGGACTCATATTTCTAGAGGTTGGATTGGGGGTTGGAGCTAAGGAGCTCTCCAGGTCAATGTCCATCATTCCATCAAGGGTTTTTCCTCTTTTGGCAACTCCAAAGGCTTCAAAGATTCCTAAAGAAGGGCTCAGAACCTCTCAGAAGGACCTACAAGGCTACCAACCATATGCAGAAGCTATAGAAACCACAGAACATGAACTCAATAGATGTGCGTGCCCTTGCTCCTCTCATCCAAAGGATTGTGGGATGAGAAGTAAGACAAAAACTCTGCATCAGATCAAAGAAGATCCGAGCCGCTAAGCTGGAGACTAACTACATAGAGACTAGTGTCTTGACAAATTGTCATGTGCAGCATCATGTAACTGGATTAGACAGTTTCTAGACCTGTTGTTTGCTCTGCTTGAGTGTGAGGTTGGTTTGGCAATCCCCTGTCCACAGGCACAAGTGAAGACAGGCACCCACCCCGAACAGCTCAATTGCCAAATCTCTGAAAATCTTAGTCCCTATATTGTTCCATCAACACAGGATAACCTTCCAATGGCGCCAAACTTCTTTTTAGAGGCAAAGGGCCCTGATGGATCTCTTGTGGTAGCTGTGTGGCAAGCATGCTATAATGGTGCATTGGGGGCCCGTGGCATACATTCTCTACAGACTTACCAGCAAGATGAACCAATCAACAACAATAATGCATACACTCTCACATTGACTTATCATGGTGGGCAACTAAAACTGTACACAACCCATATCAACAAGCCTGGCTACACAGATGGCCGTTCCGAATATATCATGACACAACTTAAGGGTTGGTCAATGACCAGCGACCTTGAAACTTTTTGTCTAGAAGCATCAGCATACCAGAATGCACGAGATTGGGCAAAAGAAAAGAGAGATCAATTCATTCAAGTGGCAAATGAGAGACTTTTCCAGAAACACTCACAAGATTCTTCCTCGCAGCACCAGCTGGTTTCTGATTTAACACCTGTCTTGGATGATTCTGATGGGTCAACTGAATCTGGCGAGTATCAAGATGCTCAGTGGAGTTTTGCCGTCCCAGTTGAACGCCGAAAAGAGGATCATGGGAAGCCTAGAAGGCTGAGGATCTGTGGGAGTGAGTCTCTTGTTACAACCAGTGATGCGGCCAGGGATACAATCAGTGATAAAGCCCTTGTACTCCAAAACTGACCCCAATGTGATTTGTTTGTGCCTGTATTTGTGCTTCTTGTACATAATTTCA
The DNA here is from genome assembly GCF_000149335.2 of Coccidioides immitis RS. Lineage (NCBI taxonomy): Eukaryota > Fungi > Ascomycota > Eurotiomycetes > Onygenales > Onygenaceae > Coccidioides > Coccidioides immitis. Next base: position 1,854,854 of record NW_004504308.1, on the reverse strand, counting down.
AATACTCCAATAGCTCTCCTGAATTTGTTTCACTGGCTATGTTTAGAGGAGGAGTTCACAAATCTTGTATGCATAGGTTTGTAATTTTGGGCGAAGATGGGATGGGTTTGGAGAAAAGATGTTCCATTCCATCAATTCACCAGCGGGAATGTATTCCACAGTGGGACATCACGGGCCGTCCTGTGCCTTTCTGCAGTCCATTACCAAATGAGGCTGCTCTGTTGTCCAACGCATTTAACTTCTGATCAGCTCTGTCCAAGGGCTCTCTCTCTGTCAGCAGGCCCCTCTCCATCAGCATATCTAATGGTCTTGGCATATTAGAGTTTGAAAACAAAATAACAAACATTTGCAAAGCAAGTGAACTTGTCCCAGCCTAGAGCAGTCCTTGGCATGTGTCTTCAGCATGTTTGAGGCGTTTGTTTGTCTCTGCTTGTAGTACCTGTGGACTCCCATAAGAACAAGACTGACAAGTGGTGTTTGAATGCTCTTTTAATCACCTGGAGCCTGTTTCTTTTTGCCCCGCACAGGCTCTGCATCCACACTTCCATCTTGCCAGGATGAAAGTTGGTGCTTCACACTCATCAGGATCTCCCTTAACCACAGTCCATCATCTGGTTTTATTTGAGGAATTAGAAGTTGTTTAAGGTAAGAATAGACAATGTGCTGACTATAACCCAAAGCATGTTTTGATATCATGCCAGGAAGCAGATGAAATGGATAGCTCAAAACTTTATGTTGTGTTCTACCAACCCTGATACGGCAACTTTCAACACTGGGCGTTATACCTTGACACAGATGATCAGGAGGTGATCTTCAAGGTTGTCAGGTCACATCCAAACTTCTGTCTGAATGTTGTGAATTCCAGACCTGAACATTCAAAGAACTTCATTGGCAAAGTACTCATTGCTGTACTTGACAAGGACAACATTTGAAGGGTGCATGAGATTGTCAAAAACATCAAAGTCAATAACAACACCATAGAATGGGATTGTCAGGAGTATGTGCTTGATATTCTTGATAGCCTGGAAGCTGAGTTCATTGTGGAGGAGGACAACAAGAATTATTGTGAAGCAAGGAAGGAGTTGAAGGAAAAGTGAGGGGCAATGTACTGAAATTTCAATGAGGAGCTGAGTATCATAATGATGTCAATATTTGCCACATGTGGTGCGGCCGGAATCACAGATGGGGGTTGGAAAACCATGCAGAGTGAGTTTGTTTTATCAATATTGCTCTTAGCAAGTCCCACCAAGTTGTTTATCCAAATCTTGACAAGTCACTCAACTAACATCCCCTGAACATTGTCCAACAACCACCACCAAGCATAGCATTCCAGTGAAATACATTTGGGCATAAACAAACACCAGTCATCATCTTCAGGAAGTGAAAGGCCATTTGTGCACTTGATCAACTCATAGTACTCAGGATAGAACCCGCTATATTTCCAGTCTAGCAGGCCAGTGACTTGGATTTCCTTATCACAAGCTTTGATAGTGATATTGTCTGGCCGCAGATCACCATGCATAAATACACATTGAATCTGTTGGAACGGAGTGCTGGGGGCAGAAAGATGGCGGATAAATTTTGTGAACAGAGGGGCCCAAAAAGAGGGCAACAGAAAGTTCTCAAAATCTTTGACAGTGAAGATCAGCTCAGTGCTCCATCAAAGGTGCCTCCTCACATCTTTGCAATCTTCACCGCCAACACCACCAAGTGGCATCCTGTCCAGGTGTGGGAGGGATCTTAGATTGGTCAATATTTGGCCCAGTTGCTCCTGAACCAACCTTTTCTGGGCAACATCTAGTCCCAGCCAGACATCCGCCAACGTTTGTTCTGGAATGTAACTCATAAATATCAAGGAGACATCATTTACGCGAAGGAGCCCAAGTGGCCTTGGAGCAGGTATGGTAGGCTTGTGTTTTTCCAGGTACTGCAGCATCATGTATTCAGTGTAGTCAACTGCATTCCTTATGGCTTTGGCAACAATATCTCCATCACATCTGAAAACCATCTTTTTGCAAGGAAATGGGCTTCTTCAAATGATCTTGCAGTGCTGCATAAGCCCTGTCAAGGCTTCTGACATCTCCATAGAAGCATCACCAGTCACTAATTTTCTAACAGAGTTGGATAGGGGAAATATAACAGTGATCAGGTCCGAAGGTCCTAGAAATATGTGAATATCATCATCAAGAACTGAGTTGTCATGAGAAGTTGTCACAGCAGGGCTTGATGCTAGCAGCTGAAGAGTCAGAAACAGTGAACATTAATAGAGGAGGGTATCTTAACTCATTGACTGTGATACTGGAGTTTGCATTTTAGAGAGATGTTCAGAGTAGTCCTTCAGAAAACATAATGTCAAATCAACTTCTGGATTCGCCTCCATCACCTGATCCAACTTGCACAATGTGTGAATATTGAATCAGACTGCTTTGGACTTTGTTAAACCTGAAGAGTTGAGCTCATCCTGCCTCTTTCTTTTTAAATTTTTGGTGAATGGAATCATGGTGACCGGGAAGGTAATCTTGTTGTTTCTGACATTTGACATTGACAGTTGAAACTGTGAAGCACTGAATTGGCATTTTGGAGAAATTGTGCCTGGGAGCTAAGCAATTCCTTTCTGTACCCCACTCGTGCCTCAGCAAACCAGGTTTCTACAGGCCTGATGTGCTTGCATTGAAATCTCCTTGAATGGAGCTGGCTCTTCCTGCAGACCTCCCTACAAAAAATTTCACTTCCCAAAAGAGGTGAGCTGTTCAAAAAGGAAATGGTGGAAGTTCCCACTTTGACAAAAAAATCCTGTAAATGGACAGAGGGCCCAAGATGTGGGACCCAAGTCATGTGGGTGAATGACTAAGTAAGGTTCTGACAGGACCACTCTTGTTGCTTCAAGTAAGTGGCAGCAATGACCACTCCTTGCTTGAGTCTGCCAGTAGAGAATGGGACAGCCTGTAATGATGAAGACACCAGAAGAAGATGTGCCAGTAATCTATATTGCTTGTGTCCAATTGCCCCACGCCACAAATTGAACAACATACTGCCAAATGCTAGACACCCAGAAATGCACCTCAGGGTCAAGGTATGTGGTTTCTGCTGGATATGACTCACCCTTAGCGTGGAATTCGCCCACATAGCTGGCCTGAATGCAAGCATCTTGAAGGAAGGGTGAACCTGGCTGAAGTCCACCAAAGCTGAGGTTGAGGTTGAGGCCCTCTCTTGTATATGTTTTCTCTTGGGTCTTGGACCCTTCGGGACACACAAATAAGTGAATGGCTGGAAAAGCAGGAGTTCAAGACAAGAGGATGGCTGAACAGCTGTTTGGATTTCTGTTCTGTTGGAGTGTTGGTCAGTTATCCTTCTATTCCAAGTGTCTTCAGTATGGGTGCACAGTAATTTAGAACTATGAGCCAGCTCCTAGAGAATGCATCTTGTGAGAATTTTCACTACAGAAGCATATCTTCAAGGAATTCCATTTTAGATGGCCTTGATGGTAGCATACAAACATGAGCTGATTCTTCAAGAAATCATCTTGGGAGGATTTCTGCCACAAAAGTGTCTCCTCAAGGAGTTTCATTTTAGATGACCTTGATGGTAGCATACAAACATGAGCTGATTCTTTGAAAAATCATCTTGTGAGGATTTCTGCAGAAGCTTCTAGTTGGCTTGGCATTTTCAGCTGGTGAAACATATCACATGAAGTTACATGTCTTGTTAGAATTATACTGTTAGAGCTATCCTGTGGAATATATATTAGGTCTACATCAGTCATGAAAGAGTGGTCTTGTCTAAAGTAGCATGTTATATACATCTTAGATTGCTGTTGGTCTTGTATCTTGCTGCTTGAGACTGATGGAGTTTTGAGTTGGCTTTCACATATCTCTGAGACATTCAAGACTGTATGGCTACTGAGAATTTTCTCCCAGGACTAATGCAATAATGAGAGCATTCAGGGGCTGTGGTGCAAGCATGACTTTGCCAGGAGTTGAGATTCATCAGAAATTGCAATGCTAATCTACTTTGCAGAGATCAAGTCACTCCAGGCGGAGATGATTAGTTGATGGGCATCATCTGCCAGCCAGGCCAGCAGCACTTAACCCCTGTTTTGCCCCAGAGTAAAAGCCTTGCAATGAGTCTTCCTGAAGAGTCAATGGGACCAGCCCTTTGGACTCCTTTTCCCATGGCTTTGAATCTATCAAGACATGTGGATGATTTCTAGAGGACAGAAGCTCTGTTGAGTTTTGATTGGGCTAATTCTGAGCCTGGCTGGTGTTGGGGCTACCCATTTTCAGCTGAAGGCAGGGGCTTGAGGAGTTGCTTTGTTGAAGTTTGGGTGATCTGAGACTGCCTTCTCCTGCTCCATCTTCTTCTTCAACCATGTTCATTGATTCTAGCTGTCTAATTCTTCTCTCATACCTGCTTGCCCCAACCCGCCCATGTTGCCTCTTGGCCTCTGAAGTAAAGGTCAATCAGAATTGAGGGCCAAAGGCACCAACTGGTAAGAAGTCATGTCACAGCAATTCAGTACTCTTGTTCTTTCATTCATTTTACTGAGTTCAATTGTTAGGACAACTCCCCTCTAATCATGGGTCAGCCATGTGCTTCTTGTGACTGCCATCTGCCTCAGTTGTTCTACACCACCAACCAGTACTCCAAGGGCCTGGGTGTATCATGATGTGCCAGCTGTATCCACAGCCACCCAAGTGACAACTCATCTGCAAAACAATCTGACAGTGGTAGATACAACATCTCTACCCGCGTCACTGTCCCACATAATGCACTTGACAATCCCTTTGCTCAAGATGCTTTTTGCTGGGTTGCTAAGAGGAAATACACTTCAGGCCTGTGCAGTGGCCAAGTGTGTATCATTAAGTGGTTTAAGACAGGTGCAGTCTTCTTGGATGATTATTTCACCCTTGACATTAAGGTGATTGACAAGGCATTGGAAATTGTTAACAGGTTCAATCAGCTTGACATTATTACTAAAGTTGTTAAAATCAACATTGCTGCTGTCTGGATCTTTGAAGACAACACCTCTGATAAATGGGCTGGCCAGAACAATCTGTGTGAGTCTTTTATCCAGAATTACCAAAAATTCAACAGCAACAGTGGGTGGAATGATGGCTCACAAGGATGGGGGAAAGTAATGCAAGCCCTGAGCCACTTTAGCTACCATCCTTCTGGTGGGAACTATGTTCTCTGTGACCTCCAAGATGGTGTCTACCAGCATGAGGTTGTCCTCTCTGACCCTGTCATTTTATTGCAGAATCAGGAGTATGGTGTCACTGATCTAGGCTCTGATGGGATCAGTTTCTTCTTCAGCCAGCACAAATGCAACAACTACTGTTATCCCACTTGGACACAGCCTGCTCGCCCAGTTCAGCATTTCTGCCCAGTCCCAGGTACAACCATGATTCAACAGTCAGTTCCTACCCACCATTCCCGCCCGGCTAGAACAAGATATTTTGGTTGATGAAAGAGAACTCCAGAGAGTGCAAGTTGGAGAGATTCTGAAGCCAGGGTCAGAGGGGCAGAAAGGGGATCCACTGCACTGGGCAAAATCAACAGACATGGAGCATGGAGCAGCAAACCTGGACTAGGGAGATCATCAACATGACATTTGTTGGTATTGCAGGAAACAGGGGCTGTTGGATCAGCATCACATAATTCTGCATGATTCTTGCTTGATGTTTCTATGGTCAAAAATTATTTTTATGTGGTAATTGAACACGGGCACGCTCTCTGTGTAGAAACAGCAGCCCAGTTACCGCCCACAGCTGCAACAAGCAAACAAGTGTCTTAATAGCATATCACCATCACCAGTCTCCGTACTGCTAGAGACCCTGTGACTGTGATGCGCACACTTGAGAACAAGCACAATCAACAGCTTTATTGCTTCCACGCGGGTATGCTTGACTTAATTGTCAGCAGGGGAAACCACAATTCTGCATAATATGTGGCCAATATTGACTGAATGCTGGGAGCACCGGAAAACACTAGCACTGTTTGTACACATTGCAGTGTTATCTAAGGGTGTCCTTTGATGTCATTTATTTTTAGTGGAAAAGTTGTGTCATGTTTGGGGCAGATCCTCCTGGGCCATCCTGTCTGTGACTGTGAATCAAATCATCAGCCTCAGCTGAAGTTGAAGTGGGGTATCTGGTGCAGCCTGCTGTGGTCAATTGCCTGTGAGCAGGAGTATTCAGGCCCAGCTGAAATCTTGACAATATTCATTCATGCTGACATGAGCATGTTGTGTCAGGTGTATCAAGTCCTTTTCAAAATGCATAAAATTCATAGTTTTGGGGTTCTGGCTTTTCTTTTCTCAGGTTTTATAAGCTGGGGATACCGACACTATCTAAAGATGAATTAGTTACACGAGTAATTTCATGAAGTTAAACCTATGGTGTTTTATGATTGCAGAGGACCTCAAATGAATGATGTGGAGTGAAAAATGAGCTGTAATCCCTGATCTATCTTAAATGTGGTTACAAGTTGGCTGACTTGGTGATGGCTGCTAACTGGGTAAACTAGCATAGGTCATCCTGACCCAGGTCACTTTGATCTGGGCCAACTGCACCATGTATACTTAGAAGCTCTATCAAGTATTAGTTACTGTCACCATACCAGCGCCAGCCATGCCACATGATTACACTGCACCATATTTGGTTGGTTCTTGTTAGGTAATCTAACTAGCACCTCGCTCACGTGACCCACATAGATTAGCCGAGATTCTCCTTTAGGTAGCTTAGTGAATGACAAGCATACAAGTCCTCCATCAGTTCTCTGGGAAAATTGTAGGTCCGATATCCTTTGAATTGCAGAAAGACTGTAATTCATCAAGCTTTTTATCATCAAAACAAGGCCACATGTATTCCTGAAAGCGTGGAGACCTGGCCAGGTGGTGACCATGGCCACAACCACGGCCACCAGCTAAATTACATGATGCTGGCCTGGAAAATTCTGGCATCTCGGGCCAATACAATCATTCAGTGAAATCTATAATGTTGGCTGAGGACTCAGCATGCTCTTGCAAGCTGTAAACATGCAGGAAGAGACAATCTACAAGATCAAGAAATCTTTGAGTGTGAGAAGACAGAGGACTGCTCCTGGGAAAAAATGTGATGTTGGGTTTCAGCTGCAGTTTTGAAGGCTGTCTCTGGTGTCTTCAGAATGTTGATTTCATAAACACTGTGTGCTCAAGAGAAATTCCCTTTGCAGCAGCACTCTTGCTGGCTTGCTGAGGAATCATCTTTAATGCAAAGTGCTTATCAGGGAGTCTGTTTGAGCTGTGTTGATAGCAGTCAAATGTGTTAAAACACCACACAACTTTGTATATGAAACTTTTAAGCAAGAATTAATGGCCCTTGAGTTAGTCACTGCTGACCAGCAAGGAGGAGGGCCTATTTATGAGCAGAGTGCCAAGCTGGGTTGGAATAACAAGTATCTGATCTAACACATACTCAAGTTCATCCACAGAGAGGTGTAGCAACTCCCCATTTCTTTATTCCTCTGTTCTCCTCCCTTCCAGCTTTATCCTTTTTCTTTCTTCATGCTTGCTCTTGTTTTCATAGTGTGGTACTATGCTCCCTGCCTATGATGCATGAGAGAATGCAAATATCTAATTATACTGAGATATTTTCGGAGCTGCAATATTTTGATGTCAGTGTATTTCATCTCAGCTCCTTGGGGTGAACCACCTTTAGCAACTTGCTCAAAGCCTGTGATCTTGCTGGTTTCCCAGCTCCCCAGGGCAAATTATCTCAGGCCACATATTTGGAGTCAAAGGCCATGATTCTCAAATCTCCAGGGCATCTGATTCCGCAGGGCAAAAGATAGATCAGGGCATTTTTTCAGAGGATATACTGAGGCAGACCACATATTTCCAGTTGAGAGCCATGATTTTCTGATTCCACAGGGCAGAAGATGGACCAGGGCATTTTTTCTCCTGCAGGGCAGAGGATATACTGAGGCAGACCACATATTTCCAGTTGAAAGCCATGATTTTCTGATTCCACAGGGCAGAAGATGGACCAGGGCATTTTTTCGCAGAGGATATACTGAGGAGGAAAAATGCCCTGGTCCCTGCCCTGCGGAATCAGAAAATATCCTCTTGGCCGGCCCTGATGCTCCCGGTGTTCCATCCTATAGGCCACGAACCAGGAGCTTTGTGGCACACCCTGAGTACCTCCAGCATTCCACCTACGCGAGCCACAAACTATGAGCTTCTGTGGCCGGCCCCAATACCCACACAATTTCATTAATATGGACCACGAACTACGCAGGCTCATGGCCGCTCCTAGTCTTCTCCACTTATGCTCTACAATCATGGTTATCCCCAGTTTAGCCCGTGTTTATCATGGGTAGCATGGCCACCCCTAGTCCTCAATGCATCCCTACTCCTTTTCATGCTATCTGCTTTCCTATGGTGGTCCCCAGTCTCCTCTACCTCCCTACTTCTTTCCACACCATTTGCTTCTTTCATGGCCACCCCTAGTCTGCTCTGTGTCCCTACTCCTTTCCACATTATTCACTTTCTCATGATTGTCCCCAGTCTGCTCTGTATCCCTGCTCCTCTCCATGTGTTCTAATGCATAGTGGCTTCCCCTAGTTCAGTTTTCCTCTCTACTGTTCTCCATGAATTTGCACTACAGTGGCTGTCCCCAATCCTCTCTGCATGTTTTGATGCATTATGGCTGTGCCTAGTCTGAATTATCTCCCTGCTGCTTTCCATGGTATGTTCTCAACTCACGGTCAGCCTTGATGCCCCCGGAATTTCACCCTTTATGCCATGGACTACATGGCTCACCTTGATCCTATCATCATTTCCCTGTACAACTCCAAAATCCAGCAACTTTATGGCCCTCCCTACACATCTCCACCTGGATTTTAGAATCCTAGTTATCTCATAGTCAACCTATTGCACAAGAACTAACAGCAGCCATACTATGGCTAGCAGAGGATGCCTTTTTGGTATGACAAACAGATAAACATGGTGGTGTCCAGGGCCAGATGAAGTAGCCAGATAGTGGATATCCTTATACCTCACCTTCTTATAATAAGGGAGAATCACTAGCAAGAATGTGCTACAAGAACAGAACTAGCTTATACAAGAAAGTTGGGAGGATGAAGGCAACATACAAGTCACATGTCTTTCCAAGATTAGGACAAGCACTTCAGCTCATTGCCAAGAGGAAATCACTTTCTCAGACCACTGGGAATATTCTACTGCACCAAGACATTCTAGAAAAAACCATAATAATAACCAATCCAGAAAATGCGGATGGCAATTCCAGCATGCTGATTGGTCTCAACCTTGCTAAAGAGATCATGCAGCGGGCGAAAATTCATGGCAATTGAGGTGACACTATTTTCAGCTTATTTCTGTGATTTTGAATGAACAGATGTATTCCACTCCAGGGGCTATATTCAAGTCATAATCAATGCTCAGACAAAATGATTTCCTATCTAATAACTCTTAATATAACCAGTGTTATCCTGACAGCACATTCCACATGTCATTACACCAGAGAAAACACATTCTGGGCAAAACCTATATCCACACAGAAGGGTCCTCCACTCTGAAGAAATTTCATAACAGATCAGGCATTGGCATTGACATCTCAGCTCATGAACTTCAATCTCAAGTTTGCTGACCCATTCATTCTTTCTGCTCATTTTCTCCTGTAGATGCTGCACTTGTTCCTCCAGCTTTTTGATCTCTGCATCCTTCACATCAACAATATCATAGATTCCCCAGCTCACTGTTTCCTATCTCAATATCAGTAAGAATGCATCCTGCTGGAAGAAGAATTCTACCAGAAGCAAGGATAAGTTGAGCACTTTACATTTCTTTGATAGTGACAACATCCCAGCAGGAGAGGCATTGGTGGGCACTACATCATCCAAAAGAGGTTCATACTCTGCATAGCTGTAGTCCATACAGGGTCTCTTTCTTAACCACTGCAGTGGGGGCTGGAATCTATCTGTCCCACTATCTGAATCAATGACAATGACAGCACAGCCAGATTCAGCTGCTGAAGATATGGTTGAAAGGCTGTCTGCCCAGAAAGGCTTGTACAACAAGGAGGCAATTTCAAACAAGAGGGCTGTAATATGAATAGGAGTTCATGCACTCTCTGGAATATCCAACAAATCAATCCTCAGCAGCTTTGATCTCACAAGGGGAAGTGGAAAAGGAACTGAAAGGAAATGTGATTTGAAGAGTGAGGGAGCCTGTACATATATCCAGAGCAGGAGAGGCAGTCACATGACTCCAGGCTGTGCAATATCATTCTTTATGAGCCTTCATTTGCAGATCCCTACCCACATCCAGAGCACTAATAGGGGAATGAGTTTGCTGGTGCAAACTCATTGTCTTTGCTTATAGGTGGTTCCTGCTTGGGGTTGGAGAGAGCAGGTGTGATCACAAGTAGAGTACAGCAAAATTCATTCAAGATGTTGATTGATTGAGTCTCTCATCACCCTGAAGCTTCATGCACCACTGCTGTAGAGCACTCACCATCCAGTAGGGAAACTGCTGCTTGATCTCCCACCAGCACCAGCTGCAGGCCCACATGGATTCCAGACACTCATCATTCTCTCAGGTCCATCTGGCCTTCTTCTTCTTCCCCTTCCTGACAAGCTCCGCACGCATTTCAACACCAGTTGAAGGTTGCAGGGGCTTGACAGCCATCCACTGACCTATGGCTGGTGGGGAGATGACCACAGAGCTCTGTAGAATCTCAAGGAGCTTTGCTGCTATGGCAGAAACAATTGTAGAGATATCTTCTGGGGACAACTGCTGCTGGCTGAAATCTTGCCCAGTGACCAGCAAACAGGACACCAACTGATTTGTTGTTGTTGACATTGGTGCCTGGAACTGAGATTGTGGCTGGATATAGTGTGGTTCAGTGTTGCTTGACTATATATGGAGCCTTTGTCACTTTGACTATCAATTTTCTGCATGGCCTGGATGGTAATTGTTGTCTGAGGTGTTGGCACTCCTATTATAGATGTTTTGGGCTGGGCAGGCCTTCTGGCATGATTGGTGCTTCAGTGATCTGGGATGACCATCTATATTTGTCACTGGCTGCTTGTGAGTGCTACTGGCTTTGGCCTGCAAGGTTGCCCTGGGGATTCTATAGGGTCAACACTTCATCACACTTTCACACAGTGACCTTGCCTGCAGCATCTGCTGGTTCATGTCACATGCAGATGTATTTGTATTCTCTTGGCCCTGACCTGAGATAGTTCAAACCACCACAGCCTCCATGAACTGAACAGGGGATTCAAGCCTGGAACTGGATATGTAGCAGAATCTCTCTTAACCTGCAGCCATCAGGGGATGCAGCACAGATACAGATTCAGGCAGGTTCATATTAATATTGAAAGAATGAACAGATGACCCAGGCTGACTGTGAGTTTCTGTCTCAGCATCAACTACAGTGTTGGCATCACCAGCTTCCAGATCAGATAGTGGACTCCTGATAGTCCCTAAGCAATGATGAGTACTGGTGGAGAAAGAATACAAGAACTTGAGAGACAACAAATCTTGATGTTCACAGTCTGTCTTGTAGAGCAGCAGCTGCAAGCTGTGATCAGAGAAATCATGATCAGCAGAGACTGGGGCAGCATTAGTAGTTGAATCCACAATACTCTCATTATTGTTATCAGGTATGCTGACAATACCATTCTCAATAAATTCCCTGTCAAAGTCATTCAGTGGGCAATCCAGGCCACCACCTTGGCTTCATTTACAGTCTCTGGAGGACAAGCTCTCTGAGATCCATGAAGGTAGGGGGGCCAGCAGTAGATATGATGTTGGCAGTGCAGGGACCACAGAAAATGCTTGTGGCACAGACAGAGAGCATGCAATAAGGAGAGGAAGAAGAGATTCAGAGCAAGAAGACAGGTTCACAGGCAGGAGATCACAGTGCTGAAAATAGAGTTTAAGGGGCAGTAATGCAGAAGCAGAAGTCAGAGCAGAAGCAAACTTGTGGGGGAACATAAGAGCAGTTTTGGGTTCAGAATTGGAGGGAGTGTAGTTGACAAACTGTATAGTGAAAGAATGCAATTGAACTGCTCAGCTGAGCTGAGGGTTGTCTGGCTGCCACTGACAGTGCAAACACCAGCTCCTTTATTGAATTTTGACAACCTACAGGGCTGTCAATCAGGCAATCTGGGCATTCACAGAACACTCACTCTCTTCCCCCAAGTCCATCCAGCCATACAACAATGTAATGTAACACCACTGCACCCCAGTTGTGATCATCATGGCACATTGTGTGCCGCAAGAGCAGCATGTATTGCTCAGATTTGTAGATGAACAGCACTTCCATGCTGGCAAACTCTGCTTGCTTTGGCGCAGGATGATGTCCCTGAACTGACAGCCAATGAAAGACTAGATTCTGGGTTTGTGGTCAGGGACACCAGGTCTGGCCAGCCAGTCATGGCAACCTCCAGGGTCTGTCTGCCTGCCAGTACACCCAACAGATACACTATACACATGATCAGAAATCCTCCCAGAAAGGTCATAAGCAGAGTTTTCAGTCCATGGTGGGAGTACAGTCCAACACAGATTTGTCATGAGGAAAGGACTGAACCCACCATCCTGCTGCAGTTGGCCAGGCAAGAAAAGAGTGGGTGGAGTTCATGCAGGATTTGCAAGAGCCATTGAGAGGAGTATGATGCAACCAAGGCACTCTCCATACTGCAGATATCAGCTCAGCTGACACAGCACTCAGACATGGTGAGAAGTCACCATCATTCTGGAGAACTTCAGCTGCTGCAGTGTGGGACCTGATCTGCATTACAAATGGTCAAATCACAGTTCTATTCCAGGGTTCATTGCCAGAGACACCTCATCAGACAGGCAGCCATGGCATCTCCAGGGCCTGTCTTCCTGCCAGAATGTCTGATGCATACTGAATTTGCATGATCAGAAATACCTCTGGCATTTAAGCAAGGCAGATTTTTGCACAGCAATCAGCATATCATTCAGCTGTGCAGCCCCAGAGTGGAGGACTGAGACATTTTTGCCATTGACCACCAGGCCAGGGAGTCCAAAGAGCCAAATCTCAAATTCTGTGCCATGCATGCGAGGAACCCTCAAGCATGAGGTCAACAAAGGCCCTATGCATCACAGCAAAATCACAATCAGAATGTGGTGATGACAATCCAGAAAGAGTGAAGCAATTCACCACAGAAGAAAACTAAGCCTGGGAAGCCAAGTTTGGGCTGGTTGGAGCATCATGGCAGTCAGGGTTTTCCAACTGAAGAAAAGGGAAAGAATGAAGGAGCAGGCAGTGGCACCAGACCATTGTTTCACAGTCACACACAGACAGAAAGCCAGGTGGGGGTGGTGGCAGCAGAGAGACAGGCACACAGGCAGCAGAAAAGTGAGAATGCAAGAAGAGAAAGGACACAGAGTGCATGTGCCAACAGCAGAAGGTTGATGGATCTTTATATAGGACAGGCTGGCAAGGCAATGATGTGTGAGCCAGCAGGCCAGGGTGTGCAGGACACCTTCCCCAAACAGGCTGCACTAGACTGAACATGGCCATGCTAGACCCAATCAGGGCAACACAATTCTGCATGCGGCCAGGTTCTGGATCCGGCCGCGTCAACACAAATTAAAGATTTACTTTTCTATAATGAACTTAATAAGCATTACTTATTCTTGTAATTCTGCAACTATTTTTAATTGATGTTGCAGTTTATTTAGTTCAGCTCAGATAATTAGTCTGAGCTTTATCTGTAGAAAGAGTACACAAAAGAATTCATCTAATAAACTGTTCAGATTCTGTTTGAGTTTGGCAATATACATAAAAAACAAGAGTGTAAATTAATTCTCTTGTTAAATAGTGTTATGATAATGCTATATTATATCTTAACTACAAGTTATCTTGGGTTTAATGTTGTTTTTACACTATATCTTGAATTTGTTTTATAATATAGGTAGTTATTCTTTCTTTATTTTCAACATCTGTCAATGTATCTGAGATTTGTTATAAAAATAGCTGAACACTTAATCAATTCTGACTGCATCTGGTGTTTTTTATAGTAATTTTCTCAGACAAAATTGCTGTCTTATTAAAGCTAACTATAGTTTGTACTTGTCAAGTAATTTATTATAATAATAAGATGTCTTTGGAGGCTTCACATTATTAAAATTATCTGACTTCTCTGTCAGTCATGTATGTAAGGAGAACTCTAAAGAGAAATTATTGTTTGTTATTTTCTGTTTATATTCTATCTGCTTCTGCAGTCTGTGTATTTTGTTTTGTTCACATATGTTTGCTAGATTCTTTTGCAGATATATTTTCTTTTCTTCAAATATCTTCTTCTCTCAGATTTCATCTAATATATTGAGGAGTGTATCTCTGTTGTCTGCATTATTGACTGGTGTTTTGCTGGTAGTAACTTTACTGCTACTAGCATCTTCATTAATATTTATTTTCTTTATATTGATATCTGCCTCTGTCAGGTCTGCAACATGAGATGTTGTTGTGGTTCATCTCATGAATCTTGATAACATTGTACTGACTTAGGCAATCATATGTCAGAGCATTCAGAATATTAAAAGAATCAGTTATAGATTATATAAATTTTTCCAGAATTAGAGATACAAAAGAGCTAAATAGATACAATGTCTGCAACTGATGAAAGAGAGTCATGCATAGAATATAGAGATTCTCTAACTAGAAGACTGAATACTGAGATTCTCACAATTCATGCAAATTGTGTGATTCTTATATATTCAAAATTGGGGTCATGTGAATACTTCTGAACATCTGACATCATTCAATACTTAGTTGGTCTAGGTCTACATTTGTAACAAATATTCCCTACACTACACTTTATGACTAGCTAAAAAAATGAGCTCTACAGGTGAATTTATGTGCAAATTCACACAAATTATCTCCAGCTGAAGAAGATAGACTCATTAAATAAGTACTGGATCAAGCTAAACAAGAAATCCCTCTCTGACCTGCATTAATTAAAGATACAGCTAATTATCTTCTTACTATACAGAATTCCACCATCTCTACCAATTCTTCTCTATATATTAGTAAGAACTAGATATCAAATCTAGTGACATGCTGTCTAAAGCTTCAGAGCTGCTATTTCAGATACTATAATTATGACTGTGCTAAGTATAAAGATCAGTGAGTTATGAAGAATTAATTTAAGATCTTGAAGAATACAATTACTGAGTATGAGATTCTGCTAGAGAATATATATAACCTTAATAAGACTGGCTTTACTATGGAACTCTGCACCACTACTAAGATTATTACTAATAGTGAGTACTATAGTAAAGCAAAGCTCCTACAGTCTGATAATTATAAGTAAGTAACTATAATTAAAGCAGTAAATGCTTTAGAATAAGTTCTATCTCTCTACATTATTCTTAAAAATTAGAGCTTGTTAAAAAGATAGCTTGAAGATCTTTCAGAAGACTGAAGACTAGATATTAGTTCGAATAGCTGAACTACTGATGAAATAGATCTTAAATAACTTCAATAGGTCTTTATTTCTGTAATAAATTCACATAGAGTTGGCAGTTCTATTTTTTTTATTCTGAACAAACACAGCAGTCATCTTACTCTAGAATTCAATTAAATTTGCAAGAATAATGCTATAATATATCTTTACATGCTATTTGTAAGGATCTGTAACCCTTCTGGCTGAGCTGGTAGACTGGTGGAAGGTTGTTCCAGGGCAAGGCCCTAAACCCTAGGTGAAGGATTTGCTAAAAAGATAAATGTTTATCCAACACAGAAGCTTGTTATGTATATATAGCAAGCTCTTGCCCTGAGCTCTCTTTCTAGAGCCTGTCTTAGTATTTTAGTATTATAGTTACCTAGTTGGCAACAAGAATTTGCTTTTTATAGCACCTAGCTGAGCTCTTAATATAGTACTAATATCTACAACATTTTTAGTTCTTTGGAGATTCATGGTTAAAGTCTCCAACAAATAAATAAACAAACTAATGAATCAACAAACAGATACTAAATATCAGAATGGTGAGCTCTAACTCTGGTGAAGAAGTCTGAAGATTGAACTGAAAGTTTATAATGTGAAAATTAGAAAATATAAGCTTTGCAACAGTGATCTTAAAGAAAGACTTTCTCTGCATCTTAAAGAAAGATACTAACCATGTGTATATAAAAATAATACAGTTTATAGATAGTAGAAGATTCAACATGCAGTAACTGTAAGCTGAGAGAAACAAGCTACTTGAATATAATCAGAAGTTAGATATACAGATTAATATCTTGATAATAAAGAAGAAGAATCTCTAGCAGACAGTTATTAATCTAGTAAAGCAGAATCAAGCTAGCAGTATTAAAAACATTAGTAAGAGAAAGAGCAGCAAGATGACTAATTCTAACTCTTTCTCTAATAAAAAGGATTTTGTATTTGAGTATTAAATCTCTTAAATAAAGAGCAAGTTGTAAATCAATAGCAATTACTTTACTAATAAGAACAGCAAGATTATTTATATTAAGAGCTGAATAACAAAAGATGCTGTGAAGCATCTGGCTCTCTGAATGTAAATTAATTATTCAGAAAGATTCACTACAGCAGATAAGAGTTTTGAATACTTGACAAGTATATATAAAAACTTAAATAAGATTCAAAAGATTCAGTCAGACTACCAGTATCTCTATATAAGAAATGAAGATAATGAAGTGGAGTATGATGGGATGCCTCATTAAGGTAGACAAGTTGGTTGATATGGTGAGAGCACAAGAAAGGTGAAAAATCACAACATAGTAAGAGTATGGTCAAGTAGTAAGTGTAGAGATAGGTATGTCCTAATGGATGCCTAAGCTTATAAGAAGTAATGGTACTAAAGAGCCCTGTACTAACACAGACAGCTCTAATAAGAAATAGTAGCATGTTTCATGAACAAGAAATCTTCATATTCTCTAACTAATAACTGAACTGGTAGTAAAAAATAAGTGTGTAGAAAAGAGCAATGGTGTGTGAAGGTAATAAGCAAGATGCAAGAGCTACAGATGGTTTATATAACTTAAGAATAGTAGCTTTAGTGTGATTTGCATCTTGAACTAGAACAATCTTTGTTCTAATGAGATACTGGAATCCTCACTATATTTTCTTCTGGTCTTCAATATTAGTGTTCCCTGACAACAAACAACATATAAAATAAAATAAAACCAATTTAGTAAAATAAGAGAATAATAAATAGTAATGAGCAGTCTGATAAGGAAAAACATAGAAAATAAGAATAAGAAGAGTGATAGCAGCAATCTCTAATAGTAATCACCATGATTCTCTTCTTCCATCAAGTTCTTGAGAGAAGAAGAAGGCTGAACTGATGCTGGATTAATATTGTTGTACATGCAATGCCAATAGAATTTATTACCAAAAGCTTTCTTTTTAATTTGGTAAGTCTTGATAATGGCATCCAGAGTAATTTGTGTGGCCTTTAGGCACCAGTTATTAATGAAGTTCTGAGTCTTTTTGTCATCAGGGCCAAAGAGAATATTGAGTTCCTCAATTATCATGAAGTTGTTCCATCTAATTTGTTCTACCAGAGCATCCAATATAGCTTCTAAGTCTAGTAATTAAATAGCAGTAGAGAATCAATATGGAACCAATGCATAACAATTTAAATAACTGAATGGAGATGAAGGCCCTGAAACTAGATCTTTATATACAGTGGAGAACTGGAACCATGTACCAGCTTTATTAACTTCTAGATGTTCATGGTTCTCTTGAATTGCTATATACCAGAGTAGTATAGTACATTAGATCTTTTTGCATGGACCATGGGCTTCATGAGATAGCAGAGAGCTTGTAATTCAGACATCACCAGATTTGCAAATGATGTTAATCCATCTAATACCAAATTTTCTTTTATTGTTCTTGATATACATTGTATCTTTAATATGGTGAATATAGCTATCAGTGAATAAGTCTCATTCTTCAACTAGTCTCCATCAATTCTCTAGATAATTATGCATTTCTAGCAAGATTTCTGTACAGTTGCTGAGCTCTTCTGCAGTTAAGATTAAGAATTCTTGTATCATATTAATGCCTTCTTTCAGTAGTAATAGCATCTGGAACATTAATATCAATATGGCAAAACCCAGTTTTATCCCCTGACTTAGCATACTTGGCATAGTATGGATAGAAGATTAATTTCCAAGTGTGGTTGGGTCTTGTCAGTATGTACCATAGATAGTTTGCAGGGCTCTGGCACATAAGTTATTGGCTGATACTGTGATATATTATTCTCAACTATCCATAATTGTTGTGATCTCTCATCATTTGCTGATGATGGTAGTATATGTTGTATTTGCTGTTGACTCAGATGAGTACTGTAGTGGTGACATCTTGTAACTTATCATTCCACCAGTGCATTAGCTGAGAAATAACAACAGATTCAGTTGTTTCCCATTTCTTCTGAAGATTGCTGGTGGTAAACTTGTTAACTCCAGTTATTTGTGTGTATCAGTTGAAGTTGAATGTTCTCATGTTTATGATCAGAGAAATAAGTAGCTGATGTTTAAATTTGTAAATGTTTAAAGCATCTTTAGCTCTAGCTGATCTATTTACTAAATAGAACCAGAGATAGATGCTGTTATTGATCTTGACTAAGCTAATATTGCAACAATTTCTATAGATGTAAGTCAAATAGTTAAGAAGCTTCTCTTTATTAAGTGTGCAAGTCTGCAAACCAAGTTTTGAAGCCATTAGTTTTGCATAGTTATAGTATAGATAGATATCAGCTTTCTTATTACTAAAGATCTTTTCTAATTGCTTCAGAATATGAATAAGCTCCAATTCTGGATGTGTTTTAGTACTCTTTATCTTTTGAAGAAGCTGCTGTTTGAAATCACAGCAATGACAAGTACCAGAGTGTACTGCTATAACAGATTCTTCTCATTTATATCAGAATATTTCCTCATTACTTTCAGAAGAAATAACAGACTTATCTTTGTTGCCTAGATCTTAAAGAGTTTGATGTGCTGACATAGCTATAATTCTCTTACTGCAGCACTTCAGAGCTTCTGATTAGCTGGGTGGATTGGCCAGTGTGCTGGTAAATTCAAATGGCAGCTGTGATTGGTCAGTTTCCAATTCATGTGATCTAATTGACATTGTACTATATATAGAGGCTCCTGATACATTGTGGCTATACAGTATTAATATTCCACTTATTGGAACATCTCTTGATGATCTTGATGACTGTGGTTCTTCTAGTAGATCTCAGAGGCTGCTTGCAGTGGGAGAGCTTCTAGTAATATCCTGAATTGAACATTAGGAGCTAGATAACTGTAAAAGAGCCAACAGCTGTAGAAGACTATAGTTTTCAATAGTAAGTTCTCATCAGTATAGAGTATCTCTTGAAGAAAGTTTACAAGCATAATCAACTTCTTTGTCAGCTGTAGTATAATCATCTGATAATATAGCTAAGCTCTAGCAATGTTCAGCTTCTGTAGCATCTAGTCTTTGAAGCACTGTACTGTTAATATTGTTGATAAACTTATCTTAATTCTTGTAGACATTTAGAGTATGGCAAAGCTTTTGTATGGCCCACAGGCTCTCTACTTTTGGCTATATGGTATCAATTCTGTCTATCCCCCATGTAGTGACAAGCCTATTCTTGATCTTTTGTATATTAATGTGACATCATTCAACATTCAGAATAATCTTTTAAGCATCATGGAAATTGGCTTCAAAATTGGCATGTATAATATATTGCCAAGCTCTGGATCTTTCAATATATCAATAGAAATAAGTCACTAAGTCAGTGATCACATCAGTCACTCATATAAGTGTGTTCATCAGTTCAACTTGCAGACCATAGCAGTGGTGCAGAGCTTGGTTATCAATATATTCTATAGCTGCTGTTAGGTTATTAAAGAAATAGCTATTCAAGTTGACCCCACTGTCTCTGATAACAACCAGACCTTGGTTTTTGATTGCTGGTGCTAAAGAAGGCAGATTGCTTCATCCAGCTATTTTTAAAGAATATCAGGAATCAAAAAATTTGTAAATGAAATGTTGAATCTGTAAAAAGAATCAAGCTTGAATGTAAAAGAAAGTAAAAGCTCCAGAAAAGAAAAATTGACCTTTAAATATCTTTAAAAAATTCAGAAAAAGTGAAGACTTATGCAAATAACAAAGAAAGAGAAACTTTCTGAAAGAGCAAGTAAAAACTTCACTTTTGCAAACAAAACACAACAAATTAAACATCTTGTGGAGGTATAACAACAGCAAAGCTCCAGTCATCTGATATAATAGTTGGAAATCACATTTACTCCATTTCTTCTTAATCATTTTTATTTTCACTCTGATTTAAGAAGCTGACATTCAAGAAACTGCTAGAGAGAATATTAGATCAACTTCTGGTGGCATATTTTTGAGAGATGTTCTTCATCTCTACATCAGAATCTGCTGGGCTATTATTAAATGGCTTCATTCCAGGTTTTATAAGATACTTCTTTAATCTGTTTTCTGCAATAAATTCTTTGAGTTCAGTGCTGTCTAACTCTTCAAGATAATAGGCACCTAGTTCTTGATTGATGGACTTAACTCCATAGAATTCTAGTCATTAAAAGCACAGGGTGTTATTTCTAGACATATTCTGTTCTTCTTTAATATTGTGAAGCAAGACAAGGTCTCCAGGTAGAAGAGGGTTGGTCTGAATATTATGGATATTATTAAAGTATTTCTTTTTTCTAGTGTGCATTCAGAGCTGATAATAAGCTGCTTTCAGAATATTCTCATCTTATCTTTTAATTTGCTGTGCTTATATCAGAAGCAGATCTTTAGTTATTTAAATCTTTTACTAGAGAATTGTTTATCAAGTAGAAATCTCAAGTTCAATCAGAAAAACTGTCTCCTGGTCTATTAGCAATCTATAAGAGAAAACACCAGTACTAGCCTTAGTCATCATTCAATCTACTATCAGAATCACAGAAAGATATTTAATTCAATCTCTTTTAGTGTTATTGATAGCTTTAGCTAGCCTATCAGCTAAAGACTTATGGCCAACTTCCACCATACCATTTGCAGGAGAGTTATAGGACAAAATAATAATGCATTTAATGTTGAATTTCTTCAGTAAGATCTCTACAATATTCTTATTTTCTGGTCCTCTATTCATAACAAATTTAGCAGGCAGCCCCATTAACAGATGATATTCTTATAAAGAAATTTGGCCACAGCTTCAGCTGTTGCCTTTTTTAAGACTCTAGCTTCCATCTATTCAGTAAAGTCACATCTAGCAACAACCAAATAATTTTATTCTCAACAAAAAGGCATGTGCTTGATATCCACCCTAACTTTCTTTTAATAGGTAGAGATCCAGATAGAATAAAGCTGTTCACTCAATCTTTACAAATCTCTTTATTGATATTGAGAACAATACTTTACATAAGCAGATACATCTTTATACATCTCTGATCATCAGTATCAAGCTTGTAGAGCAGAGTATATTCTCTCTTACTCTTTATGATTAAATTTGTTGTGCATCATGTGTAAAATTTGTTCATGCTGATCTTTATTATCCACAACACATCTTAGAGACACACCAGATCCTGCTTGTTTAAATAGTTAATCAGCCTCCATCACATATTTAATTATCTTTCTTCAGAATTTTGCATACTCTTTCCCTTCTATGCTTAATGATTTTGATAGAGTGATTAGATATCATGCAATTTTCTCCAATTCTTCTGAATATGTGAAGTCCAGTATTCTAAGGTCTTCACTATCAAGAGCTCAGCCAGCTAAAACTCTTATAGAATTTATAAAGACAAACAGATCTTCATCTTTTTCAGATTCAGATTGTTCTTCAATATCTAGTTCTCAGCAAGATAGTTTATCAGCAGCTGTGTGTTTTGTCCCAGAAACATGTTTAACAGTAAAGTTAAAAAGATATATCCAAGCTATTCAATTGATAATCAAAGCTTCTGGAACATCTGTAGCAGTTCTATTAAGTTAGATGACAAGAGTTTTTGCATTAATTTCCAAAGTAAAGAACACTCCATATATATGATGTTGAAATTTCTTAAAGACTTTCAAAACAGCTCTGCATTCTTATTTGTCAGCATTATATGTTTTCTCTGAATCATTTTATACTTCAGATTCATATTATGCAGGATGTTGAGCTTCTTGTTGCTTCTGAATAATACATTCTTCCCATTTTAATTCACTGGCATTAACAGCCACAGTGATAAGCAAAGAATCTTGTTCATAATTAATTGAAAGAATAATAGAGAATAAATATAACTTTTCTTTCAAAAGCATAAAGATATTATTTTGCTCTTCAGTCCATGTCTATATAATATTTTGTTGAAGCAGATAATATAAAGATTCAGCTATCCAACTATAATGCTTTATAAGTATTCAGAAATATCCAGCTAGCTCTAGAAATTCTTGTAATTCTGTAATGCTTGTAGGAGTAGACCAATTCACAATTTTAGCTATCTTGACTTTCTCAGATTGTCATCTGTCATAATTGCAGACTCATCTAATAATATTAACTCCAGACATGCAGAATTGAGATTTGGTGCTGGAGATTCTGGCTCCAGAGATTTCAACAAGCCATAAAATATAGTTCAGATTCTGCAGATAATCATAAACAAATCTTCTTATTTCTGAGAGAACTTCAGTTTCATCTTTAACATGCAATTCTTTTATCTCAAGATCATTCATAAAGACTTAAGCAATCTCTGGAAAAACCTTATGTATTATCTTCATTATCCTGTGTTGGGCTTGAGCTGGCAAATTCATTGCCCCTTGGACTAAAGTTATATGGTGAAAGAGCTTAATAGAGATTGCAATAACTGTCATATCTCTGCTTTCTTCAGCTAACAGAAAATTATTGTATTCAGAGAATAAGTCATATAGACTAGCTATAACAAGTTCATTAAAGTCTTCAGCATATTCATCAACATTAGAAGAAATAAAAGTGTCTCAAATAGTAACTTTGTTGTACATATGTGCTGCATCAACTAAACAATATTCATCTTTCTGTTTCTTTGTGACCAGAAAATAGGAATTGGTATATAAATCATGACAAGGCTTCAATATTTTAGCTTTTAATCTGTTCTGAATAATTTTAATTAGCTTATTATGTAGAGCATGAGAAATTCAGTAAGTCTTAGTCTGCCAAGTCTCATAGGGCTCTGTCTGAATAATCTGGGGAGGCAAGTATTCAGAATAAACATTATATAGATCTTTGAATGATCAAGCCAATGCTTCTTCACATTTATAAAGAACTGATATGAAAAATTCCTTCTTCTGACTTGTCAGTTTGAATCCAATTTTAAGCTTCTCAATTCTCTTATTTGTTAGCCATTCTCCAACAGGAAAGGGTGTAATTCTAGGCCTAATATAATTATCAAATTCACAATTAAACACAACACATTTCTTCTTAGAGTAATACTTATTTAAATAAACATCCATCCAATTATCTAGATCTTCTGGCTTGCTTCCATCAGATTTTCCAGATGCTAATAATCTTATCTTATCAGCTTTCTGCTTATAAGCAGTGCACACTCTCCAGACCTCTGAAGAAGACAGTCTGATATTTCATTTACTATTGAAAATATCTGTCTGACACAATTTCTTCATGACAAAATCATAATTTTTATTCAGAGATGCATAAATTGATCAAGCACTTTATGAAATAGGTTTTCAAATTAAGCTGGAATTAATATCATATATGTAATGTTTGCAGTGAGCCATGATGCTATCTGAATTAGAAAGCAGAGATTGGAAAATCTGAACTCTCAATGCAAAATTATTCTTGTCTTCTGATTGGTCCATTTGATTCACCAGTACACTAGTTAATCTGATTAGGCTTAGCATGCTTTTGGATTCACCAATGCTGGAATTATATTTCTCCTCATCACTATAAGCACCAACACCAGTAATGCTGCCAATGCTCTCAACTTCTTTATTTTTTTCAATCTCCTGATCTTCAACCTTCTCATTATTAATTCTTATACCCATCATCTTCATCACATCTTCTTCATTCTTCTCAGGCCTTGTATCTACAGACACTTATCTAATTAAATGCCTGTTGAATCATTTAAATGATCACTGTTTAATTTATCAGTCATATATTTCATGTTGCTTGAGTTTAACTTAAAGCCTTCAAAAACTAGGCAACATATTTATTCTTCATTATAAATTTCACAGTTTGCTCTGCTGTTTTCTGAGGTGTTGCACCCTCAACAGGCAGCAAATTGCCAAGATCTTTCAAGAATAAGTTGCTGATTCCCTCCCTCAAATATAAGGAAAGGGGTATGTGTAACAATATCTCCAATTTGAACAGGCACTTTGTCACAAAACACATAAAAAGAAGCAACTTCTCCTGTTTGAACAACCATGGTCACTCACAGCTTATTTTTCATTAGCAGATTCAACATTTCAGCATACTTCTGAGATAACAAATTGATTTCTGAACCAGTATTAATCAATGCCATTAATTCTTATTGGTTTATAGTGACTGGTGCATATAATGAATGCATTCTATATGCTGTTTTAGATTTTGGCATCATAAGCTTTGATGTAAGTTGACCAGAATTAATGTTTAGCTCAGACTGAACTAGTTTGGAGACTCCAACCTTTGTATAACTTTTACTAGTACTGTTATTCCAGCCTGATCTGTAGAACACTTAATGAAGTTTTGGTGATATATCTATAAGCTTCTTGACTAATAATTCAATCTTTCCATTGAGAATTTGACCCATTAATTCATTGGCATCTGTTGAATCACAGATTTGAGAGAATAAGCAATCTGTTGCAGAATATCTTGATCTTTATTTCTCTGTGAACTTGTTCTGAATTTCAGACTTCTTCTGATTGATTGGTTCAATGTCTTTCATGATATCATCATCAACACTAGTCTGATTATTCTGGTAAGTAATAAATTGTCTAGTATGCTAAGTATAGAGTATTGCAATCTTAGCTCTTTGATTGTTCTTAGCTTCTTCAACTATTGGAACAGGGTACAATGGGATGCCTTGTCAAAGTAGGCGAGTTGGTTGATATGGTGAGAGCTCAAGAAAGGTGAAAAATCACCATATAGTAAGGGTATGATTGAGTAGTAAGTGTAGAGATAGACATGTCCTAACAGACACCTAAGCTTGCAGGAAGTAATAGTACTAAAGAGCTCCATACTAATACAGACAGCTTTAATGAGGAACAGTAGCAAGTTTCATGAACAAGAAATCTTCATATTTGCTAACTAATAACCAAACTGATAGTAAGAAACAAGTGTGCAGAAAAGAGCAATGGTGCATGAAGATAATAAGCAAGAAGCAGAGGCTACAGGTGGTTTATATAGCTCAAGAATAGTAGCTTGGAGTGGTTTGCATCTCAGACTGGAACAATCTTTGTTCTAATGAGATACTAGAATCCCCATTATATTTTCTCCTGGTCTTCAATATTGGTGTCCCCTGACAACAAGCAACATATAAAATAAAATAAAACCAATTTAGTAAAATAAGAGAATAATAAATAGTAATGAGCAGTCTGGTAAGAAAAAACATAGAAAATAAGAATAAGAAGAGTGATAGCAGCAATCTCTAATAGTAATTATCATAATTCTCTTCTTCCACCAAGTTCTTGAGAGAAGGAGAAGGCCAAACTGATGCTGAGTCAATGTTGTTGTGCACACAATGCTAATAGAATTTATTACCAAAAGCTTTCTTTTCAATTTAGTAAGTCTTGACAATGGCATCTAGAGCAATTCACATGGTCTTTAGATATCAGTTATTAATAAAGTCCTGAGTCTTTTTGTCATCAAGGCCAAAGAGAATATCAAGTTTCTCAATTATCATGAGATTGTCCCACCTAATTTATTCTACCAGGGCATCTGATATAGCTTCTAAGCCTTGTAATTGAATAGTGGTAGGGAATTAATATAGAATTAATGTGTAATAATTTGAATGGCTGGATGGAGCTGAAGATCCTGAAACTAGATCTCTATATGCAGCAGAGAGCTAAAATCATGTACCAGCTTTATTAACTTCTAGATGTTCATGGTTCTCTTGAATTGCCACATACCAGAGTAGCATAGTGCATTGAATCTTTTTGCATGGACCATGGGCTCCATGGGGTAGCAGAGAACTTGTAATTCAGATATCACCAGACTTGCAAATGATATCAGTTCATCTAATACCAAATTTTCTTTTGTTATCTTTGGTATACATTGTATCTTTAATGCAGTGAACATAGCCATTAGTGAATAAGTCTTGTTCTTTAACTAGTCCCCACTAATTCTCTAGATAATTATGCATTTCTGACAAGATTTCTGTACAGTCATCAGGCTCTTCTGCAGTTAAGATCAAGAATTCTTGTATCATGTTAACACCTCTTCCAGTAGTAATAGCATCTGGAACATTGATATTAATATGACAAAACCCAGTTTTATCCCCTGGCTTAGCATACTTGGTGTAGTATGGATAGAAGATTAATTTCCAAGTGTGGTCAAATCTTATCAGTATGTATTATAGATAGTATGCAGGGTCCTGGCATATAAGTTGTTGACCAATACTGTGATACATTAGTCTCAACCATCTGTAATTATCACAACCTCCCATTATTCACTAATGATGATAGTACATGTTGTATTTGCTGTTGATCTGGGTGAGTACTGTGGTAGTGGTATCTTGTAACTTATTGTTCCACCAGCATATTAGCTGAGAAATGACAACAGATCCAGTTGTTTCCCATTTCTTCTGAAGATTGCTGGTGGTGAACTTGTTAACTCCAGTTATTTACATATATCAGTTAAAGTCAAAGATCTTCATCTTTGCAATCAGAGAGATAATTGGCTGATGTTTGAATTTGTAAATGCCTAAAGCATCTTCAGCTCTAGCTGATTTATTTGTCAAATGGAACCAGAGATAGATGCTGTCATCAGTCTTGAGTGAGCCAATATTATGATGATTCCTATGAATGTAAGTTAAACAGTTGAGAAGCTTCTTTCTATTAAGTGTGCAAGTCTGTAAATCAAGTTTTGAAGCCATTAGTTTAGCATGGTCATAGTATAGATAGATGTCAGCTTTCTTATTACTAAAGGTCTTTCCTAACTGCTCCAGGATGTGAATAAGCTCCAACTCCAAATATATTTTAGTACTCTTTATCTTTTGGAGAAGCTGCTGTTTGAAACCACAGCAACAGCAAGTACCAGAGCATACTGTCATGACAGATTCTTCTTGTTCATGTTGGGGTATTTTCTAATCACTTTCAGGAGAAATAACAGACTCATCTTTATTGTCTAGGTCTTGAAGAATTTGATGTGCTGACATAACTGCAATTCTTTCACTGTGGTGCTTCAGAGCTTCTGATTGGCTGGGTGGATTGGCCAGCATGCTGGTGAATTCAAATAACAGCTGTGATTGGCCAGTTTCCAATCCATGTGATCTAATCAACATTGTACTATATATAGAGGCTCCCAATACATTGTAGCTATGCAATATTGACATCTCACTCATTGAAACATCTCTTGATGATCTTGGTGACTGTGATTCTTCTAGTAGATCTTGGGGGCTGCTTGCAGTGGGAGGGCTCCTAGTGATATCCTGAATTAAATGTTAGGAGCTAGATGACTGTGGAAGAGCCAACAGCTGTAGAAGACTATAGTTTCCAATAGTAAGTTCTTATCAGTATAGAGCATCTCTTGAAGAAAGTTTCCAAGCACAATTAACTTCTTTGTCAGCTGTAGTATAATTACCTGACAATATAGCTAAGCTTCAGCAATGTCCAGCTTCTGTAGTATCTAGTCTTCAGAGCACTGCACTGTTAATATTGTTGGTGAACTTATTCTAATTCTTGTAGACATTTAGAGTATGACAAAGCTTTTGTGCAGCTTACAGACTCTCTACTTTTAGCTATATAGCATCAATTCTGTCTATCCCCCATGTAGTGACAAGTCTATTCTTAATCTTTTGCATATTAATTCAATATTATTCAATATCCAGAATAATCTTTCAAGTATTATAGAAATCAGCTTCAAAATTAGCATGCATAACATGTTGTCAAGCTCTGGATCTTTCAACATATCAATAAAAATAAGTTACTAAGTCAGTGACCACATCAGTCACTCACATAAGTGCATTTATCAGCTCAACTTGTAAATCATATCAACAGTACAGAGCTTGGTTATCACTGTATTTCATAGCTGCTGTTAGATTATTGAAGAAATGGCTATTCAAGTTGACTCCACTATCTCTGGTAATAACCAGATCTTGGTTTTCAGTTGCTGATACTAAAGAAGGCAGATTGCTTCATCTAGCTATTTTTAAAGAATATCAGAGATCAAAAAATTTGTAAATGTCAGAATAACAGAATAGAAGAAAATGTTGAATCTGTAAAAAGAATCAAGCTTGAATATAAAAGAAAGTAAAAGCTTTAGCAAAGAAAAATTAATTTAAATATCTTCAGAAAAAGTGAATGCTAAGTAAATAATAAAGAAAGAGAAACTTTCTGAAAGAGCAAGCAAAAACTTCACTTTGCAGGCAAATAAAAGAAACTTCTCAAATAAGCAAGCAAAAAAACTTCACTTTTGCAAACAAAATACAACAAATTAAACATCTTGTGGAGGTATAACAACAGCAAAGCTTCAGTTATCTGATATAACAGTTAGAAATCATATTTGCTCTATTTCTTCTTGATCATTTTCATTTTCACTCTGATTCAAGAAGCTAACATTCAAGAAACTGCTAGAGAGCATGTTAGGTCAACTTCTGATAGCATATCTTTGAGAGATGTTCCCCATCTCTACATCAGAATCTGCTGGGCTATTATTGAATAACTCTATTCCAGATTTTATAAGATACTTCTTCAATCTGTTTCCTGCAATAGATTCTTTGAGTTCAGTACTATCTAACTCTTCAAGATGATAGGAATCTAGTTCTTGATTGGCAGACTTAACTCTATAGAGTTCTAGCTATCAAAAGCACAGAATATTATTTCTAGACATATTCTATTCTTCTTTGGTATTGTGAAGCAAGACAAGGTTTTCAGATAGAAGAGAGTTGGTCCAAATATTATGGGTATCATCAAAATATTTCTTATTTCTAGTATACATTCAGAGCTGATGATGAGCTGCTTTCAGAACATTTTCATCTTATCTTTTAATTTGCTATACTTACATCAGAAGCAGGTCTTCAGTTGTTCAAATCTTTTATCAGAGAATTATTTATCAAGTAGGAATCTTGAGTTCAATCAAAAGAACTGCCTCCTGGCTCATTAGCAATCTATAAGAGAAAACACCAGTACTAGCCTTAGTTATTATTCAGTCCACCATCAGAATTACAGAAAGATGTTTAATCTAATCTCTTTTAGTATCATTGGTAGCTTTAGCTAGCTCATCAGCCAAAGGCTTATGGCCAACTTCCACCATACCATTCACAGGAGGATTATAGGGCAAAATAACAATATATTTAATGTTGAATTTCTTCAGTAAGATCTCCACAACATTCTTATTTTCTGATTCTTCATTCATAATAAATTTGGCAGGCAGGCCCCATCAACAGATAATATTCTCATAAAGAAATTTGGCCACAGCTTCAGCTGTTGTCTTTTTCAAGACATTAGCTTCCACTTATTTAGTGAAGTCACATCTGGCAACAACCAAATAATTTTATTCTCAACAGAAAGGCATGTGCTTGATATCCATTCTAACTTTCTCTTAACAGATAGGGGCCTAGGTAGAATAAAGCTCTTTACTCAATCTTTATGAATCTCTTTATTAACATTGAAAACAGTACTTTACATAAGCAGACACATCTTTATATATTCCTGACCATTAGTATTGAGCTTGTAGAGCAGAGTATGTTCTCTCTCACTCTTTATGGTCAAATTTATCATGCATTATGTGTAAAATTTGTTCACACTGATCTTTGTTGTTCACAATATATCTTAGAGACACACCAGATCCTGCTTGCCTAAATAGCTGATTGGCCTCCACCACATATTTAATTACTTTTCTTCAGAATCGCATATACTCTTTTCCTTCCATGCCCAATGGTTTTGATAGAGTGGTTAGGTATTGTATAATTTTCTCCAATTCTTCTGAATATGTGGAGTCCAGTATTCTAAGATCTTCACTATCAAGAGCTCAGCCAGCTAAAACTCTTATAGAATTCATAAAGGCAAACAGATCTTCATCTTTTTCAGATTCAGGCTGTTCCCTAATATCTAGTTCTCAGCAAGATAGTTTGTCAGCAGCTGTGTGTTTTGTCCCAGGAACATGTTTAACAGTAAAGTTAAAGAGATATATTCAAGCTATTTAATTGGTAACCAAAGCTTCTGGAACATCTGTAGTAGTTTTATTAAGTTGGGTGACAAGAGTTTTTGCATCAATTTCCAAAGTAAAGAGCACTCCATATATATGGTGTCAGAATTTCTTAAAGATTTTTAAAACAGCTCTGCATTCTCATTTGCCAGTATTATATGTTTTCTCTAAATTATTCCATACTCCAGATTCATATTATGCAGAATGTCAAGCTTCTCATTGCTTCTAAATAATGCATTCTCCCCATTCTAATTTACTGGCATTAACAGCTACAGTGATAAGCAAAGAATCTTGTTCATAATTAATTGGAAGAACAATAGAGAATGAATATAACTTTTCTTTCAAAAGTATAAAGACATTATTTTGCTCTTCAGTTCATGTCTATATAACATTTCATTAAAGCAGATAATGTAAAGGTTCAGCTATCCAACTATAATGCTCTATAAGTATTCAGAAATATCCAGCTAGCTCTAGGAATTCTTGTAATTCTGTAACACTTATAGAAGTAGGCTAATTTGCAATTTTAGCCATCTTGGCTTTCTCAGGTTATCATCCATCATAGTCACAGACCTATCCAATGACATTGACTCCAGACATGCAGAATTGAGATTTGGCACCAGAGATTCTGGCTTCAGAGACTTTGACAAGCCATAGAACATAATTCAGATTCTGCAGATGGTCATAAACAAATCTTCTTATTTCTGAGAGGACTTCAGTTTCTGTAAGGATTTGCCGCGAAACCCTTACACAGACAAACAGCACCTGTGAAGGCCAGAGGCCTCAGCTCACAAGCTGCTGGGAGTTGCATGTGTCCTTGCGAGGCACTAAGTCACATGCTTGCGAGCACACATAAAAGACCATCACTGTGTGAACCCCTTGCTGGGAGCCAGTGGCAATCTTGTTTACAAGTTGTACATAGTTGCCAGAATACAGACCTTTTACCTTGTGTACTCTTTTTCCATGTATATTCCTCCTAGAGATTCATTGTCACGCTGATCCACACATACAATCCTCACAGTTTCATCTTTGACATACAATTCTTTTACCCCAAGATTATTCATAAAGGCTCAAGCAATCTCTGGAAAAACCTCACATATTATCTTTATTATCCTGCATTGGGCTTGAGCTGGTGAATTTGTTGCCCCTTGAACTAAAGTCATATGATGAAAGAGCCCAATAAGGATTGCAATGGCTGTTATATCTCTGCTTTCTTCAGCTAATGGAAAATTATCATATCCAGAGAATAAGTCACATAGGCTAGCCATAACAAGTCTGCCAAAGTCTTCAGTGTATTCATCAATATTAGAGGGAATAAAAGTGTTCTGAATAGTAACTTTGTTATATATATGTGCTGCATCAACTAAACAATATTTACCTTTCTGTTTCTTTGCAATCAGAAAATAGGAATTGGTATATGAATTATGGCAAGACTCCAATATTTTAGCTTTTAATCTGTCCTGAATGATTTTAATTAGCTTATTATGTAGAGCATGAGAAATTCAGTAAGTCTTAGTCTGCCAAGTCTCATGGAGCTCTGTTCAAATAATCTGAGAAGACAAGTATTCAGAATAAACACCATATAGATCTTTAAATGATTAAGCCAATGCTTCTTCATATTTATAAAGAACTGATATGAAAAATTCCTTCTTCTAATTTGTCAGTTTGAATCCAATTTTGAGCTTCTCAATTCTCTTATTTGTTAGCCATTCTTCAACAGGAAAGGGCACAATTCTAGATCTAATATAGTCATTAAATTCACAATTAAACACAATGCATTTCTTCTCAGAGTAATACTTATCCAAACAAACATCCACCCAATTATCTAGATCTTCCAGCTTGCTTCCATCAGATTTTCCAGGTGCTAATAGTCTTATCTTATCAGCTTTCCACTTATAAGCAGTGCACACTCTCTAGACCTCTGAAGAAGGCAGTCTGATGTCCCATTCACTATTGAAAATGTCTGTCTGATGCAATTTCTTCATGACAAAATCATGATTTTTGTTCAGAGATGTGTAAATTGATCAAGCACTTCATAAGATATGTTTTCAAATTAAGCTGGAATTAATATCACATGTGTAATATTTGCAGTGAGCCATGACACTGTCTGGATTAGGAAGCAGAGATCAGAAGATTCAAACTTCCAATGCAAAATTATTCTTGTCTTCTGATTAATTCATTTGATTCACCAGTGTGCTGGTTAATTCAATTAGACTTAGTGTGCTTTTGAATTCACCAACACCAGAATTATGTCTCTTCTCATCATCATAAGCACCAATACCAGCAATACTGCCATCAATCTCCTGATCTTCAATCTTTTCATTATTAATTCTTATACTTATCATCTTCATCACATCTTCTTCATTCTTCTCAGGCCTTGTATCCATGGGCACCTGCCTAATTAAATGCCCATTGAATTATTTAAATGATCACTGTTCAATTTATCAGTCATATATCTCATATTGCTCAAGTTTGGCTTAAAGTCTTCAAAAACTAGGCAACATATTTATTTCTCATTATAAATTTCACAGTTTACTCTGCCATCTTCTGAGATGTTGCATCCTTAACAGGCAGCAAATTGCCAAGATTTTCCAAGAATAATTTACTGATCCTCTTCCTCAAATATAAGGAAAGAGGTATGTGTAACAATATCTTCAATTTGAACAGGCACCTCATCACAAAACATATAAAAAAAAGCAACTTCTCCCATTTAAACAACCATGGTTACTTGTGGCTTATTTTCCATTAGCAGATTCAATATTTCAGTATACTTTCAAGACAACAAATTGATTTCTGAACCAGTATCAATCAACACTATTAATTCTTGTTGGTTTATAGTGACTGGCACATATAACAAACACATTCCATATGCTGTTTTGGATTTTGGCATCATAAGCTTTGAAGTAAGTTAACCAGAATTGATCTTTAGCTCAGGCTGAACTGGTTCAGAGACTCCAACCCTTGCATGGCTTTTGCTAGTACTGTTATTCCAGCCTGATTCAAAAAACACTCAATAAAGCTTTAGTGATACATCTATAAGCTTCTTGACTGATAATTCAACTTTTCCATTGAGAATTCAACTCATTAATTCATTGGTATCCATTGAATTACAGATCTGAGAGGATAAGTAATCTGTTGCAAAATATCTTAGTCTTTGTTTCTCTACAGACTTACTCTGAATTTCAGGCTTCTTCTGATTAATCAGTTCAACATCTTTTATGATATCATCATCAACACTAGTCTGATTATCTCAGTAAGTAATAAATTGTTCAGTACACTGAGTATGGGACATTGCAATCTTAGCTTTTTGATTATTCTTAGCTTTTCCAACTGTTTTAATATTGACTGATGTTCTTTCTTCCAATGGTTCATATTTCTTATTCAAATCAGATTCTCCATCAGATATTAGGTATGCAAGCTGTCCTGTTTGGACCTTCACACTGGTTGAATTTGCAGGAGATATCTCTTCTTACTGATTGACCTTCTTTTTAGGGCTTGTTAACTTCAGAATTACTCATTCATTCTCTTTTATAGATCATACAATATACATGTTTGGGATTCCAGATTTAGGAGTGACAGCTCAATAGTTTTGACTCTTAGAGTCTATGTGTAAGTTCCCTTTATTATCAATATGGCAGTATCCATTACTCATATTAGATTGGTATTCATAACACTGAGATTGATAATGTCCAGGTTTTCCACAGTAGAAGTATGAGAAATGTGTCAAAATTTCTTCAGTTTGAGCTTCTTCTCATTCACAAGCACTACTATAGCCTGTCATAGAAGAGTCATTTCAAGCCAAATAGAGGTTAACTGGCAGTTGAGTATTCTCTTGTACAGTTGTAGGATTAACAGTCACATTTGTTGGATAATTTAGTATAGATTTTGGAGGTTCTTCTCTCTGCAGTATATAATACTGATTGAGTTTCTCTTGTATCTGATTTGATTGTACTCTCATGACCAATGCCAAATTTGTGAACTTATTAGTCATCTTTTCAATAGCAGCTTCAATATTGGTGCTGTCAGAGCCCTTGGCTTTGACTTTCAATTCAGATTCTTTAGTCTTTGCAAAACTAGCTGTTTTCTTTAGAGCTTCAACTGTAGGGGGCTTGTTAGCTAATTGATATCACTCACTAAGCTTCTCTATTTTCTTTTGTTTTATTTCATCTTCTTTAAAGATCTTCTTATTTCCTTTATACTGGTTGATCAAATCCATGGTCACCCAAACAATCTTTCTAAAATTAATAGATGACATATCATCTGAAAGATTGAGCTTGGCCTTGTCAATAATCTTATTTCAGAGCTTCTCAGATAGCTCCTGAAGAAACCAAGACATCTTAGTGAATTTATCAAGTCTTCCATTTACTTGAACTGTACTGGCAATAGTAGTGTATTCTCAAATATAGATATGAATGTTGCCATTCCAAGCATGTGGTTTCTTTGTAATTGCCTGGAGGTAATCCCAATAGTAAATCTTGTAAGTAATGTCTTGATCACAAAATTCATGAATAATCTCTTTGAAGAATACTTCCCAATTATCTTCTTTGTAGTCTTTTAAGGTCTTCATCCATTCTCCAATCCATGTAACACAGTACCTAGCCAACCATTCAATAATATTTTTAGAGTCAATTACCCCATGATTCTTGCATATCTGATAAAACCTTTCAATAAACAGGATAGCATCTCTGCTGTCAAACCAAGATGTATTTGCTGTGCTAGGGAAAGACATAGGAATGTGGGAATGAACCACAATTCTCTTGTCCTCATCCTGTGATATAGTTACATATGATTCTGTAGTACCTTCAGCCATAGTTGATTCTGATTCCAATTTCTTGATTTCTTGATCTTTGATCATATCACACAGTATATTCTGTTTATTAGTCAATATCTTCCAAAAACCTGTTTATTGAGCAAGCTCTAGATAAGAGACATTCAAATCTAAGCTCCCTAATCTTATTTCTAAATAAAAAACCTGATTAGTACTGTGTTCCTAGTCTATAAGATCTTATCTTGAAATAGTGTATTGCTTTATATGTCTCAGAATTTGTTTTTCTCTTTCTTGATAGTCACCAAATCACTGCATTATTATCTTCAGGTCTCAGCTTGGTCATCAAATGGAACAGAGTACAATGGGATGCCTCATTAAAGTAGACAAGTTGGTTGATATGATGAGAGCTCAAGAAAGGTGAAAAATCACCACATAGTAAGGGTATGGTTGAGTAGTAAGTGTAGAGATAGACATGTCCTAACAGACATCTAAGCTTGCAAGAAGTAATAGTACTAAAGAGCCCTGTACTAACACAGGCAGCTCTAATAAGAAACAGTAGCAAGTTTTATGAACAAGAAATCTTCATATTTGCTAACTAATAACCAAACTGGTAGTAAGGAACAAGTGTGCAGAAAAGAGCAATGGTGCATGAAGATAATAGGCAAGAAGCAGGGGCTACAGGTGGTTTATATAGCTCAAGAATAGTAGCTTGGGGTGGTTTGTGTCTCAGGCTGGAACAATCTTTGTCCTAATGAGGTCCCAGAATCTCCACTACACTATCCTGATATTGACTGATGTTCTTTCTTCCAATGGTTTATATTTCTTATCTGAATCAGATTCTCTATCAGATATTAGATATGCAAGTCATTCTGCTTGGACCTTCACACTAGTTGAATTTGCAGAAAATGTCTCTTCTTGCTGATTGGTCTTCTTTTTAGAGCTTGTTGACTCCAGAATTGCCTATTCATTCTCTTCCATAGACTATACAATATACATGTTCAGGATTCCAGATTTAAAAGTGACAACTCAATAGTTTTGACTCTTAGAGCCCATGTGTAAGTTTTCTTTGTCATTAATATGGCAGTATCCATTACTCATATTGGATTGGTATTCATAACACTGAGATTGATGATGTCCAGGTTTTTCACAGTAGAAGCATGAGAAATATATTGAAATTCCTTCAGTTTGAGCTCCTTCTCATCCACAAGCACCACTATAGTCTGTTATAGAAGAGCCATTTCAAGTCAAATAGAGATTGACTGGTGGTCAAGTATTCTCTTATACAGTTGTAGAATTAACAGTCACATTAGTTGGATAATTTGATATAGGTTTTGAAGGTCCTTCTCTCTGCAGCATATAATACTGATCATAATTCTCTTGTATCTGATTTGATTGTACTTTCATGGCCAATGCCAAATTTGTGAACTCATTAATTAACTTTTCAATAGCAGCTTCAATATTGGTGCTGTCAGAGTTCTTGACTTTGAATTTCAATTCAGATTCTTTAGTCTTTGCAAAACTAGCTGTTTTCTTTGGAGCTTCAATTGTAGGGAGCTTGTTAGTTAATTAATATTGCTCATCAAGCTTCTTTATTTTCTTTTGTTTCATTTCATCTTCTTTAAAGATCTTCTTATTCCCTTCATATTGGTTGATCAAATCCATGATCATCTAAACAACCTTTCTAAAATCAATAGGCAATATATTGTCTGAAAGATTGAGCTTGATCTTGTCAATAATCTTATTCCAGAGCTTCTCAGGTAGTCTCTGAAGAAATCAAGACATCTTAGTGAATTTATCAAGTCTTCCATTTGCTTGAACTGTACTGGTGATAGTAGTGTATTCTCAAATATAGATATGAATGTTGCTATCCCAAGCACATGGTTTCTTTGTAATTGTCCAGAGATAATTCTGATGGTGAATCTTGTAAGTAATGTGTTGATCACAAAATTCATAAATAATCTCTTTGAAGAATACTTCCCAATTATCTTTTTTGTAGTCTTTCAAGATCTTCATTCATTCTTCAATTTATGTAACACAGTACCTAGCCAATCATTCAATAATGTTTTTAAGATCAATTATCTCATGATTCTTGCACATCTGATAAAACCTGTCAATAAACAGGGTAGTATCTCTACTGTCAAACCAAGATGCATTTGCCATGCCAGAGAAAGATATACAAATGTAGGAATGAACCACAATTCTCTTGTTCTCACTCTGTAACATAGTTGCATATGATTCTGTAGTATCTTCAGCTATAGTTGATTCTGATTTCAATTTCTTGATTTCTTGATCTTGATCATGTTACACAGTATGTTCTGTCTATTAGTCAATATCTTCTAAAAACCTGTTTATTGGGCAAGCTCTAGATAAGAGGCATTCAAATCTAAGCTCTCTAATCTTATTTCTAAATAAAAAACCTGATTAGTACTGTGTTCCTAGTTCATAAGATCTTATCTTGAAATAGTGTATTGCTTTATGTGTCTCAGAATTTGTTTTTCTCTTTCTTAGCAGTCAATAAATTACTGTATTATCATCTTCAAGTCTTAGCTTGGTCACCAAATAAAGTGGGGTACAATGAGATATCTTATCAAGATAGACAAGTTGGTTGATATGGTGAGAGAACAAGAAAGGTGAAAAATCACAATATAGTAAGAGTATGATCAAGTAGTAAGTGTAGAGATAGGTATGTCCTAACAGACATCTAAGCTTATAAGAAGTAATGGTACTAAAGAGCCCTGTAATAACACAGGCAGCTCTAATAAGAAACAGTAGCACATTTCATAAACAAGAAATCTTCATATTCTCTAACTAATAATCAAACTGGTAGTAAGGAACAAGTGTGTAAAAAAGAGCAATGGTGCATGAAGATAATAAGCAAGATGCAGGGGCTACAGGTGGTTTATATAGCTCAAGAATAGTAGCTTTGGTGTGGTTTGTGCCTCAGACCAGAACAACCTTTGTCCTAATGAGGTACCAGAATCCCCACTACAATAACTACATAAATTTTATAATCAAATTTCTTTACTTGACAGATGAAGCTAGAGTTAACAAAAAGAACTATAGAGATAACTTTCTAAACAAGATTTCAGAAAAATTAATTGTGCTGTCTATTATATTCCGCATGAATCTATCTATCTTTCAGAAAATTCAGAAAATATACTTCTAGCTAACTTATTCATTAAGTAAAATTAGTAGCTGAAGAAAATAATAGCAACACACACATAAAGCAAGCATGACAAGATCTATCTATATAAAGCTTGTTAGCTTGAAATCTGGTAATCTGAAGTTTACTGTTCTCTTATTCCATGCCACTATCTCTAAGCCAACAGATTTTTTTATAAAAAATAATTAAATTAAGAATGCAGTATACTATAAATACAAAAGAAAAGAACATCTCTCAAGAAACTGTATCTGAAGATCAAGTATACAAATAATTATACAAGAGATTAGCTTCAAATTCAAAATCAAGTCAGGAAAAGAAAAAGTCTGAGAGAAGTCTTTATCTCAAACTTAAAGATCTTTCTAGACAACTTAAACTTAAGCAGATTAATAGACAGAAGATTTTTTATTATATTTCATAAAGTAGTCTTTAATAGATATGCTATAACTATAAAATCTCTAGTCAACTCCAGAGCAAAGAGATATATATTTATTGATTAAAGTCTTATATTAAATCTCTGCACCAAATATAGATTGCATCTGAAGAGGCTTTCAGATAAGTATCAGATAAAGAACTTTAAAGAGAAGAAAAAAAGATCTATCACACATCTTATTCAGCTATATCTCTGAATTAATGGAAGAAGATTTCTGAATATTCCCATGCTGCTAGCAGATCTCAGAAGCTATTTAATGATTCTTGAAAGAGTCTGACTTGTGAAGTAAAGAATCTGACTTGATATAAGAAAACAGTAACTTGTCTGATCTGAACAGTAAAAAGTAAGCAATAAAGTAATTAAGAAGCTTTAAATTCCAGTATAGCAAGCAGACACAAGTTATCACAATCTGTTGATAGAGATCAAGAACATAAAGTTAAAAACAGCACTAAATTCAAAAGAATTAGCCAGTACACTGATGAATCAAACTGATTAATTAGAAGTCAGCAAGAGCCATACAGCTCCAGCTTCAAGCTATAGAGCTGACCTCTAGCAGATACAAATATCTCCAGTAGTAGATATAGTATTTATCAGCACAGCTTCTTTTTACAAAATAGTAAAGCAGCAGAAAGCAGTCATCTATATTATTAGTCTCTGTAAAATCAATAGTCTTCTCAAGAAGAAAAAGAAGAAGACTATTGTCAGAGCAGAAGAAGATAATGAGAGACTAATTAATAAGAACTTACTAGAATACTATAGAGAGTTCTAGAATATATTCTTTAAGATAGTATCAGACCAGCTGTTCTTTTTCAGACTTACTATTGACTACAAAATCAATCTGGTCAAAGAATCTAACTCTAACAGAGACATTAGCCATACACCACTTTACAAAATAAGCATGAAGAAGCTAGAGATAATTAAAAAGTATCTTGAAGCTAATCTGAATAAAGATTTTTTCTCTTCTACAGTAATATTATTCATCTCTTTAATTCTAATTGCACACACTGGCAGAAAGATAAGATTCTGCATAAATTATAGGAAGCTGAACACTATCTCAAAAAAAGACTGACACTCTCTTCTCTTGATTAACAAGATTATGAATCTTCCAAATAGAGTGAGATTCTTTACAAAGCTGGATATCCAGCAGAGCTTTTATTGAATTTTAGTGAATTTTGTCTCTCAAGATCTAACTAGTTTTCATACTTAATATAGAACTTACAAGTACAATATTGTTCTATTTGAGCTAAGTAATAGACTCTCTATCTTTCAGAGATTTATTAACACCATCTTTTTTAACTTTCTAGATAAATTCCTGGTTATTTATATAGATGATCTGCTGATCTTTAGCAGAACTCTCAAAAAGCATAAAGAGCATGTGCATCAGATGCTAGCTTGACTATGAAAAACATGTCTTCAAGCAAGCATTGTAAAATGCAAATTTCATGTTCAGAAGACAAGATTCTTAAGATTTATTATTAGCATCAATAGTGTGGAGATTAATTCAGAGAAAATCATTATCATCAGCAACTGAAAGATTTTCACCACAGTTTAAGAGATTCAATTCTTTTTAAACTTTTGCAATTTCTACCACAGATTTGTACAGTTATACAGTTTGATTTCTAAGCTGCTGTACTGGCTGATCTGAAAGAATCAACTATTTAAATAGATAAAACAATGCAGACAAGCCTTTAACTAGTTAAAGAAAGCACTAACTGAGGCTTCAGTTCTTTGATATTATAATTCAACCCTGAAAATAAAAGTGGAGACAGATACATCTGATAGTATAATTAGTAAAGTTCTCTTCCAGAAGTTTGAGAATAATCAGTAATATCTAGTAATCTTCTATTCAGCATCAATAAGTGAAGCAGAGCAAAATTACAAGATTCATGACAAAGAGATATTAGTAATAGTACATGCTCTAGCAGAATGGCATGTTAATACTGAACTGAAAGAATTACAACAGGAGAAGAGATTTAAGATCTTCACTAATTACAAAGTATTAAAGTACTTTATAATCAAGAAGAAGCTGAATATTCAACAGGCTTGTTGAATCAAATTTCTATTCTGATTCTACTTTGTTATTTAATATCAGTCTGAGAGACAGAACACTCTTACTGATATATTAAGCCGCTCTG
Source organism: Coccidioides immitis RS (assembly GCF_000149335.2). NCBI lineage: Eukaryota > Fungi > Ascomycota > Eurotiomycetes > Onygenales > Onygenaceae > Coccidioides > Coccidioides immitis. The sequence continues at coordinate 1,814,069 of NW_004504308.1, read as the reverse complement.
AAATCCAGAAACATTTAAAAGATCTTTCTCTGCAACTGCTACTGAAGCCAGAATATATTAACTTTAGAATTCAAGAGAAACAGCCAAAGAAAGTTAACATGGCCACTCTGAAGAGAGAAGATATAGTGCTAATAAACCAGATTCTGACTGCAAATCACATCATCAAGTCATTCAAGAAATGGCAGAGCCAGATAAAGAAGAACAGTAAATAAAGTATGAAAAATAAGCTGTTGTACTTTAAAAGCTATCTTGTTATTTCAACAAAGAAGAATTCCAGCATGAGAATCTGTTTGCTTAAGAAGATTTATGATCAGCTCTTTGTAATACATTCAGAAAAGAAGAGAACTATAGAGCTAGTTAGCAGAAGATTCTATTAGCCTAATTACTAAAGAGATATAGAGCAGTTTGTAAGCAACTATCTGATCTGCAGAAGAAACAAAATACTCTGAGATAAAGCTTCAGAACTGTTGAAGCTACTACCAGTTTCTGAAAGACTCTGGCAGCATATCTTCATAAATTTTATAAAAACTTCTATAAGTAAACAGAGCCATAATGTTATTTTAATTATTATTTGCTGGCTGAGCAAGAAACCAATATTATTGTCAACAATCTGTCAAGTGAATGCTATAAAACTGGCCAAGCTATTTCTGGAAGAATACTACTGATATTATAGAGCATCTGATATCATTATCTCAGATTAGAGATCTTAGTTTGTTTTGAAATTCTGGAGAAAGATTATAAAGATTCTGTTATGAATATAGATCTAGGCCAACCAAGCATCAGACAATGTCAGGTGTTCAGGGGTATTCACATGACCCCAACTCTGAATATATAAGGATCACACAATTTGCAGAGATTGTGGGAACCCCAGTGTTCAGTCTCTGAGTGAGAGAATCTCTATATTCTATGCACAACTTCTTTTCATCAGTTGCAGGTATTGTATCTACTTAGCTCTTTTGTATCTCTAATTCTGGAAAAACCTATATGATCTATAACTGGTTCTCCTAATATTCTGAACACTTCAATATATAATTGCCTAAGTTAGTATGATGCCACCAAGATCTACAAGACAAACTATAACAATACTTCATATTGCAGACCCAACAGAGATAGACATTAATATGAAGAAGATGAACATTAATGAAGATACTGGTAGCAGTGAAGCCATCACCAGTAAGATATCAGCAAATAATATAGATAATAGAAATACACCCCTCAATATATTGAACAAAATCTGAAGAGAGAAGATCTTTGAAGAAAAAAAACATGTCTGCAAAAGAATCTAGCAGACATATATGAACAAAATAAGATACACAGACTGCAGAAGCAGATAGAATACAAGCAGAGAATAGTAAATAATAATTTTTCTTTAGAGTTTCTCTTACACATACAACCAATAGAGAAGTCAGATAATTTTGATGATGTGAAGTCTTTAAAAGCATCTTACTACCATAACAAATTACTTAGTGAGTGCAAATTGTAGCTAGCTTTAATAAGACAACAGTTTCATCTGAGAAAATTATTATAAAAGACATCAGATGCAGTCAGGATTGATTAAGTGTCTAGCTATTTTTGTGACAAATCTTAGATGCATTAGCAGATGTTGGAAATAGAGAGAGAATAACTACCCATATCATGAAATGAATTCAAGATGTGGTGTAAGAATAATATTAAATCTAAGATAACTTGTAGTTAAGGCACAATGCAGCATTATTATAATACTGTTCAACAAGAGAATCAATTCATACTCTCATTTTTCACATATATTGCTGAACTTAAACAGAATCTGAACAGTTTACTAGATAAATTCTTTTGTATATTCTTTCTACAGATAAAGCTCAGATCAATAATCTGGACTGAACTGGATACTGCAACACCAACTAAAAATAGTTGTGGAATTACAAGAACAAGCAATACTTATTGAGTTCATTCTAGAAAAGAAGAAGCAAAGTCAGTAGAACAAGAACCAAAATAAGAAGAAATAGAAAATCTCAATCTTTCAAGAGAAAGATGTGTTCCAACAAGATAATGAAAGAGATTATTCATAAACAAAGAAAACACTAGTGAAACTACTTCCAAAAATATTAGAAGAGAAACACAAATAATAAATGAATAAAGAGCTCTGTCTAAGATGTGGTTAATTAGACTATAGAGTGAAGTTCTGTATAAATAGCTCTAACAAGTTTCAATAAACAGACAAAAAGAATGAGAATTGGGTGCAAACTAGAATCACAAAACTCATGCAAGACTCAGGTCAAACATTAGAAAGACAGAGTGTTAATCTAATAGAGAAGGCAAGTAGGCACAGTATGTGTTTGTTGGCCACACTGACTACACTGTCAGATAATCTTATAAAGCAAGCTGTACTGTTGGACTCAGATACTACAATAGACAGTATCTTCTATAAACTGGTATCCCAATTGAACTGAGATCAACCAGAGATACTCATAAAAGTTATTGAGATGTTGAATGAAGCTGAGGCTGATTGATATAGTATTTACAAGGCCCAACTCACTATAATAGACTTCATGAGAATCACAAAGATAGTAAAATATATGTTCACAGTGATTGATATGATTGATGTGAATATAGTTCTAGACATGCTGTGGTTAGAAGATTTCAACCTGAATATAGACTGAAAGAACAAGATGTGATATTACTGATTCTCAGAGAAAACAGAGAAACTTCTGAATGCAGGTAGATTTCTCTAAGCAGTATATATCATGAATAAACTCTTTTATATTAGTTTTGCATCAGATGACAACCAAGTTCTGACAGAAGTGCCTGAGTGATTGAGAGACTATAAAAATATTTTCTCAGAAGACAAAGTGATGAAGTTACTGAAATTAATAAAGATCAGTTATCTGATTATTCTTAAAGATAGCTGTGAGCTTCTGTACATGCTAATCTATAAACTATTACTCAAGCAGATGGAGATTCTATAAGAGTACATCAAGAACAAGTTATGCAAGAGTTAAATATGTCTGTTACAAAGTCTGACAGAGACTCCAGTATTGTTTGCACTCAAGACTGATGAAGAACTCAGACTCTGTATTAATTATTGTGATCTCAATATAATCATGATAAAGAACTGCTACCTCTTCCTGTTAATAGACAAGATATTAAGCTGGTTGATGGAAGCATGCTACTTTTCCAAGATAGACCTATGTGATGCCTACCACTGAATTAGAATCAAAAAAGAAGACAAATGGAAGACTATATTTTGTACAAAGTTTGGAAGTTTTGAGTATCTTGTCATGTCTTTTGAATTGTCAAATGCACCAGCAATCTTCCAGTTCTATATTAATAGAGCACTGGCAGGCTTGGTTGATGTATGCTGTGTAGTTTATCTAGATAATATTCTTATCTTCTTGATCTCAGAGGAGGAGCATGAGAAGCATGTTAGATTAGTTATGAAGTGTCTAAGAGAATACCAGTTATTTGCAAAGCTTGCTAAGTGTGCTTTCAAAAAATAATAATCTTGTATCTTGAATATATTATTGATACTGAGAGTATTAAGATGGACTCAAAGCAGATACAGATAATTATAAAGTGGCTCTTATCATAAAGTTTCCATAATATTCAGATATTTCTGGGTTTTGCAAACTTCTATTGAAGATTCATACAAAAGTACTTAGTTATTGTGATGCTGTTGACAGATCTCTTGAAAGACAGTAAAAATAAATAAAAGAAGAAATTATTTCTTCTGATATCTGCTGTCAGAAAAGTATTTTGCATGTTAAAAGCAGTCTTCTCTGAAGAATCTGTCATCCATCACTACAATCCAGAATGTAGAATATGTCTGAAAATGAATGCTTTGAAATATACTGCAGATATAATATTGCTACAGCTGTTTGATGATGAGTGACATCTAGTTATCTACTGGTCATTCAAGTTTGACCAGATCCAACAAGCCTATAGCATGCTGGATAAGAAGATATTGGTCATTGTCTGAGTGTTTGTTCATTAGTAACAGTACTTAGAAGAAATAAAGTACTCTGTAGAGATTATTATAAATCATGCAAATCTTTGTTCATTTATAAAGTTCATGAACAAGATGGCATAATAACAACATATAAGATAGATAGAGATTCTTGAGATGTATAACTTTGAGATTCTCTACTGCTCTGAAAAGCATAATCCAGCAGACATATTATTACAAAGACCAGATTATATCAAACTAGAAGAAGACATTAATCTGCTGATATATATACTCAAACAACATTACATGAATGATGTTCCAGAGTGAGATCTATTTAAAGAAACTTTCTTTAATAAAGAAGATATTCAAGTATGTGCTGCTTGTGCTGTCCAAAGCAGTGGGGTAGAGATGATGCAGAAGAGATCTGATGGCACCAAGATAGTTAAGTTAGTTCAGAAAGCACTAGCCAGAGATGCTGGGGAGGCTCAACAAAAAAATTGCAGAAGATTCTGGATTCCCTATATATGCATAAACATGATAACAAAAGATAAAAAGATCTATAATAAATTAACTGTAAGTGTATTAGATCTGCTGCTAGAAGCATAGAGAAACAATCTCTCTGTACAAGCAAGATTTGCTGAGGCAGAATCTTAGCAGTCAGAGTGAAAAATAGACAAATAAGATCTTTTAACAAAAAGTAGCAGAATCTACATTTCTAATAATCCAGCTCTAAGACAGGAACTACTACAAGTCTATCACAACAACTTATTTGCAGGTTACTTTAGTATGGTGAAGATATTTGTCTTGCTCCAGCAAAAATACAATTAGTAATTAATAAGACAAGATATTCAGATATACATATATAAATGCCAAACCTGTTAATAAGAGAAGACTCCAACACACAAATTATATGAATTGCTCACATTATTATCAACACTTAGTGATTTCTGGTGTTCAATATTCATGAACTTTATAACAGACCTCTCTTCAAGTGAAGAGAAGAGAAATTCATATAATACAGTTCTGATTGTTGTGGATTGATTTATAAAGCTTGCATGTTTTCTTGCATGTAGAAAGAAAATTAACACATTAAAGATAGCAAATCTTCTGTTTAGAAGAATATTTAAAGACTTTGAATTTTCAAATAATATTATTTCAGATCAGGGATTTGTTTTCACAAGTAAATACTGGTCAGAGTTATGTTTTCACATGAAAGTTAGATAAAAACTTAGCATAGCATTCCACCCACAAACAGACAGCCAAATAAAGACACTGAACAAGATTTTGGAGAGATATCTTTGTGCTTATTATAGCTATAGATAAGATGATTAGAAGAAGTAACTTGTATATACAGAATTTGCATACAACAGATTAAAATACTCTGCAATGCACATGTCTCTGTTCAAAGCAATATATAGCTTTGAATCTAGAGAACCAGACAAAATCCAGAAGTTGGTCAACAATGACAACAACATACAGATAATGTCTGACAGGAGACTGAGAATAATCTTCACATTAAGAGATAGTCTGATAGAATATTTGATGAAAGTAAAAGAGAACCAAGCACAATTCTATAATCAAAGATATCAAGATAAAGTGTATGCATCTGGTGATGAAATAATGTTGTTATCAAGAAATCTATAAATAATATATTCTTGCAAGAAGTTAGATGACAAGTACTACAGATCTTTCTCAGTAATAGAGGCCATAGAAAATAATATATATTGACTGAAGCTCTCTTCACAGATTCACAACATTTTCCATGTCTCATTACTGAAATCATACTGTATGAGAACAGATAAGACACCAATGTGTTCTTCTGTGGTACTAGTGAATAACTATCATGAGTGAGAAGTAGACAAAATCTTGAATGACAAAGTATACTATTGTAAGAAATGTTATCTAGTGAAATAAAAGAGATTCTCTATTGAGAAATTAATATAAGAATCTGAGAAAAACCTTGAAAATGCACAAGAAGTTCTTAAGAATTATCTACAAAAGAAGTAAAGTCACTCTAAGACAAACAAATCTACATACAAAAAGAAGACTAGATATGCTAAAGACTATCACATGTAATGAAACTATACAACTAGTAATGAGAAGAGGTACTACAAGAACATCTGAAACACAGCCATAACAGAGATGAACCAGTCAAAGATGGATGTGATTCTGGAGTTGCCAGAACTGATAGTACAACAACAGACAGTATTGTAATAGAAGTAGGCTTAACAGATGAAGAACCACAAAAAGAACAAATTACATCTATAATACTCTGAAAACCAGAGAAGACAATGTTGGCCAGATAGTTAATGAAAGATGTAAGATTAATCTAGACAGAGATTAGTCTGATAACAAGAGAAAATAGTGAAGAAAATCTACAAGACTGCTTTCTGTAACACTTCAAAAAGCTTTGGCTTTATTCATTAAACAAGTGGTGAAATAATTAAGCAAAACTCAGATATTTCTGATTTCATTTTCTATCTGAGACAGAATAGTATAAACTGAAGTTATTAAATAAAGAAGCTTAAACAGATTATCTTTAATAGATTCTGTTTTGTACACAAGATTCATGATTTTGGTCTCATAATGTGATGCAGAACAACAGTGTTTTATAGAAGATTCTTCAAGATAAGAAGTAGTTTGATGGCAACAGTATTTGGCAGCTCCAGAGTCAAGCTCACAAAACTCTCACATAAGTACACTCATGCACTTTACATTGTATGGATGATGTGAATCAGCTATGTCAAAACTATAGTATTTTTCTTAAAGTTGCAAGAGCCAATAAACTAGTTTGATGGTGGATTCTGGAACCCACAATTATATCAGAACAACAAGAAGAATAAACAAAGATATACTTATATTATAACAGATACAGATTTGATATTCTAAATAATAAGAACAAGATTTCTTCTTGATACTCTATAGACAAGACTTACTTTCATCCAGACAGTCTGTAAATATTAAGTAAATGCAGACAAAGTACAGAAGAGTGTCTTCTTTGTTATATGCAACAGAGTCTTTTAACAATAATATTGTGATAAGTTACAAAATAAATAAGAAACAACATCTGAGCTTAAACAAAGCAGAAGAAAAAGAAGAAAGAAAAGAGCCAGAAACTTTTTATTTATACTCATACTACAATACATTAAAGTTGCTAGTCTTATGACTTGTTAATAAACAATATGACAACAGACAACAGATAATATAGTAATCAGACAAGCAAACAAACAAAGAAATGAGTACATGACAAAATACTGGATGTTTGTAATAAAATAATTACCATTCTACAACAAAGAATGTCTACTGCAACTGGTGGTGATACACATGCAGAATATCTATATAGATAAGCAGTAGTAATGCAGAAGCTTGCATATTCAAGAATCTATAATGCTCCACCAATGATAGAGAAGCTATAATGATGTATGAAAAACCACTTTAGTGGCTTTATGCCTCAGAGTTCAAGACCTCTGGGGAGAGAGATAGTGTTATAAATGTAGACCTAGACCAACCAAGCATTGAATGATGTTGGGTGTTCAGGGGTATTCATGTGACCCCAACTCTGAATGTATAAGAATCACACAATTTGCAGGAATTATAGGAACTCCAGTGTTCAGTCTCTGAGTGAGAGAACCTCTATATTCTACACACAACTCCCTTTCATCAGTTGCAGGCATTGTACCTACTTAGCTCTTTCATATCTCTAATTCTGGGAAAACCTACATGACCTACAACTGGTTCCCCTAACAGATTCTGAATATTAAGCTGAAGCTCTCCATAGCTCACCATACTCAAACAGATAAACAGACTAAGATTACAAACCAGCATCTTATCACATGTCTAAAGCTGTATATTAATTACTACCAGAATAATTGGAATGATCTTTTACTGATGATAGACCACACAGTAGCTACAGTTAGCATCAGTACTAGAATCTTATTATTTCAGATAATAAATAAATACAAATCAAGAATCTTTTTTGATTAAGAGAAGCAATCACTGGAGAATGCTTCATTATTTCAAAACAGAAGAATTAGTCAGAAAAAGACTTAGAAATAAATAAGATCTTTACAAAAGATGTGAAATAAGACTCAGTAAGATATAAAGAAGGCACAGAGAGTTATAATGATTTAAGCAAATAAGTACCACTGCAAATCTGATTTCAGTATTAGAGATAAGATATTCTTGTTATTAAAGAACTATAGTATTGACTAATCAAGCAGAAAGCTGGCAAAGCAGAACAAAGACTCTTTTAAAATATTGAATAAGATTGATAATAGCTACCAGCTCTAGCTATCAAGCTTTATAAAGATCTACTCTGTGTTCTCTCTGAATAAGCTAAGAAAAGCTGCAGATGACTCTTTTTCTGACTAGAGTACAGATTCTTCTGACCCTGTTATAATTCATGATAAGAATGAATGAGAAGTGAATGAAATTCTGGCAAGCTAGATCTATAAAAGAAAGCTTCAATACTGAATCAAATAACTAGAATTCAATTCAGACTATACATGGTATTCTACACAGAATCTAAAGAGTTGTTCACACAAGATTTGTATCTTTCATATGATAAATTCTACAAAGCCAGAATCACTGAAACAGTTAGAGTAATAACAGAGAGCATGAGAGGTTGGGGAATATCTTTCAGATGAGGCAGCTGATAATCTGCCAGCATGAGCATGCCTAGGCTGGTATTTGGGACCAGAATAGGATCCTATTTCCCATTAAAGCTAGTTCTGGTCCTGAATTTAGAACCAGCCAGGATCCTAAATATGAAATCTTAGTCCCATGTCCCATCCTACTCAAGAGCTTGAGATTTCATTCCTATTTCTATTCTATAAATTATTTCCTGGTCCCATTCTCAAATAGAAAATTATGTCTTACATCTCATTCCAGTAAAGAAGATAAACTTCTACTTTCTGTTCTGGCCAGATTCATATTAGAACCAGAATAGAATCAGGTTTTTCAGTTCAATTATGTTAAATTTATAGAGAAGAGTCAAACTAATTAAATTTTGTATAGACTGTTACCAAATTTCATTACTTTTTTGATGAAGATGAAACTTTTAGAAAAATCAATTTGATTGTTAAAACTCAAAAGAAATAAAGTATTAACACTAATTAATAATTAAAATCAGCAAATAATCAGAAACTGTTTAAATAGTAAGTTTATCATTATTATTATTATTCTCTTTCTTCTTTTCTTTCTTCTTCTTTTTTTCTTACTTCTTCTTCTTCTTCTTCTTCTTCTTCTTCTTCTTCTGCTACTTCTCCAGAACTGGCTTTATGAACCAGACAGGAGCTCTAATACCCATCATTTAATAGGTGGAGATTCTGACAGCACCAGAAAAAGATAGAGAGACAGTAGTGAGCAGTAACAGTGGTGGTGAAGTAGCAGTAGCAGTAGTTAGCCAAGTGAAAGCAGCATACAGATGACAGATAATAGCAGCAGAGACAAAGCAATCAAATGTATTAATCAGATCAAAATAGTTTAATCTAATCTTGATACTAATATCAAGCACAAGCTTTATATTATAAGCATTGATTATAACATACTTACAGTATACTATTTTTATAACAGAGTTTATATTACTCAGTATAATTATTAATACTATTGTCAATAATAACTTATACTTAATGTAAGGATTTGCCATGAACCTCTTACACAGACAAACAGCACCTATGAGGGCCAGAGAGCTTGGCTTGCAAGCTGCTAGAAGTTGCATGCATTCTTATGAGGCACTAAATCATATGCTTGGAAGCACATATAAAAGACTGTCACTGCACAAATCTCTTGCTGAAAGCCAGTGGCAATCTTGTTTACAAGTTGTACATAGTTGCCAGAATACAGATCTTTTACCTTGTGTACTCTTTTTTCATGTATATTCCTTCTAGAGATTCATTGTCATGCTGATCCACATGTATGATCCTCACACTTAAATAAAGTGTATAAGATTGCTTTAGCTATCTTCTGAAGTAACTTAATAACAGTATATTATCAGCAATATTTATATTCTTAATGACAAGATAAAGTAATTTTTCAAACTGATTACTGAAACAGAACTACCAGAAAGATTAGCTTAGTAGAGCTCTAAAAGTAATAGATTTTCTTGATAATATCTATTTTTACCAATTAGTATCAAGATCATTACCAAAAATTATTACTTTTTGACATACAAGTGCTGGTCTATTAATTTTGAATGAGAAAACAGAGATAGAGATTCTTCTAATTAAAGTTGATTAGATTAATATCTTTATTAGCTTTATATTAATTATTCTTCTTTAGAGCTCATTCTTTCAATGTGATCTTGTGCCACTTCTCTCTGACTGTGTGAAATGAACATGCACAGAGAAAACTAATATCTTATCAGTAAATAATATATATCAGAGCAGTATTCTGCAAGCACTTATCTCTTAATATAACTTATTGTGACAGCATAGTTTATTATATGAGAGGATATTAAAAAGTAGTAAATAAAAAGAAAAAGAGAGAAAAATCATCAATATTAGCTCTGAAGAGAAAGAAGAAGAAGAGAAAGAGAAAGAGAAGAAAAGAGAGACTAATCTAATATTATTATTCTGTAGCTAGTATAATAACAACACATTAAGCTTGCCTATAGTAACATGTCTGTAGAATATAAACAATGTGTATAGTAATTATTTTACAATACTTTATTAATACACTTTATAATCTCATTATTCTGTAACTAGTATAGCAATAATATATTAAGCTTGCCTATAGTAATGTGTCTGTAAAATGTAAATAATATGTATAGTAATCATTTTATATAAGTACTTAATTAATACACTCTATAATTTTATTATACAGTATCTCTAATTCAACTCATTATATATAATTATAAAAATAAAGCCAAAGTAATATTTAATAAGAGAGAAGACCTGTGCAGCGCAGAAGCACCACCAGATCTTAAAAAATTATTAAAAAAAATATATTCAAGACAGAAGAAATAGATCACAAGATATACTATAATATACTAAAGAGAATCTGAGTCAAATATAAGTAATATATACTCTTAGTAAGTTGCATTAAATTATATTAATATTTATTACAGACAGAATAGCAGTAAGGAGAATTACAAGATAATTAAAAATAAAGCTATTGAAGAGTTAATAATTAAGTAATTTGTTAAAAGCAAGTCAAAAAAGTATTATAAGCACCAGCTTATAATCTCTAAGCAAAAAAAGAGAAAGAAGAAGAAGAAGTATTATCAAGAAGAAACTACAGAGATCAAGAATAAAGCTTAACAGAAAAAGAAGATAGAATTTAAAAGTAACAAAATTTGATAATAATTCTAACAAATTTAAACTAAAACAAGTCAGATACAGTATTTTATTATTGCATGTAGAAAAATCTAATTCTGTCAAATAATAGTCAGACTTGAGATCAGAGTCATGGCTTATGATTATAATTATTTTGCTGCAGTTAGTATATTGAGAGAGAGGATTAAGAAAAAAATAAGAAAATTTCTGAGCTAATTACAAAGTCTGATTAAAGATAATAACAGCTTATCTACTTCAGAAAAGATAAAGAAAGATAATTTTAAGATTGTGATGTTCTCTGATAAGAATAATAAAAAGAACAATAAGATGGATGATAATTGAATTATTAATATCTAGAGAAGAAAGTTAGATTTTTAGTTCTTTTTTTATATTAATTTGAGAATGAGGTGCTATTAAATTAGCAAAATGTTTTATTTTCCTGAAGAAGAATATTCCATTTTGTAGATAATAATAATTTTTTGTAGTTTGATTACTGTATAGAGTAGAATGAATCTAACTAGCTGAAGATTATCAAATTTTGCTTGAACTATTATTGAATTTTATTACTTTTTTAACTAAGACAGAACTCTGAGAAAATTTAATTTAATTATAAAAAAAAAAAAACTTGATTAATGACTGAAGCCAGCAAACAAGCAAAATCTACAGAGATTTCTTCAGAATTAATCATAGTTTAACATGGTAAAAAATAATTTGTATTGTGAAAGAAGCTGCATTATAAGTTATTTGTTACTTGATGATTGACTACTGAAGCTGCTTAGTTAGTTAAGAATAAGAAGTATGATGATCTCAACTGAAAGATAAAGCAACATTATTCTGATTTTTGATCAAAATTTAATCAGATAGTAAAGCATTCTAAGAATACTTCAGAAATAATTTGCAAGCATTGTCAAATCTTTCTTAGTTATTCAAGCTTTTCTTGAAATAATACAAGTGGTCTAAAGAAGTATTTAATCAGCAAAAATTATATAAAAACTAATGACAGATAGAGTAACACTCTGATTAATATAATAATAGATTATAGATTTTAATTTTATAAATGTAACAAATTGTAGTAACAGTTCTGATATCTTAGCAACAGTTTTTAAAGCATTTTCAAACAGATTCAGATCTGTCTGTTTTCAAATGTAATCAAGATAATTTTCTTCAGCAGCTTGTGCAAACATTAATATTCTTGAATCTCTTATTTTATGTTATCAAGAATTCAGCATTCCACACATTAATAATTATGCTTGACTCTGCAATAGCATTACAGATACCCATACAAGAAATATTATATTAGATTATAAATAATATGTACAGTTAGCTATTTCAAAATCTTCTCTTTAACCATGACTCAACAATCAAGATATCTCTAACAGTAAATAATTAGACAAGTTCTAATAATCTTATCTTTATAGTAATTAATGATTATTATATTACAAAGAATTGGAAGTATTGTAAGCATTTACTCAGTTTTAAAAGTTTAGAGAGTGCATATACTAATAAGAATATAGCAGAGATTTTCCAATAATTGTTAGCAGCATGAAGACTTGAGAGCAATCTTCTTGCAATTACAAGTAACAATATATCAAATAATAGTATCATGCAAGTACTACATATTTTATATTAGTTAAGGCTAGAATTGTAGCAGTTGAACAAGACAACTGATTAGAATGCAGAGAATAAGACAATACTCTGTCTTGCTTAGACTGGTATTCAGAACCAGAATCGGATTCTATTTCCTATTGAAGCTGGTTCTGGTTCCAAATTTAGAACCAGCTGGAATTCCAAATATGAAATCTCAGTTCTATATCTTATTTCACCCAAGAGCTTGAGATTCTGTTCTTATTTCTATTCTACAAATTATTTCCTGGTCCCATTCTTAAATAGAAAATTATGTCCCACATTCTATTCTAGTAGAGAAGATAGACTCCCATTTCTCATTTCAGCCAGATCTATATTGAGACCAGAATAGAATCAGATTTTCTGGTCCCATTATATCAAATTTATAGAAAAGAGTTAAACTGATTAAATTTTATATAAACTATTACCAAATTTCACTACTTTTTTGATAAAGATAGAATTTTTAGAAAAATCAATTTAATTATCAAAACTTAAAAGAAACAAAGTATTGTAGTGGGGATTCTGGTACCTCATTAGGACAAAGGTTGTTCCAGTCCAAGGTGCAAACCACCCCAAGCTACTATTCTTGAGCTATATAAACCACCTGTAGCCTCTGCTTCTTGCTTATTACCTTCATGCACCATGGCTCTTTTCTATACACTAATTCCTTACTACCAGTTCAGTTATTAGTTAGCAAATATGAAGATTTCTTGTTCATGAAACTTGCTACTGTTTCTTATTAGAGCTGCCTGTGTTAGTACAGGGCTCTTTAGTACTATTACTTCTTGCAAGCTTAGGCATCTGTTAGAACATATCTATCTCTACACTTACTACTTGACCATACCCTTACTATATGGTGATTTTTCACCTTTCTTGAGCTCTCACCATATCAATCAACTTGCCTACTTTGACAAGGCATCTCATTGTACTCTGTTCCATTTGGTGACCAAGCTGAGACCTGAAGATAATAATGCAGTGATTTAGTAACTGCCAAGAAAGAGAAAAACAAATTCTGAGATACATGAAGCAATACACTATTTCAAGGTAAGATCTTATGGACTAGGAACACAGTACTAATCAGGTTTTTTATTTAGAAATAAGATTAGGGAGCTTAGATTTGAATGTCTCTTATCTAGAGCTTGCTCAATAAACAGGTTTTTGGAAGATATTGACTAATAAACAGAATATACTGTGTGATATGATCAAAGATCAAGAAATCAAGAAATTGGAATCAGAATCAACTATGGCTGAAGGTACTACAGAATCATATGTAACTATATCACAGGATGAGGACAAGAGAATTGTGGTTCATTCCCACATTCCTATGTCTTTCCCTAGCACAGCAAATACATCTTGGTTTGACAGCAGAGATGCTATCCTGTTTATTGAAAGGTTTTATCAGATATGCAAGAATCATGGGGTAATTGACTCTAAAAATATTATTGAATGATTGGCTAGGTACTGTGTTACATAAATTGGAGAATGGATGAAGACCTTGGAAGACTATAAAGAAGATAATTAGGAAGTATTCTCCAAAGAGATTATTTATAAATTTTGTGATCAAGATATTACTTACAAGATTTACTGTTGAGATTACCTCCAGGCAATTACAAAGAAACTGCATGCTTGAGATAGCAACATTCACATCTATATTCAAGAATACACTACTATTGCCAGTACAGTTCAAGCAAATGAAAGGCTTGATAAATTCATTAAGATGTCTTGATTTCTTCAGAAGCTACCTGAGAAGCTCTGAAATAAGATTATTGACAAGGCCAAGCTCAATCTTTCAGACAATATGTCACCTATTGATTTTAGGAAGGTTGTTCAGGTGACCATAGATTTGATTGACCAGTATGAAGGGAATAAGAAGATCTTTGAAGAAGATGAAATGAAACAAAAGAAAATAAAGAAGCTTGGCAAGTGATATTAATTAGCTAACAAGCTTTCTACAATTGAAGCTCCAAAGAAAACAGCTAGTTTTGTGAAGACTGAAGAATTCAAATCAAAATCCAAAGCCAAGAGCTCTGATAGTGCTAATATTGAAGCTGCTATTAAAAAGATGACTAATAAGTTCACAAATTTAGCATTGGCCATGAGAGTACAATCAAATGAGATACAAGAGAATTCTGATCAGTATTATATGCTGCAGAGAGAAGAATCTCCAAAATCTATACCAAATTATCCAATAAATGTGACTGTTAATTCTACAACTGTACAAGAGAATACTCAACTGCCAGTCAATCTTTATTTGACTTGAAATGGCTCTTCTATAACAGGCTATAGTGATGCTCATGGACAAGGAGAAGCTCAAACTGGAGGAATTTCAACATGTCTCTCATGCTTCTACTGTGGAAAACCTGGACATCATCAATCTCAGTGTTATGAATACCAATTCAATATGAGTAATAGATACTGCCATATTGATGACAAAGGAAACTTACACATGGGCTCTAAGAATCAAAACTATTGAGTTGTCACTTCTAAATCTGGAATCCCAAACATGTATATTGTACAGTCTATGGGAGAGAATGAATGGACAATCCCAGAGTTAACAAGCTCTAAAAAGAAGATCAATCAGCAAGAAGAGACATCTCCTGCAAATTCAATCAGTATAAAGATCCAAGCAGGACAGCTTGCATACCTAATATCTGATGGAGAATCTGATTCAGATAAGAAATATGAATCATTGAAAGAAAGAACATCAGTTAATGTTGGAACAGTTGAAGAAGCTAAGAACAATCAAAAAGCTAAGATTGCAACACCTCATACTCAGTATACTGGACAATTTATTACTTACTGGGATAATCAGACTAGTGTTAATGATAATGTCATGAAAGACATTGAACTGATTAATTAGAAGAAGTCTGAAATTCAGAGCAAGTCTGCAGAGAAATAAAGATTAAGATATTCTGCAACAGATTGCTTATTCTCTCAGATCTGTGATTCAACAGATGCTAATGAATTAATGAATCAAATTCTCAATAGAAAAGTTGAATTGTCAGTCAAGAAGCTTATAAATGTATTACTGAAACTTCATCAAGCATTCTTTGAATCAGACTGGAATAACAGTACTAGCAAAAGCCATACAAGAGTTGGAGTCTCTAAACCAGTTCAGTCTGAGCTAAAGATCAATTCCAGTCAACTTACTTCAAAGTCTATGGTGCCAAAATCCAAAACAGCATATGGAATATGTTCATTATATGCACCAGTCACTATAAACTAACAAGAATTAATGGCATTGATTGATACTGGTTCAGAAATCAATTTATTGTCTTGGAAGTATGCTGAAATGTTGAATCTGCCAATGGAAAATAAGCTGTGAGTGATCATGGTTGTTCAAACAGAAGAAGTTGCTTTTTTTTATGTGTTTTGTGATGAGGTACCTGTTCAAATTGGAGATATTGTTACACATACCTCTTTTCTTATATTTGAGAGAGAGGATCAGTAACTTATTCTTGAAAGATCTTGGTAATTTGCTGTCTGTTGAGGGTGCAATATCTCAGAAGATGGTGGAGTGAACTGTGAAATTTATAACAAGAAATGAATGTATTGTCTAGTTTTTGAAGACTTTAAGCCAAACTCAAGCAACATGAGATATGCAACTGATAAATCAAACAGTGATTATTTAAATAATTCAACAGACATTTAATCAGACAGGTGCCTGTGGATACAAGATCTGAGAAGAATGAAGAAGATGTGATGAAGATAATAAGTATAAGAATTAATAATGAGAAGGTTGAAGATCAGGAGATTGATGGCAGCATTGCTGGCATTGATGCTTACAGTGATGAGGAGAACCATAATTCCAGTATTGGTGAATTCAAAAGTATACTAAGTCTAATCAGATTGATCAGCACACTGGTGAATCAAATAGATTAATCAGAAGATAAGGATAATTTTGCATCAGGAGTTTGGATTTTCTGATCTCTGCTTCCCAATTCAGACAGTGTCACAGCTCACTGCAAACATTACACATGTGATATTAATTCCAGCTTAATTTGAAAATCTAACTCATGAAGTGCTTGATCAATTTACACATCTCTGAACAAAAATCATGATTTTGTCATGAAGAAATTGTGTCAGACAGACATTTTCAATAGTGGATGGGACATTGAGCTGTCTTCTTCAGAGGTCTGAAGAGTGTGCACTGCTTATAAGTGGAAAGCTGATAAGATAAGATCATTAGTACCTGGAAAATCTGATGGAAGCAAGCCAGAAGGCCTAGATAATTGAGTGGATGTTTGTTTAAATAAGTATTATTCTGAGGAGAAATATATTGTGTTTAATTGTGAATTTGTGTTATGAATATAGACCTAGACCAACCAAGCATCAGACCACATTGGATGTTCAGGGGTATTTACATGACCCCAACACTGAATGTATAAGAATCACACAATTCACATGAATCATGGGAACCCCAGCATTCAGTCTCCAAGTGAGAGAACTTCTATATTTTATGCATGACTCTCTCTCATCAGTTGCAGGCATCATATTCACTTAGCTCTTTTGTACCTCTAATCCTGGGAAAATCTATATAATCTATAACTGGTTCACCTAACATTCTGAACACTCCAACATACAATTGCCTAAGTCAGTACAATGCCACCAAGACCCACAAGATAAATCACAACAATACTCCACATTACAGACCTGACAGAGGTAGACACCAACATAAAGAAGATGAACATTAATGAAGATGCTGGTAGCAGTAAAGCCACCATTAGTGAGACACCAGCAGACAATACAGACAATAAAGATACACCCCTCAATATATTAAACAAAATCTGAAGAAAGAAGATCTTTGAAGAAAAGAAGATATATCTGCAAAAGAATCTAGCAGACATACATGAACAAAACAAGATACACAGGCTGCAGAAGCAGATAGAATACAAACAGAGAATAGCAAACAATAATTTTTCTTTAGAGTTCCCCTTACATACAAGACCAATAGAGGAGTCAGATGATTTCAACAATGTAAAGCCACCAAAAGCACCTTACTATCATGACAAATCACTTGGCAAGTGCAAATTATGGTTAGCTTCAATAAGACAGCAGTTTTGCCTGAGAAAATCATTACAAAAGACACCAGATGTGGTCAGAATTGATTAGGCATCCAGCCATTTTTATGATAAATCCCAGATGCATTGGCAGATGTTGGGAATAGAGAGAGAACAACTACTCATATCATGGAATGAATTTGAGATGTGGTGTAAGAACAACATTGAACTCAAGATAACTTATAGTTAAGACATGATGCAGCATTATCATGACACTATTTAACAAGAGAATCAACCCATACTCTCATTTTTTATGTACATTGCTGAACTCAAACAGGATCTGGACAGTTTACCAGATGAATTCTTTTGTGTACTCTTTCTATAGATGAAGCTCAGATCAATCATTCAGACTGAACTAGATAAACTGCAACACCAACCAAAAACAGTTGCAGAATTACAAGAACAAGCAATGCTTATTGAGTCCATTCTAGAAAAGAAGAAGCAAAGTCAGTGGGACAAGAACCAAAATGAGAAGAAATGAAAAATCTCAATCTCTCAAGAGAAAGATGTGTTTCAACAAGACAACAAAGAAGATTATCCATAAACAAAGAAGATACCAGTGAAACCACTTCCAAAAATATCAGAAGAGGAACATAAACAACAAATAGATGAAGAGCTCTGCTTAAGATGTAGCCAACCAGGCCATAAAGCAAAGTTCTGTACAAACAGCTTTAACAAGTTCCAGCAGACAGACAAAAAGAACAAGGATCAGGCAAAGGCTAGAGCTGCAAAGCTCATGCAAGATCCAGATCAAATATTAGAAAGACAGGGTGTTAATTCAATAGAGAAGGCAAGCAGGCACAGTATGTGTCTGTCAGCCACACTGACTACACTGTCAGGTGGTCTTACAGAGCAAGCTGCACTGTTGGACTCAGATATTACAGTAGACAGTATCTTCTATAAATTGACATCCCAATTGAACTGGGATCAACCAGAGACATCTATGGAAGTTATTAAGATGTTGAACAGAGCTGAGGCTGATTGGTACAGCATCTATAAGGCCCAACTCACTATAATGGACTCCATGGGAACCACAAAGATGATAAAATATACATTTACAGTGATTGATATAGTTGATGTGAATATAGTTCTAGACATGCCATGGTTAGAAGATTTCAACCCAGACATAGACTGAAAGAACAAGATATGGCATTATCAACTCTTAGAGAAAATGATAGAACTTCTGAATGCAGGTAGATTTCTCCAAGTGGTGCATATTAAGAATGAACTCTTTTATGTTATTTTTGTGTCAGATAACAATCAAGTCCTGACAGAAGTGCCTGAGTGATTGAGAGACTATAAAGATATTTTCTCAGAAGAAAAAGCAGCAGAGTTGCTGAAACTGATGAAGATCAGTCATCCAATTATTCTTAAAAACAGCCACAAGCCTCTGTACATGTGAATCTATGGACTATTGCTCAAGCAGACAGAGATTCTATGAGAGTACATCAAGAACAAGTTATACAAGAATTGGATATGTCTGTTATGAAGTCCAGCAGAGACTCCAGTGTTGTTTGCACTCAAAGCTGATGAAGAACTCAGACTCTGTATTGATTATTATGGTCTTAATACAATCACAGTGAAGAACCATTACCTCTTGCTGTTGATAGATAAGATGTTAAGCTGGTTGGTGGGAGCATGCTACTTTTTCAAGATAGACCTATGTAATGCCTACCACCAGATTAGAATCAAAGAAGAAGACAAATGGAAGACCATGTTTTGTACAAAGTTTAGAAGTTTTGAGTATCTTATCATGTCTTTCAGGTTGTCAAACACACCAGCAATCTTCCAGTCCTATATCAATAGAGTGCTGGCAGGCCTAGTTGACATATGCAGTGTAGTTTATCTAGATGATATTTTTATTTTCTCAGTCTCAGAGGGAGAGCACAAGAAACACATTAGACTAGTTATGAAGTATCTAAGGGAATATCAGTTGTTTGCAAAGCTTGCTAAGTGCACTTTCAAAAGACAAATGATCTCATATCTCAGATATATCATGGATAACAAAGATATTAAAATGGACCCAAAGCAGGTACAGATAATCACAAAGTGGCTCTTGTCACAAAGTTTTCATAATATTCAGGTATTCTTGAGTTTTGCAAACTTCTATCAGAGGTTCATACAAAAGTATTTGATTATCATGGCATTATTGACAGACCTCTTGAAGAGCAGTAAAAAGAGAAGGAAGAAAGAATCTTTTCTTCTGATATTCACTGTCAGAGAAGCATTTCATAAGTTGCAGGCAGTCTTCTCCAGAGAGCCTGTCATCTGGCACTATAATCCAGAATGTAGAATACATATGAAGACAGATACTTCAGAACATGCTGCAGGTATAATATTGCTACAGCTGTTTGAAGATGGGTGGCATCCAGTTGTCTACTGGTCATTCAAGTTTAATCAGACCCAACAAGCCTATGGCACACTGGATAAGAAGATGTTGGCCATTGTCTGAGTGTTTGTTCATTAACAGCAGTACTTAGAAGAAATAAAGTACTCTGTAGAGATTATTACAGATTATGCAAATCTTTGTTCATTTATGAAGTCCACAAACAAGATGACACAACAACAACACATAAGATGAATAGAGATTCTCAGAACATATGACTTTGAGATCCTCTACTGCTCTGGAAAGCATAATCCAGCCAACACATTATCACAAAGACCAGATTATATCAAACTAGAAGAAGATATTGGTCTGCCAATGTATATGCTCAAACAACATTATGCAGATGGTGTTCCAGAGTGGAACTCATTTGAAGAAACTTTCTTTGATAAAGAAGGTATTCAAGTATATACTGCTTACACTGTCCAAAGCAGTGAGGTAGAGATGGCACAGAGAAGACCTGGTGACACTAAGATGATTGAGTCAGTTCAGAAAGCACCAGTCAAAGATGCTGGGAAGGCTTAATAAAGGAATTACAGAAGATTCTAGATTCCCTGTGTATGTGCAAACATGGTGATGAAAAACAAAAAGACCTATAATGAATTAACTATAAGCATGTGGAATTTGCTGCTAGAAGCACAGAGAGATAATCCCTCTGTACAAGCAAGATTTGCCAAGACTGGATCTCAGCAGTCAGAGTGGAAAATAGATAAATAAGGTCTTTTGACAAAGAGTGGCAGGATCTACATCCCTAATAATCCAGCTCTAAGACAGGAACTACTACAAGTCCATCACAATGACTCATTTGCAGATTACTTTGGCATGGCAAAGATATTTATCTTGCTCTGGTGAAAATACATTTGGTAATTGATGAGACAAGATATCCAGACATACATATATGAATGCCAAACCTGCCAATAAGAGAAGACTCCAACACACAAATCATATAGGTTGCTCACATTATTGCTGACACCCAGTGGTCTCTGGTGTTCAATATTGATGAACTTTATAATGGACCTCTCTTCAAGTGGAGACAAGAGAAACCTATATAATGCAGTTCTGATTGTTGTGGATTGATTTATGAAGCTTGCATGTTTTCTTGCATGTAGAAAAAAGATTGACACACCAGAGATGGCAAATCTTCTGTTCAGAAGGGTGTTTAAAGACTTTGAATTTCCAAACAATATTGTTTCAGGCCAGAGATCTGTTTTCACAAGTGAATACTGGTCAGAGCTATATTTTCACATGAAAGTTAGATGAAAACTTAGCATGGCATTCCACCCACAAATGGACAGTCAAACAGAGGCACTGAACAAGATTTTGAAGAGATATCTTCATGCTTATTATAGCTATAGACAAGACAACTGAGAGAAGTGGCTTGTGTATGCAGAATTTGCATACAACAGATCAGAACACTCTGTAACACACATGTTCCTATTCAAAGTAATGTATGGCTTCAAATCTAGGGAACCAGACAAGATCCAGAAGTCAGTCAACAACAACAATGACACACAGATGGTGCCTGATGGAAGACTGAGAATAATCTCCATATTAAGAGATAGTCTGATAGAATGTTTGACAAAAGCAAAAGAGAACCAAGCACAGTTCTATAACTAAAGATATCAAGATAAAGTATATGCATCTGGTGATAAAGTGATGTTATCATCAAGAAATCTACAAACAATATATTCTTGCAAGAAGTTAGATGACAAGTACTATAGATCTTTCTCAGTAATAGAGACTATAGAAAATAATGCATATTAACTGAAGCTCTCTCTGAGCTATCAGATTCATGATGTTTTTCATGTCTCATTGTTGGAACTATACTGCATGAGAACAGATGAGGCACCAATGTGTCCTCCCACAGTACTGGTAGACAACTATCATGAGTGGAAAGTAGATGAAATCTTGAACAATAAAGCATGCTACTGCAAGAGATGTTATCTAGTGAAGTGGAAAGAATTCTCTATTGAGGAATCAATATGAGAACCTGAGAAAAATCTCAAAAATGCACAAGAAACTCTTAAGAATTATCTAAAGAAAAGATGAAATTACAAGAAGACAAATAAATCTATATACAGGAAGAAAGATAAATATGACATGAAACAAATATAAAGATCACAACACATCTATAAAATCAAGAATTTAACAGCAAGAAGACATACTACAAGAGTGCCTGACATGCAGCTGTAATGGTGATGAACTGGCCATAGACAAGCAAGACTTGAGAGTCACAGGTATGTTTGGTATGACAACAGACAGGATCACAACAGAAGATGCAGTCATAGAGAAAGGCATTACAGATAAAGAAGTATGAAGAGAACAAAATATTTCTACAACACTCTGAAAACCAGAAGAAACAATGTTGGTTAGATAATCAATAGAAGATGTGAGGTTGACCTAAGCAGAAGTTAGTCTGAGAACAAATAAGATGGTACAGAAGATCTATAAGACTGGTTTCTGTACTGCCTCAAAAAGCTTTGGTTCCACTTGTCAAACAAGTTATAAGATAGTCAAGTGAGACTCAGATGCTTGCAACTTTATTTTCTATCTGAGAGAGAACAGTATGAACTGGGCTTGATGAATGAGGAAACTCAGACAAGCTATCTTTAATAGATTCTGTCTTGAACACAAGATCCACAGTCTTGACTACATGGCATGAGGCAGAATGATGATGTTTCATGGAAGATTCTTTAACAATAGAAGTGGTCTGGCAGCAGTGATATTTAGTGACTCCTGAGTCAAGCTTACAAAATTCATGCACAAGTATACTCATGCACTTGATGTTATATGGACAATATAGATTGGCTGTGTCAAAACTATAGTATTCTTCTTGAAGTCACAAGAGCTGATGAACTAGTTTGATGGTGGATTCTGGAACCTACAGTCATATCAGAACAACAAGAAGAATAGATAAAGATGCACTTACATCACAACAGATATGAATTTAATATTCTAAATAATGAGAACAAGATTTCTTCTTGATATTCTATAGACAAGGCTTGTCTTCATTCAGGCAGTTCATAAACATTGAGTAAACACAGACAGAGTATGGAAGAGTGTCTTCTTTATTGTACACAACAGGGTCTTTCAACAACAATATTGTGATGAGTTATAAAATGAACAAGAAACAACACCTGAGCCCAAACAAAGCAGAAGAAAAGAAGAAAGAAGAGGGCCAGAAACTCTCTATTTATATCTGTTATAATGCATCAAGATTGCTAGTTCCACAACTTGTTGATAAACAATGTGACAATGGATAACAGATAATATAGCAACCAGACAAGCAAACAAACAAAGAAACAAGTACATGACAAAATGCTGAACTTTTGTAATAAAATGATTGCTGTCCTACAATAAAGAATGTCTACTGCAACTGGCAGCAATACACATGCAGGATGTCTATATAGACAAGCAGTGAGTAATGCAGAAGCTTACACATCCAAGAACCTACAATGCTCCACCAATAATAGGGGAGCTACAACAACATACAAAAAACCACTTTGGTGGCTCTATGTCTCAGAGTCTGAAGCCTCTGGGAGGGGGGATAGTGTTATGAATGTAGACCTAGACCAACCAAGCATCAGACAACATCAGATATTCAGAGATATTCATGTGACCCCAACACTGAACATATAAGGATCACATGATTTGCATGGATTATGGGAACCCCAGCATTCAGTCTCCAAGTGAGGGAACCCCTACATTTTATGCATGACTCTCTCCCATCAGTTGCAGGCATTGTACCTACTTAGCTCTTTCATACCCCTAATCCTGGGAAAACCTACATGACCTATGACCAGTTCACCTAACAATTTGATGATTATATTAGGCCTAGAATTGTGCTCTTTTCTGTTGGAGAATGGCTAACAAATGAGAGAATTGAGAAGCTCAAAATTGAATTTGAACTGACAAGTCAGAAGAAGAAATTTTTTATATCAGTTCTTTATAAATGTGAAGAGATGTTGGCTTAATCATTCAAAGACCTATATAGTATTTATTCTGAATGCTTGCCTCCCCAGATTATTTGGACAGAGCCCCATGAAACTTGACAGACTAAGACTTACTGAATTTCTTGTGCTCTACATAATAAGCTAATTAAAATCATTCAGGACAGGTTAGAAGCTAAAACATTGAAGCCTTGCTATAGTTCATATATCAATCTCTATTTTCTAGTCACAAAGAAACAGAAAGGCAAATATCATTTAGTTGATACAGCATATATGTACAACAAAGTTACTATTCAGAACACTTTTATTCCTTCTAATGTTAACAAATACACTGAAGACTTTGGTGGACTTGTTATAGCTAGTCTATGCAACTTATTCTCTGGATATGATAATTTTCTGTTAGCTGAAGAAAGCAGAGATATGACAGCCATTGCAATTTCTATTGGGCTCTTTCATTATATGACTTTAGTTCAAGAGGCAACAAATTTGCCAGCTCAAGCCCAATGTGGGATAATGAAGATAATATGTGAGGTTTTTCCAGAGATTGCTTGAGTCTTTATGGATGATCTTGGGGTAAAAGAATTGTGTGTCAAAAATGAAACTGATGTTCTCTCAGGAATAAGAAGATTTGTTTATAATCATCTGCAGAACCTGGACTACATTCTATGGCTTGTCAAAATCTCTGAAGCCAGAATCTCCAGCACCAAATCTTAATTCTGCATGTCTGGAGTCAATGTCATTGGATGGGTCTGTGACTATAATAAATAATGACCTGAGGAAGCCAAGGTGGCTAAAATTGCAAATTGGCCTACTTCTATAAGTGTTACAAAATTACAAGAATTTCTAGAGCTAGCTGGATATTTCTGAATACTTATAGAGCATTATAATTGGATAGCTGAACCTTTACATTATCTGCTTTGACAAAATATTATATGGACATGGACTGAAGAGCAAAATGATATCTTTATACTTTTGAAAGAAAAGTTATATTCATTCCCTATCATTCTTCCAATTAATTACAAACAAGATTCTTTGCTTATCACTGTGGCTGTTGATGCCAGTGGATTAGAATGGGAAGAATGCATTATTCAGAAGTAATAAGAAGCTTGACATTCTGCATCATACAAATCTGAAGTATGAAATGATTCAGAAAAAATATATGATACTGGCAAACAAGAATGCAGAGCTGTTTTGAAAGTCTTTAAGAAATTCTGATACCATATATATGAAGTGCTCTTTACTTTGAAAATCAATGCAAAAACTCTTGTCACCTAACTTAATAGAACTGCTACAGATGTTTCAGAAGCTTTGGTTACTAATTAAATAGCTTGGATATGTCTCTTTAACTTTACTGTTAAACATGTTCCTGGGACAAAACACACAGCTGCTAATGAACTATCTCACCAAGAACTAGATATTGAGAAACAGTCTGAATCTGAAGAAGATGAAGATCTGTTTGTCTTTATAAATTCTATAAGAGTTTTAGCTGGCTGAGCTCTTGATAGTGAAGACCTTAAGATACTGGACTTCACATATTCAGAAGAATCAGAGAAAATTGCATGATATCTAACCACTCTATCAAAATCATTAGGCATGGAAGGAAAAGAGTATGTGAGATTCTGAAGAAAAGTAATTAAATATGTGGTGGAGACTGATCAGCTATTTAGATGAGCAGGATCTGGTGTGTCTTTAAGATATGTTGTGGATAACAAAGATCAGCACAAACAAATTTTACATATAATGCATGATGAATTTGACTATAAAGAGTGAGAGAAAACATACTCTGCTCTACAAGCTCAATACTAATAGTCAGAGATGTATAAAGATGTGTCTGCTTATATGAAGTACTGTTCTTAATGTTAATAAAGAGATTTGTAAAGATTGAGTGAAGAGCTTTATTTTATCTGAGCCTTTATCTGTTGAGAGAAAGTTGAGATGAATATCAAGCACATGTCTTTCTGTTAAGAATGAAATTATTTGGTTGTTGCCAGATGTAACTTCACTAGATAAATGGAAGCTAAAGTCTTGAAAAAGACAACAGCTGAAGCTGTGGCCAAATTTCTTTATAAGAATATCATCTGTCAATAGGGCCTGCCTGCCAAATTTGTTATGGATGGAGAATCAGAAAATAAGAATGTTGTGGAGATCTTACTGAAGAAATTCAATATTAAACATATTATTATTTCACTCTATAACCCTTCTGTGAATGGTATGGTGAAAGTTGGTCATAAGTCTTTGGCTGATGGACTAGCTAAAGCTATCAATGACACTGAAAGAAATTGAATTAAACATCTTCCTGCAATTCTGATGGTGGATTGAATGATGACTAAGGCTAGTACTGGTGTTTCCTCTTATAGATTGCTAATGGGCCAGGAGGCAGTTCTTTCAATTGAACTTGAGATTTCTACTTGGCAAACAATTTTCTGGTGAAAGATTCAAACAACTGAAGACCTGCTTCTAATGCAAGCATGGTAAATCAAAAGATAAGATAAGAATGTCTTGGAAGCAGCTCATTATCAGCTCTGAATGCATGCTAGAAATAAGAAATACTTTAATAATACTTATAATATTTGGACCAATTCTCTTCTACCTGGAGATCTTGTCTTGCTTCACAATATTAAAGAAGAACAGAATATGTCTAGGAATAACACTCTGTGCTTTTGATAGCTAGAACTCTATAGAATTAAGTCTGCTAATCAAGAACTAGATTCCTATTATCTTGAAGAGTTAGACAGCACTGAACTCAAAGAATCTATTGCAGGAAACAGATTGAAGAAGTACCTTATGAAATCTGGAACAGAGTCATTCAATAATAGCCCAGCAGATTCTGATGTAGAGATGAGGAACATCTCTTAAAAATATGCCACCAGAAGTTGATCTAATATTTTCTCTAGCAGTTTCTTGAATGTTAGCTTCTTGAATCAGAGTGAAAATGAAAATGATCAAGAAAAAATGGAGCAAACACAATTTCCAACTGTTATATCAGATGACTGAAGCTTTGCTGTTGTTATATCTTTACAAGATGTTTAATTTGTTGTGTTTTGTTTGTAAAAGTGAAGTTTTTTGCTTGCTTATTCAGGAAGTTTCTTTTATTTGCCTGCAAAGTGAAGTTTTTGCTTGCTCTTTCAAAAAGTTTCTCTTTCTTTGTTATTTGCTTAGCATTCACTTTTTCTGAAGATATTTAAAGATTAATTTTTCTTTGCTGAAGCTTTTACTTTCTTTTACATTCAAGCTTGATTATTTTTACAGATTCAACATTTTCTTCTATTCTATTATTCTGACATTTGTAAATTTTTTGATCTCTGATATTCTTTAAAAATGACTGAATGAAGTAATCTGCCTTCTTTAGCACCAGTAACTGAAAACCAAGTCTCTGGTCATTACCAGAGACAGTGGAGTCAACTTGAATAGCCATTTCTTCAATAATCTAACAGCAGCTATGGAATATATTGATAATCAAGCTCTGCACTGTTGATATGATCTACAAGTCAAGCTGATGAATGCATTTATGTGAGTGACTGATGTGGTCACTGACTTAGTAGCCCATTTCTATCAATATGTTGAAAGATCCAGAGCTTGACAACATGTTATGCATGCCAATTTTGAAGCTGATTTCCATAATACTTGAAAGATTACCCTGGATGTTGAACAATGTTGCATTGATATACAAAAGATCAAGAATAGGCTTGTTGCTACATGGAGAATAGACAGAATTAATGTTATATGGCCAAAAGTGGAGAGCCTGTGAGCCACACAAAAGCTTTGCCATACTCTAAATATCTACAAGAATTAGAATAAGTTTGCCAACAATATTAACAGTGCAGTGCTCTAAAGACTAGATGCTACAGAAGCTAGACATTGTCAGAGCTTAGCTATATTACCAGATGATTATACTACAGCTGACAAAGAAGTTAATCACACTTGCAAACTTTCTTCAAGAGATGCTCTATACTAATAAGAACTTACTATTAGAAACTATGATCTTCTACAGCTGTTGGCTCTTTCACAGTTATCTAGCTTCCAATGTTCAATTTAGAATATTGCTAGAAGCCCTTCTACTGCAAGCAGCCCCTGAGATCTACTAGAAGAACTACAGTCACCAAGATCATTAAGAGATGTTCCAATGGGTGGAATGTTGATGCTGCATAGCTGTAATGTATTGGGAGCCTCTATATATAGTACAATGTTGATTAGATTGTGTGGATTGGAAACTGGTCAATCACAGCTGCCATTTGAATTCACCAGTGTGCTGGCCAATCTACCCAGCTAATCAGAAGCTCTAAAGCACTGCAGTAAAAGAATTACAGCTATATCAGCACACCAAACTCTTCAAGATCTAGATAATAAAGATGAGTCCATTATTTCTTCTGAAAGTGATGAGGAAATACCCCAACATGAATAAGAAGAATCTGTTATGGCAGTATGCTCTGGTACTTGCCATTGCTGTGGTTTCAAACAGCAGCTTCTCCAAAAGATAAAGAGTACTAAAACACATTCAGAATTGGAGCTTATTCATATTCTGAAGTAATTAGAAAAGATCTTTAGCAATAAGAAAGCTGATATATATCTATACTATAACCATGCAAAACTAATAGCTTCAAAACTTGGTTTGCAGACTTGCACACTTAATAAAGAGAAGCTTCTTAACTATTTGACTTACATTTATAGAAATCATTGCAATATTGGCTCAGTTAAGATTAATGACAGTATCTATCTCTGGTTCTGTTTAGCAAATAGACCAGCTAGAGCTGAAGATGCTTTAGGCATTTACAAATTTAAACATCAGCCAATTATCTCTCTGGTCACAAACATGAGAACATTTAACTTCAACCAATACATATGAATAACTGGAGTTAACAAGTTCACCACCAGTGATCATCAGAAGAAATGGGAAATAACTGAATCTGTTATCATTCCTCAGCTAATATACTGATGGAACAATAAATTACAAGGCACCACCACCACAGTACTCATCCAGGTCAACAGTAAATACAACATGTACTACTATCATCAGTAAATAATTGGAGGTTGTGACAATTATGGATGGTTGAGAATAATGTATTACAGTATCAGTCAACAACTTATATGCCAGGACTCTGTGTACTATCTATAGTATATACTGACAAGACCTGACCATGCTTGGAAATTAATCTTCTATCCATACTATATCAAGTATGCTAAGCCAGGGGATAAAACTGGGTTTCACCATATTAATGTCAATGTTCCAGATGCTATTACTACTAGAAGGGGTGTTAATATAATACAAGAATTCTTGATCTTAACTGCAGAAGAGCCCAGCAACTGTACAGAAAATCTTGCCAGAAATGCATAATTATCTAGAGAATTGGTGGGAACTAGTTAAAGAACAAGACTTATTCACTAATGGCTATATTCACCATATTAAAGATATAATGTATACCAAAGATAACAAAAGAAAATTTGGTATTAGATGGACCAACATCATTTGTAAGCCTGGCAATATCTGAATTACAAGCTCTCTGCTATCTCATGAAGTCTATGATCCATGCAAAAAGATCTGATGCACTATGCTACTCTGGTATGTGGTAATTCAAGAGAACCATGAATATCTAAAAGTCAATAAAGCTGGTATATGGTTTCAGCTCTCCACTGCATATAGAGATCTAGTTTCAGAGTCTTTGTCTTCATCTGGCCATTCAAATCATTATGCATTGGTTCCATATCAATTCCCTAGTACTATTCAATTACAAGATTGAGAAGCTATATCAGATGCCCTGGTAGAATGAATTAGATGAGACAACCCCATGGTAATTAAGGAACTCAATATTCTCTTTGGCCCTGATGACAAAAAGACTCAGAACTTTATTAATAACTGGTGTCTAAAGGCCACATGAATTACTCTGAATACTATTATCAAGACTTATCAAATTGAAAAGAAAGCTTTTGATAATAAATTCTATTGACATTGCATGCACAACAATATTAACTCAGCATTAGTTTGGTCTTCTTCTTCTTCTGAGAACTTGATGAAAGAAGAGAATTATAGTGATCACTATTAGAAATTACTGCTATCACTCTTCTTATTCTTATTTCCTATATTTTTTCTTACCAGACTGCTTATTACTATTTATTATTCTCTTATTTTACTAAATTAGTTTTATTTTATTTTATATGTTGTTTGTTGTCAGGGGACACCAATATTGAAGGCTAGGAGAAAAATGTAGTGGGGATTCCAGTATCTTATTAGAATAAAGATTGTTCTGGTCTGAGGTACAAACCACATCAAAGCTATTATTCTTGAGCTATATAAACCATCTGTAGCTTTTGCATCTTGCTTATTATCTTCATGCACCATTGCTCTTTTCTACACACTCATTTCTTACTACCAGTTTGGTTATTAGTTAGAGAATATGAAGATTTCTTGTTCATAAAACTTGCTACTGTTTCTCATTAGAGCTGTCTGTGTTAGTACAGAGCTCTTTAGTACTATTACTTCTTGCAAGCTTAGGTGTCTGTTAGGACATATCTATCTCTACACTTACTACTCAACCATACCCTTACTATGTGGTGATTTTTCACCTTTCTTGTGCTCTCACCATATCAACCAACTCACCTACTTTGACAAGGCATCCCATCATACCCTGTTCTAGTATGCTAAGCCAAGGGATAAAACTGGGTTTCACCATATTGATGTCAATATTCTAGATACTATTACTACTGGAAGGGGTATTAACATAATACAAGAATTCTTGATCTTAACTGCAGAAGAGCCCAGCAACTGTACAGAAATCTTGTCAGGAATGCATAACTATCTAGAAAATTAATGGAGACTAGTTGAAGAATAAGACTTATTCACTGATAGCTATGTTCACCACATTAAAGATACAATATATACCAAGAATGATGAAAGAAAATTTGGTATTAGGTGGACTGATGTCATTTGCAAACCTGGTGATATCTGAATTACAAGTCTTCTGCTATCCTATGGAGTCTATAGTTCATGCAAAAAGGTCTAATACACTATACTACCCTGGTATGTGGCAATTCAAGAGGATCATAAATATCTAGAAGTTAATAAAGCTGGTACATGGTCCAAGCTCTCTGCTGCATATAGAGATCTAGTTCCAGGGCCTTTGTCTTCATCCAGCCATTTGAATCATTACACATTAGTTTCATATTGATTCCCTACCACTATTTAATTACAAGACTTAGGAGCTATATCAGATGTCCTGGTAGAACAAATTAGATGGGACAATCCCATGATAATTGAGGAACTTGATATTCTCTTTGGCTCTGATGACAAAAAGACTCAGGACTTCATTAATAACTGATGTCTAAAGGCCACACAAATTGCTCTGAATGTCATTATCAAGACTTACCAAATTGAAAAGAAAGCTTTTGATAATAAATTTTATTGGCATTGTGTGCATAACAATATTGATCCAGCATCAGTTCAGCCTCCTCCTTCTTCTAAGAACTTGGTGAAAGAAGAGAATCATAATGATCACTATTAGGAATTACTGCTATCACTCTTCTTATTCTTATTTTCTATGTTTTTCCTTACCAGACTGCTCATTACTATTTAGTATTCTCTTATTTTACTAAATTGGTTTTATTTTATTTTATATGTTGCTTGTTGTCAGGGGACACCAATATTAAAGGTCAGGAGGAAATGTAGTGGGGATTCCAGTATCTTATTAGAATAAAGATTGTTCCAGTCCAAGGTGCAAACCATCTCAAGCTACTATTCTTGAGCTATATAAACCATCTGTAGTCCCTGCTTCTTGCTTATTATCTTCACACATCATTGCTCTTTTCTACACACTCATTTCTTACTACCAGTTCAGTTATTAGTTAGAGAATATGAAGATTTCTTGTTCATGACACATGCTACTGTTTCTCATTGAAGCTGCCTGTGTTAGTACAGGGCTCTTTAGTATCATTACTTCTTATGAGCTTAGGTGTTTGTTAGAACATACCTATCTCTACACTTACTACTTGACCATACCCTTACTATATTGTGATTTTTCACCTTTCTTGTGCTCTCACCATATCAACCAACTTGCCTACCTTAACAAGGCATCCCATCATACCCCACTTCAATACTTCTTAAAATATAGTCAAAATGCCTTCTACTTCTGATTCTTCTTCTGAATCTGAACAGCAAGATCTAAAGTCAATTCTTAAGCTTCTTGCTAAAGAATCTCAGAAGAAGAATCATATTCTTGTGCAAAAAGAACTAAATACTTGTATCTTGAGTATTCAAAAAATCTTTTCTTTTAAAGAAAAAGAAGATACTACTGTTTTTGAGAACTCTGAACTTCAAAATCTTGAGAAAAGAATTATACAGCTTGAACATCAGAAAAAGATGGCTACTGACAGTAGTAATACTTTATAAAGCTGCTCTCAAGAGAAAGTATCTACTAGTAATACTTCTAAATCATATTCTTCTGCTTTAAAAACTGGACTAAATACTAAATCTTCAGTTAAATCTTTTTTATTCTTTAAAGTAAATGGTAAAGAAGATAGAAAACAGTTCTCTGAGCCAAAACTCTTTAGAGAAAGAAGACTAATTCTCAAGATGAATACTTAAGTACTTGAAGAGATTAGTAACAAAGCTTTCTTCTTTAGAAATAGAATAAATATCAGCTTTACTGAAGCAAATATTACTGAAAAACCAGTTATTTCTTTAATTACTAAGTCATTTAGAGACCAATCTCTAATTCTAATGATAATAAAAGACTTTTCAGCTGATTTCCTTCAAAAACACAAGCAAACTTGGATATCTATATTCTCCAATCTAATGAACTTTGATATAGAGAGCATGAAAATTCACAAAGATGAGCACTGGAGAGTCTTTATAGTTCATGGTATCTCTACAGAGATCTTTAATATAGAGAATGGATTATCTCTTCTAAAAGAAGAGGTAGAAATCTTTAACTCTATCTCTTTAAAAAGAACCCCAATCTGGCTATCTTCTGCTGAAAATAGAATACAGAAAAGACATGCATCTGCTGTCTTTCATGTTCAAAATACTACAATAGCTGAAAATCTGAAAACAGTTGTGATTGCTAGACAGAACCTTAAAGTTTGTAAATACAAACAGTCAGAAAGATTTAGAAGCACAGTGCAATGCTTTAACTGTCAAATCTATGAATATACAGCACCAAATTGTAAAAAAAAAGCTAGATGTGGTATCTGTGCTCAAAAACATCAAACAAGTATGAATGAATGCTCAATTTGTAAGATTACTGGAAGAAAATGTATACACTCTACATTAAAATGTGCTAGTTGCCTAGAAAATCATGTGGCTAAAAGTACAGAGTGTGTTTTCTTTAAAAAATCCAACTATTCAGCACAAAATACTAGTAAATCAATGCAACTAGTAAGAGCTGAGCAGAATCTTTCCAGAACTAAACCTGTTTCTAAGAGATCTCATGAAACAGATTCTGAAGATGAAAATCAAGTTGTACTCTCTAAGAAGAAAATTGAAGTTAGACCACTATTTATTAATTTATGTTAAATAAAACTTCAAATACTTTTTCAAAATTGATCTTTCTTCAGAATAATGTTGGAAGAAATGAAAAGTCAATGCATACATGTCTTGATATTGGGTTTGAAAAAAAAATTGATTATATTTTATTTCAGAAACCATGGATGAGCTCAGATAATCAGTTTACAGTCTTTCATAATGCATATTATTGCATTCTTCCTGAGAATAAAGATTTGACATCTAGAGTAGCTATTTTTGCTAGAAAATAGTCCAGATATCAACCCTGCTTATGATCTGACATATGCTCTAGTAATGATCTTCTAGTTATAGATATTAAAGATAAATACAATCAGTTTGAAACCATACAACTGATAAATATCTATAATCAAAAAGATCTAGAGGACAACTCAAATCTTTGGACTATTGAGAGAGAAGTAGTAAATATCTCAGCTTCCTAATACTCTATTGTTACTGGAGATATGAATACTCACCATTCATGGTGGAATTCAAATATAATCAATTCAGTTAGAGCTGAAAAACTAGTAGAATGGCTTGAGAAGAATAATATAAATTTAATAAATGAGATAGACAAAGAAACTTTCTTCAGACCAAATCTATCATCTAAATCAATTATAGATTTGACCTTCTTCTCCACCAACTTAACTCAAAAGATACATGAGTGGTGGATTGATGAAGCTCTTCACTCTGGCTCTGATCATGAAATTATTCAATTTAGTATTGAACTAAATACTGAAAATCTTGTTGAAAATCCACTTTATTCAAATCAATATAACTTTCAGAAAGCTAATTGGGAGGAAGTAAATAAATCTCTTCTTCAAAATCTAGAAAAAGAAGAATTTCAATGGACTTCAATAGAAAATACTCCATCAGAACTTGAATTAAAAGCAATTAAATTAAGAAATCTAATTCAAATCTCTATTGAGAAACACATTCCCAAAAAGAGAATAACTGAAAGATCTAAGCCTTGGTGAAATAATGAGCTAAAAATCAAGAGAAAAGCTATAACAAAAGCCATTAGAGAACTGAAGAACAAGCAAGTTAGCTTAGAGTTCTTTCAACAAACTAGAAATGACTACTTTAATGCTATTAAAGAGGCAAAGTAATCTTGTTGGAATGAATTTCTGAAAAATGCTCAAGAAAAAGAGATTTTTAAAGCATATAAATATACCAAAGAAAAAAGAGTGAAAAAAAATCCTATTCTAGAATTCTCAAACTCTGAAAATGAAATAGAAAATAAAGGTATTTCTTTTAAAGAGAAATGCAATGCTTTTATAAAAACTCTTTTCAGAGAACTACCAAGTTATCCACCAATAAATTGGAATGAATATCATGAAAATCCAGATTGGGAATGACTTAATCTTCAAGAAATAGAGATCAAGAACTCTATTTTTTCAGGCTCTAAAACCAGTACACCTGGCCCAGATGGTATATCCTTTCTTATACTATAAAAAATCTATCCAGTACTTAAAGATAGATTTTTCAAGTTATACTCTATACTATTTGAAAAGGGATATCATCCAGAAATCTGGAGAGAAGCTACTGGAGTTATTCTAAAGAAACCAAATAGAAAGGCTTCCTTCATTACTAAAATCTTACAGAATCATCTCTCTACTTAACTGCTTGAGAAAAGTTATAGAGAGAGTTATTGCTTCTAGATTTTCTCATTGGGCCTCCTAAAATAAACTACTATATTTTGATCAGTTTGGAGGAAAGAAGCAATGCTCTGCTATAGATGCTGTAATGAGCTTAGTACATGATATTTAATTAGCAAAAGCCAATAAATTGGTAGCCTCAGCTCTTTTTATTGATATAAAAGAAGCATTTGACTATGTTTCACTAAATAGACTTTTAAAAGTCTTCTCTGATTTGCAACTACCTAAATCACTAGCTATATGGATTTTTCATTTTATGCAAACAAGAAAACTCCAACTGGTTTTTGATGGTGAGAAACAACAAGAAAAGATATCTATAAATATTGGAATTTCTCAAGGTTTACCTCTATCTCTAATACTTTTCTCTATATATACTATATTTCTCTTTAAGAATAATAATGATCTAGATCTTAAAGATATCAGAATTCCTAGTTATATAGATGATACTGGACTTGTTGTCTTCTCTTCCTTATTAGAGGAAAACTGCTTTAAGTTAGATAAAGCTTTACAAGCAATGTCTAATAGACAAGATTCTCATGTAGTTCAATTTGATATGGAAAAAACTGAGTTAATCCACTTTACTAAATTATTTAGTGAAGATAACTCAGTTAAACTACATGATCAAGTTTTTAAACCAAAAAAGCTAGTGAGATGGTTAGGTATTTGACTTGACAATACTCTTACTTTCAAGAACCATGTTGAAATTAAGATATCAGCTGCTGAAAGAGTTCTTAATTAAATAATCAGACTTTAAAATACTGAAAAAGGTCTTACTTTTCAAGCTATGAGACAACTTTATATAGCTTGTATTACTTCAGTAGCTGATTATGGTGTTCAGATTTGGTGGAAGAATCAAAAAAATCTTTTTTATAAGTATGAGAAACTTTAAAACTCTGCTTTAAAGAAGGTTCTAGGAGCTTTTAAAACTTCTTCAATTTATGCTATAGAGATTGAAGGTGCTATTCCTCCTGCTAAAGTAAGGTTTAATAGACTATGCAGAAACTATGCTTATAGACTATTAAAAATGCCAAAAGAATATGCAATTAGAAAAAAAGTATCTTCTAGCTTTCCACCTTATAATAATGGTGTTGATCTTGATTGGAAAAGGTTTTTAGATTGGAATCAATCAGAATTAAACAATGAATATGTTGTACAAACATCAACTGAAAGAAAAAGAAAAAGAAGAAAAATCAATAAACAAAAAAAGTATCCAAGTCAACTATTCAGAATTTGTTTAATGATTTCAAATATATTATCTTCTCTAAAAACAGAGAGAATCAAAGCAAAATGGAATGCACCTTGGTCTGAAAATCTAGCTGATTTGATAGATATTCAAATTGAAAATTCAGACAAGAAAACAGCTAAAGATAGTCACATAAATAGAATTAAAAATCTAGATAATAGATCTTTAATTCTCTATTCAGATGGATCCAAAGCTGAAGAAAGTCAATATGCTGGTGCTGGTGTATACAATCTACAAGATAATATTAGATTTTCATGGAATCTAGGAAAATATCTTGAAGTCTTTGATGCAGAACTGTTTGCTATAAATAAAGCATTTAAATTAGCAAGTTCTATCTCTCAGTCTCAATCAAGATCAATATCAGATATCTGGGTGTTTTCTGATAGTCAAGCTGCTATTTAGAGACTCATGAATCAAGATCTTAATTCTGGCTTATATTATCTTCAATCTATAAGTAAAACTGCTAAGTCTTTTAAAAATCAGCAAATTAATCTACATCTTCATTGGGTTCCTGCACATGTAAATATACATGGAAATGAAGAAGCTGATCTAGCAGTAAAGAAAGCTACAGAATTGAATCAAGTTTGTTCTGAAAGATATATATCTCTTACTTATATAAAAGAACAAATAAAAGAACAAGCAATAATAGAGTAGTTTGAAGATCTTTTTAATAGAGAAAGTTTTATAAATCACTACTCTCAATTCAAAATAAAACCCAGATGGAAAGCATCTACTCTTTCTATATCTAAGAAGATATGATCAACTATTTGCCAATTAAAGCTTGGTCATGGATATTTCAGATCTTATCTAATAAGATTATCTGACTACTTTTCCAATTTATGTCATTTCTGTAATTGTGTTGAAAATCCAAAGCATCTACTATTAGACTGCTCAGCTTATTATACTGAAAGAAGAAAAATTTAACAAGAACTTGATATTTCTCAACTATCTTTAAATTTTATTTTTGAAACTGAATTAGGCTTAAAATAGCTAGTTTTATTTCTGAAATGTACTGGAATAGCTACTAGACAGTGGCTTTCTGTTAGGAGAACTGGTCATAGGTCATGTAGGTTTTCCCAGGATTAGGGGTACAAAAGAGCTAAGTTGGTACAATGCCCACAACTGATGGGAGAGAGTTGTGCATAGAATGTAGGGGTTCTCTAACTAGAAGACTGAATGCTGGGGTTCCCATAATCTATGCAAATCATGTGATTCTTATACATTCAGAGTTAGGGTCACATGAATACTTCTGAACACCCAATATTATCTGATGCTTGATTGATCTAGATCTACATTCATAACACTATCCCCTTCTCCAGAGGTCTTGGACTCCAAGGCATAGAGCCACCAAAGTGGTTTTTCATACATTATTGTAGCTCCTCTATCATTGGTGGAGTATTATAGATTCTTGAATGTGCAAGCTTCTGCATTACTACTGCTTGTCTATATAGATATTCCATATGTGTATTACTGCCAGTTGCAGTAGACATTCTTTGTTATAGAACAGTAATTATTTTATTACAAACATCCAGCATTTTATCATATACTTATTTCTTTGTTTATTTGCTTGTCTGGTTGCTATGTTATCTGTTGTTCATTATCATATTGTCTATCAACAAGTCATGGGACTAGTAACTTTATTGTATTATAGTATAAGTATAAATAAAGAGTTTCTGACCCTCTTCTTTCTTCTTTTTCTTCTGCTTTGTTTAAGCTCAGACATCATTTCTTGTTTATTTTATAACTTACCACAATATTGTTATTAAAAGACTCTGTTATACATAATGAGGAAGATACTCTTCTGTGCTCCATCTATATTTACCTGATATTTACAGACTGTCTGAATGAAAGCAAGCCTTGTCTATGGAATGCTAAGAAGAAATCTTGTTCTTATTGTTTAGAACATCAAACCCATATCTGTTGTAATGTAAGTATATCTTTGTCCATTTCTCTTGTTGTTCTGATATGACTGTAGGTTTCAGAATCTGCTGTCAAACTAGTTTGTCAGCTCTTGCAACTTCAAGAAGAATACTATAGTTTTGATATAGCTGATTCACATCACCTGTACAACATAAAGTGCATGAGTGTACTCATGTGAGAGTTTTGTGAACTTGACTCTGGAGTCACTAAATACTGTCACTGCCAGGCTACTTCTCATCTTGAAGAATCTTCTACAAAATGCTGTTGTCTTGCATTACATCATGAAACTAAAACCATGAACCTCATATTCAAAACAGAATCTATTAAAGATAGTCTGTCTGAGCTTCTTTATTCAACAACCCCAGTTTGTACTATTCTGTTTCAGATAGAAAATGAAATCAGAAACATCTGAGTTTTACTTAATCATTTCACTACTTGTTTAACAGATGAAGTCAAAGCTCTTTAGAGTGTTACAGAAAGTAGTCTTGTAGATTTTCTTTATCATTTTCTCTTGTTATCAGACTAATCTCTGTCTAGGCCAATCTTATATCTTCCATTAACTGTCTGGTCAACATTATCTTCTCTGGTTTCCAGAGCATTGTAGATACAATTTATTCTACTTGTAACTCTTTATCTGTTAAGTCTACTTCTATTGCAGTACTGTCTGTCATTATACCACCAGTTCTGGTGACTTCAGAACCATGTCTGTCTTTGGCTGGTTTATTTCTATTATAGCTGTGTTTCAGACACCCTCATGGTACCCCTTCTCATCACTAGTTGTTTGGTTTTGTTATGTGTGATAATCTTTAGCCTGTCTAGTCTTCTTTTTGTATGTAGATTTATTCATCTTAGAATAACTTTGCTTTTTTTGTAGGTAATTCTTAAGAACTTCTTGTGTGTTTTCAAGATTTTTCTCAGGTTCCCACATTGATTTCTCAATAGGGAATCCCTTCCATTTCACTAGGTAGCATTTCTTATGATAGTACACTTTGTTGTTCAAGATTTTGTCTACTTCCCACTCATGATGGTCATTCACTAGTACTGCAGAAGGGCACATTAGTATCTCACCTGTTCTTGTGTGATATGGTTCCAGTAATAAGATATGGAAAATGTTGTAGATCTGATAGCTTGGAGGAAGCTTCAGTCAATATGTATTATTTTCTATAGTCTCTATTACTGAGAAAGGTCTGTAGTACTTGTTGTCTAACTTCTTGCAAGAATGTATTGTTTATAAATTTCTTGATGACAACATTACTTCATCACCAGATGCATATACTTTATCTTAATGTTTTTGATTATAGAACTGTGCTTGGTTCTCTTTTGCTTTTATCAAATATTCTACCAGATTATCTCTTAATACAGAGATTATTCTCAGTTTCTTGTTGAATATTGTCTGTATATCATTGTTGTCATCAATTAACTTCTGAATCTTGTCTGATTTTCTAGATTCAAAGCTGTACATTGCTTTGAATGAGAACATATGTATTGCAAAGTGTTCTGATCTGTTGTATACAAATTCTGCATACACAAGCCACTTCTCCTAATTATCTTGCTTATAGCTACAATAGATATAAAGATATCCCTCCAAAATCTTGTTTAGTATCTCTGTTTAGCTGTCTGTTTGTAGGTGGGATGCTATATTAAGTTTTTATCTAACTTTTATGTGAAAACATAGCTCTGATTAGTATTTACTTGTGAAAACAGGTCCCCAGTCCAAAACAATATTATTTAGAAATCTGAAGTCTTTAAATATTCTTCTGAATAGAAGATTTGCTATCTCTGGTGCATTAATCTTCTTTCTACATGCAAGAAAACATGCAAGCTTTGTAAATTAATTCACAATAACCAGGACTACATTATATAGATTTCTCTTCTCTTCACTCAGAGAGAGATCCATTATAAAGTTCATGGATATTGAACACTAGAGACCACTGGATGTTGGCAATAATGCAAGCAACTCATATAATTTGTGCATTGGAGTCTTCTCTTTTTAGTAGATTTAGCATTTATGTATGTATATCTGGATATCTTGTTTCATTAATTACCAATTGTATTTTTGCTGAAGCAAGACAAATATCTTTACCATACTAAAGTAATCTGTAAATAAGTTGTTGTAGTGGACTTATAGTAGTTCTTATCTTAGAGTCAGATCTTTAGAAATGTAGATTCTGCTGCTCTTTATCAAAAGACTCTGTTTATCTATTTTCCACTCTGACTGCTGGAATTCTGTCTTAGTAAATCTTGCTTGTACAGAGAGATTATCTTTCTGTGCTTCTAGCAGCAGATTTAACACACTCACAGTTGGTTTATTATAGATCTTTTTGTCTTTTATTACCATGTTCACACACACATGGGGAATCCAGAATCTCCTGTAATTTCTTTGTTGAGTCTCCCCAGCATCTCTGGCTAATGCTCTCCAGACTGACTTAACTGTCTTGGTGTTATCAGATCTTCTCTACACTATCTCTATCTCACTGCTTTAAATAGTATAAGCAGCACATACTTGAATACCTTCTTTATCAAAGAAAGTTTCTTTGAATAAGTTC
The DNA here is from genome assembly GCF_000149335.2 of Coccidioides immitis RS. Lineage (NCBI taxonomy): Eukaryota > Fungi > Ascomycota > Eurotiomycetes > Onygenales > Onygenaceae > Coccidioides > Coccidioides immitis. The sequence goes on along the minus strand of NW_004504308.1, from coordinate 1,773,003 downwards.
CACTCTGAAATATTATCTGTGTAATATTGTTTAAGTATATACATCAGCAGACCAATGTCTTCTTCTAGTTTAATATAATCTGGTCTTCATAATAATGTATCAGCTGGGTTATGCTTTTCAGAGTGATAGAGAATCTCAAAGTCATATACTCTGAGAGCCTCTATCCATCTTATATATTATTATTGTGCCATCTTGTTTGTGGACTTCATAAATAAATGAAGATTTGCATAATCTGTAATAATCTCTACAGAGTACTTCATTTCTTCTAAGTACTGTCATCAATAAACAAATACTCAGATAATGACCAACATCTTCTTATCTGATGTATTATAGACTTGTTGAGCCTGATCAAACTTGAATAATTAGTAGACAACTGAGTGCCACCTATTTTTGAACAGCTGTAACAATAATATATCTGCAGCATGTTCTAAAGCATCTGTCTCCAGACATATTCTATATTCTGAATTATAGTGTTGAATGACAAGCTCTCTGGAGAAGACTGTTTGCAACTCACAAAATGCTTCTCTGACAGCAGATATCAGAAGAAAAGATTCTTTCTTTCTTCTCTTTTCACTGCTCTTTAAGAGATCTGTCAATAATGTTATGATAACTGAGTACTTTTGTATGAATCTTCAATAGAAGTTCACAAAACCCAGAAATATCTGAATATTATGAAAACTTCATGGCAAGAACTACTTTATGATTATCTGTATCTGCTTTGGGTCCATCTTAATATCTTCATTATTAATGATATATCTGAGGTATAAGATTGTTTATTTCTTGAAAGCATACTTAGCAAGCTTTGCAAACAACTAGTATTTTCTTAGATATTTCATAACTAGTCTAACATGTTTCTTGTGCTCTCTCTCTGAGACAGAGAAAATAAGAATATTGTCTAGGTAAACTATACAGCATATATTAACCAGGCCTGCCAGTGCTCTATTAATATAGGACTGAAAGATCACTGATGTATTTAATAATTCAAAAGACATGACAAGATACTCAAAACTCTCAAACTTTGTATAAAATGTGATCTTTTATTCATCTTCTTTTTTGATTCTAATCTGATGATAGACATTATGTAGATCTATCTTGAAAAAGTAGTGTGCTCCTGCCAACCAGCTTAACATCTTATCTATCAACAGCAAGAGATAACAGTTCTTCACTATGATTGTATTAAGATCATGATAATTAATGCAGAGTCTGAGTTCTTTATTAGTCTTGAGTGTAAATAACACTAAAGCCTCTGTTAGACTTTGTGATGGATATATTTAATTCTTGTATAACTTGTTCTTGATATACTCTTGTAGAATCTCCATCTGCTTGAATAATAGTTTATAGATTGGCATGTACAGAGACTTGCAGCCATCTTTAAGAATAATCAGATGACTGATCTTTATTAATTCTGGCAACTCTGCTACTTTTTCTTCTGAGAAAATATCTTTATAGTCCCTCAATTACTTAAGTACTTCTGTCAGGACTTGATTGTTGTCTGATATGAAAATAGTATAAGAGAATTTGTTCTTGATGTGCACTATTCAGAGAAATCTATCTGCATTCAGAAGTTTCACTGTTTTCTCTGAGAATCAGTAATGCTATATCTTGTTCTTCTAGTCTATATCTGGGTTGAAATCTTCTAATTACAGCATGTCTAGAACTATATTTATGTTAACTATATTGATTACTGCAAACATATGTCTTACCATCTTTGTGGTCCCCATGAAGTCTGTTATAGTGAGTTGGGTCTTGTAGATGCTGTACCAATCAGTCTCAGCTCTGTTTAACATCTTAATAACTTCCATGGATATCTCTGGTTGATCCCAGTCTAATTAGAACATCAGTTTGTAGAAGATACTGTCTACTGTGGTCTCTGAGTTCAAAAGTGCAGCTTGCTCTGTAAGATTATCTGATAATGTAGTCAGTGTGGCTGACAGACACATACTGTGTCTGCTTACCTTCTCTATTAAGTTAACATCCTGTCTTTCTAATGTTTAATCTGGGTCTTGCATGAGCTTTATAACTCTAGTCTTTGTCCAGTCCTCATTCTTTTTGTCTGTCTGCTGGAACTTGTTAGAGCTGTTCATACAGAACTTTGCTCTATAGTCTGGTTAATTATATCTTAGATAGAGCTCTTTATTCATTTGTTGTTTGTGTTTCTGTTCTAACATTTTTGGAAGTGGTTTCACTGGCATCTTTTTTGTTTGTGGATAATCTTCTTTGTTGTCTTGTTGGGATATATCTTTCTCTTAAGAGATTAAGATTTTCTGTTTCTTCTTATTTTAGTTCTTGTTCTACTGACTTTGCTTCTTCTTTTCTAGAATAAACTTAATAAGTGTTACTTGTTCTTGTAATTCTGCAATCATTTTTAATTAATATTGCAGTTTATTCAGTTCAGCCCAGATGATTAATCTGAGCTTTATCTGTAGAAAGAATATATAAAAAAATTCATCTAATAGACTGTCCAGATTCTGTTCAAGTTTAGCAATATACATAAAAAATAAGAGTATGAATTGATTCTCTTGTTAAACAGTGTCATGATAATACTGTATCATATCTTAACTATAAGTTATCTCAGATTTAATATTATTCTTACACCACATCTCAAATTTATTTTATGATGTAAGTAGTTGTTCTCTCTCTATTTCCAATATCTGTTAATGCATCTGAAGTTTGTCACAAAAATGGCTGGACATTTAATTAATTCTGACTGCATCTGGTACTTTTTGTAATAAATTTCTCAGATGAAACTGCTGTCTTATTAAAGCTAATCACAATTTGCACTCATTAAGTGATTTGCCATAATAGTAAGATACTTTTAAGAGCTTCATATTATCAAAATCATCTGACTTCTTTATCAGTTGTATCTGTAAGAGAAACTTTAAAGAGAAATTATTATTTATTATTCTCTGTTCATATTCTATCTGCTTCTGCAGTCTGTGTATCTTGTTTTGTTTATATATATCTGCTGGATTCTTTTGCAGATATGTCTTCTTTTCTTCAAAAATCTTCTCTCTTTGAGTTTTATCTAATATATTGAGGGGTATATCTCTGTTGTCTATATTGTCTGCTGATGTCTTGCTGGTGATAGCTTTACTGCTACCAGCATCTTCATCAATATTCATCTTCTCTATATTGGTGTCTATCTCTGTCAGGTCTGCAATGTGGGGTGTTGTTGTGATTTATCTCATAGATCTTGGTGGTATTGTACTGACTTAGACAATTGTATATCAGAGTATTCAGAATGTTAGAGGAACCAGTTATAGATCATGTAGATTTTTCCAGAATTAGAGATATGAAAGAGCTAAGTTGGTATGATGCCTGCAACTGATGGAAGAGAGTTATATATAGAATATAGAGATTCTCTAACTAGAAGACTGAACACTGGGGTTTTTATAATTCATGCAAATTGTGTGATTCTTATATGTTCAGAGTTGGGGTCATGTGAATACTCTTGAACACCCAACATCATCTGATACTTGGTTGGTCTAGATCTATATTTGTAACACTTTCCCAAATATGTTAATTTTATTTCTTTTTAATTTGTATCACATTGCTACAAGAATTATTATTTTTCTTTAAAATTAATATTATGCTCTATCTGCTATTTGACTTTTGTGGAGAAAGAACATCTCATATTGTCTTGAAATACTTTGAAATTTGTCCTTTATTCAGTTTCTACAATGTATACTAAGTAAATCCTAACAGAGAAGCTGTTAGGTAGTCTTCATAGTCACTGACTGCATAAGACTATAATGAATAATAATAATAATAATAATAATCATAACAATACTCTGAAAACCAGAGAAAATAACATCAGCTAGACAGTTAATGAAAGATGTAAGATTGACTTAGACAGAGATTAGTCTGATAATAAGAAAAAATAGTGAAGAAAATCTACAAGACTGCTTTCTATAATACTCTAAAGAGCTTTAGCTTCATTCATTAAACAAGTGATGAAATAATTAAGTGAAACTCAGATATTTCTAATTTTATTTTCTATCTGAGACAAGATAGTACAAACTGAGATTGTTGAATAAAGAAGCTCAGACAGACTGTCTTTAATAGATTTTGTTTTGAACACAAGATTCACAGTTTTGGTTTCACAACATGATACAGAATGATGGTATTTTATAGAAGATTCTTCAAGACAAGAAGTAACTTGACAGTAACAATATTTGGCAGCTTCAGAATTAAGCTTACAAAACTCTTGCACAAGTATACTCATGCACTTTATATTGTACAGATAACATGAATCAGCTATATTAAAATTATAATATTCTTCTTAAAGTTACAAGAGCTAACAAACTAGTTTAACAGCAGATTCTGAAATCTACAGCTATGTCAGAACAACAAGAAGAATAAATAAAGACATACTTATATTATAACAGATACAGATTTAATATTCTAAATAATAAGAACAAGATTTCTTCTCAGTATTTTATAGATAAGACTTGCTTTTATTCAGATAGTTCATAAACATCAAGTAAATATAGATAAAGCACAGAAGAGTGTCTTCTTTATTATATACAACAGAGTCTTTTAACAATAATATTATAACAAGTTATAAAATAAACAAGAAACAACATCTGAGCTCAAACAAAGTAGAAGAAAATGAAGAAAAAAGAAAATCAAAAACTCTTTATTTATACTTATACTACAATATATTAAAGTTGCTAGTTCTATAACTTGTTAATAGATAATATAACAACAGACAACAGATAATATAGTAATCAGACAAGCAAATAAAGAAAGAAACAAGTATATAACAAAATATTAAATATTTATAATAAAATAATTACTGTTCTACAACAAAGAATATCTACTGCAACCAGTAATAATATGCATGCAGAATATTTATATAGATAAGCAGTAGTAATGCAGAAGCTTGCACATTTAAGAATCTATAATACTTTACTAATAATAGAGAAGCTACAACAACATACAAAAAACCACTTTAATAGTTTTATACCTCAGAGTCTGAGGCCTCTGAAAGAGAGAATAGTGTTACAAATATAGATCTAAATTAATCAAGCATTGAATAATATCAGATGTTCAGAAGTATTCATGTGACTCCAACTCTGAATGTATAAGAATCACATAATTTATATGGATTGTAGAAACTTCAGTGTTCAGTCTTCTAGTTAGAGGACCTCTATATTCTACACATAATTTCCTTTCATCAGTTGCAGGCATTGTACCTACTTAGCTCTTTTGTACCCCCTAATTCTGGGAAAACCTACATGACCTACAACTGGTTCTCCTAACAAAAATCTACATGACCTATGACTGGTTCTTCTAATATTACCAGAGATCTCATGGACTTGTTCATTGTGATCAATCTCCCCACCTATCTTATAGATATCTTTGAATCAGATACCTTCATACCTTGGTTACTTTCCATACCATTGAAGTCCTATGATACTGTATGATTGTACCTGATTCCACTACTCTTGAGAAGGCACAATAGCCTTGCCCTGACTCTGATATACCTGCATGGAAACTCTTTGTCATCAGAGCAAGACTGCCTACTTAACCAGAGCACTATTAAACTATTGATCACTATCTCCAATCTGTTGTTACTCTCTTTGAGCTCTTTGATACCCTTCAAACCCTAAAGGACCCTGAGAGATGCCCAGTCATCAACACAACACTATATGGTGATTTTGGTGTCCCGCTTGCTTGGTTGTCCCACTTGGTTGTGGAATACATTATTTACTATATCAGCTGTTGCACTATCTTCTGTTGTTTTTGCATTATCTTCTGTTGATTTAGCATCATCTGTGCAATATTTAAAGTTCATTCTCCTCTCTAGACTTCTGCCCATTATCTGGTGAGTTGTCTCTAAGTCTATCTGATTATCTAAGCTTGATTTAGAATGTAATGTAATCTGCAAGCAAGTGAAATCCACAAGTGAGCGAAAGATTAAATTAATGCATCTCAACTAACTAGAATTTAACCCAAAATACTAACACTCAACAACCCCTAAATAAATTAAATTATATTGCAATAGAACTGGGGCAGCTTCTTCTTGTATAGTCTAAAATATAGCAGTTTGTATATCTTGGTGGTGTCTGTGAATGTGATGCAGACTCTGAGACTGCAGGCTCAGAAAGTTAAGCAACCAACTGTTCAACAGATTGAGCAGGTGGAATGGCAAGCTCAGTAATCTCTTCTCTAGTTAGATCTTCTTCATATTGAATTTGATGCTTAGATCTTGTACATTTTTGCTTCTCTTTTTTATTTACAGCAAATATATTCTGATATTGCTTTTTTATAATAGTAATGTTGACCATTTTATATTTGCAAGCTCTGATAATTTAATCAAATTCTTCCACTAAACTCTGAAGTGAGCTCTCAAGCCTCTGCTCTATAAGATTCTTGATCTTATCTACCTGCTTATGCAATTGCTGGAGGTTGTGAGATGTTTGTAAAATTCAGAATAATACTGAGTTGCTAGATTAGCTAGCTGGAAAAGTAGAGGTTTGGAGTTAAATATCCAGCTGCTGAAGAATCTGATCTGGATCAAATAGGGCTATTCCAGTAGCTATAAAGCTATTTTGAATGTTCTGAGTCTTGAAGATCTCTGTATATGCTGTAGAATAAACATTCAGAAAATCTGTCTTCTTAATAATGTTAATTTCAAGCTGCATTTGCTGTTTAACTAGACTGTCATATATTTACTTCAAAACTGCAAAAACACTCACATCAAGAGACTGCAAGAGATGGAATGAATATGGTGATATATATAGAGAAATAATCTTATTCTTCTTGCAGATATAGTTAAATTCTGGGGTAAGATAACTGCTGTATCTATCCAGAATAAGAAGTATATGAGTGCTAACTCTCTGTGGATTTGCAGTAGAAATAAATAGCCTAGTCAGCTATTTCATTTTTATCTCATCTGTAGTTCAGTTATTAGAACTAATATCAAGTCTCCAGCTAGCTGGAAGCCTATCAAACCAGCCTTTCTGTAGATTTTATTCTTTAAGAATGATGTATGGGGGCAAGACCTAGTCTGAGACATTGACTGATTCAATTACTGTGATTTATTCTTAATTTTCAGACTGTAGAAGCTTTGCTTGACTATAGTGCTCAGCACTAGTAATAATCTTGATAGTTGTGCAGAGGCCTATTGCAAATCCAGTCTTATTAAAGTTGTAGATATCTTTTATTAAAATTTTATACTCAGTAATTATATCTTTCAGAGTCTTAAATCAATTCTGAATAATCTTTCTATCCTTATATTTTGCTTGCTTGTGATTATAGTATCTGGAATAGCAGTATTTGAGCTCTTATAGAGTTTAATCAGATTTGACACCTATTTCTAGCTAACATGAGAGGGAGAAGAGGTAGGATCTCATATTGTAAGAAGATGATTGGCCGTATTCTCAACAAATACTGGTTGGGGGGGAATTCCTTGTTTAGCTAGGTCTAGAATTCATTAAACTAGCTGATTCTCTTCAGGCTCAGTCAATTTGGTTGAATTTGCATGTAGACTGATTTGTGCATGTCTTCCTTTTGCTTGATGATATAAGGTAGTATAAGATATATTAAATAGCTGTGCAGCTTCAGCAATTGAGCTAATTTCTTGCTTTTTAAGAGTAGAAATAGCAAGTTCAATCCTTCCCTCTATTTCTATAGAGGATCTTGCATTTTTATTGCGAATTGGTGGCATTCTGACGCGTTGAAGTGGATGGTTGAGGAAGTTGAAAAAAATCTTTCGCTCGCTTGCGGATTACGTTAGAGAGATTCATTGAAGTCTTCTGATTAGAAGTTCAGTGCTCCAGTTCATCCATATGATTTACCATGGCTTTGGCGTTGCCAGATGCTTGATTTGCTTGCTAGATACATTTAGTAGCTATTTTGCTCACTCTCTAATTAAGTGCCAGAAAGCTACAGGTTTTGACTCACTCTTTAGCTTGGTGCTAGAAGGCTACAGAAATTGCATGTATAGAAGATGTCTATCTCAACATACACTTTTTCTTGTACTCATAAAAACTCTTTATTCACAAGAATAACTGTTCAGAGTGTTAATTATAAGCTTTATTAATTAATTAAGCTGTAAACCAATCTTATACACTTGCTCTTCAGCACAAAGGGCTATAACCTGATGGAGGACTCATATGCTTGTCATTCACTAAGCTACCTAAAGGGGAATCTTGGCTAATCTATGTGGGTCACATGAGCAAGGTGCTAGTCCATACCGGAAAAATGAGCTTTTCGGGCAACCATCAGAAAATGTTTATCCAATGTGACCTGTTGAACCACAGATTGCAAGCTTGAAACTGTAGATCCACCATATATTTACAATGCACATATAAAGGGTCCAAAATGTATAGAATTTAGAATATATAATGCACTAATTGAGGGTTTTAAACCCAATTCAGAAGCTTTTTAATTGCTAGAAATTAACTACTAAGTGTTTACAGAACCACCTGCACAACCTGAATTGTAATGAATTTTTTTTTTTTTTTTAAATTTCAGGAGCCTTCTCACTGGTTGAAGTCTCTGGTTCAGAGACAAAATGTAAAGTGAGTGCAGAAGAATTATCAGGGCAAGCCTATTCAGACTGCTTGATTATACTTTCAAGCAAATCAGCTCTGCTGTCTCCAGTTGAAGACAAGCCTGACACAGATAGGTTCAGCTGCAACTAAATGAAGAGAGAAGATATGATTGGAGTGAAGAAGAAAGAGAGAGAAGCAGATACAGCAGAGAGCAGAGCAGCAGTAAATCAGTCTATCTTAATTACTGATTTGCAAATAATTTCTTCTGTCTTTTGCTTTTTCTGTCATCAAATATTAAAGTCAGTTTAATTTATTCTAACATTGCATCAAGTATACTGACTGCAGAAGATAAATAATTAAACTTTAAGTTCCAGCAGATATCAGTCAAGATCCTTTCAATATTCTATATATATAACTGCATTAGCATGAGTTAAATATATGATCTTCAATTAGTTTAATCTATCTTAACAGAGCAGAATGTGTTCTCTGCAAGCTCTTTTTATTTAACTTGAATAGACACAAGCTTTTTTAATACTGTTAAAGTGGCAGCACCAACTTCAGTATTAAAAGAGAGAAGAGAAGAAGAGTTGTCAGTTTGAACTGATAGAGATATTATTTTGGCAAGTATTTTACTGAGACCAGCAGTCTGTTCTGTCATGCTGGTTTTCAGTTCTTCTCAGAGCATCATGTTCTTAAGTCTGAGAAAATTATTATGGTTAAATAGCAATACTGCCACTTTCTTCTGCATCTCTGAAGAGACAGAAGCACAGGCTTTTTTATCTTCTGCATAATTAATGTAGGTCTTGATGATTTCTTGCTTGTGTGAACAAGGCTTGTTACTGTATGCTGTATATATGAATGTTAAACAGCAATTACAGAGTGTATTGTCTATAGTGAGCTCTTTTTTAACAGCTAAGAGCTTTCACTCTGGCTTCTTCTTTGCAGACATTAAGAAGTGCTCATTCTGAGCTGCTGCTAATTTATATGTTTGCAGAGCTATTTTTTGATATTTCTGCATATATTGTTCTTCAGTTTGCTGCAGTTCCTTATTTCATTTGAAATCCACCACTTACCTTAATATTGGAACAGGGGGAGAGAGGTGACAAGAAATATAATGAGCTTAAGAGAAGGAAAAAAAGAAAAGAAGAGAAGAAGAGAGAGATTTTGTGTGGGAAGAGATTATTATATCTAGTGTGTTCACTTGATTGTTTTGGATTTCCTAATTAGAATGTGTTTATTTATACATTACTAAGTGCTAACTTATTTTGCTTAGAGCTTTTATGGCTAATTACAGCAAACAATAAAGAGATATATATTGAATATAGCAAAATTCAGCTCTTGCAAGCATTGATATAACAGAGCATTGCATTGAAGTCTAGATATCAAACTCTGAAATCTATTTTGAAGCACAAACTAACAGTCAATTTTAATCTGAGAAGATATCTTTCATGTATTTAACTAGAATCTGTGTCTCTTTCAGAGTTTGCAACCAGTTGCAGCTGGCACAGGTCTCTTTGAACAGACAGGCTGATTTATTACAGTCTCAAAATAATTCTCTGTAATATTCTGCAAAGAATTCTGATTCTTCTTATTTGAATTATCATTCTCTAGCTTCTGCAGGGCTTGCACTACCTGAGCTGGATGTGAATTGGGTTCCCTGGGTGGCATACTAGATGTTAACAGAACTGCATTCAGAATTCCTGGCAAAGTCTCAATATAAATAATCTTTGGCTTTCTTGGTTGAATCTTCTGTTGGGTGAAGTTGTCTGAATTAATATCTCTCAGTTCTGGTTTCTGTGTCAAGCAGTCCCAGAGCTTGAGTACAGAATCCCAGGTGTAGATTAATGAGATGAATATGTTCTATTTTAGATTGTTGTCATCAAGATATAGCTTCATGTATGCTGCTAAATTTGCATACACCTCTATTGCCATAACTGTCAATCATGGCAATTAAGATTTACCATTAACTTATATTCAAAATATTATTTCTCTTGTGGAGCTGACTTCTCAAAATTGACATATGGCTTAACTCAGTAAAAGACTTTACAGAATTGGTCCCACTTGAATAATTAAGTAAAATAGCTGATCAGCTTTTGTTGATTGGTTATTTCATGAAGTCTGAAATTAGAATTCTCAGTTAAGCTGAGTTCAATATATTTTCTGATATGATCCTGCTAATGAGATCAGTTTATATTATAACTAGAAGTTTAGAGATGTTGTTCTAATCTTCAAGCTACTCAAGATCTTATATTTTCAATCTTTACAGAGGTCCAACATATATCTGGAAACTTCACAAAAATATGAGTTGTTTCTGGCTTTCCAGTTCTTAAGACTCAGCATCTTCTGGATGGTATCCAGAATCAGGTCAGTATTTAATGTTGATATATAGGCTTATTGCATCTGATTTTGTATCTTATGCTCCACCACTCAAACCCACTTTTCAATCTCTGTATAATTAGAGAATGCTTTGATTTGAGTACTTGTATTTAAATCAAACAATGTCTCTTGAGCCTTTGGCATGCTGTACAATTGAGGCCATGGGAATATGTAAGCTGTCTTTTTTGGCACTGGCATGCTCTGTGTCTCCAACATTTTGGCTATCAGATTGATATGGTTCAGAGTGAAGTGAGAATGAACAAGAGTAAATACTTGAATTTTGGAGGGGTTCACTATCTATTATATAGTTGACTCAGAGTGCATTCAACTACCCAAGTTGCTATTTGGATCTGTATCTATATTTCTCTACATTCTAAAATTCAACACCACTAAGTGATTGATTTCTTTGAAATAGATTAATTATCCAGAACAATGCAGATCATTACTGATCTTGCATCCCTTAGAGCTAATTACAGGTCTAGATAATCAGGATATTACAGTTGATCTGTAGCACAGTTAGCACATTTTGTGGCCGCTCTAACATTTAACTTTGCTATAATACATTCAATTCCCTAATTAAACAGCAATTTTCTTTCTAATTTCTATATACTTTGTCTCAAAGAAATTCTGCAGCAACCCTTACTGTTTCTGCAACTTGAAACTTAATTACTGTGGAAACCAGTGTATAAACCTCAAGCAAACATACAATATCTGAGGTATGTGAGGTGCATACAGAACTATATATTTTGAAGATGACTTTATTTATTATTTCCAGTCTTGCAGTTTTGAAGACACAGACAGCATGCTTATTTATTACAGAAATTGCAAGATTACAATCACATTTTATCTTCAGTAGAATCTGACATTCAGCCAAACAATCAAACTGAGAAGTCAGAGTTGAATGTAAGATCTTGAATTCTCTGTCAGTCTGCATCATTCTAATTACTGTGTACAGAATACAGTAAGTCTTTTAGATGTCTCTGATACTCTGTCTGACACTCTATTCAACACTCATTCTGAACCAGAAGATATCAGAGTGCAGGAGATTATACAAGAAGTAATGGCAGCTCTACCCATGGAATTAATTAATAACAATGAATCACAACAGTATGAAGAGCCTGAATCCAAACTCTGGTTACAGACTATATTACATCCAGTGCACCCAGTTAACAATGGAGATTCTGATTTTCATTCATAACTAGAGAATTCATTGGGCAACCAGCCAGCTGAGATCTACATTCTAACTATAATGAATGACCTGTTGAAGGTTCTAGTTCATGTGTGTGTGAAGTCTGATGAAATGCTGGACCACTTAATACTTGCTTTAGAATTATGGTGTGAAAAATTGGGAATATCTTGCCAACACTACAAGACACTGTGGGAAGTCTTACAGATTTCTGAAGATATTAGTGCACTGAGATCTCTATTATTAGAGCTGAGCACATTAAAGAAGAAATGCAGAGCTCAATTCTCTATGCTTCCCATTTGACAGGCATTCATACTGACTGTTTCATTGAAAATGCCAACTCTTTCATCTGCTGAGAAGCAACTAATACAGACATCTCTCACATTTAATTTATTCTTTCAGAATTCTGTGGCTCTTTTATTATTACTGGCAAGGTCTCCTGTATTTCACAAGAAGATATATATTGGTATGGCCAATCTAGTTAACAATCTGACTGAATTGTGACAATCATAAAGCTGGGGGAGCTTTATTAGATATTTATCAGGTGACTTTGCATGGTACTCTGACAGAACACCAGTCTTTTCTTTTGATTTTATTTGTTTTAGGTGCAACAATGCTGCATGTAGATGCACTTAAAATAAACAAGAAATTCATATCAGAAGAATTTAATTTGTGAGTTGGAATCAGAAACTGGCCTGCACAAAATCTGGTGAAATTGTTCTTATTATTCAGTACACTATTACTGCCAACAGCTTTGATAAAAGAATTCATTCTCTGAGATCTCTGCTTTGCCTGAACAAGCTGCTCTTACTGGAAGATCAGGAAACTCACATTATACATGAAGACAATATTCTAGCCTGACTAGATGTCCATCTTGACTATATCTTTAATGGATTGGGTAGCTACAAACCCTCAGAAACAAATGAGCTCTTTGTATAGTGAGTGATGAATACAATTCATGACACATTATCTGTACAAGAGCTCCAACTTAGCACTCCACTCCAGGGTGAACTGGAAATCACAGCATACAGAAGAAATATACTGATCAAGATGCTCTGCCCAGATGACTCTATCAAGAGAACTATATTCATTCTCTTCCAGCTGTTTATTGATGAATTTGATCTATATCAGAACATGTACCAAAATATAACTGACTTCTATATAATTCCTGCAGAACTTAATGATTCCAAAAAAAGATGATAAAACAATGTATATATAATTACTCTTAGGTCTCATGCTACAAATTTTTCTGATATTGTAGAGGCATTGGCTCCTGGTTTACAAGTAGTTGAAAGAGAATTTGACATTATAGTGAAGAAACTGTCAGAGTCATTGCTTCTTGTATTACTTATCTTGATAACATGCCACAGCAAAATAATAATGCTGAAATTAAATACTCTACTACAACAGTCTTCTGTCAGAGCTATACTGTCTCTGATGCAGAGAGATTCAATATAAATTTCAACTTGGTGAAACATGGCTGATATCATTATCAGTTACTCAATTTGCAGGCTAAAAGTGAGATGAAGTGGACTGTTCAGAAGTAAGAAGCACTGTGGAAGACCTATAAATTAATTAAGAAAAGTTCTCCAGTTTTGAAGATCTATCCAGTACTGAATCTGGTGACATTTTTTCTCTCTGACCCCTGTTATAGTGAATTTTCAGACCTGTCCAAAATTGCACATACATTATTGATATCACATATATTGATATCTGAGGGGCAGAAGAAATACTGCCAAATTCTACAGAAATTTCTATTTTGAAGATGCTGGGCCTGACTGCAGTTTCTAATTATTTATCTGAAGTTCTATCAAATTCAGAAACATACTCAAGCTTCAATTGTGATTCTAATTATACTCTGCTTTGCTCTAAAGTCTGACTGGATTTAGACTGTTGTTCAGCAGGCTCTCTATAACTTCTTTAATGAACAGTTAATTGATTCTGATATTCTGTGTTTGTTGCTTGCTAAAATCTTTGGTGCTATTGCAAGAAATAATTCACTATTAACTTCTCAGATATCTGTTGGGTATAATGAACTTAAAAGTGTGGTTGCCAATGCCTGAACTATACTTCAGAAAGTGATAGATACTACTATTATAGCTGCTGAAGCATCACAGTTGGCTAGTCAGACAGTATAAATACTAAGATTATAACAGAATTCACCAGTATTCAATCAGATTATTACACCCCTGACAGAGAATATTTCAATCAACACCATCAGTATTGCTCTGAAAGCAGATAAGATATTACATGCTTTGAAACACTGACCAAACATGCATATTGAGGTGCACTATACTAACCAGGCAAAGAAGTATGCTGTGCTAAATAACTGCAATATACTGATTGAGAAGAATAAATACTGTGAATATAAAGTATTTGTGCAGCAAACCAACAAGTATGATATTGAAAAGATTTTACTAATTTATAAGAGCTTCAAATGCACTATATTCTTGACTCTTGATGAGGCTCTTATGGAATTGAAACTCTATATCACCAGCTAGATGAAGCAACTTTATTGTGAATATCTGATTCTCATGCAAGATTTTATGTGATTGGAACACAATAAGCAACAAGATGATAATGAGAATGCTGATGAAGCTGATGACTCATATGCTATCACCCTCTTTCATATCTTAATCAATGCCTACTGCTAACTACCAGCTAGCTGTAAAGTTATAGAATTGCTTGATTTACAAAGCACACAGCTTTCTGAACTACCAGTTACATATTTCTTTTTGCAAAAGCTCCAACTTTCATACAGCAGTGATTGGGCATATTAACATATGCTTGACAGAGATTCAACTCTAATCTGATTGTTTTAAAAGCTAATCTTTATATTTAATAAAGATGTGCATTGCACTACATTGAAACTCAATAATCTGGTTGAGTATACTTGTGCATTGAGCATCAAGATCAGACAAATAAGATGTATATTCATTCACAACCAGGGCAGCAGCTGAAGGGTTTTTTTTGCTATATTCTCTGCTTATGAAATTCAGCACAAAGAGAGTACTAAATTTGCTGATTTTGCAGGTGAATTGGGATGAGATTCATATAATTGGTCTACCTGCAATTCACAAATCAAGCCTTTACACTATATCTGTCAGTAAAGATTCTGAAAGACTCAAACTAGATTCTGCTCTGCTGACTATCTTTCTCAACTGTACTTGGAGTGTTTTCTTTTTATAGATGGATTGGGTGGTTTGATGTATATAGTATTACATATTAGTTGAAATCCAATTTCTCTCTCCAGTGTCTGCTGGGGTAACTATACTATAATGATTTCTATACTATAATGGTTTCCCTCCACATTTATAAACCCAAAAAGGTATCCCAAACATTCCTAGATATATTTATTGATCAGGGGTTTCAACATTTCCTGATTTCTATGTTAAGGATTGGAAGCTATGTTTCCAAATTCAGAACATATATATTTTTAAACTTCCAAACAACTGTGGATTCAGATAAACATATATTCCGATGTAAACATATCAGGACTAGTGGATCTATGGTTTACAAATCCTCCCCATTTCTGCTATGGGTTGGATTACCTAACACAGCTGAACACTCCGTACTCCGCACAGAGCACCCTCTTTTGCATCATGCCACTGTGCTCAGGGCTGTACTTCATAACTTGTCAGTCCTGTCATTGTAAACTGAGATTGCTGACTTCGATTTTCAAGTCATATAGCGAAAATGAGGACTATCTTATAGATGGAAAACTTGAGGCTAACATTCGCTCGCAGACTTTGGTTTACCATTCGAGAGACTCAAAGTGGTGGATAAAAGAGGTTCACAACTTACAGAATGAACCGACAGTAAAACATAGGACCTTGAAAAAGAAACGTTCGCAAAGAATTCCGAAACTTTGTCAGGCTCATAGACTACAGTGCCAGAAAACTCGTTTGAAATCACGGACGGAGTCTTCCAAGTCCTCAACGTCAACAGCAAAACGCCATATATTCTCAAGATTGTGAACCGGCCCCTCTATAAGCCCTATGACACGGAGGTCATACGCGAAGAGCTCAAAAACCATGAAATATTCCGAGGCACGCCGTGTACGAGCAGCCGGTATCGCAGTATCTGCAAACCCTTATATGACATCGAACACAAGGGATCAACCTCTGATAGTCACTGGTATTGTGCTGGAATTCTACAGTGGTGGCTCTATCCAGAGAGCCTTGAACATACATCACCTGCTTGGATATTCCTGGAAACGGTGGCCAAAACAAATTGCTACTGCATTAGGCCGTTTCCACATGGCCGGAAAAACTCCCATGGATATCAAGCCTTCGAACGTTGTTCTGGATGCGGATGGAAATGCAGTGCTTATCGACATCAGTGGCATTGGTGGAATCACACAGGGGTGGCGTGCCCCGGAGATCCGAGACGGAATATCACTTAGCGAATTCCCGTATGAGGTGCGTAAATCGAATGACACTTGGGCTTACGGAAAGTTTCTGTCAGAACTATTCTACATGTAGAAGACAGCCCTACTGCGAAGACACTGGAGCGGATTGCTGGTTGCCTAATGGTAGAAAATGTGCATGCACGCATCACTTTGTTTGAAGCCATCACGGAACTGGAGCTTTCCGGTATTGACAACATTGAGGGCTCATGCAAGGAGGAACAATCCAACTAGAGCGATCACAAAATATTGTTTCTCCTTAATATCCTTGCCTTGATTTGCTTCAATAATCATCTTCTTCGTCGAATCCGCCACCTGTTCTGGGACCTTCACGAACGGCCAGAAAGCATTCGGAATGTTATGGCCATAGAAACCTAGCCCCTACCTGGACCTTCCCTCTTTAAATTTGGTTATTGTCACAGCCACTGATGCCACTGTTCGGCGAACTGCTGGTAGAGGCGTGCTTGCCTAACGATATGATTTTACGATGATAGAGATCTTGAGCCCAACAAGGTATCTTTTGCAGCCGCATGGTCCGTTTCCCGTCAGCTCGGTGTTTCCGCCTCACTGGAGGAGGCCATCCATCAACAGACAGCGATAGAGCCATATGATTGTTAGGCAGGAGTTGTTGATTCGACTGTAGATGGCTAGAAAATTTGGGTACACCTACACCCCAGCCGTCTATCCCTGCCTTTATCGGAATCGCAACCACCACGATCATGGTAGTAGCCAATTGACTTTGAAATTTGATGTGGCAGGCCTGCAGAGTCTACGCCAAACTGAGGGTAGAGGACCGTGCGGCTCCGGAAAACTGCCTGCTGGTTTGAAGATTTATATCGCCATTGAGCCAGAGCTCATCCACCCACGGCGCAGTTACCTGCATCCGGTGTTCAAGATGTCGATGTGGCGATGAATTTACCGAGTATTCCTACCGGCCTGGAATTCATGCATGCGCACGAGATGCTCGACAAATAGTTCCAGAATTAGGTAGCTTTAGCAATTAATAGCAAGCATATCCATTTGAGTTCCTCCATCAAATTTCCTCCTGTTCAACTGTCAAGACTAGTCATCAATGAACGGGCGTTGATTGGATAGGCTCTGATCTCTTGGCAGCAGAATGCGATTGGCCACCATGCGATGACATAAGCAGCTTCGGCTGCTTTGATGAAAAGTTGGCGAGTTGCCGCTTTCGGAAGTGCAGAAAGCCAGCAAGACAAAGAAAACCACCGGCGGGCAACAGGGAACATATGTAATTGCATAGGCAGAGCAGGTTGTCCTCTTGGTGAGCTAGTCATCAGCTATCCAGCATCGCTTCCGTCTGCCGTAGCCGGTCACTACATTGCGTGCAAGCTGTCGTCTTCGGCGCGACACTCTGTAGCTTTAGGTTTGCGTTTGGGCATCGGGATATTCCTGCGCGCCAGAACCGGGGACAAGGCTCGTATTTTTGCCGGTCTCTACGCAGGATTAGCTCTGTGGATCGTGTGGGCGTTTTAACGGGCAACCAACTAGCGGTGTCCGTCGTTCCTTCGCTGCATCGATGCTACCCCTCCATCATAGACATGTTCACTCTCTCGTGAATATCGTCAAACAACCCCAATCCTATACCCCTCGACTCCTCATTCCTTATCGAGCTACATCCGCCGCTACTCGATCCGCCAGAGCCAGTCTCAGATACCTTTCCACCTCCGTGGGCGCCAGATCTACTTCCCTCCAGATTAGCTCACCCCACCTCAGAGCTACCCCGCGTGTTCCCCTCTTTGGATCTCGCCGGTTCAAGAGATACTGCTCCTATCGAAAAATGTGTCGTGCAATGGGAGACGATGCCGCAGGAGGCGCCGCCTCCATCGCCGCCAACCGCGAGGTTCTCCCTACTAACGTGAAGCCCCGCCATTACGACCTGACTCTGGAGCCCAACTTCGAGACCTTCACCTTTGACGGGACAGTGGTCATCGAGTACGTTGCATTTCCCACGGAGATTCCTTCTCTTGCTGCTGCATGGATGCTGATATATACTGCCATTGTACAGTCTTGATGTCGTCGAGGACAGCACCTCTGTTACCCTTAACTCCGTGGACATTGACATCCATTCGTCAACCATCATCTTGGACGATGGAAGCGAAGTGTCTGCCTCTTCGCTTTCGCTGGACCAGGATAAACAGAGAGCGACCGTGAAGTTCAACCAGACCTTCGCCGCAGGCTCTAAAGCCAAGTTGAAGCAGACTTTCACCGGGAAATTGACTGACAACATGGCTGGTTTCTACCGATGTGCCTATAAGGACGCCAGTGGAAATAAAAAGTATATGGCTTCTACTCAGATGGAAGCGACCGACGCCCGACGAGCGTTCCCCTGCTTTGACGAGCCGGCATTGAAGGCTGAATTCACCATCACTCTCATCGCGGACAAGAACTTAACTTGCATCAGCAACATGAACGTGGCTCATGAAGAGGAAGTTCATTCCAAGATGAGTGGCGGTCCAAAAAAGGCCGTGAAATTCAACAAGTCACCGATCATGTCGACATACCTTGTTGCATTCATAGTGGGTGAGCTCAACTATATCGAAACCAACGCCTTCAGAGTCCCCATTCGCGTGTATGCGACTCCCGATCAAGACATCGAGCATGGTCGATTCTCCCTAGATCTCGCCGCCACAACGCTGAATTTCTATGAGAAAGCGTTTGACAGCGAGTTTCCTCTTCCAAAAATGGACATGGTCGCCGTCCCTGATTTTGCTGCTGGTGCCATGGAGAACTGGGGCTTGATCACCTATCGTATCGTGGATTTACTCTACGATGAAAAGACCACCGGCGCAGCAACAAAGGAGAGAATTGCTGAGACTGTCCAGCACGAGCTTGCTCATCAATGGTTCGGTAACTTGGTGACTATGGACTTCTGGGACGGCCTATGGCTCAACGAGGGATTCGCTACCTGGATGTCGTGGTACTCCTGCAACAAGTTCTTCCCTGAGTGGAAGGTTTGGCAGAGCTATGTTGTGAACGATCTTCAACAGGCGCTTGCACTTGACTCTTTGAGAAGCAGTCATCCCATCGAAGTTCCTGTCAAGCGTGCGGATGAGATCAATCAAATCTTTGACGCGATCTCTTACTCTAAGGGCTCTGCCGTTCTGCGCATGATTTCCATGTACATGGGCGAAGAGAAGTTCCTGGAAGGCATCCGGTTGTACCTCAAGAAGCATGCCTATGGCAACACAACAACGACGGACTTGTGGGCAGCCCTGAGTAAAGTGAGTGGCAAACCGATCGAGGCGGTTATGGAGGTTTGGACAAAGCAGGTCGGATATCCCGTCGTTACTGTGCAGGAAAAGCCTGACCAGAAGGCTATTTCCATTAAGCAAAACCGATTCCTTCGAACTGGAGACGTCAGGCCGGAAGAAGATGCAACAGTGTACCCGGTTGTTCTGCGACTTAAAGGCAAGGAAGGTGTTGACGAAAGCGTTATGTTGGCAGAACGGGAACGGGAAATCAAGCTTCCGGAGCTGGATTTCTTCAAACTCAATGCTGACCACTCAAGTATCTTCAGAACCCGTTATACCCCGGAAAGACTCGAAAAGTTGGGCGAGGCTGCCAAGGCGGGGCTTCTCAGCGTTGAGGATAGGGCTGGGATGATTGCTGATGCCGGGGTGCTTGCATCATCTGGATACCAGAAGACTTCAGGCAGCCTTTCCCTACTCAAAGGATTTGATAGCGAATCGGAATTCGTGGTGTGGAACGAGATCCTCACTCGACTGGGCTCCGTTCGCAGTGCATGGATTTTCGAGGATGCTCAGGTTAAGGACGCACTGAAGACCTTCCAGCGCAACCTTGTCAGCGCTAAGGCACATCAGCTCGGCTGGGAGTTCTCTGAGGAGGATGGCCACGTTTTGCAGCAATTCAAGGCTTTGATGTTCGGCGCTGCTGGAGCTGCCGGTGACCAAAAGGTCCTTGACGCTGCCAAGGATATGTTCAGTCGGTTCTCTGCTGGGGACTATTCGGCTATTCACCCTAATCTTCGCGGAAGCGTCTTTGACCTTGTTCTCCGCAATGGTGGAGAGGAAGAATACAATGTCATCCTTGATCGATACAGAAATGCCCCTACGTCCACCGAGAAGAATACAGCGCTTCGTTCCTTGGGAAGTGCTCAACAACCAGAACTGGTGCAGCGAACCCTTGCGCTGGCTCTTTCGGATGAAGTTAGGGTGCAGGATATCTATATGCCACTTTCTGGCGTTCGAATTCATGCCCCCAGCATCGTTGCGCGATGGGAATGGTTGAAGGCCAACTGGGAGACCGTGGTTAAGAGGCTGCCACCTACGTTCACCATGCTTAGCACCGTCGTACAGCTCTGCACTGCTAGCTTGTGCACCGAGGAGCAATTAAATGATGTGCAAGAGTTCTTCAAGGATAAGGACCAGAAGGTGAGTGTTTCCTCTTTGCTATCTAGGGAGGGCCTTGCTGGACTTTAATATCTGACAATGATGAATAGGGTTTCGACCGATCTCTGGAGCAAAGCTTGGATTCCGTCCGTGCGAAGACTGGTTGGCTGCAACGCGATAGGGAGGACGTCGAATCATGGCTCAAAGCGAATGGGTACCTTGGAGATTCGAAGCTGTAGGCGACTAGATTTTTCCGGCGTTGATGGCTCTCAACTCAGATGTCGAGTAGCTAGGAACATGGATATGGCTTTAAATTGTGTGTGTATAGTACTCGGATGGACTGGGTGCATATTAGCACGTAAAACAGTAGAGGGCAGTTGGTGTTTACTTTTGGAAGACGCGAGGACATTTCTCAACCTGAAAGCCGGAGCCAAGGACCTTTTTGGCCATCTTACTCCGTAGAGAGATGGTGAACTGGGTGGACGGTGACCATATTCGGCCGGAGCAAGTAGTCGTCAATCCGGCCTCCTTGTGTGCAGAGCACTAATGCAATCTTGGATAAGATTTCTGTACGGAGCGCGGGGTACGTATACTCCGCACTACACATACACAGTACAATGGTGTGTGCAGATCAACTTCTAGTGAGATGAGCTCACTGTTGTTGATGGCGATCGCCAGGGCGACCTCAGGTCCTTACCGGAATCGGGGAAGTTCAGGCAATGGTGGATCCATGGTGGAGCCACTGTTCTGATTAAGTTATTATCTCTTAATACAGTAAACCCTCGCTATAACGAACAAAAATCCTTTCCAAAATTAAATCCTCATACAAATATTCGTTAAATATCTTCAAAAATTTCCTTTATAATTCGTTATATCGAGTTAAAAATGCCACCCAAAAGGTAATTTTAAGGTTTGAGGGCCTCTAATTAGATACTGCTGAAATTGAGGAGGATGAGGTAAATATGGAAGTTCTTCCTCAGATTAACACTTCGGAGGCTATAGACCTGGTAAAAACGCTTCACTTGTACGAGGAGCAGCAGGATCAGGGTGATCAGAGCCTAATTCAACAGCTAAATTACTATGAGAGAAGATTAGGAGCACGGAGGGTTGAAAATCAGGAGCAGCAGGATATTTGAGCGTACTTTGGACGCTCAACTAATTAATACGCCTGGGCGAGAGTCTTGTGTTAGTGTCCGCAGTTATGGACCCGAACTCTGGAGCTTTACATTGCCAGCAGAAAATGTTACAATATCTCTGAAACGAAATTATTATTTATTGCGCTGACAATTCGCCATCCTCTTTTTCAAATATATTCCCTTTTTGCTCGCTCGAGCCACTTCAAACTGCATAACTGGAAAGGGACAGCTAGGAAAGCAGCGTCTATCCAAAGGTAGAAACGTTCCAAGTC
This sequence comes from Coccidioides immitis RS, assembly GCF_000149335.2. Taxonomy (NCBI): domain Eukaryota; kingdom Fungi; phylum Ascomycota; class Eurotiomycetes; order Onygenales; family Onygenaceae; genus Coccidioides; species Coccidioides immitis. The sequence goes on along the minus strand of NW_004504308.1, from coordinate 1,750,751 downwards.
TTGTTGTCGAATAAAAAGAGACTTTGTCTAGGGAGCAGGGAAGCTGTGTTTACAAGAGTTAAGGGATAGGGAAGGGTTGGTGAGGGAGAATGGGCGATATAGAAGACAGGGAGCAGGCCGTCCGATGCTAGCAATATTCCGGGGACTATCATATTCAAGGGGCTTAATCAATGTCGCAATCAGCAAACCAGGAATGCGCCAACACTTCACGCGCTGTTGCACGCTTCCGAGGATCCAAGTTCGTCATTCTCCGGATAAGGTCCTTGAAGTTGTCATCATCGACGTTCGGCCAGTCTGAAAAAGGTTTGTAGGGATGCTACTCTGCCACTCGATCATCCCAGAGACATCCTATGACTTGGCAGTTGACTTCCTCATCTCCAACGTGCTTCATGAGCCCGTTCAATCCTTCTCGGTCTCAAAAAAAGGAGACTTGACGTTGCAGGCGAATGATATGAGGGAATGCACCTTGTGATTCATGTTTCCGCAAATCGTCATCAGCTCCGAAGATAACTTGGCCAAGCATAGCGTAGATGCACTGAGTAAATTAGCTAGAGCCCACTCTCAAGTGGGACAACCTACCACAGCTGCGAAGGAAAAGATGTCAGTAGGCTTGTTAAGCTCTCCCTTAAAGTAACCCTCTGGACTACGCCAGCTATCATTGCCAGGTAACATCCCTTTAATGCACCTCCCTTTAGGGAGATAGGCTGCGTTTTCGAGATCAATGAGCTGAACCTGCTCAACAATAGTCTCTGGACCAGTACCACGATAGTTAACCATGATATTGTCAGGTTTGATATCTAGAGGGGATTAGGTCTAGGTTAGGCAACTGAAGAGTGCTCACTTCGCATCACCTAAGTGGACAATGTCATGGCTGTGCAGCTCAGCAATCCCACGTAATGTGGCTTTAAGAATCTGCTTCCGGGCTTGAATGGGTATTTGATTTCTAACAAGAGTCAGAATGTCATCATTCATGTACTTGTACACGAATATCCGCTGATCCGAAATGGTGTCATATGGTAATCGTAAAAACTGGCTTTCACGAAGTCGCGGGCGTATGTCCTCATTGAGGCTCGAGAAAATGGGCTTTGGGATATCTTTTAAGATAAATTTGTCTTGTCCGGATCTGGAACACTGTCAGTTGACCTGCTACACGAGGGAGCGGGCATGGCCGCACGTTGCCAACCAGACGCGGCCGAGATGCGGTCTCTCCTGAATCAGTTGCTTGAAGAGATAGCGGCGTCCAGCAGCACCTATCAATTCAGTGGGTGGAGGTGACATATTCGCGTTCCTTCTGATTGATCACGCCGAGTGACTCGAAAGTGTGAAAGGCCAGTCTTTTTTTTTCGTCAGCAGAAACTACTGTTGACGACGCGAATTGTTTCTCAGGTTTGATTCAGTGAACGTTTCACGAAGTTGGCTTCCTCCATCGCGTTAGACATCTTAGGTAAGCGGCCTGAAATCCCTTGATGTAACTAGTTAACTAACTATAAAGCTTCCCTAGTCGTCTCCTCGCCATATTCCCGCTCCAAATTCCTACGCGCGCTATCATGGCCCTTTCTACTTCGCAACCCACCCCCCTAAGAAACCTACCCATGTAACTCAACCTACTTCGTGGCTCCCTATGCTCGCTGTGTGTGCAAGGCTTTATGCAAATGAGATATTACTTGTGATGATGCCAAGTACTTCTGGCTCGGATGTTCCGGCTCGGATGTTTCGGCTCCCTAGTCAAGTGTAAGAGAAGTGGCTATAACCGTCGGACAGAGAACTCACTTCATGGCCACTTTGACTGTTTCGGTTCAGAGTATCATTGTACTTTTCTGCTACTACAAGAAACTCGTTTTGGACGGTCTGCGAAAGAAATGCGCGTTCCCAAGTATCGGTCTTCGTGACGTATGCAACGGCGATTTGTTTTCCGAGAGAGGTAGTAACATGCTTAATGATTTGGCATGCTCTAAACATCGTTGGCTAAGTGTCCGGGAGGGAAGTCGGGAATACACAGTTCGAGGCAAATACAGTTGTGAGGGAGTGAGGAGTAACGATAGACAGTTAGAATAGAAGAGGTATCTACCTCATGGCAGACGGGTCTCGTCTTTTTCTACCCGACAATACCACAGGAGTAAACGCCGCAACACACACCATACATCATTGCTGCCAATCATCCACTGTTTTGCTTCGCCTCTTGCTCTGCACCTTGCCAAGGCGGCTACGCCGTTTTCTGAGGACACAATCGGAGTGGTCTCGAGTTCCTGGTGGCCCCAGCACGTCCTTATTTGTAGCCCAAGCCTAGGATTCGAGTGTTCTGTCCGCAGACCACGTAATCGCAAAGAAGAAGTGGATGTACGAAATATCATTTTGATTGTAGATGAATTCATGGGTGATAGCGTGCCGGGTGCCTGTGATAAACTCAGCTTCGCTAGATGCTGATAAGATTGAAACGTACGTAGGCTGCTGGGAGACCTGCTCATCTCAATGACACCAAAGCTTTACCAGCCAGGATGCATCATTGGAGGACTGCGTCCTGAATTAAGCCATTGACAGGATATCAAAGAAGGTTTTAAAAAGTAGTGTTTTTTTTTTTTTATAAAAAAAAAAAAAAAAAAATTGGCTGTCAGTTGTAAGGGTGGGAACCAGAGCACTGTGTGATGCTGCCAAATGTCCCAAGTGAGTATGCAAGTCAGAATTAGAACTGACAAAACAGCCTTGCTGAAGGCGAAAAAGAATTCCTTTCCCAGCCACTCGATGAAAAAGAAACACGTTAACGAATGGTTAAGGAAGAATTGAAATGGGGTAGAGGCTCGCAAAGAGCACTCCTTGCCGAACGCTTGCACATTCAACACGATTCTTGGACTTGTCTGGGCGGGCCGATCCGCCGACGAGATATTCAATAGAATTGCAGTGAAAAGGGAATTTTGAGAAACACAAGATCGCAATTAGGGTATCTGGAAGAAACATCGGCGACAGATGGAGATCTATAGAGCCTAAATTTTGACCACTATTTTTGTGTCTGGTAGATGGTATCTGAAGCGTAGAGCTTGATATGGTTTGTAAATAGCAGCATGGATCTGGTGGAAACAGGAAATGGAGATTTTCAATCAATTCTCCTGCCTGAACATGGGACAAGAAAATAGAGGAATTAAGTTCTATGCCAGGTAGGGGGGGAAAAAAGAAAAGGAAAGGAAAAGAAAAGAAAAAGAAAAGAAAAGAAAAAGAAAAAGAAAAAGAAAAAGAAAAAGAAAAAGAAAAAGAAAAGAAAAGCCGGAACTTTCTAGCTGACTAGTTGTTCCTGTTGTTTCTGTATCAGGAGCGTTCGAGGTCCCAAATCCGGGGGGAGAAAGTCAATCCAGCCCAACAGCGACTTTCGAGGAGAAAGTATGTAGATAGTGAAGCCCAACCCACTGCGAACGATGCTGTGGAAGGCTGGGTGCCCGCCCTGACACCATGAAGCTAGCCGACAGCGACTTGTGAATTGTGGCCTTGGGAGTACAAGCCTTGTCAAGGAAGGCCAAGCATTTTCTGTTGGCTGTCACGCCTTTTGTTTGAGGGTTGCTCTCAAAATCCGCCTGCCACCTGGCAATAAATTTATTTATATCCCCAGCATTTCTCTCTTTTCGTCAATTGCCGATTCTGTTTCCTTCATTTAAATATACCCTCCCCCCCCGTTATTTATTTTATTTTTATATTTAGCCCACATCCACTACTGAGCTTCTGGACGTATGTTATTTCTCCCCTCCTGATCTATGACACAGACCACGAAGCAACGGTGAAATTCACCACTGGCTCACGGCAACAGAAGTTCTGGTCTCACGGCTTGCTTCCCGCCTTGAGTCGCCGCGCAGCCGTGCCTGTGTCGCCCGCACACACCCCCTCTTCCCCGGGACAACGTGCCCATCCTTCCTTCGCTGTCAATGGCTGCTGGTGCGGCTCTCGGGAGATCCTCAGTTGTGCTTATCTAATTGTACCAGCTGCCGACAGGGCCACGTGCTCCGGGGGGCGCCAATTAGCCAATCAGGGGCGAACGTGGCTGCGTCAATTGAACAGCCACCAGCATCATCAGTACTTGCCCGAGCCAGCACCGCGCTATTATCTCTCTCGCGCGCCCTCTCTGTGCCTGGCTTCACGCTCCCTTGTCACTCGCGTGGTGCGGGTGACCGGCGAGCCCTCGTCGTTCCTTTGGGCTTGGGATAAGGGTTGTAGGATCCCGGAGCAGAGCCGTTTATTTTAATATTTGTGTAACTTTTATTTTTTTTGTGTCTGACCTTTCCCTGGGTTTCTTGATATTGATGGTTTTTTGGTTAATGGCTGGCAGGTGACAGTATAGTTATCCGCACATCCCGTTCCCTTTCACATTTTAATTTCCTTTCTTTTGTTTTTTGGTTGCTTTTGATGATACCCCCGCTCTTTTGAGCATTTTTTTTCACTTTTTACCGTACGGTGTTTTTTTTGGAAGAAATTCCATCGTGGAAGGCTCCCGGATTCACCTCCTAATTGAAGTTGATCCGCGCTCAAAAAGTCAAGAACTCTTTCTCACGATGGAACAAGCTGGTGATCGTACGGCCTTGCTGTCGCATCGGGATGATGAAGAGTCAATTGGCCTGGGTTCTCATCCCGCCGACGTCTTGCCTGCATCTAACAATTCAGTGCACGGGGGACGCGGCATTACTTCGAAGCTTGGCAAGAAGAGTACTTTGGCCACGCTTCTCAAACTGAACCTGGTCACCGTCGTCACAACTCTGATGCTTCTGGTTCTTTTTGGCGGGATTTTTGCGCCGTTGTATGTATTCTGCTTTCCTTTCTTCTCCCTGAGGTTCATTTCGTTCCCATTCCAACCACAGCTACCCACTTGTAAATCAGGGGGAGGTCAGTTGGTCAAGTGAGGCTACTGGTGCTGACTGATTCAACGGCAGCCTCCATGGACGAGTGTTTCGGAGACGAGATCTTAAATGCACTAGTTTCAAGCTCGGATACCAGTGCAACCAGCCGTTTGCTCAGCTCTGGGGCCAATATTCCCCCTATTCTTCTCTGAAGTCCAAGTCTCCCATCTCTCCGGATGTACCGTCTGGGTGCACTATTACTTTTGCCCAAGTCCTGTCCCGGCATGGAGCAAGGTATCCCACGAAGAAGAAAACCGAGCTCTACGCAAAACTCTTTGATCGGATCAAGGAAACTAGCAAGTCTTATGAGGACGACTTCAAGTTCCTGAAAAACTTTGAGTATACGCTGAAGAGTGATGATATGACAGAATTCGGGAACACCCAACTCTTCAATTCTGGGGCAAAATTCTACGATCGCTATAGGGGTCTGGCGAAGGAGATACGACCGTTCGTTCGAGCTGCCGGGTCTCCGAGGGTGATCAAGTCAGCAGAGAGATTTATTCAAGGATTCCAGAAGTCCTTGGTCCTTGATCCTGATGGTGTCGAGAAGGATAGACCCCCTATCGTCAACTTGATCATCCCTGAAGGAGAGTCGAGTAACAATACACTTGACCACTCTTTATGCGAAAACTTCGAACAGGATAATTCAGGAAAAGAGAAGCAGAATAAATTCGTGGACCTATTTGCCCCTCCAATCCTTGAGCGTGTGAAAACTCACCTCCCTGGCGCCAATATTACGGTCACAGATGTGATCTATCTCATGGATATGTGCTCCTTCCACACCGTGATGTTGACGCCCGACGCGAGCAAACTATCTCCATTCTGCCAACTCTTCACTCCAGGCGAATGGGTTGACTATGACTACTACCAGTCTCTTGGGAAATATTACAGATATGGGCCAGGCAGCCCGCTCGGTGCTGAGCAAGGCATGGGATTCACCAACGAACTCATAGCCCGTCTCACAAACACCCCCGTCAATGACTCGACTTCCACCAACCGCACTCTTACCTCTAACCCGACCACCTTCCCGCTAAACGCCACTCTCTACGCAGACTTCAGCCATGATAACACTATGATAACGATCTTCACGGCCTTGGGACTGTTCAATAGCACGGGACCACTCCCCCTTGACCGCATCCGGACCCCCGTAGAGTCGGACGGATTTTCTGCGTCGTGGACGGTCCCGTTTGCCGGTAGGGCTTACGTTGAGAAGATGAAGTGTGACTGGTCGCCAAGGAAGGATGACGAGTTTGTGAGAATCTTGCTAAATGATCGTGTTTATCCGCTCCATGGGTGTAACGTGGACTCATTAGGCCGGTGCGAGCTTAATGATTTTGTTAAGGGGCTGAGCTATGCAGCGAGCAGGGGAATGTGGGACAGATGCTTTATTAAGAAATCGGGTAATAGTTAAGGGGGAGTGAAATGTTTCTTTTTTGGTGTTTCTTTTTACTTCGGGACCTTTTGATAGGAATGGGTGAATTTTGGGAACGACTTGATGATGTAATTATGATAGATGACATGAACAAGGACTAAGCGGGGCGAATGAGGTATTGCGACAAGGGATGATACGGTTTTCTTTTCAATTAATATGGTTACACATATCTCATCTGATAATGGAAATACTACGATAGAAATGCTTTGATCAGCATATGACCTCCCAGCTTTTCCACTGTTTGTCAAGTGCTTCCGGCATGTTTCTGATAACATCTTAACTGCCAAGAGCATATCAAAGCTATTGGTGACATGGATGAAAAGGTAAATCGAATTCGAGGAGTTGAAAAATGCAACATAGGAGAGGAGCGTCACACATACACATCAGCCACCGAACACCAAAGTCGCCTTATAGACCAAGCCCAATCCCTATATACACATGCGGGCAATAGCGCCTTAATAAGAGCGAGGATATGAAGTCGCTAACATAGAAGCCAAGGGGGGTATTTCTATACTCGAATCCTCATAAAAATAACAATGGAGCAAGCACTTTTTAATAGCGAGGAAGAAATATATAATACAAAGACCAAGAATTAGGGCGTAGAGCTGTCGTTGCTTGTCGCAGATTGGGGCATGAAGTCAGAAGGTTGATTTGACGATTCCGGCTGTGGAAAGGCGTTCACTCCCGGTAGACTTCGAGGCTCTTTATCATAGAATACTGCACAGAAGGCACTGGGTTAGCGTTTGCCCACTGAGCTGCGAGAGGATGGAATATAGCATTCTCACCTCTTTCGTACAACGCGTAGCTTGTATATAACAGAATAGGTAATGCGACGATCGTTGCTGTCCATCTAGTCCGTGAAAGAAACGCCTTAGATTAGCCGCTCGTCTGTTGGGAGTAAGAAAAATCGGGAGACAAATGCCTCTATATGTCAAACTATCACACACCTTCTCGCAAAACTTTTATATGGCTTTGAATTACGGATATCCTGCGCCGCCGCTTGTTGCCTTGACTGGGCTGGCATGCTCCGCTGGGCTCCGATCCTTGTGATTTGATCGAAATTTCGTACTGTGGGAGAGGACTGCCTTGCGCCGGGCTTGAAGCTATTAGTTGGGTCAGGGAGGACCTGTCGTGATTTGGATATTGAGGACGCCAGTTTGGATGCTGGCGTCTTGGGTGGTGTGGAAGTCGCTGGCATTACGTCTGGAATTGTAGCGCTGGGATCTTCGGCGGGCGGAGCGGAGGGGGAAGGGCACGCAAGTGACGCAGTGTGGTGCCGAGGAGTTGGCGGCGCAGAGAGTGGAAAGGATATTATAGTGTGCCGGGTGCGAGGATACAAATGTAATCCCCCGGGATGGGTTTCCTGCACGGGAGTTCTCCTCTGGAGGTTGGTTTTGTGGCACGTTTCCTTGTCTTTCACGCTGTTACTCTTTTTTTGTGATGCAATTGTCTTTCCTGGCCCCGAATTCCCGGAGCTTTGGATTCCCCGACACACCAAGCTAACTTAAACTAACTAGTTTAGTTAGCTCGGCGACCACTTTCAAAATGTCTCTTTAACCATCGTTCTCGCAACGTCGGCGGCAAAAAATTCTATCCTTCGGCATAGATCCTCAATTCGGCTGTTCTTTTACATCAGTAGCTGTTTTCTCAACGTCTCTGGTGCGCTTGTGCCTGTTTTTCTTGTTCTGCCCGCTTTCCTGGCCCGTCATTGGAGGTTTTGTGTCGCTATTCGAATCCCAGAACAGTTTTCGGGGCGTCCTTTTGAAAGAGGATAGCATGATGTCTGTCTTCTGGTACATATGACTGCAAATATATGTACAGTTGTCTCTTCTCCTATGGGAATCTCTGTTGAAGCATGATTTCTCGTCTCTGGCCCGCCAGGGTATTTCTACGTTGTAATGATTTTTCTCACTCTGACTTTCTATTCGGCTGCCTTTTTTCTGAAGCGCACCCCTTTGAACTGGATGCTCACGTCTGGAGAATCCCAAGGCGTGACTACAGGAGTATGGAGAAGGGAGCAGGAGTTCTCGTTTAAGGCCAATTCACCGTTGATTCCGACTTCAAGTCAACATACTTAAGATGCCTTTGAGGCATGCATAAGAAAATAAACACAAACCATATTCATGCATTGTGATAAACAAATTGCACCAAACCCCCACCAAACAAAATGAAAGAAGCAGGAAATAAAAGCACAACACAGGATCCTCTAGGACCTGGCCGCCCACCCGCCCGTCCTCCGAAACACCAACCCCCAACCGCCCAACGCCTGCTTTTATAAGTTAGCTCAGAACCAGGACTTGGTTTAAGTTGATTCACATACCACGCCTAATTCTGAAGTTTGGCGTAAAACGCCCTTCGGCGGGCCTCCAAATCCACCTCCACCTCCGGTTTGAAATCCGGAGCCAATGCTGCCGAGGCCAGCTCAAGCAGCAGGCAAACCGCCCGCTCGTCCTCTTCTCTGAGGACCGTTAAAAAAACTGGTCTTTCGACCACCTCTGTATAGAAGGAGGAAAACTGTTAGGTTTCGTTTTTCTGATTTAAGAAAAAAGATGGGCGTTATCTAGTTGATATGTGAGACACACACACCTTCTTTCTGCTTCCCCTTTCCCTTGCCACTTGCCGCCCGCGGCTTTCGTGGCTTCGGGGTTGTCTTTCGCTTCGCCAGCTCCCTTTTCTCGGCTACCTGGCTATGGGGAGCCGAGGTGTAACCGGCCTCCCTGGCCCGCTGGGAGGGCTTTCTTATTCGAGTCGAGGCTCGGACCATTTTTATTTATTTATTTTTAAAAAGTGAAAGGAGGATGAGAAGAGAGTCTGTGGCTTTTTGAAGTGAGCATGAAGTGGGAGGGGGTCAAGGCTCGAAGCAAAAAGAGAAAGAAACGAGAGAAGGGAGAGCGCTAAAGCTTGATATAGCCCTCGAGGGCAGTAGCACACTGCTTAATAGGCCATTCTGATGGTATTTATTCATTCAGCTGCCAATTCAGCATGTATGAATGATGCTTATCTTATTGTGTTAGTGAATATGTTGGTATTAGGCTATAAGGAAGTTCAATGGGATGTTCCGCTCAATATTGCCTTTTGACGGATACTATGTGAATTTGAAGCTCTTTTGGCCTATTTGGCTATCAATGGAATGGTATTCTTTTCAGTCATTGTTGAGTGGGTGATTTATTTGATAGCCTGATCAATAGTAGCATTCCCAAATCGCAAGAATATGGGCAAAGTACAGACTCTCATCAATGTGAGTGTCAAGTGAAGCTTGAGCCAAGCTCCCAAGAACCGACGAGAGACTTTAGGATTTCGTGCTAGGCTTGATTTCAAGGGCAACTTGTAGCATTATAATATTAGACTCCCAGGTCAATCTAGGGATGTCAACGCGACCGCGCGGCTGGATTGGAGCAAGCCCTTGACAAATTGCACAGAGCTAGTACTGCTCCCATTGCGCGATGCAACTGAGGTGAGATCATTCATGTGCATAGGTATTCTGGGGTCATCAATGGAGTAAGAGCTAGATGAAAGATAGAATGGGCTTTGAGCGGCGCATATGGCCCCTAATAAGGGCCAGTGTATGGTTAGATCACTCCTCTAGCATATCATGGCATAAAAATTGAAGATCTCAACTTTCACTTGTCTCGGATGCGCTAACCCCGTATTGGACTAGCTTAGGGCTGGAGTACGTGTATGTAAAGCTGGTAAACTTTGTATTTGGGTTACCGTAACTTACAGCCCAGTTACGCAAGCGCAACGCCGGAGCTCTGTATCGCCTGGGAGTCTGGCGTCGTGAAGTGCTAGCTAGGCCTGTCCATTGCGGCCACGATTTCCTGGGGGTTTGTCGGGTTGTCGTCACAACAGACTCGAGAATGCATTTTAGCACGCTAGTTCAATTCGGCCTTTTGGCCCTTTCTGCGTTTCCACCTTCTTTGGCCGCGGCGAGCTGGGGATTTGGTGACGCCACGCTGTCAATTCAACAGAAAGGTGCTGGCGTTGGCGGAGGGCTGAAAGAGAAGTCAGACTCCCCCGCGGATTTTCTCTTGGGATCATGTTAACGCTCTTGCGTAGATTCTCGGACAAGAAGCCACTGTCGAAGCCGGTTACGTTGGGAAAAGCTGACACGTTGAAGCTCTTCCTCACAGCCCAAGAAGGCCGCACCGCGAAGAAACCCCATCAGGCTTTCCTTCTCCTAAAAGACACCGCATCGAATCTGGATATTTCCTACCCGCTAACGATCAAAGATAGTGGAAAAGCAAGGCTGGAACTGGTTAGTATTTGGGCCATCTCCCGATCTCGGAACTAGGCGACTAAATGGCGGTTAATCTAGACGCACAAAGACCTTCCTGTCCAGCTGCTGAAATCCGAGAACCCGCTTGATGCAAATTTGGTAATTGCTTCGTTTGGTTCTGCCCCGGGATACAACAGTCCGGTATTTCGTCTTTTGATCAAGCGAGACCCGAACGATGCACTCCCGACTCCAAATACTCTCAGATATGGGAAGCTTGATGAGATCCATCATATCTTCAAGACGGACCCCAAGAGCCCGCCTATAGTTATTTCTCTTGCATTTATTATCGCCGTCCTCGCATCTTTGCCCGTGCTGGCAGGTTTGGTAAGTGGTACCGCATGGTCCTGCGTGAAAGCGCATCTACTGAACTAAGAATATAGTGGATGTACCTGGGTGTGAACCTCAATCAATTGCCAATGGCTCTAAAATCCTCGCCTATTTCCCATTCTATATTCGTGGCGTCGATATTTGGCTTAGAGGCCGTGTTCTTTATGTATTATACCTGCTGGAACCTTTTCCAGACTCTCCCCGTCGTCCTGGCTGTGGGTGGAGTGGCTGTTCTCAGCGGCAGTCGTGCTCTCAGCGAGGTTCAGGAAAGGCGGTTAGCCGGCCTACGATAATAGGAGACGGTTGTGGAATGCTCTGCGCTTTTTTTTTTTTTTTTTTTTTTTTTTAATGCGGAGATCATGTAAATTATTGGCTTTGCGTTTTCTCTTACAGTTATACCCTCGGAAATAGGCTTCAAAAGTGCTGGGGAGGGGTGTAGATTGAATTTACCATATGGATGATTTCCATGCACTTGTATCTCCAGAGCATGTTCGAGCAAGATTTCAGAACGAGAGCAGAGGTGTTGTGTTCCTGTCGTCGGCTTGGTTGCAATGCCCAAATAGCTCCATTGCTATCCCGTAGTGGCTTGCGAGCTCCGGACCAATCACATCTCGCACGAATAATGAATCGCGGAATCCAAGCAATTTCTCCGCCGACCATTCCGCCAGCCATTCTTGCAAGCACCGCAACGGCACACCACCCTCCTGGCCCGCGACATTCACATAACATGGGCGCGTCAGCATCAAAACCCGCTCGGGCCGCAGCCTCAGCGGCCACCAGACGACAGTATCCCAAACAGCCTTCCCCATCAACAACCACCTCACATGCCCAAGAACCCACCGCCCCGAAAAGAAAAGCGGGACCAGTCTACCACTCCAAAGAACAGGCCAGCCGGACAAAAACCGAAGGTATACACAAACATAGACACACCAGACTCCCCGACTTCAACCCCTACCCACCCCCCGAAGCCCCCGAAAAATAACGAACAATCTAACACTCAACAGCAATCGACCTCGACGCCCGCGACCCACACTTCGCCGCCTCCCTCCGCTCGATAGGCCCCGTAATCCCCAACCCAACCCTCTCTCACTCCAGCACCTTCAATCGTCCGCCCGCCACCACCACCAGCACTAGCATCAGCAGCAGCTCCTCCTCCTCTTCCACCTCTTCCTTTTCCGCAACCCCCTCTCCCCCCAACCCCGCCATCCAAATCCTCTCCGCCCGCTCCAACCTCGCCAAATTCGCCGAACAAGAACTCGAGTCCTTCGGCAAACAGAGCCACGCGGGCCGTCAATTCCTCGACGTCGTCACCATAAAGCAGATTCTCGGTATGAGGGACAGGGAGGGGATCGGCCCGGACATGATCGAGAGGCATTATAGGCTAAAGGCGGGATTGGTCGGCAGATTAGGGGCGAAGGGGGTTGTGGGCGAGGTTCGATAATGATAATCTTTTCCTTTTTTTTTTTTTTTTTTAAAAAAGAAAAGGGAACTCTAGGAACTCCTCTGAGGAGTCATGGTTCCCAACCGCCCTTCTCTAATCTGTTGGGGATTTCTTTGCATGGGTGGAAATATTTGGGCCTTTTTGTATATTCCATGGATATGGCGAAGGTGAAAGGCGCAAAGGTGATTTTGAAACCATCTCTATTTTACGCAATCATAGGCGCGATTGTATCTATGTGCTGTACGATATGGAGTCCATTTACGTCCCGATCTGCCAAAGGTGGAAAGCAAACATTGAGCAGCTAACAACGTGTAATTGTCGGTGAAAAACCGTACGTTGCTTCCATTTTCATGCAATTATATGCTACACATCAAACACCTTTTAAATCGATGCTCCGCCTAAGACTTGAATCCGTGTTGACCATGAAACTCTGTGAAAACCAGTGTATTCCAATCGCAATGCTATAAGCAAGAGGCTTTTTAAAAGTTATCCAAAATCCATTATAAAAAGGTACAATTTAAAAGAACAGATAAGCCAGGTTTCATACTGCGTAAGAGTGAGATGTCAATTTGAGAACAGATACAAATGAAACCACCAAATTCACGGCGCTAAGATCATTAAAGGTCAATAGTCTCAGATGTAAAACATCGAGTTTTCGAGGTTTGGGTGGATTCTCAGCTCATCCTCACTCGGACCCTGTCCAGTTTGTCCAGAAACAACGGTTTCCGATGGACTTGCGTCAAAATAGCTGCTGAGATAACGTCGCGCACGTTCGCAAGCAAGGTCAGCGTAGTATGCTGGCGGACAAACGCTGACCGCCTTAGTCGCACGGCCGAAGAGGTAACAAAGGTTATGAGTAAGATTCTCCAGGGCGTCGCTCGTCGCAGCTCCCGTTTTCCGTGCTCTAAAGATCTCATCCAAAATAACAAAGTAATGGGCCGGTTTGGCCGTCCCATGGAGAGCTGTATGGGCCTGCAAGTAGAAATCCCAATTCCGCGCCTCAGTGACTCCTCGGTCGACAATTGTTCCGTTGACTGGATTGGAGTTAGCATCAGCTTCGTTCAAAGTCACTGGGTAAAATCTCGTGCTATGGCGCTTGCCAACAACGATAATGGAAATCCGCGGAAGGTTCTTTTTTGTCCATGTTGCTGGATACAACCGTTCGCATGCTTTGCGTAATAAAGGCAGCTCTTCTTCTAGGACCCTATTATACTGCCCTTCGGATACTCCATCCCGATAAACGAGAAGATTCTCAGGTAAAGTTGCATTATTTCTCCTCTGCCAAAGTCGTAGGCGAGATTCGAGCATTTCTTGAAGTTTATCAACCATTTCCGCTTTTGGCTCTTGCTGCAGGCGAATTGACGCCGGCCATTGTGCCAAATATTTATCAACGTTTGCAACCACGGCCGCGACACTTGGTGCTTGCGAAGACGAGCCGGGAGAAGGATGAGTGACGTCGATACCAACAAGCATAGTCTTGCCTTCCCCAACGACCCCCAATTTTGAGGAGTCAAGAACATGATTCGTGCCACCCAGCTTCAAATTGAATTTCAAGGCGACATTCGCACAATATTGAATTCCTCGGAACTTATTCGCAAGCACACAGACGGTGTGAATTCCATTTTGAATATCACCCCGATACTTCACTCGGTTGTAAATGCTCGAGTCTTCAAGGGGTAGGATGACGAGCACAAATTTAACATACGGATGCCTTTCCAAAAGTCCGTCGAAAGCACGATCAACTTTGTCAGCAAGCGTCTCAGAATTATCTCTATCGTAGAAACGCTCCCCGAACCAGACTGGTGGAAGAGGATTCGAGACCTTGAGTCCGTGCTTTCCAGCGGTTGATATAAATTCTTTGATCTTCTCCGAGATATCTTGATCGGTTGCGCCTGGAAGATATAGGTATGTCCACTGCGATAGCGTGGACGCCTGCGGGAACTTTACACCTGTTAAATTCCAGCTTGCTCCCTTTGCATATTTTGAACTCTCTCCATAACGAATCACAGGTCCTTCCAAAACACGGCCATCAACCGCAATCAAATGGGGGCTGATCGAGAGACCCATGTTTGTCTGCTCAAGATATTAGTACCATACGCACGATTCTAAAAGGCTGTAACATGGCAAAGACGAAATCCAAAGAGCTTACCAGCACTTGCGGAGTATTTGGAGCGACGCCAATTACCTGGGTACCCCTCCCGGTGATGGATTTGGCATTCTCGTAAGGTGGTCTTACGGCAAATTTAATCATTGCCCGCGATTGCGTTGGAGTCAACTTGGTATTCGAAGGCTGACCTTCCTCAACATAGCAAACTTCGCCCGGTAGATAGCTTGGGTTTTGCTTGCTACCAACATTGACAACAGGCATTTTTAAGTCCATCACACTGATATTGTGCGCACGGCTGAAATATTCATAGACACTGATATACCCATGGTCAGGGACCGCCCCGGCTTTATCTTTTTCTTTGCCTTTGCCGCGTTTGCCTTTCTTACCACCTTTCCCTTCTGATTGGCTTTGGCCTTCTTTCAGAGGACCTTTGAGGTAAAAGTGTACCTTGTCTGGGCCAGCTGCGAAGTGTGCAACACGCGGAGGGTGTTCGAGACCACGTCCGTCATCTGTATTCGCGAAACCAGTGATCGTCTTCACCCTTGGAATTCGTTGATTTCCTTTAACTTTCTGAAGATGTAAGAGTTGAACTCTCTTGCCTTTCAAAAAAGTTTGTAGCCTCTTATAATTCCCGCCTATAGCTGTGATAACCATTTTTAACGGACCTTCATTTAAGCAAGCAATGTGTTTCACTTGTACATTCACAAGAAGCCGAGCGGTGGCAGCACGCACACTAACGAAGTAGCCTCTCAAGGCTTCAAGGCCACCTTGAAGATTCGATTTCTCGGCGCTCGGTCCCAGTTGAAAATGGCGGTTCGCGCCAACGGTGAGAATATTTCCCTTCGTCTTCGGGGAATGTCCCACGACTATGTTCAGCACTTGAAGGATTTCCTCCTTTCTATCATATCTTTCACTTAGGTTCGCAGACGACAAGTAATTGAGGATGTCCGCCACACCAATGGACCCTGTGGCAAGGACACGCACTTGATAAACATCTGGATCGGCTGGCGGCGTATCCTCATTGTCCGCGCGATATGCGACATCGAAAACCTGCGACTCAAATTGAAGCGAATCACGGCAGACGAGAGTTGCTTTGAAATCGGTTGCAATACGACCACGGAATTCCTGGAGATGATCTTCCAGTAGCAGCTCGATGATTCTTTTCACTTTTTTTCCCTTTGGTTCAGGGCACTTGCCTGGAGCCTTGATTTCAATGTTGTAACGGTAGAAGGCCGTATTCTGCTTGGCAACCAACTGGAAGTAATTTGCCCACAGAAGAACATGTCGACCTCGGGTTCCATATCCTGGGCGAAGCGGGAATTGGCGATCCAGGGAGAGCGCCTCCAGCCCTGGCTCCCGAACTTTACTATTATACTCGTTCTCTATGGTTTTTGTGCCTAGATCAAGTGTTGGCGCAACGGGCGGGCTTTACACGTGGTGAGCAGCCGTCGCGTGTTCCCATGCTGGGTAAAGTTGGAGAGATAAAACTTTGCCTACCTGAATACTTGCGGTTCAGCGTGAGGGCGACCACCACCACCACGGCCTCCTCTGCCACGTCCGCGGGCCTCGCCACCCCCGCCGCGACCCCCGCCGCGACCTCCGCCCTGACCTCCACTAAAGCCTCCGCGACCACCCCGATAGCCACCTTTAGGCGCTGGAGAAGACATTGCGGGTATGATAGATAAAGAAAAACTAAAGATTCGAGGAAGAATAGAGTGCGAAGGTGTAGTGAATGGGAAGAGCTAAGAATTGGTGATGAGTACAGATGGTCTCTGGGATAAGATTGCTGTGGGAGTAAGATATATGAGTTGCCAGAGAGGTTGAGAGCGGACGGGAAGCTGAATTTGTACTCCAGGAAACCTGGCAACAGGGAGGGAAATGCCGGGCGACCTGAAAGAAGAAGAAGAAGAAGAAGGAAGAAGTGGGTGATGAGAGCCAAAGACAACTGGAAGGTGCGAATGAAGCAGGCAAATTATGCGCTCATAAGCTTTGTGCGCGTGTGTTGTGTGTGTGTGTGTGTGTTATGTTTGTATATTTTGGGCCTGCTTTGTAGCATAGGAAGGAGCAATGGCTCTCGCACTCACAGGCGATTGCCAAATAAAGGGAAGTATTTAGATCTTGGTAATTGGAGTAAGCGCGATGGTGAGCTTTTTATCATGGAGAACTGGGAAGGGAAGTTCACTTTAGCTAGTGGGGCAGGAGCTGCCCAACCCCACATAGTACTCCCGATTGAGTATAAAAAAAGGGAAAAGAAAAACAAAAATTAACAAAGCACTCTGTACTCCGTACGGAGTACCCATACGGGAGTACATAGTTATGGAGTGCCCCATTCTCCTCCGGACTCTGTACGTGGCGTTTGGGTACTTGGCGGAGCCCTCAAGGTTGGTGAGTAAAAAAGTTAACTTCGCATGCTGCAAAAGAGAGGTCACTTTCCATTGTTTAGTTACTGGTCAATTGACTTTTTTCAAATCAAAAACAGGTCGCGTCCTGCAGAACAAGGCTGGGGAAACTGCACTCTTACCCTGTAATTACCCCTCCAATTTCCTCTTATCTCAAGCATCAATGGCATCATCTGGCATGGCAATTCCTCCCATCGTTGCCTATTGAGATTCTCTTTTATTTGCTGTTTATTTTTGGGGCCAAAAGGAACCTCCGTTGCCACCTTGCAAGGCGAACTCAACAGGAAAAGGCGGGTTATTCTGAAGCGAAACGCACGGAATCTTCCCTCTCTTTCATGCAAAGATGGGTTGAGAAGGAAACCTCCTATCCAATCGATGCAAAGGGCGACAAGTTTTTGCAAACTGCGCCCCTTTCCCCCAGTGGATTGCGCAGTGTCCTAGGCATTCGGACTGTTTTAAAATTGCGGCACCACTGAGGTGACTCACACATATCCATCCAGATCGTTTGTTGAGGGGAGGATTCTCCGCGTATTGTCTACCAATCCTCTCTTCTTCAACGTACCACAGAAGGTTCGATTGGACTGTCGTGTTCGTTTGTGATGTGGAGTCGTCATGGGTGAAAGCGCCGGAAGAGAGAACCCCTGTCCTTTTTTTTTTTTTTCCGGCTCGAGTCTTCTATCCCTGCATCTGCAGCACTCCTGGGTTCATGCAGCTCGAAAGGCTCCGCTAGACTCAAATTTGACAGTGAGCGAGAAACTAGATAACGCCATCTTCGCTTTGCTCGAGTATCCAATAAGGGAAAACATCCACAGAGAGTACTCCAAATATAGATACATACATACGCGGCTAAACAGTACATTTTCGCGTCGATCGTGACAAGGGAATAGAGAGAACTCGGACGGAGCATGCACCAGCGAATGAAATGATAACAAAACGCCCGCCTCCCCCGTATCCACCAGACAAATCCCAAACCGTTAATGATAAGAATCGCAAAAACAACAACCCCAATATCACCATGCAGCATGTCCCCCATCGATTCTCAAGTCACTCCCAGTCATGAAACTGCTTGCATCGCTGATTAAAAATACGGCTGCGCCCCGATATTCGGCCGGGTTGCTCAGCCGACCAAGCATATTTTCCTTGGGCCACTGGGTCTTGCGTTCTGGATATTCAAGGAAGAGTTGTTCGACCATAGCAGTGACGATATAGCCGGGGGATATCGTGTTGACACGAATTCCGTGCACACCCCATTCGGCGGCAAGGTTTCGACCCAGCTGGATCACGCCAGCCTTGCTCGCGTTGTACGCCGGACAAATCAAACCCTGCTCAACGTGGGAAACGATTAGCTGTTTGTGATGTTTGCATATGGGTTAAAAAGGTGGGGTAGGAATCCCAGATCGGGAAAGGATAGGCGGGGAAAACGCACTCTGTTCGCAACCGTGCCGCTCATGCTTGCGATCATGACAATGCTTCCGCCGTTTCCGAACCGAATCATCTGTTTTGCAACCGCCTGAGCAGTCATAAATACGCCCGTGATGTTCACCTCGAACATTGTGTTGGCGTCCTTGGCTGTGTATTCCAACGCGGGTGTCTCCTGTTGGATGCCGGCGGCTGCGATCAAGCCATCCAGACGGCCCTGTTCATTGGCGATGTCTTCGACAATTTTGTTGAGCTCCTCTGCATTGCGCACATCGATCTGGCGATAATGCAATTTCGTTCCGAGCTCCTCTATGGCTCGCTTCTGGATACGATAGAAGTCTGGTGACTGATACGAGATGATCGTAAGGGCAGGCCACCACGAAGCAGGGTCTTTACATGGTAAAAAGTAAAAACTTACTGGCTCCTCAAGCCTGTCGAGCGCATAAACAGTAGCGCCCGCTTCCAACAAGGCCTCCGCCTGGGTCAGACCGAGGCCCCTTGCGGCTCCGGAAACAAGGACGACTTTGTCGGTGAGGATGAATTCGGGGAGTCTTCTCTTGGTTCCTAGGAATAAGGGCCGTTGAGATGCATCGATGGGGTTCTTTTCTTCGTTTGGTGGGCTGCTTGGGCCGCGGGGCGCCATCCCTGGTCTCCCGGTGCCGTTTTGACCATGGTCTTCACTATCGTTTGTCATGGTGATATGCGAAACGGGCTATCGTTTACAAGAGGGAGAGCTGGAAGTATATAAAAGGCCGCTGGGTGCTGTTGCTTCCAGTCTTCAGTATCTAAGGAAGCGCGAAGGATTTCTCATGAAAATTTTCTGAAAACTAGAAGCCGAGTGATTTTTTTTTTTTTTAATATATAGAGTGCTCCCGCTGATCTCCAGGCTATGGTCGCCCATGGCCGGATGACAGCTTGAGTGGGGTTTGATGCCAATAGGTTAGATCATCGACGAGCATTCCGAGTCTACGCTGCTCGGTGTTTCCCAATTAGATGTATCGTGATTTTGGATCGCGCCTGGCCGTGGTTGGTGAGAACAACTAGTTCTGTGGAACTTCCAAGAGAGCGCGAATGATCCTGTGTATACGCGTGCGCTCGTGCTGGGGGGCATGGCTCGGCACCCATGGGCTAACTAACTACGCTGGGCCCCGTAGGTTGGTGGCGCGACCAACAACCAGCGACCAGCTTCAGCTCGTCAGATGGTCTCGTTTTTCTTTCCTTTTTTTTTCCTCTTCGAACAAGCATCCCGCTTCGTGGTTTGTGACAAACCTTGCGGCCAGTGAGACAATAGGCATTCGGGGGCGGAGGAGTACACCGTGGAAGAGAAAGGCTAGTGCCGTTTCGTTTGCGTTCACCGGAATCGGAGGATGCATTCAGCATTATCGACCTGGAGGACTGGCAGTGATAGCGCCAATCGATGGACGGAGGTCAGATGAAAGCGATCCTGATTAGGTCCCGTCAGGCGTCATAGACTCCGATTGTAAAATGGATACCGAGAGCTTGAAAGCCTCATCGGCCAGCCTTGGCGACACACACGATCTTGGTCTTGGTGGTCGTCGTCGTCAGTGACACGGAGTCGGGAAGCCAGGCTATCGGATATCCAAATCGGGTAAACCCGAAAACGAGACAACGCGGAAGCTCCGATGAGGTATGGTGGCCACGGGCAGCCGCCAAGCCAGCGGAGGGAGTGGTGATCTTGGGTGCCGCACTCAGAGAACAGTCGCGAATGACAGGATGTCGCAGCTATTGCTTAAATGTTGGGCGAGCATCATCATTTTGCTGGTGCGAATTAGTGTCTTTATGACTCGAAAGTGGTGTTATGATTCTGGGGCTCTAAGGGGCGACTAACATTCGAGCTGGTTGTCGAGGTTCGATCCTTCTCCCGGGAAATGCATCGGCGCTGACCCTCACACACCCCTCTTTCGCCGGCCCGAGATTTCTGCATGGAATTTCGATAGAAGCGCTAGTTAAGTCCTTGGGGGGAGTGGGCCAACCCGCAACCTAGAACCTTGAACACTGCCAACGCTGTGGGGGTGAAGTCCCTGCTTGTACGCATGATTTTTGTTTAGGCTGAACTACACTCTGAACTGCGAGGCCATCACTCCTTGCATTGGTGGCAGAACGATCTAGAGTGCGTTACCCTGGAGTAAAGCTCGGCTTACACCGGAGGCCCCTTTGGAGTCTCTTGTTTGTTTGCCGCCTTGAACTCGCTTTGATAAGAGCATAGATCCCCCAGTTTCTACAGCACTCGATGAGATTCTAAAGATTGGATGATTTAATTCCTTCCTCCCCGCTAGCTTTCTCCAGGACAATGACTCTTCCGGCCGCTTATGCCCACGCGTCTGAGGGGAGGGTTCGGAGATACACCGAGTGTGGTCATATTTAACAGCGCTCAGATAACGATAGATGTCCTCACGTAGTCTTCAAAAACAGTCACTGGATCTATCAAAGACTTCCGTTGCTATTTTTACCCTCCTAATCGATGTATTCCTCGTAGATGCCAAGGTGCCAATGTTTAAGAGCAGATATGGTATGGCTACTGCGTTGAACTTTCTGTAAGGCTGAAATCTAGCTCCGGTCCACGAAGAGTGGTAATGTTTTATCAAAAGCTTCTGTCTCCCTGGTGGCTGGTTTTTGAAGGGCCCGTCTGACACCTCCCTGCCACCCTCAGCATCAGAAAAGGTACGGCAAGGGATAGAAATCTGAGCTAGTGCTCCTGCTACCCTCAAGAGACTTTGTGTGGCCACATGGAAATGCCATTCGCGCCCCGGATCCCCTAACGAGGTGTTTAATTATCAGCCACAAGGGACACAATCTCCCCAGGGAGTGAATGTTAAATAGCATTAACTTAGTGAGTAATTTGGGTGAGGAAGTGGCTTCAGCCCTGCTCCTTATTTTTTTTTCCCTCTCCTCGAACATCCTACACTCAAAAGTCCAAAGACTAGAGTAAGGTACCGTATTTGAATTGCGAATGTATGGCGCTCGCCAGCCTCCAAGACCGTCGATCGAAAACCCCCAGAATCCAGGCAACAGTTAGGAATGATCAGAATCCCCATCACCTAACACAAACGCCACGAGGAGACATGCAGCCACGGCCACAGGTGATGCTATTTTCCACCTAGGTTTCGCACCAACCATCGGACAGCTTGCAGTCAACTGCAAGTCCAAGGACTTTTTCTCTTCTTTCGAGCTCCTCGTGGCAACAGAGGAAGATTCATGGAGCAGGAGATCGGGAAGAGGCATGTAAGCTAATTATGCAATGAATGTAGAAGCCGATTCAACAAACCCATCATCGAGGGTCAATCTTTGAACTTTTGCGGCTGGTGGGCTTGAGAGCTGCTTTGGTGAACATGGGATAGAGGCCGCGTTAGTTGGTGAACGTCAGTAAATCTCATCGGATCTCATTCGAAAGTTTCTTTGGGATTGAGCGAAAGTGTTTAAGAGTCTTTTGTTCTTATTTTTAAAACGCCTACCATTGAAATGGAACCTCTGATCTCGGTCCGCGTCCCAGCCGCTAGTTATATTTTCTTTTCCTCTCTTTTCTTTTTCTTTTTCCTTTTCTTCTTTACTGTATCGTTTCTTTTCTCTTTTGTGGCGAGGGCCCGGGGGGCATGCTTAAACGGATGGCTAACGGTGGATGCTAGTCCCTACCATGGTTGCGTCTCCGGAAGGTTGAAGATTCCATCAATATGATATTCGGGCGAGGAAGGCCACTTCTCTCGGGATTGGCTCGCGGGTTTTCCGTCGATCATCCCAAGACAACATTCGGGGGCTGTGGCTTATTTTCGGAGCTTTTGCCCAACTCATGCCGTGATGTGTCAGTGAAACAAAACAATTGCACCGAGGCTCACATGCTGGTAGAGCTGGATAACTACCAACGAGATCACCCTCACTCGACGCTGCGGTTCCGAGTTCGGAGTACAGAGGATTTCCCGCCTTCGCTGTGGCTGCGGTGGCTGGAACAACGGGATCTCTAGAAAGATCTGCAGTATGGGAGGGGTACCTCATATTGCTTTGTCGAAAAGCACCGAATTTGACAGCAAGCTGGGGAGGGGCAGGGAGCGCAGCAGCGCTCCGTCTGTCAAATTACATGAGCCCGATAAGGGCTGGAGTCAAAAAGCAAATGGGTATGTTGTGTTTACTGAGAGATTTGTATTCGTTACCCTCTCAATAGTGAATGGAATAGGGAATTATAGCCAATCCGGCCCAGCAGAAGCGTGGTCTTTCATGGGTGAAAACCCCCGTCCGAGTACCGAGTAGAAGAGAGTTGGGGGAAAGTTCACTATGTACCTTCGCGCAACCGAAACATCCGACGACCCGTGGCCGATCGCGCAGGATGACATACAGCTGTGACTTGTGTGCAGGGATGGGTTGACAGCCACTAAACTCATAGCTAAATCCGGCGAAAACTTTCCGAGATGCGTTGGGCACAAGCACCGCTGCAGGCTTGCGCTGTCACTTCGGCGCCCGGCTGGGGAATCAGGGTCGTACGTAACTACTGTGTGGCATAACTAACTAACTAGTTAATGCGGCCTGTCTCCCTCTTTTTTCGGTCGTGGTGCCCCATGGCTATCGATGTAACCATGGGATGTACGGAGTATGGACATAACTACAACAATACCACTTATTACTTGGTTTAACCAACTCCCTCCTCCCCCCTTTTCTTGGTATAGCTTCACTCCATTCCCAGACCCGTCCAACCGGTCTGAGGAGCCCTAAAGGCTGTTTCGATTTAGCTTTCATGACAGACCAGCCAACGGCCCCACCAAGAGCTCCTTTTGCGGTGATTGTTTAACTTGTTCAAGCTTTTTTTTGCAAAGTTCGGAGTTTCTGATGGAGATGTTGGTTCTGCAACGTTCCTCCCGCGTGGAGGAGACGATATTTTTATTTTTGCCTTTGGTATAATAAGAAGACATTGTCTTCCGCATCTAGAATGCTGTCTGTCGCTTTTTCCAGCCTTGTCAGCCACTTGCACGGCTATGATATAGAATCTTTCTGTTGTGCTTCTTTTGTTGCTGATTCCAATTGGCATAAAGCGTCATCATGAGACCTATCGGGGCCGCTGTCAATGCCCTCCTAACAGCAGCTCTGCTTGCAGGTTAGTTCTGTGACACCTTTGGGGATCTACGACCAATCAAAAAGAAGAATCTGACGTCAATGGCCAGGCACGGCTGGGGCATCCGCAATTCCATTGGATTCAGACGTACATATCCGAGCTCTGCCTAATGCTCCGAATGGCTATACTCCCGCGAATGTGCCTTGTCCCGCCAATCGTCCGACCGCTCGGAGTGCCGCCACCGTTTCTCCGGACGAAGCCCGTTGGCTGGAGAAGAGAAGGAAGAAGGCCATGTCGGCACTGGCTGGCTTCTTCGGTCATGTATTCATCCCCGATTTTGATGCAGTGGCCTATATCGGGAAGTATGCCGAAAATCTTGCTCAGCTGCCGAACATTGGGATCGCCGTGTCTGGAGGAGGATATAGAGCCTTGATGAATGGTGCCGGCGCCATAAAGGCGTTTGACTCTCGTACCGCGGGTTCGACATCTAAAGGTCACCTCGGTGGTCTTCTTCAGTCGGCGACCTATTTATCAGGTTTGAGTGGCGGAGGATGGTTGGTCGGCTCTCTGTATTTGAATAACGAGACATCCGTGGATGCCTTGACAAGTGGCATGGAGGGAAAGGCATGGGACTTTCACCGTTCTATCTTTCAGGGCCCCAAATTCACCAGTTCCACTTTCCTAGACATCCTCCGGTACTACGCGCAGCTTCAAAGCGCCGTGGCTGGGAAACAAGACGCCGGATATAAAGTTTCTATTACGGATTACTGGTATGCGGTGGAAATTCCTCTTTTTTCATCTTCAACTAAAATACTGATATCAGAAACAAAAATGTAGGGGGCGCGCTCTCTCCTACCAGTTTATCAATGCAAAAGAAGGTGGTCCTTCATATACGTGGTCTTCGATCTCACTGAGCTCAGATTTCCAGAATGCTGAATACCCAATGCCAATCATTCTCGCCGATGGACGGAACCCGGGAGAGAAGCTTATCCTCGGAAATGCTACTGTATTCGAGTTTAATCCGTGGGAGTTCGGTACTTTTGATCCAACAATTTTCGGCTTCGTCCCTCTTGAGTATCTTGGCTCCAAGTTTCAAGCTGGGGTCCTTCCTAGCAGCGAATCGTGTGTCCGCGGCTTTGACAATGCTGGGTATATAATGGGCACCTCTTCTTCACTCTTTAATGAATTTGCCCTTCGTCTGGACGAGGTCGACATACCCAAGTTCATCAAAGATGAGCTACGGAAGATTCTGAAGGCCCTTGGAGACGAAAATAATGACATCGCAGACTATAGCCCCAACCCGTTCTATCAATATGCGACTGGGACATCTCCGTTCGCTGGCGTGCTATCTCTCCCCCTTGTTGACGGTGGAGAGGATGGTCAAAATATCCCTCTTCATCCGCTAATTCAGCCGGCGAGAAATGTTGACGTGATCTTTGCCATCGACTCTTCTGCAAATACCAAGAACAATTGGCCAAACGGAAGTTCCCTAGTAGCTACTTATCAGAGAAGTTTGGACCCGTCTGGAATTGCCAACGGAACATCGTTCCCTGCAGTGCCGGACGTAAACACATTTGTGAACCTTGGGCTAAATACGAGGCCCACATTCTTCGGCTGCGATAGCTCGAACACCACCAAGCCTACCCCTCTCGTTGTTTATATTCCAAACTATCCGTACACGACCTTCTCTAACATTTCCACCTTTACCCTAGCTACCCCGAATGAGACTCGGGATGCAATCATCAAAAACGGCTATGATGTGGCTACCATGGGCGGCGGCACCGGAGAAAAGGAGTGGCCCACCTGCGTTGGATGCGCTATCTTGAGTCGGTCGTTTGAGAGGACAGGCACCGCGATTCCGGCTGCCTGCCAGGAATGCTTCAAGAAACATTGTTGGGATGGAACTGTCAATAGCGCCACTCCGGCGGACTATGCCCCGAGTGTGGGACCACCCAGCGCAGGTGCAAAGAGCGCCGCATCTGCCAGGATTCGCGCCTCTCCAAGTAAGCACAGTGTTGTTGTCTTTTCCGTTGTTGTTCTAGGCATTGCGGCGTCTTGGTGATACTAATTTCCACCCAGTGATCTAGCTTTCCTATATTTTCCTTTGGCTCCCTCTTTTGACCTCCCCGCATCTAGTTACAAATTTCCTATTTTCATCTCTCCTATACTTTGAATTCTTTTCCTCTTGATCGGATAAAGGGGCTCGACATGGGATTTTAGGTTTCGCTTATTCGGATATATACGCTAAGGGGGGGAGGGAGCTTCACTTTCTTTCAGTGGGATAAAAGCTTTTGGCTACGCTCCTTTTGTTTGTTAGGTTAGTGCTCCTAGGCAACAGGCTCAAGGCTTTTCAACTGCTTTCTTGAGAAATGGACGCCCTCTTGAGCGTAGTTCTATGGATCGTGAGCCCCCTAGGGCGACCCTACGCCAAGACCAGCCAGATCGCTCACTCTAGTTATCCGTTGCCCCGGCAACCGCTGAACGGCGACAAACAACAAACACAAACTCGGCTTTCGGCGAAACGACCGACGACGTCGCTCAACGCTCACCTCCAGATCTCCAGCTCTCCAGCTGTCCACGTCGCAACTGTTGCATCTATGCTACTTGTTCTAGTTCGTGTCCTAATACATATAGCTAATTATAGCTAGCTCTTATTCAATTCCATTCAGTCCTTCAGTATAACTCCATTTAGTATGCTCGAAAGCCCGGAATCCGGTTGAGATTCAAGTACAGCGGTGATAGTGAAAAGACCGTCTTAGACAGTACTTCCATACCCATTTCCATCATTAAGAGCTTTAGGTCGACAACATGGCTCGAAGAGCACCTGAGCCACCTTCCCCTCCGAAGCGTGTCACCCGAGCGAGAACGCGAACCGTGGCTGAGAAGGAAGAAGCTAATAAAGAAACAAACAACGCGATGGCTGCTTCGACGTCGATCACCACAGCGCCGAAGAGAGGAAGACCACGAAAGAATACAGCGGCCGTCGAGGTTCAGTCAAAGCCAACCACCAAACCCGCTGCGACTGACACGCAAGGGGGTGCCGCGAAACGACGAGGACCCAAAGCCAAACATGTCCAATTACCGGTCGACAACGACTCGAGCGACGATGAAGTTGATGTTGTTACTGTTAGAACGGCAGCTAAGCCTCTGTCAACCAAGACCTCAACTTCGTCCTGCACAAGGACCACACGAACGAGGAAAGAAACTCCCCGCTTGCCCGAGAACAGTGGGCATAGTGAAGACGACGATGATGAGCTTGCGCAGCCCCGCCAGCACAAAGGAAAAGTCGTCCGATCGAGAAAAACAGCGACTTTGGCTTCTAACAAAGGCGGGGCATCATCTACCGAATCCGCAAATCAGGCTATTGCTCGCCGAGGAAGAAAGGCAGCAAACGCAGGTGGTTCATCTCGGATGAAGCAATCCGTAGCCGCTCCAGCACGGACAGTTTCTACGCGGAGCAAGCCAACCACCAACGCTCCCAAGAAAAAGGTCGCCTTCTTGGATATGACAGAAGATTTTGATAAGGAGAACCAGCCTCTACCGCCCGAAATGACTGAGAAACAGAAGGGTAAGGCCGCACTTGGCCTAAAGGCGAAACCGGTTCGTCGGCCGGTTACCCCTGTTTCCCGGGACGAGGAGCAGGCCTCCAACGTCAAAGCCCAGGTTAAAAAAGAACCTCTATCGCCTAAAAAGCCAAATCAACTCGCCAGAACCAGTCCTTCAGGCAGTTCGGACGGTGCCTTCAGCGCCGCTAGCTGGACAGAATCGGCACCTTTTTTGAAGACGCCTCGGAAATCACCGGTCAAGCTTCCAACTTTGCGTCCATCTTTGGCATCTCCGGCGAAGAAAATAGATTTTAATGCCTCCCGAAGATTAACCGAACCGATACCTAGAGGAAAAAATCCAGCGGTTGATCAGGAAGATACGATGGCATGCGGAAGAGAGTTGATGTCCTTGAAAGACTCGATTATGATATCCACTCCTGCGCGCAGACCCCCACCATCTCCTTACAAAGACTCTATCAAAGAATCGCCGAGAAAGGCCCCCATCATGCTTGAACCAATTGATAGTACTCATCACCAAATGTCAGCCGCTCTTAAAATATCTCCTCTGAAAGTATCCGCGATAAAGCCAAAGGGTATGCCGATTCCTTTGCAATGGTCCGTTGCACCTTCGGAGTCGCTGATAAAAGAAAAGAAGTCTTTATTCCAATCTCCGGCGAAACGACTGATATCACCATCCAAGAGGTTTCCACCCATGCTCGATGGAGAACACAGTGAGTCGAGTGTGAACAACATTGGGCAAGATTCTTGCTCTGAATTTCGGGCTCTAGACACTCAATTTGGACAGAAGAGACAGGCCGAAAGTGGCGAATCAAACAGCCCTGCCCGAGAGGACATGAATGACGACGTAATGGTTGATGAAAATGAGCCAATGTTCAACGATGACGACCAACTTCAAGTGTCTGATATGGCAGAAGTTTCTCGAAAGCTGGACGTTCAACTATCAGCTCATATGGAGGATCCGTTTATAAGTCTAGGAGACAAATCTAACATTTCTACTCCAGCGCGTGGATATGAGGTTACGAGCGGAAATTCCAGCATCAGTTCTATTAGACATTTTTCTGGTGTTCCGCCTCCGGCACCGTCACCTCCGGTGTTCACATCTTATTCCCCTCGGCTGGATTATCGTGGTGACCTACCTGATGAAGAATCAGACGATGAATCCATGATTACTGTGACCCCCAGCAGAAGTCCAGCTAGGAGGCAGTCGATTCGTCTGGTGAATGGAGCGGACAGTTCTGAGAACATTGGATTTACGCCGTTGGCAAACAAACTTAGCCAATGGAAGCCAGATAATCAGGAAAGGAAGTATCCAAATCGCAGGGGAATGTTTTCAATCGGCGATGAGGAGCAGCTTGGTGCAAAGAGTGCTCGCCATTCGTTGGCCATGAGGCACCTGATATCCCAAGGCCCTAGAATCACATCTGTGGTTACCCAAGCTGAAGAAACTCTTTTTGAGGGCGAGACAGCTTTACATGAACCTGATACCACTATCGATGGCGATATGCTGAACGGTGATGATGGCAACTTCACGATCCTGGAAGACTGCGATGAGGATACTCTGACAGCCTTTCCTCTGGAGCATAAAGTAGACATAGTAGAGGATGGAAGTGAAGATTTGCGAAGTTGTGTGGATGAAAATATGGCTCCTCAGGAACCAACTATCACAATCAATGCTGCGTTTTTTGAAGAGACAGCACAGCATGAGCCCCAACCGCACAGCCCTCACCGGATGCTTCCTATGTCAGTGACACCTGTGAGATCGGGTCCACGGTATACACGCACTGTTCATACAGTGTCTAAAGTACCTTTAAAGAGTGAAGACGGATCTCTAAAAGTTCCCAGAAAAAGAACTCGATCCTTTTCGTCTGGGGCCAACTCGTCGCCACCATCTACCCCAATCGTCACCAGGAGCAAAACTCTACCTTCACCGCGCAAGGCTAGAAGCCCATTGAAACCATTCATTCCCGTTGAAGACGAACCTGATACCCCTCCTACGCTTGCACTGCCCGAAAGACCGAAATGTGCACCACCCTCGACAGCTTCTAGCCCATCTAAATCGCCACGCAAGCAGCCTCCAGGGCATGATGGCGTCTTACAGGGGGCTGTGGTCTACACAGATGTTCATACAAAGGAAGGAGCTGATGCAAGTGGCATATTTGTTGAGCTTCTTACTCAAATGGGTGCCCGATGTGTAAAGTCTTGGAACTGGAACCCAAGGACAAGTCTCTCCCCTGTGGATGGGGTCGAGCCAAAGGAGAGCAAAGTAGGGATCACCCATGTCGTTTTCAAAGACGGCGGAGTACGAACGCTAGAGAAAGTTAGAGAAGCTAACGGTGTCGTGAAATGTGTTGGGGTCAATTGGGTTCTTGAGTATGTCCCTCCCCACCCTTCCCCTGAATTTTCAAGGATGCAGTGCTAATTCTATCCCACCCCAGCTGCGAAAGGTCAAACAAATGGCTTGACGAGGCGGAATATGCTGTTGATATAAGCATGCTTCCGCGTGGTGGACAGAAACGGAGAAAGAGCATGGAGCCGAGAGCCCTTGGCAATGTCAATGGGACCGTAGTGACACTAGATTGCTCTTCTTCGTCTTCGGGTAGTGGCCGCTCCAGCGTCGACCCGGAAACAATGGAAGAGTTCATGAGACTCTCCCCAACGCCCACACCCCGGTCTTCACGAGATAGCTCGGTAGATTCAGATTATAACGACTCAGAAGACGTGTTGGCAACTCCCAAACCCAAGCGCCGGCCACGTTCATCAATGGCGCCACCTGAAACACCAGGGTATTCCTATGATTACGATCCGGCTACGTCGATGTCACCAACCACGCCATACCATCTATCTCAAGGGGCAAAACTGATGCAGCAGACTTGTCCGCCAAAGCAGTTACGTCAGGGGCTGTTTCCCGTGGATGGAAATAATGAGGAGCAAACCGAATCGTTGAGAATTCGACTCGACGCTGCAAGAAGGAAGAGCTTGATCTGGAAACCCAAAATTGGAAGTCCTCTAGGGCGGCAATTGTGAGCGGTCGCAGCTAGATTTTCCTTTTTTTTTTCCTTTTTTTTTCCTTTTTTTCCTTTTTCGTGGAAGAATACCCCGTTTAATGTTTTGAGTTATTGGAGTATAACTTGGTGCTTATGGCTCTAGGTTGGATTTTTGGGAATATTGATATCTGGTATGCTGGGGGGCTAATTTCGAGGTTGTATCCACCACCACAGGGCGGCCAAGTATTCTAATAGAGATGCATTTGGCGGCGATGTCTAGCTATATTTACTTTGGTCAATAATGGGAAATAGAATTTGTTCTATTGAAGCTTATGACTATTCTTATGCCGAAAAATGAGCTTTTCTAGACGAAATGGAAAGAAGGAGCCCGAAACCTGTACTCAGAGGCAGAGCCTGTATCCTTTTTGTTTGTTTTAAAAGATTGTGCTTCAAATGGTATTCGCAACCGGCTCATCCAATTCTTCACGGTAGAAACCGGCTACCAAAAATGCCAATTCCAAGGCTTGCTTTTCGTTCAATCTCGGGTCGCAGAACGTCTCGTATCGCTCGCTCAAGCCGTCTTCAGTCAAACCTGCTGCTCCGCCTACACACTCCGTTACCGCCTCTCCGGTTAATTCGAGGTGCATGCCTCCGAGGTAGGAGCCAAGAGAGCGGTGGATTTCCAGGGCCTGCTTTAATTCGGATAGGATATCGGTAAAATGTCTGGTTTTCACCCCCGATGGAGTCGCACGGGTGTTTCCATGCATAGGATCGCACTGCCAGACTGGTACGTGCCCCGAGGCCTGCACGGCTTTGATATGTGCGGGCAGATACTCTGCGATTTTTGATGCGCCGTAGCGAGATATTAGAGTGACTTTCCCGATTTCTCGGGATGGGTTGACGATGTCGAGGAGGGAGATTAGTTCGTCGGGTTGCATGGTAGGCCCGATTTTAATGCCGATTGGGTTGGATATACCGCGGAAGAACTCGACGTGCGCCCCGTCAAGTTGGCGGGTGCGATCACCGATCCAGAGGAAATGGGCAGATGTTGCGTAGTACCCAGTCGGCGAAGGTCTAGAGTGCATGCTGGCCCGCCGTGCGGTGGTGTTGTCCGACCCTGGAAGAGCTATCGCGGGGTGTTTTAAGAGTCTGGTTAGGCTTTGTTCGTATTCGAGCATGAGACCCTCGTGGCTGGCGTAGAAGTCTACGGTTTCAATGCCGCGGTCGGTATCAAGTCCGACCGTTTGCATGAAGCGGAGGGAGTCTGTGAGTCGGGAAACTATTCTTTCGTATTTTTCTTTGATCGCTGGGGTGGTGATGTGTCCTAGACCCCAGTCCAGAGGGGAGTGGAGATCCGCAAACCCGGACGAGAGTGCACTGCGAACGTAGTTGAGAGTCGCCGCGGAATGGAAATAGGCTGAAACCAGCCTTGACGGGTCAGGTTTACGAGATTCGGGCGTTGGGTCAAAGCCATTGACATTGTCTCCGCGGAAAGATGGCATTGTTACGCCATTTATCGTCTCACAGGGGCTTGATCGTGGTCTAGGAAATGTTAGAAGCCCGTCTTAGGTCAAGATAACAAAGGAAAGCCATACTTTGCGAATTGGCCAGCGATCCGGGCGATGCGAATAACTGGTTTATTCGATCCTAATGCCGCCGATTTAGCTAATATTCTCCCCTTTATCGGACGAAATATGCTAGCGGCAACTAACCCCAAATCAAAATCAAGCTCATTTGCAAAATCAACTTGATTTTGGATTCGATCATATCCTGGTTGCAATAGTCAAAGAGCTCAGCACAGTCACCACCTTGAAGGACAAACGCTCTTCCGAGCGCCGCATTTTTCAGACTGTCTTTAAGATTTGCAACCTACTGAATGATTAGCAAACGTCAAGGTAGCGAACGAGGAGAGGTAAAAGCAGTCAAATGATGCATACACATACCTCGTAAGGAGTCACCAAGGGCGGTAGTCTCTGCAATTTCTGCAGAGCAGCCTGAAAGCGCTCTTTGTCTTCATAGACAACCTCTTGCTTTACTGGCTTTAAAGTCCAGGCTAGGATATACAGCAGCAAGGTTAGACACAAGAGTGAACTACGGAAACACGGGAAGCTGTTCTCTTACACGATGGAGTCCAGTTGTCGTCCATTTTCAAGTTTCCCTAACCCAAGCCTTGCGCTTAGACACCCCTCCAGCGGAAAAAAAAGAAAAAAGGCGAGAATCAAAGAGAACGCAGATGAAGTGACACAAGACGGAGTCGCAATGGATTCTTCTTTAGAAAATTTATGATTATAAACACGTTTACATCCCCTTTCAAAGTTTCCGGCGTCGAGAATGCTTCACCGTCCGGCCGCGAATCACCAATGACTCATTCGAGAGTTATTTGACTCGGGGCGGAAAAGAGTCTTCAGGTTGAAAATTCTTTTTTCTGCGGCTTTTCAACCCCTGCACTTGTCAACGCAAAGGCGCATTCGATGTTTGCCCGTCTGATATGTGGCCCGAGTCGAAATCTAAGGCGAAGCTGATGAATGATTTGTGAGGGACACAGAAAAAGTCAATTTCGAGAAAACTTTCCTTGCGCGCGCACGCAGTCACTTCGTTAAATTTAGCTACACCCAGGCGAGCACTGCTCGCTCCTCGGCGGCCTCTTACGTTGTCTAAGACTTTGCGTTAAAATTGCATTGATAGGTATTCAAGATATAACTCGCGGGGGTCAATGGCAGGGAGATTTTGAAGATTTCCTTGATGGCATTCGTCTGGCGCGTCTTACATGTCACGGCGCCTTTTGAGAAGAATTTCCAAGTCGCATTGATGCCGATGAGTAGCAGTTACTTGGGAAGTTATATTCCTGACTGTCACGATGCATGGCAAAGGGATTCGAAAGGTCACACACATACGAGCCCCAAAGCCAGCTCGGACCAAGCCATGTGTTCTGCACAAAAGTTGCCTTTCTCGGGCAAAGGTGAATGACCAACGGCAGCAGGTCACTGACTAGTTCTCAGGCATGGGACAAAAGGGATCTGGCGATATCCTCTAGCCCCCTAAATACTCCGACCCTTGCACGAAGTAGTAGCCTTTCAACGAGGCTATGCGAAGCTCTCAACTTTCGTGAGGTTATCTATTTATTTATTGTATCCGCCCCTTGTTGGATCTTCTCATTGTCCATTGCTCCATCGTCTTGAGCCTTCGGTGGCAGATTTCTTTATCTAAAGCTATATCTTTTACCTTACCATACTTGCCTTGCCGGTCATGCCATTATTGCCCCCTTCGCTCGCACCAAGGGCGATAGTATCGCTACAATCCTCAAACTTGTCGCACACGCTCGGCTATGGCCAGCTTACTCGCATGGTAGCAGCTTCGGGTTTCCGACAGCGATCATTACGTCCCCGCGGCATGCCGCATTTCCGATGCATCAACGAGGGACGGAACGGCAATGCCTGGCCATCGGACACCACAAACAAACCGGGATCTCGCGCCACCACGGCATCGACGCCCCGGGTGCCCATTCTGGATCAACTAGGTGCTTCACGCCCCGTTAAGATCACGATCATCATTTGCCTCTGCATCTTCGGCACCATGGAGACCGTCTTCTACGCCAAAGCCGCAATGCGCTATTTTGACCCTCCCGAAGAGCACCAGGATGAAGAATCGGATTAAATCCTACAGAGATGTAGACGGTATGGTTTCTATGACTTCCTGTCATTGTTATCGCGGGGGCTGAGATCGCTTTGGCTTTAGTTCCGAGCCTTTTGAGTCATGCTAGCGCGCGCCTTGGGAAGCAAAGAAGAGCTCTCAACCTGGGATTTACTTGAATGTAGCAAAAATTGGGCGACGTATTGGTATCACCGGGTTCTACCTTTCTGGCCGTTTTTGATGATGGTTACTTTGTATTATAGAGTGGGTTTGGTTTTCGAGTTGGATTGGATGGCTTCGCAATTCCACTCTGTCAAGATCTCCCGGCATGTTCCGAAAAGTCATGGGATGTACTTCATTCTGTAGGGAGTACTCCGTATAGGCGTCGGATTGGGACAGAGCGCAACATGTGGAGTATGTTGCCGGGGGCCAGATCGCATGGTTTGGCATGCTTGGAGAGTCCAATCAACGAGCATTTCGGATCATAAGTTCTGTTGGTGGTGAGTTGGCTAACCAACGCCATCATAGCAAGGTTGCCACAGGGCTACATCCAATAATCCATCAGAGCCTTTTTGCTCCCCTGAAAAGAAGTTCCAGCATCATCACAAGATCATCCTGTGTTGATGGAACAATCTGAACACTGAGATTTTCTCTGATTTTGTGGTCAAGCTGCTCAGGATGTGCACCATAAAAGTGCATAGGCTTAGCACAGGTCAGCAACCCTTGTGAGGTTTACAAAAAAAATAATCTCCTCCAATGCATCTGGAATCACCAAAGTCATCTTCTATGATAGGGAGAGTTTGACCTCATAACTAGATTCTCATTAGATGCACGAGCATTTGTTTATTTAAATCTCCGGAAATCATCCTGAGTAAACTTAGGCGGTGGAAGAGAGCGTCGTGGACAAGGCAAATCTTTGATTTATTTCCTCCCGGATCTCTGGTATGGCTGGCATTCGTCCATTCGGGATACTCGTAGCCGTCACGATAGATGATATGGCCAATTAAAATGCTGATGGAAATTACGGTCGTAAGATTGATAGTGGTGCTTGTACTCCGTTTATGACCCAACAGCACCTTAATGAATAGCAGATACAATGACTTCTCGCTGTCCTCGCGGTTTGCGTAGTGGTCTTTTGTAACTACTGTGAAGGATCGACTCTTTTTTTAGCTCTGGTGTCGGTCACATGACTGGAGATACTGCCGGGACGCCTTCGGGTGGGTGTTTTAGGTACATAACTGTTGAACGCGACGGCCCCACGGCCTCTTGCGCAGACGACGTGAAACCAGTACGGAGGAGACCACGGACACAATGGCGGAACCTCTGCCTTCGGCCACGCAAGCAGCCAAAGCTGACAGCGCTTCAACCGCGCCCGATGACCTTCCCGCCAACGCTGAAGATCGCGCCGCTGTAGTCGCTCTCTCCTCTCTCAACACCACCGCCGCAGCCACCGAGGATGCCCAGACGGGGGTTGCTCTCCCCTCGAAAGCCGACCAGGAGGCGCTGGGCAAGGCGATGAGTCGGCTGGAGGCTCTTGCGAGTGCGACTGGGAAGGCTGGGGGCAGCGCTGCTGCGGCCACGGGTGCATCGAAGAAAGATACTACTCCCGCCGGAAAGAAGGAGGAAGAGAAGGTTGTCAAGAAGCCTGCAGTGAAGGTCAAGGCGGAAGATGTCAACATGTTGGTGAGTAACGGTGTCGCTTACACTTCTCTGGCCAACCCTCTTTTTCTTCTGGCTGGAATTTGGTTTGCTCGTTATTGGATAACCAACCTTGTTTCACTGCGAAATCTCCAACATATATAGGTTGAACAACTTGATCTTGCTAAACCAAAAGCTATTGAACTGTTGAAAACACATGAAAACGACCCTATCAGGGCCTTGCGTGCGTTTATAATGCCGCCTACATCTGCTGCGTGAAGTCCGCCAAACCCTGCCTTGTTTAAGAGCAGCTTCGGATACTCGGGAGGTTTTGGCCTGCATATCTTTCCAGGCCATATGGATGTAAAGCGTTGAAGTGCTCTTGTGACATTAAGGAAGTATGCTTCAAAAAGTATGAGGATCCACCAGGTTATCTCTCCATTGCCACCCCCACAATCCACAGAGAATGCTCGGCGATTAAAGCACTGGCTTCGGATTTAATAGCATATATGCGCGGATGTATGTATGTATGTATGTATGTATGTATGTATGTACATATAACCCGGATTGGATATATGTGTGGATCACATATACCAAAACATGCGATCACAAAATCAGACTTCTTTTACAGGATAGCCAAAACCAAAAGATCACGTTCAGGTCGGCACGGCATTCCCTTGCGATTGTTCATTGAGACGGAGAATGGTGTGTTTTATCTCCTTTTCCTTTCTCCGTATTTCCCTCAAATATGGTCCAAGTAAGAGCCCAATTGAGTATCGCTATCAAAGCTAGCGCCCACCAGACACCTCCCACAATGTTATTTTTCAACCCCAGGCCCAATCCCCATCCAGCAAGTAGCGGGCCTACTGCTCTTGCACCGCATGCGACACTTTGCGCTACACCATGTACCGTGGCTAGGACGCTGGGATCAGGCACAGAGTTATTAACCAGGATAACAGTCGCCGGAATAGAAAATGTCCTCGAAATGACCTGCAGGAATATCACAGCCGACAGGGCAGGCCAGATGACATACGATCGATCTGGTAACAGGACGAGAAAAGGTGCCAATGAGTAGGCCAGAGGAGAAAAAGGTAAAAATACCCTGAATGCTCTCAACGTGCCGAGGCGGAACTGCCATCGCGGGTAGACGAGTATCTGGAATGGCAGACCGATGATTCCAATTATGGCGGTTGCTAGGCCGACGCGAGAGCTGGGCATCCCTAGACCGCCTCCGAAGAGGAAAAGACCCTCGCGACTGTTTGGAGCGCGGGGCGCCGGCAGGAATAGGAAACATAGAGCATTGAAAGCGCTCGTGTGTAGTGGAAGCACGAAGTGGGTGAGCAGGGTAAGGAGAACGTTCCGGGTCCAAACTTGTCGAAACGGAGGGCGCTTGCGACGGATGGTGGGTGTTCGATTGGTCGTGGGACTCGCTGGTGCGGATCGAGATGGTTCACTGGGCTGTAAGTCGATGGAGTCCACTCTTTCTTCGTCGAACGTTTGGTTGAGCGGTCGATAAGTGTAAGAAGATGGCCGCCTTGCAACCTTTTTCCACAACCAGCGACCCCAATCGGAACGATGTCTGACAATCTCGTGTGTCTAGTGGTTGGAGGGGGGGGGGAAAGGTTAGCTCAAGGAATCCGAAATCCGTGGGCTCAGGGAAGAGCTTACTTCATCAAGTCCCAAGAACACTGCAACAAGTGCGATTAACATGAACAATGCACTGATGAAATTTGGTAATGCGTAGGGCCATTGCTTCATCCACCAGACACCATCTTTGCCACCGATCAGGGAGCCGGGACCAAATAATCCAGGGTAGTTCTTGACCGGGTCTGCTAGAATCCCACCAAGTATCGGTCCCAAGATCATGCCAGTGTTAAAGCACATAGGTAGAAGCAGAAACGCTCGCGACTGATACCTAGTAGATCTCTATCAGAAACGAAACAAAAACAAATTTACAAGGAGTGTACGGATATTTTGATAAACTTACTCTTTCCCTTCGATTATCTCTGCAATCATCGCTCTCATCACTCCCGCATTGCTATTCAATGCACCGCCTAGTATTCGGAAGACCACAGCGGCAGCGAAGGACTTAGAGAGACCAAAACCAACAGAGGATAAGCAGGCACCAAACAGTCCTATAAGCAACACCCGCTTCCTGCCAAAGAATTCGGTGTCTGCTAGCCGTCCCCATATCACACCCGTAGCAAACTGCGCAGCAGTAAAGCATCCTTGCAAGATACCTGCTTGTGTGGAAACCGTAGAGTCTGGAAGCGATGGATCGAAGGATTTCACCTGGTGGAACATATAGGCTTGAAGCGACGTCTGTGCAAGAGGCTCTGCTAGACGGGCAACGGTGATGATGGCCAACTGGCCCTTTTTCGGAAGCGAGCGCCACGACACCGGCTTCGCGCTAGGACCCTCAGCGCCATCGAGGGCAGTGGTCTCGTCTTCCTCGTTGTACGAGTATCGACGTCTGGGGCGGGAAGGAGAGAACGGAGGCTCGAGCGGAGGGCGTGACACTTCAGACATCACACCTGTTAGGTCCGGAGTGCCCGATTGCACGCTACGATGATCGTCATTACTCATCCGCCGCCGCTGGTCGCTGCCATCAGAAAATGGTCGGCTAAGCTCATCTTCAGATGAAGCGGACTCAGCGAGATCATCTCTCGATTCAAAACGCGATCCCATTCAAAAGGTGACGGGAACTTGGAGGCATGCCCTTTGCCAAGCGGCCTCGTGCAGACAAGCTTTTTTGATTGTTGCCGATTGCCGGGAAAAAAGCGCGGGCCAATAGTTAACTTAACTGCTAGGTTGCCCGGCTGGGTGGGCTGGTTTCTCAACTCTCACGATGCACTGAACAAAGTATATAGAGATCATGGAGTACAAACGGAGCTTTTATTCAAAAGATAACGCTTCGCAAAGCCTCTTGCTAATTCCATGCTTACCCAATCCTAAATCGCTGTTCGTGGCGATGACGATCCCGGCTCACTGTTGACGGAGGAATATATTCCGCTTTCTTTTGGATGGCGGAACCTTGATTGCATCGTTTAACGAAAACTGCTTCCTAGCGGCGGAAGCATTTGCGGAGTATTTCTTCAATGGTTCCCTGATATGATCATATTCGACAAATAACCGGGTGAATGCTATACCATGAATCTCAGTCGTGTGAAACGGTTAGTCCAATGTGAAGCAAACCGTCCAAGGTGACGACTTAACTGTGCCAAAACCCGGGATTACTTGCCTATAGGAAGTATGAAGGCCGTAGAATTACTTCAAGAGACAGTTCACTTACACAAGAGACCCGTATCGTCATCTGCACTCTTCTTGGAGTGTACTTCTTGTGCCGTTGGTGAATAGCGATAAAGGAAAAGGAGGACGAAAGGGGGTAAGACGGGGTATTAATTACAGCATGCGCTTCAGCGACTCGCAATATGACTGGAGATGGCAGACACGCTAGGAATATATGCTTAATTCTCGGATATCTACTGGTCCAACTCCAGGCCACATGGTAAAATTACACGTTTTCTTTGTTTCTGTAACCCCTATATGATGATTGATGGGGGCATATCAGGAGGAATATACACCCTGCAAAAATAATGATTTGAAGTCTAGAGTCAGAAAATTTGACAATTAGCATAGATTCTTTGAAGCTGATGGTATCCTGTCGTCAGTAACCGTCCTTGGAGAAAACTCCGCCCTTGACCCATCATGCGCTCGGAATATAATTAGGCCTGTAGAAAACTGGATGAAAGCCCAAATCGCCAGATCCCCTGTCACTGGTGCCATTTCTTTCAAGAAAGGAGAGAGAAAAGCGATGGAGCGAGATGTATCAAGGAAGGACGTAGTTGTGCTATACGAGATAGCAGCGCCACGTCTCTACCACTATAATTTGCACTCAATTGTCTGTCCACCTTCCCAGGTATCACCCGGCTCAAGGGTCTGCCAACCGACTACCGATCCCGCCTCAACACAGATCATATTTTTATATGCTTCGTCAGGAGCAAAATCGGCCATTCCCTTGGCCTTTTCAATCCACGGGTTCCACACAACGACGTCATTCAGCGACTCACGGGTAATAGAGAAGATCGGCTTGTCAGATTCCGACGCTATAACTATTGGCACTTTGGGGTCCAGAGACTGATAGACCCGGTCTACCTCCCCTTCAACTGCGAGTGCCGGGGATGATTCTGTGAAAATCTCAGCGTTCCGGACTTTATCAACGTATGTTTTCGACTGAAGGTTCTGGACTCGAATTTTGGAGATATCCTATTTAGAGCCCAAGTGTAAGCCACCTTGGAGGGGAATCCGTAATTCTACGGTGGGGATGGTGTGGCCCCTACCTCGACCTTAAAGTAAGAATGCAGCAGTGTCTGAAATTCAAACGATTTCAAGCCCTCGTTCTGTACCCGTAATGAGGTCTCCAGGCTTCGTTTGCTCAAAGTAACGCTGTAGACCAAGCCAAATTCATAGGGCCAGTCGCCTTTGAACTTGTCGCTAAGCATAGAGTTTGAGAGGCCAAAGTCAAGCTTAACGCTTGCTCCGCTCTCTGACTCGGATGTAGATTTACCAAGCAATTCCCATGAGGAATTACGCACGAAGCCGTGTTGTGGAAGGGCGGACGTGGCATGATTCTGCGGAGGAGGTCCAAACACCTAAGTCAAAAACATTGCGAGCCAAAGTCAGTTTATTGTCGTCTGTAGTAATCTAACGGATGGGATGTTTAGTCTCTCAGCGTACGGGGAAGACCAGTGGAATTCCACCACGAATAGGTTTTGAGCCGTCCAGATGGGCCTTTTCACTCAGGAACAGTAGCTCGTGTCCGTTGGCAAGCTTCCATGAGGTGACTGTGGCTCCAAAGAGATGAACTGTGACTGATTCCCCCGAAGCCAGCGAGGCCTCTACCCTCCCGTCCTGAACGGTGACCGACGGTTGCGGGAGAGAGGAGGTGACTGGAATGGCAGCGGGCTTGTTTGAACGGTCCATTGTCGCCGAGTTCAATTGCTTGCCAGCGAATGCAGGTCGAGAGATGAGTTGCAGGACAGAGAGCGAGCTGGCGTCCAATGGACCGATATGAGCTGGAGGGGCCAGTCGGTCTTGGGCTCAGACAATGCGTGTCTGAGCCAACAGCAAAATGACATAACACTGGCCGTTGTTTGGTGTTCGCCCCGCCGCCGCCACGGGTGCCTTCCAGCGGTGGTTGCCGCCCGGTGATTGGCTGGGCCGGGCGCTCGGCGGGTAGCCTAGCAATTTAGTGCGGGGTACGCAGTAGGGGCTTGCTGGGGGGCTCGCCGCAGGGAGGTCGCTGGGCATCGTGCAGCGCGCACTGCGATCCACGGACGGGGAGGATGGGATGAGCCCATTTCGCACCCAGGTCTCGAACAAGTCTGATGGTCGAGTGGGACCGCACATCGACACTAACCACCCTGACGGCGCTCCTTGTAAGCACCACTTAGACTACCTGCGCTTTCAGGGGGTCACACGCGGCCTACTGGTCGAGCATATAGTAAAATCAGGGCGTCGCTTAAAGAGCCGATGTACGTACGGAGTATATCGTGGCCTTATTGAGTGTAAATTAGTGGTAGGTACTCCGTACAAACGCTGTTCATGATGACTTTCCAGGTACACAGGCCCAACTATCAACGGCTAACTGAATCAAATCCCCTTCAATTCTCCTTCTCCTTGACGCTAGCAAATGGCAACAAACATGGCCTCGCTGTGTCACTTGTCTTCTTGAGATGAAGCTAGTTTTGCCCTCGCTTTGTTCCTATCTTGCTATCAAGCACAGCAATTAGAGCAGTGGTTGCCCACAGCCCGTAGTCAAAACATGTGCAACTACATCTCATCTCTAGAGAGAGGGGGTGATAATGCTCATCAAAACCAAACTTGAAATTGTACTTGTTGGCTGTCACAATCATTTTCCCTCACTTCTGCCATGGAAATCAAGTTGTGTGCAATTAGTAATAGAAGCTCATGGAAGTGTCCAAACTAGAGCTTAAGACTCTTAATGTTGTCGCCTTCCAGGGAAATTGTGTCATCATCGGAGTCGACCCAGCTTTCTGTGAGCATGGAGTGAAAGCTCTTGCTGCCTTCCATCAACTTGGCTTTGTCAATGTGAGTTGGCGCGAGCTTTTCTGACAATGTGTTTTATTTGTTTTCGGGTCAATTTCCATATCCCTTTCACGGTGGTATTCGATAACCTTCACTTGTAGATTGCCAGCGTCAGTTCCCACGTCTGATGCAAGGAGATGTTTGTTCAAAGCAGTGGATGGATGTGATGGAACGGTACCCAATTGTTTAGATTTGTTAAAGGTTGATAGAAGGAAATCTGGTCTGCTTCCTCCACTGAGCTTCCCAGTCATCATCTCAAGCACTGAATCCGGAGCAATGGATGTGAAGAAACATGTAGAAGCATAATAGAACTAGGTAAAGCTTGGTTGAAACAACGAGCACCTGAGATTACAGAAACAGGGATCCCAATACCAGCGCCATCCATATGCATAGTCCTAGTGTCAAGACATAATCAACAGAAGAATCGAGCACGCTCACCTGGAACACCAAAGGGTAACGCATAAAGATTTGATGAAAGAGTCCAGAGCGCCATCACATCTAGAATACAATAGGGATAATAATCATATATGCAAAGGGGGGGGGGAAGGGAAAAAAAGGAAGGTTCTCATCACCCAGCATGTCTTCTCACTGCTTCATGAGCTTCCATTTTAATATCAAACATAACATCGTCGATTTCCCGCAAAAAGGTCTTCTCGAAGGAAGCTCCTTTGATGCAGTCGAGAACGGATCGGAGAGATGCAAGGACAGAGACATTGAGAGTCTCCGGGCCATTCTCTACGAGAGGCTCACATGGAGTCGCCTTTACTTGTGGGATGTTGTCCTCTCCAGTACCGCCTTCTGATCCGGTCTGCTCGAACACTGCGACTCGCTCCACCTTCGAAACATTGTCCATCTCTGATCCTCCGCATCCAGAGGTTGCCTCGGCATCTTCAGTGGCCGGCCTTCCGCGAAGCCGGAGTGATCTTCGTTGAGGACATGTCTGCGAACCGGGAGAGCCTGGATTCGTCGCCTTTGGCTGGTTTTTGCGTGCGGATGGCCTGGTTGACTTACGACTCCGTTGTGATTTTGTTGACTGCATCTCACTCGTTAGACCGGGCGATTCCTGCAGGGCTGTCTGATCTGCAGAATTGGAGGTAAATCCGGAGAGGTCCGGGCCTGGGCATCTTCCAACCTCGACGGAGAGACCTGTACCACGAGTAAGTCGCTTTGTCCGGTCCTTCCGAGTGTCAGCAACGTCTCTTTTTCGCTTTTTCGCAGAGGTCGAAACCCGGGCTTTAGCATCAGATAACTCTAGGTCCATAGAAAGCTCTAGGTCTTGCTCAAGCTGGGAAGCAATCTGCTGTTCTAGCTGGTCGCTGAACGAATCGGGAACAAGGTCAACGTCCTTCTTCTGTTCCGCACTATCCTTACGTGCTTCGAGTAGGGCAGGTAAGGCCCGTCTATTTGTGCCGGGAGGGCCTTTAGCGATTGGCTTTTCGACGGGAGGATCGTCGGATGATGGTGACTGCGACTCCTGTGACTCCTGCGGGTCATGAAAGAAGGTGTCAACTGCGATTGTAGGACCTTTCTGGACACATGCACCGTTTCCTTGAATTTCAACGACATTATTTTGGTTGCCCGGTGGAGTTGGCCCCAATGCTACAGTTCCACTTCTGAACTGCGAG
Organism: Coccidioides immitis RS; assembly: GCF_000149335.2. Taxonomy (NCBI): domain Eukaryota; kingdom Fungi; phylum Ascomycota; class Eurotiomycetes; order Onygenales; family Onygenaceae; genus Coccidioides; species Coccidioides immitis. The sequence goes on along the minus strand of NW_004504308.1, from coordinate 1,707,872 downwards.
TGAGGAGTTGCTGACGATGATTTACTGCTCGGCTGATTGGGTTTCTTTGGTGTTTTAGTTTTCTGAGGCCTCGATGATGCTGAAGCAGCGTTGATGTTGGGTGAGGAGCTCCACTCAAATGCTGATAGAGAGAAATCGGTGAGCTCCTGTGCGCTCTGTTCTTTAGAGCCAGGTGTCGGGGAAGAAAATGTGAAATCATCCTCATTCGCGCCTGATTCCGCCGCAATAACGGGAGTAAGTGGCTCGCTGGCGAATTGGTCCGAATCCGGGTGGGTCTCCTTGGAGGCAGCACTCGGAATCTTGGGGGATATGGCAGCTGTGGGAGCACCGGGAAACAATGATGCATTTTCTAGACGCTGCCTTTCCCTCACATCCTTTTGACGCTCCGTAAGGAGTTGTGTTTCTGGCACAGCATTGGATGATGGAGAAGACTCCACAGGGACAAATTGTATTTGTGAACTATCGTGGCGTAACCGGGATTTTGGTGTTGCAGTTTTACTACTTTTAGGCGAACAAGCTCTCCGTTTAGTACGGCTATCCTTCTTCGAGGATGAGGGAGTAACCATCAGGGATGGTGAGCTTGAAGGTCTTTTATAAATCCTGTCGCGCCGGTTCATCGGTCCAAGTGGCGAGTCGATATTTGGCGACTCTTCTGGAGAACTTAGGAAATTATGTGGCGGAAAGGATTCCTGACCATTATTAGCAAATTAGGCGCAGACTGGGAACGTATTCGTGAATACCTTGAGTTCCATTTCATGCTGCCAGCCTGGGAGCCGGATGCTTGTAGATGCCCCCAACTTTCCCAACGCTGCCTCTAATCGAGCTGGGTACTTCAGAGTCTCCTGTAGCCCGAATGTCGAGTTCCATTCTCTAATAAAGCTGTTAACAATGGACTTATGGCGCGATTCAAATCCGGAGGCGATCATTGGAGTCAACTGATTCAATAGTTGGGAGTCAGTACTCCCAGAGGAGCGCAGGGACTGAAAACTAGCCAACACGATGTTCCGAACCTATAAACATGAACGTTAATTTTCAAACTAATTGGCATCGATAGCTTTTACCTACAGCCATGGCGAGGCACTTATCAGAGCCAGATGTGGCGCTATATTGGCCTTGAGCATCAGTGATCCACACGGAGAGGCCATTTTGAAGCTTCTCCAAGAGCGTTGATTGAAAGTCCGGAGGGCATTTGTCAAAGCAGCGCGCCACTGCTTCGAGCAAAGTAAGCGTATCGCTTTTGCTAAACTCCTTTTGCTTGACATAGGCATCCTGTAGGGCTCTTGTAACGAGCAACAGCAACTTTTCGCAAGAAATACTGTTAATGTTTTGATCCTTGGGGCCGGTAATTGTTTGCGCAAAGGGCGGCAATTGCTTTGCGGCATGGGTACCCGGAAAGACAATGGCTTCGAATAGCTTTACGACGCGTGGAATTGATAAAAAAGAGGCACTATTGCAATCTTCAGAGATTGCGTCAATCGCAGCAGATACAGCGGCGTCATCCCCTTCGGTTCGCACAACTGAGATCATAGATTGGAAGAGCTCGATCCATTCTGGCAAAGAACCCGGCAATTTATTTCCGACTTTCAAAATGGCAACAGCCTTGTTGAAATCGCCAACACTGATGTCATCTCGTCGCTTATTCGGTGTGCCCATATGAGCTTCCTTCAAGCACTCCGTTGTTACAGTGGATATAGCTTTCCAGGCATCTTGCACACGAGATATAGACTGTGGAATTTCCGTCCCGGCTTCTTCGAGGATTTCTGTGAATTGTCGAAGTATCTCCAATCGGGGGCTTCTTGAGGAGTGTCCAGATACAGCGAGCCGGATTAAGTCGTTGACAAGGTCATAGTATTCGGAAGTTGGTGCGGAAGGAAAGGAATTAAGGATCATATTAAATAAATGAAGAATAGGGGCCCGTGTGATTCCATCTTTTTGGTGTCGGTGGGTCGGAGTCTGCGCCGGTTGAAAGGTGTCTTGGGTGGTTCTCAAAAGTAACTTGTCAGTAAATGGAAACGGCGTGATAATTGATATCATGTTGGTTAATAAAAAGCGGAAGCGACTGAGGAATAAATCAAGTTTGTCTGTCAATTTTGCATTCAATGATGTTTGGGTTTCTCTCCAGACGCGTTGAAGCATGTCCAGTAGGGCTGCAATAGCTTTCATTAACTCTGAAGAGGGCTGAATTTCTTTGCTGGACGCGTCGGATAAGGCCTTCATCATATGAATCCAGGCAAGGCCTATCGGGGAGCCTGTAATGGCTTCGTCACTCCAGTCGGCGTTCTTGAAAAACGATTCAAAAATCGGAAGGATTACAGCAATCCTTGACCGCACCCATCTGCAATCCAGTCGTAGCAGGTCTTCTGGCTTGAACCTTGCGGTTTCAAGCACTTTTCCCTCAACCCAAACTTTAGGATGGGGATTCCAAAGGAGTTCCGCAAAGATTCTACATGCAAATCGCATGTTACTATGATTCGAATTCAATCGATGCTGGAACGGAGAAGATATATATTCTTGCCAGCAGGCATCCAGACGTTCATGCGAGGCGGAGGGTCGAAAGGAATAATAAAGTAAATTGCAATAGCTGGAAAGCGCCCGATCGATGAGCGGAGTAAAAGTCTCATCCTTTCTACGTTCTAGTTGTAGAAATATCGGCTTGCTCAGAAAGGTCAGATCCTTCCCAGCCGGCTCGTTTGTTTGCGATGCATATACCAAACGATCCCAGGCAACCAAAGCTTGAGTCTTCGTTGGCGTGTCACTGCAATTAAAGCACTTCTGTATAACCAAGATCCACCGCCTGAAACTTGCCCATCCGTTCAAAGACGCTCGTGGCTTCCGTAGGAGGAGAATAATAACGCTCCAGATCTGAGGCACATAAACGCTTCCATCTCGGCTTGTGACCATTGTTATCAATCGGCTGCATAGTTCGTCAGAAAACTTTGCACCATTTTCCATGGTCAAGTCTAAAGCATCTTGAGTAGCCTTTGAGATTGACGGGTTTGGACCAAATGACTTTGCAGCCTCCAATCCGAGTTTAATAGCTCGTACTCGGATGTCTTTCACTCGATGAAACATAGCCTTTATAACATGATCAATCCACAGGCACGCATAAGTTGCCATCAATGAGCGTGCTTGCTTCAGTAGACCTTCATAGATACCTAATCGCATCATAACTATTGATTTACCGCCGAGCCGGGTTGTGATATCCTCTAAAGTGTGCAAGAGCAGCGTGATTCTCGAGGAGGTGAAAAGCTTCGGCTGAAAACTCTGCACATATAAAATGCGCATATCGTCGATGACAATAGTCTTTGGTGTGGACGGGTTTTGAAGAGATCCAATGGCAAGATCGAGGACAAAGCTTTTGAACTCATCCGAAATACGTCCAGCGAACTTGGGGTTCCAAAGAAGCAAACACAGGAGGCTTGAAGCTTGGTGAAGAAGAGATATTTCAAGATGTTTGAATGCGCTTGATGTAATAGTGAGGTCTCGGCGAATATATTGCGTTAATAAAGGCATCTTCTCTACTAATGCAGCCGCATCGGGCAGGTCAGCGTATGCGGCCAGGCTGCCCAGTAACTGCATATATGCATCGGTTCTTGAAACGCGACAATCTCCTTCAAGCTGCTGCATAATGTAGTCCAACATGCTAGGCAGATCGTCCGTCGGACTCGACCGTGGTTCGTCTGGGGACTCGACATATGGTCTGCTCTTGAGAATGGACTTCGCTGGTTTGCATTGTTTTGAGGGACGTAAGCTCCGCAAAGGAGGCCTTGAATTCTTTGCAAGCGAGGCTGGAAACTCAGGTGCCTTGATATAACTTGTCAATGGAGAGAAATTCACGCGTTTCAAGCTTCTCGCTGAGAGTGGATGCGGGGAGATTAGAGACGTTGAGGGGCGTTCGTTGGCAGGAGGGGAGCATTGAAGTTCAGACGTCCGTCTAACTTGTTCTGTCCGTGAGACTGATGAAGATCGTGGAGGAGTTGGTGGGCGGGCTGGGAGGGCGCTCAGTCCGCCTTTGTCGACCATGCTTGCCAGGGAGAATAAAATGAAAAACGATCAAAACTGCCCAATTCAAATCAAAACATGCGAATAAAGAACATATCGAACATAAACTGTTGGGATTGAGTAATCCTCCAACTCGAGGCTATGGAAATTCATCCCGCGCGGTCTGCTTGGTAACTACCTTTTTTTGCCATGAGAATCGGCGGCAAGCGTTGGATGCTGAAAGCGCGAGCCGCGTGAGATCGCGGTCGTGTAGTCGACGCGTCGAGCATGATTATATAATAGATTCCAATTTAACACGCGGGTTCTTGGCGCTCTTCGGAGCGAGCAGGAGATCGTCTGCTCCGTAGCTCCGGCAAAGAGTTGCATTTCATCGCAAGCTCCCCCACATCAGCTCTCTATGCTCTCGGATGAAGGAGCTCCCAAAAGCATACTCTGTACTCCGTACTCCGTACAGAGTAGTTAACATGACTTCCTGGGGGAGAAAATGTGGTCAATGACTGCATTAACCTTTGCCTGCACCCCATATGGAGGATCTCCCATTCCAATTGTATTGTTTTGGTACAACAGGGCATCTCTACGGAGTACCCCAAGCAGTTTGACTTGAACTACCTCAATGCATCCCCCGTAGAAATCGAATTCCTTTTTGCCTTTTTTCCCTTTTTAAACTAACCTTTATGTCAGCATCTTGTCCCCTTCATTAGCAGCATGCCTCACCTGTCCACCCCAAAATCCCACTTTACTACATTTTCGCCGTAGCGCGACTTTATTGCCATCAATTTGAGCCTATTCATCAGCTTTAAACTATAATGGGCGGCATACTCCGTTTTAACATGGTTGATATGAGAAAGGGATCTACTCCGTACAGGATACTTCAAACCCGACGCCTTTCATGTCGCCAAGATGTGAATTTGTTGAGCGTGACTGTGTAATTTGCCCTAATCCTGGCACTACCTAAATGTTGATCTGTCAACTCGCTGCCAGTTGGAAGCTGGACTCTCTTGCTATCCAACCAACCTTCTCTATCCGTCCCCACCCCCTCCGGCCTCCTCTTTTTGTGTCTCTGTGCGTGCAAGAGTGTGTGCTGGATGCAGGCTCGTATCAGAAAACAAAGAGATGATATGAAAAACAGGGTGTTATTGGCTACAACTATGCAGCAAGCAGGGAAACAATTTGGATTATACAGTAGAGTGATTCACACCAAAATAGGAATTGTGCTGAAGTTTGAAGGATGGAGCAGTGCATGTAAAATTAACTAAGCAACAGTTTGGTGCATTGATAATGAGGAGCCATGGACTGTGCATTACATCGTGCGGGCTGCAAAGTCTAGAGGAGTGGTCCAGAATGAACAGTAGCCACATAGGTAATGGCTGCTTGGACGGTGCTGCACATTATCCTGGACGAGATCCTGGAGAATCCTGTAGTCTTTGTGTCCCTATGCCTTGGTTTTCTTCCTGTAGCGGTGGTAAAGCTAAAATTTCATAATGAGGACTGTTCACGGGGTAGATATCTAATCCATGCAATGGTCATTGAAGGAAAGTTTTGTCAAAATCCAGGCACCTGATGAATGACAGCTATCAGGTGATGATCTCGCAGCAGATTTCTTGCATGATGGTCAACTTCGTTTTTTCGGGCGCTTTGAACCTCACCCATCAATGGTGCACCGCAATTGGTGGGAGCTGGGTTGGAGGCGCCGGGACCGGTCAGCGGGACGATTTTTTTAGCTCATAAACTCTCGATTGAATGCGGGAAAAGCTCTTATCGGCCAGGCCAAAGCCCAGATATTTAGTAAGTAGTATTTATGCTGTAAATCCAAGCTAGGCTACTTCCTCCAATTTGCGCGCCCTAGAACTGAAGCACTGTCTTTGCGATCCGGCTATAAACGCCGGGGTGTTTGTTCGCGACTTTGTTTGAGGAGCTTCGGGTCGCAACCGATCATTGACCTTACCTAACTCCTGGCCCACCACGACGGCAGCTCAGTTGGGCCCCGAAACTTCTTAACGTTTCAACCTTCCTCCTCTTGACCGTAGCAGCTTGAGGAACAGCTTCGGACTTCACTCGAAGTCCTTCTCTATCGTCAGCATGGATACGCCCGAACTACATGGCCAAGGTGCGTTCTTTACAGGGTGGCGCAACGATGATGCTTTCCCCACCCATAATCTCTCCCAGGTCATCACTGCGGCTAACGCGGGGGGTAGAAAAGCTCGAAGAGGTCACACGGCTTCTTGACATCCTCAAGAGAGATTTCGGTGAGAGAAGACTCGAGCGTGCCAGTATGTGGATAGCGTATCGCCGAATATTTTGCATTTGCTAAGGCAGGTTTTCATAGGACGCATTGAAGTTCTTCAAAAGCTTCGCGTTCATGGGCGCAAACCCGAGAATGCTGGTCCCATTTTTGAAAAAGAGGCATGGAAATTATACGCAGACCCATCTGTCGCCGAATTAACCGGTGATTAGGGAATCGATGTTCTCTCCTCATACGGATTTGGGGAAAAGGACGTTGAAATATCTCGAGAAGCCCTTCGTTGTCTTGCGAATGCTCTCTTCCTCGAAAAAGAGACTCGTCAAATATTTGTGGACTTGGGAAATGGGCATAAGGCGGCTGAGAAGCTCAAAGTGAGTTCTGACAGGCGTGGTTGTTCCAACAAAGCTGCTAACTCATTATGGTGAAGGAAGACAATTCAGACGATGAATTCCTAGCCGCCCGTCTCCTATTTTTTACAACGTACGGTTCTAATTTGGATTTTAATAAGCTATTTGACGAGCACGCCTTAGGAGAAAGCATGAACAATGTATGTCTGGCGATGACGCTTTCGGCTTTTCTTCCATCTGCGGCTAACGTACATATCCAGCACATATATCGGCATTCAAAACAATTTTCTAAAGGCAAAAAGAAGGAACTGACGCAGATTGATGAGCTCGGTCTATCAGAAACTCTCAAGCTGATGTATAACGTGACTAGCTATTACCCTGACCAGGTCGATGCATTTTCTCCTTCGATTCCCCATATATTGAAGATTTTAAACCACATTGAGATACCCACGCCACCGCTCCAGGCACCTGTGAACTATTTAATCAACGCTTTACTTAATCTCGACCTTGAGGCCAAGAAAACCAACCATTTCAGCACGAATCCTCTCTTTCCGAAGTTTGATCAAAACTGCAACGTTGATAAGTTGATTAATATCTTGGACCAAGCCGTTGCGGTGCATAAACCTTCCCACTTGGATACGTTGGCGCTACCCCTTCTCACCCTCCTAAGGAAAATCTACGATATCGCACCTGAAGGGCCCCGGAAGTATATGGAATGGCTTCTTCTTCCAGACGACAGCGAGAGAGACCTACCAATTGGACAGTCGCATACGCTGTCTTCGAGACTTCTGCGTCTTTCGACATCCCCTGTTGCTCCTCAGCTAAGAGAAGGCATATCAGCGCTGATGTTTGAACTATCTGGCCGTAACGCCAGTGATTTTGTGAGGAATGTTGGTTACGGGTTTGCCGCGGGATTTCTTATGTCCCACAATATGTCTATCCCCGAAACTGCAAAGGAGGCATTCAGCACGAGACCCACGAAGCCAGGCGAGCAACCCGTCCCGATAAACCCGATCACTGGCCAAAGGCTTGATGCTGAGCCCCAGGATACCGGACCTCCAATGACAATGGAAGAAAAGGAAAGAGAGGCAGAAAGGCTCTTCGTCCTTTTTGAAAGGTAGCTCTTTGTCCCTCTAAAGTTTAGTCTGTTTCTAACTGACAACCGTAGGCTTCGAGCAACGGGCGTTGTTAACGTCGAAAACCCTGTCAAAACTGCACTTAGCGAGGGCCGCTTTGAAGAGCTGGACGATCTTGATTAACACTCGATGCAACCTATTATCTCATTTATTATCTCTGCCAATCGGCTATGAGCGCCTCTAACGCTTCCTGTTTTTGTTTGAATTTTGACAAATGTACGGAGTATGATACTGGGAGGAAATGTTGGCTTGGAAAGCAAGGTTTTTCCAATCTATTAATTCTAATTTCAATGCAAATATGGAATGCTCCGTAAGGGGCACTAACTAAAGAATGAGAACGCAATGACGATTGCAGTTTTTTCTCGGCAGAGATGTCAAGGCAAATTTTTCGGCCATCCAAGGCCAAAGAACCTGATTGTACGGAGTAGGTGTCATTATAACCGGAGATAGCCCGTGGTTCTCAACGGGAACCCGTGTAACTACGTCACTCTCGCCAATTTATCAAAGCTCCTTTGTTTTCACCTCCATTGCAGAACTTGGATTCCGCCGAATCCGGGGAATGGCGGCCAGCAGAAGCGCATTCAAAGATATGTCCGCTGTGGGGTTCCGTCAGCTGACTCCGGCCCAAAGCACAACTTCGAAGTTTCAGCTCCAGTTAACCAATGTAATCCACCCAAGCGAGACCGCCCCCCGAGTGAGACACCAAAATATACATACAAATCTCAACTTTGGCTCACTTACAACATTGTTCCAGTAAAAAGACAATAAAATACTATAACTTAAGAAATAATTATTATATTTAGATAATTCTTATAATTTACAAAGTTTATTATATCTGTATACGGAGTAGTACCTTCTTCATATTATAATGATCAGACATAAACTTGTTAAGATATAAGAGAGCAAAAAGTTGAGATTTGTATGTGCGGAGTATATTTTGGTTTCGCTCGGTGGTACGGAGTAGATTACGTGGTTGGTTAGTTAGTTATGTCATCTGTGGCGTCATCGAAAATAGTTTAGCACATGAGCCACATATGTGGCTTGAACCGTCCCGAAGCCACCTGCAGGTTCGTGAAGCTTCGTGGGGACGAGGGGCATTGGACGAGGGGCATTTATACACAGCGTGACGATTTTTGGTGTAAAGGTCGAAATATCCTACTAATTGGATTGCTATTTTTCCCTGGACCATTTGAATTGCTATATACCCCATTTAACTCAGCATTTGAATTTAAACGACTGTCACGATCGAATTGGCTGAGCGAACAGCTCCGTCTCGAAGGACTCTCTCCAACGAAAAAATCAAAATGTCACAACCAGTACCAGCAGGATTTGATCCAGAGAAGGCAGAGAACTTGGAAGATGTGTGTTATAAACAAGTGGCTTTGATTTTTCTTTTCCCCCTATTTTACATCAACAGTACTAACATAAAAATCCTTTTGCTTCTGCAGATTGAGAAGCAGTTTGCAGTGAAAGGTTCGTCAATGCCTACAACCAAAGGCTTTCCTTCCTCCCTTTAAGACCAGTAACAAGCATACTGAATTTTGGGCGCTTTCATTAGCTGTCCAGCAAATGGCAACATACTGGGCTATCCTCGAGAAAACACCTGGCTCCAAATTACGACTTACGAAATTGGATGACGAGATATATGAGCATTTCAGAAATGAATTTCCTGGCTTCGATGTCAAAGGCACTATTGATGAAGACCAAATGAAAAGCAAAGAAGGAAAAGAGAAGTGGCGCGATTTTGCTATGGCGTACGAGAAGAAGGTTAATGATTACAATTTTGGGACGTTGCTAAGGAAAAATCCGAAGTGGGAGTATGGTGAGAAGGAAACCATGTTCGGTATGTCCCACTGACCATCGGCTCTGACATGATAACCATGCGGTTTGCTGAGGCCCTTTTGGAAGACATTGCTAATGACGTTTTTGATCTTGGGAATTCCAGTGATTCGAATGCAATTCTATGCCATAGAGATCGCAAGGTGAGCAGGTCGACGGCTATCTGATATTTCTTCTTTCCGCTAAATTTTCCATTCTAGAAACCGAGAAGGCCTCAATGACTGGATTTACGAAGAGTCCCAAAAAGGGGCTTAGAATACTTCGTGCAGCTAATGGTGTTCAACTTAAACAGCTCCATCTACCTATTATACGTGCCTGGACTCTTGCACATCGATTGCTGAATTGAAAATTCAGCTTGAATTTGCATATGTTGCGATGCATTTTGAAGTCAGCATCAGTTTCACGAAACACCAGACTTGTACTCTATACACATACATGCCACACATAAGGTCGGCAGATACAGTTCTTGCTTTGCCATGCACTACACTGTGGATTTTAGTTTGATTCTGGAGCCCGGACTGAATATTGTCTATTGTACGGTCAGCCCGTCTCTGATAAGATCAATAGATTGTCCAACGAAGAGTCAAGTTACAGACCATGTAAATATACATACATGAATTGGCTACAGCACAATTATCCAAAGAGAGTCCATCGCTATGCCATACATATGCTAAAGAATGACAAACAAGCTAATCTAATGTAAGTCTAAGAGAGGGGGCTAATCCTCGGGAAATGATGCATGAAAAAGACAAAGAGGGACACATTTATGCCACATTGGCATTGCATATAAAAAATGTATGTATTTAATTTCAGTTCTGCAGTGTTCGACTCAACGCCCTTATCAAGCGGGGAGAAAAGAGGGTAAACATCTTTCTTAAACCTACGCTGAAGTTGACTTTATGAACATTTGTGATAATCATCGCTTTAATCATAATTCTTCTGTTCCGATGTTGGCGGGTTCAGATCAGCCTCTTCATGAGACGAGGCGTGAGAAGTGCCGGCCGTTCGATTTTCGAGAGGCAACTCCTCAACCGGCGGGAGTTCATATTTGGCACTCTGCCATGGTTTGACCCTGAGAATATACATCGTATCCAATTCTTCCAAGGTGCGGCCCGAGCCTTCAATAACCCCGAAATACACAGTGGCCGCTGCGAGAAACAGACATCCGGCGAAAACATAGCCGTATCTGAAATCAATCTTCTCGGTGATAAAGGGGGTAAAGAAGCCGATGAGGAAGTTCCAGAGCCAGTTAGACGCGGTGGCGAGAGCCATTGATCGTGCACGGTAGCGAGATGGGTATAATTCTGCGACGATGGCCCAGATCATGGGGCCCCATGTACTTGCGAATCCAAGAATGAACAGACAGGCGAAGACAACCATGGCAGTGCCTGCCTTGGGAGTGCTCTCGGGGCGCTCCAAATCCAGAGCGAAGTGGCCAACAGATGCAAAGATAAGGAAGCAAATGAACATCCACCCCGCACCCACGATCAAGGATTTGCGGCGGCCAAAGTGTTCAATGTTGTATAAACCGAGAAATGTACTGCCAAAATTGACAGCTCCGAGAATCATTTGAGTTACATAGCTGTTCTCGACGCCAGCGCCTTTAAAGATAACGGTGCCATAGTAGAAGAAGTAATTAGCACCGGTCAGCTGTTGAAGTGCTTGAAGGATGATGCCAAGCAGGAGCCTATATCTCATTCTGGGCGCACGGAACATTTGCCACCAACTTTCATCTTTGGCAGCCATATCCTCTTCGTACTTTTGCTGGATCTCGACGAATTCTTCATGTAGCCTTTTATGATTTTCAGGAATTCCGTAGAACTTCATCATTGTTCTCTTTGCTTCCGCGATCTTGCCTTGGCGGTAAGCATACCGTGGGGACTCGGGGAAGAACATCATTCCAAACCCTAGAATGAGAAGCCAAAGGAAAGTGACCGCCATCGGAATTCTCCACGAGCCAGTGTTGTCAATTCCCTCAGTTCCGTAGTTGATACAATTTGCGACGAATATACCTAAGGTAATAAAGAGTTGATAGGTACTAAAAATAAAATGTTAGCGTGGTGCTTTCGCCTCTTTGTGCTCGGTAGTATCCTACCTGATCATAGCACCCCTGATGTGCTTAGGGGCACTCTCACCCTGGTATAGGGGTACCAGGAGCGAGAGAGCACCGACTCCAAGACCAGCGATCCAACGACCAATAACAACTTGCCACCAGTCTGGTGCTTCTGAAGCCACTTGGACAATGATACCGACAGCGAGCACAATACACCATGAAGATATTGACCACTTCCGCCCCAGTCGGTCTGCAATGGGTCCAGCAATCAACGCGCCCATCAAAGTACCGACAGAAAGCTATACACGACACATATCGATCATTAGCTTTGTCCATCCGAAGCTCCACGACAATGCGCGAAGACACTTACTATTGCCACGATCAAACCAGACCTAACGTTGCTGAAATGATAGCCATCCCCGGTGGCGTCTTTCTCACCAAACCTTTTCAAGAAATCCTCCATGGCCAGGATTCCAGAAATCTGGCCGGTATCATAGCCAAAGAGAAATCCACCCATGGAGACGAACATCCCCATGATAACTGAGTGCAATGTCACCCATCGGATTGGAGTTTCCACGAACTGGCCGGCTTGGGCCTCTGCATGTTGAGCGGAGACATCCTTTTCCAATTCAGATGAGGCTCTATTTCGCCCAAAATGGATATAATCTCTAAGTTTTTCCATTTCTCACTTCTTGCGAGATATGTAAGAAGTTGGCAAATAGTTATATCTCCACTGATATATCAGATGCACACGAAGGTGTAGTGGAAGGGGTGTCAAGGGATGGAGGGCAAAAAAAAAAGGCAAAAAGAGGCAACTTCCCCGTAGCTAAGATGACGATCTTAGCCAACTTTTGCCGACGCATAATTTTATGTTCGACCGACGTGGAGCATCTGGAGCTTTTAAATCCCCCAGTATTGCAAACTCTGCGAGCTAGTATCTTTCGCCGTGCCAAACAAGGAAGATGGTCAGGCGTCTCATATCCCTGGCGCTCCGGCTCGAGTCAACTGACATAGTGGAAACTGGAAGCTCAAACCGCTCCACGAAGCCTTGGGAGGTCATGGCCGGCGAGAAAATCTCTGGGTCAGTCTCCATGGGGAACCCCAACACCTTGGATCAAGCGTCGGAGATCTTATCGGCGGGGCGAATAAGTGTACAGATGTACTCCGTACGGACTGCGTACTATGTAGAGATTGGGCTGCGCATCGGCAAGCCACTCCAGGATGAAAGCCGGGGTGTTTCAGTTCCATGGTTTCCATTTCACACATAGCAAATCGGACCACATACGTGCCACCGCATCAAAGTAAAATCAGTCAACGTTGGAAACTCTATGTAGCCCGGAACGCTGATAACCGATGTTCTTTTTTCCTTTTGCCTTTCGGACCTTGAGGAAAATCGGTGGAGAACATATGTGGAATCCCACCTATGACGTACCGACTGGGCAAGGTATCCAGCAAGCAGTGATGATCTTCGCCTTCGTTCCCTTTTGATAGCCGCTAGTTACCTTACTAGTGGCAACGAATATCGAAAATGTGGAAGCCTCATTCCTTCTACCAAGGCCGTACGCCTGAAGGACTCGCTTTATTGATAAGGCTATCTGTAGGGACGGGACCGAAAAGCTTGTATAGAGTAATTATGCAGTTAACTTTTCAGAACAAGATGCGGTCATATATTTCATGCACCTTTGGCATGGTGAGTGCGCCTCCACGCAGTGGAGACTGGCTACTCACGGAGGATTTTTTTTTTTTGGCCAGCACCGGACGATGGGCCTTGGGCTCGATGAGAACTTTTCTGGGCAGATGAAAGTTTAGTTCAAAGGTAAGCTACTTATTCTGTGTAGGGCTACTCCGTACCTAGTTGAAAAATCACTTTTGCTCGTTTGGAGATGTTTTTGGATGAATACGTTTGTTAGACTAGCAACTGCAAGTGGTCCGCTGGAATTCCAATCCTTTTCTCTTTGAAGTGCTTAGCCTACTCCTGATTCCATTTGATACTTGCTGAAAGGACGGGAGTTGACTGGAAACCCAAGGCAGCAAAGCAAAATTTTGGCCTTTTGGCTCTTTAAACTTAGCCGCGCAAAGCCTTTGAAAACCGTAGTGGTGTTATTGTCGGATCGAGTCCATGTTCAATTGCCATCACCTTATTCAAAAGCTACGTGGTTATAGCTTCATCATAACCGTGGGCTGAGATCGGCATCTAAGCTTAAAATAGTTGGTTAATATATGCCCCAGATGTAGTATATCATCCCCAATCAGCCGTCGCTGCTCCGAAGTTCATGATAGCTAGTTGTCTTTGGATGATGGGGTCTATTACCTCTCATCACCCATCCGGACTCTTCTAGGCTAGTTTGCCAAAATGATACTTGCCAGCCAACCTCTAATGCTTCCCATGACCTGGATAACTGCCTAGTGCCGAACTTCACAAAGTGACTTCGCCCTGACAAACATGGACCTTCTACCTACCATCGTAAAATCGAGATAACCGGCACCGAGCCACGACCTAAATGCCCAGGCAGATAACGATTTGCTTCAACCTGGCAAATTCCATACCGACGGGTTCAGTGCTGAGCGATTGAGGCAGCTGCTCGTCGTCACGGTGCGTTTGACCATGCCAGAGTTGTGAGAATTTGTCTTCATTTGGTGAATTAAAACTAGCGACATTTTCTCACTTGATCGAGCTGGCAATCAAGTCTAGCCCAGAGGGGAAGTTGTGGGGAGTAACTCAGTGAGTTCGAATCTGAGAGGTTCAGTCATTGATCGCTCGTGTGTATGCGTGTGTATTCTCAATTCGGTTAACTCCAACATCTTATGCTTCTTACATCTTTAAATAACGCAGCTGGATGCTTGTCTGGAGCGGTGCTCGTGCAGGTTTTGATGTATTTATTGCCATCCTAAGAGGCAACTCTGCTTTTTCGGCGTTTCTCTCCCATCAATTGACGTAAAATAATCAAAAACTTGCCCAAATCCAACTCTAATTTGCCTGCATGGATTCATCTTCACAAATAAATCTTCCTGAAGCTGATGGTTTGGATGGCCCCTTCAGCATGTTGAAAACGTAGATTTTGATGGCAGTGAGACAAATGCTCACTTGTTAAGAGCCGGCATGCGACGAAATTCCAGTAGGGCTGGATCGACAGTGCTTATCTACTTTGTATGCAGCTTGCAGTCGAGGTTTGCGCGGTGGCGTCTGGCTGTGCAAGGCTGGCGGCGAGGTAAAACACTTTTAAGGCGAACTCTTTTGGCCTGCAAACTGGGATTTGCTCGATTTTCGGGCCCATGCCTTCTCGTGGGCAATCCAGACATTTAACAGTCTCTTGTTCGCGGATTCCATGTAATTATAATCTCGTTGGATGGTCGTCGGACCACGAGAGAGAGATAGATGGATACCAGGAGTACCACGAGTCATAAAATCAAGTCCCCTGAGGCAGAAATCAAGCTCCTTGACGACCTAAAACCCACATCCAGAGGTACAGAGTGTGGATTAGAAAAGTTGGAATACCATGGACACTCACAATTTGGGTTGCAGCCCTGTCTTGGCTTCCAACCAAGGCTCGTCTCGGGAGCCGGACTCTGTGCTTCCGGCCGTGCGATTTTGATGGAGGACTTGTATGCTTGTCATTCGCTAAGCTACCTAAAGGGGAATCTCGGCTAATCTATGTGGGTCACGTGAGCGAGGTGCTAGTTGGATTACCTAACAGATTTGGACCTCACAAAACCTGCCCCAGGGCGAAAACAAATACCGTCTGGCATCGCTGACAGGGTGATATCACCTTGAAAGGCTCGTCGCGAGAGACTGCAGCTGGACGCGTGGGATCGACGTTTGTCGAGGCTAGGTGTAAGCCAGTGACACCGTTGCAGACAACCCCCTCTTTTTCTTGAGAATTCCCGTGGACTACTCCGTAAAAGACGGGGATTGAAGCATGGGCCTGTTGCGCCAACCTATCATCTTGCCAAACAGCTCGCCATGCACTGAGCGCCAAAAATGGCTTTGCGCCATTTCTTGGAGATAAGAAGTTTCCATTGGATAGTTTTTCCGTTTTGATGGGAAAATGCATATATGTCCTCCATATGGCTGACTCCATATATATCTATCGCTTCTGACGGCGTTTCTTTGTTACTGTGGTGCTTTGGAACAATATACGAGAACAATAGCAAGAGAGCCTCCAAGAACTCCTATTGACATACATTCCGCCATGTCTCTGGGATCATTATCTTCACTCTCCACCAATCTATTCTCATATCCATCCGGGATTTATTGTGTTGAATCCCACGCTCACGAGCAGAAAGGCTAACTGTCGCATGTTTTTACCTTCGTTTCCTCTTCAAATTAGCTTAAACCCGAACAATGATATCTGATTTCTGGCATGAGACAGTCCACTGGCATCAAGCATTTCCATGGCTTCAGAAACATTGGCAGGAGAGATGTTAGCAGAAAAAGTTTCTGTTTGCGACCCAGGACCGGAGAGGGCATGGATGTCGTTATTTTACTTCACAACAAGGAGGCATATCATACCCTTCCTTGCAGCAGTGATATTTGCCCTCGCGAGTGGACTCACATTTCCTCTTCTTGCAATCATACTTGGTCGCATCTTCAATGAGCTTACGAATTTTGGCGCCCATTCGATCGCCACAGCACAGCTGATGGATGCAATCTCCGTCAATTGCATATTCCTGTTTGCTTTGGGACTCTCCATTTGGTTTATCCAGTCTGCCTATCTTTCTTTATGGATTGCTTTTGGAGAATTGCAGGTAAAGAGAGCTCGCGACGAGCTTTTCAAAGAATTGCTCGCTAAGGAAACGAAATGGTTTGATTTGACTACAGATGGAGTCACTGCGCTTCTACCACGCATTCAATCGTAAGCGACCTTGTGCCAAATTGATTGAATGACAACTTTAAGCTGATAACTTTTCTAGACACATGCGAGATTTCCAGTTGGCAGTTTCTCAGCCTTTGGGCTCTGTATTCCAGGGCATGGTCGCGTCTCTCACTGGCCTCATACTGGCGCTTTATATCTCATGGAGCCTTACTCTTATCTCCCTTGCCACGGTTCCTGTCTGTGCTGTGGTCATATCCGTAATCTCGATGAAAATACAGCCGGAGATCAAAGCACAGCGGCAAGAATTGGATAGAGCCTCTAAATTTTCCAGCAACGCTGTTTACTCGATCGACATCGTTAAAGTAATGAATGGACAGGCCCTGGAAATAGAAAATTATATGTCTGCAATTCGCGCGGCTGCCCGTCACTACCTCAAACAAGTACGATTTACTGCTATCGAAATAGGATCTATCCACATGTTAACGTTTGGAATGTTCGTTCAGGGCTTTTGGTATGGAGCCTATCTTGTTTCAGTCGGAAAGTTGAATCCAGGACAAGTCTTAACCACATTCTGGGCATGCCTCCAGGCCACGCAGTCAATCGAGAATATCATTCCTCAGCTGCTTGTTCTTGAAAAGGGAAGGGCCGCGGCGACAGCCCTCAAGGACATTCTTGGCCATGTGCACCCGATCGACGGCTCGACTGGATTGATGAGCGAGAACAAAACTCCGCGATTTTGCGATGGGGACATAAAATTCGACAATGTAAGTTTCGATTCCGCTTTCCAAGGCATATGTTGACTCCTCTGAGGTCACCTTTGCGTATCCATTTCAACCCGATCGCTTGGTTTTGAACCGCTGCTCCTTCTTCTTTCCCGCTGGCAATATCACTTTTGTCGTTGGGAGGAGTGGATCAGGGAAAAGCACCCTAGGAAATCTATTGTTGAGGTTTTATGCTCCCGCTTCTGGGGAAATATTGATTGACGGTGTTCCAATTCATTCTTTGGACATCAACTGGATTCGGAACAATATCACTTTGGTACAGCAACAAAGCCCGCTCTTCAACGAATCCATCATTAGAAATATCGCTTTCGGTGCTCAAGACCCTGTCTGTGTTAGGCTGGATGATATTGTCGGCTGCGTCTCTTTTGCGCACTTGAAAGAAACTGTCCAGTCCATGCCTAACGGCCTTGATACCGTGGTTGGGCTGGGCGGTGACCGCCTTAGTGGCGGACAGCGACAGCGGGTGGCTTTAGCCAGGTCGCGTCTGAGGGATACGCCTATTCTTATCATGGATGAATCAACAAGCGCCTTGGACTATTATACACGAATAGCCATTATGGACTCCCTTCGGAAATGGAGAAAAGGAAAGACTACAGTTATTATCACGCATGATCTATCTCAGATAGACGAGCAAGACTTTGTCTATGTCGTGGATAATGGAAGAGTATCTTGTCAAGGATATAAGACAGGGCTCGATAGTCAACATCAGCCCATTATCATTCCTTCGCCAAAACGCGCTAGGATCAAGTCCAGCGGAGTGGGCGATATTACGTCAGGTCCCGTATCGTTTGTTGGCTATCCAGATGCCCAAAGGCCTTCGAGCTTTCTACCCCGGCCAATGAGCCCAGACTATTCAGTCAATAATTGCTCCCGTCTTGTCTTTTCCCCGGTGTCTTACTCCCCAGTATTTCGTCAGTCGCGCTATCATTTATCTTCAAATCAGCCTAGCCCAAGTCATTCGCTCGAACCGTCGGCCCATTTCCAAAGTTCAATGTCCCATTCAGGGGAACATGGCACCAGATTCACGGCACTATCGCCTTTGAGCAAGCATTCAGAAGTCGAGCAACTTAGGTATCAAGCTTCAATATCAGAGGCTTCACCGTCCATTCATCAACAAGGTTCCCTATTCCAAACCTTGCGTACTGTTGTGCCTTCTTTATCCAAGACAGAAAATATTCTCTTGACATTGGGGTTCATCGCTGCGTTCTTTCACGCTGCTGCCACCCCGGCATTTGCTTTTCTATTCTCTGAGTTGCTCAGCACATTCTACCTGACTGAAGACCGTCTTCCAGCTGCTCTACGTTATGCGCTGGGCATCCTTGGCGTGTCGATTGCAAATGGTATTGCGTCCTTCTGGCTGCACTACCTTTTAGAACGTTGCGGGCATGCTTGGGTCGATCGATTGCGTCACCAAGCAATCAGTCGGATCGTCCAACAGCCTAAAACTTGGTTTGAGAATTGTCCTAACAATGCTTCAAGCTTAGTTAATTGTTTAGATCGTAATGCCGAGGAAATGAGAAATCTTGTGGGGAGATTCTCTGGCTTTATGTTTGTTGCTGCCGTGATGATGGTGATGGGCACAGTATGGGGTCTGGCACTATGTTGGAGACTAACTTTGGTTAGCTGTGCATGTGCCCCGGTCCTTTATGCGCTTACAAGAGTGTTTGAGAAAGTAAGCGGGTATTGGGAAGCTCGCTGTAACAATGCAGCAGAGGTCGTGTCGGGTATATTCTCCGAGACGTTCTTGGATATTCGCAACGTTCGATCCCTGACTCTGGAGTCCTACTTCCACAGAAAGCATTTTCTGGCAAACTTGGAGACTCTAACTATAGGGATAAAGAGAGGGTGCTATACGGGCTTCATGTTTGGCTTGTCAGAGTCATCTATCGTATTTGTCTACGGTATGTGGCAAAGCTCTTTGCAGTTCACTACAGGCTCTAACAGTTTCACGCAGCTCTTGTATTTTACTATGGGGCATTATTGGTTTCTTCGATGCAGTACTCCACAAAGGCAATCTTGACTGTCTTTTCTATGTTGCTGTTTAGCATGGCCAATGTTAAAGCGGTCCTTTCCCTTGGTAAGAGCTAAATTCTTGCATACGATCTGCAACTCAATACCAACATTCTCTGCTAGTTCCACAGATCAGCTCTTCTAGAGATAGTGCCACTCAGGTTTTGCAGCTCGCAGGGCTACCGAGTGATCGGTCTCATGAGCACAAAGGCCATCTGCGTATCCTACATCCGGTACCAATCAAATTCACTGCTGTTAATTTCAGCTATCCATCCCAGCCAGACAAACTTGTTTTGCACAACTTCAACTTGACCATCAATGAAAACACCTGCACAGCCATTGTAGGTCGCTCTGGTTCGGGCAAGTCCACCATCGCATCCCTTCTTCTCGCACTTTACCCCATCAAGACCAGGAGAATTAGGCATCTAGGGCAAAAAGAGGGTTCAATATCCCTTGGAGGCCTAGACCTTCGAGAAATTCACGTCCCAACGCTCCGCTCACTGATATCCATCGTTCCCCAACGACCCGTGATATTCCCCATTTCCATCCGTGAAAACATCAGTTACGGGCTCGAGGAATCAAGTTTCTACAATACACTCGAGAACGTTCGTGCTGCCGCTAAGGCAGCTGGGATCGATGATTTTATCTCTTCCCTTCCATCAGGGTACGATACCATTGTCGGTGATGGAGGTGTTGGCTTGTCTGGCGGCCAAACGCAACGCTTGGTTATTGCCAGGGCACTCATCCGTCGGCCGCGAGTCTTGATTTTGGATGAGGCCACATCGAGCTTAGACGTTGAGAGTGCGGCAGCTATTAAACGCACGGTTAGTAGGTTGATGAGGGTGCGGGATGGCCGACGCGGTGGTGGCTTAACAGTGGTTATTATTACCCATGCGAAGGAGATGATGCAGGTGGCGGACAGGGTGGTGGTGGTTGATAAAGGGGAAGTGGTTGAGGAAGGACCTTTTGAGGACCTGGTAAATAAGCATGGTGGTGAGTTGAGAAGGCTGTTGAGAGTAAGTGAGTGCATGTGATTGAATGATTTCCAGATGAACATGTCATCAGCAGGCTGACATATCGGTTGGGTTACATTTTGGTGGGCATTTTGATCGCTTGCAAGGCCTTTTTATGCGATGATTAAATTGGTTTATGACGACCGGAATGTCTGGGGCCGGACATCATCCAATTGCAATGTATTAAATTCTGTATTAATATTCCATACAGATCAAGAAGTATAAAAAAATCCACTGAGAATATGATGCTTCGTAGAAATGGCTACCCTGGACCAATAGCCTTCAGAGAAACAGCGTTGTCCTTATTCACAAACACCAAGCCATGCCCTTTGAACAGAGCCCCATCAGCAATTTTCCTCCTCTTCCTTGCCCACGGGAATGCAATGTCGACAATCCTTTCCAGCAATCCACCAAGTTTGGTATTCTCTGCGTCTAACCACTCGACCTGCAGTGTCAGATCCTCGTGGGCTTCAGCAGTGCTCGGGATCAGAGCACTCCTTGCGGAGGTGCAGGAGGGGGAGAGCGAAGAGCCCTCCAAGGCGCAAGCTTGCTCGTACGATAAGTCTAGATGGATTCGTGGGGCCTGGAACTGGGCTACAGATCCGGGTGACATGGTGTAAGTCGTAGGGACTCCGCGGGTTAGAATTCTCGGTTGTTTTAGCGCACTTTGCGCATAGGTCTGGGAAGATGAAAGGGAAAGAGCACGCTTTGGTTTTGGTGGGCAAGGACAAGGTGTTGTATCAGACTGAACTGGAGATCTAAGTGGCCGTGATGACTTCGTTTCATCATCTTCTATCGTTGATGCCGGCAGCTTTGTCGATATTGAAGACACACGAGATCTTATCGAGGGTCGTGCGCTGGGAAAACCGCGATTTATCGGCACTTCCGGGTTTCCTTCAGATCCCTTCCCGGCTGTTGTCGGTGTTGGGACTGTAGATGAAGTGGAGTGATTGTATGATCTAAAGATAACGCTCTCCGGGGCGTTGGGTATGACACATTTTTGTGCCGCAAACTTTTTGATCTTGGTTTCAAGTGCGCGGTTGAACTGATCCAAACATTGCACCATTCGAGCTTTCGCAGGTGTCGGAAAACTCACTTCATCAGATCGGGGAATCCTCCACCGCGGGTAGAGAGTCCCATGGGAGCTAGGCGTATAGAAGTCCCCGTGGGTTTTTATCAACAAATCGCACAACAAGCATGCCTGTTTATTGGATACGATAACCCGGGGTTGAGTGACCGTATTCATTTGACATTCGTAATGAAACAGCAGCTGAATTTCGGCGTGCACTCGTTTGTCCAACTCGGGATGCTTCTGCAGTTCTTGTTCAATTTGACTTAAACTTTTCCCCGATTGCTCTTGAACCAAACGCACAAAATTCTTCTGTCTACGCGAAGTAAGAGAACGACTAAAGAGGCCTCGACGAACAGATAACGACTCGGCACCAGTCTTGCTCTCACCAAAAGGCTTGACCTCTTCTATGCGTAAGTCATGAAAAGCATGGAATTTCCGGGCCGCTGATAAGAGGTACCGTGCCGCATGGCGATACTGATGAAGTTTATTGAGGCTCCTGATCATGTCGTACCTGGGATGACTGGGGTTGTTCAAAATTAACCTGGTATCAATAGGACGAAGTACCCGCCCAACACGACGTATGATATCGTTAAGAATTGCCCTCCCTTGTTCTGATCTTGCATCACGAGATGGAAGGCTTTCAAGATCGCCAAACAAATCTATCAAAGAATCGACTTGCTGCCAATAGAAGTCAATATCTTTAGGTTGTTTTTGGTCCCAATCCAGCAGTTTTAGGTTATCACGAAGCTTGTGTATAAATGGCACTCTTCCCGATTGTCGCGAGGACTTCGCATGACGCGATCGGAGACGACCAAGTAATCGCAATTGGCAAGCGCCGATGATCTCGTTCAGCAGCACATCTTCTTGCTTTTTCAGGGGCTCTACACCACCATTAGTGATGAATATATTTCAGTCTTCACCGACAAACCTGAACATGAGGCCCTCCTCAAAGCACTGATTATTCTGGCGAATGCATCTTTTCGATCTGTCTGGGGTCCCGCATTTACAGCAGTCCGAATGGTAAGGCTGTGTCCATCGAGCGACTGCTCGACGCAAACAGCGCCCACCTTCCGAGGATTATCTGTGTTTGACAATAAAATGGCAAATGCCTCTGCTGTTCGCCGCTCGTCCTCGAATGACAATATGAAATGCGACGCACGGCCATCATCAATGAATTTAGATGGGATGGGGTTTTCCGGAACTGGCTCCCTCGGATTTAACAATGCCAGCAGGGCTATATTTTCCGCGATAGCGCCAAGGCGTGCCATTGTCTGTGACCCGGATCAAGAGAAGAGTTCGACATCTTGGACCATCCGGTGGGGCCTCCGGCTTGAATATGACTTCTTTTCTTGAGAGATGAACTGTTCTCCGTACATCAATGTGATATGACGTGGCGACCTTCGAGACACATGCAGGGCATCACGGCCGAATAGCAATGTATTTTGCATTTGACGCGTGCCGTTGGTCCAAGTACCAGCCAGGAAGGATGTGTTAGCAATTGGCCTATCAGGTTCACTAAGGCGTAGCTTTGCAGGAGTGCCAGCAAATCCAACGGTCAACCTGCTCAATGACTTGGCTTTGCAATTGGATGAGCCACATGTCCATGTTCATGAGGAGGTTCGGACTGCGCTCCGACATGCGATGGGAGTTCGCCGTCGGCCACTGGTTGGCTTAAATGCGGGGAAGCCCAGCCAACACCCCTGGTTTAGTACTCCGTCCCTCCATCTACTTCAGGCCCACGCTGCGGAAGACCAACTACCATCATAAAACAAGTCCTGGCAGAAGATGGTCCAGGGACAGCCGAAACCTTGTACCACGGCCGATACACCTTTCGCCGCGTCACTGGCATAGTTTACGAGTTGTGGTGTATATCGCGGCCTCGTGACACCCACTCAAACGCCGTGAGGCCATGTGTTCTACCTGATTTGCAGTGGTACTTGCTTTGAAGCAGTGGTCATTTCAGTTTTGTAAACATGCTTGTAGCCCAGAATGTCCGGCCTATGCGGAACGAACGTAGATATGAGTAGTGGAATCTCTATCACAGCCGGCTGCGCAACAAAGAATCCAAATCACAGTTCTATAGATTGAACACTTACCATGGCAAGGCATGCTGAGATCAGAGAAATTTTTCAGATCCGGCGTGTTTTGTAAAAAATTGACGAAGAACAGTGCAACAGATCCTCAAAAGGGATTAGTGTAGAATCAGAGTTTCCATACCCCAAAGGGGCTTGGAAACAAACACACCATATCGGAATTTTGTAGGCCCGAAAAACCGTGGAACCCTGATGAACCCACCATAAACAGCACCTGAAAGGTTCCTGCAGCAGGAATGACATGTTTACTGTTCCTGAATAGGAAATGGTTCTCATTTTTAAAGGTTCCCCTGCCTGAGAAATGTTCCTGATTGCTGTAGAATGATTTTGAAATGGCAGGAATGTTCTCAGAGTTGCTGAGAATGTTAGTAGAAACCCAGTTGGAATGCTGTTGGGAATTAACTACTACAATCCTAGTTCCAGGCATCATTCATTTCTAGTCCTTGATCAAATATGTACAAAGCAGGCAAATCTCAGAGAAATAAAACATCCCAGATGCATAGTAGAAAGGTTCTGGAATCATGACCACTGAAAACCAGATTGCTGCTGGCATCCAACACCTCACTAATCAGTACAGTATAAAGACTTGGCTTTTTAATTACAGAAAGTTCAATAATGGTATAGTTGCTGCCCTCTAGATCTATCTGCACAATTAGTAGATCTAAAACCCAATCTCTCATCATTTTCAATACTGGAATCACTAAAAAGAATACCCTTTCATTTGTATGCAATTCATGAATGAAAATGCTGGTAATTTGCCCAATGATGGGGCTGGTTCCATATATATACTCAATCAAATCATCAATTATTAGTTTGATTTGCTGGTCTCCAAGTGAGAAAGTAATATTCTTATAGAACTGTATTGTGGTTGAGCCTGGTTCCATCATGAATGGCTTATTCCAATCTTGCTTATATGCATTTTGAAGTTTCTGCAAAAATAGGTGGAGATTCAGTAATATAGATAGTCATGCATTCAGGATATCTAGCACTGGCACCATTTTTTCTGTAGATTGTTGTGCCCAGAGATTCAGAGAATACTCACCAGCAATATCTTTGTCTTCAGCATCCAGTGCCTCAAATTCATCTTCATGCAGATTGGTATTTAGTTAGAGTAAGTCCACAAAAAGAGTTGGGCAGTACTTATAGAGATTAGAGATATACTGGATCAAGAATAGCTTACTATTGACAAATACTTCTTCAAGTAGTAGAAGCAGTGTACATCTAAAGCTCTCTTGCATTAACAGAACCTTTTCAACATCTTACTTGTTTGTTCTCTGAATTAGCTTCTTGTATTTCTGATGCTTGTCCTCTCTAATAAGAATATTGCAATTGTTTGGAATTGCATATTCATTTGCTTGTGCTGGATAATGTATGCTGACATGCATATTTGGACAGTTTTTAAAGCTTCAAATTGTCTTTATCTTCTTCTTTAAATTAAAATTTTCTGCAATTGGAATGCCTGTCTCTTTGGCATATGAATCAAGTGCCAGGAGCTTAATTGAAATGGGAGATGGCCTTATACTAATTATAGAAGCTGCTCTAGATCCTGCTTGAGTGCCTGCTGGATGAATAGTCTCAACAGCTGATACAGCAGTATTAATTAAACTTTATAGATTCTGTCAGGCTGTTATGATAATCTCTTGTAATCCTGTGGAGGCAAATTAAGCTGGTGATTGGAATGTTAGAATGGAATTGCTGTGTATAATTCTAGTATAAATCTGAACAATCAAATTCTTTGTTAATCTTCCAGAGTGATCTTTAAATATTATGGGCATTATTTGTTGCACTGCTAGATTTATCCATTCCTGAATTATGTAGCATTGGAGAAGAAGTAAAATTATGATAGATGCTTGCACATACTTCTGTAATTAATAGGATTCCAAATGAATAAGTGAAGATTGAAGACAGATCTATCTCTGATGAAATGGAAACCTCTAAAGCAATTTACAGTATTCTTTTTGATTATGGGGTGTAAGAATTACTGAAACCAATAAATAGTGTGCCAGTTTTGATATTTCTGAAAATTCACTGTAACATGGATCAGAAGAAAAGAAGATCACCAGATTAAGAGATGAGCATATTTTGAGTAGGCTGGTATTCAGGACTGGGATGGGATCCCATTTCCCATTGAACCTGGTCCCTGTCCCAAATTTAGAAACAGCCAGGATCCCAAATATGAAATCTCAGTCCCATATTCCATCCCACTCAAGAGCTTGAGATCCTGTTCCCATCTCTATCTCAGAAATTATTTCCCAGTCCCATTCTCAAATAGAAAATTATGTCCCACATCCCATTCCAGCAGAGATGGTAGACTCCCATTTCCCATCCTGGCCAGGTCCATAGTGGGACTGGAATGGGACCAGGATTCCTGGTCCCATTATGTCAAATTTATAGAGAAGAGTCAAACTGATCAAATTTTGTGTGGACTGTTATCAAATTTTGTTACTTTTTTGATGAAGGCAGAACCCATAGAAAAATCAATTTGATTGTCAAAAGAAATCAAGTATTAAAACTAACTAATAGTCAAAGCCAGCAAACAAACAGGAACTGTCTAAATGACAAGTTAATCATTATCATCATCATCTTCATTATCATCATCATTCTTCTTCTCTCTCTTCTTCTCCTTCTTCTCCTTCTCCTCCTGCTCCTCCAGAACCAGCTTTGTGAACTGGACAGGGACTCTAATACCTGTCATTTGACAGGCAGAGACCCTGATGGCACCAGGGGAAGACAGGAAGATGGTGGTGGGCAGTAGTGGTGATGGTGAAGCAGCAGCAGTGATAGTTGGTGGAGCAGAGGCAGCATGCAGGCAGCAGATGGTAACAGCAGAGGCAGAGTGATCAGGTACATCAATCAGACTGAAATAGTTCAACCCAATTTTGGCACTGATGCCAAGAATAAGCTTCATATCATCAGCATTGACTGTAATATGCTTATAGTGTGCCATTGCCATAACAGAGCCTATATTACTCAGTATAATTGTTGGTGCCATTGCTAAGAGTAACTTACACTCAAACAGAGCACACAAGATTGCTTCAGCTGTCTTCTGAAGTGACTCAATAACAGTACATTGCCAGCAATATTCATGTCCTTGGTGACAGGACAAAGTAATTTCCCAAACCAATCACTGAAACAGGGCCACCAGCAAGATTAGCTCAGTAGAGCTCTGGAAGTGGCAGATTTCCTTGATGGCACCTATTTTCACCAATTAGCATCAAGACTGTTACCAAAAATCATTACTTTTTGACAACACAAATGGGACTGGAGTTTCTGGTCCCATCCTACACTTTACTGGTCCCATCCCATATACAATATTGAAATCCTGGTTCTATCCCATTTTGTCATGTCAGGTCCCGGGCCTGTCCTACTAGCTAGATTTTGATCCTGGTCCCAATCCCATCCCAATCCCAGTTCCCACAGAACTGTCCCAATATGCTGTTAAACAACCTGGTCCCATCCTATTAAGCTGAGCTTCAACCTGATCCCATCCTCGGGATGGGAATTGGGACAGGAATCTGGGACCAGGACAGGAAATCCCAGAACCAGATACCACTCTAATTTTGAGCAATGCTGTCTGCTCTTCAGCTATTCCATATTTCTTACAGAGGCTTTGCTTTAAAGCTTAAGTTTCTGTAGAGTTGATTTTTTCTCTCTGCTGCAGAATCTGAAAATGATAGTGTTCTTTAACAATGATATCAAAATTCATGTCATGTTGCTGATTCTCTGAAACCATGCAGCTCTGACAAGAACATGTTGCTGTAGACTCTTTTATTCTAGCATTAGCATTCTGTTGCAGTATATTCTCAAGAAAACAGAGACAAGAGAAAATAACTCTAGTGACTCTCTTACTAGAAATATTCACATTAATGCTCTTGTCAAGTAATGCTAAACTGGACTTCAAGACTTCAATCACATCAGGAAAATTGGTTCCATGTGGCCTGAAAGTAATTGTATAAATATTATTATGCTTGACTCTTTTGGTAGCTTTCATGCTGGCAGGTATCATGTAGACATTCATAAGACTTTAATACATGTTCTGGTATAGGCTGAATCCATTAATGAAAAGTTGGTAGAGAAGAGATATAATCTTTTTGCTGTTGGAAAATGTTTGCTTCAATACCTTTCTATCATATGCTGCTATTTCTAGCTCACCATGTAGTGAAGTACTTATATTAAGTGGTTGAGCTTCCAGTGTTCCTGATTTCAAAGTTAGCACTTGCCACATGAAATATTGGGCATTTGGAAGCTCATATCCTGAATTCTCCATATTGAATCCATAGTTCAGATATATGTCAACTTGGAAAAGAATATTGCCTGCCAAAACAAATGTTTCTTGACTTTCAAGAGCAAGAACTTCATTTGGGTGGTGCTGTAGATTTAGGCTGGTATTTGGGACCAGGACAGGATCCCATTTCCCATTGAACCTGGTCTCTGTCCCAAATTTAGAAACAGCCAGGATCCCAAATATGAAATCTCAGTCCCATGTCCCATCCCACTCAAGAGCTTGAGGTCCTGTTCTCATCTCTATTCCAGAAATTATTTCCCAGTCCCATTCTCAAATAGAAAATTATGTCCCACATCCCATTTCAGCAGAGATGGTAGACTCCCATTTTCTATCCTGGCCAGGTCCATAGTGGGACCAGGATGGGACCAGGATTCCTGGTCCCATCATGTCAAATTCATAGGGAAGAGTCAAACTGATCAAATTTTGTGTGGACTGTTACCAAATTTTGTTACTTTTTTGATGAAGGCAGAACCTATAGAAAAATCAATTTGATTGTCAAAAGAAACAAAGTATTAAAACTAACTAATGGCTGAAGCCAGCAAACAAACAGGAACTGTCTAAATAACAAGTTAATCATCATCATCATCATCTTCATTATCATTATTGTTCTTCTCCTCCCTCTTCTTCTTCTTCTCCTCCTCCTTCTTCTCCTGCTCCTCCAGAACTGGCTTTGTGAACTGGACAGGGGCTCTAATATCTGCCATTTGATGGGCAGAGACCCTGACAGCACCAGGGGGAGGCAGGAAGGTAGTGGTGGGCAGTAGTGGTGGTGGTGGAGTGGCAGCAGCAGTAGTTGGTGGGGTGGGAGCAGCATGCAGGCAGCAGATGGTGGTGACAGGGGTGGAGTGATCAGATGTATCAATCAGGCTGAAATAGTTTGACCCAATTTTAGCACTGATACCAAGAACAAGCTTCATATTGTTGATGTTAACTGTAACATGCTTATAGTGCACCATTGCCATAACAGAGCCTATATTACTCAGTATAATTGTTGGTGCCATTGCTAAGAGTGACTTACACTCAAACAGAGTGCACAAGATTGCTTCAGCTGTCTTCTGAAGTGACTTAATAGCAGTATGTTGCCAGCAATATTCATGTTCTTGATGACAGAACAAAGTAATTTCCCAAACCAATTGCTGGAACAGGGCCACCAGCAAGATTAGCTTGGTAGAGCTCTGGAAGTAGTGGATTTCCTTGATGGCACCTATTTTCACCAATTAGCATCAAGACTGTTATCAAAAATCATTACTTTTTGACATATGAGTGCCAGCCTTCCAATTTTGAATGGGGGGACAGGGGCAGGGATTCTCCTGGTCAAAGTTAGCCAGGTCAACATCTTTATTGACTTTATGCTAATTGCCCTTCTTCAGGGCTCATTCTTTCAATGCAGTCTTGTGCCACTCCTCTCCAGCTGTGTGAAATGAATGTGCACAAGGAAAACTAACATCTTGTCAGTAAATAATGTGCGCCAGAGCAGTATTCTGCAAGCACTCACCTCTTAACATGACCCATTTTGTCACAGTATATGTTTGTTGTACATGTGGATGTTGAAGCACAGTAAATAAAAAGATGGTGGGGAGAAGGGAGGGGGGGAATCATCAATGTTAGCCCTGAAGAGAAAGAAGAAGAAGAGGAAGAGAAAGAGAAGAGAAGAGAGACTGACCTGATGTTATTATCCTGTAGCCAGCATAGCAACAACATGTTGATCTTGCCCATAGCAACATGCCTGTAGAATGTAAACAATGTGTATAGTAACCATTCTACAGTACTTGGTCAATACACTCTATAATCTCATTATTCTGTAGTCAGCATAGCAACAACACATTGAGCTTGCCCATAGCAACATGCCTGTAGAATGTAAACAATGTGTATAGTAACCATTCTATGCAAGTACTTGATCAATATACTCTATAATCTCATTATCCTGTAGCCAGCAATTCAACTCATCACATACAATCATGAAGATGGGGTCAAAACAATATTCAATGAGAGAGAAGACCTGTGCAGCACAGAAGCACCACCAGGTCTTGGAAGATCATCAAAAAGACATATTCAAGGCAGGAGAGACAGATTGCAAGGCATGCCATGATGTGCTGAAGAGAATCTGAGCAAAACATGAGTGGTATGCATCCTCAGTAGTTTGTGTTGAATCATATTAACATCCATTGCAGGCAGAATAGCAGTGAGGAGGATCACAAGACAATTAAAGATAAAGCCATTGAAGAGTTGATGATCAAGCAATTTGCCAAGGGCAAGTCAAAAAAGTACCATGAGCACCAGCTCATGGTCTCTCAGCAAAAGAAGAGGGAGGAAGAGAAGAAGTGTTGCTGAGAAGAGGTTACAGAGACTGAGAATAAAGCTTGGCAGAAAAAGAAGATAGAATTCAAAAGTAATGAAATTTGGTAATGGTCCTGATATATTTAGGCCAAAACAAGCCAGATGCAGCATTCTATTGCTGCATGTAGGGAGGCCTGATTCTGCCAAATGATAGCCAGACTTGAGGCCAAGGTCATGACCCATGGTCATGATTATCTTGCTGCAGTTAGTGTGTCAAGAGAGAGGGTTGAGAAGAAGATGAGGGGATTCCTGGGCCAATTACAGGGTCTGAGTGAAGACAATAACAGTCCACCTGTTCCAGAGAAGGTGGAGAAAAATAATTTTGAGGTTGTGATGTTCTCTGATAAGAATGATGAGAAGGACAATGAGGCAGAGGATGATTGGATTATTAATATCTAGAGAAGGAAGTTAGGTTTTTAGTTCTTTTTTCATATTAATTTGAGAATGGGGTGCCATTAAATTGGCAAAATATTTTATTTTCCTGAAGAAGAATGTTCCATTTTGTAGAAGAAGAAGATTTTATAGTTGGTTGCTGTACTTACAGAGTAAAATGAGGCTAACTATCTAGAGATTATCAAATTTTGTGTGGGCTCTGACCACATTTTGTTACTTTTTTGACTAAGACAGAACTTAGAGAAAAATCAATTTGATTATGAAAAAAAAAAAAAAAAAAAGAAAAACCTAATGGCTGAAGCCAGCAAACAAGCAAAATCTACAGAGATTCCTTCAGAATTGACCATAGTTCAACATGAAAAAAAACAATTTGTATTGTGGAAGGAGCTGCATCATAAGTTGTTTGTTACTTGGTGGTTGACTACTGAAGCTGCTCAGTTGGTTAATGATAAGAAGTGTGGTGACCCCAACTGGAAGGCAAAGCAACACCATTCTGATTTTTGGTCAAAATTTGATCAGATGGCAGAGCATTCTAAGAGCACTTCAGAGATGATTTGCAAGCATTGTCAAACCTTTCTCAGCTATCCAAGCTTTTCTTGAAATGGTACAAGTGATCTGAAGAAGCATTTAACAAGCAAAGATTGTACAAAAACTGGTGATGGACAGAATAACACTCTGGTTAACATAATGGTAGGTCATGGATTCTAATTTCCCAAATGTAATGAATTTTAGTAACAGTCCTGATATCTTAGCAACAGTTTCTGAAGTGTTCTTGAACAGATTCAGATCTGCCTGTTTCTGAATGCAATTGAGACAATTTTCTCTGGCAGCTTGTGCAAACATTAATATTCTTGAATCTCTTATTTTGTGCTATTGAGAATCCAGCATTCTGCATATTAATAACCATGCTCAACCCTGCAATGGCTTTACAGATACCCACACAAGAAACATTATATCAGGTTATAAATGATATGTACAATCAGCTATTCTGAAATCTTCTCTTTGACCATGACCCAATAATTAAGGTATCTCTGGCAGTGAATAATTGGACAAGTCCCAATAACCTTGCCTTTATGGCAATTAATGGTTATTACATTACAAAGGATTGGGAGTACTGTAAGCATTTACTGGATTTTGAAAGTTTAGAGGGTGCTCATACTGGCAAGAATATGACAGAGATTCTCCAACAATCACTAGCAGCATGAAGGCTTGAGAGTAATCTTCTTGCAATTACAAGTGACAATATGTCAAACAATGGTACCATGCAAGCACATCTTACACATCAGTTGAGGCCAGCATTGCAGCAGTTGAACAAGACAACTGATTGAAATGCAGAGAGTGGGACAATACTCTGTCTTGCTCATGTGATTCAACTTGTGATTTGAGAGCTGGTTTGCAATCTCAAGATTCAGCCAGACAATGATACTCTACCCACTATCTTTAATGAGAGCTCAATTACTGATGATCTAGCATCAACAGACACATTTGCAAATACTCTTAGAAAGGTAACAAAATTTGGTAATGATCTTGATATACTTGAGTTGATTTACTAATCTTTGCTTGACAATAGATTTGTCTTGTTGCCAATGCAATCAATGCCTCCCCCCAACTTGCTGCATGTTTCTGAGAATATCAACAAGAGAACCAGCACAAGATGATTCAAGATGTTTGCACAAGATGGAATTCCATCTATAAGATGTGTGTTTGTGTCTTGTTGCTTTGACAAGCTGTGGACTCATGGATTCAGAACTCATCATCAAAATACCAAAGACTTTGCTTATTGGATCATGACTGGAAGCAGCTAGAGTATATGGTTGGACTGTTGCAGTTATTCAGTTGATTTACCAAGATACTGTCCAAAACAACAGGCCCAACAATTCATCTGGTATGGACAACATACAATCATCTTTTCCAGCATTTAGAAAGAGAGGAGGACAAGGTCCAACAGTTGATAACAAGAGAGAACATTCAAGAAGCTATCAAAACTGCCAACTTGAAATTCCAGAAATACTATAGTGATACTGAGCATCCAAAGGATGAGCTGCTAGCTGTAGCTGCTGCCCTCCATCCATCATGCTGCATGAGAGCATATGATTCAGAGAATTGGACCAGTAATGAGTGTGAAACATACTGACAATATATTTTGAGGTTTTACAAAAAGCATTATGAGAAATATGAACAGCCAAGAGAAGTAATACTTGATGTAAATGATGTATATTTGTTATAAGTATTATTCTGATTTCTTCTCTGCTAACTTCTCTAGGATATTGAGCAAATGATTTTTGAGAGACCCCATCAAAAACAAGCAAATTTCCAAAATGAAATGGAGCAATATTTAAATGATGAGAATTTGACATCATCTCAAGCTCTAATTCTGGAACAGTGGAGGATGCTAGAGCCTGATTTTTCAACTGTTGCTCAGATGGCAAGGAACATTCTGGCTATACCTTTAACAGGGGTTGGGATAGAATGGATTTTCAATATTACTTGGGATACATGTTATTATTAATGATTGCAGCTCCATGCATCTACAATCAAGAAGATCATGCTGCTTAAACATGAAGATAAGATGCATATGCTGGATGAAGCACTTATATCACATAAGGAGTTGGCCAAGAAAGTCATCCAAGACAATCAAGATGATCAAGATACCCCAGAGATTATATGGGAAGAGATTGCAAGCCTGCTAAATCCACTACTCAATCCAGATGAGGAACAGGAAATATGTTAATGTTATCAATAGATAGACTCAAGTAGCTAATAGCTTGCAATATGATCCAATTATGCAAAGAGCATTACCAAATTTTAGTACTTTTCTGAAGTTAAATAAATTGATAAAATTATGTTAGGACTGTTACCAAATTTTATTACTTTTTGACAACACAAATGGGACTGGGGTTCCTGGTTCCATTTTACACTTTACTGGTCCTGTCCCATATACAATATTGAAATCCTGGTCCTATTCTATTTTGTCATGTCAGGTCCCAGGCCCATTCTACTAGCCAGATTTTGATTCTGGTCCCAATCCCATTCCAATCCCAGTTCCCACAGAACTGTCCTAATATGCTGTTAAATAACCTGGTCCCATCCCATTAAGCTGAGCTTCAACCTGATCCTGTCCTCAGGACAGGAATTGGGACAGGAATCTGGGACTGGAATGGGAAATCCTGAAACTGGATACCACTCTATGTAGATTCAAATGGAATAATTTCCTGCCATAAAATGTTGGCATGAATTGGTATACTGGTTGAATTCAGAGAGTGATTGCATTTTCAGCAATTGAATTTGATTTTTTATTCTGATCAACAAATTAGACTTTTTCTAAATGATTATGGTTCATTAGATCTTTATTGCAGGGGCAGTCAGTATTATGGCATTGGTAGAGAATAAAGTCAGAGAGAAATATAGACTCACTATTGTGGTAATATGCAAATTCACTCAAGAAGTATTTAATGAAGCTTCCCCAGCTTTAAGATTGCCATAACTCTCTTGAGTTATCAACTAATTCAGCCATTTCTATATGCAGTTTCTTCTGGAAAATCAGCAATTTCACAAGTGTAGATATCAATGCAATAGAGTCCTGAAAATACATGTTTGTGCACAATGCCACTTGAGCAAGCCTTTTGTCTGCATCTGATAATGTCAGCATTTTCTTTGAAATGACAGACAGTAGTTTTTGATAGATAGATAGTATCAGAAATTGTGACTGGCATCTCTTCTTTAATGTTGATAGTTCAGTAGACATAAGTTTCAATAGCTTGATATCTGTCAGGTTCTGGAGAATTTCTCTCAGTGATTAATATTGCTGTCAGAATATGTCTGTATACTCATACCACAATACAAGAGACATTAGAAATTGATCTATTTAATTATATACTTTGGCCTGTAAGTGTGAAATAACTTCTGATGATTCATTCTCAAGAATTGGCATTGTTACTTGAGTATCTATTATTTCTGAATCTTTATCAATTTCTGGATCTTCTTCAATCAGAATTTTGTTTTCTAGATATGACAATTCTGCATCAGCTGCAGCATCTTTCAATATTTTATATAATTAATTGTCATCATCAGTATATGCTGGGCCAGCATCACCATTGCCAGTATCTAATGTAGACTATATAATATTAGCCTCAGCATTTAACAATTCTGATAAACAATTTTTCACACTATAAGATCAAATTCATCATCATTGGAAATTGATGCCAAATCCTCCAGCTGTTCTGACTGTAGTGGTGTCAGATAGATACTGCTTTCATGTTCAATTGACTGACAAATGCTCTCTCCACTTGCTTGACTCTGAGTCTGTTGTTCACCAGCAATTGAAGTATTATTGCTTGGATTTGAATCTTGAAGTGTGATTTTCTTGACTTTTCAGAGATTTAAACACAACATTTCAATGACAAGGCTATTATTGATTGTATGAAGTTGTAAAAGAAATGCATGGAATGCTCTTGAAGTGAAGTATCTTTGATTACTCTTTCAGGAAGCAAAGATTATCTGTTATCTATTAACAGAAAATGTGGGGAAAATTACTGATAGAATATGAAGTCAGGAATAACCACTTTCATGCTGGAGTCAGAAAGCTTGCAATTGATATAGATTATAGTATATTCAAAATTCTACAAGGGTTTTAGAGTTAAATTCTTCAATATAAATGATGAAGCTTTCTTTTTCAACAAATTCAATATGGGTAACTTTAATGACATTGCTGCCATGGGAACCAATGCAGACATACAGGGGGTGAATATACAAGATCAGAATTCTGAAAAAGACAAAGAGAATAAGAAAAGAGACAAGAAGCACAAGCAAAGAGTTCAGCATTCTGATGCAGAAGAATATAAGAGAGAGAATTAGCCAAAAGAGAAGACTCTGAAATGGTAAGTGAGATAAATGTATTTCACAACATTCAGCAAGGAAAAACTTCCTGAAATTATAGAGGAAGTATATAAAATAAATGATGAAGACTCATATGTCTTTAGTTCAGCAAGAGTATCTGCTCTGGAGTTTTTAAAGAGCTGGAAATGTAAAATATTGAGAAAGATGAGTGTTAGTATACTGCTCTGTAATATTGAGAGATCTTTTACTGACTGCTAGCAGAAGCATGTCAAGAATGTAAAGAAGATTGACCACAAGAATAATTCTGATATTAACATGCACTGTTACCAGAATCCTGACAAACTCTTTACATATTTTGCAAAGCACTTTGATCCTGAAAAATTCTTTGAGATTTTCTTCTGGGCAGAGCCAATTGTTGATTATGAGAAATCAAAGCAATTAGAATAATGGTATATCAAGTGTATGTCAGAATTGAAGACAAATATAAGATAATGAGCATTACTGACCTTAATTTAGAGATATATACTAATTTGATGGTGTAGATCAAACTGCATGATAATCTCATGAAGAAATTAGACTGTAAGAAGGAAGCCATCAGAGCATGACAGGAAATTCTTGAATTTTGAAACTATATAGAACAACATCTGCAATATGAGAATGTCAATAAAGAGAACTTTGTGGAAAAGAGAAAGAAAATCAAGAAGAAGACAAGAGCTTCAGCTTCTGAAGCTGATAAGTTAGCAATTCTTACAAAGATTTGATTTTCAGATGAGACTCTGCCAAAAGAGTGAACTGCAAAATACTGAATTAGTAATGTCAAGCTCTCTTGAAGCATCTGCACATTGATTAGCATGTATATATATATGATATAGAATCCAAACCTGAGCAGCACTGAAGCTGCAATAATTCTCACAATAATCCAACAGGTAAAGCAGCTGTATAGTAGAAATCAACTTTTCAAGAATTCCTGCCAAAAATCTGCTGGAGGATTGCTTGTCAGGGTTGTATAGATAATATAAAAATCAACACATCTAGTAGAGCACATGTCAATAAAGCTCTATCTAATTGAGACAGCTCTCACATATATAAACAATCTCTTCCACAACTTCTTCTCTTTCTCTTCTCTCTCTCTCTCTCTCTCTCTTTTCAAGTCTTTCTAACCTTCATTTCTCCACCCCCTCTTTCTCTCTTTCATTGGTATTTCTTTTTGAATTCATTAATATACTTTAATTTGCAGAGGTAGGTGATCTGAGATATATGAGATTAGCAAAAGCTGATGCATTTTGCAGAAAAACATGTTAAAATGATAAACACACATGAAACTTCAAAAGAGAACAAGCCAGACTGTAAACCAAAAGATAAAGCTTTAGATAAGCTATCAGTCTTCTGTCAACAATATGTTATAACATATATAACTCTGAAAAATCTTGGAAAGCCCTGTAATAATATCCAGGACTCTGGTAATACTTACTCAAACTACTTACAAGACAAGAAGCATTGCTGTAACTTTCCTGAGATAATGATTAATCAGATTCTTGAGTTACAAAGTGCATACTTCAAATAAGCAAATACAACAAATACTGTCATTAAAAATGCTCATGAAGTGGGTGTTGTTACTTTTGCTCAAGCTATCAATAAAGAGTTAAAAACTGTTCTTGCAAATATGCTGAAAGAGACTTCTTCTGTTGATGATAAGCCAGATGCATTAAATAACAAAGTCATTAAAGCTCTTCAAGAGATTTTCACAATCTTGAAAGAAATTCAGAAAATTCAAGAGATAAACTTCATTACAGTCTCCAACATAAAGAATGCTCTTAATATAAGTTTACTTCACTTCTTATCTTTAAGATAAAGATTCTAACTTTCAAAAGAATATGCCACAACTTATTAATTCAGATCTTCATGCAGCTCTTGCTACTTACTCAGCTTCACCTGCAAATAACTCCCTTCCTTCTCATGCTGTAAGATATTCTCTTAGAATTGAATTAGAAAAGGGATCTAATAAGAGTGAATTAGTTAAAATATTCCTTTAACAGTGCTTCTGATTCTGAAGCAAAAAGAACCTGCTTAAGCTTCTCACTGTCATAAACTGTTTCTGAAACTCCAACTCCAATCAGAAGTCTTTAATTTTCTCTGTTTTCAACTAGTATGTGTGCAAATAATATTTCTCAAAATATACTGACTGTTTACTCTGACAGAGCAACAAAGTATAGCACTAAAGAGTGCATCTTCTTCTCATAATGTAACTCTGACACAAACTGTTATTTCTGCAAAGCCAAGCACACCAGCAGTCAAAAATCCCAATGCCAACAAGAAGAATGCTGAAAAGAATGATGCTGACAACAAGAATGCTGATAACAAGAATATCAACAAGAATGATGCCAACAAGAATGCTAATAACAAGAATACAAACAAGAAGAATGCTGAAAATGAGAATGTCAAAAAAGCTGATGCAAATGTTACTTCTGATGTTAGCAGCAAAGATTTCCAAAACTGGTTTTTTGGTTGGGGTGATCTATAAAGCAGCAGAAATTGTGTCACTACAGTAGTTATCTAGTTTTCAAAATTAAGAAAAGGTTCTTTCAATTTGAAACAAAACCCCCAATCTCATGGTTCAAATTTCAGTTACATTCTAGAACTGAGCTCATTTCCTGAAAGGAAGCATTCTTGGAAAGGTAATAGGAATTCTACAGTGCTCCAACAGTTCTCTATTTAGATTATGGTTCTCGCACGATTCCTAATTAGGTTACTGTGAGATCTCGGAAACGTAAGGGTTTTTCGGACCAACGAAATCCCGATATGGCAGCTAGCGCGCAGGCGGAACAACCTAATTCCGGACTAGGGCTGAAATAACACCTTCACAGCGCGTTCAAGTTTAACATCTCATCTTCCTCCATCTCATCGTCTTCCACTGTGGAGGTTACCAGTGGCTACTGCTTCTCACTTTTCTCACCCGCTCTCATGTTGGGTCACACCAGTCGCCCATGTGGCCCAGAGGGTACCATTTACGAGAACGAGAAAGGATTTGACAACAATTTGAGGATTGAGATCGCTCCCACAAAGGTTGACTTTATTAAAACGCTGAAAAGATCAGACACGTCATTGATATTCCATGTGAACTATGATGGCAAGCCCCGCGTTCTGAAAGTTGTATGTGCCTTGACCATCGCTATATGCCAAACCTACCAATTTCTGACCATGCCCAGTTCCACAACGAAGAAGACGCCGGGTATGCTGATGATGGGATTCGTGATTTGAACCGTGCTCGCTGCGAAATCCGGGCCTACTGCAGTCTCAAGCGATCTGGTGTATGCGACAGGGGCTACGTACCACAGTTTTATGGATACACATTTTCTCTGAACCAAAAGGCCTTTGCCCCCTATCTGGATGCCTTTCAGCACGATGCTGGCCTTCCAAGTGCTATTTTGCTGGAATACCTCCCGAACGCCTTGTTAATGAACTGCGTCACGTACAGCGAAGAGCGAATGGCCAAGGCAGTCAATGGTATCCAACAGATCCATTCAGCTTTGGTTGAACACAATGATCCTTATCCCAAGAACATTATGATCGTTCCTGGTGACCCAGAAAGAGTTGTGTGGATAGATTTTGATGTTGCGATCACTTATCCCGACATCACTTATATCAGAGAGAGAGAACGTAACTGGTTCAAGTTTGAAACCAAATGCGTTGAGAGTGTTGGAGTGAAACTTGTTGTTGTCTCAAAAAAATTTCCCTGCTTATTTCCTTGTCACTGATAGGTTTTACAGGCAGATGATCAGAAACGAGGCCTCCCACCAAACACAAAATATTACTAGGCTGGTTATCACTTGACGTCCCAAGCATGTTGCGCAATTGCATTTCCTGCTTCGTTCTACAGCTGCTAGTCATCATCCGCAGCCCCCAACATCCCGAGATACCAAAGCCCGAGAAGAATGGTCAAACTTCCAGGCCCTGCTGCTGCCCATGGTATGGCCTGTGCTACCAACAGGTTACCATTTGAATCGAGTCTCTTAATAGGGACCAGCTCAGTATCAGTTAGGACAAAGCCATACCGCGCGTTGTGCTGTTTCATGTAATAGTTGACCTGTGGAAACTTAATTAACTAATTAGTTAAGAGGCCAACTAATTAACTCATGGCAGATGCGAGTGCGGAAGGGAGGCTCAATCGGTGAGACACATCCTGATTAGCTGCCCAAAATTCCGTCTGCTCAGAGAGGACATCATATGGAAAGAGGAAAGAAGGACAACAGACCTGAGAATAATGCTCTCACAGCAAAAGTACAGCATCAGGGCAGCCAGATTCATGATGGAGACTGGACTTCTTGGGCAATTCTGGCATATCAACACGGAGCCAGCAGAGCAATGAGTCCCCCTGAAGAGTGATACAGGACAAATAGATGCAGCAGCAGAGATGCGCGGCATCCTGGATGCACCAGCTAAATGGCATTGAGGGATCCATCTATATTTTCTATATACATTCCATTTCTTGCTTTTTTGACGTTATGGCGGTTGGGATGGAAAACCTGTATATCCGTGTTATTGTGTTTGTTTAGTTTGTATCTAGAGCACGTGACTGAGCTGGCGATCACGTGAGGACAAGCCCGCATAGCTGCTGACAAAGCGGCTGGGGCCGGTGGATGACATAATCAATCAATCAATCAATCAAAC
The DNA here is from genome assembly GCF_000149335.2 of Coccidioides immitis RS. Taxonomy (NCBI): domain Eukaryota; kingdom Fungi; phylum Ascomycota; class Eurotiomycetes; order Onygenales; family Onygenaceae; genus Coccidioides; species Coccidioides immitis. The sequence continues at coordinate 1,667,950 of NW_004504308.1, read as the reverse complement.
TAACTAACTAACTAGTTAACTTAACTCATGGCTTGGCTTTAAGCCGGTAACCTTAACCAAAATGCCCCTTAAAAAGCGCCCGCCGTGCAGGGCTGCTGGGTACGTATGAAAACTTCGCATGTGTACGGAGTAATTACTCGGAGTCTACGGAATATTGTGTCACTGGTTCCTCTTTCTTACTCTACCTATCGTACAGCATTGTAATAAGGCATACTTCATTCATACTATAGTCCTTAAGGCATTCCTGCTAGCCATATTTGCGAACCACGGAGGAGCACCCGTGATTTAGTATATTTTTTTCGCCGGCAAAAACTGAATGCGTATCAACCATAGAGGGGATTCGAAAAGACAAATATCTGATCTAATTGTGTACGGGGAGATGAATCAGCGGAAGGAATGCTCTCTTCCAAGCTCCAACCACAACTTTCCAATCTCTCTCTCAAAGATAGCATGTGAAGGGAGCAATCATCCAGGATAGGGGTGGGATGAACTCAGGGTCCTTTGTTGTTCCCTAGAGATGATCAAATATCTTCACAGGGCGAGTTGCGTGATGCAGTTGAAAATTGTCACCCCATCACTGAGGTAATAGAATCGAGCTCCCCGTGCTGAGGGCATGGATAGCACATTGAAAAGTACCCAAGAACTAGCAATGATAGTCACTTGTGAAAGACTGAAGAAACATGATGATAAAAAAGGTTACTGCAGAAAAGAGTGGACTTCAGCTCCGGGGAAAGGTGAAATTTTCCACAGGGTGCGAACATTGTGTGTGGTTCAGAATAACTGAAATCCTCCACAGACCTAGTGAATGCCACTTCAAGGCACTGCGCTGAAGTGCAGGACACACAAGTCTTTGTCTATTAGTCCTTGCATTTTGCAGTCATGGCCCTCTGTTAGAACTCTCTATCATTTTGCGTCTATTCCTCATGAAATACAGCCCATACGTCTATATGGGATCTGGGAATATTCCGAACGATAGGACTCCTTGAAGCAAACCTTCCAGAGGTTTGTAGCAGCGCCAACTCCATTAAGTGTCCTGGGTGGTGTCAATGTCCATCCGCAATTCCCGCGCACTATCATGGCTCATTGGCTTTACATGCGAGGAAAGCACGTAGCAGGGATAATGACCATCCGGATGCATCTCTATATAGAGAGCAGACAGAGACACTCAAGACATTCAGTGCAGCTGCCCTGGAACCGGACAGAAGGAAAATCTCTATCCAATGAGTGTTGCCCATTGGAAGAACCTGGCGCGTATGTCTTTCGAGAACCAGGAAGCGTTCAAGCCTCAAAACCCCAATCTGGGTCAAGGAGAAGTTCTAGAAACCGCCGATAATGACATTGACATATCGTCATCGATGGCAGATCTTGTGCGCCTGGAGAGCCGGGAAATATTTGTAGTGGAGAAGAACGGGCTGAATACCCCTGTGACCTGTTGGCCAGGCAATGTTAGAGCATGTACACTTCTCTCGGCTGACTTGATTTCCTCCACCCCCAAATGGCATGTGAGGTTGCATCTTGCGAGTGCGGTTCCCGTGGCTTAGAGTGAGGAGTTGGCTGAGGTGGTTGGCAAGTTAGCCAAAATCCAAGAAAAGCAGAGCTTAATGAAGGGAGGAGGATGGTGCTTAGCCATTGCACCCGTATTCCGAAGGTTTTGCACCCAAGGAACCGTTGCACTGCCCGCACGGCTTGTTTGCCGGAACTGGCCTGGCTAGCCGCTCGCCAAATTGCTGCTTTGAGGATCCCACCAACCAGCGCAGGCCATTGAAGCCACTCGCTGACTCGGACGCCGTGCAAATTCCGCTTTGCTTCCCCATAGGGCTGACCGAACCGTTTCGGTTGCCTCCTTGTCTCCCGTCGTCTTTTTCTCCTGGATTGATGGATAGTTATCGCCAAACACCGCTCGGAGGCAACACAAAACTTTTCTTTCCGTGGGCCAGTCTTCTCGAAACTTCTCCCCGTGTTTCCCAGTCGCAAGATACCAGTCGCAGCAACGGCAACAGGCCAATCATCGCGCGTTGTTTCGAGTGTCTGCAGTGTAGATATGTTTATCGCCTGAAAACGTTCGTTGCTTTTGCTTGCGCCTTACGGAGATATCCCTCTACAAGCTGTTGCAATGATAAGCGACGACGGTCGTCCGGGATCCAAAACTACAAACCTCATCGTGGTGGGTTGAGAGTCGTGCTCTGCACCCAGATCCCATCCTAACAACCGCCAAAGCTAATTTGCAATTGCTTTATACACTAGGGTTGTGTAATAGTCCTTGCTATCCTCTGCGTCATTATCCTGATATACTTCGTCCTGCGAAGCCTTCGTGCTCGAAACTACGAGCCAAAATTTATCCCAACAAAATTCTTGAAGCGCAAATGGAAGGAATGGGTGCCCCGTGCCGCTTATGGCCACGTTCCAAGCAACTCTGGAGCGGGACGAGACGGCTCATCGTCGCTCGATTTGGTGCAGAATACGGCCTATGCAGGTGCAGGAGCCGCGGAAATGGAGGCGACACAGGCGGCAATCGACCGACACACATCCATCCGATCTATAATAACCCTTCCTGCCTACTCACCCATCCCTAAGCCGTCCGAACAAGTGATCGGAAGGGAAGGAGAGCGGGCCGGTATGGATGTCGTGGTGGAGTTTCCGGAAACAATGGACGAAGAGGAGACCCGGAGAGAGGAAGAGATGGAGGCTCTGTATCAAATTCGACTACATCGCAGGCAGGAAATTGCGGAGCGAGAGGAAAGGCGGCGGATACGCCGGGAGGCGCGTGAACGTGGAGACTGGGTGCTTTTAGAGCAACTCCGTGCGGAGAGCAGCGCTAGGGTGCAGGCCCGCGCAAACAACGAGACAGTGTCCGCAGCCTCGCTCTTAGCGGAGCATCAGTCTCGGGGCCGTGAAAGACGCATATCAAGTGTATCATATGCCGCTGTTGGGCATGTCCGCCATGATGGCTCTCGTCTGCGCGCAAGTTCTCAGGGATCGGATTCCCGGCCCCTCCTAGATACCCCCGCGGCCATGGCCCAGGGCGGAAGTGGAATGCCGCCGATGCATCGTCGTACTTTGTCCAGCACATCTGTCCTGTCACAGTCTACAATCTCCGATGCTGAAAATGCACCCACTCCAGAAACTGACATTGCAGACTCTTCTATCCCACAACCTCCACCCTACGAAGATCTTGGCGAGGCTCCTCCGTACCCTGAATCACCGCAATTTGCTCACCAGCCGACCCAGCTCGCTCCAAATAGCAATGTACCTAGTATTGCTGTCGAGAATGCGACGCCACCCCCTAGCACTCCTCATTCGCCCGTTTTTCCTTCCAGAAGCGCTGTATCTGTTCCACCATAGCCTTCCCATAACTAATCATGCATATCCACCTCTCCTACTAGTCCTACTAGGATTAATGCTGCACCGATAAACTTCCGAGTCGGTATTTATACACCTACGGCCTCAGCCCTAACCCACTGCCCTTTTTTATCCGTTTCGTGTACTCCGAATAAATCCCATCTAACGAACTCATGACTCTTTGGCAAAATCTTCTACAAATCCTTGCTTAACATTTGGTTTTTGATTAATAGTTGGGTGCCTTGGTTTTCTTTCCTCCTCGCCTCCGGGTCTACGGCATACTCGGTTTGCTTTTGTATTGACCACATTGGCGTGCTGATTTGCCATAAGAATATCTTTTTTTGTTCACGGACAGAAGAACATAATTACATCAATTGTCCTGTATATTTGTCATTGTTAATATCTTGATATCACCCGTTTCTTGAACCTTGAGCAGTTATAATTGCCCTTTGGGCTTTGGGTTGTCAGTCCAATCGGTGTCGAGGAAAGACTCAGTTACAAAATTTTTGTCAGGCTTGTTTTTTCTGTCTGGAATTGTTATCGAGTTCTCATGGCAACACTGAGACATGACGGCCTGATCCTCAAAATTAACTTTGATTAACTAACCGGACCCGTCAGTTCATTTGTCTTCGCAAAGGCAGATAGGAACCTCCAGCTCCCTCTGCAAGGTAACGTTTGGGTTAGAGTTGAAAACGGCTCGTCGCCTTCGTTCAACAACAACAGAAGCACTCTCCGAGCCTCACGTCCGTCAACTAGGTTGAGAATAGTTCGAAGAATGTTAGCCGACCTCCGTTTGTTTTCGATGATGGCGCGGTTTTGGCTACTTTCGTTCATCATAGATCCGAGTTTCGACCATCCAGACGTCCCCACCGGTTCGCGGTGGTTCAGTCGAATCTTGTTCAGCAGGGCATGGACCCGTAAAAATTCCCATCTAACATTTCCTCTTATGCTCAGGGCGAAATAAATAAATTTTCTGAAGTTCAATTCATGCCTCAATTCAAGCTTAGAGCATGGGTATTGACATCTAACTTTACAGGGTTTACTTTAGGTAATATGCTCCCCGAGGTCTTCCTATTCCTAGGACTCGATCCGTATACGTCAGTGTCTTTGGGCCGCCCTGATTTTATCCCTTAATGCCGCCATTTTTGTGGTATCGGTCTCCGGTGATGCGCCGATAACTTTGACGGTTGCCTCCAATATCGGCTCTTCAATTTCGAGAAACTTTCCTTCCGCGGAGTAGATCAGCTGTCCATGGCGAGACTCGTCAGCCATCAAAATCACAGCAGAGCGAGCGACGTCCTCTGCAGATTGAACTTTCCATCCAACAGCCTCCAACAGGGCCCGGGGAACAATTGCTGTGTCCGTCCAGGCGGGAGCGAGTGAGTTTATACGAATGGAGAGGCCGGGATACAGATCGCGAGCCACAAGCCCACGCATGAAACCTTGTGAAACATTAGCGATGTGAAGCGCTAGGGCGAAAACGAAGCACAATGGGAAGTCTCGCTTACCTATAACTCCATGTTTTGAAGCGCCTTCACAGCGCTAGTTTCAGTATATATCCCCGGGAATATAGGGAAAATTTAAACTTTGCACTTACAATAGTCGACCATTCCGAATCTTTGGAAACCTAAGGCACCGTCAGGTTCCAACCCATTTTCCAGAGAAAACAGAAAAGGATTGTCAGGAAGCCCGAACACATACCACTAGCCGAGGCCGTGATGACGATACTTCCGCCACTCTCCTGTTTTCTCATATACCAGATAGCTAACTTCGTCATGTTAATGACGCCCATCAAGTTCACCTCCAATGTAAGTCTACTCGGCTCCAATGGGTCGCCATCATCGTCAACCCTTTCGTCAAAGTAGTCCGCCCGGTGGCTAATACCGGCATTGCAAAAAGCATGGTCAATCCGGCCGTATTTCTGCTTTGTCTCGCGAAACCAACCGCATAGATCTTTCCACTTCGTGACGTCAACAGGCGTGAATATCAAGCCATCGGCCTGAAGAACATCATCAGGCGGAGGTAAGAGATCGCCGATCGAGACCCTCGCTCCAAGAGATAGGAGGAGTTTAGCCGTTGCGAGACCGATTCCGGAAGAGCCGCCTGATATGATCATGTGTTAGCATGCGTTTAAGGAATAGATGTCGATGCGTTGAAAATGTGTTTCGCGCCACTAGGGCGACCATTATACTTACCTGAGATGGTGACCACTTTATCCTTGAGGCCCGTCAACGATTCGTCCGTGATAGTAATCGATGTCATTTTGAATGGCCTCCCGCAAGTAAATTATCATAAATCTGTTTCTATTTGATACGGCAGAAACGCTGTGATAAATGTTCTTGCCCGAAACCCAAGGGGGCGCGGCATGCACCGTTACCCTCGTCCGCTGCTAAGGTTTTAACGCGGGGTAACTTGTTATGTATGTCTTGAATACATGCATGCATCATGGGCTCAAGGCTCGTTCTCAGGGGATTGTTGACCAGCGCCCTGGTATTAACTACATACTATGAAGTGGAGTTGCTTTTCCCCACAGACTGGCCTTCTCCACTCGTCAATTAGATCCGAGGATCGCATTGCGTCGTTTGGGTGACTAGACTCTGATAAACGACTCCGCGATGCCTCGGAACGCTGAATTTTATTCAACCGACGATGCCAGAATTCAATCGGCGCCTTTTGGTGGTTGTTTGGCCTTAACATTTAAAACCTCCCATTCTCGGGCGGAAGTCGAGGTTACACCTCCTAGAAATCAACCGTCCTCCGAGAGAAACGCAGTGCTTTAACCGTAATGGCTGGCTTTCCGCTTGAGCTCCCCAGATCCCGAGAGTTTGCGGTGGCGACCTTCTGGCCCAGTCTCTGAAGTATTTAGGAGTTACAGATGTGTATGGGCTACATGGTGGTCATCTAGATGCATTTCTCATAGGATGTGAGTTCATTGGCATCAGGCTGATAGACACTCGACATGAAACCGTCGCAGTCCAGGCTGCAGAATGATACTCCAAGATCCCCAGCAAGGTTGGCGTCTGCTTTGTGACTGCCAATAGCGGGTGAGAAAGAAAACATCCACATGAGTTTCCAACGCTTTCGATCCTGTAATATTTACAGAGATTCCAGGTACAGCAATGGCCTGCCAGGATTGGCCACTGCATATGCAGATCGAAGTTCGATCTTTTGTATCACATCTTCGGCGCCACTGCGGGATGCAGAAAACAATTCTCTCCAGGGAAGCATAGATCAAGTCGTCGTGGCGAAGCCCTTGACCAAATTTGCACACCGTATCACGCACGCCGAGGATATTCCCCGTTTAGTTTCTCATGCATTTCGAAATTCCGTAGCTGGCCCAGCAGGTAGGGAAGAAATAGAATCACGGATGATATATATATCAAGGCTTACGGAGTATAGGTCCCGTATTGATTGACTTTCCGATCGATGTGCTGTTCTCTCCTGTTCACCAGTCAAGGATATCGTGGGGATCCATTTCTTCTCCGATTCCTTACCCCTCGGGTCCTCATAAGGATGCAATCGAAGAAGCACTTAATATCTTAAAGCAACCAACACGCCCTGTGATCATTGTTAGGACCGGTGCAAGGTCACAAAATGTGCGTAGGAACGATTGTACACAGTCTCGAGCTGACTCCTAGGGTGCAGTGCGCCCCAGAACTGCTCAAGTTATTCAAAGAAGTACTCGGCCTTCGTTCCTATTTCACAGCCTCTGAATGGTGGAAATGCAACAAATTTGGCGTTACTTCGGGCTATAGGGTACCCTCCGCCAGATGCAATTATCCTTCTTGGAGCAAGAACTGGAATGTACCTGGCTGGCCGCAGCGGGGCAATTATCCCTAAGGAAGGATGCAAGGTTATCCAAGTTGATCTTGACGGCGGTGAAATTGGTAGATCATTGCCTATTGATCTTGGGATCGTCTCCGATGTTGGCCAGGTTTTGATTGCATTGAACGAGGCGTTGTCCAAGTCCGAAATTCGAGTGCAAAAGGAATGGGTTAAGGTTGCCACCAGCATCAAATCTGTTCAAAGTCGACACGAGCAGGAACCAACGGGAATCAGCCCGGGCTGTCCACATCCATTTCACGCTCTTAAGCAATTTTTCAGTTCCCTCAAACCAGGGAGCATCATTTGCACCGATGGTGGTGAATGCGAACCCTGGGCTTCCCACTGTATTGCTTTGGCAAGTCCTCACGTAGTGCTCAGGTCAACCGGGTATCTTGGATTCCTAGGAAATGGATTTGGCTATGCTTTAGGCTGCAATTGCTGCTCCAGACCGCCAGATCATCAATGTCCAAGGCGATGGCTCCGCAGGATTCCACTTCATGGACCTGGACACGTATGCCAGGTTCCAGCTCAATATCATGACTGTTGTTATCAATAATTACTGTTGGGGGATGAGCTCAAACGGACAGGATCTCATTTATGGGACAGAAAACCCGGCCCGACCGATCAGCAGCCTCAGTCCCGCGACCGCCTTCGAAATTGTTGCAAAGGGGTTGGGAAATGAGTCCGCCCGGGTCGATTCAATCGATGACATCCAGAAACCCGTGGAGGAGTTATCCGCGGTTGAGGGGCCGTCATGTATCAACTTGATTGTCAGCAATAAGCCGACACATGCTTAGCACTGAACGTATGGTGGGTAATACACACAACCCGGAGATGGTTGTGATTCCATACTATGATAATATTCCTCGGGCATACTATAAATCGAAGTGACAGTTTGGAGATGAACAAGGGCGGCCGGAAACGGGCAATCAACCAGTGGCAGAAGCACCGATTTGTGATATAGAGCAGCTTAACCAAACAACTGGTGTACCAGTAAGTAGGGATTTAGTTAGCCACCAAGCAGTTTGTTTGCGGTCGTGGTGGGCCCCAGTGCATATTCCAGCTCGGAGATGTGGAGAGGTCCAGTCAGCCGGAGAAGGTTGTTCCGGCTCCCCGGCAGACCAGCGGATCGGGCTCAATGCAAATTATTTGTTACATAATCCGGCGCTGTGGGTCTGGGCCGGGACGGGCAAGAAGGGGGGGGGAATCGCGCTTTCCCGTTCCTGGATTTAGCGCGAGGTGAGCGCCCGGAACGTAAACAAACAGAGAGCTTGTCGTTCTTGTCCACCATCTGTCGGCAAACTCTTCCTCAAACTGAGAGGACTGCCATCGAAGCTTTGTCAAGCTTGCATATGGCATTTATATGTTTTCTTGGATACTGATTCAAGTCCTATACCCTGCATCCTTTCGTCTTATCTTGGATACGGCGCGAACCGGACGCGTAGACTTCGGGTATCAAGGGTATGTCTCTGAATCTATGAGGGCTGGCTTGGACCACCCAGCGATTTTTTGCACGCGTCCAACTAACCACGCCGAAATTTATTCAGAAGCGAAAATTTGTTTGTTGAGCTCCGATGTCTCCTAACGACCACACCAGTACCTCCGATGTGTTGGCTCGGAGCCAGCCATCGAGAGACTCCACCCTCTCAGACTTTGATCCTGACAACGATGTTCTGATATCAACTCAGCAATTAGCCAACGAGAACGCTCTCAAGGAAGCTGAGGACCTCGATTATGCCATCGACACCTCCGCCCTCCATAGAGCGCTACCCCATTTTACCGATGCTAGCAGTTCTGATGAATCGGAAGCCCTGTCGATCGAAATCGGCAGGGGAGGGAGAAACATCCCAAGAACTGATCATACTCATAGTTCTGTCCTATCGTTTGAGGATAGTAAATTAGCTACATCACCCGGGGCCCGGCGCGAGGACCTTCCTGAACCACAGTGCTCAAGGCCAGCATTACGGTCAATCTCTAATAGAACTGTGATGAGGAATCAGGACAATCTTCGGAAAGATGCTCAGATTCGGCATGCAAGCCACGTGTCACAAAAAGAGAATCTTGATCCGAAGGAGCTTAAAATTCGAAGTAGAAGACAGGCAAATTCGAGCCGGCGACCCTCAAGAACTCAACGTCGCACATTGTCTGATATGCATGCAAAGGTCCTGGAGAGCTATGAAGGCTCATATCTGAGCGATGAGCGTCCTCCAACTCTCGATGGGCAGTCTAAGAATACTCGGTTCGGAAGTAAGAAAGGTCAAAAACACGTCGAAAGTATAGCCCATGCTGTCAATAACGCCGCTGGCAAACCATACCCGGGGATTGGGCAGAATGTAGCGGATTTCACGGAAGAAAACAACACAGATATGACGGGAACGAATGACGCTTTACATGAAACTGCCAATCACGAATCATTTATCCTCCCGGACATGCCGGACATGTCTGAATTGGTGTCAGGTATTTACCACGAAGGTATGCCGGCAGGAACACGACAAGGCCGGTCGCGAACTACTCGTTTTGCCTCTCCACCTGCTGTGACTATTTCGGCGGCCTCCCAAGAACACGTTGCTTTTGATGGTGTTCCTATCCCAGAGGATGAGAAGGCGATATTCGCATCACTTAAGTTGCTCCAGAACAAGGTTTCTTCACTAGAGAAAGAAAATTTATTAGTAGAGAACCGACTGGAGGAACTTCAGCAAGAAAATCAAGTACTTCGAGCTGAACGATCTAGCCGCAAAAAAAGGGAGGAAGGAAAGTTACATATGTATAGAAGAACGGAGGATGAGTCAGGTCGAGGTGCGGCGACATTGGCCGTTGAGAGAAATAGTAAGTTCAGCAAGGAAATCCGCCTAGCCTGGCTAACTAGATGATTTAGGGCTGGAGACGGCCAACATGGCACTTCAGAATCGCCTCGATATTGCCAACCACAAAATTGCAGGCCATGATGGAAACATGCGAAGAGTAATGAAAGAGCGCGATACTGTGATGAATAAACTCGGTGTTGCGTATCTCAGCTGCCAGGAACTTCGTTCTCAGAATGAATCACTTCGCCGAGACAATGAAGAGCTTCGGAGCCAACTCTTATTATTAACGTCGATGCCAAACGTGGACGAATCGAACCCAGATGCTCTGTCGAAAGCCAAAGCACACAAAGAAGAGACGACGTCTAGGAGCGGATCTCGAAGGAGAAGAAACTCTGAATTACTTGATCTCGAATTCCTTGATGAAGGAGATTTGGGTGTCGAAGAAGGTCCCGAGGACCCTTGTAATGGACATCGAAAGCATCACAGATGTTGCCATACTCACGATCAAACCCTTGAATCGACCCAAGATGATGCCCTGAGATCGAAGCAACGTCAAAATCATTACGAAGATTTGTTTTCGCTTGACCTTTCTAAACGTTGTCGATCTAAGTCTCGGGAACGACGGCGCGGAAGCCGCTCTCAAACCGGAAAGGAAAAGAAAGAACCCAACACAAGCAAACAGCGTGTAAAGAGGGCAGTTATGGAAAATGATAGTGACCTGTCAGATGCCGAGATCACAGTAGAGTCGAAATATCCCCGCACAGATGGGAGAAACACCCAGGATTTAACGTTCCTTAGTTTCATCGATGTAAGTGCCCCTATGAAATTTCTTTAAGGTTGTCCTTTGCCCTGTTTCGACTAACAAGAGTCTAGCGCCATGAAATTGCACTCCTTCGAAAAACGCTCGAGGAAGAGCGCATCGCACGTAAACAGCGACGTGCAAAAGAAACAACCCAGGTTCCCTTAAAGGGTGCGGCTCGAGCCCATTTTGATCCCTTACAATTGGATAATTTGACAACAGGGTCGAACGTCCAAGAATCAAGGATAGAACCTCAAGCTGGAAGGGAACCAGCAACCAATGCGAAATTGAAGATCTCTGAGCCTGACACTGCCCAGGCCCGGGATGAAATGGCGGCCCCTGAAACAGCACAAAGCACTCGCTCCATGCCCGGGCGCCGACGATCTCAGAGCAAGGCAGGCGATATGACATCCGCCATTATTCTACCAGACATCACATTGCATGGCGTTACTAGCAAGTATGAGGCGATTAAGGTTTCTGCAGCTGCGCAACGTGTTCTTGATGAAGTCGCCAGCCACGAAAAAGAAAACTGTTTCGTTTGCCATGAATCTCAAAAGCACAATCCTGCACAAGAAAGTGTGAACCTTCCACCAATCAAAGTCCCTCGGCCAATCCCAGTCTCGCAACGTCGACCTGGACCGTCTGCCTGTGGTAATGAACCGACGCTGCGTCCATCCCAGAAACCGTCCATAGCCTTAGCCTCTGTTCTCAAAGCCCTTGAGGACGAACTAGCGCATTTGAAAATGCAACTGACAGTATTTCAAACCACCTACGCCAAGCACGATCCATCACTTAATAAACGGCAGCGGAAAGCCATGTGTCCAAAAATTGCAATCCTCATGACTGAAATTGAGAAAAAATCGGATCAAATATATTCTCTCTATGATGTTCTGGAAGGACAAAAGAAACATGGCGAGGAAATGACTGAGGAAGAGGTTGAGGTCACGCTGCATTCACTCGGAATTGCAGCCCCAGTCAGCCGGCAACCAAACCTCACTGAGCGACTGGGCCAAGATTTCCAGGAAGGAAAGCATAATACAGCTCATGAGGCTAAGCTGAGCGATAGCGATGACGAGGAATTGCCTTGGGAAGGGTTTGATGACACTATAGAATCAACCTCGAAAGCTTTCTCGGCTAAAAAGCCGAGTGGATATTGATCGAAGAAATGCACGCATACACTATGCCTTGCATATCGTTTTTGCATATCAGGATTGATAGTTCAGGGCATTACATTACCATTGGGTTTACACTCTATCCTCGGCCCTTGCATTTAATCAACGGCTATGGAGGATTCTTCAACCCCTTGATCCAGAAATCCTGTGATCTGTAGTCTCCTGCCCTTGATTCCCGTCCTGGTTTTTGACTGGCATGTTACCTGCATTGTGTCCCAGAATTGGTCGAGTCGGGTACGTTACATTGGTTCACCGCATTCAAATGGATGAAGACAGGGTTGCTGCGCTGGGTGTTTACTTTATCATTGCGGTACCATTTCTTCAAGCTTTTGGGTTCACCTTTGAGGCCATTGGCTTCGGCTACCCCTTTAACCCCTTTATCGCTGTATGGGAATAATTATATTACGCTTGGCTTTTTGTTGGGCTTTTATTTGTGATTGGTGATACAACCTGTATTTGACTCTTCGAGACGCTTTGGGATCGCGTCAGGTCGCTGGTCAAGTGGATTCGTTCGATTTTGTTTGGCTATCTTTTTTCTCCTTGCGGAATACTTTCAATATAAATTCTTTTACCTTCATCTGGGACACGCGAAAACTCGGTGGTGCATCAAACCCATCTATGGTTCCAAAACTGCGCCTGCATGCTGAAATTTCGTCACTGGAGAATAATAACGCCGCGCAATAACCATAAAACAACACCGACTTATAACCATAATATATAGAATGATGCAAACCCAAGATTAAAAAACGTCGTCGCTGGATATTGTAGGCCGATGAACGCCCTCCTCTGCAGCTTTACCAGTTGCCAAAGCTGAATGACTTTCGGACGAGAGCGACGAGGGCCCGATTGGCGCAGATGGCGGATCTTTTGCTAAGATTTCCTCCTCAATAAAGCACCCCAAACCTGCAAATGCTTCAAGAAGGGTTCTGGCGTAATATTCTTTGAGGTCATATCCTCCGGCAAGCATCCGAACATCATCCCTTATCGGGTCAAGGTACGGAGATGGATAGTGATCTTTTAGTGTGTAGTAGTCGTGATTAGTAAGAGATAATCCACCAGCGAAAGGATCGTATGGCTTCTCAGGTTCTGGAGTCTTGATTTTTCTGAGGCCTTTGATCAAGCACGGACCCGCGGCCGGGGTGGCACCAGTGTCTCCTGCAGGTAGAGCTTGAGCACCGGCCTTTCTAGATTCCGCCAGCAGGGCAGCCTGTTTGCGCTTGATGCGCTCTTCTTCGCTACGTCTAGCGGATGATTTCTTCAATAAGCCTCCGTGTTTGGCTTCGCGCGCGATTGCCTCTGCGTCCTCGTGGGTGCCAGTGGCGAGGCGTGTGATGATCTCTTGTCGTCCTGCAAGTTTGGCTCGTCGTGCTTCATCGTAGTCCTGCCTTGCGGCTTGACGGCGTTGTCGAAAAGCTTCTTGCTCGAGGGTTTGCTGTTGAAGGAGGAAAGCGGATTCTTGAGATTCGAGAGTCTTGTTGTGACGGATTGAAGCGGCATTTTGGGCAGCGTATTCAGCAAGTTGGGCTTCTGTCTTTGCGACGTCTGTACCGTAGACGAGGTTGGCTATGATCTCCTCACGCTGCTCGAGGAAGTCATCCCAGGCGCGTTTACTATCGAATTCCTCCTCGCGGCGGTTTAAGCTAGATAAAGTGATGGTTAGCTATCCCGTCCTTATGGCTTTGTGGGTCAGACAACAGAAGCGCTTTTTTCTCCGTACATTCCCATCACCCCCTTTCTTATATCAACCTCCCGCTCGACACCTATATCTTCAAATGTCTGCTTTCGAAACCGATTTTTGCGAAGGGTCTTATGGCATCCCGCTACGGGACACGGTGCAGGGCCGGCGGAGAATATTCGATCCACGCATGACTCGCACATCTTATGGTAGCATTCCGGATTGATGAGAAACAGCATGTCCGGGTTGAGATAACGTGAGGACTTGCAGACGGGGCATACTTCTAAAAGTGCGCGAAGGGTTAGCTAGAGAGCAAACGGCCAGCCTGCCGGGTAAAAGCATACCGTCGTCTTCGCCATGGCGGCTGGCGCCATTCAGTTGGGAAGGCATCTCTTGGAAATGAGGTAGTCTGTCCTTGGCCTCGCGACTGGGCAGACGCGGTTGAAAAGTGGTGAAGCTCAAGGCATCCTGCTGGCACTGGTGGATAAATGGTCTGCCATTTAGCTAGCTTAATGCCCGCCGAGTTGATAATCCCACCCCTTTTAACAAGAGCTCCGAGTAGAAAGCCAATCCCAGCAGTCCTTTTCACCAGCTCCAAGTCCGCCGTGCTTGGCAGCGGTGGAAGTGAGGTGCAGTCGGGCCGATGTATCACGTGACATAACTAGTTAACCTTCTCAACATTCCCGCTTCGTCTCGCATCCGCCGAACGGGATCGCCTGTTTTCGGATTCACGATTGCATCTCCATACCAGTGACATTGGAGGAGTGATGGAGCCTCGATATTACGGAGTACATGTGCCTGCGTCGATCGGAGCTGCGGATATAAGTGCCACTTTTTTGACGTGTCCTTGCGTCCCTTATCGCACCATGTGCCTTAATGCTTGACGTGGATCCTTCGTGGCCAGTGTGTGCCGGAATAAATCGAGTTTGGCGTGTTTCCTAGGGTTGCTCAAGCCGGACGACTTCGCGTATAACATCCATATCGTTCTCCTTCCCCCAGTTGCCACTTACACTAGGCGTTTTCTCCGGGTTGAAGGAGCTGGAACCAGGTTATTCAATGGTGGAATACAGTCACTCGAAAGGAATGGTGCTAGCCACTAGGTACGGCCCCAAGGTTCAGCCTTGGGGCCGATCTCCAAATATCAGCTGTGGTACCTTATCATGGACAAGTGGTCTGGGAAGGCAGTAAAGTCAAAAGGGTTCTTCTAACTCACGGCTACGTTCATAGACCATCGTCTACCTGGAAGGCCTTGTGTTTACTTCCAATTGTTATCTTATTCAACTAGTTTCTGAATCAGCCATCCAGGACTTCTATTTCATGTTACACGCCATTAATGCATTGAGAAATTCTAGGTGACTGCGGGGCTCACTGAAGCTATTCGCCCAGCTCCAGGGTGTATTCGAGATTGGTGGGTTATTCAGGAATGGGCAGCAGCTCAAATCGCAAGTATATCAAGTGCCAAGAGGCAGAGAAACCCTACCTCGAAAAATCCCTCTTTCTTCCATTCTTTACAGGTGGAAATTACCAACCACGTGAAGTTAAACTTTCGAGTACTGTACGCCCCTCCTATGACGCAGCTCTAAACCTGAAAGTTGGCCGATAAAAGTCAATGGCCATCCGCGTGCTGATCCTTTTTGTTCGGCTTGGGGGACCTCGAATTTTTGCCATCGAATGCCTCCTCTTCAAGTTCATTTCGACCAGATGCCATCAGAATGGATCCGGTGGCAGGAGCACCTCTAGTAATTGGCATCGAAGCCCTTCGCACCCTTGATGACTGGCTCGAGACAGAAGACATCGTCAAAGCATGGTACGGTGCAGATTGCAATACCTTCTGCGAACTTTCCGTTTCCAGAAGCACAGGAGAAGAAAAACCCAGGTTGGCTAAAGTTTTTGCCATTGACAATGAGCGGTGGCCCGATGTTATCAGAATTTCTCTCGAAAAGGCCCAGAATTGGTGGAGAGCCCATTCCAGTGGACAATGTTGCTGGTTACCGCTCTACAGATCACTTTCTGAGCAAATGCCCGGTGCCTTCATCAAGGGAGTAACAGACGGGATATCTTGTATTGGGATAGCAAATTCGCTGCCGGCAGCTCGAATGGACTTTTGGGGATTGGTGGTTTTGGGCTACGCAAACGGCGGCATTCCTCGAGTCGTACGAGACAGCGCCATGGCATCCTACAGGGCAACCTTCGACTGCAGGAATTTCACCTTGGTCATTTGGCAGAATTCTCTAAACTCCATGGCTGTCGCCCATATCATACCGAAAAGGCATACCTCGTTCGACCGGCATAGTTTAGATAGCAAGAAATGGCAGTTGCTACTGAACACCGGCACTACCGTGATCCAGCATGAGGATCCACTCACTCGGTGGATTGAGCAGGATGCTCCTAAGCCACCCTACGAGTTGCTCGGTAAAGATTGGGACCAAAATATTCAATGCACCATCTTTGATTATCGGTTTATTAAATATATGAAGGATAAACTGCGCCAAAGTATTTACTATGCTCATGGTGCATGGAGAGATGTTCAATCCCGATATCTGGACGACCTCTTTATTCAAAACCAAGCTTCACAAATCAGCAAAAATCTCCTCAAATCCAAAGTGATCTTGGATCTGGAGACCTGGAATTCTTTCTGTGATGAAATGGTTTCGAAGGAAGACGTTCTTCATTATTCTCAGAGGCAGTTACACCAACTCCAGGGTGAAGTTGAAAGAGGGAACATCAAGCTGAATAATCTCCTTCAATGGCACAAGAACATTTTCGCCTTTCACAAGCTCCTAATTATATCGCACCAAATACCTGAAGAGCTGGAGACCCGAGGGATGGGGAGAATGGTACTTCTAGCCGGCTCTTCGCACGGAATTTTAGAATGAGACGAATCGACATATAACTGCACAAGACCTTGATTTCGCGTTACTACTTTCATTTCGGCATATGTATGTACATTGTCCGTTAGCAGGCCATTCCATCGGCATGGGAACGAACAGTTTTTAAAACAAGAATTCGGTATTTCCCACTTCTATTCAAGATACTGCGCGGGGCAAACGCATCATCAAAATATCCAATCCGAGGCCGTGCTGATCTACAGTTACGGGCCAATAAGCGCGTTCGCAAATCAAGGGCAATGAATGACACCACCGTCATGTGTATGACAACCCTGAAACAATGGTGTTTAGCGCTTCATTCCTAAACTAGGGGGGTTTGCAATACTAACAGGTGGCACAGCGGCTGTCGTTGTCCCTGGAGGTTGCGAGGTAGTACTTGGCTTTGGGGAAGGAGTCCCTGCACATCCAATTCCCGGAACGGCTATGTCAAAACCATACACGTCCGCAGCGAAATATTGGAGGGCATTGCTATCACGGACGGCAAAAGAAGAGTTATGGGCTCCGAGCTCGAGCACATCCTCGTATGAATCGCTGAAATGTTCGATATGGCCCTCTCCGATTGCAGGGAGATGGTACAGCCGGTGCAGCAGGTCAGTACCGAAGTATGTATTGAGAGGTGAACCGGCAACGGTGTAACCTCTTGTACAGAAGTACTCAAGGAATAGCCGAGTTGTATATGACAGCGGGCAGATCACGGTTTCACCGGTAGCGTTAGACCCCCGCCAATGACCACCCCATTCTTTGAAGCATGTGAATTCAGTTTTCATTCATTCCGTGAAATGGAGTTTCTCGGGCGAATGTACTTACTTGGTAATTTGCAATTACCGTCGGGATTGTCGCAGCGGAATAGAGTGTTCGCCTTATTGGCATTGACGATTCTGTCCAAGTTGCCAATAACTTCTCCTGAGGGAGCATTACCAAAGTATTTCCGGTATATGGAAGAGCTATTGCTAAATCGGAGAACGTGCTCTTTTGCGTGGTTGGCTAGGGTGATGGCGTCTTGAAGTCCTCTCTCGATCAACCGCCTTTCAGTGACGTTGCAGGAATCATGGATAGGGTATTGAGTGACTGCGCCATGATTCCATGCAGGGAGATCATGACCAGGGTAAGAATTTCGCCCTGCGAGGGGAGCAGCATGAAGGGGGCTGACAACGGCCAAAAGGGAAACGAGATATAGTTGCATTTTGGAAAGCAAGGTCAAGGTCCCTGTTTCGATTGTGACTGGGGGGAGGAGAACTTGGGCCTGGATAGCTATTTAACGCATGTAAGTTTCCATCCACGCAAGGAGGATACAAAGATACATCCAGCCAGACTCTCTCTGGCCAACTCGCTCTGCACTGGCAGAGTTGGCCTTACACGCGCAAGGTTCTCAAATTGCACCGAACTAGTCAATTAGCCCAGTGTGTCCGGGTGCCGCATCTCGGGATGCTCCACAGTGAGCCGGCCCATATCTCCTGGACGTTGACGGCCTTCCCGTGGTCACGATGCCGGCGCGGTCCCCTCCCTTCCCCCGATTGCCACCATTGATGATGCGAGGTGGCCTGCGTAGCTGAGTCAGCACCCCAAGGTTCTTGATTGTCCAACTTTAATTCGACGTTCACACCGGACGTCCTCCATCCCATCCGCCTTCGTGATGTCAGGTGTTTCTGGCGGGCTGGCAGCTCGCTTACTGGAGCGATGGGGTTCGTTCTCTCTCCGAGTCCGTGCCCGTGCCCATCTTGGTGCTTCGTTTCCCGGCAATCGCGTGCCTTTTGCCTGGCTGTCAGACGTTGCCAAGCCCAAATATGGAGCTTCGCGCCAACAATGCTGTCTCCGAAGGTCCTCAGCAACCCGAATCCCGCTTCTCTCCCTTTTGGCGCTGCCTTGCCGAGTGGCTTCGGAGAAAAGACCACGTTCTTCTCAGTCAGCCTGGCTCGTGTCCACAGCGGCGTCGGCTAATGTTCCGGTGACTTTTCCACCAAAGTCCTCACATATGGATGCTTTAATTGGACGAGCAAGGTCTCAGCCAACTTGGCGGTAACATCCCGTTTTAATGTCTCTCAAGGTGGGATATGGCACTCCTTTGTATCTTGGCGATATATTTAATTTTTCCATCCGCGCTGTTGGATGCAGAGCGTTTGCCTGTTCTGGCGTTCTTCGGAGATCTTTCATTTCAAATACGACTCCATCTTGAACAGGATTCTCTCGTATTGCAGCGAGAGCATTGGTGGTTACTAGTTTTTTTTCTTTTTTGAATGAGAACCTTTGCCCGCGCGGCCCGACTTCCATTCGTATTTGAAGGCTGAGGACCTTCCCCCAGTACTCTGTATAGTCCACTGCCATTCGCAATACTTTCCGTGTTTCAAGCTCGTTGACCAGATATTTCTGTCTGGCTGTGCTTACGACATGTTTTCGAGAATCTTTTCCAGCATGTCTGGTTGGACTCAGATTTGTCTTATTACATCACTGCTAGCTCCGCAACTATACGCACAAAGCCTTTCTAATTGCCATCGCCACGGCTCAACTGAGTAAGTGGCCAGCCTTGGGGATCGGGGGACTTCATTAACACATTGTTCCAGATATTGCTACGGCCCTGATGGCCAAGAGACTCCTGTCACGACACATCTTTCGGCTCCTTCAACCGCACCAAATGCTGCAAGCGCAACTCCAACCGCTACAAATGCGGCTCAGACAACAGCCATCACGAGCTGCCACCTGCACGCCACCAAGACGTATGTAGTCCCTGTGCGAAATCACCGAAACTCCTTCTCACATATAGACAGTTTTTGTATCGCTGGAGACGGCAAAGAGGTTCAGGTAACGGGGCCGGCAGGGCCGAATACTACGCCACCTACTCAATATACCGATTGTCATCGACATGGATCTAAGTTGTACGTGCTTCTCGAAACTTCACCTTTATCAATCCCAACTACGGACGTCGAACAAGGATGCTGATTTCAATCCTAGGTACTGCGTAGGCCCTAACAATGAAGAAGTCGAGGTGTTGGCAGCAGAAGCCTCAAGTCCTACAGGAGGGCACGACGGCCACAACCATGGCAATGACCAGCAGGAGCTCGATTGCCACTTTCATGCAGGTGTAGAGTATGTTTTCTGAAATGATCTCTCCCACCAGCATAGTCGCTAACCGAACAAGACATTGTGTCCCAAAAGGCGGATCGGAAAACGAGCCACAATTAGTTTGTGACAGGATCGACCGCAATTACAACGTTCCTTACCGTATTGGTTCGCTTTTCGCTATTTTGATCACCAGCGGTATCGCCGTTTTCGCCCCCATACTTTGGAAGCGGTTTTCTCCTTCGACGGCAAGCGCATCGGCGTTTCTTATCATCAAGCAGTTCGGTACCGGTGTTATGGTTGCTACTGCCTTCATTCATGTTAGTTATCCACTTCCAGATCCCTTGAGTGTCTACATCTAATGTCATCATTAGCTTTTGACCCATGCGCAGCTTACGTTCGCGAACAGGTGTCTCGGACGCCTTCAATACGAAGCCACGGCTACCGCCATCATGATGGCGGGTCTGTTCTTAACTTTCTTGTTGGAGTACTTTGGCCATAGAGTGATGGCTTCGAGGATTCGTCCAGAGTCTGACCGGGAGGGCTCGGTATCTAGCTCAACACAGCAGGCAAACCAAAAGGATTCGTCAAGAACGTGTGCCGTTGCTCCCGAGATGTCCCATCAGCATGCACCACGAAGCGATAAACTGAGTGTCATTCTTATGGAAGCTGGAATTGTTTTCCATTCTATTAGTAAGTTTAACATCCAGGATAAGCGGCCCTCGTTTAGCAGAGGATAAATCTGACTCTGTATAGTTCTCGGTCTCACTCTCGTTGTTGCTGGAGATTCGGCATACACACCTCTGTTTATTGTGATTATATTTCACCAAATGTTCGAAGGCTTGGCCCTTGGGTCCAGAATTGCCGACCTTGCCAAGATGGCGACCGGTATGAAACTCATCATGGCAACTATATTTACACTCATCACTCCAATTGGTATGGCTATCGGACTTGGCGTCCGCAAGACGTTCAACGGAAACGATAGAAGCACCATTATTGCGATTGGAACTCTCGACTCTTTCTCTGCAGGCATTTTGACGTGGGCATCCCTTGTAAATATGTGGGGTCATGATTGGGTTTATGGGGAATTTAGACAGACTGGGGTTATGAAAACCTGTCTTGGAATGCTTTCTCTGCTTCTGGGTATGATTGCAATGGCTGTGCTAGGAAAATGGGCATAATGTTTATGTGAGATATTTGCTTTTTTTTTTTTTCTTTTGGTACTGGCGGAGGATTTTATGGGATTCATACTGCATTTCAAGCCTTTTAGACTTTTTTATCTTTTCACTCTCTCTCATGTCGTCCACACTCTCATTTTAATGTCACATGATAGTTATTTTAGTTCACAGTGAACTTGATCGTTATTCACATGATAAATCAAACACCAGTTAAAATTTCTTAATTTCAACCTTCATGCTCTGTACATTCGTCTATCCACAAATCATGAGTGCAAAGGCTTGCCAGTGTTTGATATATCACATGAATAAGTTGTTAAGTTCAACTCCATAGGAGTTCATAATACCTACTCTGTACGGGGTACGGAGTACGGAGTACAAACTAAATAACTAAGTTACTTAACTAGTTAACCTAGGTGCTTGGCTTTATTATATAATCAACTCTCTTGATTATGTAACTAAGTTGGATCCAAGGCGCGGTCTTCGGGCACTCCAGCAACTCAGCGTTTTTTCCTCTTCAAGCTCCAAGTCGTGAGCTCGAGCTAAACAAATACGATGTCTACATCAGAAGATATTCTCTCAAGTCTTGAGCGCCAACGTGCGGAGTTGGAGCATCAAATTTCCGATCTCCAGCAATCTCTGTACAAATGGCGTGTCTGGGATGCAGAATTCGACGGCTTAAAGGAAGAGTTATCCGCTCTCGATGATAACAGCTCAAAGGAAGATATTCTTCGCACTGCAAAGGATTATGGCGGATTGCTCGTTACTGAAAATGAGATCAAGAATTTGCTAGGCGAACCGCAGGGCGTGAATCGGAACCGACGGCAGGTCATCGAGGTGATTGGACGCCGTGTTGATTATGTACGAGATAATATCAGGACGTTGGAAAAGAGGATTGAGGTGGCTGAGAAAAAGTTACTGAAGATGCTGGTCGTTGAACAACCTGGTGGGGATCTTAATGAAGAAGGACTACCGATGACGGATATTGTGGAAGAGCTTGACGACGCAGGGAGGGTGATATCAGGTTCTACGACTACACCGGGAAGGTCAGCGGAGGAAATCTTAGAGGTTCTTAAAAGGGCAGGCGTGAAAGATATACCGGAGGGCAACATGGAAGATTCAAAGGCGATATCGGAAGCGGAAAGCAAAGAAGATCCTAATCCCATGGGCGTGGACGCGGGCCTCACGACGGATACAAAGGTGACCGATGCAAATGAAAGTACTGGACGGTTTGAACACCGTTTGGCTGATGGTGACGTGGCAAGTGGTTCGGTCTCCAACATTCCGACAGTTGGCTCGACTGTGAGTAGCCAATCTGTGTCTGAGCAAATGGACAGGGATGGTGATATTCAAATGCCAGAGATAGACGAATCTCCTGAAGACGCTGCATTGCGTAGAGAGATTCTCCAATATGGTCTTGAAGAAGTTGGAGCTGTGGTTGCGGAACTCGAAATAGACGAATCTGGCAGTGAGTTTTCCATATCCGACGAAGAATACGATGACTATATCATGAGTGATGAGTATGAAGAGGAGGATGAATATGGTCGGGCCACAAGGCGGGTTCTTTCCGATGAATATCACAGGCAAATGCGAGACCTCGAAAAGAAACTAAATGCCAAGAGTTTGCACAATATTGGTCCTGACCCCAGTATCCTCCCTCCTGAAGTTAGACGGGATCTGGAAGAACCTGACTTGAAGCCTGCAATATCTGGGAAAAATGAAGACAAACTGGCAAAGAAAAAAAAGGTTGCCTTTGCAGACGAGCTAGATATTGCACCAGATCCATCTACTCTCGCTCCAGCTGGCAACTCACCCGAAAGTCCTAGGAAGCGGAAGGCTCCTGAAACTCCAGCTATCCATGATGTAGTAATGGAACATTCTAGCGCACCGAATAACACTGCTATTTTCGAGTCGAAGCCAAGGAAAAAGGCATCGCGCTTCAAAATCGCCCGGGCAGGTGAAGGACATGTTCTGCCGGAACCCGTCTCTGTGCCTCTCACCACAAATTCGCAAACTTCACCCCCATTATTCCGCTCGAAAGCTCCTCCAGTCACGCCAACACTTTTCCCAGCTACGACTTCGGATCCAAAACCTTTTTCTCAGCCAATTGAAGACCCAGATTCCGATTTTTCCAGATCAAGCACGATCGCCGATAATCTCATTGAACGTGAAGTCAATGACACTTCAGCTCTCCCTCCAGATCCTGAGGACTTCGACGAGGCCTTTCTCAAGCGACAGATTGCAACGGAATTTTACAATCTTCGAAACAGGAAAATCCAGCAGGAGGGCGGATTCATGCGAGAAGAAGACGAACCTCAAATCATTCCTCTTGATGCCGAGTCAAATTCTAATAAACCGCGCATGAGTCGTTTTAAATCTGCCAGAGTGAAAGGGAATTCGGGGAGTTAACGTGGTATGTACTCTGCATCAGCATTACGTCATGCACATAAATCAGATGCATTCAAATTACAAAAATCTATTCGATAAATATTCTCTCCGTACTCCGTACCCACCAACCTATTCCCTTTAGATCTTTATGTTGCTTTATCTTTTTATCCCAGAGCATACCTCGAAAGGTATGTCTTTGAAAGCCAAGCTTTCTTGGAATTGTCAGAGGGGTAAACAGCCCGGTTGTTTATCACTGTCTCACCACATTTGATTAATCAACTTGGTTTGCCTCACATTTCGGCTGGTCCCAGGGATATCTGTTGATGGACCATGTTGAATACATTGACTTTCCAAAATCAACTTAAAAAACACCTCACATAATATAGGTGCTTCTTTAAGGGTGAGGTCTCTGACCACCTTTCCCCCGCTATCCCTCGAAGTCTTCTGAGAAGGCATCGGATGTGATGTGACCATGGGATTGTGGTTACGTTTCCCTCACTACACCCCATGCAAGTCAATTATCTCCGCCATAGGAATATAAACCTGAACCTTTATATGCGTACTTTAATTTTGTTACAATACATCATAGCTATAAACATTCGTAAAAATCATAAGCAAAATCAGGGCCTCTCTTTATCGAACTTACAAGCCAACATCAACCCCCGTTGGGTCATCACAGGTTTAGTGGGAAGTGTTGAAACTTACTCGCTCTAAGACAAAAAAAGTCCAAACGCAAAGCAAAAGCGGTAACGATCAAATGTATCACCAACGTTGAAACATGAATCCAGGTCCTGGTGGTCCCTAAATCTGATATAGCAAGAAGAAGAAGTGGGTAAAATATCCAAGTGTTCACTGCCAGAGGTGAACAAGGCCGGGTGATAGAGAGGATTTTGAGGAAAGCAAGTGTGATGGCAACATAATGGCCATTTATTCGGTGTCTAATGAGACTATAAAAAGAAAATCGTCGTGGAGGGGGCATGAGGAGATGGTTAGCTGCAGGTATCCGCTGGTGGTCTGGATGTAGAATGGAATGATCGGTGTCCGTAGGAGAGTGGATGAGTAGGGTATTTTCGGATGGCCGGATCTCTTCTCCCATTTCGGGAACTGGTTCAGAGGTGCGTCTAATGTCGATTGTTTTGTTGGTTCCGTAGCCATGCGCGTTACGGCTTGGGGTGATTCCGGTACCTAGTCCATTACTCGGACTTCGCATTTCTGGTGCAGGGTTCGGCGATTCAACGGGGAGGGCAAGTGATTTCGAACGTCTTTCTGCCGAACGGCCGTTTCTATGGTACCTGTGGCTATCGGAAGCACCTACACCAGTTTGTATTCCACTTAAAACATCTGCAGCGGTTGGGCGTTCATTAGGGTCAACGGAAAGCATTCTTTTCAAAAAGCTATAAAGCTTTTCGGGGAGTTCTGGTCTAAGGCGTCTTGCGTCATCAAATCCAGCCCACTGGCTTATTTCAGTGCGCAATTCATCTAAGTCCTCTTTGTCTTCATCAATGACATCGGCATTCCGATAAGGAAGTTCTGCAAAACAAAGAAAGTAGAGAATCATCCCCAGAGAAAACACGTCAGATTTGAATGTGAAATTTCCAAAAGGACCATTGGGGGAGAGACGCCGTAGCACTTCGGGTGCGCAGTAGGAAATGGTTCCTGTACTGCCAGTAGAATTTCGAATAGTGTTTTCCGACTGGACTTCCCCAAAATCACTGACCAAAACTCGGAGCTCGCGCCCAGTTTCATGGAGTAGGCAGTTGCTCGGTTTCAAATCACGATGAATGTAACCATTTTCATGTAGGTACTTCAGGCCTGAGGTTATGTCCTTGAAAAAAGAATATATCTCCTCAAACTGAAGCTTGACCGGACCGCCGAAGCTAGGGACTTCGGGCTCACCTTTGGATCTTCGGCGCAAGCGCTCTTTCAGTTGCTGTGGTGTTACGGCCGACTGAACCGAGCCACAGACATACTTTTGCAAATCTCCGGCGTTGCAGTACTGCTGTAATATAAAGGCACATGGCACGCTTGGACCAAAATTGCTCAGTTTCGCATTTTCAAGCCACACATGCCGGTATGGCACCAAGTTTTGATGCGACAGACCCTGGAGCAGCTGAACTTCAATTAATACCTTCTTTAGCCACTCATGGTCATCTCCTACTGGAACACGTTTGCAGGCAAATTGGCCCAATGGAACACCATCGAGGACGTGCTTAACGAGTAGTACAACACCCTTTCCGCCTCTACCGAGCACGCCTTCTTCGACAAAAAACCGCTTAAAATATCCCTGACTGAATGCGGTGGAAGAGATGCCAGGAGACGCCGGAGCTGTGGTATCATCACTGTACGAAGAGCCTAGGGGTGAACCCTCGAGCGGTATCGGTTGTACTAATCGCCTTCGGGGAGACGGGGGTCCAGATCGTTCGGAGGTGCCTGGTAGCGTCGCATCAAGCATACGAAAATACTCAGGGTTAACGAACCCATGCTGAGCAGCTGGAGTGTGCCCTCGTTCTCTGTTAGTGTGGTTTCCATCTCGCAGCCGCTGGTGACAGTAGGGACATTCTGGCGGTTCTATGTTCGTTGGTGCATTATCGGCGCTCTGGAGGACTAGCTGCTTGGAGGCACGGTCGAAGACTACCACTGCATCATTATGACGACTGCAGGTCATCAACATCAGCAAAAGAATCTGCTTCTCAACTTCTTCTCATTACCTCGGTTGAGGCGTCCTTACAGAACGACGTCACGACTGGAGGCGTATGGAACAATTGACATGCTCCGCTCGTCTCGATCAGACATTGTGTAACAACCGCCCAGTCGCTGAAGGCCGGGAGCAAAGATAGAGATGATGTATCATTTCCACTGTAAGGGGCCAAGGCAGTATTTGCCAGATTCTCCTTGTGGAGTGGCAATTAGGTCTTTGAAGCTGGGTGGTCTGGGGACATGATACTGGTTGGCAGGACAAAAGCCCGTTGGCAGCCACGTGACCGCGGCAAGCCTTTCCAAGACCCTGGACCTCCATGCTGGTGGTGACACGCACGGCTAAGTTAACGGCTTGAAGTTTGGTCTCTACGTCACGGGGGAAAACAAGTAGAAAGTAATTTATACAATTGGGTATCTAAGTTACTCATGGGGGTACGGGTCCATGGCGCCCGGGAGAGAGGTAGCTGCTTGTTAGAGCTCCTAAGAACATCATCCCGCTGGGGGGAAGAGATGGCTCCAATGGCCATTATAGCAAGCCGGGTGGCGATAGGACGTCCGCAATGGCGACGCCCCATGCAGGTAACGCGGGGCCAGTTGTCAGTCCAGACAGGAATCGACACAAAGCAGCCAGTGAAGGCCATGTGTCACCTGCAGACCGCCCTTGGGAGTCCTCCGAGAATTGCTTTCTGATGAAGCTGGTTCTTGCGATGCATGAGTAAATAACTGGCGAGCCGGGCTCAACCAAACTAGTTCCACTAGGATATATCCGAACTTTCCTATTAGGACTACTCTTCAACCCGTGGCATCGCCGGAGTCAGAAGAGGCCTCTTCTTCATTGCCAGACCCTTCCTCACTGTCGTCAAAACCGTTAAAACTATCGTCCTCATCCTCGGGATTCTCCGACGAAAGTTCTTCGGCGATATTGTCATCATGGCTCCCCAAGTTTTCGGCCTTTCTCTTACGGGAGATTTCTCCTAAACGACCATCACGTCCCTCGATCCTCTCGTTCTCTTCACCTGGTGTGTGGGGAGGAGGGGTGAACCACGGTATCTTCCCTCGGAGGAAATCATTTATAACCATCTTAGCTACACCGTCAAGATCAGGCTCCCCTCCTTTCAAGAGTCTGCCACCTTTTCGGGCTAGTATGCTAAGGAAGTCAATGGCATCCGTGTAGTTTTTGATTTCGTAAGTTCTTTCAATATGCTTCCGCTGCGTTCGTTTAAGAACACCAGGAATGTACTGCTCGGGATTTTGAACGTTTTCCACACGAACCACTCCACGGAGTAAGATGTCCTCCTCTGTGTCGGTGTTACTTGGTGGCACAACTCCGGGGCAATCAATCAGGTAAATACGCTTCATCAAGGTAATATACTGCCAAACTTTTGTTTCTCCAGGAATGGGAGCCACTGTGCAAACCTTTTTCTTTCTGAGAGTGTTGATTATGGAAGATTTTCCCGTGTTTGGATATCCGATAAACCCAACAGATATTTGTTTCCGGTCTGAGTGAAGGGATGAAAACTGGCGAAGAAGCTGGATCAGGGACCCCTTGCCGAAGGAATTATTGATAGAAGCATGGAATGCGAGTGTTGGGTAGTCTTTGGACAAAGCACGTACCCAAGACGCCTTTTATCAAAATAGAGTTAGCATCCGGAATATAGTGAGCTTCGTATAAATCGAGTATGCGAAGGATAAATGTGTGAAATGTAACTAAGAGAACTGCTATGAGATCACCCTAATGGTGAGAGCAGAGCTCAACTCAAAACAAAACACACCTGGCCCTGTACGACAGCGCTTTCAGAACAAAAGCAAGTCTAACCTCGAACCTCAGAAAGAGGCCAAGGCGGCGGGCGGAGTCAATCTGCCAAAGCTGTAACAGACAAACTTCCATCGAGAGAGCAGTGCTGTGCACCGGAAGGAGTCTTGACATGCGATGGCACTGGTTCCAGTGATTGGGAGATCATGGTAATGGGAAAGAGAAGCACAGAAAGGCTAGGGATAAACTCACAGCTACACCGGTTGGCACTAAATCGCATTTGTTCAACACGAAGATGAGATGTTTATGTGGCGCTTCCTCGCGGATGTACTTTTCAATACTTCTGCAGCGAGTTCCTTCGGGATCTCTGGCATCAAGAACATGAATGACAACATCGGATGAATCGATAACTTTATAAAGTTCATTCCAAATTCTCTTGCTCTGCCCTTTGGAAAAGACGGGCTCCCTGGCGGCTGTGAGTTCTCCATCTTGCTCTGTATTATCACCGGTTTCACCCGATGTTCCACTCAGCAATTTTGCTTGCTCAAGCCTTTCCAGATAAGTGTCGTGCATCTTCTCTGTCTCGCCGGCAAGCTCTTCCAACGTTCCCACACTAAGTTTGACCCGCTTCCTTTGTGCTTTCGGGCCAAATGTGTCACTGAATGGTGCAGCCTCCACTGCAACCTTCGCTTCATGCTGCTTCAAGCCGTTTGGAGCTTGTCCATCACGAATTAAACTCATTGGGAGCTTATTGGTTTTAAGGAGAACCTGGTAAGGATCGGACGCTCGTTCTGCAACGGCTTCTCGGAATGAATTCAAGGCCTCCTGCGAAATAACTCTGGTGTTCCCAAACCATTTCCTATTGGGTTCAATCCTTGCATTTGGTACCTCTCGAGATTGGTAGGAAGCAGCTTTCGTGACGTTGCCAAAGGCGTCTCGCTGTGCCCGACCCTCTTTGTACATATTAAGAGTCTTCACCTTCTTTGCATTTCTTTACAAGCGGTTAGCATGATCCAAGAACACAAGAAATGCTTTATATTAAGCAGATTGAGTCAGTGTTACCTATAGAAGTTTTCACCCTTGACCCGAACATTAGCCATTCCATCCCCCGTCTTCCCCTGCCGCTCTCGACGAGCAGCTTCCTTTTTGCCTGTGCCCATGATGCGGATCGATCAATCGATACTGCTCTAGAGGCAAGATGGCAATAAAACTTGGAGAAGTGGTTCAGGCCACTGTTGCTCCGCACTTTCAGCAGAAGGACAACAAACTTGCTGACGGACGAAAAGCAACAAAAAAGTCTGCGCAAGGAAATTTTCTGGTTGTGGGCTAAACGCCAAGCTTCCATCGTGCACGGACCAAGTCAAGAAATTTGCTTCAGCAACACCACAACCTCACGTCTTCTCCTCGACCACGAACCGCTAACGGAACATAGTGGTGTCCAATCCTCCAGGTGTCGCCATGGCGTCAATAATCGAGTCCGGCGTCAAGTCGACGATGTCTCTGTGTCGGACATGCCACACCACTCGAATCCAGGCGAGGCTGTTCTCCTCGTCTCCATCCTCAATGGTTGGTCCGGAATCTCCCAATTATATCGACATCCCTCGAACAATCCAACCCTACCTTCCTCGAAAAAAGAGAGCCAAGGGTGTGCTACCCGTTCCGCGTGAAATATTTCCGGCCCGACGACCGGACAAGCCTTCAGAGTCTTACATCGCCAACGCAACCCCCGAGCCAGCCAGCAACAAACCAAAAGTTGACAATGACCACCCTTTGTTCGAGCAGCTTGAGTGGAAACGCAGGATGGCAGCAGTGCGACGAAAGAATTTACGAGAAGGTCTCCTCGAGCTACACGAGCGAAAACAAAAAACGGAAAGCAAGGTTTTGGCCCGAAGCAAAGCACGACAGGCCCAGAACAGACAGGTCCTCAACCAGCCATCACGAGAGGATGAGCGCCTGACCAGTGCGACAATCGTGCAGGCCATGGTATCAAAGAAGAATCCTATTCTTCCCGACCCCAATGCCGAAGCCCGGCTTGCGAAGTCCTTGGCCAATGTCGCCATGAAACAGCAACTGAAAAGCGAGGAGAGAATGGACGCAATTCACTCACTGTACATGAATGCTCGCGATTTTATTATCACTGAAGAGCAGCTAAATGAGGAGATTGAGCGAGTTTTCCCTGCTGGAGATAACCCTGAATGGATGAACGACCAGAGAGCTGGTGAGAACGTCTGGAATCTGGGTCCCCCGCCAACCGTCAGTTCGTTGGTGCATAGGAAAGATGATGAAAACTCCAGATGGGATCTGGTGCAAGATCGGACGAAGAAGATTGCGGAGGCACTCACTGGAGGCAAGATCTAACCTGTATGCTGAGCGAATTGTCTATTCAACTAAGAGCATCCTGTACTATACATGTGTCACATTTTTCGAGTCTTCTCGTATATTTTCGTCAAAGTTTTACCCTGGGACAGCCAATTTTACTATTACCTTAGTTGCCACAGCTATGAAATCAAGTCGAATTCTCTTTTCCCTCCAGCTCTCTTAATAAACCGTATGCTACGAGGATTGATCCGGAATTTGGCTCTTAACCTTGTTATAAACCATGGGAGTAAGCAAAAAAGATCAATAGACTTCCACCACCGTACTTCTTTAATCGTACATGCCAATGCAGTAAGGTCTACTTCATAATTCGGTCGCTCGAAATCCATTGACAAAAATCCACTACCACCCAGAACCAGTCTTGGGCGCAGACATGCCGCCCTCGTCAAGCCTCTTCTGTCCACCGCCAGCCTTGGTAGGCTTGGACTGAGCCGCCTCATGCTTGCGGAGCTCCTCCGGAACTCGCGATATCGAGGACTTCATAAGCATCTGTTTAAGATCATACCTACGAAGTAGAGTATTGTTAGTCTCAAAAACCAATATATCACTTTGTAAATGAAGGAACAAAAGAGATCCACGTACATGACATCCGCATCCTCGTTTCCAAGGAACGTGATCGCCACACCACTCTTTCCAGCACGCCCAGTTCGTCCGATACGATGTGTGTAACTCTCAATATTTGTCGCCATGTTGAAGTTAACCACCAAACTAACGTCTGGCACATCAATACCACGTCCTGCGAGGTCTGTAGCGACAAGCACGTCCGTATTCCCATTACGAACGGACGCCAACGCTGCTTCTCTTTGTTCCTGGGTCTTGCTACCATGCAGAGTAACTGAAGAATATCCCATCTGTTTAATATCACGAGCAACAGCATCGCAATTTCTTTTAATATTAACGAAGACAATAATTGGAGGTCTGAATTCGCCTGACGCAAGGATATCTGCCAGTCTTTTCTTCCGTTTATCCTCACCAGAGATGAATTCAACTCGTTGCTCGACGGTATCAACGGCTTCGCCAATATTACCAATGGTGACAATTGCCGGCCTCCGAAGATACTTTCTCGCTATACGTTCCACGGCGGAAGGCATGGTTGCAGTATACATCATTGTCTGCCTGTAGCGATCTTTGCCTCCAAGATGCTGGCTCATAGCGCGCGCGTCTTCTGCTTCTTCTGTATCCGGCTTCTCGTTTGAAACCGGAAGAGCATCAAGGATTTTGTTGACAGGCTCCTCAAAACCAAGATCAATCATACGATCAGCCTCGTCCATGATCACGTAGCAACACTGGCTGAGAACAAGGATACGCCGTTCGATACAATCCACCAGACGACCAGGGGTAGCGATGATGATTTCAGCCCCGTTCCTGAGACTGAAGGACTGCTCTTCTAGGGAGTGCCCACCAACGATACTGACAACGTTGAATCCTAGTGGATTACAAAATTTCCTGGCTTCATTCTCAATTTGTTGCGCCAGTTCACGCGTAGGGGCCAATATGATAGCGTAAGGTCCATCGCTTTTCCTCCACTCGAACTCGTCGAGACGCGGTAACTCGGCGATGTAGACGAGAAGCGGAAGCAGAAAAGCGGCCGTTTTACCGGAACCAGTAACCGCAACTCCGATAAGGTCTCGATTTTGCAATGCAATAGGTATAGCTGCTCTCTGGATGGGTGACGGATCTTTGTACCCAACCTTATCAATGATCTCAAGCAAACGTTTCGGTAAACCGGATTCGCCCCACGATCGCATAGGATTCGGAATGCTGCCTCCTTTTGTGCTAATATTGAAGTCTTCTTTGAAAATTCTCCAATCTCTTTCACGCATCTGATCCAGCCGTTTCTGGCTCCAATGCAAATCCAACCCGTTTCGGCCACCTTCTTCTCTCCTGCGTCTTTCCATTTCAAGAATTTCCCGTGCTCTTGCGCTACCTGCCTCCAGGTCTCTATCCTCAAGAGCTTTCGCATATCTCTTCGCCGCGCTATCGACTACATCGTCAGAGAACCCAGCTAATCGACCTCGGCCAAAGAAGTTCATCTCAGACCGATTCTGGTACAGCGGGTTATAATCAGGGCTAGTGTCCTCATCCGCATTCCATTCAAAGTTGAACTTTCGTTCGGTTGTACGTCTTCTTTTCTTCTTGGCAGAGAAGCTAGATGTTTGGTCGGCGCCCATATATCGCTGTCTGGTGAGCAGGGCCTGAGCATCTTCAGGTGCCGTTCGTTTCTCGCCTGTGGCAGCCGAATCGGACGGTACTTTATTTCCTGGCCGCGGGTCATTATTCTTCGCCTGAGAGCTACGCATGGCAGCCGGGGCCGTGGGTATTTCTCCTCGTAGCGCACGCGGCGCAGTGGGAATTGAGGTCCTCGAGCTTCCATTTACATTATCATATCGGGTGGTCGGCGAAGCACGGCCATTCGAATTGCCACCCCCGCCATTAGAATCTGACATCATACTGCCGTTCGTACTTGCAGCTCTTATTCGTCTCTCATGCTCGATTTCTTTCGCTCTTTTCTCCAGTGCAAGTTTCTCACGTTGGGATTTTGTAAGAAATTTAGGCTATATATGCAGAACAAGCAGTTAGTTATAGTTCTGTAAGATCAAATTAATTTTGCAATACAATAAGCGGATATACAAGTTTGAGAACGAAGAGCGTACCCTTGAAGCTGCTTCATCCGCTTCCTTCTTCTTCCTTAATAGCTCCTCGACACTTAAAGGTGTAGTTGACTTTGAGCTTCCCCATCCTACTTTCTTCTTCTTTACCACCACCGGTACAGTATATGTAGACCTAGGAACATCTTCCGGCGGCGGGGGCGGTGCAAGGGAATCTGGCGGAGGTGGAGGAGGAGCCGGGTCCGTTGGTGGCGGAGGAAGGGCGGATTCGTCAGGAGGCAATGGAGGAGGGGTTGGCGGACGTTCAATAGGCTCCAGAGGGGGCTGTGGAGGAGGAATCGCAGAGGTGCCCTCAGTTAACATGCCATCCATGATGCTATTGCTTAAGTACATCCTACTGCTGTCTCGTTCGAAGCCAACGCGCTTGAGATAAGCCAAGGATTCGGGCAACTTACCTAAAGATTGCTATCACATGACCTTGTTAGTTATCGCCACTGTGATGACTAATAGATGCAAACGGTGCAAACACCAAAGCGAGGCCACTTATGGGCAAGGCTGCAAATGAATAGACCTCCAGGCCATTGAATTTCGAAAGTTATTCTAAGCATTGTTTCACCTTTATAAATCTTATGTATTGCAATCAAAAAACAGCTATGAATAAAAGCAAACAAATTAGTAGAGTACATGCCGAGAATTCAGACAAGGAGGGCCAGACGCTGTCCACCCTGATCGCAGAGCATCGTACACTCATCCCCACTGAAAGCCGTGCTGCTAATCCCCAATATACAGAGGCCGTCATTATTGTTCCATGATATGCCTGTCGCGTAGGCTTCGTCTATACACCAAATAACCTAACTTCCCCTAAGCAATTTTGGAAACTGTGGAATATACCTAACAGTATAACTACGGATACTTGACAGGCATGGCCTATATAAATGTCAGCAAGGTGGTCACCTAAAGTAGAGCCAAAGATAAAAACTTACGGCCCCATTAGATGAAACTGGTGGCTGGTAGTACTTGTTATAAGGATTATCAGGCACTTGGGTGGGAGGTTGAAGAGGGGACTGGACAGGAACCTCAGCAGACGTTTGGTTACCGTTTTCAACAGCTGTGGGTTTAGCAGTATTATCTTTCTGAGCTTCTGCATTCTTCATGATCGTTTGTACAGACTGGGGTCCGTTCACTTCACGATCGAGAGCCATGTATTCTTTCGCGGCATCCTTTGAACCTCGCTCCAACAGGTAGACCATGTAAATCTGAAGTAGTTCCTTGGCCACTTGTGTGGATAGGCTACTCTTTGTGCGGACATCCTCGATGACCTGCTTGATTCTTTCGTATTGAGTACCTTCCACATCAGCGCTTGTTGGTTGCTCGAGCTCAAAGGTCAAATAACTCATCCAGAACGGACGGCTATCAGGATACCAATGTTGGTTGTTTTGAAAGACTTGTCGAGCCTCCTCTGGTACTCCCTTAATCTTCCAGAGAAGATTAGCCCATTCGGCGACCAATGCAGATTTCGCCTGAATATCGCACTGGGTGGAATCAATCTGTGACTTATAAACGTCAATCGCAGCATCCAATCCTCCGTGACGTCGTGACATGTTTGCGAACGATATTATTGTTTCCACATGGCCAGGCAGCGAAACAAGGATCGCACTATGGACATCCTTGGCAATATCGGTTCTGCCACACATCTCTTCGAAGTAGGCGTAGTGCAACCGAATAGTGGGCCTCGAAATTGGGACATAAAGTGTGCTAGCGCGTTGGTATATATTTCGCACCTCTTCTTCTTTTCCGTCCTGGGCGGACATCCATCGGGCATAACGCATCCAAAATTCATCATAGTGGGCACAAGTGACGAGACATCTCTCATAGAGAAATTGCGTTCTTGCATACGATCCCTCCGATTCTTCGAAGTCAAGGTACTTCCTCCAGTTAGCCAACTGTCCATCGTCAAGTTCCGTTACATGGAAGTAAGGACGTTTAATCTCAGACTCGTAAGTCCATCGCTTGGTAGTCTCCGTTTGTGTCCGAGTGAAGGTTTCCAAATGATAGCCATCCACGCGCAATCGGACATCCCTTTCAATCTCTGCTTCACTTCTAGATCCCGGCGGGATGCCGGCTGCAGCGCCTTCAACCTCTGCTCTAAATTGAGCGATAGTCTCAGGAGGCGCAAGCTCCGTCAAGGGTCTAGCTTGTGCTAAGTGACGATACGTCTCGAAGTATCGCGCATACTGGTGCATAGGGATTTGGATGATTCGGCCCAAGATCGCAAATATCCTATTGTCGCCAGCCTCTAAGTTCTCTTCAAACTGGAGATACTTATCCCAGAAAGGGTGCGACAGAAAATCAAGGCCTACACAATTGGCACCACGCTCAAAGAGCCTGTTCATTAAACTGTCAGCGAACAATGATCACACAAAAAGGAGGGAGGGAGAGAGAGGGAGGGGAATTGGGGTGGAAAGGGGATAAAGGATGGCAAACATGGCATATGAATGGATCTGTAGGTATCAAAGTGCCGAATTGTTGCAACGTATCATGGTGCTTTCATATCATCGTGCGCAAAAGTAAGGAGCTATCTCCGAACTGGCCTAGTGGGTGGCACGATGAGAAAAAGAGATAACAGCCTGAAATTAAAGGGTGAGAAGTAGTTTCCAAGGAACCTGGGTAGCAGACGACTATCTCACCCACGGAGGAACCTTTGATGAATATTAATCTGCACCACATGTCCTCGCAATCACATCATGACTCTCTAACTATGGTTGGTATAGTTATAGGGGCAGGGAAACCAACGCATTGTGTATACTTACTCTCGAATGACATCTGGATCATGAGTGGTATCAACCTTAAAGGTACAGTAGTTTGTCCAAAGGTCTACTGAATTCGTGATGCTTGCGACACCTCTCTCATAAACCTAAGCCACAGCATCAGTTCCCCATCCATCAGGCAGACTGTTGACCAGAAGAGACACTAACCATTTCAGCGGACTCCGTACCAGCGATAGAAAACTCCAAGTCGGCATATTTTTTCCAGTATCCGAATAATAAGGGAAATTTGGCCAAGAACTTGTCGTATATTGCTCTCGTGGTGGTGATCGCCTGGGGACTGGAGTTCCGGTTGATGCCGCCTTCTTGGCTTTCGGCAGCCCGAACTAGTTTCTCCCAGTTCTCGAAATTATCGGTATCCTCAAGCTGTTGCAATAAGCAAATGGCCCGAGAATATATGGGAATCCCGAGTCGGCTTCTCAGGTTCACTTACCACCTCCGCATTCAGCTTCTTCAGCTCCGCGTTCTCTTCATCAGTACCAGCAAAGTGCAAGTCTGCCATGGCGGCAGGTACGTTAGGTGTGATATAAGGGAAAGAAATCAAGCTTCAGTGCCTATCAGGCTGTGAGAAGCGAATAAGGCGTGGTTGGGGATGGAGAAGAGGAGGGGAAGATTGAAAGAAAGGAAGCGGTTGCGGCTGGACAAGCGCCTCAAGTTCAGTGCACAAAACGCGGCAATACGTATTTTATTTCCAGCCCTCACACAGAACTCGTAAGTTACGGTACCCGTTGTAATGGATGCTCCCATCAAGCGCAAATACGTCAAAACATTCGTGGTCACATGATCTAGAATTTCCGCCGAAATCTTAAACGCTGAAATCAAGTTTGACAAAAGAAGAAACGGACAAAGCAGATCAGGCACAATGGCCACTAAACAAGCTGTAACGAGTCTCACGGAGACACTACCTGTCAGACTACGCAATTTTTTTGCCCGCTATCCTCCCCAATTCTACTCAGCTGCTGCGATCCCAAAACCCACGCCGCCCGCTGATGCAACTATTCCCGGTGCCGCTCCAAGCCCTTACACTCCGTCTCGGGACTCCAAGCCCTCCAAGATAGCTGAATTGTCCAAAAACTCATTCTCCCTAACCGACTCCCTTCTCCGATCGATCCCAGACTATCCAAATCCTTTTCTCCCATATAAGAACCCAGAGACCAACCGCTGGAGAGGTGCCGTGATATCTCTCCGCAGACAGAATGAATTGGTCAAATTAGCGCGAGAGCATGGGGTAGAAGAGTTATTACCGCCGGGAAAGAAGTCATCAGAATACCGTGAAGCGAGAGTGATTGAGAAAGGCTTGCGAATCAAGGGCACAGGTATTGGACAGAAGGTGAAGGGTCATAAATGGGAGAGGACGTTGAAGACCAGGTTGGAGGAGAGAAGGAAGGCAATGTTGGAGATGCCGGAGATGATAAGATTATGGAAACAGGTATGTTTGATGCTTCGGTTCCCTGGTTGTGTATGCGAGGATATGAGCAGGCTAACAGTAACCCTTCGTTTAACAGCGTGGACACGGAAGAGGATGGAAGAAATATCCCCGATAATAGGCGCATACGCAAAGCAATTCGGATGCTATGTTTTGTTAAAGATTTTTCCCTTTCAACCTGCGTTACGGTTTCATTTTTGGGCGACACATCGGGCGGTTGTACGAATACGGGCGCCAGCTTTTGAATATACTTACATCGTTCTGTCTCCTTTACTATCCTCATTCCTACTACAAATGTGTACAATATCAAAGAACAACTGAAAATCCACTAAACAGCTTTAGTCAGGCCTCACAGCCTCCCACATGGCGTCTCGAAAATAATGAGGCCTGTGCAAATTAATACTCTACCCGAATCCTAAGCAGATATATGCAGCAAGATTTTAGGAAAATAAATATCATTAACAAAGTTCAAGAGAAATGCGACCTTACGAACTCCCATAAAATGGTTCAACTCTATCCCCAACCTTCACGGTTGGACAAAGCCCCTGGCGTCCCGACGAAGCATTAGCCAAACAGATATGACGCCCAAAATACACCTTTCCATTGATCTTCCTTGTCTTCGCGAGCGTTGAATACGGCTCTTCGCTTCGAACACCCGTATCCTGGTCGATACACACCATCTGACACCGCTGACAGGATGAAAGGACATCGAACCTCCAATTTCCTATCCGGAAGCCGGACCAATGGTCTTCGATGTAAGGATGTTCTGTCAAGGATTCATTATCGCCGGTCCGCCTGTCCATTCTCGAAGGGGACAGGTCCTCAGAAACGATAATATTGGCACGAAAGACATTACAGGGTACTGTTTTGGCGTTGTTTTGGCGTGTCTTTATCTCCTCATTAAGTCTATTGACACTTGACCGGGAGACAAGAAGCATGGGGCTTTCGTTTGATAGAAGAATAGGGTTTCGGTGAAGTGAAGGTCTGGGCTTGGAAAATGTGGTCGACAGAATGCTTGATCGCTTATTCGTCTCGGTTGCAGGCAGGCGAGGCTTATAATATCGCATTGTAGACTGAGGAGGTAGTCTAGCGAGAGTGCAAGGGGTGGAGAGGAAATCCGAAAAGAAAGCTGTTACAGTTGGAGTCGAGTATACCCGTACGGTGACGGTATCTCCACAAACCGTCGCTGCCTTCGCATTCTGCTGCATCTGAACAGCTGTTTGCCCCTTCGTATCGTCAGGGAATAGGGGTATTTCGATTGAGTTCCAGTCCTCGGATCCAGTGGTCCCACAAGTAATTCGCAAGAAGCCTTTCTTGAAATCAATAATGGGGCGGATGAGAGCCATCCTGGGATACTTCTTTTGATTAAGCGCAGTGTTTGTCCCCAAATGTATAAGGCACCACTCCCTATCCCATGCGAGGCCCTCTGGCTTGACCTCCCATTGTTCACCCTCAGGAATGACAAGTGCTCCGCAGCTCTTAATCGGATAAACGTAAATTTGTTCAATATAAAACTCTGGATTCAGGGGGGTCGATGGGACCGGGGCTTCGGGCAGAGACGTACGCTTTTCTTTTTCGACATAGAAGTCGGAAATAAAATTAACAAAGGTATCGATATCTCGCATACTGCTCATC
Source organism: Coccidioides immitis RS (assembly GCF_000149335.2). Classification (NCBI taxonomy): domain Eukaryota; kingdom Fungi; phylum Ascomycota; class Eurotiomycetes; order Onygenales; family Onygenaceae; genus Coccidioides; species Coccidioides immitis. The sequence goes on along the minus strand of NW_004504308.1, from coordinate 1,629,510 downwards.
GCACCGAGACTAACTCGTATTGCTCCAGACGGCTTTTCGCCCATCAAATCAGTTTCATCGCCACAGCGCAAGCCAGAGGTATAGTTTCTCTTCATCTCTTCGGGGTTAAAATGAAGATATGATGCTATTCCGCCAGGGTTGCAAAGACCTCCGGAGCGAATATGAATGTCTTTGACGGCGGCGAGTTTCTCAACGTCCGAACTCCCTACCCACGACCCACGACTATCCTTCAAGTTGAATGCGACCACCGGTCCCTGTGTAGCTGGATCGCCATATGTAGAATACGACGATTTATATATTTCACAGACCTTTTCTCCGTTGGAATGTCTCAAACCTTCGAGGCGACAGTATAAATTCTTCGCTAGTGCGGCAGTGTGCCAAGACACATTTCGCATTGAACCATATAGTCGCTTATGTACATCAAGCGCAGAATGTACCGCCACGATACTGTGGAAAGGTAGCGTTCCATCCTCAAGTCCGTCATGGACGGCATCGTTTCGTTTGGCATGCCATTCCTCTCCGAGACTGATGACCATTCCGACCGTACCTCCACCAAAATAGGTTCTCTTTTCAAAGGTATGTCTTGCCTCCTTGCGAACGATAAGAACGCCGATGTCCGGAAACCCAAATATCTTGTAGAGGCTCAACACGGTGAAATCGGGAGCGGAGTCCGAGTCACTCAGATCCAATGGCGAACTGGAAACATGGGCTGCCGCATCATATAAAGTAAAGACATTCTGCTTTCCTCCTGTCTTCGCTCGAATGGATTTGCACCATTCAAGACCCAAACGCGATCCAGTCATGTTTGACTGGGCGGGATATGCGAACAGCTTGGGGTATGGTTTCTCCTCCTGTCCGCTCGGCGAAGCACCCAGACCATCAATCCACTCTTGTACGCCATTGGAGTCAAGGAAGCACCTGCTTCCTCGAGTCGCAACATTTCGCGGTCCAACCAGACTGGTATGCGAATCCAGATGATACCCATACCAAAAACCCCTTTGGTCATAGTCCCGCAAAGCCTCTGTAACGAGTTTGATGCCTGCAGTAGCATTGGCGACAAAGACAATATCAAAATCGTCCGGGCTTGCGTTAAAGAACTGTAACAACCTTAGCCGTGCATCGTCTACCCGCTGAGTAGACAGCTGAGAAGAAGAAGACGCAGAGTGCGGGTTCCCGAAAATGTGGGAGGTCATCTCCCGTGAAAAGTCATCGATGAGGCTTTTTGCATATAGCGTTGCACCTCCATGGTCGAGATAAGTCGTGCCTATAAAGGCACCGGTACAATTAGCAATCATCGCCATTCTACCAGCCCTGATGGATTATGGAGATGCTCACTTTTTAGCAGAGGAAACTCACGACTCCGTATCGTCTCCACGTTCTCCGGGTAGAGGTTTTCCGCACTCTCGCCATCCACGGCACCGGCGTCTACCGTCTTCTGCTTGCTAGACGATTTCTCACTTGTCTTCAAAAATGACGCATCATGTCTTTCTTTCCTAAGTCCAGAAATCCTCAAGAGTGTCGACAACGACATCTTCCCCAGCCACAATCTATAAAGGCAACAAGGTTAAATTGTAAATCCTAGCCAGTCATATATAAAAAAAAAAAAAAGAAAAAGAAAAAGACACTGCCGGTGGGTCCAAAGAAGGTGAACATACAAGAATATCCCCCAAAGCACCACGAAGCCCTCCATTATAAAGGTATCCCGGAGCTGATTAGACGCGAAAAGCCCCCGAGGGAAGCAGCGCAGTGCCCGCGTCCTCCAGGTTGAATCTGCATCCTAGCTCACCAGGCAGCGGGGGCGTAGTATCGCAAGTCATCCACCAACTTGGATTCTTTGCAAGAGGGCAGGTGGCCATTCAAAAAGTGAGGTCATCAGAGATATGTTTTCTTCTGAGGTATACTGAAAAGTGAACCAAGGTGCTTTGGTTAGTACAGAGTACAAGATGGCGAAACTTATATTACACTAGCTCAACTCCCGGCAACCTGGAAAGTGGGGCATTATTCAGGTCGCCGCCGTCAGAGCAACCCGAGGCCAGCTTGCAGTTAAAATGTAGGGTATTAAAGAGTTGTGCTGGGGATGATTCCCATGTAGTGGAATATTTACTCTCTTGGAACACAGAACTCGGTACGATATCGATTCGAATCAAGCCTATCAATTTAACTTGCACGGAGTTCAGGGTATGCTTGGCGCGGTACACGTAATTTCCTATTTTGGTTTAGCTTGCATATCTGGATAAAGTGTGGGAGGGTTTAACAAGATGAACCCAAGCCTCTCGGCCAAGGTGATGTACTCGCTGGCCCTGCCAGTGTAGCGTGCGTGCGGCCTCGCTCAGGCGGCTATCGATATATTCTACCATAACAAGTCTTATGAAGCAACTCTCTTAGGTCTTCATAAGCTCTTACTGTGATGCACCAGCTTATATCTACTTATTCTGATCTATCAAAACATTATATTGCAGTGAATACGCTAATATAGAATATCTATGGGTTAATTCTTATTTCTGATCTGTAGATATTTCCTTGATAGCTATGTTAACCATGCAGAACAAAATGGATTGTCTCAGACAAACTTGTTGCCCTTGGGTGGTTTGCTTGCACAAAGAACAGCACCCTCCCCCCAAACACAGCAAATATTTTCAATCAGCTTTATTAGTCCGCAAGCACACCCAGGATGATACACCTAAATATCACTGTCGCATTGATAGTCACAAGCAATCATTGGCAAGTGCACTCCTACCCCTTGCAACCGCATATGTTGGGTTGAAGAAAAGTGGAATGAACATGCTAACAAACATAAGAACAGCGCAACACTTAGGAGGTCCAGCCTCAATTCTTTGAAGGCTGGCACAATCCAGAGCCTGGTTATCTTTGACACAGGCAAGGATTGATAGTGAAGCACAGAAATGGCTTGAAAGGCGTTACGAGAAAGCTAATGCCCAGCACTGATCATCCGAACCCGGGTATGCAAGCCACCATTTACGGACATGCAGCCTTCATTGATCAGGGGATTCACACCCAGTTTTAGAGCAATTATCAGAGCAGGGAAAAAGAGATAACAGTGCAATCCATCCATGTGATCATACATACAGGGCATCTATACATAAAAAGAGATCATTAAAGTCGTAAACATAGCTGAAGGGCTATTGCAAAAAGGAAACGCATAAGTCATCAAATCATGTCACGGATATCCCGAGTCCTAGCCTTCCGGAGAATTAGCATGGAATCATCTCGGCAAGGCCTTCAAAAAGAGATTACTCTGCACCGTCGTGAGATAAGATCTTCCCAATATTATCTTCGGGGCCGGAAGAGCCATTACCATATTAGAAAAGAAAAAGAAGACACCGAAATCAAACATGATAATCACCCCGTCGACCAGAGCTGCTTCGATGGCGATGCTGGCTCCGTCTGCTGGAATGGCTATGCCGGCGCGATCTCTTCTCTCCCTGATGCTTAGTCTCATGCTGCCACAAGAAATACGCGAAAATGGCCGTGAAAAAGAACGACATCGTGTTCAGAATAGCAAACGCAAAGGAAGCCTTCAGCATCGAACAGACTTTCGTTGGGTCTTGGCTAAGGGGGTTATTTGTCCGCTGGCCCCAGAACCCAAATGGTCCTAGGGACTGAAGGAATTGGCTGCGGGTAAAGCTGTTACAGTTTTCGACAGCAATGCCCCGGAGAAGATAAACACTTGCGACGAAGGAGCCGAAGAAGCAGATGTCGACGAAGGAGACGAATATCGCGGATCGTTTGGTGCTATTGTAGCGGACGAGCGTTTCGACTGCCCATACGGAAGCAAGCACGGTGACGATGAATAGCACGAGGATGTAGGTTGGGGTGAGCATGTTGGCCTTTACGAAGCCATCGATGAACCAGGACTTTGGTGATAAAATCATGTCAGCAAGAATGGGAAAAGTCAAGTAACGACACATCTTCTTGGACATACCAGCATGCCCAAGGGTGGGATGAGAGTGACCAGCTGCCCTGCCCTCCAACAGATGAAAAAGAGTCCGGAAAACATGGCTATAGTAGGAGCGTGCAATGTGACAGAATTGATATCACTTCTCGAGGTTCAGGCGCAAATGGTTATCTCGAGTGAAGAGGATGTTGGACAGTGGCTCAAAGCCACTCACTGACTGCAGCAGAAGCAATGCAAAGCACTTGATCCTTGTAATTAATATTCAAAGAACAGAGTACTTCATAGCAATGGCTGGATGTTGTTTTCGCAGAATAAATTCTTTCAGCTCCTAGGCGAAGGAAGAACGGCAACAAGACCTCTGTCTTCTGTGTGCAACGTCACAGTAGGGAACAATCAGTGAACAAAAACTGTCCTAGCAACAGCTCACTTCTGCTGTCAACAAACCCCAAACACCCAGTTAAACGGTGATAAAGGAATATGACTTGCAGCAAGACAAATATAATTTTGACAGCAGTTCATATCTGTCCAGCCGTGCCTTCATAAGGCCGGGGGGAAAAGACATTGTGTGGGAGGCTGGGAGAACAAAAAAGAAAATACGATGGCGGGGATGGATGGACAAGATGCCACTAGTACGGCTTGGCCCTTTGGCAAAACACCCAATCATGAGGCCAAAGAGGGCCGCCAGCTTCGCTGTCGGCAAAGGTGTGGATGCCCATCGGCGTCATTGCTTGCAGGAACCAGCGTCGTTACTCCGTAGGGCTCGGGCGTTAATCCAACTGAAACCAATCGAGGCCCCCTCCCCACGCGAAATAGTATGCTGATCCCCCAGCATGTCAAGCGTTAAGCTACACGCGTACTCCGTACAGAGTACAGAATACAGAGTACGGCGTCCAGACAGTGATGCAGCCGTCCAATTTCAATCTTCTGGGTATATGCGTCATGCTTCATAGATAGAAATTTAAGTCTAGGGCTTGATTCAAAGGCGCTTCAACACTGGTCATAAAGGAAAAAGTTTACAACACACCCATAGCAATGTGCTGCTCATCAACCAGTCAACAAGGTCTTGAGAGGTGAACATAGTGCCCATAGAAACATCGACAGAGTTATCCTCAGCTTAATATTCCAAAAGTCATACAACAAAGAGCGTTCACCCAATACCTGATGCTTGTGATTCAAAAAAAGAAAATTCAACCTATGCTTTGGCGTACATACAGTAATAGGGTTAGACTTTGCAAGATCAAGGCTTCGTGCATCATAATGCTCAAAAAAGAGAGACACAAAATTCCCAATTTCGCAGCCCACGAAACCTTAAGCCGAAAATTGCAGTGTGAAAATAAGCAAGAAGAAGCGCCTGACAGTAAAAACTCCAGCTGCCGAATTATGTCTGAACTCATTTCCCAAAGACGGAACGAAATATAAGCAAATATAATATGCCATCATCGACGGAGTGGGCTGGGCGACGACGGCCTTCGTTGGGACGATGAATGAAAGGCGATATCTGTGGGACGGCCCGAATCCAAACGCTCTTGGGATTCGCTTGCTTGGGTTCCTCCCTTGTAAGCTGATTGCATCTCGTAGCCGCCATGTGAATCACCACTAGATGACGAGTAGTTAGGATCTACGTCATCATGTCTTCGTCTTGAGTACGCCCGTGGAGGTTGGAATGGATTGTCGCCGACGGCTGAAAACTCAGTCTCTCGTCGCTGTGAAGGAGACATTGGCGGCCTAGCGGACGTTACCCCCTGATACTCCTCGTCTCGTGGAGCCATGGGTTTAGCTTCGTCATCATCATCGTCGTCAAGTTCGAAACGACGTCGTTCGACTAATTCTGGAGGCTGAGGGATAGTTCCCCAGGTCCGAATGGGATGTGCTCTTCCCTTCTTCCATGCTTCCGTAATAGACGGGAAATACTGTCGGTAAGACATCCATGCGCATAAAATGCCCAGCAACGATCCTGATATCACGTCAAATGGGTGGTGGCGGGCGTCCATGATTCGCGACACGGAAACCAGCCCCGCGCCAAGTGTGGGCATTAGGACCACGAAGGTCTTCCAAACTTCTCCTCGACTATCCAAAACATGAAGCTTGCCCGCAAGGTAGAGCGAAAGGTAAAAGAGTCCGGCAAATGCGGCTAAATGAAGGGAAAATGTTAGAAAAATCAACAATGTAAGGTCACTGAGCAACTAGGGGAGGATTATCGTACAGCTACTGTGTCCTATAATGGAATAAACCCCGATTAGCCTGGTATATTAACGCGAGTAACGTCCTGTCTGACTTACCAGAAGGGAAGGATCTAAATCCATCTTTCATGATAGCGTTGTCAGTTTGGGTGCAGATAGTTGAATTCGACAGCCCAAAAACTGGTGCGTCCTCGCTCCCGGGCCGTGGGCGACAACGATCGATGAAGTCCGGTCGAGGCTTCCCCGCGGCATTCTTCAGGGCGCTAGTGATAACGAAAGCGGCGGCCTGGGACAGAAACAGGCCAAGAATCCCGCAGTTCAATTCCCAAAGGCGATCCTTCAGCCGATACTTCCCCATCACCTTCCTTCGTCCAGTGGCAGGATTGGTGGGCTTGTGGTGCGAAAACAGCCCATCTATGACAATCGTATATACTGCTATCACGACGATGGGGACACCGCCGGTGATGGCGAGGGCTAGATACATCGGGATGCTCTCATGTTCGGCGAAGGGATATTGAAGGGTGTAGTTTCGGAGGGAGAAGTGCTGATGGTGGGGCTCGACTTTATCGAGTATGAAGAAGCCGATGACAAGGGCACTACAGATTTGTTGGTGTTAGTCCTCGACGCCGAATGGGGAATTTGGTCACATGTGTATTCGCGGAGGAGCAGAGGGACGCACACTAGGATAACATAGTCTAGGATGTACCTGGGCACGCTGTCAGTAAGGTCCCATCCTCCTAGCAGGCCAGCCGAATCACTCACGATATAATCACCCTGGCGCGAAGTGGCTTTTTGGAGAAAGGGAGTTTGTTTGGGAGCTGGGACTCCATCACTTCGATCCTTTCGCACGGCGAAACACCAAAGTCCAGCTCATGAAAAGAAGGGGAAAGACAAGGAGATGTGAAAGAAAGACAGGTCAAGTATCAAGCATTCAAAGAATGAAGATTCTCGCTATCAAAAGTCAAGCAAAATATTACAGCTAAAATGCAAAAGAAAGGGAAAAAAAAAGAGAAAAAGAAAAAATAAGTATCACAGAGCAGGATGAAGAGAGTTGAGTCCTGTGCTGCAGCATTTCAAGAGGGTAAAATTAGCTTCTTGGTTGGCTGTGCCTTAACTGGGTTCGGGGACTCGCCCGCCCCATCAACCCCAAGAACGGACCAGAACCGTTGTCAGAGGCGCCCTGGATTTGCTGATACTGTACTCTGCTTGACAGCGCCGCTGCGTCTCCCACACACCGAGAGACCTCGAACCCGTTGGCCTCCGTACTGGCTGAGGAACTGTCTCTCTGTCTACTTACGACTCCTCCATGCTCCGTCGGCCGGTGTCTTTTCGTCAGTCTGCTTGACCTCGCGACCAGACTCCCCTTTCATGCGCTTCTCTCCTCGCTCAGAGTTTGGCGCCCAGCACAGTCCACGTAACCGCCAAGCATTCAGCCATCGACGATCCCTTATGTAATTGTGGCTGGTTTTCCCATCTGGGGTTGCTCCCAAACTCACTCCGAACTTATTGGCGCTGACGGGATGATGGACTGACGACGCCGTCACAAATATAGAAACGGTCAGGAGGTTCAACGGCTCCGAAACATCGCCGCTACGGAGGGAGATCCTTGAGCCTTGAGCTCGTCATCTTCTGGGGAGAACTCATACCGACCTCGAAGGACACGACGAGGCAGCACCCTGGGCCGGCCGTGAACCCTGCACGCCAGCCCTACCAACAGGAGCTGCAGGCCGCGCACATTCTGACACCATTCAGTTACCTCGGGGTAATTTCCTCGAAGATTGATGGTTCACGGCAGAATGGGTGTCTCAATAATGACCTTGCTCTCGACCAAGTGGCAGCCGGAGAAGCACACCGCTCCGCTTCCGTTACGCTATCAAGTATGCAGAAGTATCCACGCCCCAGCATTCACGTAGAATTCGCAATAGTTATTAGCCAGCAAGGGTGCTTTCTAGTCTCCCTACATCTTGACTTTGAAGTTTGCAGTCCCTGACATCCAGTGTTCTTCCGGGCTATGCAGGGAAGACTGTTGAGCTCAACACCAGGCGGTATCAATAAAACAAATAAATTTTTGAAGAAAAAAAATTCCTCTGCAAATAATAGCCAAAACATGGCCATAAACAGGTGCTGCCCTTTTCTTTCTTTTCCTTTTTTTTTTTTTTTTTTTTTTTTTTTTTTTTAATTTTTAAAGAAAAGAATTTTTTTAGGAAAAAGAGAGACTGCACAAGCTCGACTTTCCAGAGATCCGAAATTCTAGCATTCTCCCTGATTCAGATTTCCAAACAGCCCTTCTCGCCATCTCGGAACCCCAGCAACAAATCAGCCGGATTACCATTGTATATTCCCCAGTTCTTTGCAAGAGCGCACCTACCTAAGCGCCCAACTCTACTGGCCGGTGCAGCGGGTGATGAAGAGGCCGAATCTATTCGCTTTTCGTTAGCTATACAAAAATTTCGCCTTGATCCATCCATGCAAACTTACGGAGGGTCTCCATAATTTTGGAAGTAGCTCAGAACCGTCGACCCAGCATTTGACATTTGAAACGCAATTTTCTCTCCCATCGGACACTGGAAATTCGCAATACTATACGCATTTCCAGGCTGCATGGCAAAGCTTCCATAATCCTCACGCACCGGCGGTGCATTGTTGAACGTGGACGTGACCTGAGCTGGAGTCTCGAGCTTACCGAAGCGAATATTCCCATCCCCTTCGAAAGTGTAGTAGTTGGATGGGTGCTGCATCGTGCTTGGGAAGTGGAAAACGAGCGAGCAGGTCTTGAGCTCGCCGCCCGCGGGGATGTCAAAGTTGAATAACGACGAGATAGTCGATGACACTTGGCCATTGAATGAGGTGCCCAGCGCAGTGTCGGGTGCAGACGAGTTCACGGGGACAATCAAATGCGGGAACTCGAAATTGTCGGTGAGTTGGGTGCCGCAGATGGAGCTGTTTGCTGATCTCAATCTCAGATGATCCGGGGCCCCGATCGCCTCGGATTTGATGTACAAGGCATTCGCACCGATTGCGAGAAGACAACCAATAGCGAAGAACTTCATTTTGAGAAGATCAAACGGAATGTTATGATAGCTTAATAAAGAGAGCTGACTATGCGAGATCTCGGGATGCTGCACTGGAGTGCCTCTCAACGCCGGCATAGGATTCGGGAGATTAGACCTTTTTTATATTGCGATAGATAAACTGGAGGGTTCTCTCTGATCTTCCCCTCCCTTGCAGGTTGTTCTCAAGTTCGGATGAGCTGTTTCACGGGATGCCACAAAAGATAGTTAAACAAAGGTATCGAGAACCGGCAAAATTTCGGGTTCCCATCAGGCTATGGGTCATACTCGCTGGCCCTAGATGACAGGTGGCAGTCGAATTCAGGATAACAAACATGGCATGCATGTCAATGTAGCCAGATATGTACGACACGGCATACAAAATAATGCAAGCAACAATATTGGATATATGAGACCGGGAATTGTGTGATCTCGGGCCCTAGGAGCCCAAATTCAACATCTAAAAAAAATAATTTCAATTCAAAGGACTAGAAAATCCTTCGCACTAGACCAGGCTAATATTTGCGGTGTAGACACAATATGGCATGCTGAACACCTGTCTTCAAATACTCGGGTCCTAGAAACATGTTTCCAGAACAAGAGCAAAGTTGTGCCTGAATTCCCAGGAGATGTCAGACATTTGACGGACAGATCAATAGCACAAAGCATTTTCAAGATACTTACAACGCAAAAGTCCAAGTATCCCTGTAGATATGTGGTTCAGTGTCATGTAACATTGCCTCAAGCAAGCAAAGCCTATCACTAGCAATGAAGAACAGCAATAGGAACAACACAGCTTCATTACGGTTAGCTCTAGCAGATTGTATTATTAAACATGGAACATTCCTAATAAAATATGAAAGAAAAGTCCATGGATATCCTCAAAGACCTATTGTCCATCAGTTAAAACCTAGCTGCTATAGTTGTATTCGGGAAAGTAGCGTCTAAATGTGGTCCCGTTACACTGGACAGTGAGCTTCTGATAACAGTTGTAGTATATCTCTCTCAATGTGAAAGATTATTCAAGCTTCACAATGCAGAAAGCCTGCTCTGTCACTTGAGAGTCACATTTTGTGATCCGCCCGTGGCAGCCAACACCCGCAATTCTCGTGCAATTTCGCGGGGAATGGCTCGGCTCCAACAGTAGTGACCACAGAAAGTGATACTAGTTATGGATGTGATCTAAATGCAATGCAATCAAGTCATTATCTCCATATTGGACATGAATTGAATGCACGGCCAAGCTAACCCAAACGAGTGCTGGACAGGTTGCAGAATGAAACAGGGATTGAACTGGACTAAAGAGGCAGATGGGAAAGATAAATAGTAACTTTCCTCCCAGTTTTTGTTTTGTTGCATCGTAGCAGCCCGGAAATGAGATATCTCGTTCCAAATAGGATCGCTGTGAACTTGTGGCAGGTGTAAAGAACTATGATTTGCATCGCATGGTCTATATGCATGAGAGCGGAGGACACCGAATACATTCGCAGAGCCAGATCTCCTTCTGCAGCGTTAGCGTTGCCCAAGGTATCTGGAGCGCAGTGTAACTATGTCCGATGCACAGAGGCAACGTGGTTTGGGAGTACATCACTCATGTCAAAGAGAAATGGGCGTCGTTGTGGACCTGACATAAGGACAATCTATTTATCAAACTCGTTTCACCACAGGACACTTCACATAGGGTCAATGATCTTGGTATGTATGGGGGCAAAATGAACAGTTAAACCATTGAATAGACCATACGGCGTATATACTCCATGAAAGCCTATAAAGAGGGGTAAAGATTTGCAGGGCCATGCGACTCATCGTTCCTTGCAAATTCCACGTGTAGCTTGGAAAATGCGAGACCAGTACCAATGTCTATGACACACTTTCAACGGCTTCGAGTCGCACGGGCTGGAAGTCGAGTGCCTCCATTAGTTCCGCGAATACCGTGTCGTCCGCCCCCATGCGGGAACTTTCTAAAGAGTGATCAAAGTTCCCGACATAATCACGGCGCGTGGCATTCCAAAGCGTCGTAAATATGTACGGAGTACGGAGCACGTCGGCCAAAAAAAGGACTAGGAAGCTTCTGGAAGGTCCAGGCCCATTTCCACAAACTCCACAGCCGAACCGCTTCAAAGAGTAATCTGGAATTCGACTGTCCCACTAGACAGCAAGCTCTGTACGCAGCACTCCGTAGCGCAATCAGTTTACATTGCGTTCGTCGACCCATGCATGGTTTCAGACTTGCATATTTCCCGTCTGGTCTGTGCTTTCGATCGAATAGGAGTTCGGAGAGGCCGCATGTATGTCATAAGCCCATCCGAACCATTCTCTGTCCGGATATCTTCTCGTCAAACTGCAAAACATAGCCCGACCTTGGCGATTGCTGGATACTCAGCAATTCTATCAGCCCCCGAACAAGAGGCGGGTAACAAAAGACAATGTGGCTCAAATTACAGATGAAATCGACGTACTGCATCCCCCATCTTCAACTCACAAGTGTCCAAGGATATCTCGATAATGATAACCAACACACATCGCCATTGCTTCTGAGTCTGAGAGGCGTTGTCCATGTTCCCACCTAAGGCGGCAGCGTATGACATTCGAAGACAGGGGCTCAGGGGGTGGGTTGAGGAATATCATTTCTCCGTCGAAGCGTGCTGAAAATAAGGTTCGAAAGTCATCCGGGATTAAGCTTCTTTTTCCGCGCCCTTGATTGGCTACCAGCACCTGCGTAATTTAAAATACCGGGAACAGCCTAATTTACAGCCCCAAACCTGGTGAGCCGCTTGGCATTCCGTACTTTCAGACCGGTTGCTCACGTGACCGTTGACATCTGCGGCCCGAATCTCTGGATCATGGAACCAGATCGCGGGTGGTTAATCCGAAGGATGATTGGGTTCCTGGGCAAAAGCAAGCCATGCTTGAAAGGGGCCCAGAGTGGAGATGTGACCGGTCACAAAACTACTATCCCACTTGCGCATCACATTGTTTCCTACTCTGGTAAACAGTTGAATTTCTGCAGTAAAACTGGTGTGGATTCTCTTTCCTCCAGTAACATCCGCGCACTTATGTTGATATGTCATAAAGACCTGGAGGGTCTCTTTGGACCGATTCTTTCTTGATGCACCGTACATGCTAACCATGTGGACGTGTCCGTTTCGAATATGTGATACGTTCTTTTGATTGCGATCTCTTCAGCCTCATTGCTCTTCTCTGCCTTGGAAATTTCTCACTTCGAATATTTCTTTGTTGATTCGAAGTATCCGTATGTATTATACGGAGTAGGTACATGAGATATGTCCAAAATCACTGAAATTATTTTCAATCTGGTCAAACTATACAGCCAAAAAGAACCCCCCCACCAACTCCCCAAACCATAGAAGGCATAGAGGCACCCTTGGAAAGAAAGGAGCATGAAAAATTTCATGCCACACCTTGGCATGGCAGTGTAAAAGCGGTGTCCCACACTTCTCATCGGAGGGAGTCAACAAACTCCAGAGCACCAAACGCACCGATAGTAATATCCGGGCATCTCCCTATGACTCGCGACACATCTTAACCTTAGTAAAACGTATTTATTTGCATAAGCAATCCGAAGGCTTATATAACGAAAACAAGCAAAGGGTAGCAAAACTTAGAGAGCCCAAGGAAATGGAAATAGAACACAAATAGCAATGGTGCAACCGGCAGGATAAATGACAAAATGTGGAATAAGGAAAATGATTATGCTACGGGGCAAAGAATAAACTTTCAAGGAAGCATAGCGAAGAACTCGTGCCACCCAGGGTATCTTGAGGTAAAAATACAAACCAGACATTTGGACGGGGTTTGTGGTCCCCAGCCAGAACAAATAGTAACGATAGAATACGGATGCAAAGAAACGCAAAGGGTGTGTTGAAGAATGAAATTGGTCTTCCATGATCACGCATTATAAAACAATAGGAGAGTAAGACGTAGATTACGAGCATTGCCTAATCAACGCCTGCACACTCGGGTCGAAGTCGACCTCAAATTAAATACTTCCAGGTATTCGAATGAGCCAATCCAATCCGAAATATGCAATAAAGGCAGTCAATACAACCAAATCAATGGAGTCACCCTTTTGGAGGTTGTTGTTGATGGGTAAACATGGCGTCATGGCTCTGCGGTGATGCGGGAGGGTGAGCACGATAAGGAGCGTGGAAAGGTGGTTGAAATTGCTGTGAAGCCTCGGGAGTCGTTGCGGATGACGGGGGCCATGGGGACTGCTGAGCGGATTGATAGCCTGGAAGATTAAATGGTAGTGGTTGAAGAGTAGTCGGCAATGACACTCCCGAAGATGGAGGACCGGTTCGCGACCGGACATTGCGACGAGACGTTACCCGACCATCTGACTCTGATTCAGATGCCTGAGTAAGAATTACCGGGGCCTGCTCCGGAAATTGAGGAGAAGCAGGACGAGGAGGGATATGCACACCCGGTATCCTACTGATGTAGTCACGGAAATAATCGCGCTCACTTCGATAAAATGCGACCGCTTGCCTTAAAAATTTCATGTCCTCCTGCAGTTTTTCTAAGATGCGGGCTTTTTCATTTTCAGTTGCCTTTTTCCTTTGGCGGAATCTCCTTGAGGCGTGGCTGTTTTTCTTCCGCTTGTCGGACGCTTTTTTTGAACCAGAATCCATGTCAATGGTCACTGGTATCAGCCCCTGAGTGCTTTCCATTGCCATCTGATGAGCTATAAATGGAGGCAATCCCACTTGGGACAGTGGTAAAGGCTGTTGCAGCATATGCGCTGGCGACGCCTGCTGGAAGGGGCTGTAAGAAGAATGTGGAGTGCTTGGGGCAGTATCTTGTGAAGGTGGAAGAGTTGTTCGCTGTTCAGGGAGAAAGGAGGGTTGAGGGTGACTATAACTGCCCGGTAAAGTTGCACCGCTTTGTGGAGGCGGAGATTGGATGAAAGGGAATTGGGCTACATCCATGGTTCCTGGGTATGAAGCAAATCTGGTTCCCAAGCTCGCAGCACGAGAAGCGGGGGATCGAGGGGTCAATATTCGTCGTTGATGGAGCCTTGGAGACACGGATCTGTCGAGTCGAAAGCGCGCGGGGTCCGTTTGGGAAAGTGGTACAACTGGAGACGGGGAGGGAGAGGGGGATGTCGACGAAACGGGGGACTCTAGTGGGCCATTGCTGCCTTGGTGAGAGGGTGATTCGAGAGTCGGATTTGCGGGCGGATTCAGAATTGAATCCACTGCGATTGAGCGAGATGCTGCATGAACAGGAGTAGTATCACCGGCCGTGGAAGGGAATCTTTCTGGCTCATGCTGGAGCTGGCTGGAACCTTCAGTTGGCGAACTCTGATCGGGGATATCTGGCACATGCGACCGCTTCGACATAAGCTCCTGGTCTCCTCTGGAGAGCCGCGTCTCTGGGCATGGGTGGTCCTTCCCTCTCTCTGAAAGGCTATGCACCTCGAGCAGTCGAAGTTGAGAGAGGGAGGGAGAACCTCCTGGAAGGAGATCAGCCAATGAAATTGGTTTCGGATCACAAGTCGGTATGCGCGTCTGCCGCGAACAATCAGTCAAACGACACAGCTGAGATACTCCAAGGGCAGCCACGTTGACGGATTGAAAGAATGTTGAAGTAATGGACGAAAATTTGGGTGATCCAAAGGGATATAAGATTGAGAAGCAACTTTGAGTGAGGGATGGCCGCAGAGGGTGTTTCAAGGTGGAGGGATTGAATAGGATAACATGGAGGCTATGCTTCACCGGAAGAAAAGAAATATAAGAGTGATCACAGTCAAGCTTCCAGTCTCAAGGACGATTCGTAAAGTATATAGGAGAACCCTGACATTGGAGTCATCCGAAAGGCCTGACAGAGCAAAACATGCTCCACGCTTCTGTAGGCCACGAGCTCCACAACAGCAAGTTAAGCGTTGGTGAAAACAGGTTAATGGAACGGGGACCCACGGATTACTTGTTGATGGGGATACTACGAGAGATGGGGGGCAGAAGTTAACTAGTGTGGGATTTGGATCAGATTCTCCATCTCAGGTCACACGCTAACCGGCGAGAGTCGAGCACCCGTGAGAATGGTCGGATTCAAATGCTAGTGGATCACAGAGGGGATCAAGGGTGCTAGACTCGCAGGCCCAATTGGGCGAATCAATTTGTTGCACAGCCCGCCGCTTTTTTTTTTCCTTGTTCCAGGCTGTTTTGCAGTAATAATAGTCCAAAGTTGTCCCAACTCCAGAGAATCCTGACGGAGTCGATTCGACACAGTCTCCTGAATGGTCCACTTTCAAAAGTTAATACTAATAAGCTGTCGTAACGGCGATGGGATCCTGTACGGAAGAACATCGAAATCGTCGTCGGCTCGTAACTTGACTGCCGGGAATTGGACGAATCGCGACTCAGGGACTCCGAGTTAGTTAACCATCGCTAAAAGGCAACATCTCATGTTGGCGCTGACGGAACGCTGGAAAGCGGACTAAGTCACTGCCATGACCAGCATGACCTTTTGAAATCTCGCCATATTTCTCGTCAGAACGAGATTCGAGCAGGCCATATCAGAAGAAGTGGTGGCGGCTGCGACGGCCCCAAGCGCCTCCATCGTGGTGATGCCCAATAAAGCCATGCAAGGAGGTCAGTCAAATTTGCGTAATGTTAATCCGGAATATCAGTATTCATGTGCCGTAAGATTACTCTAGTTCATACTGAACGTACCGTACAAAGCTCCGCTCCAAACACGCCATGTATTACGGTATGATACATACGTCGTCATGCACAGCGACAGAACCCATGGAGGAATGAAATCCGCTTGGCGCAAGATCACACCTGTGACAGCGGCCCAACAAGGTTAATCTCCAAAGGCGCCGTTCTCTGAGAAATCTCTGGTTCCAATTTTATCCTTGTCAATATCAATCCTATTTCTGATGGCGCATAAAAGCACTGACGACTGACCCTGCAATCCTTGTCAAACGTGGGGAGGCGCTTCGCGCGCCGTTAAGCCAGGGCCGAAAGTCTACTCAGAACCATTCACGAAGTACATTCATTCTTTCCCACGAAGCAAACTTGCTGCACGAAAAAATACAACACTATGGATCGATGAAGTGTATATTTCGATCATTATACTCCGTACTCCTGAGCCAGAATAATATGCTTGAGATACAAGGCGATCAGGCCTCCTTGGGTTGAGAAGAGAATAAAGGTGTAATTCCCAAAGAAATGAAATTGGCAAAGTTCCAGGCAAACAACGTGCCTTTGAGCCACCAAAAGGATTTACCGAGGAGATACAGAGAGCGGCCTTGCAAGTTTCGGGCGCAGCTTCCAACAAACACTCCTCGATCGCAATTTGACCAGTTGTAGCGTCTCACTGCGTTTCCCATGCCATGGTCACGAACACATCACCAAACACATTTCACCAGTACCAAAAGGCATCCTCTGGGCACGCTGGATATTCCCCGCTGTCCATAAATTGGCTCCTGCCAAACCACATGAGCTAGCCGCTGAATAACTCGACTTTCCATTTCGGAATATTGTAAGGCGAATGGGCGTCATACGGCCCCATTTGCATTGGCATGGTGCAACGCGTATCAAAGTGCCCGATTGGGAAAGGGAAGCGCTCCGTTCCGGGGCGTCAGCATATCTGTCCAGCAATTTGTACCATTTTGAGCGTCTATTTTCGAACGTAACTACGGAGTAGAATTTCGTCTTATATAATTCTTGGTGGGCGTCAGTCCGTTCAGAAGAAGCTCGTGAATTCTGCCTGAGAGGACAAACCAATGCCTTGTTACCGCCCCCGGGATGCTCAAAGAGTTAGGCACGTAAGCAGCCGGAATGGTCAGTCACCCCCGATCGAAGCATCCTCCCCTTCAAGAGTCGACTTCTCCAGGCTCCAGGGCCAAAAGTCACATAAATTGTCTAGGCCGCCTCTGAAAGTTAGGATGGATACAGCGACGTACGAGTGCAAACCCCAGTTCAAGTTCAATCTGCCGTAACTGGTCTCGACTCCAATTGTCGAAGTGAGATCTCCAGCGGTCCTATTTCTTGCCCACCTTTTGGTATCCAGGATGCAACATTAGTAAGTATGCACTTCGTACAAGATACTTCCCTTCCAGGTTCGGAATAGCGGAAGCAGAGTTACCGTATGTAAACTATGCTTCCGTAACCAGGTGGTAATATGAGATTACTGGTGTTCCGTAATACTATTACTGTAATGGAACATCGCACTTGGTTGGCGGGAAACAAGCCTGAATGCGCTATCAACCTCGAAGTTTTACCAAAGCTCCAAATTTCGAGATCAATGCTTTTTCGACGCAATGCCATGCAGAAGAGTTTGGAACTGGTGGACATCCTGACCGCTGCCATTGCCCAGATTTAGTATCAAGCCATGCCATACCTCCCCAATGGCGCACTGCATAAAGCGCAAGAGACTCCCTTTCATTCCGTCGTCGGTCTCGAAAGATAGTCCTCCATCCTCCGTCGACTCCGTACCTCGACACGTCTTTGGCGCCAGCGGAAAATTGATTCTCCATTTTATAAGCTTCGTCGTCACTACAGAATTATCATGGAGAAAACTGCTGGAACGGAACAGGGATGTGGGGCCGAATGCTCGCCTCGCCTTGCAAAAGGGACGGCCAGTCTCAATTCTCGAAGCGCTCCCCGCAGCCTTTCTCGAAGCATTCCAGGCCCCAAGTCCAACGAGGCAGGGCTTTCTGGCTTTCTGGATGGCAGACGGATCTCTAACGCGGATGGGCTTGTTTCAGCCCAAGCTTCGGAGATAGATTGAATTTGTGAGGGAGTCGCGGGCCCCGCGGCGAGAATTGCTCCCCTTGGTACGGAGGAGCTAACGTGTTAAGTCACTGGCCACGCATTTCGTCCCTGGGGCTCGCCGAGACACAGTCAAAGCCCAGACTCTCAGTAACATGTTTGGGCTAAAGAAATTGCATTCCTTCTCACTGATACAGCTGTCTGCTGATCGCTTTGTTTTAAGCAGATATCCTCCGTTCCTTTGAGTCTGGCGCTGGTCCTGTCTCCATTTCACTGATACGATATCAGCGTTCCCTGAGTACAGATTGTCAGATCAATCCTGTTTAGGAAATTCCATGTCGATCTTCTTAGAATAGAGATCCGTGATTGGATTCCATCAAACAAACCCGGCCCCACGCAGGCCCTGATCATGTGTTTTCGTGGACACCGCGTCGCTGGTTTCAACGGCGGATAGTTCCGCGATTGAAGCGACATTGCAGCATACTTTTTTTTTTGGAAACTCAAAAGAAAGTATCGACGAGACTTCTCAGGGCCAAAAAGCCATCTCATCATACGGCACACTAAAATCCTGTTCTTGAAACGAAAGAGCCTCGTATCTGAGATGAATTTAAATGATAAACTCTGTGCTGGATACATCGAGGACATCGCGACTGCTTGGTGTCCTACGCAAGGGAAGACACCGAACCCCGCAAAATGCGGTTGCCGCACCGTGTGATGGCTCTCCAGCCTTGCCACAGGGTGACTTGCAGCAACCAGTTAATGTATGCACACAATACGCATATGCATCTGGTATGTCAGCCCCCGGAAAGTAATGTGTTGGCCGCTCTCATTCTCCGTCCATGTGGAGTTGGGAACCCGTACCGGTGCTTTTCCACAGCTCACCGTATTTTCAAAATGACGGAACTGCAACCAATGCGTGACGGCGACAAGTGAGATTGGTTGAATCTTATATATGTTTACCCGTTACTTCAGATACATAAATACCTTCAATCATGGTCTTATTCAGGCCTCCAGCCGTTCAAACAAATGTATGTCCGTACATACATACGGAGTGCATATGCTTCGTACCTCTTCGTTCACGACATGTGGCCGCCGATTTTTCAGAGATCCCGAGGAGGGACAAAGGGAGCCGTTATATCTCCCTGCTCTTTCCCCGTACAATACCTTACGTGGCTTAAAGAAACACCAATCCCATAGACCGGTTGCGTTCGAAATTCTCAACCCGTCAAATCAAATTTCCAGTCTTACTTGGCAGAAAGCGTACGCAGGACCACGGTATTACATGTATGTACGTATGTACTATACAGAGTACATCCCTACAATAACGATATACAAATATTGAAATGTGGAATGATAAAGCTCTCAACGCAAATGTTCCCCGTCACAGCATCACCTTTTTCCGTCTCTGGTATCAACTGGGGTTGATAAATAGTTAATGTTAATAACCAAGCAATTCAGATAGGAAGAACCGGCAGGCCTCCTAACCGGGCTTGTGGTCATATTTAAATTCTGACCAGGTGCTTCAAGGATGACGGAAGAAAGGACACTTCCTTGCAATGGCGATCCTCGATCTGAGCCATGTTATCGCCTCAACACACTTGAACGTCATGAGCTAGTTGAAGGAACATCCACTCAACACAAAGACAACGGTTGTGCTCAATTAGCGGTGGCCGGTCAGATCCGGAGCACAAACGTTCCACGCTCTCGGTTCATATCGTCCGCGAGCATTTCGGCCGGTGGACAATCGGTTTCTGCCAAGTAGTATTTGTTACGGCCTTCAATTGAAAATTTCCCCCATTGCGCGAGAGGATGCGATGAAGATATTTTACCTTGTTTTACTGCTCGCAGCTTCTCAGAGATGACGATCTTGCTGGTTGGAATTCCAAATCCGTCTGCAGCGCCCGTGAGCTGCCTCCAAAGAAAGCCCAGCTGGCGCTGATCTCTCTAGGAAAGTACAAGCTTGAAAGCTTCAAGAAAGGGAACGTTGGCGTCCATTTCTGGGCAAACCAGTCCCTAAATGGCTATTCCTAAGGAAGCGGGGATTATGCGGACATAGGACAAAGCACATATATGTGCAGGTCAAGCAGATGCATCCTATCTAGCAGTTTCCACATTATCAAAATGAAAGGCCATTGAGCCTACCAAATTAATGGTGTCACAATCATGGGTTGGGATATTCCGTCATCCGTTGTCCGGCCCCTTGCCCGAATAACAGCGAAGTCTCTGTTGGATTGATATGGCGCATCCTCGATCCTTTCGTCAACACGACAAGGTTTGTGTCGAATGCATCTTCAAACACGACATTATTAACAACGCATACATACCAATTTTCTTGAGGTTATTGTCTTGCATGGCTAGTTTCCGACTGTGGAAATAATTAGAGATAAGGGGCACCGAGTTGGTGACCAGCACAAATTACGGCCATCCACTCTTGGGGGGCAGAGCTCGGAGCAACAACAGCGAGCCTGGTTCGATGCGCCCCTGTTTAGCATCATCTGCATGAAGGCGAAACTTTAAGCTTTGAATCATCTGCACCAACGAAATCACCAACGGTTTGAACAGGGATTCTCCGTACAGAAGTACGGAAGACACCCTTATTAGCGCAATGCCTCTCGGGTATGAAAGAACCCGCCGCTTTTCATTATTCCCTGGTTTCCAATCCCAGGCACCCTTGCCATCCGAGCAAGGGAAGGACTGGTCTGGCTGCGATCACTTTTCAGCCCGTCGTCTCAATTTATTCCTGGGTCTGCCCCTGAATCTGACATCAAGTTGACACAATTTTCCTCCGAATACACAGATGCTTCACCATCCCTTGAAGTCGTGGTAAAGAAATTCCCTGTAAACTCGGGGCAAGCTACGCACTCTGGAGACTGTCCTCGGTACTCCGTAAGCCTCTACCTTTGAGTCGAGGACCCCGCAGCATCCTTATCATCCATGGCAAGCCCATCTAGCACAATGTCTGTGCCGGCGGTGAATGTTAGTAATTATCGTGTGGCTGAATGAGAGCCCAAGATCTAGCAGCTAGAAGACAGCTTCCGCCTGTCACCTTTGCCACTTCGGGATTGTTGATTTTGCTGAGCCAGAATCTCTGTTTGTTATTAACAACTCAATTCTTTAGCAAAGATTCAGAGGTATGAACCACAGACGCATATTATTAGCTTTCCTTTTTGAGTTGTCTGCTTCTGTTTCCCTGTCCACAGTTGCAAAGATTTGTTTAGTACAGGCAGAGCTGTAATATTTGCAGTCATTTTTTACTCTCACTCAGCAGTTCATCGCCTCAGAATAATGGATGGCAGATATTTGACGTGCTTAACCGAATCACTGGTACTGGCAGATCTAGGAGAATTTGGGCATATTTTCATGTTCAATACATGCAGTTTTCATTTGCGGATATACACCAATCCCGGCTTGTTTGCCTCTCTTAGTGAGATAAGCCCTCGAGCAGCGTCCGCCGAAGTGCAAGATAAAGCTGGATGGAGGGAACAAGTCCATAGATATGCACCGAGACAAATGAGTACTTTTAGATAGGGATCCTGCTGAAACAGCTAGAGTATTGACATCTTTTGTTTGCTAGTCATTTTCAACAAATATCTTGTCAAAATACTCATAAATAACAGTGAGGCTCCCCCGGTAAGATCGATACAAAGCCAGGAATACCGCAGAGGCACAGAATGCATGATTTCCTCTTGCCCGAGCTCCCTAGCAAATGGGATGATATCAACCTCTCAAATGACGTGGCCCTAATTCGCATTATTGTCCCCCGATCAAAAAGAAACACGGACCGCCATCCGGTTCAAGGGTCAAACGCTGGGTCGGTTGCATTCTCACAACAAACTCAAAATCGGAAAATTTCATGACGATCAGGCCTATGGTACGGAGTAATATGGCCGGGAACGTTCTTGACATGAAGCATGGCATTACCACTGATGCGAAGCATTCGATCGATGTGGGCGGCTTCGCAAACTGACGTCGATCGGGAGCTGCAAGATGTCTCACATCTCCGAGGGGGGGAGAGGGGGCCCAAGCACTTTGGGAGAACCCGATCAGACGGAACCTACATATTTCTGACCTGCCGATACGGTGAACCGGAAATGGAAACGTTACGTGCCTTTGAACAATTTTTACATCAGGGCTTTGACCCCATGGATCCTTCCGCTCTGCTAATTGGCATGGGTCTCACCTCCTTGGCATCACAACGAGGGACCCCAGGCCATAGTTATGCTGTAGTAAGTCCACTCATCACAAAAATAGTTTGTTGGTGCAGGGAGGAGGGAACTGGCAAGATCCATGCATCCGGATTCTCATCCCAAGGTAACCAGGAGTCCCTTGAGCGGTACCGAGAAGATGCTAGCCGTTCGAGAGAAGCAAACAGAAATTAACTTTAGCCTGGGCCGCAAACGCCTATCACAACTATTTACGGCAGTTGTTCAGGAAATTCCTGATTATATTCTTCTGGGAGGGGTTGAGTAGGACAAACGGCCAGTGACATGCTCGAGTGAATGGCCCACTGGCGCTCCAGCGTTGTATGTATATCGATTCTTGAGCCACAGCCTAAAGAGCGGGAAATACTCCGTGCTCTGCACATTTCACTAGGTGCATGATATGTATCCCTTCAACAAAAGGATCTGCGGCTCCTCAGCAGCTCGGAATTTCCTGATCTTCATCTGCACCCGCCTGAAGAAACGTTGGAAGGTTGATGCTGACTTCAACGGACCCTGTTGGGCACAAAAAACCAATGATTCCGCTATTCGGGATTTGATTTAAATCCCGAATTCACCAAGATCTGCCTTGTCTCCGCCGACTATCGGATCATGGCTGGGGAAAGACCTCCAGCTTTTACGGAGTGCCACTTTGGCAGAACGCTGCTGTTTGCCATGTGGCACAGTTGCAGCTTGGGCCGCCTCCCGAGGTTTCCTAGTCCCTGGCTCCTGGGCACGCCGGCGCCCATTTAGTCCAAGGGCGAGCCCGCCAGCAGAGTGGGGGGGTGCATCGGGTCGAACCTTCTTTCAGGGTTCTCTATGGGACTGGTCGCCGTCTTGTTTAAAAAAAAAAAAAAAGGGGCCCGCACAGTAAATTAAGAGGATTTGCCCCCTGTTTCTATTAATAATTTTTTGTTTGAAGAGAACGTATCTTACAAACTCTGCTAGAATCCGCTCAAAGCCCACTCGACAAGCCTGCAAAATTTGGACACGGGAACACTCACACTTCGCGTTTTCATATTCCCAGCACGCCAAGGACTTCTTGGTCGGGGATGTCCTGATAGTGACGGAGGCTTTGAAGTTCTATCCCCGTTGGCTGCAGATAGGGGGTGCAGAGCTCTCCATGACTGCGTGCTCCTTTTTGCTGAGAGGGGAAAAAAAATAAAAATAAAAAAAAAAATAAAAAGAAGGCGCAAAGTAACAACTTGGGTTGTGCATCATTATGGTGCAGCCTGTGTTTGGCTTTGCGGGTGTGCAGATGTCCCCAAAGAAGGTGATATGTGATACCAGGGGTGAGCTTGCTTCAAACTTCAAATACGGAGTGCATATTTTTCGTTGTTCAAGAACTATGTTCAAAATACGGTGTTGGATCCAGCACTTTGCCTCGTCAGCGCCCTGACGAACAGTATCCTGGATCAGATCCAATGGACCTCTTCGGTTCTCAAATATCTATGGCCACTTCGTAATGGCGATTATTTGGCACAAATTCAATCAACAAGTCTTCCAGAACCGCAAGGATGAGCTGGTTTGGAACTGGAGGCCCATATTTCTTTTCCTCTCAGTTTTAAGTCAACGACAGCAATCATACCACCGTGAAAAGGATTTTTGTATCCGCGTGTGTATACTCCTAATGTCATGTTACTTCTAACTCCCCACGGAGGTCTTTTCATGCTCGTATTGGAATATTGAGCTCTAACGGCATATCCCAGAATTTTTTTTTGAATCATTTCCTTGAGATAACTCCTTCCAGCACCTG
Organism: Coccidioides immitis RS; assembly: GCF_000149335.2. NCBI lineage: Eukaryota > Fungi > Ascomycota > Eurotiomycetes > Onygenales > Onygenaceae > Coccidioides > Coccidioides immitis. The sequence goes on along the minus strand of NW_004504308.1, from coordinate 1,605,668 downwards.
CGAACAATCCCGATACACCCACCCATTTACTTGTCCATTCCGTCCCCATTTTCAAAGACACCGCTCCCTAGATTCTGCTAGCTAGAAGGTGCTCTCGTATGAAACAACACTTGATGAAACGTGGTACAAACCCATGAAGAGGAAGCGTGTCGGGAACTCTCTGCCTGTGACTTTCCGAGTAAGCATCCAACATGAAAGTGCTTATACTTATGTGTCAACCCGCCCCGCGATTACTGACAGTTGGCTCTTTTTTTTTTGCTGTAGATGCTGACAATACGTATCCGTGAGAGATTCGGAATGAACACCTTAGCTCCATCCTTTTTATTTTCGATTTGGATGCCCTCTTTTTGTAATTAATATGTTACGCTATTGTCGACTTGACGTCGAAAAGCCCTCCGAAGCTCTATTCAAATTGTACGGTACAAGGGGGTTTGCTGACCATGGAAAGCCTCAGATATCTCTGTGGATTCTGGATACCTGCATAATATTCCACTCGACCGGATTAATAAATCAGTACCCATGTCGAACCACCCTTTCCTATACCTCCGCCCTAGAAGTGAGACCTACGATTCTACAGCAGTATGCCCGATAGCATAGGTGCAGGGAAGACATGTATGTCTGACATATGAGCCCATGAGGGAGCCGATTTGGCTTTTTCAGCGGTGCTTTATGGATAGCATACTTCCCATTCCAATCGTCAAGACATATACTTGTTTTCTTCTTAGAGGTTTGGATTATGTTCATACAAATCGGTTCATTCGGACAATGTCAGGCTTATATCTTGTATTCTAGATCTAAAACTTAAGACTATCATGGTCACGTTCGATTGTATGTACTTGATGGCTATATGAATCTCCAGCTTCATTGTCTGACCGGCCTACCGCTACCACAATGACTTGGGGTCCCTGAGAAAAACAAGGAACATACAAAGAATTGTCAGTTTCTGACTGTCTCCGAGGCCCAATCATCAGGATGACTGGAGTACTTTACCCTATCTAGCGAAAGCAATCTTGTGCACCAAATCTGTCATTGGTTGTGGCTTGGAAACCGGTGCAAACATATAGAACGTGGATATTTTTGTACGTTCTCCATATATTTACAGCCAGTTTCAAGAATTAACCCGGACACTCTTTTGTCATTCAATTCTGCTCCTACTCATATGCATGATTTAGTGTTCATATGCACTCAAGTTTCTGAGCTTTTTCCATCTCTGGCAATCTCCACCTTATCCATTCAGAAAACATCGCCGACTCTGCCGTCGCTTGTTTCTCTGGCCTGAATTGGAGAACTAGGCGAAGAGTGGCTAGCATGGCTGCTGTCTTTTTCCCACCAAATTCATTTATTTTACCTTCCTGTTGCACAGCCTATATCTCCTGCTCAGTCGAATAGTCAAGAGATGGGCATAAACTTCGGCTTTGATTTGGCCGACTTGTCTCGTCAAAATATTTGCGACATGCCCTCCACGTGTACCACTCGAACGCTGGAAACGATGATAGCCCCAGGAAGTCTGCGTTCTGAGAGGCGATGTCGTTCCGCGACGCAAGCGTGCCATCAATGAAGGACCGTGTTCCAAGAATGGACCACATAGCGCAAGCGAGAGTCCAGGTATCAGATGGAAACGGAAGAGATCTTTTAGGCTTAAAAGGACATTAGATGGTAAGATAGGACGAAAGAGTGGCATGGCACCGATTGCCAGTGCACTGCTATATATGTAACAGCCAAAACTAACTGCGCAGCCAGAATTCGGGCTGTCATAACTTCAAAACATCAAGATAATCTTGCAGCCACACTATCACAGGCTGAGATGTCACATAGCATGTATGGCATCCATTAGGATCCAGAACTTCAAGTTGACCTTGAATTATAGGGATAACGGTCCGGCCTGGATGATTGGCCGTACTGTTTACCATGACGTGTGAAATCTCAGTCTTATGAGGAGGTGTATCTGCAATCTGATTTTGCCCGCAACATAGGCTGCCTGTTCTTGGTCCTGCCCAAGCTAGGCGGTGAAATATGTCCGATAAACCCAATATATGGACCAGTTGGTACCGGAAGAACATCCCCAGTGAATGTGCCAGGCTGATATTTTTCTAGCCTCCCCACGCCACCAATCCATTACGCCATCCAACACGTCCACGACGTCTTCCGCCCATCTTCCACTCCCCAAGGTCGATGCGGAGTATATGTACATATATGCTTATATCTATATAAGGATGGGGGGAATTTTAGCTGAGGACAAAGTGGGGTTGAACATTGCAAGCAATGCTAGATCTCCATAGCAATGAAATTAGATATGCAGGGTGGCATACAGCGATGAGTCAAGTACTCCATGGTACATATGGTAAGTACATACGACCATAGGAGGTGGAAAACAGGGCTTCCCGTCCGCTCAGCCGTACTTAAGGCACCTGCCGGCCGGCTAGTAGTTGGGTGGGTGACCACCAGCAAATCCCGGCTGTTGTATGTTGGTCTTAAATCTTTTTTGGACCCATTCTTGTGTAATCATGCTTCTTCCTGGGTAATCTTCCCTCACTGCTTTTCTTCACACATCTTTGCCTGAGCTTCCAGGATCTTCTGAGGTCTTCTGGGCTGCCTCACACAACAATCTCTTACTAGCATCCCCATTGACCCAGCCTCTGTGGACCCTCTGTTTCCTCATCTTGGTTGATGTTGTCTTTTCATTTGCATGTAACTAGTTATGGGAAGAATGTAAGTCAGCTGCTTCTGGTGTGCTAGTTGGCACTCTCCTGCACCAGATCACCACCAGTATGAATTGGATTCTCTTGAATGGCTGCTGGATATCATTAGGATGATGAGAGCAGAATAACACCAAAGTCTCATTTGTTTTCAGTCCAACAGAAGAATGGTTTCACCCTCCAGTCTGCCAGTTAAGCTCATCTTGCTTATCTTTAAAGAACTTAGTGATCTAGCTGATATTCTGCACCCTGTGCAATGCTGCTGGTGCTTGCACAGCATATTAGAACACAGCAATAATTAATTAGATGTTTTCAGAACAATCATTGTAAGATGGTTTAAGCATCTGTGTTTAGCTCTCACTGACAGTCTGCTTCAGGTCCACATGCCCCATCACAAGTATGATATCCAGTTATGCTTGTTCATCAAGGCAAACCAACATCATGCCATCCATTATTCCAACCATACTCAATTACCCCTGCCCTGCCAGCCAGAAAGCTCTGTCTTTCTTGGGCTATACAATGGTTCTGCCAATGTTCTGACAGAAGAATTTGTATGGTAGATTGCTTGCTGTTGGCAGGGGCTGCAAGTTCTGCAGGATCACTATCTACATCTGTCAGTTTGTACATTGTCTCACTGTTTGGTTTTTTCTATATGTGAAGACAACACTTCAAAGGCAATGTGTGACTTATTGGTAGTTGAGGGGTGTCTCTCTGCAGCTGAATGTTGATTATAAGGTGTCTGTTGAGTTGTCTGTGGTGTGTTTTAACTCAAGGCAGACCCAGTGATTTTATCAAGCTTTGACAGATATCTATCTGGCTTGCTATTGAGGCTGTGTCTCTGGCATGGGTGTCAGTGTGTCAGACAGACTCAGAGTAAGTGAAGGTGTTTGACTATGTAACTACTTTTTAGAAAGATAACAGCAAGAGAATAATTGTCTTACTCTTGTACTTGGATGCATTTCAGCATTTATGGAGAGTGTGAGAAGCCTGAGTGATGATACATCCTGATTCTTCTGTGAAATTGAAGGAAATTGAAGAGCAGGCAGGATTGTCAGAGGAGACCATGGCCATTTCATTAAGGTGGAGAAGACTCTACAAAGAATGAATTGAAGTGCTGGAGCACTTCTGAACTCTTTGATTACAATTGAGGTTGATAGGTGGAGCTGCCATTGGTAGCTTTGTTGAGAAAGGTGTGAGGGGAGACTGGTGCCAGGGTGTACAGATTTTGAACTCAATTAACTATCTGTTTCTGGATCTCAGACAACAATTCCTGCTACCTCAATACATTTCCAACAAACCCAACCCTCCAAAGTCTCGCAAATCTTCTAATATTATCTTGACAGACACTTCATATCTGCTGGATATCTTTTTCACTGTTTGTCCAGAGGACAGGATTGCAATGAAGCTGTTGGGGCTCACTGCCTTGTCCAGTCTGATTGGATCATCTAGAAGCTGTCAGAAATGCATTGCTTTGGGGTTGAATGGGAATGGATGACTTGTCTGAAGTTCCCAGTCTGTGATAGAGTGATGCTGACTTGTCATTCTTGATGTCCATTTTGCCTTCTACTTGATACTTCTCCTTTCTGTTTCTCCTTGATACAAGTCTGGCTATCTTCACTCAGGAGACCAGCAAGATAATGTACTCCATCTTCAAGTATGGTTTTACAATCTATAAAATGGAGAGAGATTGCCTTTCCTGCCACAGTAAACAGGGGAGAGAATGTTGTGACCTTTCAGCTGTTTGGTGCTTGGGGTCTGCTGGAGAACCTCTATGTATTCAACTGGCCAGACATCAAGCTCTGCCACCACATCATGCCACTCCTGAAATGATGGTGGCATGGCCAGTGCTAGCAGGGTAAATGCAACCACCCATGTGACTGCAGTACACTCAAAATCCTCTTCAAAGCCCTTATGAACATCCTGATTTGGCACACACACAGCATATTGAATGATGGATGGCTTATCAGGAATATGAAGAAAGATAAATGTCTCTCCAGTGCAAACATATCTATTTTGCACACCCTTGCCAACCATGTATGAGAAGAGCTGGGTGATCACAACTGTGACTAGATGCCTTGAATAGAACTCGGGCATATCTTGCTCCTTGTCAATCAAGGTATCCCCTGGAAATTAGATTCTTCCCAGGGGAGACCACTGCCAAAAGATGGTGGTGCCCCCTGGAAATTGGGAGAGGGAGAGAGAGAGAGCTAGATTTCTCTCAGGGGAGCCTGGAAAATAGATTCCTTCCAAGCAATCTGTACTTCTAAAAATAGTAAGCCATGCCAAAAATAAGAGTTTCAGGTGAATTTGGTTTATTTTTAGCATTGCTACAGATTTTGACATGCCTATTTTTGGGTCTTTGGTTTCAACCTGTAATCATGAGAGATTGCTTGAATTTCAGGATCACTGGAAATATATTGTTTTAGACTATGCCAGCAATCTTGGTCAATGAATGTGTCAGCAAATTAACACAAGATTCTAGATATATAAGGTAACAATGGCCGGACAGAGATCTAAACTTTAATCACTGTTAGTCAAGCTTGATTGAATTGACCCTGGCCTTTTGAATTTCAGCTGACCATGGAATCAACCCGACTGTCACTGCTTGCTAAGGAAACCATGGAAAAGATCATTGCCATTGCATCTCAGGCCATTCACAGAAAATGCAAAGCAAATGCAGGTATTGAGAATGTTAGGCCCAACAGTAACAAGCCCACAACAAATGTTCCAGAGCTGCAGAAAAACAATACAGCAGTCACAATTCCAGCAGTAATAATGCTCTAATAGGAATACATTCTTTGTGCAGATGCTGTCCAAATCATATATGAGTATCCACACTGGCAGAAACAGGGATTCTGGCGCAGTGTTGAGGAGTTTCTGCCCGCAGAAGACAATTCTCACCTGAACTCATTTCTCAAGATATCTTAGTGTATTGATATTCTTGACACAGAGGAGCAAACGCGGTTGGTACAGCTGTAATTAGCATGCATGTTCCAATATCAATGCTACCAGCAGGTGATCAATGACAATTTGATTTGATTGGTGGCTAAGGTCTGTGGGGGCACATTGGAGTTTGTGCTGAGGAAGATCTATAATGAAAACTGGGACACAATAGATAGCTGAGAAAAGGCAACATGTTGATGCAGATTGAAAAGATGTATTGAGCTGGGGAAAAGATGGCAGAATGTGTCTGACTGGTTGTCATTTGGTGCAGTTATTCTCTGTAGAAATAGACTGGCCACTATCATGTTGGTCCTTGGGCCCTGCACATTATGTTGGATGCTGACTGTCTGATAGACAATCCAGCAACCAACTGGTCTGTCATACTGTCTTTTCACATATCCTCATGGCTTTTCCTGATGCTGTTGAGATATTTAAGAAATTGGATTTTGGTCAAGATTTGCTTCATTCAAATGCTATACTTCCTGAGTTGGACACCACATGGATTGCGGAAAACATTATAAGGTATTTTCAAGGAATCCAGCAGCCATGTGAATCAAGAAAGAGGAGCTGGTTCTAGCAAAGTTGTCAGCTGGGGGTTTTCATTTTGGTTTGCTATTTCTTTACTTTGGTCCTGTCTATTTGCAGTGTTTTGAATTAGAGTAGTTCATCAAATGTCACTTGATTCCAGGAGGCCACCTTAAAGTAGCTTTGTGGCCATGCCACAAGCCAAATTAATCATGGCTACCTAGTTGATATAAAAATCAACAGGATATCATAGAGATGTCCTAGCAGGAGAATCATAGGAAAAACCATCTGAGCAAAATGATGCAGTACAATCACCTTTTGTGGCTTGAGTTGGTGAAAGAAGAAGTTGGACCCAAGGTTATTGATGGTTCAAGGCTTGCACACATGGTTGGAGAAATGCATGTGCCCTTGGAAAAATTTCCCCATCTGATAATTTTTTCTAGGCTGGAGGCACAAGGATGCGGCCCTATGGTGGATCAGTAAGAATGGATGCTGCAGTTCTTGGCAGCATTATGGGGTGATACATCTTTGGGCAGACAAAACTTCCCTGAAGTTAAGGCACCCGTGCATCTTTGTGGACTGTGATCCAACATATCACCCAGTCACTCCTGCCTTTGAAAGTTTGAAGATCTGCCACTGGAAAGAGACCCTTCCAGTCAACTGGCCCTCTCTATCTTTTGAGAAGTCTTGTGATATTATCCTCTCCTGTCTTCTCTTTCTTTTCTCTGATGTCATTTGTATCTTTACAGATAATGTTGGTGGCATAGAGGGTGTATGATCCCTGTTAACAACATGGGTGACCATTGAATCTGCTTCAAGCTTGCCTTGTTGCATCCACCCGTGGGTGATCATTGTCACTGGCGCCACACCCTATGACAGTGTGACCTGGCAGATGTTGGATGAAACTGATCTACTTCTTGATCTTCTACACCCTGAGAATGACTGCCTCTTTTTGTCTTTTGCTCACATTAAGATATCATGTCTGCAAGAAGTGTCCCCAGCTGACACTTGTTATGTGGATCTGGAGTGTGATATCACAGAGAAGTTGCATGTGATTTGTTGGGATTGAAAGGCCAACTGGCTTTCATTCTCAGTAGTACATCTAAACACATTCTTCCATGATGCATTACAGCACATGACCAAGGACTGTCTTGGCTCCTTCAATTTTCTACAGTCATTGAGGAGAGCAAATGCTGCCAATGGGTCAAGCATGTCACACCTCCAGGTGTTCTTCACAGAAGAGACAGCACAGCTGCATGTTTGTTATGATGAGCTTGTGTCATATGTGTCCTCCGCAATCCTGATGGATGCCTATCTCCCACATATGCACAGTATGTTGTCTTGACCTTCCATTTTCAGCCTGTAGCTCACCACCATCTAGAATTCTGCTCTTGTGCTGTCTTTTGTACCCTGTATTGGAATACAGTTTACAGTGCCCTGCAATAGGCTTCTTTCTCTCACACCTTTGCTAAGTTGCTGAGCCAGCACATTGAGGATAATCTTGCAGAGCTTTTTGAGTTAATGGAGATGAGTGGGGAGCCATCCCATCAGCTTCATTGATACAATATAACCTGCAGGAGGGAATGATGGCAGGCCTTGAAGTTCAATTCATCCTGCTTTGGCTGTATACTATGGCATTCACAGCACCCCCTGCTGTGTGGCTATTCCATGTGTGACACATGCGTGCAGATCCATGGTGAGAGAATTACTGGCGCATACAGTGAGTTTGTCACTTGGGAGTGCATTATTTGCCAAGACCCTGTTTCTCTGAAGGTCCAGATCAAACTATGTACTGCTGGACCCTGTGTGCTCAGCATTGATAGAGGTGGTTCCCGTGTCATAATTTCAATTCAAATTTTATACCTCATGCAGAAGCATCTGGGCCCTGATCTGCTGTTATTCATTATGGTAGACTTTAACATTGGAACTAGTTCGGGTATGTGTTGTTTTCTGCTAAAGGCCTACTTGCTGATTCTTGCAGGTGGTTATATTGTTCTGAATATCAACACTGGCAAATATGATATTGAGGAGACAAAAGATTTCTTTGTATGCCTTTTTGAAAAGTTTCTTAATGAACAGCAGGAGGGGTGCTGGATAACTTGATTTATATGGCCTTTGACATTGGATGGCAAGTATGATGGTGGGGCTTTGAATAATGTTCTTGCCAGACACTTTGGGCCCACTGTGCGGATGTTTGAAACACCATGGTTGATAGTGTTGGGTGGCAAGGTTGCTGTCATGGCTGCCACCATTGACAATGGGAGCCTGTTCCTTTTCACTAATTACAATGCTGAGATGCTCTTGAGGAAAAATCACAGTATGTTGTAACCCTGTTATATGTTTTCTTGCTGACTCTGGATGTAGGATACAGGTGCTTTGAAAGGGGGGGAAAGAGGGAACCTTTTATCTGGAAAGTGTAGGTCTTTGGTTGGACAGTCTTGTTTGAATTTTTCCACTAACTTCTACCCTCAGAGCCCAAGCCACTTCTGCTGCTCCACTGTATGATTCCCCTTTGATGATCTTCATTTACACTTCTAAGATATCAACAGGCTATTTCCCTCAATTATGGTTGACAGCATTAGCAGTTTCCAGGATGGTGGTGTGTGGCCACAGAACAACAATCCTGCTGTTCTAGGGCTGTTGGAGACTTGTTGTGTGTAGCCAGCAAAACTGATACTGGATGCCCTCATATTACTTGGCACAGGTTATCTGGTGGCCCCTTTCCCCAAGCAATTAGGCTTCTGTAATGCTATGGTAGATGGATGGGCCACCCATGGTTATCACACATTCATGTTCTTGTATGATGATGAGGGATCCATGGAAGGACTCTGGAGTGTAATGAATGATCAAATGTGAGAAAATTACATTTGAATAAATGTTCCTCTGAGTGCGCGCCTGCTGATGAACAGGGCCAATACCATGTATGTCTTATTCTGGTATTTCCAATGACTGCTGGTACAGTTGCAAGAAATGATCAAACATGGTGCTTTGTGTCTGTTGGTGTCCAGCTTTGTCTTTGAGCTGGATGCAAAGCCACAGTTTAGCTCTGGCCTTTTTCTTTGTCTCGGCACTATTTGATGCTGTAGTCCAGCACAGCCTACCATTCAGGTGTTGGCCTCCCTTTGCCCCGGCTGTCTAGATTATTATAAGGATGATTTGAATCTAGGTCTGAGTTTGTTGGAAGATGATGTCTGTACCCACTGTTGTTGCTACTACTGGCTGGTCTGGTTCTCTGTCTGACATCTGGATGAGCCAATCACACTGTCTTTACAAGGTGATGTTTCACATAGGCTAAGCAGCTTTCTGAATAGCCCCAAGTAGTTCATTGAACAGCAGGGCTCGGATAATGACTTTCGAGATGCTAACCATGGTATTCCTTGGTGTATCTACTGCAGCAGATGTGATGGAATGGTAATGGAAGAGTATATTGAGATCTGATGTTAAGCCCTATCTTTTCTGCTGTTCAATTTCCCGTGTTCTTTCTCTGACATCACCACCTTATTCAACTCCCCAATGCATTTTGTTGTTGTGTCAATGGAATTGTGGATTATTTTTTTGAGAGCCAAGAGCTGTTTTTGGAGTGCAACAATCTTATCTTCACAATTGGGGAATGATGTTTGCATTGAGGTATCTGTGACATTTGCGCTGCTAGAATCACCAGATTCAGTTGCCATTTCTATTATACATTAATATGCCAGCATTGAGCTCTATTTGAACCACTCACCTTGGTATTTCAGTCAAAGAGAAGACATTCAACCAAATGTGGGTAAACAGCAGAAGTAGGTATGGCTCTCTTAAGATAGCCTAAATCCTGTGTTATGTTGTTAAAAGACTGAGCTCAGAAGAGTACCCCACTGATAATAAAAACTGCCAAGTTATGTTTTATATGTTGATGGTGTGGGGGCAAGTAAGAATCCAAAGTCTATAAATAATGCATCTCCTGCCCATCTCCCTCTAGCTGTAAATGTTTTTCTTAACACAAAGGCACCTCTACCCATGATGAATACCTCCTCAGTTGAAGTGATTCAGAAAAATGAACCAGTGTCTGGAGCCCTCAAAAGCATGACCACACAAAAGCTGAAAAAGCTTCAGTGCTCTGTTCTTCCAAACAGGCTGGGAATGGAAATTTAAGCAAGCTCTTCAACTGTGGGCATATTCTCAAATATGATAAAATCTTCCCGACAAGCCTCAAGGAGACGCATACTTAATAGAGACCTTGCTGGTATCTCATAGAAAGGGAAAGATTTGGGCAGGTAACATGAGGTGAGGGCATTGACTGGACAGCTATACCAGAACACATTAAGAGTGACTTCAAATATCCCATGCTTTTCTTGGGGTTGTTTTTCTGAGTATTCCAAGACACCAGACATATTAATACTTCAATTTATTGCATGCTGGAAAAGGCAGCTCTCTTCAACTGAACATACAAAGTATTGTGTGAAGATAATGGTGTTGTATGTTGCAATGGTTCTATAATGTTGTGAGTGGGGAACTAATGGAGGAAGGAGGTAACTGACATCCAAGCCTGATGTCCTATTCTAGAGTCATTAATGAATGGCCAAACATTTCTATTCTCTGATCAGCCAAAATGTCAGAATAATGAGAGACAATGTCTTACATATCAATTGGAATTACAACAATGCACTTAGGGGGGATATATCTTAGAACTTCCACCACAATGGTTGCAGCATTATCATTATGCTTGAAGCCCTCTAGCCTGCACATTGCATTCTCAAAGTGATAAGTTTGATATGGAACATGTTGATGCTTTTCAGCAGGGCTCCTGATAGATGCTTGGGTACAGGTGCACCACTCTGCTTCCCTGGACTGCAGTGCAAAAGGAGCAATGTAAGTTGAGTGGCAGAACAGATAATGACACTTAATTACAGTGTTCTGTGCCTCAAAAGCTTTGTGATTCATGATTGTTCATGTGTTAGGAACAATCATGAGGAGAGAGCCAGAAACTTAGTGAGACAGAGTGGAAAGAGGAGCTTAATATGCATGAAAGGCCTTGTGTAGTCCATGGCTGGATAGAGCAGTTGATTTCCAGGGAGATATGGCTGTCTTTATAATGTTCAAAAGCAGCCTCGAACTGTGACTGTGGGCAGGGATGGAGAGAAGAACTGGTAGCTGGGAGCCTGACTAGGAAAGACAGACTAAGCCAGTGCTGAGGATAGCTGGCAGGATATCACAAACAGGGTGTATCCATTCTTGATCTTCCTCTCAAACTTCATTAGCATGGTCTTTGAATTCTGAGGGTAGCCCATTTATGCCATTGCTCTGGAGAACCATTTTTGTGGATGCAGCTACCAAGTAAATTCTGATTCAGGTGAAATGATTCCCTGAAGAGAGCAGGTTGAGCAATTTGCTAGTCAAAAGCCACACTTGCTGTATGTGCAAGACACATCAGGATTGTGATTACAATTAGTGACAAGTAGTCCATGCAATACTCAGTTGACATCTATTCATAACAACATGAGCAACCAATTCTCTGAGGTGTCAGCAGAGCAAGCGCATGTGGGGAATCACAGCAGCCTTTGCTGGTGGTGTGGATCCTGAGGACCACTAGCTGCAGAGATTTTGAAATTATCTCCTCCACAACTCAAACACTAGAATGTAGGACCAAGTCCAGGTCAAGTTGGCTGTCAATGTTCTTCAAGAAGCACCCAACAATATTCTTTTGGAGTTGTGATGCGAAGTCTTGACTGTAATTGCAAGCCTGAGGCAAAAACTCACCATTCCTTCAGATGGGTGCTTTGGTAATTGGTGCTCAGGAGCCTCAGAACTTTGGCACCCATCACCAGATCCACTCAAGAGGGCTGATCCTTGAACTAGCAGATCCACCAAAGTCATTCCTGGGAATGACATGTGGGTGATTTGCGAAGTGATCAATGAGTTGACACTTTGACACTTTTGTCAGGTCTTGGTGACAGAGAATTTCACCATCTTTCCTCCAAACCTCAGCAGAATGGTGAATCAAACATGAATCCCTCTCTATTTGATGCCTCATCTTCATACTCACTTCACTCACAATGTGTTTATTTGTGTTCTGTTGATTGGAAAAATGAAACTTTGCAAAAGAAGTTTGTGTTTGCAGAAGCTGGACCAGCTTTCAGTCACTTCATTCTTGATTTCAAAGGCCATCACATCTGTGTACAGATTTTGACCACACCTCTACACTTCTCTGAATATCCTGGCCAACTCTTTTATCCTTCTCATGTTCACTATTGATGGTGTTGTGGGAATGCGGAGAAGGATGGCCACAAGTGACCATTGCAGACAGCAGTCCAGCTTGTATATGACTCTCTCTTTCCCTTTCAAAAGTGGAACTTTAGCCTTGTTGAGTACTTGTAAGTCATCTGTTAAAAAAGACCCGAGCATGGCTGACCCTACAGTAGCACCAAAGAAGATGGATTTGAGAATGTACCATCTAGCTCTTTATGCATTTGACTGGCAGGAGCAGATATGATGCAATATTTATCAGAGGCTGCTGAGCAGGTCTTGAAAGCTGACAGTTGTTATGACAGTAATGATAACATGTTTGTAGCAGGCACTGTGCAGCCTCACTGTAATCAACAGCATCAAAAACATGATCAGGAAGGAGGCCAAGGGGTGGTTGTACAACAAGAAGACAAAAGAGCAGAGCAAGGCAACAATAGACTTGACACTCAGAAACAGCAGCATACTGAGCAGCAGTCTCAAGGCCACTGGACTGGTAGAAGCAGCAAAAATGTAAGGATTCGCCCGTGAACCCCTTACATGGATGAACAACACCTGCAAGGGCCCAGGGCCTGGGCTTGCAAGCTGTTGGGAGTATATGTGTCCTCACAAGGCACTAAGTCATGTGCTCGCGAGCACACATAAAAGGCTGCCACTGTGTGAACCCCTTGTTGGGAGCCAGTGGCAATCTTGTCTACAAGTTGTACATAGCTGCCAATACCAGACCATTTATCTTGTGTACTCTTTTCTATATACAATTCCTTCTATAGATTCATTGTCATGCTGATCCACATGTATAATCCTCACATTTTGCCACTCTTCTTTGGTGACACCTGACAATAGTATTAACATGAAGAAGCCAACCCCCTGAAGCTTGTGAACCTGGGACACCAGCAGAAAATCTATTTAAAGAACAAACTCAAGTTTGCAAGAAGATGACAAATCTTGAAACCATCTCAACTCTCTCAACTGTGGATGAAACTGAAACTAGCATTGTGATCTCAGAGAGAGAGTCTATCTTAGCATTAAGAGATGAAATCCAACAACTTCATGAGAAAACCAAACTACTAAAGAGAATGGTGAAATGGCAAGAAAAGTTAAATACTCTCCAGACCACCCAAAAGTACTTGTGAAGTAAATCTCTTGATATAGTTATCTCCAACCCAACATCTGTAAAGTATCTGTCAGTCTTGAGACTACCACAACACACAAAGCTCTATCAGACTGGCTTCTATATAAAATATCAGCAGTTCATCTCCAGCATTAAATCTACTCACAACATGAGCAAATTGAATGATGAGGAAACCCTCACATATGCTCTCACAGGACTTGATTACATTGAAAAAGATCTCTGAAAGATTTATCACAAAAACAACTCACTGAAGAATAACTGAAATGGTCTCAAGAAATTTCTACACATAAGACTAGGAGATCTAGTAAACTGTACACAAAACTCTTGGCAAGCAATCTTTAATCTTCACAAGAGTTTGGATGAAACTGACCAAGTCTACTGCCAACAATTTCTAGATCTCATAACAGAAATTGATGAAGAATTTGAAAGTTTTGAAAAAATGAAGAAGAACCTATATATAGAGAACTTGAATGAGCTCATGCAAGCTAAACTGAATGAACAGCTGGAAATACCAGATGATATTGATGAGATAATAGCACTGACTACTCAACTCTAATCAAGTGTGATAGCAGTTCTTGAAAAGAATGCCTTACACATGAAGTCTATCAATTCAGTTGGAAGTACTTACAGAGATATGAAGACTGATGACTCAAGACTGCAAACAGATAAGAGAAGTTAACTTCAGAGACCTGCTCAGAAGATGAAGAAAGATCTTATCAAGAATTATAAAGCTTTAAGAAAAGAAGAAAAGTACTTTGAGTATAACTAAAAGAGACATCTCACAAAAGACTGTCCCAAGAAGAAGAGTAGCAAATAGGAAATTGGGGAGCCACAAGTAGATAGAATCAATATAATGAAGTTGTTCAAGAAAAGTCTTCTTGCTCTCCCCCCCATTATTCTAGGCATGTGAAGCTCAACTGACAGAAGTATCACCTGGTCAGCACTAATAGACTCTGGTTATCAATCTCTAGTGATTAGTTCATGATTGGCCATGAAGCTAGCACTAGAGATGCACAAGATGCCTATAGAGATTGAAACTGCTATAAATCATGAGAATATCACTCTCACAGAAGAGATTGCAAATATATTCTTTGAAGCTTGTGACTCTCAGAAAAACTAACAGTTGTTCCATAAACAAGTGATGGTCACAAACATAAAAGATGAGATGCTAGTGGGTTTGAGCTAGCTGCAGTGACACAATCCCAAGATGTATTTCAGAGAACTAAGGCTAGAGTTTCAAACTGTATGTCACAATCCACTCACAAAGATTAAACCAGTTAATCTCTTGAAGCTAGTGAAGGGAGGGAAGCCCATCTACATGATAACTCTTCACAAATCAGAACAGGTGGTGACAGCAGATCTAGACCTCCAGATACTGAAAGCTTACTGCAAACTTGTGAAAGTATTTAGTGACAAGAGGGCTTGAGAGCTGCCACCACATCATGAAGATGATTTGGCTATAGATCTTGAGCTGGAAAAGCAGCCAGAATTTGAAAGAATGTACAGACTTTTGCAAGCTGAACAAGAGACTCTTCATGAATATCTGAGCAGTGCTCTAATTCATGGGTTCATCTGCTCTTTCAAGTTATCCACAGAAGCACCCATTCTGTTCACATCCAAGAAGAATGACAGACTAAGAATGTGTGTGAACTATTGCAATCTGAATTCAAAAATGGTCAAGAATAGATATCCCCTACTACTAATTAAAGATGTATTGTATAAGCTTGCAGGAGCTGCAATATTCACTCAGTTCGATGTCAAGAATGTCTATTATAGATTGAGAATTTGTGAAGAGAATGAGTGGAAGACTGCATTTTAGACTTCACAGAGGCTATTTGAGTACTTGATAGTATCTTTTGAACTTGTGAATGCACCAGCAGCCTTCCAATCATATATTATGAAGGCACTTAGTGAATATCTGGATGTATTTGTGGTGGCCTATCTTGATGATGTGGTTGTGTACTTGACTCACAAGAAAGATCATGAGAAGCATGTGAAATTGGTATTTAAGATACTCAAGAATGCAGGTCTTTATTGCAAGCTGGCAAAGTGCAAGTTCAATGCTTGCAAGATTGACTATCTTGAGTATGTTATAACACCAGAGAGTGTTCTTATGGAGAAGAGCTATGTGGACACTATTCTTGACTAGCCAGAGCCAACCAGTAAGAAAGAGATTCAGATCTTTTTAGAATTTGTGAACTTTTACAGGCACTTCATCCCAAGATTCTCTAAGATAGCCTGTGGCCTGACTGCTCTTCTAAAAAAAGAAGAAGCAAAGCTAAGCAGGCACACATGAAGAGAGATGAGAAGAGAGGCCAATACTTTCATGACTGAAGAAGGTCACAAAGTCTTTATAAATCTAAAAAGAGTGTTTACAGAAGCTGTTATGCTTCACCATTTTAATATAAAATAAAAGACCAGACTGGAAACAGATGCATCTGGCTTCACAGTGTATGGTATCCTATCACAACTGGCAAAGAATGATGTTTGAATTCCAGTTGAGTTTTATTTGCAGAAGATGCAATCTGCAGAGATGAATTATAGCATTCATAATCAAGAACTGCTTGTGATTGTGGAGTCATTTAGATATTAATACTGCTGGTTGAAAGACTTGTAAACACCAGTTCAAGTTCTTACAGATCATGATAGCTTGTGCTATTTCCAGACTGCTCAAGACCTCTTGCAAAGACAGATCTGCTAAGCACAAAGACTGACAGCCTTTTAATTCATGGTTGACCATGTGAAAGAAACCAAGAACCTGGCAGATGAACTCTCATAAAGACCTGATTATATCAAGAAGACTGGTCTAGATAACATGAAGAGTTGTGAGACTGCAAACCAACTGAGAGTGATGCTTGTGAAGGAGCAAGAGATTACAGAAAAGTTGGGACTGACAGCCCAAGTTTCTCCTAATCAGAGAGAGAAGAGAGGAGATGAGAACACACAACTCACCTCTGTAAAGCTTTGGATTGCAACCAAGAAACTACTTGTGAAGATTATCTTGAAAGACACATGCAAAGTGAAGAAGATTGTAATCCAGATTCAGAAGATCAAAGATCTGATTTGCAAGAAGAATTCTTATAAGAAGGGCAGCTCCAACCTGTTGGCATCATTACCAAATCTACTGCAAAGTGACAACTATGCAGCTGAAGTCCACAAAGACATTAAGACAGGCATGAAGAAATTTATGATGTGGAAAGAGAAGAAGAGCATCCTCTATAGAAATGGTTGTATATATATCTCTCAGAATAAGATCTTGCAAATAGAGCTGATCAGGCATCATCATGATCTATCTCTTGCAGGGCATTTTGCTACAGCAAGAACATACAAGCTTATAGCTCACAAATACTTTTAGCCAAGAATGAGAGAACTGGTAAAGAAGTGTTGTGAAGCCTGTAGGGTCTGCCAGGACTCAAGAAGAGTTTACAGAAAATCTCAAGAAGAACTATCACCCTTACTAATTCTGAACTGCTCTTGGAGATCTATTAGCATGGATGTTATTACAGATCTTCCTGCAAGCCTGAATTTTGAGAAGATGCAGTTTGACTGTATTCTGATTGTAGTGGACCAGCTCATAAAGATGGCTCACTTTATCCCTACAACAAAGAAGCTGACATCAAAGGAATTGGCTCATCTCTTTGTTCACAAAATAGTGAGATTACATGGATTACCCATGAGCATAGTAACAGATCAAGAATCTCTGTTTGTAAGTGAATTTTGGAGTAATTTAACTCACATCTTGAAGATCACAAGAGTAATAAGCATGGTGTTCCACCTGCAAACTGATGATTAAACTGAGAGACTGAATAGTGTGCTAGAGCAGTACCTGCAAAGCTATATCAGTTATGATCAAGATAACTGAATGATATAGTTGCCAATGGCAGAGTTCACATACAATAACTCATGGCAGGTCTCCACACAGAAATCATCTTTTCAGCTAATATATAGGTTGAATCTGTAAATAGATCTGTTGGATCCTGAGAAGTATGACTATGTGTACAAGAATTCAAAGAATCAGGTGGAGATAATGAGATTGCTCCATGAGAAGGCCAAGAAATCACTTATGAAGGCACAAGCCTACCAGAAGAAGTACTATGACCAGAAGCATACTGTAAAGACTTTTCAGATGGAAGACAAGATGTGGCTTGACCTTTGCAATATCAAGACCACACAGCCTAACAAAAAATTGAATTTATTGAGGCATGGGCCTTGTAGAATTGTGGAGAAGATAGGCTTGTGAGTCTACAGACTGGAGCTGCCTCCAGATCTGTAAACTCATGATATTTTTCATGTATTCCTGCTTTGCAAGCACAAGACCCACAAAGAAATTGATAGCTCACCTCATCATGAAGTTTGTGAGGTGAATGAGAATGAAAAAAAGTATTAGATCTGTAAGATAATTAACTTAAAGAGAGAGTGTTGTGAGCTGTGGTACAGAGTACATTAGAAAGATTATGATGATGAGAAGAACAAGATATGAGTGCCCACAAGCAATGTCTGTTTACTGAGAAAGCTACTCCAACAATTCCATAGTAGAAACCTGGACAAGTCTGGTTTGCAAAAAAGATGGATGGAGGTAGTAGAGCTAGAAAATGGGTTAGAGAGAGAAAAAATATAGTCTGAACTGAATTAAATTGATTTTAAAACAAGAAAAAGAACTAAGCTAAGAACTATATAAGAGTCTCCAGCTTTCTCTCATGAAGACCTGTAACAACTATCTATAATCTCACTGCTGGAAAGAGCAAGCAAGATGCTCATGATATAGACAATTGTTACACTTTTGACCCAAGTCTACAGAGATGCACTCTGTAAAGACTATATTACTATAGTCTTGCTGAGCTCTCTTGCAGGCAGAGCACTTCTGTCTTGATGGTGACTGGACCCCAGCTTGAATCATGAGAATACCCTCATAAAGCTAAGCATGCACAGTTAACTGATTTGAATTATTCAAACCAGCAATAAGCATGGATCTTTGAATAGGCTTGTGACACCATACTCTTTTGTGAGCAGACAAAGCTTGTGCCCCAGTATGAGGTGGGAGGCCTGGAAGAACCACTGAATTAGTCTGCAATACACCAGTAAAAGTACCAGCTGGTGGCAATTGAGTGAAGATGATCTGGAATCATCATTGTTAGTCTTGCAGAGAGAGTGCTGGACAATTTCAGGCATTCTGCAGAACTATAACATTCACAAATTCTGCCAGAGCAGGGGGAACAGCAACAACAATCTAGAGAGAATTAGCTGTAAACTGAAATATGATAGAGAATACTCACATTTCTAGCCAGAGCTGGTGCAATAACTGCAGAGAGGAGAGGCAGAGCAGCAAGACCCTAACTTTATCAGCACATGAACCAATGTTAGCTTGCAAGAAGTACTTACAGCTTGAGCTGGCAGAGAAGAAGCAGCAACAACTAGTGAAGAAGAGAAAGAGAAAGAAGCAATAATACTCTAGAACTGTCAGTTGCAAGCACTTCTCAATCTCTCAGAACTACTCACTAAAGGCCCAATATCTTCTATAAAGGGGGGGATGAGGGTTCTCTCAAGAGAGAAGAGAGAAGAGAAGTCATGAGAGAGAGAGAAGAAAGAGAGTAAACTGACAGCTTCTAGCAAGCATCAGCATCTCTGCAAACCAAACCCCACACAAAGACAAAATCTTATGATCATGTAAAGCAAAGACATAATTAGAGATGAACTTACCAACTTGTGATCTTACAGCCAGATGGGCAGAGCATTAAGATGTAGCTATAGTTTTCTTTCAAACATCAGAGATCTTCTGCAAGCCTGCCTCCCATACAAAGCAGTGCTTGAAGGGTTCACTTATCTTAGTAATAATAATATAGACTAGAGAAGGAAGAGAAGAAAAAAAGAGAAAGAGAAAGCAAGAGAAAGCTCTCTCTTAAGCTAGTGCTCATTATCTAATAATAACATGAAGCTAGTGAGAACAATAGAAACTCTCTACATATTGTTGTGTTATTGAGCTCTGTTGTGTTATTATGTTGTGTTATGTTATTAGAGTTGTGTTAATATTACATCTCTAGTGAGGCTGTACTCTTTTCCTTATAAGAAAATTTTTATTTTTCTCAAGAGGTTTTGTTTTTCTACTCATGAAGATTTTTAATGAGATAGCTGCCTTGAGAGATCAAGACTTACAAGAGAGGGAAATCTGTAAGAATTTGCCTGCAAACTTCTTACATGAACAAACAACATCTGTAAGGGCTCAGAATCTGGACTCACAAGCTGTTAGAAGTACATGTGTTCTTGCAAGACACTAAGTCATGTGCTCACAAGCACACATAAAAGACTGCCACTGCACAAATCTCTTGTTAGGAGCCAGTGGCAATCTTGTCTACAAGTTATACATAGCTGCCAATACCAGACCTTTTACCTCATGTACTCTTTTCTACATACAATTCCTTCTATAGATTCATTGTCACGCTAATCTACATGTACAATCCTCACAAAAAAAAAGCAAGCAGTACATGAAGACAACTGTAATAAAGACTGTAGCCCATTGATGAATGATATACAGGTGAAGAACCTCACCACCCCTTTCATTAAAACCCTCAAAGTCACTATATCTGATGTCACCAGAAGAGATACATTGGATCCAGTGCCAGACTTCCCACAAATGGATGAATCTCATGATCTTCATATGCAAGCAATAGAGTTATGTTCTATATTACAGAAAAGGGCAGCCCAATATAAAAGCATCTCAAGAGAGAAGATTTTTCTCTTATTTTGTTTCTTTCTTGTTGCAGAATATGTGATCCAATAGGACAAAGATGACAGAAAGGCCACAGTTGAGGTGAACTAACTTTTGAGAAACCACAGGTGGGATTATAAACCTTCATCTCTGGCAAATATATGAAAGGAGATCAAACTGGTAGACTGTATTGCTGCCTGTTTATATAATGTGTGGGGTCAAGACAGTGATCAGATTTATGAGGCAATCTTTAGTGAGTAGCCCATTGTTCCATACTTGGTGCCAAACTAATGAATTAGAGGATGAGGTGTACCAGCATGTTTGAGCAATTAGTTGATTATCACAGCAGGCACAGAAGCTCACAATCAACAAGATACACTGCAAATTTAAGATATGGAATTGATGCTTTGACCCTCAACAGTCTTTCAATCTAGTGACTATAATGGCAGAGCACCTTGGATACCCCTCTAATGCTGCCATGAACACCCAAATAAGTGAGGCCATCAGCTATTGGAGCTATCTTCCTAGTAGATCAAACAAATTGACCCCTCTGATCACAGATGATATCAGTGATGGGAGCATACATTTAGATAATGATGGTGATGACAACAGCCAGTCATGGTCTGAAGGCTCAACTTTAATTTTTTCTAGTGACCACAATAATGGCTCTGATGGAGAGGGAATTGAACCTCCGGGGCCCAAAAGGGGAAATGAAAGCTGTAGAGAAAATAGTCAAACAACATCACTCTCAACAGATGCACAGGGCGCACATGCCACCAAAAGTGTAAAGCCTGCCCTTTATTCTTAGGAAGGACTTCTATTAACCTATCTGCCTTTATATCAGCAACCACCAACTTCATATAACCTGTCTCAACCAGAGACCCTCAGCTGTACAGCAATTTCAAACAGCAGGGGATCAAGTGGAAGTGAGATTCAGCAATTGAATCTGTATTTAGGTGTCTATTGAAGACAGGATCAGTTGGCAATGATAAAATACATCAGTTTGAATCTGGATAGAATATTATTTTCTTGTATGGATTTGACTTCATTGTCATCTGTTGTGAATGTATATAAAACAACTATTTCTTTTCAGATTAGTGCTTTGGAGATCTCATCAGTTCTAATGATGATCCATGTCTGTAGTCACATTATGTTCATTGTGTAGATTCTGCCCTAGTGAGTTGCTGTTTGCAGCCCTAGAGCTCTTTTTTTGCTTTCTAATTTCTCTTTTATTACTACCATTAATTAGCATGGAATTTGTTGAAAGGTGGGCTATCATTAAAGCAAGTCTTGCATATCCAACAAAGAAAAGTTTAATGGGAAACTGCATAGTTACAGAGTTCCAGAACCTACAGGCATGTTGGTCAACAAGCAGACTGATGTTGTGCTGGAGAATATATTTGAATTAATGTACCTTATATGTCAATTTGACAGGCAAAGCCCTCCAGCATCAGTATTTATTTGGAGCTGCTAAGTTCATCTACAAGAATCTATAAGACAACACTGGGCCTGTACAGGCTAATCAGATTCAGCTAGCAGAGGGGAAAGTGTTGCTCTGCAGTTGAAAAAGATTTTATATGATATATGAGTTTCACCAACATTCTTAGCCTGTTAATTAATGGTATACTATAGACTTGCTCTTGTTTCCAATCTGAAATCAACATGATAGCTAGTGAGAAGGCTGAAAAAGACTCATTGAATTAAAATGATTGTCAATATATGGCAGTTCAAGTTGCTATTAGTGATTCTTGAGATAATTTAGTTGCCTTATAGATATCTATGCTGCTTTTCTGAGCCATTTTCTTTTTTTTAAGGTGTCTTGATTAAATAGTTGTCTTTTTTTGTGGTTTGCAAGAGATGCATGGATACACCAGCTTTAAATACTCTTTCTGCAATCTCTATTATTTATTCAAACAAGTCACTCCATCTTATTATTAAAACTTCTTCTCAAGAACTAGTCATTATGAATTCTTCTTCTGCAAAACAGACTGTAAGTTTGAAAACATCTATCAAGAAGTCAGATAATGAATAAGAGTTGGTTACCAGATAAGCATGCTTCATGTAAAGCAAAATCTGTTAGCTGAACCACATCAGATTATTATTCTTGTTTCAGAATCAGTCTTTTCTGGAAAAAAGCTAACAAGAATCTGCTCCAAGCTTACAGCCAAATAGCAATGTTAATAAGATCATTACCTGGATGCAAAATACTTACTGGAATCTTGCTCTTGCAGAGCAAACATGTATGGAAATTAACCATCAAACACCAATAATCCAACAGAAAATAAGAATTGAAAGACATATAAAGACATGCATATAAGTCTTCTAAAATATCACTATAGATTCTTTTTAGAGTCTCAACATCCTTCAGCTCTCTCTACCATTTATGAATTAGCTAATCATTACAGCATGCCTGCAAGAATGTAGAGACATGAAATTCATTACTTTCTGAATTATCTACAGTACAGGCTGCTCAAAACATTAAATCATCTTCATACATTTATAGATACTGTCTCTTTAATAATAATTTCTCTTTGTAAAGCTGCTTCAAATCTGAATAATACATGAATTGAGTGCTTAGAGAATCTGGCCCACTACAGAATGATTGTGGAAAAATCAGATCTTTATAGAGAGGTTTGGGCTGGAATGGCAAGATATTGATATAATAAAGCTGCTGATAAGTCTTCTCAAGTTAGGAAAATCCAGCATCATCTTGCTGTTCTTGCCAAATCTAATATTCTTCTTCAGTTGTTCTTTTTCTCCAAATCCCTGATCTGTGTTGAGTCATTCCCAAACACCAAAGAATCAATTTTATTATTGAACCCTCTTTTGAACTTTGAGAAACTGGGTCACTACCCTCCTATAATATTACTCTTTGTGAGAGCTCATTTAATTCTTTTTAACAGGGAGTTGATACTCTTCTTTCTCAAGTATGCACTTGAGTTTATATCTTGCTTGAAAATCTCAAAATTCAAATAGACAGAACAAGAAGTCTATATTACTTCTATCAACTTTGCTTCTCTTCTTGAGTTTGATGCTTGTTCTCTTCTCAGCAAACTGTTATCAGATGCAACCTAATTCTCTATTAATATATCTAATGTTAAAGATTTGTATCAGTCTCTTTCTGTTTTCCATCTGACTCTCCATCTCATTAACTCTAATTTTAAAGATTCCACTGAGACTATTTTCTATATCTCATGTTTTGCATTTCACATTCTTGCATTGACTCTCAAGTATAATAGCAGCAAAAATGTTCTCTCTCATATACATGTTTTCTTAGCTTTTCTTTGGTCTCTATTATTGGTTTCTAAAGCTATAACTTACATTGAATCACAAGTACTGTAGCAGGCCTTAATTATCTTTCTGAATGCACTAAGTACAGAGGGGTTGAATATATCTCATCTGAGAAGTGAGAATTTCTCTATAGCAGGAAATAAGATAAGCTGTCATCTCTCAGATAATTTCTTTATGTATAGTTTGAGCTGGAGCCAACTCTACTATTCTTCTGACTTCTTTGATTATCCATCTCTTGTGAGCTGTAATCAACAGTATTTGGAACTTTCTAGTGTCATAACATCTAGAACTGAAAGGTGCCTATGGCTTGACTGTCATCTTGCATCTGTAAGTAGGTCAATGGCAGCATTGTGAAAATTTATGCTAACTATTCAACTCAAAGTCAGATAGATGGATATCTTTTGATGAAGAAAAGAAATTCATGCTTACTGACTATAGCTTGAGGCTTGAGACTTATACAGAAACTTCTGGACTATTCAAAAAACCAGCCCACTTTGTTGATGAGAGGGAGAGGCTTCAGTTGATCCAGAAGATAAATGGTTCTTTAATAGTATTTTAGACTCAAGCTGACACCTTATCAGTTGCCAGGCTTTTTTCTTGATTAAGACAGATCCTACATCATTAGATGGACTTAGAAGTTCCTAACCAGAGCCATCTGAAACATAATACTAGGGGAATTTTGAATTCAATGGTTTTTGTGTTATGGGATACTGGTTCAGGTGGAATTATTATCAATGATAGACAACTATTATAAATACAATATTTCGGGTTGCACAATTTCATCTCTAATACAGCTAGTGGCTTGAAAATAACAAGGGCTTGCGGGATACCAGCAGCTGTTCTCCACACCTTTACAACCCCCACAGAATGGTGGTTCTGTGCGGCAGAAAGGATCACAAGCAAGCAATATATCTACATCACAACTACCGCCCGTGGCATTAAGTATGATATTCAATCGCGAAGAGAGAAATTTTACTAACTGCAGATGGCAGTCAAGCAGCTGGACAATCAGATAATTTTGACGAGGTGCAGCCAGCTGAATTTAGCCAACCTTCCAATCCACTCCTACAGCAATAACCTGCTTCAAATCCTCAGGCACAAACAGATTTGGCGACTAGAAATTCATTTGCCCAAAATGCCAGAGATCCTGGTGGGCTTCTTGATGTGCTCTTCCAGATGATGGAATCAGCAGAACATTAGACACCTGGCCTCTGGTTCTTTGGACTGCTAAGTTAGAGACAGGACCCAATCTTCCAGTGAATGCATGGCATCCTCTGCTGTTATTTCATGAGACACTTCTGGCTGAGAAATTGGATTCAAATCATCAGTTATCTATTCTGGGATATGAATATTTTTATGTCAATATTACCTGCAAAATTCACAACTGTCACATTAGTGCTATATACTTGGACATAAGAGCAATTTTATTGACTTTATGTGACACAAGGCCATCATCTCAAGTCACCTACTATTGCCAATACCTATGGGCAGCCAGCTGGGGCATGCTAAGCAGAAGTGTTTGGGTAACAATTGTTATATACAAAAAAAAGAAGAAAAGAAAAAAAAATACAGTGCTTCCTTCACTCCATCTCACCAATCAAAAACACAAAAAGACTGAGAGATGAATATTAATCAGATTTCTTCTAGAAATTACAAATACTGTTTTCTTTCTGTAAGTATTCAAGCATCTGCTATTTCAAGTTGCTGAGATTTAGAGAAATCATTACAGCTGATTATAATCTTCATCTGAGCTGGCAACAAATTGCAATTATAGTATAGTGCTAATTAATAATCTTCTTTAAGTTGAAAGAGAATAATGCAATCAAACTCAGTTTGTACTTTCTCAGATGTAATCTTCACACTCTTATACAGTAATGACAAGCAGAGCTGAGCAGTATAAGTCTTAAAGTTTATGTAGTGATGAATATCTTCATCTTCCTGCAGATCCATGATGTAAACCTCAAGACAGACACAAATTATTATGATGTTTGCAAAGACAGTAAATTCATCACTCTTTAATAGAATAGACATTAATTCATCAGCAATCACTCTCAGTTCTGCTTTTAACATCTCATGCTGATTCTTTAACTTTCTGTCTGTTAATTTAATGCTGTCAAACTGGTGAAAACTTGCTAGTACAGAGGCAACATCACTATATTCAGAATCAGAAAGATTATCAGATTGAGTCTATTTCTCTTTTCAGTTTATCTGCTTCCAGAAAATAACATTTTTATACTTTTTTTAAAGCTAGTCTATATCTGGAGAATCAAATGCAAGAAGAATCAAGTATAGATAGAGCAGACTCTGATGAAGAGCAAGACTTGAAGTCTATAAGAAAAGTAAGTCAAGAATCATATCAGAAGAAGAGATAATGTAATGTCTATCAGAGTTCTCTTCATGCAGTTCAGTGCTTTACTATTTATGTCCTGCAGTGCAATCACATAATCTTGCAATTTCTTTAACAAAAATAGACCATAATTTATGATTTCCAGCTCTTTCTTTACTTTTTCCACAGTAATTCACTCTAATTGATACAGTGGTGACTTTCTGAGCTGGAAGACATAATTCTTGAAGTCTATCAGATTTAGATTGTGGAGCTTTGGACAAATTACAAAGATATCAATACTTGCACAGAGTATCATGATGTTTGCAGCAGCATCAAACTTCAGAATTGGAAGATCAGGTATCTCTTTATTTATGTCAGCAAGTGTTCT
Source organism: Coccidioides immitis RS (assembly GCF_000149335.2). NCBI lineage: Eukaryota > Fungi > Ascomycota > Eurotiomycetes > Onygenales > Onygenaceae > Coccidioides > Coccidioides immitis. The sequence goes on along the minus strand of NW_004504308.1, from coordinate 1,579,445 downwards.
CACTCTTGTCATTAAAGCTTTCTGCTGACTCTGAATGACTTGTGCATTTAATGAAGAATCAGTGAATTGCTTATAGTAGCTAAGTGTAATAGCAAGAGTTTCATAAGCAGAGCTTGAAAGCATATAGAGTATATCTAGTTTTCTTTCCCAATTCTCTTGTTTCCAAGACAGAATTTTCTTCTCTTGACCCTCAAGATTGCAGCAGGCACCAAGAAGCTGATATCAAGAACATCATTGTATTACCTGAGCATACTCATAAGCAAGAGTGAACATTGATAAGGAATACATATTTATACCCACCAGCAGTGCAACATTCAATAGAGCTATCCTTATACAGAAAATTCTTTTTGTGAAGAGGTGAGAGAGCACACTATCAGAAAACACACAAGTCCCAACAACCTATCCATTGGCGGGTTCCTGGAAAGAAAAGACAAATCAGGAGGATGAAACAAATGTCTCAAGAAAGAAGAGATTGCAGAAAAAGAACAACTACTTATATAGAAATTGTTGTACTTTTCATCCACAAGCTCAAATTAGTGTAAACTTGATAATATCTAGTACTGCATGTCCAAAGAAAAACCTTACTCATAGTTATAGATCACTCATGTCCTGCTTTTGATTGCATGACTATCTTGCACAGCAGGTGACTGTCTGGGTGGTTGGAGGATTGAGCAATGTTTTCTGGTGTGGAGACTCAATTGTATGCATGACACATATAGCACCTTTGCTAAAGTCCCTTCATTTCTTGTCTCTCAGAACTGCCAGGGGAGTACAGGTCCAGCTCACATGTTCACACCAAGTAAGGCTGTTAAGGGCAGGTCTTTGTATTCTATCACTTGTAATCTCTCACATAGTCATATAACAACAGAGATGGAGCCAAATTCCCCTCATTAAAGTATTCTGGTTATTGCTTTCAGGCCTGCTTGCCCTTGCCCAGACAGCACCTGTAGGAATAGAGATTGACTTTGATTTCTAAGGTCTATCAGACTAGAACATATTTAACATTCATTAGTTGACAGGCTTCTGCAGGTTATATAAGATTCCAGATATGTACAGCATCCAGTAATATTCCAATGAAGAGATCAGGCTTTATGAAGGAACAGTAGTTAGAGTGCACAGGTTAGAAAGACAGTCTAGATGACACACTTGAACTAGAACTAGAAAATATCTTTTCTGAGAGAAGTTAGTCATGGGGGAAGTGAACAAGAGCAATCAAGAATGAAATCTCAATATTAAGCTTGGTCAGCAGTTGAAAGCTAATGAAGCTTACAAGCAGTTTAAAATCTAATTGATTTAAGCCAGCCCTACTTGATGCAAGAACATGACCAATACAAATACAGTACTCCACAACCACAAGCGCCTGCAAGCCTTGAACCACAAAGCTGGTAGGGCCAGGGTAAAACATTGCAAGCTAATATGAGGTTTCTTTACATGCTGCCATGTATTCTGTCACAAAAAAGAGCCCCTATCAACCCTTTCATGTTTGAATGTGGCCTGTTTAGCACACCATGTGAGTGGCTGCCACCTGATATCACACTAGCTGAGAGAAGTCTCTTGCCTTGTCCCCCACTAATTCAACAATATCTCCCAAACCACAGAGAGTCTGATGGCAGAAACAATCAAAAATCAGGTTAAGAGAAACAGCCTCCTCTACAGTATTGAAAAAGTTCCAGACAGAAACACATTCTGGTGAACTGTTTCTGGCATTATTAACAGAATAGAATCTTTCCAGATTATTCTGCCAGCAGATGATAACTTCCTTCATCAAAATTTACAGAGTGTCCTGCATAATATCAGCCACTTCTGGTTGTGCACAGAGAACTGGAAACTGGTTTTTCACCTCATTTTATTTATAGAACAAGTCTGGAATCTCCTTTGCTTCTGTCATTCTAATTATAGTAATATGGTGTCCCTGTTCCTATATTTTATTAGTCAATAAAACCTTGCAGAGTGCATACTTTCAAAGCAGCTTGAAGCTTGTTCAAGTGCTGAATTATTTGTGGGTAGATACCTTCCACAAAGTGAAAGATATCATGCACCAGAGTCTGAGAATCTTCTGTAAAAGAGGAGCAGGCAAGCAGTTCAAAATGCATATTGTAGGATGTGCTTGTCAATGCAACTTGACAGACCAATGAGAGGCTAATTTGGTTGACTCACTACTTTATATACTATCACAAACAAACAAGGCAATGAAAATTCAAGCCAGAGACCTGCTTTCCCGCATTCATTTTGCTTTGGAATCAATTGATGTTTTGCAATTTGATACAGTGCCAAACTGGAATTTCAGCCATGTAAAATGGCCTGAGAGCTCTGCAATTAAACCATACCAGTGGACAGCTACCTGCATCCAAATAATCCACCTCCCAGGATCATATCTCTTGAGCTGATAGACTGCAGCTTCTGAGGGTGCAGGAGAGCAACAAATGAGTGCTGCCATACACATAATCTCATGGTCATTAATATTACCCCTATCAGATGATCAGATTGGCCTACCACAAATTGAAAGATGGTGCAACCAAATTCTACCACCAACAATACCACATAGAAAGCCTGGTCCCTCCTAAAGAGCTTGAGATATGTCTTCAAATCAGGGGCTTCAGGCATTGATTGACGCAAAAACCATTGTGACAGGATAAAGTCTAGACAGAATTCTTGGTGTTTTGGAATGAGTGAACACAAATGAGGGATTTGGAGTAGAAGAACAGCTGAAGAAGAATGTTAGGTCTGGCAAGAACAGCAAGATGATGCTGAATTCTCCCAACCATGGAAGACTTGTCAGCTGTCTTATTATATCAACATCTTGCCACTCCAGCCCAGATCTTCCTGTCACAAAGATCTGACTCTTCTACAGCTATTTTATATCAGGCTAAATCCTCCAAATATTTAATTCATGTATCCTCAAAGCTCAGAACACTCTCAAGAAGCAGGGCCATTATAGAATAGACAGTAGATATGAAGGCAAGCATTTAATCCAGCACCTCAGGAAGCCTGTAACACAAAAATTCCAGAAATGAATGAATTGCATGTCTCTACATTCTTGCAGGCATAATATAGCAACTGGCTAATCTCTGAAAGGCAGGGCTTGCTGACAGATGCTGGAATGTCAAAAAAAAATCATGATGCTTGTGTAGAAGGGTCCTATGCAAGGTCATGAGAGCCTGCCATTGCTCATTGGTCAGGGTTGAAGAGTTATTGGCTTGTTGGCAGTCAATCTTAATACATTTTCTTTTCACAAGAACAACACCAGCATAGATGATGCAAACTTTATTAATCAACTGCTCTTCTGTGATCTGATGGATCTCAGACTGCAGAATTAATGTGTTGACAGGTATCTCATTTGCAGGCTATGATCTCTTCTCTAATACTGATATTGTGGCAACAGGTAAGTCATAAGCTGTGTGCTTTCTGGCACCAGCAAAGACTCTGTGGGTTCCATCATCATAATTTGGAGTGAAGACATTGGGCTGGAGCTGTAGATGAATGGGAGTGCTGACAGCAGCAGCAGATTTGTGGGGCAATTGGTGTTTGCATGACTTTCCTGGGGTGAGAGATCTGTTCTGGAGCTGGAGGGAAGACAGCTTAGCTGTGTGGTTGGCAACACTTCTATAATATGTCAGGACAGCCTGCAATTGTGATAGAGTGACAGCAGAAAGAGGGTTGTTTCTTACTGTTGGGGCATAGCTGCAGTGGTGGCTGGTGATAATATTTGGTGGGTGAGGCAAAGGCACCAAGGGAAGAAAGTGAATACTGAGCACACTGTTGCTTTGTGATCTTGAATTGATGATGAGATTGATAATTTAATTCAGTCAAATCTGCACTTTTCTTAAATTTATATGGGATTTTTGTGTGAAGGATTACAGATTCATGGGCAGTGGCCTGATTATCAGGGTGCACCATTGCAAACTGGGTTCCAGCAGCTCGCGCCAGCTCAATCTGTGGCCCCAGTTAGGGGGAGATTTTTGCATGGAAGATATGCGGCTCGCCCAAAGGTCAGCCCATTTTGGGTGTGGACTAATAAGAAGGTCAGTTAAGAAAAATACCTTTTTGACTGACCACCATAGATTTTCAAGCTGCGCAGGTTGCTTCTCCAATTACCCTATTAGCTTAAGACAGGCTTGCACCCCCACATTATAGCTACAAGCCATGCATATAAGCTTGATGACAGTGGTCAGTGTTGATAGTGTGGCACTTTCACCTTCCCAGAAATGCATACCTTGTGCTGTACAAGATTCTCCTGTTATGCAATGAAGGTGAATTTGTGGATCAATCTATGCTACTGTTTTTCTGGGTGACCTTGTTTGCACTTTCATTATCTTCCAAAATTTTGTGCTGACAACCTTCTTTATTTATCTTTTCATGTGCCACAGTATTGATCTGGTTCATCCTTATACTATTGATGATGGCTCAGGCTAGAGCATTGTCTATAGCTGATAGTAGTGTATGTTCAAAATGGAGGCTCTAATCAGTGTATTGTCTATATTAACTTTAGTCTGAAGCATACAGGCTCTCTGATCAGTGAACTCCATCCAGCCAACATCAATTTATGCCAGCAGTCTCTCTCCATACCCAGTTTCTGAAGTGTTGACTATAACATGGAGTTCTTGTTTACCTCTGAAAAGACAGAATTAATTTAACTAGCACAGACTTTTCCAGAGATTCCATCTCTAGCAATCAAGTCTTTATCTCTTTTTGAGCATGTTTCAAGGTCACTCACTTTCAAGACAGATGAAGAACTACATATCCATTTACAAAGATTCATTGCAAAACAAGACAATATTACTGCAACTCATATACTAGTCTGTAAGCACCACAGAAAACTGAGATGTAAATATAATGGTATTATTAATCTGGAAGCAGAATTTATGAATAAACTGAACCAGCTACTTATTAATCATAAAGATAATCCTGCAAGACTAGATTCAGCACTTCTTACACTTTTTAAACAGTATCAAGATATCTAAAATAAATACTCTTCTTTTAAGAATAACTATAATCAATTGGAAGACCAGTTAGACAGAAAAGAATTTAAGCTTGAAGAAGTTATCAAGACTCTAAGAAAAACAGGAGACAGAGAAGAGAACAAAGATTTATTCAGTAGTTCTAAGAAATCAGTCAAGAATAATGCTCCAAACTTTACAGAGATATACCACTCACTAGTCATTCAGTACTATTTTCAGATAGGCAATATGAACTTACTGAAAGAGGAGCTTTGGAATCTATATACTGAATATGATATAGCACAGGAAGATCAAGCTACAAAACATAAATATGAAATGGCTGTACAGAACTCTAGTCTTCTGGAATTGCTACAAAATTTTGCAAAATATGAAGAGGAGATACTTGATGATCTTACTGCTGTAGATAATAATATCCAGCAATTGAAGATACAGTGTGACATACTTGACCTGCTTGACAATTCTCAAGAATCAACCTTATTAGATCTACTTGAAGTGATGGAAGATATTTCCAATCTTCAATAAAACAGAGAAAGATCTTTCTTCTTTAAGAAGAATCTGGATCTACAAACTTTTGCAGAGACAAAAATCAGCATAACAGAGTTCATTAATAAATAGCTCCTCCATCAGCTCTTTAAATTACTGCTTGACCAGCTCAGATCATTTACAGAACCAACAGAATTTCCAGTGTGCAAATCTCATCTGGCAAACAATAGCTGGATAAAATTGTCAGTGAATCTTGAAACTCCAGACTCCTACCTTTTTAAATCTGTGGCTCCAATTGGTAACAATATAACTCTTGATATGCTCTCTCCCAATGGGCACAATTCTGATTCTTGTACACCAAAAGATGAACTGTACCCACTGTTGATTTCAACTGCTCATGGGTTTTCTTAGAACAGATTTTGAACAATAACAGTTCTAATTCCATGCTGGCTGTTAAAAAGGCAACCCAAACAACAGTGCAATATCTTTGTATCAATATTTTTGAGCCTGATACAAAAACTGTTTTCATCTTACTAGAGCACTTTGGGAGAAAGAATGATGAATAGTGTTGTTGGGATTGATACTGCCTCTCAGGCCCAGATGTTTGTTCCATGGGATGGAAGTTTGGATTATGCTGTGACCCCAGGTTGTTATGGAGTTACACCATCAATATATTCCTTCAGTCCCTCCCTGCACTGTACCTTGCAGGAACCAGAATCCATTTCAGAATCTTCTGAGTAGTGGTCTTGTCATAGCAAGACATGCTGAGATTATAAAAAGCTCTGAGTGCAAATGTAAGAGAGGTGGATGTGTTTGATGGATTGCAAGTTGCCTGAACCACCCATACTTTGCCAGAAATAAAGGTCACAACTGTGGCCAAGAGAAATGTCAGTGTTGCATTCATCTAAAAAGGAAAATTAATGGGCAATGAACATACAATTAAAGGACCATCTGAGTATATTAATTCTGGCTCTGTATATTTGGATTTTGAGGGATCCCAATGTACTTCATTCATCTGGTGATATATGATCAAAGTGATTCCCATTATTTCACTTTGAAGAAGATAGTCCTTACAGCTCCTGTGCTGATTCAATGGTGAGTGATCTCAGATCATAATACCTCAGTGATCCAGCCAGTGTCAAAAGAGACAATGCACAAGAACACAGCAGTGGCGATCAGCAGCCAAGCCTTGACCAAGGATGGAAAACAATGGACCATCACACCTATGGGACAGGAAGAGGGATGGTAAGTCACAAAGTGTCACAATGTAGACAAATAGAGTTAAGAGATGAGAACTGTTTATTCTCTTACTTTGCTTCAGTTTTGATTGTAACTTCTTTTTTCAAGTCATCAATAGCTAATTTCATCCAACCAGTCCAACTATAGTTGGTGGGCGGGCAGAGGAAATACAGGGAGTCTGGAGAGTTGATCCTCACACATTTCTGGATAGCTTGTTCAAGACTTGATGGGGTTGAAATCCTAACCTCTTTCTTTATCATGTCTCTGCAAACCACTTCCAAATCCAACATTTTCTGTAGCCAGTCAAAGGAGATCAGATCTGGCATTTCTGATCTATACATGTGAAAAAGCGCACACATCAGTTCACTGAACTCACACAGGCCTGAAAAGGGCTTGTAGCTGACACATTCCATGATAATTGATGCTTGATGTTTTGACATGACACTGAAGTTGTTGATCCAGTCAAGCTTCATCTGCTTTGCCTCTTGCTCCACTTTGGCACATGACCCCAGCCTAATGTAGTTAGTACAGTACAGAGTACTCTGTACTGTATCACTTTTTATTGTCTTGTGACTTTTCACCTTTTTTTTTTTGACTGTGCACACTCTGGCATTGGATTCTATATCAGTAAGTACTTTTTCTTGTGAAGCATAAGCAGGATTGAAAAAGCTTGCTAGTCTTTGTGACTGTGGATCCTTCAAACCATAACCAACCACTCACGCGTCTATTCTTCAAAATGGCAGAGCTTCCTAGATGGAGGTGGAAGGCAGTTGATGGCCTGGATAAGATCCCATCCATCAAGCAGGAGTGGCTTGAAATGGTCACAATGTATAGCTTGATGGATGCCAAACTCCAAGACTTGTGCTTCTATGGTAGGCCACTCAGTATTTCAACAGAAGTTGGCAGTATTCCCTGACTTTATTTCTCTGGATAAGGTTCTTTCTCTGTGTCAACTGTATCTAAAGAAGCCTTCCTCACTGTCCAATGCATTTAGCCAGAAGTGATGGCTGTTGGGGATGCATTACCATATATTCTCAGGACAGGATCATACTTCAGTGAAGAACATGTTGCCCAGGCCACAAAGCTTATCAATAGGAAACTTCTCAGACTCAACAAGTTAGACACTCTGTTTGATGTCATCTGCTCCCAAACAAAGACACCTCACAAATAATTATGCACACTTGCAGATGGACTAGGCCCTTTCTCAATGCTTGTTAGTTTAAAAAGGCAAATTCTGGACAAAGAACTGCATACTACCCCAAGAGAAAAGTCTCTCCCTATAACTTACACACAAAAAAAAAAGGGACATTACAATGCTTCTCAAAGTTCATCAGGCCAAATGCCTGATTCTCCAACCCCCAGGCACCCTAAGTGCTTGCATCTAGGAGACTTTGATGCCATAGATGACCATCCAGCTCCAAGCAAGCCTTCTATTCTGCCTAACATTGAACTTCCAGAAGAAATCTTGGACAAAATTTCAGATGAAATCCCAGACCCATGGACTTGTACTGAGACTCTGGTGGTTGATTTTATGGTCAATCTTCTAGGGGGTTTAGCATGCCTCTTACAGCCCCTTGCTTACCAGACTGTCTGCATGGCTAATGCCTTTGAGACAACCTATCAATTTGGCCCACTTCTAAATGGTCCAACCACTTCAAATCATATACAGTTCCGAGCACACATAGACAGGAGCATCTCCTTTAGCCTGCCTCCAGATAAAAATCTTCCTGAAATGATAATATTTGAAGCCAAGCATGCCCATCATGAATCTGGCCAAGGTGTTCCTGTCATGGGACAGCAGTCAATGGAGCATGTTGCATATATCTGAAAATGACACAAAAATGATCAATTGGTGAATTTCCTCTCCCTCTCTCTTTTCTCAACAGAAGCTTTGATGGCTAATATCTTCTGTGTAGCTGAGGAACCCCAGAAGCTACCATACTTTCATGATTGCACAGGATTTCCTGTCCTTTCACAATCGCATTGGGACTTACAACAAAGAGTACCTTGACTATATTTTTAGCCCTGGTGATGTACCTGTTGTTTCTCAAAGGGGGAAAAAACACTTTCTTTGAATTCAGGAGTTTGGGCTGTTCCAAGTTGATGAGAGAGATAAGATGGAGCTTCTCATTCACATTATACTCTGCTTGATAATCTCACAACTTACACCAACCAATGAGAGTGATCTGATTCAAAAGGCTCTGAGTTGACCCCCCACCAGGGAAGGGGGAGGTGTACTAGCTCTCAGCAGTGATGGACAACCTTATCCTTTACATGTAGCCTAAATTTCTAATCTTATTTGAATCAACTGAGGTTCACAGGTGTGGATCTACAAACAAGCCTGTTTTGTTTGAAATGTGAGCTTCTACTTGATTACAGAAAGGCAGATAATTTCATGAATCAGCTTAGATAAAGAAACTAGTTCAACATGCTCTATTACAATTTCACTTCAATCATGCTCAGCATTTTCTAATTTGTCTATAACAGTGTGGTTGTAAGAAGAATGAATATGTGCTGTATCTGATACAATTTTTTGCAGGGAAAGAAAGGTTGGAAAGCACTCTATTGCAAACCACATGACTCAACTGATAAACCAGCATTTCAAAAATGGCCTTGTGCACTTTTTTTTTCCACACCCACAACATCAACACATTGTTGGAGGAAAACACCAAAACACTGACTAGGGTACTTCTCATATAGAGACCAATTCTTCTTGATGTAAGCCTTCAACTCAGCAAAGAATTTCTCTATTGGATTTAGACTTGATAAATAGGGTGGTAAGTATAGTAGTTTCACCCCAGCATCAGAGCACATCTGCTTTATTCTGGCCAAGTGGTGAAATGATATGTTATCCATAACTAGAACAGATTTTGGTTCTGGCCACTGCCCACAGTGCTGGAGCAGCTGCACAATAATCCTGTCTTCAATTATTGCAATTGCAATTATGGCCCGGGAGCCAGAAATCTTGTCACTTGAAAGTATGGAGTATAGCAGCTAGTAATCTTCCACCATGTGAAAGATTTGATTACAAGTGATGTTGACACTGATGGCAAGAAAGAATATACAGAACCTACCAATGTTCTGTCTCACCAATACTGTGTTCAACTGTTCATTCATCCAGCCCATTTAGAGTCTCACAAATTTTCTCTCATGCCCTGTGCCTTTTGTAAATGTATATAACATAACTATTCCTTTTCAGATTAGTGCTTTGGAGATCTCATTGATTCTAATAATGATCTGAGTCTGTTGTCATGTTATGTTCATTGTGTAGATTCTGCCCCCTAGAGCTCTTTTTTTGCTGTCTAATTTCTCTTTTATTACTACCATTAATTAGCATGGGATTTGTTGGAAAGTGGGCTATCATTAAAGCAAGTCTTGCATATCCAACAAAGAAAAGTTCAATGGGAAACTATATAGTTGCAGAGTTCCAGAACCTACAGGCATGTTAGTCAACAAGCAGACTGATATTGTGCCAGAGAATACATTTGGATTGATGTATCTTATATGTTAATTTGGCAGGCAAAGCCCTCCAGCATCAGTATCTATTTGGAGCTGCTAAGTCCATCTACAAGAATCTATAAGATAACACTGAACCTGTACAGACTAATCAGATCCAGCTAGCAGAGAAGAAAGTGTTGCTCTGCAGTTAAAAAAGATTTTATATGGTATATAAGTTTCACCAACATTCTTAGCCTGTTAATTAATGGTATGCCATAGACTTGCTCTTGTTTCTGACCCAAGATCAACATGACAGCTAGTGAGAAGACTGAAAAAGACTCATTGAGCTAAAATAATTATCAATATATGATAGTTCAAGTTGCTATTAGTGATTCTTGAGATAATTTGGTTGTCTTACAGATATCTATACTGCTTTTCCAAGCCATTTTCTTTTTTTTAAGACATCTTGATTGAATAGTCACCTTTTTTTGTGGTTTGCAAGAGATATATGGATACACTAGCTTTAAATACTCTTTCTGCAATCTCTATTGTTTATTCAAACAAGTCACTCCATCTCATTGTCAAAACTTCTTCTCAAGAACTAGTTATTATGGATTCTTCCCCTGCAAAACAGACTGTAAGTTTGGAAATATTTATCAAGAAGCCAGATGATGAATGAAAGTTGATTACCAGGTAAGTATGCTTCATGTAAAGCAAAATCTGTTAGCTGAACTGCATCAGATTATCATTCTCATTTCAGAATCAGTCTTCTCTAGAAAAAAGCCAACAAGAATCTGCCCCAAGCTTACAGCCAAATAGCAATGTTAATAAGATTATTATCTGGATGCAAAATACTTACTGGAATCTTGCTCTTGCAGAGCAAACATGTATGAAAATTAACCATCAACTCACCAATAATCCAACAGAAAATAAGAATTGAAAGACATATAAAGACATGCATATAAGTCTTCTAAAATATCACTAAAGATTCTTTTTAGAGTCTCAATATTCTTCAGCTCTCTCTATCATTTGTGAATTAGCTAATCATTACAGCATGCCTGCAAGAATGTAGAGACATGAAATTCATTACTTTCTGAATTATCTACAGTACAGGCTGCTCAAAACATTAAATCACCTTCATACATTTATAGATAATGTCTCTTTAATAATAATTTCCCTTTGTAAAGCTGCTTCAAATCTGAATAATACATGAATTGGGTGCTTAGAGAATCTGGCCCACTACAGAATGATTGTGGAAAAATCAGATCTTTATAGAGAGGTTTGGGCTGGAATGGCAAGATATTGATATAATAAAGCTGCTGATAAGTCTTCTCAAGTTAGGAAAATCCAGCATCATCTTGCTGTTCTTGCCAAATCTAATATTCTTCTTCAGTTGTTCTTTTTCTCCAAATCCCTGATCTGTATTGAGTCATTTTCAAACACCAAAGAATCAATTCTTTTATCTTTAAACCCTTTTTTGGACTTTGAGAAACTGGATCACTACTTCTCTATAATATTACTTTTTATGAGAGCTCATTTAATTCTTTTTAACAGGGAGTCAATACCCTTCTTTCTCAAGTATGCACTTGAGATTATATCTTGCTTGAAAACTCCAAAATTCAAATGAATAAAACAAGAAGTCTATATTACTTTTATTAACTTTGCTTCTGTTCTTGAGTTTGATGCTTGTTCTCTTATCAGCAAACTGTTATCAGATGCAATCTAATTCTCTATCAACATATCTAATGTTAAATATTTGTATCAGTCTCTTTCTGTTTTCTATCTGACTCTCCATCTTATTAACTCTAATTTTAAAGACTCCACTGAGATCATTTTCTATACTTCATGTTTTGCATTTCACATTCTTGCATTGGCTCTCAAGTACATTGACAACAAAAATGTTCTTTCTCATGTACATGTTTTCTTAGCTTTTCTTTGATCTCTATCATTGGTTCCTGAAGCTATAGCTTATATTAAATCATAAGTATCATGACAGGCCTTAGTTATCTTTCTGAATGCACTAAGTACAGAGGGGTTAAATATATCTTATCTGAGAAGTGAGGATTTCTCTATAACAGGAAATGGAATGAGCCACTATCTTCCAGACAATTTCTTTATACATGGTTTGAGCTGGAGCCAACTCTACTATTCTTCTAACTTCTTTGATTATCTATCTCTTGTGAGCTGTAATCAACAGTATTTGGAACTTTCTAGTGTCATGGCATTTAGAACTGAAAGATGTCTATGGCTCAGCTATCATCTTGCATCTGTAAGTAGGTCAATGGCAGCATTGTGAAAATTTATGCTAACTATTCAACTCAAAGTTGGATAGATGGATATCTTTTGATGAAGAAAGAAAATTCATGCTTACTGACTATGACTTGAGACTTGAAACCTATGCAGAAACCTCTGCACTATTCAAAAGAGCAGCTTACTTTGTTGATAAGAGAGAGGGGCTTTAGTTGATCTGGGAGGTAAATGATTCTTTAATAGTATTTTAGACTCAAGCTGACACCTCATCAGTTGCCAGATTATTTTTCTGATTAAAACAGGTCCTACCTCATTAGATGGACACAGGAAGTTTCTAACCAGGGCCACTATACAGCCCATGCAAGCATCTGAAACATAATACTAGGGAATTTTGAATTCAATGGTTATTGTGTTGTGTGATATGGTTCAGGTGGAATTATTATCAACTTAATATGTTTAATGATAGGCAGCTATTATAAATACAATGTTTTGGGTTGCCCAATTTCATTTCTAATACAGCCTGTCTCAGTGGATTCTTTAATGCTGTGGGTTTGTATCAAGACACTAGTCTCTATGTAGTTAGTCTCCAGACTAGTAGCTCGGATTCTCTTTGATCTGATGCAGAGTTTTTGTTAGGTAGTCCAACTAGGACCTTGCTCATGTGACCTACATAGATTAGCTGAGATTTCTCTTTAGGTAGCTTAGTGAATGACAAGCATACAAGTCCTCCATCAGGTTATAGCTCTTTGCACTGAAGAGCAAGCATATAAGATTGATTTACAGCTTAATTAGATATTGAAGCTTACAATTAACACTCTGAACAGTTATTCTTGTGGATAACAAGGTTTTACAAGCACTAAAGAGGGCATACATCAAAGTGAACACCTTCTATACATGCAAACTCCTGTAGCTTTCTGGCACTGAGCTGGAGAGCAAGTTGAACCCTGTAGCTTTCTGACACCTAACCAGAGAGTGAGCAAAACATCTGCTAAACACATCTAGCAAGCAAATCAAGCATCTGGCAACATCAAAGCCATGGTGAACTGTACAGATGAACCAGAGCACCAAACCCCCAACCAGAAGGCTCTGATAAATCTTTCTACACCCTAAATCAAGCTTAGATAGTTAAGTAGGCTCAGAGATGACTGGCCAAATGACAAGCAGAAGCCTAGAGAGGAGAGTGAACTTCAAATATTATACAGAATGATGCTGCAACAATAGAAGACAGTACAACAGCTGGCACAGCAAATAAGTCTCTTGTCAGACCAAGAAAGCCCTGCAAACACACCTGCAACAGTGCAGGAGAACCTGGAGCAAGAAGCTCAACAAGAAGAGAATCAAGAGATAGACTCTGAGAACAAACTAGAAGAATATGTCAGCAACCTTATAGACACAAATATGTGGACTGGCAGAGCAATCACCCAATTCATGAAGATCTCAAAAACAGTAAAGAAGTCTATGACCCTGGCTAGAGCCAGCAACTACCTAGCATAGAGCAAAGCCATTCTAAAGATAGCTCATCAAGTAGATACCAAGAAGATTATCCTGGAAAGACAAGAGATCTCATCATGGTCAGAGAACTCAAAGATTTCATAATACTGGAACATTCAGAATAAATAGCTACACAGTCTAATCAACAGTACAATATCTGTACAAGCTAGAGAATACTTCAAGAAATCAGATAGTCTTAGTGCTTACAAACTCTGGAAAGCTGTAAGAACAGCCTTCCAAGAAAAATCTGAGATACAGCAGGAAAGCCTATTGACAGAGTTAGTGAGAATGACACCACAGTCCACTGGCTCAGAAAAAAATTATATAGAGAGATTTCTAGCAATCTGAAAAGAATTTGAGAGATTAGAGTTCAAACAACTGGACCACACCCTACACAATATTTTGAAGATGAACATTACATCTTAATGGAGAGAGTTCATACAGAATCAATTTGATATGGCATGCCAGAGCAGAACAAATCTACCAGAGAAGAATTTGGAAGGCCTATTGAAGAATATTCTCCACCAAATCCTCAAGAAAGACCAGAAGAAAGACAGCAGATCTACAAGGCCAAATACAAATGCAATAACAAGCTCAGATCCCCAAAGATCTTATAAGAATGCAAACTCCAAATTCAATCCAGAGAAGGGCTCACTGCAAAACTGGAACTGCTATACCTGTGGCAAACCTGGCCACTTAGCTAAATTCTGCAGATCTAACAAGAATATAAAGCCTAACAAGTCTAAGAAAGACTCTAAAGACAAAAGCAAGAAAGCAACAACAGTTGCAACAGACAAGATTTATTCAGTTCACAGAGCAGCCTTTTCTACAAGAGAAGCCCACAAATCCACAAACAGATGAATTCTTGACTCTGGAGCTAGATCCCACATGACCTCATGTACAGATCTAGTTCAAATGGACCTAAAGAGCTATGCAACACAACTGCTTATAGCAAACAGTTTGAAATCAGTCACCAGAGGATTCAGCATGGCTAGTATCCAAACCAACAATAGTGAATTGAGTATTGGGGAGATTAGAATCATGCCTGACCTCCAGGTTAACCTCATAAGCTTTGGAAAGCTTATACAAGACAGCTTTACAGTGGAACAGCTCTATGTCAACAGAGAACACATCTTCCTACTAGAATCAGCAGATAAAATGCAGAGCTTCAAAGCCATGCTTAATAAGAATGACATTCTAGTTCTACAAACATCTAGAATAAACAACTTACTGGCATATGTGTTTCCAGTACCTACAAAACTTCTAGAGCCCTGCTATGTAACAGCAACTCTAGAGAATAAAGATGACACACTTTTGGCACCAAATCACCTGGCAAAGACACCAGAAATCAAGGAGAATACAATGGCCAATTGGCACAAACACTGGAGGCATCTGAACACCCACAATATAGCTATTTTAGCTAGAGATCTGAGAATGGCAATGCAAATAAAGGGAGTAAAGAAGCTAGAGTTCTGTGAAACCTGTACTAAAGCTAAGCAAGCTCACAATCCATTCAAATCTAGAACACACTCTATAAAGCCTGGAGCTAAAATTTTTATTGATATTGCAGGTGGCAGTCATACCCTATTCACAGACTCCAATCCTCCAAGCTATGGCAGAGTGAAGTATTTCCTACTTATAACAGACAATGCCACACAATACAGGTGAATCTACCTCCTGAAGAAGCAGATAGAAGCTCCAGAAACTCTGAAGAACTGGATCAACATAATTAAAGCATCTACTGAATGAAAGATTGGCACTATACTGTCCAATGGAGCTCCCAAATTAATGAGCCAACAACTGGCTGAATTCTACAGAAGCAAGAGTATACAACAGGAGATTACATGCTCATATACATCTCAACATGATGGAACAAGTAAACAAGAAATACAACTTCTTTATGAGCACACAAGAAGCATACTTATAGACTCAGGACTTTCTAATAAGTTATGGGGTGAAGCTCTCACTACAGTCTTCATGATGATGAATCTATCACCTACCTCAGTGCCTCTATACAGATGCAAGAACACAAAGCCATTGACACTGTTTGAAGTCTGGACAGGTCACCAACTCCATTGCAGATGAGTCTATAGATGAGGATGTAACACCTACATGAAGATTTTGAATGAATTCTCAAAGCTCTAATCTAGGTTCAAGAAGGTCAAATTTGTAGGATATCATGGCATGCACACCTACAGGCTTTGAGACCCAGAAACAAACAGTATAATGATCTCACAAGATGTTATATTTAACAAGAAATTGGATCAAATCCCTACAAATTCACTAATCAAAGCCAAATACATTGAACTCCTGGAGAAGTACAATTACATAGATCTATTGAACAGCTGGCAACACAAGCTACTAGCTTACCTTGCAAAAGAGAAGCCAGAAATCATAAAGAAACTTGTGGACAGCAAATTAGAGGCTTTAGAGCTCATATATCTGGATGAAGAGCAAGAAATCCTCTCAGATGCAACAGAAGAAGAAGAGACAAATGGAGCTGAGCTTCCAGTACTCAGCACACATACAGACATACCAAAATCTATCATCAAAGCCAAACACTCCAAAGAATGGCTTTATTGGAAGAAGGCTCTAGATGTTGAAGTCTCCAAACTATAAGAGAAAGGCACCTGAATTCTAGTTAAGAAGAAACTCAAAATGCAGATCCTCTCTGGCAAATGGGTATTCAATAGAAAGCTCAACAATACAGGTGGCACAGTACAATTCAAAGCCTGTTGGGTTGTACACAGATTCAAACAGCAAGAAGATGTTCACTACAAGAAAATCTATACAGCAGTTGTTAGTGGACCTACAACAAGAGTCTTCTTTGCTATCTCAACAGCCAAGAACTGGAAGGTCAGAGTCTTTGACTTCATGACAGCCTTCCTAAATGGCACTCTTTCAGAGGACAAACATGTATACATTCAACTACCCACTGGATTCAAGCACAGGCGGGGTAATCTAGTAGAACTCTTACACCAGGGACTCTACAGGTTGAAGCAAGCTGCTAGGCTCTGGTATCAAGCAGCTACTGACTATCTGAAATCTCTAGAATTCCAGATTTCTCCATACAACACAGGCTTACTCTACCACAAGAGGAAACAAATCTATCTAACCCTACACATCAACAACTGCTGTATAATGGGACCCAACAAAGCTGACATAGAATGGCTCATCAAGAAGCTTCAGGAACACTTCAAGATCAGGGAGGTTACAGAGCAAGGCCATTATCTAGACATGCGGGTTCAAAAGCAGCCAAATAGAGACTTTTTTGTGAACCAGGAACAGTATATTGAGGATCTACTGAGCGAACATATTGCATTTGCAGTCAATTATCTGGCGAGATTCAACAGCAGGCCCAATAGGGAGAGCTGGGCGGCATTCAAGCAGATCCTACACTACCTCAAGAGCACAAAATCAAAAGAAATAGTCTTCAAAAGGGATATGGATCCTGAAGACTTGAAACCAGCAGCCAGTTCAGATTCTGACTGGGCTGGAGCCGACCCTGCATACAAATCCACCAGCAGCTATATTATTACCATGAACAGAGCTCCAATCTTGTAGAGATCACAGCACCAGACATCAATCTCAAAATCTACAACCAAAGCAGAGTACTTGGCAGCTAGCAAAGCTGCTTGTGAACTGGTTTAGATCAACAACCTGTTGATAGACACCAGGGTAATTAGTGAAGGCTCAGCAAGGCTAAGGAGCTCAAAATTAAGTGTTGACAACAAGAGAGCTGTTGACTTAGCCAAAGCTGAAGCTATAATGTGAAAAGCATGCCATATTGAGATTCAGCACTATATGCTAAGACACTGGGTGCAAAAGAATGAAATCTTGATCAAGTATGTTAGAAGCAATGCAAATAAAGCTGACAGACTTATGAAGACTCTTGCAATGGATCCCTACACTCAATTCATGAGTGCAATAGGGGTGACAGGCTAATACAGCAAAATATGGAGGTTTATCTGTGAAGCCAGCAAAAATACTGTATTGTAGTGAATGGAGCTAAGCCTAAAGAAGAAATAAATCTGGATTTTGTAATTAATTTTTATCATGGATTTGAGAGATTTGGAAGCTTTGAATCTTTGTGGCTCTTGCTCACTGCTGGAGCTTGTTGCATAGGGGGGTGTTAGATAGTCCAACTAGCACTTCACTCATGTGACCCACATAGATTAGCCGAGATTCCCCTTTAGATAGCTTAGTGAATGACAAGCATACAAGTCCTCCATCAGTTTTCATCTTGCTTCTCATGATTCTCTTACAATAAGACAGCAAGAGCACACATCTATTGAGTTCATATTCTGTGGTTCCTATAGCTTCTGCTTATGGTTAGTAGCCTTGTAGGCCCTTTGAAAGTTTGAGATTTAAATGGTATAGGCCTCTGTCTCCACATTCATTCAACACTTCCCCTGTCAGAGTCATGTGATCTTGTAGAAAGCCCTGAACTGACACATAGTGTAAGGAAAGATCTTCAAAGAGATTCAAGGCTGTACCTTTCAAGGGACACACTGGAGCACACAGATAGGCACCATCTGTCAACACATCCTTGACCCTGCTAATAAAGGTAGCTTGGCAGCCAAACAGTGCTTCTGATGCCAGGAATACAGCTACATAGGCACTACATGAGAGCATGCATGAATAAAGAATCAGGCCCCAAGCCACCCCCAAAGTGCGCTCTCTGCAAAGAGCAGCATGTGGCATGGAGTAATGCCAGCTGGCACAAGTGAAACAGGCCAGGAGTACCAGGCCAGTCTTCTACCATGAACCTGATGGCTCAGAGACCCATCAGGCAATGACCACAAACCAGTTATACCCACCAGAATCTCAGAGCAATGGCTCTACAGCAGCTCAACAATCAGACATCATAGATCTGGAAGACACACCTACCCCTAGCCTAAACCCGAGCCAGTCTCAGTACAGATTACACAACTCCACCACAAACAGCAAAGGATGATGGTGGACAATATACTGGTCATGAAGATCCACATCACCACAAAAAGGGACCCAGAAAGAGAGGAGCCATAGCCCCTCAAGTCAACATTCACACTAGCCACTTGCAGCAAGAGACACTAATACAGTAATTAACCTACAGTACAGAGTACAATGTCATGAAATCTAAAGACAAGGTCATGGCAAGCCTTCTGAGAGACAAAATAATTACCAAATACAACATTGTGGCCATCCAGAAACTATGGAGAAACCCCTTCAGGAACACAACTCACAACCCTATCCCTCAATACTTTGAACTGGCCTACATGGATGATAGAAAGACAAGAGTATGCTTTTTCATTAACAGGCAAATCCCCAGCTGCCACTGGACAGTATCCTCCCTAGATCTCTCAACACTAGCTCAGAATGAGGGCTAGAGAAGAGGTTGTATGCATACACAATGTCTACAATCCAATTCCCAACTTGGAGCCAACAAACAGTGCAATCACAACTCTACAACAGGCCATGCTACAACACCAGGGCAAGGAGAAGATCATAGTAGAGGATTTTAACCTACACCACCCATACTGGAGAGGGGCAAACATATGCAAGGAGGACCCAGAATCAGAGAAACTGCTTCTCCTACTGAACAAATATAAACTAGGTCTGCTTTTCCAACTAGCAACCATCACATACCAGACCAAAAGAGCGGAAACAACAATTGACTTGGCCATGGCAATTCAAGATGCCCTTATTAGATGCTGTGTGACCTACAGGCTAGATCATGATTCAGATCACCTACTGATAGAGATGCTTCTCACTATAGATAACACTGGAAGAACAACCCCAGAGAGATGGCAATGGGAGAAAACTGATAAGAAACTTCTCTACAAGTAACTTTAGCAGCTCCTGCCAGAAACAAGCCCACTGGAGTCACCTGGAGATATAGATGCTAGGGTGGAGACCATGGTGGATGCAATCACCAAGGCAGTGGAGGAATCAACCTCCAAGGCCAGACCAGGATGGACCCCAGAGTGCAAAGAGGCCCGGATGGAAACCAGACAGTTGAGATGCCAATATTCAAGACTGCATACAGTTACTAATTATCAATAGACTCTCCCTACCTGTTTGGCTCCTATGGTTGAAATTCCCAAGGCAGCCAGAGACAACTATTGGCCCTATCTCAAAGATCCATCAAAGTGATGTTATGAAGCACATGAGCTAGTCTACCAGCTCAAAATGTTGAAAATTCCTGACAATCCATTCAAGACCAGAGCAATACAGGAGCATGTGGCCACCATTCAATGTTGTCTATCTTATATACATGGAAGGCCTTGCGCATGCTCCATAGCATCTCTATGGTTACTAAACAAGGAAATTGGTATAGCCCCACCAACTACAGGATTAAAGAAGATGATATAGAGTTTTACCTGGAAGGTAGAACAAGAGATACCTTTGACAGCTGGTATCAATTCCCAATTGATTCATTTGAGAGAATGTCTGACAAGAACTTTGGGAGAATCTTTCAACAAGAAAAGAATAGTATAGTAACTTTCAATAAGAAATTGATGGATGGATACTTGAAGCTAATTGAACAGATTTGTTGTCAACTGAAGATAATGGGCCTATGTCCATTCCCTTGGCCCTGTCAACAGGAGATAACAAGCATACATCCATTCCCTTTGAGCTATCAACTGGAGATAATAGGCCATTGACTGAAGATAATAGGCATAAGTTCACTGCCTTCCTGCCAACTGGAGACAATAGGCCTACTCCCTTCATCCTGTCAACTGAAGATAATTGGTCTACATCCATTCCCTTGGTTCCATCAGCAGTCAAGGAAGCACTGCTAGACTTTCATGAGTCTCCAAAGACACACAACTGAGGGGGATGTTATGTGTTGACAAGATCTTCAAGACAGCATAAGTGGCATCTGAGTTAAGGAATCAAGTCTGCACACCAACTGGTGACAGCAATGCTGAAAGACACATCCCAACATGAAGAAAGAGAGGGCTTGAAAATAGAATCTTTGAACTTTCAACTCATCACCCAGGAAGACAAGCAAATTTCTACTGCTGACCACACACCATGCACTTATGAATTCTCTCTCCCTAAATTGCTCTCTTTCTTCCTTACCTTATTTACCCACTCCTCTACATTGGCCACCACATCAGCAGCTATTTCCATTGGAATGTCCTTATTCATCATACAGGCTATTATTAAATGGCAGAGCACCCTTTATCGGGATAGTATACCCAATTGCTGTCAGGGCTGTTTGAATGTGAGTTGCACACAGCTTGGCACCACCATTTACAGAAACCTCATGTGCAATCTTCACAACATTTTTGATCTGGTTCAGTCAATGTGTTAGCATGTTCCCTGTCCTAATTGATGTTGTATACTTACCTGATGACCATTTAGACTAATTTCAGCAAATATGCTAAGCTCACTCTTCTCAACATCCGCCTTTGCTTCACTGAGAAAGTGGTTGAAAATACCTTGACAGGTGGTGAAATCTAAATTGTCATATCAGAGCTTTAGGTGGATTTGATCAAGAATAGCAGCATCAAAGTTGCTGAAAAGATTTGTGGTGAGAAAGAAAATTCTGCTATAGTATTTGAGTGTATGAAGAAATGTAGCAACAAGCCAGTTCCATTCCAGCTGAAGACCATGTTGCTGTTGTAGGTATACATCAGCCTCATCTAGTAAGAGGACTGCCCCCCAGTCACTGGCAATGTGAAAGGTATGGGTGAGTTGGACTTCAAGCTCCTCAGCATTTGCACTTAAATCCCCAGAAGAGATCTAAAAATAGTTAGCAGACAACTATTTTCAGGTAATGAAAACATACTGAGTAGAATGGCTGTTTGAGTTGTTCTGCAATGGCTTCTGCTGTAAGTGTCTTCCCCACTTCTGGCAGGCCACTATCTCATGATCAGCATGGTTCATATGCTACAACAAGCAAAGAAACATACTGCAAAAGTATGATGACACCTTGTCCCTTGCCTTTGATAATGTCATCAAAGTGTGCTGTATTTGTCACACAGACACAGCTCTCAATGAGAGATTTGATGACTGTTTTCTTGTCTTCAGGGATGGTTAACATGTCAAATGGGCTGTTTGAGAATCTGATCTCCTTGATATTCTCCACAGCAAATTCCCCTAGATCAGCAGTTAGTCTAATGTCAACATATCCCATGGGGTATAAATGCCCACCCCAAAGCTTCTCATTCAGGGAAAAGCCGAGCACTGTTGGACTGCATAGAGCTAGATCATTGTTGTGCATCTCACTAGAATCTATGCCATTGCTTTAGATGTGGTTGATGGTTTTGCTTTCCAGAACCTCACTGAACAAATCAGTGACATGTGGCTTTTTGGTCTCCAACCTGGTGTAGTTTGGGTTCATCTTGCAAAAAAGCCCAGCATCAACCATGATTCCACTGTTCACTTGAATTTTCACAAGTCTGTCCTTCTGAGAGACAAACAAGTGTCCCTGATACTGGCAATGATAGCAGCCCATTAGTGAGACAAATTTCCAACTGCTTGATACCAGGCGTGATTTGATTGCGGGGTCTGGGTGGTATCCCAGGGGATATGCAGGGAGATTTTTGATTTGCCTCACTCCTCAGAAAATCTCTATAGACAAAGTCTTGGTAGATTCACCAAACACCTCCCCATCAAAATCAAGATAGTGACCATGGATTTCAAAACAAATCCCCTTCATTGACTTTTTCTCCTTGCTGAAACTGTATTGAATGCATTGAGGTAAATCAGTTGAAGGACAGGTCACATAGACTAGTGTGCCTGATTTGAAAAAGATCCATAAGAGATTGAATGATATTTTCTGCTGACTCAAGAATAAGGCAAGTTGCTCTGAGATGGACTTATACACCTCCTTGAGATGCTGTACCAGCAAGTCTCAGTGAGCCATGGCCTCATCACCTTGGTCATTTTGCGCGGCACAGGGGCTGGAATACTTTCTCAACTTGGGGAGGAAATGATACAACAAGTCCTGCTTGACCTGTACCATGTCATTAGCTTAGGAGAACCTAGGGAAAGTACACATAACAATACCACAGGTTTGTCTATCCCAAGGTCAGCCATCCTGATATCTTTTAGAATGGCTCTCAAAATGTCTCGCAAACCTGATGACTTGATATTGATGTAGGTTGTGATCACACCAGTCTCATTATCTGAAGGATCATGTCAGCAGTATCACAATTAGGATTGTGTGCTACTTACAAATCTGTTTATGAACAATGAATACATATTTGTCCAATTCACTCATGTCTTGAGCAGGGGGTGAATCAACTATCTTGTAGTTATATGTCTTCTTGTCCCAGCTGTATTCTGTAAGTAAGGTCTGATATATTATATGGGTCTCAGCATACACTTTGTTGACAGTTTTGTATTTCATCTTGGAGGTGCAAACCCTTCCCTTCTCTTGATCCTTTTTGTTGCCATTTTCAGAAATGGTAGACCTGCTTGCTGAACTAGAACCAGGTGATGATCCCTTCATTTCAAGGACCTCTATTAGAAGGCTCCTGAGCTCTTCCCTTGTAACATACTGCTCTAGAGCTCTTGTGGTAGGGGTGTTTGGAGGAGTTAGGGCAGCAGTGGCCTTGTGATCAGGGTTCATTGCTTTGGGCATAGTGATAGTTAATGAAAAGTGGTGTTTGCAAATAGTGTCTGGGGCACTGGCTATTTGGGCTTTTTATGTTTTAAACATGTGTTCATTATCACCTCAGGATTTGGGGAAATCATGCCTTCTTATATGCCATTCTGTGGATAGTCACTGAATGATCTAGCTTCTGTTTCTGCTTGGGCCACCAATACAGATACAGGGGAAGGAGACCATTTTGATCTTGTTGAACTGAGGTGGATCAAGGGTGCGCAACTTGAAAGCTCGCCTGAGTGTCTGTATGCATTCTCATGTCCAATAACTGTGCAGATCTAATTCATCTTTGCATGAAGATACCTCATAATAGCACAGGAGAGTTTCAATTCTCATAATAAAACCCATGGCCTATATTGTCACGCTATCAAGATCACCAAATTCCTTGTTAGAAATGTAACAGTCAAAACAAATGCTTCCTGGTGATATTCTGAGTCTGGAGCCAATTAGAGTATGCCAGGTGATTTTTGCCTCATTCTGCTAAATCCTGTAAAATTTTGAAAATTTGCGGGGATGACAAGCATGTGAGGTTGGTTTTAAAATCCTGTGAAACCCTGCAAAATCTTGTAAAATCTTGCCATCTACCAGATTTTTCACAAGAATAAATGATAAAGAATTAAAGATAATGTCCACCAATGCTCAGCCAGCACTAAGCAGTGCATTTCCCTACATATCATTTCATACAGAGATGAATCCTGTATTTTCTTGGACAAGTGGCTTTACAGATTTGACAAACTCTGAACTTGAGTCCCTTCTTCTGCAATGCCACCATGCAGTTACATCACTTGAAGTCAAGCTTGAGCATCAGGAGCTCAAAAAACCATTGAACAGGAATTGTGACATTCACCACTATCATAGATGTCTTCAGGAACTGGCTAAGCAAATCCAAGTGCAAGGGTGACTTGAGGGAAGAGCTAAGCACCATGCTGAGACCACCATTGGGATCCTAGAATCAGAACAAACAAAACACAATGAAATAGTTTATTGAGAGTTTTTACAGGATATGCAGCATCACTGTGGTTATGATATTGCTTTGCTTTGTGCTGCATGCTTTAGAAAGCATAAGGTAGTGAGCCTTAAAGCCTCCAAGAGAGTGGTCCTTCTTGATCAAGTTAAGCAGGAGTCGCCCACACTGAAATGTCCTGAATTGAGCAATATCATGGATGGCTTTCAGACATCTGCTGTGGTGCCTCATCATAAAAGCAGTATGTAAACCTTTATTGCAGTGACTGCACCAAAGAAACTAATTTCACAATTTGGAACTGGTCAAAGAGCACTCCAGGAAGCATCCCTGCCATGAAAGTATGCTTTGCAGAATAGAACTAGATAATCTTAAGGATAACATTATCTTGAATGCAATAAACTGACAAAATAAAACAGTACAAGAACTGAAAGATGCTAAGAGCTTGCTTAACCTGGTCCCATTGCAGCAATCAATAGTGGAGCTGAAATTAATGAATCTTCTTTCCTTCTTTCAACAGTACCAGAGCAGTTGCCAAAAGCTTGAAATGGTATGTCCATGGGATGGAGATCCCCTACCATCAATCAATTTAACAGTGGAACCCTTCACCAAAATGCGCGCGAAAATAACATTCTCCATTGAACTGAGTAATGTATTTTGTTGATATATTTTTGATTCAAGAGTGAGATCAGAGGAAGTATCAAACTGATGGTTTGCCAAGGAACATGCAACTCAGGCCGCACTCCACAAGAATGATGACATGACCAGGTTTTTGGTTGGGACCTGTTTGTACAATCTTATCCTGCAACCAGATAGCTCCTGCTTCATCATCTCTTTTGACAAGCACTGTGCCAACATTCAAGACTGTAAAATCTGGGTCTTTCAAGTTTGCCTCCCCAGGTTCCAAGAAGACATCCTCCTGTAACTAGATATCATGAGCAAAGATGACCTTTCTTTTCACACACAAAAATGCCCTACCATTTCTCCTACTTTCTCCTCAAGCTGTTGATCATCATCCACTGAAGACTCTGTCTCTTCAAGATTGATTATTTGACCCTTTCCAGTCATAGCCATTGGAGGATTTGAGTGAGAGTAGATAGACAAAATTTAGAAGGGTGACAAAACTTCATGTTCCACAGTTAACTATGGGGTTGCTTTTTTCTCTATTAGCATTCATTTCTTTGATGGTGTCTTTGTTAGGTCCGGCTCACTGCAGTAAAATATGGTGAAATTTTCTGCATTTCCAACGCATGTCATGAAATCAATAAAATGATCATAAATAATGCCAGGCTTCTTCAAAAGTTGGGTAGCAACACATCCCACCAAGGAAAGGTGGGGTCAGGTGAACAATTTTCCTTCCTGAAAGGACAGAAATCTGTAAAATATCAAAAGATTTCATGAATATCTGTGGCCAGTTGACACATGATTGACAATCCAGTGTCAGATGTTGAGCACAATGATGACATTATTTCTTGACTCACTATAGTTGCTGCCTAAGCCTCTTGACTTTGTGCCGCCACATGACTAGGTGAGCTCAGCTTGGATTTACTATCTACCCACTACCACTTAACTCATTCCTCTCTCATTACAGATGATTACTTTATTGGAGGTGATTCTTGCTCAAGGCAATTAGATCAACTGGAATTCTTGCCAACAAATTTGTCACTTATTCAATTGTTTTGTGGGTGTCTCCAGATGTGCACAAAAAGCAATTTTGCTCAACAAAACCCTCTTTTTGACTATTATAAAACATTATTTCTGTAGAGTGGCTAATTACAAAAGATTCTACTGAAGGAAATCAACAATAATATCAACACCAGATATATGCTGTGGTTTTCCTTCTGTTCCAAAGGAACTGAGTGACAAACAGAAGGCTGCAATTGAGCATGACCCACAGCTTGTCAAGTTGTCTGGCCAGCAACAGTCTGAGTCCAGTGTATTATACTCAAACATAGAAACAAGTTTCATTGGTTTTTAAGCCTTGAGTCCTCAAAGATGGAAAACTGACACCATGTTACACCACAAGAGCCACAAACTGATCTTGTTCTCTGCTTGTATGCCTTGTGCATAGCAGTGCAGTTCCAACAATAGTATTCTCCCTCCAAAAAGCACTTCTGTTGCCTTGTATTCTTCAGGACCCTCTCCTTCTCCTTCTCCTGCTGCCACTGCCACTGCTGCTGCCACTGCGCACACAACAAGCTTGAATCAAATATTCCTGGGTATGCATGGTCTGCCTCCCACAAGGGCTCTTGAGTCCAGTTGACTCTCTTCTGGCTCTCTGTATTTTCTTGCAGCACCATCAAGCTTTATCTCTTATGGATCACATTTCCCAGCCTTAATTGCTGATCTGTCACGCATCCCAGTAAACAGGAATTAGTTGGCATTCCAGTAGTGCCAATGCATAGCAGTCCTTGGTTCCTACAGGGCCACATATACTGGATGAATAATCAACTAGTGCCTGGGAGCACTCAGGTCTCTCTTGGAAGGCTGTCCTTACAGCTTCCCAGAGTTTGTAGGCACTAAGGCTATCCAATTCCTTGAAGTGTTCTCTGGCTTGTGCAGATATTGTACTGTTGATTAGGCCATGTAGCCATTTATTCTGAACATTCCAGTATTGTGAAATCTTCAAGTTCTCTGGCTGTGGTGAGGTCTCTTGTCTTTCCAGAATAATCTTCTCAGTATCCACTTGACAAGCTACCTTTAGGGCTTTGCTCCATGCTAGGTAGTTGCTGGCCCCAGCCAGGGTCATAGGCTTCTTTACAGTCTTCATGATCTTCATGAATTGGGTGATTGCTCTGCTGGTTCGCATATTTGTATCTATAAGGTTGCCAACAAATTCTTCTAGTTCATCCTCAGAGTCTATTTCTCAGTCCTCTTCTTCTTGTTAAGCTTTCTTGCTCCAGGTTCTCCTGCACTGTTGCAGGCGTGTTTGCAGTGCTTGCTTGGCCTGACAAGAGGCTTATTTGCTGTGCCAGCTGTTGCACTGTCTTCTGTTGCTGCAGCATCATTCTGCACAATATTTGAAGTTCACTTTCCTCTCTAGACTGCTGCTCATCATTTGGCGGGTTGCCTCTGAGCCTACCTGACCACCTAAGCTCAGTTTGGAGTGTAGAAAGGTGCATTGAAGCCTCCTGGTCAGGAGTTCAGTGCTCTGGTTCATCTGTACAGTTCACCATGGCTTTGGTGTTGCCAGGTGCTTGATTTGCTTGCTAGATGCATTTAGCAGGCGTTTCACTCACTCTCTGATCAGGTGCCAGAAAGCTACAGGGTTCAACTTGCTCTCCAGCTCAGTGCTAGAAAGCTATGGGAGTTGCACATATAGGAGGTGCCTATCTCAATGTACACTCTCTTTAGTGCTTGTAAAACTTGTTATCCATAAGGATAACTGTTCAGGGTGTTGATTGTAAGCTTCAATATCCAATTGAGCTATAAATCAACCTTATACACTTGCTCTTCAGCACAAAGAGCTATAAGCTGATTGGCTTGGCTGGCCCAATTTATCAATTGGCGGGATTCTTGCAGCACATGACAGGTGTAGCATGTTTTCCACTTTGCAGCACTAGTCTCAAGAGAGAAAGAATTTGGTTAACTGATGTTTGTTAACAGAATGCAGCCAATCAGCATACAAATGGCTTTGTAAGAAGAGATTGTCAAGTTCTCTCCCTGGCTGCAGATATGCTAATGGGACGGCCTGTTGCTATTGTCTTGTGCTGCACCATTCATTACTGAAGGCCAATGTTTGACCACAACATCACTTGAGCCAACATGCCACAAGATTCTGGTGATGAAGTCATGCTCATTGAATGTTTCTGGCCCCACCAAACCACAAATGTTTGGTCCTATTACTCTGCTTGCAACCCTCATTGAAAATCAATAATTTGGCCAGTGAACTGAACAGAGCTCTCTTGAGGATTCTATGTGCCCCACTGCAAAATCCTTTGTGTCAGATGATTGTCTTGGCATAATAATGTTTGGCTTTACCTCTCTTAATGATGGCATTTCACTCTTCTGGAGATCCAAAAATTCGCACCAAAGCTACCACTTCTACAGTAAATATAAATGTCTTTTGGTTGGGCCTAGCAGGTAAGGATACTATTCCATCATGTGTCACAGATAATTTGACAAGACTTGCAAGCCTGTAGTCCAGTTCACCTGCAGCCAAAATGCCATGCCTGAAGATCCTGCTCTTAGCATAATTTCTTGCCTTCCAGCTGACAGCATTCTCATATGCTCCGCATTTGAAGAATACAAACATGCTCTAGAAGGGTCTATAAAGAAATCTTCTAATGAAGGCTGGGTTCCACTAGGGAAATTTGGGAAGCAATGCAAAGCCCTATTTCATTACAGAGTTGATGTAAGTTTGATTGTTCGAGAGCACAACATCTTACTGATACTTAATAGTTAGCAAGCAATCCATTCATCTCCCATCTGTGTGGTCTGTATGAAGAAGTGATGAAAGATACAGTAATACTGTCAATGGTGGAGAATGATATTCATCTTCTGCTCTGGAGAATACTACTGGGGAAGGTTTTGGTGATAAGGCCAGTGGACCATGCACTGTCCAAGAATGTTGGGTTCCCAAGATACATCAAAGATTCACACAAGATGCAGGATGTCAAAGAGATTATGCAAGCTCCAGAGGAGGGGTTGCACCTTGGTCTAAACCAGGTTCTGATAATGAATGGGGACTTGGTAATTAGATTTCCAAAGGCTGGAGGAGGTGTTTATATGATGAAGGCAATATACAAGAAATAAAAAACTGCAAGTTAAACTGGCTATCTCATGAGCATCAACCCTTATCTAGAGCAAGAAGACTCTCAGCAAATAGTGCACTGCTAAGGGTTTGATCTGATCTGATTCCGCCAGGATTGTTGAACAAGCTTAGTTGTAATGTGAGGTCCGCCTTGATCTGACTGAATAGACTAATACTCAAAGTCAGGTCAGATTGCAAGTTGGTTCTTGCTAATATGGCCTGCAAGTTACTGTTTTTGTAGAACTGTGAGACTTCTTGCTCCTGGGTAAGAGAAGTCTTGCTTTCACCCACTTCTAACTCCTGCATTCTGACTATGCTTGGTATGTCCAGTATGCCTGGATCCAACATATGGTGGGGTCTTCACTCTTTGCCTTCATCCTCTATAACTCTGGTGTTGGTCACAGTACTGGTGCCACTGGCTGAACAGCCTGAATCAGTGGTCTGGGCAGCAAGGCCAGGAGTAGAATTGGAACTGTTACCACTGACTGTTATTTGTCTTCTTGGCCATACATCATTGCCATCACCAATTTCCACACAGTGTTGCTTTCTAGAAAAATACCAGGGGTTTAGCAGTGAGGTTTCCTGAAAGCCAGGGGTCCTTTCCATGCTAGCTGTGACTGTTGATTTTTTGGTACCCAAGCCAGATGCAAAAGTGCCCTTGATTGAGAAACCATCACCTATAAAATTTATTAGCCCTGCAGCTCTGTATGTTGTTGGGTCAGAAGGGTGACTTGCTTTCTGAGTTGGTTGGAGTTGAGTGTTTGTATTCAGGCACACCCACTGAGCTTGGGCTAGTAATTGATGCTGCAAAGGAGAATGATCTCCCATTGCAGTTGAATTCACATGATTGAATCCTTAGTCATCTTTAGTGAATGCATGTCTTTTCTGGGTGATGTTTTACCTTGAACATCTAGACTAGTCAGTCTCAGAACATGATTGACTTCACCCCTCTTGCAGTTCATTGCTTCAGATGATCTTTTGTCAGCTATAATCCAGTGAGATAGTTCTGTTTTGGCCACATGAGCTAGTATATTAAGTCCCTCCAGATTGTAGTGAGCCATGTTCAGAGTATGCACAACTGGGTTTGGCAATGATTCATCATTAAAGGACACTTCAAAGGAAATGTCACCATGCTCTGCCAGTGGTTTGCAGGAATTGATACTGTCCAGTCCATTCTCACCAGCCATGATCTGAGGGTGTAGGCTTTCTGGATCTGGAGCTGGATGCTGAAAGAGATTCAGCATTCTAACTGCTAAACTGCTGTTAGCTATCCTCCTGACACCCGAGGATGATTCACTATGCCCTTCATGGTTCTTGGCTTTAGTAAAGCCTAGGTCAAATGGGAAAGGCAATGGCCAACCTTCATCATTGTCCACCACCCCAATGACTATACACATATTAGCACCAGAGTATTGAAACAGCATTCAAGACAATGAACAGTATTCACTGAATCCCTGTTCGCGTGGTGCAACTGAGTTGACATTTTGTTGACTAAACATGGTGCTGATTTGTGGGTCATCTTGTATATGTCTAATTATCTCATTCAAAGCTCCTGAATCTGTTAGAATTGAGACAATAGATTGACCAGTCCAGATGTGATACCTTCATAGACTGCTTGGGCCTGGTCCATTTGAGGAAATATAGTTTCAGCAACCAATTGTACAGAAGTATACTCCTCTTGTCAGATGAGTAGATCATAACAACTTTGAAGAGCAGGATACCTGATGTTTCTGAATAGTTCTGCAAAAAATGAAAACACTATCATGGATTCATGATAAGCAGGATATTGCCTCTCAGCAACAAGGTATTTCTGTCCCTGCTTGATTCCAAGGTACGTGGTCTTGTCATCAGGTATTCCTTTGTACTTGAGGAATTCATGAATAGTAGCAAACTTCTCGCGCGGTGGCTTGGGATTGGAATTGTTGGTTAGAATATCCACATGAGATGAGCCACATGTCTGTTTCTCCCATGCCTCCTTCTCCAAAGCCAGTGACCACTCAGTAAGAAAACATAGGTATTTCTCCTAGTTGGTTGAGTGTTTTGATGCCAAATGCAGGTCAGTGACATAGGGGTCTTTGTTTGTCCATGTTCTCTGAAGTAAATCCTCCACTGGAAGACTGAGAAAAGCATTGATTTTTTCTAAGATCTTCAATGAATGATCAAGGAGTTTGACAGTGGCTGGGGCATGATCTTCTGTGAGCTTCCTGTGAACTGACCCAACTGCCTTCCTAACAGATGCCTCTAAATGAAGAAGTGTAGCTGAAGAAGCTGAAGTTATCACTTCAAGAGCTTGACTGACTTCTGGCATGGAGGGCTGTATGTCCAGCATTTTCCATCAGTTTTGCAGATCTGGTGTGGAAGAGATCTGGCATGTTCTTGAGATCTCTGGTGAATGAGGGCATACACATAGAGTGTCAAACACTCTATGTATGGGGCCCCTATCACTGACTAACCCAATTCTAGAGCGGGGAGATCCCTTGGTGTTTTCTCTACAAGCTTGACTGGTAGGGAAAGTATGTGGTGTTCAGCTGTGTTCCTAAAATTTATGAGTGCACTGATCTCAGAATTCCACAGTAGTATAGAGAGGCTAAATTGTCTCTCTTGCTGAAGATATCAATTGCATTCTGGATTCTTGCCTCACTGTTGCTTTCTCACTGCTCTTGAGTTTAGTTTTGCTTGCTGTGTGTTGCAATACTTTCTCTGCAAATCACTCTTCCTTGATGGTGCAAGTCTCAGGGTTTGTGGAATGTTGTGGTTGTTTTGCATGTCATCCTCTCCGGACAGGAGCTTTGAGATTTCCATTGCTGAGCAGAGATGATCCAGCTCTTCCTGGAATACTGCTATTTTTATTGGCACTGACTGGGTATCTTCAGCTTTCTTCTGAGAGATAATAATCTGTGTTCTCTTGTCCTTTGACTCCTCTGAATACATTATAACCTTAAACTTCCTCAAAATTCTGCTCATAATAGAGCCACAGCCACCCTTCCTTCCTTGTTGAGCATCTTGTTTTGCAATATCACCCACTGGCTTAGAGTGGTATCCAGTTCCGGGATTTCCCATCCTGGTCCCAGATTCCCATCCCAATTCCTGTCCTGAGGACAGGATCAGGTTGAAGCTCAGCTTAATGGAATGGGACTGGGTTGTTTAACAGCATATTGGGACAGTTCCATGGGAACTGGAATTGGGATGGGATTGGGACCAGAATCAAAATCTAGCTAGTAGGACAGGCCCGAGACCTGACATGACAAAATGGGATAGGACTGGAATTTTAATATTGTATATGGGATGGAACCAGTAAAGTGTAGAATGGGACTGGAAACTCCAGTCTCATTTATGTTGTCAAAAAGTAATGAAATTTGGTAATAATTCTAACATAATTTTATTAATTTATTCAACTTCAGAAAAGTACCAAAATTTGATAATGCTCTTTACATAATTGGATCATATTGCAAGCTATTAGCTACTTGAGTCTATCTATTGATAATGTTGACATATTTTCTGTTTCTTATCTGAATTAAGTAGTGGATTTAGCAGGCTTGCAATCTCTTTCTGTATAATCTCTGAAGTATCTTGATGATCTTGATTATCTTGAATAACTTTCTTGACCAACTTCTCATGTAATATGAGTGCTTCATCTAGTATATGCATCTTATCTCCATGTTTAAGCAGCATGATCTTCTTGATTGTAGATGCATGAAGCCATGATTGTTGATAATAACATGTATTCTAAGTAATATTGAAAACCTGTTCTACCTCAACTTCTGTCAAAGATATAGCCAGAATATCTCTTGTTATTCAAGCAACAGTTGAAAAATCAGGCTCTAGTATTCTTCACTGTTCTAGAATTAGAGCTCAAGATGATATCAAATTCTTGTCATTTAAATATTACTTCATTTCATTTTGGAAATTTGCTTGTCTTTAATGGAGTCTCTCAAAAATCATTTGCTCAATATTCTAGAGAAGTTAGCAGAGAAGAAATCAGAATAATACTTATAACAAACATACATTATTCACATCAAGTATTACTTCTCTTGACTGTTCATATTTCTCATAATGCTTTTTGTAAAATCTCAAAATATATTATTAGTATGTTTCATGCTCATCACTGATCCAATTCTCTGAATCATATGCTCTCATGCAGTATGATGAATGGAGAGCAGTAGCTACAGCTAGCAGCTCACTCTTTATATGCTCAGTATCACTATAGTATTTCTGAAATTTCAAGTTGGCAGCTTTGATAGCTTCTTGAATATTCTCTCTTGTTGTCAACTGTTGGATCTTGTCCTTCTCTCTTTCTAAATGCTGGAAAAGATGATTGTACATTGCTCATACCAGATGAATTGTTAGATCTGTTGTTTTGAACAGTATCTTGATAAATTAACTGAATGGCTGCAACAGTTCAACCATATACTCTAGCTGCTTCCAGTCATGGTCCAATAAGTAAAGCCTTTAGTATTTTGATGATGAGTTCTAGATTCATAAGTTTACAGCTTATTGAAGCAACAAGGCACAAACATACATCTTATAGATGGAATTCCATCTTGTGTGAACATCTTGAATCATCTTGTGCTGGTTCTCTTGTTGATATTCTCAGAAACATGCAGCAAGTTGGGGGGAGGTATTGATTGCATTAGCAACAAGACAAATCTATTGTCAAGCAAAGATTAGTAAATCAACTCAAGTATATCAAGACTGTTATCAAATTTCATTATCTTTCTAAGAGTATTTGCAAATGTGTCTGTTGATGCTAGGTCATCAGTAATTAAGCTCTCATTAAAGATAGTGAATAGAGTATCATTGTCTGGCTGAATCTTGAGATTGCAAACCAGCTCTTGAATCACAAGTTAAATCACATAAGCAAGACAGAGTATTGTCCCACTCTCTGCATTCCAATCAGTTGTCTTGTTCAACTGCTGCAATGCTGACCTCAACTGATGTGTAAGATGTACTTATATAATACCATTGTTTGATACATTGTCACTTGTAATTGCAAGAAGATTGCTCTCAAGCCTTCATACTACTAGTAATTATTGCAAGTGATTTCAATAAGAAAAAGATAATATTCCTCTTTGACAAGGCATCTGAATTAATGGTCTCTTGCATATTATGAATTACATAAATGTTGATACATAGGATTTCCTGAATAGAGCAGAGCATTATTTGAGAAAAGCAAAAATTAGAATTAACTGTCTTGAGTTTAAAGAAAACACATCTTGTGTGTGAATAATCAATACTTGTCACATTTTCCATCTTGCCAATGTTTTCAAGAGCAAATGCTATCAGCTTCATTCTGAGAATTATATACCTGCTCTGGTAAATAGAGCTGTATTGATCTGTAGTCTTGAACTCTCTAGTCTGTAGCAGAGAGATCTTCTGCATGATAAGAAGCTATGTAAGCTTATACTTCTGAATAATGCAACTCTGATGGTACTGTATGGTCAGTATTAGCTGCTAGTGGTCAAGAAAGTCCTCTGGCTAACAGATCAATGGTGAGTAGTGGAGCTTTACAGCAGTGATAAGCTATCATTATTTTCAGTATCTAACAATCAATAAATCTGCAGAAATGCAGAAACATCTTATATATATATACATACATATATATATGTTTGTTCATGGCTGCAAGTGTCAACACACATCTATCTTAATTATGTATAGACAGAGCTGAAGTAAATTATTAAGAAAGAGTCTCTACTATCATTATGTCTTCTTGCAAGCATTAAGAATGAATTCATATGGTTCAAGACAATTACTCTGTTTTAGAGAATATAGGCTGCATGTGTCATCTGGTAAAGGAACTGCCTCAGGTATTACAGCAACATCTACAGCTGATACATTTTCTGAATAGAGATATAAAAGATGCTGCTATTCAACAGCTATTTCTCCAGCAATACCAGGAACAAAAAAACTTCTTAAAGAAAATTATACTGCAGTTGAATGATTCTACTGCTAGCAAGAATAGTTCTCTTATGTTTGTGGAGAGTAACTCTTTCTCTGCTACAAGCTGTACAACTAATCAGAACTTCTGCCATGAGAGTAAATTATATTCTTGCTTATGATCTGTAATTAATCATAATTTATCTGACATTATACATGCAAGACTGCTTTTTCTTTTCTGTAATGTGATCTGCATATTTGTCAATGATTTCTCTAGTCTAGATGTAGCAATCACCCAGGTGAAATCTTGAGCTGAGATTGGCAGTGCATTAACCCTGCCACCTGCCATTCATTCAATAATTATGATTATTATCTCTGAGACAAGTGGGTCAACAGCAGACATTCTTCCAGACAGCACATGTATTAATGCATTCTTCTTCTTTCTGAATGTAGTTCATTTCAACATCAACCAACAATTCTCAGTTCATTAGCTGAAAGAGAAGGTTTCTTACCAGGCTGCATTGACATATATTACACATCAGCAATACTACTGTTTATTTTCAGCACTGCATCTAACTGAATTATTTCAAGATGCAATAATATATACTTCTAACAGTACTATTGATCCATTTGATTTTGCATTAGCAGCTTGAAAACAGCTTAAAACTCAACAGAATAAAGTGGACCATCTTTCTATTTTTTTAAAGCTCACAATAGATAACAGACTATCTTATAATGCCATATCTTCTGTTGTTGCCTCAAGTATACTCATGGATGCATATTCAGAGAAGATACATTGTAAGATGATTTCAGATAACTTTTCAAGAACTTAGTTCACTCTAACCTGTAATATAGACTTTGATCTCCAAGTTATTTTTAATTCATTTTATCAGCCAAGATGTACAAAAACATTCATTCAGTTATCTAATAGTACAGATCACACAGGCTTCCAGTGTAATAATATTCAATACCATCTGAAAAAGTTCTTTTTCAAACTAAAGACTGGGAAGTAATCTGCTGCACAAATTCATACTGATAATCTAGACTCCCTCAAGAAAAACCTGAAGTTCTTTATATCAAACCAGACCTGCTTGATCTGTCTCCTTCAAGTATCAGAGTGTATACTCCAATATGGACACTTAACCTGTAATGTTTGTGTTCAGATCTTCAGCCATCTAGTTGTTGATCACAAAGACCATTTTGATATTAGAACTTGCATGCTCTGTAGTGACTTAAGTCCAAATCTGATCAATCTTAAACTAAAAACAGTCAGAGTAAGAATAATTGCAATTGCCAGAGGAGGCTGCAGAGACATTATATTATTAGAGATATTGAAGTCCCTACAGACTCTTCTTGGTGACTGTCTTTTGAACAAGATGTTTAACTTGACAGTTAGGACTAGCTCAGGTATACTTCTCTGACTATCATCTACAGTTGACAACCTCTCACTAATTTTGATATAGGAGGGCTGATTATTCTGGAGATATTTATATTAAAATGAAGTATTAAGTACTGCTCTACAGTATTTGAAGATCTTCTCAAGCAATATTTTCACCAGTTCAATGGTTCTCTCTGGCACCACACAAGATCTATCATGCAATGGCTTTTATTCAATGCCATGTATAATAAGAAAGTCTTAAAGAATTGCTTGCAACAAGTATTCAGCACAGTTTGGCAGCTCTTTAGACACATACATGATACTGTTTCAAGCACTAAAGTTGCTGTATCAATAATGAAGAACAGAAACATTCCAGCATTAATGGCAAACTACAACAGCTTCTCCTTCTATAAAAGAGGTCAAGGTGCATCTGAATCCATAATGGTTTACTACTTGACTTTCTAATTCAAGTTTGATGCAGGCTACACATTGGTCCAAGCAAAACATACTGATGATGAGTCATTTCTATAGAAAGCATGAATTTTCATCTGTCTTATATGTGATCAACTTCTACTGACTCTACATTAATAAAGAAAATACACAACATCTGCAGCTTCAGTGTACAATGACTGCTCTTTTATTAAGCTATTAGACTAATAATTGACTAGTTATTTCAAGCCACTACTTACTGCCAGAGAAACCTTTACTGATGAAGAACTCTGAGTTCCAAACTCATCTGATATAGCACACCAGAAAACAACAGAAATATGGCCAGACAATATTAGCACCAACATGATTCTTGTCCTCAGAACAGGTATGCCACACAAGAAGAACCAACAATATGGCCTGCAAGAAAACTTCATTATACAGCTCTGGAGATTTTTCATGAGTTATCTAGATGGAGTCAAAGCTTTAAGAAAGACTAAGTCAAACATCTTTTGAGTTAATCCTTCTGTTCCTGAACTATCTAGACTGAATGACTGGCATAGCTTATTCTTTCTTCATTACTCTGTTCATCTTTAGCCTCATTCCAAGCAAGAGCTTGTTGAGATAACAATCAAGTTACTGGCCTCTAGTCTCTTTTTTGTGCTTGATGTGCACCTACAGTTCAAGAAAGAACAGTATTACTGCCATGACTTCATCAGATGTTAAACAGACTGTCATACATTTATCAAGACTCTTAGCAAGCTAAATCTCTTGAATATCAAGTTTATTACAGCCTGTAAGATATTGACTAAGTGTGGTTTGGACAGTAATATCTGCAAGACCTGCTATTATTATTGTAAAAGTATCAGTTTTTATGTTCAACATTCAAGTAAAATAATCAGCTTATCACTACAAACAGCCAAAAATACATATCATAATCTGAGTGGGTTTTCTCAGAACATGAAGTGATTTGTCCAGCAACAAGATCTTGATGCTCACTTTAGCACTTACAGCACTTCTAGTACTCTCAAGTGCAGCATATGTAACCAGTGCCTCTATAAAATTTGTCTCAAGCAGAAATCAAATACATTGCCAAAAACAATGA
Organism: Coccidioides immitis RS; assembly: GCF_000149335.2. Taxonomy (NCBI): domain Eukaryota; kingdom Fungi; phylum Ascomycota; class Eurotiomycetes; order Onygenales; family Onygenaceae; genus Coccidioides; species Coccidioides immitis. Next base: position 1,541,485 of record NW_004504308.1, on the reverse strand, counting down.
GAAAGCATATACAGATTAGTTGACTTTCTTAAGAATATCAGTTCTATATTTTTAGGGAGCAGGTAGAGCTATTTTTTCAATAAATAGACTATATACCTTGAGAAAGAAATTTCATAATTTAATTTAAGCAGTCTCCAAAACTCCAGAAAAGTTCCCAAGTAAACAAGAGTGAATACTATAATAAAAGCTCTAGATGGATAAGTGGTGGAGAAGCCTGAGAAATAGTAAACTGAAAAAGTAGGAACACACAGAGCAATTAGCTCTGTAATCACACAGCTACACACCAGCAAGATTGGCCTCTGTGTGTACCTGCACCCCTACCTATGAATGTGAATGCAGAAGAACAATACTGAATGCAGGCAGGCTATAAATAAATAAATAAAGGGTTAAAAGCCCGGGGGGAATAAAAAGCCTGAGGGGGAAAAAATAAAAAGCCTGGGGGAAATAAAAAGCCTGGGGGGAATAAAAAGCCTGAGGGGGGAAAAAGCCTGGAGGGGATAAAAAGCCTGAGGGGAATAAAAAGCCTGAGGGGGGGAAAAGCCTGGGGGGAATAAAAAGTCTGAGGGGGGAAAAAAGCCCAGAGAGGGGGAAAAAAAGCCTCCAGAAGTGGTGAGGGGAGGGGGAGAAGCCCTACTGCATTTCTTCATTTTTGCATTTCTGCATTTCCACATATCTGCATTATAGTTAGAGCAATATAAAACCTCTCCTATTCCTCATGGAAATAACCAACATAAACATGAAAAAAATAAAGATACTCTTATTGCCAGGTGAAGTGCCACATGAAGGGCCAAGGCACTCATCTCAGAAGAAGAAATTCACATCCTCATATATTACCAACAGAGGTGGGACTGATTTTCAGCAGCACCATCTAATCAAGACAGCAGTAATCTCAGAAAAGAAGCCAATTGGGGAGATTTCAACCCAAACTGCTACTCTAGCTGCCAAACCACAGAAAGCATTCTCTGGTGTTCCAGCATCATCTATCAAGAAACATTCTATCAGAGAAGGAAATACTGAATCTTCCAATACAGTTTACACATCATCTAGTATACTCTAGCAAGATGACCAAGTGCACACAGAAGAAACCTCCAGCACACTTCAGAAGAATAAGAGAGAACATTCTCTTAAAGAAAGAGTTTTTGACTATTCTGATTTAGATCAGGCATCACCTACTACACCCTAGCAAGATAACCAGATACATGCAGGGGAAAGCTCCAGTACACTCCAATAGAATAAGAGGAAACATTCTCTCAAAAAAGAAGTTATTGAATATTCTAATCTTGAGCAGCTCTCAAGTGGAATAACCTTCACAGAAAAAGAGATCATGGACCCCATAAAGATCATCAAAAAAATCTATAAATTGAGGTCTTGGGAGAGTTCACAAGTAATGCAGGCACTTTTCATCTGGAAGTCAGATGAGCATCCAGATATAACTAATACAGTTGCTGATCTAATTCTTAAAATCAGAGATCACTCCAACAGAATAAAATATGATATCAAGAGCATTGCAGCATGACACAGCCTCCAGAAGAATATACTAGCTCATAATATTATTCTTGAACAGCTTGGAGCTCCAGAACAATAGAATTACTGCATTAATTATTTTCAGAAGACTACTGATCTCATAATGTCTGATAATTCAAGATACTTCTTCTCAACAAATAGTTTCAAGAAAGCTCATGAAGCTTCTCAGAATATCTACACTATTAATCTCAGAGTTAATAGTAGATATCTACAGCTTCATTACAATATTATTGCATGGGTTCAATCTTCTACAGCTGAGTGTCAGGTATTCATCATTTATGAACACCAGAGAATAAAAATAGCACTATTAAAGTCAAGCTAACAGCATTCTTTCAACAGATATCATCTCCCCTAAATGAGATATCATGACAGACTGACATCAGAAAGAAAAACCTGGCTCACAAATCAGGCATCACTTAACAGAATTCAACTTGTGACTAAAGACATTAATGAAGAAAGATACTGTATAAAAATAAAGTATCTTAACAGTCAAGTCAGTTATGAGTCATTAGCAAAACTATACATACTATTTTATCAGAGTCCAGTAACCATCAATCAACTGATTCAGAAGCAATACCTGAGACAGAAGCAAAGATTTCTCAAGGCACTCAAGATTAATGAGACTGCTAATGAAAATCTAGAAAGCTCTTTCAACTCTTTCTGCCCACAAAATCATGTCAATACTATATCATCACAACAACATCTTAAATTTGACCCATTTCATCCTCAGAAATTGGCAGTTACACAACATTCTAGCAGAAAGACCAGCAAATTTCTCAACAGAAGACAGTCAAGCTTACAGCAAGTCATAATAATTAGATCAAAGTCCAGTTAGAAGAAAGATTCAAAGCCACATGAACAGTTTCAGTTAGTAGAGAACATTTTTTTACTGGGGGAAGAGAGCTCAGTTGAGTTAGTCAAGAAAGATCTAGCAAGCTCAAGTTCAGACTAATATTAGTCAGCCAGAAATAATCAGCAGCAAGTTGCCAATAGCAAGACTTCTTCTTCAAGACATAGTTCAGTTACTGTTGAAACAGCATCTCACTCAAGACTGGAATGGAGCTTTATGAACTTCTTCTCAGTCAAGAAAGAGCAATGAGTTGGTTATTTTCACTAGTTTTCTCACTGATATAGTATCTTCTGTTTTTCTGTTTGCAGGCCATCTGATAGAGAGGGAAAGCTAGAAGATAGTTTGAGCTGGTCAATACATAAGACTTTTGAATTGGAGATTTTGCACATAATACTGTAGTACCATCAGATAATCTGTTTGTTCTAGCTATTAGTAAATTTAACATTGAATGCAGCTTCTTAGAGGCTGGTCAGAAAGAGGCTTCCAAATCCATTGAATTCATTATTAGTGATAACAGCAGTGGAAGTTGGTGTATAATATCAAAAATACAGATATCTGTCTGATTAATCTTCTGATCACAATGGTATGCAGTGCAATGGAATAAAACTGCATTTAATGGCAAATCAGACTTATTAACTGTCACACTATAAAGACCTGTTGATTTGATAAGTTTAAGACTCTTGATTTTCTATCTAAAAAAGTGATGAAAATCAGCTCCTTATACTTATATTCAGTTATAGGCAGCAGAGATAATCTGCAGGTAGTAGCTATGCTGTCTTGTGCTAGTCTTGATCACATTGTGTAAATCTGTTGACAATACCTGATCTTGACAATACTTGAAGAAACCTATACTTGGAGAACAGTTTTCAAATAGATGAGCATGTAAGATTTTTCTATATATAGTCAAAGACATCCAGATATCCATCAAGACCAATGTGGTGCATACCACCAGGATATGAAATATGGAATGAGAGCCCTATAGATTGAACTTGCCAGAATATTGACTTTTGGAAAACCTGGCCTTCAGAACCCCATGTATTAGGGTCAATCTCTCTCTTATGTGCTGAGTTAAAAAACTTACTGCATAAAATAAAGTTCCAGATAGCAGACAGCCTGCTTTTGCCAGAGTGAAGAGAAAAACTTTTTCTTATCATCACACATTCAATGCCATGATTATCCAGAAAGAGGAATCTGGCAGGATGCAAATGAAAATCAAGAGATGGTCAAGATATCCTGTCCCCAAGAATGATCTGTAGGTGGACTCTGGAGGTAGATGGTGATACTTTTACCACCACTCTTTTGAAATTTACAAATCAACTTCAGAACATGATCATGGCCTACAGAATCTGATTGTAAATATGATAATTCAACACTTGGCTATTTTGTGATGGGGAAATAGTAAAATGGCTTTCTCTGTTTGCAAACACAGAGTAATATCTTTTCAGATCTCAGTAGTCACCTGTGTGAGAACCTGCACATTTCTGACCAGGCCTGATTGCTCTTGATGTGGTGCATGCCTGTAGATATAAAGTCTGACTGATCTTCTGCTGTCTGAAAGAACTGTCTTCTTTTGTTTTCTCTCTCTCTCTCACTCTCTTTTTCTCTTGCTCTTCCTCTCTCTGTGCTTGCATAATCTTTACTCCAGTTGCATGCCACTCTTCTTGTCTGGTGCTCTGCTTATCTTGATTGTATACTTCCTGGCTTCCCAGCTTTCTGGCTCTCTGATCCACTGTCTAGCCAGCTTGTTCTCTTCTGTTCTCTGGATTGTCTGATTCTTTCTGTACTTGTGTGGGAGTGGTATTCTTTACTTTTGTTATCTGCTGACTGATCTGGCAGAGGCTTGCAGAACAAGCAGTTGTGTGAACTTTTTCATAATAGACAGAGCCAGCCAGCCCTTCTTCTTCTTGCTTTTCTCAGAACCTGTGTGTGAAATCATTTGATTCAGCTGCCTCTTCAGCTGCTGTATTGTCTTGCAGGGAAGACAGGCATACATGTCTTAGTTGGAGGTGTTGTGTGGTGAAGCGGGGTACGATGGGATGCCTTGTCAAAGTAGGCGAGTTGGTTGAGATGGTGAGAGCGCAAGAAGGATGAAAAATCACAACATAGTAAGGATGGTAATGGCCGAGTAGTAAGAACAGAGAAGCATGCCTTAACGGACGCCTAAGCTCATAAGGAATAATAGTACTAAAGAGCCTGTACTAACACAGGCAGCTCTAATGAGGAACAGTGGCAAGCTTCATGAACAAGAGATCTTCATATTCTCTAACTAATAACCAAACTAGCAATAAAGAATGAGTGTGTAGAAAAGTACAAAGGTGCGCGAAGGTATTGAGCGAGATACAGGGGCTATGGGTGGTTTATATAGCTCAGAGATAGTAGCTGAGGGGGTTTTGCGCCTCGGACTGGAACAACCTTTGTCCTAATATGGTACCGGAATCCCCACTACAGTGGTGATCTCTGGTGGTTTCAATTATAGCTGGTGCTGGAAGGGTGATCAGCTGGAACAGTGTTTTTGACTGCATTGTGCATGTCTGTTCAGGGGAAAATTCTCTCATGTGCTCTGATATGCATGGACTGGACTGACTAACTTTTTGACTTTTTGACTTTCCATGGCTTTCAATGACTTTAAGGGGACAGATCACAGAAGATGAGAATCAAGATAGAATGAAAAGGGCTCAGGAAAGTGGGGTGAGAGTTCTGAGCTAGCAGCCATGCTATACAATTGGTGAATCTCCTACAGTGGTACAGTTGGGAGAGAGAAGAAGAAGAGAGAGGAGAAAGCAGAAAGATGAGAGAGATCAAGAATATTTAAGAAAGTGATGTTTCTGTGCCTCTCAAGCTGGCCTTCTCTTTGAAATATCCACCATCTTATTGTCTGTCTTCCAACTTACCAGTGATTGCAACCAGTGGTCTCTACAACCTTTCCAGCCATCCACCAGCAATTTTGCTATGATTTCTCCCAGTGCCAGAACAATGAAGCCTTTTGATATCAACAACATAAATGTGGTGGATTTGACTGGTGACTCTGATGAGGAGGACACCATGAATGCAGATATGTTGCTGGATATGTTTGGAGTGTCTGGGCCTGAAATTACAGCCACTTCCACACTAGATATGATAGAAGAGTCACAGACCCTAAATCAAGCCTGGATATGTTATTCTGACCTTGACCTTTGTGGATAATGATCTGGGCAGCCAGATGGGTGATTGACTCCCACACCCCCCCAGGAGGTTGGTGGCTTTGTTGTCACTGGTCCCAGCACTGTCAGCACTGATGGCGCGGGCCATTGGTGCCAGTGGTGGGGAGTACTGGAGATGCTGGAACTGAATGTGTGTCCCCACTGCCACCTGATTGGGTGCTGTGCGAGCTCACAGTGCATGGTTATCTCTGAATAATGATGAGCAGTGTTGGGGATGTAGAGTATTATACTTTGACTTTCTTCAGTGTGGATGAAGCCCATGCCAATCACACACCACCAAAGCTGTAGATCACCATAGGATTGGCCCTGAAGCCACTTCCCCTCCTCCCCTGAAGAGATGTTGGGCTGGATAGCCCTCCTGCTGGATCTGATGCTGTGTGTGAGTGGCCTTACTCAGGTTGTATCTGTGTTTATTGTTTTCTTGCCTTGGTGGATGTAGTCCAATATGCATATCATACATGACCTTTTATTGGTAGACATGACTCTGACTTCCATCTTTTTCTATCAGCTCTTCATTGTTCCTATTGTCTTCATTGTTTGTGATCTAGACTGATATCAGAACTATCTAGATGTTGAGGCTTGATAAAGTAGAAATCTGACTTCTGCAAAAGTGACTCTGAGTCACAATCTTGGTGCTGCCTCTGAATATGCTCCTTGAAATTGTCCTTTCACAGCCATATCTTTCCTGAATTGCAATATTGTGCCGCACATCTATAAACTAGACTGCTGTCCAACACCCCATGAACAGATTTCTGATGCCTTTTAAGTTTGCTTTGAGTTGGAAAGTGTCTATTGCAGTTGCATATGTCATAACTGTATTTCTTGTCATGTTTCTTCATATGTTTTCTACTATTTCATGAGTCTTGATTGCCCAATAAGCCTGAGTGTGTGCTTATCTTTTGTCACTGGGAAGATACCCAGCCCATGGACATCCCAGGGCATCACATTTTAGAGTAGTATTTCCAGCCTGTATAAGATAACAATAGTGCTGGTAGCAGCTGGTGGAACTTCAGCCTGGTATGCTAAGATTATCCCATTTCTTGCTGCTCCCTTGAAGTTGGAGTAGCTCCTGATCTTTGTCTGTGGACCAGTATTTGCGGGTGTGGTTTCCAAGAGCCATCATCCCAGGCACGGGCATGACAGATGGCTGATTGCCTACTAGTGGAGAGGCATCTGCCAACTTCACCAATGGTTTGCAGCTTGATACCAAAATACCAGTGTGGTTTTAAGTCCTATCATCTAGCTGTAAGAGTGATGTGATGTCCATCTTGCTGTAACTTGGTTTCATGATGTGTTCTCCTATATAGCATTGATCATCAGTTCTGCACAGCAGTTTTGGGGAGATGGGACTCATACTGAGACTAAATATTTATGCAAGATAGGTGAAGCAGCACCAGGCAGAAAGAAGAGAAAAGGCAGAGGGAGCTGGAGCAATGGGTTTTAGTACAAACTAGAGATCTAAAACTGAACCTGTCCTTTCTCAGATACATCTACTTTTATGGATATGGTGGTTCTTGGTTTTCTTGTGTTAAAAGAGATAGCTTCAATGAATGTCCTCCAGAGGCAGCACTGACAGATTCCTGTGTGCCTACCTCTATATGTTCTAGGAAGAATGAAATCCACTGTCTCTTGGTCTAGGCATTTCTACATCTAGATTTGTATAGATTTTAGACTTGTATGAATGCTAAGGATGGAATTGGATGTTGACTAGTGGATGCAAGAGATAATCACTTGCATAGCCAAACAGACCCCTTTCAGTTCCCTTCAACCTGAATCTAACCTCATCCATGAATCTCAGCATGAACTTCTTTAAGAAAAGAATCAACAAATTTAATCTCCTCCACAATGTGATGCAAGTTGTTGTCATGAAGATCTTGTTGTTTCAGAGGATGGCTGTCCTGAGTATCTATCATGTGGTCCTTATCTACCTCAGCAAAGTTGTCACAGTCAAGAGGTATGAAATCTATATTGTTTGAATATAGGGTCATAGCAAATCATATTACACCTGGGAGAAAAACTATATTATTAAGTTGAGAAACCAGAGACACAGCTGGCTAGCAATAGTGAACTTGTTCAATGAAGCTGTTGATGCTGATTAACAATGGACAGAAAAAGCTATCAAATTACAGTAGAAGCACATCAGGTGGTGTAGAGATGATACATCAGGCTGTAAGACTGAGCATTGAGCTCCAAGCCACTTAATATAAGTACTAAATAAAGTTCTTCATACAAGCTTCTCTTGCAGACTCTCAAATAGAAACAATCTACTGTCAGTGGCCTGGATATCTTGATGCCCAGCTCTAATCTTAATCATCACACCAATTAAATGGAAATACAAACAGATAAATGTTGACAAGAGAACTGGATAGATGAATGTGGAGAGAGGGACAAGTACTTGATAGAAATGTTGGAGTATGTTTATTTGGTGCTTAGTGCTGTATATAATTAGCAGTCCTAAATTTATTCCAGTTCAGCTGCTGGAATAAGCATTCTTTAAGATATAAATACCAACCAAACCATTTCTCCACACCAGCAGGTAGGAACCACTGGAATGTCAAATAAATAAGACTTTTTAACTGAATTATAGGCTGGCATGTAGCAGATTATACTTGATATTCACTTTCTCTGGAGAATGTTTATGCAAGAGTCTTGAGATGCTCACTATATTGCTGACCTGCAGAGAATGCTAGCCAAAGTGGGTGAAGCAAATCAAAAAGCATAACTTACCTAAAATAAATTTCTGGAATGTTATAATTAGATAGAGACTAAGTACAAGCAGCTGGTAGAGCAATACAGGCAGCTGGCAGAGTAGTATAGGCATCTTGTAGAGAAGTATGGATAGCTCTGAAAGATGTACATTAAGTTGCTTGTGCTTAGAGAAGAGCTTGTAAGCAAGTTATCTGATACTGTTGAATTATAAAATGTAGTGAATACAACAATCATAATGCTGGAAGCTGAAATTGAAATCTACTGGTGGTGTTCATTTTCTACTCAGGATGACAGTAAGAAGACAGGTAATAAGGCTTAACATATTTTTCTACTGGTGGGTGGACATGTGATTTTTATCTGGATGATGTTTGTATTGGTCAGCTATTGCTTCTTCATGTGCAATTGGAAATGTATGGACAACCTGAAATGTATGTAAGTGCCTAGTGGAAAGCTGGTTGTTTAAATAAGGTTATTAAGGTTAACAGAACTGCTGCCTGCTGTGCTGTGGTTAAAATCACTTATCTACCTTAACACACACTAGTGACATCATGTTTTATTGGTAAAACAGCTACCCTAAGACTGAGAGAAGAGTTGGAAAAAGATCAAAATTGCCTCATACTAAGCTAAGTTTAACATGTCATAATTCAAAAAGCAACCAATAAGCAAGCATACACAGCAGGGAAAGCAACTAATGACAGGCATCCAGCACCATTTTCAATGGGGACAAAGAGTGTTGCTGTTGGAGAAATAGGAATATGGGTTGCATAACTGCTGTCAGAGCTTTGTAAAGTTCTTTGAGATGGCCTGGATATTTCTGTATAGAACACTCCTGATGATATTGTTGAGAGACCAGAAGATAGCTGGAGTAAAGCAGGAATGGTTGGTTGAATTATGCCTGTAGCTGTTGGCAGAAATATTAATGCCCTGTTGCTCTCTACTACAGTGATGTAGGTTGCATCCAAAGGCATATATAGTGAGAATGGATGTGTATATAGTGTCTTTATACCTGCTATAGAGTCAGAGGGGTGCTCTAATGTTGCTTGGGAGAAGCTCAGTGACATGCTTCCATCTGGTTGGCTTGCAAGAGAAAAAGCAGAAGCCAGAAAAAGTGTAACTGTCTGCATGTTTATTATTATAAGAGTTCAATATTGCTAATATGGCTAGCATCTGAAAACTGGCAAAAGTGTGGATATAAATACTAGTAGGCAAATTTCTTTGTATCAGGCTGATAAATCTTCAGATCTGATGAAATGTCAAATTGAAAATCAAGCACTGAAGCTTTAGCTGCCTGCTCTTTGACTTTTCCTGTACCCCTTTAGTACTGACTTTGCTAACCTAGATATAGAGTGCCCTTATTGTTCTTTTCCCTCTATCATTCCACCAATTATAATGTTGTAAGATGGTCTCTAAACATATCAGTAGGTCTCAAAATCAAACATCCCATACTAAGCTGAAGCTAAAGATGGTATGCTCAGAATTCAGATTCCATCAACTCAAACCTGCAATCTCTATTGAAAAATTCTGAATAAATCAAAGATAGCAACCTCCCATCTTGATATGCTTTTCACCAGATATCTCAGCAGCCACTTCAAACAGGCATTTGAATGATTATGCCAGAGAATTTGGAAGACTTTTTATGCTATTCTGGCATGTAACAGCAGCTTCAAAAATTTGGAATCTGTCTTACAAACAACCTTGAATAGAGAAAAATAAGATAGTGATGGCATTGAATCAGACTAAATCACATCTTTATGTCTGACAATAATTGCTTAAAAGAAATTTAACCTTTGGAAGAATATTGCAGAAAGTGAATGAGAGAATAATCAGAGGTAAACTGGAGTTGACTCAAGCAAAAGAGACAATTAGAAAGGTTGGCCAAAACATATTTCAGGGTTTTGAGAGCAAACTTCAGTTGTATATTATCCTCCAAGTGATGGGAAAATCCAGGAAACCTGCCATCTGGCAGTGCTCATGGTCATACTGCAGAGCATTGGGGTCAGATGTTTGAACATAAGCTGATTTGAAAATGATATCTTGGCTCTGGATTTTGTGAGTTTGCCTTTCTCAAGATTTGATTGTTCCTTTCACTTTAAGTTAGTAAACTGCTGAGAGAATGATTGTGAGTTCCAATTATCATCTTATTTCCAGTCCTTATTCACTCTCTCAATATTTCAGGTACCTTCAAGCTTCATCTTCTCTTTGAATCTCAGCATGAATTTATCTACACTCTTGTTTTCTGTGGTATCTAGTTCATTAATGCCCACTATAGACAGGTAGTAAGGAAATGAATGGTGGTTGTGGTGCCATCTGGATCTCCAGCTATCACAGTACTGCTAGTTCAACCTGGTGCCTCAACTCTGGTAGGTGGTGACTTGCTACTGTATTATTCAAAGACAATACTGGTAGTTTTATGTAATAATCTTGAGGATTACATTAAACAGCAAGTTTGTTTTTTTGGTTGCTATGCTGCATGGATTATCACAGACATTGAGGTAGTAGTTAATCCAGAGCATCCAGTCAATTTGAGAGGAACATGGTGCAATACGTTTATATGAATGGAAATTAAATACTGGCATTTTCCACAGAAATCTATAAATAATTAAATAAACTCCAAATTAAATAAGCTTCCAAATTGAGATTAAGATTATAAAAAGGTATTTCTGTATTCCTACTTCTTTATTTGTGCATTTCTACCTTTGGCTGATTTCTCAAAGTAAATATGAGCATGATGTAATTCTATTGATAGCTATTTGTACTTTATTGTAAAAAGAAACTATAGAGATTATGGACAGTCTGGAAAGTTCATTAAAGCAGAAATAACCAGACATCTTTGGAGTTACTGCAGAGAATAGACTACTGAAGTGAAGAAGAGCTTTTTCAAATCTCTAAATTTGGCTACCATCCACTGTATTATTTGTGGCTGATGTTCTGAGGAAAGCAAGTGTATTATGCTCTAGCATTTCAATTTGTTGAGTGGAATCAGACAGAAGATTTTCAAGAATTTTTCTTGCAAAAATAGCCTGCTTAGGTTGTCTCTGGTATTTGCATTTCTGTAGAATATAAGTTGTCTTTTTGCATCCATCCAAGAGTCTATAGTAAATGTGTTGAATTGCTTCACAAAAATTTGCTTTCACATAGAGTTGTTCTTGTTCATGGAGAATCTGGTCCCTGCTTGATGGAGGTAGGCTTTTTGAATATTTAAGAGCTCTTGAAAGTTGTTCAAGATTGAATGTTGTTCTGCTGCACTGCTGGACCTGAAGGTCCAGTGATGATATGGGAATTATTTCTCCTGAAGATGTAACAGAGGCAACTTTAATCTGATCAGATTGCTCCATTTTTTTTTAAGTCAATACTAGTAATCAAATAAATCATGTTAGAAACTACATATCTTGCAGAAAGTTTAGTATATAAAAAAGAATACTAGATAGTTCAAATTTTATAGTAAGAGGCTTCAAGACTTATATGAAGGATTTGATGAAGATATTTTGATATTTCTGTTAATCTTTATTTTTAAAGTGGTGCTACAAATATTCCACCTTTCCCCACACACATTGGAGTACAGAGACTGTTTGCTAAAATCTTTTAATTAATGCTGATCTTGATTGTATCTTCTCCCTATCAAATGAGAGGTGGCATGGGAAGCCAAGATAGCAGAATACATACTAGCCATGTTGAAGCACAGATTGTAGGTTGTGAGAAGTGTTCCAACAAAATTCTCCCTCAGCTTTTCAATCAGAAACACCATGATAAGCCAGAATAAACATGATAATGAGGTGCTTTTCCTTCATTTCTTCTCATTCTTGTCATTCTGTGCATTAAATTCTGCAACTGCCTCTTGAGGTAGCCCAGGCTGATCTGCACATATCAGAGAAAGCTCAGTATCACAAACAACAGACAATTCTGAATGATCAAGTCTTGAGTTCCATCATGTCACTATCTAGATGCTGTAACTTCTAGTTCTCAATAGCTAGTTCATCTACTAGGAGAATACCCAGCAGCTTCTTATCAATCATTAATTGTCTTACAGTATGAGTATCAGTGTGAGTAAGTAGCTTCTAAGATACTGATACCACAGGTCAGATTTCAATCTTGACCAGTCTACATTCTCATTCATTTTACTCTTGCAGAGTTTGGCAATAAAATTATGTGAATTCTGAATGAACTTCTCAAGATATGCCATAAGATAAAGGCCACAGTCAGAATTATTAGACTGCTTTGATATGCCTTTCACCATCATGTCTTTGACATTTTTGCTGTTAATATCAAGTGATTGTTTTGCCTTGCCTTCTTCCCTAAGATACTTTCAAAGAATGTCTATAGTTTATCATCATAAATATCTTAAGAAATCAATTAAACAAGAGAAATGCATATTTGAGCTAAAAGCCAAATAATCAAACAGCATATAAATTAATCATATACTTGTACACAAATCTTCTGAATATAGCATTACACCATCTTCTTCTTTGCAAAAGTCCCTCTTTATTGCATTGATTACAGCTAAATGCTCTCCATATCATCTGTAATGGACTACCTCCGGCAACCTGACAAGAAGCAGCTCAAAGCACTTGCAAAGAAACTGAACTAACTTCTCAAGAAAGACTTACCATTTTCCTGTCTGGATCCAGCTCTTCTTAATTCAGATTTCAATTTTAGTCAAGAGCCATTCTCAGATAGCACTACAAACTTATAGAGATTCCAGGCCCCATTTTGAATCTTTCTGAAGCACTATTAGAAAAAGTGGCCAAGAAAGTTGAAGATCTTTCTGAACAGATTCAGACTCTGAAAGCCAAGTGGATATTAATCATGAATAGCTAAGTAGTTAAACTGGAACTCAGTCTTCAGAATAAGAATGAGTGAATACTTCTCTTCTTCTTGTTATCAGCAGCTTGGTACTGACCCTTTCAGAAAAATTAACTACTTGACAAATTATATCAAGCAACGGCAGCCTTTCCTCCAGCATATCAGGAATGCTATTCATGATGTGTCAGTTAAATACAAGAAAAAGTAAGATTCAGAGAGACAGATAGCAAGAGTTTTTCATTTATTATAGCTATTTTCTATCTATTTTATTCAGTTGATAGTAATCTTGAACAACACTCTCCTGCACATATAATATTCCTGCTGCATCTCTCTTCTATCATGTGATTTTAGAGTTATTTTTATCTTCTGGATATACTGTGGATTTAGTCAGTTATATTACACTTATTACACCACTTTCTGCATTCTCTCTAAAAATTGCTCTTTAGTATCTTCATGACATTTCTGGCAAACTTCAAGCCCAAATCTTTCAAAATAAAAGGACACATCTACCTGCTTTATTATTGAATTTGCAAATTAAGGGCCTCATGACAGAAAATTCTAATCAGCTCTTACAGGTAAGTAGGACAAGAATAAGAAAAATATTATAGATGGTTAACCAGACTAACAATAGAAGATCTTATCCACTGTCAAAGCTTTTAACCAGAAGCTACTGGAACTCTAGATGCAAGAAAGATATTAAGATCATTCCAGCATACAAGAGACTTTAGATAGATTGCTCTTTCAATACACCATTATACTAAAGCCAGCTTGGAAAGACTAAATGAACTGATGGATATGCTCAAGCAACATAATGCCAGTTTGCTTATTATGGTAGAAGAGCAGGATAAACTAGTCAAGTCCCTAAAGTTGAATCTGGAGCACCACAAAGTGTCAAGAAATAGGAATCCAGATATCATGTAAAGTAACTTTCTGAAATTTGCTGTGGACCACTACCTATTTGGCTACATCTGATACACAATAAGCAGAGCACAAAGTGGGCAGTATTGCACCACTCTCATATCCAATCATGTTATCAACATGATATCTGAACTGTGCCTGGTAATAAAGAATGCAATCAGGGCAATTCCTCAATTAAATCATGCTGATAATAGTACAGCTCAATTCAGTCTATTCAAATTTGCCCTTGGTGTTGGAGCCCTGTCTTTGTTAAACACATGAATTCTCATCATGTGGGGCTGTGTCAGCACTGTTGAAAGACTAAGAATTAGATTGATGGAGTCTCGGAAGGACCTACAAGGCTACTAACCATATGCAGAAGCTATAGGAACCACAGAATGTGAACTCAATAGATGTGTGTGCTCCCCCTCCTCTCATCCCAAAGGATTGTGGGATGAGAAGCAAGATGAAAAACTCTGCATTGGATCAAAGAAGATCTGAGCCACTAAGCTGGAGACTAACTACATAGAGACTAGTGTCTCAACACTGCCCCCTAGACTCCAGCAAGTACTGGGAGAAGACAAATTTCTAAATATATAAATCCAACAAATTCAGGATCCAAGCTGATTCAATAACCAAATGAGTGGAATATTTCTTAGTAAATGGTAAGCAGAAGTCTAAATTGGAGGTTGAGCTCCAAATCTGTTGCTGGTGTAATGTTGTTGTAGGTTATGCCACTTCTGCTGGTGTTTGTGTTATCCTAATCAAGCAAGTGTGAATGTAGAATCCATGTTGTTGAGATTCAACATCTGTAAGAATTCTTTAAATTTTTGTTTTTCAAGTGACTTCATCAAGCTGTCTGCTGGATTCTCTGTTCCTGGTATATGGTAGAGCTTCACTCTTTCCTCTTTGAGAAGCTCCTTCATGAAGAACCAATGTGTATCCATTCACCTGGTGGCCAGTGTGTATGTTGGCTTGTGAGCTAGTGCTATAGCATTCACACTATCTGTATATATAGGAATCAGAGCTTTTGCTGGAAGGTTGAGATCTTGTAAGAGCTTCTGAATCCAGAGTGCTTCCTTCACAGCAGAATCAAGAGCACAAAATTCTGCTACTGTACTTGACAGTGCAACAATCTTTTGGCATTTTGAGCTTCATACAATGGGAGTTCCCATATAAAATACTACATATGCTTCTGTTGAGTGTCCTTCCTTGCAGTCTTGGTGACTAGCATCCATATAGACTTGTAATTCTGGGATTCCAGGCTTCAGGGTGCCTCCAAGGGTTAGGTCTAGCATGGGAGATTCTTTCAAATAACACAGTATTTGTTTGCTATATCCTAGGTACTCTAGTGTTGGCTTTGTAGTGAATTGTTGGAGTTTGTTGACAGCCAATGTAATATCAGGGTAGCTCTTTATCAAGAACCAATTGAGAGCTCCAAGAAGCTGTTGCAGCCAGTTCACAATGCTTTCAGCAACTACTGAACTAGGCTCAGGCTCCTGTGTAAGCTGTACTCCTTCTGCCATTGGGGTGGTCTGGATTATTAAGCCACTCATGTAGAATTTGGCAAGAACCTTTTGAACATATGATTCTTGAGAGAGATAGATTATTTGCTTTGTATGATCTTGTTCAATTTTGCAACCTAGAAATCCCAAAAGTTCACCTAGAGATTTTATAGGGAAGTAATTGGACAGCTTGTTTTTGAAATCAGTAATGGTTTCTTTTGTAGAAGCAGCAATAAGGGCATCATCAATGTAGATTATTAGTAGCAGGCCAGACTCTTTGTCTATAAATATACATGAATCTGTATTCTTTAGTGGCTTTAAACCAATCTCTATGAGAGCTTTTGTGAAGGTCTCCTGCTAAAGATGTTCTGCTTGCTTCAGTCTGTACAGAGCTTGCTGGAGTCTGCAGATAAAGTCTTTTCTTTCTGTTTCAGTTGGAAGACTCATGTAGATCTTATGGTGCTTAAGTATGGCATGCAAGTAGACTGTAACTATATCAACTTGTTCACAGTGCATATCCTTAACCACTATTTTTATAAGTGTGAGCTTGATAGCTGATTCAGTGACTACAGATGCAGCAGTCTTGTCAAAATTGAGGCCAGAGTGTTGGAAATTACCGCATATGACTTATCTAGCATGGAAGGAGATAATGTAGCCATCAGCATTCACTTTCAAGTCAAAAACCCATTTGCCAGGTAGGATTTTAGCTGTAGAATCTATTGAATTCATCTCAACTAGCTCCCAAGTATTGGCAGCTTCTAGCTTCTTAATTTGTTTTTCCATAGCACTCTTCCATTCACTGGTGTATTCACTAGTTATAGCTTCTTTGTAGTTGTGTGAAACCTTAACTTTGTAAGCTAGCAGGTTGGCTGTAAGATAGGAAGTGTAATCTCCATATAGCCTTCATGATTTGCCTTTAGTTGTACAGCTTGATATGTGTCTTGCGGGCTGAGGGTTTGGCTCTATTGAAGCTGTAGGTTCTGGTTCATATGTAGGTGTGGATTTGGTGCTCTGTCCTGGTTCTTCCAACACATCTCTGAACATCTTATTGTGGATTTGGCCCTTGATAAAGTCATTGTTGCTATCTCCATTATATGGAGGCTCTGGTGTTTCTTTGATAGTCTCATGGACAGGTTCTTGGAATCTCACCATGTGTTCAGGTGCTGAAGAAGTCTTCTGAGCTGATGATATTATTGTTTGAAGCTGTGGGCCATGCATTTGCTCCTGCATCCAGAAAGGTATTGGGATCTCAAAGTTCTTAATCAGGTTAGCTCCTTGAGCACATGCCTCTGTAGGCTCTTGTGTTGAAGCTGGTAGAAGCCTAGTAGCAGCTTGCTTCACTGCCCCCATAGCTTTCTGCTTTTGAAAGCTTGGAATCACAAAGAGTTCTGTAAATCTATTCTTCAGCTTAGAATCTTCCTTTTTTGGGAGATCTGGAATGGCATTGACATCCTCATTGAACTTGGCATTGTGTGTATGTATAATTTTGCCAGTCTCTGAGATTCAGATCTTATAAATATGTCCATTCTCACCTTCATATCTGACTAGGTAACTGAGTTGAGCCCTGGATTTCATTTTATATGCCTTATTGTAGTTTGCTCTATCCTCTAGCAAAATATGTGTGTAGGCTATACATCTGTAAGCTTGTAGATGCTGTAGGTTTGGCTTCTTTTTCCAAAAGAGCTTGTATGGTGATTCTCCACCTCCAGCCAGAGGAATTCTATTTATAATGTAGCAAGTGGTTTGCAAGGCCAGATCCCAGACTTCTTGTGGAAGCTTCACTTCTAAAATCATGACACAACTTATTTCTACTAAATAGCTGCTGATTCATTCTGCTACACCATTTTGCTGAGGTGTGTATGGAGTGGTCACTTCACATTTGATTCCACAGGCCGGGGCGAATTCCTTCTTAAATAGTGAAAATTTGGTGCCTCCATCCATTTGTATGGTATTCACATAGAAGTCTAGTAGATTCCTGAGCCTCTTGACATGCTTCTGGAGGCTACATGAAGCTTCAGCTTTATTCTTGAGTAGTATAACTCATTTAAAACACATACAGTCATTCACAATTATTAGAGCATATTTGAAGACTTGAAGACTTGTTAGCTTTATGGTTTGAAGATCAATATGAATCTTCTGCCCAGGAACTGTAGACTGAATCTGTGGTGTTCAGGATATCTGCCATTTTGATCTTTCTAGTGCACATGCTTTGCAATGGAAAGTATCTTGGCCTTCTATTTTGATTTCCTGGTCTTTTGCTGCTTTTTGTGTGGTAGGGAATACACAGTGTCCCAGCCATCTATGGAGAAGCTGTAGTGTGAGCTTTATAGTAGTGTATGTTTGTTGAATGACTTTCTCTTGCTGATGAAGTGACTCTGTCTTGAGGATTGTAACACCATCACTTTTCTTAGCATATCTTACTAGTTTGTGGTTTCTTTGTGTTTGCAGTGTGTGGTCTACTTCCATAAAGTAGAGATTCAACTTTTTGGTCAACTGGTTCATGGAAAGCAAATTCATGCCTAACTTTGGGTTATATCATGCATGTATATAGATCTTATTGACAATGCCATTCTGAATGATGCATCTAATGTGTACTATGCCACTACTCTTTATGGAAATGATTTCTCTATTTGAAGCTCTGTACCAATGGTCTGTAGTAGAATCAAAGCTAGTAAAGTAGGCTTTATTGCAACAAATCAAGTGGCTGCAGCATGTGTTAATGAGCCAGGTTTCCAGACCAACAGCTCTTTCAGATACAGATGCCATCAAGCCAGATCTGAATGTCATGCTGGTGAAGCTATTTTCAAATCTCATTATGAGATGATTTTCTCCTGTATAGGCTGGTATTTGGGACCAGGACAGGATCCCATTTCCCATTGAACCTGGTCCCAGTCCCAAATTTAGAAACAGCTGGGATCCCAAATATGAAATCTCAGTCACATGTCCCATCCCACTCAAGAGCTTGAGATCCTATTCCCATCCCTATTCCAGAAATTATTTCCTGGTCCCATCCTCAAATAGAAAATTATGTCCCACATTCCATTCCAGCAGAGATGGTAGACTCCCATTTCTCATTCCAGCCAGGTTCATAGTGGGACTGGAATGGGACCAGGATTCCTGGTCCTATCATGTCAAATTTATAGAAAAGAGTCAAACTGATCAAATTTTGTATGGACTGTTACCAAATTTTTTTACTTTTTTGATGAAGGCAGAATCTATAGAAAAATCAATTTGATTATCAAAAGAAACAAAGTATTAAAACTAACTAATAACTGAAGCCAGCAAACAAACAGAAACTGTCTAAATAATAAGTTAATTATCATTATCATCATCTTTATCATCATTATTGTTCTTCTTCTCTCTCTTCTTCTTCTTCTTTCACTCTTTCTCCTTCTTCTTCTCCTTCTTCTTCTCCTGCTCCTCCAGAACTGGCTTTGTGAACCAGACAGGGGCTCTAATACCTGCCATTTGATGGGTGGAGACCCTGACAGCACCAGAGAGGGGGCAGGGAGATGATGGTGGGCAGTGGCAGTGGTAATAGAGTGGTGGCAGTAGTAGTTGGCAGAGCAGGAGCAGCACACAGATAGTGAATGGTGGTGGCAGGGGTGGGGCAATCAGGCACATCAATCAGGCTGAAATAGTTCAACCTGATTTTGGCACTGATGTCAAGAACAAGCTTCATATTGTTAGTGTTGACTGTAACACATTTATGGTGTGTCATTGCCATAACAGAGCCTATATTACTCAATATAATTGTTGATGCTATTGCTAAGAGTAACTTACACTCAAATAGAGTGCACAAGATTGCTTCAGCTGTCTTCTGAAGTGACTTAATAGCAGTATATTGCCAGTGATATTCATGTTCTTGGTGACAGAACAAAGTAATTTCCTGAATCAATTACTAGAACAGGGCCACTGACAAGATTAGCTCAGTAGAGCTCTGGAAGTGGCAGATTTTCTTGATGGCACCTATTTTCACTAATTAGCATCAAGACTGTTACCAAAAATTGTTACTTTTTGACATATGAGTGCCAGTCTTCCAATTTTGAACAGAGGAGCAGGGGTGGGGATTCTCCTGATTAAAGTTGGCCAGATTAACATCTTTATTAGCTTTATGCCAATTGTTCTTCTTCAGGGCTCATTCTTTCAATGTGGCCTTGTGCTGCTCCTCTCCAGCTGTATGAAATGGACATGTACAGGGAAAACTAACATCTTGTCAGTAAATAATGTATGCCAGAGTAGTATTCTGCAAGCACTCATCTTTTAATGTGACCCATTTTGTTGCAGTATATGTTTGTTATATGTGTGGACATCAAAGTGCAGTAAATAAAAAGGTGGTGGGGGGGGGAGGGAAATTGTCAATGTTAGCTCTGAAGAGAAAGAAGAAGAAGAGAAAGAGAAAGAGAAGAGAAGAGAGACTGACCTGATATTATTATCCTGTAGCCAGTATAGTAACAACACATTGATCTTACCTATAGCAACATGTCTGTAGAATGTAAACAATGTGTATAGTAACCATTCTACAGTACTTGATCAATATACTCTATAATCTCATTATTCTGTAGCCAGCAATTCAACTCATTACATACAATTGTGAAGATGGGGCCAAAACAATATTCAATAAGAGAGAAGATCTGTGTGGCACAGAAGCACCACCAGGCCTTGAAAGATCATTAAAAAGACATATTCAAGACAGGAGAGGTGAATTGCAAGGCATGCCATAATATACTGAAGAGAATCTGAGCAAAACATGAGTGGTATACATTCTCAGTAGTTTGCATTAAATCATATTGACATTCATTGCAGGCAGAATAGCAGCAAAGAGAATTGCAAGATAATTGAAGATAAAGTCCCTAAAGAGTTAATAGCCAAGTGATTTGTCAAGAGCAAGTCAAAGAAGTACCATAAGCATCAGCTCATGGTCTCTCAGCAAAAGAAGAGAAAGAAAGAGAAGAAGTGTTGCTGAGAAGAGATTAAAGAGGCTGAGAATAAAGCTTGACAGAAAAAGAAGATAGAATTTAAAAGTAATAAAATTTGATAATAGTTCTGACATATTTAGATCAAAACAAGCCAGGTGCAGCATTCTATTGCTGCATATAGAAAGGCCCAATTCTGTCAAATAATAGCCAGGCTTGAGATCAAGATCATGGCCCATGGTCATAATTGTCTTGCTGTGGTTGGTGTATCAAGAGAGAGAGTTGAGAAGAAGATGAAGAGATTTCTGAGTCAATTACAGGATTCAAGTAAAGATAACAACAGCTCACCTGCTCTAGAGAAGGTGGAGGAAGATGATTTTAAGATTGTGGTATCCTCTGATAAGAATGATAAGAAGAATAATGAGATGGAGGATGATTGAATTATTGATATCTAGGGGAGGAAGTTAGGTTTCTAGTTCTTTTTTCATATTAATTTGAGAATGGGGTGCTATTAAATTGGCAAAATGTTTTATTTTCCTGAAGAAGAATGTTCCATTTTGTAGAAGAAGAAGATTTTGTAGTTGATTGCTGTACTTACAGAGTAAAATAAGACTAACTATCTAAAGATTGTCAAATTTTGTGTGGGCTCTGACCACATTTTATTACTTTTTTGACTAAGGCAGAACTTAGAGAAAAATCAATTTGATTGTGAAAAAAAAAAAAAAAAGAAAAATCTAATGGCTGAAGCCAGCAAACAAGCAAAATCTATAGAGGTTTATTCAGAATTGACCATAGTTCAACATGAAAAAAAACAATTTGTATTGTAGAAGGAGCTGCATTATAAGTTGTTTATTACTTGGTGGTTGACTACTGAAGCTACTCAGTTAGTTAATGATAAAAAGTGTAGTGACCCCAACTAGAAGGCAAAGCAACATCATTCTGATTTTTGGTCAAAATTTGATCAGATGGCAGAGCATTCTAAGAGTACTTTAGAGATGATTTGCAAGCATTATCAAATCTTTCTCAGTCATTCAAGCTTTTCTTGAAACAGTACAAGTGGTCTGAAGAAGCATTTAACAAGCAAAGATTGTACAAAAACTAGTGACAGACAGGGTAACACTCTGGTTAACATGATAGTAAGTCATGGATTCTAATTTCCCAAATATAACAAATTTTAGTAATGGTTCTGGTGTGTTAGCAACAGTTTTCAAAGCATTCTCAAACAGATTCAGATCTGCCTGTTCCTGAATGCAATCAAGACAATTTTCTCCAGCAGCTTGTGCAAACATTAATACTCTTAAATCTCTCATTTCATGCTATTGAGAATCCAGCATTCCACACATTAATAATCATGCTCAATCCTGCAATGGCTTTACAGATACCCACACAAGAAATATTATATTAGATTATGAATGATATGTACAATCAGCTATTTCAAAATCTTCTCTTTAACCATGACCCAACAATCAAGGTATCTCTGGCAGTGGATAATTGGACAAGTCCCAATAATCTTGTCTTTATGGCAATTAATGGTTATTACATTACAAAGAATTGGAAGTACTGTGAGCATTTACTGGATTTTGAAAGTTTAGAGGGTGCTCATACTGGCAAGAATATGGTAGAGATTCTCCAATAATTACTAGCAGTATGGAGGCTTGAGAGCAATCTTCTTGTAATTACAAGTAACAATGTGTCAAACAATGATACTATGCAAGCACATCTTATACATCAGTTGAGGCCAGCATTACAGCAGTTGAACAAGACAACTGATTGAGATGCAGAGAGTGAAACAATACTCTGTCTTGCTTATGTAATTCAACTTGTGGTTCAAGAGCTGGTTTGCAATCTCAAGATTCAGCCAGACAATAATACTCTACCCACTATTTTTGATGAGAGCTCAATTACTGATGATCTAGCATCAACAGACACATTTGCAAATACTCTTAAAAAGATAACAAAATTTGGTAACAGTCTTGATATACTTGAGTTGATTTACTAATTTTTGCTTGACAATAGATTTATCTTGTTGCTAATGCAATCAATGCCTCTCTCTAACTTGCTGCACATTTCCAAGAATATCAACAAGAGAATCAGCACAAGATGATCCAAGATGTTCACACAAGATGGAATTCCATCTATAAGATGTGTGTTCATGCCTTGTTGCTTCAACAAGCTGTGAACTCATGAATTCAGGACTCATCATCAAAATACCAAAGGCTTCACTTATTGAATCATGACTGAAAGCAGCTAGAGTATATGGTTGGACTGTTGCAGTCATTCAGTTGATTTATCAAGATACTGTCCAAAACAACAGGCCCAACAATTCATCTGGTATGGGCAACATACAATCATCTTTTCTAGCATTTAGAAAGAGAGAAGGACAAGGCCCAACAGTTAACAACAAGAGAGAACATTCAAGAAGCTATCAAAGCTGTTAACTTGAAATTCCAGAAATACTATAGTGATATTGAGCATTCAAAGAGTGAGCTGCTAGCTGTAGCTGCTGCTCTCCATCCATTACACCACATGAGAGCATATGATT
Organism: Coccidioides immitis RS; assembly: GCF_000149335.2. Classification (NCBI taxonomy): domain Eukaryota; kingdom Fungi; phylum Ascomycota; class Eurotiomycetes; order Onygenales; family Onygenaceae; genus Coccidioides; species Coccidioides immitis. The sequence continues at coordinate 1,518,542 of NW_004504308.1, read as the reverse complement.
CAGAGAATTGAACTAGTGATGAGCATGAAACATACTAACAATATATTTTGAGGTTTTACAAAAAGCATTATAAGAAATATGAACAGCCAAGAGAAGTAATACTTGATGTGAATGATGTATATTTGTTATAAGTATTATTCTGATTTCTTCTCTGCTCACTTCTCTAGAATATTAAGCAAATGATTTTTGAGAGACTCCATTAAAGACAAGCAAATTTCCAAAATGAAATAGAGTGATATTTAAATGACAAGAATTTGACATCATCTCAAGCTCTAATTCTGGAACAGTGGAGAATGCTAGAGCCTGATTTTTCAACTGTTGCTCAGATGGCAAGAGACATTCTGGCTATATCTTTAACAGGAGTTGGGATAGAATAGGTTTGTAATGTTGCTCAGGATACATGTCATTATTAATGATTGTGGCTCCATGCATCTACAATCAAGAAGATCATGCTGCTTAAACATGGAGATAAGATGCATATGCTGGATGAAGCACTCATATCACATAAGAAGTTGGTCAAGAAAGTCATTCAAGACAATCAAGATGATCAAGATACTTCAGAGATTGTACAGGAAGAGATTGCAAGCCTGCTAAATTCACTACTCAATTCAGATGAGGAACAGAAAATACATTAATGTTATCAATAGATAGACTCAAGTAGCTAATAGCTTGCAATATGATTCAATTATGCAAAGAGCATTACCAAATTTCAGTACTTTTCCAAAGTTGAATAAATTGATAAAATTATGTTAGAACTGTTACCAAATTTTGTTACTTTTGAACAACACAAATGGAATCAGAGTTCCCAGTCCCATCCTACACTTTACTGGTCCTGTCCCATATACAATATTGAAATCTCAGTTCTATCCCATTTTGTCATGTCAGGTTCTGGGCCTGTTCTACTAGCTAGATTTTAATCCCAATCCCAATTCCATCCCAATCACAGTTCCCACAGAACTGTCCCAATATGCTGTTAAACAACCCAGTCCCATCCCATTAAGCTGAGCTTCAACCTGATCCCATCCTCAGGATGGGAATTGGGACAGGAATCTGGGACCAGAATGGGAAATCCCGGAACCGGATACCACTCTACTCCTGTATTATTCTTAGCATCTTCACTGGAATTTAGTTGCTGAGATTTGAATTGACTCTGGTTTTTCTGTTCAGGATTTGTGTGCTATCTTCCTTTGTGCCTTGATCTCATCCATAAATATGGCTTTGGCTTCCATTCTTGATATCTCTTGTTGGTAAAAAGGTGAGGGCATTGTTGTATGGCATGACCCAGAGTCTCACAATATCTGTAGTTGTCACCTATTTTGCTAGATATTTTTTCACATAAGGATTTGACATGATCATCTCATGAGACTCCCTTTTGTGGAGCATATTTCCATATGATTTGCTTGTTGGGGGCAGTCTCTTTGAATTTAGTTTGTCCAGCCATATATATACTGCTCAGAGCTTCCACATATTTCTTTGCCTCCTGCACAAGATTCCTCATATCCTGATATGTTATGTCACTTGGGTTTGTATTTCAAACTATTGATAGCACACTATCCACATAGTTCTTATTAATCACTCATACACCCTCAATTATCTTGTTAATCACTAGGGAAGGATATAATGGATGAGGAGCTTACAATGTCTCCTGGTATCATTCAAGCAGTACATCAAGGTATTGCATAACTGACCTATAGTCATGTTAATGTGTGTAGAAATAATTCTCCACTGCATGAATGCATGTATTTTTATCAGGCTTTAGGAAGAGCTGCTTTGTATAGAATATCATGAGAGCAGGGTCATTAATGTTGTCTCTATAGTGCTTGCTAATTCAATCTCAAGCATCATCTTTCATGCTTAAGCTGAGCCATGTAGTGAAGAATGTCATGGTACTTCACCATTTGATTTGTATATCTTCAGAAGCCTCTGTAGGCTCTGGCACCACTGCATCATATAGAATCCCCCAGCCATAGTGGTTTAGCTGCAACCTGACAATGTTTAACCAAGTATTCACATTTTTCTTGCCTTGTAGCATGGGGATTGACTGAATTGTTGTTCCAGTGATGTCTGTAATCATTTTGTCTGCTATATTGAAATTCCTTTTGATTTGGGGAGTTGTTTCTCTGAACTGGTGGCCTGCAATGCCACCCTGTAGAAAGCCAACTCACTGTGTGATGCCTGCTGGCTGTGAATGTGAACCCACATTGGTGCTAGCATCCTCCATATGTCCTGCTGGACTCATATTTCTGGAGGTTGGATTGGGGGTTGGAGCTGAGGAGCTCTCCAGATCAATGTCCATCATTTCATCAAGAGTTTTTCCTCTTTTGGCAACTCCAAAGGCTTCAAAGATTCCTAAAGAAGGGCTCAGAACCTCTCAGAAGGACCTACAAGGCTACTAACCATATGTGGAAGCTATAGGAACCACAGAATGTGAACTCAATAGATGTGTGTGCTTCCCCTCCTCTCATCCCAAAGGATTGTAGGATGAGAAGCAAGACAAAAAACTCTGCATTGGATTAAAGAAGATCCAAGCCGCTAAGCTGGAGACTAACTACATAGAGACTAGTGTCTCAATATGGAGGCCTATCAGACTAGATTAGAAAGAAGTCTTGACAAATGCCAAGACCAGCCTTCAACCAGATCAAATAATTTATAGATTTCTCTCTTTCTGTCTTTCTGTTTTTTTGTGTATTTACATCAAATATATACTACAAACAAATAACTGATACTTGCCTGCTTGAAACAGACAAGCTCAGACTCTTTTTCACAATACTTACAAGCCAGCAGATGAAATTTTCTTTCCCTTCATATTTAATACTGAGCAAGATGCAGCTGCACTGCCTTCTAAACAAAATTCTTGATATAATATTATCAAATTTACTCTTCAATTCCATAATAAGATTGGCATATGCCAATAGGCAATTCAATCTTGTCACCTGAAGCCAGATTAGCTAATCAAGATATAAAACCTTTATACTTTACACTATCATTAAAGAAGGGCAAATGAAACTGTGCAAGAAGATTTTGACTAATAATTTGAATAACAGTAACATACCAGTGTCTAAACCATATTATCTTATGCTTGAAAGATATAATATTAAAGAGCTTTGGAAGTTTGTGAAGAGAAGGTCTGGCTATAGATCTGTTATCATGAATTTTGAATTCAGTAGCTCTACTCCCCTTATGTTAGCTGCTTAATATAACAGCAATAATATTATTGAATGGCTCCTCAAACATAACATAAGTGCTCCACAGAGAAACAGCATTATCTTAACAGCTCTAACTATTACTATATAGTATGAACAATTGTCAATTGTCAAGTTACTCTGCAGAAAGATTCCAGTACTTTCACAAGAAGTAAAAATAGTCAATACACTAGAGAGTCAGCCTGATGTTTTTGATATTTTGCTTGATGCTGGTGCAGCAATCTATAGAGGCACTCTACAGATATGGAGGCACTATCAAAACTGTGCAAGTCTCTCTATACTTGCTCACCATAAAATCAATCTTAGCTACAAAGATCACTATGGCAAGAGTGTGCTATATTATATAGTCTCAGGAAACCTGAAAGCTACCAGCTTTTTCATCACCCATGAACTTGACCACAATCTTCAAGATGAAAAATCAAGAACCTCTTTATACTATACAGTCAATGGGCTCAAAATCTATCAGTCATATGATAGATGGCTCTCTTTCTATATTCAAGTCATTAAGATTCTGATAGCTGCAGGTGCTGACCTGCTGCTTCCATGCAAGAATAAAGGAGACACCTTTCTAACACAAGCATACTAATACAAAAACTCTAGCAAAGTGGTGCACTGTTTGCTACCAGAGCTGGCAGTTATAGATACTCAAGCTCTTCAACAGAAGAAGAGAGAGTTGCTGAGCAGAACTTGTAGAGCTAGAAGTATTATATAATACCCCCCATGCTTTTCAGCTTACAGACTTCTCTCAAGCAAACTTCTTCCAGGCTCAATTTACTCAAAAACACAATAAAAAAAAAATTGCCAAATTGAATTCTAGTTTCTCTATTCAGACTAGTCCAAATATATTTCTTGTCACTGTTTGGCCTCTCTCTCATGTAAATAACTACTGATGTTGAAATCTCTTATATTGCAGTAATTATTTCACATTTATTAATTTCATACATTTACTTTTACTAACCCTCTGCCTCTCAAGTATTAGATATCTCATCAGTTCAGGCATTCATATTATATTACCAGGGATACAGTCACATACCATTTGTACTTTTACAGCAGTTACTGATGCTTGAGTTAATGATAATCTTAATGCCATTCATCTCCAGAATCACAGCATTCATGATTTTATTTACTTCTGCACCACTGCTGCCACCACTGGCTGCTGCAGCAGCAGCAGAGGCAAAGAAGACCTTGAGAATCTCCATTTATAGATGATAAACAAACTCTTTATAGAGGTCAGTCTCAAGCATCTTTATTGTTCCATTGGCCTTGTTCACAGCTGTACTAGTACATTAGTTAAGGGAAGAAAGTTTTATAGAGATCTAATACATATATATGTAGTTTCACTAGATGCCCCTCTCCCCTAGCTTTCTAATTCCCTCTCGACACATGATCAAGCAGCCTGATGCAGTTTGATATCATCACCATGAAATTTTTAATAATGTTTTGTTGTGCCAGTAGCTGTTTCTCTAGCAAGAAGAGCTGAATGGAAAGCATTAACATAATTCTACAGCCTCTGAGATGCTTGATTACATTGATTGACATTTTCTTCTGGCACCTATCAGTTCTAGCACATATTCTCAGAACCTATCTCTTTTATCTTTGACTTGATTGAATGAAATTCTGTACTTCTTCTCATCTAGTGCTGAACAGAAGGCCCATCTGATATCTCAGCTATATATTAGATTGGAATCATGATGCTACCACCAGAGGCAGAATTAATTAGAATGTCAGTTCATATGCAAGGTTCCAAGACATAATAAAAATAGAATCATGATGCTACCACTAGAGGCAATTCACATGGAAAATTCAAAGACATAAAAAGATTAGATTCTGCTGCAATATCTTTTCTCATCTTCAAACTTTACCACATTCTGCCCTTGAAGCTTTTGCCAGCTTTGCTACTTGCTATTCATATACACCATTCTCCCATGCTGATATATCTCCAACCATAATGAATGCAATCTTGTCTAGACTTCCTCTTCAGTTCTTTAATAAAAGCCTTTCTGAGCTTGCATATACTTCTTCTGAGCAACACACTACAGTGGAGCCTGTCTACAGCAACAAGAATAAAATCAAAGAACTTGAGGCCAAGTAAGCTAACTTCTTGTATATCAGAAGCTTTAAACTAACCTTCTTATAAAGTTGCCTTGTTAAAAGAGTAAGTACAGAACAGAATCTCTGGCATAGAACTAGCTAAACTTCCAGTATTGTGAAAGGACTGCAGAGATATTTGAATCATCTTAAGTCATGAATAAAGAAAGTTCATGCAGCTCTCTCAAAGTTGAGTAAAGAACTCCAGTCAGTATCATCAACACAATTTAGATTAAGTATGATACTACATTTGTATAGTTGAGAGAATTCTAGCAAGACAGAATATTAGTTAAGTCTTCTGTTGTTATAGATGGAGACTGTTTATTATTACATTGCATGGTTCTTTATGGTGCATGGATGACTTATTCCATGAGACTCAGAAAGAGAGAGGGGGGAATTTTAATATAGATATTCTACTTTATATTATATATATTAGCAATCATGTCTTCTTGAATAAGAGAAAATACCCAACCTTCAACAATGAAATTTCACCATTTTGAAAAGCTCATTCAGTCATTTCTCAGACTCTGATAAGAAAGTAATGCAAAGCTCTGTTGCTATATTCTTTTCAGAAAGTAATATTTTTCTGTTTCAAGCTCTTCTTAATAGCTTCTGTCTAGCAGATCTTGAAAGACAGTTGTTGCTGACACATTAATTTCTTGTTCTTTAATATCATGGATCAACTCACTCATCATTATCTTAATAATAGAGTTGGGGAGTTCATCAGACTGGTCAAGCTATCTTCCATCTGCAAGCTAGCTTCTTTCTTGCATTCTGAGAAGAAGCCATGTCAGATCTTCTCAGCTCTAATAAAAGAAAGCTATAATATCTGCTTTCTAGTCATTTTTACAGATATAGCTAACCAGAGTACTAATATTAAGCTCACTTAGAGTGCTGAATGATGGATAATTCAAATTTCTCTGCTTCTACATCTTGCCTTTTCTGAGGAAAAGATGTGAGGCAAGATAGGAACAATAAAGTAAGAAACTCAGCATATTTCTACTTGTTGACAGACTCTAATAATACTGCTCTGCTATATAAGTACATTTCTCAGAAGACTACTATCTCTATCTCATATCTTTTCAGATATTTTATTTACTAAGATAATGTTTTTGGTCTTTTCTTTATAACTGTTGAGTATATTACTGGCAAGACTCTTTATGAAATTAATGTGCTATATCTTTCAGATGAGCTGAGATTGCATCTGCTTGATCAGCTTACTGATATCTACATTCAACTCTATCACCAGCAGTTTAATCACATTAGGGCTCTCACACTTGATGATGATGATGAAAAGTGGGTATTCAAGCATAACCACTCTCTCACTATTGAGCTGAATGACTAGAAACTTAGCAGAATAAACAGTTCAGAGATCATTCCTGTCCACCAAATCTATAATTTCACTATTGATTATGTCTATGCCATTCTAAAATTAGTTTTCAATAACTTTTACCATGGGAGAGATAGTATTCTTAATGAGAAGAATGCATGGAATTATTTATACAGCATATTTGCATTTCAAGGCATTATAATGAAATGAATCAATCAAGAAGACAACTACAGGCTGTTCATTCTCATGCATGGGGATTTTTACCCCCCCAATATCTTTGTGGATGATAATTTGAACATTATCTCAGTCATCAATTGGAAGTGAAGTCACACAGTTCCACCACAAATGTTTGTTCTGCCATCTTGAATTACCAGCCAGAAGCTGCCAGCTGCCACAAGAAAGCTCTATAACTATAGTTTTATAGTACAGGCTTCCCACTTTGAGTGAGCTATAATGGAAAGAGAAGACAGATACTATAATCCAGAGAAGAGGTATAAATATACTCTTTCTATAGCTCAATGCTTGGCAACAAACCTCCTGCCAAAGAAGATGTTTATTGTGTATGTACTCTTGAAACTTGCATGTAAACTGGTGGTGGGCTAGTTGCTTGTGCTTCTCTAATTTTGTGTACTTGTGGTAGGTACAGCTGTACATATTCTGATTGCTAGAGGAGTCCTGGGGCTCCCTGCCTGACTTGCACAAGGGTAATATCAAGTCACTGGAAGATTAATATGTGAGAGAGAAAGAAATATCATTTGTTGTACTCAACAATTTGCTGTTGGTTTAATTCATCAATGGGGAATATTTGGGGATCTGGCACACTAGTCTATGGCTGTTACTAGTCTCTTTGGGCAGTTGAGAGTATAATGATGATGGCTTCAAGCTGTATTGCTTCTGGACCCTCACAAGAGTCTGTAAGAGGAAAAAATCATACTGTGCTGGCTGAGAGAACATTATAATGGTTCACTCTGGCATCTTCTGGCATTTAACAAACTCTGGGGGCCAGATAGTTTCAGGTTCTGCCCACTGCCCAGGCTGTAGTAGTTGCTTAGTGGACAAGAATGGAAAGGGCTGCTGTGGATGTGTGCTGTGGTGCATGAAAGAGGGCTGTATGTAGAGAAAGCCCTGCCAGAAGAGGCTTGTTGGCCTTTGACAAGCATCTTGCATGATGACATGTCTGAAGATGTTTGACAGGATTCTGGTAGAATTGGAAGAGCCTGGTAGTTGAACCGCGAGGGTAAACTGCAGTATGGCTATAACCATGTAGTTGGCCTGCTATTACTATTAAACTGTAAGCATCTATTGAGCTGGTGGCAATACTGTCTTCAGGAAGAAGGTTGCTGACTTAGCTATTTTGAAATTTCCCAAACATGCATAGCAAACACCAATGTTCTGACAAAATTGAGATTGAGAATTCATTGAGAAACTCAGCTTCAAGTCTGGTGAAGAGGAGGGTAATGCTTCTAATTAACCACAGCAAGCTCCAGTCACCAAGATCCAGGTTGACAGATTTGTGACATATCAAATTTATAGCTGCTATGCTTCCTCTGATGCTGTTTTGCAACCTGTTGGCATGCAGTTGTGGAACTTCCCAGATGGTGGAGTTAAGTAACAGATCAACTCAAGCATTACCAAGAGCTTGTGAGTGTTCAGTTTCTCATGCCTCATTGGAGGAGGCATCCAGCTTCAATTCATGTGACTTATTGATAGTTGACATAAATATTAGAATGCTGGGAGCATTGGGGCAACAAAGGTCATGGGTTGTGACAGGCTAAGTATCATTGCTGAGGTAAGACAAGGTTTCACCCAGAAAACTTTCTGCCACTGAAGAGTGTACTGAATGCATGTAGGACAACTCAAGGGGATGCAAATTGTTAGAGGGGCAACCATGGGCTGTGGAATTAGGAGTACTGGAGGCACTGGGGATGAGTGTATGCTGCTATCTAATATACAAGCAGCAAAAGAGGTGGAGTAATGTTTGCTGACAGACAACTCACCATCCAACTCCCAAAGTAAGTGGTGATGGATGGTGAACTTTGAATCCCAAAGGCATAATGGTTAAATGGGCTGTGGCAAAACTGAAGACTGATAGCAGTGTCTGGAAGGTAATCACACTGCAGCTGTGCCCCACTGCCATGCATGTCTACATTCAGAGGCTGGTTGGGAGGTAGCTTGATATTGCCTGATTCAGACAAGACTGGTGCTAAAACAAGAGATGAATGAAGTGCCTATTGTTCCATAGTCTGGACAACTCCACACAGCATTAGTGATTGTGACTGTGGCTTGAATTTCTGGGGGCTGGTTGCAGGCATAGAGCATGCGCTGACCAAGGTGTACTCTAAGTGTCCAAAGTTGGGTGGTATGGCAGATGGTATGAAGCAGAAGAAGAGGAGCTGGTCCCTGAGTTCAATATCAACCGCGCTCGTGATTGTGTCTGGCTCTAGGTCAGAGCTTGTTGGAGATATTACTCCTGCACTCAATAAGGAAACTTGCTTTTTTGACCTGTTGACAACATTGAAGCAATGAGCCACTACATAATTAATTGCTTCAGAATAGCTATGCTCAACTATGGACTTTCTCATTACAAACTTCTGATGACCCCCTCAAATGCCCTTACATGATCATTTTGCAAGCAAAGTGTGCAGATATATCTCTGCTTGATGTTAATGTAGTATAACCACATAATAAAAGATTATGAAGCAGAAGAGAAGTATCAGTCTGTCTGATTAATCTTCTGACTTGAAGAAGAGCCAGAGTCTTGTATCTTGTTACACTGTATTTTTGTAAAGTAATCTCTATAGTGGCTTTTGACTCTCAAACAAAAGTTTCTATTATGGGTGCAGAGCATGTGGGCAGCAATCAACTCAGTCTGTTGAAGAATTAGAGTTATCATTGGTTTAATGTACAGAAGCTAGCCACTGCTGTAAAATACTTATTATTTTGAAAGATCAGCTGATTAATCTTTGCACTTTCAGTGTGCCAATATAATAAAATAATGCATCTGAAACACCTCTACAGCCCTCTAAATGAAAAGAAGAGGCACACCAGGCATCTGAATGACATAATAATAGTGATCAACAGATGTGATAATACATTAAAGCTGAGAATTGATATAAGAGCTGTCTTCTCTTTCTCTGCTCTTCTTTCAGCTACTGAAATATTCTTGCTCAGGTCTGCTAAACACTGCATTTTATGGAGAACTGCTAACTAGAAAGCAGAAGTAATTAATAGAGAGCAAATAGAGAATTTAACAGTCTTTAAGAAAAAGAACTGGATTAAGTGCTGTTTGGCAGACAAAAATCTTTAATACAAGCTCTCTAGAAAGCAATTTCAAGAATCAAGAAAAACTCATGTATCTCAGATGGAGGCTGCTGCATAAAGTGGAAACATTACAGCAAATATATTATAGCAAAGCTTCTTATTTTCCTGTTGACTTCTCCACTATTGATGATAACTAGAAGAATGTGGTAGAAACTGTACTCCAGTTTCAAAAGATATCTCTAAAGATGCTACCCAGGCCACTCCAATAAATTTAAAATCAAGCAGTCACTAGAGAGATTCTAGACTGCAAGAAGCTCTGAAGAAAATTTATCTGCAAGAAACTGCAAACTATTTTTCAAGAGCTGGTTCAAGAACATAAAGTCAATCTGAGGTCATTCACTACTGGATACTCTTGTGTTCTGGAAACAGTTTTTTTGTGCAATAGAAATTTCTGATAGTGATTCTATTATTATTTAAGTAACTGGAATTGCCTTTTCAAATATGAACAGAGAGACCATATGTATTTTGACTAGAGAAGCATTTGCAATATTCAGAATGTCAAGATAATTACTCTTATATAGTCTTGACAGAGTGTTCCATCTTGGCCCTACATGTTAAACTATAGTTGATCTGAATATCACACAATCACTAATTTGCCAAATATCTGCTGTATTCAAGAAAGTAATTCTGTAAAATATTAGCTGGTTAAGGTCATGAGCCTTTTGAAGCACAATAGTGAAGGCAGAGTGAGAAAATTACTTTATATCATCTCAGAATTAAGTAATTCCTCCCTCACACCTGTGTGATGAAGAACTAGCTGCATGATAATATTTAAGAGAGAGATTAATCTTGTTTCTCAACATCCATATAATTTCATGTTTCCCATAGGGTAAGGCAACATGAAAGCACAAAAACAATAGTAAGCTAAAAAAAACAATAAGATTCTCAAGTTTTCTTTCTTCACACATTCCAATTCTTAACTAGCAGAGAATGACACTTGTTCTTTTAATGCATCAGCTGTATAGCAAACATGATGTATTTACAACTCCAGAAGATTCATATGCTACAAAACAGCATCTGTTCATTTGCACAAACATGTCTGTTTCTGAACATATTTGTATTATGTTGAATTAAGGAAATGAAGCTTCAATAGCTATACTGCTCTAGTGTTGTACACCATGAGATTCTTTATACCAGAGAGCCCATGTATTGAAGAGCAACTCATCTTGGCTCACCTCCTTCAACATGTCCCATGGGTGATGGAAGTCTATCACCATCCAGGTCAAAATTTGTTGGAGTTCTCTGATATCCATGTCATTCTGTTTAAGTCAAATCAGAAGCTCAGAGGCTGGCAAGACTGTAGACTTTGAATAAGAACACAAGATGAAGATGGCCACATTTTGGATTTGAGAAAGTAGTGACAGACTAACAGTAATAAAGGCACTGGAATATGACTATCTGTATACAACCAAACCCATCATGTCATTATTATTGCTCTTCAGAAACTTCTGTGATATAAGAGTATAGTTATTGTTAAGGCATTGATTTTGAGAAGCTCTTGTCTTGGTGGATGGACTCTATGACTGCAAAAAGAGAATAATATGGTAAAGCTTAATCACTATGCTCTTTGCAGTTACCTTCTTAGCTCTATACAGAGGTGATTGACTGAGCTCAGCAGCATGGGTTTTGAAATCTGTTTGGTTGTAGATATTGTTCTCTAGTAATGAAGTGATGGCAAAGATTCTGACATACATACAGAGAATCATGATGTTTGCAGCAACATCAAATTCATCACTCTTTAATGAAGTGGGCACCATTCTACTTGTGTTCTCACTGGCCATTACTCTAACTGCAGTCATTAAAGCTATAGTCTGATTTTTTATCTTCTTGCCTGTCAATTCAATAACTGAAAATGGTTCAAAATTTCTCAAGGTACAGGCAAGATTCTTGTAGTTGTCATCTGATAAATCATGCAGTTAGCTGTATCTCTCCTTCTATTTGCTTTCTTGCCAGGAAATTACATCTATCTCCTTTTTTCAAAGCCTGTAGATAACAGGTTCATCAGAGCTGAGGAGAATCAGGTATAAATACAGCAATATCTGTTAGACAGTCTATCTATACAGTAAGTAGAAAACAATAGTAGTAAAAGTAACATTGCATACCAGAACTAATTCTGTGTCATTAAAACATACTCTTGCTTCAAGTTCTCCCATGTTTTGCATTACAGTCACTATTACTGGTTAAATTAAAGATATGTCTGGATATGTGTGTATCTTGAACAAAGATTAATAGAGTCAAAGGATAAGAAGTGAACAATTTCACAAACTTGAGACAGAAATTTCCCTATATATATATACAGCAAGAGAGCCACTTCTTAAAGAACTCTTTTCTAACTCTGTATCTGATGAGTGCTGACAAAAATTTAGTATATGATATCTGATCTCCAGGCATTTACAGAGTCTGAAAAAAGATAATTGTCTGTGTATCATTCTGTCAAAGACATTACAGACATGTTTCATCTGAATACTGGAATCTATATCTGCTGATATACAGTACCCTATTTCTGAAGCTGCTCAGGCTGTAGTAGCTCTGGTTAGCCTGTTAACAAGACAAGAATATAAGAGATAATTCATCTTGCATTACCACCACTTCTAACTTCTTTCACAAAGCCAAGCTGTCTGTAATATTCTGTCAAGCTCAGATAGCTGAGATTTTAGTGCTCATCCAGAATGCAAGCCTTCCAAGTCCAGAAAACCTCTGTGCATTCTCAGGCAGATGCATCATGTTATCCAATCAATGCTGGTTTCTTTTTAATCTTGACAAGCATTAATGAGTGGATTGGTGCTGACAACAGGTAACTATGAAAGAACAAAAATATGAAAAGCTACTCAAACAGAGTTAGCTTCAAAATTCATGAGCTCATGAGTGTAGAATAATTTTGTCAAGATTTAAAAATACAGCACCATGACTGTTGGCAACTAATGTATATATTTGACAGAGGACTGTGATATTTTTGCATTAATCTAAAAGACATGATTATGAAACTGCTAGCCAGAAAAACCAAAATATCAAGAGTCTAAAAACCCACTTTATTAATCTTCTTGAGGTGGATATCACTGTTGTAATCACAAGTCAGAGTGCCCTATAATAAAGGGCAATTATATTACTCACAAGGCAAGAGTTGACTTAGGTGGGATCAGGTTTGAGAAGCCACTAGTCAGGTGATGTTAGTGCAAGAGCTGTTTGTTGTAACAAAAATTTGCAGTATATAGAGAACTTACCAAGGAATAATGATGCTACATTTTTCTTTCTTGACCAACTTCAATACTGCATTCTCAAAGCATAGAAGATAGCAGAAATTAAGTTAATGGAGTGAAGTAATTCCATAGGCAAATATATCCTATCTTTGATAACTAACATGCTACAGTGCCATCTAAGGTAGAAGTTTGCCTTGCATTTTACTGTAATGGTCTGTTTCTTGGTCATAAAGATATCTGGTGTATGCTACCATCACCTTATCTTCTTGAGTTGATCTGCTAACATTGTTTGCCTCTGCAGTAGCTGGCTTTGTATCTGGTCTGTGTTAGAGTCATAGAAACCAAAGAGATATATGAGATCATTGCCTTGAGCATTTCCAGGGGCTACTGACTGGCTAAGCAGCTGGATATTCTTGTTGGCCTGGTTGGAATTCTTCAGGCAACCACACATCTTATTGAAGGAAAGAGAGAGATCAGTCATGACTGTGGACTCTTGTAACAAAAATAATAAAATGAAAAACAAGAGAGTCAAGAGCATGAGAGCTTGATTTTTTGAAAATGCTTCAGTAAAAGTGAGATTCTTTTGATCTTTATATCTCTCTTTAATACTATCATTGATTATAAACAATTAGAAAGAAAGATGCAAAGGAAGTCATAAAGCTAATTCAGGAAAGAAGAGAAATCATAAGTGTGCCAATCATAAGCTATCAATGTATGGGTATAGATCCTGTAGTAGAACCAGAAATGAACACTCTAGTATACATGTGGACAGCTCTCTACATCCAAATAATCTATATCTCACAATTGTATCTCTTGAGCTGATGGACTGCTGCTGTTGAGAGTGTGGAAGAGCCACAAATAAGTGCTGCCAAGCACAGAATCCCATGGCCATTGGTATAACTGATATGGATGAAAAGATTTCCATGTAGTAAAAAGGCATAGTGGCACAGCAGGCCTTCAGTAGGTTTGAAAGCCAAATGCACTACTTGAGAAAAGAATAAAGCTGGGTCTGGAAGAGGCCATTGACAATACACTCCATTCAATATATCTGTGGATTAAGAGTTAACTTGGTATTAAAGGAAACAAGATGTGTCATACCTCATATTGTGGATGGAAGATGCTTGACAAGCCCAGCAGCAGTAAGCAAAATGAGTGATCTGGGAAGTTAGCCTTATTGAAAGCTCAAGTACATTGACCACTCACCATTGCCAACAAATTTCAAGACAATATAGGTGATGAGAGTCAGAGTATGGATGGTTTCTGCAATAACTAAGACCCAACTTAATTATTGATTATGCAGAAGTGAAATCGCAATCAGCAATGCACAGGCTGTATTGAAAAGTACATCAATAGGGAGCTCCTCTGGTATAATAGGCATTTTCATCAGGTTTTGCAGATTGAAGAGATCTGGCATGTTCTTGAGGGCTTTGGTGTGATTTGAGGCCCCACACATACAGTGTTTGAACACCTTATATGTGGGGCCTCAATCCCAGCTAACCCTTGGCCGGGCCAGAGTGGAGATGTCAGCACAATGCTCTCTTGACATTTTTTCTACAAGTTGATGCACACTTTTCTTGTAGATTCTTACCAGTGGCATTCAGCACATTCCCAGGATTATGAGCGCACCAATCTCAGAATTCTGCAGTGGCTTGCGGATTGCCCTGAAATGTTCAACCAGATGAAACATAAATGGGCTGGGGATGCAATTGGCAGGTATATAGAGAGGCTAAAGTGTCTCTTGCTGAAGATATCAGTCATGTTCTGGATTCTTGTGTTGCTGTTGCTTTATCTCACTGCCTACTAATTTCTCTTGACTCAATGCTTGTGTCAGCCTTATTGAGACATTGCTGCCTTATGGCTCTCTTCTGGTGCACTGTCAGAGATTGGCCTGAGTCCTGGGGCATGTGTTTTGTATTTGGTCATTGTCAACAGCATGAGGCTTATCTTCAGACCATTGGGGGGCTGGATTTCAAGCTATCAGACCAACCAGCCGAGCATCAGGGCTACACATGCAATATTGTGATGCAGTCACCAGACACCAATGAGGCTGTTAGAAAACATGGAGGGTCCTTAGGCAGTGCCAAACAGAAAGATGACAAGAAAAAGTGAGCTTACTTTATGTGTTGTCTTTGAGAATCTGGCTAAATAATTTCTTGTGAATGCAGTTCACTTACAGTGGCAAGTCTTTCATCTGGCCAGACTCTCTAAAACTTTAACCTATAACACAGCAAACTTCAAGAGAGCTCCTCCATCTATACCAGGTCAACCTGATACTGCCCAATCTAAAGCCAACAGTTTTGATTTCAACAGGGGGTCTTGCTATTATGCATTGCCTATAGGTGGTCATGGTCCTGGGGATTATGTTCAGAGACTGAATTCCTGTGTGAAGCCTCTGTCAACACCTTCACCAACACCTCCACCTTCACCAATAGGGTTGTCTTGATTCAGCTTCACTGATGATGAAGCAACTGTCTGGGGAAAAGCCCTCCAGAAATTCAACCACCACACTTTGTGCAATAATTGATTTCACAATCTTGACTACAGCACCTTTTCTTCAACTGTTTTGAGACAGTATGCCCTATCAAGCAATGGCCACCCTGTCATCCAGCACCAGCAGCAGAATTTCTTATATTCATTTGCCTACCACTTATCAAGTAAAAGGCACTAACACATATGTTTACCCTCCTTCTGGCCTTGTTCTCCCCTGAAGCCTTTCCATTTTTATTGATGCTTCCTTCCTAATTGCCTGCTTTTGTAGGACTCCATTCATTGACTGTTTTTCTTAAGACTCTTTCTAATGTTTTTCAGCGTGAAGAGGATGCCTTGCTAGCCCCACTTTCAAGTGGGTCTTCTGAGGTGGACTGTGAGTTTAAATTGAAAGACCCACACTTTACCACTACTCCAATCCTCTTCTCATTTCTTCTCTGCCCTTCTTTTTTCTTTTGTGTTAGTCTGGCGCTTCCCATGAAGATTTCCGGATTGGTTTTGTAATAGCTTGCTTTTTGGGTGCATGATCTCTGTATGTCATGCTTTTTTTTTAATGTACATCATTAATTGCAGGAGCTTCTGAAAGAGCTTAATGCCAGAGAGATTTGCCTCTAGCTATCTGTTTGAATATCAGGATTGGAATGCCAGTGAGCTTTTTGAAAGCTTCAGTGTTTTCTTTTATTGCTGCTTTTTTCACATCCAAGCTTCTGCATCTCACTGTTGTTTGAGGAGATGGCAGATCCTTGTCTAACATGATATCTCTTTGGTCACATGATACACTCAGAGCCTCTTTCAGCTCTTGAAACCATCTGGGTGCTGACTGGTGAAGGAGTGATGCAATATGGGGCATGTGGGCAGCCACCAGCCCTTCAACATCAACACTAACTGCTGCACATGGTGGTACATATGCTCCCCTTGTCCCTATGGCATGTATCAGCAGTCTTATGTTTTTTTGTGTTCTTCCCCACAGCATCAAACACAAGATTGACCAGCATCAGCACCTGGGTACCCACATTCTGATCTTGCAATGCTTTCACTGGTCTTAGTGCCAACATCTGGTCCTGGTTATGGGTTACAAGATTACACTTCTCCCCTGCAAGATACTGGAAAAGTGTCCTCTCATTCATCATATTACAATTTGTATGAGGCTGCTCTCAGTGGGTCAGCACTTCCATCCCCCAAAGATTTCATGGTATGGCTGTAATCATGTGACCATGGTGATTCCTTTAATGGCTTGGCAGGATGACCCTTACAGGACTCAGAATGGCAAGAAAGCTGCTAATTAGATTCAAGTACCTCAAAGCATTTCTTTCTATATTGAATAACTTGTCACCAGGCCTTGATGCGGATTAACAATGGTCTGATGTAGTACTGACAGAGAAAATACTTGTGTGACACCAGAAGTGAATTCTCTGCAGTACACTAGGTGGAAAGGTGGTCTTTCATACACCAGTCCCTATTTTAAGCTATAAGGGGATTTTCAAAGATCACCCTGATTGCATACAGGGCAAGCTATGGTACAAGAAAACTTGAAGTCAGAAAACATAAATGGCACTATCCCCGCACATATGCATCTGCACCAACCCGGCCTCTTATGGCTGTTTGGGATGCCATAACAGGCCTGGGAGTTACAGGCTCCCAGACTCTTTTGCCCCAAGAAGAAAATATATAAAGTGGTGTATCTTGAAATTTTTCCTTCTTGGTTTCTGAATACCATCTCCTACTGTCCTATATTGATAGCAAGATGCAGGGTAGAGTGATACTTGTAGAATTGCTCTATTCCTCCATACCTCTCCTCTTGTTCTTGTTTCTTTTCTCCATTGCCTGTTTCTGAAGGATTTCCTCTAAAGGTAGCGCGACTTCTGAAGCATTGGTACTGTGTTGGCGAGTTCTAATCTGCTGCTTGGTTGCAATTGTGATGTTGAGCTATATAAGAAACTCAACATCTTCTGGCTTATGACCACATCACTTACAGGCCTCAGGTGGTGGATGCGCTTATTCTCATCAGCTCTGCTGAATCAGAATCCAATGTTCCAGCAGTAGAGGCCAGACTTGTATGCCCTTTCTCTTTGATCTTTTGAGATTTCTTTTCTGCTGACTTAATTTATTTCCTACAGCTTTACCTATGGACCTCAAGCTTTACATGGCTGGTGACTTTGCTATTGTGTATTGATTCAAAGACAATTAGCTATTCATTCTACAGTACCTGGACAATATATTTGACTGCTGAATTTGTTTTTATTGTGGTGTCTGCTCTGCAGCGCATTCAACCTCAGTCTAGCAAGATTGCTTTTGAAGGCCTCAGACTCGCACTACTTATAATGCTTGTGATGTCAGCTGTTTATGCTTCACATACCTCACCAGCTAAGGGGAACTCTGATCTGGAGAGAGCACCACTCTTGGCACTGCAGGAAGAGCTAAATGGCCTTTACAAGATACAGAGCAGCTCTGGTGTATGCAGCTCTGCTTATAATATTCAGAATCATTGGAACTTCTTTAAGGCATGTGCCTATTTCCTGAGAGAGTGACTGTCACTAACTGCTCTGTGTCAGTTGATGTTTTGTTTCTTTTGGCCATCAGGAAAAAAATGTTACCAGCTCCTCCTGGGCATTGCAGGGTGCCTGGTTGCTGAATGAGTGGTGAACATCACCATCTCTTTAGTTTGGTCTAGTCACAGATTCACTAACAGGCTCCAATAGTAGGCCATCATCACCCATTTCACTTTGAATGTGTAAGTGTTGCTGATTATCCAAAGGAACTGTCCTGTGGAAACAAATATTAGTATTTATACTATTACAGTGGCTTGGTTCAAGTGGTGGTTTGGCATTGCTCACAACACACCTGTAGATACTTCTTGACAATTATGCATATCTCCAAATAACTATTGTGGCATTCAACCATATCATGTCTCTGTTGAGTGATTTTCATGACAAGAAGAACTCAACCGCTCTGGCACAAATTATTTTTTATGGTTAAGGAGCACAAAGTGTGGCCAAGCACATATGTTTTTATGTGGCCCTGATGATTGTGGATCTGGCCTTAGCCATGGGTACACTGTATTACATCTTTGGTTCCTATATGTTGTTAATTGTTGCCACTATAGCTGTAGTGTTAATGTGGACATCTAGCAAACTGATCCACTGTCAATGAGATGGATGGAAGTGCTGGACAGATAAATGGATACACAAGACAACCATCTTCCAAGAATCTCTCAGTCAATGAAGGACAGTGTTGTACTTCAATTGTGTACCATATGAACAATCTTGAGTCCAGTCTGCTGTTCAGGACCAGCTGAAGTCCAAGGCTGTGTCAAGGCTCTGGCATGATATGGGGACTGCTGCGCAATCAACAACTCTCCAGCTGGGGCTGGGAGCTGCCTTGACAATTGCTGCATACAAGATTTGCTCTGGTATGAAGCATGTTGGAAGCTTTGTAATGCTGCTCACTTACTGAGCTCAGCTCTCAAGCCCTCTACAGGTACTCATGAATGGATTTGGGGATTTGACAAAAGATATGGTGGAAGCTGAAGAGTTAATGGATGTTTTGCATCAGACATCAAGCATTACTGACTGATCAGGTGCTCAACATCTGGTTCTTAGACAAGGTCACATCGACTTTCAAGGGGTTAAATTCACATATGATGACAGGGAACTGGTCTTAAAAAATATCAGTTTCCATGTGCTGGCTGGCAAGAAGACTGCCATTGTTGGAGACTCTGGTGCAGGAAAATCAACAATTCTAGGTCTCCTCCACTGGTTGTATGACCCAAATGCTGGGGTTATCAGCATAGACAAACAAGACATATCCAAGGTTACACTTGACAGCCTGAGAGCAATCCTTGGAATTGTTCCTCAAAACATGACCTTGTTCCAGTGCTCAATTAAGGACAATGTTCACTACACAAGGTAAGATGCCAGTGACAAGAAAGTCAAGAACACGTGCAAAGCTGCTGCCATTCATGACAAAATCATGAGTCTCTCATGTGGTTATGACACTGTAGTTGGAGATGGTGGTGTAGGGCTGTCTGGTGGTGAACTGAAATGCATCACAATAGCACAAGCAATTCTCAGAAACCCAAAGATTGTTCTCCTGGACAAAGCTACCAGCAGTCTAGACAGCAAGACAGAAGCATGTGTCCAACAAGAATTGAAAAAACTTTGTGCTGGCCAGACTACAATTATTATCACATAAGTGTCTCTGGGCCTCAATCACTGCATCTACTAATAGTTTCCATCATAGGCATCACCTTTCCACCATCATGGATGCAGACCAGATTCTTGTGATGGAGGATGGGAGAATTGTTGAGAAGAGTACACATTCATATTTGCTGAATCACAAGGGCTCTTACTATCAGTTGTGTGAACTACAAGGTCTCTTATGATTAGCAGGACAGAGTACAAGAAACCATCAGATAATGCCCTAGATTAGAGCTCAATATGTAGCATTCTTCTCCTCTGTGTCTTTGCAGCTGCTACTACTTCTTTCTGACTTCATCCTGCCCTGTGATAACCAAGACCTGTGGCAAGGATCACCCGCTCACCAGATATCAACTCAACCCCTATTCCAAATAAATCAAGCAGGGAGGATGAGGACTCTTGGAGTAGAATTTTCCTTTTTTTCCCTTTTTTACTTTGTCTGGGTTGGTTCTTCTTTCTGAGAAGGAGGGAGAAAGTAGCTAGTTAATTTCCTGGTTCTCAAAGATCATGATAAGGGTGGTCTTTGCACCTTCATCTTCAACCTGGATAGGGTATGCACATCAGAAGAATCTACAAGAAATGTTTTGACAGTAGCTGTGTCACCAAAGAGGCAGCTTTTGATAGCTCTTTTCAATCTCTTCTTGGTCCAAGTGATAACTTCCCAATTTTCTGATATATGGGAGAATTCAACTTTCTCTGTGCTGTTGTCTAGTGATGTAATTGTGCTTCCCTCATTTGAAACATTTACTCAGTCCTTAAAGGACAATGCAAGTACATTGACATCTTGGTCCTCATCTGTGTTTATCTCTATGGTTACAAATCACTGCCCAAGTTCATCAATCTTGTATGCCACTCTTTTGGCCTGATGATCAAAGGTGAATACCAGTTGATACCTTCCACCATTGTATGTGGCACTAAGTAAATCATAGTGGCTGAGTACCATGTGAAGGAAGGTAATTGTTTTTTGTTCTGTTTTGCTTGAAGAGAAGTAAAACTAATGGGTGTATAGGACCAACTGCCAGAGATAGCCAAAGATCCACATGCTGTAGTGGTGTATGACAATTTCAACTTTAAGAATTCTGTGCGAGACCAAGCAATGGGCTTTTCCTGTTTTGTCATGCACAACCTGATGTCTGCTATCATAGTGGTGCCACCATTTCTTCCTGAGGGTGGTCTCTTGCAGTCTATGTTGAATGTCAGCAAGCTAGTGTGTCTTGAAGACATCATCAAGTCTGTTGGTATAACAAGAGATGAGACTTCAGTACAAATATTGTCTTATTTCATCACACACATGATTGCCACTGTCCATCTGTCTGCTGTCAAGTCTGTGTTTCACAGAAGCAACTCTATGCCATCCATGCCAGTTGTTGATTGCCTGCAACCCTCTGCAATGTTCAGTGCTATATTCTACAATAAGGGTACTATTGAAGGGACATGCAACATTCACAAGAAGGTACAGTTGAAGAAACTGGCAAGACTGATTTCTCTGAAAATTCAGCATGGAGTTGTTGATATTTATTCAGTGTTCCCCATTGTTCACACTTTAGTAACCCACCTCTCTATATTGGATATGGCATCCTTGAGTGAATGCTTACATTCCAAGAGAAAGAAAAGGATTTCTGCCAGGCTGAATTCATCCTCCAGAATCTTCAACAAAAATTCTGTTGTGAGTTGTTTGACTGCCTCATCATCAGACAGCTTACTCTAGATGCAGTAATCTTCACCTGAATGTGCAGAAGAGTCAGAAGCTCATCTCTCTATTGACCAGCTGAAAGTAGACCCTCCAGTCAACACAACCAGAGCAGATGAGTGCCTTGTCCAAGTGCTTGATGTAGTTCAATGTCATGATCAGCACTCAACCTTCCTGCAAAGATACACCATCAATGGTGTTGAGGAGACCTGAGAGAGATGAGCCTTGAAGATTGCCATTTTTCAGAGTGGCAGAGACCTGGCTGCCTTCTTCTGTGACTGGTTTATTCTTGGCTGCAAGGAGTAAAGAGAGTCTATCACAACTGGAAGACACTATATTGTGGATGATGCCAACTCAATTCTTGTCTTGTGTAGGTGATATATACTGTCAGGTATTCTCACGCAATGCTTGAGATGGTGTCAGATGTCATGACAATAAGTTTATGAGTATGTGTCATTAGATACAACAGATAGAAGTCTTCATGACACTATGGTATACCATCTGATATGGTGATGTTGGTTTAATCTGGTGTTTGGTCAACTCATTATGCGCGTGATTCTATGGGGCGGAACAATCCAATTATGGCATGGAGATGCTTCACCTGCAATGGCTACTTACCCCACAGCTCTCAACAGAGGAGCTGCAGCGTGCCATATTGGTGTCAAGTCTGGTTAATTTGAGTGGAAGGCCAAATGAGTTCAAGGCTATCAATGTTGCTTTAGAACACATCAATTGTTGTTACACCATCAACATGAAGATGCACAAAAACTCTATGTATGACTTTACTAAGATGTTTGACCAGTTAGCCCTAGCAAGCTCCTATGTTTTCAAGGTGCAGTCACTCCTGGAATATCATTTTGGTCAGACTTCCAACTCAAGACACTGCCGTCAATAACATACTGAGTCTTGGTGGCTCTGGTGGAGAGAAGCAGTATAAACCTTGCTGTGTCTGATGATGATTTGTTTTACCTTGCACAATCAGCATCTGACTAGCGCTGTGAATCATGGAGGCAAGATAGGATACACAAGGGATCTATTCAGTGCCTCAGGAAAGAGCAAGAGCAAAGAATGGTGTTTAGGTGGAGAATATAATGTGTACTAAATTATCTTGCCTTTCTTCACCTTTGATAACCAAACCCAATCACTGGCAGAAACCTTGTATTTAGTCTAGTGTACACATTTCCCCATCCTAGCTACCAACGCGACTCTGGTGTATACTGCAATATATGTTGGCGCATGAAATGCCCTCTTCATGACTCCAATTGCAATCTCCTTGAGTTCACAGCTGTTAGTGTATGGTAAATTTCTTCTTGAATATACTTACCACACTTCTTATCTGTGGCCCCCTTCCTGCTCCACATTAACTACAGGTCCAAGATCACAGCTGATTCAAGACTGGCAAATAAAACTCACTTCTATAACATTAGAATCACATTTCACTTGTGTTCTTTGGTATTCAATATGTCATGCCACCACAAGGCACCTTTCATGCCCACAGGAGTATTTCAGCTTTTTGTAATCACACATTTTGGAGATCAATGTGATAATAATGTATTTATGGTCTGATAGCAAGTGTGCTTAGTGAGTTTGAATAGACAATAGATGGTCTGGACCACCTGCAGTGTTCAGAAATATTACAGTACTAAATGATACTCAGCATCTTGCATTCTGAAGAATGGGTCAATGAACCAGACATAAACAGCAGAACTCTGTTGTTGATGCAGAAATGCTCTCTTGTGCATATAGAAGGCATCTTAATCTCCCCTCCTTCCTTTCTTTCTGTCTTTGTTTTTTTAACTGCTAGCCCTAATCCACCCACATGAGTTTGAACCCAGCCTGCCAACTGAGTCAAATCTTGCTGCCAGAAAATTGCTGATCAGGGCAGACCCTCTGTTGTCCACTCATGTAAATTTCCATTCCTGAAAGCCATGTCAAACATCATGTCTTTGCTTACCTGTCAGTAGACTTGCACAAAGAATCAGGTGAAACTGAGCAGGAAATAAAACAGCTCAGGTCAGTGGCATGGAGTGCCCATAGTTCTTATTGGCTGAGATACATGTCTGATCCCTCCAAGAGATCTTGTTGTGTGCCTGGAGATATAATACTTCTAGCATTCATGCTCTGATGTAAAAGAAATAAAGAATTAGGGAAAGCAGGAGTTACTGCCACCACATTGTGAAGGCAGGAGATGAATTGAATTTCTACCAGTGTTTTGAAAATCTCAACTGCATGTTGGCCACTATCAAGTCTGCAACTGGTACTGTATGACTTCCTAGTAAACCAAGCTGTCCTAACAAGTTATAGAAGAACTGGAAATCATGATGGAGATGCAAGATCCCAATGAATGGCCTACTTACCTTTCTATGTGTTTGCCAACAGTGCTGCTGGCACCACCAACACCATCAACCATTGAAACACTTGACAACATTCTTGAGGTTTTACCACATCCCACAGCAACAGAGAGCCAAGTTGGGGTTGATCAGATGCAACAAGAAACATTTTGGGTCAGGGACAGAATCCCAACTTGTTGCATGGTGGAAGAGAATCAGGTACTCAGTGAACCAAAAAGAATGAATGGAAATCAGCATGAGCCCATCACCAGGGTATTTAAATATTGGGTGGATGAAGAGAACAAAGCACTCCTTGAAGTGAGACAGGCATATCCTGACAAAAGCTGGAATGAGATTTCAAAACATGTTCACAATTGAACCCCTGGTGCTTGCAAGAACCAGTATGGCAAGCTGCACAAATCAAAATCTGTTGTCTGGAAAGGAAAAAGTTGGACAGCTGAAGAAAACAAAAAGCTCCTTGAACTGAGAGAGGCATATCCTGACAAAGACTGGTGTGATATTTTGGAACACTTTCACATTCAAAGTCTTTCTGCTTGCAAGGTCCATTATGAATGGATCATCAAGAGGAGATGAACCAATATCTCCTGAGGTCAAGTTGGAAATCAAAGAGGGGCTGAAACATGCCATGTAGACAGAGAATTCCCATAGTCAACATATTGATTGCATTGCTAGAACACAGACTTGATGTCTTTTTTGGGTTGTCTAGCAGAGTTTTGTAGACTGCATGTCAAAGGCACCAGGCAGCACATCAGATATCTCTAAGCTGGGTACTATTCATGGCACTTACATGATTCTCCTTCATTTAAATGAAGTGACAGACAACATGAAGCTGGAGAGACTAGCCATCCTTCCATGCCATGAGTGGGAAAGTGCATTGAGAGTTCAACCTGTTTTGAGCCCTAGACTGATACCAGCCTTTCTGATATCTACATTCTTGGACTAAGATGTAAATGTACTCCAAACTGGCAAGTGACCTCAGATCCTTTGGTGGCTGGCAGGCAGGTTGCTTTTGGAATTTGGGCTTTGTTTCTGGGTTAAATTTTCATCACCATTGGTGACAGAGAGCATTTACTCCAAGAAATTGACTCTTGTTTTGTATCCCATTTCAAAGTCCGCAGCAAACTGGATATGTATTGGTGATATGTCTGCAATCTGTATCCTTCTGATTCATGGAACTTAATGATCTCTGTGTAGAGCTTGAATTACTCAACCATCATTTAATCTCATTTCCACACATACATTTTGCTTGTGATAATAATTGGTACCATGTATACTCCATATGTCACTAATAGCAAGATATCCATTCTACACCTTATGTGGCTCATTTGGAAGACAGATACCTGATAAATTGGTCCATTTTGACCACAGATACTACTCTACAGAGGAAGCACACAACACCCTGGCTCAGCAAATCAAGAAGTGCGTCAAGCAAATTCGCGAAAGGAATAACAAGCAACACAAGAGGGACATCATTGTCTGGTAAGAAGGGCAGCTGAACTCAGAGATTGATTTTCTTAATCAAGAGTGATTTGAGAACTGGAATATAGCCATCTGGGCACCCATTACTACTGGTGAGAGAATAACTAAGGCAAAAGCCTACCTGCGGACCCTGAAGGAGCAGAATGCAAACATAGATTTGCCAGTCAAATGGATAGACTGCTGTACATCCAAAGAGAATCATACAGAGAGATGGGAAAGAGAAGCACTAATCCAAGTCTATACTACTGACAATGACCCTAACAACAATGAACTGCAGCTTGAAGAGTCACCACTGCCCAACAAAAACAATTTCTGATTAATGAAGATGCTCATTGGTATATGGCAGTCATATGCAATTTGCCAAATTTGAGGTGCTCTGTATCTGAGAGCCAGTTGGCTGAGAATACTTTGACAGAGGAACCACAAGGCCAAGCAGAGGAGGACAAGAAGGTATATTTCCTGCAGTCAACTGTAGTGAGTGTTGACAATGAGCCTTATGGAATTACTGTGGCCCAAGAAAGAAGTTTTTGTCTAACTCAAACCCAGGTTTCTGAGAGGGAAGACCTCAAGTCAGTAATGAAGAAACACCATCCACCCGCCCAGGAATATGACCCTCAGCAGCCCATCATCATTACATTCAAATGGTATTAGCTACCAGCAGATTTCTCTTCAAAATTCATGATATAATACTCTTACAATTTGTGTACTTTCTAGAATGATAAAAATAAGTTCATTAGAAATATAAAGAACTTGCTCATGGCAAGAGTTTGACTTGATGCTTTACTTCAAGAGAAAGAGTTAGTAATACACTTCCTGCAACATCATCAGCCCAATCAAGTTTCAACAATGGTGTTGGGTCATAGCAAACCATATTACACCTGGAAGAAAAACTATATTGTTGAGTTGAGAAACCAGGGA
Organism: Coccidioides immitis RS; assembly: GCF_000149335.2. NCBI lineage: Eukaryota > Fungi > Ascomycota > Eurotiomycetes > Onygenales > Onygenaceae > Coccidioides > Coccidioides immitis. Next base: position 1,492,282 of record NW_004504308.1, on the reverse strand, counting down.
CACAGCTGGCTAGCAATAGTGAACTTGTTCAATAAAGCTGTTGATGCCAATCAACAACAGACAGAAAAAGCTATCAAATTACAGTGGAAGCACATCAGATGGTGCAGAGGTGATATATCAGGCTGCAAGACTGAGCATTGAGCTCCAAGCCACCTAATGTAAGTACTAAATAAAGTTCTTCATGTGAGCTTTTCTTGCAGACTCTCAAATAGAAACAATCTACTGTCAGTGGTGTGAATATCTCAATGCCCAGCTCTAACCTCAATCATTGCACCAATTAAATGGAAATACAAACAGATAAATGTTGACAAGAGAACTGAGTAAATAAATGTGAGAGAAGAGATAAGTACTTGATGGAAATGTTGGAGTGTGTTTATTTGGCACTCAGTGCTGTATATAATTAGCAGTCTCAAATTTATTCCAGTTCAGCTGCCAGAATAAGCACTCTTTGAGATATAAATACCAACCAAACCATTTCTCTACACCAGCAGGTAGGAACTACTGGAATGTCAAATAAATAAGACTTTTTAACTGAATTATAGACTGGCATGTGGTAGATTATACTCAACACTCACTTCCTCTGAAGGGTATTTACACAAGAGTCTCAAGATGCTCACTATATTGCTGACCTGCAGAGAATGCTAGCCAAAGCAGGTGAAGCAAATCAAAGAGCATGACTTACCCAAAATGAATCTCTGGAATGTTATAATCAGACAGAGACTGAGTGCAAGCAGCTGGTAGAGCAATACAGACAGCTGGCAGAGCAGTATAGACATCTTGTAGAGAAGCATGAACAGCTCTGAAAGATGCACATCAAGTTACTTATGCTTAGAGAAGAGCTTGTAAGCAAGTTATCTGATGCTGTTGAATCACAAAATGTGGCAAATACAACAATTGTGATGCTGGAAGCTGAAATTAGAATCTACTAGCAGTGTTCATTTTCTACTCAGAATAACAGAGAGAAGGCAGGTGACAAGACTTGACACATTTTTCTACTGGTGGTTAGATGTGTGATTTTTATTCAGATGATGTTTATATTGGTCAGCTATTGCTTCTTTATATGCAATTGGAAATGTATGAACAATCTGAAATGTATGTAAGTGTCTAGTGGAAAGCTGGTCATTTAAATAAGATTATTAAGGTTCACAGAACTGCTGCCTACTGCACTGCAGTTAAAATTGCTTATCTTGAAGCCCTTAACATGTGCTAGTGACATCATGTTTCATTGGTGAAACAGCTACTTTAAGGCTAAGAGAAGAGTTGGAGAAAGATCAAGATCAGCTCATACTAAGCTAGATTTAACACACCATAATCCAAAAAGCAACTAATAAGCAAGCATATACAGCAGGAAAAGCAACCAATGACAGGCATCCAGCACTATTTTCAATGGGGACAAAGAGTGTTGCTGTTGGAGAAATAGAGATACAGATTATATGGCTGCTGCCAGAGCTTTGTAAAGTTCTTTGAGATGGCCTGGGTATTCCTGTATAGAATACCCCCAATAGTATTGTTGAGAGACCAGAAGATAGCTGGAGTGAAGCAGAGATGATCAGTTGAATTGTGCCTGTGGCTGTTGGCAGAAATATTGATGTCCTGTTGCTTTCTACTACAGTGACATAAGTTGCATCTGAAGACATATGTAGTGAGAATGGATGTGTGCAAAGTGCCTTCATGCCTGCTATAGAGCCAGAAGGGTGCCCTAATATTGCTTGAGAGAAGCCTGGTGACATGCTTTCATCTGATTGGCTTGCAAGGGAAAAAGCAGAAGCCAGAAAAAGTGTAACTGTCTGCATGTTTAGTATTATAAGAGTTCAATATTGCTAATATAGCTAGTATCTGAAAACTGGCAAAAGTGTGGGTATAAATACTAGTAGGCAAATTTCTTTGTATCAGGCTGATAAATCTTCAGATCTGATGAAATGCTAAATTGAGGATCAAGTGCTGAAGCTTTAGCTGCCTGTACCTCTTTAACACTGACTTTGCTAACCTAGATATAGAGTGCCCTTATTGATCTTTTTCCTCTATCATCCCATCAATTATGATGTTGTAAGATGGTCTCTAAACATATCAGTAGGCCTCAAAACTGAACATTCTATACTAAGCTGAAGCTAAAGATGGTATGCTCAGAATTCAGATTCCACCAAATCAAACCTGCAATTCCTATTGAAAAATCCTGAATAAACCAAAGATAGCAACCCCTCATCTTGATATGCTTTTCACCACACATCTCAGCAGCCACTTCAAACAGGCATTTGAACAATTACACCAGAGAATTTGAAAGACTTTTTATGCTGTCCTGGCATGCAACAGCAGCTTCAAAAATTCAGAATCTGTCTTACAAACAACCTCAAATAGAGAAAAATAAGATAGTGATGGTATCAAATCAGACTAAATTACATCTTTATGTCCAATAATAATTGCTTAAAAGAAATTTAACCTCTGGAAGAATATTACAGAAAGCAAACAGAAGAATAATCAGAGATAAACTGGAGTTGACTTAAGCAAAAGAGACAATTAGAAAGATTGGCCAAAACATATTTCAGAGTTTTGAGAGCAAACTTCAGTTATATATTATTCTTCAAGTGATGGAAAAATCCAGGAAACCAGTAGAGCTAAAAATGCATTCAAAATTTATGGTCAACATTGAAAGCCATATAGTTGTATATCCTGTTTGACAACCTGACCAGATGCAACATAAGCTCCTTTATGAAGGCTAACTCCCAGGTATATGATACATTCAGGGCCTACCCAACACTCCTGCTCTATGACAATGGAGTCTTGTGTTGGAACATGAAAGGGAATACTGGCTGTCAGTATCTGGACACCTGCTCCAATCCAAGTACATGCACCAATCCTGATAGGAAAGTTGTCAAGAAACTGGCAATTCTCACTTATCAGGACATCCTCCCCAATTTGAAGATTTTACCCATAAAGGCATTTGAAGGGCGATTCAATGAATAACTCCAGGTGACAGGGAAAGAGGGCCAGCATTTGGTCATGGCATCAGAATGTGTAGAAAGAGCTGATTCTGCTCCTGCTGGCAAATTGTGGAGTCAGGCTTACAGGCCTCATTAAATCTCCACAGTGCCATCCAGCAACACTCACAGTCATACTGCAGAGCATCAGAGTCAGATGTTTGAATATAAGCTGATTCAGAAATGATATCTTAGCTCTGGATTTTGTGAGTTTGCCTTTCTCAAGATTTGGTTGTTCCTTTCACTTTAAGTTAGTAAACTGCTGAGAGAATGATTGTGAGTTTCAATTATTATCTTATTTCCAGTTCTTATCCACTCTCTTAATATTCCAGATACCTTCAAGCTTCATCTTCTCTTTGAATCTCAGCATGAATTTATCCACACTCCCATTTTCTGCAGTGTCTAGTCCATTAATGCCCACTATAGACAGGTAGTAAGAAAATGAATGGTGGTTGCAGTGCTGCCTGGGTCTCCAGCTATTGCAGTGCTGCTAGCTCAATCTGGTGCCTCAACCCCAGTAGATGGTGACTTGCTACTGTATTATTCAAAAACAATACCAGTAGTGTCATGTAATAATTTTGAGGGTTACATTAAACAGCAAGTTTGTTTTTTCAGTTGCTATGCTGCACAGATTATCATGAACATCAAGATAGTAGTCAATCCAGAGCATCCAGTTAATTTGAGAGGAACATGGTGCAACACTTCTATATGAATGAAAATTAAATACTGGCATTTTTCACAGGAATCTATAAATAATTAAATAAACTTCAAATTAAATAAGCTTCCAAATCAAGATTAAGATTATAAAAAGATATTTCTGTATTTCTACTTCTTTATTTGTACATTTCTACCTTTGGCTGATTTCTCAAAGTAAATATGAGCATGATGTAATTCTATTGATAACCATTTATACTCTATTGTAAAAAGAAACTATAGAGATTATGGACAGCCTGAAAAGCCCATTAAAGCAGAAATAACCAGACATCTTTGAGGTTGCTGCAGAGAATAGACCACTGAAGTAAAGAAGAGCTTTTTCAAACCTCTAAATTTGGTCACTGTCCACTGTATCATTTGTGGCTGACACTCTGAGGAAAGCAAGTGTATCATGCTTTAGCATTTCAATTTGTTGAGTGGAATCAGACAGAAGATTTTCAAGAATTTCTCTTGCAAAAATAGCCTGCTTAGGTTGTCTCTGGTATTTGCATTTCTGTAGAATGTAGGTTATCTTCTTGTATCCATCCAAGAGTCTATAGTAAATGTGTTGAATTGCTTCACAAAAATTTGCTTTCACATAGAGTTGTTCTTGTTCATGGAGAATCTGGTTCCTGCTTGATGAAGGTAGGCTTTTTGAATGTTTAAGAGCTCTTGAAAGTTGTTCAAGATTGAATGTTGTTCTGCTGCACTGCTGGACCTGAAGATCCAGCAGTAATATGGAAATTATTTCTTCTGAAGGCATAACAGAGGCAACTCCAATCTGACCAGATTGCTCCATCTTTCTTTAAGTCAATACCAGTAATCAAATAAATCATGTTGGAAACTACATACCTTACAGAAAGTTTAGTATGTAAAAAAGAATACTAGATAGTTCAAAATTTATAGTAAGAGGCTTCAAGACTTATATGAAGAATTCAGTAAAGATATTTCAATATTTCTGTTGATCTTCATTTTTAAAGCAGCACTATAAATATTTCATCTTTCCCCACATGCATTGGAGTGCAGAGACTATTTGCTAAAATTTTTTAATTAATGCTGATCTTGATTGTATCTTCTCCCTACCAAATGAGAGGTGGCATGGGAAGCCAAGATAGCAGGATACATACTAGCCATGTTAAAGCACAGGTTGTAAATCATGAGAAGTGTGAGAAGGGTGTAGCATTCTTCTCCCTCAGATCATCACATAAACAAAATGCATTTCAACAAAATTCTTCCTCAGCTTTTCAATCAGAAATACAGTAATAAGACAGAATAAACACAACAATGAGGTGTTTTTCCTCTGTTTCTTCTCATTCTTGTCATTCTGTACATTAAATTTCACAACTATCTCTTGAGATAGCCCAGGCTGATCTGCACATATCAGAGAAAGCTCAGTATCACAAACAACAGACAATTCTGGATGATCAAATCTTGAGTTCCACCATATCACCATCTAGATGCTGTAACTTCTAGTCCTCAATAGCTGGTTCATTCACTAGAAGAATACCCAGCAGCTTCTTATCAATCATTAATTGTCTTACAGCATGAGTATTGGTGTCAGTAAGTAGCTTCTAAGATGCTGACACTACAGGTCAGATTTCAATCTTAGCCAGTCCATATTCTCATTCATTTTACTCTTGCAGAGTTTGGTGACAAAATCATGCAGATCTTGAATGAACTTCTCAAGATATGCCATAAGATAAAGACTGCAGTTAGAATTATTAGACTGCTTTGGTATGTCTTTCACTGTTATGTCTTTAATATTTTTGCTATTGATGTCAAGTGATTGTTTTGCCTTGCCTTCTTCCCTAAGATACTTTTAAAGAATGTCTATAGTTTGCTATCATAAACACTCTAAGGAATCAATTGAACAAGAGAAATGCATATTTGAGCCAAAGCTAAATAACCAAAGAGCATATAAATTCACCACACACTTGTACACAAACCTTCTGAATGTAGTATTGCATCATCTTCTTCTTTGTGAAATTCCCTCTTTATTACATTGATTACAGCCAAATGCCCTTCATATTACCTGTAATGGACTATCTCCAGCAACTTGATGAGAAGCAGCTCAAAGCACTTGCAAAGAAACTGGGCTAACTTTCTGAGGAAGACTTACCACTTTTCTGTCTGGATCCAGCTCTTCTTAATCTAGATTTCAATTTTAGCCAAGAGCCATTCTCAGACAGCACTACAAACTCCACACTTCTCTCCATGAATGAGGCTAAAACTTTTGAGAAAATGGAGATTCCAGGCCTCATTTCAGATCTTTCTGAAGCACCATTAGAAAAAGTGGCTGAGAAAGTTGAAGATCTCTCTGAACAGGTTCAGACTCTGAACACCAAGTAGATATTGATTATGAATAGCTAAGTGGCTAAACTGGAACTCAGTCTTCAGAATAAGAATGAGTGAATACTTCTTCTCTTCTTGTTACCAGCAGCTTGGTACTGACCCCTCCAGGAAAATCAACTGCTTGACAAATTATATCAAGCAACTGCAGCCTTTCCTCCAGCATATCAGAGATACTATTCATGATTTGTCAGTTAAATACAAGAAAAAGTGAGATCCAGAGGGACAGGCAGCAAGAGTTTTCTATTTATTCTAGCTGTTTTCTGTTCATTTTATCTAGTTGATAGTAACCTTGGACAACAACCTCTCTGTACATACAATGTTCCTGCTGCATCTCTCTTTTATTATGTGATTTTAGAGTTATTTTCATCTTCTGGATGTACTGTGGGTTTAGTCAGTTATATTACACTCATCACACCACTTTCTGCATTCTCCCTAAAAATTACTCTTTAGTGCCTTCATGACATTTCTGGCAAACTCCAAGCCCAAATCTTCCAAAATAAAAGGATGCGTCTACCTGCTTTATTATTGAATTTGTGAATTAAGGGCCTCATGGCAGAAAATTCTAATCAGCTCTTGCAGGTAAGTAGGACAAGAATAAGAAAAATATTATAGATGGTTAACCAGACTAACAATAGAAGATCTTATCTGCTGCCAAAGCTCTCAACCAGGAGCTACTAGAACTCCAGATGCAAGAAAGATATCAAGATCATTCCAGTGTGCAAGAGGCTTTGGATAGATTGCTCTTTCAATACACCACCATACTGAAGCCAGCTTGAAAAGACTAAATGAATTGATGGATATGCTCAAGCAACATAATGCCAGTTTGCTTATTATAGTAGAAGAGCAGGATAAACTAGTCAAGTCTCTAAAGTTGAATCTGAAGTGCCACAAAGTGTCAAGAAATAGGAAACCAGATATCATGTAAAGTAACTCCCTGAAATTTGCTGTAGATTACTACTTATCTATTTGGCTACATCTGATATACAATAAGCAGAGCACAAAGTGGGCAGTATTGTGCTGCTCTTGTATCCAATCACATTATCAACATAATACCTGGACTGTGCCTGGTAATAAAGGGTGCAATCAGGGTGATTCCTCAATTGAATTGTGCTGATAATAGTATGGCTTAATTCAGTTCATTTGAATTCACCCTCAGTGTGGGAGCCCTGTCTTTGTTAAACACATGAATTCTCATCATGTGGAGCTGTGTCAGTGCTGTTGGAAGAGTAAGAATTGGATTGGTAGAGATCTATCAGACTAGATTAGAAAGGAGTCTTGGTGAATGCCAAGACCAGCCTTCAACCAGATCAAATAATTCATAGATTTCTCTCTTTCTGCCTTTCTGCCTTTTTGTGTGTTTACATCAAATACATACTACAAACAGATAACTAACACTTGCCTGCTTGAAACAGACAAGCTCAGACTCTTTCTCACAACACTCATAAGCCAGCAGATGAAATTTTCTTTCTCTTCATATTTAATACTGAGCAAGATGCAGCTGCACTGTCTTTCAAATAAAATTCTTGATATAATATTATCAAATTTACCCTTCAATTCTGTAATAGCATTGGCATATGCTAATAGACAATTCAATCTTGCTGCCTGAAGCTGGATCAGCTGATCAAGATATAAAACTTTCATACTTCACACCATCACTAAAGAAGAGTGAATAAAACTGTTCAAGAAGATTTTGACTGATGATTTGAACAACAGTAGCATACCAGTGTCTAAACCATATTATCTTATGCTTGGAAGATATGGTACTAAAGAGCTTTGAGAGTTTGTGGAGAGAAGATCTGGCTATAAGTCTGTTATTATGGATTTTGAATTCAGTGGCTCTACTCCCCTGATGTTAGCTGCTTAATATAACAGCAATGATGTTGTTGAATGGCTTCTTGAACATAACATGAGTGCTGCATGGAGAAACAGCATTATCTTAACAGCCCTAACTATTGCTATGCAGTATGAACAATTGTTAATTGTCAAGTTACTCTGCAGAAAGGTTCTGGCACTTCCACAAGAAGTGGAAATAGCTAATACACTAAAGAGTCAGCCTGATGTTTTTGATGTTTTGCTTGATGCTGGTGTAGCAATCTATAGAGATACTCTACAGACATGGGGGCACTGCCAAAACTCCACAAGTCTCTTCATACTTGCTTGCCATAAAATCAATCTTAGCTACAAAGATCACTATGGCAAGAGTGTGCTACATTATGCAGCCTCAGGAAACCTGAAAGCTACCAGCTTTTTCATCACCCATGAACTTAATTCTGATCTTCAAGATGGAAAATCAAGAACCTCTTTATACTATGCAGTCAACAGGCTCAAAATCTATCAGCTATATAATAGATAGCCCTCTTCCTATATTCAAGTTATTGAGATTCTGATAGCTGCAGGTGCTGACCCACTGCTTCTATACAAGAATGAAGAAGACACTCCTCTAACACAAGCATATTAATGCAAAATCTCTAGCAAAGTGGTGTGCTGTTTGCTATCAGAGCTGGCAGTTATAGATACTCAAGCTCTTTAACAGAAGAAGAGAGAGTTGCTGAGCAAGACTTGTAGAGCTAGAAGTATTACATAATACTCTTCATACTTCACAGCTTGCAGGCTTCTCTCAAGCAAACTTCTTTCAGGCTCAATTCACTCAAAAACACAATAAAAAAAATAAATTACCAAATTGGATTCTAGTTTCTCTATTCAGACTAGTCCAAATATACCCCTCACTGCCATTTGGCCTCTCTCTTGTGTGAATAACTACTGATGTTGAAATCTCTCATATTACAGTAATTATTCCCCATTTACTGATTCCACATGTTCACTTTTACTAACTTTCTGTCTCTTGAGTGTTAGGTACCTCATCAGTTCAGACATTCATATTACATTGCCAGGGACACAGCTGTGTGCTGTCTGTGCTTTTCTGGCAGTTGCCAGTGCTTGAGTCAATAATAATCTCAATGCTATTTATCTCCAGAATTACAGTATTCATGATTTTATTCACTCCTGCACTACTGCTGTTGCTGCTGGCCACTACAGCAGCAGCAGAGACACAGAAGGCCTTGAGAGTCTTCATTTATAGATAATGAACAAACTTTTTATAGGAGTTGGCCCCAAGCACCTTTATCATTCTGTTGGCCTTGTTCATGGCTGTACTAGTATATTAGTTAAGAGAAGGAAGTTTTATAGAGATCTAATACATACATATGCAGTTCCACTAGATATCTCTCTCTTTTAGCTTCCTAATTCTCTCTTCTGACACATGGCTGAGCAGCCTAATGCAGTTTGACATCATCACTGTAAAATTTTTGATAATATTTTGTTGTGCCAGTAGCTGTTTCTCTAGCAAGAAGAGCTGAATGGGAAGCATCAATATAATTCCACAGCCTCTGAGATACTTGATTGCATTGATTGACATTTTCTTCTGGTGCCTATTAGTTCTAGCACATATTCTCAGAACCTATCTCTTTTATCTTTGGCTTGATTGAATGAGATTCTGTGCTTCTTCTCATCTGGTGCTGAACAGAAGGCCCATCTGATATGTCAGCTATATGTTGGGTTGGGATCATGATGCTACTGCTGGAGGTGGAGTCAATTAGAATGCCAGTTCATATGCAAGGTTCCAAGGCATAATAAAAATAGAACCATGATGCTACCACTGGAGGCAGTTTGCATGGAAAATTCAAAGACATAAAAAGGTCAGATTCTGCTGCAATATCTTTTCTCATCTCCAAACTTTACTACATTCTGCCCTTGAAGCTTTTGCCAGCTTTGCTACTTGCTATCCATACACACCATCCTCCCATTATAGTCTCAACCAGCAGCCCCTTCAGCCAGAGTATACCAACATGGCTGACATATCTCCAACTATAATGAATGCAATCTTGTCCAGGCTTCCTCTCCAGCTCTTTGATAAAAGTCTTTCTGAGCTTGCACATACTTCTTCTGAGCAATACACCACAGTGGAGCCTGCCTACAGCAATGAGAATAAAATTAAAGAACTTGAGGCTGAGTAAGCCAACTTCTTGCATATCAGAAGCTTTAAACTAACCTTCTCATAAGATTGTCTTGTTAAAAGGGTGAGTACAGAACAGAACCTCTGGTATAGAACTAGCTAAACTTCCAGTATTGTGAAAGGGCTGCAGAGACATTTGGATTGTCTTGAGTCATGAACAAAGAAAGTCCATGCAGCTCTCTCAAAGTTAGGTAAAGAACTTCAGTTAGTGTCACCAACACAATCTGAATTAAGTATGACACTACATTTGTATAGTTGAGAGAATTCTAGCAAGGCAGAATATTGGTTAAGCCTTCTGTTGTTATGAATGAAGACTGTTTATCATTACATTATATGGTTCTTTGTGGTGCATGGATGACTTATTTCATGAGACCCAGAAAGAGAGAGGGGGAGTTTCAATATGAATGTCCTACTTTATATTAATATATGTTAGCAATCATGTCTTCTTGAATGAGAGAAGATACCCAATCTTCAACAATAAAATTTCACTATTTCAAAAAGCTTATTCAGTTATTTCTCAGACCCTGATGAGAAAGCAATGCAAAGCTCTGTTGCCATATTCTTTTCAGAGAGTAATGTTTTTCTGTCCTGAGCTCTTCTTGACAGCTTCTGCCCAGCAGATCTTGAGAGACAGTTGTTGCTGACACATTAATTTCTTGTTCTTTAGTATTATGAATCAACTCACCTGTCATCATCTCAATAATAAGGTTGAGAAGTTCATCAGACTGGTCAAGCTATCTTCTATCTGCAAGCTAGCTTCTTTCTTGCACTCTGAGAAGAAGCCATGCTGGATCTTCTCAGCTCCAATGAAATGGAGCTATAATATCTGCTTTCCAGTTATTTTCATGAACATAGCTGACCAGAGTGCTAATATTGAGCCTACCCAGAGTGCTGAACAATAGATGATCCAAATTTCTCTGCTCCCACATCTTGCCTTCTCTGAGAAGAAGATGCAAGGCAAGATAGCAATAATAAAGTAAGAAACTCAGTATATTTCTGCTTGTTAACAGACTCTAACAACACTGTTCTGCTATATAGGTACATTTCTCAGAAGATCACCATTTCTATTCTACATCTTTTCAGATATTTCATCTATCAAGATAATGTTCTTGGCCTTCTCTTCATGACTGTTGAGTACATTACTGGCAAGACTCTTTATGAAATTGATGTGCTGTGCCTTTCAGATGAGCTGAGGTTGCATCTGCTCAACCAGCTTGCTGACATCTATATTCAACTTTATCACCAGCAATTTGATCACATCAGGGCTTTCATACTTGATGGCAATAATGAAAAGTGAGTATTTGATCATAATCACCCTCTCATCATTAAGCTGAATAACCAGGAACTCAGCAGGATGAACAGCTCAGAGATCATTCCTGCCTGCTAAACCTATAATTCCACCATCAATTACATCTATGCTGTTCTAAAATTAGTTTTCAATGACTTTTACCACAGGAGAGATAGTATCCTCAATGAGAAGGATGCACAGAATTATTTATACAGCATATTTGCATCCCAAGGCATCATGATGGAATGGGTCAATCAAGAAGACAACCACAGGCCATTCATTCTTATGCATGGGGATTTTTGCCCTCCTGCCCAATATCTTTATGGATGATGATCTGAACATCATCTCAGTCATCAATTGGGAGTGGAGTCACACAGTTCTGCTACAAATGTTTGTCCTGCTATCTTGGATTACTGGCCAGGAGCTGCCGGCTGCCACAAGAAAGCTCTATGACTATAGTTTTATAGTACAGGCTTCCTGCTTTGAGCAAGCTACAATAGAAAGAGAAGACAGATACTATAACCCAGAGAAGAGGTATAAATATACTCTTTCTATAGCTCAACACTTGACAACAAACCTCCTGCCAAAGAAGATGTTTATCGCGTACACACTCTTGAAACCATGCTATTTGGGGAATGTCTACTGGAACCTGTTAGATCAGGCATACTATGGTGAAGACAGCAGCAAGAGAGTAAAGAACTTCTTCAAGCTTCCTCTGCAGAAGCCACTAGTGGAAGAACTACAGAAAAAAATATCCAAATTTGAGGCTTTCAAGCAGGAATTGGAAGCAGCAGGATTAGAACCAATTGCACCCGAGCTAGCCAAACTGAAGAAACAAGACCTCCCATCTGTGAAACATGAGCCCGCTGCTCTACAGTAAATATGAGAGCACTTTGATGTTGAGAGTGTTGTTCCTTTCCTCCCTCATTGGTGGTATTGGTTGCTAGTTGGTGTCAGTGTCTCTGTCTGCTGCATTATGGTTAGACAGCAGCAATAATGTGTAATGCTCACCTAGTACCTTTTCTCTTCAGCCTTGCTGTGATAGCAATGTGATAGCTTGTTGTAAAACAAGAATCCTTTCCTTAATATCTTCCAATTCCACCTGATGCCTTTGTATTTCCTCATCAGTGAACATTGTTTCAGTGTGGTGGCACAAGTCCCACAAATGTTTTGCACTGGAGAAGAGTAGCTTTAAGTTTGCATCCTATTCTTTCAGAGATTTTATAGTCTTCAAGCTTAAGTGCCTGTTGTTGGAGTTGCTCTTGCTCCTTAAGTTTTGCTTGAAGCTCAGTACTGATATTATCAGAGAGAGTTCTGGTAGTCTGAGAAGCCATTTTATTTTACCTAGAGAAGTGGGGGCGGATTAGCATCCAGGCAAAATTAGGGAATGGATACAGATCCCTTACACATGGAATGGGTTTGCTGTATCAGAACAATTTGACCCTCAGCTCTGCAACTTCAAGAGGAAAGTATCTTGAGAGGAATGAGGAACTGATCTCATTTTTATGGTTGTTGGAGCAATCCTCCTGTTTCTGTCTGTCCTTTGATGCCAGTACATCCTGCAGAGAGTCAGAACAGATCAACCAATTGAGTAAGAAGGAACATGCTGGCATGCATGATTGCCTGATCTGAAGACCTCAGGCAAGGATTTGGGGACCACTCAGGCTTATCTTATTTGTTCTATCATCCTTTGTGCAGGCATCACATCCCACAAAACCCTTCACATGGCACTACCCCATTGTCTCTCAGCCAATCAAACCAAGAGCCATAATTCTGCAGCAGTGGCTGGTTTGCCATCCTCTTGACTGATTGGATTGATTAGGGCTCTCTGTCAACTCCAAGTGGTCTGATGTTCTTCCAATGACTTCTGCCTTCTGAGGTCAGTGCCCAGTGACTGCAATGGGGCTGAGATTATTCACACATCCACTCATATTTCTTCTGCCATCATCCTCTCACTCTGCAGAGCTCACCAGATGGAGACTGCCCAGAAATGAATGGAGCGCGGATATCCAAATATTAACTGGGATGGCCTTGATGAACATCTCAAACAAGACCATCTCCATCTGCAAGTTGTTCCTTTTTTGGAAGACCATGGCATTTTCCCAGCTATTATGGTTCAAGAGGGGATGAGCTGCTGTAAGTTTTCCTGTATCTACATGTTTCACCAGTAGAATATCACCTTAGCACACCACCTTTTGAGGCCTGGACTTGCTGGATCAAAGCTCAGCACAACAAGTCTCCTTCTATCAGTTAACAAAACACAGTTCCTATTGTTCATGTACAAGTGTTCTGGTGATTTGATTTCCACAATGACACTCTTGGGTTGCCAATATATTGTGTTCCCCCACTGTGTCTTAATCAATAAATAAAAGTCAAACTCCTTGCAGTCTGAAAACTCAACAAACATAGAATCTAGAGTACCAAACTCTTGTAGCCATGCCATCCAATTACTGGAGTCTGAAATTGAAGATTTAGGCTAAAGAGTTGCCCAAAGCCCATCCTCCTGTAACAGCATATCAGATTCAGGGAACCCCTCTCACCACAAGCCATCCTCATCTTCCCTGTCCAGTTGCTGGAGATAGTGTTTGTTGCTCCAGTGAACATAGTTCTGCTTTGTATGGCAATTCTCCACAATAAGAAGTTTTCTGGTGATGCAGTCAGCCATGAGCCTTAAACTGTCTGAGTAAAGCTCATTTACCATTGGTGGATGTTGATATATTGTCCACCTTGGAGAGACTTTCTTGCTTGCTGGTAAGACAAGGTATGTATACCAGGATGTCTGGCTGCCAGGTAGCATTCCAATTGAAACAGCATGAAGGCACCCATCTTGAACCTCAAAACAGATATCTTTCTCAATATCAAAGCTCAAGAAGTTGTGGAGTTGGACTGGCATTTTGGGGATGATTTTGCTAGTATCTAACCTGATGGCTTGTATGTACTACTCTCTGGTACCCGCAGCCTCTAGCTGATAGCCATACACAAGCAGTGTGCAATCATTTCAGATGAAAGTAGGGTGTTGGGTAGACAGAAGTGTTTTAACCCATGAGATGTTGGAGTAGATATTAATGATATTAAGTGCAAGGAGAGAGCATGACTCTGAAAAGCTCAGATAGGATATAAAGCCACTGCTATAATGCAGAAGCTCATATTGGCAGGGACCAGTCTCCAGAGAAAGATGTTTGATGTGATCCAGGGAGATATCCATCACACCAATACTACTGGTGTCTTGGTAGCAGAGAACACCATCTTTCATATGAAATCTGATTATATTGTCAATCTGACCCACAAAATAGAGGCAGCCTGTATCCATGGCATTCATTCTAAAAACAGTACAGTGTATGGCATCATAAAAGCTGATTTGCTTTTGATCCACCAACTTTGTGTCAAGAGTATGAGGAATGTGTGCCTAGGAGGAAGTCAGCATTACTTCTAATAATATCAGGCAGGGAGGTAGTACCTGAACAGCAATGCAAGCACAAGCATAATTCTGAGTTAAACTGTAAATTTCACAACAGCATTGGCTGAAGACATAGTAATTCTGGGGCTGAAGGTATGCTGCAATTTCACATATTAGTTCTCTTGGAAGAACTGCAAGTCTTGCATGCTTGTTTTGCTCCTGAATTTTGGCTTGCAATAATTTTGTCATACCTGCAACATGAGCTGCCACAGAATATTGAGAGAGTTGCTTGAAGAGGCAGCCCTGGCAAACCAGAAGCCTTTGGAGAAGTGCCAAGACCCTAAGCCCAGAAAGGGAGAATTGAAAGGGCAGGCACAGTGTTAGATAATCCAACTAGCACCTCACTCACATGACCCACATAGATTAGCCAAGATTCCCCTTTAGGTAGCTTAGTGAATGACAAGCATATGAGTCCTCCATCAGACACCAACATTTCAGTCCGCGCATTCACCATCTGAGAGCAACTAGATCAAGTGAATAGAGATGCAAGCAGAACAAGCAGTTGACAGAATAGCCCCTATCATTAACCTGTTCTTAATTGTCACCTTGTCCACAATCATCCAAAAGGAACATAGGTGATCATCTCTACCATTCACTCAGTATTCCACTATCCCTAGTCATTCACTTGTCCTAGTCATTTACTTGTCCCAGCCATTTGCTCATCCTAGTCATTCACTCAGCCTAGTCATTCACTCATTTTAGCCATTTACTCATCCTACATCTACAGAATGTTACTAGTCATTCACTCACTGACATTCACTCATTCTAGTGCCTGACTTGCTCTAGCCATTCAGCTCATTTCAGACTTTATATATAGTGGCCGAGAAAGACAAAATAGGAAGACAGTTACAGGTATTAGGCAAGAAAGCCCAAGACAAAGTTCCCTTGCCACAGACACCAAGACAACACTATATCTGAATTGGCATAGTGGTGCTAGGCCACTCTAGGAAATTAGGACCTTGCACCATCACAATTATCACTACATACAACAGTAAATCTATCTTGTCATTCTGATCCCCATTGGCCTGTGATATTCTTTGGCAAATCAGACTCTCTCATGAGCTTGTGCTTGACAGTTCCTCTTTATCTAAAGTAGAAAGGTCTTGCAAATCACAAAGATGGCAATAATAGCTGTTACATCTCAAAAGCTCTGTATGTATACCCCTTTTTATAATCTTGCTGTCACCTACTACAAGTATCTGGTCTGCCTTCTTGATGGTAGAAAGGCAGTGCCTGTGAGAATAGTTAGCAGCAACACTATGCCATCTTGAGAAATACTTATGCAATGATTATTGTGGTCTGACCAGTCAAGAGCTGCTGCAGACCCTGCTGAACTTGTGATTTTATCTCACTGTCCAAGCTGGCAGTGACTTCATCCAGAAGAACAATCTTTGGATTCTTAAGAATCACCTGTGCTATTGCAACATGCTGCTGTTCCCTGTGTGACAGGCTTGGCCCACTGTCTCCCATGACAGTATTGTAGCAATCAGGGAAACTCATAATCTTATCATGAATGGCAGCAGCTTTGCATGCATCTATGACCTCCTCATTAGTGGCATCCAGCCTCCCAAAGCAAACATTGGCCATGATCATGTTACTGAAGAGCTCTGGGCTCTGAAGAACAATGCTGAGTGTTGCTATCAGACTATCAAGAGTGACTTTGGAGATATCCTGCCCATCAATATAGATAGTTCCAGCTGTTGGATTGTAAAATTGGAGGAGCAAACCTAGAATTGTTGATTTTCCTTTTCCAGATTTTCCAACAATGGCTGTAATCCAGTTTGGAAAGGCTTCAAAATTCAGATCTTTTAAGACCTTTCTTCTGGGATCATATTTGACATTCTGGAATGCTACCTGTCCCTCTTTGTAAACCAGCTCTTGAGCACCAGACTTATTGATGATAGTTGGCTTCTGGTGCAGTAGGCCAAACAGAGCCTCAGCATCTATCATACCCTTGACAATATTTCTGAACCCAGCCATGAGCTGATTGAGAGGGCCAGAGAGCTAAGCCCAATAGATAAAAAGCATATCAGACAACAAAGAGACAATATCCTCCAAGAATTATCAAGGAGTAAGTTTGCCTTTCCTTTGCCCTTTCATGTAATGAGAGGACTAACCTGACTTAGGAAACACACAAAAAACCAGTGTAGTATGTGAAAATAAAACTGAGTTATCTCATTCTAATTGTGCCATCATAGGGGAATGCAGGGAGAACAGCCATTTGCCTGGGATGTCACTTGACAAAATGGAAGAAGTCATCTCACAGTGCTGGAAAGCCACAGAGGCCAAACCAAAGACTGGCTAGCAGGCAGGCTGTCTTGTGAACAGAGAAAACACTAGTGTGTTCATGGGAAAGTTTTGCAGTGATGGTGGGAACTGTTTTTGATTGTAGTGTCTTAGGTATAGTCAGGGGCTGTTTTGGAAGTGTCAGTATTAAAGGCTGGAACAAGATGTGGAACACAAATATATTACATATCATAATAAAATCCTGGGCCTGAGCCATTCCCTCCCTTGGAATAGAGCCTAGTCAGATTCAGATTGAGATTTGCTGCATCTATCAATGGCCTCTTTGCCCCTTTATCTCTGTCATTTTTCCTTGTTGGTGTTGTCAATACTGTTGTAGCTGGACCTTTTAAGAAGCCTCTGCCAACTGTGAGAGCCAACTGACAGACCATCTTTTGCTGTTTGGATGGAAAGATGTTGCAGCTCCAGAGAGAAGATAATGCTAGCAAGCTCATTTTTTGTGCTTTTTGCAGTAACAGCCATGTTCTGATACAGAGGTGACTGGCTGAGCTCAGTGGCATGATCTTTGGGATCTGTCCTGTAAAGTACATCATCTTCTAGCTCTGGAACAATAGCAAATATTCCAATGGGGGCGCAGAGTAGCATGATGTTTGCATGAATGCTGAACTCATCACTCACTCAGGAAGTGGATTCATTTTCATGAGTTATCTCACCTGCACTTGCCTTGAGTTTTGCCATCAGACCCATAACCTGATTCTTCACTTTCTTGCCTGTCAATTCAATGTTTTCAAATGAAGCAAAGTCCCTCAGAGTGCAAGCAAGATCTTTGTAGTCATCATCCAAGAGATGATTAAGTTGTCTGTATCTCTCTTTCCAGTCACTGTGCTGCCAGAAGACCACATCCATCTCTTTTTAAAGCCTGCAGACAACAGGATAGTTGCACCTGCAGAGAATCAAGCATAGATGAAGCAGGCTCTGGTACACAGTAGACCTCTCAGTCTAAAAAAGCAGTGAGTAGAGAATTCTAGCAGTGGACCTGAGAGTGCATACCAGGATAGGCCTTGTGCTGTGAGAATGCTGTCTTGCCCTGAGGCATGCAAGCCTTGCTTTAAGCTCTCTCATTTCCTCCTTGCACCTTCTCTAACAAGCTTAAGTGGCACCATTGAATGTTGAATATTGCCAGGAGTCTTGGGCCATGATGGGTCAGTTAGAAAAATTTGAATTCTCCCAACACAATCAGCAACTGCAGGCAGAGGAACATCAAGAATCACTCTCCAGCACTCAGGATGTTTGGTGATACCCCTTTGAATGATGTTGTGGATACAATATAGAGCCTTTTCTAGTAAATGCAAACTACCACATAAGCATTTCACAGGTGATTTGGGTGCCTGACACTCTATTTCATCCAGGGTAGTCATAAT
The DNA here is from genome assembly GCF_000149335.2 of Coccidioides immitis RS. Classification (NCBI taxonomy): domain Eukaryota; kingdom Fungi; phylum Ascomycota; class Eurotiomycetes; order Onygenales; family Onygenaceae; genus Coccidioides; species Coccidioides immitis. The sequence continues at coordinate 1,473,840 of NW_004504308.1, read as the reverse complement.
CTTCTACCACTCTACCACCACAGCCTCCAGATGGTCAATTATCACTGCATCTCGAGCCTTACAGATTGATTTGAATTGTTCCCCCATATCTCAGTCACTGATAATCCACAAATATGCTGTCTTGGTGTCCAGAGAGGTACACTGTGCAACTGCTGTGGCATAGAGGAAGCTTTCTATATCACAGGAAAATTCTACAGATATATTCTGAACTCCAGAAACCTGAGGCTCTATTGCAGCAACAGTAAGCCAGCCATCCTTGAATCAGAAAACATGAAAAATATTGGCAGGGCCTAATCCTGTAGAGGGAGCCATGGATGTGGGATCAGAGTCAGGAATAAAATAAATCTGTTTTGGGGTCGCCATTGCTGATAGTCTAACTCATTCTTTAGCAAAGCCCGTGACAATAATAGCTCTCACCTTACCTATCTATTGCTGCTCTTAGCAGTGTTTAATCAATAATGTAGAGTGTGGCTGAATGTCTGTGTACTGTCAGAATGTGGGGTTGATAGTCCTGGGGGTTAAGGGTCAAGTAACCTGCTGGTTTGAAGGGGAAAATCACCAGTATATATATTTGAACATCACCAATGCCTGCATAAGAGTTGATTCCATAGAACTGATAGTTCCCATGGGGTACCATGGTCATTATCCCTGCTCGCCTCCCAAAGGGGCGATGTCTCGGAAGGACCTACGAGGCTACTAACCATATGTGGAAGCTATAGGAACCACAGAACGTGAACTCAATAGATGTGCCTGCTCTCGCTCTCCTCCCATTCAAAAGATTGTGAGATCAGAAGCAAGACAAAAAACTCTGCATTGGATCAAAGAAGATCCGAGCCGCTAAGCTGGAGACTAACTACATAGAGACTAGTGTCTTGACACCGCCCCCTAGGCTCCAGCAAGTACTGGAAGAAGACAAATTTCTAAATACATAAATCCAACAAATCCAGAATCCAAGCTGATTCAATAACCAAATGAGTGGAATATTTCTTAGTAAATGGTAAGTGGAAGTCCAAATTGGAGGTTGAGCTCCAAATCTGTTGCTGGTGTAATGTTGTGGTAGGTTATGCCACTTCCACTGGTGTTTGTGTCATCCTAATCAAGTAAGTGTGAATGTAGGATCCATGTTGTTGAGATTCAACATCTGTAAGAATTCTTTAAATTTTTGTTTTCCAAGTGGCTTTATCAAGCTGTCTGCTGGATTCTCTGTTCCTGGTATATGGTAGAGCTTCACCCTTTCCTCTTTGAGAAGCTCCTTCACAAAGAACCAATGTGTATCTATCCACCTGGTGGCCAGTGTGTATGTCAGCTTGTGAGCTAGTGCTATAGTGTTCACACTATCCATATATATAGGAATCAGAGCTTTTGCTAGAAGATCAAGATCTTGTAAGAGCTTCTGAATACAGAGTGCTTCCTTCACAGCAGAATCAAGAGCACAAAATTCTGCTACTGTACTTGACAGTGCAACAATCTTTTGGCATTTTGAGCTCCATGCAATGGGAGTTCCCATATAAAATAATACATATGCTTCTGTTGAGCATCCTTCCTTGCAGTCTTGATGACTAGCATCTATATAGACTTGTAATTTTGGGATTCCAGGCTTCAGGGTGCCTTCAACAGTTAGATCTAGCATGGGAGATTCTTTCAAATAACACAGTATTTGTTTGCTATATCCTAGGTGCTCTAGTATTGGCTTTATAGCAAATTGTTGGAGTTTGTTGACAGCTAATATAATATCAGGGCAGCTCTTTATCAAGAGCCAATTGAGAGCTTCAAGAAGCTGTTGCAGCCAGTTCATAATGCTTTCAGCAACTACTGAACTAGGCTCAGACTTCTGTATAAGCCATACTCCTTCTGCCATAGAGATGGTCTGGATTATTGAGTCACTCATGTAGAATTTGGCAAGAACCTTTTGAATAGAGTGGTATCCAGTTCTGGAATTTCCTGTTCTGGTCCCAGATTTCCATCCCAATTCCTGTCCTGAGAATGGGATCAGGTTGAAGCTCAGCTTAATGGAATGGGACTGGATTGTTTAACAGCATATTGGGACAGTTCTGTGGGAACTGAAATTGAGATGGGATTGGGATCAGAATCAAAATCTAGCTAGTAGAATAGGCCCAGAACCTGACATGACAAAATAGAATAGGACCAGGATTTCAATATTATATATGGAATGGGACCAGTAAAGTGTAGAATGGGACTGGAAACCCCAGTTTCATTTATGTTGTCAAAAAGTAATGAAATTTGGTAATGGTCCTAACATAATTTTATTAATTTATTTAACTTTGGAAAAGTACTGAAATTTGGTAATGCTCTTTACATAATTGAATCATATTGCAAGCTATTAGCTACTTAAGTCTATCTATTGATAATGTTAATGTATTTTCTGTTTCTCATCTGGATTAAGTAGTGGATTTAGCAGGCTTGCAATTTCTTTCTGTACAATCTCTGGAGTATCTTGATCATCTTGATTATCTTGAATGACTTTCTTGACCAACTTCTCATGTAATATGAGTGCTTCATCCAGCATATGCATCTTATCTTCATGTTTAAGCAGCATAATCTTCTTAATTATAGATGCATGAAGCTGTAATTATTGATAATGACATGTATTCTGAGCAACATTGAAAACCTGTTCTATCCCAATCTCTGTTAAAGATATAGTCAGAATATTTCTTGCTATCTGAGCAACAGTTGGAAAATCAGACTCTAGCATTCTCCACTATTCCAGAATTGGAGCTTGAGATGATGTCAAATTCTTGTCATTTAAATATCACTCCATTTCATTTTGGAAATTTGCTTATCTTTAATGAGATCTCTCAAAAATCATTTGCTCAATATTCTAGAGAAGTTAGCAGAGAAGAAATCAGAATAATACTTATAACAAACATATATTATTTACATCAAGTATTACTTCTCTTGGCTGTTCATATTTCTCATAATGGTTTTTGTAAAATCTCAAAATATTTTATTAGTATGTTTCACACTCATTACTGGTCCAATTCTCTGAATCATATGCTCTTATATGATGTGATGGATGGAGGGCAGCAGCTACAGCTAGCAGCTCACTCTTTAGATGCTCAGTATCACTATAGTATTTCTGGAATTTCAAGTTGGCAGCTTTGATAGCTTCTTGAATGTTCTCTCTTGTTGTTAACTGTTGGATCTTGTCCTTCTCTCTTTCTAAATACTGGAAAAGATGACTGTATATTACTTATGCCAGATGAATTATTGAGCCTGTTGTTTTGGACAGTATCTTGGTAAATCAACTGAATGGCTGCAACAGTTCAATCATATACTCTAGCTGCTTTCAGTCATGATCCAATAAGCAAAGTCTTTAATATTTTGGTGATGAGTTCTGGATTCATGAGTCTACAGCTTGTCAAAGCAACAAGGCACAAATACACATCTTATAGATGGAATTCCATCTTGTGTGAACATCTTGAATCATCTTGCACTGGTTCTCTTGTTGATATTCTTGGAAATGTGCAGCAAGTGAGGGAGAAGTATTGATTGCATTGGCAACAAGACAAATCTATTGTCAAGCAAAGATTAGTAAATCAACTCAAGTATATCAAGACCATTACCAAATTTCATTACCTTTCTAAGAGTATTTGCAAATGTGTCTGTTGATGCTAGATTATCAGTAATTAAGCTCTCATTAAAGATAGTGGGTAGAGCATCATTATCTGGCTGAATCTTGAGATTGCAAACCAGCTCTTGAACCACAAGTTAAATTACATAAGCAAGACAGAGTATTATCTCACTCTCTGCATCTCAATCAGTTGTCTTGTTCAACTGCTGCAATGCTGGCCTCAACTGATGTGTAAGATGTGCTTGCATGGTATTATTGTTTGACACATTGTTACTTGTAATTACAAGAAGATTACTCTCAAGTCTTCATGCTGCTAGTAATTATTAGAGAATCTCTGTCATATTCTTGCCAGTATAAGCATCCTCTAAACTTTCAAAACCTAGTAAATGCTCACAGTACTTCCAATTCTTTGTAATATAATCATCATTAATTGCCATAAAGACAAGATTATTGGGACTTGTCCAACTATCTACTGCTAGAGATATCTTGGTTGTTGGGTCATGGTTAAAGAGAAGATTTTGAAATAGCTGATTGTACATATCATTCATAATCTGATATAATATTTCTCATGTGGGTATCTGTAAAGCCATTGCAGGATTGAGTATGGTTATTAATGTATAGAATGCTGGATTCTTAATAGCATAAAATGAGAGATTCAAGAATATTAATATTTGCACAAGCTGTCAGAGAAAATTATCTTGATTGCATTCAGAAACAGATAGATCTGAATCTGTTTAAGAATGCTTCAGAAACTGTTGCTAAGACACCAGAACTGTTACTAAAATTCATTACATTTGAGAAATTAGAATCCATGACCTACTATCATGTTAACCAGAGTGTTATCCTGTCTGTCACCAGTTTTTGTACAATTTTTGCTTATTAAATGCTTCTTCAGACCACTTGTGCTGTTTTGAGAAAAGCTTGAATAACTGAGAAAGATTTAGCAATGCTTGCAAATCACTTCTGGAGTGCTTTTAGAATGCTCTGCCACCTGATCAAATTTTGATCAAAAATCAGAATAGCATTGCTTTGCCTTCCAGTTGGGGTCACCATGCTTCTTATCATTAATCAACTGAGCAGCTTCAGTAGTCAACCACCAAGTAACAAACAACTTATAATGCAGCTTCTTCCATAATACAAATTGTTTTTTTCCATGTTGAACTATAGTTAATTCTGAAGAAATCTCTGTAGATTTTGCTTGTTTGCTGGCTTCAGCTATTAGATTTTTCTTTTTTTTTTTTTTTTTCACAATTAAATTGATTTTTCTCTAAGTTCTGCCTTAGCCAAAAAAGTAACAAAATGTGGTCAGAGCCCACACAAAATTTGACAATCTCTAGATAATTAGCCTTATTTTACTCTGTAAGTACAGCAACCAACTACAAAATTTTCTTCTTCTACAAAATGGAACATTCTTCTTCAGGAAAATAAAATATTTTGCCAATTTAATGGCACCTCATTCTCAAATTAATATAAAAAAAGAACTACAAACCTAACTTTCTCCTCTAGACATCAATAATTCAATTATTCTCTGTCTCATTATTCTCCTCATTATTCTTATTAGAGAACATCACAATCTCAAAATCATCTTTCTCCATCTTCTCTGAAGCAGGTAAGCTGTTGTTGTCTTCACTTGGACTCTGTAATTGACCCAGAAATCCTCTCATCTTCTTCTTAATCCTCTCTCTTGATATACTGACTGCCGCAAGACAATCATGATTATGGGCCATGATCTTGATCTCAAGTCTGACTATCATTTGGTAGAATCAGGCCTCTCTATATGCAGCAATAGAATGCTGTGCCTAGCTTGTTTTGGCCTAAATATGTCAGAACTGTTACCAAATTTTGTTACTTTTGGATTCTATCTTCTTTTTCTGCTGAACTTCATTCTCAGTCTCTGTAGTCTCTTCTTGACAATACTTCTTCTCTTTCTCCCTCTTCTTTTGCTGAGAGACCATGAGCTGGTACTCATGGTACTTCTTTAACTTGCTCTTGACAAATTACTTGGCCATCAACTCTTCAATAGCTTTATCTTTAATCATCTTGCAATTCTTCTTACTGCTATTCTGCCTGTAATGAATGTTAATATAATTCAATGCAAACTACTGAGAGTGCATACTACTCATGTTTTGCTTGAATTCTCTTCAGCATATTATAGCATATCTTGTAATCTGCCTCTCCTGTCTTGAATATGTCTTTTTGATGGCCTTTCAAGGCCTGGTGGTGCTCTCATGCTGTACAGGTCTTCTCTCTTATTGAATATTGTTTTGGCCCCATCTTTACAATTGTATGCAATGACTTAAATTGCTGGCTACAGAATAATAAGATTATAGAGTATATTGACCAAGTACTTGTATAGAATGGTTACTATACACATTGTTTATATTCTACAGGCACATTGCTATGGGCAAGCTCAATGCATTGTTGCTATGCTAGCTACAGAATAATGGGATTATAAAGTGTATTGATCAAGTACTGTAGAATGGTTACTATACACATTGTTTACATTCTACAGACATGTTGCTATGGACAAGATCAACATATTGTTGCTATGCTGGCTACAGAATAATAACATCAGGTCAGTCTCTTTTCTCTTCTCTTTCTCTTTCTCTTCTTCTTCTTTCTCTTCAGGGCTAACATTGACAATTCTCCTCCCTCTCTCCACCACCTTTTTATTTACTGCACTTCAACATCTATATGTACAATGAACATATACTGTGACAAAATAAGTTATGTTAAGAGATAAGTGCTTGCAGAATACTGCTCTGACACACATTGTTTACTAACAAGATGTTAGTTTTCCTCATGCATGTCCATTTTGCATAGCTGGAGAGGAGCAGCACAAGACTGCATTAAAAGAATGGGCTCTGAAGAAGAGCAATTGGCATAAAGTCAATAAAGATGTTGATCTGGCCAACTTTGATCAGGAGAATCCCCATTCCCACCCCCCTGTTCAAAATTGGAAGGCTGGCACTCATATGTCAAAAAGTAACAATTTTTGGTAATGGTCTTGATACTAATTGGTGAAAATAGGTACCATCAAGAAAATCTGCTACTTTCAGAGCTCTACTAAGCTAATCTTGCTGGTGGCCCTATTTCAGCAATTGGTTCAGGAAATTACTTTGTCCTGTCACCAAGAACATAAATATTACTGGCAACATACTGCCATTAAGTCATTTTAGAAGGTGACTGAAGCAATCTTGTGTGCTCTGTTTGAGTGTAAGTCACTCTTAGCAATAGCACCAATAATTATACTGAGTAATATAGGCTCTGTTATGGCAATGGCACACTGTAAGCACATTACAGTCAACACCAACAATATAAAGCTTGTTCTTGACATCAGTGCTAAAATCAGATCAAACTATTTCAGTCTGATTGATGCATCTGATCACTCCACCTCTGCTGTCACTATCTGTCACCTGTGTGCTGCTCCTCCCCTGCCAACTACCACTGCCACCACTTCACCACCACCACCACTGCCCATTACTGCCTTCCTGCCTTCCCCCAGCACCATCAGGGTCTCCACCCATCAAATGACAGGTATTAGAGCTCCTGTCTGGTTCACAAAGCTGGTTCTGGAGAAGCAGGAGGAGAAGAAGGAGAAGAAGAAGAAGAAGAAGTGGAAGAAGAAGAAGAAGGGGAAGAAGGAGAATGATGATAATGATAAAGATGATGATAATGATGATTAACTTGCCACTTAGACAGTTTCTGTTTATTTGCTGGCTTTGACCATTAGTTAGTTTTAATACTTTGTTTCTTTTGACAATCAAATTGATTTTTCTATGGGTTCTGCCTTCATCAAAAAAGTAACAAAATTTGATAATGGTTCACACAAAATTTGATCAGTTTGACTCTTCCCTATGAATTTAACATGATGGGACTGGAAATTCTGGTCCCATTCCAGTCCCACTATAGATCTGGCTGGAATGGGAAATGGGAGTCTACCATCTCTGCTGAAATGGGATATGGGACATAATTTTCTATTTGAGAATGGGACCAGGAAATAATTTCTGGAATAGGAATGGGAACAGGATCTCAAGCTCTTGAGTGGGATGGGACATGGGACTGAGATTTCATATTTGGGATCCCAGCTGTTTCTAAATTCAGGACCAGGAGCAGGTTTTAATGAGAAATGGGATCCTGTCCCAGTCCTGAATACCAGCCTACCTCTGTAGGCTCTGGCACCACTGCATCATATAGAATCCCCCAGCTATAGTGGTTTAGCTGCAACCTGACAATGTTTAACCAAGTATTCACATTTTTCTTGCCTTGTAGCATGAGGATTGACTGAATTGTTGTTCCAGTGATATATGTAATCATTTTGTCTGCTATATTGAAATTTCTTTTGATTTGGGGAGTTGTTTCTCTGAACTGATGGCCTGCAATGCCACCCTGTAGAAAGCCAACTCACTGTGTGATGCCTGCTGGCTGTGAATGTGCACCCACATTGGTGCTAGCATTCTCCATATGTCCTGCTGGACTCATATTTCTGGAGGTTGGATTGGGGGTTGGAGCTGAGGAGCTCTTCAGGTGAATGTCCATCATTCCATCAAGGGTTTTTCCTCTTTTGGCAACTCCAAAGCCTTCAAAGATTCCTAAAGAAGGGCTCAGAACCTCTTGGAAGGACCTATAAGACTACTAACCATATGCAGAAGCTACAGGAACCATGAAATGTGAACTCCATAGATGTGCATGCTCTCCCTCCTCTCATCCAAAGGATTGTGGGATGAGAAGCAAGATGAAAACTCTGCATCAGATCAAAAAAGGTCCGAGCTGCTAAGCTGGAGACTAACTACATAGAGACTAGTGTCTTGACAACTGGTCTATGGCTAGTTAATGTCTTATGTGCACAATTTCAGTTTTTCCTTTTCTCAGACCTTGTGCTTGAGTCTAACACTCTTCTTTTCTTGGTTGATAGATTGGAGTTTTTGGGGCGTTGACCATCTTCATGACAATGCATTCCAAGTTTCAGGGCCAAAAGTATCACCTCTTCCAAGCATTGCTGTTTGTGGTGACTGGCTTGTCTGGTGTTGCACCCTTGATCTATGGACTCAATGTGTTTGGCATGTTGCAGATGATGAGAAAAAGCTTTTCCCTTCACTCTGGCAAAAGCAGGCTGCCTGCTATCTGGAACGTTGTTTTATGCAGTAAGTCTTTTAACTCAGCACATAAGAGAGAGATTGACCCTAATACATAGGGTTCTGAAGACCAGGTTTCCCAAAAGTTAATATCCTGGCAAGTTCAACCTATGGGACTCTCATTCCATATTTCACATCCTGGTGGTATGCACCGCATTGGTCTTGATGGGTATCTGGATGCCTTTGACTATATGCAGACAAATCTTATGTGCTTGTCTATTTGAAAACTGTTCTCCAAGTGTAGGTTTCTTCAAGTATTGTCAAGGTCAGGTATTGTCAACAGATTCACACAATGTGATCAAGACTAGCACAAGACAGCACAGCTACTACCTGCAGATTATCTCTGCTGCCTATAACTGAACATAAGTATAAGGAGCTGATTTTCATTGCTTTTTTAGATAGAAAATCAAGAGTCTTAACCTTATCAGATCAACAGGTCTTCATAGTGTGACAGTTATAAGTTCAATTTGCCATTGAATGCAGTTTTATCCTATTGCACCACATACTGTTGTGATCAGAAGGTTAATCAGATGGATACCTGTATCTTTAATGTTATACACCAACTTCCACTGCTGTTATTGCCAACAATGGACCCAATGGATGTGAAAGCCTCTTCCTGACCAGTCTCTAAGAAGCTGCATTCAATGTTAAATTTACTAATAGCTAGAACAAACAGATTATCTGATGGTACTACAGTATTGTGCGCAAAACCTCCAATTCAAAAGCCTTGTGTATTAACCAGCTCAAACTGTCTTCTAGCTTTCTCTCCCTATCAGATGGCCTGCAAACAGAAAAACAGAAGACACTATATTAGTGAGAAAACTAGTAAAAATAACCAACTCATTGCTCTTTCTTGGCTGAGAAGAAGTTCATAAAGCTCCATTCTGATCTTGAGTGAGATGGTGTTTCAACAATAGCTGGACTATGTCTTGAAGAAGAAGTCTTGCTATCAGCAACTTGCTGCTGATTATCTCTGGCTGACTGGTGTTGGTCTGGGCTCAGGCTTGCTAGATCTTTCTTGGCTGGCTTAACTAGACTCTCTTCCCTCAGTGAAAAAATGTTCTCTACTGACTGAAACTGTTCATGTAGCTTTGAATCTTTCTTCTGACTGGACTTTGGTCTAGCCATTATGGCTTGCTGTGAGCTTGACTGTTTTCTGTTGAGAAATTTGCTGGCCTTTCTGTCAGGATGTTGTGTAACTGCCAATCTCTGGAGATAAAATGGCTTGAATTTGAGGTGCTGTTGTGATGACACAGTATCAACATGATTTTGTGAGCAGAAAGAGTTGAAGAGGCTTTCTAGATTTTTATTGACAGTCTCATCAGTCTCAAGTGTCTTGAGAAATCTTTGCTTTTGTCTCAGATATTGCTCTTAAATCAGTTGGTTGATGATTGCTGGGCTCTGATGAAATAGCATGTATAGTTTTGTCAATAGCTCATAACTGACTTGACTGTTGAGATACTTTATCTTTATACAGTATCTTTCTTCATTAATATCTTTAGCCACAAGTTGGATTCCATTAAGTAATACCTGATTTGCCAGCCAGATTTCCCTTTCTGGCATCAGTCTGTCATGATATCTCATTTGGGGGAGATGATATCTGTTGAAAGAATGCTGTTGGCTTGGCTTCAATAGTGCTGTTTTTATTCCCTGATATTCATAAATGATGAACACCTGACACTTAGCTGCAGAAGATTGGACCCATGCAACAACATTGCAATGAAGCTGTAAATGTCCACTATCAACTCTGAGATTAATAGTGCAGATATTCTGAGAAGCTTCATGAGCTTTCTTGAAACTATTTGCTGAGAAGAAGTATCTTGAATCATCAGACATTGTGAGACTGGTGATCTTCTGAAAATAATCAATAGAGTAATTTCATTGTTCTGGTGCTTCAAGCTGTTCAAGAATAATATTATAATCCAGTATATTCTTCTGGAGGCTGTGCCACACTGCAATGCTCTTAACATCATGTTTTATTCTGTCAGAGTGATCTCTGATTTTAAGAATTAGGCCAGCAACTGTGTTAGTTATACCTGGATGCCCATCTGACTTCCAGATGAAAAGTGCCTGCATTACTTGCAGACTCTTCTGAGATCTCAACTTATAGATTTTTTTAATGGCCTTTATAGAGTCCATGAACTCTTGTTCTGTGAAGGGTATTCTACTTGAGAGCTGCTTGTGATTAGAATATTCAATGACTTCTTCTTTAAGAGAATGTTTTCTCTTATTCTGTCAGAGTGTACCAGAGCTTTCCCCTGCATGTACCTGATTATCTTGCCAGAGTGTAGTAGGTGGTGAGTAATCTAAATTAGGATATTTAAAAACATCTTTTTTGAGAGAATGTTTCTCTTTATTCTTCTGGAGTGTGCTGAAAGTTTCTTCTGTGTGCACTTGATCATCTTGCTGGAATGTACTAGATAACACACAAACTATATTGGAAGATTCAGTGTTTTCTTCTCTGATAGAATGTTTCTCAGTAGGTGATGCTGGAACACTAGAGGATGCTTCCTGAGTTCCAGAGGTAGCAGCTGGAGTAATGGTTTGAGTTGAAGTCTCCTAAATTGGCTTTTCTTCTGGAGTTGCTGCTGTCTCAATTGGAGGGTGCTGCTGAAATCCAGTTCCATCTCTGTTGGTAACATATGAGGATGTGAAATTCTTCTTCTGAGGTGAGCATCTTGATGTTTTATGTGGCACTCCATCCAGCAATGAGGGGATCTTAATTTTTTCCATGCTTATGTTGGTTATTTCCATGAGGAGTGGGAGGGGTTTTATATTGCCCTAGCTATAATGCAGATATGCAGATATGCGGAAATGCAGAAATGCAGAAATGCAGAAATGCAGAAATGCATAGCCCCCCCCCCCCTTTTTGATTCCTGCGAGAGTTGTCCAGTTGTGCTGGTTACTCTTGCAGAATGCTTCCTTCCTCTGAGCTTCTTCTATTCATAGCCTTTCTATCTGTTCTGTGTCTCTGCCTTGTCAGGCCCTTCCTGGCCCTCCTCCTTCTTCTTCAATCTACTGGTTATACACTCATGCTAGTTGTATTGGAGTCTTGCCTGCCCACATTTGTTGCTGCTCTTCAGCCAATCACAGCATTCCAGAAGGATATGCTGGACGGTCAGCATTCCGTAGCCGCATTAGCACTTGTCAGTGTTGGCTCTCTTGTAGAGTGGTATCTGGTTCCGGGATTTCCTGTCCCAGTTCCAGATTTCCATCCCAATTCCCATCCCAAGGACAGGATCAGGTTGAAGCTCAGCTTAATGAGATAGGACCAGGTTGTTTAACAGCATATTGGGACAGTTCCATGGGAACTGGAATTGGGATGAGATTGGGACCAGAATCAAAATCTAGCTAGTAGGACAGGCCCGGGACCTGACATGACAAAATGAGATAGGACCAGAATTTCAATATTATATATGAGACAGGACCAGTAAAGTGTAGAATGAGACCAGGAATCTCAGTCTTATTTATGTTGTCAAAAAGTAACAAAATTTGGTAACAGTCCTAACATAATTTTATCAATTTATTCAACTTCAGAAAAGTACCAAAATTTGATAATGCTCTTTGCATAATTAGATCATATTGCAAGCTATTAGCTACTTGAATCTATCTATTGATAACATTGACATATTTTCTGTTCCTCATCTGGATTGAGTAGTGAATTTAGCAGGCTTGCAATTTCTTTCTGTACAATCTCTGGAGTATCTTGATCATCTTGATTATCTTGAATGACTTTCTTGACCAACTTCTCATGTAATATGAGTGCTTTATCTAGCATATGCATCTTATCTTTATGTTTAAGCAGCATGATCTTCTTGATTGTAGATGCATGGAGCTGCAATTATTAATAATGACATGTATTTCAAGCAATATTGAAAACCTGTTCTACCCCAACCTCTATTAAAGATATAGCCAGAATGTCTCTTGCCATTCAAGCAACAGTTGAAAAATCAGACTCTAGCATCCTCCACTGTTCCAGAATTGAAGCTCAAGATGATATCAAATTCTTGTCATTTAAATATCACTCCATTTCATTTTGGAAATTTGCTCATCTTTAATGGGGTCTCTCAAAAATCATTTGCTCAATATTCTAGAGAAGTTAGCAGAGAAGAAATCAGAATAATACTTATAACAAATGTATATCATTCACATCAAGTATTACTTCTCTTGGCTGTTCATATTTCTCATAATGCTTTTTGTAAAACCTCAAAATATATTGTCAGTATGTTTCATACTCATTACTGGTCCAATCCTCTGAATCATATGCTCTCATGCAGTATGATGGATGGAGGGCAGCAGCTACAGCTAGCAGCTCACTCTTTAGATGCTCAGTATCACTATAATATTTCTAGAATTTCAAGTTGGCAGCTTTGATAGCTTCTTGAATGTTCTCTCTTGTTGTTAACTGTTGGATCTTGTCCTTCTCTCTTTCTAAATGCTGGAAAAGATGATTGTACATTGCCCATCAAAAAAGTAACAAAATTTGGTAACAGTCCACACAAAATTTGATCAGTTTGACTCTTCCCTATGAATTTGACATGATGGGACCAGGAATCCTGGTCCCATTCCAGTCCCACTATGGACCTGGCCAGGATGGGAAATGGGAGTCTACCATCTCTGCTGGGATGGGATATGGGACATAATTTTCTATTTGAGAATGGGACCGGGAAATAATTTCTGGAATAGGGATAGGAACAGGATCTCAAGCTCTTGAGTGGGATGGGACATGGGACTAAGATTTCATATTTGGGATCCCAGCTGTTTCTAAATTTGGGACCAGGACCAGATTCAATGGGAAATGGGATCCCATCCCGGTCCCGAATACCAGCCTACTCTCTTGCTGTAATGGAGATACGCGCGGAGGCCAATCTTGCCTGTACGCATCTGGGTGATCACTGAGCTGATGGCTCTATGTATTGCTTTATGTGTGTTGAAGATTGCTTTTCTGAGTCAAGCCCTGAGTTGAAAGAGGGATCTTCCATATTTCTCATTTTCCCAAGCTATCTGCCACTCTTGCTTCATTCTTTGTCAGACAGTGGGTTTCATGGTCATCATCAATGTTTGCAATGAGTTTGGTTCAGGGGATTGTTCAGCTGTTGACTCTAGGTTAGGATTGGGCTGGAATCCATCAGAACTGCACTTCCCACCCAGATTCTCAAAGCTCTCAACAAGAATATACTGGCCTGATGTGTGCTTGGGGTTCTGGATTGCTTGAATGGTGGCTTGGTTGTCAGTGAAGATGACACATTTACTGAGGAAATATCCCCTGCCTGGACATCTAGCATCATTTGCATTGCTAGTTCTACCTTTGTTTATTTATTTATTTATTCATAGCCTGCACACATTCAGTGTTGTTCTTCTGCCCAGTTTTGGCACTCCAGAAGAATGTGCTGTATGGTCTGTGGCCTGTACCCGCATTCACATTCATGGGTAGGGGTGCAGGTATGCACAGAGGCCAATCTTGCTGGTGTGTAGCTGTGTGATCACAGAGCTAATTACTCTGTGTGTTCCTACTTTTTCAGTTTACTATTCTCCAGGCTTCTCCACCACTTACCTGTCTAGGACTTTTATTATACTAGTATTCACTCTTGTTTACTTGGGAACTTTTCTGGAGTTTCAGAGACTGCTTAAATTAAACCACAAAATTTCTTTCTCAAGATATATAGTCTATTTATTGAAAAAATAGCTCTACCTGCCCCCTAAAAATATAGAACTGATATCCTTAAGAAAGTCAACTAATTCACATGTGCTTTCTTATTGTTTTTGGCAACTTATTTGATTTCTGCTTGAGATAAATTTTATAGAGATACTGGTCACATGTACTGCACTTGAGAGTACTAGAAGCACTGTAAGTATCAAAGTGAGTATCAAGATCTTGTTACTGGACAAACCACTTCATGTTCTGAGGAAACCCACTCAGATTATGGTATGTATTTTTGGCTATTTGTAGTGATAAGCTGATTGTTTCACTTGAATGTCAAACACAAAAGCTAATGCTTTTATAATAATGATAGCAGGTCTTGCAGATATCACTGTCCAAACCACACTTAGTCAACATCTTACAGGCTGTAACAAACTCAATATTCAAGAGATTTAGCTTGCTAAGAGTCTTGATAAATGCACAATAGTCTGTTTGACATCTGATGAAGCTATAGCAGCAATACTGTTCTTTCTTGAACTGTGAGTGCACATCAAGCACAAAAAAGAGACTAGAGGCCAGTAACTTAATTGTTATCTCAACAAGCTCTTGCTTGAAATAAGGCTGAAGATGAACAGAGTGGTGAAGAAAGAATAAGCTATGCTAGTCATCCAGTCTAGACAGTTCAGGAACAGAAAAGTTGACTTAAAAGATGTTTGACTCAGTCTTTCTTGAAGCTTTGACTCCATCTAGATAACTCATGAAGAATCTCCAGAGCTGTGTAATGAAGTTCTCTTGCAGGCCATATTGTTAGTTCTTCTTGTGTATTCCAAGAACAAGAATCATATTGGCACTAATATTGTCTGGCCATATTTCTGTTGCTTTCTGGAGCACTACATCAGATGGGTTTGGAACCCAGAGTTCTCCATCAGTAAAGGTTCCTCTGGCAGTAAGTAGTGGCTTGAAATAACTAGTCAACTATTAGTCTAACATCTTAACAAAAGAGCAGTCATTGTACACTGGAGCTGCAGATGTCATGCATCCTCTTTATTAATATAGAGTCAGTGGAAGTTGATCACATACAAGACAGATGAAAACTCATGCTTCTTATAGAAATGGCTTATCATCAGTATGTTTTGCTTGAACCAATGTGTAGCCTGCATCAAACTTGAATTAGAAAGTCAAGTAGTAAACTATTGTGGATTCAGATGCACCTTGGCCTCTTTTATAGAAGAAGGAGCTATTGTAGTTTGCTATTAATGCCAGAATGTTTCCATTTTTCATTATTAATACAGCAACTCTAGTGCTTGAAATAGTATTATGTATGTGTTCAAACAGCTGCCAAACTGCACCAAATACTTGTTGCAAGCAATTCTCTAAGACTTTCTCATCATACATGACATCAAATAAAAGCCATTGCATGATAGATCTTGTGTAGTGCCAGAGAGAATCATTGGACTGGCAAAAACATTGCTTGAAAAGATCTTTAAATGCTGTAGAGCAGTACTTAATACTTTATTTTAACACAAATATCCCCAGAATAATCAGCTCTTCTATATCAAAATTAGCAAGAGGTCATCAACTGTAGATGATAGTCAGAGAAGTATACTTAACCTAGTTCCAACTGCCAAGTCAAACATCTCATTTAAAAGACAGTTATCAAGAAGAGCCTGTAGTAACTTCAATGTCTCTAATAATACAATGTCTCTGCAGCCTCCTCCAGCAATCATAATTATTCTTACTCCAGCTATCTTTAATTTAAAGTTGATCAGATTCAGACCCAAGCCACTACAGAGCATGCAAGTTCTAATATTAAAATAGTCTTCATGACCAGCAACTGGATGATTAAAGATCTGAACACAAACATTACAGATTAAGTGTTCACATTGGAGTATGTGCTCTAGTACTTAAAGAAGACAGATCAAGCAGGTCTGGTTTGATGTGAAGAACTTCAGGTTTTTCTTGAGAAAGTCTAGATTATCAGCATAAATTTGTGCAGCAGATCACTTTCCAGTCTTTAGTTTGAAAAAGAACTTTTTCAGGCAGTATTGAATATCATTATACTGGAAGCCTGTATAATCTGTACTATTAGATAACTGAATGAATGCTTTTATGCATCTTGGCTGATAAAATGAATTAAAAATAACTTGGGGATCAAAGTCTATATTACAGATTAAAGTGAACTGAGTTCTTGGAAAGTTATCTGGAATCATCTTAGAATGCATCTTCTCTGAATATGCATCCATGAGTATACTTGAGGCAACAACAGAAGATATGACATTATAAGATAGTCTGTTATCTATTGTGAGCTTTAAAAAAATGAAAAGATGATTCACTTTGTCCTGTTAAGTTTCAAGCTGTTTCCAAGCTGCTAATGCAAAATCAAATAGATTAATAGTACTGTTAGAAGTATGTGTTATTGCATCTTGAAATAATTCAGTCAGATGCAGCACTGAAAACAAATAGTGATATTGCTGGTGTATAATATGTGTCAATGCAGTCTGGCAAAGAATCTCCTCTTTCAGCTAATGAACTGAGGATTATTGGTTGATGTTGAAATGAACCACATTCAGAGAGAAGAAGAATATATTAATATATATACTGTCTGGAAGAATGTCTGCTGTTGGCCCACTTGTCTCAGAGGTAATAATCATAACTATTGAATGGATGGCAGGTGGCAGGGTCAATGCACTGTCAATCTCAGCTCAAGATTCTATCCAGATGATTGCTACACCTAGACTGGGGAAATCATTAACAAATATGCAGATCACATTACAGAAAAGAAAAAGCAGCCTTGCATGTATAATATCAGATAAATTGTGATTGGTTGCAGACCATGAGCAAGAATATAATTTGCTCTCATGGCAGAAGTTCTGATTAGTTATGCAGCTTGTGGCAGAGAAAGAGTTACTCTCTACAAACATAAGAGAACTATTCTTGCTAGCAGTAGAGTCATCCAACTGCAGCACAATTTTCTTTGAAAAGTCTTTTTGTTTCTGGTGTTGCTGGAGAAATAGCTGTTGAATAGCAGCATCTTTTATATCTCTATTCAGAAAATGTATCAGCTGTAGATGTTGCTGTAATACCTGAGGCAGTTCCTTTACCAGATGACACATGCAGCCTATATTCTCTAAAACAGAGTAATTGTCTTGAACCATATGAATTCATTCTTAATGCTTGCAAGAAGACATAATGATAGTAGAGACTCTTTCTTAATAATTTACTTCAGCTCTGTCTATACATAATTAAGATAGATGTGTGTTGACACTTGCAGCCATGAACAAACATATATATATGTATGTATATATATATAAGATGTTTCTGCATTTCTGCAGATTTATTGATTGTTAGATACTGAAAATATCAAGTGATTTCAATAAGAAAAAGATAATATTCCTCTTTGACAAGGCATCTGAATTAATGGTCTCTTGCATATTATGAATTACATAAATGTTAATACATAGGATTTCCTGAATAGAGCAGAGTATTATTTGAGAAAAGCAAAAATTAGAATTAACTGTCTTGAGTTTAAAGAAAACACATCTTGTGTGTGAATAATCAATACTTGTCACATTTTCCATCTTGCCAATGTTTTCAAGAGCAAATGCTATCAGCTTCATTCTGAGAATTATATACCTGCTCTGGTAAATAGAGCTGTATTGATCTGTAGTCTTGAACTCTCTAGTCTGTAGCAGAGAGATCTTCTGCATGATAAGAAGCTATGTAAGCTTATACTTCTGAATAATGCAACTCTGATGGTACTGTATGGTCAGTATTAGCTGCTAGTGGTCAAGAAAGTCCTCTGGCTAACAGATCAATGGTGAGTAGTGGAGCTTTACAGCAGTGATAAGCTATCATACTCAGCTTCATGCAAGATTAACACTAAAAGAAAGATGTTCCTGAAACCAGGCCTGTCTTCTTTAATCAAAGCTGCAATCTGTAAAGCATATTCCCATGAGCTATGTTTTTGCCATGATGATATCTACCACCAGCTTTGTTATCATGAAATGAACAGAGAGATAGAAGAGACAGCATAATAAAAGTGCAGATTCTCTAAAAATATCTGAGATGATATTGATAATTTCCAGTGGAAGCATGGCTGGATAACCAGAGAGTTTAATAGGCTTTTGTCTTTTGTTGGCCTTTGACCTGGTATTGAGCTTGAGGCATTCCACTGGTGGTTGTACTCAAAATGTGATGAGATAAGTCATAAGAAGAATGATAAGCTGTAAATACTCTGACTAAAGAACACAGGTGTATGTTCACTATCTTCAACATATGTTTGACAGTTAGTTGTTAATCTTTGAAGATCAAGAAGAGCTCTTCCCTCTGTTAGATTATAATACTGTCTTTCATTTTCAGACTCTTGCTCCAAGACATGCCATCTGGAATGCTGGAAAGATTCCAGAACTGATGCAGAAAGAATGGATTTTCTTGATGATTTATCATGATGAAGACTGCTGGATCATTCTTGAACAGCTTCTTGCAACCAATGAATGTATCTTGTTCTTTAAAACATTCCTGTAAGATACACTCTATCTCAAGCTCTGTATGAAAGTATTATAATATCTTCTTCTGTTCAAACTACCCAGCTTGTTGCAGAAGGCATTCTTCAGATTCTATACTGGAGTGAATCAGATACTAAAGGAGATTTGTATTTAAACAAGAAAGTCTGAAATAGTAGTATATCATGAAATACAGGCCACCAGCAGAATACTTGAATATGTACAGCTGGTGCTTACTGTTATGTGTGATTTTCCTCTCATGACTCATGTTGCCCCCTGTCAAGCTTCTGAGAAAGGAAAGCCTATCATTAAAGAGTGCAGTGAGGAATACTGGTATCAGCTGGCTATGCTAGTCTTTGAACTTGGTTTTGATACCACTGAGATTAGAAACCTGTAATCTGGCAATCCATTAGAGAACCTTGCCCATGTGTTCATAAGATGCTCACACCCACCAGAGTTATATGAAATCAATCAGCACCTGCTTGATAATCTAGCAAGCCAGTTTGCTGAGCAATTCCCAGTGATTGTGCAACTGCAGTATCATGCTGGATCTTCTGTATTCACAACAGACTTGAAAGCTATTGAAAAAACTGCCTGCTGGAACTGTTTATTAGATACACATTATCTGAAAGACAGAGAGTATATGTATCTTGATGTGATGTATAACTATCATCCTATTATGGCCTCATGTCTCATATCTTTAGCTTTCCAGAGAGATATCTTTGTGTCATTCTTTAGTGCTTTGCTGCTATATCTGGTAGGCAGTGGAGTTGAAGAACAAGATCCTCCACCATTATCAGTGCCTCTGTTGCCCCAGCTGCAAGATTATAGCCTGGTAAGAGTTGATAACAACCCAGGAAGCTCCATTTACAGTGACTGAGAAACAAAGCTCTATCTATTTCAACTACTTGATGGTGACATGTCACTGTTGAGTATAGCAAGAATGCTAGTTAAGAATGATTCTCTGGCCCTCTATAACTGGAAGAAATATCAGATTGCAAGATTCACAGATGATAATTGGAAAAGATTTTATTGTACTGTAAGCTTGCTTGCAGATAAAGATTATTGTTTTCTCAGACTAAATAATGAGGGTAGAGTGGCTGTCTATCTCTTACAGAATCTCTGGAACACACTGCAGAGTGAGAAAGCCATTTTAGCTGGATCTAAGAAGGATCTTGCCAACTTTGTGGGAAGAGTAGCTGAGATTTTGAACAATTTCACTAAATATGTCTTGAGGGAGAGTAGTTGAAATAATCAGAATACATTAGAACTTGACTTTGAGTGGCCAGCTGACCCAGAAGCCAAATTATTAGTTATCTAGTGTTGGATGAAGTGTTTAGAATACAGAAGGCCAGAAATCACTTGCTTTTTCCACTCTTTCACTTGCAGCAGCATTTAATCTTGTTGCTGATTTTTATCTTCTTTCTGTGTTGCCTCCATCTGGTATTGCCATGAAATCATCATAATTTTTGGTAATTAGTGGCAGTTGAGCTGTCTGATTGAGTCAGCAGAGTTTTTTTGATGTAATTCAGTGGCCACCTACAAGATCTTTACTTGAAAAATTTTTATTATTTTTGAAGCAATAAACCTTTCTGTCACAATTAGAGATAATGACCAATTCTTTGAGCTGAAAATTCCAGCAGAGTGAGTGAAATTTTTAAAATACTGTTCTTCTTTGCTTTATTTTGAATTCAACTGTATCTTGTTTGTCTTGAGCAGGTGTCATGGTTCTTTGCTTTTCTTTTCTTCTTTTCTGGATTTGAGACAATGAGTTATTTTCTGGGAAGAGAAGAATCAAATCTGCTTTGAAACAATAAGTCTGTGGTAGAAGAGAACTTTATAAATTACTTTCTGGTGCTAATTATAGAGTGATCTAGCTGCTGAATGTTGATAATGCTTCTCCTCTGTCCAATCCATATATAGTATTCATATTTAGTATCAATATGAATTGGACAGAAGAGAAGCATTACCAGAAAGTTTTCTTTTTAATTTAGCTGAAAACAATATATAATAAGTGTCTGTTCTATATGCATTCAGCCAAAAGTAGTGGCCACAATGGATTTTATACTTCTCTATATCTTGATTCTAGATGACTGCATGTTTGGGCTTCTTGTTCTTTAACTTATCACTCTCTCTAGAGAGTGTCTGACATATGTGTGTCTCAAGCTTTTTGTATATCTCAATGCTGTTTATTAATCCCACATCTTGCCTCCCATCACATGATATGGGCTCTTTTTGCAGGTTTCCTACTGGTCTGTCTCCCTCACATGCAACTTTGTTAGGGTCAAATCAATTGTGGAGATAGGTTCCCAAGCCAGCCATCTTTCCATGGTGAATATGATTTCTCTACTCTTCACTGGATGATTGAGTTTTGCTGCAGATTTTCTGGAGCTCTTGCTTCACCTATATCAACAGATGTACAGCAGTATTGGCCTGTTGGCTTCTCTCCAGACACTCACCCATATATTAGTGGTTTTGTATCAGCAAAACTTTAGGCTCAAAGATTTAATTTAATTTTATGGTTTTGTGGTATATCTTCTTGTTGATTTAGAGTATTTTCTGGCTAATATTTTCTCTAGAGCATCTTGTTTCTAGATTGCACTGTTCTGGTGAGCATACTCTGTGCATGAATCTTTAAAGTATATATTAAAGTGCACTACCTCTCTGTTTTGATGACAGTAGCTATGCTTTTCTATCATCTTTAGCTTCAGAGGTTATTCTCAAGATTCTTAATACTTATCAGTTTATTAGTTCTGCTGGCTAGCACAATTTTTTGCTTCTGTTTTTATTTGAGGCAAGCTGATACTCAAGTAATCATGAAAGACTCCATCTCAAGAATTATCATTCATTCTAAGAAGCTATTTCAGTTGCAAGCAGGACAGTATATCTATATCTAAATGCATTGCAGAAGCAACTAGTCCTTTTATCTCTTTATAATAGCTTGACAGAAGGCAGAAAGTGATGATAAGGTTATTCAGATTATGCTGCTGGCCTGAAGAAGAGCAGAATTCATATTAAAATTGCATGAACACATGTACAGCAATATAGTGCAGATGTGGATTGAAGGGCCTTACAGCAGGCCACTGAGAATACAAGACTATAACTGTGTACTGATAATTTGCACTGGTGTTGGAATTATCACCCATATTTCATATATCAAGAAGTTCTTAGATTACTATAAATGATGGAAGGTCCCTGGCCACAAGATTTTTTTAGCCTGGAAGGTGCATGAAAGGAGTAGAAACAGTTTAATCTTGACAAAGAATTCACTAATATAAATCTTGACAGCTCAATTAGACTGAATATGTGACTTGATAAATGAGCTGTTGAAACAAGATCAAGATGACTATATAAGTTTCTTATCTTCTACTCCAACAGTAAAACCTATTTCATCTCTGTTAGATTCTACAAATTGCTCTTTATCTGGTCTACTTACAGAGAAAAAAGAGAAAACTGCAGGGGGAACATAACTGTATCTGGAAGTTACTGAACTTCATAAATACTAAAAGAGTAGTGACTTGCCAGTTTTTGCAGTCTAAGAACTGACTGCTTGTTACTGGTATTTCTCTTTACTGTTTAAGCTGGTGAAGACTAACAGATCTAGTCTTGACTAATGATTGTATCTGTGATGGTGTAAGAGAGTTAATTAAGAGCAAGATGCAGACAGATATTAGAATAATTAATCTTGATTTCCAGCTGTAGGAGAAAAGCAAGCTCAAACAATTCACATCTCTCAGCACTACTGTGTAACCACATGGTTTGAAGATTGTGGAGAGGCATATGAGCATGGTCCACAGTATTTTAGAAAACCAGAATTATTGTTGCAACATGAAGAAAATCAAATATATGCAGTAGAAAAGTTTCCATGTCATCATACTACACTCTATGGGTCTAACTGTAGGTCCATACACCCAACTTTTAGACACCCTCAGACATATCTCATATAGATACCCCATATACATGTAGCTTAACTTAAGCATCTTCTTGAGATTTTAAAGATAACTGTCAGCATGGTTAATAGAAAGCACTCTGCTTCATCTAACAGATATAATTATTCATCCAGACAACACTTTTAAAGGAAATACTTGTGCCATCTGTGAGTAAAGTTAAGCAAGATCAGCTGTTTACAGCTAGATATGCACCCAATAATCATGAAAAGATTGTTAATTGATATAGAGAAAGCAATACTGCACTTGGGTTTCTTGTTCTGAAAAAAGTCAAGAATGCATCAATATAAGTTACTTACACTAGTACAAGTAGAGTTAGATTAAAATACCATCAAGTCTTATTTTTCTTTATAGTCTGCTCAACACAATTTCACCAGAACCAATCTCAAGACATCTATCTTCCAGTCATAAACTATCTAACCATCTCATTAAAAGTCACTTGCAAATCCTCTCCTTTTCCAAAATGTGCTTGTAGCTGGTCTTTCTTGATGTTCAATGCTGCATTAATAATCTTAGCAGCATGCTTTTTAAGCTTCCATCAGCATTTTTGTTTTGCTTCATCCTTTCAACTGTGGAGTTTGCTAACTGAGGTCAAGATGTCAAATACTTGAATGATTTCTTGGAAATATAAGAGGGTTTGGGCCAAGGCTTTGTTGAATAATATTGTATAGGCCTGTTGAAAACCTTCTTATACTCAGTGACATATGGCAACTTCTGCTCTTTGGCATATTGGATTGTCTCATGATATTGCTGATGATATCACCACTGTATGTAATCTTATTTTGAATACTTGTGGTTTCTGTCTTTGTGAATTTCTGGCCAGTTGAAAATTCATCTTATTCTCCAAAACCCCATGGTGTATTCTGATATGAATCTCTATTAAGATTGAAAGCTAATCAGAACAGTAGTTGCTCTTTATACAGTCAAGTATACTTCTTACTTTATTCTGAAGAGCTGCTGTTTTCTTTTCAAGTGCCATATTTTGCTCCTCAAGCATTATACTTTTCTCCTCAAGCATTGTGTTCTGTTTCTGAAGTGTTTTGATTTGATCTCTGATCTCTGAAAGTTTGTGTAGTACTTTTTCCATGTTTTTCTCCTGTAAATCTAACAAAGTGAGACTCTCTCTGTTGCCAAGTTGTTTTTTTGAAGTGCTGGATGCCAAAGTTGTGACAGTCAGATATTGTATTTTGTAATAGCTACTTGAGAGAATCATCTCTGCCTGAGAGTGAATACATTCTTTTATACAGAATGCCATTGTACTATTTAATCATCAGAAAAAGAATACCTTTGGCATAATTTCATTATCCCAAGTTTGGAAATAGACTACTTGCCATGTTGTCATCTGAAGAGTATTCAGAAACAGTAGCTGATACCATTCTTTAATTCTCTTGGCTTGTTACTTTGATTTGAATCTGTAGTCTGTAAAATGTATGAATCAAAGTACAGTATTTCTGGTTAGGGGAATTCTTCTTCATGACATCTGCATGCATGTTATATTCTCAGCTGTAGACAGTTTAATATCTATCTTTCTTCTCCAGTCTTTGTTGGTGAAGTAAAGTTAAGAGATTTAAAGAAGTTTCCAGCAGTTTCAAGTTTATCTGCTAGACAGTCTCCATCCCTTTCAATAATAAGAAAGAGATTATTTGCTTTTACCATCTTTTTGATCTCTTTAGAGCTAAAAGTATTGCTAATATTTTCTTCTTATTAAAGCTCTATCTCTAGATTTTATTGAGCAGTATCAATAATGATCTCTTTAAACACATTTCTCTTTCTCTTGTGTTGATTTCCATATTCTTCTGCCTTATCTTGGTCTTGGCCCATCTTTTTGGTACTCTAAGGACCTTTTCTGCAACTGCATTTTTCCACTTAAGCTAGATCAATGACCATAAAGAGTAAAAGTGACTCCATTTCTCTCATAAATCTAAGCTGAGTTGAGAGATTGAATAAGCAAAAATATCAGTGGATCTTTCTAGAATGTGCTTTAGCATGGCTTGGCACACTAGAAGTGTGTGACTTACTTGGTAGTTAGAATAATTAAATCTTGTCTTTCCCCCTTTTATATCTTCAATAACAAGAGGGAAATAGTCACTTCCATTCCAGAATCTGATTCATAGTTTGAAGAGAGGTTCTCTCATTTATTAGTGGAGATGATGTTCTGCAACATAATAAGACAAGGAGTAACTTATAATAAGTTACTTATGCAGATGAAAGATTCTTTAATTCGACTGATTTGTTAAAATGACAGATGTTCAGTTTGGCAATTTGATTCTCATTCTATTCACATATAAGCTCTTGCATAGCTCTTTTAAGATTTCAACACATTGCAATTCAAATTACTCTGTTTCCATGACAGAGCCAGAACAGACAGCTCCAGATGAAATTGAAACTCAATCTGCCTCTCTATCAGTGTGTGAACAAGTTTGCTTTTGTCTCTGCCATGCTCTATCTCTTGATATGCAGGATAATCAGATGAGTATTCATCTTCTTTAAAATCTTGATACTGGTACACTTGATGTTAATGCACTGCATTCACTTATTAAGAATTTCTATACTGAAGTTGCTTCTGGTAATGCTAATGAGGCTTTAAATATAGCAAGAAATCTTGCCTGACAGGATAATATCTCTATAGATAGTATCAAGCAGTCTCTCTGTGCAGACAGAAATGCTAGTTTTACTAGTGGAAGCAGTGCTGTTACTAGGTCTCTTGTACACCAAGAGCCCAGTGGCACTTGACATAGCTAGAAATCTGGTGATAATTCTGCTGCTACTCAGACACTTACAAGTCAAGAGCCCCATGGCATTCAGTGTAATCAGGAATCTGATGGCAACACACTTGATCTAGATGCTCTTAGTCAAGAATTTGCAAATCTGAATCTTATAAATAAAGACATTCACAATAAGTATGGAACTGCAACTGATGAAACTGTTCTAGCCTGGAATTATGCTGGCACAACAGGCTTCCAGATGTTTGTTGCCTATAAAAATAATGAAGCAGTAACAGCTAGACTTGAGCTAGACTGTTTTCATAGCTTTAATAAAGATATTCTCCCACAGATGACTTTAATCAAATGCAGGTGACTTTGAATAGACTGAACTGAGAAGTATTACTTCCAGTGTGGTGATATTCTTGGAATTGGCCTTGTTGCTCCCTATATTGATGAGAATAATGAGAAAGATTCAGTCAAAGCATTAGCACCAGAGCTCTAGAGAACAGTCTATCCTAAAGTTGTGGTTGAAGTTCTATATCACAATGGCCACATTGAATATGAACTAAAAGACAATCTCAGCT
The DNA here is from genome assembly GCF_000149335.2 of Coccidioides immitis RS. Taxonomy (NCBI): domain Eukaryota; kingdom Fungi; phylum Ascomycota; class Eurotiomycetes; order Onygenales; family Onygenaceae; genus Coccidioides; species Coccidioides immitis. Next base: position 1,447,734 of record NW_004504308.1, on the reverse strand, counting down.
AGCTTCTTTGAAAATCAGAAAGTGAAGTGAATAAAGTTATTCACTTAATGTTCAGAAAACAAGAAGGGAACTACCAGAATCAAATTGCCCTGAATGACAATCTTCTTGAGGAAAGACTGAATAACACTTACTAAAGAAATACAGAATGACAGTATAATTAGCTGTGACAAGTGCTGCAATGGCAGGGCATTGTGCCATCCCAGGAGCTAGTTTCCTGGGACCAACAACTGCTACAGAGGTGGCTGGAGCAATCCAGCTTTGTGACTCAGCAGCAACTACTTGGAAGGCCAGCCCCTGCACAGCAATGGTCAGGTTGGCGCCAGCCTCCAATGCAGCAACAAGCTCCTACCACAGCACCAGACTTGCAGCAGCAGCTTTTAAATGTTCTGCAGCAGATAGAAGCCCAGCAACCATCTCAGACCCCTCAACTGCCTCAGGCTATGAGCAGGGCACCAGCTTCGCGGCAGCAGATCTTAAATCAATTGCAGCAGCTAGGAGCCCAGCAGTCATCTCAGTCTCTTCAACCACGCCAGGCTACTAGCGGGGCACCAGACTCATCACAGCAAGTTGTCAATATCTTACAGCAGCTAGAAGCTCAACAGTCATCTTGCAGTCAGCAACCCTGGAATCAACACAGAGTAGAGACTTTGAGTGCAAGCCTAAGTCCATTGGAGACACAACAACTTCTGCTGGAGGGGTCCCAGGCAACACCACAGCCAACAAATCCATTTGACATGCGCGCATCAAGCAGCCGTGCTGCCAGACAGGCCCAGCATAGTGGCAATTGAGGCGCCCAAGCATCATCATCAAGTAGCCACATTCCTGGACAGCCTGAGCAAAGTGGTAGCAGGACTGACAAGTGTCAACTGACATCTCACCTGACCTGATTGACACCACCATTGTTTCTAGCCCCAGGAAATTATCAATCACCCTCTGTTGAGCTGGAGGCAAAGGAGTAGAGTGTCCAGTTTGATTTCTTATATCTTTCTGCCATTATGTGAGTTTTATCAGCTATCAGAATGTATGTAACTCAGTAGCTAGTGAATTTAGTATATCTATACATTATTTCACAATCACTTTTCTTCTGGCATCTTCTTTTTCTGCACTTCACAACCAAGTTCTTCCAAATACTTGTGCTGTTCCTTCACTATTGTATGCAGTTTGGCATTTTGCTGCTCAAGTCTCTCTACCAACTCCATCAACCTTTTCCTATTGGCCTTGCTATAATGATAGGTCACAAGGGTATGCTTTAAATTATTTAAAGCTTCTTGCGCGGCAGGATTGATATGGTATCCTTGTACTTGGGAATCTTGCAGATCCTGAGAGGGAGTTTCAGTGCCAGAGGGGGCCTTGCTTTCCAGTCAAGTTAGCATGCTGATGTAGTGACTAGTATTTTTCTGTGCTTGCCTGTCGGAGCTGATTACTATCCATAGGTATTTTCCTAAGGGCAGAATATCTATTAGTACAGATTATGATTGTGTTTGGGAGTTGAAAAGAAATTCTACACACCCGCGAAGTTTGTTGACTGAGAAAGTGGTAATAAATGTCTAACTAACATGCAATATAGGAGATGAACACAGGATATATTTTGATCATACCAGTAGTACCTGCTGGAATAACAGAATGAGACTATAGTGTCACATGATGAAAGAGAGATGCAGAGGCATGCAATGGTCAGCACTAAACTGGGCATTTTATCCTTGCCATTACTCTTTCAGGAAAGGAGACAGCCAGGATGCAAGGATAATAGAGAGAGACACAAGAAAACAAAACATATCACTACCCAACTCCCAAAAATCAGTTCTGGTTTGACAAATCACTGACAGTTTCTCCAATATGCTCTAGGAAGGGTTGGAGTTGCTTGATATAATTTGTCAGCTGGGTGATTTCCCTACAGGCATCAGTATGTGATCACTGGAATATGACTGAAGTATTTACTCATCCATGTTCTGAAGTCTGATTTCATTAGTAAAGTAACAGTTTGTCCAAAATTTGGGAATAGATGCCTATCCAGTTGTTAGGAGTTGAACCTGTTCAGAGAGGTTCTCAACCCTCTGTAAGAGCTCTTTCAGTAAGATATCAGGTGTTTCTGTAATGAGATCTGGAACCTTGATTTTCTCAAGAACTTCAGTATCTTCTATAACAGAAAGCATGGGATCAGCAGCTCCAGCTGAAAAAGCTGTGCTGCCAAAATCAAAGTTTGGATCAAGGAAAGTGAGGTCAAGGCAAGGGATGCCTAGACCTTCCTCTGAAGTGTTACCCAGCTGAATTGTGAGTTCCTTGAGCTCCTCATTAGTTAACTTGTCAATGTATTCCATTGTGAAGAGGAAGATGATATAAAAAAAACTTGAAAAAGTGATTCTTGTAAAGTATCACTTTGAGTTGATCTGAGATTTCTCAACAAATCCAGTGCCTGATGCAGGTTTATATGCAATCTGCTATGAATCAAATATGCATTTCTCCTGTTTGTAGGTTTTCACCCCCTCCCTAAGGGAAGCAGTTGCAATGGTGGATTTTTACTAGACTCTGCCTCTTGATGAGTGGGTCAGACCAAGAAACTGGGTGACAGGGAAGCATTACAGATAGAACCAGTAACATTGATCAGTGGCATGTACTTCTTTGGGGATGGGATATCTATTCCAGAACTCTGTGAATTTTCCAGCACAAATGGAGGATGGCATGCTGAAAATATAATCTATTCATAGCCTGGAAGTTGCTGAGCAGGACTCTCTCAAGAGACACCAGCCAAACACTCCTACTGAAAAATTAACTCCTCCAATCATATGTCAAGAATGGCATCCAGTCACAACAAGTGGTATTATAAGTGGGAAAAACCTATCTTGTCTCTCTGGTAGCCCAATAGTACTCATGGGGAACCATAATGGAGCTCTTCAACAGCCATGTTGACCCTGATTACCAATGAGGAGAAAGACCTCTGAGATCCCAGTGAAAGTACATTCAAAAGCATGATGTTGATAAGTTGGCTCATGAATCTGATGGCTCTGAACAAACTGAGGTAAGTCCAAAACATGTTGACTACAAATGCTTCTTGCAGATTGCACTCAGCTATTGGCTTAGGAATTGCTCTCCCAGCATCAGGACCTGATCATCTGGTGAATTAGGTGGAAATATGAGTTAATGTGGTAGACAAACCAGGGGGGTGATGCTGTGTTTTGTAGGAGGAGAAGCATTTACAAATGTTTTGGAAGATATAAATAGACACCATGATCAGTAGATGGGTGGCTCCTGAATATAAATACAAGATCACCAACCATCTTCAAGCAGCAGAATAAAACTTATGTCCAACACATTATCCTACAATGGCAGCAAATCAGGCTATCACCACCCAGCATGTAAGAATTGTTGAACTTCTAGCCCAACTATTATTGCTGACTGTACTTCAAGATCCCTTCATGACAAGTTGTTCTTGATATTAGTTACCTCTGGGCAGTCTTCGCGCGGGAGTCTAAAAATGCCCAATATATCATCCACCTTGAGAGGTTGTTGAATAAAGCCAGAGAGACAAATCAGTGTACACAAATCACCCATAATGAACTCCTTAAGAGATACAACCAACTTGATGAACATCACAAGCAGCTGGCAGAGCAGCATGAACATCTTCAAGAGATACATGCCAAGTCTTTGGCTACTAGAGGTGAGATTATTGACAAACTATCTGATGCCCTCAAGGCTCAAAAGCTTGCGGATGCAATGATCAAAATTTTGGAAGAGAAAGTCCAAATGTGCCAACGCGCTGCATACATGCATGACAATGATATGGGCGATGAGAATGTCTGATATGGTTATATAGTGGGGAGAAAGTCCTATCTTGAATTGGTGTGCTTTAAAATTTCTGTATCAAAATCAATCTGAGCACTGATGGAACTGGGGAGAAGCACTTGTGGTTACAAGATCATCTAAATAAGGTTTTTTAGGTTACCTGCTCGCCTAAACCCACTTGAAGAGCCGCGCGCTACTAATAACAGATATCATTGGTCCAACTAGTTAAACTTAGAAATTCAGCCACCAAACTACCTCACATTTGGTAAGATAGCAAAGGAAGAAAAAACTATGCCATAATAATGCTGCACTGAGTTTAGCATATAATCCAGAATTCAACTAGCAAAATATATGCATAAACAGGAAAGGTAGTTAAAGATGGGCACCTCAGCATTCACAAATGGTATAAAAGGTGCTGCAGGTGGGAGCAGTTGGTATATGTGTTGTGGGAGTACTGTCTGTACTTCAGGGGAAAGTTCAAGATGGCCTAGGAGTTTCTGTATAGAATACTCCTGGCAATACTGTGGAGAGGCCAGAGAGCAGCTGGTGTTGGTAAGAATAAGAATATCCTGATGCTGTCCATCATGGCAAAGTAGGTTATGGCCAAAGGATTGGTATACAGAGATATATGGGTCAAAGTCATAGTACCAGTATTTGAAACCAAGGGAGATTGTGAGTCTAAGTAAAGATGGGCAAGTTAGTGTACTTGGAACTGCAGATCTGATGAACTGTTGAATTAAGGTTTTAGTGCCATAGCAATAACCACTTACCCTTTGAACTCACTCTTAAGTTAGTAACAAGTGTAGATTTTTCCCAATGCCATAATCTACAGTGTACAGCTATGCACATACAGAGCTTTTCACCTTCAACCACACTACCTGAAATCACACTACTGAAATGTCTACCAGAGCAAATGCAAAGTGTTCTGATCTAAGATGGGAATGCTTTAAGGAGCTCTCTAAACATATTGGCATGTTTAATCAACCTTCCATGATGCATTATCACTAACACATTAACTTAAGAGGATACACTTGGAATTTGAATACTGCCAGACAAGATTAGGCTTATGCCAGCAAGCCACAATTCTTATTGTTGGAGAATCCAGAAAAAGTCAACAACCACACCTTCTCATCTTGATATGCTTTTCACCAAGCATTTAAGCAGACACTCAATCCAGACATTCAAACTACTATGTGATGGTGTTGGAAAGGCCTTTTATGCTGTCCCCACAAATGACAGTAGCTCTGATTGCCTGGAGCCAATTATACAACTGAATTCTGATGAGAAACCATCTCCTACTGCACCTTTACTTGAGGACCAGAATGGCCATAGTTTAGATGATGAAATTAGTCAATGGAGAGATATTACAGAAACTGCACAGAAGAAAAACCAAGCACTAGAGAGAGAGTTACAGCAGGCAAGAGAAACAAATGGACAGTTACAGAAACTGGTTCAGATGTATTTTAGAAAGACTAAACTTCTGGAAGGTGAGTTCCAGTCACATGTCAAGAGAATGCTTCAAGTGATGGGAACTTCCAGAAAGCACAAAGAACTTGAACCTCTGAAGTTTGCATAGCTAACTATATTTCTTCCTCCATACATGTGACTACTCCAAAAACAATTCAGAGCACTGGTGATGGCATGAAAGGACTTGTCAAGATCTGAGGTTGCTAGAGTAAACTTCTTAAAGTAATATTCTTCAAGAGTAGATGTTCATTTATCAAGCAGGTATATGTTCTGTCTTGCTAAGTTCAACAAAAGTCTGTATACACAATGGAAGAAGAGCAGCTGGGAATGGAAGTCCTGGACAGCAACATCATTTGGTTCCAGGCCTGCTGGATAGTTAAGGGCTTTCTCCAGTGAGAGAGAAGCCATTACAAGAAGACCTAAGCAGCAGTAGCCAACTCAGCCACTCCAAGAGCACTTATGATGGTTGTGGCTGCCAAAGGATGGGATTCCCAGGTGGTTGATTTTGTTACAGCCTTTCTCAACAGCCTGAAGAAGTTGTTGATGTACAACTACCAAGCAGAATTAAACATGACTGAGGCAAGGTAGTTGGAAGGCTTTGCCAGAGCCTGTATGGTTTGAAGCAGTCAGTGTGACTATGGTATTTCACCACAGTGGAATATCTCAAAGAAATTGACTTTCGCGTCAGTCCCTATGATGCCAGAATGCTCATCCACAAGACTAGGGCTTTATACTTGATGCTTCATGTTGATGACTGCCAAATGACAGGTCCTAATATTGAAGACCTGAACTGCAATTTTAAAGAGATTTGAGGTCAAAGATGTTGTTCTGATACACCCTATTTAGGGATGGAACTTGTAGAGCAACCAGATGGCTCAATATTCATCAGCCAGAAATGCTATATTGACAAGATCCTCAGAGAATTCAGAATGGAGAAGTGTAATGCTGTCAAAGTCCCAATGAATAAAGGGATGAAGATCAAGTTTACCCCAGGCAAGGATCCCAGCCTAGATGACAAATTCACCCATGCAAACTACTGGAAGGGAACTGGAAGTTTTCAATATTCAGTTACAAACACCAGGCCTGACACTGCATTCACGGTTAACTACCTCACTCACCTTAACAAACATCTGAACAAGGACTGCTGGTCAGCACTTAAGCAAGTCCTACAATATTTACAAGGAACCAAAGGCCTAGGGCTTTGCTACTGTGTCAGAGAGAAAGAAGGCCTAACTAGTTAACTTAACTAACATAATGTCAAAGGCTTAGTCAGATTCCAATTGGGCTGGAGCACATCCCTCATTCAAGTCAACTTCAAGCTTTGTCATACTAATGAATGGAACGCCGGTCAGTTGGAGAACTGAGAAGCAAAAGAGTGTGTCAAAATCAAATACCAAGATTGAGTATATAAGTGCTTCTGACAAGCTGGAAGACACCAGACTAGTCCCCAGAGCCAAAGGCTCAATGCAATGACAGACCTACAAGTCAATAACCAAGGGTGCAATCAGTTTAACAAATACAGAAGCAGTGACTAGGAGGTCCTGTCATATTGAGATTTGCCACCACCTTATTATAGACTACATGTCCACCTTTCTGAATGGAACCCCTAACCGAGGATGAAGATATATATGTGAAACTACCTACTGGGGTTAAGCATGGCCGCAGCAAGCTTGTGGGACTCCTATGCCAAAGCCTGTACAGACTCAAGCAAGCTGCGCAAGTATGGTATCATACTGCCACTGAACACCTAAAGTCTATAGGATTTCAGATATCAACATATGATGCTGGACTACTGATTCACAAATCTAAGCTAATCTACATGGCGCTACATGTGGATGACTACCGCATAACTAGACCTAATCAAGAAGATATTGACTGGGTAGTACAGCAGATAGCTACTAAGTTTGAAATCAAGGATATCAACAGCAGCAAGCCTTACCTAGGCATGGAGATAGAGAAGCTAGCCAGTGGAGACCTAGCTATCTCACAGAAACAATATATTGACAAACTACTTACTGAGTTCAGCATGGAAGACTGTACACCAAAGGACACCCCTATAGAGAAAGGCCTGCAAATCAAATTCTCCCCGGATGAGAACTATCAAGACCTAGATAAAGATTTTACACCTACCAACTACCGCAAGGGGAGAGGTTCACTACAGTACCTAATAACCTGCCCACACCCGGATATAGCATATGCAACCAACTACCTAGCACACTTCAATTCCCAACCCAACCAAGCAGCCTGGCTGGCACTCAAGCGCGTCCTACAACACCTTAAAGGCACAAAGAATAAGGGAATAATATATAGAGCAAAAGAGAGTGAGAAGGACTACAACAAACAGCCTGCTCAGATTCAGACTGGGCAGGAGCTGACCCAGCCTACAAGTCAACCTCTGGCTATGTTATTACAATGAGCAGAGCCACTATCTTATGGCACTCACAGCAGCAGACCTCCATCTCTAAGTCCTCTACTGAAGCCAAGTATATCAGTGCATCTGAGGCCGCGTGTGAACTTGTATGGCTGAACAATCTACTACTCAATGCAGGGATTCTTACCCAGGCCCCTAGACCCCTACCCACCTCAAAGCTCCAAATTGACAATAAGGGAGCGGTTGACCTAGTAAAGACAGAAGCCCTGACTAGACACTCACAGAATATAGAGATCCACCACCATATAATCCGCAATTTGGCAAACAAGGGTGAAATTGAGGTTGAGCACATTGCGGGAACGGCCAACCAAGCTGATCTTGTGGTGATGAACCATCACTTCTCACTAAGAGTGCAAGGTTTTGAGATTCAAGGTTTGATATCTTCATCTCAGATGTCATTGCACCCTTTCCTTGATCTATTATCCATGCTGCCGCTGCCACTCCTCTGTGCATGTCTCACACCACTCAACAACCTTCACCAGGCCCGTCAAGTTTTGTTGTAGACAGTTCACTTGTTGTCAAGGCGCGCATGGCATTATCATCTCGCGCGGCATGAGATGTGCTTACTGGGAATCAATCTGCACCATACTGTTGACATCAAGCACATTCTAAGTCACACTGGATGAGTGCTATACCTGCTCTCTCCCTCTCGGACAATAGCATCCATCAGAGATTTATTTTTCACATTTATTGCATGTTTGAAATCTTGCATTTGCTTCACAGCATTTTTGTTCCTCTCATGGAGCACCATGTTTGTCTCTCCAAGATGATTGATACAAACCACAAGTTGTTCCCTTTGGCCACACTACTGTTTAGCTGAAGTGTCAAGTAGTTGCCATGCTGTTGCATGTCAACCATGGCCTTCTCAGCTTTGGCTGCCCGATTTTTGATAGTGTTATTGCACTGCTTCTGGTTTGCAAGCTCTTCCCTCAGAGAAATGATTTTGGCATCACATGACTGGACTCATTCTTTTGCGCTCTTTTTTCTCAACTTTGCCCCGCTTGTTGCCTTTGCCAATCTCAAACAAATATAAGAAAGCTCCTTGGCATGGCCGCTCAATGTTGCTTGTAATCTTGCCACTTCATCATAATGCAACTCCTCCAGACACTCAATCACTGCCAGCTGTTTGGTGGAGATATCACCATGAGGAGAGATCAACAGCACAGACACTGAGCATCACAAAGAGAGTGAGAGTTTTGCATTTGAACCAGACAGGCAATACTGTCCTGGTTGGTCCATCAGGGTAACAAAGCTTGAAGACAGCATGAAGCTTTACTACAAGGCATTGGAGGTTAGCAAAGTGATAAACTTTCTGGTTAACATGTTTGACACATCACAAAATAGAGTGGTTGGGGGTTTCTCATTGAGCATGAGCACAGGAATCAAGGAAAGAAGATGAAGGGCAGAATGAAGACCCTGAAATTGGCAGCACACCCAGGCATCTCTATAGGTCATGGGTTCCAAGACTATACCCACATGCAGCAGCCATTTTTCAAATGTGACATATTGCAAGTCCACTAACAGAGATGGGTAAGCAAAGGCATGATGCTTGACATGGCTTTCAGGAATGAAAATCTACATGAGTGGACAACAGAGAGTCCACCCTAATCAGCAATTTTCTGACAGCAACCAAAATTTATCCTGATTCATTGTTCTTTCCAGCTCAGTCCTATTTCCTGTTTCCTGGTATTCCCTCCAGTAGCACTGCAAATGTGGATTCCATACTCTCCAATGAGCATACTCTTTGGTTTGTGGACATGGGCGGTTTCATACCACTTCAATATCAAGCTGCTTGTTTCCAGAACTCAGCAGCTGTTGGAAATCATGGGGAAAAGCATCCATGCCTGCAGTTTGTCTTGTCAGCCTTGAAATGAAGATGAAGTTGTACAGAGTATGGAACTTCCAATAGTCAAACCTCTCTCTGGTCCAGTGTTCCAATCTCACCAACACTTCCACACCAAGTAAGATTTCACAGGCTGGGTCAGCACTGAATTCAGTGATGCTCTGAGGGGAGATCCCAAGGGTGCGTACAGAGTGCTGCAAGGTAGATAGTGGTCTTTCCTTTTGAATATCCGGGCTAAGGTTATTCCGACCAATCTAATGACAGCACTCATGGGGCACATCTTTGCTCTTTGAAAGAAACTTGGGACTCTAGTTTGTTTTCACAAAATTTGATGATTTAGATACTGTACTTACATCCCCAAGTTGAAATGTCAGACTGCAATCCATCTTTGTGTTGAGCCTCCAAAATGACCACCAATGACTACTAGCTATTACAGTTGAGCTTTCAATAAAGGCTCAAGGAAAATTAGGATATCCAAAGAAGCTGCAGCCCTTCGTTGCCTTTTAGAAGAAGAAAAGAGGTTACAAGAGGAAGAAACCAAGTTACAAGAGGAAGAAAAGAAGCAGCAGCTAGACACCAAACAACATTTACACACAACACAAGAGGAGTTGCAGAGCACAGCACAGAATCTTCAAGAAGAGAGAGAACAGAGAAAGTTACAAGAAGAACTACAACAGAAAACCACTATTTTCAAATTTCTTGACACATGCCATACCCATTTGTTCCTTGGCCTTACAGTTAGACACCCTAAAGACTCAACAAAGGGTGATCTGGCGAACCCAGTTGGCAGACTTTGACCAGAGAAAATTCAGAAATGGCTGGGTTTTGGGGCAGAACAAGAGGAAATTTGGCAGGGTCTTATGGACTCGAATTTTGTTCAAAATCAGCATTTCAAATCACTATCTTTATTAGCAGAATCCGGGGCAGAGTTGCATACTGAGAAAACAGGATCTGAATTAGATCTTCAACAGTTCCAGCATGAGACCCTCACACGGCCCATCCATTCAGTAATTGCAAAGCTATATTCAGATGAGCACATCCAGCAGCACTTTCAATTGCTTGGGGCAATCACCTTTGAGAATCATGGAAATACCCTAACTGAAGAGTCTCTTGAAGCTGCCCCATCCAACAAACCCTCATGGCCAGCAAAATTCCAAAAGACTGGCACCAGAGATGCCACGCCCGCCAGTACACCACAGTCATCTCGCTCATTGGCTGACAAATTTTGTGTATATAATAAAGGAGACAGTCAAAATGTTCCTGTATATATCATGGAGCTGAAGGCCCCTCATAAAGTTCCACAGTCAACAATCAAATCTACCCTGCAGGAAATGGACTTGGATGAAGTGATTGTGCACAGGCCAGATGAGCCCAATAAGGTTGCATGCCACCATGAGATGGCTGCTGATCACTCAGGCATTCTCCTACATGGTCAAATCCAGAGTAGGATACAGGTATGTGTGCACCGGGGAAGCTTTCATCTTCCTACACATGGGTTTGGATCCAAGTACCGTATTCTACTACCTCTCAACCCCAAAGAACAATGTGAGAGACACCAACAGATATACAGACCAAACTGATCAACCCAACCAGCTTCATCTAACTGCCATCAGTCAGGTGCTTGCTTTCACACTCAGGGCACTACAGGCAAAACTGTATCCCCAGTCTTGGCAAGATGGGGCAGAGTCTTGACTGAAGCACTGGTGTCTCATCTATCAGGATGAGACCATCCTGTCCTCCCCACAGACAGTGTCTACACAGGATTACACACCAGAATGGGAAAGTCAAGATGACTATCTCAAGCACTCTCCTATCATCACAAGGGCAAAGAAGGCTCCGTTGTTTCATCCTTCATCACCATGTAACCCACCTCAGGCGTCGCGAAGTCCTGCAAACAGCAGTGATGAAGATACTTCTGATCCAACAGGTTCCTTAAGCAAAGCGCCACAGCACTCAGCCAATGTTATGGTTGTAGTCCCCACTCACTCCAGCAAGATGTCATCCGAAAGAAACTCCACCAGCCAGATTAGATCACAGCCATACTGCACCCAATGGTGCCTCCTCAGACTCTCCAAAGGAGGGCCATTGGACCAGGATTGCCCCAATATTGCTGACCATGGCACTGACAAACATCCAATCAGTCTATCTGAATTTGTATCTCTCCTTCACAAAAGGCTTTCATACCAGGATAACCACCATTATGGTGCATACAAGTCCACTGGATGTGAATCTCTCCACATTCATGGCTCCCGCGGGGCATTGTTCGAGATCATCCTTATTCAATATGGGTATAAGCTGGTGGGGAAAGGCTTTCCAGCCAATTTCACTCAATATTTACAGCAGGAGGAAGCTGTTTACAAGCACCTTCTCCCCATACAGGGACAACACATCCCCATGTGTCTTGGTGTTCTGGATCTTTCCCAGCAACAGCTATTCTATAATGGAATTGCAAGAATACCCCATCTCCTTCTTCTCAGCCATGCTGGACTTCCCCTTCACCAGTCTGATATTGACCATGAACATCTCTTTCGGGCAGCCAAGGAGTCACTTCAAGCAATTCACAAGCTCAGGGTTCATCATTGCAATACCTATACCCATAACATGTTCTGGAACCCAGAGAATGAAAAGGTGATTTTTATTGACTTCAAGCAAGCAGAAATCCAGAATCTCAGATTCCTTTTCAAGACTACATCATTAGAACAAAGGTGGAAGGAGCAGGATACAACAAAACAAGCACAGACCACTGGAATGCTTAGTTATGAGATGCAGAGAATGTGTTTCAATCTCAAATGCAAACTTACATACCTTAGCTGATCACTGTGCCAGCCACAATGTCTGCATATAGAATTGAAGGATCTTCTCTCTGAACCCCAGGACATTGTTTTCTATTGTCAGATCATCAAATCAAACATTATCTCTACTGATGATGAAGAAAAATCAAAATATAATGCCACGCGCTTTGCTAGGTCAGCTATTGTACAGAAATACCATGTGATGATCCAAGAGGGCTTGAATACCCATATCTGACCACAGGCCTGGGGAATGTACAACTGCATGTCCTCTTCAATAATCCAACCACCCTTTATCATGATCTAAGCGCGCTTCACTTGGATATAAGCTAAAAACCAAGATTGAAAGAGTGATGCGCCTCTGCCTGATGAGTTGTGCAACTAAGAGTGATCAGGTCCAGGGGGGAATACCTGATCCCACCAAACCAAAGAAAGAAACTAACAGAGTCAAGAACAAGACCATGCATCCTGCTGGAATACAAAGATAGCACCAACTACTGTATCTTGCTGGAGAACAGAAGAATCATTGGGACTCCAAATGCTGAATTCCATGCAATCCTTACAACTCCCCCCACGCAGACAAGACAAGACATGGAAGCCAGACTGAACAGCTTACCTGAGGCAACAGCTGCTGCTGCAGGGGGGACCAAGACAACAGGACTACTGAACCAATCATCTGTAAGCATACAGCTCACATCCATACCAGCCTCTGGACACCCAATGTCAATGGCACCACCAGAGCAGATGCTGCCTCAGTTAAGTGATGATGACTCACAGCCCACTGCTGCTGAACAGGAAGATAGGACCTTGTCACCAGCACAGAGTGACACCTCTGGATCCTTCTCAGGAACAACCCCAGACATTTTCCAGAGAGATGACTCACCATCTAGCAGTGACCAGCAACAGGACAACACTGCACAATGAGTGCAGTCAAGTGACAATGACTCACTGCCCACCACTGCTGAACAGGGAGATAGAACCTTGTCATTTACACAGAGTGAGACCTCTGGATCCCCCTCAGGCACTGCATGAGATGGTCTCCAAAGGAACAACTCACTGTCCAGCAATGACCAGCAACAGGGCAACACTCAGTTATATCAAGCTTTGGAAAATTCAGAACTCCAACTTGACCAATCAACTCATGTCATGCAGCCAGAAGCACTAGAAAAACACCCTGAACTCAGGATTCATGACCCACAGGGCACAGAGGATATGCTCAACAATAGTGAGGAAAACCTTGCACTGATGAGCATACCCAAAGCAAATATAATCCCAACATTCTTAACCATGGCCACAGAGGAAACAGAACCCTTTGAACCAAAAATCATCCAGCATGCAAAGAACAACACAAGCTGGCCCAAATGGGAAAAAGCAATGCTTGAGGAAGTCAACTCACTCAGACAAAACAAGACATGGCAGCTCATCAAGCCTCCCAAAGACTGACAGACACTTAGCAGAAAGTGGGTCTTCAAAATCAAACAAGAACCAAACAGAGAAGTCATCCACCACAAGACAAGATGGGTGGTCAGAGGATTCACACAGGAAGAGGGTGTTGACTACAACAAAACTTTCACCTTGATTGTCAAGCCAATGAGCTACAAGACAATCTTTGCAATCAGCACTGCTCTAGGACTTGAGATCAAACAGATGGATGTCAAGACCACATTCCTGTACAGCAACCACAAGATCTACATCAAACAGCCTCACCACATGACCAACAACACCCCAAGGGTCTGCAAGCTTCAAAAGGCACTCTACAGTTTGAAGCAAGCACCCCATATCTGGTATCAGACACTCACAAACTTCTTGCACAATCTTGGCTTTGAACCAATCAGCACTGACCTCAGCATCTTCATGCAAAGCAATATGTACATCACAGTGTATGTCAATGACCTTCTGATTGTAGGACCAAGCATTGCAGAGATAAAGAAGATCAAGAGAGCCCTCAGGAACCATTTTCAGATGGCAGATCTTGGGCCCTGCAGTTACTATCTAGGGATGTCAGTCCAGCACAATCACCAAAATTAGATACTGTACCTGAGTCAAGAGGCCTACATCAACAAGGTGATTCACCAATTTGGAATCAGCAATTGCACTCCCATCAGCATGCCTGTTAAGACCTCACCACTGCCAGACAACAACCCAGGATACAGCTGCCCTCCAGGCCGAAGAACTGAATATCAGCACATCATAGGTTCGCTCATGTACATCATGCTTGGGATGAGGGGGGACATAGCATATGCAGTCTCCATGACAAGCAGACATCTGGCAAACCCCAGACCACAGCACATGAAACTCACACAGCACATCCTGCAGTACCTCAAAGGCACAAAGGGCCTCAGACTCACATACAAGGGCCATCCCCAGATGCTGAAAGGCTTCACAGACACAGACTAGGCCAGATGCCAGAACACATGCTGATTGATGGCTGGATATCTCTTCAACATCAGGAGCAGAGCAATCAGCTGGCAATCCAAGTGTCAGAGTGTTGTTGCACTATCAACCTGTGAGGCTGAATTCCTCAGACAGACCCAAGCAACTAAGGAAGCAGTCTGGCTGAGGAGACTCCTCAATGAATTGAATATGAGTCAAGAGAAAGCTGCAACAATTATCTGCAGTGACAACCAAGGAGCCATTGCTCTGGCCTCAAATCCACAATACCACTCACACACAAAACATATGGATATCCAGCAAAAGTGGCAAGGAGAACTACAAGATACTGAAATGGCTGAACTGAAGTACATCCCAACTGCAGAATAACTTGCTGATGGGTTCACCAAGCCCTTGCGCGAGATCACTTTGAATGGTTCTGGAAAGGGCTTGGCATTGAGTGACACCAATAACTAGACTAAAGGGTTCCCTTTCCTTCTTCAAAGCTTTTCCTTAAAAAGGTTTTTTCTTTGAAAAGATTTTAATGGGGCCCACTGCAACCATGATGAATTGTCACTGACATCCCTTAATGGGGGTTGCCATCAAGTGGGAGTGTTAAATATCACAGTGACTGTGATCAAGTCATTGTCACTCTAGATGGAACACATGATAGGATCTGAGACCATTGTGGGTTTCACATATATATATATATATAAGGTGGTCCCTCAACCAGAGAATAGATTAATCAATCCAACCATCACAATGAACACATTACTATCACTTATTTCAACAATTAACATCAAGCATCATTAATGTTGTTCTATAGATAACATTGAAACAATTATAATATTCTCTCCATAGAAATATTGTGAGACTGTTAATATTGAGCACCAGCAATGTTGTGCCATCATTAATATTATGCAGGCATTTTGTAAAATATTCTTCAAAAATTGTAAATTCTCAAAATGTGACAATGGTAGATGGTTTCATCATGCCCCAGCACAATTAGTAAGCACAGATGTAGAAATCACATGATAACTAACTAGTTACTAGGTGACTTTAGCATAAATAATATAGTAATCCATTTCTTCTGTTTCTTTGTTGACATGGCTTCATTAGTTATACATAAAGGTTGGTCATGGGAAAATAATGATATATAAGCTATCTCTAATGACATTTATTCCAGTACATTGTTAAGTGGTACCAGGCCTTACAAAATTGAAGCTGAGCTGATCTTGCTGCACAGATAAAACTACAAGATCCTTTCAGCAGTGATATTATGGACATTCAACACTTAGAATCAGTGCTATTTTTGATTCAACAGGAATTTCATAAAATATTATGTTATAATTGCAATTTTTGGAAAGTGAAATTGTCAAATTTTCTCTTTCACCACTACATGAGATTGACAAACAGGAAGAAGGCACACTATCTGCTTTATGGATCACAACATTTTTCAATGACTGGTATACAGGATCACAACAAATATCTATCTTGAAATAGCCCAGAATCTCTGCTTTATCAAGTTTATCATATTTTCTCATCAAGCTGTCAAGATTCTCTTCTGCACATATCTAAAACAATTGCACAATTATTTTATAGACTAGTAAAAAGATGAAAGGCACAGCAAGAATACATTTACTGGCAATTTTTTATTCTGTAATCAGCTATTATTGTCTGCAAATTTTCTGCTTTGATTTCTAGAGCTTGCTTGAGCTAGAATTATCCAGTCTAAAATTATTAGTGACACTTTTAATCATTACATTAAATAATAGACTGGTTTGGCCTGCAATTGTCATGGCCTTGCAAAGAAGAGAAAGTCAGGTGGCTGAGCTCAGATATAGACTATAAATACAAGTCACTTTCTTCTTAAATCTATCTTGCAATTCTCTTCTCACATCTGCCAGTCCAGTGGACTCTTTTCAACAATGGTAATAACATACAGCAAGTACAAGATAACTGGTCTTGCTTTGCTTTCTGACCATCTGTATGTCACAAAGTACATCAACTCTTAATATATCCAGCATGACAGTGACACTTCAATTAAATTCTAAAGTGGTGCTGGAGAAAGTGTGGGTATACAGATCATACAAGATAAGAAGCATTACCAGATTTTATGTTTCTTCAACAGTATACTGACATGCTACAGATGAATCAGAGAATGCTGTATTCTTGAAAACGAAAATAGAGTACAGTAAGTCTTTCTTATACAGTTACAGGCCACAAGCTAAAGATTTTCAGTGCATAAGATGATAGTATTCTTTAAAGACAATCAGAACAAATCTACCAGTCAGTCTACTAAAGCTGTTGAACCAGTTGAAGTTAAAACAGAGGGTACTGATGATCAAGAAGAAGCATCTATAGTTGATATTGATAATCAGAGTAGATTACATAGTTCTACCCCCCAGATCTGCACTGATGCACCTGCAGGTGATATTACTATTATAGTGAAAGAAATCTCTGATCCAGCTGAGTCAAGCCTTCATGAAGAAGAGTTCTCTTCTGATGAATTGCAGACCAATAATATTCTGCCTAAAATATATCTAGATAATGGGCAGGTTGAAGATCTGAACCTGAATATCATCACATGCTTGATTAGAAATGAATGAACAGTGGAGGTGGATAATTATTTCAAGCTGTGGCACTGCCCACACTATAACATTAAGAAAATTCTGTATACTGTCTCTGATGCTTGCTGAATGCTTCCAATGCATTTTGAGAACTGTAAAAAAGTAAAATAGAAGTTAAAAAAGATGATAGAATGTGCCTCTATTGAATAAGTAGCTGGTTGCTGTGCAAGCCTTCTCCAGCATGTTATCTCTGTAAAGCAGAAAGATTCAAACAAACTTGAGATCTAGTACTTTATGCACTGGAAAAAATACTGGTTTGCTGAGAGCTTCTTATATTATAATGCATACAGTTCATAATGACTATATTCATCTAATTGTGCAGTGCACAGACAATCTCCATTTAATTACTTTTATTGCATGCATGTGGTGTTTTTAGAAATTCTATTCTACAGTTTGGTGATATCTACAGCACCATAACTGAATACAGATTCACACAACTTTGTGTTTTATTCTATTTTACAGCTTCCATTCTTGAAGAATGAAGTTCATACAGCTTTTCTTCACATCTGTGATGATGCTTTTACAGCTTGCCTATATCTGTCACTTGAAGTCTTGGCTCATCTTGTTCAGCAAATAATAAGACTGTATGCTTCAAAATAGCTGCTTGATTTAACTGGCTCTCTAATTCTCTGAAAGTAAAGTGCATCAGAAAAGTAAATTTAATAATTTCAATGGTTACATACTTAGCAATTGATGGACAGTTATGTGCCTGGTAAAGCTCACCATCTGTAATTATACTTATAATTTGTCTCACTTGAAAGTGCCTGTAAATGTTTTGATATATTAAGACAAAGATATTAAAGAACAGACCTGTGAAGATCTTGCTTCTAATTGTTCTTCATTATGTCTGGAATCTGGTTGATAGCTTCCAAAAGTAGATATAATATTAGTTTGTGCATTTGTGGTAGTATTCTGTACTGAAGTGCTAGTTGCATTAGATATAGAAGTGTTCTGAGTGAAAATACTGTCATTATTAAATTGTGAATGAAGACATGTTTGCTACTGGTCAGTATACAGTCTAGATATGAGTGGTTACTCTTGCTATCTGGCATGTTCTCTTCTTTAGTGAAAGTGGACAGAGGACCTCAGTATATGTATATAGTTCATCTTGAATTCTAGTGTTGTAAGCTTTGTATTTTTGCACTCCTGCTTTCACTCCACCATGAATATATTATATGTTCTCACTCTATTGTCTCTGTCTTTGTGATGAATAATAGGATTTCTGATGCTATTTCATGTTGTCTGATGATTTGAATGCTCTCTTGCAGTCTGGATATTAATATGGTCACTCTTTTGAATCTGCATGAATATCAGACCTGTTTTTTTTTAGCAAGAGGGTGATTGCTTCTCTTACAGATTCCATATGCTGTTTCAAATTTCTTGAGTTTTTAAAAGCTCTTTTGCAGTCTGGGCATTAATATAATTGATTATTCAAATCTGCATGGGTGTCAAGCCTGCTTCCCCTATAACTTTACAGATGATCTCTCAAACAGAAGACTTGATCAGATGCTGATGTTATTGAGTGCTGGCTGTGCTGAACTGGTTGCTCATCAGAGTCTAGAAGTCAGAATGAGCTTGTAGACCATGCTAGCAGACAGCAGTTAGAACATACAGTAGATATTCAAAAGTGAAATGGCAAGACTCATCAAGCCTAAAACAGTATGGGCAGAAAGAAAAAAGAGATGCCCATCAGTAAAATTACTGCATCAAGAAGACATGGCCTGTACTGAGAGTGCTGGCTTAGAGAGAAGTCATTATCTACTCTGTCTGGATTCTATGTATTCAGTAGAATACAGATGTCATACTGATATGTCTTGCAGAAACATTCCACTCTTGTACTCATAATAAATTGAGAATTCTTCTTCTTTGAATGTAAGTCTTATACTTTTCACCTGAAATTAGCTTGAAATACTTCTTCTCTTCAGTACTTCTCTTGATACAATCTCATTTTCTTATTTCAATCTCATCTTGTACTCCACACATTTCAACCTGCAAGTCACATATAATGTGCAGAAGAGGTGTTTCTCATCACATTTTATATGTCACAAGTAACATGTCCAGCATCTAGTGTGAGAGCAGGTTCTAGACTTGAGGCTATTAGACAGATGCTAAGCATACATTGTCTAATAATAATGCTTGTCTGTTTCCATCTTACTTTATTGTATGTCAAGATAAGACTTGTCTGATGCCAGCAGCAGCAGTGATGGTGGACCTGAAGTTGATGCTGTAAATTCACTTTTAGAATCTGACAGTTCCAGATATGTGATAGAAAGAACCAGAAGAATATATGTTCTTTTGTTATACCAGTCTGTATCATAATAATTTATTGCAGTCAGAGAAATAGGTATTGATGTTTCTGAGATATGAAAGATAAGCTAGTAAAAATATGCAGCAGGGACATACAATGCTGAAGAAAACCAGTTATGAATCAGATAAGAAAAAAGATATAAATATTTCTTGTCACAGTTTAGAAGATTCTTGAGATTTGGAAACTTCTGTAATGTTATATGCAGCCCTGCTCATTCCTTATAGAGTCAAGAAGAGAATATTGTATCAGAATTGGTGAGACTCTACTCTTATAAAATCAAATTATCAATCACAATTCAGTCTGGATACTGAGAGCAGGATCCATCTTTATATGCAATCAGTCTGAACTTGGCACAGAGAATAATGCATGATGTAATCCAGCATCTTAAAGACAGGAAGCATTGCATATTGTTAGCTGATAAATCAATTAAATTGGTGAAACAAACCAGAGAAAAATAGCTTGTTCTTCAGATCAAAAGAGATAAAGAAAAGAGATATCTAGCCATGATTGAGAAGCAACACCCCCCATATCACAGTAGTCAAGAGAAGATCCAAAAAATTAAGCATCCACAAGCTAGACAGCATTACTCTACAGACTACAACTATCACCCAGCCTCTGAAAGACAGATTCTCAGACCTATAGAGCTTAGTTGAGTATCTCAGTAGTGTGACTATGAACTTGTCATTCATGGCTAGCATCACACAGTAAAAAACGCCAGCTGCATGAAGCATGAAGACTGTCAGCATTCTGGCAATAACTTGATGCAAAATATTGGGAACATGTTTAATAATACACCACTCATTGTAGAAGGAAGAAGTTGGTCCCAATAGAAGAAGATAAAATTATAGCAGAATCATCATAACTTCATATTAATGAAGATTTTGAAAGAACTCAGGCCTAATACTTCTGGCCAAAAAAGCATCTAAAGATAAAATCAACTTATAAAGAACTGAATCTGCATCTCTAAATTTCATTCTGCCCTTTATTCTGTTTCAAGCCACTCAGGAAAATCTTCTGAGGACTTTGCCTTCCAGAGAGAACAGCATCCCAAACTTAGAAATCATGAAATAATTCACAAATTATTTCTTCAACTCATCATCAGACTATAGATTGCACTCAAGATCCACCAGCAAGTTAACTGAACTGATTTAAATCACTCCAGTTGTTCAGGCATTCATAAGAGTGGTAGTTGCCAGAGTGCAGTTTCTAAATCCAGAGCTGAAATTTCTTGAAGCTCTTCAATGTCAAGAAAGTCAGAATGTACTGATAATTGAGAAATCAACACAGAAGAAAGAATTTTTTGAGTATAAGATGTAATTTTCCAGCAGATATCTGCTCAATTGTATATATTGATGAAGCTCAAGACAGCAAAAGATTCAAGCAGAGGTAGTAGAATAATGATGACTTGCTGAAACATGCTATAGTTGAAGAGGCAGGGTGGCTCCAAATTCATATTCATTAGAATTCCCATTGTTGCTCAAGCCTGTAGAATCTTGTTATTATCTATAGTTGAAGAGGGAGGTGAAGATGTTCTTTTCTTTGCTATATATTATGGCAGTCCAGCCAATTCTGCAGGGTAGTCTTTCATACTTGAGTGAAAGTAGAATAGATAGCTATTAGAAGAAGCATGAAGTGAACAACCTCAAGAAGCAAATTTAAGAGACTCATATACAATACAACAGCAACTTCTCTCCATCACAATTCTACTGTCTTGTAACAATATCTTGATTTCTGCAGTTGGAAGGCAGATCACATCAAGAAGCATATCACTCCAGTAATTCTGGCCACCAGAGTTGTGACACCAGAGAGCAACAAGATTGCTAATTATGAGGCCCTGAGTCTTCTCAAAATGGCAGTCCCATGGGTAATAATATGCTTTTTGAAGTGTTGTCTGCAGAAGTTGGGCAACATTATCCAAAACCTGCAGGAGAATTAGATGCATATGTTGCATGGATTTCAGCTGCATGAAGCCAGAAAGACATCAGATAATGGAGAATAATTTGAATGATTGGCAGCAGCAAATGCTGGAAGATGTGCTGTTGGATCTCTGACCACAATAAATGCTCTGTCATAAAACAGTCCAGGTGCTACAA
This sequence comes from Coccidioides immitis RS, assembly GCF_000149335.2. Lineage (NCBI taxonomy): Eukaryota > Fungi > Ascomycota > Eurotiomycetes > Onygenales > Onygenaceae > Coccidioides > Coccidioides immitis. Next base: position 1,426,023 of record NW_004504308.1, on the reverse strand, counting down.
GTGACAGCCATTCCAGCCCCTTGTTACCAAGTGCCTCCCATGGTATCAAAGTGTAGATGTCACCACCTGGGCCACTGGAAGGGGCCTGAACAGAACCTGTATGATGGCTGGAGTTGTTACTGCTGTGTTTGAGATCAGAATGTGATGTGGCCATCACAATGGCAGATCAGTTGGGATCAGAAAAGTTGTTTTAAGCTCAAAATCATGTAATGTATTAAGTAACATTTCAGGCTTTGGCACAAGTGACTGAGAAAACAACTAATGAAGGTTTATGAAAAGCAAGCATGCAAAAAGAAGACAACATCATCTATAAATAACTCCAGAGAATGAAAAAGAGCAAAGGAAATATAGTAATATATAAATTAGTATGTGTCTGGAGGAACACTAGACACAAGAGAATCTGCAGAAGGGACCTAAACCTAAATGAATAGAGTGAATATAACAAGATGTTAGTTCAGATATTTTAAATTAAATTAAACCTGAGAGAAACAAAAAGAGCTTGTGGAAAAGTATGGCTTAACATTGTCAATGGTGAATTCAAGATTACTAGATGAACATGAGAGACAATAGTAAAGTGGTAGTATTGCTAGAATCAGAATGCTGTCCCTGATCTTTTGTTGATAGCAACTGGATGGAACAATGCTAGCAGATGTAGAAAGCCATAGTGAATAATATCAGTCTAGCTGGATGATTGGACTCTATGCCTGCAAACTGAAAGGTAGTATAGCCAGTACTGAGGAAAATAAGTATGGCACAAAAGCTTCTGTCTCTTCAGAATATTCTGATTGCTGGTTGGAGAGTGAAGTTCTCAGAAGACAGCCAACATACTAGCCTCTGAGCAAAGCAGAAGAAGAGAACAGCTTCAAATCTGTGCAGTATCAAGATAAGAGTAAAAAGATTAGGGAAAAAGAACAGAGAGACCATAATACACACTCAGAGTTCTTCCAGAGCCCAAATGCTTTATTAGACTCAGAGATACAGCAAATCTTGGAGATTCAAACTGCTGGTTATGAGACTGAGGTTGAGAATCTGACATAAAGTTAACCTGATGTTATTGAGAAAAAGACAGATTGCACACACTTCACTCTGGAAGTGAAAGATGATGGAGAGCCCCAACAGCAGCTGACCTACTCAGGCATGCTCTAGTAGATTAGCATTAGTAGAGACAAAGCTGCTTCAAACTCACTTTTAACAAAATACAGCACAACATATGCAGCCAAATATATAATATGCAGAATTAATCTGAGATGAATAGTTCATCTGATGTGTTGACATTCAGAATATTACAGCAGGAAAATTGCAATCCACACAGCACAAAATACAGTGGCAACAGCTTTAATCAGAGCATGCAGGCTATACATGATGGCTTGAAATAGAAGATAGTCAGCTGATAGATTTTGCCTAAATATAAACAGACAGTGAGAGTCTTTTTATAATTTGTAGCTATAAATTATCCAAGTTAAGTGCAATTAATCATAAACCAGATTCAGATGCACCATATTATCTGAATTTCTCTTTAATCTTGGCAAGTAATTGAATCTAATATATTCTTCATCTGAAAATCATGAATAGTTGCATGGCTCAAGCATGTCCATGGCTCAAGCTATCTTTCTCAGAAGTAGCCAGAGATGAAGAACCATGCCATGAATCATTACTTGTTTTAATATTTCAAGAATAGTAAAATTAAGTTCAAGAGATGAAGCAAGTGGAGTACTGCTATACTATTGCAAGAGATACAGTCAATTTATGGAAAGATTGTTGAGATCTTAAGATTAAGAAGCAGGAATAGAAATGACATGAGAAGAGAACAAGAGTAGAGATAAAGTATGGACCTAATTTAAACTTACAGTCTGCTTGAAAGCCCTAATGTGCTCATATTCTGAAGAATATGCTATTTTCAGCTACAAGTTCTGACACTAGAGAAATAACACAGCAGAACAGAGTTGATTCAGCACATCTGATTGTGCAACTTTCAAGACAATTTAACATGGTTGGTTAGCTCACTGAGCATGGCACAGCATCACTAAAATGTCCAGAATAGCTGCCAGACCCTGATTTTGGTGGAAAACTGGAAAAGATATGCAGGCCTGAACTTTAATATAAGAAATATCACAATCAAGACAATGTGTTTGACACCATCTGCCAAAAACAACAGGGCTTGCTCCCTAGGAAAGCCCATGACATGATCAATCATCAGATAGTTCTTGTTATGAAGGCTGAGTGCAACTGAATTATTGAGATGCTGAGGCTCAGTTTCAATTGCCCATAGTATGATCTGTGCATGTGTATGGATCATATGAAAAGCTTTCCCCAAACCTCTCAAACACACTTGAACTTAATACTCTGTCTCCAAGACAGAATGGGATGAATTGGTGGGTACTCCAACCTGTGCTGACGAAATGGAAAGACTGGCGAAGAGAGAGGATGTTCAACAACAGCTATAGTAAAGACGGGCTATCTACATCCTGAACTGTACAACTTGTCTGCCTCTCCGTGACTATCCTTACAGAGTCTGTGGCGCCCTGATCCGATAGAGCGCTTGGGATAATTCTAAAGAAATACGGCAAATCTGTTTCTTTAAATTCTCAAGCATATGTAGTTGCAACTGAATCAAATTCGTCACCACAAAAATCAAGCCATACACTATTGCGCCTCCTTGGGCAGCCCATGCAGAGCAACTTAGAAATCATCCCTGCAATTTTTCCGGCACAACAACAAGGACAAAATCAGCAAATGTGTTCAGAACCTGAGAGTTTGTGGAACAGATATATTGTCCGGGTCAGAGAGCATGGCTGCCTATAGAGAACTCATGCAATAATGGGATGAAAATATTATCAAAACCAGGATCTTTCGCAACAGTTTCCTGTCCAGAAAGCCTGCACAATATAGGCCCATTGCCTCAATCTTATTGATCTCGCGGATCCTATCAATCTCACCAGTCATCTAAATTCATACTTGCATTGTTGTATGATCCACATACTTGACTCATCACAATGTCTGAGTACTTCTCCTGTATGGCAGGAATAAGCAGCTACTTCCCAGCATGGGTTGCCAAAGTTTTCCAAGACAAGAGGAGCAAAGCCAGCACGCGCACCAAGTCAGGTACAGAGCCTGAGCCAGATTACTCAATAGTCATGGCTCAACTTGTTCTTCCCCGCAGGTCATGTCACCCAATGAATCACAGTGAGGGCAGTCTCCAGAATTCTCTGAAGCCACAGCTAAGCCAGAACAGGATAACTCCCCTTCCATCCACTTTGCTATCAGACTCGCTAACCAGGGCAGGGTATAAAAGACCTGAGTGAGTTTCAGCAGAAGCATAAACATTGAAGGCCACTAATCAGAGTTGAAGGCTGCAATTGGCTGCTGGCCCTTACAATTTACTGTTAGATGGTATGGAAGAGCCATCATTGAGGAATTCAGAGATCTCCAGGTTCAGTGATGATGAAGTTATGGAACCTCAGCAGAGATGGTTTACAGGCAATACTTTGCACAGGAGATGAATATAGCTGACAATGGGGGTGTGGTTTTGGCCTGGAATCTCATGAACTATATACCACATACTCGCTAGGGGCATGATAGGAATCATGTAACAAAAGGGATCTCCAGGTCCACAGCCATCAAATAAAGTTGGATAACATTTTGCAGCAGGGCAGTGGCTGGCATTGATCATGCAATGTATACATAACCCTAGTGCGTAAAATTCAGATCCATTAGTAGCATAATGCAGTGGATCATTGTTTTTTCTCTTCAGTGCAGATTGTAATCAAGGGTTTCAGAATTCAGGCTGGTTGAAATCCAGAGCATTATATAACAGTCAGGTAAGCCCATTGCTAGAAGGGCCACCTCCAAGCTTACTTGACTTAACCCAAACACTTTTCACTATGGCATCTCACACCCAGCAGGAAGCTTGGTGTGATACAACATTCATTACATATGACCCCAATCTCACTGATCCCATCAACTGCTTTCACTGTATGTCAATTGCAGATGAGGATGCGATAGCAGATTACCAACAGCAAGCTGGCATTGCCTTGCACATATTGGATGAGGAATGGCAACAAGCAATTAATTCCAACATTGATAATCTCCAAAAGCAGAGAGAGTGTTTTGTTCAAGACAAGATTGATAGGATATTTGTGTCCTTTGAATTCCTCCACCTGCTGAAGCCACATAGATGGGAGTACCTATTGCTATGTCCATTCCCTCCCGGACAGTCAAATACATTGCTATTCTCAATTCTCTGCCCCAGAATCAACGCGGCAGCATAAACTCTCCACCGTGCAAAAGGTTGTGTGTGAATGGAAGCTGTTTGATGGGGAGGAGAGACCTCTAAGGGGGAGCTTGCGCTCCATCAAGTTCAAGTACAAGAACAGAGATCCGGTCAGTCACACTCTATCAAGGATAGATATAATCACCACCAAAGCTGCTGTGAATGCTCTTCAAAATCTCGGAGTTGCTCTGGCAGATGTTGATGGAAGTCCAGTCTACCATGGTTCAGTCATTTCATTGAAAGGGGAGCTCATTGGGAGCCAGCACTTACTGTATGATTCAAATGAAGATAACAACATCTCTCAAAGGTCTAACCAATAAACATAGTTCAGTGTTAATTTCATCTGTCTCAGAAACAAGAGGCTCAACATCTAGTACATGGAACGTGCCTCCGAGTGTGCATTTACACACTGAGTTCAACCTCAAATTTGCATCAATTGTTTTTGCGGGCGCAACAAAGGATTTAGGCAGATCAGTTGAGGAGCTGGATTATAAGAATCTTTTGTCATTGGTACCGGATGATTTCTTCAAGAAACACTATGCAAATGATGTGAATGATGAGTTAGAGCTTGCGAGGACATTCATTTTGAGAACAGAAAGTTCAAAGTTTGAGTTTAAATTGTTTTAACTTTAACTATGGAGGACATTAAGGGAATTTCAAGTCAAATATTACTCAGCAGCTGAAAACTAGCATTTTGTATCCTAACCAAGCTTGCTGACCAGGAAAAGTGAGAAAGGAACTGAGTTTTGAACCAAGCAAACAGCCACTAAAGCCTTACAAATTTCAGTCTCTGTCCTTGATCTTCAGAAGCAAATTCATTTGGCAAAATATCTACTGCACTTGGCCACCAGTCTGACTACACCTCACCACAAGAGCTATTGGAGGCTGGTATGTGCATTGCAGCCAATAAAGCACACAAACACTGACAAATGACAGATAATGATTGCGCTGAAGCTGCTAGAATGAGTTTGATGTCATCAGAATTGTGATGTTTTTCCATTTTAAGATTAGAGCCTGTCAACAGTCTCTATCATATGTGAGGAGCTGGCCTGCATGAATCTGGTAACACATTCAAATCTTTAACTTGCATACTTGTTGATCAAGAATGACAGGTCCAATGCTGAATCCTCCTTTTTTTTCTTTTTTGTAAGGCGTCGACTGCAGGAAAGCCATATGCACATGCCCAGGCTTCAAACTGTCCACAAGGAATAGCCTAGCTTACAACAAGCTGATTTGCCTTATTCCTGGGTTTGACAAGGCAACCAAATGCTACCCCTCATTCTTGGGTCCTTTGAATCTGAAGGCAATAAATACTCTCTCAGAATCATGACAGCTCTGTTTATGGAGTACTTGACAAACATACCTACCAGTTCTGCTCTGTCCTTGAAATTCCTCCACTGCAAAGAAGGCAATGCCTCCCTCAAGGATGGCAACCAAAGAAGTTAGCAATTGTGATGATAAGGATGGTAGCCTGCCAGGTGATGGAGGATTGACAGTGTGAGCACTCATTTTCAATTCATAGAGATGCTAAGCTCACATATCTGTCAAGCAGGAAGCAATTATCCTCATCCTTGAACCAGTCTACCCTGACCAAATGGCAAGCAGCGGCCGTTCTCCAATCATTGTCGCAGCGAGAAGCTATCCCAAACAACCAATCCGGCTCAGAACCACTATCTGAGGCTCAAGAGAAAATGGAGAGGCCTTCCTCTAGGGAAAAGGCTTCTCCAGTGAAATCCCTGCCCGCAAAACAACTTCAATCTTGTGAAAGTCCCATCATTCCCAATAAGTCACACAAACACCCTCTCCTACAGTCCAAGCAACAGCCTGAAATCCCTTTCCGCCAGCAGCCACAGCCAAATGTCTTCACCCCCAACTATGATGATGGAACTCACCACATCTGGGCCGGTGCCAAAAAACATACCGCCTATGACTTTGACTCGCCCGTGGCCTCAATGTCAGTGCTAAACAGTGAGGAGATGCCCGTCAATACCCTGACCCTGGAACCCAAAATACATCAAATCTCAGAAGAACAGCTGAGCAATGAAGTCCGCACTATCTATGCTGGCCTAGTTTTAGTGGAGAAAAAATGCATGGAGATTGACCGCCAAAAGCCAATAACCCTACTCACTTGAATCATGGACAATGGCAAGCACTCATAGCCTTGCATATGACCCTCCTCCATGAACATCATGATTTCTTCCTTGCATCACAGCACCCCTCTGCAAGCCCTGGCCTTCAGAAATTGGCCAGTCATTATTCAATGCCTGCCCGGATGTGGCAGCATGGAATCCACTTGTTCCTGGAACTTTTGCGCCATACACTCCCTGAGGCATTAGATCATATGCTGACCTTTGTATTGACTGCATATTCCATGATGACCCTGTTGCTTGAGAGTGTACCCAGCTTTGAAAACACCTGGATTGAATGCTTGGGGGATTTGGCCCAGTACAGGATGGCTGTGGAAGAGTCTGACTTTTGTGACAGGGAGATGTGGACTGATGTGGCAAGATACTGGTACAACAAAGCTGCAGACAAGTCTCCCCAGGCTGGGAGAATTCAGCATCATCTTGCTGTCCTTGCCAGGCCCAATATTCTTCAGCAGCTGTTCTTCTACTCCAAATCCCTGGTTTGTGTTCAGCCATTCCCTAATACTAAAGAATCCATTATGCTGCTTTTCAACTCCCTCTTGGACCAGAAGGAGTTAGCCCTAGCTCACTGTTCCCCTACAATGTTACCTTTTGTGAAAGCTCATGGAACTCTTTTCACCAAACAGTCAATACTCGCCTTCCTTGAGTATGGACTTGAGTACATGTCATACCTGAAGACCCAAGTTGATCACATCAGATCCAAATGGAGAGAACAGGAAGTCTACATTGCCTCTGCAAATTTTGCCTGTCTTCTTGAGTATGATGCTAGCTCACATCTCAGCAAACTGTTCCAGAAGGCCATTGAGTCCCCTGTCAGTATCTCTCATGTCAAAGCTTCCTATCAGTCTCTTGCCCCTTGCCAGCTGTATTTGCGCCCTGTTTCTGATGTTTCCTTTCAAACCTCTGCTGAAATTATTTCCTATACCTCCTGTTTTACCTTCCATATTCTCTCTCGCGTTCTGAAACATATTGGTGATAAAAATGTTTTACCTCATGTACATGTGTCTTTGGCCTTTCTTTGATCTGTCTCATTGGTTCCAGAAGCCATGTCCTACATCCAGTCTGAAGTGCCATGGGAGAGTTTGGTCACTTTCCTAAACACACTAAACAGACAGGTCCTGAATGAATCTCAGCTGAAAAATGAACATTTTCCTATGCCAGAAAGTGGCACAAAGCACCATTTGCCTGAAGATTTTTCAATGCATGGATTGGTGTGGAGTCAATTGTACTACCCTGCTGATTTCTTTAACTACCCCTTTCTTGAAGATGAGAAGGGAAGGTCTTTGGAACTCCCTAGTGTCACAGTGTCTTGGTTGGAATGATGTCTTTGGCTGGGACACCGCCTTGCATCTGTAAGTGAGGAAGAGGCATAAACAACCTAGAAGTGCATGGTGCTAACCTTATGGTTTTAGCTGGACCTCTGGATTTCATTTAATGAGAAGCCGAAGAAATTTGTCGTCACAGACTATGGCAAGCAAATTGAGGGCAAGGCTAGAAGGGTAACCCTCTTTAATGATGCAGCATGCTTCTTTGAGGAAAGAGACTATGTCAAGACATCATCAGAAGATGAGCATGATTTACAGATGGCAGACACTCAACCTGTACAGGCTGTTGATACTCAGTCAAAATGATGTGGAAGCAGCAAAGTGAGCTGCTTTTTTCTGAATCTTGATGAAAAATTGGGGAAGGCCATTTTTAATTTCTTTTTCCTGGAGCAGTGCTTGAGCAGGTTTCCATGTGGGATAATTGTAATCATAGCTTGACTGGTGAATTCTGTACTTTCAAGCTAGGGCTTCTTATCACACCAATTCTTTCCCACATGGCGCAGTTACCCCATCAATGACTGGCACTCTATTTCTGCCAAAGCTTACCGTCATGTTCAGCTCTAGGAGAGACGCTTCTTGCTGTCCCATTTGGCAGGTTTGGAGATAGGGTAAAGTTAATTTTGCTCCATGTCTGCCCCAAAGGAAATTATGCCAGGTCAATTTCTCAGGATGCCGGTTAATCGATGTAGTCACGTGATCTGAAACGTCAAGCCTGAATCGTGCCCACTGACTGTGTTCACGTCTCTCGAAGGTCTGAAGACCATCGGAAATCTAGCCTGTCGTCGACAGATGGGGAGCGAACTTGATCTGATGAGCTACGAGAGGTTTGCCGTCGAGGAGCAAGTGATTTCCATAGTTCAAGAGCTGGTAAAACTCAATACTGATTTCCTTCCAATTCTTGGTTTGGGGGTCTCTTTTTGAGAATCACGCCAACACTCTAGATGAAAACTTGGAACCCGCGGAACAAGCGCGTCACGGTTGGAGGCCTCATTCTGACCAACTCTGCGTCTTTCAACGAGATGGCGAGTCAGAATTGCTGCTGTTCATCATTGAGTATAAAGCAGGCCATAAGCTTCAGCCTGCCACCCTGAAGGATGGATTGCAGCCATGCAACTTCTGGGAAGACATCATACAGGCTCATGTCATTCCCAAAAGGGATAATGAAAAAGGAGAGGGCCATCTACAACGCGCGGCAGCTCTCCGGTGCGGCCATCACCCAAACATTTGACTACATGATCCGGGAAGGTGTCGAGTACGGGTATCTGACCATGGGTGAGTGTTTCGTCTTTCTTCTACTACCAGTCCTATCCGGTCAGTGATGTCACTGAGGATGGCGAATTTCATCTCTCACGCACTGCAATATCATCGGGCTCCTCCACAAGGGATCAAGCTTGGCGAGATTGCGCGTTTTCCACGCTCCACACCTGGGTTGTTGACGTCGAGTACGTCCTGCACAAATACTGGAAGATGAAATGCCTCACACGCCACCGGGATCGACCTACATCCCTTCCAGTCCGCTTTCTAGCGCCGGCAAAGACCAACCACGACAACCCCGCCGGTTGCGGAATCGCTGCGCGAGCCCTGATGACCTTCCCCACGACCCAGCGTCAGACAGCTCTGATGGAGGGAACAAAGGTTGGAAATGGGGAGACAAGTGACTTGCGGTGGTCATGTCTCCGCCGCAACCGCCTCCAGCCAAACGGCAACAGCCGGCGTACCAGTCACATGAGGAGCGCCGCCGTAACCACACAGCGCGGATGGAAACCATCTGTTGTCCAAGGGAGAGGTTGCCCAGCTCCTTGAAGCTCAACTGAACGATGATCGGGACAACGGGTGTAGGCCCCTCCGCCTCCACGGGGCCCGCGGCATCATGTTCAAGATGACACTAGCTCGATACGGCTACACCTTTGTTGGAAAAGGAACGAACAAAGGTTTCATCCCCGATCTCCAGCATGGGGCTCAAGTGTACGAGTATCTCAGGAAGCTCCAGGGAAATTTGATCCCGGTCTGCCTTGGGAGTGTAAACCTCAGGGAGCCGTTCATCACGGTCGGGTCGTCCACTACCTACTTCTCTCCTGGGCGGGAGATGGCATAGACCCAGAGCATTTCGACATCTACCGGGATGGAAAGCGATTACAGAAGGAGTTGGGCCAATATGGAGTGATCCATGGAGACATTCATCTAGCCAATGTTGTCTACAATGCAGAGCTGGGCAAACCAATGCTGATTGACTTTGATCAGGCGCGTCTCAATGCACGGGCACGCAAGAGAAAATCAATTGCAGGGTTCTCAAGGACCAAGCCCAAGCGACTCATGCAGAATTAAAACTTGAGAGTTGTACTAGAATTTTTGATGCAATTCTCACAACGAGATCTGATTCACGGAAAATATTGTAAAGGTTCGAAAAACCCTGAAAGGAACGAGTTTGATCGCTCGCTTGTTTAACTGATGAAGGGACAAAACTTCCGTAGAAATAATCTGTTGTGTACAACTTTTTTTCAGTCTTCGGGTTTGAATATTGGCAGAAGACTTTGGTTGACCTCTTTAAAATTGCAGCTGATGTCATTGCTAATACTTCGTGTGGTTCCTTGCGAGATACTCACATCTTCGAAGCCGTTTCAACAAAGCTGTTAGAAAACTACACAGCTAAGCAAGCATAATTATGCGGGGCATGACTCATGTATGAGGCCCAAACCTTAATGGAGCGTAACTTATGTATGTTTTGGCAGTTCCAGCCACAGGTGATCAATCATAGCCTGCAACTGTGATTCAGTCTGGCACATCCCACTAGACTGGGCATCCAGGTTGTGGGCCGAACAGGTGCGCAGAGGCCCATCAGCTAATTTTCAGGACTCAGATGTGCAACTATTAGCTGCATATGCGGCGGAGCGGTACGCAACATCGTTGATCAACCTAGACTCTATGGAAAGATGAAAGAGATTATTCAAATGGCACGGCGGAGTACCTTATATCGCGATTGGACTTCACCTTTCCTCGCTGCGATGCCTCGATCAGTACGCAAGATTACGCAACCCGAAATTAATCAACTCGACAGGGTGATCAAGGCAAGCTAGTTTTACCCACATTAGTTTCACGTGAAGGGTACCGGGCAGAGGCGGGGTAATCACGGTTTACCCCTCCTGGCTGTCATGTTCTTCCTCATGATACGAACCATTCCCTTCAGTACTTTGATATATTCCATGCTCTTCTGTCTTCACTTCTATTGCAAATTATGGCAAATGCTCTTGGATTCGAGATTGTTGAGGCTGTGGTCTCAAGTGCGCTTGCGAACGAGGCAGCGGATGCACTACTAAAACAAACTCAGCATCGCCGGGAGAAATATGATGCCTACAACGTACCTAATGAGTGTCTTTTAATAGTGAACAAATTTCTTGAGGTTAGGTGTATTGACTATGGAGGTCGTTTCGCGCTAACAGGTCTCAAAGAGCCCTGGCACGAGTGCCCTTGCTGAATTCTTGAAGCTGACCGCTCTACCATTGAGACCAACAAATGTCTTTGCTGGCATGTTCCGCGAAACAAACGCCGATCCGAACAAACTGAAGACTGCCGAAGAAGGCGAAGTCTACATTACTATCGCGCTGACTGATCTTTCTCCCAAAAACGGCTGGTATACTTTCTACCCCGGCTCGCGTAAAACGCAGCCTCTGACATCAATGGAACCTGTCGCTCTTGATCTCAAGGCGGGTGATGCTGTGATTTGGCGAGGCGATCTGGTCTATTTCCACACTCCCGGTGGAGGTGGCATGTTTCTGACTCTAGTTTATAATAAATGTGCTGCTACTTGACAACCGAGAGGATAGCATGATTGGAGTCATATCATTGATTAGGGTTATTGGAACGTGTCGCTATTCAAACAATGTATAATTCTGATCCCAACTCGAAAAGTTACCTTGCGTTATCTCACTTAACGACGGGCGAATGGTGTAATTCTGATCCCAACTGTCCAGCATCGGGTTGAAATTCCAATCCCAGTTTCCAGAATAAATGAGATTTGACGGATGAAGACTAGTGTTTGCATCTATTGAACCGCCGGATTCTGACTGGGGAAGTCCTGCATTATAGCTGGAACCCATATGGAGGTCGTGTGAAAGGCCAGTGTTCCGCCCCGGTGATTCAATATTCAGAACTGATGCCGTTTCGTTGCGTATTTGTAGTTCATTGCTGTCGGCTGATGGCCGGCTCGCCTGAGGAAAAATGTCAGTTACAGCACGAATCGACCGTACGCATATGTCTTACAGTCTCCCCCGGAGTCCAGGTATTGTTTTCTGGACTAAACTCTGCCCTTCTCGAAGCGCTTGCCTGTCCGCTTTCTGAACGCTTATCATGGGGTACGACTTGATGCAACATTTCAATTAATGGCGTTAGAGGTTGTGGGATGACTGTTCCCTCTGCAGGGGTGATAGCTTCAACAGAGTTTTCTGCTGGGGCATGTTCCGCTGCACTCGAGGGACTGGACTCATGGGAGGACTGCTCATTCCCAACATCATCCGTGTCGGATACCCTCCCATGACTTGCAGAAGTAAGTAGCCCATCCCGCCCTATCTCTTGCATCACGACATCCTCATCTCAGAATTGGAAGCGAGGCCGTTTGGATGCGGCCAACGCAAGCGCGGACGGCCTTTTTGAAGTATTGCGCAGCTGCTCTGTGTTGTCTATTGAATCTCCGTACCGCTGATGCCTTCCCATCCTCTCTGCCAGTGGCTCGGGCGAGAGAGTCACCCCATCACTAAGAACAGCATCGGTGCCTTCGCAGAAACATTGCTCTGGATGAAACCGGATTGAAAGGTGGTTCCAAGACAGTTGCAGACACCACAACTTCCTCAAATCGTGGATGATACTCGCAGCCTGCAACGTCCCGACAACAGCATTGAAAGCTGCTATCGGGAAGCGCCGTTGTTCGAATTCTGTAAACCACCGATTGTCACTCAGTATATGGCCGAAAGCCAGGACAATCGCGGGCTCTGTTAACGCAAGCCATTTCTCCCCATAGCCGCGCCATCGCGCGAGCTTTTCACATTTCTCTTTCCGGACCTTTGTGTCGAGGTGCGCCCAGCACTTTTCCGCAAAGTATGTTGTTATGTGTTTGTCCATGGGAATGCGGCTGCCCCCACAATGTTGGGCGGCCTCACTCTGCAACAATTGGAGTCTCAAGGCCAGCAGTTGCAACCTGAATACCCTATGAGCACCATTTGCATCTTTCTCAGCTGCAGTGAAGGCCTTTTCGGCCTCAATCAATTCATTGCCAGAATTCGACGGAGTGTTGACTTGATCAGGTTCAAAAAAGTCTCGGTCGTCCCTCAAACTCCGTTGTACTTTGTCCTTGAACTCTTGCAGTCTGCTGGATTCCATATCCCAATTGTCAGTTATGGAAAGAACGTCGTCACTTTCAAAGTCGGTTTCAGCCCGTTGTCTTGACAGATACGATGCATCGCTCCGAGCATTTCCCGTGCCCGTTGATAATCGTTTCTTAACATTCTGTAAAGCAACGACCCGTTTGTGACGATACCAGAATTGCTGAAATGGCTCGAAGTCCAAGGCTCCCGTTTGATCCAGCTCATTTCCCACACCTCTAAAGTAATCCGCCAGCGCCTAGATGAGAATTAGCAATCAACCTGAATAGCAACAAGGAAATAATAACAACTTTCGAGTCATTCTGTTGCTCAAAAGCTTGAACCAGTCCGTTCAAGTGTCGTTTGACATTGCTTTTCTGCTAACAATCATAAGCTTCGTGCCCACCAGGAGAAATGCTGAGAAAGTACCCACCCAAAGATCCCCTTCCATGTTGTCATGGTGAGGTTAAAGCTGGTTCCCAGAACCAAGATCACAAAGGGAGTCGAATTCGCGCTGGCTGCCTACAAAGCTGGATTTCCTCTTTTTCTTGGCAACCCCACTTCACCCGGGAAATTATCGAATGTTCAGGAGGCACATCCTGAACATTGATAATTCCCGGCTCACTGAGGAGCTCTGCCCTGTTAGTCTATTTCAAAATAAACTATTTCAAGACGGTTTTATTTCTGATCTGAACCACATGCTTTCCGTCTGTTTCAACCCCTAGAAATCCATGCGTGTTTTTATCTCAACGTGACGGGTAAAGGAGTTATCGCCTTTCTGGCCACGCTGCGGCCGGATTCGCCCGGGCACACTCTTGAATGATTGCTGTTGAGTCACAGGAATTCCCCCTTTCAGGGTTTCTCAATGCATGCCTGGTGGCATTGATTGTGTATTCACTTCTGCGCGAACATCATGGCCGCCGCTTGGCTCACCTGCTACGTCGGCGCAGCATTAGTCCAATTGTCATCTTGACAGCTTGATTGTCCTAAAGCTGCTTGCAGCCCATTGGTGACCAACCATGACCATTTGCAGCCGACTCTTCCCCCGAGAGGATGTTCTGCTCCAATTCCTATTGACGAGCGCATTTTTGCCCCCACTATGAGGTGAGAGGTCCGGCGCCACTTCGAGATGAGTGACCTATTTACCGGATGCCTCAAGGCTGCAGCTCTCGACTCCAGCATTGCACCTGTCAGAGATGGCACTGTCACCTGGGTTCTGCCTTTTGTTAAGTTGTGATTGAATATGACCACATCCTTGTTCACTATGCATCTACAACGGCTGCTATTCTCAGATCCATAAAGAAGGCAATAGTGTCCTCCTTGAGCCATAATAGTCTCATCCATCATGGTTTTCCTCGAGGTCGCTTTGATGGCTTCCCATCAAATGTACCACTTAATGGAATCCGTCCAAGTCAGAGAAAGATTTGAAGCATTCAAGGTTGCAGATATCAATGATAAGCATTATGAACCCGTCACTGGTGTATTGATGAAACAGCAGGTAAGTTTTTGTTGAGTATCCTTGGTCCAGATCGCTGATCATCCTACAGATGACAGACGCGATGATAACTATCGGACTCCAATTTATTCAGCAAAGCATTACAGCCGATACTATTCCTGGACACGAGGCAATTGATCTTTTACGTCCCTTGGATCGCATCATAGCGGAAGCTACTTCAATAATGGAAACCCAGAGCCTCAAAGAGCTACTTCAAGTTTTGCCGAAGCTCATTTCGAACATCACTGTACCTAAGGGCCGACAGGAATTGATGATTCGAGAAAGCCTCCAATGGCTATCGGATTTATATCCTGGCTGGACCTTCTGCGCGGAAAACAGAACTGGGGCAAAGGTCCAAATAACAAATCTCTGTTCCGAACCGGTAATGGAAGAATCAATGCAAGAAAAGCTCATGTGGCTAGCAAAAATGTATTTTGGTTGGACTTTCCGAATGATAGATGAAAGGCTACAAGTTCCCGGGGAAAAATCCCTCAAACTCTGGTGCACACACGACATAGAGAGTGATCGCAGTGGAGGGGAAAATGAGTACTTGTATCCTGTGTATTAATCACAAGTATAGCTTAGAAAGACAGTCTATCATCAAAGCTCATTTGGGAGGTTTCTCTGTGTTGGTTCTTGACAGGAACAGTCATTGGTGGGATGAGTGTAATCTCCTGAACTCATGAGCAGCCTACTAAGGACCTTTGTTGCTGATTTGGATAGGAATGGGACGGACTGCGGCTCCCGAACATCCCGCGGATTCGAAGGTGACAACATGAAAGCATGTAGCCTGGCGCCAGAAGTCTGAGGAACCGAGACAAGTGCAATGTCATGTGACTCCCCGTTGTACCCATAGCAGAAATGGGGAGGATTTGTAAACCGTAGATCCACTAGTCCTGATACATTTATGTTGGAATATACGTTTATCTGAATCCACGGTTGTTTGGAAGTTTAAAAATATATACATTCTGAATTCAGAAATGTAGCTTCCAATTCTCAACATAGAAATCAGGAAATGTTCAAACCCCTGATCAACAAATATATCTAGGAACATTTGGGATACCTTTTCAGGTTTATAAATGTTTATAGTATAGAAACCATTATAGTATAGAAACCATTATAGTATAGTTACCCCAGCAGACACTGGAGAGATTTCAACTAATGCACAATACTACATACATCAAACTGCCCAATCCACCTATAAAAAGAAAACACTCCAAGTGTAGTTGAGAAAGGTAGTTAGCAGAGCAGAATCCAGTTCAAGTTTTTCAGAATCTTTGCTGACAGATATTATGTAAAGGCTTGATTTGTGGATTACAGGTAGGCTAATTATATAAATCTCATTCTAATTCATCTGCAAAATCAGCAAATCCAGTATTCTCTTGTGCTGAATTTCATGAGCAGAGAACATGACAAAAAAAACCCTTCAGCAGCTGCTCTGGTTGTGGGTGAATATACATCTTATTTACCTGATCTTGATGTCCAACACACAAGTATACTCAACCAGGTTATCAAGTTTCAATGTAGTGCAATGCACATCTTTATTGAATGTAAAGATCAGCTTTTGAAATAATCAGACTAGAGTCAAACCTTTATCAAGCATATGTTAATATGCTTAATTACTGCTGTATAAAAGTTAGAGCTTTTGCAAAAAGAAATGCATAATTAGTAGTTCAGAAAGTCACATGCTTTATAAATCAAGTAATTTTATAACTTTGCAGCTAGCTGGTAGTCAGCAGTAGGCATTAATTAAGATATGAAAGAGAGTAATAGCATATGAATTATCAGCTTCATCAGCATTCTTATTATTATCTTGTTACTTATTGTGTTCCAATCACATGAGATCTTGCATGAGAATCAGATATTCACAATGAAGTTGCTTCATCTGGCTGCTGATATAAAGTTTCAATTTCATAAGAGCTTCATCAAGAACTAAGAATATAGTACATTTGAAGCTCTTATAAATCAGTAAAATCTTTTCAACATTATACTTGTTGGTTTGCTGCACAAATACTTTATATTTACAGTATTTATTCTCTCTAATCAGTACATTGTAGTTATTTGATACAGTATACTTCTTTGCCTAATCAGTATAGTGCATCTCAATATGCATATTTAATTAATATTTCAAAGCATGTAACATCTTACCTGCTTTCAGAGTAATACTGACAGTGTTGATCAAAATGTTCTCCATCAGGAATGTCATAATTTAATTAAATACTGGTGAATTCTGCTATGATCTCAGCATTTATACTGTCCAGCTAGCCAATTATAATGTCTCAGCAGTCATGACAGTAGCATCTATTACTTTCTGAAGTATAGTTCAGACATTAGTAACTATACTTTTAAGTTCATTGTACCTAACAGATATCTGAGAAGTTAATAGTAAATTGCTTCTTGCAATAGCATCAAAGATTTTAGCAAGCAATAAATACAGAATGTCAGAATTAATTAACTATTCACTAAAGAAGTTATAGAGAGCCTGCTGAATAACAGTCTGAATTCAGTCAGACTTTAGAGCAAAGCAGAGTATAATTGAAATCATAATTAAAGCTTGAGTGTATTTCTGAATTTGATAGAACTTCAGATGAGTAATTAGAGACTGCAGTCAGGCCCAGCATCTTCAAAATAAAAATCTCTGTAAAGTTTGGCAGTATTTGTTCTGCTTCTCAGATATTAATATATGTAATATCAATAATGTATGTGTAATTTTAGACAGGCATGAAAATTCATTATAACAGAGATCAGAGAGGAAAAATGTCATCAGATTCAGTACCAGACAGATCTTCAAAACTGGGAGACTTTTCTTGACTAATCTATAGGTCTTCTACAGTACTTCTTGCTTGCAAACAGTCTGCTTTACCTCAATTTCAGCCCACAAATTAAGTAGCTGGTAATAATATTGGCTGTATTTCATCAAGTCAAAATTCATATTGAATCTCTTCACATCAGAGACAGTACAGCTCCAACAGAAGACTGTTACAGTAAAGTATTTGATTCTAGCATTATCATTTTACTGTAGCATGTTATCAAGATAAGTAATACAAGAAGCAATAATCCTGACAGTTTCTTCATCAGTTACCACAATATCAAATTCTCTTTCAACTGCTTGTAAACCAGGAGCCAACACCTCCACAATATTGGAAAAATTTGTAGTATAAGGCCCAAGAGTAATTGTATATATATTATTTCATTATCTTCTTTCAGAATCATTAAGTCCCACAGAAATTATATAAAAGCTAGTTATATTTCAGTACATGTTCCAATATAGATTAAATTCATCAATGAACAGCAGGAAGGAAATAGATATAGTTCTCTTGATAGCATCACCTAAGCAGAGCATCTTGATCAGCATATCTCTCTTATATGCCACAATTTCCAGTTCACTCTGGAGCAGAGTGCTAAGTCAGAGCTCTTGTACAGATGATGTGTGGCAAATTGTATTTATTACTCACTATACAAAGAACTCATTTGTTTCTGAGGGTTTGTAGCTACCTAATTTATTAAAGATGTAGTCAAGATTGACATCCAGTTAGGCTAGAATGTTGTCTTTATATATGATGTGAGTTTTCTGGTCTTCCAGTAAGAGCAGCTTGTTCAGGCAAAGCAGAGATCTCAGCAAATGAATTCTTTTATCAAAGCTGCTGGCAGTAATAGTGTACTGGATAATAAGAACAATTTCACCAGGTTTTGTGCAGGCTAGTCTCCAGTCTCAACTCATAAATTGAATTCTTCCAATATAGATTTCTTGTTCATTTCAAGTACACTTATATGCAGTATTGTTGCACCTGAAACAAACAAAATCAGAAGAAAAGACTGGTGTCTCATCAGAATACCATGCAAAGTCACCCAACAAACATCTAATAGAGCTTCTCCAGCTCCATGATTGCCACAATTCAGTCAGATTATTAACTAGATCAGCTATACCAATATGTATCTTCTTGCAAAATACAGAAGACCTTGCCAGTAATAATAAAAGAGCCACAGGATTCTGAAAGAATAAATTAGATGTAAGAGATATCTGTATTAGTCACTTCTCAGCAGGTGAAAGAGTTGGCATTTTCAATGGAACAGCTGGTATAGATACCCATCAGATGGGAAGTATAGAGAATTAAGCTCTGCATTTCTTCTTTAACATGCTCAGCCTTAATGATAGAGATCTCAGTGCACCAATGTCTTCAGAAATCTGTAAGACTTTCCACAGTATCTTATAGTGTTGGTGAGATATTTCTGATTTTTTGCATCATAATTCTAAAGCAAGTATGAAGTGGTCCAGCATTTCATCAGACTTCACATGTGTATGGACTAGAATCTCCAACAGGTCATTCATTGTAGTTAGAATGTAGGTCTCAGCTGGCTGGTCACCCAATGAATTCTCTAGTTATGAATAAAAATTAGAATCTCCATTACTAACCAGATGCACTGAATATAATATAATCTGTAATCAGAATTCAGATTCAGGCTCTTCATACTATTGTGATTCATTGTTATCAACTGATTTCATGGGTAGAGCTGCTACTACTTCTTGTATAATCTTCTGTATTCTGATATCTTCTGATTCAGAATGAGTGTCAGATAGAGCATCAGATAGAGCATCAGAGATATCTGAAAGACTTGCTGCATTCTGTATACAGTAATTAGAATGATACAGACTGACAGAGAATTTAAGATCTTACACTTAATTCTGACTTCTTAGTTTGATTGTTCAGCTGAATGTCAGATTTTACTGAAGATAAAATACAATTGTAATCTTGCAATTTCTGTAACAAATAAGCAGACTATCTGCATCTTCAAAACTGCAAGACTGGAAATGACAAATAAAGTCATCTTCTCCAAAATATATAGTTCTTTATGTGCCTTAAGTATCTCAGATCTCACATGTTTGCTTGAGATTTATACACCAGTTTCTACAGTAGTTAAGTTTCAAGTTGCAGAAACAGTAAAGATTGCTGCAGAATTTCTTTAAGATAAAGTATATAGAAATTAGAAAGAAAATTGCTGTTCAATTAGAGAATCAGACATATTATAGCAAAGTTGAATGTTAGAGCAGCCATAAAATATGCTAACTGTGCCACAGACCAACTGTAATATTCTGATTATCTAGACCTGTAATTAGCTCTAAGAGATGCAAGATCAGTAATAATCTGCATTCTTCTGAATAATCAGCCTATTTCAAAGAAATCAATCACTTAGCAGCATTGAATTTTAGAATGTAGAGAAATATGAATACAGATCTGAATAGTAACTTGAGCAGTTGAATACACTTCAAGTAAATTATATAATAGATAGTAAATCTCTTTAAAATTCAAGCATTCACTCTCATTCATTCTCAACAGCAATCCAATAGTCAAAAAGTCAGAGACACAGAGCACACTAGCATCAAAAAAAACAGCTTACATCTTCTCATGAATTTAATTACATAACATGCTAAAGGCTCAAGAAGCATTATTCAGTTCAAATACAAGTACCCAAACTGAAGCATTCTCTGATTATACAGAGATTGAAAAGTGGGTTTGAGTGATGAAGCACAAGATATAAAATCAGGTGCAATGAACCTATATATTAACATTAAATACTGATCTGATTCCCAATACTATCCAGAAGATGCTGAGTCTTGAGAACTGGAAAGCCAGAAACAACTTATATCTTTATGAACTTTTCAGATGCATGTTGGATCTTTATAAAGATTGAAAATGTAAGATCTTGAGTAGCTTGAAGATTGGAACAACATCCCTAAACTTCTAGTTATAATATAAACTGATCTTATTTGCAGAATCATATCAGAAAATGTATTGAACTCAGCTTGACTGAGAATTCTAATTTCAGACTTCATAAAATAATTAATCAACAAAAGCTGATCAGCTATTTTGCTCAATTATTCAAGTGAGACCAATTCTGTAAAGTCTTTTACTGGGTCAAGCTGTATATTAATTTTGAGAAGTCAGCTTTATAAGAAAAATGGTATTTTGAATGTAAGTCAATAATAAATCTTAATTACCATGATTTCTGCTCTGATAGTTATGGCAATAAAGATGTATGCAAATTTAGCAGCATATATAAAGCTGTATCTTAATAACAACAGTTCAAAATAAAATGCATTTATCTTATTAATCTACATCTGGAATTCTGTACTCAAGCTCTGGAACTGCTTGATACAGAAATCAGAACTGAGAGATGTTAATTCAAACAACTTCATCTAACAGAAGGTCTAATCAAGAAAGCTAAAGACTATTTATATTGAGACTTTATCAGAAATTCTGAATGCAGTCCAGTTGATATCTAGTATGCCATTCAGGAAACTCAATTTATATCTGGCTCAGGCAGTGCAAGCTTTACAGAAGCTAGAGAATGACAATTCAGACAAGAAGAATCAGAATTCTTTACAGAACATTATAGAGAATTATTTTGAGACTATAACAAATTTGTCTGTCTGTTTAAAGAGACCTGTGCCAGCTGCAACTGGTCACATGCTCTAAAAGAGATGCAGATTCTAGTTGAATACATGAAAAGATATCTTCTTGAGTCAAAATTAGCTGTTAGTTTGTGCTTCAAAATAGATTTCAGGGTTTAATATCTAGACTTCAATGCAATGCTCTGTTATATCAATGCTTGCAAGAGCCAAATTTTACTATATTTAATATATATCTCTTTATTATTCACTGTAATCAGCTGTAGAAGCTCTAAGCAAAATAAGTTAGTACTTAGTAATGTATAAATAGACATGTTCTGATTAGAAAATCTAAAACAATCAAGCAGACATGCTAGATATAATAATCTCTTCTCACATAAAATCTCTCTATTCTTCTCTTCTTTTCTTTCTTTCCTTCTCTTGAGCTCATTATATTTCTTATTACCTCTCTTTCTCTATTTCAATATCAAGATAAGTGATGGATTTCAGAATGAAATAAGAAACTGCAGCAAACTGAAGAATAATATATGCAAAAATAGTAAAAAATGACTTTACAAACATATAAATTAGCAGCAGCTCAGAACAAGCACTCTCTGATGTTCACAAAGAAGAAGCCAGGGCAAAAGCTCTCAGCTGTTAAAGAAAAACTTACTATAATAAGTAATATACTCTATAGCCACTGTTTGACATTTGTATATACAATGTATATCAAAAAGTCTTGTTTCTGCAAGTGAGAAACCATAAAGACTTGCATCAATTATGCAAAAGATAAAAAAGCCTGTACTTCTGTTTCTTCAGAGCTGCAGAAGAAAGTAGCAGCATTACTGTCTGATTATAATAATTTTCTCAGACTTAAGAACACAACACTTCAAGAGAAATTGAAAGCCAGTATAGCAGAACAGACTGCTGATCTCAGTAAATTGCTTGCTAAAATAGCACTTCTATCAGTTTAAACTGATAAATCTTCCTCTTCTTCCCCCTTCAACACTGAAGTTGGTGCTGCCACTTTAACAGTATTAGAAAAGCTTGTGTTCATTCAAGTTAAACAAAAAGAGCTTACAGAGAATACATTTCACTCTGTCAAGATAGATTGAACTGATTAGAGATTATACATTCAACTCATGCTAATATAGTTATATATATAGAATATTGAAAGAACCTTGATTAACATTCACCAGAACTTAAAGTTTAATTGTTTATCTTCTGCAGTCAGTATACTTGATGCAATGTTAGGATAAATTAAACTGACTTTGATATTTGATGACAGAAAAAGCAAAAGATAGAAGAAATCATCTGCAAATCAGTAATTAAAATAGACTAATTTACTGCTGTCCTGCTCTCTGCTGCATCTGCTTCTCTCTTTCTCTCCCCCACTTCAATTACATCTTCTTCCTTCATTCAGTTACAGCCAAATATATCTGCATTGGGCCTGTCTCCAACTGGAGACAGTGGAGCCAATTTGCTTAAAAGTATAATCAGATGGCCTGAATGAGCTCACTCTGATAATTCTTCTGCACTGGTCTTACACCCTGTGCCCAAATCAGAGACTTCAACCAGTGAGAAGGCTCCTGAAATTTAAAAAAAAAAAAAACTTTATTATAATTCAGATTGTGCAGGTGGTTGTGTAATACTTAGTTAGTTTCTAGTAATTGAAAAGCTTCCAAATCAGGTTCAAAACCCTCAATTGGTGCATCATATGTTCCAAATTCTATACATTTCAGACTCTTTATACATGCATTGTAAATATATAGTTGATCTACAGTTTCAAGCTTGTGATCTGTGGTTCAACAGGTTGTGTCAGATAAACATTTTCTGACAGTTGCCTGAAAACATTTATCTGATGCAACCCATTGAATTACAGGTTGCAAGCTTGAAACCATAGATTAACTATATATTTACAATGCATGTATAAAGGGTCCAAAACATATAGAATTCAGAATGTATATATTTTTAAACTTGAGAATTTTGAACCCAACTCAGAAGCTTTTCAATTACTAGAAACTAACTAAGTATTACAAACCACCCACACAACCCAAATTGTAATAAAGTTTTTTTTTTTTTTTAAATTTGAGCCTCTCTGGTTGGAGTCTCTGGTTTGAGAACAGGGCATAAAACCAGCACAGAAGAATTATCAGAGCAAGCTCATTCAGGCTGCTTGATTATACTTTTAAGCAAATCAGCTCCACTGCCTCCAGTTGGAGACAGGCCTGATGCAGAGATATTTGGCTGTAACTAAATAAAGAGAGAAGACATGATCAGAGTGAAAGAGAAGAGAAGAGAAGTGAATGCAGCAGAGAGCAGAGCAGCAGCAAATGAGCTTATCTTGACTGCTGATTTATAAATAATTTCTTCTGTCTTTTGCTTTTTCTGTCATTAAATATGAAAGTCAGTTCAATTCATTCCAATATTATATCAAGTATACTGACTGCAGAAGATAAACAATTGAACTTTAAGTTCTGGTGAATATTGGCCAAGGTTCTTTCAATATTCTATATATATAACTACATTAGCATAAGTTGAATGTATAATATTCAATCAGTTCAATCTATCTTGACAGAATAGAATATATGCTTTACAAGCTCTTTTTATTCAGCTTGAATGGACACAAGCTTTTTCAATACTGTTAAAGTGACAGCACTAACTTCAGTATTGAAGAGAAGAAGAGAGGGGAATTTGTCAGTTTAAACTGATGAGAATGCCATTTTGACAAGTAATTTACTGAGACCAGCAGTCTGTTCCATCATACTGGCTTTCAATTTCTCTTGAAGCATCACATTCTTAAGTCTGAGGAAATTATCATGATCAGACAGTAATACTGTCACTTTCTTCTGCAGCTCTGAAGAAACAGAAGTACAGATTTTTTTATCTTCTGCATAATTGGTGCAGGTCTTTATAGTTTCTTGCTTGCAGAAACAAGACTTTTTTGATGTACACTATATACACAAATGTCAAACAGCAGCTACAGAGTATATTACTTATTATAGCAGGCTTTTCTTTAACAGTCAAGAGCTTTTGCTCTGGCTTCTTCTTTGTGGACATCAGAAAGTACTTGTTCTGAGCTGCTGCCAATTTACATATTTGCAGAGCTATTTTTTGCTATTTCTGCATATATTGTTCTTCAGTTTGCTGCAGTTCCTTATTTTATTCTAAAATCCACCACTTATCTTGATATTGAAATAGAGAGAGAGAAGCAACAAGAAATATAATAAGCTCAAGAGAAGAAAAGAGAGAGATTTTATGTAGAAAGAGATTATTATATCTAGTGTGTCTGCTTGATTGTTTTGAATTTCCTAATCAGAATGTATCTATTTATACATTACTAAGTGCTAACTCATTTTGCTTAGAGCTTCTACAGCTGATTACAGTAAACAATAAAGAGATATATATTAAATATAGCAAAATTCAGCTCTTGCAAGCATTAATATAACAGAGTATTGCATTGAAGTCTAGATATCAAACCCTAAAATCTATTTTGAAGTACAAACTAACAGTCAATTTTAATTCAAGAAGGCATCTTTTCATGTATTCAACTAGAATCTGCATCTCTTTCAGAACATGCAACCAGTTATGGCTGGCACAGATCTCTTTAAACAGGCAGGCCAATTTGTTGCAGTCTTAAAATAATTCTCTATAATGTTCTGCAAAGAATTCTAATTCTTCTTGTCTGAATTGTCATTCTCTGGCTTCTGCAGAGCTTGCATTGCCTGAGTCAGACATGAATTAGGTTTTCTGAATAATATACTAGATATTAACTAGACTGCATCTAGAATTTCTGGCAAAGTCTTAATATAAACAGTCTTTGACTTTCTTGATTAGATCTTTCATCAGGTAAAGTTGTCTGAATTAACATCTCTCAGTTCTGGTTTCTGTATCAAGCAGTTCCAGAGCTTGAGTACAGAATTCCAGATGTAGATTAATGAGATAAATGCATTCTATTTTGAACTGTTGTCATCAAGATACAGCTTTATATATGCTGCTAAATTTGTATACATCTCTATTGCCATAACTGTCAGAGCAGAAATCATGGCAATTAAGATTTATTATTGACTTACATTCAAAATACCATTTCTCTTGTGAAGCTGACTTTTCAAAATTAATATACAGCTTGACTCAGTAAAAGACTTTACAGAATTGGTTCCACTTAAACAATCAGGCAAAATAACTGATCAGCTTTTATTGATTGGTTATTTCATGGAGTTCAAAATCAGAATTCTCAGTCAAGCTGAGTTTAATATATTCTCTGACATAATTCTGCAAATGAGATCAGTTTATATCATAACTAGAAGTTTAGAGATGTTGTTCTGATCTTGAAGCTACTCAAGATCTTACATTTCCAATCTTTACAGAGGTCTAACATGTGTCTGAAAAGTTCATAAAAATATGAGTTATTTTCAGCTTTCCAGTTCTCAAGACTCAGTATCTTCTGAATAGTATCAGGAATTGGGTCAGTATTTAATGTTGATATATAGGCTCATTGCACCTGATTTCATATCTTGTGCTTCACTACTTGAACCCACTTTTCAATCTCTGTATAATCAGAGAATGCTTCAGTTCAGATACTTGTATTTTGAACTGAATGATGTCTCTTAAGTCTTTAGCATGTTGTGTAATTAAGCTCATAAGAAGATGTAAGCTGTTCTTTTTGATGCTAGTGTGCTCTGTGTCTCTGACATTTTGACTATTAGATTGCTGTTGAGAATGAATGAGAGTGAATGCTTGAATTTTAAAGAGGTTTACTATCTATTATATAGTTTACTTGAAGTGTATTCAACTGCCCAAGTTACTATTCAGATCTGTATTCATATTTCCCTACATTCTAAAATTCAATGCTGCTAAGTGATTGATTTCTTTGAAATAGGCTGATCACTCAGAAGAATGCAGATTATTGCTGATCTTGCATCTCTTAGAGCTAATTACAGGCCTAGATAATCAGAATATTACAGTTGGTCTGCAGTACAGTTAACACATTTTGCAGCTGCTCTAATATTTAACTTTGCTATAATATATTCAATTCCCTAATCAAACAGCAATTTTCTTTCTAATTTCTACATACTTTATTCTAAAGTAATTTTACAGCAACTCTTACTGTTCCTGCAACTTGAAACTCAACTACTGCAGAAACCAGCATATAAATCTCAAGCAAACATACAAGATTCAAGATACTTGAGACATATAAAGAACTATATATTTTAGAGAAGACAACTTTATTTGTCATTTCCAGCCTTACAGTTTCAAAGATACAGACAGTCTGCTTATTTGTTACAGAAATCACAAGATTGCAATCACATTTTATTTTCAGTGAAACTCAATATTCAGCCAAACAATCAAACTGAGAAGTCAGAGTTGAGTGTAAGATCTTGAATTCTCTGTCAGCCTGCATTATTCTAATTACTGTATACAGAATGCAGCAAGTCTTTCAGATATCTCTGATGCTTCACCTAATACTTTATTTAACACTCATTCTGAACTAGAAGACATTAGGGTGCAGAAGATTATACAAGAAGAAGTGGCAGCTCTACTCATGAAATCAGTTGATAATAATGAATCACAACAGTATGAAGAGCCTGAATTCAAACTCTGGTTACAGATTATATTACATCCAGTGCACCCAGTTAGCAATGGAGATTCCAATTTTCATTTACAACTAGAGGATTCATTAAGTAACCAGTCAGCTGAGATCTACATCCCAACTACAATAAATGATCTGTTGGAGGTTCTAGTCCATGTGCATGTGGAGCCTGATGAAATGCTGGATCACTTTACACTCACTTTAGAATTATGGTGCAAAAAATCAGAAATATCTCACCAATACTATGAGGTACTGCAGGAATTCTTACAGATTCCCAAAGACATTAGTGCACTGAGATCTCTATCATTGGAGCTGAGCACATTGAAGAAGAAATGCAGAGCTTAATTTTCTATACTTTTCATTCAACAGACATTCATACTGGCTGTTCCATTGAAAATGCCAACTCTTTCACCTGCCAAGAAGCAACTAATACAGACATCTCTCACATTTAATTTATTCTTTCAGAATCCTGTGGCTCTTTTGTCATTACTGGCAAGGTCTCCTGTATTTCACAAGAAGATACATATTGGTATGGCTGATCTAGTTGACAATCCAACCAAATTGTGGCAATCATGAAGCTGGGGAAGCTCTATTAGATATTCATCAGGTGACTTTGCATGGTATTCTGACAGAACATCAGTCTTTTCTTCCAATTTTGTTTGTTTCAGATATAATAATGCTGCATGTAAGTGCACTTGAAATGAACAAGAAATTCATATCAGAAGAATTTAATTTGTGGGTCAGAACCAGAGACTGGCCTGCACAAAACTCAGTGAAATTGTTCTTATTATCCAGTATACTATTACTGCCAGCAGCTTTGATAAAAGAATTCATTTACTGAGATCTCTGCTTTGCCTGAACAAGCTGCTCTTACTGGAAGATCAGAAAACTCACATCATACATGAAGATAATATTCTAGCTCAACTGGATGTCTATCTTGACTACACTTTTAACAGATTAGGTAGCTATAAACCCTCAGAAATAAATGAGTTCTTTGTACAGTAAGTAATAAATACAATTCACCACACATCATCTATACAAGAGCTCCAACTTAGCACTCCACTCCAGAATGAACTGGAAATTACAGTATACAGAAGAAATATGCTGATCAAGATGCTTTGTCCAGGCAACTCTATCAAGAGAACTATATCTATTCTCTTCCTGCTGTTCATTGACAGATTTGATCTATATTAGAATATGTACTGAAATATAACTGGCTTCTATGTGATCTCTGTGGAACTTAATGATTCTGAAAGAAGATGATAAAATAATGTAGAGTGGTATCTGGTTCCGGGATTTCCCGTCCTGGTCCCAGATTCCCGTCCCAATTCCTGTCCCGAGGACAGGATCAGGTTGAAGCTCAGCTTAATGGGATGGGACCGGGTTGTTTAACAGCATATTGGGACAGTTCTGTGGGAACTGGGATTGGGATGGGATTGGGACTGGAATCAAAATCTAGCTAGTAGAATGGGCCCGGGACCTGACATGACAAAATGGGATAGGACTGGAATTTCAATATTGTATATGAGACAGGACCAGTAAAGTGTAGAATGGGACTGGGAACCCCAGTCCCATTTGTGTTGTCAAAAAGTAATGATTTTTGGTAATGGTCTTGATGCTAATTAGTGAAAATAGGTGCCATCAAGAAAATCCACCACTTCCAGAGCTCTACCAAGCTAATCTTGCTGGTGGCCCTGTTCCAGTGATTGGTTCAGGAAATTACTTTGTCCTGTCACCAAGAACATGAATATTGCTGGCAATATACTGTCATTGAGTCACTTCAGGAGGTGACTGAAGCAATCTTGTGTGCTCTGTTTGAGTGTAAGTCACCCTTAGCAATGGCACCAACAATTATACTGAGTAATATAGACTCTATTATGGCAATGGTGCACTGTAAGTGTGTTATGGTCAATGCTGATGATATGAAGCTCATTCTTGGCATCAGTACCAAAATTGGATTGAACTATTTTGGCCTGATTGATGTGCCTGATTGCCCTGCCTCTGCTGCCACCACCTGCTGCCTGTGTGCTGCCTCTGCCCCACCAACTACTGCTGCTGCTGCTCCATCACCACTGCTACTGCCCACCACCACCTCCCTGCCTCCCCCTGGTGCTGTCAGGGTCTCTGCCTATCAAATGGTGGATATTAGAGCCTCTGTCTGGTTCACAAAGCTGGTTCTGGAGGAGCAGAAGGAGGAGGAGAAGAAGAAGAAGGAGAGAAAGAAGAAGAATAATAATAATGATGAAGATGATGATGATGATGATTAACTTGCCATTTAGGCAGTTTCTGTTTGTTTGCTGGCTTTGGCCATTAGTTAGTTTTAATACTTGGTTTCTTTTGACAATTAAATTGATTTTTCTATGGGTTCTGCCTTCATCAAAAAAGTAATGAAATTTGGTAATGGTCCACACAAAATTTGATCAGTTTGACTCTTTCCTATGAATTTGACATGATGGGACTGGGAATCCTGGTCCCATCCTGGTCCCACTATGGACCTGGCTGGAATGGGAAATGGGAGTCTACCATCTCTGCTGGAATGGGATGTGGAACATAATTTTCTATTTGAGGATGGGACCGGGAAATAATTTCTGGAATAGGGATGGGAACAGGACCTCAAGCTCTTGAGTGGGATGGGACATGAGACTGAGATTTCATATTTGGGATCCCAGCTGTTTCTAAATTTGGGACAGGGACCAGGTTTAATGGGAAATGGGATCCCATCCCGGTCCTGAATACCAGCCTAAAATAATGTATATACAATTGCTCTCAGACCTCATGCTATAAATTTTTCTGATGTTGTGGAGACATTAGCTCCCAGTTTACAAGCAGTTGAAAGAGAATTTGACATTGTGGTAACTGGTAAAGAAACTGTCAGGATTATTACTTCTTGTATTACTTATCTTGATGACATGCTACAGCAAAATAATAATGCTGAAATCAAACACTCTACTGTAACAGTCTTCTGTCAGAGCTGTACTGTCTCTAATGCAGAGAGATTCAATATAAATTTCAACTTGATGAAATACAGTCAATACTATTACCAGCTACTTAATTTACAGGCTGAAATTGAGGTGAAGCAGACTGTTTGTGAGTGAGAAGCACTGTAGAAGATCTATAAATTAATTAAGAAAAGTTCTCCAGTTTTGAAGATCTGTTCAGTACTGAATCTAGTGATATTTTGCCCCTCTGACTTCTGTCATAGTGAATTTTTAGGCCTGTTCAAAATTGCATATATATTATTGATATTACATATGTTAATATCTGAGAGGCAGAAGAAATACTGCCAAACTCTACAGAGATTTTTATTTTGAAGATACTGGGTCTGACTGCAGTCTCTAATTATCTATCTGAAGTTTTATTAAATTCAGAAATACATCTGAGCTTCAATTGTAATCTTAATTATACTCTGCTTTGCTTTAAAGTCTGACTGGATTCAGACTATTGTTTAGCAGACTCTTTATAACTTCTTTAGTGAACAGTCAATTAATTCTGACATTCTGTATTTGTTGCTTGCTAAAATCTTTAATACTATTACAAGAAGCAATTCACTATTGACTTCTCAGATATCTGTCAGATACAATGAACTTAAAAGTGTGGTTGCCAACACCTAAACTATACTTTAGAAAATAATAGATGCTACTGTCATGACTGCTGAGGCACTACAGTTGGCTAGCCAGACAGTATGAATGCTGAGATTACAGCAGAATTCATCAGTATTCAATCAGATTATGATACTTTCAACAGAGAACATTTCAATCAACACTATTAGTATTGCTCTGAAAGTAGATAAGATATTATATGCTTTGAAACACCAACCAAACATGCATATGGGGTGCACTATACTAATCAGGCAAAGAAGTATGCTGTACCAAATAACTGCAATATACTGATCAGAGAGAATAAACACCATGAATACAAAGCATTTGTGCAGCAAACCAACAAGCATGATGTTAAAAAAATTTTACTGATTCATGAGAGCTTCAAACACACTATATTCTTGGTTCTTGATGAGGCTCTTATGAAATTGAAACTCTATATCATTAGCCAGATAAAGCAACTTCATCACAAATGTCTGATTCTCATGCAAGATCTTATGCAATCAGAACACAATAAGCAA
This sequence comes from Coccidioides immitis RS, assembly GCF_000149335.2. Lineage (NCBI taxonomy): Eukaryota > Fungi > Ascomycota > Eurotiomycetes > Onygenales > Onygenaceae > Coccidioides > Coccidioides immitis. The sequence continues at coordinate 1,395,340 of NW_004504308.1, read as the reverse complement.
CAAGATGATAATGAGAATGCTAATAAAGCTGATAATTCATATGCTACCATCTGCTTCCATATCTTAATCAATGCCTACTGCTGACTACCAGCTAGTCACAAAGTTATGAAATTGCTTGGTTTACAAAGTATGTAGCTTTCCAAACTATTAATTACATATTTCTTTTTGCAAAAGCTCTGACTTTCATACAGCAGTAATTGAACATATTAATATATGCTTAGCAGAGGTTCAACTCCAATCTGATTATTTCAAAAGCTGATCTTTACATTCAATAGAGATACACATTATACTATATTGAAACTTAATGATCTGGTTGAGTATACTCATGCATTGGGCACCAAGATCAGACAAATAAGATGTATATTCACCCACAACCAGGGCAGCTGCTGGAGGGTTTTTTTTGCCATGTTCTCTGCTTATGAAATTTGACATGAGAGAGTACTGGATTTGTCAATTTTACAGATGAATCAGAATGAGATTCATATAATTGGTCTACCTGCAATCTGCAAACCAAGTCTTTACACAATACCTGTCAGCAAAGATTTCAAAAGACTTGAACTGAATTCTGCTTTGCCAATTGTCTTTCTCAACTGCACTTGGAGTGTTTTCTTTTTATAGATGGATTGGGTGGTTTGATGTATATAGTATTGTGTATTAGTTGAAATCTCTCCAGTATCTGCTGAAGTAACTATACTATAATGGTTTCTATACTATAATGATTTCTATACTATAATAATTTCTATACTATAATAGTTTCTATACTATAATGATTTCTATACTATAATGGTTTCTATACTATAAACATTTATAAACCTGAAAAGGTATCTTGAATGTTCCTAGATATATTCATTAATCAGGAGTTTGAATATTTCCTGATTTCTACATTGAGGATCAGAAGCTATGTTTCTGAATTCAGAACATATATATTTTTAAACTTCCAAACAACTGTGGATTCAGATAAATGTATATTCTAACATAAACATATCAGGACTAGTGAATCTACAGTTTACAAATCCTCCCCATTTCTGCTATGGTAGTCAATCTTGGACATATTCTCGCCTTCCTATCTTACTTTACGACTTTTATCCATGGAATTCTGTGCTTGGCAGCACTCATTTGTGGCTCTTCCACACTCTCAACAGCAGCAGTCCATCAGCTCAAGAGATACAATTGTGGAACATAGATTATTTGGATGTAGAGAGCTGTCCACATGTATACTAGAGTGTTCATTTCTGGTTCTACTACAAGATCCATACCCATACATTAATAGCTCACAATTGGCAGACTTATGATTTCTCTTCTTTTCTGAATTAGCTTTATGACTTTCTTTGCATCTTTCTTTCTAATTGTTTATGATCAATAATAGTATCAAAGAGAGATATAAAGATCAAAAAAATCTCACTTTTACTGAAGTATTTTCAAAAAATCAAGCTCTCATGCTCTTGACTCTCTTGTTTTTTATTTTATTATTTTTGTTACAAGAGTTCACAGTCATAACTGATCTCTCTCTTTTCTTTAATAAGGTGTATGGTTGCCTGAAGAATCTCAACCAGGCTAACAAGAATATCCAGCTTCTTAGCCAGTCAGTAGCCCCTGGAAATGCTTAAGGCAATGATCTCATATATCTCTTTGATTTCTGTAACTCTAATGCAGACCAGATACAAAGCTGGCTACTGCAGAGATAAACAATGTTAGCAGACCAACTCAAGAAGATAAGGTGATGATAGCATACACTGGATATCTTTATAATCAAGAAACAGACTGTTATAGTAAAATGCAAGGCAAACTTCTACCTTAAATGATGCTGTAGCATGCTAATTGGCACACAGGATTGACACAACTGAAGAGTGAGGCAATCTTACTTTTTCTTTGAAGAAGAGAATAGTTATTAAAGATAGGAGACATTTGTCTATGAAATCACTTCACTCTGTTAACTTAATTTCTGCTATCTTCTATACTTTGAGAATGCAGTATTAAAGTTGGCCAAGAGAGAATAATGTAGTATCATTATTTCTTGGTAAGTTCTCTATATACTGCAAATTTTTATTATAATAAACAGCTCTTGCACTAACATCATCTGACTAGTGGCTTCTCAAATCTGATTCCACCTAAGTTAACTCTTGTCTTGTGAGTAATATAATCACTCTTCATTATAGAGCACTCTGACTCATGATTACAACAGTAATATCCATCTCAAGAAGATTTATAAAGCAGGTTTTTAGACTCTTGGTATTTTGGTTTTTCTGGCTAGCAATTTCATAATCATGTCTTTTAGGTTAATGTAAAAATATTACAGTCCTCTGTCAAATGTATACATTGGTTGCCAACAGTCATGATGCTGTATTTTCAAATCTTGGTAAAATTATTCTATGCTTGTGAGCTCATGAATTTTAGAGCTAACTCTTTTTAAGTGGCTTTTCATATTTTTGTTCTTCCATAGTTATCTGTTGTCAGTACTGATCTACTCATTAATGCTCATCAAGATTAAAGAGAAACCAGTATTAATTGAACAATATGGTGCATCTGCCTGAGAATGCATGGAGATTTTCTAGACTTGGAAGACTTGCATTCTGAATGAGTGCTAAAATCTCAGCTATCTGAGCTTGGCAGAATATTACAGACAGCTTGACTTTATGAAAGAAGTTAGAAGTAATGGTAATGCAAGATGAATCATCTCTTATATTCTTGTCTTGTCAACAGGCTAACCAGAGCTACCACAGCCTGAGCAGCTTCAGAAATAAGATACTGTATATCAGCAGATATAGATTCTAGCATCCAGATGGAACATGTCTGCAATATCTCTGACAGAATGACATGCAGACAATTGTCTTTTTTCAGACTCTGTGAATGCCTGGAGACTGAATATCATATGCTAAATTTTTATCAGCAATCACCAGATACAGAGTTAGGAAAGGGTTCTTTAAGAAGTGGCTCTCTTGTCATATATATATATAGGGAAATTTCTCCCTCAAGTTTGTAGAATTGTTTAATTCTTATTCTTTAACTTTATTAATCTTTGTTCAAGATACACACACATCTGAACATGTCTTTGATTTAATCAGCAATGGCAATCATAATGCAAAATATGGAAGAACTTGAAGCAAGAGTATATTTTAATGATACAGAATTAGTTCTGATATGTAATATTACTTCTATCACTATTATTCTCTACTCACTGTATAGATAGACTGTTCAACAGATATTGCTGCATTTATGCCTGATTCTTCTTGGCTCTGATGAATCTGTTATCTACAGACTTCAAAAAAAGAAGACAGATGTAATTTCCTGGCAAGAAAGTGAATAGAAGAAGAGATGCAGTCAACTGAATGATTTATCAGATGATAACTACAAGAGTCTTGCTCATATCTTGAGAAATTTTGAACCATTTTCAGTCATTGAATTGACAGGCAAGAAGATAAAAAATCAGGCTATAACTTTAATAGCTGCAGTTAGAGTGATGGCCAGTAAGAACATAAGTGGAATGGCATTCACTCTATTAAAGAGTGATAAATTTGATGTTGCTGCAAATATTATGATTCTCTGCATGTGTGTCAGAATCTTCATCATCACTTTATTGCTAGAAAACAATATCTACAACCAAACAGATTTTGAAACCTATACTGCTGAGCTTAGTCAATTATCTCTGTATAGAACTAAGAAGATAACTGTAAAGAGCATAGCAATCAAGCTTTATTACATTATTCTTTTTTTACAGCTACAGAGTTTATTCACCAAGACAAGAGCTTCTCAAAATCAATGTCTTGATGATAACTATGCTCTTATACTGCAGAAGTTTCTGAAAAGCAATAATAATAACATGATGAGTTTAGTTGTATACAGATAATCATATTCCAGTGTCTTTATTACTGTTAGTCTGTCACTACTTTCCCAAATTCAAAATGCAGCCATCTCCATCTTGTGTTCTTATCTGAAGTCTGCAGTCTTGCCAGTCTCTGAGCTTCTGATTTGACTTAAACAGAATGACATGAATATCAGAGAACTTCAACAAATCTTGATCTGGATGGTAATAGTCTTCTGTCACTTATAGAACATGTTAGAGAAGGTGAGTCAAGATGAGTTGCTCTTTAACACATGAGCTTTCTGATATAAAGAATCTTATGGTGAACAATACTAAGGCAGTATAGCTATTAAAGCTTCATTTTCTCAATCCAATACAATACAAATATATTCAGAGACAGGCATGTTTGTATAAATGAATAGATGCTGTTTTGTGGTATATAAATCTTCTGAAGTTGTAAATATACCATGTTTGCTACACAGCTGATATATTAAAAGGACAAGTGTCATCCCCTGCTAGTTGAGAATTGGAATGTGTGAAAGAAGAAAACTTGAGAATCTTATTATGTTTTTTAGCTTACTATTGTTTTTGTGCTTTCATGTTGCCTTGCTCTATAGAAAACATGAAATTATATGAATGTCAAGAAACAAGATTAATCTCTCTCTTGAATATTATCATGCAGCTAGTTCTCTATCACACAGGTACAGGGGAGAAATTACTTAATCTCAAGACAGTACCAAGTAATTTTCTCACTTCATCTTCACTATTGTACTTTAAAAGACTCACAACCTTAACTAGCTAATATTTTACAGAATTACTTTCTTGAATACAGCAGATATTTGGCAAATTAGTGATCATGCAATATTCAGATCAACTATAATTTAACATGTAGAGTCAAGATGGGACACTCTGTCAAGACTATATAAGAGTAATTATCTTGACATCCCAAATATTGCAAATGCTTCTCTAGCCAAAATACATATGGTCTCTTCATTCATGTTCAAAAAGGCAATTCCAGTTACTTAAATAACAATAGAATCACTACCAGAAATTTCTATCACACAAAAAAACTGTTTCCAGAACACAAGAGTATTCAGTAGTAAACAGCTCCAGATTGACTTTGTGTTCTTGAACCAGCTCTTGAGAAATAGTCTGCAGTTTCTTGTGAATAAATTCTCTTCAGAGCTTCTTGCAGTCTGGAATCTCTCTAGTGATTACTTGATTTTAAATCCATTGAAGCAGCCTGGGCAGCATTTTCAGGAATATCTTTTGGAACTGGAGTACAGTTTCTACTATATTCTCCCAGTCATCATCAATAGCAGAGGAGTCAACAGGGAAATAAGAAGCTTTGCTATGGCACATTTGCTGCAATATTTCCACTTTATGTGGCAGCCCCTGTCTGAGATGCATGGATTTTTCTTGACTCTTGAAATTGCTTCCCAGAGAACTTGTATTGAAGCTTTTTGCCTGCCAAACAGTACTTGACTCAGTTCTTTTTCTAAAAGACTGTTAGATTCTCTGTTCACTCTCTATTGATCACTCTCACTTTCTCAGAAGGACCTACAAGGCTACTAACCATATGTGGAAGCTATAGGAACCACGGAACATGAACTCCATAGATATGCATGCCCTCTCTCCTCTCATCCAAAGGATTGTGGGATGAGAAGCAAGACAAAAACTCTGCATTGGATCAAAGAAGATCCGAGCCACTAAGCTGGAGACTAACTACATAGAGACTAGTGTCTCAACACTGCCCCCTAGGCTCCAGCAAGTACTGGGAGAAGACAAATTTCTAAATACATAAATCCAACAAATCCAGGATCCAAGCTGATTCAATAACCAAATGAGTGGAATATTTCTTAGTAAATGGTAAGCAGAAGTCCAAATTGGAGATTGAGCTCCAAATCTGTTGCTGGTGTAATGTTGTTGTGGGTTATGCCACTTCTGCTGGTGTTTGTGTCATCCTAATCAAGCAAGTGTGAATGTAGAATCCACATTGTTGAGATTCAACATCTGTAAGAATTCTTTAAATTTTTGTTTTCCAAGTGGCTTCATCAAGCTGTCTGCTGGATTCTCCATTCCTGGTATATGGTAGAGTTTCACCCTTTCCTCTTTGAGAAGCTCCTTCACAAAGAACCAACACATATCCATCCACCTGGTGGCCAGTATGTATGTTGGCTTGAATTGATGACAAGTTTGATAATTCAATTCAGTCAAATCTGTACTTATCTTAAATTTATATGGGATTTTTGTGCAAAGGATTACAGATTCATGGGCAGTGGTCTGATTGTCAGGGTGCACCATTGTGAACTAGGCCCTGGCAGCTTGTGCTGGCTCAATCTGTGGCCCCAGTTAGGGGGAGATTTTTGCATGGAGGATATGCGGCTCGCCCAAAGGTCAGCCCATTTCCAAAGGTGGGTATCCTGGTACTGTTCCATTTCTTCTTTGAAGTAAATGGCGAAGATGTGGTCAGGGTGTGGACCAATGAGAAGGTCAGTTAAGAAAAATACCTTTTTGACTGACTGCCATATAGATTTTCAAGCTGCGCAGGTTGCCGCTCCACATTATAGCTATAAGCCATGCATATAAGCTTGATGACAGTGGTCAGCATTGATGGCATGGCACTATCACCTTCCTGGAAATGCATACCTTGTGCTGTACAAGATTCTCCTGTTATGCAATGAAGGCAAATTTGTGGATTGATCCTGCCTATACTACAGCCTGGCTCAAATGACAGTCAGACTCCACTTCAAGCTGGCATCCCCTTCACCCAAGCAGACAAAATATTTATGGAATCTGGTGACATTTGGAATTGCCTTGGATAAATAACAGTCCATAGAAGAGTTGTTTTTCTGGGCAATCTTGTTTGCACTTTCATTATCTTCCAAAATTTCATGCTGACAACCTTCTTTATTTATCTTTCCACATGCCACATTGACAATGGCTCAGGCTAGGGCATTGTCTATAGCTGATAGTAGTGTATGTCCAAAATGGAGGCTCTGATCAGTGTATTGTCTATGTTGACTTTAGTCTGAAGCATACAGGCTCTCTGATCAGTAAACTCCATCCAGCCAACATTAATTTATGCTGGTGGTCTCTCTCCATACCCAGTTTCCAAAGTGTTGACTATAACATGGAGTTCTTGTTTGCCTCTGAAAAGACAGAATCAATCTAACTAGTGCAGACTTTTTCAGAGATTTCATTTCCAGCAATCAAGCCTTTATCTCTTTTTGAGCATGTTTCAAGGTCACCCACTTTCAAGACAGATGAGGGACTACATACCCATTTACAAAGATTTATTACAAAACAAGACAATGTCATCACAACTTATATGCTAGCCTGTGAGCACCACAAGGAACTGAGATGTAAATACAATGATATTATTGATCTGGAAGCAGAATTTATGAATAAACTGAACCAGCTACTTATTAATTATAGAGACAACCCTGCAAGACTAGATTCAGCACTTCTTACACTTTTTGAACAGTATCAAGATGCCTGAAATGAATACTCTTCTTTTAAGAATAACTACAATTAATTGAAAGACCAGTTGGACAAGAAAGAATTTAAGCTTGAAGAAGTTATCAAGACTCTAAGAAAAGCAGAAGATAGAGAAGAAGATATAAGTTTATTAAGTGATTCTGAGAAATCAGTCAAGAACAACACTTCAAACTTTGCAGAGATATATCATCCACTTGTCATACAGTACTATTTCCAGATAGATGATATGAACTTACTGAAAGAGAAGCTTTGGAATCTACATGCAGAATATAATATGGCACAGGAAGATCAAGCCACAAAATACAAATATGAAATGGCTGTGCAGGACTCTAGTCTTCTGAAATTACTAGAAAACTTTGCAAAATATGAGGAGAAGATACTTGATAATCTTACTGCTGTAGACAATAATGTTCAGTAATTGAAGACACAATATGATGCACTTGGTCTGCTTGACAATCCTCAAGAATTAACTTTATTGAATTCACTTGAAGTAATAGAAGATATTTCCAATCTTCAATAGAACAGAAGAAGGTCTTCTTTCTTTAAGAAGAATCTGGGTCTACAAACTTCTGCAGAAGCAAAAATCAGCATGACAGAGTTTATTAATAAATAGCTCCTCCATCAGCTCTTTGAATCATCACTTGACCAGCTCAGATTGTCTCCAGAACTAACAGAATTTCCAGTGTGCAAACCTCATCTGGCAAACAATAGCTGGACAAAATTGTCAGTAAATCTTGAAACTCCAGACTTCTATCTTTTTAAATCTGCTGCTTCAATTGATAACAATATAATTCTTAATATGCTCTCTCCCAATGGGCACAATTCCAATTCTTGTACACCAAAAGATGAACCATACCCACTGCAATACAAATATGTGATTTCAACTGCCCATGGGTTCCTTAGGACAGATTTTGAACAATAACAGTCCCAATTCCATGCTGGCTGTTGAAAAGGCAACCCAAACAACAGCACAATATCTTTGTATTAATATTTTTGAGCCCGACACAAAAACTGTTTTCATGTTACTAGAGCACTGTTCAGGGATACTAGGGTGAATTGGTGATGTAGAGGAAGAAAGAAAACTTTGGGAGAAAGAAAGGCAGCATTGTCAACAGAATAGTACTCTAGACTTGTAACTAACCATAGCTATGAAGCTCATATGAAGCTTATATTGTTCCCTGCTGCATTTGGAAGGTTCCCTGCAACTTCTCCAATGTGAACTCCAAACCTGGAAGCAAGGAAGCTCCACATCAAACTATAATCAGGAAGGAAACAGCTCAGTTAAACAGGCCAAAAAGTGACATAATATCCTCAATCAGAGCTGTGTTGAATGAATATAGTGCAAGAGCAAAATTAAAAATCACAATCAAAGTTCCCAATATTCAACACAACAGTAGCATGAGCACATGGCTTCATGCCCACTAATCAAGAACAGAGGGAAATTACAGTTTTTCATCTATAGTAGTACAGTTTAAAATTTATTGTTAAGCAATCATCTTGAAAATGAATGTGTTATATTCAACAGTTGCAATAATTTGCACAATGGATCATGGTTGATGTGGAGAATGACAACCAAGTGATTCTAGTAAAAAGGTCAATCAAGAAAGACCACTGGGAAGAATTGTCATTGGATCAAAATAAAGATAAATCAGTTCTAAACAAATTTCAAGCAAATCTCAAATTTCATGAATTAATTGAAAGAAGTGTTAGGAAAAATCTAGTCCATCTTGCTATTCAGCACTGAGGAGATTTATAGTAACTCAAAGGGAAACACTTACCCCCATACTCAATGCTGCAGTTGCTACCATCAGCATCTCTATAATAACATTTATTGCTGTGACTGTGGTCAGCCAGGTCCTGATGGTTGAGACACAAATCAAAATGACTGGCAAAAAAGAAGCTTGTTGTGATCCTCTCCACACAATGTGGACTTTCCAAAGTTAACAAGGCAAAGGGCTGAATGAACTCAAAGTTGGAGTGCTCACCACTTGTGGTGTTTTAGCATTTTAACCTGACACAAAAGTTCTAATCTTCACTTCCATGCATCTGCAGGGCTTGAGGCGGGCACATAGTGAATTAAGTTCAACTCTTTCTGGAGCTTTCTGGTCTCCCTGTGGAAATCAAAATTGAAATCTTCCAAGCTGTCCAGGCTGTCCAGGCTGTCCCCAGCCCAAGAGAGCAGTAGGTAGTGGACAATAAGGTCCAGGCCATCTGTGATGAATGGTTGTCTCAGGTTGACACTTCCCAGGCACACTAGAATCAGGTTCCCTTGGAGCTTTCTTGATGTGAAGGAAAACAAACACCTCTCCAGTTGTCAAATACCCATATTCAACCCCTTCCTTGACCATGTAGTCAAACATTTGCGTGATGGCAGCACTGGTAATCTGCTTTGCATTGTAGATGAGTTTCTCTTCTGGATCAGTGGGGATCTGTTGGGCCTGCACAATATTCTCCCAGAAGTTCGATGGCTGCAATCCAGTCCGTAAGTTGGGAGGGAGAAGCTTATGGCCAGCCTTGTACCCGACATGATTTGCTGTCTTTCAACCATTAAATTGCTAATCACAGAGGGTATTGTAGGGCAACAGCCAGATCCTGAGCCAGGCTCTTCTGAAATCAATTCTAACACAGGATGCCAGCAGGACAAGACTATAATCAGACTTGACAACAGCTCAACAGAGATAATCAACACAGACATTGTTAAGCAAGCAGCAGCAGATTTCTGGGAACATGGAGAATGGATTAAGGAACAGTTCTGCAAGCAGCATCAAAGAAACAAATTTCTTGCTTGTAGCCCTAGTTCTTTCTGGGTGTTCCCATCTCAGTTTGACGCAGATGATGCTGAATATTTTCTGGCATTCTCCTTTGGAACACGCAGAAAGTGTCTCAGGCAAGTAGATTGCCAAGTTGAAGACCTTCTAGAGCATATTGAATGTGTGGAGAAAAGAGGCTACCATGATGAGCTTGGTGTTTGTACACCAGTTTGAAGCATTCAGCAATGCCTCCGCCAGATGGGTTGACTGGGGGTGAGCCTTGTTTTTTGCGACTGTTGAAAGTGCATACATCTTGCTGTATATTTCTCCAGTGTATTCATCATCCAAGTTATACAGAATCCATGAGTACAGATCACTTGAAAGAAATTGTTGGGGATTCTTATTCTGGGTTGCATTCAGGTCAGGCATCCACTAGAATATTGCAAACTGAATTGCCAGAAACAATGGAACCTTCTGCTTTTTGGGATTTCTGCCCAGGGTTTGAAACCAATCCTCTTCACCTGCAATAGGAGCCATGAAACTCCATTGTGCATCCTGATACTCTGTTTTGTTGGACACAGTTGATGCATCAGAACCCTGTGCAGCAACACTTGAAGCAGTTTGGTGTTCAGATTGAGCATCTGATAGGCACTCATTTGCTGTTGTAATAATGCTGTCCCTCATTTCCTTTGCTCAATCTCAAGCATTTCAGTAGGCAGATGCTCCCTGTCAAAAGGTCTCATGCCCCAAGTATTGATTGGCCAAGACCGGCCTCCAACACAAATTTCTTGACTTTCAAGGAGAAAGGTCTTCCACAAAATCCATCTCATATCATCACATCCACCGCGCTCAAAAAGCCTCCTACTTCACCCACTTTCCCAGCCGCAATGGCTAGCGATAGCTCACCAGATTATAAAGCCCTGTACTTCCAGGCAGAAGCACAGCACTTGCAAGCAGAATCACAGCACTTGCAAGCAGAAGCTCGCCTCCAGCAAACCACTTTTGGCAAATTTCTCAATACCTGTCACAGCTTACTGTCCCTTCCATTGGCAGTCACCCCTCTGTCAAGGTCCACAAAAGGCTCAATTCCTCCCCCAACTGGGAAATATTGCCTGTTGACACTTCACCCATGGTTGGACTGTATGGCTACACAACAACAAATCTTCATGTCTGTTTGCAGGCACCTACAGCCTATTGGAGAAAGCACACCACACCTATTTACACCACATCACCAGCTCAAAGGTTTTGGTGAAATGGTTGGTCAATGCCCAATCAGCAGCAAGAAGGATTTGGAGATCTATAAGTGAATTGCCATTGAAGACTGCATCCAGAGCATTATTGCTGTACTGTATAAGATACCAGAGGCATGTAAGGAATTCTGCCTTGATAATAGCATCCAGTTTGAGAATCATGCCAACACCTTGAACAAGATTGAGGACATTGGGATTGATGCACCTGACTTTTCCAGTACCCCAAATTCCAGAGCAGATCAGTTTTGTATCCACCAAATCAATGGGAGCACAGATACTCTTGTCACCACAGTCAAGTACAAACCATCTCACAAGCTTACTGTAGAAAATATCCGTGTGGGGCTTCAGTTAATGGATTTCTTGAAAACAGTAGTTAACATAGAGACTATTCCAACAGAGAAATCACAGAAATTAATATACAATGCAGAACAGCTCACAGAGTTGACAATTGCTCAGGAATATCATGTGATGATCCAGAAAGGTCTCAAGTATTCATATATAACAAATGGCTTCTCTCTTATATTTCTATACATTCCTGAAGATGATCCAAGCACACTTTACTATTATCTCTGTGAACCCAACATGGATGTTCAAAATGACAATATTTTGCAGTAGCCAAAAACAGCAGTTGCTCAGGTTCTATGTTTTTGCTTGATGAGTTTCAGTGAACAGCCACAAAGTAATGAATGGCAGTCTGCTGCCCAATCACAGCTACAAATGTGGATCACAAGTTTTCACTACATGCATTCTCAAATGCCTGTTGATGAATTAAGGCAAAGTCTCCCAAATTCAGAGTACAGACCACCCAACTATACAAGTTCTGAATATACAGCCTCTGAATATATACTCTTGTCCCCACTAAAGTCCAAAGGCAGATCAGTTTCAACATGATCATGCAGCACTTGTGCACCATCTGAATCAGTACAGGACACCAGGTTATCAGAGTCTTCAGACAGCAACTCAAATGTGGCATCAGGCCAGAAGCATGACTATAGCCAAATCATATCATCTCCACCCACCCAATGGGCAATGTGTCAATCTGGCACAAAAAATGTTCAAGCTGGTCCATGTCACCATGCAGCACAGTATTGCACACAGCACTGCCTGCATGGTCTAAAGCAAGGTATCTTATTGAATGAAAATTGCCCAAACATAAAGCTACACCAGCAAGGCCAGAGTGGTGAAAAACATCTTATAAGTGCAGAGCATCTAGTTAAGCTTATCAAACAGCAGGTTGATGCAAACATTGACTATAATTGCACTTCTTTCAGTTTTTGTGAGGGTTATGGAGCTTCATTCAAAATCACCAGTGCTGCATATGACTACACTCTTGTTGGAAAAGAAACAACATCCTGACTTTGAAGCCATGTCTCCTGCAAAGCAGAAGTCTATCAAGTTCTCTGGAAAGTACAGAGTTCTGCTGTTCCTGTCTTCCTCAGCAAAATTGATTTGGCAAAGATTTACTTCCTCCATGGTGCTGGCATGATTAGCCACATGCTACTCATGGCTTGGGGAGGCAAGAGCACATCTGATCTTGAGCAGACACCAGAGTTACAAAGAGAGATTTCAAAATCAAGCAGAGAAATTCTTGCCCTGGGTGTTGAGCATCTGGACCTTCAGCCAGACAATATTTTGTGGAATGAGGAGTTGAAACAGGTGCTGATTATTGATTTTCATCATTTCCAACTGGCTCATCAACCAATTGGGAAAAGGAGCAAATATCTGAAGAGACACAGATCCATTGATAGAGAGATTGAAGATCAACTGAAGAGGCAGCACTCTGCTATCCAAGATGCTTAACACAGTAAAGGCTTATGGAAGTTAGTTTTCTAGTATCTTCTTATATAATGACTTTGGTGTCACATTTCAGGGTTCACCATCCTTGCTCTTTTTTTTTTCTCTTAATGATATCTATGCATCCTCTCTGCCATAAATGACTCTTCCTCAAACTTCCATAGTCATCAATCCAATTTCTTCCTCACCATTACCCCTTCCTGGTTTCAGACCTACTGGTGGTGATGACTTTCTTCACCAGGAAAAAAGCTGAGCTGGAGTTGTTTTTTGTAACCCGGGAACCTCCTCTCCACAGTTGGTAGAGGGCACAGTTACCAGGATGATTCTGTACAACAGGTAGTTACATGGTCATCATTCTGTACTTCCCTCCTTAGGTAACAACTTCATATACAAACAATTGATAAGATCAGCTTTCCAACAGTTGACTATCTGTCAACATGGATCAGCCTAGTTGCAGAAATGCAACTATGCAGTGAGTCAGAAATACCAGAAACTGCCAAAATTGAAATCAAATCTTCATCATATGTCATGCCAAGCACTATTGGATTCACTTGGTTTTTGTTCCATTTTCTGCACACAAGTCCATGGCCTGTGTTACATTATCCCACTATACTTGATGCGCACTGTCATCTGTACTAGGCGAAAACAACCATAGGAATGATGTTAGCAGATTCCATGAAGAAACTACGCACGCAAGCAGCAGCTCTTTCCTGTAACAAATTCGTTAGCGTGTGGTGTAGATTTCTACGGATTTCCTATTATACATAGCTGTAACAAGACGCTTCAGCCAGGATTACAACAACTGAGACCGCGTAACCGCGGACCGTGGACGTCATAAGTGTGTCTCTTAAAATGCATAACGCTCTCGGGCACAAAGTGAATGTTCTGTCGAGCGCAAAGACCACATGGCTTCGTGCCACAAGAGTATGCCTGTAGCTCGTTTTGATGGACTCCGGCGCGCTTCCCGTCACTATCCACGACATTCCTCTCAACATGGTCCCACAGCTTATTGGCTCGATCCCAGATTTTCGACTGAGCTCTATGGTCAGCCCCGGGGTCGGCATTCCAGAACGGACATTGAAGTTCGTGAAGCCTCGTTGGAACCTCCCGTCGCACCGGAATCACTACCGCAAAATTAGCTGGCTTCAGCAGCAGAACGCCTAACAAAGCTTCAAGCTAGTTCCATCTTGGATCAATTAAGAAATCAGCTAGAACTATGCCAGAAAGCATTATCTCAGCTTAGTGTTTAAGAGCGCAATGTCTTGCAGTGAACTCAAATCATTGAATAATGGGAGACAGCATGGGACCCAAGAGCCTTTCAGTGCCACCACATTGGATACTTACTTACAATGAGCTTGTTATATGAGCCAGTTCTTTGTTTCCTACTTTCTTTGTCTGATTTGACAATCTGTCAATTATTGGTTTCTTTGTTTAGTTTCCTCACTTTTCTCTGTTTATGAAGACCATGGCCACAAAAAAAAACAATTTTCTGCTACTGTATAAACAACAATTTGTCCAAGCCAGTTTTTGCAAAGTAACTGATAATTAATAAGCTTTGAACTTTGGCCCTGGTGTTGCCCTCACAAGGCCTGAGTCACAGTAAGATACCACTACTCTACTTATTATATTCCTTCAGGACAAGTGTCCACTTGAATTTGCTGATGCTATTGGAGCAAGGGTGAAATATGTTGCTTGGTGAATACACGTGAGATAATTATCCACCATGTTCTGATGATTTCCAGCCTGTTCTTGTCTTCTGACCAGCAGATCACTGTGGAGTTTTTTCCTCAATGGTCACTTCAACTAGTGTCATGCACATCAATATATTGCAGATGATAATGAGAAAGGCCAGCATGAGGATGCTGATGGCTCAAATTGCAGTGTTGACTACAGTGATGGGTACTGATTGTTTGGGTGTGCAAAGTGTAACTGGAATTTAGCTGACCTGTCTTCAGACATCTCTGAATTAGCTATTGAGCATTAGAAAGCCAAGGGTCTGTTTGTGGGGCACTTTACTTGGAGCCCACTGGGGAACTTCCCTGCCATCAAGTGGAGAACACAAGACATCATTTACAGCTAAAGGATGAAGGAGAGGCAAAGACAAGCAAGCAGGCCAAGGAAGGTGTGGAGACAGCAGTAGACAATATAAGAGTCTACTGATATATATAGAGAGCATCTTATGACATTCCTGCCTTAAATCTGCATGTTTTGTGTTTGCCCTGGTAGACATATTTGGTGGGATGGTATAGGGAAAAGACAATAGGAGCACTACAGTATATATCTAGGTTGCCAAAGTAAATCATTACAAAGTTAAATGACAGGCAGCTAAAGCTGCAGCACTTCAATTCAGTATTTTGTCAGATCTGAATGCTAATAGAAAGAAACTTCTAGTATTTATACCCATACTTTCACCAGTCTCCAGATACTAGCCATATTAGCAACAACATTTAACTCTTATAATTCTAAGCATGCAGACAGTTACACTTTTTCTGGCTTCTGCTTTTTCTCTTACAAGCCAACTGGATGGAAGCACATCACCAGACTTCTCTCAAGCAACATTAGAGCACCTCTCTAGCTCTATAGCAGGCACTGGCACACTATACATGCATCCACTCTCATCTCATATGCCTTCTGATGCAACCTACATCACTATGATAGGGAGCAACAGCACATCAATATTTCTGCCAACAGTTACTGGCACAATTCAATCAATCATCCCTGCTTCACTCAAGCTACCTCCTGGTCTTTCAACAATACCATCAGGGGTGTTCTATACAGGAATATCCAGACCACCTTAAAGAATCTCACAAAGCTCTGGCAGTAGCCTTGCAACCTGTACTTCTCTTGCTTCAACAGCAATATCTTTTGTCTCAATCAAAAATGGTGCTGAACACCTGTCATTGGCTGCTTTCCCTGCTGTACATGCTTGCTTATTGGTTGCCTTTTGGATTATGGTGTGTTCAATCTAGCTTAGTAGTGGTTTGACCAATGAAACATGATATCACTAGCATGTGTCTAAGTATCCAGATCCTAAATAAGTGATGTTAACTGTGGCATGGCTGGTGGCTCTGTTAATCTTAATAACTTTAAATGACCAGCTTTCCACTAGATGCTTACACACCTTTCAGGTTGTACATACATTTCTAATTGCATATGAAGAAGCAATGATTGACCAATACAAACATTATCCAGATAGAAATCACACATCCACCTGCTAGTAGAAACACATGTCAAACCTCACCACCTGTCTCCTTACTGTCATTCTGAGCAGAAATTGAATGCCACCAGTGGATTCCAATTTCAGCTTCCAACATCACAATTGTTGTATTCACCACATTCTGTGATTCAACAGCATTGGATAATTCACCTATAAGCTCTTCTCTAAGCACAAGAGACTCAATGTGCATCTTTCAGAGCTTTTCATGCTGCTCTATAAGCTGTCTATACTGCTCTTCCAGCTGCTTGTGTTGATCTATCAGCTGGTTTCACTCCATGTCTGTCTGATTATAACATTCCAGAAGTTTATTTTGAGTAAGTCATGCTCTTTGATTTGCTTCACTTGCTTTGGCTAACATTCTCTGCAGGTCAGTAATATAGTGAGCATCTTGAGACTCTCACATAAACACCCCCCAGAGGAAGTTAATGTCAAGTATAACCTGACATGCACCAGTCTATAATTCAGTTAAATAATCTTATGGATTTGATGCTCTGGTGGCTCCTACCTACTGGTGGGGAGGAACAGTTTGGTTGCTTGCCATTCAAGTAGATGCTGTTGAATAGTAACTTGGAAAATGAGGATACTCCTAAAGCCCAAAGAGGGTATTGAATTGGTATTTATATCTCATTCAGAAGAATGCTTATTCTGATAGCCATCTGGAATAAATTTGGATTTGCTAATTATATCTAGCACTGAGCATCAAACAAACACACTCCAGCATTTCCAGCAAGTGCTTCTCCCTTCTCTTAGTGTTTGTCTACCCAGTTCTCTTGTCTGTTTGTATCTTCATTTAATTAGTGCAACAATTACAGTTAGAGCTAGGAATCAAGATGCTCAGGCCACTGATGGTAGACTGTTCCTATTTCAACAGTCTGCAAGGGAAGCTTGCATGGAGAATTTTTTTTTAGTACTTACATTAGGTGGCTTGGAGCTATGATTTCCTGTCTTACAGTCTGATGTATCACCTCCACACTGCCTGATGTGCTTTCACTGCAATTCAATAGCTTTTTCTGTCTGTTGTCAATCAGCATCAACAACTTCATTGAACAAGTTCACTATTGCTTGCCAGCTGTGTTCCTGGTTCCTCAACTCAATAATATAGTTTTTCTTCCAGATGTAATATGGTTTGCTGTGACCTGACACCATTGTTGAAACTTGATTGAGCTGATGATGTTGCAGGAAGTGTATTACTGACTCTTTCTCTTGAAGTGAAACATCAAGACAAACTCTTGTCATGAACAAATTCTTTATATTTCTGGTGAACTTATTTTTTATCATGCTAGAAAGTACACAAACTATAAGAAAATTATATCATGAATTTTGAAGAGAAATTTGCCTGTAACCAATATCTTTCTGTTTCAGAGCACTTCTCCCTCTTCCCTTGTCTGAGACCCACCTACCAGGGGAAAGCAATGGGATGCAGTCACAGGCTGGGAACAATTGAACTAGAGAAAGCCAAAGCTGAATAAATAGACAGCATATAAGTTGACCACACCTCTGTATATAATCTTCCCAGATGCAGCATTGCACTATCTTCCTCTTTGCAAAATACTCCTTTTATTGCATTGCTCACAACCAAATGCTCTCTGTCTTGTCTGTGATGGACTACCTCCAGCAACTTGATGATGAGCAGCTTGAAGCACTTGCAAAGGAACTGGGCCAACTTCTAGAGGAAGACTTGCCTCTTTTCTATCTGGATCCAGATTTCCTTAATCCAGTTCTTGATTTTGGCAAAGTAGTGTTCTTGGACAGCACTACAAACTCCACACTTCCTGCCATGGATGAGGCCAAAACTCTTGAGAAAATAGATATTCCAGACCTCATTCTGGATCTTTCTGAAGCACCATTGGAAAAAGTTCTCTGAAAAGTCAAAGATCTCTCTGAACAGGTTCAGACTCTGAAAGCTGAGTGAGTATTGATCATGAATAGCTAAGCAGTTATGATGCTAACATGAACTCAGTCTTCAAGATAAGAATGAGTGAATACTCCACCCCTTATTATTACCAGCAGCTTGGTACTGACCCCTCCAGGAAAATCAACCACTTGACAAATTATATCAAGCAACTGCAGCCTTTCCTCCAGCATATCAGGGATACCATTCATGATTTGTTGATCAAGTACAAGAAGAAGTGACATTCAAGAGACAGGTGGCAAGAATTTTTTGTTTATCCTAGCTGTTTCCTATCCTTTTTATCCAGTTGATAGTAGTCTTGGATGACACTCCCTACACATGCAATATCTCTGCTGCATCTCTTTTCCATCATGTGATTTTAGTGTCATTTTTGGTTTGTGGGTGTGCCTTAGTTTAGTCACTTATTTTGTGCTCAATCACACAGTTCATAGGCTGTAAGGTAGTTCACCACAAAACAAGCCACACATTCCACCACCAAATTCCTCCAATGTTCAACATTCAATATGCAACAACATGGTCAACAACACCTCAATTAGGCTTGCAATTGAAGATCTTGAATCACAAGAGGCCCCAAATTATGCTGTGACTGCGAGAAAGTACTTAGTCAACTGAGAGACCCTGTGTGGACAGCATAAAGGCTTGCAACTTGCTCAGGATGAAGTGGCCTCCTGATATAAGAAAAAGCTCTCTGATATACAGGAGGCAGAGCTCCTGAATTATATAAACAAGCTCTCTAGCTGCGGCCTTGCCATTACACCTCAGATTCTATGAAATATTGTACAAGAGATGACAGGAGAGGATGTTGGAATCAACTGGGTTAACCAATTTCATGAGTGGCATAATAACAAGATCAAATGCTTTTATCTCAAAGCAATTAATCAAAATAGGCAGATAGCAGATAACTATCAGTGCTTTAAGCACTTCTATATGCTTGTAATTGGATGATTTATTTGATTAATTGTGATTGCAGTTGTTGATGCTGGCTAACTAGTTGACTACTTAGTTGGAGCAGAAAATCAATCAATATAATCTTGAGCTTTCAAATATTTACAACTTTGATGAAAAAGGATTCCTTCTAGGCTCCTGCCATGCCTCAAAGTATAGTGTAGCCCAAGATCACCTGGAAAAACTGCTTCATGTTCTTATAGATATCAAGCATGCCAGAGCTGTAGGGCCTGGAGTAGTTGAACACCCAGGCCTCAAACTTGGTCCTGCAGACAGTGAATGCATGGACAAATAGCTGAGTTGGCTGGGTGATAAACACTTCCTGCACATAGAGTGCAAGCTGAAGCAGCATGTCTTTTGTCTGGATCTCATCCAATGACTGTTTCAACTTGCCTACCACATAGATATCCTTCCAGTCATGTTTTTCTCCCAAATCACCCTGAACTCAGGCCCTTAGCAAAGAATTGACTTGTTGCTCTGTGTCAGAGCTGACAAGATCTGCCTTGCTTGTTGTGGAGAAGCAAATGCTGCACACATCTGAGAGCAAATCATCTTGGAGCCAAAACCCCCATTTGAGGACATTCTTCTGTACCAGGGGATTGGGGAACTTAGCCCAATTACTGTCACTTGTGGGGTCCAGAATGTGTTGCCAGATGGCATCTGCTTGTGCACTCCAGTCCATCCTTTCAAAATATTTGATTAAGAACCCCTCCACACCTCAAAAGGTGCAGCTATGAATCTCTTCAAAGATTCTTTCTTCCACAAGCCAGCATGTCTGTTCAGGTTCTTTCTGTGACTACAACACAAATCTGACTGGTGAAGCATCAAATGAGGGCAGAACACTTGCTGGAGAAGTTTCTTGAGGAACAGTAGCAATAAGATTGAAGACAGTCTTTCATATGTCAATGTCAGGAGCCTTGTGGATGACAAGCTGGACTAGCAGTTGACAGTGATCATAGTGGAGGTGGCCTTGCCAGATGTGCTTGAATAGGTCTGCCAAATCTGAATCCACATTTTGATTGGCAATCTGTGAGTGAAGGTTGAAGGCTGCATCTGCTCCCAGAAGACCATGAAGGAGTTTTGAAAGCGCATTTTGATAGAGTCAGTCAAGACAATTAATGGTAGTGTTGGATGAGATTCAATGTGACTTGTACATTGGCTCTGCTTCTTGTAGCAAGCCGCATAAATCATCAAGTGAGCCCACTAAGGGGTAGTCCTTGATGATGGATTTTTCATCTGGCGAAAGCTCCGCCATCTGATAATGTAAGAAGATTGGCTTTGATATGTTAGCATGAACACTGTCACATATAGAAAGAATAGAAGAGAAACATCATCAGCACAGTTGCCTAGTTATCACGTGACCCCAGTTTATAACCATACTGGAAAAATGAGCTTTTCAGGCAACTGTCAGAAAATGTTTATCCAACACAACCTGTTGAACCACGGGTTGCAAGCTTGAAACTGTAGATCAATCATATATTTACAATGCATGTATAAAGGGTCTGAAACATATAGAATTCAGAACATATATATTTTTAAACTTGAGGGTTTTGAACCTGATTTGGAAGCTTTTCAATTACTAGAAACTAACTAAGTATTACAAACCACCTGCACAATCTGAATTAGGCTGGTATTCGGGACAGGGACGGGATCCTATTTCCCATTAAACCTGGTCCCCATCCTGAATTTAGAAACAGCTGGGATCCCAAATATGAAATCTCAGTCCCATATCCCATCCCACTCAAGAGCTTGAGGTCCTGTTCCCATCCCTATCCCAGAAATTATTTCCTGGTCCCATCCTCAAATAGAAAATTATGTCCCACATCCCATCCCAGCAGAGATGGTAGACTCCCATTTCCCATCCCAGCCAGGTCCATAGTGGGACTGGAATGGGACCAGGATTCCCAGTCCCATTGTGTCAAATTCATAGGGAAGAGTCAAACTGATCAAATTTTGTGTGGACCATTACCAAATTTCATTACTTTTTTGATGAAGGCAGAACCCATAGAAAAATCAATTTGATTGTCAAAAGAAACCAAGTATTAAAACTAACTAATAGTCAAAGCCAGCAAACAAACAGGAACTGCCTAAATGGCAAGTTAATCATCATTGTTATCATCTTCATCATCATTATTGTCCTCCTCCTCCCTCTCCTTCTTCTTCTCCTCCTCCTCCTCCTGCTCCTCCAGAACCAGCTTTATGAACTGGACAGGAGCTCTAATACCTGCTATTTGATGGGTGGAGATCCTGACAGCACCAGAAGAAGACAGAGAGGCAGTGGTGAGTGATGGCAGTGGTGGTGAAGTGGCAGCAGTGGTAGTTGGTGGGGCAGAGGCAGCACACAGGTGGCAGGTGATGACAGCAGGGGCAGAGCAATCAGGCACATCAATCAGGCTGAAATAGTTCAACCCAATTTTGACATCAATGCCAAGAATGAGCTTCATATCATTGGTGTTAACCATAATGTACTTACAGTGCACCATTGCCATAATAGAGCCTATATTACTCAGTATAATTGTTGGTGCCATTGCTAAGAGTGACTTACACTCAAACAGAGTGCACAAGATTGCTTCAGCCACCTCCTGAAGTAACTTAATGACAGTACATTGCCAGCAATATTCATGTTCTTGGTGACAAGACAAAGTAATTTCCCAAACCAATTGCTGGAATGGGGCCACCAGCAAGATTAGCTCAGTAGAGCTCTGGAAGTGGTGGATTTCCTTGATAGCATCTATTTTCACCAATTAGCATCAAGACTGTTACCAAAAATTGTTACTTTTTGACATACAAGTGCCAGCCTTCCAATTTTGAACAGGGGGGCAGGGGCAGGAATTCTTCTGGTCAAAGTTGGCCAGGTCAATATCTTTATTGGCTTTACACCAATTGCTCTTCTTCAGGGCCCATTCTTTCAATGCAGCCTTGTGCCACTCCTCTCCAGCTGTGCAAAATGGACATGCATGGGGAAAACTAACATCTTGTTAGTAAACAATATGCACCAGAGCAGTATTCTGCAAGCACTCACCTCTTAATATGACCCATTTTGTCACAGTATATGTTTGTTGTACACACAGACATTAAAGTACAGTAAATAAAAAGGTGGTGGGGGGGGGGGAAGAGGGAATTGTCAACATTAGCCCTGAAGAGAAAGAAGAAGAAGAGAAAGAGAAAGAGAAGAGAAGAGAGACTGACCTGATGTTATTATTCTGTAGCCAGCATAGCAACAACACATTGATCTTGCCCATAGCAACATGCCTGTAGAATGTAAACAATGTGTATAGTAACCATTCTACAGTACTTGGTCAATATACTCTATAATCTCATTATTCTGTAGCCAGTATAGCAACAACACATTGAGCTTGCCTATAGCAATGTGCCTGTAGAATGTAAACAATATGTATAGTAATCATTCTATGCAAGTACTTGATTAATATACTCTATAATCTCATTATTCTGTAGCCAGCAATTCAACTCATCACATACAATTGTGAAGATGGGGCCAAAACAATATTCAATGAGAGAGAAGATCCATGCAGCACAGGAGCACCACTAGGCCTTGGAAGGCCATTAAAAAGACATATTCAAGACAGGAGAGGTAGATTGCAAGGCACACCATGACATGCTGAAGAGGATTCAAGCAAAACATGAGTGGTATGCACCCTCAGTAGTTTGTGTTGAATTATATTAACATCTATTGCAGGCAGAATAGCAGCAAGGAGAATTGCAAGACAATTGAAGATAAAGCCATTGAAGAGTTGATGGTCAAGCAATTTGCCAAGGGCAAGTCAAAGAAGTACCATGAGCACCAGCTCATGGTCTCTCAGCAAAAGAAGAGGGAGGAAGAGAAGAAGCATTACCAAGAAGAGGCTACAGAAACTGAGAATGAAGCTTGGCAGAAAAAGAAGATAGGATCCAAAAGTAATGAAATTTGGTAACAGTTCTGACATATTTAGGCCAAAACAAGCCAGGCACAGCATCCTATTGCTGCACATAGGGAGGCCCAATTCTGCCAAATGATAGTCAGGCTTGAGGCCAAGGTCATGGCCCATGGTCATGATTGTCTTGCTGTAGTCAGTGTGTTGAGAGAGAGAGTTGAGGAGAAGATGAGAGAATTTCTGGGTCAATTACAGGGTCTGAGTGAAGACAACAACAGCCCACCTGCCCCAGAGGAGGTGGAGGAAGATGATTTTGAGGTTGTGGTGTCCTCTGATGAGGATGATGAGGAGAACAATGAGGTGGAGAATGATTGGATTATTGATATCTAGAGGAGGAAGTTAGGTTTTTAGTTCTTTTTTCATATTAATTTGAGAATGGGGTGCCATTAAATTGGCAAAATGTTTTATTTTCCTGAAGAAGAATGTTCCATTTTGTAGAAGAAGAAGATTTTGTAGTTGGTTGCTGTACTTACAGAGTAAAATGAGGCTAACTATCTAGAGATTGTCAAATTTTGTGTAGGCTCTGACCACATTTTGTTACTTTTTTGACTAAGGCAGAACTTAGAGAAAAATCAATTTGATTGTGAAAAAAAAAAAAAAAAAGAAAAACCTAATGGCTGAAGCTAGCAAACAAGCAAAATCTACAGAGATTCCTTCAGAATTGACCATAGTTCAACATGGAAAAAAACAATTTGTATTGTGGAAGGAGCTGCATCATAAGTTGTTTGTTACTTGATGATTGACTACTGAAGCTGCTCAGTTGATTAATGATAAGAAGCATGGTGACCCCAACTGGAAGGCAAAGCAACACCATTCTGATTTTTGGTCAAAATTTGATCAGGTGGCAGAGCATTCTAAGGGCACTCCAGAGGTGATTTGCAAGCATTGCTAAACCTTTCTCAGTCATTCAAGCTTTTCTCAAAATGGTACAAGTGGTCTGAAGAAGCATTTAATGAGCAAAGATTGTACAAAAACTGATGACAGACAGGGTAACACTCTGGTTAACATGATGGTAGGTCATGGATTCTAATTTCCCAAATGTAACAAATTTTAGTAACAGTCCTGGTGTCTTAGCAACAGTTTCTGAAGCATCCTCAAACAGATTCAGATCTGCCTGTTCCTGAATGCAATCAAGACAATTTTCTCCAGCAGCTTGTGCAAACATTAATATTCTTGAATCTCTCATTTTGTGCTATTGAGAATCCAGCATTCTGCACATTAATAACCATGCTCAATCCTGCAATGGCTTTACAGATACCCACATGAGGAACATTATATCAGGTCATGAATGATATGTACAATCAGCTATTCTGAAATCTTCTCTTTGACCATGACTCAACAACCAAGGTATCTCTGACAGTGGATAATTGGACAAGTCCCAATAACCTTGCCTTTATGGCAATTAATGGTTATTACATTACAAAGGATTGGGAGTACCATGAGCATTTACTGGATTTTGAAAGTTTAGAGAATGCTCATACTGGCAAGAATATGGCAGAGATTCTCCAACAATCACTAGCAGCATGGAGACTTGAAAGCAATCTTCTTGTAATTACAAGTGACAATACATCAAACAATGGTACCATGCAAGCACATCTTACACATCAGTTGAGGCCAGCATTGCAGCAGTTGAACAAGATAACTGATTAAAATGCAGAGAGTGAAACAATACTCTGTCTTGCTCATGTGATTCAACTTGTGGTTCAAGAGCTGGTTTGCAATCTCAAGATTCAGCCAGACAATAATACTCTACCCACTACCTTTGATGAGAGCTCAATTACTGATGACCTAGCATCAACAGACACATTTGCAAATACTCTTAGAAAGATAACAAAATTTGGTAATGATCTTGATATACTTGAGTTGATTTACTAATCTTTGCTTGACAATAGATTTATCTTGTTGCCAATGCAACCAATGCCTCCCCTCAACTTGCTGCATGTTTCTGAGAATATCAACAAGAGAACCAGCACAAGATGATTCAAGATGTTTGCACAAGATGGAATTTCACCTATAAGATGTGTGTTCATGTCTTGTTGCTTTGACAAGCTGTGGACTCATGGATCCAGAACTCATCACCAAAATACCAAAGACTTTGCTTATTGGACCATGACTGGAAGCAGCTAGAGTATATGGTTGGACTGTTGCAGCCATTCAGTCAATTTATCAAGGTACTGTCCAAAACAACAGGCCTAACAATTCATCTGGTATGGGCAACATACAATCATCTTTTCCAGCATTTAGAAAGAGAGAAGGACAAGGCCCAACAGTTGACAACAAGAGAGAACATTCAAGAAGCTATTAAAGCTGCCAACTTGAAATTCCAGAAATACTATGGTGATACTGAGCATCCAAAGAGTGAGCTGCTAGCTGTAGCTGCTGCCCTCCATCCATCACACCACATGAGAGCATATGATTCAGAGGATTGGACCAGTGATGAGCATGAAACATACCAACAATATATTTTGAGGTTTTACAAAAAGCATTATGAGAAATATGAACAGCCAAGAGAAGTAATACTTGATGTAAATGATGTATGTTTGTTATAAGTATTATTCTGATTTCTTCTCTGCTAACTTCTCTAGAATATTGAGCAAATGATTTTTGAGAGACCCCATCAAAGATGAGCAAATTTCCAAAATGAAATGGAGTGATATTTAAATGATGAGAATTTGACATCACCTCAAGCTCCAATTCTGGAACAGTAGAGGATGCTAGAGCCTGATTTTCCAACTGTTGCTTGAATGGCAAGAGACATTCTGGCTATATCTTTGACAGGAGTTGGGGTAGAATGGGTTTTCAATGTTGCTTGGGATACATGTCATTATTGATGATTGCAGCTCCATGCATCTACAATCAAGAAGATCATGCTGCTTAAACATGGAGATAAGGTGCATATGCTGGATGAAGCACTCATATCACATGAGGAGTTGGCCAAGGAAGTCATCCAAGACAATCAAGATGATCAAGATACTCCAGAGATTGTACAGGAAGAGATTGCAAGCCTGCTAAATCCACTACTCAATCCAGATGAGAAACAGAAAATACATCAACATTATCAATAGATAGACTCAAGTAGCTAATAGCTTGCAATATGATCCAATTATGTAAAGAGCATTATCAAATTTCAGTACTTTTCCAAAGTTGAATAAATTGATAAAATTATGTTAGGACCATTACCAAATTTCATTACTTTTTGACAACACAAATGGGACCAGGGTTCCCAGTCCCATCCTACACTTTACTGGTCCCATCCCATATACAATATTGAAATCCTGGTCCTATCCCATTTTGTCATGTCAGATCCCGGGCCTGTCCTACTAGCTAGATTTTGATTCTGGTCCCAATCCCATCCCAATCCCAGTTCCCACAAAACTGTCCCAATATGCTGTTAAACAACCCAGTCCCATCCCATTAAGCTGAGCTTCAACCTGATCCCATCCTCAGGACAGGAATTGGGACAGGAATCTGGGACCAGGACAGGAAATCCCGGAACCGGATACCACTCTAATCTGAATTGTAATGAATTTTTTTTTTTTTTTTTTTTAAATTTGAGCCTCCCTGGTTGGAGTCTCTAGTTCAGGGACAGGGTGTAAAACCAGTGCAGAAGAATTATCAGGGTGAGCTTATTTAGGCTGCTTGATTGTACTTTCAAGCAAATTGGCTACACTGCCTCCAGTTAGAGACAGGCCTGATGCAGAGATATTCAGCTGCAACTGAATAAAGAGAGAAGGTGTGATTGAAGTAGGGGAGAGAGAGAGAGAAGTGAATACAGCAAAGAGCAGAGCAGCAGCAAATCAGTCTATCTTGACTGCTGATTTATAAATGATTTCTTCTGTCTTTTGCTTTTTCTGTTATCAAATATTAAAGTCAGTTCAATTCATTCCAATATTGTATCAAGTATACTGACTACAGAAGATAAACAATTGAACTTTAAGTTCTGATGAATGTTGGCCAAGGTTCTTTCAATATTCTATATATATAACTACATTAGCATGAGTTAAATGTATGATATCCAATCAGTTCAACCTATCTTGACAGAGTGGAATGTATGCTCCACAAGCTCTTTTTGTTTGGCTTAAATGAACACAAGCTTTTTCAATACTGTTAAAGTGGCAGCACCAACTTCAGTATTGAAAGGGGGAGAAGAGAGAGATTCATCAGTTCAGACTGACAGAAGTGCCATTTTGGCAAGTAATTCATTAAGACTAGTGGCCTGTTCCACCATACTGGCTTTCAATTTCTCTTGAAGTATCACATTCTTAAGCCTGAGGAAATTATTATAATCAGACAGCAATACTGTCACTTTCTTCTGCAGCTCTGAAGAGACAGAAGTACAGGCTTTTTTATCTTCTGCACAATTGGTGCAGGTCTTTGTGATTTCTTGCTTGCAGGAACAAGACTTTTTGATGTGTACTGTATATACAAATGTTAAACAGTAGCCACAGAATATATTATCTATTATAGTAGGCTCCTCTTTAACAGTCAAGAGCTTTTGCTCTGATTTCTTCTTTGTGAACATTAAGAAGTACTTGTTCTGAGCTGCTGCCAATTTACATGTTTGTAGAGTTATTTTTTGCTATTTCTGCATATATTGTTCTTCAGTTTGCTGCAGTTCCTTATTTTATTCTGAAATCCACCACTTACCTTGATATTGGAATAGAGGGAGAGGGATAATAAGAAATATAATGAGCTCAAGAGAAGAAAAGAAAGAAAAAAAGAGAAGAAGAGAGAGATTTTGTGTAAAAAGAAATTATTATATCTAATGTGTCTGCTTGATTGTTTTGAATTTCCTAATTAGAATGTGTCTATTTATATATTACTAAGTACTAACTCATTTTGCTTAGAGCTCCTACAGCTAATTATGGTGAATGATAAAGAGATATATATTAAATATAGTGAAATTCAGCTCTTGCAAGCATTGATATAACAGAGCATTGCATTAAAGTCTAGATATTAAACCCTGAAATCTATTTTAAAGTACAAACTAACAGTCAATTTTAATTCAAGAAGGCATCTTTTTATGTATTCAACTAGAATCTGCATCTCTTTTGGAGCATGTGACCAGTTGTGGCTGATGCAGATCTCTTTAAACAGACAGGCTAATTTGTTACAGTCTTAAAATAATTCTCTGTAATGTTCTGCAAAGGATTCTGATTCTTCTTGTCTGAATTATCATTCTCTGGCTCCTGTGGAGCTTGCACTGTCTAAGCTGGATGTAAATCAGGTTCCCTGGACAGCATACTAGATATTAACTGGACTGCATCCAGAATTCCTGGCAAAGTCTCAACATAAACAGTCTTTGGCTTTCTTGATCAGACCTTCTGTTGGGCAAAGTTGTCTGAATTGATATCTCTCAGTTCTGGTTTCTGTGTCAAGCAGTTCTAGAGCTTGAGTACAGAATTCCAGATGTAGATTAATGGAGTGGATGCATCCCATTTCAGACTGTTGTCATTAAGATACAGCTTCATATATGCTGCTAAATTTGCATACATACCTATTGCCATAACTGTCAAAGCAGAAATCATGGTAATTAAGATTTATTATTAACTTATATTCAAAATACCATTTCTCTTGTAGAGCTGACTTCTTAAAATTAACACATGGCTTGATCCAGTAAAAGGCTTCACAGAATTGGTTCCACTTGAACAATTAGATAAAATAACTGATCAGCTTTTGTTGATCAGTTATTTCATAAAGTCTGAAATTGGGATTCTTAGTCAAGCTGAGTTCAATATATTTTCTGACATGATTCTGCAAATGAGGTCAGTTTATATCATAACTAGAAGTTTAGAAACATTGTTCTGATCTTCAAGCTACTCAAGATCTTACATTTTCAATCTTTACAGAGATTCAACATCTGCCTGGAAAGTTCACAAAAATATAAGTTGTTTCTTGCTTTCCAGTTCTCAAGACTCAGCATCTTCTGAATGGTATTGGGAATTGGGTCAGTATTTAATGTTAATATATAGGCCCATTGCATCTGATTTTGTATCTTGTGCTCCACTACTTGAACCTACTTTTTAATCTTTGTATGATCAGAGAATGCTTCAGTTCAGGTACTTGTATTTAAACTAAATGATGTCTCTTGAGCCTTTAGCATATTGTATAATTGAGCCCATGGGAAGATGCAAGCTGTTCTTTTTAATGCTAGTGTACTCTGTGTCTCTAACATTTTGGCTATTGGATTGCTGTTGAGAATGAATAAGAGTGAATGCTTGAATTTTAGAGGAGTTTGCTATCTATTATATAGTTGACTTGGAGCATATTTGACTGCTCAAGTTACTATTCAGATCTGTATCCATATTTCTCTACATTCTAAAATTTAATACTGCTAAGTGATTGATTTCTTTGAAATAGGCTGATTATCTAGAAGAATGCAGATTATTACTGATCTTGCATCTCTTAGAGCTAATTACAGATCTAGATAATCAGAATATTACAGTTGGTCTGTAGTACAGTTGACATATTTTGTAGCTGCTCTAACATTCAACTTTGCTATAATATATCTGATTCTCCAATTAAACAGCAATTTTCTCTCTAATTTCTATATACTTTGTTCTAAAGCAATTCTGCAGCAATCCTTACTGTTCTTGTAACTTAAAACTTAACTACTGCAGAAACCAGCATATAAACCTTAAGCAAATATGCAAGATCTGAAATACTTGAGGCACATAGAGAACTATATGTTTTGGAGAAGATGACTTTATTTGTCATTTCCAGTCTTGCAGTTTTAAAGGCACAGACAGTCTGCTTATTTATTGCAGGAATTGCAAGATTGCAATTATATTTTATCTTCAGTAGAACCCAATATTCAGCTGAACAATCAAACTAAGAAGTCAGAATTAAATGTAAGATCTTGAATTCTCTGTCAGTCTGCATCATTCTAATTACTGTATACAGAATGCAGCAAGTCTTTTAGATGCCTCTGATGCTCCACTCAATACTCTATTTGACACTCATTCTGAACCAGAAGATATCAGAATGCAGAAGATTATACAAGAAGTAGTGGCAGCTCTACCCATGAGATCAGTTGATAACAATAAATCACAACAGTATGAAGAGCCTGAATCCAAACCCTGGTTACAGACTATATTACATTCAGTGCATCTGATTGGCAATGGAGATTCTGATTTTCATTCACAACTAGAGAATTCATTAGGTAACCAGCCAGCTGAGATCTATATTCTGACTATAATAAATGACCTGTTGGAGGTTCTAGTCCATGCACATGCAGAGCCTGATGAAATGCTGGACCACTTCACACTCACTTTAGAATTATGGTGCAAAAAATTGGAAATATCTTGCTGACACTATAAGATACTGTGGAAAGTCTTACAGATTCTCAAAGATATTAGTGCACTGAGATCTCTATCATTAGAGCTGAGCATGTTGAAGAAGAAATGCAGAGCTCAATTCTCTATGCTTCCTATCTGATGGGCATTCATACCAGCTGTTTCATTGAAAATGCCAACTTTTTTGCCTGCTGAGAAGTGACTAATACAGACATCTCTCACATCTAATTTATTCTTTCAGAATCCTGTGGCTCTTTTGTCATTACTGGCAAGGTCTCCTTTATTTTGCAAGAAGATATATATTGGTATGGCTGACCTAGTTGACAACCCAACTGAATTGTGGCAATCATGAAGCTGGGGGAGCTCCATTAAATATTTCTCAGATGACTTTGCATGGTATTCTGACAGGACATCAGTCTTTTCTTCTGATTTTGTTTATTTCAGGTGCAACAATGCTGCATATAAGTGCACTTGGAATGAACAAGAAATCCATATTAAAAGAATTCAATTTATGGGTTGGAACTGGAGACTGGCCTGCACAAAATCCAGTGAAATTATTCTTATTGTTCAGTACACTATTACTGCCAGCAGCTTTAATAAAAGAATTCATTTACTGAGATCTTCACTTTGCCTGAACAAGCTGCTCTTACTGAAAGATCAGAAAACTCACATCATATATAAAGACAACATTCTAGCTCAACTGGATGTTCATCTTGACTACATCTTTGACAGATCAGATAGCTACAAATTCTCAGAAACAAATGAATTCTTTGTATGACAAGTAATGAATATAATTCATCACATATTATCTGTACAAGAGCTCTGACTTAGTACTCTGCTTCAGAGTGAACTGGAAATTACAGCATACAGAAGAAATATGCTGATCAAGATGCTCTGCTCAGATGACTCTATTAAGAGAACTATATCCATTCCCTTCCTGCTGTTTATTGATGGATTTAATCTATATTGAAACATGTACTGAAATGTAACTGGCTTCTATATAATTTCTGCAGGACTTAATAATTCTGAAAGAAGATAATAAAACAATATATATACAATTGCTCTCAGGCCTCATGCTACAAATTTTTCTGATATTATGGAGACATTGACTCCTGGTTTACAAGCAGTTGAAAGAGGATTTGACATTGTAATAACTGGTAAAGAAACTGTCAGGGTCATTACTTCTTGTATTGCTTATCTTGATGACATGCTGCAGCAAAATAACAATGCTGAAATCAAATGCTCTACTGTAACAGTCTTCTGTCAGAGCTGTACTATCTCTGATGTGAAGAGATTCAATATGAATTTCAACTTAATGAAATACAGTTAATACTATTACCAGCTACTCAATTTGCAGGCTGAAATTGAGATGAAGTGGACTGTTCACAAGCAAGAAGCACTGTGGAAGACCTATAGATTGGCCAAGAAAAGTCCTCCAGTTTTGAAGATCTGCCTGGCACTGAATCTGGTGACATTTTTCCTCTCTGATCTTTGTTATAGTGAATTTTCAGGCCTGTCCAAAATTGCACATACATTATTAATATCATATATATTGACATCTGAGGGGCAGAAGGAATATTGTCAAACTCTACAGAGATTTTTATTTTGAAGATGCTGAGCCTGACTGCAGTCCTCAATTACTTATCTGAAGTTTTACCAAATCCAGAAACATGTCTGAGCTTCAATTGTGATTCCAATTATACTCTACTTTGCTCTAAAGTCTGACTGAATTCAGACTGTTGTTCAGCAGGCTCTTTATAACTTCTTTAATGAACAGTTAATTGATCCTGACATTCTGTATTTGTTGCTTGCTAAAATCTTTAATGCTATTACAAGAAGTAATTCACTATTAACTTCTCAGACATCTGTCAGGTACAATAAACTTAAAAGTGTGATTGCCAACATCTGAACTATGCTTCAGAAAGTGATAGATGCTACTGTCATGACTGCTGAGGCACCACAGTCAGCTAGCTGGGCAGTATAGATGCTGAGATCATGGCAGAATTCACCAGTGTTCAATTGGATTATGACACTTCTGATAGAGAACATTTTGATCAACACTGTCAGTATTGTTCTGAAAGCAGGTAAGATGTTACATGCTTTAAAACACTGACCAAACATGCATATTAAGATGCACTATGCTGACCAGGCAAAGAAGTATGCTGTGCCAAATAACTGTAATATACTGATTGAGAAGAATAAATACTGTGAATACAAAGCATTTGTGCAGCAAATCAACAAGTGTAATGTTGAAAAGATTTTACTGATTCATGAGAGCTTCAAATGCACTATATTCTTGATTTTTGATAGGGCTCTTATAGAATTAGAACTCTATATTAGCAGCCAGATGAAGCAACTTCATCACAAATATTCAATTCTTATGCAAGACCTTGTGTAATTGGAACACAATGAGCAATAAGATGATGATGAGAATGCCAACAAAGTTAATAATTCATATGCTACCACCCCCTTCCATACCTTAATCAATGTCTATTGCTAACTACCAGCTAGCTGCAAAGTCATGAAATTGCTTGATTTACAAAGCATACAGCTTTCTGAACTACTAATTATGCATTTCTTTTTGCAAAAGCTCTGACTTTCATACAGCAGTGATTGGGCATATCAACATATGCTTGACAGAGATTTGATTCCAATCCAATTGTTTCAAAAGCTGATCTTTACATTCAATAGAGATGTGTATTGCACTACATTAAAACTCAATGATCTGGTTGAGTATACTCATGCATCAGGCATCAAGATCAGGCAAATAAGATGCATATTCACCCACAATCAGAGCAGCTGCTGGAGGGTTTTTTTTGCCATGTTCTCTGCTCATGAAATTTGGCATGAGAGGGTACTGGATTTGCTGATTTTGCAGATGAATTGGGATGAGATTCATATAATTAGCCTACCTGCAATCCACAAACCAAGCCTTTACACAATACCTGTCAGCCAAGATTCTGAAAGACTCAAACTAGATTCTGCTCTGCTGACTACCTTTCTCAACTGCACTTGAAGTGTTTCCTTTTTATAGGTGGATTGGGCAGTTTGATGTATGTAGTATTGCATATTAGTTGAAATCTCTCCAGTGTCTGCTGGAGTAACTATACTATAATGGTTTCTATACTATAATGGTTTCTATACTATAATGGTTTCTATACTATAATGGTTTCTATACTATAATGGTTTCTATACTATAATGGTTTCTATACTATAAACATTTATAAACCTGAAAAGGTATCCCAAATGTTCCTAGATATATTTGTTGATCAGGGGTTTAAATGTTTCCTGATTTCTACATTGAGGATCAGAAGCTATGTTTCTGAATTCAGAACATATATATTTTTAAACTTCCAAACAACCATGGATTTGGATAAATGTATATTCGAACATAAATGTATTGGGACTAGTGGATCTACAGTTTACAAATTCTCCCCATTTCTGCTATGGAAATAGTGAGCGATTTCCAATGGAAGAATATAGAAATTCCAACAATTTTCTAACAGATTTTCTTGATCCTATTCTCCCTCCAATACTATCAGTCAATTATGCAATGGCAATGCTCTTTAAAGCAGCAGAGACGATAAAATTATGAGGAAATATAAAGCCACATGAAGAAAACACATACAACAAGCATTTGCCTTGCTCACCAGGGAGCCCAAGCCTGTATCTAGTATGAAAACAGGGGAACAACAGGATACATTTTGAAATTTCTTAATGAAACTGAATGATCATGATTGTGCTCCACAGTTTGTCATACTCTGTGTGGTTGGCCTTGGTCAATCAGTGATCACATTTATGTTGCCCCAGCTGAATTCACCTACACCACTCCATGGTGGCAGCTTCTCAAAAGCCCTGAGGCTTGGGGATCAGACTTGAATGCCTTTCTAGCCCATTACAAACTGCATCTCAAACTCTTCCTCAAGGCGCTCCGAGATTGTGAGGACCGGCAAATACAGAAAGGCTCCATCATGGAGTGTCAATGCCTATCAGATTGAATAGTGCAATTAATTGAAAATGGACTTTTTTGGTTCTGCCTTGCAGCAAGGAAAAGCTTCATGTTTGACAACATTTACTGGATATTTCTTGACAAGAAGCATTTTGGCTCTCTGTGCTGCTTGAATGATAGAATCTCTCTTCTGTCTCAGCAGGAGCACAGTGAACTGGATGGATTCATCCAGAGGAAATGCAGCAAGCTGCAGAAAAGGATTTGGATGAACACTTGACTTATGATGAATTCATTGATCTTTAATGAGGGTATTTGGACATTCTAGATCATGAACACTTTGTAATGAGCATTACAGGCTAGGGTATGTTGACCCTAACCAAGAGGTGCCCTATCTCTCACCATGTTTACCATTCTGAAATGGATTTTGACTGTGTATAAAACAATTATGTATGTACTGTAAGTATCTCTTTAGACTAAAGTATTATTTTGAATAAGGTTCATGGATTGCTTAAAGATTCCCTAAAATTCTTTTTCCATAATCTTCATCTTTTTTTGGGGTTTATAATTGTTTGAACCCTTACCAACCCTGACTAGAAATTCTTGGTTCTTGTTCTGAATATATCCAGTACTCTGAATAGTACCATGGTAGGATTATAATGCTGTCTTTTGGCAGCTTGTGTCTGCTGATTTTGTAGAGCTAGTTTGGGACAAGGGGGTCAGTCTGGTCTAAATTCCATCTCCCAATTATACTCTAGATCAGAGTGATCATGACGCGCAACAATCTGAGCAGAAACATTCAGTTCCCCACAAGTGATTGAGCAGAAGTATTGCCACTCAGAGATTGTGGCTCCATCATCAAGTACAATGCCCCAATTGTTGAGTTTGATCAAGAATCCACAGGTAGGCATTCTATAAAATTTGCCACCAGCCTGAAGCCAATTGATTGCATCAATCATTTTATTAGCCATGCGTGGTGGAAGGCCGATAATAGGAGAATTCCCTATGTGAGTTTGTGATGTTGTTGGTGCTTCAGCTGGGTTTGAAATAAAAATAAAATGTGATACCAGATTGCAAGACTTATTGACCAACTTGTTGTTCAGATACTGAAATTCAGTTCTCCTCATCCAAGAATATTGGTTGCATTTAACTCATGTTGGCCAGAATAGCATGAAATAATAAGATTGATTAGGCATGAGCAAGTATGGTTTAAGTATTGCTGTAAGTCCATCTTTTAGGGTTTGGTCTGGATCATTCTCTTTTGTATCTGTTGCATTGACATCTTCCTCTTGCTTTATTGCTGGATTGAAAACACAGTTTGGATCTGGATCATTCACTTTTATTTCTGTTGCATTGATATCTTCCTCTTGCTTTATTGCCAGATTGCTAATGTGGTTTGGATCTGGTTTCATTCTGAACGCCATCTAGTTTGGCTTTGCCTTGTGAAGTTGCCTTGGTGGGGTGATGGGGAGGTTAGAAGGGAGGCATGAGGTTGAAAATGTGAGGCAGAGGCTTTGTTTCCAGTGCCGGGAACAGAGAGAAGACAAGTAAGGAAGGTGCTGGATGAAAAACTTGTCAAGAAACACATGCACTATAGCAGTGCATTCAGTCATGTGATACAGTATGACAATACCTTTCATTACAAAACATATTTAACTAGCAATATTAGCACTAGTATATCTTGGCACTATTTTAAAAGAAAGAGGAGAGTACAGAACTGTCAAGCTGGTTTTGCAAGCTTTTGTACTGTGTTGAATCCAAATGTTTGGATAAAGAATGGTCTTCCCATTCTCAACATGGACACTGAAATGCATTACTATGAAATAAGTGACCTGTACTGCAAATCAAACAAATACTACAAGAATCACTACACCTGTTTATGGGTAGTTGCAAAGTCTCTATGAATCCCTCCATGGAACAAACACCTCAACCAGATCACAAAATTTCTTTAATCTCTCTTAGGAATTAGTGGTAAAGAATAATTTTGAAGTACATGAGGAAGAACATTTATTATAGAAGAGCAGTATTGCTGTTCACCACTTCTGATACAATGGAGCAAGCTCTTCCAGGTGATTTTGGATAACCATCTTAACAAATCACATTCCCCCAAGCTGTTCTCTCAACTGCTCAATTGGCAGTTTATTCAACAAAAAAGTAAGAGGAGAAACAGGTTTATCATTGTTATTGTCACCATTGGCA
The DNA here is from genome assembly GCF_000149335.2 of Coccidioides immitis RS. Lineage (NCBI taxonomy): Eukaryota > Fungi > Ascomycota > Eurotiomycetes > Onygenales > Onygenaceae > Coccidioides > Coccidioides immitis. The sequence goes on along the minus strand of NW_004504308.1, from coordinate 1,358,800 downwards.
TCATTGTCAGTTTCCCACTCACTATCTTTCATCTCCTCATCCAATGCTCTCAGTTGCTTGAATGACAGAATTTCACCATCTTCAGTTAGCATGGCAAGATGTGAGGATCGTACGTGTGGATCGGCGTGACAATGAATCTATAGGAGGAATTGTACGTAGAAAAGAGTACACAAGGTAAAAGGTCTGGTATTGGCAGCTATGTATGACTTGTAGACAAGATTGCCACTGGCTCCCAACAAGGGGTTCGTGCAGTGGCGGCCTTTTATGTGTGCTCGCGAGCACGTGACTTAGTGCCTCACGAGGACACATGTACTCCCAACAGCTCACAAGCCCAGGCCCTGGGCCCTCGCGGGTGTTGTTTGTCCATGTAAGGGGTTCGCGGGCAAATCCTTACACAAGATCCAGATCATATACTGCATCAAGATCATCATAAAAAATATAGCCACCATCAAGATTTTGAAGTTTTACAAAGAAGATAATTAAAAAAAGAGCTTTTTTTTCCTTCTTTGTATGTTTACATCTGTCATTATTGACAAAGATATTATACTTAAATTCATATGCATCCAATCAGCAAAGAAGACATGTTATTTCTGCTAAAACTGCACTCTTGAGATGATCTCAAAGACATTCAAGATAAAATGTATGCTTGCAGGGTCCAAACTTTATTAACAAGAAGAAGCATCACCAGCAGATGACACAAGTATTGTTGTTAATATAGTTCAAGTCATGAATATGCTTCTCATGCAATTTGAAATCAGAATATCTCTTCTCAATCTGCTTCAAGAGTCAAGTTATTTCAGAGTGTAAATAGGTTGCTATTATATTCAATTTCAGATCTCAGAAGCAATTCTTCAACTTGAATACAGTATGCCTATTAGTTAATAATTTAAAACCAATTTAGCAGAATACTTACAAAATTCAAATTTAAGAAGGTGGTCTTGATATGCTACACCTAGTACCAGTTAGCACATCTTGAAGCATTCATGCTTAATGGCCTTTTCACTTACCTCTTGAACCAAGAAATTTTGTCAAGAGAAGAAAAAGAAGCTTCAGTGAGAAGAATTCAAATACTTTATATATTTTTTCAAATGACAGCTACAACACTTTACTTCACTAGAGCACTTTCCAAATCCCCAAATCTAATAATCTTATTGGCTAGATAGAAGAAATTTTTTTGTGTTGACTTTTATGTTGCAGAGGCTTTTCAGAATTCCATGTGTTTCTATCCTCTTTAACTAGCAGAACTGCTAGTTATCATGCAGGAGACAAAAATCTGGATTAGAAAATTTTCTACAATTTCAGTTCTCCATGCAACTATATCCAGTTATCTCTGATGCATTCTCATCCAAAACTGGGAAAGAATTCCAACAAGAAAGTCATTAATAAGATTCTCAGCATCTTCAGCACCTGTACTATAGTTATTTTGCCAGTGATAAAAGAAACCCTGTTCTGAAGTCACTCTTGAGCATCTAGTTTGCTTGGTTTTTAGCATTATCAATCTCAAGAATTTCACATTTTATATATCTCCACATCAAAATACAGTCACTGCAATGAACAGAGTCTCAAGGCTTCTTTTTCAATAGGCTCACCACACTTGCAAAAGCAAAATGAAGCATATAGAAATCTGGCCTATTGTCTAAGCAATGCAAATTGGAATCTTGAAGAGTGATAATACAGTTATCTCTCACAAGGTCAGCCCATCTATAACACATCTAGCCCTTCATGAATGACAAGAGAAAAGTGATAGTTGAATGCTGCTGAAACAACTAGCTCTAGCAGGTATAACAGAAGGCCCTTGACGCAGGAGTTCTGTACAAGCAATAGAAAAATTCCTGAAAGAGCATGCAGGCTTTTCAGATTTGTCACAAGTGCATGTATTTCCACAAACTAAGTAATTTGTAATAATCTGAAAAGCAAGTCTTTACTCACCAGCCTGCTGTTGGATGGACCATAGTTTGTAGTATTGATCTTTCAAATCAACAAGTTTCTCATGCTTCCCTTGCTCAACCACTCTCCCTTTATTAAGAAAGAAGATATGATGAACATTCTTAATCTTTCTGAGATTGTGTCTCAAGTAAATGTCAGTGAGGACAGAACAAGAGGGACTGAGTCTGACTTATGAAACTAAAATGATGATCCAACTATTAGTGCATGATTTCAGCACATTCAAGATACAAGAGGCTGTCTTGTTATTCTGGCTGTTTGTAAGTTCATTCAGAAGAAAAATGTGTGCATTCTGGGTTAAAGCACAAGTGATGGCCAATTGTTGCTGCTCTCCACCAGAGAATATAGCATCTTGATACCAGATGTTATAGCCTTCAGAGCATCATTGGATCCAGTTGTGGATTAACAATAAGTGGCAGATCTTGTGTATTTCTGCATTCTTGACATTGGGGTTGGTGTATTTGAGATTCTCCATAATACTGCAGTCACTAAAAAAGCTAGGTTTCTGGAGTACAAAGATAATTTCTTTCTTTTAGCTCTCCAAAATATTGCTTTTATTAATTTGAATGGAGCCATGTTGTGGGAAGTGGACTTGTAAAAGAAGATTTAGGATGATTGATTTTCCACTGCCAGACTCTCCAATAAATGCAATGGTTTTGCTGCCTGGCATCCTGAATGACAATTCTTCAAGAACTTGGCATTGTTTATTGTAAGAAAAGTCCATGCTCTTGAACTTAATACTTCAGTAGATGTTTCTCTGATTAACTAACAGCATCTTCTGCTGTTGATAACAGACTGATGTTTCTTTCTTGGAGATTTTAATAAGTGAATTAACTTTTGCAAGCTTCAAGTGGATAGCATTCAGAAAGCTTTGCATGTTTTTCAGAGTCTCTTGCAATTGTGTGAGAAAAATGAACATTGTTGTAATCTCACCATATTGCATGTTATCATGACACAGCCAGCTGGACCTCCTGTATAAACAAGAAATTGTAATGCTCCTCTCAGTATTGAAAGAGCAGCAGGATGTTGACTGGAATTCAAGCAGGCATCAACAGTATTTTGAAACCAGGTGATCTCCTGCTCCAGATGGCTGAAGCAAATTACTGTATGCCAGTTAAAAATAGAGTCATGACAGGCCTCCTTTTCTCTTCTGATGCTATCATGATATATCTTCCATCTATTATGTTGTTGGGACTGGAGCTTTCCTGAGAGGAAGATATAAGAGCCCATGATCACTGCAAAGGACACTGCTGCCTGGCTGCCAAGTTAGTAGTATATAGAAGTAAATGTCAAAATAGTATCAGAAAGTATGGGAATAAGCATAAAAATTGTTAGTGATATAACTGCTTCAAAACAGTTAACATCCAATATCACATCTGACAGAGTGGCAAAGTTCCAAGCTTCATCAAACTCACTTGGAAGACTCATGACTTTGGCAAAGGTATTAATTTTCAATCTGCAGTCCCAGTAATGCTCTAGTGAAAGCAGCAGATATGTCCTAACACTTGCAATTAAATATCCAGGTTCAAGAAAGTGAAGGAATGCAAGATGATAGATCTCCTCAGATAAGTCTGTTGATGGTTAGCTCAAGAAAATCAATACACCCTAACAGAAGAGAAAAATGAAACATACTGCTTGATTTGCTTAGTCTGCTCATAATCTGCCCAACCCTTAATGGCATCAGCACATTCAGAGCCTGTTCAGCCAGCAAGCACATCCCAACTCCAAGAAGTCAGAGTTGGAGTCTTGATTGTCCTACTGGCCAGGCATTCATCTGAAGCAATTACAGGAGGGAATTAGCAGCTTTCAGGTAACACACTAATCAGGGTTGACATAACAAACCCAGAAGAAAATGATACATCTGCACCATGATGTGAGTTACTTCTTTATGTTGAAAGAATGCCACCAAGACCCAAAGAGGTCAGAAGCTCATTGATTTGGAATATTATTATTTTCTAACTTTGATTCTCTTGTCACCATGTCTTGGGTTCCCCAAGATGTCTTGAGCCACAACAAGTTTGTCCATAGGCATCATTTGCCAAGTGAGAAGTGTAGAGCTTACAACATGAAGTGTACATGCTGCATAGACCTTGAGAATACTGTAAAAATAGCTAAACAAGACAGAAATTGGTATCAAGGCAATATTGAATGAGTTTTGCTTGAAATATTCTAAGAATTTGATAATCTTAGTGAGAAACATTCAAAAAAGAAGCAACCACAATACTTATTAATGCATGACAGAGTTGTTCTCTGTTGTCCTGTAGCACAGCCATATTAATGCAGATTCAACAAAGAATGCTGGTGACAAAAAAGTTATTAGAAAAACAGTATAAATGCTGTAGATGTGTCTTCTGTTTAAAGACCAGTTAGTTTATGAGCTACTGTATCTCATTCTGAACTGATCTCCAGATAAACTGCTTGCAGAACAAGCTGCACAGATTACTTCTCCAATTACTTTAAGATCAGCAGAGACACTGTTTCAGATACTTCCAATTATTCTTAAGTGTTGTCAAAACTAGGGCTTCTGAATAATATTGAAAATGCATGTTCCAGAAGTGTAAATCCAGCCAACATGTGATAAAATTATTGTTATCAGGCTAGAGTTGTTTGCCCTGCCAAGTTTCACCTCTAAAGATGTCAAGAAATTCAGAGTTCTGCAGAATCTCAGAGCAATATACAGCAGTTTGCCTGAAAATATATGGCATCTCTCTGTTCATATAAGTTATTGCAGCACAGTTAAAGTTCCTTTACTCAAGATACAATGCTCTGGAAAAACTTCAGATACATTATCACAGGCCCTGCAGCAGATCATGCTGAAGATACTGATATGTATCAACTTCTTTCATCTTCTCTCTCTTGAATGATGTGAGTATCTATTTGAGAAGATGAGAAGATTTTCAGATAACATCATTATCTGCAAGCACAGTAATATCAGTTGCAACAAGCTGAATTTCTGCCACCAACTGTCTTCTTTTACTATATTGTTGCACTGTGACTATCTGGAGTTCAACCCAACAGGGTCTGACCATTCTCATCACCTCTTCAGCCATGCTCTGCTTCTTCTTAACAGTTACCAAAATGACTTTCTGTAGATCATTTTAAGAATTGACTTGAGGGTCTCTGCCAGCCTTTGCCTGTCAATATTGAGACAGGGGATGACCACCATTACATCTGCAGGCCCCAGTGGGCTGGAGAGGGGGGGGGAATTGGTTTAAGCCAGTGATACACCCAGAGGTTAACAATAAGCCAGACATATTGATAGCAACTTGAAGTCGAGTGTTAGTTAAGGTGGGCAATTACTGACTGGTATAGGGCAGGTCAGAACTTATAAAATTAACCAAAAAGCTCAGAGATGAAAGATATCATCCTGACAGACCCTTGAGGAGGCATGTGTTGAAGAGGGATATGTTGCTATGGACAGATAGTGGGAAAGGTCTTGATATTTATTGTCCAACTTGCTTACTGACATTCCTGGGGCCAATGAGCACCTGTGCTGAATCTAGCCCTATTGTGGTGTTCTATCTGGTTGGATTTGGAGATGGATTTGGACATGAACTGTATGCACATGGTGATACACTTGGTGCATACTTTAATGTATGGGAAAATGTCAACAGTATTGACATTCAAAACTCTTCTAGGCAGCCTGTGAATGGGGCCTCTAACCCCACAGGGAAGTTTCACACACAGGTATTGCCAAGTCTCAAGGTTTGTCATTGTGTGCCTGTCTGATGAAAGGGCCTAATGCCTGTAAGTATTAATACCAATGCAATTCTCAGATTCATCAAACATTTCACTAGGGAAATTGGAATGTATTGCTTGATCATCTCTGTAGCTCTGGCAACAAAGGCATTTCACAGACTTGTGCCACATCCTTTTAGCCCATATGAAGGCAGATTTAAGAGAGAGTGTAAATGACATGGCAAGTTTCAGGCTTTTTGTGATAAGGTTTGGTGGAATTGCAAAGAGGAAAGAAGGTTACAAATGAACTCTTAGAGGTGTATACTACAATAATTGGTGAGTTTTTATACTAAACTGGAGCCAGAGTCCTAGTGGCCACTGCTGTGAGAAGCTGGTGCCAGAACCATTGATGACAATCATCTTTAAGGTGCGGCAAGTTGACTTGCAAGCTAGTTTTGTTTTGCAGGACTAAATTTTGTGTTACATGACAACATCTTAGAGTTCTGCTTCTTCAAGAAAAATGAACATATAAACACTCCAACTACAATAGTTTATTGGTACTAACTTATAAGTGGAAAAGAGTTCAAGAGTAGTACAAGCAAATCTGGTTGATTTCTTATATAGTTAAACTGAGAGTAGAAATAGGTTCAATAATAAGATAATTCAGAGTATTTATTGTCTTTATATTTCTTTCATTCCATCTGCCTACATCTTGTAAACATTTTCAGATCTCATCATTCACTCAATACACTTATCTAGAGTTAATACTCCCTTATACTTCTTATAGGTGAATGTATTACAGCTATGAATGATTCTTTCCAAGTTCTGTTTACAATCTGCAGCTTTAAAACTAGAAGAGTCTATCTTTAGGCCCCAACAATACAGCATCCTGACCTGAAATCTCACTTTGGCAGTGCAGAATGGACATGCCATGGCCATAATTGCAGCACCAGCTTAAGAAGAGATGAGTGAGGCAAGCTGATTCAAAACAGCTCAATTCTAAATTTCTGGAGTTCTGGGTTTGTGGAGTTTGAATCTCTAGATTTTTGGTTCTTGCAGTTCATTCAAAACAGCTTGCAACTCAAATTTTGTTTGCAGGATTTCATTGATTTTTCTGGCAACAGTTATTGGCTAAGACCACATGTGTTTTTCTTGAATATGCTGGTATCCATTCTCATATTAACTCCTACAGCAACAAGTTGTTTTCCTCATTAATTCATCTTTCCACACATTAAGAAACTGCTGTCTTCATTCCTGCATTTTTTCTGAATACTGTATCTCCAGCTTTTTACATCCATATCTGAATGCATTAGCAAGCAGTGATCAAATCTCCAACACTCTTTCTATAATTTTTTCATCAAACTTACAGTTCAGGAAGAATGTAAGTGATTGCTGATAAACATTAAGATCTTCTTCAAATGTCTCTTGAAGTCAAAAAAAGTATTAGAAATGAATGATCAGACTTTGGAACATAATACTAAGACTCTCTAGAGAGACAAAATTAACTCTGATCAAGATTCCACTTGCAATGGTGAAAGTAGCATGAATTCAGCCTGGAGGTAAGTAAATAATTCAGAAAGAGTTAATCTTCATTATATAATCTTCTTCAAGTTGATCTGAGATCTTGATTAAACATTCACTCTCATCAGACAACTGTACAAACATTTAGAGATTTGACTTTGTTGATGAATATACAAGCCAAATTTACTTGGAGTTTTCAATTAACTGTAAGAGCACATGTCAGTTCTGATCTGAGCCATATCAGTATAGTGTTGCACATGTATGCTAAATTGTACAAACCAATATGTATATCAACAAAAGTCTCTGCTGGAGCAAAATTTGCACTTAGTTCTAGCTTTGTGTCTTTAAGAATACATAGCTTGTTGCAGAGTGATCTTTCAGAACAGAGATGCCAGAGCTTCTTAGACAACCAGATATTCATTAATGAGTATTGGGCACCAGAGATGGCCTCAAGCAGCATAGTTTCTTGATATAAAGTAGTTGAAATTGTATAATTCTGCACATTTAGGTTGATACTTTGCTTCCCATCTCTTAGCACATCAAAGTCATCTTTCTGCTCAATACACATGCATATGATATGGCAGAATTTCTCTGGGGAAAATTGGCAATCCCAACAGTTCATCAGATTCATCAAGGCTGGCATGTTCCAGCATTGGTTTTCAGTAGTGGGAAGCAATTTGAGGTTTTGCAGATAACATCTAGAAAAATGTCCAGTGGCCTGGAGTTGTTCAAGCTTTGAACATAAAAGTAATAGTTCATGTTGATTCTCTGCTATAGATTTGCATCAGTCTTATTATTTTATATAGATAAAGAAGATGTTTATACCTTGCTGGAGTTTAAAAGTCTGTAATATCTTACTTTCCTTCTGTATGTCCATCTCTTCATGCTGTCAGCATGTACAGATTCTTTTATGGCATCAGATATTGAATTTCAGTAAAACTTCTCCACAGGTCTCACATTTGTGCTGTTTGCCTGTTGCACATTTATGCTGGGAATAATTTCTCCATATTATAGTTTGTCCACATTTATAACAGGATTGTATCCAGTCTCTCTTCAGGCAATACTGTCTTTAATGATGGAAAATACCAGTTCTGTGAATGTGCTTTTTACATGCAAGACATGCTATACTCTCCATGTTGAGTCAAAGGGATGAATGTTGAAGGGATGAACATTAAAGAGATGAACATTGAAGAGATGAACATTAAAAGAATAAACATCAAAAAAATGAACATCAAAGAGATGAACATCAAAGAGATGAACATCAAAGAGATGAACATTGAAGAAATGAATGTCAAAAGAATGAACATTGAAAGAATGAATGTTAAAGAGATAAATGTCAAAGAAATGAACATCAAAGAGATGAATGTCAAAGAGATGAACATCAAAGAGATGAACATTAAAGAGATAGGGTGCCTGTTTGGCAGAACTGCTAGCTTTTCTTGGCATGAAATTTAAAAAACAAGCCACTACTCTGTAGTGTGCTGTTAAGCTGATTTTGTAAGCCACTGCTGAATTGAGTGACAGGTGCTGACTTGCAAGCCAGTGTTGTCTTGCAGGACTAATTTTGTATTACCAGTCATATTCAGCTTGCAGAATGGGCTGTCCATGGCACACCTACTATCAAAAGCCTAGTCTCTGAGATTCAGAAATTACAACTTGATGTGCTTCATGAGTCAGAAAAGCAATAACTACTTGAGTTTGTAATCTGCTAGAGAAAGATTGCCTAATGGCTTCAAGCAGACAATAAACAACTGGAATGGTACTTGCAGCAGTGGAAACTGGTCACAACCTGTTCTTTTGGGAGTATACAAGATTGCTCACTATGTACAGCAGCTCAACTACTTTTAGCTCCATTTTTAACAATGGACTCACATATCTAAAATTGGCATGCCCACTCCAACATGTACAGTAGCTATGTTTTCATCTGTCCAGTGAAAAAGCCTCAGGCAATTGTACTTTGTAGAAAGTATGTGTGGGCCATCATTGGAAATGTCACCCTGATTTTGAAGGAACTTGATTGTCTTGCATCTGTGAGTCAGGAAGCAGTATTCCAAGTATTCCCATCATACTGACTATTGATTTTGCCTATTTCCTTAGCTTGATGTCTGGATCTCTTTTAATGAACAGAAGAAGAAATTTATTGTTAAAGACTTTGCTCTGGAGCTTGAAGTTTATACACAAGACTCAGCTCTTTTTGACACTGAGTTCAATATCAACCGCGCTCGTGATCATGTCTGGCTCTAGGTCGGAGCTTGTTGGAGATGTCACCCCCGCACTCGATGAGGAAACTCGCTTTTTTGACCTGTTGACAACATTTACCGTGGTATTGGCGTCTATTAACTGAACGTTAGTAGTTGATGAGGATATAGCGGAAGTACTCACCTATTTCCCCTCTTTCATAACGTTCCTCCATTCTCCGAACCATGCATATTTCTTCCAAAATCTCCCACCTCTCTACCGGTGTGATCTGGCGCCGGACATCCTTTCCAGCGTCTTCAAGCTGATCAGCGGTAACGGTACAGAGCTTCAAAATATGAACCAAGAGTTGAACACGACCTGTGGGGCAGTGGGTTAAGCATTAGTGGCCGCCGCTTGACATTCGCGTATATTGAACTTACAAGGTGTCTTCAAATGATCTGGTTCCCTGTGTTCCACGTCTGCAGGCCACCAAGGCGGCTTTGTGACCGGTCCTTTTTTATAAGGGTACATGGCCTGTTTCTTTGGTTCGATGAATCTGATCCAGGCTCTGGAGAGTGTTCGACAATTGATCTGTTGGAATCCACGAAAGGCTGCGTAATAATAGGCCTTGACCGTCTCTTTATCACCAATTCTGAGATCAACCCGACGTTCGTCAAGTTCAGAGTCTTTGTCAACTTCGGATAATGCACCCCGGCGGGTGTCAGCCAACTGAAGGAAGCGCTCCTTGACATCACGATCAAAAATGTGATAGCAGTCTCTTTCAGCAGAAAACGACGTATGGTATTTGATATCCCCGGCGTGGTCGATAGTGATCATGGCAAAATGTGGATATGGAATTTTTATTGGCTAGAGGAGAACAGTCAGATTTCCCCAATAGCCAGAATAGAGGACTAGTAGCCTTACAACAGGTACTCGAATCTGCGTAAGCTCCCGGCCCTTGCTATGGGGGCTCCCATCGGTCATTGTGGTAGATGTAGTCGAGATCTCTTAAGTTCAGCTGGGACTGATAAATCGCCAGTGGAGGAAGAATTTTTAATCGTTGTTGGCAAGGATGGGCATTGAACGGTCCATAAAACTGCTCGGACTAAGTCTCAAAGAATGGAAAGGGAAAGGAAGATATGGTTCTTTAATGGAGAAGGGCGGGTACAAATACCCTGATGCTCCAGCAAGAAACGGGCGCAACATTTTGATCAGCACACCCATGCTTTGATACGGAACTATTTGCGCGTTTCCCCATGCTTGATTGCACCTGCATTTAATCAGGGTCTAGAACGAAACATAACTGAGATCTGAATTCCTGATATTCTGTCGAGCTCGGACAGCTGAGGTTTGAGTGCGCTTCCAGGATGCAAGCCTCCCAAGCCCAGAAAGCCCCCGTGCATCCGCAGGCGGATGCACCATGTTGTCCAATAACTGCTGGTTCCTCTTTAATCTTGGCGAGGAAGGGCCAAATGTATTCTTCGTCTGGAAATCATGACAGTCACTTGGCCCAAGCGGTACATGGCTTGGTCTATCTCCCTCAGGGATAGCCAGGGATCGAGAACCACGCCCTGAACCATTGCTCGTTGTAAGATCCCAACTTTGACCTTCCAAGCCGAGTGTGGAGTGCTAGCGTCAAGAACACGAGCTTTAATGAGTGGGTTGTGCTGACGGGCACGGAAGAACAACTACGGAGAAGCTCACTCAAACAGAGTTTAGCTCCGAAATCCGCAAGCTCACGCAGCACAGGATAATTTTGCCAAGATCCGAGAATTCAGCGCCATGACCATTGACAACCGATGTATACATTTGACTGAAGACTGTGAAGTTTTTGCACGGCAGGACTGCTGAATTATGAATCTCCTTGAGGTGAATATCACTGTTGTAACACAAGTCAGATCGCCCTACAATGAAGGGCAACTATACTCACAAGGCAAGAGTTGAGTTGGGTGGAATTAGGCCCGGAAAGCCACTGATTAGGTGATGTTAGTGTAAGAGCTGTTCATTGTAACAAGGCGGCCATACCGATCCATATAAGCTTCCTCTCTGCGTCTGTTAGCCTTACCCTGACGAAAGTTGGTCACGTATAGAGAACTTACGGAGAAATAATGACACTACATGCTGCTCCCTTGGCCAAGCTCAGTACTGCGTTCTCAAAGCCTACAAGATTGTAGAGATTAACGTGACCGGAACGAAGTGATTCCAAAGGCAGATGTCCCCTACCTTGGATAACTTTTCCTGTCCCCAAATGGAAAGTAAAATCACCTCGCTCTTCGGTCGTGTCAATCCTATGTGCCAATTAGCATGCCATGGCTCCATCTAAGGTAGCAGTTTGCCTTACCTTTTACCGCGGCAGCCCGTTTTTCGGTCATAAAGATACCCGTTGTATGCTACCGTCACCTTATCTCCTCGAGTGGGTCTGCTAACATCGTTTATCTCTGTAGTAGTCGGCTTTGTCTGCGTACGGGGCCGATCTCCAGAAGCACCGTCAAATCTGTCGGATCCAGCATCTGACTGCTGACTATTCTTGTTGGCCTCGTCGGGATTTTTTAGGTGATTGCACACCTTATCGAGAGCAAGAGAGGGATCAGTCATGATTGTGGACTATCGAGTATGATCCTTAAAACTACTAAAATGAAAAACAAGGGAGTCAATTGCATGGGAGCTTAGTTCCTTGAAAGAGCTTCGGAGAAAGTGAAATTCTGTTGAGCTTTATATTCCTCCTTTGGTAGCACATACACGCGACTTGTTGTTCTCTGGGTGCCCTACTTTCTTTCTGCTCTGTCTCATTCATCTTATCTGTTGCAGAGCTAGCATCCGGCATCTGTTGTAATCCTCTATACTGCAAAATAATGCAACAGCTGTATCCGAGAATGTGGCGCGAATAATGCCAACGATAACATAATTTGTTCATTCCAATCGCCAATCATTTTCCCCACCAAAGTCTTAGTTATCTAGAACAAACAAAGGCACGCTACAGAGTACATGAGCAAAAATAGTGTTTGGAACTCGCTTCCACACGTCATCAAAGCAAACAGGCAAAAAGAGATAAGGAGACGAGCAGCAGTAAAGTATGGACCTGGTTTAAACTCACGGTCTGCTCAGAAGCCCCACTCAACAAGTGGGGCTAGCAAGACTTTCATCAGCCTTACATGGGGGCGTTCCAACTACAATTAATGCGCAAAACAATTGTATTCCAAGAATAAAACAGCTAATGAATGGATGTTTGTAAAAGGAGAGGAAGCAGTAATAGAGCAAACAGCTTTGGAGAAGGAAAAAGCTGACGGATACAAGAGAAGCTGCTGAGGGAGCAGAAGGAGCGGATCGCTGTTGCTCAACAGAATCTCCCTTGATCCGACATGGATATCCGCCACCTCGGGGGAAGCGGGTTACTGTTACTATGTTCTTTGGCCTTGAGCATTTCCACACTTCCGCCGATCCCATCAGCTGTCTATAGGCACCTCAGCAACTGGTGGATGCGCGAGGATCGAACGAGCCTGTCTGGCATTGCTGATAAAGCCTGCGAAAGACTCCTGCCGCAGCAGCCAAAACAGAAATTTTTAGAAAACAAATCACCAATTCAAAATACAGCAGTGAGCCATCAAACAGCAAGCCCTATAGCGGCGACAGAAAGTCCTGACCAATTTTCACCACTGCCCGAAAGTGAAAGTACTTGAGGTTAGTCAACTAATATGTTTTGGGTGAGGCCATTTTCTAACCTGCCTCTGGCAAGACATAGAACTTGCAACTACATCTATCCAGACAAACTGCTCTCAACACGCGAACGAGAAGGGCAGGACAACTGCCCAAGGCTATCCCGTTTCACATAAGGGCAATTTACCTGTTGGCGAGTGGAATTATGCTAACTAGATCATCAGAAAAAGGTAACCTGAGAGAGCCTGTTGTTGTTCCTCTCACATTACCCGCAGTCCAACTGCTCCTGGATATTGTAAAGGAGGGAGACAGTCATCAGTTACAAATTACCTTCCCAGATCCATATGTTCAACAGCCATTTATGCTTATTCCATTGGAGATAGGTAGTCAAATCATGCGAAAATACATGAGCTAAATCTAATCATCACTCTGGCTGCTTGATAAATTTTACTTGGGAACCTTTCATAATCCAGCAGTAAAAACCAGGCTCAAGAAACACCATTATAGCTTCCTTCACCAGGTCCTGATCAGGATAACTTTTAACACACTCATTGCCTTTCAGAATACTGACGATCCCTCCGTTTCCTTTAATAACAATAGCAGTTGTATATTTAAACGGGCCTATCACTAGGAATGGATTAGGCGAAATCCATTTTTCCTCTCCGACTCCAGCGTCCACTTCCGCGTCAGGGTAGTTGGTCTAATACAATATTAGCTCTCCTGCAATACCCCTTAATTGGAAATACAAACCTCCTTCTTATAGATTTGTTTGAGTTGTTTGTTATCTTCCGCCTCGCGATTTATGTCCAATGTATGTAAGGAAGCCATGCTGATGATAGAATCAATGGAGCCGGGAAGGAGAGACAAATTATTTCCGGGTTCTCCTAAGACATCAAACCGACAAATATCTGGTCGATAAATAATTAACATATAAGACTGTCTAACTTGAGAAGTAGGGACAAACCGAAGTACGCGGAAGAAACTTGTCGCAATGAATTATTTTGTGCCACTAAGAAAAGGTAGCTGAAAAGAAGGAAAGGAAAGTAAAGAAGGCCTCTGAGAGATATCCCAGAGTCAAGCACTGAGTGTCTGCTGTGGGAAAAATATGAATAGAAATGGTGGTTTCGGTGACGTGAAAAAGTTTCAGTTTGACATTCAGGAGATGGTGCCCGCATTCTCCATCTCAATGAGATCAGTAGGGCGCAGAGCGGGGCACAGGTAATCACGTGCGGACTCTGGCATCATGGTCACAAGCGGCCCTCTCTGTTGTACTGTGCTGTTCTGCCCTGTTCTGTCCTGTTCTGTCCTGTTCTGTCCTGTTCTGTCCTGGCATCCTGTTTTACTGCACCTTCCTTCGCAATCGGTGATGCATATATATATTGGAGCAATGAGCCGCTACACAATTGATTGCTTCAGAATAGCTATGCTCAACTACAGACTTTCTTATTATAAACTCCTGATGACCCCCTCAAATGCCCTTACATGATCATTTTGTGAGCAAAGTGCGCAGATATACCCCTGCTTGGCATTGATGCAGCATAACCATGTAACAGAAGATTATGAAGCAGAAGAGAAGTGTCAGTCTGTCTGGTCAATCTTCTGGCTTGAAGAAGGGCCAGAGTCTCATGTCTTGCCACACTGTGCCTTTGCAAAGTGATCTCTATGGCAGCTTTTGACTCTTAAATGAAAGTTCTTATCATGGGTGCAGAGCATGTGGGCAGCAATCAACTCAGTCTGTTGGAGAATTAGGGCCACCATTGGTCCAATGTGCAGAAGCTAGCTACTGCTGTGGGATACCCATCATCTTGAAAGATCAGCTGATTGACTTTTGCACTTTCAGTGCACCAATATGATGAGATAATGCACCTGAAATGCCCCCACAGCCCTCTGAATGGAAAGGAGGGGCACACCAGACACCTGAATGACATCATAATAGTGACCAACAGATGCAACAATACATTAAAGTCAAGAATTGATGTAAGAGCTGCCTTCTCTTTCTCTGCTCTCTTTTCAGCTACTGAAATATCCTTGCTCAGGTCTGCTAAACACTGCATTTTATGGAGAACTGCTGACTAGAAAGTGTGTCGAGACACTAGTCTCTATGTAGTTAGTCTCCAGCTTAGCGGCTCGGATCTTCTTTGATCTGATGCAGAGTTTTCATCTTGCTTCTCATCCCACAATCCTTTGGATGAGAGGAGAGAGGGCATGCATATCTATGGAGTTCATGTTCTGTGATTTCTATAGCTTTCACATATGATTAGTAGCCTTGTAGGTCCTTCCAAGAGATTCTGAGCCCTTCTTTAGGAATCTTTGAAGCCTTTGGAGTTGTCAAAAGAGGAAAAACTCTTGACAGAACAATAGACATTGACCTGGAGAGCTCCTCAGCTCCAACCCCCAATCCAACCTCCAGAAATATGAGTCCAGTGAAACATATGGAGGATGCTAGCACCAACACAGGTGCACATTCACAGCTAGTGGGCATCACATGGTGGGTTGGCTTTCTACAGAGCAGCATTGCAGGCTGCCAGTTCAGAGAAACAACTTCCTGAATTGAAAGAAATTTCAATATAGCAGACAAAATGGTTACAGACATCACTGGAACAACAATTTGGTTAATTCCCATGCTACAAGACAAGAAAAATGTGAATACTTGGTTAAACATTGTCAGGTTGCAGCTAAACCACTATGACTGGGGGATTCTATACAATGCAGTAGTGTCAGAGCCTACAGAGGCTTCTGAAGATATATAAATTAAATGGCAAAGTGCTATGACATCCTTCATTACATGGCTCAGCTTAAGCATGGAAGATGATGCTCAAGATTGAATCAGCAAGCACTATGAAGGCAATATTAATGATCCTGCTCTCATGATATTCTACACAAAGCAGCTCTTCCTAAAGCCTGATAAAAATACATGCATTCATGCAGCAGAGAATTATTTCTACACACATCAACACAACTATGGATCAGTTATGCAATACCTCAACATACTGCTTGAACAATATCAGAGAGCATTGCAAGCTCCTCATCCATTATATCCTTCCCTAGTGATTAACAAGATAATTGAGGGTGTACAAGTGATTAATGAGAACTATATAGATAGTGTGCTATCAATAGTTTGAAATACAAACCCAAGTGACATAACATATGAGGATATGAGAAATCTTGTGCAGGAGGTAAAGAAATATGTGGAAGCTCTGAGTGAGATATATATGGCCAGACAAATCAAATTCAAAGAGACTGCCCCCAACAAGCAAATTGTACAGAAATATGCTTCACAGAAGGGAGTCTTGTGGGATAACCATGTCAAATTCTTATGCAAAAAAATATCTAGCAAAATAGATGACAACTGTGGATATTGTGAGACTCCAGGTCATGCCATACAACAATGCCCTCACCTTTTTACTGACAAGAGATATCAAGGATGGAAGCCAAAGCCACATTTATGAATGAGACCAAGGCCCAAAGGAAGATGGCACATGAATCCTGAACAGAAAAACCAGAGTCAATTCAAATCTCAGCAACCAAATTCCAGTGAAGATGCTAAGGATAATACAGGAGAAAATCATCTCATAATAGAATTTGAAAATAGCTTTGCTGGCATGGCATTTGAATCTAGCTTGGTGGCATCTGTATCTGAAAGAGCTGTTGGTCTGGAAATCTGGCTTGTTGACACATGCTGCAGTCACTTGATTTGTTGCAATAAAGTCTACTTTACTAGCTTTGATTCTACTACAGATCATTGGTACAGGACTTCAAATGGAGAAATCATTTCCATAAAGGGTAGTGGCATAGTATGTGTTAGATGCATTGTCCAGAATGGCATTGTCAACAAGATCCATATATGTGCATGGTATAACCCAAAGTTGGGCACAAATTTGCTTTCCATGAACCAGTTGACTGAAAAGTTGAATCTCTACTTTACAGAAGTAGACCACATGCTGCAAACACAAAGAGACCACAAACTAGTGGGATATGCTAAGAAAAGTGATGGTGTTATAATCCTTGAGACAGAGCCACTTCATCAGCAAGAGAAAGCCATTCAACAGACATACACTACTATAAAGCTCATGCTGGAGCTTCTCCATAGATGGCTGGGACACTGCACATTCCCTACCACACAAAAAGCAGCAAAAGACCAGGAAATCAAAATAGAAGGCCAAGATACTTTCCATTGTGAAGCATGTGCACTAGAAAGGTCAAAATGGCAGATATCTCAAACACTACAGATCTGGTCTATGGTTCCTGGGCAGAAGATCCATATTGACCTTCAAATCATAAAGCCAATGAGTTTTCAAGCCTTCAAATATGCTCTAATAATTGTGGATGACTGCATGTGTTTTAAATGGGTTATACTACTCAAGAATAAAGCTGAAGCTTCACATAGTCTCCAGAAGCATGTCAAGAGGCTCAGAAATCTACTAGGCTTCTATATGGATACCATACAAATGGATGGAGGCACTGAATTTTCACTATTTAAGAAGGAATTTGCCCTGGCCTGTGGAATTGAATGCAAAGTGACTGCTCCATACACATCTGAGCAAAATGGTGTAGCAGAACAAATCAGCAGCTATTTAGTAGAAATAAGTTGTGTCATGATTTTAGAAGCAAAGCTTTCACAAGAAGTCTGGAATCTGGCCTTGCAAACTGCTTGCTACATTATGAATAGAATCTCTCTGGCTGGAGGTGGAGAATCATCATACAAGCTCTTTTGGAAAAAGAAGTCAAATCTACAGCACCTATGAGCTTACAGATGTATAGCCTACACACATATTTTGCCAGAGGATAGAGTGAACTACAATAAGGTATATAAAATGAAATCCAGGGCTCAACTTGGTTGCCTAGTTGGATATGAAGATGAGAATGGACATATTTATAAGATCTGGATCCTGGAGACTGGCAAAATTATACATACACACAATGCCAAGTTCAACAAGGATGTCAATGCCATTCCAGACCTCCTGAAAAAGGAAGATTCTAAGCTGAAGAATAGATTTACAGAACTCTTTGTGATTCCAAGCTTCTCAAAGCAGGAAGCTATGAGGGCAGTGAAGCAAGCTGCTACTAGGCTTCTACCAGCTTCAACACAAGAGCCTACAGAGGCACATGCTCAAGAAGCTAACCTGATTGAGAACTCTGAGATCCCAATACCTTTCTGGATGCAGGAGCAAATGCATGGCCTACAGCTTCAAACAATAACACTGTCACCTCAGAAGACTTCTTCAGCACCTGAATGCATGATGAGATTTCAAGAGCCTGTTCATGAGACTATTGAAGAAATGCCAGAGCCTCCATATAATGGAGATAGTGACAATGACTTGATTGAGGGCCAAATCCACAACAAGATGTTCAGAGATGTGTTGGAAGAACTGGAACAGAGCACTGAATCCATGCCTACACACAAACCAGAACCTACAGCTTCAATGGAGCTGAACCCTCAGCCTGCAAGACATGTATTGAGCTGTACAACTAAAGGCAAATCACCAAGACTATATGGAGATTACACTTTCTATCTTGCAGCTGACCTGCTAGCTTATAAAGTTAAGGTTTCATGCAACTACAAAGAAGCTATAACTAGCAAATATGCCAGTGAATGGAAGAGTGCTATGAAAAAACAAATTGAGAAGCTAGAAGCTGCCAATACTTGGGAGCTAGTTGAGATGGATTCAATAGATCCTACAGCTAAGATTCTACCTGGCAAATGGGTTTTTGACTTGAAAGTGAATGCTGACAGCTATGTTACCTCCTTCCATGCTAGATGGGTCATATGCGGTAATTTTCAATGTCCTGGCCTTGATTTTGATGAGACTGCTGCATCTGTAGTCACTGAATCAGCTATCAAGCTTGCACTTATAAAAATAGTGGTTGAAGATATGCACTGTAAACAAGTTGATATAGTTACAGCCTACTTGCATGCTATACTTAAGCACCATAAGATCTACATGAGCCTTCCAACTGGAACAGAAAGAAAAGGCTTCATCTGCAGACTCCAGCAAGCTCTGTACAGACTGAAGCAAGCAGAACATCTTTGGCAGAAGATCTTCACAAAAGCTCTCATGGAGATTAGTTTAAAGCCACTAAAGAATACAGATCCATGTGTATTTATAGATGAAGAGTCTGGCCTGCTACTAATAATCTATGTTGATGATGCTCTTATTGCTGCTCCTACAAAAGAAACTGTCACTGATTTCAAAAACAAGCTGTCCAACTGTTTCCCTATAAAATCTCTAGGTGAACTGTCAAGATTCCTAGATTGCAAAATTGAACAAGATCATACAAAGTGAATAATCTATCTCTTTCAAGAATTATATGTTCAAAAGGTTCTTGCCAAATTCTACATGAGTGGCTCAATAATCCAGACCACCCCTATGGCAGAAGGAGTATGACTTACACAGGAGCCTGAGCCTAGTTCAGTAGTTGCTGAAAGCATTGTGAACTGGCTGCAACAGCTTCTTGGAGCTCTCAATTGGCTCTTGATAAAGAGCTGCCCTGATATTATATTGGCTGTCAACAAACTCCAACAATTTGCTATGAAGCCAACACTAGAGCACCTAGAATATAGCAAACAAATACTGTGTTATTTGAAAGGATCTCCCATGCTAGGCCTAACCCTCAGAGGCACCCCAAAGCCTGGAATCCCAGAATTACAAGTCTATGTGGATGCTAGTCACCAAGACTGCAAGGAAGGACACTCAACAGAAGCATATGTATTATTTTATATGGGAACTCCCATTGCATGGAGCTCAAAATGCCAAAAGATTGTTGTGCTGTCAAGCACAGTAGCAGAATTTTGTGCTCTTGATTCTGCTGTGAAGAAAGCACTCTGGATTCAGAAGCTCTTACAAGATCTTGATCTTCCAGCAAAAGCTCCAATTCCTATATATACAGATAGTGTGAATGCTATAGCACTAGCTCACAAGATCATAAAGCAACAGCATGCTCAGTGTTCACTTCTTTTCTTAGTGTCTTTGCCTCACCCACCAAATGTCATTACCAGCCACTACTGCAGTCATGCCCCAACAGTAAGAAATAATCCTCTTTCTGCTGCTACTCTATTACAATTGCAGGCTGTTCTGACATATTATAAAAGTGTTGTCAACCACACAGCTGAGCTGTCTTCCCCTGCAAGCTGTCCTGAAACCCCTTGCTTGGAAGACCTCCAGCTTCAGAACAGGTCTCTCACCCCAGGAAAGTCATGCAAACACCAATTGCTCCAGAAATCTGCTGCTGCTATCAGTACTCCCATTCATTCACAGCCCCAGCCCAATGTCTTCACTCTAAATTATGATGATGGAACCCACAGAGTCTTTGCTGGTGCTGAAAAGCACACAGCTTATGACTTTGACTTACCTGTTACTGTAATGTCAGTGTTGGAGAAGAAATTACAGCCTGCAAATAAGATACCTGTCAACACATTAACCCTGCAGCCCAAGATCTATCAGATCACAGAAGAGCAGTTGAGAAATGAAGTTTGCACCATCTATACTGGCATTATTCTTGTGAAAAGAAAATGTATTAAGATTGACTGCCAACAAGCTAATAATTCTTCAACCCTGACCAATGAGCAATAGCAGGCTCTCATGACCTTGCATAGAACTCTTCTACATAAGCATTATAATTTTTTTTTTAGCATTCCAGCATCTGTCAGTAAGTCCTGCCCTCCAGAGATCAGCCAGTCACTATGCTATGCCTGCAAGAATGTGAAGACATGCAATTCATTCATTTCTGGAACTTTTGCACTACAGACTTTCTGAAATGCTGGACCAAATGCTTTCCTTCATATATACTGCCTATTCTATAATAGCCCTGCTTCTTGAGAGTGTTCCAAGCTTTAAGAATACATGGATTGAATGTTTGGGAGATTTGGCCTGGTATAAAATAGCTGTAGAAGAGTCAGATATTCATGACAGAGAGGTCTGAGCTAGAGTGGCAAGATATTAGTACAACAAGACAGCTGACAAGTCTTCTATAACTGGTAGAATTCAGCATCATCTTGCTGTTCTTGCCAGACCTAACATTCTTCTTCAGCTGTTCTATTACTTCAAATCTCTTATTTGTGTCCATCTATTCTCAAACACCAAGAATTCTATTCTTCTTCTTTTCAGCCTCTGTCTAGAATAAAAGGAACCACTTCACCATCCTTCTCTGATATTATTATTTGTGAGAGCTTACAGAGTTCTTTTCAACAAGCAGTCAATACTTTTATTTCTTGAGTATGGGTATGAATTCATATTCTTTCTGGAAACACAGATAAGCTGTATAAAGTCAAAATGAAGAGAACAGAAAATCTATTTTGCTTCTGCAAATTTTGTCTCTCTTTTTAAGTATGATCTTGGCTCTTTTATTGGCAAGACATTTATTAAGATCACTAATTTCTCTGTCAACATCTCTGAAATTAAAGATTCCTACTACATTCAATATAGTACTTCTGCTTCTAAACTATTCTTGCACCCTGTATCTCATTCTGGTCATTTCCAAACCTCTGTTGAAGTTATTTCTTATGTCTCTTGTTTTATATTCCACACTCTTGCATTAATGCTAAAACATATTGGTGATAAAAATGTTCTCTCTCATGTACATGTCTCTTTGGCATTTCTGTAATCTTTGGCATTGGTTTCTAAGACTATGTCATATGCTCAGTCTGAAATACCATGGCAGGCATTGGTGACATTCCTAAATACACTAAACATACAGAGCTTGAATGAATCTTGTTTAAAAAGTCAAAGTTTTCCCATGCCAGAAAGTAAAATAAAGTGCTATCTTCCAGAAGATTTCTCTATGCATAAATTGATTTGAAGCCAACTATATTATCCTTCTGGGTTTTTTAATTTTTCCATGTTGGAAGATGATAAGGAGTGGTCTTTAGAATCCCCCAGCATTACAGCACCAAGAACTGAAAGATGTCTCTGGATTGGCCATTGTCTTGCATCTGTGAGTTGGGAACTAGTATTCTAAGTATTCTCACCATGCTGACTATTGATTTTAACTATTTCCTTAGCTTGATATCTGGATCTCTTTTAATGAATAACAGAAGAAGTTTATTGTTAAAGATTTTGCTCTGGAGCTTGAAAATTATGCACAAGGCCTGGCACTTTTTGATGAAGCAGGTCAATTCTTTAGTGAAAGAGAGCGTGTGGAGATGAAACATGAAGGGACAAAAGGACAGAGAAGAAGGGCTTCTAGGGGAGAGAGCAGGAGAATGTCAAGCACAATTGGCCTGGATGATGAATTTGGTTGTGATGTAATTATGTAAGTTATTGTGTGGTTGATGTCATTCCACACACCACTGAGAAGTGGGGTGTGCAGTTGGGTCTCATTATGATTCTTTCAATGCAAAATTCCACAATCATCTTGTTCCACATTTCACTCTATATTCTCCAGGGCACAGTGACCTGATCCAAAGCCCCACATTGCCCTGCCATAGATACATGTCTTTTGTTTTTCATCATCCCAATAACATTGAGATTCCTATCACCAGTATTTAACACATGTGGACTGGATATATATAAGTGCAATAAACTGTAAAGTTGGTTAGTACTGCTTGTTGCTTTTCATTTGCTAGTCATGCAATTGTAAGGTAATGCCTTCTGCTGACAGAAAATGGTCTGCCCTAGCATCACACTTTTGAATCCTGTTTGAACAGCAGACAACATGTCTGACATCCCCCTGACTGATGATGCCAGAAAACTCTTGGAAAATTTATGAGATAGCCTCCTTGAAGCCGCATATGAAGAGGATGATAGGGGTAATTGAAAATACAAACATGAAGCTGTTGAGCCATATGTCATGCCACTACTGAAAGCAGCTGGCCTTGAGGTATGCATATTCTTCACCTGGTGTCTTTACTATGCTGAACAGAGGCTACAGGGCTGGAAATTTACTGTTTGGAGATTTCAGACATATCTTCATTGGGAAACTCTGCCTGGTGCTGTTAAGCTTTTTCCTATTTGGCTATTATCATCAGCTGCACACAGTGAGCCGGGGGGTTTGTTGACATATGGCATGGTGAGAACAATTGATGGTCCTGTATCTGTTGAACCAAGATTTGAGGCTGTTTTTGCTGTGCCTCCTGATAAATTTGGGGAGCAATCTGATAAATGATGCCTAAGCACTGTATCAAGACTATAGCTATCAGAATATAACCTTTATTCATCATGTATGCGGAAAAGGATCAAGGTAAACAGGTGCATTGGCATGTGATACTTCACTGGCCTGCGCATGTAAGAATGGGTTGAAGTTCAAGGAATTCTGTGCTACACTGCCAACCCGCGCATGTAAAAAAGGGGTTGAAATTCAAAGAGTTGAGATATTTATAGTGTTTGTATATGGTAGAGACAAGAGTAAAGTTGTAGCCAAGACAAGAACATATATCTGACAGCCTGCTTGGTAAGTTTGTTTCTTTAGCTGGAGATTTGGAGTCAGGCTTACTTGATTTCTTTCCTGGCCAAAATCTTGATAATACAGGGTATACAGTATGGTATAAACCTATTCTGAAAGATGAGTAGTTGTGCTCCTCCAATGCAGTCTATAAAAGCTTCATGACTTTATTTAGACTGGGAGAGACATCCATACTTCTGAATGAGTTGAGCACCTATAACTATCAGTAAGACCCAGAAGACTGCAGAAGAGAATTTCCAGAAAACAAACATAGAAGAAAGATTTCCCAGCTTACATGCTCTCAGCTCTTATGCAACAGTTGTGCAATGCAGGAATTCATCCAAATGCTTCTGGATTGAAGTTGTTTGAGATTCCTCTTATCTGAATGACTAATATATTGATGCATCATCCAGTTGACAGTATTCTTGGAATTTCCCATAAAGATCAGCACCGCGCAGTAGGACACAAATATGAGATCTTGGAATTTTGCCAGTAACACTGCAAATTCTCCATCTGTTTTAAGGTTGCATGCTGCAGAGGCATACTTGCAACCTCTCTTAATTAATTTCTTGGTGTCTTCAAGCAACAGTGGTATATCTGGAAGAGTAGGACTTTCGGAAATGCTTTGCATTGTTGTCAAGATATTTATAGTGTTTGTATATGGTAGAGACAAGAGTAAAGTCATAGCCAAGACAAGAACATATATCCAACAGCCTGCTCAGTAAGTTTGTTTCTTTAGCTGGAGATTCAGAGTCAGGCTTACTTGATTTCTTTCCCAGCCAAAATCTTGATAATACAGGGTATACAGTATGGTATAAACCCATCCTGAAAGATGGGTAGTTGTGCTCCTCCAATATAATCTATAAAAGCTTCATGACTTTATTTAGACTGGGAGAGATGTCCATACTTCTGAACAGGTTAAGCACCTATAACTATCAGTAAGACCCAGAAGACTGCAGAAGAGAATTTCCAGGGAACAAACATAGAAGAAAGATTTTCCAGCTTACATGCCCCCAGCTCTTATGCAACAGTTGTGCAATGCAGGAATTCACCTAAATGCTCCCAGATTGAAGTTGTTTGAGATTCCTCTCATCTGAATGGCTAATATATTGATGCATCATTCAGTTGACAGTATCCTTGGAATTTCCCACAAAGATCAGCACCACACAGTAGGACACAAATATGAGGTCTTGGAATTTTGCCAGTAATACTGCAAATTCTCCATCTGTTTTAAGATTGCATGCTGCAGAGGCATACTTGCAACCTCTCTTAATTAATTTCTTGGTGTCTTCAGGTGACAGTGGTATATCTGGAAGAGTAGGACTTTCAGAAATGCTTCACATTGTTGGGTGACCCAGCAGTATCCATATTGTCTGCTCATTTTTCTTGGGAGATTGAATCCAAATGTGATTTCTTTTCTCATCCCATTTGTGCATAGGTCCAATCTCTGCTAGAAATTGATCCAAATCTGTCTCCCACCGCGGCCTTCTGATATGTTGCCGCTTGAAGGGTCCGGGTGGTGTGTTACTCACAGGGAGAGAAGAGGATACTGGCCATTCTACATCTTTATTGTTGAGAGGATCATAATAAAAGACACATAACTCTGGGCCGGAATTGTCGTTCCTCAAGTTTGGAGAAGGTGGTGGGGAATTGGGAACAGGAGCTGCAGGGGGGGAGCTAGAATATTGGGCTTCTAGCAACTTTGTTTCAAGGTAGGTAATGTAGTCATCATCACTGCCTTCAAAGGGGAAAATTCGTTGTCTTCTCATTGTGTCTTTGTTAGGTGGTGAAAAAGTGAGGGAGGATGGAACAGGTAAATTTTATGGAAATTGCCCAATGCCAGTGGGTCAAGAAGGTCATTTGACTTGCGAACTGGATTTTTACACTAGCCCAAAAGTGGCAGCACAATATTATCATGTCCCTTTACTCATACCGCATTCCAGCTGATGCCCTGACAAAGCATTGCAATCCAATCTCAGGTTTCTAAAGATAATCTTTGCTGTGCTACCCTGGAATCACCTCTGCTGCTTCATGACACAGCTTGAAGTCCATGGTTTGGACCTAAGTTTCTAGGTTGTAGCTGCAAAACTACCTGATAATAGTCTTTCTAACACATCCCACCACCCCATGTGCATGAAGTTGCACTCTGGGCTAATATACAACTTGTGTCCTCTGGACCCTCTGCCTGGGAAGAACTGTTGGAAGCTGGTTTCTTCCCTATTATAGTGAATGAAGGGCTATGGGAAAGTGAGAAGAGGAGGATATATCTTGTTTTGCAGGCTTTGGATGCTGGAACTCATCCCTAACTAATTAGCTGCAGATGACTGTCTAATAGGTGATCATTCCACCATGAGGAATGAAACATGTCTGGAGGTTGTGATCACTTAACTCTTCTCTGTCAAGTGCTAGATTCTGTGATGATGGATCATGGGATCACCTGCAATGGCAGGATTGTGGCAGGTTATAAAGGGCTCTTACTGCTCTTTAGTTGCCTTCTGCTTGCACTGCCATGCTACTGCATGATTGGTCTTACTATCACAAGGCAACTGTCTTATTCTACAAATGATTGCCTATTATGCTGGAGGAACTCCCCATTGAGGTGCTTTTCAATGCAGCCTGTGTGTGGCTAATTGTGATTTTGCTTCTGCATGATGAAAGCAATTGGCATTTCAATTGGGTCTTGGTTGTTGCAGCAATTGTCCATACTCTGACTCTAATTATCTATGTTGTCTTGAAATTTGTCAGTAATGGTGAGTGGCTGATGTACTTGAGCTTTTGACAAGGCTAACTCCCCAGGCCACTCCTTGTTCTGGTTACTGCTACTGGGCTTGTTGAGCATCTTCCCCGCACAATATGAGGTGAGACACACCTTGTTTCCCTCAACACCCATGCTAATCCTTAATTTGCAGATCTCCTGAATGGGTTGTATTGTGGATGGCCTCTTCTTGACCCAGCTTTACTGTTTTCTCAAGTACTGCATTTGGCTTTCAAACCTGCTGAAAGCCTGCTGTGCCACTACCTCTTTCTACTGCACAAAGGTCTTTCCATCTATATCAGTCTTGCAGAGTCTAGATGTGGTGATGTTCTTTATCCTGTCACAATGGTTTTTGCGTCAATCAATGCCTGAAGCCCCCAATTTGGAGACATATCTCAAGCTCTTTAGAAGGGACCAGGGTTTCTATGTGGTATTGTTGGTGGTGGAATTCGGTTGCGCCATATTTCAATTTGTGGTGGGCCAATCTGATTATCTGATGGGGGTGATGTCAATGACCATGGAATTCTGCATGTGGCAGCACTCATTTGTTGCTCTCCTGCGCCCTCAAGAGCTGCAGTCCATTGGCTCAAGAGATATGATTCTAGGAGGTGGGTTATTTGGATGCGGGTAGCTGTCCACATATGTACACTATAGTTTCCATCTCTGCTTCTACCTCTGGCATGGGCATTTTGTCCCAAAGCTGACAGAGCCCGGTCTGGCTTGGATTTTCATTACCTTGTTTGTTTGTGATGGTATATAAAGTAGTGAGTCAACCAAATTGGCCTCTCATTGGTCTACCAAATTGCATCAACAAACACATTCTACAATATGCATTTCAAACTGCTTTTCTGCTCCTCTTTTACAGAAGATTCCCGGACTCTAGTGCATGATATCTTTCAATTTGTGGAGAGTATCTATCTGCAGACAATTCAACACTTGAACAAGCTTCAAGCTGCTTTGAAAGTATGCACTCTGCAAGGTTTTGTTGATACATACTAATAAAATATAGGAACAGGGACACCATGCTATCATGATTAGAATGACAGAAGCAAAGGAGATTCCAGACTTGTTCTATAAATGGAATGATGTGAAAAACCAGTTCCCAGTTCTCTGTGCACAACCAGAAGTGGCGGGTATTATGTGGGACACTCTGTGAATTTTGACAAAGGGAGTTATCATCTGCTGGCAGGATAACCTGGAAAGATTCTATTCTGTTAATAATGCCAGGAACAGTTCACCAGAATGTGTTTCTGTCTGGAACTTTCTTGATACTGTAGAGGAGGCTGTTTCTCTCAACCTGATTTTTGATTATTTCTGCTGTCAGACTCTGTGGTTTGGGAGATATAATTGTTGAATTAGTGGGGGACAAGGCAAGAGACTTCTCTCAGCTAGTGTGATATCAGGTGGCAGCCACTCGCATGGTGTGCTAAACAAGCCACATTCAAATGTGAAAGGGTTGGTAGGGGCTTTTATTAGCTTGCAATGTTTTACCCCTGGCCCTACCAGCTTCATGATTCAAGGCTTGCAGGTGCTTGTGGTCACAGAGTACTCTGTGCTGTATTTGTATTGGTCACATTCTTGCACCAAGTGGGGCTGGCTTAAACCAATTAGATTTTAAACTGCTTATAAGCTCCATTAGCTTTCAACCACTGACAGAGCTTAATGTTGAGATTTCATTCTTGATTGCTCTTGTTTGATTCCCCCATGGCTAACTTCTCTTAGGGAAGATATTTTCTAGTTCTAGTTCAAGTGCATCATCTAGACTGCCTTTCTAACCTGTGCACTCTAACTACTGTTCCTTCACAAAGCCCAACCTCCCTGTTGGAATGTTACTGAATGCTATCCATATCCAGAATCTTATATAACCCACAGAAGCCTGTCAACTAATCAATGTTGAACATGTCCTAGTCTGATAGGTCTTAGAAATCAAATTCAGTCTCTATTCCCACAGGTGCTGTCTGGGCAAGGGCAAGCAGGCCTGAAAGCAATAACCAGGATACTCTAATTAGGGGAATTGGCTCCATCTCTGTTGTTATGCAACTATGTGAGAGATCACAGGTGATAGAACACAAAGACCTGCTCTCAACAGTCTCACCTGGTGTGAACATGCAAGCTGGAACTGTACTCCCCTGGCATTTCTGAGAGACAAGGAATGAAGGGACTTCAGCAAAGGTGCTATATGTGTCATGCATATGACTGAGCCTCCACACCAGAAAACATTGCTCAATCCTCCAGCCAGCCAGGCAGTTTCACTGGAGCTTGGATGTTGCTCTCTGTTATTACTGTTTGGCCCCCTCCCACAGACAGCCACCTGCCGCGCAAGATAGTCATGCGGGCTGCAGGCAATCCATAACTGTGAGTGCAGCACTGGATATTATCAAGTTTACACTAATTTGAGCTTGTGGATGAAAAGTACAACAATTTCTGTATAAGTAGTTCTTTTTCTGCAATCTCTTCTTTCTTGAGACATTTGTTTCATCCTCCTGATTTGTCTTTTCTTCCCGGGAACCTGCCAACAGATAGGTTGTTGGGATTTGTGTGTTTTCTGATAGCATGCTCTCTCATCTCTTCACAAAAAGAATTTTCTGTATAAGGATAGCTCTAAATATCAAATGTTGCACCACTGGTGGGTATGAATACCCTTATCAATGTTCACTCTGCTCACAGGTATGCTCAGATAACATAATGATATCCTTGATATCAGCTTCTTGGTGCCTGCTTCATCTAAGTCTAATGCTCCTGAGATCTGAACCTGCTGTCATCTGCAATCTTGAGGGCCAAGAGAAGAAAATTCTGTCTTAGAAACAAGAGGATTAGGAAAGGAAACTGGATTTATCCCATACACTTCCAAGCTATGCTTATGAAACCCTCACTACTACACTTAGCTACTACAAGCAATTCACCAATACCCCATTAGATGCAAAAGTCATTCAGAGTCAGCAGAAAGCTTTGATGGTGAGAGTGAGAACACTTGCCAGCACAAATGAAGAGATACCTGATCTTTCAATTCTGAAGTTTGATGCTGCTGCAAACATTATAATACTCTGTGCAAGTGTTGGTGTCTTTGCAATTTGTCCAAAGCTCTACAATCTAAAGCTGATAGACTCTAAGAATTATGCCTTCCAGCTCAGAAAATCACCACTATACCAATTGAAGTGGATCACTGCAGACAAAGTAAAGGAAGAGCTGGAAATCATAAATTATGGTCTATTTTTGCCAAAGAAATTGCAAGATTATGTGATTGCACTGCAGGACATGGGTAGCAAAGCACTGAACCACATGGAGAGAACTCTGGTAGGTATTACATTATCTCTTTCCCTGATGTGATTCTTGACTTACTTTTCTCATAGGCTTCAAGTCTTGCTCTCCATCAGAGTCTGCTCCATCTATGCTTGGTCCTTCTTGCATTTGATCCTCCAGATGTAAACTGGCTTTGAAAAAAGTGTGAGAATGTTATTTTCTGGGAGCAGATAGACCAGGAAGAGAAATGGACCTAATCTGATAATCTTTCTGATTCTGAATATGGTGGTGTCACCTCTGTGCTAGCAAGTTTCTGCCAGTTTGATGGCATCAAATTAACAGACAGAAAGTTGAAGAATCAGCATGAGGTATTGAAAGCAGAGCTGAGAGTGATTGCTGGCAAATCAGCATCTATTCTATCAAAGAGTGATGAATTTACTGCCTTTGCAAACATCATGATAATTTGTGCCTGTCTTAGAGTTTACACCATGGATCCACAGGGAGATGAAGACATCTACCACTACATGAACTTTAAGACTCACACTGCTCAGCTTCACTTGTCACCACTGTATAAGAGCATGAAGATTACATCTGAGAAAGCACAAACCAAGTTTGATTGCATTATCCTCTTTCAACCTAAAGAAGATCATTGATTAGTACTATGCTATGATTGCAATTTGTTGCCAGCTCAGATGAAGATCATAACCAGCTGTGATGATTTCCCTAAACCTCAGCAACTTGAAATAGCAGATGCTAAAATACTCACAGGAAGGAGACAGCATTTGCAATTTCTAGGAGAAATCTGATTAATATTCATCTTTCAGCTCTTTTGTGTTTTTGATTGGTGGGATGGAATAAAGAAAGCACTGTATTTTTTTTTCTTTTCTTCTATTTTTTGTACATAACAATTTGTTACCCAAACACTTCTGCTTAGCATGCCCCAGCTGGTATCTATCCAGTAACCCATTTTCAAACTCATGAAACTTGTGGAGTGAGCCTGAGCTGTTCACAGGCTGCCCAGAAGAGGCTTGCATGTTGATACCATTGGTATTTTCTCATACATTAAAATATGCATGAAGTATATTACCATGTACATACTGACTGCCCAGATCCACTTCCAATACAACCAGATAGAATGCCATGATGGGACTAGGTCAAGGCCATGTGGTCATTGGTGTTAATGGCTGGAGGCCTATCACCTGGACTGTTGGTGAGAAAGTGGGATGATAAATATCAAGGTGTTTCCTGCAGTCCATCCATAGTAAAATATCCCTCTTCCACCACACATATCTCCTGAAATCTTGTCAGGATAATGTCCTTTCCATTTTGTTGTGTTTTTTGATTAATTTTGTAAGTTACAATCTGCACCAGTCAAAATCATCAACCATAACTAATGCTTGACTCCAAGCTGCTATTGATATGTCTGGCTTATCATTAATGTCTGGGCATATCATCAGCTCAAACCAATTCCCCCCTCTGGCTCACTGGGTTCTGCAGATGTAATGGTGGTCATCTTCTGCATCAATATCCACAGAGAGAAGCTGGCAGAGACCCTCAAGTCAATTCTCAAGAATGATCTACAGAAACTCATTTTGGTAACTGTTGAAGAGGAGCAGAGTGTGGCCAAAGAGATGATTGAGATGATCTGACTCTGTCAGGCTGAACTCCAGATTATTACAGTGCAAACACCTGGTAAAAGAAGACAGTTGACAGCAGGAATTCTGCTTGTTTCCACTGTTATCACTGTGCTTGCAGATGATGATATTATCTGGAAAACTCCTCATCTTCTTTAATGAATGCTTGTACCATTCAAGAAGAAAAGTATGGAAGAAGTTGGCACATGCCAGTGTCTTCAGCACTGTCTAATGCAGAGCTTGTGCCAGTGAATTTGAAGTTTTCTTGGGGCATTGTACCTTAAGTGGAGGAACTTTGACTGTACAGCAACAATCTATATGGATGGAGAGATGCCATGTATTTCCAGATGAACTGCAGCATATTGCACTTGAATTCTGCAGAATCCTGATTTTCTTGGAGCTTTCTGCACTGAATTCTGGCAGGGTAGTGGTCTTCAGCCTGATGATGACAATTTTATCACATGCTGGCTACATTCACACTTCTTGAATATGTATTTTCAGTATCATTCAGAAGTGTTGGTATTGACAACTCTTGAGAATAACTGTGGGTATCTGAAGCAATGTCTCCACTGGTCTCAAAGCAATTGGCAAAGCAACCTGCACAGCTTGTTCTGTAAGTAGTTGATCTGGAGGTCAGTTCTGAATAAGATAAAATAGCTTGTAAACTAATTAGCTTGGATTAGAAGACACCCCTACAGCACCTACACTGTTTATCTAACCACACTTTCACCACCAGCATTCTTTGTTGACTCTGCATTAATATGGCTTTGCCACAAGGCAATGGAAAACAACACTGTTGTGCACCAACAGTCATTGCAGTTGGTTCTTCTTTGGATGTTTCTCACCAAGATCATCAAATTCTTAGGATATTTCAGGCGAAATCCATCCAATATTGCCTTGATACCAATTTCTGTTGTTTTTGGCTATTTTCATGGCATTATCAAGGTGTATGTGGCATGTACGCTCCATGTGGTACACTCCTTCCTTCACTTGGCAAAGGGCTTGCCATGGGCTAACTTCTTGTGGCTCAAAAGACCTCGTGGGGAAACCAAGAACCGCCAAGAGAGCCACGGCTTGGGAATAATGATATTCCGAAGACACAGGTTTCTGACAGATAATCCAACTAGCACCTCGCTCACGTGAGGGAAGTGCTGGACAAAACACGGCAGAGAGAGGATGTGAATTACATTCAGTGACGTCATCAGCAGGTTCGCAGAGGCTATTGCTGCAGGTGTGAAGAAGAAACATGAAACAATGGTGAATGTAACAAGTGTGGACATGAATTAGTCTCATGTACGGAGTGCCTATACCAGGCCACGAAGAGAGAGGATGCAAGATTGAAAAATTCAGATGAAACTGAGCAGGGATTGAGAACAGGCAGGTGTGGTTTGATGAAGAGTCTTTGGTAAAGTACATTGTCACTTTGTTCTGCTCCTTTTCCGGGGCATATCACTTGCACCTACTAAGGAAGCTTTCAATGTGCATAGCTCTCCTTATTTGTGTATCTACTGCATAGAGATTGTTTCACCATCCATCAACCTACCAATCTCTGTGCTCTCTTCCAGAACCTGGAAAGCTTTTTCCTTCCCAATCATAAGATCCTCCTGCATTAACATGAGGAGCAAGATGGGAACTAGCTCCTCCCGTGCATATACCATACCACTGTATGGTCTTGGCGGCCGCGCGGCAGCAACGCGCTGGACCTCAGGGCCAAATTCACACATAATGTGCTCGAGCCTATGAAGGATTAGGACAAAGACTGTACATCTTGGAGTGAAAGTTGAGTCTTACAGAATATCAAACCCATGAAGTCCATAATACCCAGTCATCAAGGGCTGACCCCCCCATCCCCAGCAGTTGCAATGCTTTTCAGTAGTCTCTGGCGCGTTTCCCTGGAGGGTTGTTTGGAGGTTGACATCTAGCCGCTGTCTGAGGGGTTCATGGTGTCGCTCAAGATGCTTGTCCAGTGTAGCTCAGTCAATCATTGGATACCCGCGTTCAGCCTACATGCGATGAGCATCTTCTAACCGGTGCATTTCGCACAGGAGGATCTGCTGACGTGCCGGCATCCATGGCCCCCTTGTGCCATTCTGAGATAGGAGAGCTTCGCGAATGCGTTGCCCGCACAGAGGACAGGGTGCGAACCCAGCCGCATCCCCAGATTTGATGTTGCCGGCTAGGGATTCACCCAACAAGTAAGGCACGCGAGCGCCTGGATGAAATAGAGGCTGAAAAAGCTGATAAAATTGCTCAAACACAACAGGCAAAGCTTCAACAGGAGCTTCAAAAGAAGCAGGCTGCTAGGGATGCTGAAGAAAGGTGGATTGAATGGGAGGATGCCCATAAAAAGGCCCGCGAGCAACAAGAGGCCGAAAAAATCAAACATGCTAGAGAAAGAGAGGCACAACATGTTGCTCATGAGGAAAAGAAGGCTTTACAACTAGCAGAGAAGGAAAAACAGGCGGTTGAACATGCTACTAAACACCAGCAGTCAGGGCTTCAAGCACCGGCTTCAAAGCACCGTCGGAAGGACTCCCCTACTAAAGATCCTTATTGTGGAGAGCCTATACAACCTTCTAAAAGGGGAAGTAAGAGCTCTACAAGCCTCCCTAGCAAGGCATTAGGCTCCCTAGCCGAGAAATCTACTGTTGACATTCCTTTGAATTCTTTCCTGTCTACCCCCCGGATCTCTCGCTCTGGCCGCAATATTAGGCCGTCCACCCATTTATTTTCCTAACTACACTAATTTCTATGCTTCAAAGAACACATTCATTTAATATTTAATAGCTATTTAATAATAAAGATCTGGTTGTTGAGATATTTAATAAATTCGTTGCGTAGAGCGTTTGGCGAAATTTGGCTCGTTTAGTGGGGTGGCTCGTTTAGTGGTGAACTACCTTAATATCCGTCGTGGCAAAAAATGGCCGACGCCGATACATAGTCGCCACCTTTTGAAGCAGCGCATAGAAGAGCGAAAGAATCTAAAAACTTCCGTTTGAGAAAACGTTCTCTTTCTTGCAAAGCTCCATCAATTTCGAGACCATGAGTCGTGGGTTCTCCACGGACGGGGTCTAAGGCGTATAGCAAGATAGCGGTCTCCAAAAACCGATTCCGTAGTCGACCGGTAATCACCAACGAAGCCATTCTTGGGTCGGAATGGGTTCACGGTAAGCCAGCGGGGTCTGACCTGCGTTGAAGTTTTCTGACCAAATATATCACTTGTCTTGATATCGGAATATCCATGAGGCAAGGAGAAATCTCATTTTCAGGGACAAGTCTTCAGGCGAAGAATTAAAAACCCAGGTAAACCCTTCTTCCCACGTCATGGACGGACCAGTCCTAGATAGACCAATCACGACCCCAAGAATGCGCCCGAGACCAAGAGACAACTAAATTTCCTATGTACGTCTAACTACGGAGTATTCATCAGAAGTATGTGGGATGACTAAGTAATTCTTCTTTCGTCGTGTGCTACCAGATTTGTGAAGAGGGCGAGGGACTTGTCAAGGAAGTGAAATGTATCAGAATGTCGCTATAAAGCAACCCCCGCCCAGGGAAGATGTAGTGGATTTCCTGCTCCCGGTGATCCTCCTTCTTTCATTTTCTCGGAAGGATTGGCGTGAAAATTGTGAACCAAACCAGTTAGGGATCTACTAACAAATTGGACGACACGATCGAAGACCCTTCTACTCACCAAGTTAGACATCTGTCTGGCACTCATACACGAGTCAGAGCCACCCAGATGTCCTACACGCCCACACAGGCCTTGGGGGGCAAATGGCTAATAATCGGACGAGTGAGTAACTAGGAATAGTGGAATGCTAGGCCAAGCAAATGGCAACCACGAGTGAATGGCTAGGAATAGTGGAATGCCAGGATGAGTGAATGACGTAGCCTGGTCCAGGTAACTATCAAGATGCTCAGTGGAGTTTCGCGGTCCCAGTTGAACGTGGGGAAGAATATCACGCAGAGGTCGGCAGGCTAAGGATCCGTGCGAGTGAGTCTCTTGCTACAACCGGTGATGCGGCCAGCCAGACAACCAGTGATAAAGCCCCTAGACTCCAAAACTGACCCAACGTGATCTGTTCACACCCCCATAGCAGAAATGGGGAGGATTTGTAAACCGTAGATCCACTAGTCCCGATACGTTTACGTCGGAATATACGTTTATCTGAATCCATGGTTGTTTGGAAGTTTAAAAATATATACATTCTGAATTTGGAAATGTAGCTTCTGATCCTCAATGTAGAAATCGGGAAATGTTCAAACCCCTGATCAATGAATATATCTAGGAACGTTCAGGATACCTTTTTGGGTTTATAAATGTTTATAGTATAGAAACCATTATAGTATAGAAACCATTATAGTATAGAAACCATTATAGTATAGTTACTCCAGCAGACACTGGAGAGATTTCAACTAATGCACAATACTACATACATCAAACTGCCCAATCCATCTATAAAAAGGAAACACTCCAAGTGCAGTTGAGAAAGATAGTCAGCAGAGCAGAATCCAGTTCAAGCCTTTCAGAATCTTTACTGACAGATATTGTGTAAAGGCTTGGTTTGTGGATTGCAGGTAGGCTGATTATATGAATCTCATCCTAATTCACCTGCAAAATTGGCAAATCCAGTACCCTCTTGCACCAAATTTCATGAGCAGAGAATATGGCAAAAAAAACCCTCCAGCAGCTGCTCTGGTTGTGGGTGAATATGCATCTTATTTGCCTGATCTTGATGCCCAACACACAAGTATACTCAACCAGATCATTGAGTTTCAATGTAGTGCAATGTGCATCTCCATTGAATGTAAAGGTCAGCTTTTGAAACAATTGGATTGGGGTCAAACCTTCATCAAGTATATGTTGATATGCCCAATCACTGCTGTATGAAAGTTGGAGCTTTTGCAAAAAGAAATGCATAATTGATAGTTCAGAAAGCTGTATGCTTTGTAAATCAAGCAATTCCATGACTTTGCAGCTAGCTGGTAGTTGGCAGTAGGCATTGATTAAGATATGAAAGGGGGTAGTAGCATATGAATCATCAGCTTCATTGGCATTCTCATCATCATCTTGTTGCTTATTGTGTTCCAATCACACAAGGTCTTGCATGAGAATTGAACATTCATAATGAAGTTGCTTCATCTGGCTGCTGATATAGGGTTCTGATTTCATAAGAGCTCCATCAAGAACCAAGAATATAGTGTGTTTGAAGCTCTCATGAATCAGTAAAACCTTTTCAATATCATGCTTGTTAGTTTGCTGCACAAATGCTTTATATTCATGATGTTTATCCTTTCTGATCAGTACATTACAGTTATTTGGCACAGCATACTTCTTTGCCTGATCAGCATAGTGCACCCTGATATGCATGTTTAGTTGATGTTTCAAAGCATATAACATCTTATCTGCTTTTGGGGCAATACTGACAGTGTTGATTGAAATGTTCTCCATCAGAGGTGTTATAATCTGATTAAATACTGGTGAATTCTGCTGTGATCTCAGCATCCATACTGCCCAGCTAGCTGACCATGGTGCCTTGGCAGCCATGACAGTAGCATCTATCACTTTCTGAAGCATAGTTTGGGTGTTGGCAACCACACTTTTAAGTTCATTGTACCTGACAGATGTCTGAGAAGTCAATAGTGAATTGCTTCTTGCAATAGCACCAAAGATTTTAGCAAGCAACAAACATGAAATGTTGAGATCAATTAACTGTTCACCAAAGAAGTTATAGAGAGCCTGCTGAACAACAGTCTGAATCCAGTCAGGCTTTAGAGCAAAGCAGAGTATAATTGGGATCATAATTGAAGCTTGAGCATGTTCCTGGATTTAGTAGAACTCCAGATAGGTAATTGAGAACTGCAGTCAGGCCCAGCATCTCTGAAATAGAAACCTCTGTAGGGTTTGGCAGTATTCCTTCTGCCTCTCAGGTGTCAATATATATGATATCAATAATGTATGTGCAATTTTGGACAGGCCTGAAAATTCACTATGACAGGGGTCAGAGAAGAAAAATGTCATCAGATTTAGTGTCAGGCAGATCTTCAAAACTGGAGGACTTTTCTTGGCTAATTCATGGGTCTTCTACAGTGCTTCTTGCTTGTGAACAGTCCACTTCACCTCAATTTTGGCCTGCAAATTGAGTAGCTGGTAATGGTATCAGCTGTGTTTCACCAAGTCAAAATTCATATTAAACCTCTCTGTATTGGAGACAGTACAGCTTCAACAGAAGACTGTTGCAGTAGAGTATTTGATTTCAGCATTGTTATTTTACTGTGGCATGTCATCAAGATAAGCAATACAAGAAGTAATGACTCTGACAGTTCCTTCACCAGTTACCACAATGTCAAATCCTCTTTC
This sequence comes from Coccidioides immitis RS, assembly GCF_000149335.2. Classification (NCBI taxonomy): domain Eukaryota; kingdom Fungi; phylum Ascomycota; class Eurotiomycetes; order Onygenales; family Onygenaceae; genus Coccidioides; species Coccidioides immitis. The sequence continues at coordinate 1,321,455 of NW_004504308.1, read as the reverse complement.
AACTGCTTGTAAACTGGGAGCCAACACCCCCATAACATCAGGAAAATTTGTAGCATGAGGCCCAAGAGTAATTGTATATACATTGTTTTGTTGTCTTCTTTTGGAATCATTAAGTCCTGCAGAAATCATATAGAAGCCAGTTATATTTCAGTACATGTTCTGATATAGACTGAATCTGTCAATGAACAGCAGGAAGAGAATGGATATAGTTCTCTTGATAGCATTGCCTGGGCAGAGCATCTTGATCAGCATATCCCTTCTGTATGCTGTGATTTCCAGTTCACCCCAGAGTGAAGTGCTAAGTTGAAGCTCTTGTACAGATGATGTGTAGCAAATTGTATTCATCACTTGCTGTACAAAGAACCCATTTGTTTCTGAGGGTTTGTAGCTATCTGATCTGTCAAAGGTGTAGTCAAGATGGATATTCAGTTGGGCTAGAATATTGTCTTCATGTATAATGTGAGTTTTCTGGTCTTCCAGTAAGAGCAGCTTGTTCAGGCAAAGCAGAGGTCTCAGTAAATGAATTCTTTTATTAAAGCTGTTGGCAGTAATAGTGTACTGGACAATAAGAACAATTTCACCAGGTTTTGTGCAGGCCAGTCTCTGGTTCTGACCCACAAATTGAATTCTTCTGATATGAATTTCTTGTTCATTTTAAGTGCACTTACATGCAGCATTGTTGCACCTGAAATGAACAAAATTAGAAGAAAAGACTGGTGTTCTGTCAGAATATCATGCAAAGTCACCTGACAAACATCTAATGGAGCTCCCTCAGCTCCATGATTGTCACAATTTGGTCAGGTTGTCAACTAGGTCAGCCATACCAATATGTATCTTCTTGCAAAATACAGGAGACCTTGCCAGTAATGACAAAAGAGCCACAGGATCCTGAAAGAATAAATTAGATGTGAGAGATGTCTGTATTAGTTGCTTCTTGACAGGTGAAAGAGTTGGCATTTTCAATGAAACAGCTGGTATGGATGCCTGTTGGATGGGAAGTATAGGGAATTAAGCTCTGCATTTCTTCTTCAATGTGCTCAGCCCCAATGGTAGAGATCTCAGTGCATCAATATCTTTGGGAATCTGTAAGACTTCCTGCAGTGCCTTGTAGTGTTGGTGAGATATTTCTGATTTTTCACACCATAATTCTAAAGTGAGTGTAAAGTGGTCCAGCATTTCATCAGGCTTCACATGTGCATGGACTAGAATCTCTGATGGATCATTCATTATAGTCAGGATGTAGGTCTCAGCTGGCTGGTTGCCCAATGAATTCTCTAGTTGTGAATGAAAATTGGAATCTCCATTGCTAACTGGGTGCACTGGATGTAACATAGTCTGTAACCAGGGTTCAGATTCAGGCTCTTCATACTGTTGTGATTCATTGTTATTAACTGATTCCATGGGTAGAGCTGCTACTGCTTCTTGTATAATCTTCTGCACCCTGATGTCTTCTGGTTCAGAATGAGTGTTGGATAGAGTGTTGGATGAAGCATTAGAGATATCTGAAAGACTTGCTGCATCCTGTACACAGTGATTAGAATGATGCAGGCTGACAGAGAATTCAAGGTCTTACACTCAATCCTGACTTCTCAGTTTGATTGTTTGGCTGAATGTCAGGTTCCACTGAAGATAAAACACAATTGTAATCTTGCAATTTCTGCAACAAATAGACAGGCTGTCTGTATCTTTGAAACTGTGAGGCTGGAAATGGCAAATGAAGTTGCCTTCTCCAAAACATATAGTTCTCTATGTGCCTCAAGTATCTTCAACCTTGCATGTTTGCTTGAGGTTTATACACTGGTTTCTGCAGTGGTTGAGTTTCAAGTTGCAGGAACAGTGAGGGTTGCTGCAGAATTTCTTTGAAACAAAGTATGTAGAAATTAGAAAGAAAATTGCTGTTCAATTGGGGAATTGGACATATTATAGTAAAGTTGAATGTTAGAGCAGCCACAAAATGTGCCAACTGTGCTACAGACCAACTGTAATATTCTGATCATCTAGACCTGTAATTGGCTCTAAGAGATGCAAGATCAGTAATGATCTGCATCCTCCTGAGTGATCAGCCTATTTCAAAGAAATCAATCACTTAGCAGCATTGAATTTTAGAATGTAGGGGAATATGGATACAGATCTGAATAGCAACTTGAGCAGTTGAATGTGCTCCAAGTCCACTATATAATAGATAGTGAACCCCTCTGAAATTCAAGCATTCACTCTCATTCATTCTCAACAGCAATCCAATAGCCAAAATGTTGGAGACACAGAGCATGCCAGTGTCAAAAAGAACAGCTTGCATCTTCTCATGGGCCCAATTGCACAACATGCCAAAGGCTCAAGAGACATTGTTCAGTTTGAATACAAGTACCTGAACTGAAGCATTCTCTGATCATACAGAGATTGAAAAGCAGGTTCAAGTAGTGGAGCATGAGATACAAAATCAGGTGCAATGGGCCTATATATTGACATTAAATACTGACCCAATTCCCAATACCATCCAGAAGGTGCTGAGTCTTGAGAACTGGGAAGCCAGAAATGACTCATATTTTTGTGAACTTTCCAGACACATGTCAGATCTCTGTAAAGGTTGGAAATGTAAGATCTTGAGTAGCTTGAAGATCAGAACAATATCTCTAAACTCCTAGTTATGATATAAACTGATCTTATTTGTAGAATCATGTCAGGAAATGTATTGAACTCAGCTTGACTGAGAATTCTGATTTCAGACTCCATAAAATAACTGATCAATAAAAGCTGATCAGCTATTTTGCCTGATTGTTCAAGTGGGACCAATTCTGTAAAGTCTTTTACTGGATCAAGCTGTATATTGATTTTGAGAAGTCAGCTCCACAAGAGAAATGGTATTTTGAATGTAAGTCAATGGTAAATCTTAATTGTCATGATTTCTGCTCTGACAGTTATGGCAATAGAGGTGTATGCAAATTTAGCAGTATATGTGAAGCTGTATCTTGATGACAACAGTCTGAAATGGGATGCATTCACTCTGTTAATCTACACCTGGAATTCTGTACTCAAGCTCTGGGACTGCTTGACACAGAAACCAGGACTGAGAGATATCAATTTAGATGACTTTGTCCAACAGAAGATCCAACCAAGGAAGCCAAAGGCTGTTCATGTTGAGACTTTGCCAGGAATTCTGGATGCAGTTCAGTTAACATCTAGTATGCTGCCCAGGGAACCCAATTCATGTCCAGCTCAGACAGTGCAAGCTCTGCAGGAGTCAGAGAATGACAATTCAGACAAGAAGAATTGGAATTCTTTGCAGAACATTATGGAGAATTATTTTGAGACTGTGATAAATCAGCCTGCCTGTTCAAAGAGACCCATGCCAGCTGCAACTGGTTGCATGCCCTGAAAGAGACACAGATTCTAGTTGAATACATGAAAAGATGCCTTCTTGAGTCAAAATTGGCTGTTAGTTTGTGCTTCAAAATAGATTTCAGAGTTTGATATCTAGACTTCAATGCAATGCTCTGTTATATCAATACTTGCAAGAGCTGAATTTTGCTATATTCAATATATATCTCTTTATCATTCACTGTAATCAGCTGTAGGAGCTCTAAGCAAAATAAGTTAGCACTTAGTAATGTATAAATAGACATGTCCTGATTAGGAAATCCAAAACAATCAAGCAGACATGCTAGATATAATAATCTCTTTTCACACAAAATCTCTCTCTTCTTCTCTTCTTTTCTTTTTTTTCTTCTCTTGAGCTCATTATATTTCTTGTTGCCTCTCTTCTCTTATTTCAATATTGAGGTAAGTGATGGATTTCAGAATGAAATAAGGAACTGCAGCAAACTGAAGGACAATATATACAGAAATAGCAAAAAATGGCTCTGCAAACACATAAATTGGCAGCAGCTCAGAATAAGCACTCCCTGATGTTCATAAAGAAGAAGTCAGGGTGAAAGCTCTTGGCTGTTAAAGAAGAGCCCACTATGATGGATGATACACTCTGTGGCTGCTGTTTGACATTTGTGTATACAGCACATATTAAAAAGTCTTGTTCCTGCAAGCAAGAAACTGTAAAGGCCTGCACCAATTGTGCAGAAGATAAAAAAGTCTGTACTTCTGTCTCTTCAGAGCTGCAGAAGGAAGTGGCAGCATTACTGTCTGACCATGATAATTTTCTCAGACTTAAGAATGTGATGCTCTGAGAGGAATTGAAAGCCAGTATGATGGAACAGACTGCTGGTCTCAGTGAATTGCTTGCCAAAATAACACTTCTGTCAGTCTGAACTGACAAATTCCCCTCTCTTCCCCTCTTCAATGCTGAAGTTGGTGCTGTTACTTTGATAGTGTTAGAAAAGCTTGTGTCCATTCAAGCTGAACAAAAAGAGCTTGTGGAGCATACATTCTGCTCTGTCAAGATAGGTTGAACTGATTGAAGATCATACATTTAACTCATGCTAATATAGTTATATATATAGAATATTGAAAGGATCTTGGCTGACATCTGCCAGAACTTAAAGTTCAATTGTTTATCTTCTGCAGTCAGTATACTTGATGCAATGTTGGGATGAATTGAACTGACTTTGATATTTGATGACAGAAAAAGTGAAAGACAGAAGAAACTGTCTGCAAATCAGCAATCAAGATAGGCTGATTTGCTGCTGCCCTGCTCTCTGCTGCATCCACTCCTCTCCCCCCCTCCCCCACTCCAATCACACCTTCTCCCTTTGTTCAGTTGCAGCCAAATATATCTGTGTCAGGCCTGTCTCCAACTGGAGGCAGTGGAGCTGATTTGCTTGAAAGTATGAGGTGGCCTGAATGGGCTTGCCCTGATGATTCTTCTGTGCTGGTCTTATGCCCTGTCCCTGAACCAGAGACTCCAACCAGTGAGGAGGCTCCTGAAATTTAAAAAAAAAAAAAACTTCATTATGATTTGGGTTGTGCGGGTGGTTGTGTAATACTTAGTTAGTTCCTAGTAATTGAAAAGCTTCTGAATTGGGTTCAAAACCCTCAATTGGTGCATCATATGTTCTGAATTCTATATGTTTCGGACCCTTTATACGTGCATTGTAAATATATGGTTGATCTACAGTTTCAAGCTTGCGACCTGTGGTTCAACGGGTCGCGTCGGATAAACGTTTTCCGACGGTTGCCCGAAAAGCTCATTTTTCCGGTATGGCCCTTACTCGCTTGTTGTACATAATTTCAAATGGTTCAATAGTACCCTTTCGCTGGACCTGTCCTGGGTTTGTCACTTTGGCCATGTTTAGAAGAGGTCTCTTTTTCTTTAAAAAAAAAAAGAAAAAAAAAAACCTTGTGGATACATGTGGAAGCGGTATTGGACGAGGACGAGATGGACGTGGAGGAAAGGTGTTGCATTCCGTCAGGGAAGTGAATGGACAGAGCATTTTAGTCTGTCTTGGCAATGATCATCACAGTCCCAGCCATTACGGCCCGTTCCGCGCTGCTCCGTCTGCCAACGAAGTTTACGTCTGATTGGCCCTTTGTTTCGGGCAGTGTCAGCAACGCCTTCAAATGATGGTCTCAGAACGGCGCAACAATGCCTCGATTCGCTCAGGACATCCATGACATCAAAATGAGATATCAGTCCATCAGTTAGGCTCAATGAAACGTGAACGTCACCAGTGTATATTTCCTTTTATGAGAGTGGAGGGTTTGTTACATTGAATCTCCCTCGCCATTTTTGGAGGAGATGTTCTCACTGTCGTCTTCTCCCCGCAATGTTCGCCCAGAAATCTCGAGATCCGGAAGTGGCTTGTTGATTGGGTCAAGCGGTGGTGGCCCGACTCTCACCATCAAATTCTCGCGTCCAATGAGTGATGTTCCTGTCCACTTTCATCGTTCGACAGTGATTGGCTGATTAATCCCCGCATGCATCTCGAGTCAGACGATGAGTTGTTGCCTCGAGACCTTTGACCTGAGCCGCTGAGCCCCCCATTGCCATCTGCCATCCCGCCAATTTTGGAGGTCAGCGTCTAGTGTTGCGCAGACTACCTCCGGCCAACAACAAGGCTTTTAACGTGTTTAGTTTTGGGCTTTGCGAGTAAGTTCATGGATTTGACTGCAGCCGAATCTACTGTTGACTTTTTAGGTACAGCAGAACCTGAAACATTTGGATAGCGAGCTGGAATTGTCTGAGAGACAGGTGCGAATCATGACAATCTACATATCAAGCTGCCGTTTTAGCTGATGAACGCAAAGACCAGCCACCGGAGACACGTTAAGCGCCATGACTGCAAGCTCGGGGTTAACGGGGGAATGTAGAGTGTGCAAACACTTCAACGCTGCACACAACAAGTTTAAGTGTAAAGAATATGGCTGTCGAAAGCAATGGAAAATTTGTCAGACTGGCCTTCATCAAACAGTGTCCAGTGGAACTTATGCTATCTGCTCAAAATGTAAAGATCACCCTGCCGGGGGACCTGATGGTTTTGAAAGTTATATAGATCTAACAAGTTGATGAAAACTGTGGTATGTTTACCCTTTTGAGCAGTATACAATCCTCCAAGCCAATCCCAGACAGATTTCGACTCCGGAATGTAAGCTTGGTGTTCAGGCAGAGCTAACTTCGTCACAAGATTCTTCATCCGAGTCTCCCACGTCGAACCAAGGGTGCGTGCGGATGTCCTTCTCGCTTGGCGGATACCCTGTCATCCGTAACCAGCCAAATATGCTTCGCGTTGCGACCTCCGACACTGATTGAAGATTGAGTCTCCAAGATTTCCCAGACACCACCGGAGTGTTGTTGGATGGGGATACAATTTGTTTCGAACAGGCTGAATTTGTCTTCAACCCACTATCCTCAAGCTCCATACCATTGTCCAAATCCCATTTCCAAGTAGTGTACCGGAGGTCGTGCCCTCGACATCGTGCGTGAAGTCGAACTGCGATCTCTGTATCGCTAAGCGCGCTGCTGCCAAATGGCTTCCAAGGACACACTGGAACGCTTGAGAAGCCATCGCAGCCTGTAAGAAATAGTAAGCGGCATTCGTCATCGCGATTTATTCTAGATTGTTTGGCAGCACGTGGCCCTGAGAGTTTCGTAGTAAGAAATGATTGCTCAGTCCCAGTCCATGCAGCCGCATGAAGGTCAACCGCCCATTGACCGGATCGGATAGCATGGAGAATTGTCGTTGCTGTTCCTGTAAGAATTGCGCCTAGCCATAGTGGCCCAAGTACCGGCTGTCTCCGAGTCAGAAGAATGGTAAGTCCGGTATAGTCCTCGGCATCCAGGATAGGTTCAAGAGCCTCGAAGGCCGGCTCTAACCATGAGCCGACAAGGTTGCAGTACACGTCAGGATTGAAGAAAGTGCTGTGCAGTAGAGACCGTAGCGCCCACCCATTGCAGCTTAGGGTCATGTAGTATGGTAGCAGTTCTCTTTGTTCATAAATGTTATCGCGCGAAAAGGGCAACGGTGCTATATTTAGCTTCGATGACGATGGCCGAGTAAAAACCGCGGTAGGGGTATATGGCACAGGTAGAGGAAGAGTAATAGTTCTACCGCTGTTAAAAGGTATAAAGAGAGTCGCCATTAACGCAGTACAACATTGACCGCTAAGGTTGTGAGTGGCACAAAAGTCAGCGAGATATTTCAAGGCCTGCCTTGAGGAAGGTGGAGTGCTCCCGGGACAATGCTGGTCATAATTTCTGCGCAAAATGAACGGACGGGTATCGATGTTGCGAACGGACCATGGCGATTTGTAGATATGGCCATTGTGAAATACAGTAGCCTGCCACCCCGCCGGCGACAGTACTGCTGCCCACCATCTTGCGGCATCATCATCCATGGAACACAAATCAATCTCAAAGCCACCGCAGTGCTGTTGGGTATCATCAATATCAGATTCATTGGCCCGGCAATGCAAATATCTCATACGTCTAGTCTGCGCCAAAGTTGAAGGTTGTCTCTCCAGCCAAGTGCTTGACAAAATATAGGACCAAGCATAAAACAAAACCGCTAGATAATTACCCTGCTCAGCGTTATCCGGAGTATTGCATACTCCAGGCCAGTGTCTGAAACGTGAATCATCTGCGAAAACACATGTCGTGGAGCGCTGAACGCCTAAAAGAAGTCGGTGCGGGAGGACCTTCTGTTCCAGGTCACACTCTCCCTCGGACGTCGTCTGCCATATAGATTTCCCACTAATGAAGAGAGTTGATACTCCATCTAATGACGATGTATGGTGAAGGGATAAACTATCTTTTCGAGATTCGAAGTCGCGGCCAAGGTAAGCAGGAACCCTCCCCAGCATTTTCTGAGGTTGAATACACTGAAGCGGCAGCTCAGAACTTGTTGTCAGGGCATGCTGAGACCAGACAAGTTGGCTTGTTTTTCGCATGCGTTCAATAGCCTCCTTACTGGGTCGAACAGCGTCTTCCATCTCCGTCAGTGATAGCCACGACGCAGTTGTAAACGAATGGTAGAAATGAGAAGAGGTGGCGGCTGGCAAGGTTGATCCATCATGGCTGACATTCTAGCACGTGACACGTAAGGTGGCTCACCACTCAACGAGCCAAACCACTCAACGAGCCAAATTTTCGCACCATCAAATTTCTTCAACGCTCAACTTCAATATGTAATAGCATGGTCAACAACAAAGCAATTAAGCTTGCAATTGAAGATCTTGAATTGCAAGAGACTCCAAATTACAGTGCAACTGCAAAAAAATATTCAGTCAGCTGAGAGACCCTGTGCCAGCAGCATCAAGGCCTACAAGTTGATTTTCATGAAGCAACCTCCAGACATAAGAAGAAGCTCATCAATATACAGGAGGATGAGCTTCTAGAGTATATAAACAAGCTCTGCAACCACAGTCTTGCTTCTACATCTTAAATTCTTCAAAATGTTGTGCAAGAGATGACAGGAGAGAACATGGAAATCAACTGGATGATATAGTTTTGTGAGCATCACAAGAACAAGATCAAGTCTGTTTATCTCAAGCTACTTGACAAGAATAGACAGGTAGCAGATAATTACCACTGCTTTCAGCACTTCTATAGTCTTGTACTTGAATGCTTTTTTTGCTTCTTTGCAAGTACAGTTATTGAATTTGGCTAACTTTTTGTACTACTGCATTTAGTTGAGTGAGAAAATCAGTCAGTATAATATTACACCAGAAAACACATACAACTTTAATGAAAAAGAATTCCTTCTAGACTTCTGTCATGTCTTGAAGTGTCTTGTCTCTATTAAAGCTCTACAAGCTGGTAAAAGTGTTGCAACTCAGAATGGAAGTCAGAAATTTCTCTTACTACTCTGTTTAGTCTCTGCAGATGAGATTGCATTGTCTTCAGCTCTTGTTTATCAGAATGAATCTAGAGATCTTCAGAATATATGACTGGATGATTTTGACAGAAGCAAATATATCTACTTTACAGTCTTAGTAAATGGCTGGAGTAATAATAAATATGGCCTGAAGTGGTTGCAATGGGTTTTTAATTCACATACAAAGGCAAAAGCAGGTAGAGCAAGATGTCTGCTTCTACTAGATGGGCATTCTTCCCATATAAATATGAAATTTATTAAATATGCAAACTGTGAAAGAATTCTGCTGTTGATTCTTCCACTATACTCTATTCACTGTTTGCAGCCTCTTGATATTGGTGTTTTTGAGCTGCTGGACAAGACATATTCCAGTGAGCTGGAATTTCTACTATGCTGTGAACTGGGCTATATTTGAATAACAAAAAGGGATTTCTGAAGACTATTCAATGCAGCATGGAAGAAGGCTTTGACAGGTGATAATATATATGCTGGCTTTGCAAAGACTGGAATTTATCCTCTGAATCTCCAGTATCAACTAAGCTGATTTAAAACTGCTGATTAATAAGGCTCTGCATCACTAGTTAAGCCTTTCATCTCTACAAATATACAGGAGCTTTGTTAAGAGATTAAGAGTATTTATCTTTAGCACAGCTTAAATTTGCAGAGTATTAAATGGGTTATTAAAGCTAGCAAGCAATTTGCAATATGAAATGAACTGCTAGAGCATGAAAATTGAGCTCTAAAATCAACTATCATGACAGAGAAACAGCACTGCAAGTAAGACAAGCCCCTAGATCTACTTGATTATGATAAGCTGAGCCAGACCTAGTTCTGAAGTTCTACAAAAGTCCTGCAGGCTTGGGAATGCCAGAATGAAATAGAGGCTGAGAAAGCTCACAAAATTACTTAAACACAAGAGGCAAAGCTTCAATGAAAGCTTTAAAGAGAGCAGGCAGCTAGAGAGGCTGAAGAAAAATGAATTAAATGAGAGACTGTCTGTATAAAGATCTGCAAGTAATAAGAGACTGAAAAGCTTGAATGTACTATATAATGAAAGGCCCAGTGTATTACCTGTAAGAAGAAAAAGACTTTACAACAAGCAGAGAAGAAGAGACAGACTGTTGAATGTGCTAGTAAATGCTGACAGTCAGAGCTTCAAGCACTAGCTTCAAAGTGCTGTCAGCAGGGCCTCTCTATAAAAGAACCTCATTGCAGCAAGTCTATATAATCTTCCTAAAGCAGTAGTAAGAGCTCTACAAGCCTCTCTAACAAGTCTTTAGGCTCTCTAGCTGAGAAATCTACTGCTGACATTTCTTTACAATCTTTCCTATCCACCCCCCATATCTCTTGCTCTGGCCACAATATCAGGCCATCCACACATTTATTTTCATAGCCACACTAATTTCTATGCTTCAAAGAACACACTCATTTAATATTTAATAGCTAGTTTAATAATAATAATTCATTGTTGAGATAATTAATAAATTTATAGCGTGGAGCATTGGAAGGAATTTGGCTTGTTGAGTGGTGAGCCACCTTAAACTAAGGCACACCCACAAGCCAAAAATGACACTAAAATCACATGATGGAAAAGAGATGCAGCAGGGATATTGCATGTGTAGAGAGTGTCATCCAAGACTAAGAACCAGATCACCAGAATCAGAAATGGTGTCAATGACAGTAGAAAGGTGACCCCATCAATCACAGGTCAACAATGGTCCTAGCAAATGAATCATCAGAAGTCTTACAGAAAGGCCAACCTTTCACGTACAGCCACCATTTGCAGATCCCAGCAAATTGAATATTTATCCGCTCCGCTAAATCTTCTCCTTTGTGGGACTAGGTGACAAAGAGCTCTGGTTGCTGTGTGTCAAGACACTAGTCTCTATGTAGTTAGTCTCCAGCTTAGCGGCTCGGATCTTCTTTGATCCAATGCAGAGTTTTTGTCTCACTTCTCATCCCACAATCCTTTGGATGAGAGGAGAGAGGGGACATATATCTATGGAGTTCATGTTCTGTGGTTCCTATAGCTTCTGCATATGGTTAGTAGTCTTGTAGGTCCTTCCAAGAGATTCTGAGCCCTTCTTTAGAAATCTTTGAAGCCTTTGGAGTTGCCAAAAGAGAAAAAACTCTTGACAGAATGATGGACATTGATCTGAAGAGCTTCTCAGCTCCAACTCCCAATCCAACCTCCAGAAATATGAGTCCAGCAGGACATATGGAGGATGCTAGCACCAACACAGGTGCACATTCACAGCCAGCAGGCATCACATGGTGGGTTGGCTTTCTACAGAGTGACATTGCAGGCCACCAGTTCAGAGAAACAACTCCCTGAATTGAAAGGAATTTCAATATAGCAGACAAAATGGTTACAGACATCACTGGAACAACAATTTGGTTAATCCTCATGCTACAAGGCAAGAAAAATGTGAATACTTGGTTAAACATTGTCAGGTTGCAGCTAAACCACTATGGCTGGAGAATTCTATATGATGCAGTGGTGCCAGAGCCTACAGAGGCTTCTGAAGATATATAAATCAAATGGTGAAGTGCCATGACATTCTTTGCTACATGGCTCAGCTTAAGCATGGAAGATGATGCTTGAGATTGGATCAGCAAGCACTATAGAGGCAACATTAATGACCCTGCTCTCATAATATTCTACACAAAGCAGCTCTTTCTAAAGCCTGATAAAAATACATGCATCCATGCAGCAGAGAATTATTTCTACACACATCAACATGACTATGAATCAGTTACACAATACCTTGATGTACTGCTTGAATGATACCAGGGGGCATTGTGAGCTCCTCATCCATTACATTCTTCCCTAGTGATTAACAAGATAATTGAGGGTGTACAAGCAATTAATGAGAACTACACAGATAGTATGCTATTAATAGTTTGAAATACAAACCCAAGTGACATAACATATGAGAATATGAGGAATCTTGTGCAGGAGGCAAAGAAATATGTGGAAGCTCCAAGCAGAATATATATGGCTGGACAAATCAAATCCAAAGAGACTGCCCTCAACAAGCAAATTGTACAGAAATATGCTCCACAGAAGGGAGTCTTGTGGAATAATCATGTTAAATCCTTATGTGAAAAAATACCTAGCAAAATAGATGACAACTGTGAATATTGTGAGACTCCAGGTCATGTCATATGACAATGCCCTCACCTTTTTACCAACAAGAGATATCAAGGATGGAAGCCAAAGCCACATTTATGAATGAGACCAAGGCCCAAAGGAAGATGGCACACAAATTCTGAACAGAAAAACCAGAGCCAATTCAAATCTCAGCAACCAAATTCCAGTGAAGATGCTAAGAATAATACAGGAGAAAATCATCTCATAATGGAATTTGAAAATAGCTTCACCAGCATGGCATTCAGACCTGGCTTGGTGGCATTCATATCTAAAAGAGCTGTTGGTCCAGAAACCTGGCTTGTTGACACATGCTGCAGCCACTCAATTTGTTGCAATAAAGCCTACTTTACTAGCTTTGATCCTACTACAGACCATTGGTACAGGGCTTCAAATGGAGAAATCATTTCCATAAAGGGTAGTGGCACAGTACATGTTAGATGCATTATCCAGGATGGCATTGTCAACAAGATCCATATATGTGCATGGTATAACCTGAAGTTAGACACAAATTTGCTTTCCATAAACCAGTTGACTGAAAAGTTGAATCTCTACTTTACAGAAGTAGACCACACACTGCAAACACAAAGAGACCACAAACTAGTGGGATATGCTAAGAAAAGTGATGATGTTACAATCCTCAAGACAGAGCCACTTCATCAGCAAGAGAAAGCCATTCAACAGACATATGCTACTATAAAGCTCACACTGGAGCTTCTCCATAGACAGCTGGGACACTGCACATTCTCTACCACACAAAAAGCAGCAAAAGACCAGGAAATCAAAATAGAAGGCCAAGATACTTTCCATTGTGAAGCATGTGCACTAGAAAGATCAAAATGGCAGATATCCCAAACACCACAGATCCAGTCTACAGTTTCTGGGCAGAAGATCCACATTGATCTTCAAATCATAAAGCTAACAAGTTTTCAAGCCTTCAAATATACTCTAATAATTGTGGATGACTGCACATGTTTTAAATGGGTTATACTACTCAAGAATAAAGCTGAAGCTTCATGTAGCCTCCAGAAGCATGTTGAGAGGCTCAGGAATCTACTAGACTTCTACATGGATACTATACAAATGGATGGAGGCACTGAATTTTCACTATTTAAGAAGGAATTTGCCCTGGCCTGTGGAATCAAATGTGAAGTGACTGCTCCATACACACCTGAGCAAAATGGTGTAGCAGAACAAATCAGTGGCTATTTAGTAGAAATAAGTTGTGTCATGATTTTAGAAGTGAAGCTTCCACAAGAAGTCTGGAATCTGGCCTTGCAAACTGCTTGCTACATTACAAATAGAATCTCTCTGGCTGGAGGCAGAGAATCATCATACAAGCTCTTTTGGAAAAAGAAGCCAAATCTACAGCACCTACAAGCTTATGAATGTATAGCCTACACACATATTTTGCCAGAGGATAGAGCAAACTACAATAAGACATATAAAATGAAACCCAGGGCTCAACTCAGTTGCCTAGTCAGATATGAAGGCAAGAATGGACATATTTATAAGATCTGGATCCTGGAGACTGGCAAAATTATATGTACATGTGATGCCAAGTTCAACAAGAATGTTGATGCCATTCCAGACCTCTCAAAAAAGAAAGATCCTAAGCTGAAGGATAGATTTACAGAACTCTTTGTGATTTCAAGCTTCCCAAAGCAAGAAGCTATGGGGGCAGTAAAGCAAGCTGCTACTAGGCTTCTACCAGCTTCAACACAAGAGCCTATGGAGGCACATGCTCAAGAAGCTAACCTGATTGAGAACCCTGAGATCCCAATACCTTTCTGGATGCAGGAGCAAATGCACAGCCCATGGCTTCAAACAATAATACTGTCACCTCAGAAGACTTCTTTGGCACCTGAATGCATGGTGAGATTCCAAGAGCCTGTCCATGAGATTATTGAAGAAATGCCAAAGCCTCCATATAATGGAGATAGTGACAATGACTTGATCAAGAGCTAAATCCACAATAAGATGTTCAGAGATGCATTGGAAGAACTGGGACAGAGCACTGAATCCACACCTACATGTGAACCAGAACCTACAGCTTCAATGAAGCTGAACCCTCAGCCTGCAAGATGCATATTGAGCTGTACAACTAAAGGCAAATCACCAAGACTATATGGAAATTATGCTTCCTATCTTACAGCTGACCTGCTAGCTTACAAAGTTAAGGTTCCATGCAACTACAAAGAAGCTATAACTAGTGAATACACCAGCAAATGGAAGAGTGCTATAGAAAAACAAATTGAGAAGCTAGAAGCTGCCAATACTTGGGAGCTAGTTGAGATGGATTCAATAGATTCTACAGCTAAGATTCTACCTGGCAAATGGGTTTTTGACTTGAAAGTGAATGCTGACAGCTATGTTACCTCCTTCCATGCTAGATGGGTCATATGCGGTAATTTTCAATGCCCTGGCCTTGATTTTGATGAGACTGCTGCATCTGTAGTCACTGAATCAGCTATCAAGCTCATGCTTATAAAAATAGTGGTTGAAGATATGCACTGCAAACAAGTTGATATAGTTACAGCCTACTTGCATGCCATACTTAAATGCCATAAGATCTACATGAGTCTTCCAACTGGAACAGAAAGAAAAGGCTTTGTCTGCAGACTCTGGCAAGCTCTGTATGAACTGAAGCAAGCAGGACATCTTTGGCAGGAGACCTTCACAAAAGCTCTCATGAAGATTGGTTTAAAGCCACTAAAGGATACAGATCCATGTGTATTCATAGATGAAGAGTCTGGCCTGCTACTAATAATCTATATTGATGACACTCTTATTGCTGCTTCTACAAAAGAAACTGTCACTGATTTCAAAAACAAGCTGTCCAACTGTTTCCCTATAAAATCTCTAGGTGAACTGTTGAGATTCCTAGATTGCAAAATTGAATAAGATTGTACAAAGCAAATAATCTACCTCTCCCAAGAATCATATGTTCAAAAGTTTCTTGTCAAATTCTACATGAGTGGCTCAACAATCCAGACCACCTCTATAGCAGAAGGAGTACAGCTTACACAGGAGTCTGAGCCTAGTTCAGTAGTTACTGAAAGCATTGTGAACTGGCTGCAACAGCTTCTTGAAGCTCTCAATTGGCTCTTGATAAAGAGCTGCCCTGATATTACATTGGCTGTCAACAAACTCCAACAATTTGCTATGAAGCCAATACTAGAGCACCTAGAATATAGCAAATGAATACTGCATTATTTGAAAGGATCTTCCATGCTAGACCTAACCCTTGAAGGCACCCTGAAGCCTGAAATCCCAGAATTACAAGTCTATGTGGATGCTAGTCACCAAGACTGCAAGGAAGGACACTCAACAGAAGCATATGTATTATTTTATATGGGAACTCCCATTGCATGGAGCTCAAAATGCCAAAAGATTGTTGTGCTGTCAAGCACAGTAGCAGAATTTTGTGCTCTTGATTCTGCTGTGAAGGAAGCACTCTGGATTCAGAAGCTCTTACAAGATCTCAATCTTCCAGCAAAAGCTCTGATTCCTATATATATGGATAGTGCGAACACTATAGCACTAGCTCACAAGCCAACATACACACCAGCCACCAGATGGATGGATACACATTGGTTCTTTGTGAAGGAGCTTCTCAAAGAGAAAAGGGTGAAACTCTACCATATACCAGGAATGGAGAATCCAGCAGATGGCTTGATGAAGCCACTTGAAAAACAAAAATTTAAAGAATTCTTACAGATGTTGAATCTCAACAACATGGATCCTATATTCACACTCACTTGATTAGAATGACACAAACACTGGCAGAAGTGGCATAACCCACAACAACATTACACCAGCAACAGATTTGGAGCTCAACCTCCAATTTGGACTTCTGCTTACCATTTACTAAGAAATATTCCACTCATTTGGTTATTGAATCAGCTTGGATCCTGGATTTGTTGGATTTATGTATTTAGAAATTTGTCTTCTCCCAGTACTCACTGGAGCCTAGGGGGTGGTGTCAAGACACTAGTCTCTATGTAGTTAGTCTCCAGCTTAGTGGCTCGGATCTTCTTTGATCCAATGCAGAGTTTTTGTCTCACTTCTCATCCCACAATCCTTTGGATGAGAGGAGAGAGGGGACACATATCTATGGAGTTCATGTTCTGTGGTTCCTATAGCTTCTGCATATGGTTAGTAGCCTCGTAGGTCCTTCTGAGACTGTGTCCCAAGAATATCACTACCCAAAGGGCTTCCATTCTCTCTTTGAGAGGCACCCTGCGGACACTGCAGGAGGGCTGAGGCAGCCAGGCCCCGGAGAGTAGGCAAGAAAGACATGCTAGGGATATTAGTAAAGTAGCCTTTGGACTGCTGCTCATGGTTTCAAATACATTCAATAGGTCTGTTCCTGTTGAATTTTTGGTTTTCTCGAAAAATTCAAGTAATTCTAAGCTCCATTTCTCTGGTTTGTCAAGGGTGAATGTTTTTGGATTGAGGTAACTATGCCCGGGCTCCATTATCTCCCTCATAACAAACCCAACAGACTGAGTATCAATCTCTGGATTGTCTTTGGAGCCAGATAGCATACTTCCTCCAATATCTCCTAGTTAAACAGTCAGCTAGCTGCTCTCCAAGAACAAGCCAAGATGCTTACCAATCTTGATACAGCCAGTGAAAGAGACGAAAACATTTTGGCAGTTTATACTGCCATGTGTTATCTGTAGCTTGCAGTGAATGTATGCAATCCCTTGAAGAATCTCCATAGAGTCAGTACTTATAGAGCCAGTAAGCTATGAAGATAACTACCTCTTTGCAAACAGTTGCAATATGGAACTCATTTAAAGATGTACTCAAATGAACTTGCTCAAGTGACAGCTGCATGTATTCATAGACAAGAAACACTTGTCTTCCCTTGATAAAAGCATCTCTTAAATTAACAAGATTTGTATGAGATGTTCTAAGGAGATTCTTGCTTGAGTAGGCTTCTACTCCATGCTGCTTCTTTATTAATACAATGGGAAATGCCAGCAAGTGCTCATAAGCCAGATAGCTTGTTGAGGAGCCTTCATGTATGAAGCACTGATATTTTTGCCACAGCATTCCTCTCTGGCAGAATCAAACCAGAGGTGGGTTAGGCCTTAGGCTGTCATCACAGTGTGAGCACTTGACTGAAAGAGGGAGTGGTGGGGGCTTTCAAAGAGTCCATTTCTGAAGCTGTGTGGACTTGTCATTTGGTGCAGTTTTGTCACTCCCCCCACTGAAATCCGGCGCCTGTGAGGTGCCAGTGTCGCTGGAGCTATCACTGCCAGGGAAAGTGGTACATCACTTCTCCATGGTGGCCTTGGTGAGAGATCTATGAACATCTGTCATCATTAAATACCTAATGATACAAGATTGGGAACTGCATTTCTGCATTTCTGTCTAACTGTCTATTTTCACATTCAAGGAAACATGCAAAATCAAGGTCAGCGGAGGATGATAGCAGTGATTTTTTTGAGGTTTCACCTTGTCCAACCGCGGTCGGAACTACAACTCCAACAGAACTTGTCAGGCCACATGTGATATGTCTGTTTTCCCAAATAAAGAGCTGTATGCATATGGCCTTCCGAGTTCCACCCTGCCTCAATATCTAGGGAACCAAAACCATATCTATCTTGGTACAGCTTTCACTGCCAATGATGGCAAGGCTGATAAGCCACCAAACCCCAGAACACTCCATCTTGAATGAGATGGTCTAGAGTAAGCAGCCCGTGCAAAACTCAAATGTGATGGGTTTTCAGAGACACATAACAAAGGGGATCATTGTCAGCCAATCACATAGAGTGTTTTAGTGTATGAAAAGAAGCAACAAGGGCATCTGTACAGAGTTTAATTGACTGAGGAGGATCAACAAAAAGTCACCAGTGTAGAAATCCTTTAACAACCATGTTGTGAAAAGAACCAAAAGGTTGAGGGTCTGCCAAAGGTTGTGTGAGAAGAGAGTCCAACACATTTTTCCAAAGATGGTCTCTTTGAATGACACTCAGATGGAGTGTCTGGCAGGTGGCTCCAAGTTGTACTATGTCAACCAGGGAGAGATGGTCCATAATTTTGCAGAGTAGCTCAGGGGGAAGACAGAGGATATAACACTCCCTCAAGCCCCACTTGAAACACATGTTGAAGAGGAACCATCCCATTTATGTGAATGCTAAAGCTCCTTATAGTCCCCATCCGTATGTGCTGCTCATATTTCAAAAAAAGCAAGAGTATCCTGCTCAAAAGTTCTGTTTTGGCTGGCGGAATCAGATAGAAGGTCTCATAGCAGCCATTCCACATAAAGGCTCACTAGAATCTGATCTGGCTGTGCTGGATGATTGTTCTGTTGCAGCCCTCCTTGCAGAGATAGACTGCTGTTTTGCACCCGTCCAACAGCCTATAACACATTCATCAAAGCACTTCACAAGAATTGGCCTCCACACAGAGCCATCCGAGCTCGCGGAGGATCTGTTCCTTACTTGGTGGGGACAGCTGTTTTGACAGTTTCAGTGCTCCTGGCAGTCGCTCAAGGTTGGATGTTGTCCCTCCACACTGTTGGACCAGATGGTCAAGACATGTGATTGGGATTTCTTCCCCAACAGTGTCTCTCTAGGACATAAAACAGCCTCTGCACCTTACTTTGATCAATATCACAATGGATTAAATGGAAGCATTGCATACCTTGAAAGAGCTTTGGAGGAACATAGATAGTGAAAACAACCAGTACTCACTCCTAAGATTACTTAGATATTCTTATATGGGTGCTTGCACTTCAGCATTTTGACAGATTTGCCTTGAAGATGAGATTTTCCCACCCACTCTTGTCTCCTTTGAGGCAATTAGTGGATACTTCAGAGAATACTTTCAAAATAGATTTGAAGTTAAAAATGAAATTATTGTGTCCCCAGCTGTAAAAATTATGCACTTTATAACCCCAGAAGCTGATAATGATAAGATAGATGAAGTTTAATTAAGCGCCGCGCCGCGTGACAGTTAGCAATATATGATATGACATGTGATAGGAGTACAACACTAATTGAAGCTACTGAACTGAGGGGAGAAGAAGAGATGAGGAAGAAAGATATGTCCTCATCTTGAAGAGCTTTCCAAGATTGCTCTTAGAACTCACCCCTCATACTGTATCCTGTTGAATTTCACTGATCCCTTGGTGCCTGATTGTTGTGGCTGTTTCTGGTCAAGCTCTGATCAGGGGCTGTGACACGCTTCATCAGTTCACTAACCAAAGTTGAGAATCAATACAAGCTGTCTCAGTAGCAGAGTGGGTTCGTGGAAGTTTACACAGCCATTCCAGAGGTAGAGGCAAAGCTTGGTCATTCTTTGTCTCAGTAGACAATGAATTTAGGCATTTTCACTTTTGCTGCCAGAGAGAACAGTAACAATGCACATCTCTCAGATGGTGTCAGAGGCCATCAATAGTGTTGGCCTCAAAAGTGCATGCCAGATGGGAGCAAAAGGGAGTACTTTCCAGCTCAAGCTTGTGAAGATGATTTTCAATATGATTAAACCACTCCAAGCAGCTTTTCTCAGGAACATATTGATGCATGCATTGTGCCGGGCTGAGCATTGAGTTTCCCAGGCAAAAAGGGCAAAATCCTGCCTTTACCAGAGCATTGCAAAACACAATTGGGTCACATCAAAGCAGGTCCTTCAGTGTCTCCAGATGCTGCTTGCAATATTGGTTCCAGTCTTCTTCAGTTTGGTACCATGAGTCGCACTCAAAACACAGCTCAGCAAAGTTGCTGGGACCCATTTTTTGAACACACTTCTTGTAGCAACAGTACAGGTGTAGCCAATGCCAGTGTGGGTATAGTCTATTTTGAAAATAAGTGTTAGTGAGGACTAATTTACAGCTTGCCTCTAGGAACATCATACTTATTCATTGCTTGGCTGCATATGCAGTGCCCATCAATGGGTTTAAGGCTGGTGCAATAAGCAATCTCACATTCTTGCTTGCAGAGAGCCTCCATCGCGCGGAGAGCCTGGCATCCTTCAGGGCTTTGTAATTCAACTTTCATTGGTAGTATCTGAGCCAGTAAGTCACATTCTGGCATGACTCATCATGCATAGCTGAAGAATGTGTATTCCAATGTGCCTAGTGAGTCAACTTTCTCATGGCCAAACTTCTGGGGCTGATCCTTTTGGAACTCTTGAAGCACAGCAGTATACAACACCTGCCTCTTGTTAAGCAGCCAACATTTCTTCTTGTGGAGGCTGTGCCCATTGTCCTCCTCTTTTGTCTCAGCTATCCTATCATCAAGTTCTTCTATATCCCTACCCAGTGCGATAATATCTGCTCAGTGGTAGAATTCAATCTCCTCTTTGGCTGGGAGGGAGTGCCACAACACCAGCTGCTTGTAAATTGCCACTGATCACCAGGTTTTAATGTGCTTGTTACAGTGTTGTTTGATGCTGAGGAAGGTGGCTTGCCCATCAACTTCACAGAGCAGATGCATGTAGGATTTCTGAAACCAGTCACAATCAGTATGAGATGCAAGCTTCATTTTTGCTGACTCAGAATAACAAGTATCTATTGAAGAGGTTAGAAAGGCAGATTAGGGTTATTGCAGTCAAGCTCCATACCTGCTTCCATCAGTAGCCACCTCCTGCAACCCCGGGGCGTCAGGTTGCAAGTATAGTTACTTCAGCAACTGAGATCCACAAATTCTTTACCAAATGCATCAGCCCCCCTTGACTTTGCTGGCACTTTGCTAAGGGTCAGGTCTCCATATTGCCGAAATACTGGTGTTCCCTTGATATGCTCCTTGAAGTGAATGGTGAATAAAGTATCTTCTTGTTTGGGCTTGGCAGCCAGCTGTTCAACAGCATCCATGAGCTCATCAACAGCTGCAAAATCTCGAAAAGCATTGTCCCCAGGTGTCATTGATAAGAAGTAGAGGATGGGATTGAATAGTAAAGCCGTGCTTTCCATGTAGATCTTGTAAAAAGCATGGACTGAGAGCTCCCATGACTTTTTCTGCCAGTAGTTTTTCACAAATTCTCTTTGGTACATGAGAACCAGCATTGCCTTCCCATCAACTCTTTCCACAGTCAGAATGAAATGCTATTGTCATGTCAGCTACTATTGCAGTGTTGTAGTGGATGGCTAACCTTATAACATGCTGCAAGGACTTGTGCAGCCTGTTCCTCATCATCAACATTACTGCCATCTATCTTGTGTTGAGCAGTGCCTCTTCACACTGTTGATTCATGAATTTTGCCTGTTTGTGCAGATGTAAAACAATACATAAGAATTGCAGCAGCCATTTGGACTCTGCTCCAGTCTCTGGTTGTGCCTCTGTATTTCTTGAAGTCCTTGCACCATAGTTGCAGAAGAAGGGTCACAATGTTATTAGGTGATGTGTTTGCTCTCTCCATCTCTCCCTCCTTTAAGCCCAGCCCTTTATGAATGAACTAGTGTATCAGGTGTTAGCCTCACAGCATCATGGAGAGACTTCATATCAAATGTAGACACATACCTCTTTTATAGTGCGAGATACACTCTGGGGGAACTTGTAATTCTGATTCTGCTGAAATGCTGTTTCAAAATCCCTTTGCCATCTGTCCAAGCTCTCTGGCAACACTGTTTCATGAACTCAACTGGTGGTATTTGTAGCAACAAATTTCATGAATGCTTTGAAAGTCTGCACATCTGGAGGTGAAGGTGCCCCAGGGTGCATCTTGTGGAATCTGTCACTCAGCCATTGGAGTCAGTTGTGGCAAAGCCTCCTGTTGGTTGTGGTTATGATACTGACAGATCAAAGACCTTCAATGTCTTCGTGTATTTCAGCTCTGTGCCGCGAAGGACATGTCTTTTGGTTTTGGTATTATTGAAGTCGTCAAAGCAGACACTCTGAGTGAACTGTGCCCGCAGTCTATCCTCCATAATTGTGAAAAGAGAGGAGGGCTCTCTGAGAATTGACACGGGGTATCTGTGCCAAAACTTCTAGGGGGCATTGATGAGAATTTTGAAAGGAAAAGAAGGGCTTTGAGTACGCCATAGCCGCTCGTTAGAAGTTGCCAGTTGTATACTGGTCGAATATTCATCTGCATGATTCGCGTGAGGTGCTGGATGATTCCGTGAGGCCCCGGGAAGACGGGTGAAGACGGGTGAAGATGGGTGAAGATGGGTGAAGACGCTGGAATAAGGGCGGATAGGCGCTAACACCATTGCGACCTCTGGGGGTGACCACCACCACAGTCCGGCTGTTGTATGTTTTTTTGACTACTTTATTAGTAGCTTTTTGGACAGTGGATTGTGGCGGGCCTTAGGTAAAGATTTGGATATATGACAACCACATACGACCATAGGAAGTAGAAAATAGGGCTTCCCGTCCGCTCAGCCGTACTCAAGCTACTTGCCGGCTGGCTAGTAGTTGGGTGGGTGACCACCAGCGAATCCCAGCTGTTGTATGTTTTTTTTTGAGCTCGTCGTTGGTAGCTTTTTGGACAGGCGCAGTGGACTTCAGTTGGAGCCGGA
The DNA here is from genome assembly GCF_000149335.2 of Coccidioides immitis RS. NCBI lineage: Eukaryota > Fungi > Ascomycota > Eurotiomycetes > Onygenales > Onygenaceae > Coccidioides > Coccidioides immitis. Next base: position 1,298,567 of record NW_004504308.1, on the reverse strand, counting down.
CATCAAGCACATACGACTATAGGAAGCAGACAACAGGGCTTCCGGTCCGCTCAGCCATACTTAGGCTTATCTCGAATTCCACTCGGGGAATTTTATGATCACCCTAGGCAGTGGCGGGCATTGCAATATCTACCGGAATCGCTCTCCCCAAGGAAGTTTCCAGTGGCTAATACGGAGTAGTCCAGACTTATTCCTGAGAATAAGACCAGTACTCCACAAGCAAGCCTCATCTTTCTTATTCACCGAATGAGTGTGTGCTCGAAAGACACACTGTCACATGCTTGCAAGCAACGCATAAAAAGATGGCCACCGTGTGAATCTCTTAAGAGAGCCCCAGTAGCAATCTTGTAAGTTGTGCGCACTCATAAAGCCTGTCAGAACAACAATAAGGTCACTTTTAGCTTCCACAAATTCCATATGTGGGTGTCATTGTCACACTGCCGCGAACCACAATCCTCACATAATTAGTTAAGAGAAGACTTCAGATTATCATCCTCAGCTGTCTAGCTGCAAAGATTACTCACTCATGTCTTAATCAATTTGTTTACTGGGAGAATGTGTTGACTATGAGCCAAATGCACATCTGGAGATTGAAAACCAGGATTTTGCGCTAACCTGATTTGAAAAAAACTGGCCCAACCATGCCAAGCCCAAGGAGACGAAGACCCTGTCGCGATAAATCAAAGATCACAACAAAGATAATTAAGTAGGTCACCCATAGCTGAAGCTAATATGGAGAGTACAAGTAACTTTTTAGCATCACTTTCTCATTTGAGAGTTAACCTGCTTCCGCCACACTTTGGCTCTAGCTAGCCTATTCAAAAATCCACGTCTGTTTGTTGAATATAACAGCAACAGCAGCTCAATGTTGCAAATTACTTGAAAACTCCATTTTTCCACCCGTCGAGACCCACAAGTTTCAATCATTTCATGAGGATGTGGGAAACGATGGACGCTCCCATTGACCTAGGTGCATTCACATTTATACGGCCGGGTTACCAGCCAATGCATCTTCAATGTCAAGCTTAATATCAAGCCTGTTGTTTTCCACCTTTTGGCAACTTCTTCCTCATGACTTACCGCCTCTAGAAAATGATATCAAGTTGACTTACCCATCCTGTACGAAGTAGACTTTTCAGCTTTGGACTCGTAGCGAATATAACTTGTTGAAACTTGAGACTCTATTATAACTCCCGCGCCATTAATTTCTTCGAATTCTCCATCTGTAGATCAAATGCACGTTGAACTTGATGCCCACTTCTGACCGCCCATCTAGATCTCTTACAGGTCAATCTTGACTGTACTCATCCATTCAATTTAATCGCGGCAGCCCTAAAAATATGCCCTCCCCCTTTTCCCCTCCTGCAGCCCCGCTCTCCCGGAGGGGTTTTTCTGTGTAGCTTGAGTTATTCAGCTGATATCCTCTTTCAACCCTCATCAGCTCCTATATTTTCCTTTTTCATTTTTGCTGTAAACATAACTGCCGGGACTCCCTCTTGACCATTGGCGATGAATATTTATTTTTTCACATCATCAGTGCATTGTCTGAACCTGGGTCAGGGCTGCTTACTTTCAGCGTGAGCTAGACGGACAAGGATGCGCAAGAATATGAACAGAGGCTGGGTAGCAAGTCAGTGGACCCCAAAAGTTGTAGGGTAAAGCTTCACTTTCCAAGGCACAATGTCAACCTGGCAGTGGAGATTCAGTAGACACACATCAAACACAGACATGCATCAGATGACAACTATCAAGGTCTGAGCCCTCAAGGCTCGTAAGGGTTATGAAAATGAGACCAAGGATCTCTATTGTGAGTTGATACAATGAAATTCTCACACATTTTGGGATGTGAACAACGATCAACACTTTCTGCAGGGATATATCTCAGATTGTTTGACACCACAATAAATGGCCTATTAATATTCTTGAAATCATCCACTTCAAGAAACCACCAGGTGTGGTGGTAGGTTTGATATGGCCAATTGGATGAAATTAGCTCATTGTGATGAGGCTTGGGAGTGTTGCTCAGCTATTAACTCCAACAAACTACTGCATGATATGTTCGGGTATCAATGTGTTTCTTCAGTGTCGCCAGAACATGGATGACTGTTGGAGTGAAAATATCATGCCAAAGTCTTGAGTCGCGCCATCGGTACAGGGAGCTCAACAGGTGTGGAATTCAATTGGCGTTGCAGTTGCATAGTAAGGATTAATATTTCTGCCTCCTCAGAATGACCAATAAAATTCTTTTGACGAGGGATAGTGTTCTGCAGGATGTGATAGCAAATCATCATGCTGGGTTGCAGGCAGAGGAGAGATATTTTACCCTGATCGCCATAGACTATGTGGCCGAAATACTAGGGACACTGCTAAGGATGCTGCAGGGAGAGAACCGCTACCAGCTCCTTAAGTCAGTTTCAACCCCGAGCTTTTCTTGGTAAATTTCCCATATATCTATTGAAAGAAATCCGTACCCTAGATTCAGTCAAGCAGCTATAATTTACACAGTATCTCTGATTCAATCGCAGAAGCATGCGCATCTCCCAACCAAAATTTAGACTTTTAGGCTCCCGTTGTGGGGCAACCTTAAAACTTAAAACTGAAGTTACTGAACTGTTCAAGTTCTCCTTGGCATATGATAGAAATCAATTTTCCTGTTCAAAATGCTAGGCAAGGCTGCCCTCGTGTTAGACATTAGGCTTTTTATGCATCTTCACGTTCTCATTTTGGAGCAAGAGGAAACATACTGTCGGTCTCTTTCAGTCCTTTATACGAAAGCCAATTGATTGGCTCGCTCAACGACCAATACAAAAGACTCTTTGTTCATTAGGTCGAAATTTCTTGGACCTCGGGCTGTGTTTCCGGTGGGACCTAAGCCTGCATTATCTCCGCAAAAAGACTTCCTCAGCCCCTTCTCTGGGTGCTCGCTGACCAGTTGGTCGATGAGATGGCCTGTGGCCTGCAAGTCAACCTGATCCATTTTACCGAGGGTGCCAGTGGAACCATATCAGGAGGGGAGAATCTCAGAATCTGGCAGAGTGTGGAATACAGACAGGCTTCTTACAATGTTGAAAAGAGGGAAGGACCCCGAATTATTTTTCTGTTTCCATTCAGAATTGATACTTTTATCACAACAGACTATTACCATACCTATTTCAGGACAGACCCTGTCCATACTCTATTCAACTTTCTCCAACATCCAGCCATGTCTCTCGATATTTATTTCACTGGCGATAACAATGTCAAAAATGACCTCGGCCCTGAGGTGAAAAGCATCACAATTTATTTCATTGAAGAAAGCCCAGTAGAGATCCCTACAGGTGAAAAGAGGATCTTAAAAGGCAGATCTGAGTGATGCATTGTCACATACAATGATTAAACCAGAAAGCGGTTTGATGCAAAAACTGGTTATCAGTTCAAGGAACTAGTTGACGTTACTATTACTCGTCAGTATCTCACCTTTTCTCAGTTGACTGGATCTGACTGATATCGTATGAAGAGTATGGTAACGATATCCGAGCAAAATTCCCGTCGGGAGTTGCTGGTGAATGGAAGCTTGTGGTGTAAATAGGCATGTAAGTGTATAATGAGCTACATATAATATGAGGTTGCTAATTTTTTCAACATCAGTCAAGGACAACTGTCAGGCATAAAAAAGTCACTTCAAAAAGTTACCAAATCTTGCGTGCTCAACCACGCTGAAAATAACGGAGGATTTGAACACAACTTGTGCCAGAATGTCAAGAGTCATGTCCGGGACTTTGCTTCAATTTCCTCTTGATGTTCGCTAATTTACCCTATGTTATCTCAATGTTGAAAACATCCCTTGTGACCTTCGACTGGTAGACTTATAAATGATCCTCGTAGCTCGATCAGTATAGAGGATAGTAGCCAGGATATGTATAAGTTGTCTCCATACTTTAAGTCGTCCCAGAAAGCTTAGTCCATGCTTCCTGGAGAGAATCGCTAATGCCCATAACCATGCTTTTCATACATGTAGGATGTCGCTATGTGTGACCCCGGAGCCCCGTGAATACGGAATTGCGCATTGGCTGCGCGTCCGTGACCAACTGTCTGCATGTGATTGGAAATTTTGACAGTGAACTGTTGGGCTTGGACACCCCGTTGCTATATAATTTCGTCTTTCCCCCCTCGTGCATTGACCTTGATGACGGAAACCAAAAAATTTTGGTGGTTTACTCGACATAACATTTGGTGCATAAAGCTCATCGTTCTCTACCTCCAGAAAGTCGTACAGTATCAGTTTAAGCATCGTCGATAGCACCGGTGACGAATTCAACGTTGTCGAGGAATCAGGCTGGCATTATGGGAACCGCGCACAATGGAAGAAATCTAGAGCCGGCTATATCCTATATATGGGAGGTAGCGGTACTTCTGGAATGCTACAATTCGAGTCGTCGACTGGAGAGACATTCTTATTAGCTATGGGTATTCACAGCTACAAGAGGTGGTGCAATTTTGTTGTCGATCTTGAAGATGATGCGACCGCCAAAGATTTTCATCCGAGATGCTATACTGGGGGCGGAGCGCAACAGCTTTGGGATCAATCCCTTAAGTGCAAGGCGACCATCAGTGATGGCACTGGTTATTAAACTCATTCTCTGTGACTGAAGGTAACCGGCTGCGCGCCGACCTCAAAATTAGTAAAGGCCCAATCTTCTTCTCCAGGCAAAACCATGTCAAAAATGACCTCAGCCCTGATGTGAAAAGTATCACAGTTTATTTCATCGAGAGAACTCCGGTGGAAATACCTACAGGTGCAGTTAAGATCTTGAAAGGCAGATCTAATCAGTGCATTGTCAAGTATAACAACGGAACAAGAAGGCGGTTTGACATAAGCACTGGCTATCAGTTCAAGGAGTTTGTTGATGTCTTAGTGTTTTGCCGCATCTCCTTTCAGTTGACCAGATCATACTGATGATATATTAAGCGTATGGTAATGATGCCCGAGCGAAATCCCCTGCAGGAATTGGTGGTGAATGGAAACTTGTGGTGTAATATAAGGATATCATAAAGCTATAAATAGTTGTGAGGTTGCTAATTTTTCTAGCATCAGTCACCAGTCAAGTATAATTGCTTCAAATGGATACAAGAGTCAAGACCTTGCGTGCTCAACCACGTTGAAAAGAACAAACAGAGGATCAGAAAACAAATTGTAGCCAGAATGTCAAGCACATCTCTCTTGATTTACACTCGCAAGCTGTTGTAAAGTTGACTAGCTTGAGACAATAGATGGATCACTTTCGCCTGTGCCAAATTTCTGCCATCTCTCGTGCAACTTTGCCGCTAATGTCATTCATTATGTTATTGTCATTCGAGTAGGTGACAGGGACAACCTCCAGCGCATGGACAGTCCAAAGTCCGTGGTGGATCTCTTTTCCAGCGATTGATATAGAATCGCAATTCGACCAACGAAAATTAGAGAGGACGACCTCGCCGTATCCCAACACGTCAATAAATGGGCCGCGAATGTACTTTTGATGCAACGCAACCGCTGAGAGTCGGATGAATTCATGCGTTGTCCGATTTCTGAAACCATTTCTTACTGCGTGGATAGAAATTGGACACGTCTTGATTCACCAACTGAGCTATCTCTGCCGGGATCGAGAGCAAGACGGAACAGAATGTGTGGGAATCCTGTCGTAGCCTGACTTATCCGTGTGTATCGAGCATCAGAAATCTCATATAGATTGGCAGGCCATTCGTTTTCATGTTGAGACAGCAACCCGTTGGGATACTCGATATTCCCCGCCCTCTTTGTATTCCATCACTCACACAAACCACAGGATTTCCAGGCTAGGAATTTAAGCAGCCCGCAAAATGTCTTGGGACTACAGGCCTTGCTGGCTGAAGGGTCAGATGGCTCACTGGCTGTAGGTCAGCGGCCAGAGGAAAGGAACAAAGCCCTCTTCGTGCATCGCCATTTCCATTCGATTTCCAGTCCAGTGCAGACTCGCCAAATTTTCTTGTGACGGGAAAGCGCCGGTCGCACACGGTATATGTGAGCTGCCCTTAATGTGACTGAAGCTGGGATGAAGGCGGGCGAATCGACCTGAAGTGGACCAAAAAAAGGTGGCACGACGAGACTCAGGGCACGGGTGAGCACGACCTTAGTATATCTGGATGCTTTTGTTGCTTTTTCTTTTCTTTTTTTACCAGTAACTTTTCTGGGCTTCATCATATTCGAATGAAATTCTGGATGAGCGGCAAGCATATACGACCAAGGGGAGTGGACATACAAAGAGGCAATACTCATGTGTACGGAGGACTGTGGCATGTCATATTTCCTAGCAGCCCAATGCGCATCGACCAAGTGGCTGAGAAAGCGTGTTTGTCAATGAGCATGCCTCGGAATAAGATCAATGAGTTCAGGATAAGAGAGCTATGATGCCTCTTTTGTTGTTCTTCGTCCACGCAAAATTGATTGGGCGGAAGGCCATGCAGGTGTAACTTATTACAGCCTAGTTATACGCCCTCAACATATCACAGTTGAAGGAGTTTGTCAGAAAGCCTTTAATCCCGGTAAAAGTTAACGGGACATAAGAATCAAAATGCGAAGGTACCATTCAAGGCCTATACATACATAGTATACGCCTGTACAGTAAAAGGAAATATTAGTATTAAATGAGGATCTAAGACATGCAAGCCAGGGATGTGATATATATGAAGCACATGTCCTCAACCCATTGGGCTTGGAAAGAGAAAGAAAACAGGAAAGTTAAAGAGAAAAGTCATCTTGAAGGAAACTCTCTAAAAGGGTCAGCTCAGAATCATCCACTATCTCGTCATGAATCTCATAATCGGATCACTCTGGTTTCCTTCCCACCATCAAGTACATGGGAGTGAAGAGCTTCATCTCACCACCCTTGACCAAGCAGTCGGCAGCATATGCTAAGCTGTCTGCTGTCTTCTGTGAACCCTTTGGGAACAAACCAATCGTCTCCATACCACCCATAAACTTATGAACCAAACCACGTCCCCACCATGTCATACGGGCAATGGTGAGTACATCCCAAAGGGAGGACATATGCTTCCAAGAACCTGCTAGAGGATAGTACCATGGAATATCATCTCCACGGTCTGCTAGATCCTCAGCTTTGATGAGTTCGAAACCGGCGGCCTTAAAGGCTTCAAGGGCTTCGGTTGCCCTGACCATGTTCGAAATTCCATCTCCTTGTTCGATACCAAGTCTGATCTCACGGTGGACGGGGTTGTCGTTATCATAAGCGTCGGTCATGACCCATTCGTATACACCAAAAACACCGCCGGGTTTTAATGAGTTGTAAATCTGTCTGTAGACGCCCTCAAGCGAAGGAGCGTGAACTGTAGCCTCAATGGCATATGCAGCATCAAATGTGTTTGGTTCAAAGGACATTTGCATAAAGTCACCCTTTGTGAAGCGGAGCTGCTTTGACAAGCCTTCCTTCGCCGCATATCGAGTTGCGCGTTCAATTTGATAGTCGTTGTTATTTAAACCAACAATATTGACACCGGCAAATTTGGCAATTTCTCTTGCGGGGCCACCAACGCCGCAGCCGACATCAAGAACCGTCTGGCCCTCCTGGAGGCCGATGGAGTGTGCGAGATAATGTTCGTGTCGAGCAATAGCCTGACGGAAAGGTTCGCCATACGCGAAACGACAGAAGTGGAAAGAACCGCCCCATCCATATTCGTACATATCCGTCGCCAGATTGTAGTAACTTGAAGCAGCAATCAGTTAGCCAACGTACCAACCTATCACTCCTTGGCGGCGATGGAACAGAAAGGGAGTTCAAGCTCGGGAGCTAGGTGTTCTAGGCATCAACTTACTGTCTTGTTAAGGTGGCATATTCCGCTCTTCTGGCCTACCAATTACGGAAGTTAGAAACGTCCCCTGGAGATAGGGGGTCGTAGGAACGGAGCTTACTTCTCTGATCTCTTCTGTCTCGTCTGCAGAGGGTTTCTTGTCCCAATGCTTGAAATATTCATCCAAAGCAGCTTCTTGCGCCGCCTTATCCTTGCTCATCATTGCTCGCAAGCCACCTCGGGCCTTGGCCGAGTCGCCATGAAGAGCCTTGTTAAACGCTGCATCACGAGCGTGATCTTCTCGTTCGAGCTTTGTTGAGGCCATTTCGGCAGGTTTGTGAGAGAGAATCGGGGTTTTAATGGAATAAAATAAATCTAATGTGTTGTTTCGAAAAACGTAAATTGGGAGAAAAGAAGATTGGAATGGGAGATAAAATGCCCGCTCAATTGAGACGAAAAGGCGGCAATCGGTTCAAAAACAAAGGTTCCTGTGTCTGGGTATTCGTAAGGTGAGGATGATTATGGAGTACTTATGAAGAGTCTCGAAAAAAAAAGTTGGAAGTTTCAGCACAGGGGGGCGAAGAATCTTTGTGGCGAGTGCTGGGCTGGCGATAGCGGACTCCAGGGGTAAACTGTGGCTTGGCTCGAAGCTCTCCGCCCAGCTCCCAAATTAAGTTGCGGCTTTGCACCAATCACGCGCTGTTGTGGCGGAATCCCACCCAACGCAATACCACCATTCCTAATTGAGAAAGGTTAATACAAATATTACGGGACGGAATTTCGAATTTCCATCGACTAAACCAGATCACGCCACATTCACGTGCAGCGGTTACGTAAGTTACTCGTTCCAAAGGTCTGTGTTACATAATCGAGCTCTGGTTCTTGGCAGATGGGTATTTTCATCATGACGGCAACAAAACGCAGCCTCTCGAGGTGGTCGGAAGCTCCAACATTCACCCCAGAACCGCGGTGAAGATGCCTCCACAAATAAAGCAAGATATCAATCGGTCTGGCTGGGAAACAACGGATTTCCCCTCCGTTTGCGAACAATGTTTACCCGATAATCCTTACGTCCAGATGCTCAAAGAAGACTATGCCGCGGAATGCAAGATATGTACGCGCCCCATGACAGTGTTTCGATGGAAGGCCGATCGAACCGCACGAACAAAGGCTACAAATATCTGTTTGACATGCGCGCGACTTAAGAACTGCTGCCAGTGCTGCATGCTCGATCTGTCGTTCGGTCTTCCGATCGTGGTACGTGATGCGGCGTTAAAGATGGTTGCGCCTGGCCCGCAGAGTTCGATAAACAGAGAATATTATGCGCAGGAGCACGAAAAAGAGCTTGAAGAAGGCCGTGGTGCGGTAGAAGAATACGAGAAAACCGATGAAAAGGCCCGCGAACTGTTACGGAGATTGGCAAGGAGTGAACCATATTACAAGAGACAACGTCGGCTGGAGGCGAGCGGGGCCACGGAGGACCCGGGCTCCGGAGGCGGACAAACAGGACAAAAGCAAATAGGATATGGATCGGGCCCTGGGCCTATTAGAACAAGCGACACTCGTCAAGGAGGCCACCCACCCGGACGTGGAAGAGGAAATGCGGGTCGCGGGCGTGGTGGCCGAGTGTTCCCAAGCGCCGCTCAGCTACCACCTGGACCACAAGATATACTCCCCCCAGCAGACCCGAACATCACATCCCTTTTCCTTAGCGGTGTCGAAGATGATCTGCCAGAACATGCGATCCGAAGTTTCTTCACCCCTTTTGGCACCATTCGCTCCCTTATTTGCTCACATCGATCTCACTGCGCCTTCGTTAACTATGCCACACGAGAAGCTGCAGAAGCTGCAGCCGCTCATTGCCAAGGAAAAGCAGTCATCCAAGGATGCCCGTTAAGAGTGAAGTGGGGCAAACCACGACCTCTAGATAGTATGGAACGGGAAGAGAGGATGCAATATGCGCGGGAAGGTAGACAGACGGCGGCTGCCGTCAAAGCTGCTGGTGGTGGGCAGAGGGCTGTCGAAGGTGCGCCAGTCAGCGGTGATTTGCAAGATGCTGCGGGATCAGGAGATAGACCTACCTACGCCGTGGCTCCTCCTCCCGGAAAAGAAGAGGTTCAGTATGCCAGTATGGCAGGCGACTGATGATATGGCTGAGTTTAGTTCTCATACGACTTGGCGTTATGGTTTGAAATGCATGTAGATTACACCAGGCGGCTTTCTTTTCTATATTTATTATATAATTAACCAAAGGGGGGATTATCCACATCCCCGGTATTTATGGTATCAAACAAAAAAAGACAAAGCCCGCAGTATATAACATTTGCCAGAAGTCCCATGCTAGAACGCCGTTCCAATGCCCCTGCAATCATATTTTGATCTCTATTTTCGTTGCGCAATTGCACTTGTTTTTAAATGTTTTCTACTACTTCGAGCAAGGCTTCACCTTCACCTTCTCTTTTCCAGCCGTCTTGACAGTATCGTTATCCCCACGCTCAATATGCTCATGTATCCTCAAAGCTATTGTCAAATCAGCGCCAACGCCTACCATATTCCGGAACTAAATTTGTTCCGGCGAGGAGAGCAAACCCACAGTAACGATCTACGGTCTCCCCCTTCTCATTCGTTGTTTCAACTTTTTCTCCCTGAACTATGTTTGTTTTCAAAATATGCGCTACTTCCAGCGCATTTTGGATCAGCGCGGGTGTGCCCTCTCCCAATTGGCGGTTCATGTCGAATTGCCTCCGAGCCTCGGTGCGAGCGGCGTGGTACGTTCGGAAGTCACCTATATGGGATCATTGTGAGTTTAAGAGCCCAGGCGAGAGGGTTTGAGCTTTATGGTACCTTCGAATGCGATGCGCATTGCGCGAAGAAGCTGGCGGTAAGCATTCATCCCGTTCACTGAAGATGCCATTTTGGAAGAAACGATTCGTTTGCAGGGGAAGGGAGATTGTGGCACGGTGGTAAAAGTTGAGTGGTAAATATAAATTCAATATAAGAAGCAGCAAGTCCTTATTCGGCGAATAGCACTGTGGATTTTCTCTTCAGAATAGTATCAGGACTTGACGATTCGAATCGCAAAATCCGGCGGAGCCGTCCCAGACAGGCTCGAATGAAGCTTGTCCCAAAATAGTCTAGTGCCGTCAAGCCGAGCTCCCTTGAAAAAAAAAATATTCCGCAAAAATTGTTTGTTGAAACTCAGCGCGACGCCCAACCAAATCTTCATAAGTACGGTTGTCGAAATAGTTATCGACATGGCGACTCCCGAAATTGTGCATCTCCCATTGCCTCACTTGCCTGATGGCTGGGATGGTGGTGAGAAGGGGTTCAAAGTCTTGGGAAGTTTGTCTGCTGCAAACCAACGGACCGTTGAGCCCGTTGGGCCACATTTTTTAGCTCATGCTCGGAGAGTGCGTTCTTCGACCCGAGCCTTTATGTCTTGCGATAATGTTCTGAGGACAAACTAACATTCTGGATCACTAGAAACGCCATAATCGCACTTTCTCCGAAGATGACCGCATCCTCGCGCAGGAAAATGTGAAGAAGGTTGAGGATGAAGACGATGGCGAGATCTCCGAGCCCGAAGACCCTATCATGCTCCAGAGGGATGCAAAGGACTGGAAGGTATGGACTCTTCGATCACACTTCTCAAAATTTCCGGTGATATACTTACAGCCTAACAGGGACAAGATCACTACGCAGTCCTCGGCTTAAGTAAATACCGCTACAAGGCCACCAATGAGCAAATCAAGCGTGCCCACCGCAAGAAGGTCCTCCGTCATCATCCTGACAAGAAGGCTGCTTCAGGTGACTCAGATGAGAATGACAACTTCTTCAAATGTATCCAGAAGGCTACAGAGATCCTCCTTGACCCAGTGCGCCGTCGACAATGGGATTCGGTCGATGAGTTGGCCAATGTTTCACCACCAGGCCCTAAGAAGAAGGGCGATTTCTTCAAACTCTGGTCCCCTTATTTCGAATCTGAAGCCCGATTTTCCAAGATCACACCAGTTCCTATGCTGGGCGACGAGAATAGTACAAAGGAAGAAGTTGAGGAGTTTTATAATTTCTGGTACAACTTCGACAGCTGGAGATCATTTGAATATGAAGACGAAGATGTCCCCGATGATAATGAAAACCGTGATCATAAACGCCACATTGAACGCAAGAATGCTAACGCTAGGCGGAAGAAGAAGACGGAAGATACTGCCCGTCTACGAAAAACAGTAGACGATGCTCTTGCAGCCGATGCTCGTATCAAGAAATTCCGTCGAGAAGAGCATGCAAACAAGAACAAGCGCAGACTAGAAAGGGAAGCTGAGGCCAAACGTCTTGCTGAGGAGAAGGAGAAAGCTAGGCTGGAAGAGGAGCGGCTGAAGAAAGAACGTGAAGAAGCCGCCAAGGCCGAAAAGGCTGAAGGGAAGAAAGCCAAGGAAGCTGCCAAGAATGCTGCGAAGAAGAACAAGCGTGTGCTGAAAGGAAGTGTGAAGGACGTCAATTACTTTGTCGAGTCTGGTGACGCGTCTGTGGCACAGATTGATAGTGTGCTTGGGGATGTGGAACAGATTATGAGCCAAATTAATAATGAGGAGCTTGCTGCGCTTGCTGGAAAGCTTGGCAAAGCCGGCAAGGATGCCGCTGCGGTCAAGGCGGTGTATGCCGAGGAGGCAGCGAGATTGGTCGGAGACGGAAAGATAAAAGATACAGATATCAAGATCTTCAGAACTTAAAAGAAAATTGGCTAGGGCCAAGTCATGTGTGACGAGGCAGAACTAGAATCTTCAAAAATGTTTTTCACCTTTCTTCGAAATCCTTGCGTACTCCGTACATTTCAGAAGAATTCTTGATGGCGATGAATGACGTCTTATGCTGAAGATCATTTGATATTCTGCTGATCGATCGCAACTATCTTGTACCGAGCGAGAGTCTCTCCTGATGTGCACCCCACTGATCATCGTAGTGTCAGTCATCGTCATTCGATCTCTGTATCAAACCACGGGGAATCTTACTAACCCGCTGTTTCTGCTTCTTAGCTTTACGCTCATACAAACCCTACAACATGTAAACGCACGAGTCAGCAAGAAAAAACCCAGACTTGGATAGACACCCACCTCGTACATGTAACCACGGACTCTTTCCGTTTTCTGCAGATTCCCACAATCCTCAAGTATCCAGCGCGATTTGCAACGTAAAATGTGTCGTTATGTAGTCACGACCCCCAGGGATTCGCACGTGTGGAAAACACTTTAATTCCCTTGGCATATTGAGAGACACAGATTTTATGTTTCATGGCCGGTTAGCCTAGGGTGATAAGAAAACGAAGTGGTATGAGAAGGGAGATCATATGCCAGACCCTAGTCGATATTCCAATACTCTTGAGCTAGGCTGCATATCGCAACGGCCGATACCGATCTCAGAACACTCCCACGGCAACGTTAATATAAACTAATGAGTCAGGCGAAATCCAAGGGCAGAGAGAGATATGCGCGTATTTAGGCTAAAGTTAGGTATAATAATAATGATGTATACGGAACATATACACACGGGTTTTGCGAGGAGGCGAAGAGTGTGGGGATCTAATGCAGTGATGCGCAAGCGACGGTGATCTGCAGATTGAGGTGATGGAGACAGTGGTGGATGTGTCACTGCTGTAACACCCTGTTTCAGTGGCAAAAGGCTCACTGGCAGCGCAAAAACTTAAGAACGCTCGGTTTGTTTCGACATATTTTGGAGGATATATGCGTGCATGCTTGAAGGTTGGGCATTCTGTCTTCACGACAGAACAGAGATCCTTGGGGTGTAACGACACTCGAGGGTCTAGATCCTCTAGCATTGAAATAATAGCAATGACCTGGCGGTGAAGCCGCAACATGATGCTAGACCCACCGGCGCACGTTCCGCGATTCAGGCTCAGCGATCACGGCCCCGGGTATCAGAGGAGACGGTGGAGACGCGGGCGACGCCAATCGGAATGTCGGGTCCATTTAGACGCGCGGGTTTTCTGGCCAATGGGAAAGGAGCCGATTAAGCGCCAAGCTTTTGGGCTCAAGAGCCGCTCTAGCCCTCTTGGGACTAGCATTGTCTTGAGGTACCCACGTGCTCAGGAACCCTCATAAATTTTTCACTTCGGATTTAGCATCCCAGTTTGATGCGACAATCCTGAATCACGGCGCAACGGGAAGAAAGTTTCATGAAGAGCGAACGGGAGCAGCACACGTATAACGAAAGAACTAAAGCAAGCCTTTACGGCTACAAGGGATATCATTTCCTGTTTCGGGCTGGGTGTTGTTTCCGTCTCGGATCTGCTCTTCCTCCTTCTCCGACCCTGAGCTGAAGCCAAGCGAGAAATCCCCAAGGCGAGGCGTCTTGCATCTTCATCACCAGACATAGGGACGCCTTTGGGGGCCAATAACGATTCATGGCTTGCGGCAGACTTCTTGGTTTGACTTCAAATCAAATTGGCAGTTCGAGGACACTCATCACATGAACAGGTGCTCCGGTAATGTACTGTAACGAACGGAAAGGCAGTTCTAGACTTGTAATTTTTATTGGTTTTCTTCTTTTTCCCCTTTGCAAAGTCGAAGCTTATATTGGCTTAAAGCCGGCCCTAAACCCTAAGAGTCCTTAGCCCCTGCGCAATTTAGCTTGCTGTTTGGCTTATTCCAAGCAGCAAAGTAGCCAGGAGGTGCCCGCGTCTTTGACCGATAAGACCCCGCAGAATTGAGATTAGAATCATACTCCATCACCATTTCCACACCGACATGCCAGCCTTGCCTCTAGGCACTCGCTATGAGCCAGGCATCGTATGCGCAAGTATTGTACATGTTCAGACATGTAAACTGACAAGTGTGACGATGGTTTCCAACGGTTCTCGAAGCCCCGTTTTCATGGTTTTGCTCCACTCCTACTAAGACGAGTGGGGCCAACCAGAACCGGTATTTGGTCATGCGCTCGTACTCCGTATTGTAAAGTAAGTTTTGTTTTTGCTCCCTTCGCTTCCATCCCAACTCTCCCAGCAACAGCCAGCGGTGATGTTTAAAGCAGCAAAGAATACTCCGTATGCTGGCCAAAATTACCCAGATGAGGAGCGAAAAGCCAGGAGAATGGCTTCCTTGCTGCTTATCATGAGATACGGGGTTCCGACGTCGGCGATCTGACTATGTTGGATCGACCCATCACGCAATTGGGCGGAGAAATCAACTGCTCCCGCCGTCCCTCCTTTGCCACTTGCCGAAGTTTCCAAGGATTGAATTGCATGGATCAACTGTTACTAGCTTGGGAATGGGAGAGCAAGCTCAGATGCTTGGCTCTGGTTCTCCTCGATTCGCATATAATCCCCTCCCATCTCCCGCATTCTTCCCCGTCTTTTGTTTCTCTCCTCTGTCAGCATCCTGCGCTATCTCTCCACTATCGTTCATCCAAGCCCTGAGACACCTTGTTTGACAGCCTGGCCTCTGCCTTTGTCTCTTCTTGAAGCTTTAGCGATTCTGATATATTTTTTTTCTTATTCTGTACCGCCGGTTCGAACGCCTGTTGTGCCTCTTTCGAAGCATCGCCACCTGAATATCATACTCAACTAACCCAAGAGGAAGAAGAAAGCAATCACGATGGCCACCACAAAAAAGCCTAACATCCTCTACATTATGGCAGACCAGATGGCTGCTCCGCTCCTTTCCATTTACGACCGTTCCTCCCCAATTAAGACCCCTAATATTGAGAAACTTGCAGAGTCTGGAGTTGTCTTTGAATCTGCATATTGCAACTCTCCACTCTGTGCCCCCTCACGCTTCACTATGGTCAGCGGGCAGCTGCCTTCGCGCATTGGCGGCTATGATAATGCTAGTGACCTTCCTGCTGATACGCCTACATACGCACACTATCTGCGTGCTCAAGGCTACCATACGGCACTCTCTGGAAAGATGCACTTTGCGGGTCCAGACCAACTGCATGGCTATGAAGAACGCCTAACCAGCGACATCTACCCGGGTGATTACGGGTGGACTGTGGATTGGGATCAGCCGGTGAGTGAGAATACAAAAGGCAGTGAAGTAATATGAAAAACTCCGATGTAATCCTTCGTTTCCTTTCTTGTAATTTTTTATTATGCCTGTGAAAATTTGTGGTTGGAACATCATACTAAAGGTAATGTGAGTAGGAACTTCGCAAAGATTGGTATCATGACATGTCGTCCGTGATGGAGGCAGGGCCGTGCGTCCGGAGCAACCAACTCGATTTCGACGATGAGGTTGTTCATCGGGCTTCGCAATACTTGTATGACCATGTCCGATATCGTACGGGTCAGCCCTTCTGCCTTACTGTCTCCATGACGCATCCCCATGATCCTTACACCATGACCAGGGATTATTGGGATATGTACGAGGACGTTGAGATCCCTCTTCCCAAGACCTCTGCGGTTTCCCAGGACAAGCTTGATCCTCATTCACAGCGCGTGCTGAAGATTATTGATTTATGGGGCAAGGAGATCCCGGAGGAGCGTGTCAAGGCTGCTCGTCGTGCTTATTTTGCTGCTTGTACCTATGTGGATACGCAAATAGGCAAGCTTATGAACGTTTTGAAGAATTGCGGATTGGCGGATGATACAATTGTTGTATTTACTGGCGACCATGGTGACATGCTGGGGGAGAAGGGGCTGTGGTATAAGATGGTGTGGTATGAAATGTCTGCAAGAGTGCCAATGATTGTACATGCACCTGCGAAATACCAGCCGAAACGGGTCAAGGAGAATGTATCTACTATGGATCTACTACCCACATTCGTTGCAATGAGTGGTAGCTCTGTTGACCCTTCTTTGCCCCTTGATGGTGTCTCTTTGATGCCTTATCTCGATGAGCGCTCTAGTGGTGAGAAGACCGACACAGTATTGGGAGAGTACATGGCAGAAGGTACACTGGCTCCGGTAGTCATGATCCGCCGCGGCCCATGGAAATTCATCTACTCACCCATCGATCCCCCGATGCTTTTCAATGTGGAAGCAGACCCCACCGAGTCCATTAACCTCGCCGAAGGAATCCCACTGCCATCACATCATGTGGTCGCCAAAGAAAGCCCCCAAGCAGCAGTTTCGAACCCCACTGGCCCGGTTCCTCTTCCAACACCAGTCACCTCTCCCAGCCCTGAAGCACTCCCGGTCCCATTTTTCTCTCAAGCAAACACTTCAAACCCATCCGTCTTCACACCACCCCGCAGCCCAAGCCCCAATAAGGCCACTACCGTTATTAACGGCGCTAAAACGTCCGTCGATATAACGAGCCTCCTGGCGTCATTCATCAAAGAAGTCCATGCCCGTTGGGACTTTAAGCGTCTCCAGGTAGAAGTCTTGCATTCTCAGCGCCGCCGTCGACTAGTCTACTCGGCTTTGATCAAAGGTAAGATCACAGCTTGGGATTATACGCCTATGTCGGATGGAAGTCAGATGTATATCCGCAATGTTGGACAGAGTGCCCTGGGCAATGTTGAGTATTTGAACCGCTGGCCCAGAGTGGGCAGGGAGGTGCAGTATCGTCCATAAAGACTGCATACAAAGGAAAACAAGCTAAAACCCGCTTGCTTTTCTACAAATGACTACGGGTACGGCAACTGGAATGACGACGGGCCGATTTTGTCCAAGGCGAATACTGGGAGGAGTTTAGGATGGCGAGTAACGGGCGCATCAAAAAATATTTCAAACCATCAAAAAAACACGGAAAACTTAAGAAAATGATTCAACACGCAATTTGAGGAGGAAAAAGCCCTCGAGAGATCGGGGAAAACAACAAGGTTGCACAAAAAAATGGGAAAAAATACTATCAATTAATACACTCAAAAGGGTCATCCTCCATCTCTCATCTCGTCCTGGGTTTCTAGAAGCGCAGAGAGGTGATGGTGTCTGGCGAGGTTGCTCTATATCCTCTAGTCCTGTCATCTAAAGCACTATGATTAGTTGGATGAAATGAAGAAGATTGTTATTTAGAGCCTCTTCCCCCCTTACATTTCCGTTCATCTCACTTCAACATATTGATATACGTAAAGATGGGGCGTCAAACAACGCTGTGGGCTGGCATTACCGTAGAGAAGAGCGTGTGATATTGACCAACAGTTCAAAATCCCCATTTCAGTCCACATGTAGCTTGCTACCCCCGTAGAGGCATGGATATCGTCGTGGGATTGGCTACTATTACTACAGTACGTTACGTTCCGAGATCTGAGCGCCGTGCTTCTGGTAATTTACAGTTATCTCAGATTGAAAAGGCAACCTTGAGCTCAATACTGGGAAGCGTATGCGGTTCAGGTCATGCTTTTAGTCTGGATAGAAACCAGTGATTTTACGTGACGATAGTCGTGTTCTCATCTGCTCAATGTCTTTGGCTAACTTTCCAGAACTAGGATTCGAGAGTAATCGCGGGAACCGAGATCATAGTACGGGTTCATCAAAGTGGTCATACCACCCGACCAGCTGCTCGACCTCACTCGAAAAGCCAGAATCGGGAGCATCGAAAGTTTCTTCGGAACGTACGGAGCAGTTGCCATCGATGTTTTGACCATCATACGCAGCCTCACACGCAGGGTAGGTGTCTGCGCAATGCATCTGAGAAGCAAACGGGATCTTCGCTGGAGGTATTGATCCTGCACATCGATTTAGGGGAATACTCGTGACGCTAGGGACCCTGGGAGCAGACAGGATTGCTCATATGGCAACAGCTCAGATACAATTCTTGGGTGTACTTGCGAGGTCTGATGCAGACTAGCGCAAGAAAAAGAAGAGATATTCTCGTCCTCTAGCCATGCTTCAAAGAAGAAAACCACCGTTAAACTCTCAGATGCGCTCGATATCTTCGAGAAAGGGGCTCTGGTCCTCCCGGGCACACCGCGTTGTTATCACGTCTGTTGGCGCTAAGATCAGGGACTTCTATCCCCAATCAACCAGCTACGCCGCATGAGATCTGGGGCTAAAGAATATTAAAAACCAAATTCTGGTGCATCGACAGGCTGTGCTAACCAAGGTATCTAGCAGATGGTCGGGACCCAGTTGGTAGGGCGGCAATGGACTCATTCTTGTTACACCAGAAGCCATTATGCTTGCAAAGACCGCCTACAATCAGTTTGCTTGATTAGCTTGCCTGGGGATGCCAGTTTTAACTGTGTGGAATCAGGACCGTTTAGCGCTGAGAAGGTGTGTTGGACATTCGAAGGAAGGCCGGTCAACCATGGAGCAACCGATATATCGACTAACTAACCATCACTCCTCCGGCATTACCAGGATCCTCAAAGTATTATCACACTCGCTTCGACGCGACACGGAGAGCCAGCGCCGCCATCGACGGTAATTCCCGATTCGACACCCTTAGGTAAGCAAGGCCTTCGGACCCCGCCGACATCCGTCGGGTCGGCTCAGCTCAGAGTGGCCGACGACACCGTCCGTATATAAGGAGTCGTTCACCCGTGGAATCCATCAACTTACGCCAGATCTCCTCAGGGTTTGGGCGCTGTTGGCGGCCGATCTGGTTTTAAGGAGAAACTCCCAGTCGTTTCATGTCGAGAGATTTGATTACCTATATTGTCACTTATTCGCCCTCATTTTTCAAAATATATCAGAGAACTCCGTATTGAATTTACAGCCCTTTTATCTATATTTGGATAGCTTTGGATATTTTCTTGATGCGGAGCGCTCTTCTCTAAGGGCGGGACATGGCACCAAACGTCATGACGAATGGATCCAACGGTTCGAAGAGTAACTACTCACGGACCATCTATTATGGGACATTCCTCCATCTTCCGCGCGTACCTGATATTTCGGCAACGCCAAACTCACCACCAAAGTATCGATTGATTGTCAATCATGGTGCTTTGTGGGTAAATGATGCGACTGGGAGAATCGAGGGATTCAACTGGAATTTGGAAAACGAAAGTGGATTGTACGACTTTATTGAGAGAAATGGTTGGAAATCAGATGGAAAGGGTCATCCAACAGAGTCTGTGCGGATAGTGAGGCAGAGACACGAGAAGAACGGGTTCTTTTTCCCCGGGTTTGTGGGTATGTTGGCTCTTCATTCCGTAGATAATCTAAATGAACGAAGAAAAGTTATGGCTTCCACCAAGTTTTCCATCTGTATAAGCATCAGTATCTGATAGGGAGATTTTGAACCTGCGGCCAGTCATGCAACCGTTATGAATTGGGCTGACATCTGAGATAGACACTCATATCCATGCACCGCAATACCCAAACTCTGGCATTTTTGGCTCGTCAACGCTCCTGGACTGGTTAGAAACCTATACGTTTCCGCTGGAATCATCGTTTGGAAACAAAGAAACCCCCGAGCTTGCTCCTCAAAGTGCACACACCGCATATAACCGTGTAGTATCCCGCACCTTGTCCCATGGCACCACCTGTGCCGCCTACTTCGCTACAATCCATGTCCCCGCTACCAACCTGCTAGCGGACATATGCCGTTCTCGCGGCCAAAGAGCATTTATAGGCCGTGTTTGCATGGACAACACCGAAACATGTCGTGATTACTACCGGGACGAATGTTCCGAGCAATCCATCACTGCCACGAAGGCCTCAATCGCCCATATCCGTTCTATAGATCCAGATGGTCACCTCGTCCGGCCAGTCATCACACCTCGTTTTGCGCTCTCCTGCACTGCCCAAGCCCTCTCCGAACTCGGTGCACTCGCTGCGTCAACTTCGCCGCCAACCTATATCCAAACCCACATCTCTGAAAACAAGGACGAGATCCAACGCGTCCTATCCCAATTCCCGGACTGCAGCAGCTACGCAGAGGTATACGACAAAGCCGCATTGCTCACCCCGCACACCATTCTCGCGCACGGTATCCATCTAACCAAGGCTGAGCGGGATTTAATTCGTTCCCGCGGTTCGTCAATATCCCACTGTCCTGCGTCAAACTCGGCCATTGGCTCTGGATTATGCCCTGTCCGGACGCTACTGGACGACGGCATACCTGTGGGTCTGGGAACGGATGTAAGTGGAGGTTATAGCCCGAGTATACTTGAGGCGGCGAGACAGGCATGCCTGGTGTCAAGGCTGCTTTCATTCCAAAACGGAAATTCTGGAGAGAAAACATCAAATACCAGTGGGCGGGAGAAATTGAGTGTTGAAGAGGTGCTCTATTTGGCGACGCGTGGTGGGGCTAAAGCAGTTAGGATGGAGGACGATATTGGTGGGTTTGAGGTGGGCATGTTGTGGGATGCGCAGATGATCGAGTTGGGTGCGATCGTGGGAGAGGACGATGATGGTGATGAAGGTAAAGGCAGCGTGGATCTTTTTGGATGGGAGAATTGGGAAGAGAAGCTTGCGAAGTGGATGTGGTCTGGTGACGATAGAAATGTCAAGGCCGTGTGGGTGGGAGGACAGCTGGTCCATGGGAATATATCCGACAGATGTACCCCATAAGACCCAGCTTTTTCGGGTTATTTGCTTGGAAACCATCCCTGACACATGGAGTAGAGGATTTCTGGTTGATTTGATAATTATTTTCGGATACTCTGTCATTGCGAATAGACTGCACCATACATGAGTATGCTATTAGATAATAGTGGCTATATAGAGCACAATAACTCCTTCATGTAATTGACTATAGCCATATATATGTGTCAACTAATTCCCGAACAAATCAAGTTGCGTAAACTAAAAGGTCTTGCGTCCACAGCGCACCCTATGCTTGACGCTGTAAGCGATTTCGGCAAGAAACGACAAGCCCAGACATTCAAACGTCTGTGGGGGGGACACTTAGGCGTACGTCCATCAACCAGTCTCATTCTTCATCGCCAGAGACATACGTAAACCATTATTATCCATCTGCATGGTTTGCTCCGAGAATACCTGGCTTTCTGTGGGAAACATTTTCGAATCCCAGCCTTTGCTTCTGCTCGGTCGTACAACAGAGTCCATTTCTCGCCATTATGCAAGAAACGTAGTTGCGAGAACCCGAAAAAAGAAAAAATATTTTCCCGACGTTTTGAAATGAGCCTGGAAACATACATGCATCAATCGCCGGAAACTGTGGTCTGCGTCACCCGGCACGGCTATGAAAGAGTGCCAGTTCTGATTAAAATGTGACAACTGCGTCGGTCGCGCAAGCCACCGCGAAGATGCGCAGTCGCCGAGTCCGGCTGAGAAATTCCGCAATCTTCGAGGTCTTATATAGACCTATCCTTTCCCCCCTCTTACCCCCGGAACCCCTCGACTTTAGCACCGAACCGACACGCATCGTGTTTCTCGCAGAAAGGCTGGCTGGGCGGAATAACCCCTGCCAAGACTCTTGGCATTGGTGATTTCAGGAGCCGGAATTGCCTGAAGGAAAAGGGAGTGGACGAGGCAAGGAAAAAAAAAAAAGAAAAAGAAAAAGAAAAAAATTGAGGAAAAATAAGGACAGACTTCAACTCTCAGGGACGCCGGCGTCTTCGACGACATCAAAACTTGACCCCGAAATATGGCAACGAAATTCAAAATACTCCCTGACAACCTAGAGTCGACTCTTCACCGAGAGTGGGTGGGAAATAAATCATGCCCAGAGTCAAATGATATTCACAAGAATTGGGAGTGGATATGCGTCTCATAATATGAAGACAAGGAATACATATCCGCGAAGATACAATGATGAGCACATGAAAAAATTCTTAAAAAGTCAGTATCAATTTCCTTTTTGGGTCACAAAAGTCACTCTATCATGAACAAGGAAACACAACACAACCAGGGTATTAATATCATATTTTTTCACACAGCAATCATCATGTGTTGAAACATTTTGTACTTCCAGACATTACAGGGTCATTTTTTTTCTTTTGGTGGGATGTTGTTTATTTGTACACGTGACAGAAGGGATAAGAAGGAAAAGATGGAGTCCAAGAGGTGCTTGTGGATGCAGTTGATGTCATTATGTGCGGAGGTATCCCAGGAGTATCAAAGGAATCGAGGTACGCATGCAGAATCGTGAGAAAGGGGTCAGAAATCACTCAGAGGTGTCTTCAACAGGACCACATGTGCAGAAGAGGTTTTGGTCACCAAAAGCTAATTAGGCAAATTAGTTAGCCAGGGCTTCAAAAAAGGGTCAAAAATCTTGAGAAAGGTTTTGGGGGGGCTTACCATCGTCAACTCTCGTCACGGTGGGCCAAAATTTCTTCTCCAGGAGCCACGGCAATGGGTATGCCGCCTTCTCTCGCGTGTATGGACGGTCCCAATCCCCAGTGAGCAAATCGCGCTGTGTGTGAGGTGCCATCTTCAACACGTTCTTATCTTTCGGCTGCTCTCCACGCTCAATGGCAGCGATTTCCTCCCGGATGGAGACGAGGGCATCACAGAACCGATCTAACTCGCCCTTGGGTTCTGATTCAGTTGGCTCGATCATCAGAGTGTTGGCAACGGGCCAGGACATGGTCGGTGCATGGAAACCATAGTCTTGAAGACGCTTGGCGATGTCGATCGCTTCAATGCCCGCGGTCGCCTTGAACTTACGGACATCCAAAATGAATTCGTGGGCACATCGGCCGTTCTCGTTGGTGTAAAGAATCGGATAATGTTGCTTTAGGCGGGAAAGGAGATAATTGGCGTTGAGGAGGGTGATCTTGGTGGCGTGCGTGAGGCCCTTAGATCCCATCATATTGATATAAGAGAACGTGATGGGTAAGATGCTTGCACTTCCGTATGGGGCGGCCGAGATCGGAGGGGAGTCAACAGATGCCGGGCGCTTCGCCAGGAGAGGCTCGCTCAAAGGATGGGATGGAAGGAAAGGTCGGAGATGTTCAGCAACACCGATGGGACCAACGCCTGGTCCACCGCCTCCATGGGGAATGCAGAAGGTCTTGTGAAGGTTAAGGTGGCAGACGTCGGCTCCAATCTCTCCGGGTGAGCAAAGACCGATCTGGGCGTTCATGTTGGCACCATCCATATACACCTGACCGCCGTATTCGTGGACAATGTCGCAAACTTCTTTGATGGTGGGCTCATAAACACCAAACGTGCTTGGATAGGTGATCATGATCGCTCCTAGCTCGTCTTTATGCTTCTGGCACTTGGCTCGAAGGTCCGCAACGTCGAGGTTTCCGGTACCGGTATCGCACTTCACCGGGACGACCTTCATTCCAGCCATTGCGGCGCTGGCAGGGTTGGTACCGTGGGCAGAAACAGGAATCAAGCAGATGTTCCTCTTTCCCGGCTCGCCAAGGCTATCCTGGTACATTTTAATTACGCGCAAGCCTGCAAACTCGCCCTGGGCTCCGGAGTTGGGTTGAATTGTAACTTCAGCCATACCGGTGATGTCGGCCAGCTGCTTCTCCAAGTCTTCGACCATGTTGACATAGCCCTCGACCTTCTGAGCAGGAGTAAACGGATGCATTGTCGAAAATTCGGGCCATGTGACGGGGACCATCTCAGTAGTGGCGTTCAATTTCATGGTACAAGAGCCAAGAGGGATCATCGAATGGGCGAGGGAAAGATCCTTTGAAACGAGGTGCTGCATGTATCGCAACATTTCCGTTTCTGAATGGTGTGTGTTGAACACGGGATGGGTGAGGTATGAAGAGGTTCTCCTAATGTCGACGGGCACGTCGACTGAGGGAATGTCTTTGCTAAGATCCAGAGTCTCAGCTCCCTTCTTGTCTGAAAGGTTTGCGAATACGGCAAGAAGCTCTTTCAGTTCGTCTACGCCGACAGCCTCATCAAGCGAGATGCCAACCTTCGTAGGGCTCACACGTCGAAGGTACAGGCCGGCGCTAAGGGCTGATCCGACGATTGCATCCGCCTCAGCGCTGCTCTTTGTCTCCACAACCAGGGTATCAAAGCTGGCATTTCCCCTCACAGGCACGTTGAAGCCAAGGAGCTGCAACTTAGTACGGAGAAGAGCAGTCAATGCCATGATACGTTCAGCGATGGCCTTTAAGCCCTGAGGGCCATGGTACACCGCATACATCGCGGTCATGTTGGCCAGGAGCGCCTGTGCCGTGCAAATATTGCTGGTGGCTTTTTCTCGGCGAATGTGCTGCTCACGAGTCTGAAGAGCCAGCCGCAGGGCACGGTTTCCAAGGCGATCTTTGGAAACACCAACGATGCGGCCAGGGATCTTACGCTTATACTTATCGGTGCAAGCGAAGAAAGCGGCGTGCGGGCCACCGAAACCCATAGGCACACCCAACCGCTGGGCGTTTCCGAATGCAATATCAGCGCCAAATTCCCCGGGGGCCTTCAGGACGGTCAAAGCCAAAAGGTCAGTGGCAACACAGAAGCTTCCGCCCTGTGCGTGGATGCTGTCGCTCAGGCTCTGGAAGTCAAAGACTCCTCCTTCGGTGTCAGGATACTGAGCTAGGACACCGATCAATCGATCTCCTTGGTCCTTGACCAGCTTGAAGTTGTCAGCCATGATGTCTCCGATCTCAAGTCTGATTCCGAATCCCTCGGCGCGGGATCTCATGACGGCAATGGTTTGAGGATGGCACAGGTGCGACACAACGAAGACCTTCCCATCTTGCTTCTGTTTATTCATGGGGAGTGTGGCCCAGGACATGGTCATTGCTTCGGCGGCGGCGGTTCCTTCGTCGAGGACGGACGCATTGCCGACGGGAAGACCGGTCAGATCGGCGGTCAGGGTCTGGAAGTTCAGGAGGGATTCGAGGCGACCCTGACTGATCTCGGCCTGGTAAGGGGTATAGCTGGTGTACCAGGCGGGGTTCTCGAGGACATTGCGCTGGATGACAGGCGGGACGACGGTTGAGTAGTATCCGCATCCGATGAACGATTTCCCCGTGGCATCGATTTTGTTCTTGTATGACTCCAGCAGCTTGACCATATCCTTCTCTCCTAGACCACCCAGGACACCATCCTTGCGAAGTTCCGCGGCGGCCTGCGGTTCTGAGACTGAAAGATTCTTGGCGGTCAAGATATCCGCCGGGAGCACCTGTTTCACGAACTCGTCCAGATTCTTCGCCGGAGGGTCCAGCACGGCGAGCATCTGCTCGGTGGCATCCGCACCGGGGCCAATGTGACGACGTGGGAAGGTATCAAGGGGGGAGTGAAGGTCGCGGGGCAGGAGGTTTTCGGTGTCTCCGCTGGAGCTCAGGTGGACGGCTCGGCGGTGGGATTGGGTCTGCTGGTAACGCACCAGCTGCAGGCATTGCCTGCAGGCGGTGAGCGGCGACACACGGGAGGGCCTGAGGGAAGCATTGCGCAGCGAGCTGGAGACCAGCTGGCGGGCCCCAAGTCGGACAACTGAGAACGGTGCCACCATTGTTGCAGGTCGGAGAATTTGCGTGCGAGTCTACTGCGGAGAGAGAGAGAGAGGCCAGTGACCGAGACTCGTCGTCTCGACACAGTCAGATTCGCCCCGAACAGCAATTGAATAACGAATGCAAAGTGCGACGGGTCAAAAAGAAAGACAATTGAAGCGGCGACAGGACGACAGCGAAGAGCAGTGCCACAGAAAAAACAAGAAAAAGAAAAAGAAAAAAAGGAAAAAAAGAAAAGAGGCCGGGAAGAGGAAGAAGAAGAAGAATGAGGTTGCAGGGGGGCCAGAGGGAGCGGGGAGTCTGCGAGGAGCGTGTGCAACTCGACCGCTGGCGTTAAGTTACCCAAAAATAAATTGCTGCCAAAAAAGTTCGTCCGCCCAGCGAAAGCCTGCGGCGAAAGCGGAGCGCAGCACGGCCTCCCATTGGCTGCGCGGCACAGGCACGCCTCGGCCGACAAGCGGCTGGTCACGTGCGATAATGGCGGCCCAAAAGTGGATATTACATAAGCAAGATTAGGGATTGCTGATTGGCTGGAACGGGGGGATTTTGGAGCAACCGTGTTCGACAGGCTAAACCCAATAGAGGCTAGATCATGGCCGGTCTTGGTTATGTCATCCGATGAGAAGATTTTGTCGTTCTCCGACGGGCAACTCAAACTCCGGTTGGGCGACGTTCCGCCCGCTGGCTCCCCGGTGCCAAACAAGACTCCAAAGACATGTCTTGCTACAGAATTGCGGTGCTTTAAGATGCCAGCATTTCTCCAAATCCCCCGTCCCCCGGACTTTGCTACAGAAAAGGTGGCCCAACTGAAGCTGCTCGTCACCTGAGTTGTTTCTAAGTACACTATACAAAACTTGTCGACATATTTTACGGAGTACGGAGTACAACCCGGGGGGAACTTTCAACGGGGAACTTTCAGGGCAACGTGTTCGAAATGCCAGAGGCCTAAACCTGTCTCTGCTCAGTCATTGCCACATGTTGATCCTCCTCTCACCTCCTGTACTACAAGACTATGTCTAGTCCGCGTCTTTTGCTTTTCGATGTGACAGCTCGTCTCCCAAGGCACTCGTATTTCATACCAAAGGACAGGACATCGCGAGCTACTTTCGCGCAACTGGAAGATGTCAGGAGAAGCATGGCCTTGCCCAATGCTGCAAGTGCTGAAGGGGACAGCAAGCGCCCCTGAGACATGTGTCTTTCAACACATAGCTCCCAAGGTTTCGGCACTTAATTTTTTTTTTTTTTTTTTTTTTTTTTTTTTTGGTTGTTTGGGGTGTTGGGGGGGGGGGGGGGGGGGGGGGGGGGGGAAATATATGAATGATGGAACTGGCACACCAAATGCCACAAAGTTATTCGGCCTAGTGTCCGCCAGAGCCGAGGTCTGTGCAGAATCCCCAGTGAGGTCCTCTGACCTGTGTGCATACAGGTGTCTCCCTTGCGTATCCATATCATGATCGTTGCAAGTGCATAGAGAATACGGAGTAGAGTTTACGACGATCGAAAATAAGCCCTGTCCAATTGAAAACTGGGTACGGAGTACTCCGTATGTGGTGGTGAATTTTATGTGCTTGAGAGCTGCGAGTGAAGTAAAATGGGAAAGCCACCCATTCAACCTTGATGGCCAAAAAAAAAAAAAAAAAAAGGAAAAAGAAAAAAGAAAAAAAAAGAAGAGTGGAACATTCATGTGCAAACTAACAGAAATGTTCCAGACCTTAGTATACCAGCCACCTCCGTCCACTAAATTCGCATAATTTTGAATACCTTTTTAAGACTATGGATTGATCTTCGACCACATTTACGGCATCGAGCACTGTCATGCGGCGACGGCTGAATTGCAGTGCAAACCGATCTAGCCAAATTGCTCGACGCATCATCGGTCGGATTGCCAACGCGCAAGAGTCGCCAGGAAAGTCGTTCAGTTCAGTTTCCTTTCCTTTTTCTGATTTTCATTCTATTTTAACTATTTTCAATTCCGCGTTCTCGAGTCTCGACAAGCCGTCTGTCAGCAAAGTGCGGAAATCGCAGCGGGCATTTATTGATCCGACGACCGGGCTTCTGGAACAAACTCAAAGTGCCGATCCTGCGGTCCTGTTGGTTCGCTCCAGGGCCTCCGATAATCGGGCCGTCCGGCTGAAGGCGGGGGAAAAGAAGCAGGGCAGGTGGACGAAGCGCCCTTTTGAATCAAGATCTTGCAAGCTTCATCCGGAGCGATTTTTGTCGTGGATAGAAAAAAAAAAACCGTTTCGTGTTTGCCTTCTGTTCAAAAAGATTTGATCTATTCTTTTTTTTTTTTTATTTTTATTTTTTTTGATTCAAATGATAATGCTTCTTTACGGGTTACAATAAATATTTTGCATGCTTCGTCCAAACATCCTGCCCCGGAGCATCCGTCATCGGCTTTTTAGACACTCGTCTCCTTACCGTTTATTTAGCAGCACGCGCTGTGTGTTCAACATGGACGCAGAACAGTTCCGGCAGGCTGCCCAGTCAGCCATTGAAGAAAGTGAGTAGTATCTCCCGCAAAGTTGAACGGACAAGGTGGAAAAAAGGCCGCTGACCCGGTAGTTGTCATTCAGTAATCGAACATTTCAATACCCTCCCCTCCCGCCGGGTTCTTCCAAACATTGAACCGGGATACCTCCGCCCACTTCTTCCGCAGTCCCCCCCGAAAGAACCTGAATCATGGGAACAGATACAGCTGGATATCGAATCCAAAATTAAGCCTGGCCTGACGCACTGGCAGTCCCCGCACTTCATGGCCTTCTTTCCGGCGCTGGTGACTTACCCTAGTATCCTGGGCGAAATGTATTCCGCAGCGTTCAGCGCCCCCGCTTTCAACTGGCTGTGCTCTCCCGCCTGCACAGAGCTGGAGATCGTGGTGTTGGATTGGGTCGCGCAGGCCATTGGACTGCCAGAATGCTTCCACAGCACTGGCCCAACCAAGGGCGGTGGTGTCATTCAGGGTAGCGCGAGCGAGGCTGTTGTCACAGTCATGGTCGCCGCGAGGGAGCGGATGCTTCGCGATCTCGCTGCAGCCGAGGGACTGAAGGAAGACACGCCCGAATGGGAGGATAAAGTTATGTCTATCCGCGGCAACCTCGTCGCGCTTGGTAGCGACCAGGCACATAGCTGCACCGCAAAAGGCGCTCGTATCGTCGGCACCCGCTACCGTTCCGTCCCCACGGCGCTTTCCGACAACTTTGAAGTGACTGGAGCCTCGCTCCGCAGGGTCCTCGAAGAATGTGAAGCTGCCGGGCTAGTCCCCTATTATCTCACCACCACCCTCGGAACGACCAGCACATGTGCCACTGACCGTTTCGCCGAGATCAAAGCCGTTCTCGCGTCCAAACCTTCCTGGCAAAAGATATGGGTACACATCGACGCAGCCTACGCCGGAGCCGCGCTCGTGACGCCAGAATACCAGCCAATCGCACGTGAATGGGATTCCGGCATCGACAGCTTCAACTTCAACATGCACAAATGGCTCCTCGTCAATTTTGACGCCAGCTGCCTATTCGTCCGCAACAGGACCGACGTCACTTCCGCCATGGACATCACGCCCGCGTACCTACGCAACCCTTACTCCGAGCTCCCGGACACCGTCGATTTTCGAAACTGGCAGATCCCGCTGGGCCGACGGTTCCGCGCCCTGAAGATCTGGTTCGTCATGCGCGCATATGGGCTGTCCGGGATGAGGGCGTTTATCTACAAGGGCTTACATCACGGCGATGTCTTTGTGGAGCTGTGCCGCGGCAGGAAGGATTTGTTCACAATAGTCACGCCACCAGCGTTCGGGCTGACTGTCTTCCGCGTCACGGATGAAGCGGCGGCGGCGGCGTGTGGAAGTACCAGTGCGGCGATTACGCGTGAGGTCTATGAAAAGATCAACGCGGGCGGTGAGATATTCATCACGTCTTCGGTGGTTGGAGGGATATATGTGATTCGCGTCGTGAGCGGGTCGTGGTTGTCGGAAGAGAAGTATGTGCGGAGGGCGTTCGATATCATTGCGAAGACAACAGAGGAGACTCTCGCGGGAAAGAAGACCAATGGGGTCGAGACTCTGAAAAATTGAGCTAGAAGTCCCGAGATGCTTTTGGGGGTCCTGGCTTCTCTTTCTTCTAGCCCGATTTGGCCGTGTGAACTTTTTTTTTTTTTTTTTCCTTTTTTGGGTCGTGTACTCCGTACTCCATATGGAGGCTGGAGTTGACGGGATTTGGCTTCTGTGATTGGATGTAAATGTACGCCTCATATCTGTATGCAGGATATACGGAGTACACTCCGTACACAAAGCACGTATAGCTCCCGATGCAGATCGAACTTCTCGGGGGAAAATAAAAGAGAGGAAAAAAATAAAAAAAA
Source organism: Coccidioides immitis RS (assembly GCF_000149335.2). Taxonomy (NCBI): domain Eukaryota; kingdom Fungi; phylum Ascomycota; class Eurotiomycetes; order Onygenales; family Onygenaceae; genus Coccidioides; species Coccidioides immitis. Next base: position 1,268,168 of record NW_004504308.1, on the reverse strand, counting down.
AAATACAAAAAAATAAAAATTGAAAAAGGAAATTAATTGAATCCCTAGCCCAAACGAAGATTTGGCTTAGACTCTTTGGTGCCACTTGATGTGTTGAATCGACGTTACTGCATGACTTGTCAGTTCGACCCGCATTCTTGTGATAATTGCCAAAAGTTGCTTTGCAGCTTTGATTCAATCCAGAGCTGGGAGGAAAATATCGTCAAGGGTACATGAACAAGCAGCAGCTTATTGATGAAGGGCGCTATGCAATTTCATTCGAGCCAGACGGGTAGGGAATCAAGCTTTGGATGATCGCCAGCCGGCCCAGACCCGCGACAATCAAGGATTGACGATCGGTAGATCGCTTGTGTCGACTCTCCCATCTCCTGAATAATGGGGGGCGCTGTTATGTACTCTGTACTCTGTATGTACGCAAGACATGTGTGCATGTCCACGGAACAAAGACTCGGCTAGAAAACCTCTGCAGATGCGAGAAAAGACGACAACATTTACTACAATTCAACCCGAATCTCTGAGCCGTTTTCTTGGTTCTTCAGGGCCAATCAAGGTTCTATCAAGGGTCTGAGTCTCATCCCCGTTGAAGGATGCGCACCCGTGAAAATCAGATATGAAATACGTGGAGAACCTTGAGATCCCGTGCCTTTCCAGAATGCTTGGCTTTTATTCAACAATGGAGTTGCATTTGGCTCGCAGATGGCGTCACAATGCGCGATATAGACATGGTCATTGTTGGGAGGATGCCACTGTACCGAGCTTTTGTTCGAGTGGGCTCGACCATTAACCGATCAACAAAAATGAAATGGCGCGGCACAACTTTCTTCAGTAGCGACAAGTGTGTCCCAGTGATGATGCTTCGAAAACTCCAACTGAAACCGGTGCCGATTTTTTCATACCAAAGACGCAAAAGGTACTCATGGATGTCCGTGTCAGAGCTTGGTCGCTTCCCTGGTCATTGCGACTTAGGTCTCCACATTGTCGAATGTGTGTCATATTAAGTTTCACTGGTGTCAAAAGCCAGGAACAAAGGGAAAAGTTGCATGCCGTGCCCAGGTCTCCCGCCTCGCTAACCGAACAATGCGAGCGAGCGATATTGAGCGCATGTCTGCAACATGCCTTTTGAAGATTGACCTTGACCCCACAGAGCGGCTAACCTCGCCCTTACCCCAGGGTACCCACGTGGAGCCTACAAATTTCGAGTCCTTGGGTAGGGACATGGTCTCCTGCCGATGTGTGAATCGAAGGCGCTGGTTCGCGGGATGGGAGCGCGCTTTGGGCCCTTGAAACGCTGGTCGAATAGGCGAGGTACGATACTCCAAGCATCCATCTGACCGTCAGTCCTGGTGAGACTCGAGTGCAACACCAGAGGAAAGGCATTCTGCATGATTGATTAAAAAAAAAAAAAAAAAAATGAAAAGGAAAAAAAAATAAAGATTGAGCCAGCGAATAATTGCTCGTTTGCGGATATGCTACTCCGCAGCGACTCCCGGATATGACTATATCCTTTTCTTTTTCCGTGGGACAGTGGCTTAAGGTAGGAACCGGGAGTCGGCCAATGAACTGCGCCGCCTGAAGCTATCAAATGTGATATCAACATGTGTATATTTTGTGTTTCCTGATTCCCTCTACGGAATAGCGAGTACGGAGTACAATTCAACATATCGGGTTGCTTTAGCGCCAAAAGCATGCTGCAGGCTCCCTTTCTTCCCAACAGGGAGGGATGTCAAGTCGAATGCGGTGGAGGTTTTGAAGTTGGGCCCACCCGTTATCGCAGGATGAAGATAGATGAGGTTGTAGCACGCGTGAGACCTGCCTTGGCGGTAGAAATCCGAGTAACTCCGGAGTACCCGATGTGCAAATTATGGCGCCTCTGTGAGACGCTGAGAGTTCACTTTTACGAGTAGCACCGTTGGGTTCACGAAGACAGCCGGCCCCATAACCTACTCCGAACAGGATGTATATTTTACCCCGTCCCTGGACATGAAAGGGATGCGGCCAAAGGACAAAGCAGGGAGGACATCCGGGCCCTGGGGCCAGAAGTTACGTAGCCAAACGCGGAGCAAGGGACGGAGAAAGGAGGGATCAGCGACGCAGCCGGCGCCCTGTTTTGCCCAGTCTTCCGTCGCCGCCACGGAGGACTTGCAGAGTGTTGTCTTGCAGGCGCAAAATCCAAAGCTTCAACCCAAGGTTCAGGGGCCCAACCGGACGAACCGGCAGACCTCAGACAAGGAGCGGGTTGCAGCCACTCAACGCACGCGAACGCCAGCCACGGGGGCTGGGGGGTGACTCTGCGCTAGGCTGCTTCGGGACTAGTCAGGTTACATTTAATTTTGGAAACACGCCAAGACTTCTCCTGGGAGGGAAGGGGCGATGCTTCACTCGCACGTGACTGGAGAGGCTGAATTAGGCCAGCGTGTCCTTTAAAAGGGAAGGCGCGCCCCCCCCCTTCCCAGCCCAGCGAGCGTCTTTTTTCGCACAAGCAACCGGGGAAAGAACAAGCTGGCCTCTTTTGTCGCCCTTCCGGCAACCCGATTGCTGCCTCTCGCTCTCACTGCCGGCGATCCCCCCGCCAGCCCGCCATGCCCTGCCCGCCCCCGTAGTGCCACCGTGTCCTTGACACCACCGCCTGACTTCGATCACTCTGCCCTCTCTGTTGTTCTCGAGCATTCGACTTCGCTCTCCCTCCCACTGCGAGTGTGACAGTCTCACACTCACACACGCACACGCACACATACACAGTATTCCACGATCGAAGGTATATTCCCTCTTTTCGTGGCAAGCAATACCCCACAGTCATGGATTCTACGTTTTCTACCACCTTCGACTCGATATCTTTCGCCTCTGGGGCCGATGTTCCTCAGCTCACAATCTCTCCGGCCGAAACTACCTTGAAGCTCGACGATTTAGCGCCGGAGCCCAAGGAGCAGCCTCCCAAGCCAGAGGAAAAGAAGCCTGTCAAAAAGAGAAAGTCATGGGGTCAAGAGCTGCCCATCCCCAAGACCAATCTGCCACCAAGGTATGCCGTGATCTACGTATGACCGGCGAGATGGTGAATCTGTGCTAACTAACAGGCGACAGGAAACGGGCCAAGACCGAAGATGAGAAGGAGCAGCGCAGAATCGAGCGCGTTCTCCGCAACCGCGCCGCCGCCCAGATCTCAAGGGAACGCAAGAGACTGGAGATCGAGAAGCTGGAAACCGAGAAGGCCAAGATGGAACAGCAGAATCGATTCCTCCTCCAACGCCTGGCGCAGATGGAAGCGGAGAACAACCGCCTGAGCCAACAGGTCGCCAAACTATCGACCGAAATCCGCAGCTCCCGCGGTGCTTCCCCACAGTCCGTATCGGCACCTTCCCCCACCCTCGCTCCCGTCCTCTTCAAACAGGAAGACGACGAGCTACCCCTTGAAAAAGTCCCAATCGCCTCCCCGCCCACCACCATCTACTCCCCCAGCGCGGCCGTCATCGATTCGATAGATGCCTCCGATCTGACACAACATCCTGCAGCGATGTTGTGCGACCTGCAGTGTCAATCGGAGGAATCGAAGAATCTGACGGCCTCTCTCAATCAGTATTCGACTCCGCATCCGACCTTTGCTCTGATGCTCCAGGTCATCATGCAGCACCTCTTTCTGATGATGACTTCCGCCGCCTATTCGACGGTGATTCTTCCACTAAGCCAGATCTTTCATTCCTTGAAGAAGGGTTCTCCTTTGACCTTTTCCCAGGAGGAGATCTGTCAACACTTGCCTTTGATTCTATGGTTGATTTCGACCCCGACCCTGTCAAAGTCGAACACCTCGATCCAGCGATCGGTCTTCCGGATCCAGCTTCTCACCCGACTCCTAGCGTGCAGCCCAGCTTTGGCGCGTCCACTAAGAGATGCGACGAGCAGGGCATTGCAGCTGGCAGTGCGTGATTTGCCACGATCCGCTAGCAATCGATCAATGGTCCAAGGTGGCCGGCCTAGCCAGGATTGGGAGTTGTTGATGACTACGGTCTGGGCAATTGATCGAATCGGAAGATCGCATGGCTACCACTATTCTAAACCGTCCCGAGCATTGCACGGAGCAGCTCGATCGGCACATCATGCCAGGGCGAAACAATTATCTCTACGTCGTTCGCGGAGTTCCAGGAGTACGGTGGACTACGATGGGTATAGCCATTCCTAGCGTTTTTTGTATCATTGAGCCCCTTTTTTTCGGAGGATTGGTTGCCTTCTTGATGTCTACCCTTTTGTGCCATTCAATGTACATGTAATTTTTAGATTCATTTGAATTCAAGTTTTACGTCTGAGACCCTATTTATTCTCTTGTCTGTAAGCTGTGCTCTTCGTAGTTACTCGGTCCATGCATCTGAACTCCGTCTGTTCTCCCGCCAAGCACTGTGTGCCATATACCCAACCACGTGATGCCAAGAAACGCATCATGACGCACTGGGCGGAATCAGGCGCCTTTCTAAACTTCACCACCCGCTGTGCGAGCATTTCCAAGTCGTTCTTTTCTTCCACATTGCTGTATTGCGAGATAGTCGTCAAGCCTCACGTACACTTTCACCCCGACACTGAGTTCATCCGCATCTCCTCTTTAAGCGCCAAACTTAAAATGGGCCCTCGAGATCCCCTCCTCGAGGCTATGGCCGAAGTTAAGGTATGTGCTCCTCGACGTACAAACCCGTTCCTCAAGTTCAAGATTCATTTCGATGAGCTGTCGCTCCGTTGTTCTCTTGAATACGTTAGCGCAGCTCTCTTGTGAAGAAAACCCTGTTTCATTCTGGTCCATCATTTTCTTTCTCCTTTCCCCTCCCCCCCCACCCCCCCCGCCCGGGACCTAATCTAACCGCTCAAATCGGATTTTAAGGTCAATGCCAACCAACTCCGCAAACAAGCTACCAAGGCCGAATCCATGTCGCGTGCCCAAGAAGACAAGGCCACCAAGGCCATGAAAAAGGGCCAGTTCCAAATCTCGCGCATCCACGCTGGCTCCGCGATCCGCGAAAAGCGCCGCTCCGTCACGTTGCTCTCCAAGGCCGCCGAGGCGGACGTGATATATTCCGATCTCGCGGCGGCCAAATCGACGCGGGACTCGACGCGGTCGCTGATGAAAGCGTCCAAGGCGCTGGATTCGGCGAGCAGGAGCATCAATCTTGAGAGAACGCTGGCGATCGCTAACGCCTTCGTGTCGAGGTCGGAGGATTTTAAGCTGGCGGGCTCTGCGCTGGAGGGGGTGTCGAGGGACGTGCAGATGGCGGAGTACGGGGCGGAGGGCGCCGAAGATGAGGTTGATAAGTTGATGGAGAGGTTGGCGGATAATGCTGGAGTGGATTTGAGGCAGAATTTGGAGGAGAATGCCGCGCCGAGCGATGAGATTGGCGTCAAGGCGGGGAAGCAGAAGGAACCGGATTTCGAGGATGGGTTGGCGGGCAGGCTGAGAGCGCTGAGGTCATAGATTGTGGCTCCCTTTTTGGTCTTCTTCTTTCTTGGAATTTCGCTGCATGCTCCTGCGCCCGCCCAGCTCCACTCCGCTGGGATAGATTGATGGGTGACGATGGATACGTCTTTCCCTTGTTTGTGATTTCTTCTTGTGTCTTCAGGAGTCCCGGGATGGCGTTTTGGGGGGGAGGGTTCTGTGTAGATTGGGCTTCGAACAATACACTATAATATCTCTACCTAGCCCTGATTAGTTTGCCCATCGGGTTCGCCGTTTATATCTCTCGTCAGCTCTAGGGCTGTGGACACAGCCAAATGAGCTCCAGATCCACCCGGCTCTTGCTGGTCTTGCCCCGCCACTTGCAGCTGACCCTCCATTGGCAGTCTGCTGCTCTGCTCTTTTGTGGCTTCTGGCCCCACACGGCTGTTGTCTTCAAGCACAGACCCCAGCATAGGTTCATCGTCATCCTGAATATTCTCCTGTACTTCCGGCTGATCGTCCCCCTTTGCTGATGTTTGATTCTCTTTCTGCTCCTTATTATGTACTAGCGCGGCGTTATGGCAGTCTTTTATCGTGATACACTGTCCGCCAGCAGCGGTTAAAATTTCCCGATTCTGTAGCAGCACCCTTTTCACCTCGGTGGGTCTGTATCCTTTGCCGATTTCGTTGCCAATCGCAAGCCTAACGGCGGAGTTGCGTTTGATCTGGTCCATCTCGTCCATTGAATGGCAGTGCTGATTGCATGTTCCGTGATTTGAGATCTCGACGGTGCCATCCCTCCAGAAGCGTTTCCGGAGCTTCATCTCGCATCCCACAGCGCTGCGAATGGAGCATTTTCGCTTTCGTAGTTCGGGGGGAACGGCGGATCTAGAAAATAGCGCGTAATCAGCATCGTTGTCCAGTAGCCGTTAAAAGCAATTAGCAGATAAACCAACTTTTGATCCTGCTTCCTGAACAATCGGCACCAGTAATACTCTGTCCTACAATCTGCAGAGTCTTTGACTTTGTTCCGCACCCAGAAGTTGTCCATGAACGGCCAGTATATCTCATGTTCGTAATGGGATTGGATTATTGGTGTCCCTAGAAGGAAAAATCGCCGTCTCATCTCTCCGATATTGTCCGGCGCATTGAGAATGTTATTGAATAGCGGTCTCACGGGGAACGGAATGGGAAGCATAAGATATCCGGGTGGCGGGTTTGGAGGTGGTGTGGGGTGCACATTCGGAGGATGGGCTTGTACGTGCATTGCGGGAGTATGATTCAAATTGGTGGGATGGTGGTACACCGGAGAAGGCCCTTGGGGCGGAGGAATCGCGGAAGTAATCTTGGGTGGAGCATGATGTGGTGGGTTAGGATGTGGATGAGGAGGTAGACTTGGAGGAGGGTGAGCAGGCGCGCGGTGCGGGTACGTCATGCTGCAGGAGCGTAGGTATGAATATAATCAAGAGATGAAAAGAGGAATACCCGTGTCTGCGGGCTCCAATCGTGGATTCACCAAAGCCATGAACCTCTTCTTCGGAGCTTTTTGACGATGGAAAATCGTTTGGCTGAGTTTTAGAGTCCGCTCTGCGGAACTGACTAAACTGTAGATCACATGACGTCGGCAAGCATCCATTTCCAAAGGGAGGTTTCCCGTCTCGTTCGGTCGGTCTGTATATTCTCATGACAGGTGGATATTCATCCGGCCCTTCTCTCGCTGCAGCGGCATAAATGTCCCTTCTACGGGAAGCGGAAAGATGTCTTGTTAACCAAAAGGCCTTTGCGAGCCTCAATGCCTTCGTAACGCCGCTCGATCGAGTCGGATCATGGATAGAACGTGTGAAAGACGCCGATGCTCGGCGGAAGCGAGGTGCGAAGCTATGGCATATCAGGGCGGTGATAATGAGCTTAATATTCATTTTTGGAGGTTATAGGCGCGCCGAAGTCATCATTAGACGGAAAACTCATCGCCATTAAAGATAACATCTGCACTCGTGATGTTCGAACGACATGTGCCTCTGCGATCCTCGAAAACTTCACGAGCCCGTTCAATGCCACAGTGGTGGAGCTTCTAGAGGAATCTGGTGCTATTGTTGCCGGGAAAACTAATCTGGATGAGTTTGGAATGGGGTATGCCGCTACACCCTGCTTCGGCACGATGTGCAATGGTTGATGGAATTTCAGGTCACACTCTACATACTCTCATTTTGGGCCAGTGAAAGGGCTTCGTGCGGATGACTTGGGCCATGTATCCGCGGGTGGGAGCTCTGGAGGTAGTGCGATTGCTGTAGCTACCGAACAGTGTTACGCGTATGTCCGGCTCCTGCCTCTCTATGTTCCACCGTCGCTAAACCCTTGCTAGAGCACTAGGAACTGATACGGGGGGTTCTGTTCGCTTGCCAGCTGCTTATACGGGAACTGTTGGTTTCAAGCCCTCGTATGGGTTATTATCGAGGTGGGGAGTGGTGGCGTACGCGAATTCCCTTGATACGGTTGGGATAATTGGAGCAAATACCTCCACGGTTAGTCAAGTTTTCGGTAAGGTTCAAATATACAACTATTTTCTACTATTCTCTCTAATGTATGCGATAGGAGTGTTAAATCGCTATGACCATCGAGATCCAACCAGTATCTCCAAGGCTACTCGTTCTCGTATCGACGAAATAATTGGGAGTACCTCGAAAACGCGGAGCGAAAGATTGCGCATTGGCGTTCCCATAGAGTATAATATTCTCGAACTAGACCCTTTTGTTCGCGAAACGTGGCGTAAATCGATCCAGCATCTGAAAAATCAAGGTCACACCGTTCATCCCGTTTCTCTTCCCGCAACAAAACAAGCATTGTCCGCATACTACGTGCTCGCGCCAGCTGAAGCATCTTCTAACCTTGCCAAATACGACGGTGTCCGCTATGGTACCCGTGACCTTGATTCCCCGGATAATACAGGAGGATATCTTTACGCAAGGAACCGCGGTTCAGGCTTCGGACCCGAGGTTAAGCGACGCATCGTTCTAGGCGCGTTTTCTCTCAGCGCTGAAGCGATAGATAACTACTTTATCCAAGCCCAAAAGGTCCGGCGACTGGTCCAATCGGACTTCAATAAAGTGTTCCGTCTTCACAATCCATTGCTCCAGGCAAACCTTACGTCTCACCCTAAAGCCCTGGAATCCGACGGTGATACGGCTGAGAAGGTAGATGTTCTTGTCTGCCCGACTGCTCCGTCACCTCCTCCTCTCCTAAGCTCCCTAGAGAATGCTGCGCCGACTGAAGCGTACACCAACGATGTCTTTACCGTCCCGGCTAGCTTGGCAGGTCTTCCTGCTTTGAGTGTCCCTGTTACTCCTGGAGATCGTGAGCAGGAGAGTCCTATCGGTATACAGGTCATTGGGCAGTTTGGAGATGACCAGCTAGTCTTGGATGTCGGGAACACACTCGAGAAGATGAATATAGAATAGGACGGTACGGAGTACTCCGTCCTAGTATGTAGTTATAGATCCATTCCTGTGTAAAATAGTAAGCGACATAATGTTTCAAGCGTGTTGGCACTTCATAAGGCTAGAAGCAGCCTGCTTTTGTAATTTCCGCTTTCATTATCAACATCGTTTCAAATTCACTTTTACTTACCTAGCCTCAATAAATGCATTGAAATTACAAAAAAGTTGTTTGGCAATGCTGCTACGGAGTAGTCCGTACAGTGCCTGTGCTTGGGAGGTAGAGCTAACCAGTTATCTTATCAGGCCGCGATAACAAAAGGACGAGCTGCTCAACCATCATATCTTGCTTCGAGCTGCATTTAGCCATGCGTGGCCCCGAACTGATCTACTAATCTCTACTGCCTTAATTTAAATCATTGAACATGGCAACTAGCACTGCACCCACCAATGGAAAAGGTAAACGATCCAAACGCGACGGTGGCGGCCGCGAGAAACGTGGCGCAAAGAGACAGGAGCTGGACGATGGCAGCCTTTCTTACAGCAAGAAGGTGACCTCGTCGGCTTCCAGCACAGCAATTCCATCGTCTGAACTATCGATGTCCATGCCCATTCCACTAGCAGACCCACGATCAATTGACGTATTGCCCCCAAGACCGCGACAGCTGAACCCCGTCTTCACCAGGCATTCCGACGTGCTAAAGCAGTCCTGGCCTTTTTTCGAGGTTGCAGACAAGTGAGTACCAGAGTTTTAGCGAGGAGTAATTAATATGCTAAGGGCACTATTCGACTAACATATTTTTTGCTCGTCCAGAGTGAGCAACCGGAACGGGTTTAGATACACCTACGCGGTCGCGGACCCTGGATTCCCACATATCCTCTACCGCCAGACCGATGTCCCTCCATATCACTCGAGATTCAGCTTTGAAGACTCTCCTTCATCAATTGCATTTACAAAAAGTGGGTTAGCGGTTAGCACAAACGACCCGTGGCATTCAGCCCGCGCCAATATTTGCGCGCGTGAAGGCACTTATTACTACGAAGCTCGGGTTATTAGCGGTATTGTCCCGAGTAAAAATGCTCTTCCCGGTCCGTCGCCTCGGGGTAACGTAAGGCTGGGGTTTGCGCGTCGGGAGGCAGACTTAGATGTCAACGTTGGCGTGGATTGCTACGGATACGGAATCCGGGACGTTAACGGCGAGGTTGTGAACCGCATGAGATGCGAGTATTTCTTTCCCAAGGATGAAGCTATAAATGAAGGAGACGTGATAGGAATGCTAATCACACTGCCACCGCTGGGCCTACACAAGAAAGTCGTGGCCGGCACGTATGACCCGGCAGTGGACGGCGACGGATCTGATCCTTCATCACACAGCAATTGCGCATCCCAACCAGCCTCCATCAATTTTATTCGGGATCGCATACCTTTCCACCTGAAATCAGACTTCCTTTACCAACAGAGTCACATCTTCCCGTCCAAACACCTCCGAGACTATGCTTTTAACCTCAAAGAAACACCAACATACGGCCCACCATCACCCGGAAACGCAGAGGACCCTTCTCTACGCACTCTTCCCGGATCTAGCATAACAATTTACAAGAATGGAGTCCGAATGGGTACTCCGTTCACTAACCTCTATGCCTTCCTCCCACCGGCTTCACGCGCCACCCAGCTGTCGAACAATCTTGGGATCGGCGAAAGAGAAAACGCAGATGACGGGATGATCGGGTATTATCCCATGGTGAGCTGCCATAACGGCGGAGCGGTAGAATGCCGATTTGAAGAACCATGGTGGGTTGGTCCGCCGATACAGGATTTCCCAGATGCTAAGCCGTTCGGGGAGAGATTCAATGATCAAATCGTGGAGGATGTGGTGGCTGATATTGTGGATGAGATTGAAGCTATGTTTATGGGCTGGAGTGTAACCGACGCTTTGGCTGGGTTGAAGAATATCGCTGGAGGTGGAACAGGAAATGGTACCGCGCCTGGCACTGCGACGGGAACGCCGAGAGCGCAGTCTGTGGCGGGCGATATCCGAATGCAAATAGATGGAGCTGGTGGGACACCAGCACCGGTGGATAGTTGAAAGGGCATAGAGTATAGCGAGTGGCATAAAATTCCCGACTGTGCTCAATATCCTTTCCAAAGGCCACGAAAAGCCATATTGATGGGACCGATAGATACAAAAAGTCATGAGAAGCGGATGCTAGGGATCCACGGGAGGTATCTGTACTTGCAAACCCGTGCATATTTCATAGCCTCGTCAAATTAATATGGTCCATTCATATTTTTTAAGGAACTAGGAAAAGGACGCCGATGCACATAAAGCGCTCTAAAATCAGAGCTATACCAAAATGCTAAGCACAGTGAAACCAAGACCAAACCCTTGTTGCCGAGTATTACTCGAGATAAATGTATTCACATGGTCACATCCATTGTATCATCTCCCCCATTATTTTGTTGCTGCAATTCTGGAGCCATGACGCCCCTCCCTCTACCTGCTAACAGCTCTCGTCTCACCTCTGGGCCAATGTCTTTATGTCCTGCAACAAGCAGTAGGTCTAATAGTGCCTCGCGCTGGTCCTCTGTGATATCATTTCTATACCTCTGGGCAAAGACGAGGAGAGACTGGTGCCATAAAACGGGTAATTTGTGTGCTTTGGCTGCCGAGGGATCGTTCATATCTGTGTCGCCATCGGTTTCCTGTGGCTGGACGGCACGGAAACGGAGGAAGTGAAATACGAGAGCGTCAATTACTTTATATGGTAGGGCATATTTCTTCTGCAGAAATACGCGAATAAAAATATTTGTAGCGCCCGTTCCCTCAGATGTGAGTGATGTAGAGGTTTGCTCTGCTGAAATTTCGCAAAGACGAAGGAGTGCGGCGGCGGAGTGAAGGACGGGAATGGACACGCGAGCAATCACACTGGATACAATATGGGCTTCCCTTAGGGTGCACGTGCCTCCGGCGACAAGTGGGAAGAGAAATCCCTTGAAGAAACAAGCAGGTTTGTAGAGAGCTTTCTTGAGTGCGTTATAGATGTGCACATGGAGCTTTTTGTTTTCACGGATTTCTTCCCGTACTCGGTCCAAAAGCACAACGGAGATAAAATGCTGTGCGATGTGCGGTTTGGCAGATATGAAAATCCGAGTCGCTGCGTATATCGAGTTTGAAGTCCACTTGTCAGGTTGTGTAATGTCGAGCAATGTATCCCAGTGAGGTAACGTGGGCAGGATTTTGAAGGGTTTCGGGAGAGGGCCGGACTTATATCGTGAAAGGAGGAAGCCGACTCTAAATACCGTTGGTTAATACAACGACGTGGGCTACGAAGAGTTAGATAAGGTTCATACGTACTTTTCATATACTTCTACTGCTTTGGCTGGCAGCTGCACCGCATCTTCCGGCAAACCTCCACCAATTATCTGTGGCTGACCCGATTGTTTTGCCTCGTATGCAGCGATCTTTTCTAAGATAAGATCTGCTAAATTCGTGCCCTCCCCTTCTTCCTCCTCACCAGGCTGTCTAGGGTTAAAAATAGGATCTTCATCGTCGCGGCCAACGAACTTGTGGAACATCTCAAGGTCATTCGGATCAACTTCCTAGAAAACACAATTATCGTCAGCCTTTTCCACACTATAGAAAAAAATGAGACCCGCGGGTTGATAAAACCGGAGAATAACGTACAATCTCTTCTACCTCTCCCTCATCTTCCCACTGGTCCTCCTCTTCTCCGAACTTTCCAAACTCTTCTTCATCGGAACCTTCTTCAAGATCTCTTCCAAATCGCGACTCAAAATCGAACGCTGAATTAGTAGCAGCAGGGCGCCTAGCTGCAGCCGCGGCGCGCTCTTCGGCAGCTTCTTCCTCAGCTAAATCCTGACCGATCTGGAGAATCTTCCTGGAGGATTTGGCGTCAATATAGTGATCATCGGCTTCAGCATCGTCGTCATGTCGAGATTTGCGCTTGTTAGCTTTTTTGGTGCGGAGATGGCCCGCATTAAGAATATCATCGGCGAGGGGAACATGTCGCCGCTCAGCGGCCGCGGTCGACGGCCGCGCAGCTGTTGTCCGAGGCATGGATATGGAAATCTCGTAGCTGGATTGGGCGTATTTTTTGATATAGGGTGCTCCTTATCGCATTAGTATCGGAAGTGACTCTTAGTATCAGGAGATTTGTAGTTTTTCTGCAGCAGATTTTGCGTAAGAAAACAGCAACGTTATGAATTCCTGACTTGTTTTATTCCACCCCTGTGTTAGGCGGCGCTGTGATTCGAATCTACAGAATTTCAGGTGGGATTGATAAACATTTTTGCGATGTGTGATAAGTGATTCCCAAATAGGATTAGCGCCATCGTTATCTGATCTCCACTAAGCTCCGCGAAAAAAATGCGCCAGCGAAACAGGATACATAGGCAAACACTGAACTGCACCTCAAGGGGGATTTAAGCTATGGTGGTGTATTGATAGAACGCTGACTAGGAGAAATACAGGTTGCAAACCCAACTCCAACCATCCTTTGCATCTTTTATTGCTCCCGTAATCTAAACACAATCTGAAGCCATCAAAAACAACGCGATATGGGGGAAAAAGGGACCCAAATCATCCGTATAGTATCGTCTGGGAGCTCAAGAAGCATTCGTAGAGTCGAAATAACTTTTATACCGAGTAGTCGTGAATCGCAGTGGGCCCTGCATCATTGTACTCAACACGACTCAGGAATCCTTTTGTCAAACCCTGGTCAATGACGAATATAACTTTTGCAGCGACCTGCGCTCCCAAGAATGTTGCCTCCTCCATACCAACGTTGTTAGAGCTAGTCGCTACACCCGTTACAGCTCCTCCAGAAGCAGGGACGTTATTTGCTGCCATTGACGCCGCGGAGCTCCCACCACTTCCTTGATCTTTCCATTCCGGAAAGTACTCCGGTGGCCTGAGAAGTTTGACGGAAGTCGGGGTTTGGGAATGCCCTGTTGACCTGTGGTGCGCAGAAGCGTTCGGGTCTGAGGGGTTGTTCATACTTGGATTTAGGTGATTAGGGGCAATCGGGTTATTTGCGTGAGTAGCAGCAACAAGAAGAGGGTTTACTCCATGGGCAGCGGGGTGTAGGAGTGGACTAGGGTTCGGTTGGTGTGCGGGGGTATTTGTGCCTCCTGTGGGAAGAGGAGTGGAGAGTGCAGACGGGATTTCGGAAGTGAATATGGTGCCTGAAGGCGATAGCACGTATTTCTGCGTTATTGTGGAAACAAGTGCTTGGGGGAATCCTGTAGCGTAGGGTTAGCATTCATGTTGCTCATTGAGATCCGCTAATAAATGCGCTGAGTTTGTGGGGAGGAGGCAATACAAACCTCGTATTTTGCTTCCATTTCCAAGGATGATCATGGAATCCCATAATTCGCTTCGCTTCGACGTGTCGGAGACAGAATGAATTGTATGATGTATCTGCGCTGCGAGCGTGTCGAGAATGCTATAGGAGCCGTGTTCGCTAGCCTTGGTGTCGCTTGGAGTTGTAGCCAAGAACCTTTCAGTCCCGACTTCGACGTCTCGTTTGTGTAAAACGAACTGCTTTGTTTTCTGGCCACTCTCATCTCTGGATTCAACGGGTTTGTACTCTTGAAATTGGAAAGTCGCCTTCTCTTTTTTGGAATTCGGAAGACGCACTTGTTTCGTAGTGGCACTTGAATCTCCGTGTCCTTTCCGGGTAGCGGCTTTCTCTGCCTTTTCTCTCTCTCTTTTTGCTAGGTACTCACTCGTATTCCCACTCACGATGGCAGCCACATCGAGAATACCCTCATCATCGTCAGCATCACCATTGCCAACATTTCGAGCGATATCCGGGCCCTTTCCAGGAGCAGACGGTGGCGGAGCTTTGGCCGGTTCCCGGTCCTGTCCACTTGTCGGCAGGGGAGTCCCGGTTGGAAGAATTTCGCATATATTGCTCCTTTTTAGCTGCTCACACATTTCTCGAGTAAACCCTTGAGACTGCAGCAACTCAAAAAGGCGGCTAGTCATGGCATCGCCACCGCAGCCTGCTAATGCGATTCCCCTTCCATATTCGCTGGCCATGAAATCTGTAACAGCCGTCACATCCGCCTTTTCGTGACCAATATCAACAACCGTGGCATTCGGGGTTCCATAGGCATAGCATACAGCCACGGCAGAATCCATCAAGCAAAATGCCGGCGTCTTAAACTTTTCAAATATAAACTGTGTGAGTGTCTCACGGTCGCGTAGGGTCCAGACCGGCTCCGCGATGAGCATAATCGGAGTATGGAATGGAGGGCTCAGCGTATTATAGATATGTGTTAACAAGGCGAAAAAGCACGTCCAATCGACAACGGCACCACCGCGTATGGGGTAGACGGCTCCTTCATCTGATGTTGGATCCTCTTCGTAAACGACCTGCTCTTCCTCCACCTCCACTAGTTCGGGCCGCGTGTCCTGTTCCTTTGCTGGTTGTTGCACACCGTCGGCGGCATCTTTCATTTCGGTATCCTCTGATTTCTCGGCGGCATTGGAGGTTCCTGTAGTAGGAGCGGCGGCATCATTGCGAGTGGCGGAGTCCTTAGGGGTAGTCTTTTTAACGGTGATAACCTTTTGACGTATCTTAAATGGCTCCCATTCTCCCTTCTTTTCAGCTGGGAACATGCGAGTCGGAAAACGAAACTTCGCCGGCGTGAACGAGTCCGGAAGCCCCAATTGCGCCAGGGTAGTTTGCGACCCTGGCGCAATAATCTAGAACAAATGCGATTGTTAGCGGTCTGTACGTGAGAGCCAGGTAGTGTCAACAGCTAGGAATCCATCCAAAGGAGGCGCATCCGTTCCATCCTTACCAGGATATGTTCATCTTTGAAAGACGGCATGTTGACGATCGATCACTAGAGAGGGCTTGCGGGTCATGGGCTGAAGCGCCTGCCAGAAACGCGTGGGAGATTCCTTATCTTCGGCTGACTAAGCGAATCCTCCAGCAACTTCGCCATCACGTCTGCCCAGAACTTCGGAGCTCTGCGTACGGAGTTCAATGGAGCAATTCAAGTGGTTATCATATCATAGGGATATATCCATGTTTGCGTCTTGTATGCCGCTGTCCTTCGAACGAACGGATTGAGGGGGTTAAGAATTGGTCTGCGATGTACTCCGTACGGAGTGCAATTTTTATATACAGTTGACGGGAGCCCTGTAAATTTGGGTGATAGCTCTCTCCGTAAAATATGAAATTATGAGAAAGAAAGTAGAAAATCCAGTGCATCACGCATTAAAATCATGTCTCATAAGTCTCCATATAGAAAACCAAACCTATCGGCTGAAATGTGTTTGAAGTGTCCCATGCCCATGCATAGCCCACGAAAGTCTCAAATCAAAACGCCATAGTTACCCATTCCTGGCATCCAGGACCTCGTATTGAAGTAATCGAAGCCAATGCCGAACGCCGCAAAGGGAAACCTCCAAGAACCTTTAACTACCTGCATGATATTTCTCACCAGCCGACCTGAAAAGCTCTTGCTGTAATTGATAAAGTTGTTCCTCAGACATCCCGCTCTGCTCGATTTTGTTTGTCCGCCTCTCGCGGGACTATAGATAAGTGACAAGGGTCAGTAAGATTCCATCCACTGTGCGAAGAAAGAACTATCGTCATCCCTGCCACGCGGAAGCGAAAGTTTGAACGAACCTTCAACTGCTCTTTGTGCTCCTCCGCCACGGCCAATACATCGGGCACATAATCTCCAAATCCAAGATCCGTAAGCGCTTTCTCAATGTGTTCGCAAGCAATCGTCTTTTTGGCTTCCTTTTCGCTAATTTCATTTGCTTCGGACGAGATCAGAGTTATGAACTCGACACAGCACTCGATAAGAAGATCCCGCGCATCTTTGGCGAAGTTTTGCCCTGACGATGGGGGCAGGATCTCGGTTATGATCTTTTGAACCGTAGCTACATTCAAATCATAGCCGTCAGACTCAGAATGTAGATAAAGCTCAGGAAAAGGGAGAACTTCTTGGAAAATTTGACCTCGCGAGGAATAAACTACACCGTTTATTGAGGACTGGGAGAAACCGTACCTTTAGGGAGTGAGAGGTCATCGTTACCTACACCTCCATCAGTCACGTCGGCGCTTGACAGAAAAGAGATACCGGGATACTTGACTTACTGGTAAACTCTCTATCAGACATAGTGAATATGGATGGTCCGCAACCCAAATACTATATCGTCACACCAAAGGAATTACAAATACGCCCAAGGATGACGAGCACGTTCGCCTGCTATTTATGCCTAAGTACTCCGTAGCCAGCACGGGAGTCGATATCACGTGATTACGCGATAAGTCAAACTCTGCTTAGTCAGTCAAGCAAACAACATAAACTAACTAAGTTAAGCTTTTTCGCGATGCCTTTAAATTCAACTTCCACAGAGAACTTCCAGCTTCTGTTTTTCTCTTGTTTCTTTTCCCAAGAAAACCCTCCGCCCAGGAATGTGAAATAACATGGCGGAAGCAGCAAACACCTTAAAGACTCTGGTGTGATGTAAAATGTGAGTGAATCATTTCTTGTTTGCTATCTCCTTCCATCTTTCTACCATGATGAACCTTGTTGTCGCCCCTATCATACAGTGGGCACTGCCCATGTGGTGATTTACCTGTCCAAGCCAAACGGACTTTCTGATAATGCTCCCTTGTCATAACTTCTGCCTCTTACGCCGCTCTTTGGAGTTGAATCAATTCTGACTCAAGCCAAAACTTAGGTTCCTCTTCTCGTTTTGCGTCCTGTAAATACATTGCTGTAAAAGGAATGTGCAAGCCTTCGTGGATTGTTTGATATGATGAACAAATGTTTGCCAATTATTCAATTCAAACAGCGGAAGACTATATATTTGCCTGTTGCCTCATCGACACAAGTCTTGGGGTCTCTTTTGATCGTGGATTCCCCGATGGATTTGAATTGACCCTGACAGCAGAGTATCATTCATAACAACGCTTGCTCTTTTACTTCCTTAAGTAGGTATGTCTTGCCATTATTACATTGTTCACTTCGAGATTCGAGTCCTGGCAAAATGATGAAAAAAAACATCACTCCATGCTAAATATGAAGGTGCTCTTTGCATCTGATGCTTAGCTACATGTATCCATTTAACCTTTCGACTGATGCATTCTATGGCTCTAATATACGATACCTGCTGTATTTTGTAGTTCGTCGAGGATAATGCTAACCTCATCAATTGGTCCTTAGTTCCTTAGCGTCATGCATCATCCTGGTAATCCTTCAATTCTTCCGAATTCCAACTACTCGAGTCAGCTTTGATGGATACTGCTACAGGAATAAACTGTACTTACGTTAGGAATTGGCCAGAGAGCTCGCGAGGGGCGCTAACCGCGAGCTTGGCAATTACGTGACCCGGCTTTTCGGGTGGCAGTAGCTTCCCTTCCTTGTGCGCAGTGATGAATCTCTGCCCATCATTGGGACCGAGTACATCTATATGTTCGGATCTTAGTTCTTCCTGCATCTGCGTGTCCACCATGCCTGGGCGGATCGCAATACAAGTGACTTCAGGCTCTTCCTTTGCTAAAGTAGCATTGAAATGGTTCATAGCAGCCTTGCTTGCGCCATAGAAGCCCCATCCGATTACAGCCGATGTAGCAGCGCCCGAGGAAGTGAAGATGATGTTTCCTCTTGATATGCGGATATGCGGAAGCGCTGCTTTGACCTGGCTGGCATTAGAAATCAGCTTAGTAGAATATATATTCCCTGCAACTTACAAATTCAACCGCGCTGAAAAAATTAATGTCAAACCCTTTCTTCCATGCTTCCATATCAGACTCTACCACTTTAGTCACGGGAGCCACGACCCCGTGGTTGACAATTAGGCCATCTATCCTGCCAAAGGCCGTAAGAGCTGCCTTGACCGCTTTGTCGGCTATGCCGCGCTCCGTCGCGTCGCCGCACACAATCTCAACTTGCCGCCCATACTGCTCCTTGAGCTTCAAGAGCGGTTGCTCGGAGCGAGCAATCGCTACAACATTGCTGGACAGCGGCGAACTCAAGAGGCAACGAGCTATTTCCCACCCGATTCCTGTAATGCCATTGATTAGAACTACATGAAACCATTTTTCCTAGCCGGGACAAGTGCTCTAAAACTCGCCTCGGGAAGCTCCAGTAAGAATAATAGTCCGGCCAGTTGCAAATTTCATTTTGAGAACGTTCGCGTGTTGATTGGTGTGAGAAGCTGCATCACGGCGGATGGTGAACCCCTCAAGGGGTTGGAGTTCCGGGACCTGGAGGCGGCCCCCCGGTGAAGGCGCTAAGCCATCTAGGGTTTAGTAGTTAAACTCGCCTTGGGATCTGCCGCAGAAGTTGCTTGGATGGCTCCGCGATGCATCTACGTCGCACATCTCACTTTTGTTGCTCCAATGTGCTCCTTAATATGCTGTGTAGTTTGGAATATTGGAGAGTTAACAGGGTGTGACTAATTTGCACATGCGATAAAGGGCTACACTGGCTCAAATTTGAGGTTAATCACCGATGACCCTACAAACGTGCAGAGAAGAATACAGTGATTCAATACCTATGACTCCACAGATAGCATGTTTGCCAATGGGTCTCAAGACTTGATATGCCAATATACTCCCAACCTCCTAGACAGGGTTACGGTTTTTATGGCCGGGGCATTACCAACCCTGATCAGGAGTCTGGTTCCTGCACCATATCTCCCTGGAGCCATTTGCGCTGACAATTAGTGCACCAACCGACACCTAGATGAGTTGCGAGCAACCATTGTTATTCGCCATGGATACGGTTTGATGATCAGTTGCTGGCCAGTAAAGCGTCGAACAGGAAGCGGGATTAAAACCCCAAACACAAAATATTGCCAGCATTTAACGCACATTTAGCCGTCTCGGTTCATACGTCAATGATATCTATCTAGCCCTTTTTACAGATCGGAGTACGGAGTAGAACAAGGCGGAATGAAAGTCCTGGAGCATTGCTCCACACCCATTCCCCCCACGGAACGGCCGCGTGGCCTAATGGTTAAGGCGCTGGTTTTCGGTTACTGAACCCACCAGCGATTCTGCGTTCGAATCGCAGCGTGGTCGGAAATTTTGAGAATCCCTTTTTTTTTTTACCCACCATACCTTACACTTCAAGCCAAGTTAGGCTTTTCCTGCTTCTGCCAAACAGTGATTCCTGACCTTGGGAAGAGAGGTGTTAGCTTACGTACCATATATTTTCAAAGCTTGATAATTTTCGATTCCGGTTCGCAAAATGGAAAGCCGACATCGGTGGAAGTTTTCCGCCGGGTCAACTCCCCGCACCAACTTTTCACCCTGATATTCCCCACGCGCGGGGACAGCCAGGTGCTGTGCTGGTCGCCGATGACCAAAGGGCGCAACGGAAAAGCTTCTAGACCCCCCATTGTGCAACCTTTGTCCGCCATTATCCATTCATTTCCACGGGAATTGACTCTCTAAGTGGAACCATTTATCGAGCTTGAGCGAGACCTGCGCTGGCCAGAATTCTTATCAGTCGAACGACTGGATAGCTGGGCTTTTATCATGCACGGTAATGACACTTGTACGTCAGTTGACCAAGGTCAAAGCAGATGATTTTCTGCTGCGCGTTTCCCTTGGTTCTGAGCCCGTTGCTATATATTGCTGAGAACACTCTGGGCTTTTGCACTTGATTGATGGTCAGAGAGGACTCGCATTCTCAAACGGAAAGTGATCAATTGAAGACTTCTGTTGAACAAACGCGGTCATGTCAACAGTCATTGTTGGTGGAGGGATAATTGGTGTCTCAACTGCGTATTACCTTTCAGACCCTCAGAGATCGCCAAGGCCGAAAGAGATTCACATTATCGACTCTTCCGCGGAACTGTTCGCCTCTGCATCTGGTTTTGCCGCAGGGTTCATCGCCAAAGATTGGTTCTCGCCCGAAATTGCACCACTGGGCGAATTGTCGTTTAATCTACATCGTCAGCTTGCGGAAGATAATCAGGGAGCTGAAAGATGGGGTTATATGACGAGCTCTGCACTCAGTTTGCAGGTTGTTGGAAAAGATGGGAAAAAGACTAAACGAGGAGACGATTGGCTCCGCCGCGGCGCAAGCAGAGCGGAGGTAGCAGTAAGAGACGAAGCAGCTGCTGACGATGGCGTTCCCTCTCCATTGTGGTTGACGGAACAAAGGGGGGGAACCATCGAAAAGATAAGTAACAATGGCAGCGTCGCTCAAGTGTCAGTTTACCTTAACTATGGCGGTTTCCGCACCGGAATATGGAGCTAATCTCCTAATATTAGTGATCCTCTACGGCTCTGCCAGTTTCTTATAAGAAAATGTCTCGAGAGAGGCGTTCGAGTTCATTATCCCGCCCACCCAGTCGCAATTTCCAAGAACGGTGCATCTGCAAAACTAGTTCTGCAACGCCTTGACACAAAGGGAGAATTGAGTGTCCCATGCGAAAATCTTATTCTCACGGCTGGAGCGTGGACACCCAGGGTTTTTAAAACATTATTTCCGAAATCAAACACGAGAATCCCCGTTGGGGCTCTATCCGGTTATTCACTCGTGTTTCGGTCACCTCGGCATACCTTGGAGCACGAACGAGAGAGATACGGCGGCAAATGCCACGCCATCTTCACTACTCACCCGAAATCTTGTGGTTTCGCTCCAGAGATTTTTTCCCGCCATAACGCTGAGATTTACATCGCCGGCTTGAATAGCCTCGATATTCCGCTCCCTGAGGTGGCGACAGACTCACACAGGATTATGGAGAAGGAGAAGTCAGACAGAGTGAAACGGGCGGCGGTGATGTTGATGGGGCGGGCCAATCCTGGTATCGCTGCCAACCTGCAGAGCGAGGCAGACAACATCAATGATCTTGAAGTCGTACGAGAAGCTCTCTGTTTCCGTCCCTGGACAGAGAGTGGAAGGCCGATCATTGGTAGAATTGAGGATAAGCAGCTCGACTCCGATGTTAGGTTCCCTGGGAATGTTTTCATTGCTACGGGCCATGGTCCCTGGGGGATTGCGCTCTCGCTGGGGACAGGGAAGGTTGTTTCAGACATGGTGACTGGCAAAAAAGCAAGTGCAGATGTTGGACAGTTAGGCCTTAATGCAGAGGCCGGGCTGATCTCTAGTCGCCTATAACCAGGAGTTCGTACCACCTGCCTTCGGTGTGTTTTCACAGACGGCAACACTTGGTGCTCTTTGAACCCAATAATCTAATCTCAGTATCATCGGTCATAATAAACATAATGAAATAGAATTAATCAGTAGACATGTCCATCGATCTCACTTTCTTCACACAGTCCCTGGGCAGCAGTGTTGCGCTTCCAAGTTGAATACTCCGCATGGAGTTCAAGCTACACGAAAGTTGAGGGGCAACGGGATCGCGTCGCAACGCGTTGTCAGATTGATTTAAAGTTCCAGCATGAATTGAACTTCTCACGTCTGACAGAAAACCATAATAGCTCAACGCTCAACTTCGACCACATTAGCCAGCCTCATTGAGGGTATTATACGAGAAACAATTGAATACTGCATCCATGCCAGTCGCTGGAGATGAAAATTATGATAACAGCCATCGGGCATTTTTGCAGGCTTTGATGGCTCGATCCACCATGACTCTTAACGAAGCAAAACCTATTTTAGCAGCTATCCTCTCTGTCAAAGGTATGGCAGTTATTTATTTATTTATTTTTTATTTTTATATTTATTTTTTTTTTAATTTTTTAGATGTTTCCGATGACAATATATCCCACATCTAACATTCGTTTATGTAGACGGCCGAGAAGTACTACCGGAAGATGTCACCCAAGCCGATCTATCAAATTACATTTCCTCAATTAACACTGCTATTTCACCTTTCGACTTCGAGATTCGCAATTCAGTGCATCAGACGAATCATACTCGAGTCTATGCTCTAGTTAACACCACCAGTGATCCTCTCATGCAGCTTGCGACCACCTACACGGCGGATGAAATCGCGTACGTGAAGCGACTTCTCGACGCCATGTTTGAGACAAATAACACATTACGCGAGGAAGCTATGGTAGTGTCCGCTATCAAAGCTGTGCAATTGGCAAAAGTTTCCAACAATAATAGTCGGCGAGAATCTCAGAGTGCAACACAGGGAGGCAATGCGCAGCCATTGAGTATGAGGGAAGCAGAAGATATGTTGCAGAGATTAGTCGACGAAGGGTGGTTTGAAAAGAGCCGCAAGGGCAATTATTCCTTGACACCACGCGCACTGATGGAGCTGCGAACATGGCTCATTGAATCTTATAATGATGATGTGGATGAAGACGAACAGGATAATGGACGAAGGCATGACAAAATAAAGTTTTGCTTTGCCTGCAAGGATTTGATAACTGTGGTAGGTTTTATATCATTATCAGGCGGCAATAGTCTGCGGGTTCAAATAGTTAAATTGGCGACTAATTTTAACATAGGGCCAACGGTGTTCTCAGCGTCAATGTCCAGCACGCTTACACAATATGTGTGTTCAAAATTTCTTTCGCCTGCAGAGAGCCGAAACCTGCCCTTTTTGCAAAACCAATTGGACAGAGAATAATTTTGTTGGCGAACGTGCTCTATCTAACCAGGCCTCGCGAGGTGCGGCCGGTGCTGCACCGCGTACCTCCCTGCGGACATCGACACCAATGGATATCGAACCCAATGCAGGTGGTTTTGAATAATCAAGAGTCACCTCTATGAGTGGCAAGCTCTCGAACGGGCCACCGTTTGCGCCCTTTCTCATATAAAGTTTGGGTGTGCTTTACCCATTTCCAGATAAAATCCCCCGCCACCCTTTTACCCGAGAATCGACAGGTAGGTCTACTATATATCCCACGCTTCACGCTGTGCTGTAGAAATTACTAGCCTGGATTCGAACGTGGCTTTGCGCCCGTAGTTCGAGTTTACACTTTATTACATACGACCGCCATCTAACGATGAATTATGGGTTCGGGTTAGAACCTCCATCGTACCACGTGCTACTTGTAATGCATCATTCAAGAGCACCAGAACATAAATTTGAGGTCGCAAGTGTTGTCTCTACATGGAGATATTCATTGATGTGAATAGCATTCATGTACAGCTACATCGTGACGTTTGGGTCCCGGTTTATCGACACCAGACCTAGGAACGGACTTGCTTGCTTCGTTGTTGGCTATCGAGCGATGGATTTTGTTCCTCCTGTCCGTGGGGCACCAAAACATCCCAATGTTAGAGATAATATAGATTTCGCTACATTATCCGTTATCACGCCAAGCATTATTCCGGGAGCTATTCCAAAGTTTTCGAAAGAAATTAGATGACCAAGTCTTAAGGCATTCCCATCTTCACGCTACATGCGGCATCAGCTAGGCAACTTGGAGAGTTTTAGTTTATGCGTAGCCGAGCAACACTCTCTAGAAAAGTGCTCGAAGCAAAAAGCCCCTATCTCCCACATAAACACACAAAATGTTGGTGCAGGCATTCAACCAGTCCCTTAAATGATGCTAATGTTGAATATTTATAAATGCAACCTTTAATCTACTTTTTCCTCTTCTCCCGGCAGCCTGTTCATCTCAGGGACTAAACTGATGGCCCAGCTCGTGCCAGAAGTTTTCTCGATCAAAATCATCTTCACTAGAAGAAAGAGCTCTGGGCTTGAGGCTACGTGATCCACCGAAATTTTTTGCACGCCGGATGCCGATAAAAGCTGCGGTTCTGCATCCTATAAGTGGAAGTGACATGTTTAAAGAGGCGAGCCTTGGTACCAGCTACTCCTACACTGGATAAAGGTCTCGGCACCTCCCAGCCATTCTGTGCATGACGAGATCCGTGACCATGTCCTGAACAAGATTATGAGTGGTAAGTCATATGACAGATTCTCAATTGATGGTGTTCCGGGAGAAGTTCAGTGGAATATCGTCGCTAGACTCTGATGATGGCCTTGAAGTGTGATATACGTCTACCAGCGAGGAGTTGTTGCACTCCGTTTGCAGTGCACTGTAACCGATAGGAAACATAAGAAGGTATCCCTAAATTCGATGACCATCACAATATCAGAGGGAGTACTCCGTAACCTATATCGATTTATCAGATAACCGACCCCAAGGTATGGCCGAGAACCTGCATCAGTTGCCTGTTCGCCTTGTATCTTGAAGAGACGGTGCTGGTATTCACCTAATAACTACTTGGTATGAAAGTTGGATGCTGCGCCAATCATGTGCGCTCGTGATGCCTTCAGGCGCTGCTTCTGGACCGAGCAGACTTTCATATTTGACTTCCCCCCTGACTCAATCCAAGCACTCTTTAGGTCCCGTGAATCAGCCAGCAGGTAGTGCTGGTCCGAGTTCAGTTAAAAGTAACTTGTTGAACTCATATCTCCTCTGGCATTTGAAGGTATGGAGGATATGGCCCAGCTTCCTGCTGATTTACAGGTTTGTTTCGAGCTCCTTTCTCTCTGGTCGACTGGAGATTCCTCGAGACCGACAGCAGCCTCTTGCGTCACCAGCTCTTGGCAGTTCCTTGGCACCAGACAACCTTATTCCAACGAGGTTTCTCCAGACTTGAAGCGCCCAGCGTCCGTGGTACAACGTTCGGCTTCAGGGGGGAGGGCATTTGCAGAGAGCAGACTTTTCTTTCTTGTTGGATGGGTGCTTGCCTGCGTCAAAGCATGAAGATGTCCACAGTCTTGAGTGAAGTTAAGCTCCCCATTGATGCCGATCACCGCGCACGATGACAGGTGCCATGGATTATCACACTGCAAGTGCAGGGGAAGGGCGCGCTCTCCCGTGTGGCTCGGAGCTCTCGAACGTGCTCCCCGCTTTTCAGGCCGTTCAACCAGCGATGTACCGATGACGCATAATGGATTGGAAAATGTACATACATTCTCCGACCAGTACCATGGACCCTCGACCACCTGGAGAAAAAAAAAAAGATTATTAAAAGCATTCTCACAGAACCTTTCGGCGTGGCCGTCCGCAACAATAATATCGATCAATCGATCACTGCTGTCCACGAGGTTGAGCATCCCCCGTGGCCGAGGGTCGTACAATCCATGCTGATATTCCGGGCGAGCACACATAATCAACCCGCACCCCCCACTCACAGCTTCGACATCCGGAAGACAGCTGGTCCCTTTTCATGGCGTAGCAACACGAGGTAGTATTGTGGTTTCTTCCTTGAAGGCTCTGTCGAAGTTCTCCGTTCTTTCGCCCCTATTTTAGATCTCACGCTCAACAAAGCGGATTTGATGATAGATATACGGCTGGTTACAACATTTTGCCCAAGAATTTTGAAACGAAACCCTCGCCTTGTCATCACATCTCTGGCTGAATTTTTCATAGACCGGCAACTGGGGCCTTCCTGTGCCAGATTATTGGAACGGGTGCCTGAAGGTATCCTTCAGTATTATGCATATAATTTTCCGCCAGAAATTGCACTTTGCTTGTGATACAGAATTTGTGATACCCTTGTTGTTTAGATCGAAAATCGGACGTTCCTAGAATGGTGCTTTGAAGGACTAATAGCACTTTGGGGTCAACTATCGCAATAATGTTTACAAATGTAAGTTTAAGGAGGATTCCATTCCCAGGACGCTGACAGGCTAATCTACAACAGACTCTCTTTGCTGGTCTCCTTTTCGCTGGCCAGGTTCTTGGTGTTGCTCATTCCCATGGCTCCAAGGCTTCGAAGATATTAGACCGCAATATTCTATCCCAACGTTTAGACAAGCGGGAATCGAATATCCAGGCTCCCATCTACCCGACAAAATTCAGTGGGGTAACCTGGGACAATACAAACTGGAGGTTAACGACAACGGTCCTTGACCAAGGTCACTATCAATCCCGTGGCTCGATCGCAAACGGTTACTTGGGTATCAGCGTTGCCGCAGTGGGGCCTTTTTTTGAGCTGGACGTGCCAGTCAACGGCGACGTGATCAATGGATGGCCTCTTTTCTCTCGACGGCAGACTTTTGCGACGATTTCCGGATTTCATGACCTACAACCCGAAACAAATGGTACTAACTTCCCCTGGATGAATCAATATGGAGGCGAAAGCGTCATCAGCGGCGTTCCACATTGGAGCGGAATGATCTTAGACCTCGGGCAGGACGGGTATCTGGACGCATCTGTGGAGAACAGTACAATTTCAGACTTTGTTTCCACGTTGGACATGAAGGCGGGGACTTTAACTTGGAAATATAAGTGGACCCCTGCGGGCCGTAATGACAGCTTTGATATCGCCTACCAACTATTTGCCCATAAACTACACGTCAACCAAGCAGTCGTTCATATGGAGATCACCCCATCGACTAATATAGATGCGACAGTCGTTAACATATTGGACGGTTACTCTGCTGTTCGCACCCAATTTGCTGGTTCCGGAACTGACGGGCAGGCTATTTACTCGTCTGTCCGGCCTGACGGTATTAGCAACGTTACCGCCTATATCTATGCTCAAATGGCAGGCACAGATGAGGTAGACATGTCTACCCTCTCTCTTATCACCGATAAGCCTTATATTCGGAGAAACGACTCGACAATTGCGCAGGCTGTGAGTGTCAGATTAAGAGCTGGGGTAACAACGGGGGTAACAAAATTTGTGGGAGCCACTTCGACAGACGGATTTGCAGACCCTCGGCTGGTGGCCAAAGATTCTTGTGCCAAGGCACTGAACAATGGATTTGAAACGTCCCTAAGGTCCCATATCGACGAATGGGCGACTGTGTTCCCGGATGATTCTGTTGATAGTTTCTCTTTGCCGGATACAGGTCACTTGCCGCTGGACAATCACATTATAGAATCTGCGATAACAGCAGTAGCCAACCCTTATTACCTACTTCAGACGACAGTCAGTACGAATGCAAGGAAAGCTGTCAACGATGCCCCAATAAATAGAGGAAGTATGGCTGTTGGTGGATTGACTTCAGATTCTTACGCAGGACTTGTCTTTTGGGATGCAGATATCTGGATGCAGCCAGGATTTGTACCCGCGTTCCCCGAAGCGGCTCAGTCCTTTACCAACTACCGGGTTGATAAATACGGACAAGCCTTAGCAAATGCTCAGACCGCTTTCACTTCGTCAAAGAACCGGACGCATATCTCCCCGGATGCTGCTATTTATTCCTGGACCAGTGGGCGCTTCGGAAATTGCACGGGAACAGGTCCCTGTTTCGATTACCAATATCATCTCAATGGAGATATTGGGCTGCAGCTCATCAACAATTGGGTTACGACTGGAGATACGGAATATTTTAAGTCGGACCTTTTTCCTCTCTATAACTCGATCGCTACCCTATTTGCCGATGTCTTGGAGAGAAACGGGTCGAAATGGACTCTTACGAATATGACGGATCCAGTATGAAATTTACACTACGAAATATTTACGTTTGATGTTTGCTAATCAAGCCTATTTCCAGGATGAATACGCTAATCACGTCGATGCTGGTGGCTTTACCATGCCGATGATTGCATCTACCCTGATATATGCGAACAGCTTTCGTCAAATGTTTGGACTTGAACAAAATCAGACATGGAATGATATGGCAGAGAACGTTCTTATATCTAGGGATCCTAGCTCTAGTATCACATTGGAATATACAACAATGAACGGGAGCACCCAGGTTAAGCAGGCAGATATCGTTCTTAATACTTTTCCTCTGCGGTATACCGAAAATTACTCGCCAGAGAATGCGCTACTAGATTTGGACTATGTATGTAGTCTCTTTTTGGTGCTTATGTTCTTTTAGTGTTAAGATTCTAACAGGAATCTGCAGTACGCCGCGAAGCAATCACCAGACGGTCCAGCCATGACATACGCGATTTTCTCCATCGTCGCAAACGAGGTATCTCCATCGGGCTGCTCCGCATACACCTATGCGCAATACTCGTTTAGCCCATACGTTCGAGCCCCTTTCTTCCAATTCTCGGAGCAGTTGGTTGATGACTGGTTAACCAACGGGGGCACTCATCCTGCTTTTCCATTTTTGACTGGAAAAGGTGGCGCGAATCAAGTTGTTCTGTTTGGATATCTCGGTTACCGCCTTCTGCCTGATTCCGTCCTTCACATCGATCCAAACCTACCTCCACAAATTCCGCATATTAATTATCGAACGTTCTATTGGCATGGTTGGCCGATTAAAGCTGAATCAAATTATACACATACGACAATCCGACGTGCGCAACATAGAACTGCCCGACCAACGGCTGACCAACGCTTTGCAGATGCACCCATCCCGGTCCATGTCGGCCCCGAAAGCAATGTGACAGTATACTCCTTGCCACCGTCTGGAGATTTAGTTATTCAGAACCGTCAGATTGGCTCTATCGATACATTTCCTGGAAATCTCGTGCAGTGCCAACCCGTCAGCTCCCCACATGAATACTTACCTGGCCAATTCCCCATCGCTGCGGTCGACGGGGCGGCATCGACCAAATGGCAGCCCACCCGTGCCAATATGACGGCTTCACTTACCGTTACCTTCCCAGAGTCTGCGCTCTCCTCCAGCATTTCTGGATTTGGATTTGATTGGGCCCAAGCGCCTCCCCAAAATGCCAAAGTCCTGCTGCACGATTTTCCACTACCGCCCGCGGTAGATATCTTTGCTGAGAGCCCACCAGGCTCCATCGTTGTAGCTGATCTTTCTGAGATAGCCGTGTCCGATCCCTACAAGCCAAACGTGACGGACCTGAATAAAATTATGCGCTACAAGGGCAATACTACAAATGTCACTCTGAGTTCACCGGTGCCAGTGACGAAGTTCGCGACACTCCTGATTAGTGGGAACCAGGGTCTTGGGGATGCTGAGATTAAAGCCGGTAACGGTACTGGAGCCACTGTTGCGGAGTGGTCCATTCTGGGTGAGAGGACAAACCGGCCGTAAATAAGTTCAGAATTCGGGGTGTGCCTTGGACAAACAAGGTATAGGATAAAGGATCTCGATATGCTTGTTGCAGCGATTTAGTCCGATAGCCCACGTCACTGAGGATTGTCTCACTGATAGCTCTAAAGCAAAACTAGAAGATTATTACATAGATCTGCCGCATCCATGGTGTTTTAATGGTAGTGAATTTTTTTCATAAACGGTTGATATGCAGTCTATATGAAAAAGCTCTCTGATGGTTTATGTAGAACACGGTTTGGAGGTAAAGAGTTCACTTTTGACGGAAACGGCGTTTTCTCGATACTCCGACTGCGAGAGACGGCTAGTTAATTAATATTTATAACCCCGCACACGCACCGTAGGGAGTGGTTGACTAGTTACCAACCAGAGAGCTGCAAAACCACCAGCCGGAGTGATTGAACCAACTCTCGCCCACGAGTCAACCAATCAACCATCTCCACAAACCACCCTCCGACCTTAAAAGTAAGCTTAAAGGGTGACGAAGGACTCTCCCCGCCGGAAACGAACGGCGCACGAATTCGAGCCCGCAGAAGCAAATCAGGTGCAGCCTAAACCGCCAGACCCTGCAATTCTGCATTCTTTGAAGTGCAGTGGGCAACTCAACGCCGATAGGGCGACGGGACAATGGATGTGGACTAAATTAGTTATTTCCCCATCTCGGTTGAGCGGGCTCAGCGGAGATGGCTGAATTTAAATACAAATTTGCCGATCACCCCGGTGGATTCGTTAAGAGAGGGCGAGTACTCCATACGGGGTACGCATTCATTTGCAGAAGCCAGAGAGCCTCTGGATACTGTGCTCCCTACCGTTCTGTTCTCTCCTGTCCTGTCCTGGTCTTCTGCAAACGTGCAAGGCAGCTGTCGGTGTGGATGCTGGGAGACCGATTCCGATGCTTCCGATCTTCCTACGCACTCCACAGAGAATGGAACTATGGATTTGGGATTGCCATATATATGTGATTTGCACGCCACCCAGGCCCGTTAGTTACTCGATTCCAGCAACAATGGTAACGCGTGAATTATTTATCTTGCCCCTCTTCCTCCCATATTCCCGTCGATTACTCCGTACATTGCTATTTTTGAGATATTTGGTCTCCTTGCCTGATGCGCTATCAAAATCTTAAAACTGAGTATAAGAACGTGGACCGAGGGGAGAGATTTCCTGCTTCGTCGCCTACGGTCGTCTCCCCAGTTGTCGGGCGCAGTCTTTAAGGAGTGTTGCCATGAGAGTCCTCCTAGGTCTTTGCGCCCCTTTACTCTTATTGTATGGTGTCTCGGCCGGGGGGAAACCCAGGGACTGCGCCTTACTTGGCCCAGCATTTCCCCGTCCAACGGACTTGCCTTCAAGTCAAACCTTCAAGAACGACCTAGATAGACTATCTCGGAGACTCGGAGAGGCGTTGGAATCGTCCACGATTAATGGAGCTGAGTCGTCGTTTTCTTTGAATATATTTACCGTCGAGGACGAAGCGCCGATCTGGGAGTACCATCATGTTGCGAGCCAGTTCAATGGAACCCTGCCGGCGGAGGGACTGGACGGAGACACAATATACCGCATAGCCAGCATTACCAAACTGCTCACTGTATATGTTTTGCTTATTGAGTCTGGATTTGAAGTACTCGATGAAAAGATCACAAAGTATATCCCGGAGCTTGCGGCTGTCCCAAAAGGGGTCGAGACCGACACCGTACAGTGGAACGATATTACTCTCGGAGCCCTAGCGACTCACCTGGCTGGGATTCTCCGTGCTGGTACCAATGAAATCGCCTGCTTTACGGAGTCATATTTTTCTAACACCGTATATAGCTACTTTCGGGGACCTGGCGCCCACCATTGAATCATCACACATTCCCGAAGGGTCATTCCCTCCATTAGATGGAGAAGATGCATTGTCGTGTGGATATTCACCCCAAAATGCTCCATGCTCGAGAAAGGGTGAGTTATACCATATATTACATGGAATATGATTCGAATGTCCACGTGCTTACTTTTGAACGGTAGCGCTGTTGGATGAAGTATTACTTCGCCATCCAGTTTATCCTCCTTTCAGCGCTCCTATTTACTCTAACACGGCGTTTACCCTCTTAGGCTTGGCCCTGGAACAGATCAAAGGTAGGCCACTAGAGGATATGATGAATGAATCTGTGTTTGTCCCGCTGGGCCTGTCGCGAACTAGTCTTCTCCAACCTAAAAATCATTCCTGGGGAATCGTCCCAGTGAGTCCTCTCAGTTCCTTCTGGAACGTTTCTTTTGGGCTAGAGGCGCCGTAAGCTCATCCTTGGATTCCCAAATTCGTATGTTCGGCAGCTAATTCAGTCCCAGGGGGATCAATGCTTATTCTACGGCTAATGATCTATCTCGGTTGGGCCGGGCCATTCTAAACGCTACTCTGCTCTCCGCAACTGACACGCGTCGTTGGATGAAACCGATGACGCACACTGGGTCGACTTCTTACTCAGTGGGTGCTCCGTGGGAGATTTTTCGTGTCGATTCTCCTCGCGTGATCGACATGTACTCGAAGAGTGGGAGTGTTGGATCCTACAAGTCTCTGCTCTTTTTACTGCCGGATCACAATGTGGGTTTCACCATCCTAGTTGCGGCTCCCGGCCCAAGCCCACTCTATCCCATTGCCTCGGTTATGACATCACAATTGATTCCTGCCTTGGAGAAGGAAGCTAGGAGACAGGCGCAGATGAACTTTGCAGGGACATATCGCGCCTCTGGCGTGAATTCATCAATCGTCCTGGACGCAAATGACAAACACCATGGAATTGGCATTTCTAGCTGGAATACTAATGGTACGGATGTCATTGAAATATTGAAAACCCTTGCTGGCTCCAGAAACTCTTCGGACATCGCAAGAGTCCGTTTGTTTCCGACACAGCTCACGAGGGATTCGATATGTCCTGGATCCCAGAGAAGTTGCATCGATGTTTCGTTCCGATTGGTAGTTGAAGTCGTACCAGCGGATGCCGATAATACAGGATACGAGGGACTGTTCTCGCGCAGGTGTGACCACTGGGTGCTCTTAGACGGACTATTATATAGCCACATCAGCATCGATGAGGTTATGATTACGGTCGAAAAAGTATCCGGGAGGGCTGTCGCTGTTGAACCGCGGGCATGGAGGTTCAGGATGGACAAGATTGAAGGCCCGGTTCTGTCAGTATATGAGCAGTCATTTCCTGAAAACGCCTTATCGCAAGGAGTGATGTCTTTTTGGGTTGTAAGAAAGCTTCGCCATTGCTTGACTCTGTGGCTGTGATACTTGGCGAAGTTAATCGGTGCGTTGATGAACGCAAAGAGATTTCTGTGTGTTTGTACGAAGGGATATGATCATCCATCAATTTTCTTTTTTTTTTATTTTGGGGTGAATGGATATGGAAATGATCTAAGGAGTAGGGGTATCTAGCATTGGAACACTCAGCCCAACATCCCTTGCGCTCATGGCCCATCTCTAACTTGAGTTTCTTCCACATCAACAACATCTAAGGTTTTAACAAGAGTCAAAACTTCTACTGACACTGGTCCCTTGGATATCAGCTAGGATGTCAAATATAAGAGCCCTTACATTCTTGTGCATACACTTTTAGATTCATGGATAGGATTTACCTTCCATCCTGCACATCCTAGCTTTGTCTTGAAGACGAATCTTAACACAGCTCGGATTGTAACACGCTCGGTCTTGATGATGTTTGGGTGTTTATACCCAGGTGTTTTCCTCTGCTGCTCAAGCACCTCTGATGCACCTTCATGGCCTCATCATATGTTCCTAGTAAATGAAGTGTGCCTGCCATGGAGATTCTAGTTCCCAACACATGTGGATTGTTCAGGGCCAAATAACTTAGTCTGTAACTTCAGTCTGCTGAAAAGTATCCAGTGGCTTTTCAGGAATGTCGATCCGACGAAACTCCTCCTCTACAAAGTATCCTTGTGAGACTTGTGTATCCCTGGAACCGTTAACTGATTTTTGCTGGAAGCTTGGGATGACATCATAATCGGGATCACACGGCCGGACCTCGGCCAAACAATAATGCACTCCGACATCAGCTTGCATTTTTGATGCACATCAACCAAGCCTGTCAGACAACAACCGCCGATTGTTGCTTCAGTTGAATGGTTGCGGATTGAGAGTGCTTCATTGGTGACTCAGGATGATATTGGTGAGGCCTGCTGTTCGCCTGCCTTTAGGTCGGCAGGTGCTGTCGTGCTCCCGGAATTCCCCCATCACAGTCAACTTCGACCGACGACGATACATCTCTGCCTTCGGGTATACGCAGTCCAAAGCCCTTGTATTTTCTAAATTCGGTGAACCAAAGGATGTTCTCAGGTTTGTCTACATGCTTTAATATTTTGTTCTTGCCAATTGACGTCGTGGTTGACGGCTATTCGCGCAGCCTACACTCGTACTCCATCTCCCCGCCCCACGATACTCAATGCACAGTCCGCCTCCTCACAGCTCCCCTAAATCCCGCCGATATTAACCAAATTCAAGGAGTTTACCCTATCAAACCACGTTTTACCACAGAGCTTAGCACGCCGGAGCCACATGCTGTTCCTGGCAACGAAGGAGCCTTCGAAGTCCTTTCCACTGGTGCGGGTGTAAAAAATATCAAGAAAGGAGACTGGGTTATTATGAAACGCACAGGAATGGGGACATGGCGCACACACGCCCAGTTTGATGAATCAGAGCTCCTCAAGGTCGATAACACTGGATTAACACCCTTACAAGTGGGTACTGTTGGTGTGAATCCTGTCACTGCTTACCGGATGATTAAAGACTTCTGCGAGTGGGATTGGATGCGTAGTGGTGAGGAGTGGCTTATTCAAAACGGCGCAAACTCTGGTGTCGGACGGGCAGTGATCCAACTAGCGCGTGAATGGGGTATCAAAACAATAAACGTGGTCCGCGAAAGAAAAACAGAGCCCGAGACCGAAGCTCTAAAGGATGATCTTCGGTCCCTTGGAGCAACAGTCGTTATTACCGAGTCAGAGCTTCTTTCTTCTTCTAAGCTGCGTGAGATCACCCAAGAGGCAACCCGGAAGGGTAAGGAGCCTATCCGTCTCGCGTTGAACTGCGTAGGGGGTGATAGTGCTACCGCTCTTGCTAAAGTCCTAGCGCCAAACTCGCGAGTTGTTACATATGGCGCGATGGCAAAGAAACCTCTCAGCCTTCCTTCCGGCCTTTTGATCTTCAAGAACATCAACTTCCAGGGCTTCTGGGTGTCGCAATGGGGAAATCAAAACCCTACGTTGAAAGAGAATACGATTAGAGATATTCTTCGGATGACTCGAGACGGTAAATTCAAGGATATTCCTGTCCAGGAGATCAAGTGGACGCGAGACACGAAGGGAGAAGATTTAGCGCAAGAGGTTCAGGGAACTTTGACTGGGTTTAGAAGTGGGAAGGGAGTGCTTGTGTATGAGGGAGACTAGAAGGCGAATCTATATCTTTTGATTGTTGTTGGTCCATGTAAATTACAGGTATCATAGCTGCATGGAATGGGTCATATCGGGTCCCGATGTAATTTCGAATATGAACGTCGTTACTAGGTGTTAAGGAGCCAAATATTGTCTTTGCATTTAGCCGCTGCTCTAAATTCTAAGAATAACCTAGCATTGGGATGCATCTGGTCTATTACCACTGGTGTAACTATTAGGCGTCTGAAAAGCAGAACGAGTGGCTACGAACATCCAAGGCTGAATAGAGTGGCGTCGTAATGTCAGCATCATCCTTCACACTTCCAATTGTGCTCGACCCAGTCAACAATAATCGATCTTAGGCTCGAGCCAGGTTTGTATTCCGCCGTGTCCCTCTTGACATCAAAATCCAACCCGACAAATTTGGCTGCTACATCGATAAACGGCTCGATGAACTCCAAGTATACTAGATCCACGGTATCGGGCTTCACAGTACGCTTCTCTTCCTTTACCACGGGAATGAACGCTTGTATACAATTCGGCAAGCGGTAGAAACATATTGGAGAGTGTATTGTGTCGTCTCCATCATTTCCGGCGGCGTCCTGAGTTGTGTAACCGGGTATTAAATCCATTTCATGAGATGAAAAGTCTGAAACTTCAAAAGGGACCTGATTATGTCGTAATGGACTTTTAATGTCACCGGAAGTAGCCAATTGTTCAGGTGAAACGAGTAAAGCTGAGGATGGAACGCCTGGTTGTTGAGAGAAAATGCGCGGTGCCTTATTCAAGACTTCTAAGATTTTGATAGATTTGTCATAAGGCACATTTTTGGTGAAGCGAAAACCCCCCGTAAAAGGTGATAGGTTGTAGGCTGACTCTTCGGTGACTCTCCCCTTAAACAAGTCGAACCGAATGGCTCCAGTGTTCAGAATGGCCATTGCTGGTCTGTCGCCACGGAGAGTGTCCGGGAGTACTTTCTCCTCTAGCCATGTGTATATACTGCTTTGCGAAGGATACTTAGCTCGAGACATCCACAGATTTTCGGGGCTGCAGCCGTAGATCCTGTCAAGGTTGAGAGCACGGCGGGCTTTCAAGATCATTTCAGAGACGGCATTTCCCTTTTCCGTGGGAAAAGTCGTTTCGTTATGGCTCGAGTGATAGTGGAATGACCAAAGATTGTTATCTATATATCTTCGGTTGAATGATAAAGATTCAGAAGACCTTTTGCCTCCAGCCGAGAGACCGCTGATTGACATGAAGCCGATTGTTTCCATGAAGCGACCACTCGCTAAGCCGTATGATTTTTCATCGTATTTGACATAATCTCGAATGTGGAAGTGTCCTCCGAAAAATTGAATTGGTACATCCCAGTTAGCACCTCGAATTGCTTTGAAAATGGTGTCATATTCCTTTGACTGAACGGGGACATGTCCGATGACTAGAAAGAGATCTACCTCTTTATCCTGGATGGCTTCATGGAACCATTCCTGTTTGACAGTCTCTTCCACAGGCTGCACAACGGTATTGTTAAAATTATCTTTGAAATTGAAAAGGAATCCAAATGCTACAATTCGGATTCCTTGCATTTGTGTGGTGAACTTCTTGAACCTGGGAGCCAATGGTACAATATCACCAGTCCTTGGATCAATTATGTCGATATTTGAGGAGATGTAGTGTCCTTTAAAATTGGGAACGGTGATGAAATATTCGTCCTCGGAGGACTGTCGTTTGTAGAGTTCGTGGTTCCCAGAACACAGAACGTCAATGTCTTGAGACTTGAATATATCTGCAGTATATCGCCCCTTCGGGTCTGACGCGTCATACAACCCATTTCCTTCTATTCTATCTCCTGTATCAATAAGTAGGAGGTCTGTTCCGGCCGCCTCGGCCTTCTTCCGCATATGGGCCGCGAACGACACATAGTCTCCCCAGTCTGCACCGTATTGAGCCCTGTTTAGAAAGCGTTCAGCGTCGGCGCTTGGATGGTTGAACTTGGATATCTCACTCATTCAAATGCCCTGCTAGCCAGCCATGAGTATCTGTCGTGTGAAGGAAGTTCAACTGGCCCCATGTCAGGTTTCGCAAGGGTGCGGGAATGGGATCTGGTGCGTTCGGCTGGGTCCCGAGGACGGACCCAGCAAGCCCCACAAGCACAGCGGTAAGGGATTTAAGCATATTTAAACATGCCGAACGGGGACTTAGTTCTTAGTTCATGAGGTCGGAGAGTCTGCACCGAGGATGACGCTCGATGTTTGGGGATGGCGCCATTTGCAGCTCTATCAGTGCTCGCGCCAAAACTGGCGGCGCTCGGGAATCGGCAAATCTAGCTCCGATGCAGCAGCTTGCCGACTAGTTAACTAAACTAATCTAACGCTCGGTGTCGAACCATATCTCTCATACAACTTTCGATCTGCTGCTGATCGGAAAATGTATTTCTCGTCCTCACGTTTGCACATAATCTCTGAGATGTCAGTTATATTTGGATCATTTAGCTATGTAGCTCGGCACGGGGTGACTCGACCTCGACATTTGGCTTAACACGATACTCGTCGCTTGAATATGGTAAAGCGGGTTTTGCTGAGGATTGAATGCTCGCAGAAACCCTCTCAACCTTCGATTAAATAGAAGCGTCATTTTCTTTTATATTCACCAAGAGCGGGCCGCACATGATATTCAACAAGCGGATATGTCATATAGACCCGGTGGACAGAGTTCTAGCAGCTGGATTCGAGGACTAATTGATCCCTCCCCTACAATGAAAAGTACCTTTGAAATTGCGAAATGTATGGAAATCAAGTTGGACCACATCTTCTTCATATCATGCTTCTCTGCCGGGGCCTGGTGGAATGTTCGGTAGGATCGTCCACATCCTCATGATCATCCTTCCCAGACGCTTTCGTTTGTATAATCCAGGTGCTCGGACTTGGTTCTGGAAAAAAAAAAAAAAAAAAAAAAAAAAAAAAAAAAAAGGTAGCTTTGCAGCTGATTCAAAGCTCGTCAAATGCAAACATACTTCGGGGGCTGTGTATTGAGCCCGGAATTCGTGCCTGTCTCCCAGGCTCGAAGCTGCTTGTAGCCTATGTATCTTCGACAAATTTTTAGTCCGTCAACGTGCCCCACAATTGCTTCTCGATGAAAGCTTAACAGAGAAGAATCGTTGCCCTACAAACTTCTCATGCAGGTTAGTCTCTCACCTTCTAGTATACGCTGTTGTCATGCGAGAAGACGCGAAAGCGAGGATCGATGGTGGTGTTTTCCCACCAGCATTGCTGGTTCGGCAGGCAACGAAGCGCTGAGCAGCTGTATCGATGATATCGTACGGACGGAAATACAGTACAGTGTATTCTTGGCGCGGATTAAAGTTTGGGATCACCCAACAAGAAGCTAAGCCAAAAGCAGCGCCGGCCAACCCCAAAGAAAGTCGTTGGTGGTTAAGTTAGTTGTCAACGACGGAGTTCAGGCCAAGCTCGCCTGTGAAAGGACAGTTTCTTTGCGCTTTAATCCGTTCTCGTTGATTGCACCTCTATTCAACCCTCCTTTACTCTCTGTCAATCCGAGTCTTATACAATTTCCATACTTTCCGGGTTCTCGCCACTCTTTGTCTTCGCAATGGCGGCTCACAGACTCTTCCGGCCAGCTTCCAGATTACTATCTTCCCGCTTGTGCTCCGCTCCGCTCCGTTCAACGTTTCAACCAACAGTTTGCACGCAATCCCTACACCAAAAGCGAACTTATGCCGATGCGACCGGCGTGAAAGAAGTTGCGGTCAGAGATGCTTTAAATGAAGCATTGGCCGAGGAACTGGCTTCTAACGACAAGGTCTTTATTCTCGGAGAAGAGGTTGCGCAATATAATGGAGCGTACGTAGTATCCCGGCCTGGGCTTACTAGAGCACATGTATCCATTCAATATACAGTCATGGCTGACTCTTTCACAGGTACAAAGTGACAAAAGGCCTTTTGGACCGCTTTGGCGATAAGCGTGTGATTGACACCCCGATTACAGAGGCTGGCTTCGCTGGATTGGCTGTAGGAGCTGCGTTGGCTGGTTTGCACCCAGTGGTAAGGAAATTCAAAGATTGGATTGAATAAATATATTCATATTTTGCCTTCTCCAAGCTCTTTCTAACTCCTGGTTGACCATAGTGCGAATTCATGACCTTCAACTTTGCCATGCAAGCGATCGACCAGATCATCAACTCTGCGGCGAAAACTCACTACATGTCTGGAGGTATCCAGCCCTGCAATATCACATTCAGAGGACCCAATGGCTTCGCTGCCGGTGTTGCCGCCCAGCACTCCCAAGATTACGCCGCCTGGTATGGAAGCATACCTGGATTGAAGGTTCTCGCACCTTGGAGCTCAGAAGACGCAAAAGGGCTTTTGAAAGCAGCAATTCGCGATCCTAACCCCGTTGTCTTCCTTGAAAACGAGTATGTTTGCTTTTAGCGGCTCCCACCGGCTTTAACAGCAGTCAAAACTAACATGCTCTAGGCTTATGTACGGCCAAGTTTTCCCTATGAGCGAAGCTGCTCAGAAAGATGACTTTGTCCTTCCCATCGGAAAGGCCAAGATTGAGCGACCAGGAAAGGACCTGACCATAGTAACATTGTCCCGATGTGTTGGTCTATCTCTCAACGTTGCGTCTCAGCTCAAGAGCAAATACGGAGTCGAAGCCGAAGTCATCAACTTGCGATCGGTTAAGCCGCTTGACATTGAAACAGTGATAAAATCCGTGAAGAAGACTGGCCATCTGATGGCTGTTGAATCTGGCTTTCCCATGTTTGGTGTTGCGTCAGAGATCTTAGCCTTGACTATGGAATATGGATTCGACTATCTCCAAGCACCTGCCATCCGAGTTACCGGCGCGGAGGTTCCCACCCCATATGCATTGAAACTGGAGGAGATGAGCTTCCCCCAGGAAGATACTATTCTATCGCAAGCCGCCAAACTCCTTCGTGTATAAGATTACGGCTGATACCACTTTCTGAGTTTTTTGGGCTATGCTGCCACTATTCTTTTTCCTCTTTCCACCTTTTACAAAATGTATTGACTGATAACCCACGTTTATTATGCAGCATTGCTCTCTTTTAGCTCCCGTCTTTTCCTTGAAACCTTTTCCAATGTATAACTAGAAATTTATACCGTCACACCATGCAGTATTTGAAGACCCATGGAATGCATTTAAGGCTGCAGCTCTATGACCTGAAATAGTCATCAGGTTCTACCCATTTTGCCAATTGCTGGTCTTCTGCGAAGTACGGAGTAGAGGGAAGTGCGTAATGGGCAGACTCCTGATGCCAAGCATCCGAGCGGCTGACATAATCATCATAGGGCTGACCCGCTTGAAACAACATCGGAGCTCGGCATGCTCTTTGTAGCCAGTCTGTACTTCGTAACTCCTCCAAAATCGTCGCTCAACAGTCAATATGCCACCAGTGAGTTATTATGGACTATCCTTTTGGTTCTAGCTTAGACAAGAATTGCGATTACTCATTCTCCCATGCAGCGCGGCTTCACCAATCCGGCTCCCAAGGTAAACCTCTCCTTCATACTCTTTGCGGCAGAAAACAGCGAATATTCTAACTATGTATATACTCGCAGACCGACTCTGCCCGCTCCGCATTGACCTCTTTTACCTGCACCCTCTGCAACAAATCATACTCCCGCCATCCAGAATACGAAGCTCACATCTCCTCATACGACCACCAGCATAAAAAGCGCCTACGTGACTTGAAGCAATTATCGCGTGACCCCAATGCCGCAGAAAGAGCGCGAAGAGCAGAACGCAAGGCCGATGCTGAGGCCGGACTAGTTGTTGTTGGTACGGCCCAAACCGCGGTTGGCGGGAAGGGAGGCGCTGGCGGCGGAGGCAGCGGTGGTGGGGGGTTTAAGAAAGGAGGGTTTAAGAGTTCATTTACAGTTGTTTCGGGGGGGAATACTGGTTCCAGTGGAGGTGGGGGTGCGGCGACGACGGGGCCAAGTTTGATAAAGAAGAATGTTTTGGGGGATGATGATGAGGACGAGCTGGAGTGCCCTGGACTTGAAAATACGTCACGAACAAAGAGTGGAACCGATTTGAAAAGATCTGGCGGCGATGTGGAAAGTGATACAGATGAAGACTATGGTGGAGATGATTTGACCGCGGGAGGAGGCTATTATGATCCTCGACGACCGACAGGCTGTTTCGCGGGTTGTAGAGGCGCACACAGCGTGCCGGTCAGTTAGATTCTGCCATTGCCCCCGCTTCAATTTCGTTTCTTTCTCTTTGTTGTTCGGTTTGGTAGCGAGGCGCCCGGCGTTCAACATTGTATTATATATAAAGTATCACAATTCAAATTTATCGAAAACCTTGACAACAAATGGATTGTCCCCTACGGAGTACAAAGTAAATTAGGGTGTTGCTAAAAGAGCTTATGAAAATTATGGCCTTTGAGTGTAATATAGTGATCCTTTTTTGGGTACAAAGGCAACTGATCCATGATGTTCCAGATACTCATGCCAGTCATGAAGAGGGAATTGCCCTTGACCGGAGCAAATGAAGGAGGATTGATGCGGAAGGACAAAATGCAGGGCCCATTCTAGTGTACCTTCAAGGGACGCCTAGAACTCACTACCTGAAATACAGCAACCGCCGGCTTCAAATATACGAGCACGAATAAGTGGCTCTATGCTCCGTCTGCATGGGAGACACCTGCCCTCTACGATGCCGCCACTGCGGATGGCGGCGCGAGAAGGAATGAGAGTCAGCAAACAGACACACACTGGGATTCCCAGGAGCAACAAATTAGAAGCCCACCCTCTCCCGATAGACGCGTATCTACCGCGGAGCCCCAGACGTTTAACCCCGAACATTATGGTCAAAACACTACGTGGCGGACTAGACGTTCAACCCTGCTGTGATCCGCGCAGTGTAACAGATGTTGAACCCCGAGAAATATGACCAAAACACCAATCTAACAGCCCCATAGCGGACCAGACATTTGACTCTGAGAGTTGCAACAACACCAGCCTACTCGAATGCTTTCCTCTTGATTGCTCCCTGGGTCACTCTCCTGGCCGTTCTCCTGGTCGCCCCCCTGGCCATTGCTGTCTTGATCACTCCTTGAGCCACTCACCTGCTCACTCTCTTGAACAATTTCCTCTCGATCGCTCCCTGGGTCACTTGCTTGTTCACCGTCTGATCACCCTCCCGGCCATCACGCTCCTAGTTATTCTCTTGGCCATTGCTCCCCCAGTTGCCCCTCAAGCCATCAGCAGATAGCTGTTCGTCCTCAGTGCTGTAAAGGACTGATTTATGTTGAACAAGACCAAGATCTTTCTTGGGGAGTGACTCAGGTCTTTATAGCCTTGTGGATGCCGCAAAACTTGCACGAACAAGGAGGCCAAATCTTGTCAAAACTGTAACCATAAGGCAACTCATCTACAGTGAGTTCTGCAACCAAGAGCTCCACTTGCGCTGGATCATTGCGCCTCATGTCTTGGCGCGTCCAGTCTCCCAAATTTTCGGGAGCAGCTTGACTGATGGGATTGGGGTCCTGGCAGATACATCGCGAGCCTGGGGTATTCATTCTTCAGAGAACCAGTTGGTTAATTTTAACCTTTGCCTCATCCCATCAGGAATCTCGATTCGCAGGGGCGCCCAATGTTTTGCAATATTTCTCACCACAAGCATGCCAACTATAATGGAGGATCTTCACTTTACCCCAGTATTTGCTGACTCACAAGAGCAGATTTAAGCAGGCTTTGAAGTTGTCCATCCCACTCATCACACACCAATGAATTGATTCCATTGAGCAATGTCATCAGCATAATGTCCATTGCAGCTTCTGCGCTCTTTGTACAGTTCACACACATTGGTAGATGTAAACATAGTGCTAGTAAGCTGTGTGACATGTTCCATAAGGTCGACCATATCAGCCACTACCAGCGGGATGATGGATCATTCAGCAACAAGGAGTGGTATGTGATTCCCAGGAAGCAGGCAACAAATGGGATGGAACAACATTGTTCAGGCTTCTCCTGGGGGCAGGAAACCAGGTGAAGGCAAAGGAATATGATTGGAGTTCACGTAGCAGGTGGTGCCTGAGCCTTTCTTAGTGCGAGACG
This sequence comes from Coccidioides immitis RS, assembly GCF_000149335.2. NCBI lineage: Eukaryota > Fungi > Ascomycota > Eurotiomycetes > Onygenales > Onygenaceae > Coccidioides > Coccidioides immitis. Next base: position 1,224,919 of record NW_004504308.1, on the reverse strand, counting down.
TATTCAGACAAAGGAAAAGCAAGGAAATTTCCCTATAGTCATATCTTAGAGCCTGGCTTTTTAGTGTGATGGATGGAATGCAGCCTATTTGTAGCTCTTGCTCTGCCACCATGTGAAGTTCCCGGCCGTTCCGTCAGCCTGCCTGTCCGTCCTACTCGCCCACCTCCGTCCCGGGCAAGACAAGTTGAGGAAGGATGTCAATGGGACTCATGAGTCATCCAAATCATGCCTACTTGTGTGATCCGCTGATGTGCATCATCGGCCTTGCAACCGGCTTTCCTTGCAGCAGCGTCTCAACAATGTCTCTCATTGGTCAAAAAGAGAGATCCCAACAGAGCCCCTCTCTCAACCTGCGCAGGGAATGCAGGAGGTTTAAGAGTTTCCTAAGAGATTCCTGCGTCAGCAAGCTGTTGCTCCCTACCACGATGTCTACGATCTCGCCGCGTGATTCTTCCTCCTCTCTTGCTATGGACCCAGTGCCTACACTCTTCAGCTTCCTACCTTCAGTCCAGTTGCCCATTCAACCAAGGATCGTCAAGAAGTTCTTTGGCAGTCCTTCGCTCTTCAGGCAGCCACTTGTGCATGAACCGAATGAAGTTGAGAAATAATGTCTTCTCTGTTCCCTCTAGACTGTCTCGAGATCTTTTAATGAAACATTGGGTATCTTCAGACAGGCCGCCGCATTCTGTTAGCTTGCCGCAGGTATACCCAGCTAAGGAAAGAGATGTTTGGCCAGGAGCATGGTGGGCCAGACAGAGAAGAGGATCTGAAGAAGATCCTTAACATGCCAAAACTCACAATCAAGGCTGCCAAATTCATGATTAACACCAGGCTTCTTGGGCAATTTGAGGCCGTCAACAGAGATGAGATCACCTAGGCAAAGCACTGAGTTCCTTTGGGTATACAGCACTGTAAAATCAGGCTCAGGGGACCCCTAGAACATGCTAGGAGGAGCTGAGCCGGACATTAAATCATGAACTTGAAAGGATGCATGTAATATACATGCAGCACTAGCCTCTTTAAAGGCTAGCGAAATCCCGCATAGCTGCCCAATAGGCGGCGGGGACGGTGGATGACTAAAACCAAAACCAACCTTGGATTCCATCCGTCATTCTCCAGCAATCTTGAAAGAGTGAACGGAGACCTGCAAAGCACGATCGGTGCCCTAAATTAAGCTTTGTACTTCGGAGTAGCCTGTCAGGACTGTCATTGGAGTTTGTGGTAGCCCAGGACGTACTTGGCAACCTGGTTACAAAGAGACGAGCGTGCTAGGAGCTCTCCCGAGCCCTACATATCCCGTTACAAGTTACCTATAGTCTCTCTGGGCGCAGGGAACCGGGCGTTTGCTTATGTGGATGATGTACCCGGCTGCATCTTACGCATGATACTCGCATTCGAGTAAGAACAATTCTGCTTTCACAATGGGCGAGCCAGAAGATTCCTCGCCGTATCTCCACGAGTTAGAGCCGGTCCCCGACGAAGAAGTGTTATCTGCGCTTGAAAACGGACTGTACACTCCGAAACCACCGGAAAATAGCGTCGATGCTTCGCAAAGTGGACAAGTCGCGGGGACGCAGTTGGGTTTAAGCGGCCGTAGTTGGGAATATTGGTGTATGATTCTTCATCCTCCACGAGTTGAAAGGGACCGGGATTTAAAGCTGACGGACTCTCGGGAGAATTTAGTGTCCCAAGTTCAAAGATACTCCACCTACCCTCCGTCGATATTTTTTGGGCTGCACCTTGTCAATACCTCTTTAATACCTCTTGCTACTCAGTCGATCGAAGCCAGCGAAACCTACCTGCTTCTCACCCGCCCAATATATCAAGCTCCTGTCCTTGAACCGGCTTTACTTACGGTGCCCATTCTTGCACACATTGCTTCGGGAATCGCCCTCCGATTCGTCCGTCAATCCCGATGTGCGAGGCTCTATGGCGCGGAGACACGCCAGCAACGCAAAGCACTGAGAAGGTCCAATAGATCAAGCATTCAAGCAAAGCTGGGATATTTTTTCGTGCCGTTTTTAGGACTACATGTCCTTGTAAACCGTATTGGACCGTGGTACGTCGATGGAGGCAGCTCTAGTGTTGGACTGGGTTATGTAGCCCACGGAGTTGCCAGATCCCCCTGGACAGTGGGGGCATGGTACGTTGCATTTGTGGGAATCGGCGTGTGGCACTTTGTCGGTGGTTGGGCTCATTGGATGGGCTGGAGGGAAATGGCTACTTTGGACAGGGCAATGGAAAAACGCCGTGGTGCCACCGCGGGCTTTCTTGGAAACCCACAACAGGTTGAAAGGTTGCATAGGCAGAAACGGCGAAGATGGATCATCGCGGGAATTACAGTCGCTGGAACAGCCCTCTGGCTTTCAGGAGGGCTGGGAGTGGTTGGAAGAGGTGGTCTTGGGTCCGGATGGGAAGCTAAAACTTGGGATAACATATATTCCCAGATCCCGCTGCTTGGGCCATATTTGGTCAGCTGAAAGCGAAAGCTAATGTTGCGAGGCTAAACTCGTGTAGCTCATAAACACAGGAAAGTCGATAACAGCATGGAGCATCTTGTGCCCACAGTCATGTTCCCTGAAGGAGAACTGTGTTTCACGCCATGAGTTATCTGTGGATTCAGGAGAGATAATCTCAAGAATACAAGTTCGATCAAGAATTTGACTTGATACTATCCTCCAGAAGCTCTTCTTGCGGCTGTCCGCTGCTCAAAAAAACTCATAGTGAATCAGTTCATTACATCTCATCCAGAAACACAAGCCAGTGTTGCTACCCCTGAGAATGGAAGTGTTGATCAGTTCCTCTACCCCCCGTCAGTGTCATGCTTCCCATCTTTTTGTTTCTTCCTCAGATTGGTTGATTCATTGGGGTGACTGCATCATGACTTCCCTTGACCTATTTTGGAGGGTGACTGGAAGATGAATCCACTCTTTGCTCGCCCAGTACTTCCACCTTCCCTCAAAATGTGGCAGAGACCACTTTTTGTCTTCTCTCCTGGGGGAGAAAAAAGCTGGGCGCCTCTCTTCCTCTTTGTTCCCAACAGTATCTGAGGCAGGGCTATCTTTCCCGCCCACTATTCATGATATCTACTTGATGAACAGACTGTCTTGATTATCTGAGCGTGTTGGTTCTTCTTCTTATTTCTGGTGTCAATCATGGCTACCGATGGCCGGGTGCGTCACTGCTTCCCATTGGTGGTGAGTCACGTGCTGGGTGCCTGCTGCTGCTCTTCACGCCTTCATCAACACATCAAAAGACAACAGCTATCCATCAGAGTAAAAAGCAGCAGATATTTTCCATTGGCATCCTGTCATGCAGTCAGAAAGGTATCCACTGGATCACCCGGAGAAGGTTGGCTGGCTCATGATGGAACTTTTTACTCTGTACCTCTCCTACTCGTCAGACTCATTCCCCTTTGGGTGGCTGCAAAAGACAGAGGACCTCAAGGTGCATTGTAGGGACACCACCAGAGAGAAGGTGGCTTTTCAAACATCCCCATAGCTCCTAAAGGCCATCCGCCAATGCAAAAGAGTTACTGCCTCAGAGAAAGCTCAAGTGCATCCAGCAACTGGGGATTTTCTGGCTTCATGAAGACAGCTGCCCACCAGGTTCTAGACAAAGTTCCCGTTACTAAGGCTCAAGAGTAAGAAGATATAACTTTGATGCTGCTTTGTTAATTTTTGCCCATCTCCTCTGATGTTTTATCAGATTCCATAGTCCAGTCTTCTGTAGACTGGGCGTTGGTATCATAATTGACTCCTACACCCGCATTCAGGGGTTCCAGATTTTCCGTCTTCGACATACCAACCTGCAACCCTTCTGACTTGCCCGCTTTCTTTGCCACTGTTGTTCCACAGACCTATGAGATAGAAGATCGTTTCGCCCTTTCCATCTCGTCGTAGGGGAAACTGCTCAGCGGGGGTCCAAAGTGGAGGCCCATCCGACGCGGACATGGATTCTGCCGTTTATCATTTCAGAGCCATTGAGGCCCTTATATCGCCCGACCGGATCAATCTGCTTCTGTCGAGTGATGTTCTGCGACAGAAAATTTTCTCTCAGCTCTTCCTGGTCGATTCTGCCCGTCTCGGTCGAAGATAGGATACACCACACCGTACACTAGTTACTTTTTGGAATACTTCCATTACGCGCTAACCCTAGTGAGGTAACCTAATGCGAAAGTGGAGATTTACGGAGTATTGGACGCGGAGTTCAAGCATAAGCTCCTTTAAATCATTGCGGCCACCGCTTGTTCAGAGTCAAGGGTTAGGTCTGTCTTGCTGCAGCTAACTTCTCTCGAGGTTGCTGATCAATGAATTGTCAATCAACTTCCTCCCCAAACTAGCGGGTTTGTGAAATTTCGGTTCGTGTGCGCTGGGGCATTGGTCCTTGCCGTCACACTCACAGGGATACTAGATGGACGTTTGGAGGGCATTCATTTCCAAATTGTCGATCAATTTTTGGCATTTTGGCTTCAAGCATGTCAGCTGTGGACTCACTGACAAATACCTCGTTCCCGAGGCGGATGTAGTGAGATTTATATTCTTTTACCCACCAATGAAGTGGTAGACGATCTTGATTCTTGTCACCAGCGAGCTGAGATCCTGGACCACGAGGAAATGCTAAAGTGTGAGAGGGAGGAGGCCGAGGCTCTGACAAAGAGCGTCAGGTGGAGCTCTCAGAGTCGCAGAGCCGCAGAGCAGAATGGCGAGCAAACAACAAAGATATATAAAGCGGGTGCTGTTCCGCTCCGATGGCAAGTCAGACTGAGAGAATTTTCAAGCTTCAAGCTCGCTGCCTCTCCTTGACCTTCCCGGCTCCAGAGCAGTAAGTCAACTCCCGCAAAATATCCAGAAGCAGGCGCTAACTCGGCGTTTGAAGGGCCCTCAAGCATACCGTTTTCCTACAACCACCTTTACAAGACTTGAAATCCCCGAATACCTCGAACCGAAAAGCTCTTCCTACGGCTTCACCATGCGCCTCACCGTCATCGCGGTCATTGCCAGCGCGCTTACTCTCGTCACTGCATCCGTCACCCCCGATCGACTGGACGCTAGATCCTGCAAAACGGGTTGTAGATGTGCACCCGGTACAAAACCGGGACAATACTGCGGCTGTGAGACTCAGGTTGTGAAATATGGCCCCGGTGGAGACGGACGGGATTTCTATGAATGTGACGGAACCAAGTGCTGCCGATATGGCCCGCGGGATATATGCATGACCTGTCATCGTTGATTGATACGAAATACTTTTGGCACTCTTTACCAGGATTCTACCTGTATTTTCCTTGAGGACTATCATTTAAGTGATTTTAAATACTATAAGAGGCGAGACCTCCAGTGATCGGGACACAGCTCGATATGATGGACCTATCCGTTAGGCCACAAATGGTAGTGCGTCTGAAAGTCATTGAAAGAATCAAGGGGAAGCAATGGCAAATATTTTCATCGAACTAAATTTATTTTGATACTATAAGACCGGTGTAAGGCATGAATACCGTCCTGTGATACATGAAGCCTCATGCTGCACGCAACTTTTGAGAAGCAATCCTGCTTATGAATCAAATACACTCATCTGGAAACTATCTACTGAAATTTTGCCAAGTTTGCTACTAATTCACCATTCAGAAGATGTCTCGCATGAGATGATTACCCTGTACTCTGTAGTGTGACTAAGGATGGCAACCAAATACCCTTTTCTTGATCATCAAGTTAAACATCTGAAAATAGCCTCTCGGCAGCTTTGTGTTGATAGTAGCCTTAATAGAGCGGTGACCTCAGAAAGCTACTTAGAACTTAGTTTTTGAGGTACTGTAGTTTAACTACTCCGAACTATGTGTCAGAAGAGACAAGATAATCAACACAGAAAGTTGTTGGCAAAGTTTAACTTCTTGGGACGCGAAAAGGCTTGGCAAAGCTTGGCACCAGGGGCAGCTTCACACTGACTTCCTGGGGTTTCTTCCGCAAGCAAATCTCCCATTGACTAGCTGGTGAAGAGGTGTTGTATAGGGCATTTATTTGGAATATTGTGTTGTTCTATTGATTTATGTCTCGTGCCCGTCGTCTTCTCCGGGGAGAGATCACCTATTCCGAAGCTGAAAAGAAAGAAATCAATGTCCTCCACAAGCTGACATACTGGCCAGAACGGAACAAGTTCTTCAGCTACATTCAGCAGAATTGCAGCCAGGTTGAGGCTCTTGTTGTCAATCACCTCGGTTTGAAGGATTCAGCATCATGTATTGCTGCTCCAAGGGGCGAATGGATGCATGGAAGTTTCAATCTCTGCGTCCCCCGTGACCACACCGGCAAATCGTGTCCTTGTCCGATTACCTCTTCCCTACAGAGTCGGTGAATATGCTCGCCCTGGAAACAGTGATGAGAATGTCTGCTGTGAGGCGGGAACATATGCCTGGCTTCGGAGGGAGTGCCCAAGCGTACCTATTCCTCATCTCTATGGTTTTGTTCTGTCAAAGGGCCGACATGTAGGTCCACGCTTGATAAGACCAGTTGACCTGAGTTAACATGACCAGTTTACTGCAGTAGACCATTTATCACTGTTCCGACGTGTGTTCCATCATCTTCGATGTAAGCTGCGTTCCTTGCTAGGGCTTTCCATTCAGTCTGCTTACATTCCTCGACGGAACTTTAATCTAAGCGAGATCGGCCCGTACGTTATTGTGGAATACATAAAAAGAGAGGATGGCGTGATGCTCTCAAATACCTGGAATGCCCTCTGCAGCAATATACACTTGCGAAATAATCTCTTCCCAGATCTATCCCGAATTATGCTCACCTTGAGCCGCATTCCTCTCCCAAGGATACGATCATTTGTGGTCGACGACCAGGGCTTTCTACAGCTAACCAACCGACCAATTACCATGGAGCTACAAGACCTAGAGAATGAGAATATACCCATTGACATAAATCGAGGTCAGACATTCCCTACTGTTGACTCTTACGTCAATGCCTTATTATCGTGCCATGACAGCCGGCTACGCCACGAATAAAATGCCGCCAACGACTTCATTGACTGCGTAATGCAGATGTCCGCACTTACAACACTGCGCGCTGTGTCCCAGGAGCTTTTTGAGCAAGGACTCAACAGCGGGCCATTCATTTTTCAATTAACTGATATGCATGCGAGTAACATCCTCGTTGATAAGAATTGGAATATTGAATACATCATAGATCTGGAATGGGCTGCTTCACAGCCTCTTGAGTTTATGCAGCTTCCATATTGGCTCACCAGCCAAGCCGTGGACGTGATTGACCCCGAGGCTTACAATGCGCTTCGGCAGGAGTTCATGCAAATTTTTACAGAAGAGGAAAGAGATATATCTCATGCGCGGATACTTGAACATCACTCGGAGAAGGATTTCAACTGCTCATCGATAATGAATAAATGCTGGGAATCCGGCACTTTCTGGTATATCCTCGCCCTCCGAAGCCCAACAGGGCTGCATTCCATTTTTTATAAGCATATCCAACCGATCTTCGAGAAAGGCCATTTCCAAGACAGCAACTTCTTCCTCATGATGCATAAGTATTGGTCACGAGATGCATCTGACTTGCCAGTCCAAAAGATTACCGACAGAAAGGCATATCTAGACAAGCTTCAAGAGGCATTCGATCCCTCCTAATAGTTTATGAGATTCGACGCTTCATATAAACACAAACATGCTCCTTACCTGGAAACCCCAAACCTATTCCTTTCCTTCTTCTTTACTACCTCCTTGCGGTTTTTGATTATTTGCCTCACGCATGGAAGCATCATTTTTCCCTTTGCGCTCCTCTGCCTCCTGTTTCGCAACCTTTGCCGCGGCAGGTCCTTGTTTTGTCAATGTTCTTTCAACCATCTTTTCCACTAGCTGACTGAGAAAATAGTCAATCTTTCTTCGATAAATTATCGAGGAGTTTAACGATGGCTGGGTCCCTACTTTCTGCGAGCTACTTGTAACCATATTGACCGCTTTTCTCCGGCCGTGTCACTGACCTGAACATTGCGTCGAAACGCTGGATATACCAAGAGAAATGACATTGCTGCTTTCTCGCTGAAAGGTGACCCGTGTTGGAGAAAGGAGGCGTGGGAGAATTAGAAATATGGCTCGTCTCGTGTGGATGTTCTAGTCCACAACCTCAATCCGCCGTGCCAATAGATCGCTGCATTTCTCTATTTTTCAAGTACAAAGGAATGCGTAACAACAAGATCACATACGCTGGGATAAAACACGAGTAGAAATACCTCGTGTCTAAGAAGCGATATCCCATTTACCATGGAGACGTGGCGGTGTCTAATTTTGGGCAGAATGTTCAGAAGCCTCTCGTATCCTGCTCTTCCAACACTTTATGAACTACTTTTGCAATCAGGCTATACTCCTGGACGTTCGCTCGCGCAAAATGTATTTCCTATAGTGGGATGGCTTCAAGTGGCCTATGGTGGTATCATATCATCGGGTGGTTAATCTATTGCCTTGATTCTAACAGAATATAGAATCTCCAAATGCGATAACCAGGTGGATACGATGTGATTCGCAAATCGATGCCATATTTAGTCAACGGATGTCCATAAGGGGGCATAGTCCGGAAGCGATCGTGGATCAAAATGTTCAGTCGATAGCACCGGGCGAACCAATAGTCCATTGAGGATGATGAAGGTTTGCCACTGCCCTCTCCACTAGACCTGGGTTGTACTAGGACCGAGACACGCGTAGAATCTAGCGAGTTTCCATCAAACATTACAGACATAGGCAGCAGAGATTTAGCACTTGGACAGTTGAGCCTTCCTCCGCGTACCTTCCACAATGCGGTCACCGAGCCAGAGAGTATACGTTTTCATTCTGATATCAGATAACATTAAGTGCACAGCTAGCAAAAGAGAGCGTAGACATGAAATAAGAACCCCGTCCTTTCAACATCACCGCATTCCCACATCCATTGCCGTATTCCAATCTCAGAGAAACCATTATCGTAACTTATTATGGATCCTTCGAAATCAAAGTAATAGTAAAGTCGTCATTGCCATCTTCTTCATGCTTCAGCTGCTTCGGCCAATTCAGTTCGTCTGCAATCACAACTTTTTGGCGGTCACTATCCCATTTGAAATAGATAGATCCCTGAACAATGTAGATTCCTGTCCTCATATCTCGGACATACACGGCAGTCGTCACGGGCGGACCATCTTGCGGCATGGTACCAGCGATCGCGAATTGGTCGGACTCGTTGGAATATAAGGTGACTTGACCAATGTCGTGGATATTCAAGGTAAGAGAGTAGGCTTTCTGGGCACCCCCGGTGGCATCCTTGAATCTAAAGCCAATAACCCTCGTGGCGCCCGCGAGGACTTTATAGCACTGCTTGCCTGCTGGGAGGCTAGACTTGTCGCTAACCCATTGCTCCTGGTCGTAGTAGTTACTGTGATTCCACACAAGTAACTTAGTCCCGCTTCCGAGATGGTAGGACAAATATTTAGTCCCTAAGGCGAGGTGCTCGACTTTGTTGAGTTCGGAGGCTACAGCTGCACCTCCATAATCTTTTTCGGGGTAGAATTCAACCGTGTTAACAGCAACCATATTGTTGGATAGCAACTTTAAAGCTGATGTTGGCAAAACTGAACTGGATTTAGAAGAGAACCTTCTTGGCTTCAAATGGAGAAATGTAAAGAGATATGGTGTTGTTAAAGGAAATGGATAGCCTTGGGAAATGGGCACTATTTATATTCTTCTCTTTTAGCTAACTTTGCCACAGATTTCTCCGACGATTGATGGTGGGGGGCATGGAAGATCGGGGAGAAGTGCGTAAAAGCGCGGAAAAAGCATGCCAATGTCAGTTCTCAAGTGATATTGCTCAAGACACCTCCAATAGGGGTTAACAACTGAAAGAAAAAGGAAGGATATTGAGCAAGGTTGACGTTTGACAACAAAGTGGCAATGGCTGTTCAGCATCGCGAACCCCTGTTTGTCATGGGTGAATCACCTCTCGAGTGGCCTTGACAGCTAGCCACTTTCAAAACACCTGCCGTTGTATGTATATACATCGACAGTGTCTTGATCAGCCAGCCTCAAGACCCCCGCTGTTGTACGTACATACATTGACAGCGTTTTGGCCAGCCAGCCTCAAGATACCGTCGTTGTACATCCCGGAGCTTGGCCGAGCCAAATGAGCAGAACAAAAGCAAAATGGCCACCAAAAACAAATACAAGATCACACAAGTATCAAACCACTTCGAGAAAAGAGCAATGGCCACAACAAGATTAATTACTGTGGTAAACAGCAGGAAAAAATTTGGTCAATGACTGAGGAACTCCAGCCAGCTCATTGAATCATCCAAGATAACTTTGTAGGCCATTTGAAGGCTTCCAGAGCTGCTAGCAGGCTCGGTGTGACCGCTCCCGACACCACTATCGATCGTGGCGCTCTTCATGTGGAACGTAGCAAGTTCCAATGGTGTTGCCCCCCTTGGCCGATTCTCTGAGACCCCGACGTCAGACTCCATTGATGAACAGTGGCAAAGCCTCGGTCCCATACAAGGATTCCGTAACCGGGATTCAAGCCAGAATGAAACCAAGCAGCTCTTGGCCAGTACCTACCAAACGTGAAGTCTGTGCGTTTGGGTCAAGGATTTCGGACTGAGCGGGAGTCTCACGAAATGTACCCCTCAATGGAGTCCGAGTTGGTTGGAAAGAAAATCAGCAGCGATAGTTGAGCACTTCCAATTGATAATTCATTGGTGATAACGTGGGTCTGGAAGCAGTTGGTTTTCGAATGTGATGGTAGAACTCCACAGTACACGAAGTGCAGCAGCATCACGAGCACATCGGTTGTCCACGGAGGCTCCCACTTCACCAATCTCCGACACCACAGCGGAAGGTATGAGAGAGGCATGCGTAAACCTGTCCAGAGCACTTGTCGACCGAACGCTAGGATGGAGTTGAGGTAGAGTTCGTTCTTTGGGTCGCTCCCGGGAGTGACAGTGATCTCCGGCCTACCCAGGAATATCATCAGTTCTCAATGTTAGGACACAACACAATGCCACTGCCAAAGAGTTCTGTGTCAGACCAGTGTAGGCCTTAGCTACCGTCTAGTGGCTAGGGCCACCAGAGAATGTTCTCTTTTGGCCTAGTGGCATAGTGGTTAGCTTTTTTTCTCGCCCTAAAATCTCATGGCACCTCAATATCACCTGAAAAGCTATGTTAGCTAGACATCAACATTGGTGGAGCCGGACATCACAAACAGAATAATATTATGAGAAGAATATTATATCTGGGCCTTAGCACTGCTTGGCTAGTGATATCAACTGGGTATCAACATCAAAAGAAATCTGTGGAGCCGCTGAACGAGTCAGTATATCAAAAAACTCCTCTTTGAAGCAGCACCCAAAATTCGCAGATTGTTTTCTCTTAAATGGATGATGGCCCCCTTTAGGCAATATCAGCTTGCCATAAGCCTCACGACATCCTCAAAGAAAACATGGCATGATGTATGTCAAATGTCAATAATGGACTCCATACTGGTATGAAATAATTCACGATTCCTCTCCCCAGTGAGATAGGTAGACTGTAGTTGCAAGTGATGAGATCTGAAGTGCAGGGCTTGACTGTTTTGTGGTGCTAACAAGGTCCTCAGGACAGAACATCTCTTTTTCGGGGTTCTTCTGCGGGTTTCTCGGAGCTTTAACTGTCGGAATCCACATTGATCCAAGCCCTGAGGACATTCAAAGTCTTCACTGGACAGCCTTATGGAGCTGTTTGACTTTTCCCAGTTACCAACCCTCAAGACCTCACAAGCAGGTCCTGACGGCTTGGCACCGAGGGCAGAACAGGCGAATCCGCCTTCCTATTTTGGCAGGCCTTCCTAGAAGGTTCTCTCCTTGAAGATCCTCACACCTACAGGCCTGTCCTTCCTTATCTAGTTTGTTCTTCAGGCTTCTGAGCCTTTTCTTGGCTTCCTTCTTAGCTTGCTGCTTTTTGTCTCTACTTGGTTCCATGCTTGATATCTCTTTGCAGCATACGCTTTTATTCACCTTTATTTTTAATATGGTCTTGTGCTACAGGTACTTACCCTTTGACAATAACTTACCTATCAGACACAAGCTGTTAAGCAACTAGGTAAGCCACTCACTTAATCTGATTAGGTGCTAGACCAGTGCGCTGTTCCCTCACGTACAACAACACTGTCATGTGGGAGCTTTGTGTTTAGCAAGACATCAGGAACTTAAAATTCTTCTCAGACACGGAAAAAAGTGCATAACCCCATGATGCCATGACACAGTATCAGATGTGTTCCTAGCCATGACTTTACCGTACTGATATTTTGCTGCCAACTCTATAGAAGACTGGGTCAATGAAGCTGGAGAGGGCTTGCTCTATGAAACCAGTCCAGATAGTCGTCCCCCTTCACAAGAGTTCTTTACTATGAGAATAACATTGTGGCTAGTGGTACTTTCACCTGACACCCTATCAAAATTCTGATACTTTGATTGGCTCTTTTGATGTTTGCTATATTTGCAACTTATATTGGCTGCGCTCTCCCACAAACAATATCAACAAGCTGACATTTCATAATCCGAGCAAGAGCATAGGGAAAGGTAAGAGGTTCGAATGGTTCATATTTTCATATCATTGACGTTCCCGTAGTGCCAGCTATCAACTTGTACATATTACATGTCAAGAGCCGGAGTGGTCAAAGGTTAACCGACATGCGGTCAAGGCGTATTGGTATGCGAGGTGGTCTGTGCGCCGTTAAGAGTTTGAGCCGGAACTCTAAAAAGCGATCAAGAATTAAACCAAATTTTGCATTGAGATCAGCTCTAGGATGTTGAGGGCAGGCAGCCAATGTTTCGACTCAATTCGATCCCACAGCCGTTAGTTCATATAATATGGTCGCCTAGGACACTGATCTTGCCAAATATTCCTACCCCAATCTACCGTGAAAGCATCGTGCCTCTTCAACGTTTCGTCAGCGGACAGTCCACACGCAGAATGGCTTCGCAGGGCCCCTCAATCGGCACATTGTCATCCATCCCTCAGGTAGGGCAGATCGTACGGCATGGCGACAAAGAATATGAAACCGTGAAAGAGGGTCTTGCGTATATCCTTGTTCCTCGACAGTCCACGTCTTCGTCCGAAAAAGAGCGGAAAAACAGGCCTACTGAAGATAAAGATAGGCCGGCTGTTTTCTACAATCCCATTCAACAGTTTAACCGGGACCTAAGCGTGTTAGCGATTCGTGCGTATGGAGAGCATGCCATTGCCATGAAGACCGAGAAACACGAAAAGAAGCTGAAGCGGCGGGACAGTCACTGCAAGGGGAAAAAAAGAAAACGGGAAGCGCTTGACGGGGATACTGGAACGGGAAGCAAGAAATCGTGCGTCGATGAGAGATCGGATATACCTGCACCAGCGGTCTCGGAGGTTGCTCCCTCCGTCGCTGAGCAAGAGCAGCCCAATGCTCCAGAGAATAACGAGACACCATGGACACCATCCTTCACCATTCTCGACGCATTATCCGCAACGGGCTTACGAGCACTTCGTTATGCTAAAGAAATTCCATTTGCGACCCAAGTGGTGGCAAACGATCTCTCTGCGCTCGCAATTGCGTCGATGAAGAACAACATCAAACATAACAGAGTAGATGATATCGTTCGGCCAAACAACGGAGACGCATGCTCATACATGTATAGCATCCTCGGCCCTCAGAAGCCGCATAAAGATGGTTCGTATTTCGGTAAGTTCGACGTGGTTGATCTCGATCCTTATGGGACAGCAGCGCCATTCATGGACGCGGCTGTGCAAGCTGTCACCGATGGAGGAATGTTGTGCGTTACTTGTACAGACGCTGGAGTTTTTGCGGCTACTGGATATCCGGAGAAGGCATATGCCCTTTACGGTGGCATCCCGATTAAGGGAGTCCACTCGCACGAAGGTGGCTTACGTCTGATCTTGCATGCTCTAGCGACTAGCGCTGCGAAGTACGGTATTGCAATCGAGCCGTTGCTTTCTCTTTCTATCGATTTCTACGCGAGATTGTTTGTTCGTGTCCACAGATCTCCTTCTGAGGTGAAGTTCACTGCTGGAAAGTCGATGGTTGTGTATAATTGCGATAGCGGTTGCGGAGCCTGGTCAACGCAGCGCCTTTCATATACCCGGCAAAAGGAGGGGAAAAACGGTAATCCGTTTTACGTTTATCGCCTGAGCCAAGCTCCGATTGTGTCCCCTAACTGTGAACATTGCGGATTCAGGACTCACCTTGCTGGCCCAATGTGGGCGGGACCGCTGCATAACCCTCATTTCGTCCAACGGATTCTTGATTTACTTGGAGGAGCCGATCGGGAGACATATCCAACGTTTGGTCGCATAGAAGGGATGTTGACCACTGCTCTTGAAGAAGATTTGAATCTTGGAGGGTCATCGAAAGAACCTACCCCTGAGCCAGAATCGTCCACCAATGACCTTGACAGCAATACAGCTCCTTCTTTACTCATTCCACGAGTTGACCCGGCTCAAATTGAGCCGTACCCGTTCTTTTTTATAACTAGCGCCATTTCCAAAGTTCTTCACACCCAGACTATGCCCGAGAACTCGCTTCGTGGCGCTCTTCGCCACCTCGGCTACAAATCAACCCGCAGCCACGCCAAGCCTGGCTCAATCCGTACCGATGCGCCATGGAGTGTGATCTGGGAGATAATGCGTGAATGGGTACGCCAAAAATCTCCTGTCAAAGAAGGGGCCATTAATGAAGGAAGCCCCGGTGAGGGGATTATGAGGAGAGGTAGAGAAAAGCTTGGCATCGACGGCGAAGGTGCCGGGTTAAGATCACTTAAACGTGATATACTGAGTGCTGTTGAAGCTGGAAAGGACCTCTCGGACTTAACCACGAAGATTGAGGCTGCTCTTTATCGATCCGGTGTGTGTCGACTGCGGACAGAGAAGACTGGACCGGAGAATGGCGAACAGGGAGCAATAACTAACAAAACCGGTGAATCTTCGCTGGAACGGCCTGATCCGAGTACGTTGGATATAGTATTTGACGAAAGTCTCGGTAGAAAGGCCATGGATGCGCATCACAAGAAGCGTCTCATCCGTTATCAAACCAACCCGCGACCGAACTGGGGTCCTTTGGCTCGTGCACCAGTCACCAGTGCGAAGAAAGATTAATTGTGTTGGTATTGGCAGCAGGGAATTATACCCCGATACCTGTCCTGGGCACTTAATTGTCCGATATGCAAAGAGCTTCTTGAACAGAAGAATCCGAACTGAATATACTCGGTGTCACCACGAAAGGTATGATCTTTCTCGAGGACAAATTTCATTATCCATAAGGTATATGTAGTATACATCTCATTAAAAAAATATTTTGAAGCTTTATCTTTTTAATTTTTCTTTCCTCCCTTTTGGCCATTCGAGCATCTTTATATACTCAAAGATTTTTTGATGTGGGCCACAATAGCATTACCGACGTCGGTGGTTCCCGCCTTTCCTCCAAGGTCAGGTGTGCGAACGCCAGCCTCCAATGTGGCCGTGACAGCATTCTCGATGGCCTTTGCCTCAGGTTCCATGTTGAATGAGTACCGGAACATCATTGCAACGCAGAGAATCATGGCGAGTGGGTTTGCCACGTTTTTGCCGGCGATCCTACATTAATCGAGTCTGTTAGCTTTCCTAGCGGTGTTGATCATCCAAAGGTCGCAATTCACTCACGTTGGCGCAGAGCCATGCGTTGGCTCGTATAATGCGTATGACTTCTTGCCGTCTTTTCTCTCCTCGCCGGGAATACCGCTCAAACTAGCACTTGGTAGGACCCCCAAACTACCAACGATCGACCCAGCCTGATCGGAGAGCATGTCACCGAAAGTGTTATCGGCTAGGAGTACACCATTCAACGACCGTGGATTCGTAGCCATGATGAGTGAAGCAGAGTCAGCGAGCTGATGGGAGAATTTGACTTGTGGAAATTCGGTGGTGAGTGTCTTTTCCACGACGCGGCGCCAGAGACGGGAAGATGCGAGGACGTTGGCCTTATCCATGGAGATAACGGGCCAAGGAGGGTCGTGTCTGAGGGCGACGTGGGCTGCGAGACGGGCAATCCTCTGGACTTCTTGAGTTGAGTAGCCCCATTCATCCATCGCTGCCGGACAAACAAAATCAGTATTGGCTCTCTAAACCGCCCCAAAAAAAAAAAAAAAAAAAAAAAAAAAAAAGAGAAAACTTGTAGAACCCACCATAGTCCTCATCTTCAACTTTCTTCCCGAAATACGCCCCGCCGCAGTTTTCTCTTAAAACTACGAAGTCCACACCCTCAACGACTTCTGTCCGATACGGGCTGAATTCCCGACTCACACTCGCGCATACGTCCGTGCTGCACGGTCTCAGGTTGCCATAGACATCCAGCACCTTTCTGAGCTGCAACAAGCCACCCTCTGGACCCTCCAAACCTCTTCGGGAAGAGTCCCACTTTGGTCCACCGACGGAAGCAAATAGAACGGCATCGGATTCGAGAGCGGCCTGTTTGACTGCGTCCGTAATGGGTGTGCCATGGGCATCGATGCTGCAGCCGCCGATGAGTTCGTTACGCAGGTTGAAGCGGAGATTAGGCGAGGAGAAAGCCTGGAGAACCTTGATAGCTTCAGCCATGATTTCGGGACCGATCCCGTCTCCGGGGAGGGTAAGAATGTTGTATGTTTTGGAAGACATCCTTGTCCACTAATCCGACCTCTCTTATCTGGATCACCTCTTTGTTTATCTATCTGTCTGCCTTTCAAGAATAAAAATGAAAAGTAAAAAAAGGGACAGATAGTTCACGTATCCTCTGTAGGTATGTATGTCCAGATGGCTGCTACTCAGCAAATTTACTTTTAACAAAATCAACACAAACAAAACTATAACCAAATCGACGTCTTCTTTTTGCTCCAAAAGGCTTCTTATGTATTCCCCAACTGTCTCCAAGCATCTCTCCGTCTTCGGCGGCGTTCCCCAGCTTCAGATATCAGTCATTTCTCCAAATCACAACTTCACCCCGCGCGCATAGCTTCGGCATCGATTATCCCACTTCGGCGATTTAAGCTGGCGCCGGGAAAACAGCAAGCGACATGCCGAGCGGCTCAGAGCCGCACCCTATTGGTGGTTAATTTCCGATATCGCAAGGGAGCGGCTTATGTAAGGTTTGAGAGGGATCGGGCTATACCTAATTGGGACTAAACGGTTCCTGACGTCATTCATGCCATTTACGGCGAGCGAGGCAGCCCGAAGCGCTGTCCGACTAAGAAATCGCCGGAGAAGAGAGTGACTGCTCCATACCCCGGCCTTGATGTTTGTAAATATCTCAGAATTGACTTCTGACGAAGGCGGACTTTGGTGTCTTGCATCTATCTACTCACATAACCGGGAATTGTAGAAGATGTTTCGGCATGGAATTGAATCATCACACATATTAATGCATTGGGAATCTCAGGGACATCTCTTAACGTAACAGGGCAACTTTTTCAGCATCAACATACAGGGGATAAACAAACACAGAAGAATTAGGAACAATCATGCAAGAGTAAACATGGGAAAGAAAGAAAAGGAAATTATTATCATTGAAATTAATAGGGCTGTAAAAAGAAAACACACAAGACCACAGAAAAAAAAAAAAAAAAAAGAAGCAACAAGTATTCTGCGATCTTGATCGTTGTAAAGCAAGTTTCGGGTTGGGAGGAAATCAAGAGCTATGTGGTGGAAAAACAATTCACATCTAACGACTACCACAAAAATAAGGTTCTGAGTCCCAAATTTTAGTTGACAGTAGCCTGTGCGACAGCTACAGCCTGAGAATCACTGTGGCTAATGCTGACAGTAACGCCTACCACTCCAGCCTGCTTAGCGGCCGCCGCGGCATCACCGTGGAGCTAGGGAGACAAGTTAGTACACATAACAGGACGCGACAAGGTGAGATCTTGCTCTGGGATTAACTCACCGTGACAACAGGGGTTCCGTTGGTATCGTTGATGATTTCAATATCCTTCAATGCTGCTCCAGCACCTTTTCCACATACGCCAAGGGACTTGAACACCGCCTCCTTTGCACTCCACCGCCCCGCGAAGGACGCTTGGGGTGAAGCGGCTTGACGGCAGTACTTCTGCTCGGCTTCAGTGAAGTTGCGCTGAATGAACGTGTCGTTCTCGAGGTTAATCGCTTCGATGCTTTCGACATCAACGCCAACGCGTGTGTTGGCTGTCACTGTAGCCTTGGCCAAATACTCGACCATGTCCTTGGTGTTCTGATCTGTCTTGTGTACAGGAGCCTTGGTTGGGTAAGTCAACTGCGACGTTTTCTCGTTCAAAGCCACACGAGCATCCGGATTCAGAAGAACCTTCGACTCGAGAGTATCATCGTATGGCGATTTGTCCTTGGCAACAAACAGGCTGTTGTTGATCAAGCCGTTGTGGAAGTATCTATACGCCTTCTTCTGTCGGGCCTCAACCTTCACTTTGTACGCAGCGTATTGAGCCTGGTCTAGGGCGGCGAAAAGGTACTTGGGGTGGATACCAATGGCCTGAGCACCCTTTTGGCCGAAGCCAAACGACGTTACGGAGAATGCCTTGATGCCATCGGTTTGAATGCTTCGACTGGGGTACACGACGTAGTCGAACTTCTCCATAATCTTGTCGATATTGTCCGCGTTTCGGTTACCGGGAACAAGACCGGAATTCAAAACCTGTAAGCAGCCGTTGAACATAAAGCCACCAGCAGCACCCTTTGGATGACCAGTCAGGTACTTCTGGAAGATACCAAGAAGAGCGTTGCCCTTCTTTCTACCGAGGTGCTGCATCTGCTTGCACAAGACGTCGCACTCATTCTTATCGTTGGCGACGGTAGATGTTCCATGGAACGAAGCGACATCCAAATCGTCAATCGTAAGGCCCCAAGTTGCAAGAGCTCCACGAAGTGGAGCGATCCGAGAATCTTGCTTCCAGAAATTGTTGCCAAGGGCAAATTGAGCATCCTTCTCTTGTCGAATCGCCTCGCGCTGGATATGCTCCACACGCTCTTGCAGATACTCCTTCTCGTTGAACGGCTCAGTAGCCTGTGCCTTCATCGCGTCGACTTCCTCCTGGAGATAGAGGAGTTCCGACTCTTGCCACTGCTTGATTTGCGTACGTCGAAGTTCGAGTTGTCGTCGACGGTACTTGATATCCAGAAGTGGTGACGGGAACTTGCCGGGGTTCTCTCGAGCGGTGGTCAAAACACCCTGGCCTGGAGCAGGCACAGATCGACCAATCTTGTCAGTAGCCGTGGTGGTCAGGGCAAGGATGCCGTAGATAGGGACACCCATATCCAGAGCAAGCTGTGCACTCATGATTAGCTGCATGCCACATCCCTGGGATTCCATGAAACCGGCACGAGTTGTGGTGGTGGGGCGAGACATCTCTTGGGGAGTTCTTCCAAGAGCAAATTCAGATTCAGCGTTGCTTGTGGCTTTCATGTTGGCGAATTCGTACGACCCTTCTTCCTGGAAGTCGTCGAACCCACCGACGAAGCAGACTCGAGCCTTGCCTTCAACAATGGTCTCGTAACCAATGTCAATGGACTCGACAGCAGTTGCACAAGCACCGACTGGAGTCTTGATTGGACCGCTGGAGGAGAGAAGCAACATGTTTACCCATGCGCTCATAGTATTGATGAAAGACTCTTGGAGAATGTCCTTCTGAAGAGCCTTATCCAGGTAGCGATCCTTGTACATGCCCCTGAGAGCCCGGGAACCACCAATGCCGGAGCCAATGCAGTTACCAAGTTCAGAAACATGGACATATTTGTAGAATTCATAGGGATCCGTAATTCCGGAGGCGAGGAGGGTCTCGACTGTGCACACCAGAACGTACAGGGTAACGGGGTCGACCTGGCTGATAATATCATCGGGAATGCCGTAATTCTTGGGATTCCATCCAGTTGGGATCTGACCTGCAACAAGACGGTCGAATTTCAAGGCCTTGGGGATGAGGAGGGTCGCGCCCTTGAGCAAGCGGACCGTATATTCGCCGGACTCCTGGATCTCAAAAATTTCGACCTTGTCGCCGTGCTCGCGCTTGAATTCTTCAGCGGTCTCCTTGGAAGCCTCAAAGGTTTCTAGATCCTCCTGGAGAACGACTTCCTCAAGAAGTTGCTTCTTATTCGGATCGTAGCCTTCGAAGAGTTCAGGTTCGATGAGGCGGATACCGGAGTGTTCAAGGATGTATTTTTCATACTTAGCCTTGACGTCCTTGTCACTCACCGGCTCACCGGTCTTCGCGTCAACCCATCCGGAGTATGGCTGTCCCTTGATAGGTCCGTTATGATTCTTGATAAGGCCCATAATCCAAGCCATTTCGACACATCCTTCCAAAGAGAACCTGCCATAGGCCTCCATCTCCCAACGCGTTCTGGAGTTACCCCATGGACCGATTTCAGCGAAACCGGTCACGACGACAACTTTGTCCAAGTTGACCATGCCCTTGAGGTCCTGGTTGATTGGCTCCAAATCCTTCCATTCTGGCAGAGCTGGGAATTCAAACTTGATATTAGCTCTGGGTTCGGTCACAACCTTCTTGTAAAGAGCTTCGCTGTCCTCGCCGTTGACGACCTTGTTCTCCAAGGCGGTCTCTTTGATAACTGCCTGCCGGACGGCGCTTGTCTCAATCATCTCGCTTCGGAGTTTGCCCATAAGGGCGTTCAGGTCGGGAATGCATTGGAAACCACCGTTCAAATCTGCAAACACGGGGTTGCTCTGGCAGAGATCGACGATAGCAGGTGCCATCAATCCCAATAAATTGAAGGCCATTTCTTGCTGCGAGAATGTTCGAACACCAAGCTTCTCAACGCCTTCAGCGATCGTGTCGTTCGCGTTCATGATACCGGTGGAACGTGTCCATCCGATCACAGCACCACAAATGGTGAGATAATCAGCCCAATTCTCAGAGTACCAGCGATTGAACAGGGTTTCCAAGCCCAACTTGGACTCAGAGTAGAGACCGTCGTTTCCAAAAATTCCATGGTTAGGCGAAAGGGGTAAAATAACCTGTGCGGGACGTGTGGAGAATCCTCGTTCTTGTTTCTGCGTCTTGACGGAACCGATCAAGCGGTAAATATTCGTCAACATGAGACGGTGCGCCAATTCTGACTTGGAATCGATGCTATCGATTTCGCGTCCATTCTCCGAAATGGCGGCAAACGGCACGATGATATCAAGGTCCCAGCCCAAACCATTCTTTGTGTCGTAGACATAGTCCACTAGAGCCTCAACGTCTTGCTTACTGCCCTGGTTGAAAGGAACGACCACCAATTGAGAACCTCGAGCGCCGTAGCGGGTGTACATTGCCTGGTAATATTCTGTGACCTCACGGCTGAAGCGACTGGTTGTGACGACAACCTTAGCTCCGCCACTGATTAAACCTTGAAGCAGTGCTGCACCGATGGAACCAGCACCAGCACCGGTAATCAGTGCATTTTTCCCACTAAAAGTAAGGCCAGAACGAGCAGCAGACTCCAATCCATCAAGGTAAACGCCGGTTAGCTTCTTACTATATTCCCAACCGTGAGCCTTCTTCCTCCTCAAATGCAGGAAAGGAATCGTCTCAATCTTGCCCGGTTTCGTGGGCCCTCCATTAACTGGCGAGCGCGAGCCACTGCGGTTGCCTTTCTTTGAGTGCCCATTCTCCGGAGGGATGATCTGATTTTCATTCATGGCCAAGGCACGAAGAACCTCCCGGTATAAAGCATTGAATTGAAGCTGAGATGACTTGGATAATTTGTGCTGCTTGCGGATGAGTTTGTACACATTCCGCAGGTCATTCTGGACCTTTGTGCGATTGCTATATTCGGTGATCGGACCACCTTCAGCCATCTGCGCTACATAATGTTCAAGTTTCCGGACGCTTGGACGAGGGACTTCTTCATAATTGATGTTACCGCGGGAGTCAATAATAGTCTGTGGGCCGGTTGGGATCGCAACATCCTTGTAAACCGGGTCCGCATTCAGGACTTCTTTGCAGTTCTCAATGAGCTGCTGCCCGAGTTCTTTTGCCAATTTGTACGTCTCGCCGCGTTCCGTCGGGCAGTGATCAATGTGATACTGCATGAAATCGAGAAGGAGGGGGTTGGAACGATTCATGATGCGGATACATTGGCTGACGATTTCTCGATCCACAACCTTCAGGCGGCCGAAGATGATGTCAAAATACATGTTAAGAGCGTCTTGCCGTGCCCAGTTCCAGGATGAATCATAAACACGTGCCTTCAAGGGGTCGAAAGATGGTTGGATGCCGGAGGCATAAATATCGCCATGCTCAGCTTGCCACAGATCCAACTGAGCGTGAAGGGTAGATTGATACTGTTGTGAAGCAAGATGCGCCTTGTCACCCGCCCGTAGATCCATCTTCAAATAGCGCGCTATAATTTCGAGTTGCTGCTTGAAGAGCGCTCTCTGATCTTTGGTCAACGCATCGATAGCGGCGGGATCCATCATCATTCCACCGGCTCCAGCGGCGGAATCGTTACCGGCGCTGGCAGTGGAAAGGCTGATGCCCTGGATCGAGGCGTATTTGTTGGCGACGTCATCGAGATATGCTTTCGCGTCTTTTTCTGAGCCGAGACGCAAAGCAGGCTCCATGGTTAGTGCAAGCAGCAAGACGCCATCCTGGCGGCCTTGTCCCAGTCCCCATCTGGTCTCGAGATATTTCCGGACGGCAGTGATATTGAATCCACCAGGCATCTTTGAAGACACCAATCTGGCCACGAGTGAGGTGGATTGCTTGCCAAGCTGACCATTGAATGTGGCCTGGAGTGCAGAAGAGAGCTCATCTATTGGGGTATCTTCTGGTCTCTCTGGCGTCGAGCCAAATTCTTTGCCTAGGTCACCAAGGATCTCGTTCTGAAGAGTAGATTTACCTGCCGAGTCTCGGCGTCAGCCACGGAAACAGGGAGTGCATTGAGAGTGATATGCAGCTTACCTCCAACCAAATCCTTGATGGCCTTGGTAGGTGGAATGTCGAGGAGAGCTTTCTTCAACTTTTGTGCCACCAAAGCTCTCACTATGTCAAGGGCCGAGACTGGAGCATCAGCGACTGCCGCAGCAGGCCCGGCACTTGGTGGTGGGGGTGATGGTGCAGAGGCAGCAGCCTGTGCAGGAATGGCAGCAACAGCTGCCGGAGCCGGTGTGGAGTCAGCGACGGGGGCCTCCGGTTCTTCCTCCACAGGGTCAACATCGTAATAGATCTCCTTCGCGTCCTTGTTGTAGCAGAGAATCTGTCGCTGGACGGATGTTGCGGCGTCATAGGCTTCGTATTTCGAGGCGATTGTGCGCCTTGCCATTCCCCCGAGAGTATCGGCCGGGCCAATCTCGACAATACGCTCTGTTCTCTTCTCGGCGAGGATAACATCCTGGGTCTCGATCCATCTCACAGGGGAAGCAAACTGATATGCAAGAAGCTCAACAAGGAGCGTGTGGGCGAGCTCCTGCTCAACTTCGGGCCTCATGATGAAGATGTGGTGTAGAAGTCGCTCGTGGGGTTCTCGTGATTATGTGTAAGGATTAGACGGATAGAGGAGGGCGGAGATTCGAGCGCAATGGAGAGAGGTAGAGGAGTAAATAAAGTTTGTATGATTTTAATGCTGTGAGGCGTCAAACAGCTTTGAGGGCGAGGATGAGAGGATGCACGATTCACCAGATGGACACCACCGTGCAAGACGAGAGGTGTTCTTTTCTTCGGGAAGGTGAGAGAGACGGAATTGGGACGGCAGAAAACGACCGATGATGACAGGAAAGGGATCACTAATCCGAATTGAAGCCTGTCAAACTGACAAGCAGCAAAAAAACAACAGAAAAAAAAAAAAAGAGGAGCCCTGGTGATGTCGTCTGATGTTAGTGTCCGCCCGCTTGAGAGAGCTGGTGGTGAGCAGGATATGTTGGGGAGTTTGATGAGGCCTTCGCCCATGGAAATTTCAAGGTAAAGAAAAAAAATGCCCGTCGAGGAGCTGATACGCAGATCCGGGGGGGGAGCCAGGCTGGTAACTTTCCGTACGGTCAGGACGTCGTAATCTATCCGGCGAGCAGAAACTCTTTTTTTTTATCTTATCTCTGGCTGGGTCTGTGTGCCTGCGCCGGCGTAACTTTTGGTATTCGGGTCGTAAGGGGCGAGTTGGTGGGCCTTGGTTGGGAGCTTCCGGCGACGCCAGTGCGGCATCAGGGCGGTGACCCCCGTCCCTCACTGGCTGCGGCTGCAGGAATGTTTCCGTTGCCGGGACACCAATCATGGGAGCCAGATCGCGGACACGAGGGAGTTAGTCCCGTCTGTGAGTTACGGTGCGACCGCGACCGCAGACACTCACCCAGCACTGCCCGTGCGAACAATTCTCCGTTTCCGGCTAAATGTGCGATCCAGCCCCAATCCTTCAGCCCGAGTTCAGGTCGACCCCTGAGATCCTTTCTCTCGTGTTGAATTCCTTTTTCGACTATTTTTATTCCTCGTCGACGGAGTACTCCGTGCCTTGATCAAAGTTACGTCATTACTCCTAAGGTACAGTACGTGAAGCCGCAGCAGGGGACGGTATCGGTACGGTAATGTAAGCGCGCGTCCGTCGCTCCCGCCCAACCGTTTTGAATTCTTTGGGGTCAACGGTACGGCGCTAGGCCGTATCAGAGCTGCCTTGAACTCAACCAACCTTGCGGGCGCTCGGCACCGCCAGGGACCCAGACCACTGCCCCCAGCCCGACCAAGCTCCAATTTGCCCAAAAAAAAAAAAAAAAAAAAAAGGCCCTCCAGCGCGGTGAAAAAACAAAAATTTGTTGTGCTTGTCAGGACCCAAGGAGCGAGCTGCTTGTTCGGGCACACGGACCGGTCGTCCCTCATTCCCTCCTCATCTCCCACCTCTGCTGCTCTCTTCCGCCGTCTTCGTCTCTTTCTGCTTTCCTTCGCTTCTCTGCTTCGTTCTTGCTGCAAGATAGGAATTTAATAGTTGCAATTGCCCTTCTCCGCCCCGGTCCACCACCACCAAGACCTCAACCGCAACCAACAACCACATCCCTCACCACCACCACCACGGTCACATCCCTTTCTTCCCTCCCAACGACATCTCACCCCTCACACCCACGCAACATCGCTCTCTATCCCGGCCTCTGGTGGTTATTCTTACGGCTTCGACTGATTCTCACTTGACTGTGAGGACCTCCCCAGCCAAATCGAGGTGCTGGCGTGCTTGCTTCAACAACAGTTGGTATGTGGACTCCCTGACCCTTCTTCAGCAGACTGCAGCTGCCTAGCGAAATGCTCAGCACGACAATGCTTCTCTGATGGACCCTTTTCTTTTCTTTTCTTTTCTTTTCTTTTTGCTTTTTGTTTTATTTTTTTCTCCCTTTGCTGACCGGCAACCCTAGATGATATAGAGATACCTCGACGGCGCTTCTATTCTTAAAACTTTTAAACCATGTACGGCACTTCTACGGGCCCGCAGACGGGCATCAACACACCCCGCTCCTCGCAGTCCCTGAGGCCTCTTTTCCTCTCCCACGGGTCTCTCGAATTCTCCTTTCTCGTCCCAACCTCCCTCCACTTCCATGCATCACAGCTCAAAGATGCGTTCTCCGCGTCCCTCCCTGAACCCACAGACGAGCTCGCCCAGGATGATGAGCCATCTTCTGTTCCTGAACTCGTCGCTAGATATCTCGGTTTCGTTGCGCGACAGGTGGAGGAAGGCGAAGATGACGCCCAAGGCTCATACATAGACCTGCTTAAGCTGGCTCTGAACGAATTCGAGCGGGCGTTCATGCGAGGAAACGACGTGCATGCCGTCGCTGGCTCTCTGCCGGGTATCACCGCCAAAAAGCTGCTGGTCGTCGAGGCTTACTACGCGGCCCGCGCGTCTGCAGCCAGGCCCACAAAACCTCACGAGTCAGCTTTACTCAGGGCTGCCGCTGATGGTACTGCAACATTGTACAGTGTGTACGGCGGACAAGGCAACATCGAAGAGTATTTCGACGAACTTCGGGAAATCTATTCTACCTATCCTTCTTTCGTGGAAGATTTGATTTCGTCATCGGCTGAGCTACTTCAAACCTTGGCTCGGGACCCCGACGCGATCAAACAGTACTCGAAAGGAATGGACATCCTGCGGTGGCTTCACGATCGTGACACTCAGCCAGATACTGATTACCTTGTGTCAGCACCCGTCAGTCTCCCGTTGATCGGTTTGGTGCAACTTGCTCATTACATGGCCACCTGCAAGGCAATGGGCAAGCAGCCTGGTGAGATCTTGGAACGGTTCAGCGGTACCACCGGTCACTCTCAGGGTATCGTCACGGCTGCGGTAATTGCAACCGCAACGACATGGGAGTCTTTTGGAAAGGCCGCCAAGAATGCCTTGACGATGCTATTCTGGATTGGATTGCGTAGCCAGCAGGCTTATCCACGGACGTCATTGGCTCCTTCTACCCTCCAAGACTCGATTGAACACGGAGAAGGAGTCCCAACACCTATGCTGTCCATTCGTGACTTGCCCCGCGCAGCCGTTCAAGAGCACATCGATGCGACTAATCAGCACCTGCCCAAAGACCGCCACATTGCCATCTCTCTGGTTAATAGCGCCCGGAATTTCGTCGTTACCGGTCCTCCAATTTCCCTCTACGGTTTGAACTTGCGACTCCGAAAAGTCAAAGCCCCCACTGGATTGGATCAAAACCGGGTGCCCTTCACCCAGCGCAAAGTCCGCTTTGTCAACAGATTTTTGCCCATTACGGCGCCATTCCACAGCAAGTACCTCACCTCCGCTTTCGATATTATTGCAGAAGACCTCGAGGACATCCAAATCCCCGCAAGCTCACTTCGCATTCCTGTTTACGATACCAATACAGGTGTTGACTTGCGGCAAAGTGGGGATAAAGATGTTGTTCCCGCGCTGGTTCGCATGATCACAAGTGACCCTGTGAACTGGGAGAACGCCACCGTATTCGAGAATGCTACTCATATCGTTGACTTCGGTCCTGGCGGTATTTCAGGTCTTGGGGTTTTGACCAACCGCAACAAGGATGGTACCGGAGTTCGAGTCATTCTCGCAGGATCCATGGACGGTACAAACGCTGAAGTTGGCTATAAACCTGAGCTCTTTGATCGAGATGAGGAGCACGCGGTGAAATATGCGGTAAATTGGGTCAAAGAATTTGGTCCTCGTTTGGTCAAAACCTCTGTCGGTCAAACGTTTGTCGACACCAAGATGAGTAGGCTTCTGGGTGTTCCGCCTGTCATGGTTGCTGGTATGACACCCACCACCGTCCCGTGGGATTTCGTTGCTGCCACCATGACCGCTGGTTACCAGATTGAGCTTGCTGGGGGCGGTTATTACAATGCCAAAACTATGACAGAGGCTTTGCACAAAATCGAGAAAGCAATTCCTCCCGGCCGTGGTATCACTGTTAACTTAATTTACGTCAATCCCCGTGCGATGGGTTGGCAGATACCCTTGATCGGCAAACTCCGCGCTGATGGAGTCCCAATTGAAGGTCTCACGATTGGTGCCGGTGTTCCATCTATTGAAGTCGCAAACGAATATATCGAGACCCTTGGTATCAAACACATTGGCTTCAAGCCCGGTTCCATGGAGGCTATCCAGCAGGTCATTAATATCGCCAAAGCCAACCCAACTTTCCCAGTTATTCTACAATGGACTGGTGGTCGCGGCGGTGGTCACCATTCCTTTGAGGATTTCCACCAGCCGATCTTGCAGATGTACAGCCGTATCCGTCGATGTGATAATATAGTATTAGTTGCCGGTAGCGGCTTTGGTGGCGCTGAAGATACTTACCCATATTTGACCGGTACTTGGTCTAGACAGTTCGGCTATCCTTCCATGCCCTTTGATGGATGCATGTTTGGCAGTCGTATGATGACAGCGAAGGAAGCACACACCTCTAAGGCGGCGAAGGAAGCTATTGCTGCTGCCCCGGGTGTCGATGACAGTGAGTGGGAGAAGACCTATAATGGCCCTGCTGGCGGTGTCATCACGGTGCGATCTGAGATGGGCGAACCAATCCACAAGCTTGCAACTCGTGGTGTTTTGCTCTGGGCTGAGATGGACAAGAGAATCTTTGCTCTGGACAAAGCCAAGCGTCTTCCCGAACTTAAGAAGAATCGCGACTACATCATCAAAAAGTTGAATGACGACTTCCAGAAGGTTTGGTTCGGTCGTGACTCCTCCGGAAATACCGTCGATCTTGAAGATATGACTTATGCGGAGGTCGTCCACCGTATGGTTGATCTGATGTATGTGAAGCACCAGTCACGATGGATTGATGACTCTTTGAAACGCCTCACCGGCGACTTTATCCGTCGTGTCGAAGAACGGTTCACATCTACCGAAGGACAAGCATCTCTGCTTCAATCTTACTCTCAACTCGATAAGCCATACCCCGCTGTTAATGATATTCTCAAGGCATACCCCGAGGCTTCCTCCCAACTCATTAGCGCCCAAGATGTGCAACATTTCTTGCTGCTCTGTCAAAGACGAGGTCAAAAGCCAGTCCCATTTGTCCCTGCACTCGATGAAAACTTTGAGTTCTGGTTCAAGAAGGATTCCCTCTGGCAGTCTGAAGATCTTGAGGCTGTCGTGGGTCAAGATGTCGGCCGCGTTTGTATCTTGCAAGGCCCGATGGCGGCCAAATACTCGAATAGCGTCGACGAGCCGGTTAAAGACATTCTTGAGGGTATTCACCGCAATCACATCAAGGGTCTCATCCGCGATGTCTATCGCGGAGAAGAATCTAACGTCCCTGTTGTGGAATATTTCGGCGGTCGCTTGCTTCTTGAAAACGAGGATGACCGTGACATCGACGGCCTGACCGTTTCCGAAGACTCGACAAAGATTTCTTACAGGCTATCTTCCTCTCCTTCTGCAAATCTGCCTGATCTTGAGCGTTGGCTCCATCTCCTTGCCGGAAAAGCGTATTCCTGGAGACACGCCTTTTTCACCGCCGAGGTGTTCATCCAAGGCCATCGCTTCCAATCTAACCCAATGAAGCGCCTTCTTGCTCCTACACGTGGAATGTATATTGAAATTGCCAACCCGGATACGCCACAGAAGACGGTTATCAGCGTTCGAGAACCCTCCCAGTCTGGTAAATTAGTGAAAACCGTTGAAGTCCGGATGAGCAATAAAAATGAGATCTCTCTGACGCTCTACGAGGGAAGGACGGCCGAAAATGGCGTTGTTCCACTGGTGTTCCAATTCGTTTATCATCCGGAAACTGGCTATGCACCGATCAGAGAGATAATGGAAGGCCGCAATGATCGCATCAAGGAGTTCTATTATCGTATTTGGTTTGCCGAGAAATCTGTTCCATTTGCTACGCCTGCTACCAGCGTGTTTGATGGAGGATCCACAACCGTGGTCACCAAGGATATTGCTGACTTCGTGCATGCTGTCGGGAATACTGGTGAAGCCTTTGTTGACCGCCCGGGCAAGGAGGTATATGCTCCTATGGATTTCGCTATTGTTGTTGGATGGAAAGCAATCACAAAGCCAATTTTCCCTCGCGTCATTGATGGAGATCTTTTGAAGTTGGTGCATTTGTCAAATGGTTTTCGAATGGTTCCTGGGGCGGAGCCAATCAAAGTTGGCGACGTTTTGGAGACTACTGCTCAGATCAATGCGATTATCAACCAAGACTCCGGAAAGATGGTTGAGGTCTGTGGTACAATCAAGCGAGATGGCCAGGCGATAATGCATGTCACGAGTCAGTTCCTTTACAGAGGCACGTATACCGATTACGAGACGACATTCCAGCGCAAAGAGGAGGTGCCTATGCAGGTCCATCTGGCGTCAACCAAGGATGTCGCGGTTCTTCAGTCTAAGGAATGGTTCCGCCTTGATGACCCTGATGTGGAGCTTCTCGGGCAAACTCTCACTTTCCGCCTTCAGAGTACCGTTCGATTCGAGAACAAGACTGTCTTCCATAGCGTTGAGACAATGGGTCAAGTGCTCTTAGAACTGCCAACCAAGGAAATCATCCAGGTTGCGTCGGTCGAATACGAAGCTGGAACTTCCCATGGAAATCCTGTAATTGACTACTTGCAGCGCCACGGCCAGTCTATCGAGCAGCCCGTTCACTTCGAGAATCCCATCCCACTTAGCGGCAAGACACCACTTATCCTGAAAGCTCCTGCATCCAATGAAACCTATGCACGCGTCTCGGGAGATTACAATCCCATCCACGTTTCTCGTGTATTCTCTAGCTACGCAAATCTGCCTGGGACCATCACACATGGCATGTATACTAGTGCTGCAGTCCGAAGTTTAGTCGAAACCTGGGCCGCTGAAAACAATATTGGTCGTGTTCGCAGCTTCCATGCCTCCCTTGTTGGTATGGTTCTTCCCAATGATGACCTTGTTGTCAAGCTTCAGCATGTGGGTATGATTGCCGGACGAAAGATCATCAAGGTCGAGACGAGCAACCAAGCAACGGAAGACAAGGTCTTGCTTGGTGAGGCTGAAGTTGAGCAACCCGTCTCTGCTTATGTATTTACTGGCCAGGGTTCTCAAGAGCAAGGTATGGGTATGGATCTCTACAACTCGAGTCCTGTTGCGCAAGAGGTCTGGGACCGCGCCGACAAGCATTTCCTGGAGAATTATGGTTTCTCTATCATCAACATCGTCAAAAATAACCCGCGTGAATTGACCATTCACTTTGGTGGCCCACGAGGAAAGAAAATACGACAGAACTATATGTCCATGACTTTCGAATCGGTTAACGCTGATGGCACGATCAAGTCAGAGAAGATTTTCAAGGAAGTTAATGAACAGTCAACTTCTTACACGTATAGGTCGCCATCTGGCCTCCTCTCCGCGACACAATTCACCCAGCCTGCTCTGACCCTCATGGAAAAAGCCAGTTTCGAGGATATGCGGTCCAAGGGTTTGGTTCAGCGTGACAGTTCATTTGCTGGACACTCCCTTGGCGAATACTCTGCCCTTGCTGCCCTTGCTGACGTTATGCCCATCGAGAGTTTGGTGTCCGTTGTGTTCTACCGCGGATTGACCATGCAGGTGGCTGTCGAACGTGATGAGCAAGGTCGATCCAACTATTCCATGTGTGCTGTCAATCCAAGCCGCATCTCTCCGACATTCAACGAGCAGGCTCTTCAGTACGTGGTTGAGAATATTTCTCAGGAGTGTGGCTGGTTACTGGAGATTGTCAACTATAACGTCGCCAACATGCAATATGTTTGTGCTGGAGATGTATGTTTTTGTCCACCTTGTACTCCCGTGTTGCTGAGCTAGTGCACTAATAGTTTTACAGCTTCGAGCTCTTGACTGCCTTACGAATGTCCTTAATGTTCTCAAGGCTCAGAAGATCGACATCCAAGCGTTGATGAAGACCATGTCTCTGGAAGACGTCAAAGCCCATCTCGTCGAAATCATCAAGGAATGCAGAAAACAAACCGAAGCAAAGCCTAAGCCACTCACCCTTGAGCGTGGTTTCGCTACAATCCCTCTGAAGGGAATCGACGTGCCATTCCACAGTACCTTCCTTCGCTCTGGCGTGAAACCTTTCAGATCTTTCTTGCTCAAGAAGATTAATAAGTCCACCATCGATCCCAGCAAGTTGATCGGCAAATACATTCCCAACGTCACTGCACGTCCTTTCCAGATCACCAAAGAGTACTTCGAGGATGTGTACCGACTTACCAACTCTCCTCGCATCGGCCATGTATTGGCTAACTGGGACAAATACGAAGACCCCTTGGACGCTAGGAATTAAAAGCATCAAAGACGTCCAGTTCTTTCGTAATTTTTGATTACATGCCCCAACACCCCCTTTTTTTCCACCTTTCTTAATATTCCCTGCACTACGTATGAATATAGAGCTTCTTAATACAAAAATTATGGTACATGTGCGCTATCGATGTTTCTTTCCTACAGCTTTATTTTTCTGAATGCTCCCCTTTTGCCATTGATCTGGAACATGTTTTTTGACTGTGTTTGATTAAGTGTCTATGTGATTTTGAACTGTTGAAGAACGCCTGTGTAATGAGAATGAGATCATGCTCTGAGATAGATAAATAAAGAGTTCCCTGATTTTCAAAGCCTCATCATTGCTCAGCAAGAATTCAATATACATATAGGAATATCCCGTGAAAACCGCTAATCCATTAAAAATACAGTTGTTCCCATCTTGACTGTGGTTCAATCGGCTTTTCGAGCATTATAGGTAAGGTAGCTTTATGGTGACTAGCTACTTTTCTGCGAAGTGAAAACGCCCAAACTCCCAATAGTACGGAGTATATCAATCGAATACATGCGTACATTACATCATAGCATAACTGGTCCATGAATTGGCCTTAAACAAATGTCTTAATAGCAGGATGCGTCCACCATGCCAGCCATTAGCGCAAAGGAAGTTCATTTTAAAGCAAGGAGTAGATAAAGCATCTTTCCTATTTATCTCTTTTTATTTTATTTTAATTTTAATTTTTTTTTTTTTTTTTTTTTAATGCTCTTTTTCAAGAACCAGAAGGTTTGAAATTGGGCGCTGGTCTCAGTAATTTATCCTCCTTAGCGAACACGCCGACCTCTTTGACGATGGCGATGAATTTCGGATAGTTGGTTTTCATATCGCCTAGACGGTGACGGAAGAGTTTGAGCAGATCACCCGATGAAATACCGGTAGGAGGAATGGCAGCGTGGACCTCGGCGTGCGTGGGGAAGGATCCGACTGGGGCTACAGTTGTGGCTGTTGCGGGGGTAGATGGGCGGACTAGAAAGAGGTGAATTTTTGTTAGGACTTCTAGACAGATAGGCGATGGGAGGGAATCTAGGGGAAAGGAATGCCGATGATGATGAACGTACCAGGAGGACTACCGGCGCGGGAACCGGCTGGAGTGCCCCTCTTCGAAGACACGCCGGGAGGATTGATTTTCAGTTTCTTTGCTACTGCGCTGTCGCTCACTTCTGCACCGGAGGCGGCGCCTCGCTCTGCGTCACTACCAGAGCCCGCACCGCCGGTTCCACTCCGCATGCGTTTCTTCCCAGCTGGTTTTGTGGCATCTTGTTTTCGTTGAGTAGCGGAAGTAGTGGTCGACGGTGCAGGAGACATGGGTCTCGAACCAGGTTTGGAGGCTGTTGTAGACAATGGCTGGGCGATGTGTTTGTTCTTGGCTTTCTTGCGTGGAGTATCCGTGCCGCTGGCGTCGGAAACGTTCGGTGAACCGGGGCGTTTCTTCATTTGCTGCGTGGGACCCTTTTTCAACGCATCTGTGAATTTTCCCCGATCAGATGGTGTACTTGTACCCTTTGTTTGGGGCGCAGATGATTTTTCTCCTTCCTTCTTCTCGTCCTCCGCTCTAATTCGTTCGGCTTCAGACTCGTCCGTACTCTAGATTAAAATAATTAGACAAGGATGACTTGATAAGGATACTATGGTGCGAAAGAGCGAACTAACCTCATCTTCAGACCAGGGATTGGCATCAGACCCGCTACTATAGTCATAGTTCTTTTCGCGCCGCTGGAGGGCTTTCCGAACCTTCTTTCCAAACTCCTTAAGCGCCTCTTTCTCTCTTCGCTCCTGATTCTCCTCGGCCTCATAATCCCTTTCATCCCTTAAATTGAATACGTTAGCCTTTAATTGGTCTTTTTTGATACGCTTCTCCGCCAGCTTGGCTTCCTCATCTTCTTCCACCACAACATGTTCCTCATCATCAGCAAATCTGTCCTCCTCAAAGTCCATATCATCGCCTTCGCCACCTTCTCCAACACCAGAAGACACCACTCTTCCCGTATAAACTTTACGTTGTTTCGCAAAGTCTGCTAATTCCCGCTCTTGCTTTCGCTCCTGCTCCTTTTCCATGAACCACCGTGGATCTTTAATTTTCTTGGACATGTATTTTTCAGCTTCTTCAATGGTAAGAGCTTTGAAAGGATTTTTCCCACTAAATTTATACCACTTGTCTATTGGAACCAGCCGCAGCTTGCCATTCTTCTCTAGAACAAACATCGCATAGGTCTCAGACATGGCGGCCTCGTATTTACCAACCCAGGTATTCTTATTATCGAAGTCTTCTAAGTGCCAAGGGAGCGCTTCTTCGTATTTTACGCGAGCTTTCGCGATCTCCTCGGGTGTCATCTCCGATTTAAACACCTGCTGGATGCGCTGTTTCGGGACGTTTGTGCGTTTAGGGCCACCAGAAGCTGAAGGGGCAATTTGTGCCAGATTCTCTTCGCGTTCTTTGGCTCTAGCAGCCTTCTTGGCCTCTAACGCTTCTCGTTCGGCCTCAGTTAGATTTCCTTCTCGTCCCTTCTGCGCGTTCTGTTGTCTTTCGATCGGCGGCGGCTCAGTGGTAGCTCTCGGGTCACGACGTTGGAGTCGGACTGGACGTGTAAACTGCGATTCGTCTCTGGGATCAATATTCTTTTTCGACAAGAATTTGGCGACATGGTGTTTTAAGCCCTCCTTCAGAGCGCGTTTGGTAGTGACCAATGCAAAATCGACGTAATTCTGACAAAGGAGGGGCCCGCTGAAGCCATTCACAGTCATATCATCTGCACTAGGGATGGGAGGAGGCTTCGGGGTGGAGGTATTTGATTGAGGTTTCGGAGGAAGTTGTGGCGAAGGGCGTGGTTGTCCATTGGCAACAGGGGCACCACCCGGCGCCAGACCCTGAGAGCGTGGAATCGGTCTCTTTTTTGGACGCACTAGCGGGTCTGCGGGTTTTGGACGGCGAACCTTGATAAAAGGCCCAGCACGACCAGCTGGAGGTACTCGACCGGGCGGCCCGTTTGGCGGGACCGAGCTCATGATATGGGGATAGAGGAAATCGAGTATGTGAAAGACAAGAGTCCAGAGAATATAGTGATATTTTATCTGTGGAACTCGATCTCTCTTGGGACAGCCTAGAGAGCTTTGCTAGAGGGCCAATGGATGAGATTGTACTCCGTCAGTTGAGGATTGATGCTGGACGACGGTTTGATGAATAGAAAGAATAATGTAGACCAGGCATAGAATGCAGATTCAGGCGCTGCTGAAGAACACTTGAGCAGGATGGTTGAAGATGCTCCAGGAATCCCCCGAGCCAGCGCTGAGCAGGACGAGCAAAACAGAAGCAGCAATGAGGTCAGGGCCGGAAGCGCTTCAGGATGAGCAGCTTAGTCAGATGCCTTAATTACTAAGCAGTTTCCTGAACTACTAACCTAGAATGGTCTAGTGCATACGAAGCTCAGCAGCACGGAATAACTATTCCCCATGAATCACAACGTCAGTTCATCACCTCAAGGTCCAAATTTCACAGCTTTAAGAGATATCTACAGAGATATGATTACATTTGATGGCTGGCAGGTCGTTCTTGGACAGAGGGAGCACTGCTGTTTTGGCACATATGTTATAGGCCTTGTTGATATGTGCTTCTGTGCATTGATGGCACAATATCATCATTCTCCTAGTTCTCAACATGACAGGGGATTCAGATCCTCAGAAACGGGAGCATGGTCTAATCCAAAAGACCGTACCCTGTACATAATTTTTTTTTGCATTCGCTGTGGCAACAAACCAGGGCTTATCAGAGCTATGAGAGATCTGATTATATATCCATGCCACACTCCTCCCGGACGTGTTTCCCAGGTTTATTTCCTCTCCGTTGATACTCAAGGCCAGGGTGGTTGAGACTGGAAAACCGGAGTAAACACTCTATTTGATGTACATACATTGGAGCTTGTGCCACTATACCCGTATGCCCTATGAATCTGAAGGGGCCCTGATTAAGCTATTATTTCAAATCGTGGAAAATAAGACTCCAATCACGCCCTTATGGTCAACGGTGAATCATGGATATCGCTCAGGATTGGAACGTAGTGGCGCGGAAACCCGCACACGATACCAACTCTCTACATTGACCCAAGGCTATCAGACGTATCTCAGGATTGTATGCAGCGAAACATTGAAACGCATTAGAGATATACCTTCCTATACCAAGGCATTTTAGGATGCTCGGACTTCAGACTCACGGAGACGGCCGACGGACTTAGCTAATCTTGTGTCAGCGCAAGGAAACCTTTGACATCGAGGATTGCGTGCTCGTTCTTGTGTTATTGAAGGCAGTCGAAGCCCTACCCTCCAACCCCAGGTATATCTTCGGCAAGATTCCCACAGTGGTGGTCTTTCTTTATCCCTTTCCCAGCCACCTTCTAACTTTTCTCTTCTACTCATCGTTACCACCTTTCTGCTGCAATAGGCTTAAAACTGCACGAAATTACTTCTTATCAACCAAAATTTGTTTCCAAAGCCTTTTATTTTTATTTATTTATTTATTTATTTTTCTTTCTCCTATCATATTTTGGAATTGATGCATTTCTGCCACACTTGTCCAACATGGCAATGACTCGCTTGGCCCGTGTTCCCAAGCCTGAGCAGACTACCGAATGGGGAGGGCGTGGGACCATTGCTTACGTTTCGGAAGCCTCAAAGAAAGAATTCCTGAACCTCCCACCCGAAATCCATGCTCGTCTGCAGCTTGCAAGTGCCCAGCTTGACACCCAGAATTCCATCGTCCGTCGGGTCATCGTTGGGAGATTTACTCCGCCCAAGATTTCCACCGTTGAAAAGTATGAGCTGGCTCGCTACAATGTCGATTGGCCTTCTCCTACAGCTGAGCATGACGTCCTAGATCCTCCACGCAAAACCAGCCGCACCATGGTTGCCAGAATCCAATATAATAAGACTAAGACGGACTACATGGAATATCTTTGGTCTCACATTCCGCAGTGGGAAATGTCAGATGGTCAATTAAAGGAACGCGAGGTCACTCGGGTTGAGTTGGTCAAGATTGCAGCTAGGGCTATCAGGGAACGTATGGCTGATCTAGGCCTACCAACAAGCGATTTTACCGTGGCATTGCATTGTTTCGGCAGCTTCTGCTCTGGCTTTGCAATCCCTTCTTCCGAGATGGACCTGACTGTTGTCACTAGAGGTGTCCCTTCCATCCTGGACTCCGAGCTGCCACGCCTTTTCAAGGCGGCTTATATTGCGGCAGGTTTTAACGTGTATACGGAGCCGGAGGGGCCAATCGCCTTCACTGTCCAGGAGAAATGCGAGGACGAAACCTCCGAGTGCATCCCTTTATACAATATTCATTTCGAGAACGTTGCCTTGAAAATGCGAACCACGACTCTTTTGCGATGCTATCGGGCTTGTGACGATCGAGTCTACGAAATGGGTGTTTTCATTAAGTATTGGGCCCATGCTCGCCAGATCGATGATCCAAAGGCTGGCACCTTGCCGTCGTTCAACTACATCCTCATGCTCCTTCACTATTTGATGAAAGTTGCAACGCCACCCGTTATTCCCAACCTGCAGCTTTCAAACATTGGAATGCGGAATCTTGAATGGATCGAAGGACATGAAACATTCTTCTGGGATAACTTTGAAGAAATTGCTCGTGTTGCTGGCAAGGGAGTACTGACATCCAACCGCCAGTCAGCTGGTGAACTCCTCCGCGGCTTTTTCACTTACTACTCCCCAGTGGAATCGGGCAACCGGCGCTGGTCAACTAGATATTCTAAGTTTAACTGGAAGAATGACGTTGTCTCCATTCGCAACCCAAATTTGATTTCCAAAGAGGCGAAGCGCTGGGACTACAGCTTTTTCAACAAGGACGGCACTCGGACCTGGAACTTCCTCGCCATCGAAGATCCGTTCAACCCCAACAACAACTTGGCAAAGAGTATCTCCAAGGACTCGGTTTTTATCATTAGGCGCGAATTTGAACGTGTGAATATGATTATGAACTGTGCAGAATTTGTCCCTGGTTTCGGCTGGGAATGGGCTAACAACAATGATGAAGTTGGGGAAGACATTTTCGACGATCGGATCCCCGCTACGCTCAAACCTGCAGATTAAGTTCAATACAATATTGTTGATGTTCCTGATATTTTTTGCTCGAACTACCCTTTTTTTTTTTTTTTTTTTCTTTTCAGATTGGTCTGGTTTGTTATGTTTCTGTGTTATTATCAGTATCTGTGAAAATTGCTCATATTTATTACCTGTTCATGGTCATTGTTTTGTGAGCTTCCTTATAGAAAGTCACATCATTATGTTTTTGCAATGCACGGTATTATGAGATTGGAGATAAGGATTTGACGAAGCCAGTGGAAATTGGTGCCAGAGAAGGACTTTGCAACTTATCCCAACCCCCATTATCCTCCCTTCATAATCATCTACATGCCTTCCTCATATTCAAAAGAAAAGAGCAAAAAAGAAAAAAGATACGTTGTTCTTGTTGGTTTGGTCCAGTTCAGGTCTTGTCTAAACAGTTTCCCTCTTGTTGCAGGCCAGTAATTGCTGTTGGCTGCAAATTGTTTACCTCAGGTTTAACACCAACAGTGGTAGATGAAATTAGAGTAGTGTCAATATTAGATTTTCGACATGATTTTGTTTTCTTGAAATAGAAATGGATAGGATTCCTGCAAGTTTCAGTTCCCAGTTACACGGGCTGCGATGATTCCATCATCTTCCTGCCTCCGGAGATACCTTCATATCCGCGTTATGAGGAGGGTTTATTTGCTTCTACTTCTTCAAAGCGGCGCCTGTCTTCTTCAAGCTTCTTCTTCCTCTCTGTATCCCATTGCTCCCACCATTTCCTCATCCCCACAACATCGTATCCAGCATCTTCGAGCTTCCGTTTGTCACAAGTAAACCATTCCTTCCCGCCTCCGCAATCCTTTTCGTACGCATTCAAGCTTATACCTTCCCACTCGTGGGTCTTCAGACTCCTGAATAATGCCACTGTTCCGACGGGTGGACAGAATCGCTCCGCATCAACAAACACGCTCACCGATATACCGAGTTCTAACTTGGTATTACTAGGGTGCTGGTTGCGCTGGGGATGGGAGGTGAAACTTGAATCTACGATGCGTAGATCGCGCTTGGGAGGCATGTTGCGGCGAGTTATGGTGTTGGGCGAGGTCCAGGATACTACGCCGAAGACGTCAACAATATAGTTGCGTTTTGGAAGGGCACGAAGCGGATAGAGAAGCTCGTGGACAAGAAAGAGGTTGAGGGGACGAGTAATGGACAAAGATTGGATAGGCTGTGCGTGGGCATTGGGTGTTTTGGCCTGAGATTTGGTGGGGGGCAGCCATGTGCTTTCAAAAGGAAACAT
This sequence comes from Coccidioides immitis RS, assembly GCF_000149335.2. Classification (NCBI taxonomy): domain Eukaryota; kingdom Fungi; phylum Ascomycota; class Eurotiomycetes; order Onygenales; family Onygenaceae; genus Coccidioides; species Coccidioides immitis. Next base: position 1,185,784 of record NW_004504308.1, on the reverse strand, counting down.
GGTGACGTCTGCTGCTCCAGGAGTCTGGGGCCTTATACCCTCAGCTGCTTCACAAGTCGATGCCCTAGCGCTAAGTCCCGGCGATTGCTCGCGTGTGTCTTCTAAAAGAAAGCCTGAAGCAAGCATTTCTGCATCGTCCAGGATACTCTCGTAAAATTCTTCGGTTTTGCAAATTCTGTCCTGAACTTGGGCTTTTGGTGGCGGAGATATATCTTTCGAAGTGTCGGATTTTTGATCAGGATCAGGAAGCCTAGCCTTCTTTGGCCGCAACGGCTCACTGGCGTCCAGCTCATCTCTGTCTCGCTTTTTGGCCACCATCTTTACCTTCAGAATTGGCATCCCAATTTGGATCTCGCCAATTTTTTGGTCAGGTCTGAGTCTTCCATCAACCGCCCGAAACCTTTCCACTGCGAGGAAGACAATCTGGCCTAAGCTTTCACTTTTATCTTTCGCATGGACATCAGCGCTAGAAAGCCTTTCCGCCTTCTTTATTTCAAATCTCTCCAGCCCAAGAACCGCTCCCGGCACAACCTCACCGGTGGACACGAAGTAGTGTAATTCCCGCTTTAACAGCGCTTGGATAACCAGCTCTCCATCGCTTAGGAAAATGCGATATGTCTTGCGTGTCGGGATTCGCTCTTCTTCACTCGAGCCTGGTACCACTAACGAGCATGATACCGAAGGTCCCGTGTCACCTATAAATTGGCGCGATGCGAGTATGATGGGAACCTCAATCACGCGCTCGACGCGTAGAATAAGCTCGGGTGGGTGGTACCCGGTTCGAAGGAGTTCGGCGATACATGGCTGGACTACTGGGTGTGTTATCGGAATCGAGATGTATTCCTTTTCAGCGAGTTCGCGTTAGATAATAGGTTCACTTGACAGAGCCAAAAGTAGATTTAATGTTGATGAGCGCGCGGTTTCATAGTTACCATGTCAATTGGCCCGGAGTACCCATGACGGCCGTCCTTTCATCCCAACGCTTGCCCTTTTGCTACGTTTCGGTTTGTTTGAGCTCCCAGAGTGGTGGTTTACTCCGTACTCGCGACTAGATGTTGAAGCGGAAGCGGTTCAATTGACTTTCGACGCGGAACCCCACGCGAACACGGTAAAAATTTAGCCGCTGCGGATCAGCCGAACCAACTTGCATGCGCAGTGCTTGGCAGGAGAGAGGTTGTTACGAGGGAGGTAAAGAGAACTTCTTTTCTGTTAGGAGTACTCCGTACTCCGTACAGAGTATAAACACACATGGATTGGAGCTTTTTTAATTGCTATTTTCAAAAAATTTCAACAATTTTGTCTTCGTCGTCTTCCCGAGGCGCCTCCTCTAAAGCTTTTGCCTTTGCTCTCTCCATCGCCTCTGCGTCCTTATCTTCGTCGCCTTCCTCGCCGCGCATAAGGACTTGCACCAATCGATCACACCCTTCCATCACCTTTGGGTCATCGATATGGGAATGGCATTCCCGGATCAAGGGATACACCTGAACATCTCTCATTATTTTTCTTCCTTCTTTGGTGGTTGTCAGCAGTAATAGCGTTTCCAAGTGTGTGGTGATGATTTCAGGGTCGCTATCTCGCTCCTTGTCTGGGGGCAGAAGCTGGAGATCCGGGAGCATTGCCGCACTTTCATCATCATCGAATTCTTCCGGTCCCGCAATAGGTAGCAGAATATACGGTAGGATATTAATCTGCGACTCTGACAACAAGCTCGGGTGTGCAGAAATCTCAAATGCAATGTTTTTAAGAGTTGAGGCCACGCCTTTTCTTCGGATGTGACTACGGTGCTCTGTGAAAACGGTGAGCTTTGTAATCGGAATGACTGAGTCGTATTCCTGCTCCGTGATAAAGTACGCACGGCCTTCTTCGTGCTTTGAAATATCTGCGAAGAAATAGGCGAGGTAATCGTAGTTTGTATCATTTGACTTGTTGAGTCCACCTTCATTGCCCTTGACGAAGCAGTCCATTAACTGATCCATCGCCTTCGAAGACTTGGAGGCTCCGGATGGCACGGCTCGGGTTAGGCTAATTATTCGCTTCATGCTATCGGACTTAGCCATGTTGGCAAGAAGCATCGTAATCTCACTCGCATTTGGCTCCTTCACGTTCTGTTGCTCAAACACCGTCAGCCCAAAGACCACGCCCAGGGGGGGAGGGGCCGGGGGAAAAGCTGCAGAAGCAGTAACCTACATACGGTTACTTTTACCAACAATGTCTCCAAAAAGCCATCATCCTCAGTTAATAACTTCAAAACCTCTTCGTCCCCTGAAAGATTAACCAACATGGTGAACGCATTCTTCGCGATGGGCTATTCGGAGTGCAAAGGTGTCAGCTATGTTATGTCCCACCCAAATGATCGAGCTCGGACATACAGCATAGTCCCTTGCAAGCAATTTAAGATCACGAATTGGTAACAGTTGCTGCCGTTTAAAGAGGGAGGGTTGGGACGTAGAGTATCCGACGAGATGCTCGCATGCTAAGGCGGTTCAGCATTGCCGTTCACGGACAATAGGGCGAAGGATGTCGCGGGGGAGCTATTTACCGATCTGTCTGATCTGCGAGTTCCCATGATGAAGGAACTCGACGAGCTACAATTAAAATATAAGTCGAAGCCACTTTCTTAAGGAAATAAATCCCCCGGGAGAGAGAGAGAAGGGAGAGAGGGGGGGGGGGCGTGGTTTTGGTTGTTTGATATACCTCCTCCAATTCAGTTGGCATGTTATTGCTAGAGCGCGGTGTGAATTAGCTGGGAGTATAGCAATGAATGGACGCGTACAGATGGTAAACAAAACACCATCAACCAGAGAGAAAGGGTTGCTCGCTGGCGGATCGATAATCTGGAGTGATCAAATTCCCGCCCGCCAAAAGAATGAAAAAAGTGTCCCCGCGCTCTCGGTTTCTATTTTGCCGACTCATCGGCCCGCGTTTAACTTAAGTAGTGCAGCCGCACCGGAAGACCACTTCGCGCCCCCGAAAGAGGCGGCTCCAGGAAGAAATCCATGAGATCTCCGGTTGGCGATCCTACCCGCTCAGCTCTTGTGCTACGAAGGGCTGTGAACACTCGGGCCATTATCCACGATTGGATTGTGGCGCGGAGATGAGAGTTGCTCAAAACAAAGAATGCCGAGTCCAGGCTCGGCATTTTTCCCGGAGTCGGCATTCTTTATTTACGGAGTAATTGGGCTTAAACATCCATCAAGAAAACGTCTCGTCATCAATCAGCAGCGTTTGGCTCTCAATTATCAGATTTCTCTATGTTACGGCTGAAAGTGCCCTGGTACACCTTTGTCGGTTGCCTTTCTTTCTTTTTCCTTCTCTTTGCTGGCCTTGCTGCCAGACAGCCTACATCATCTTCTTTTAGCCTCAGAGCCCTGGAATTCATGGGGAAGACAAACGCTCAGTTCTGGGCTAGCTTCTTGGGACCAATATTGTAAGGCGTCTGCAAAAATTGGGTCTAAGTCATGGGCAGCGCAGACTCGAAAGTCCCCCCTCTCCACGCGCTTCTTAGGTGATCCCGTGCAGCAACGTCGGTCTCGAAATTTCTCATTTCGTATACAAAGATGTGTAATCGATACCAAAGAGGCTTGTATATCGGCGACGGTGTATGTCTAAAGGACCTCCTGCTTTCTTCGATGATTCAGTTTGAAGAAGAGAGAATGGCACGGAGCGTTGAAGCGAAGTAAAGGGAAGGAAAAGATTGGAGCCTCAGGAGTTTTTATATTTGAAAAGTTCAACTTCGTTCCTGAGTCTCGAAGTCGCCAACGAGTCACCGGGGCTGTTGAGCCGGAATCTTTGGGGAGGAGGTAAATACAGATTACCCTGTAGGGTTTCCGGATACAATATTATGGCATAACAGGCCTATTTTTCCTTTGCAGCGTTTGACTTCATCGATTTTGGTTAGATATTTGGGTCAGGCCTAACCCCACCGATCATGGAATAGCATAATCCCCACGTTTTCTCTATCTACTATTACTTGATGACCGTGACTTGAGGGTCTTCGCGGATTGAGGATTCTTGCATTGAATGCACGTGGTAATCATTTAAAAGAAGGCATGTACATTCGTGTTTGCTGACAATAATGCAGTTTCTCCGCTCATGGTAACAGGAGGTGTTAGCAAAAGTCACACCCTTCGTCAAGCGGCACCCTGGGCTTCTTTGTTCAGTTAGCTGTCAGTGTTTGGGCGGTCAGCCATGCATGATGCATCCTGACTGGTGCGCCCTTGCGCAAGGGACATCAGGACCCGATTGGAGGGCTAATCATTGCCCCGAATGACAATGAATATGAGATATCAAATGCCATTTGGTGGTACGGTCTTTATTTACAGCTAACGCCTCCCGCCCCTCTCTTTAAATATTTTCCTTTTTGCCTCCTCCCTTCTCCTTCTATCTTGCGTCGATGTCGGAATGGCTGGTTCAGGTTCAGGTTCAGGTTCAGCACCTCACGCGCAAGCCTCTGGCTTAGTTAGGATTCCCGTCGTACGGTTTCCCCTAACGCAGGCAGTTTAATCTGACTGGGATTAGCTAACAGCTGGAGGGAGAATAGGACCCCGATTGTTGTGGGTTCTCAGATTATGGGGACTGGTAAGAAAACATTGTGCACAGCATAGATCGTACCGTGATTAACATGGACTGTTGTGCGGTCGATAAAGCGCGAGCGATACGACATCATTGTGTTTGGAATTATTTGAGGATCACTTCGAAAATGGCCGAAGGTACCATGGTTATAATAATGGTGCATACTGGTATGATGGGGGGGCTTCAAGGAAACATCTATGCTGTCTGACCGTTCGTCCGATTCTAGGGCACCGAACGATCAGCAACAGAATGAACAGCTCGTGCTCGCGTACAAATCCCCACTAGTGGCGTATGCACACATATACAGAAGGCTAGTTAACTAGGAGTATAGGCATCGTATATTCCGCTTAATGCTGAACGGTAGGCTCCTTCTCGCACCGGTTGATCGTGACATCGAAGTGAGCGAGTTATAGGTTGTTTGTAATCTTGAACATGCGCTGACGTTCAAGATAGAGAGTTCTCGATGTTGGAACCGGCACTGGAGTGGTACGTTCATGCTGCTTTGACATATGTGCCGTACAATACATTAACGTATGTCTCAATAGTGGGCAATGCAAGTATACGCAGATTTGTTTTCAAGGAAAGTAATCGCGGCCCTGACAATTCATTTTTAGCGACTTTGCCGACGAATATCCTTCAGCCGAAGTTATTGGTACCGATTTATCACCCATACAACCGGCCTTCGTTCCGCCAAATGTTAGATTCGAGATCGAGGATGCAACGCTTGAATGGACGTTCCCGCAAGACCATTTTGACTTGATTCATGTCCGCACTTTGTATGGCTCCGTTGGGGATTGGCCAGCGTTCTACCAGAGAACCCTTTCGTACGGACAACCCGGCTTAGAATCCATTTGCGCCTCCTTCTAATCTTATCATGGCTAGGCATTTGAAACCCGGAGGTTGGTTTGATCAACTGGAGATGTCCGTCCAGTTTCAGTCCGACGAAAGAAACTTAAAGGACCACCATATTCTCAGTGTCTGGTCTAAGCTGTTCATCAGAATGGGGGAAATGACAGGGAAGACGTTCCGTATCGCGGAACTCGCCAAAGGATACATGGAAAAGGCGGGCTTCCAGAACGTGACTGAAGTGAGATTTAAGCTTCCCGTCGGGACATGGAGTAGCGATAAGCATATGAAAGAACTTGGAGAGTGGAATCTGCTCCAGTGTGACCAGGGCATCGAGGGCTGGGCAATGGCTCTTCTGACGAGGGTGTTGAAGGTGCGCACTGCCTGCATAGCAAGATGTCGTCAGCGACTAATTTGGTATGCTGAAAACAGTGGTCAGTTGACGAGGTAAAGCTTTTTCTTGCTGAAATGAAAATCGGGCTTCAGGATAGCAAAGTCCGTGCGTATTTCAATGTGTGAGATTTTCTGGCCTCTGTCTTTTTCCACTTAATGGATCACCTTTTCGCTGACACGCTAATGCAGGGTTAGTGTCCACGGCCAGAAGCCGCCTGGATAGTGTGAGACGGACCGTTTTATTCTAAATATGTTACTCCGTACTTTCATTGCCTGTTGTATTTTCGGGATATTTATCTTTTCAAGGAGAATCCTGCTCTTGCAATTTCTGTGACAGTTTCACTCTGCTGCTGAATGTATTCTGGTCCCTGTTGTCCTGACTTTGTCGCGTGTGGCTGAAGCTAAATATCATTGCAACCTCAACAGCCCCGTCCTGTTCCTCGGATCTCAGGGACCTTGGAGGTGATCTCCATCGTGAAAAACCTCGCGCTCTTGGCAGTTACTTTTCTACATATAGATTGTGCTCCGTAGTCCGGAGACAAGGAAATAGTCACTTCATGCTCAGGATGTTAAAGCTAATTAGGTCTGCTTGTGCATGGGTTCCTCGTGCGAATAGAATTTTGCCAAGCCAGAGGGACTTGACAAGGCATGATTTTAGAAGTTGACTTGAATTTTCCCTTTTTCCGTGTCCCTGGGGGGCACAGCTCCTCTGCAACTAGTCTGCCAGCTAGCCACTGCTGAAGGACACGTTATTTAAAATAAGGTTACATAGTTTGAGAATCCAACTGCTCAGAGCCGGGCACTAACCACTATCTTCCATGATTACGGAGTACAGGCCTGCAAATAATGAACAGGCCACCAGGTCGCGGGACTGGAGATGTAACCGGCACATGTTGTGCAGGGAAGACCTCGTTCATGGTGCCCTAAGAGAAGGATGATCAATCGCACGATGTTCACCGCCAAGAAATCAAACCAATCCTGAGAAACATTTCGAGACTCACCTCTCATCAAAGAAATCTCTAATGAATCTCTTCTTGTCGTGTAGCTGACTGCATTTTCTGCTTCACCGCATCCTTCTACTCTCTTTTGCTTTCATTCACAATAGAATCATTGCAGGCTGACGACATAGTGCATTGGCACCTGCATGGTTAATCAACCTTACTTTTGTAGTTATTTAGTGGCTTTGATTGGCTTCACCTCCATAGACCGGGGGTTCATATAAAAAGTGCTTTCGTCCCTACCTTTTTTTATGACAATTGGGATCTTTTCTTGAACCAATTTGAATTCACTTCTGGTTATTTATCTCTCTTGGACACTTTGACCTCTTTTCCCCTTCCTGTCTTTCTTCGCTCTAAACCTCAAACAGAAAGGACGTGAAGAGTGCGATTTGAAAGTTATCAAACATAACAATGACGACTAGTACCAGTATCTCTCCTAATCTTCAAGAGATCCATGATTGCTTTATCGAATTGGCGAAGCAAGCCGGGGAGATGATCACAGGCGCAAAGCCCTTGGTCAACACAGTCGGGTCAAAGAAGAACAGTGTGTACTGCATATGAAGATGGGTTTGGGCCTTGAATGCTAACAGTAGCTATAGGCTCCGACCTCGTCACAGAAACGGACCGTGCTGTTGAGCAGATGGTCTCCAAGGCGTTAAGAAGTAAATATCCTGACTATGAGTATGCTTGCTGCCTACCCGTTTCTCTGGCTAAGAGCGCAGTAAGTTGACATGAGTACCCGCTATGATTATCCAGATTTATGGGTGAAGAGACCTATCAGCCCGGCATGCGCTTGACCAACGCGCCCACATTCATCGTCGATCCCATCGATGGCACAGTCAATTTTGTCCACAATTTTCCCAACGCATGTATTTCACTTGGGTTCGCGATTGAAAAGAAGCCAGTTGTCGGCGTTGTTTTCAATCCCTTTACGAAAACGTTGTATAGCGCCATCCGCGGAAAAGGAGCCTTTTTGAACCGCACAACCAAGTTGCCGCTGAAAGGAGACAATATAGAGCCATTGAAGGGCCTGTCTAGCGCTCTGGTGGGCGTGGAATGGGGATCTGACCGTCACGGCACCAACTGGGAGACGAAGATTCGTACCTTTGAGACCCTCGGAAAGGCGCGGGAAGAAGGCGGGGCGATGGTCCATTCGATGCGAAGCATGGGATCGGCCGCGTTGAATCTGTGCGCTGTTGCTTCGGGCTACATGGATCTTTACTGGGAAGGAGGATGCTGGGCATGGGACGTATGTGCTGGATGGGTCATTCTCACAGAAGCTGGCGGCATCATGGTTGATGGCAATCCCGGCGGGTGGAATGCAGCGGTTGATGGAAGACGCTACTTGGCCATCCGCGCATCTAAGAATGGGGAAGGACAGAAGGAGATCGTGGAGGAGTTCTGGGGTCAAATCAAGGGGAAGTTCGATTATGGCCAGTAAATCGGCTGTGGTTATTGACTGAAATCGCATGAGACGGCCTCCCTGGGCAGTTCAATCGACTTATATATTTCTTGAAATGATGGCGGTAGTGACTCGACCCTCAATTTACGCATGTAATAAAATCCATAGAGTATGATGTCAAATAAAAGCAATAATAGACTTGTTAACCAATTGCCTGGATAGATTGCTCCGTTCTTGAAACCCGTTGCTCAAATCCCAGACAGTTTGAGCTTGGGTTGCCTGTCTTTACGAATGAAGTTGAATGACTAGTAATGTTAAAGCCGGGGGCAATGCCGTAAATCAACCAAGTCCCATGGACTTGAGGCGCTGCATCTGATCCGCGGCGAAGCTCCTTCATCATCCAATGAATTTCCGGCACTGCAGTGATCAAAGGTCCAATAATAACGGCGGCGGTTGAATCCTAAGCTTCTTAATTTTTCTTAGTGTGAGCGACCACAGCAGCCTCACCATTTCAACCATCCATGCAAGGGCTCTCGCCGAATCCGCCTCGCAAAACTACGGCCTGGTCAGCGACTATTACCCCTCATATTCTTTGCCTATCAGGCTGTCTGCTCAGGGAGTCCATTTTCCAGGGATCTTAGCTCCGCCAGCTGGCTGGTTACTGTTGGTTTTCCGTGTCCAACCCTCAGAAGATGGTGGGCAACGCAAAGACACAAGCAAAGAAGCCCAAGCATTGCTAGTCGTAACCAATAGGAGATCCATCGGCCGGCTGATCTCTAGCCTGTCACTGTTTTGTGCACAGTTGGCCGTGGTGAAGACGAGGCTACTTCACAAACCCTGCACCGGCTGCATGTGAACCGGTTCATAAGTACACCCTTCGAAGAAACTGGAACGAGAACTGCCACGATCTGCGGTGAAGACAAAACCGAGAGAAACAAGAATTTGAGGGAGTGAAAGGAGTAACGAAATACCTACCAATCGAAGCGAACACATCGACTTTTCATTCCTCCAAGCCATCATGGAGGGTCGGCAGTGGTTGAGGTTTATTTCTGTCGACCTGCAGCCTTGCTGTATCGCGTAGGCTAAGGGAACTGCTCATACATGATTGCAATATCCGGCCCCAAACCCGCGGCCAAATCTTGCCTGATATAGTTACTCGACAGTTTCGCTTCGATCGCCGTATTCACCTCGAATTTACTCCGTACGCAGGTCGCATTAACCCCGAGGAGAATGCCAACGACTTCGCATTCCGCGTCTCAGATTAGTTTACCTGCGTCGGATTCGCGACATCGCAGGCGTAGGCGTTATAGAGATACTGAGGACAGAAATTACAGTCGCAAAAGCCGAGCTGTGGAAGATGAGGATCATAAAAGTGAAGGGACAAAGTCGCGATCAGGAACAAGATCTGGAAGAGAGGTGGAACTCCCTGACTCGCGATCCAAAATGCATGGAGGCGCAGAACGCAGGCACCGCAGGAGCACCACGGCCACCGGCAGCACTCCGGAAAGGAGCCGTGTAGGAACTACGTCAGAAACCAAAACCCAGCGCGCGTCGCAGACTCCGAAGACCAGGTATGCGCGTCAATCAATACAGCATAAAGTTTTGTGCCTCTACACGGAATAACGCTGATATGTGTGTTCTAGACCGGCGTCTGTCCATCGGCACTCTACGTCCTCTACAAAACCCCCGTCTTCCTCGAAGGAGAAAAAAACCTCCTCTAATAACCCTACTCCCGGTTCTCAAAAGACGAAGGAAGCTTCGAAAAACACATCATTGAAGCAACCACCTAGTGTAGAAGGGAAGCGTAACTCGAACTACAGGTTTCTAGGCAGCTTGTTCGGCAATCCGCATCCTCCAGTTGAAAAGAAGTGCGTGCATTTCTCTATCATTTGAGTCCGAATAAACTGACGCGCCCGTAGAATCACTTGCCTGACATGCTTGTCTGACGATGTTCCTATCAGCAAGTCCGCCAAACTTGCCTGCTCACACCGCATGTGCAACAAGTGTCTCAAGCGTATCTTTACCATGTCCGTGTCTGATCCACAGCATATGCCTCCTCGATGCTGTACGGACGATCATATTCCGCTTAAACACGTTGATAGGCTTTTCGATTCAAAATTTAAAAATACGTGGAATCGAAAGTACCAGGAATATACCACCAAAAACCGACTATACTGCCCGGCCCGTGGCTGTGGAGAATGGATAAAACCAAAAAACATCCAGCTAGATACTAGCAATGGGCCTACTTGTGGGCGCAAATACGGCAAATGCAGCAAATGCAAAACCAAAGTTTGTGTGCTCTGCAACCGCAAAATGCATCGTTCCAAGGACTGTCCGAACGACGAAGATACGAAGAGGTTCAATGAAATAGCCCAGGAGTCTGGATGGAAGCGTTGTTACAACTGTTCTGCGATGGTGGAATTAAAAGAAGGCTGCAACCACATGACATGCCGCTGCACAGCTGAATTCTGCATAATTTGCGGCTCGAAGTGGAAAACATGCGACTGTCCGTGGTTTAATTATCATACTCCTGGGGGTGGGGCCTATCCGGATATCCCTCAGGGAAGGATGATGGATGAGCAAGGGAATGAAGACGTTCGAGCGCCTATTCGATACCAGCAGGAGCTCGACATGCGACGTGCGCAGGAGCGACAAGATGAAGTCCTTGCTAGAAGATTGCAGCAAGTTCTCGGTCTTGATGACGACGATGACGGGAGCACTTATGACTACTCCCCAAACAACAGGTACACAACTAATATTGACCCTGCCGACGTGAACGACGCATTCCCTCCAATATACGATGATTTCTATCTTCCCAGCAGATTTGCCGGTACCCACACCCCACCTCCACCAGAAGACCGGATAACTCGAACTGATCTTCCACCCGACGATCCTCCCATGATGCCTCCAGATCAGGTGCCACGTTCGCCTAGAATGCGAACCCAGCCACCCGATTCCGCTCGACGTCGTCGACGGCGCAAGCAAGCCACTGCTCGTGATATGCCTTCAAGCTCATCGCGAGCTCAACAGTGGAGACTAGGCCTCGGCATGCTCCCCCGATAACAGCCCTCTTCGCACTTAGCCACGATATCCTTCCTTCCGGTAAATTCTTTGACACCCGATCCCCTTCAATCGATCGAGATGGAGGGAATGAAATTTGAATCTAAACGATCCATGGCGTTTCTATCTCCGACTGATCCTGCTTTTCCGGCCTTCCGGAATCTACCCTGTTTCCTGACCCACGATTTATTTATTTGTTTTTTTTTAACCATGATTGAACGACATGAGATAATGACCTGAAGTGAATGGCATGCACGCCATATTTGGAGGTATTTATAAGATCCATTCTACGTCGACATCTTTGCAGGGGGCCTGCCCAAACCAACCTCTTTTAAATTATTACTATACCATGTTTTATAACTACTAAGTTCCGTAGCTTCTTTTTCTCCCTTGTTTTACTTATTTATCGATTATGATTCAGTTTCCAGTATCGAAATGCTCTATATCCCGGCGACCTATCTCTTATTTGAATACTTTTCTTTCATATCCTATGGGGAACCCCCTTCGAAGTTCATAGGCGAGTATTTGTTGATTAAAATGCATACAAGCCTAGAATCTAGCTAAAATGCGAGAGTGGTAATCCAAACCGCCATTAAGAAATAATTAATTTCTTTCTATTAACCCGCTGGTCACAGACACCAAGACTCCATTCCGAGCGTAGCTGAACCTTGTGGAATCGAATTCAATAAATTATTTCAGTGATCTAAACATAGAAACAAACTTCTCTATGTAAAGGGCATGTGATGTGTGTATAGGCGCGTAGGTGTGGAATCCAAGGCGCAGAAAACAGAACAAGGGTATTACTGCAGCGTAAACCCCGTATGGTAGTCGGAGATACGTAAAATGAAATTCAAAGGGGTATATATATCTAATCTCAACCAGTTGGTCTTGCTTCTCACTTGTCCATCCTTCCATCCTAACCTTTGGTTGTCGTACTCGCATTTCCTAGGGTACTATCCGCAATATCGCTCCTACTACTCAAACTTCGTCTTCTGACATTCCCTCTCAACTCGTCATACATTTCCGCCTCATCAGAGTCATCATCATCGCCGTCTTCAAGGTACCTATCTGTCCATTGCGCTGAGCTTTGTCTCGACAATTTTGAGTGCAGCGAAGAGGCCCTAGAAGCAATAACTGGTCGGTGGGATCCTTCGTCGGCATCCTCCATGGGAACAGGGCTGGAGCACATTCTCGGACTCCCTATTCTCGGGCTATTTAGGCGTGAGTGCGCAATCATTTCGGGAACAGTATCATTTTCCTCGCTGCTGGCGTTCGTCGTATCATCATCCTTAATATCCCGATTGGGTGTGGGACAGAAACACGGGCGCGGGACATCGGTGGGTTTATCCGTTTGACCTCGAACCTCTTCGCCGTGCTCGCTAGCAGTGGCACTGAGTGGCAATGCCCTTTCTTCGCTACGCACCTTGTCATCTGCAGTTGTTGCAGCTTGTGTATACGCAAAGTGAGTGTCCACGAGATGTTTTACTACTGGCCACCCATATGCATTTGCAAACATGCGTCGGACGATGATATTGTTATGGGCATCGGGTTCTAATCGTACTAGAACCTTACGCCATGATACTTCGCGATGGTATGCTCTCGCGATCTTTTCTTCGACTTTCATCCCAGATCCTTGCGAATTGGTCCCAAGTTGAGGTACCTCAGTCCCACCATCGGCGCCATTAATATTACTGTTGGAGCTCGAAGTACGGAACATAGACCGAGGCTTGGCGGGTGGCGGCGGAGGAATGTCTTCGGGATGGTAGACACGGTCGTGGAAAATTGTTCTTGGGCGAGAGGAGGGGTCAAGAATGTATCCTAACGATGGTAAGGGCGGGCTGATCACGTCCCCGGCCGCTTCAAATAACGTTGTTTTTGGAGGAGCATAAAGCCCTCCATCCTCATACAACGAGTCCCCGCGAGCCCTACCGGGTTTGTGGGGTTGTGCTGGTGTGGTTGAGGCCCCTGAGCCAGCGTCTTCTGGAGGCGTAGCTCGGATTGTTTGGCTTCGTCTATAAATCTTAGTCGCCTTGGTTTCTCGAGAAGCTTTCTGAAACTTGAAAAAAGATATCAAGGCATTAAATGGATTGGGCGATGAAGGAGCCGATGCTGATTTGTTGGATTTTGCTCCTGGCTGTGGCCCATCTGCTTGCTGGAGTTGTTGAGTACTCAAGAACTGACTAGGCGCGGGAAGCTCAGGGGTAGTTTCAAGGCGTTGATCGTCAGAATTGGAATCGGGCTGTGATGAACTTGGGGTGGTCTCTAGCTCCCTTTGAACGTGTTGATTGACGGGAATTGTGGCAGCACGACCAGACCGCAGCTGGCTTGAAGAGCTACCAGTGAGCGCGGCCCAGCCCCATTCTGCTACAGTTCCAACAAGTCCGTTTTCCCTTCTAGCCTTTTCCACTCTATCCAGGCCTCTCCAGTCCAGAAACAATAAGCAAGACGTCCGCAGGGGAACAATTCCATCATTGACAACATTGCAATACAGTGTGCGGTTCTTAAACTTCTTCAACACCTGGTGAGCTGGCCCACTTGGTAAAATTCTCAAGAGAGGCTTTGCCCCGGGATCTGGGTTGCGCTGAGATTTATTTGCGTCGTTGCCCAGGCCTCCAATCATCGCTTCCCAGCCACTTCGCATTTTCGATGGGGCACTCCACGATAGCCCAAGGTCCTGCCCAGTCCGACCAACGAGGCCAAAGTCGAGAGCAAATTTGACATAAATCGGGTTCTCATTACTGAGTCCAAGGAAAGGGGACGCCAGTGCAACGAAATTTACCGGTTTGATGATATCGAAGAATTCGGGGGAGTGTTTCTGAATATAAGCAATGGCATATGTCTGAACAAGGCCGCCAAGAGAATGACCAATGAAGCTAATACTTGTTATTCGATATGCGAAATCCTTGTGTTCGGGCTCCCGGCGATAGATCGTGCTTCCAGAGTGAGACGCATGGGCTTTTGGGCTCTCGGAACCCTTACTAAGGCCGAACGTTTGGCTGAGAGACATCTTTCGCGTCTGTTTGATAGGAAGGTATGGCTGATCAGGATATGTCATCAAAAGGACATACTTGGCCAGCCGCTTCCCGAGATATTGTATACCTCTCTCTGTCCGTGCAGCATTGCCAGGAAAACCTCTCACAATGACCTCTTCCTCGTCATCACTGCCGCTTTCTTCGGAGCGGATTTGTGCGGAAGACTCCGCGTTCCTCCTTTTCTCCTGTTTAGCCTTTTTTCGATCCTCGCGCGCCCGCGATGCAGCAGCATCTATGCTCTCTTTCATGAACAACATGTCCGCACCAAGATTACTATGAAGGCCGTGCGTCAGGACAACAAAATGGACCTTTTTCTGTGTCCTGGCTCTCGTGATTATCCCATGGGGACCCTTCGGTGTATTTGACGAAGGGTTCAGATTTGCATTGTGCGTATGCTCGGTTCCGAGATTCTCCGGCGCATCTGTATCTGCTAAAGAAGGAAACCGGGGAGAGGTCCACAAAGTCGCTGTGTCGTCGACCTTCAGCTTCACGGATTCAGAATACACCCCTTTAACCGTCTCTGCGCGTCCCCTTTTACCTTCTTTTAGGCTCCGTTTGTGATCGCGAAGATTCCCCGGCGCGGGTAAATCAGCGATGCTTGCAGCACCCAGCTCAGTGGATTTCGCATCACGACCGACCAGCACTTCAAAAGTCACGCTTGCGGTATTCGAAAACACGACCTGGGAGGAAATTTCGACAATCCAAGAAATGCTTTTCTGGTCTGGTGACCTGGAATCCCCAGGTCTGGCGGGAGCTACATTGCGAACACGCTCGGGCACAGGTATTGTGGCATCCCAGGCTGCTCCCGGCTGGAGGTGGGGCTCAAACTGTGGAATCCCATCCGTCTGATGGTTGTCAAATTTGTTATGAGGATCGAATGTGGACGGATAACAGGATGTGTGGATAGTATAGGGTCCATGAAGATATGCCGCTCGTAATGCAATTGCAGAAGTATTCCTGATCTTAACGTATAATTCTGCAGGGTAAGGAAGTATCCGATCCGCCGAAGGGGTATACGTAAGGGTGTAACTATTGCAAGCAAACAAGTCAGCGATGACCCCTGAATTCGCGATCAGTCCGCATGTAAGCGGCCGCAAGCGGAAAATCTCACCGAACAACTTCCCCAATACGCACGCTCCCGACATGGTGTATGAGTAACATCTCCGCTGCCCGTCTAATCTCTTCTGGCGGAATACTCCACCCTCGAAGGGTCCGAAAAGTTGGAAAATTCTCTGGGGTGAGGGATAGTCCTTTGTTTGGAGTCTGAGACAGCTGATAAGTGCGCGGAGTTACGAGCATTGACGCTTCTCGACCTCATAGGCTGGGGTTCAGACAAGTTAGAGGCGTAGACATGCCTAGGCCCAAGATTTCAGGGTGCGGAGCGGAAAGCTTGAAGGCAGCTGCCAGGAGAAAGGACGTCATCCGCAAAAAGTGAGTGCGCTCAGGAACAGAAAGCTACAACACATCAAAGAAAGATTGCAGCAAGAAGGATAGTCCAGCAGAACAAATTCACAGACCGCAATGATGCCAAAGCGTCCCCTGCAGCATGTGAACAACGCCTTTGGTCACCTGCAAGTTCCGCCTCGACCAAGGTTGTATCCGTAATACCGAAAAGTTCCATTCCGGCCTTTCCTTTTTGGGTATAGTCACATAGTGCCACTGTCCAAGCTCCTTTTCGTCCAATCACCACCTTCAACGGAACATCCGGGACAAAACAGGTCAAATCATCAGCTCGTTTCGCCTCTCTCGCTCGGTTCTCAGCCCTGGCCATGGCCATAGTTTAGCTTCCTGGCTTTCTGGCATCTTGACAGCAATGGATGGTGTCCAGAAAGTGCAAAGTCCATGGTTGGTCGCATCTTGCTTTCCTTTCAATTCAGCGGCTCCATCTACAGCAGACAACAGCTAGATCCTGGAGAATTGTCATACAAAACGGAGGCTGAAGGATTTTCTAAAAGCAATTCCGCATGCGAATTATGTCTTGATCTTTTGCTGATCATCCTCCTCTGTCACCGGTGGGACTCTCATCTCTCGTCTTATCAATTCCACTTCCATCACCCTTCTGTCTAAGGGCACCTTCTCCCTCAACCCATCATCATCACAGTCAAAATACAGTGCCCATCCAAGCATTCTTCCGTCCGCATCCTTCTCCTCTGCAACTGCAAAACCTTCCCACCAGTCGAATGTCATCCGTCGATCAACAAGCGTGCAATCCCATGGCCCCATCATATGCCCTTCGGATTCCTTTTTGTTGCCATATTTCATTTCATAAGTGTCTTTATCAATATAGATCCAATTGAGAAGAGGCGGGTCGGCGGTTATGGTGCTTACCAACCCCTCTCCTTTGCGCCATTTATGCTCGGGATGTGGGAAGAAATAGCCTTCAAAATGATGACACTGGTGGAGGGAGGCTTTGAAGCGAGTGGCATCATCGGATGGCTCATTGGCCTCGCCATCGGAAGGTCGGGATGCAATCCATAACTGATATGGTTGAGCGAGCGTCAATCGCAAGCACAGAGTGTGTAGCCCATACGTACCTTATGGTTCCTCAACACCACGAAGCAGCCATCGACATCTTTACTCTTTCTGGAGGGATCGGAGCAGGAAACTATTAGGTTCATTTTCCTGCTTCGATGCTCCTGTCTTCTCTGGCTGCGCTGACTGGAACGTATGGCTTCTGTTGTGCCCACGATGGCGGGACAAGCAGCAACTGCTGTTATAATACCAAACACCATCTCCGCGTTCCCCTGGAGCTCTTGGTTTTACTTAAGCGTACCTCAGACGAAAGGGAATGCAGTGGACCAGAAAATGACGATGGGAGAGCTTGATGTTATGTAATGATATTTATCGAAGCGAACCAATACTCGAAGGAGAGAAACTCGCTATTGTCAAACACGCCTGGTTCATCCAACGTCTAAAGTTGCATATCGCCTGTCTTAGCAGTCGTTCGAGGGAGTTATTCGAACCCGAAAAATTTCCGCGCAAATATTCACTAATACGTTTCCCTCATGGGCCGAGTCAGTGGCTTTGCAACGCTTCGGATCTTGATCAGCAACTTCCAGTCGTCGAGGTCGACGTGACGCTCCTTTCATCCCATATGCCCTCCAGGTCTTGGCGTGCGCCACAACGGAGCGCCCTGACGTCATCCCGCTGCAGCTGGAACCCCCGTTCCGAGCCCAATACTCCGTACCGCTATCAGTTATCGTGAGTTGTCAGTGGCCCTGGGGGGTAGAAGCGACCAAGAAGATGGTTGAGGATTGAGGCAACGGAGAAAGCTGAATCTAGAGCTTTTACTCCCTTTTTATCCACCGTTCTGGACCAGATCGTTAACCGACTCTGCGTCTCATCCTGCCTCACTAACGTATGGTAGCTGTTTGATTCTATTCGCTCCTTGCTGTCATTGTCCCAACTCCGTCTCTTCATTTGGGTGTCATATTGGTCTCATCTCTGATTCACGGTTTCCCTATTCCCGAGCACACCTCACCTAATACATTGTTTGGGCTCCTGTATATATAGTCTACAGTAGTTGCGAATTCTGCTCAAATGGATCAGGATCAACCGATCATCATCGCCAACAAAAGAAATCGTCCTCTTAGCCTTGTAGTCACTGCAACCTTTTGGGACGCATTCTTTCGTCTAAAAAGGTCAATCGAAGGATCCCTATTCAAGAAATCATACTCAGAACCTCCCACACCACTTCCTCAGAGACAGTTCAGAATGGCCACCAAGTAAGCCCCCTTCCTTTTCGAGGCCGTTTCTGCGTCATTACTTACAGCATGCCATAGCGTTGAGCCAAACACAGACGCCTACGAGGTCCAATCTCAGGTCGGATCCGAGCATGAACAGGCATACCCGTATAACACCAACCAGCAGCTCACGCAGCAAAATGGTACCCTCCGGAAATCACGCATCAGAGACCGCCCAGAATCCAGAGCTTCCGAAAGCAGCAGCTTGAAGATCAAGATCGAACTAGATATTGAAGCTGAGGTTGACCTGTATGCTCGAGTGAAGGGCGATGTGACTATCGGGTTGCTATAAGAAGAGACCGCAGTAAGCTGCCACCCCAATCACAAGAGACCACTCGTAGTGGCTAATTGGCGCGCTCAACGCAACAGATGAATATAAAAGTAGGGTATTCCCCATTGTTATTTGCACAGAAACAAAACATCTACCAACCTATCTTTGAAATAAGAGCGCGGGAGGGTCTTAGGATGGCTGGACTGCGATTAGGCCTCTTCCTTGCAACATATGACGATTGATGCTGCTATTTTCTTGCAAATTTTCCTAAGTTCCAGAGATATAACTATCGATCGCCTAAATCTTAAACCCAAATTCCCATTGATGTTCAGTAAAATATATCAACTGTTGACGTCCTCTGAGGAATCAAGCAACGGAATAAAATCACACTTAACTGTCACTGTTTCTTATTCCTCATTTTATTGGATGATTAGTCCTGGGAAGCGCCAAATTAGATATCAGTCACCCCTCCTAATGTAAAAGAAGCCAACATGCACAGTGAGGAAAACGTAACATTTAGGGAATTGTCTCGTTGGTTACTCTTGTGATCAAAGAGCTTCTCCTCATTCAAGAGTAGCTGTCGGTTGCCAAAGCAAGATTTGCACAAACCCATTTAAAACCAAACTACATGTAACTAGTCTGATTAGGTGATAAAGTTAGTTGTCGAATCGGGCTGCAGCGGCGACACCCAATGTAGGGAGTACTCCGTAAAAAAAAGAAGCCTTCATCATTGACCAGGTGTACTCCATACAGATCACTTCACTATCCCTAGCAACATTGTGTGCTTGTCAATCACACCAATGTTGGAACCATCAAATCCAATAGATGGCGGCCAGACCTCTTAGCCTCCAACCATCCACCCTTCTCCACAGTAACCACCTTGCCGTCCACGCATACCCTTCTCCACGTCTCCTCGTCCTCATTAAATTGGATCCTTACTCGTTCAACAGCATCATACTCCACCCGTTCGTCTTCCACATGCTGCCCGCCCTGGTACGCCTTGGCCATCAGCCCCATGGCTTCATCGGGACTTAATGGTTTAAAATGAACAACATGCATCTGTCCATCTAACGGCTTCGATGAAGGGGAGATAGTGAACCCTTTCTCCAACTGAGAGACAAGCGTGGCCAGGACATACATGTGGCATTCCCTGTCAATTACTTGCTCCTTCGCTTGGCCAGATTCCGGATCCTTTTTGATGAGCGTCACACGGCCGCAGTATTGATGCGTTGGACTCCCATCGGACGGATAGAGAAGTTCTTTGGCTGCCATTTGGAATCTCTGTGCACCAAACTTGCGATAGTGGCTGGTATCACTATCCGCTACTAACGATGCGTGCATTCCCCAACTCAAGACCACTGCACCGTAGACTTCTGCTGCGGATCTCTCCCTGTCGAATTCGCTAACTAGGGGCTCTTTCCGTCGTCCTTCATCAGTAAGGTAAGCTGAGCTAGGCGAGAAATTTGCCTGGAACAGCGGTAGCATCCGTGGCTTTCCACGTAGTAAGGTCGACAATCCCCACGTGGCATCCTTAAACAATCCCGTAGAATTTGCGGTAGCATTCCCAGTCCCCATCGGAATAAGAGAAATGCGCGGTGGTACGAACTTCTTCCCATGGCTGCTGTCGTTCTCATCCACTCCCGAAAACACCTTGATGATATCCACAAGCCCGCCATCCCCAGAAAGTAGAATGATCGTTTGCTCCGTCCCGGCTTGTGCCCTGGGCAAGAAAATAGCCTGGCTTAATTCAATAATGCTGTTTGTCGATTGAGTCTTGTGGACATGGTAACCCGTAACGCTTATGGCCGAAAGTAAAGGCTTTAGCGCATGTTCGAAAAACAACGATGCTGCGTGGGTTCCCGAATGTGTGGATATCACGACATGCACATTCGAATCACCATCTGCAGGGAGGGCGAGATGCGCTGGCGGCACAAGCTGGTTACTTTTCCACAATGCACCAGGTATTTCCGACACTTCGAGGCATCTAAGCTTAACCTCTAAGTTGTTCGGGTTATCATGTTCGAGAAATAGAATTCTGGCCGTGGACTCATCGGAACCTTCCACCGGGGGAAGCGTGGCAATCACGCTGTTCAAGGGAAGCGATGATGTCTGCTTGGTCTCCAAGTCCTCGTAGTCAATGCTGCTGCTCTGTTCTGACAACCGAAAAGAAACGGGTCTTCCATCTATAGAACCATGAGAAAATGTAGACATTTTATCTCGTCGCTTGCTTGTCGCTCTATCTCCCAAAATTATACTGGGCCAAGCTCTTCTATCTATCCCACGATATATCTCCTGGTACGTAGGAATAAACAACGAGCGTCACAAAAATGACTGCGTAACTAAACTGCTCCATGCGCCGACTCCACTGAGGGATCAGCTCCACTTCACGAAATGCAACAAGATCACAATGCCCAGGTGCTATCCTGTGGAGCACCTGAAAATAAAGAACCGAGCCGAAGCCTAATAGAAACAATAATGATACCGTCTAATATTAATACGCACTGTGCTATGGAAGATAATGATACACATCTTCGAATAAACACCGATAAACATAGTCTCCGCTCACGTAGCTCCCACCGTATTCTCGTCTATTAGAGCTCTATCTTGGAAAGGACAAAAACAAACCCAACCAGACACTACACCAAAGAAATTTCTTTCACAGGAATGCCTCCCAGTATGATACATACTAAAACAATTTAACTCGTCTCTTCGTCACCGCGTCTAGCTGCCGCGTGCTTATCGCTGAGGTTAACGGCAATGAAGGACTTGGGCAATTTGACACTAGAAGTGATAGTCAGCTCATGTTAGGGCTAGGAGCAAACAATAAGGTTACTAACGTATCGAATTTGGCCTTCAGGGTCTCGATGACTTTCTTCCAGTCTTGATGAGCCGTAAGACTTCTTCTTGGAGCACATCCGATTGCGTGCCTCGAATCAAGCTGAACATCTAGGGGGTCAAAAGTGTGGCATCCAGGACTAATCGAAATCCTAATAGAATACGAGAATTTCTCTGACTCGCTGTCCCTGGACTCGTACAACTCAAAACAAATCTGTGAGAGGTAATCCAGTTCGGGAATGGCGCGTCGAGCAATCTTTGTCTGAATCCCTCCTTCGAGGATACAGTTGAGGAGAGTGTAGATGTGCGACTCCTTCGTAAAATAGAAGAAGGATTTAGCATCGGGGGATGCCTGTACTTCTTCCAGATCCATCACAATTTCACGAAGGAGAGGCAGGGAAGTTAATAAACCGATTTCGAGTTTCTCTTCATCTTCGATCCCGTATTCCTGAGGGGTGACAAAATCAAAGAGGATTTTAGCGAGATTATACAACTGCTTCAGTCTGGAGAGTCGTTTATCAATCTTTGGCTTTGACGGTGTAGATCCGGGGTAAAGTTTAAAGTACGAATCATAAGAATCCTCGATGGATCCGAGAGGCTGCATTAAACCAGCATGTCCTTCCTCATCGTAGACAAAATCATCGGTAGGCAGGAAAACCCATTCGAGGAATTGGCGGTTATGCAGAGCGTCGAACTTCATGCTGTCATATAACTCTGATAATTTGCTCGGATCAACCTTTTCGGTGTCACAGAACTCTTTGAATAACTTCTCCCACCGCTCTTTAAAAAGTTGCGAGTCTTCTCCAGCGCACCAACGACCTTGAATGTCGGATACATTGAGGGAGTCACTTGGTGCATCACCATCAGATGCTTTTTGAGCTTGTTCAATACGTTTGAAATTGTGGCGCATGACACTGCGGTGAAATTTCATGAGTTCAACGACGGTGGATAGCACAACAGAAGGCTCCGGAAAATTCTCTTTAGGCCAAGTAAACTGGGGAGGCGCGGAGTTCCCTTCACGGAGTAAAAGCTTCAGCTTCTTTTTCACCTTGTCCATGACATCTTTGGCTGCATTAGAGTCATCAAGTAAATCTTTTCTTACTTGAATGAAATCATCGGGCAACTCTTTCACATCGAGGAAAGCGGACGCAAATATTTGGGCTAGGCTATTGTTAAGACCAGAAAATTAAGATACTGGACGGAACCTACTTACCACTTGTACTAACTCGACGTTCAGAGCTGGTAAACATCCGGACATCGTTTAGGCACTCTTTATTCATGAGTTTCAAATCATCTCGCATATTAAGGCCCACATCCTGAGATTGGTATCTTGCCGCATGTGTTGGTTCTCCGCCCCATTTAATCACTAATTGCAATTTATCGAGAATCAGGTCATTTTCCACAGCAGAGAAACGCGAAAATGTCGGTCCCGATATAGAATCGCTTCTCGTCACTGGACGACGTTCACTTTCTCCTTCACCATCAACGACGGCTTCAACATTAGACGAACTGTCGACTGGGTTTTCGGGTCCTGGAACAGTAGGGCCCTGGTGCCTCCGCATTTCCTCTGCCGTGCGTCGGCGAAACATTGGCTTAATTTGCACCTTTGTGCCCGGCCATGAACCCTTATGATGCAGCGACGCCCGGAGAAGCTTAAGTTTCGCGACATCCTCAACTCCTTCCTTCATTGCAATATCGACAGCATCTGAGACGCTGCGCAATGCGGTTTCTCCTTTAATCACAACTTCTTCCTGATGACCTTTGAGCAAGTCAATAAATGGTTGGGTATGGAAAGTAAATTTAAATTTCTGTTTTGGGGTGCGATCCGCATGCCGAATCACAGCCACCATGCCTTTTAGCTTCCAGGAGTGTTTCGATGGTGGCCGTGGTGTACCCTGCGAGTTTGAATGGCTAGCGTCTTTTGGTGTAACTATATTGGCGGGCGGCGGTGTGCTGTTCTTGCATGGAGAGACACTTTTAGCTTGATGGGAAGCAGCGCAAGGTTCAGATCTGACCAGCGTTGGTGGACGATCCAAGGTGCCGTCACCGGAAACAGATGGATGCCCTTTACTTCCGTGGTTATGTAAACCTAGCATGCTGGGGGATTTCAGGATACTCTTGAATGCGCTGCGGTGCGAGCCCGGACTACCCTTTTGCGGAGAAGTGGTTTCACTCGATTGCATACCGGAAGGTTCCGATACTCCATCACGGCGCTGCTTTTCTTTGATGAACATGTCACGAAGAATCTTCGCACATTTATCATAGTAATCATTGTTATCCTTCACAAAGCTCCAGCCGTTGACATCAATGACATAGGAGTTATCGCGCACACGAAGCAAGT
Organism: Coccidioides immitis RS; assembly: GCF_000149335.2. NCBI lineage: Eukaryota > Fungi > Ascomycota > Eurotiomycetes > Onygenales > Onygenaceae > Coccidioides > Coccidioides immitis. Next base: position 1,162,291 of record NW_004504308.1, on the reverse strand, counting down.
CAAAACCGCAGATTTTTTGACCAAAGCCGTTCGAAATCTTGGTAGCCATGGTTGCTTCTTCTTTAGTAAGTTTTGTAATGTACCTCAGTTCTTTACCATGGGTATTGCGACGCACAACACCGTCTACTACCGGTGACTTGCGGGTTTCAGCATGGCAGAAATCGGGGCCAACAGTATAGGCTTTGACATCTTCCGCGTTATCAACTCGGAGAAATTGTTCGTAGAGATAACTCCCATCAGGCTCAGTGATGGATCGCGGGATTTTCAGATCTGGATCATATTCTGAGCTTTTGTTTCCGACTTTTCGGAAGAGGCGACGTGCCCCTCCACCATAGTGCTGATCATCAGGGAAGTAAATGTGGATGTTGTGGTCTTCACCACTGACTGGTTTCTCAACGAATGGTTTCCTAAAAGCCTTGCCGTCCACGATAAGGGATTCGCCATCCTCGGACATGGTAACGCTTTGAGTTCGAGGAGCCCCGCCACCTGTACCATCGTCCGGGCCTTCCAGTTTCACTCCGGTTAAATTGTAAACATGTTGAGCAAGTTCGGGGGAAGCAAGTCGGGGGCCACCGTCTCGGTTTACTTCGACTCGTTTTGGAGTCGGGACTCCCATTTGATCTAGGATGCGAAGGCAAAGTCGGCGGTCCCAGAGGACTTCCTGCATTGGGAGGTCATTGATGCAAAATGGTTTCCGAAGATTTGCGTAAGCAATCGCCTTGTCCAACGGAAATCCATCTGAGAAGAAGGCGATTAGGAAATCACTATTGCAATTAGTACTGGTGTTATTAGGTACTTAAAGAATAACGAGCTGAATTACCATTCTGGCCAGTTTTCCACGTCTAGTAAACCAGTTAGCAGGTGTAAAAGCGCAGAGATACTGAGAGATGACGTGGCTCCTACCTTCATCAAGGATAACCTTATCACCGAAAACAATAACCTCGAATTCGCCGTTCGATTGCAATCTTGTAAGAATATTTTGACTCGGTTTGCTTCGAGCTTTAATATCCAGGGCACAAACACCAATCTTTCCAATCGTTGCGGGTTTGTCTGTTGGAACGATTCGGTTAGTTTGGGCCTAAACGAAGATAAGCGTGGGAGAAGAAACGGTAATCTTACATTCCACTTCACTGATACTGCTTGCCCCGGTACTGCCACTGAACCGCCGTGGAGTCCGGCTCGAAGATCTTCCAGGCCGGGACACCCAATTTGTAGCCAGGGCTTCCCCGGCCTCAGATCGTTGGGGGGAAGCAGCGTGAGCTAGAGGCCGTTTTAGTACTCATCAGAAGAAGCAACAAGAGGTTCAGAGAGACGGACCCTGAGCTCCCGATTCAGAGGAAGTAGATGGCACAGCATCAGTGGAGCTAGAAGATGGCTCGACGCGTGCTTTGGAGTCGCGCACCGACTCTAGAGTCGTTGATGGCTGCTTTGTGGAGTCCTCCATGTTGCTCTTCACGGACCCAGCAATGCTGGATACTGCAGTGCTTGGATACTTATCTGCTGCAGAAGAGTAGAAGCTTGAAGTGAGAGAGTAGAGTGAGGAAAAGGAAACACGGTGGCCTTCACGATCAGCAACGATGCGTTGTGGTTTATGAAGAGCGGGATCTTCCAGAGCAGCATTCGAGATAACGCCCTTGCCAGCGACGCTGCTTGGTTCTATCATCCCAGCAGAGGAATGGGATCTTGTGCCCAGGGTGTCTGAAGGCAGTAGGTCCCGGTTCCCTGGAGGAGTGGCGATTCCGGTCGACGTTGGCGGGTTGTCGCACAGCAAAGAGGAGGACGACGAGGAGGCAGCGAGACCGCGTGACGATGTGGCGGGAGGGGCTCCTTGCATACCCGATTTGGCAGCAGGTTCCCCCTGCACACCTGGCGCGCCCGGAGCACCCAAGCTGACTGCCAACGGGACGTTGCGCTGCGTGCCCGTGACGTCGTCGCTGTCCATCTTGATATCGCCGTTTGGGCACGCTCGGAGAACAGTAGCAACCACAGGCGGTGGTTAGGGGGTCTTGGTGACAGCAGCAGCCAATCTCAGAGAGAACAGACCCTCAACTGCTCAGCAAGGCTGTGCTCCCCGATGGAACAATGGTAGGTGCTGTGGAAAGTTAAAAGGCCAGACGGTTCTATTCCTTCTTCCTGATTGAGAGTATTTATATCTAGGCTGGAAAACTGTTTGGATCGCTGGACCCTTCTTACAGCAGTGAAGGGGTTTCAGTCACAGTTCCGCCACCAACTCCACTACTCCACGTGTGTTTGCTGTCAGATCTGCTGCTCTAATACGCAATCTCCGCTATTGACCCGCCACTTGATTGGCAAACGGCTTGATGAAAAGCATCGGGCTGAAAATATCTGTCGGTTTCTTCTCCAAGGGACGGGGGGCCTTACGGAAGGTACGTGGGAGAATCTGGGCTGTCAAAATTGTGGTTCCGAAAGCGGACTTAAGCTGTGAGACCCATATTGGCGGCGTTCGGGCTGGGGGAATGCTTAAGGCGGTGAAGCGGGATGAAAAGGCGGAGGACTCGTGGAAACTTCCTTATTCTTGCCCAGGCAGGGATGTTCTTTGAATTCGAAAGCAAGATGCCATGGCCAGTGAGGTGTCAAGGAAATCCATGGCTAATCGCAGCGGGTTCGGCTCTGATAACACAGCATTCGCAGAGGCAAAATTCCCGATTTTTTTCCTGGGAAACGTCCAGCCTGCAGGGAATCTTATCTTATCGATGCCGCACTAGAGCCTGTTTGAGTCTAGGGCGTTCGATTGCCAAGACCGATCGGCTGCTGAAAAAAGACTTCGATGTTTTCCAGCCGGAGCTTCGCGAGCACTCGCGACGCACAACTTTGACTGCAGCAATTGCGTTTGCCTGCCGGTCTGGGGGCCTTTGAGAATCATGCCTTCAATTGACGATGGCGTGTTCGGCCTTCCGTTAGCGAAGCGTCAGAAAGTTGTGCCTGAGCAGCATGCCGCTGAAGCAGCAGAACCCGCTAATCCAGCTGGGTCAAGAATATTCTCTCCATTTCGCGTAAGCTAACGGGCCCTCACTCATTTTACAAATGATGTTCTATGACCTGACAAGCTTGTGACTGAAGACGCTAGGTCTGGTGTCTCCGACTTCCGTTCCGTTTACTTCTGTCGCTCTGGGGAAAACCACATTTCAAATTACCACGTCCGTCGGCAAGAGCTTACAGACATACGATCTTCGTCGCGGCCTTAATCTGGTGTTCCTGACTCGTCCTCAGACGCCTTCAACGATCACAGCGACGTATGCATGGAAGGATCGTGTATTCGCTGCATGGGGAGGTTCTTTGCCCAATGAGCGCCGAGGCGTGTGGGTGTTCAAGCGGGGCAAAAAGATAGCGGAACTTGACCCTCCCGCCGGATTCAGCGAACCCATCGAGGAGCTTATGGTGTTTGGCTCTTGGATCGTAGGATGCGGGACTAAGACGATTCAGGTTTGGAAAACGACCAGCCTCGAACATTATACTACCCTGACTCCTCCTACACAACGGACAAGCTCAACGGGCCGTGTCTTGACGGGTAGAATCTGCAACATGCCCACTTATCTAAATAAGATATTTGTTGGTAGATGTGATGGAGGCGTGGATATATGGAATGTGTCAACTGGGAAACTGCTGTACACGATACTTCCCACTTTCCCTGATGCTGGAATGGTGACGGCGATGGAACCGAGCCCTGCTTTGTCGTTCATGGCTATTGCCTACAGCAGCGGTGCGCTGGTCATTCATAACATTCGAACTGACCAACCGGTCCTGCAATTGCGCTCTCCAACCACTACTTCTCTCCCAGTATATTCTATTTCTTTCCGGACTGATGACCTTGGAGCTGGAAACGATGGAAGAAAGGCTGGGGTAATGGCGACCGCTGGAAGCGATAGCGGAGATATTACTATGTGGGATCTGAACGACGGCGGACGGGTAACCGGTGTCTTACGAGATGCTCATGAAAGTTCCGGCAAAAGTCGACCACCTGGCATTAACAAGGTTAAGTTCCTTGGTGGCCAGCCTGTTTTAATATCCACGGGAACAGACAATGCGCTTCGTTCCTGGATATTTGACGAGATGCCATTTTCTCCTATTCCACGGCCTCTACACGCGAGGACCGGACATTCAGCCCCCATCACTACCATTGCTTTCTTACCACCAGGGTCTGATGGATCGGAGACTTCGGGAAAATGGTTGCTCAGCGCCAGCGAAGACCGTAGTCTTTACGGGTTGAGCCTGAGAAAGGATGCTCAAAACGCCGAACTCTCCCAGGGGAAGGTCAAGAGCAAGTCAAAGAAAATTGCTTCTGCTCAGGGTCCCGGGGAATATGTTGCAAGGTCGGAGACCTTGAAGTCTCCTGAAATCACATGTATGGCTTGCTCTCTTAACAGGGATGGAGGTATGGGGTCTGCTGCTGCCGGCCCCATATGGGCTAACGCCCAATCCGTAAATGCCGATAGTACGAATTCTACTGGTTGGGAGAGCGTTGTCACAGGCCACAAGGGGGATAAATTTGCACGCACCTGGCTCTGGGGGAAGAGGAAGGCTGGCCGCTGGGCACTGGAAACTGGCGATGGCACGGAAGTCAAGAGTGTTGCTGTCTCGCCTTGTGGAACGTTCGCTTTGGTGGGCTCGGACGGTGGCTCAATTCACATGTACAACCTACAGTCCGGCATGCATCGTCAATCGTTTCCTGCAAAACTCTCTCCCGCGCAAGCAAGGAGGGTAAAGCTACAGCAGCTGCAAGGTGAGAATATTTCGGGAGGAAGAATCTCGTCCCGGTCGGGGCAGGACAAGCATACCAAAGCTGTGACTGGCATCATGGTGGATGGCCTTAACACCACGGTTATCAGCTGTGGCTTGGATGGCAAAGTCAAGGTAGGTGTGTTCGTTTACAATGCTATTGCTCATGCTAACGGTCGACACTCGTTAGTTTTGGGAACTGCTTACCGGACGTCTTAAGCACGAGCTCGACTGGTATCCCATGTGCGCCATCACCGGACTTCGGTACAGCAGCTCCAGTGACTTGATTGCTTTTAGTTGTGATGACCTCTCTATCCGCGTTATTGACATAGGGACCAAAAAGCTTGTGAGAGAGCTCTGGGGATGTGTGGGTCAGGTAAACGATTTTTGTATTTCTCATGACGGACGATGGATTATTGCCGCCTCAATGGATTCGGTGATCAGAGTCTGGGATTTGCCAACAGGCCATCTTATCGATGCTTTTCGGCTGCAAAATACATGTACTTCTCTCGCGTTTTCGACTACCGGGGAGTTTTTAGCAACGGCTCATGCAGATGAGGTGGGCATCAATCTTTGGAACAATCAAAGCCTGTTTATGCACATTCCGACTAGACACATTGATGAGGACGCCATTGCTGAGATTGCTGCGCCTACTGCCTCTGGAGAAGGCGGAGTCGCTACAATCGAAGCCGCATTCAGGGAGGACGATAACGCGAATGAGAAAGATGGTCCGGTCATCTCAACTGAACAACTCGATAGCAATATGATGACACTGAGCATAACTCCCAAAAACAGATGGCAAACATTGCTCCATCTCGATTTGATCAAGGTAGGATCTCCTTTTCTCCCATCATCTTCATATTGCGCTCCATAATTAGACGGCGCTAACGACTATCTTAGCAACGCAACAAGCCTAAAGAAGCACCCAAGGCCCCCAAGAAGGCTCCCTTCTTTCTCCCTTCGACCCTCCCAAAGCTGGATCTCGCAGAGCAGATGTCTGGAGGCGCCACAGATGGCGCTGAAGAAGAACGAATTCGATCTACTAGGACCGAACGATCGCGAATAGCAAAACTACAAAAGCTGCACGGCGACACCTTGCACACATCCCAGTTTACCTCCCTCCTCCACTCCGGCAGCGACTCAGCCGACTATTCTCCTTTCATCGAGTATCTTAAGTCACTTTCGCCAGCCAAGGCTGACCTGGAGATCCGGTCCCTCGATCCTATTAATCGCGAATATGGAAACGAGCTAGCCATGTTTGTAGCAGCACTGACCTCCCGGCTAAAAGAGAAGCGCGACTTTGAGATGGTGAACACATGGATGGCAGTGTTTTTGAGAGTACATTGTGATGCCGTTGAGGCTACACGGTCTCAGGGTGATAGTAGTGAGGATGATATGAACATTGACAGTGGCATCGCTAGTGGGGCTATGACTTTGCAAACAGCCATGGTTGAGTGGAAGGCTGAGCAGGAAAGAGAAGGAAGAAGGCTAGCCGAGTTAGTTGGGTATTGTCGAGGCATAGTTGGATTTTTAAGGTCCACGAGATAGTTCTCGCTGTCAAAGACTCTCTCTGCATTCACGCACCTAAAACCTGTCATACCTTTGCGGAACGTATTCAAAGAGGATTGAGTAATTTGCATAAGATACTACATAACTAACTACGGAGCACATAGTTAAGAGTGGCGCACGCTCAACGTTGGGTCTTATGTAAGTGGGCTGGAAATGCACCGCCCAAGCGGCTGAAGTTGGTTGGTGAGAGCGCAGCCGCTAGTGAATCTCTTTAGGGCAGATCGCAACGGCCTGGATGAATCAACGACATGCACACCCGAATGCCGATCCTTTGAAATCAAGCAAATCCGTCGCATGTTCTCACAAGGCTCTCATCCATCATTTCTACCACTCTGCAGTCATCGAGGGGATTCTCGACTTTCTTTCCTCTCTCTGCTCTCCTCCCTGTTCTCCCATCTCCACCTGTCTCTTGCTCTTCGGCATTTTCCCAAAACCAGGATAAAGGCTGCCCCGTGTCTTAGGCTAATCAAAGACAGGAAGGTCAAAGACATTCGGAAATAGTACGCTGAACCTGCGTTCCTGGCCTACGTATTAAAAAAGACCCATGTAATTTCGTTCCTAAAGTCACGCAGCATCATTGACACCCATTTCCCTAACAATTTCGAGACACAAACGCGCGGTCCTAGGGGGAAAAAAGTCGAACTCGCGAACTCCGCTGCTTCAAGTTGCGCACATTGAGAGACTCTTTGAATCTTCTGCGGCCGAGTCTCTACCGACCTGTCCCTCGATTGACAACCATCACACTGATTTCAACCCCTTTTTCGGAGCGCCCATTCGAAAGTGGGCTTTCTACGTCTCACCTACCTCACTCGTGACACTATAACCCTCACACGCTCGTCGCCATGCGCTGGGGGCTCTTCTTCCTCCTAATTCTCTTCTTCGCCGTCATCGGCTGCATCGGCTGGGTCATATACACACAAGTGCGCGCCCGTCGCGCTGGCCTACCACCTCCCACGTGGAAATCATATATCCCGTTCACATCCGCCCCGGCTACATATCGAGATAGCAGTTTCCCGTCTCCTCGTCGCGGTGGAGTCGTCGGGTGGGTAAAAGACAAGATTGAGTCGTTGAGGAATAAGCGCACGTATCGCGGTGCGTATGAGGAACCGACGACTGGTGGTCCGGGGCCATACCGCGGCGCGGGTGCGGATCACGACGAGGCGTGGGATACTAGGGTGGGTGCGTTGGAGGATGGGCCATATGGTCATGCTCCAGGACCGTATGGGCACTATGACGAACAGGATTTTGGGAGGACTCCGAGACGGGAACCATATGATAGTGCGGGATATGATGCTGGTCTCACAAGGACGGACGAGGAGCCCGAAAGAGGGAGAAGTCGCAGTCGGGATCCAGGACCGCCGCAGGAGGGACTGAAGCTTGGAGATACAGGAAAGCCGTTGGAAAACCCTTTTGAAGACCACAATGCGAGCAGTTTGAGAGATGTAAGTCCTCGGCTGGAGCCGGACCCTCAAACTGGGAAATGAATTATGGAAACTTTGGGTTTTTGATGAAAGTTTAATGGGTCTATGGGCCTTCTTGAAGCATTAATGGACTGTATAGTGGCTCATAAGAGACGAATTTTGTATGCACATGTCTTATGCCTGTTCAGGCCATTCTTATATGATATGGGGGGCCGTTTTTGGTTTGATAGACAGGCTGGCTCCATGGGTATCATAACGTTAATTTGGCAGCTGGCGTTTGTTTTAGGGCGTATCAAAAATTTAGTCAATACCTTCAAGCATCTCATATGGGTTATTGGTCTTTTTTAGCCGTTTTGGTGGCTGCTCTTCGTTCCGATCTCTCGCTTTTTTGACACAATCTATGTCATCGTCACTGGCATTTTTGGGATTGATGTCCTCGTCAGGAAAATGGCCTTCATTTTGCTCCCTGATAGAGAATAATACAGCCACTGCATTCTTGATCAGGTCATTCGGGATGGGTTCGCTCATCGACATATCACCCATAGAATGTGAAAGGACCCGCATTGGCGGTAGGCTTCGCAGCAGCTGAAGAAGCATGACTGCTCTCTGTAAACCGAGTTCGCCAGGAAAAACTGAGACTTCCAACGATTGTCGCAACATTCTTAGCGAGTATAAAATAGATTGTATTTGGGCATTTAGGTGAATATCTTCCCAGTCCATCGTTTCTGCACATCGACCCGTTTCAAGAAATTTGCTGATACGGCCTGGGCTGGGCCAGGTGTCTTCATTCTTGCCCAAAAAGACCTCTTGCATTGCGAAAACCCTCCAAGGCAGTAGAGAGTCGCCGCAATTATCAAGAACAGCCTTTAACCTGTCATAGAGCCCAGGCACCTGATCCCGCAACTCATGTTCTTGTAATAGGTGGATAGAGGTGGGAACCACTCTTGTTCCACGTCGAGAGTACTCAAGAACCACATTTTTCCTGTTCTCTGGTGGAGCAAGAAGATTAAATATAGAAAAAGCAATGGCCCGTATCTCGCTTCCTTCGCGCCATGCACATCGTCGGAAATGATTTTCAACCATTATGGGGAGATATATTACCGGCTGTTCATTTTCAACGCCGAATTCCGGACACATATATTGCAAATAGAGCTCTGAAACTCTCGGATCAAGCAACTGGATGTTTTGATCTAGCCGCGTCGGGTGCTCCAAAGACGCATATTCCTGAACAAACGAGATATACGAATCATTGCTTTCTACTCCGCCAATATTCTCTTTGGCCCGCTGGACGACTTTGCCCAGGCTCAAGTACGGATCCCTCTTCAACTCGAACGCAAATCTCTGGACACTACTGACCCCTAGGTTCTTAGCTATTTTTTTCGGGCATATCTCCGTCGCACGAATCCGGATTGGTCCACTTTCGACATCATTTTCATTAGACTCGATCGAACTGAAGAATATGACGGTCCCATTTTGGCCCAAATCGTGGACAAGCAGGTCCGAATCTCCTGTCAACACAGCCGCGCCGAACTGCTTTGCTGCATGGGCACAATATTTGTCAGCTTCTCCGGGGACCAACTCTGTGATGTTTCCCCATATATATTCGGATCCCCGCGAGATATCGTGTGCGTGAGGCAGATACTGGGCAACAGCATCACCATTCCATCTTGTCTTCAAGTCCTCTATGACCGTTTGGACCATAAATGGGTTCTCCGGCAAACCACCCTGTCCTGCTTGAGGACCTCTTTTGTTGAAGACCATGTGCGCAGTGATGTCCAGAGGGCGTCGTCTTAGGCGGTGAGACCTAAACACTCGGTCTGAGAGCCCATTGAAAGTCTCAAGTTTTCGCCTAGACATTTCAAGGCGCTCTAGTCTCGTATCTCGCTTTGACAGAGGAAGGCCACCGTCAAAACAAATTTTCTTTCTAGTCAAAATTCAGCATCCATGGATATTGTATACAGCGGCGCGAATTCCAGAGAACGATAGGCACTAACATCGCAACATTCAGTTCCATGAGCTGAAAAAGGAATCTCATGACTCCAATGCTCACTTCATTGCTCGTAGGCTGCGCCGCGACGGCATTCAAGCCCGGAGGCATCCTTGATAGCAAGGAGTAATACACATGGTAAACTAAGGCAGGTCCATCGATTACCACAGAAGTGATCTGTCGACCATCTTTGGGGTTGACATCAGCGTCGCCGAGCCATACCACTTCTGCGTGTGGCAGCAAGTGCCTAGCCAGGTGCGGGATTCCCATTCGTACTATATTCGCACTAGCAACATGGGGCAAGGACAGGCGAAAAAAGAAACTGGCGGAAGAAGTGCGTTATCGAAAATTTTATCTCCTGAAGCTTGGGCGAACCATCCGTGTATAACCCCGCTCTGGCAAGGATTCTTGAAAGAATTTACTAAGAAGAGACCACAATTGATACCGTTGACATAGATAACAACATTGGTATCCTGCGGTGAGGTACGGAGTACACGGCCAGCCTTCCACCACCTGAAGCTTAGTCACCAGGGCTTCCGCCGCGCGCGAAGCCAACTTTTCCGCCCCACCAGGTGCGGAATCTTGGCACCAATTGGTTAAATCACGAACGCGACAGGCATGCGAGAATTCCAATCAAAAAAAAAAAATTACCAAAACAGACGATAATCGCCATGTTGTCAACATCGGGGAGGCCGGTGCTACGTCAGGATGGACTTCTCTTCGCTGTATTATGCCGGTGCATTGATGCTCGCAGTCTTTGGCAGTTCCGAACCCACAGCCGCTGTTGCGCCCGCGTCTACAGTTAATATGGTGCCCGTAATCCACCTCGCCTCTCCTCCGGCTAAAAACCGGACTGCGCTCCCACAATCCCATCCGTTGCCTTCTGTCTTTAGCAAGCTTCTTCCTTTCCGGGCCTCACGCGCTTCCTCACTCATCCCTGGCCCATACATCATAGGTGTATAGAGCATACCTGCATCATATAGTTAGCAAATTCCGAAGAAATTTCGAGCCTCGCCATTCTTACCTGGGCAAACACAATTAACCCTAATCCCATCGGGGGCGTGGTGTGCCGCCATCGCACGAGTCATATTCACGACTGCACCTTTACTTGTCGGGTAAAGCAAATGAGGCGTCCCTCCTCTTAAGCCAGCGACGCTGCCAACGTTGACAATGCTCCCTCGAACAGGGCCCTCATTCTTCTTCATTATAGGGATGACATATTTGGCCATCAGCACCATGCTCGACACGTTAACCTCCAGACCCCTTGCCCACTCTTCCATGTCTACATCAACGGCGGTTCCTCGAGGTCCTCCAATGCCAACATTATTCACCAGGACATCCACCCGGCCGAATTCTGAGACAGCGAGATCGACGACGCGTAAGCAATCCTCTGCCTGGCTGACGTCGGCTTTGAAAGCCAACCCCGTCCCTTTCGAGTCCTTTGTTATCATCTCGACCGTCCTCTCGGCCCATTCAAGGTTGGTGTCTACGCAGATGACAGCAGCTCCGTCTTCAGCCAAGAGGACCGCTGTCGCCCGCCCATTACCTATGCCGTCACCGAGACATCCCGCGCCAGTAACGACGGCCACTTTGCCAACCAAGGATCGGGAAGGTCGCCGAGGAATCTCTTCTCCAGCCATGATAGTATGAAGGAAGGGAGCAGTACCCCGCAAATGGTACCTAGATATATACTCCGTACTAGCTAAGTACTTCGTAGCCCGTAGCTATAATGTATATCGTCGACACGACTTCGGCGATGTTGCAACTTTGGATTGGCCACTTGTTTCCCATCGAATTATTAGTACTAAACTCACGATGGAGCGCAGTTTACGGAGTGCTCCTTACGGAGTACATATGCAGTCATTGATAACTAGTTAGGTTGTCGATCGCCAGCCTTGGGCCTCGGCAAATGGAACAACTGCCCCATGCGGAGTACTTGTCTCGGTGACGTCGTTAGCTTTCTCAGGGCTGGATCCTTTTGTTTGAGGAATATTGTTTCGCCGTCTCCGTGGCCAGCTCTGCCCGCATCCATGGTGGTCTACGGAGTATGTGCGGTTCTGCTCAGTATTAGATCTGGATATCGTCGATCGTCAAAATTTTTAAGAGGCTTTTTCGTTGACCGCACCCAGGGCATCTTCCCATTTGTCCCTTTGAGATGGAGTACAAGACTGCTGAACCCGGCAACGACGCAGGACCAGCAGGCAAATAATCAAGCCGGTTAATCCGTACACCCATAGCAAATAGCGCAGAAAAAAAAAAAAAAAAAGGAAAAAGGTGCCTACAACAAGTAATACCAGACTGTATGAAAATGACTTGTACATTTATTCAGAAATACCAATGGGCTGGATATTCTTCAAATATTTGAACAAACACAGCAGGAGATGCAAGACTGAGAGAAATGATGAAAGGGAAAGTCTGCTGATTATTGGAAGGCCGCAGCCTAAACCCAGAGCCTGCAACAAAGAAAATTGGCCTCCCTAATCCTTTCCCACCACCCCGAACAACACCAAAGTTCTTGTCCCCAAAAACCCCTAACACTCGGGTGCAATAACCATCCACACTAAATTATTCTTTGTGCGATGGCGGCAGTATTCCCACGAGAACAATAGCAGCCGGGGAAGTAACTGTGTGCAGAGTACGGAGTAGGCGATATGACAATGGAGCCACCCCGCCGAGTTCCTGGTGTTTTGGAAAAGACACCCCACCGACGAGACTCCGCTTGGCTCTAACTACATTTCAACTCTCACCGTGTTAGTTGTTGGCTCATCTTTGACAATGAGTCCCATGCGCACGGCCCAGTCGTCACGTTTTGTTTCATCAGTCAATTCCTTTGCAAGATCCAGGCGTCGGCCGTAACTCCTGCGCTCGCCAGTCACTCTGACCATGCGCCCATGCATGTGTAGCTCATGGGTCGCTGAATTTGCCAGCCCCAGGAGGCCCGCTGAGCCAATGAACAGACTGAGAAGAATAATCTTGCCGAACTGGGTGACATTGCTAGCCAATGCAGCGGCGAGGTACACGCAGACTTTGGCAATGGCAGTAAGCCAGCTTTCCACCGTCGTTTGATCCCGAAGCCATTTCCCAGAGGTCACTGCTTTCAGATCGTCCACAAGACCTTGTATTCGAATCCAACGGTCCTGGCTAAGCAGAATAAACAGATCTCCCACTTCGCCTGGCTCCGGTGCCCCAGCCCACGTCAGCTCGCTTCGACATCTAATCACCACAAAATTGATCAGGCGTGTTGTCATAAGGATTCCCACCACGGCGACTCCCCACCAATCTTCGGATAAAATGAGCAGGAGCAAGCCTGCGATTCCCCAGAGGACCGCCATGAAGTAGGTCACGACCGGAATAATGTTCATTTTGGAGGGTGAGATGAAGACTGATTTTAGTCTGTGGTGCCACTTTGCGGCGCTGTTTAACCTTGTGACGTTGAGAGTAGTCAACTTTCCGGTTCGTCCGACTCTTTGCAGGTAGAACACAGTTGCAGGATTCTCCACGCGGAAGACATAACCTGTAGTGAGAGCACCGCATGCTGGATACTCCCCCGTATTCAGTTCAACCGCTCTCTCCTGTACATGGAGACCGGGAGCCAAGATAAATATGTCCAGCAGGGAGGATGTCCCCGATAAAGCAGTCCTCTCCTGGATAGTTGTCAGCTCGGCAAGGGCAACAAGGCCCGCAGCTTCCAAGCCGACCGACGGTGTCTTAGGGTGTAACGGGGCCTCTGAAGTCACCATCTTGCGAAATGTCAGCTGTTTATAAGAAATGTCTCAGTAGCTGTTGTCAAAGGACATACCTTTGCTGGGATGTACATTATTGGTCGCTGTTGGACGTCTTCCACGGAACGATGAGCGCTTTGGAAGATCGTCTTGAAGTGGTGATAAATCCATGAAGGAGTCGCTGCAAGGCCCGGAAATGGCATTGCACGATGCGGCTCTTCGGAACTCAGGTTGAGTGACTATCCGAAAGATGTGGGCGGGTCGATTGGATGTGAAATCAGAGCCAACCAGGAATGAATCCAATCAAATTGGGATACCCCGGTGGTTAACTTGACTACGAACAGTCTCAACCCTCAACATGACGACAACGCCCGAGAAGGCTGATTTTGTCGCAACTGTCTAAGGCAGCCAATCCGGATGCAGCCCGACCAGTGGTAGTTATGCCACTCCAGTGCACCCAGTTGTATTTTAAATCCTGCGTCCTTGTCCAAAGCATCTCTATCGCCAGTAACATGTCGTGATTTTGGTTGATTACTCGCCACCCTTCGTACATTGGGTATCGCTACATATGCAAACTCAGTTGCGTTCTACTGACATGTCGTGATTTTGGTTGATTACTCGCCACCCTTCGTACATTGGGTATCGCTGCATATGCAAACTCAGTTGCGTTCTACTGACATGTCGTGTCGTTTGTTCCACCCTTCAAGGGGCCGCTGCGGCCCCCGCTTCCCCCCACCCCGCGATCGATGACACGCAAGCTATCGTCTTGGTTGCGTATTTATGGGGGACTCAATGGGATACCGGCTAGGAACTGGAGTATCTCTCTGGTTTCCAAGGCTTCTGTCGGTCTGAGGAATTGAGAGGGTTATCCATTCATATCAATGCCTCTCCGTCTCCCACTGCCTCTTCAGCAGTTTTTTCGGATCCTTTCCCGCTGCAAGCTTCGGAGGTATCTGAAGCGCTGGAAGACTTGGTTTTCTTTCAGGCCTTCGACACTCTGGAGAAAGTGGGGACGGAGAATGGATCTTAGAAACGAGATAAGATATATAGAGCGGTTACAGAAAATCTCCTCTGAGGATGCCCAACAACATATTGAGAGAATTCGACATGAGAAGGGACTCGGTCTCTCCAATCACCTCAGCCGGGATTTAGAAAATGCCTTGGTTATGTGAGTTACGACGTTGTGTTTCTCCCGGAACAAGAGCTGACGGTGGTGTCCTCGAGCCTTGCCAAACAATTATACAAAACGAACACTCGGTTTTTGATGGAACTTATCCAAAATGCGGATGATAACCGCTACCGAAGGGACGTCAGCCCTAGCCTAACACTAAGCTATAGGAAGATGCATCTGCGCGTGGACTGTAATGAGTTGGGGTTCGCTCCTGAAGATGTCGATTCCATCTGCCGGATTGGAGGAAGCCAGAAAGGAATTAGTGCAGACCGAATGGACTGCATCGGCGAGAAAGGGATTGGGTTCAAGTCAGTATTCAAGGTAGCTAGTGTTGTATGGATATCGTCCGGCAAATACTCTTTCAAATTCGACAACGCGACGCGACTCGGTATGATTGCCCCAATGTGGGCTCAATTTCCTGCAGAAGCTCCCGCTAGTGGTACTTCTATGCTCCTTCGACTTTTGAATAAGTCGGTTAGAGACGAGCTACTGAAGGAGATGCGAGTGTGCGACCCTAAGATCCTGATTTTTCTCAACCAAATTCGAGAATTAAAAGTGTGCATTGCGCAAGACAATGGCACCACGTTTGAACGGACCATTTCTAGAAAAGATGATAAAGATGTCGACAAACCGGGCCAATACGTCACCACGCTACGATATGGTGACTCTTCTCAGCAGTTCGTGGTCATTCGATATGTACCTAGCGGACGGTCGACGGACAAGGCGGAGATTCTGCTGGCATTTCCGATTAAAAACAACCAGGAGCCCGTTATTCAGTCGCAGTGCGTTTATACCTTTCTCCCAATCCGAGATTATGGCCTAAAGGTAACTTTACTTTCCATATCCCGAAGCTGCGCTCCCCCACCATGTGGTAACGTTATCTCTAGTTTCTCGTCCAGGGCCGGTTTTCCCTGATTGCCAGCCGTGAAGATATCAACGGTTCATCCGCTGAAAACCAACGGCTTCGGTCCTTGATACCAAAGGCATTCGTACAGGCAGTTGACTACTTTCAAGAAAGTGATTATTTCCGCTATATTTGGCCTAGGTATCTCCCCATTATACCTGAGGAGAACTTTTTCACTTCCTTGACAGAAGAAACAATATTCACCCTTTCTCAGCGGAAGTTACTCGAATCAGAATCTGGCGAACTGGCCACACCGGGAACTCTTTTCTATGTTCCTCCTCGTTTTCGAGACCCCAACGGGGACCCACTTCCTCTATGTTCCAGGACCGCCTTCCGGTACTTGTCACGGAAATATTTCGACGAAGACAGTGATCTTTTTCAATGTCTCGGTGTGCGTCATTTAAGCCTGCGTGACCTGCTTGTCGACGTTAAATCTGTTGTCAACCAATACCAAAATCACAGCAGAGAAGCCACTGAGTGGCACATACGACTCTCCAAAGCACTCAACCGGGAGGATATGTTAAGAGCGTACCGTCACACGCTCCGTTCCATTCCCCTTATTCCTCTACGTGATGGCCGATGGATCTCAGCAAGCGAGAGTGCAGGAATAATTTTTTTTCCTTCAGCGCTTGCAGATCTTTCCGTTCCAAGTGGTCTCGATTCAGTGGAGATTCATCCAGACGCCGCAAGTAACGTGGATAGGAGGCAATTGTACAGCTTTCTTGGCGCCGAAGAGTTTAATATTGAGAAGATCCAGAGACAGGTTGTTTCCAAACTCTCCACCCTCGCTTCTGCCCTGTCGCTCGCCCACCGGGACTTGATTTTGCTTGCGGCTTTCCTCTTCAAAACCAGTTGGATCTCGAGGTATAATACGAACATATACGTTGCCACAAATAGAGGAGATCTCTGTGTTTCATCTGCCGTTTATCTCGACTCTTCTTCCGCGTTTTCTGCGACGAGCCTGCTAAAGGACTGCAAGGATGTTCCGTATTTGCATTCCGATTATGATAGGGTGTGTGGTGAAGAAGAGCGAACCCAGAAGAGGTGGAGAAAGTGGTTACACGACTCCCTGGATATCTGGGAGTTCCCAAGACTTGTCGAACGTGGTAATCTGCGTCTTTCGTCTCATTTCAAATTCATAACTGAGAATGTCCCCTCGCCCACCTGGTTATTGCTCTTGAGGGAGAAATGGCCTGTTTACTCTACATGGATACAAAAGGGTCTTCGACCTACCGAGGAAGTATATCGGTACTTAGCGGCCCAAAAGGTTGCATGCGTTAGTGGTAGGCAGCATCCCCTCATGGAGACATATCTCCCCGACAAAGTGCTCACCGTGGACGGCAATACCTCTTTGCCATTCCTTGACCTCCCGGATCCTGAGCATGAAAGCTGGTCCTTTCTAGAACATTTGGGTGTCTCTATTAAGAGAGATATAAAGTTTTTTATTCACGCATTGAATAAGTTGAAAGCTGGTATCCCATCCAAAGAGCAAGTTTTTGGGCTCTACTTGAATATCCAAATTGAACTCAACATCCAGGACGCCCACCGTCAGGACAAAACTCGACTAGTGAGGTAAGGATATTTCTCTTCCCCCCCCTTCTTTCTCCTTTTTTTTTTCTTCTCCCTAGAAATTGACGAACGGCACAATCCTAGGAGCCGTTTTGAAGGAGATCGTTTGGTGTTCATACCATCTTCGGATGGAGAGAAGCCCGGTACTTGGCTTTCACCCGAGAACTGCGTATGGAACGGACCAGGCAGCCTTATACGAACCCCCCGATTGAAAAATTTATACCCAGATAACATCTATAAACTTTTCCGCGAGATTCTGGGTGTCAAAGATGCAACTTTGGAACACCTCCTATCCGAGATCGAAAATCTAAGCGAAAAAGAAGCCGCCCCATATGTAGTGCGACTTTTTCATGATGCAAACAAGCTATGTGAAGAGAGGGCCACTGAAACCCGCCTTTTATCCAATTGCTTTGACAGAAAAATATTTCCGGTCTATGGCACTAACGATCTATACCATATGAGTCGCATTTCCGATCAGAACTGGTTTATTGCTGATCGTGACCACTTGCGGCGTGCTTTCTCTGGCAGAGTGCCCTTGCTTGCGTTCAGCGTCGAAGAGATCAAAGGACTTGAACATTTGATGAAGTTACACCCCCTAAAAATGAGAAAATTATCATCCGTAACGACAGAGGTTCTCAGCTCCAAGGGAACCGAACTGTTACACAAGCAGTACACGAATTTAATCCGAAACAAAGGTGGAATCATTGCCCGGTATGTCCTTGCAGCCCTGGAGTACCGAGGTCAAGGCTGCAGTGCATGTTGCCTTTAAACTAAATTTGGCGCCAGTTTACTAATGCATGGCCTTATTGTAGCTTGATACCAGGGAAGAGTTTGAGCAGTGCGCTGCTTCAGATGCTATCAAATATTGAAGTATATCAGACGGATAAGGTAATCCTGCATTGGATATTAAAGCCACCTTTTCCAGGCAGCGGTGCAGAAATAATAAGCCATCCTGACCAAGGCGGTGCTTATGTGAAGAATTGCGGAGACTCAATTAAAATATACCTGGAAGAGCGGCATATTCGATTGAGATCTCTACCTTTCGAGTTGGTGGAGCAGCTGTCAGCTATCTGTTCCATCACAGACCCAACTCACCAGGGATTCTTGCAATTAATTTTGAGCCATGAAGATAGAGATTATCTTCATAGGATTTTGGACCGTCGAGGAGCTCCAAGATCCGAGGGAGATGTCCATAACTTCATAGGAAGTGAGTCTGTTATATTTACTTATTCCGGCAATTGAACAGGTCCGCTTACATACTCTTTTCGTGGGTACATAGAACCCTTAGAACCAAACAGAGAGCCCTCCACGCAGTTTCAACAACCTCCAGAACTTCGTGCAGCACCCATTCAGTCGAAGCGGTGGGAAAGTTCTTCCAGAAGTGATGGGACTTCATCCTCGGAGACGTCGACAAATAAGCCTTTAAATGACATCAATCCTACCAGCGAGTCCTCTGGGCAACCCACCAGAAGAAAAGACGCTAATCCCATTCTTCCGATATATATGAAACAGGCCAGTTCAGTCCCTATTCCATCGTGTTACAAAGGCGGCTTGGACGAAAACTCGGTGCGCAAGCTACTACGCCATGAGTCGAGCTCTCGAAATGAGGTTCATGATCCGTATTTGGTAAATGATCTGTATTTGGTAGATGAGCCTTTGTTGGTGGACCGCGGGCTGCCTGACCGCGCCTTGCGCCGTTTCATGAGAAACGACCAGGATCCAAATCCAAACCGCCGTGTAGCCAACGTCATCTTTGTTACGAGTCCACATAATCTGTGCGATGAAAACGGTCAGCAGTTGACAAGTCTTCCCGCGCGAATACACTTTGGTGAAGGGGGAACAAGCACGGTGTTCGTGCCATTGAATCCTAAGGATCGATTAGAGTTATGTTTTCTTGGGGAACTACTTGTCAGTCCGAATATCACATTATATGAAATCGCACGAATACCTATGACTAACCAAGCTATTGCCGTATGCAGGTTTCGAGACTTCTCGAAAGCCATCTGCGCGATGCGTACAATCCTAAAACCGATTGGACTAGTCCATTGCGGAGCCGGGCGGGCTATGCTCCATTTAATGATCCCGAGGGATGCTGGACTACTTTCACACTTCGAGACAAGACGAGCGCTTTCACGGAGTTTCTCACTCACAGGGTTGTTGAGCACGCAGGCGTACTAGCTTACAGCCACTCAACGTACCATATTGAGGTTCAGACTACCAAGGGAGGCATAAATGAGCCTTTCCAATTTAACTCAGCGAAGCTAGAGATGGTGAGATTTCAAACGTTCCTGTCTCCATTTCTGGGCTCGTGCGTTATCTGACATGATCCTATAGTGCCGCCGGTTCTCAAATCAGCAAACATCGCCCGGGGCTGACGTCTTCATCCTAGTCAGGATCTTCAACGTTGAGACCATTCCTAAAATCTCCTTTTTTATCGACCCTTGGACTCTGTATGCTAGAGGTCAGCTGGAATTATCAATTCAAAACGATGAGTATCGGGCAAAGTTTGAAACTATCCCATCCCAGATTCGATTTTCAATCTCCGAAAGCCACGGAGACTGTTTATACCGATATCAGCCATTATGCCCGAGCAAAAGCGAGATACGGTTATTGCGGCTTTTAGATGGTGATCCTGGGGCACCTCTGAGAGGTGAAATATTTCACGTACCACTGAATGACTGCGGCCCATTCACTGCGTTGTCTTACACCTGGGTGACGAGCTTGAAGCCGTACACATTACACACTTCAGACGGCAAGGTTCCTCTGACCGCTTCGCTGTACTTTGCATTACATCGCATACGCAAATCAAAGGCACCAGTTATCCTGTGGGCAGATGCTATTTGCATTAATCAGGATAACAGCAAAGAGAAAGAACATCAAATTACCATGATGCAGAGGATTTTCATGTCCGCTACGGGTGTCTTTGCGTGGCTTGGGGAAAAGTCGGATGACAGCGACATCGCGATGGAAATGCTCACCCAGCTTGCATTAAAGTTATCGCATAGTGACGAGTCCGGCCCGCAGAGTTCATTGCAATCGAGCATTCACACTGTCAGCAAGACTGCATTAGTTGCCATAAGCGACTTTCTCGGGCGGCCGTGGTTTCGCAGAGCGTGGATTGTACAGGAAGTTGTCTTTGCTCGTAATCTTACAGTTGCATGTGGCGATCGAGAGATGCCCTGGGATGATCTTTATCGGTCCGTTCAACATTGCATCGAAGAGGCAGAGAAGTCCGTCCTGGAACTCAACATCCCCGCCTTACGAAATACGAGCGCCATACCGAACCTCGGAAATGCCCGAATGGCATATCGAACCACCGGTAAGATTCAGGTCTCTCACGATTTCTTGACACTCTTTGAACTTTTCCAACATACGGAGGCTTCATTGCGGCGGGATAAATTATTTGCACTACGTGGGCTAGCTTCAGACGCTGAAGATCCGATTTTCGACCCGGATTATAGCGCCACTTTCGAGCGCGTTGCCCTGAGATACGCCACAGTGTTCATCAAGCGAGGCAGAACAGCAGATTTACTATACCGTGCCGGACGTGGTTCGAAACCTGGGGAACTTCCTTCATGGGTCCCTGACTGGACTTCTAGACCATTCCCAAAGACTATTACCTCGTGGAAAGCTGTTCGAAAACCGTTCTCTGCATCGGGTTCTTCTGTCTGCTGCAGCTTCGTGTCTCCCCAGGATGATAGGGTGCTCCTCATTAGAGGCTACATTGTCGACACAATCGATGGAGTCAGCCTCTATAACTCCGAAGAGGAAGACACATTGCGCTACCTTAAAAGTGTGTTTGACCTCTTTCGCAAGCGGGCTTCAAATTCCCCCGGGGATGATATCGGTAAGATGATATGGAAAACGCCAATCGGAGATGCCACGCCTCAGCACAAAGATGGCTCGACGGATAATACCTTTGAATCATCATATGAACAGTTGACTAAGTATCTGGAGCTGCGGTTCGGGTCCTCTGACTGGCGAACTTCCAAGGATACGGCCCTGGAGGACATCAAGCGTATGAAAGAGAAACTCTGGCCGTACGTTGTAACCGCATTCACATTCTCAGAGAAATTTCAACCGGCAATCGCAGGCGTCACGAAACGCGGATACTCTGGTCTGTTTCCCGGAACCGCAAGTACGGGTGACAGAGTCGCCATTTTCAACGGTTGCGCAGTTCCATTCTTGATTCGCGAGAAACAGGGGAAGAAGGGAATCTACCAGTTGCTCGGGGAAAGTTACATTCACGGTATGATGTACGGTGAGGCTCTTTCTTTTGATGGCATCCGAAGGGAAGACATTGGGCTTCGATAGTCAGCACAAAGAAAGCAGATGCGGCGAAGAGAATTTTGCCAACTCTGAGCGTCAAGCGAAGCCCCCGGATCTCGACGATATTGAGCTTGCAGAAGTTAGAATGTTGGAGTAGACTCTGCATGAATACGTAACGGCCAGATGGTGGAGTGTGGTGGGTAGATGACCTGCTGAGGGCTATTCCCTATCAGCGTATTCAAAAAGGTCCATTATGGATTGCCAATAATCTGCGGTTTCCAGATGGCTCTTGTTTTGCTGTGGCTCCTGCACAATCTGAGGAATATCTGAGGCATACTTTCCGCCTCTCACTTTTTCCCTTTTTAGGGTAGAGACACAACCACATGATCTGATTCCTGCTCAAAAACCCACAACTTGATTCTTCTCTTTCCTCTTCTTTTCTTCTCTCCATTTATTCACCAGCTGAACCTTGACTCACCAGTTGAAAATCCACCTCCTGAACCTTAACTCAGTGCTTGCAACCAGAGAGAAGACCAATCCAGAAGCGAAATGGCAGAAACTGGAAACATGTAGGTACTTCATCACCTTGATGATCCCTTTGACTGAAAAACTGACATCTACTGTGTTTGACCAAGCAATGACCCATCATACCTCAGGATATGGACGGAATCCAAGAACCTCGAGAAATATGTTGAAGCTTCTGTGACGCCCAACGAAGTAAGGCGAGTGAACCAAGTTACGGCAAGCAAGGCTGACTTCGCATAACTGTCTTATGAAGAGCTAATAATTTGGAGATTAGACTTCTGTTTCTTCATCCTCACTGGCTGGGGAGTATTGCAAGCCATAGCCATGCTTACCTCTGAGGCGCTTTTGGAAAGTGTCCTTAAGGAGAAGATGGCACCACTGTCCTAGTATTGCTAGGGGCAGTAACAAATATAACAGCGGCAGTCTTCCAGTGGCATGACGGGTTATTATTATTATTATTATTATTCATTATAGTCTTATGCAGTCAGTGACTATGAAGACTACGGCACGACGGGTGCAAGCCGACACCGCGAGCCAAGTTTTTCCACGGTGTGCTTTCCCTAGTTTCGGCTGTGCTGGATGTTGCTTTGGCAACGTATGACCTTGGGGGTGTCGGACATGGCAAATTTAAAACTATCCTGTCCACATTATGCACAACACTGGCTAGTTTATACCTTTCCGTTAACAGCCTGCGCTTGTTCCTCGGAGGAATGCTGGGGGCCTCAACATGGGCCGACTACCTTTTGCTGCTTTGGCACCAAATTCCCCCCCCGCGAGCTCGCTTGGAATTCTCTCTCGGATAGAGAAAAGAATTGGGCGTTGGAAACACGCATGGAATTGGTGGTCGCCGCCATTGACGCCGCAAACACAGCTACTGCTTCTTCCAATCCTCCTCCTAGCACTCTTACTGGTCCTCCGTCTGGTTCTCCATCCCCTCCTTCTACCCTTTTCTCTACACCTTTCTTCTACCCCTTTCTTCTACCCCCTGTTCTCCACCCTCTTCTCCCCTTCTTCTATCTCTCTTGACGCTCCACCCGTGAATGCAAGCAGCGGAGTATTCATGGGCGAACAGCCTAAAAATCCTAGGATGCTTTTCTTCTTGCTGCACGGCGCTAGGAGTCCTGCATCCAGTATTTCAAAGGATTGTTCAGAGTGTTAATGCTCTCGGTATCTGGAGTTGTCTTTTTTCGGGTGTTAGTCCAGGTCCTAAGCAAAGATGCCCTTACCAAAAACTGCCTTGAAGTCATCATCTCAGTAAATATTAGCCATGATAATGGAGAAAAGGTCATACATATTCCAAGTGGATGAGCACGGTTCTGTTTCTCCGTCTTCCTCCAAATGGTAAGACCTTCCATGACTTAACATGCTGGATTGGCCTGGCGCCCTTCGAGCCATTCCCGCAAGCATTGCAATCCTTGTGAAACGCGCTCCTCGGTCAGGTACATCCATCCATATTGTACCCCTTTCTCATGATGCAGCCTTATGCCCCAGAACTCTTTTTCCAGTTGTTCCGTGTCATACCATCTCTCCCATAACTTTAGCATGGTCTGTTCATGCTCAGGTGTAGCAAAAAATTCCCGATTGGGTACTTCCTTGTTTAACCAGACTATAAACACATCTTCGGGTCTACGTCCACCATGGTCATGACGAAGAGCCTTGAGAACTTGATCGACGAGTTCTGTGGCCTCGGTAGCATATTCGGGAAATTTTATTTTCACTTCAATCACGAACAACTCCAACCGGAGCCGCAGGTTTTCTGCATTTCCACCGGCTCGCAGGACCTCATAGTACGTAGGGCGTTCCTTAGTTGTCCAGTCTTCCCAACAACGCTTGGCCCACGCACTGATATCGCGTATGGCAAGCATGGTAGAAATCGAGCAGGGAGCAATGCCTTAAATTTCTTGGGGCAATATGATATAACAAGTGTCAGGCAGTTCAAGGTGATATGTTATCAGCCGACCATCGTTTTAGGTGTTCACACAGGAGAAAGGTTCAGCTCTGTAGGAATACTGGCAGGGAGGATCTCGTGTTCAAGAGTCAGTTAGTGGACTAGACGGCATGAGGTGGGAAATGAAACCAATAACCAAAACGATTTCTAAAGAGGGGATGAGGACGGGAGCCCCAGGAAGATCCAGAACATCCAGAACTGTGGGTAGACGTTAAACCTATTTAGGTTAGCTATGTATGACAAGCATGCCCCGCTAGGCCGCCCAGCAAATCCGGCAGCACGCTAAGGACCAGCTTATTTTGACCCCAAAAAAAAATTACCACGTGACTATGCTTAGTAATAAGAATTTAAAGAAATGTTTCAATTGCTTCAGCAGTGAACTCGAGCCCTCCTCACTTATTGGAAAAGCGTATCCGGAAACGCTACAAACTACGGGCTGCAGGGATGCCCTTACCTCTTTGTATTTTCTTTGCGGGCGGATTCTGGTGTTACAAACGACTTTCTAGGCAAACGAATGGGTTCTCAACCAACATCGCAGCAAGGTAGATGATGGTAGAGGATCAAGTAGTTAGCTAGGAGGGACCCAACGACAGAGCATACTTGGTCACAAGGGGTATGAAACAGAGAAGTTGGTGGGATCCAGATGCGGTATCACCGCCGAGTCGCTGAAACAGATCGAGCGAGAGTTTCGCATGTCAAGTCAAATAGCCATCATCTCCATTATTAGAAATAGGTATAATTCCTTAACTATTACTACTAACAGGCCAATAATGAGTACTTCTGAGAAACCTTTAATCCCCGAAATGTAACGAAAACGTATCTGAATCGAAACCTTTGGAGAGTTCATCTAGTGCGATGCTGCGAATGTATGGGATGCATCGTTCAGCTTTGCTTTCACATCTCAAGCTATCTCTGGCACCTAGATTGCCTAGGGTAGTGTCAATACGCCTCAGCCCCTATATTCGGTTGTCTTAGCAAGATTGAGGCCACGGAACAGGCGAGGACTGCGCCTGTTCCAACCAGGGGAAGCTGCAAGAACTGATAGCATTATACCTCGAAAGGTTGGGACTCGGAAATAGGTCACCGACGGTCACTGTGCACCGGAAATTGCTCTGGTGCGTTGTAACCGGTCCAAACAAATGGGTTTATTCGAACCCCCCTTTATTTTGTAGATATAAAAGGACTGAAGTCCGAGTACTCCAAGCATTCCCTCCTTCCAAGCTATAAGAAGGCCCCCCAACTATGTTAGTGTGCAATACCCGCTGAGAAGTAGGTAGCTTTCGCATCGGGAGTTCGGATTTTCCGACTTCCGCTTCCCGATCCGGACAGCGTCACGGCTCACTGCAAACGTTATACAAACAATATTAATTCCAGCCTAATTCAGAAACCTATTCCACAAAATGCACAATCTATTTACGCGTCTCTAAACAAGAATCATGACTTTATTACGAAGAAATCGCGTCAAATTGATATTTTCAACAGCGGATGGGACATTGGACTGCTGTTCTCAGAAGTCTGGAGGGTGTTCACTGCTTATAAGCGGAAGGCTGATATGCTAAGGCCCGGTCCAATGTCCCATCCGCTGTTGAAAATATCAATTTGACGCGATTTCTTCGTAATAAAGTCATGATTCTTGTTTAGAGACGCGTAAATAGATTGTGCATTTTGTGGAATAGGTTTCTGAATTAGGCTGGAATTAATATTGTTTGTATAACGTTGCAGTGAGCCGTGACGCTGTCCGGATCGGGAAGCGGAAACTTCTTTTATCTTCTAGGGGGAGTACCATTTGTCATGGTAGCCATGTACCCACCAAATATCGTACCAGGTGCCTTGGTAAAGGCTTCCCTGGCACACTCATTAATCATTCCCCACGTTCTTGCCAGGCATGTCCTACGCCGCGAAGACCCCAACGCCTTGGACGATAAATTTACGCCTTATCCAAATCTGGTCGCTGATATCAACGATGTTTCTATCAGACTATCACATCCAGCCCAGCTCTATGGGTGGAACGGCTGCAGCTCGGATGAACAAAACGCTATTAGTGAAGCATATCGTGATTTCGACCATTTGGCCAACCAACCAGATGTGTTCGCTGATATCGATTGGAACCATCAGGCCGCCAAAGACTTTTGGGGTCCGGTCAAGGGAGATGGAAATGTGTCCGACAAACGAAAGGAAGAAATCCAAGGTAATAGGCAGTTCAAAGATGTGTGGGACAGCGGAGCTGATTGGAGCGGTTGATAGGGGCTTTCAAATCCATGGGGCGGATCCATAGGAACTGGTAGTCATGGGAGCCGCTATCAATCCCGGGGCCTAAGTGTCCCTCTGGACCGAAGTCTGTTCCATTCCTCCCCATTCAGAGAACAAATTTGAAATACCAGCTAACTATTGGGCAGGTTGGTTGTAGCGGTAATGCCGGCAGCAATGACCCAGAAAATATTTGTGGGGACAAGGACGCCAAAACAGAGTGTCCAAGTTGACCAGACGGCTCAAAGGGCAGCCAGCCTCTCCATGGAGAAGATAGAAGACTCTTTGCATGGGGCGATGCGAGAGGGGACTTCAGTAAGATCGTCTTTTGCAATAAATTCTTCAAAGACCTGCCGTCTTCGAACAATGCTACTTCGGAGGGGAAATTCAAGTCGAAGGGGCTTCAGGATAATCTCGAACATTGGGATAATAGGGGTCGGGTGTTCTTCCATGAAGCTGTCCATATGGCCAGTTTGATATACCCACAAGACAAAACTCCAAGCGTGGAAGATGCTGAAATCAAATTTAAGGAAGGTGACAAGACAGCGACGAATTACGCGTATGGTCCCTACTACGCAAAGCTCCTCAGGAACTGGGTTCAAAAGGATAAGGGAGGCTTCTATACCCAGCGCAATGGTGAGATCACCTAACCTCGAAATAGACACCGCACGGTAGCTAATCAGATAATTTTAGCCGATTCATACGCCTTCTTTGCGCTCGCAAAATATGTAGAGAAGCAAATAAACCGGTACGTATCATGAAACCCTCCCGAGGTTCCTATAGCTAACCCAGAGACGCAGTTATCCTCATTTACCTACACCAGGCTCCAAAAAGGTAGAATCCGAACCCCAAATAGCCGGGCAGACCGCCAGGGATAGCGATGGCAAGAGGGCCAGATATGTCCCTCTCCATACACGGGGAGGCGACGATGGCTTGCTAGGCGATAAGGAGCTCGAATACAAGGATCAGCACATAAAAGAATTCTCCATCCCAGCATGTCCCGACTTTTACCCGCAAAGCTCCAAGCCGAAAGCAGAAGGGAAGAAGCCAAACCTTGTATGCGACAACAAATCACCAAGCAAAATCCCTCGTATCTACCTCGTCAATCTAGTCAACCAAATCGGCCACAAGTTTTGCGAGGCCGTTGATAAGGATAGGAACAAGCAGTTAACGTGGAACGTATCCACCAATGGAGAAGAGAGGAAGGCGAAACGAGGATTTCCGTTATTCCTTTGGGTATTCCAAAATAGCTTCAACCCAAAACCCTGGGCCCTTGAATTAAGCTGGGAGCCGAAGGATGTTAAAGAGAAATGCCATATCGAATGCAAAGATGCCTTCCGGACCATGTTCTTAGCGGATTGCGATGGTAAGCAGCCAAAAACCAACAACGATCGTGACTCTTTGCTGACATTAGACTCAGGCCAAAGACCTGGTTTGGTCGCATCCGCGTCTCTAGATGCAGATTGCGGGGTTTTCAAGTATAAAACGAAGTAACTTGAGGCTCTGACGGCCGGCGGAGATTTCTTTTCTCGAGTAACCAGTGATTTCCGATCATAGCTGATGATGGTAAATCAAGCCGCGATAGATGTGGGGTATCTATTAGAGTAATTTAATATGAGCCATTGTTGTATTATCTCTGATTTTCGAGCGTAACTCAGTACTCCCGTACTCAAAATTAGCCAGCACTGCTGTGCTGCTTTTGAGCTTGATGCGCTCAAATATGTACATAATTTTGCTTTGGCTCTCTGAGTAGCCATATCGCGTACCTCTTTTCAAGTCCTCTAGGGAAAACAGGTAGTGGCCTCTGAGGTTCCTCAGACTCTCAATTATGTCCTCTTTCGTCATCCGCACGAATAGCACCGTTCTGATGCTCGTGGTCTCTAGATAGAGACCAAAAACATAGACTAGGCGTCATCTCAAGGAAATGCTTCGGCATCCTCAACAAATGAATTCACATCCTCAGGGCGCGAGTCATCGAATAAAGTAATGATTAGACTCCACTCAATTTCACTTCTCAGGAGCATCAGGAAGTCTTTCAATGACGTATTTTGCTCTGGCAACGCTCATTATGGGAACACCCGGAATTTTTCTGAGATCAATGTTAGTATACCTCGCCAGACGATGATTCGTGATTGAATAACGAACCTAATCCTTCTTTTCAGGTCGCGATCGTTCGTAGCCACGATATAGATCCTATGTTTGATAACCCGATCGACGATACAGTCATCCGCGTATGTCCCCTTGTGATCGCATTTAACTCTTTCGAACCTCGGGTCCTTGGCAATTCTCAGAG
This sequence comes from Coccidioides immitis RS, assembly GCF_000149335.2. Lineage (NCBI taxonomy): Eukaryota > Fungi > Ascomycota > Eurotiomycetes > Onygenales > Onygenaceae > Coccidioides > Coccidioides immitis. The sequence goes on along the minus strand of NW_004504308.1, from coordinate 1,133,929 downwards.
CCAGGCGGTATTTCTGTCCCAGTTTCTCAAGTTCAGCCAAAACGCAGTCAGTGATGACAGGGATGCATTTTGCATAGAGACAGTCCATCATGGTCGGTATGAGTTCGAGTTTGTGTTGAACGGTATGGGAAAGGAAGTTGGTATCTACTAGGACGGAATATGGAGGCGCGAGAGCGGTGTTATACTGGAAGAAGAGGGCTGAAGAGACCTGAGGGCTGAAAGATTGATTCTGATTAGTAAAGCATGGGGCACGTCAGGAAAGATGACTGCTGGATCCTACATTTCGCGGATAACTTCATCCTGGGAGGGCTTTTTGGTTTTCGCTTCCTCCTTCGCCTGATTTTGTTTTCTATACCCAAGGCAATTAGCAAAGGTACTGGGACTTTCCAAGAGAAGCAGGGGATGAATACAGTCGGCTATCACGAAGTGAAATGGCACGTTTGACCTGACATCTGTTAGCGACGCAAATTTTTGATACTTTGACAGGGAATGACAAACCTGGCCAAACTTTCGGGTCTTTCTCTGCACTCCCATGATGATCGCAAAACAAAGATCGGGTACAATATGACAGGAAGACAGTAGTGATATCCTCTTGAACACTTCTGTGGCTGATGCAGCTTTGTGAAGCAAAATATCATCAATTGCTGTATCCTGTGAAAGAGCCAAGATAGCCCGGAGATACCAATCGACGAATTTCCGACAAAACGGATGGATGCAAAAGCCTATGTCAGGTGATATTCTATTTCTTGGCGTGCAGCTCAATTTGTTTCCCTGGCGGTTCCATCTCTCGGGTACCAACTAACCTCACGGAGTAAATAATTCTATATCCAAGAACAAAGCACTGCAAGGGCGCACGGGCCAAATCCACCAAGTTACGTGTGGGTATCGGGGTCGGATTTAAAAATTTGCAAGGTCAGGTATATGTGTTCCTGCTTCTCTCTGCCTCACGCACCCAAGATGCCGCGCCCAGAATCGAGCCCGGAAGTCGTGAGAGTTGCGAATGCGATTATGCTCTCCATTAAAATAGGATACCCTTTTCCAACGGCTTCGCTACTCCAGGCACCTTTACAAGCCAAAAGCCCCAATTTTTAACAACTTTGGTGGCAAGGTCACGCGCAGGAATCTACTGCGCTCCTGGTGTGCTCTAGATGGAGTCACTACATGAGTGCTCCGTTTCCGGGATCATGTGGACGGGCCTCGCGTTTGAATGGTACATAGTTAGCATGATTTACTCCTGAGTCGCAAATCAACTGAAATCCTGACCATCACCGTGACAATGCCATTTGGCAAACCTTTTTATTCTTCTCTACTTCAGTCCCGTACCGCACTGCATTCTATTTACAGGCTGATATTCCTGGTATTGTTGGCTAGTAGCTAGCGAATGCAGCCAGAATCAGTTGCAAACTGCCAGATAAGCAAGTCCTATTTTGTTGCAGATACTCTTACTCCAAGTCTCAACATGCAACGGGAACTTGTTGTCACCTTTCTTCTCCGTTCGTACTTTCAGTCTCAAGTTGTGCTCACAATCAGAGTCGATTTAGTTGATTGCAGCGTACACCCTCTTCGGTTGCCATATATCCAGATCGACCTCCTTTGACTCTAGCGTTCCTTCATCAAAGCTAAAACCAATGATTCCACTCGAGCAGTCGGGCTTGCTCCGAGGGTAGACGATCCATGATGCGTCCGCACCGTGAAGGTTTCCGTTCCCCCAGGTGTCGAATCGCAAGCAGAATCTGCTCTGAGTGATCTTCCTCGGTTCGACACTTAGCTTGGAATTTCCTTTTTTGCTAGGTGAAATTCCTGTAGCCAGGCAACTAAAGTTGGTATCTCCTCAAAGTGGTTCCGGAATTTCACTTCTTTGCTGTGAGACTTGACGTTCAGAGAATCCAACTTATCATCATATTATACGAGCCTGTCAGGAATTCATCAGTGTTTGAATCGGCTCCAAACCAGATCGCACTGCCCGAGTAGAGGATACTATCATTCCAGGTCTCGATGTGGAGATTCAGACTGCTCCCCGTTACTGGGTCAGCATATTCCCGGATTCGGACATCCTTGTCGCTATCCAGATCGAGTTGAATTAGCCCGATAGCCAGATTTGGCGGATCCGTGTAGCATTCGTGAAAGAAGAATGCCCCGGAGTGCTGTCCGCGCATCTCGTACAGGAAGGGATGGTTTGCGTGTCGAAAACACCTGTTTCAGGACTTCGGGCAACGGAAGGGTAAATCATGCGAATCATCCTGATGCCTTGATCGGGGAGTTCTTTGGGGAACTCGATATAGCTTCCATCGCTCGTCCATCCAGAACGGCATGATTGGCTAATCCCAACTGCAGTTTGCGGATGCGGTCGATGAGTTTACGAGTCGGGTCCTTCAGAAACATGAAGGTGAGAAAGCGAGATACATCGCAGTGTACAATTGTTTTGCTCAGCTTGTAGCAGAGGTATAATCACAGTCCCCCAATTCGCAATCAGGTTGAGAGACTAAACATAATTCAGAAAGGAGAAGCTGAAAAGCCGGCTGAACCCACTGCGGAGTTGATGGTGTACCAGCCTTCATGTGAGCAGTCTGCCAAGTTAGAGCCTGCCATGAAGATTCTTGTTGGCAATGTTTTGGAGAGGATGGAGCAATCTTCGTCTAAGTAGCCATGGATGCCCTAAATGTACCTAGGGTCTACACTATGATTTTGGAAAGTGTTTTAATTACATGAACACAGGAAGAAATTGGTACATGATCTTGAAGTGTGAATGTGAGTAGTTCTCTCAAAGAGAATATGTGTTAGGGCTTCACTAGGCAGTGGTCACAGTTACGAGACATAATCAATAAGGGATTAAAATTGGTTAGCTAGACCTTTAATACTTTATGGTATTTGGATCAAGAGAGCGTTCGCGAGAGGATAATGGTTGAAGCAGTCAGTACTAAAAGTAGAAAAGAGGGTAAATACTGCAGCAACATAGGAGAATATTGTGCATGATGCTCTAGCTTCACCAATCTAACAAAATGTGTATATGAAGTTACAGGTCATGAACAAATAATATCCAAGCTACTGATTCATGTAACTGTCCCGTCCTATTGGTCACTGGTCATAAATTTCTGGATTGCTTCATCACACATACTAGAATGACACACTTTGACATTCCTCTGTAATTCAGGAGGAGAAATCAGCGGGCGAAGTAACAGGAAACCAGCAAAGGAGAAAACGAAGATCGTTGAAGAGAATGCGCTAGTCTGCTAGCCTCCATCCTGCCATTGGCTAGTTAATTGACTGCTTAACGACGGAGAAACTTCCTCGTGAGCTGGTGAACTCGCTAGGCTTACGTTAATTAACCGGTAAACATGCTGACGTTCTCATCACTTCAGAACTCCAGGGTCCTTGATTCCCACCACGGATCTATCCTCCACAGAATCATGGCAGTGAAATCATCCCAGTGGAATATGCGCATGCTCCCAGAACCTACAGCAGGCCAGAACATAACGGCAAGCATCTTATCAGAATACAGAGCAGAGGGCGATGTAACTGCATGTGTACAGAGTACTTGACGGTTACTCCGTACTTTGCTGAGTTACACATTCCTTGCGCCATCGACGATCTCTTACTTCGCTGGAAAGGAGGTCTTACAAGGATCTACACCATTATATACAGGGACCGTACTCCCACTCCTAGCTCAATTTCGGTGCGTATGTTGTGAAACAGCGTCGACTGGACCGAGGAATACGTACTCACCCTGGGTATGATTCGATCTGCGCCGAAAAATGCGTTAATGCACAGGGGATACGGCATCGGGAAGTTGATCGGATATGTCCCCGAATCTTTCTGGGAGAAGAACGGCTAACGGCAACCCATGTTTACTGAATTGGTCAGAGATTTGTGATTCCCAAATCGCGCAGCTCACCACTGTATGAATGACAACGGTCTCGCATATCCCCCATGTTGGCTTCCTGTGCATGGGGTCAAAAGGGTGACATAAGACAAACCCTTCCAGCTGTATCGGAGATGCATGTTGTTGATGACACCCCACTCCGGCAGGGAACCGTGTTGGGTTGTTTGAGCTGCCGCCTACCTGCATGGGATGTCCACATCGAGAATGAATACATGTGTTCTACCATCCCAGTGAGCCGAACAGCCATAAGCTCGTGCAAGGTGCATAAAAGCCGATTGGCTCGGTCTTGCAACGGCATTCCCCCCTTAGAGGCCTGAATGGGGTGTGGAATGTGGGATAATAGATGATTAACATACTGGTATATTCGAAGCTTCCAACGGGCTTGCACTTACAGGCCCTCGTCCCCTTTTCAACTCTTATTTTCATCCTCCCTTTTTTCCTTTCAATTCATGTTTGTGTGTCTACTTTGGTATTGTTTATCGCTCTACTCATCAGTTTCGATGTAACAAATGGCGATTTACAATTGGTTTGGCCGCTGGCGTTGCTGGGTTTTCATTCTTTCCCCCATTCCCTTTATTATTCTGCTTCATCAGCTATTGACCTACCATGATCTACTTCAGCATCCCTTCATCAAAAATGCACCCAAAATCACCGAAAGCGGCTGCGATGCTGTTCCAGGAATGGAAGATATATTGGTCGTCATGAAAACCGGCGTTACAGAAGCTCTGGAGAAAGTTCCCATTCATTTGGAGACCACACTTAGTTGCGTGCCACACTTCGCTATATTTTCTGACTTTGAGGAGGATATTTCAGGAGTGCAGACCTACGATGTCCTGCGTACTGTCAGTAAAGATGTCAAACGCTTCAATCCAGACTTCGAACTCTACAACAGAATCAAAAAGTTAGGGAGGGACGGATTAAGGCCAAGCGACTTGATGATGGATGATGTGAGCGGGCCGTCCGGAAAACCGAACAATCCCGGGTGGAAGCTCGATAAGTGGAAATTCATCCCTATGATTGACGAGGCGCTAGAAGTTCGGCCGGATGCGAAATGGTTTGTTTTCATGGAAGCGGATACATATATAGTTTGGCAGAATCTCCTTGCTTGGCTTGAAAGGTTCGATCCTTCAAAACCGTATTATCTGGGCACAGAGATGCTGTTAGGAAACATATTATTTGGCTATGGCGGGTCTGGATTCGTCATTTCTAATTCAGCAATGGAGAAATTTTCGCAGTATCGGGCTTCTAGAGCTACACAGCTGGAAGATTACACCGCACATCAGTGGGCAGGAGATGGAATTTTGGGGAAAGCCATGGCAGATGCCGGTATCCCTCTTACCAAGTCATGGCCAATGCTGCAAACAGCAAGAGTATGGGATCTCAATCATTTTGCAGAGCCGTGGTGTTATCCCGTGGTCTCTTATCATCATATGACTCCAAGCGACGTGGAAATAATGTGGAGATTCAGCCAACAGTGGTTCAAAAACGTGAGTCTCGATGTCTTAAAATATGCATATACAATGCTGAGTCGTGGTTAGAACACCAGCTCGATTCTTCTCCACCAAGATGTGTTTACGCGCCTAATACAGCCCGGTCTGTCGTCCCCGCGGGATAACTGGGACAACTTCTCAGAAGAGGAACACAATGTACCGTCAGAGGATCAGTGCAAGGCGCTTTGCGTGGACAATTCGGCATGCCTGCAATACTCTCACAGGTCCGGTAAATGTTTCACTTCCAAAACGGCAAAGCGGGGGGCCTCGACCTCCTCTTGCAAATCAGGCTGGATACCGGACAGAATTAGACAGCACGCCGAGAAGATGGGGTCATGCGAGAAACTTGAATGGATTCGTTGACAAAATCAAAAAAGTCCGTGTATTTTTATTGCTCGGGATATACTGAATAAAGAGAAGCTTTGTCATGACGAAACTCAGTCCAGGCAGCAGTCGTACATATGTGGATGAGTGGGGTCAATACGAGCCACAAGTCGGAGCAGGTATATAAATCGATACATTTCACCAGGAAATATCGATATTTCCTGGACAACCAAATACTTCAAAAAAAAAAGAAAAGACGATAACTCGCGTCAGAAACGAAATTTTGTCTAACAGCGCTGAAGACCACAGTAACACTTCAAGCCATAGCACAGCATAGCAAGGAACTCCGCAACGCATTTTGCCATAACCTACCACAATGGCTTATGCCCCGTCCGAGCCGTTTATCCTTACAGGAGGATGCTTCTGCAAAGCCATTCGCTACACCATCAACGTTCCGCAACGCGAGGATCGTCCTATCCTCACAGGAGCGGTGGACACGCGCCTGCCACCGCTCCCGGGGCAACACAAGCACGACGATGACAGACGAAGCCAGCCCCGCGTTCCCACCACATTCCCATTAATTGGCTTCGATCATTGCTCAGACTGTCGCCATGCTGCGGGAACCGTCGTGCAGGCCTGGTGCATTTCCCCGCACAATTGGGTGGAATGGACCGTTCTTCCGTTGCACAAGAATGATGCTGGAGGAGATGTAGCCAAACCGGCCATTCACCTCACAACTTTGGAAGCCTGCGCATCCGACGGAAAATCTTCCGTGTGCCATGAGACGTATATTTCTCATTATAAATCGTCTCGCGACGTCACCCGGAGCTTTTGCTCCCGATGTGGGACAACCCTGACTTATTATTTCGAAAGACCGGCGTCATCGCCTATTTCACCACTGATCGATATAACCATGGGCAGTCTGGATGAGGAGAGTCTCGAAAAGATTCATCCTGAACGCCAGGTGTGGTGGGATTCTGGGATTGGGTGGATGAAGGGAATTATGACGTGGGGAGATGGGGGGGTAATGAGACATGCAAAGGGGACATTGATGGATGAAATAGCGTCAGGCTGATGGCAGCTGGAGCACTTGGATGTCGGTTACCTTATTAAGCAATGCAACTGTGACGTTCGATGTACGTGATAGAGCGCAAATGGCCCGTATGCCTTTAAGCGACCTCCCTGGTGGGTCGGATTTTGAATTAGCTATGCAAGGTCGGGCCGAGCTCTGGGCAGCAGTTTCTTGCTCGCGGCGTACGAAACCCAGCCACGTTAAAGCCACATCCCTAATCAGACAGATTAGTCTACAAGTTAGTTGAACTATTCCTAAACAGGTTAGCCAATTTCCTCGACATTGGTTGCAGTGGCTTGCTCAAAGTCAAAGTAACTTCGCGATCAGACGATAAATTGAGATTGAGCAATTGAACTGAACAAGAAGCAGCTTAATGAGCATGGAACGTTGAGATTAATGGTTTTATGGTGCGTTCGAAGATAGCGATTCCCACTCTCTGAAATATCATTGCAGATCGATCAAGGAATCGCAGAACCCGGTGCCTGGGTTTGGGCCGCATACCAAGGGATGTCCACGCAGCGGCTGCGACCGTCAGGGCTATTTTCATTATGGCAAAGCCCGCGACGGAATTTTATGGCTATCTACTCAATACCTCGCGGGTTTGCGGACATGCGCCAAACCTCACCGCCCACAGGATCCTCCATACACCACGAAACCGCATCCAGAAACGAAAGGAGCCGAGACACCGCCGGCGTCAATGACCAGAAAGATGAACCGAAGATGGGTTATGACCCCGAGCGCATGACGCGGGAGCGGTCCGAACTATTCGAACTCTTTTCGCTGTCCAGGATTCCTGATCCACGCACGGACCTAGGTGTCAAGATTGATGAACTGGGCCAATTGCAGATCACAGATCCTGTTGAGAGTCGACGAAAACATAAAACTGCCTTGGTACTGTCCGCTGTGCCGATTTCTCTGGTTGAACGTGATTTCAGGCGGCTCCTTGACCCGGGAAAACATATTGAAGGGTGGACAAGCGGTGGCGGACTGGAAGAAAGTGAGGAATACCACCTTTTGCGTAATTGACTTTACGTGCTGAACGATTTATACAGTCATCCCAGCACGAGACCCTCAAACACTCCGTCGTAAACATGGTTGGATTCTTATCTTTGCAACTCCTGCCGCAGCACAAGAATACCAGGCTCGCATTCACAATCTGCGAGTCCTCCTTCGCCATCATCTACCGATAACGTCTGAATCAAAACTACAACTCCCGCCGGCCTATACTGTTCACGGCTCTCGCGGCTTCACACTTCAAGACTACACAATCAGTAGCCCTTGGCAATACCCATCAGTGCTCGCTTACCTTGCGCCATTCAGCGACCATTTACAAGAAGTCATTAAGACACACAACAACATCCTCGCCCAAAAGCAAAAGGAACGCCGAACATACCCCGTCCAAATATCCCTCGACACCCGCCAGATACCCAATATATCCACACGGCATATCGTCTCCTTCGTTCACTGGGATGCTGAAAATCGCAGAGTACCGTGGCGCCTCGCTGAAACGCTGAGGCCTATCTCCCCTCTAACGAACGCCACGCCGCATAGGATCTTGGATTCTGAAGAAGACGCCAAGATTCTGAATGGAATAGGCAACTGGCGCATTTTGTTTGAGAACTCGTCGGAAGCAAGAAGATTTGTGCGGACCTGGCACCGGAGGCCGTTGCCGAAATTTACGGGATTACCGAACTGCGACCCTCCACCACTACTGCATGTTGAGTGTTTGTTCCGGGACGGGTATTGATAAATATAGCAATATCATACTCCTACACATTGCCATCCTTATTTATATGTGGATGTCCCAGATACAATTGTCAGACAGCTCCGATTGATATCTACTTCAAAATGTACGGAGTAGCGTATCTGTAATATGTAAGGTAAGGTACCCTATACTCTCTGGTGAAACATGCTTAAATTCATACTTGTTCACCTTCCTGTTGGAGGCTTACAGGCCGTTTGCAATGATTATTATGGATGCGACGCAGACGGCCCCATTTCTGGACAGCTAGGTCTGTTAGATGAAGATATAGGGGATGATCAGAGCTTCAGAAACCGCCGGGCACTTGCTGTAGAGGACATCTTTCTAGAATCTAGCAGGGTAACATCGCAAAAAAAAAAAAAAGAAAAGAAAAAGAAAAAGAAAAAGAAATGAAGCTATCCAAACCAAACTGTGGCCTAAGCAACTCAACAATGCTAAACTTCATCCTTGAAAACATATGGCCTGTCCGGATGCTATAACATCTCCATATACGGCGTGACCGAAGACGCCGTATGGGCATATTCAGTTTCAAACTGGGGTCGATAATCCCAGTTTACCCATTCCTTGAACTTGGCCAGCGGACACGATACCTCGTGTGACCGGAGCAATGGCGATATATAGGTTCCAGGTAGGGATTTCTGCTCTTGTTCAAGGCCTGGCTTGCAGTGCTGAGAAACCTTATTCCACTCAAAGTCCAGAAGGACGATCCTCCTGACCCTGTTTTTTATTACTTTTTTTTTTTTTTTTTTTTTTTTTTTTTTGCTTTGTTATCCCGCTCCACCACAACATTCCTTGGATGTAAATCAACAAGCCAGACCCACATCGCGGGCATACATAATTGATTCCTCATCAAATAATATGTTTCAGAATGAGTTTCCTCTCCCGCTGAGAAATCCTGTTGTTGACGCTCATGCGTGGAGGGTCCAGGAACCAACTCAATCAGGTCCCCGTTCTTAACAGATAGCTCAAGAGAGTGTGAGCCATAGTAAGTAGTAATCAATTTTCCCTTAGAGATCAGAGGGGTTGGTTTATGAGACTGTCTCGCACAAATAATCGTGGTTGACCGGAGAAAAGGGTCTGCATCATCCACACTATAGTTGACATACAGAGGGCCATACAACATAGCAATTGCCATGCTGCCACCCTAGGACGATTTGGGCTACTGGGGCAAGCACAATAATATTTACAGCAACAACCTGGGAGTTGTGGTTCTCTCTCTCCCCCTCTCTCTTATGCTGAGTGCTATCCTAAAAGCGACTTTGCAGTCCGCAACAATGCCACCTTGTCAGTGGTGCAGGCAACACCGCATTGGAAATTTAGTCACACATTCAATTTTAGTCTCCTCAGGAAGCTTACAGAACTCTTTGCGAGAGGCTGGGGGTGGCGGACTGTGTGAACGGGTAGTAAAGCAACGACCATCCACATAGGGCATCAGCGGCAGAGGGTTGTGAAACCCAAAAAATTCCAGTTTCGATAGCCTCGTAATACGGCATTGTATGATGGACTCGCCATAAACGATTGGCAGCCGCAGAGCCGTTACTTCGAAGATTTAAACCTTCTTTGCCTTTGTTGGTGAATTAATGAGAGTGTAATAAAATCAACGGCGAAAGAGAACAACGTGCGGTCTGGATGGTTTTGACGCTTGCTGAGGAACCTTGATCCATGAACAGGGCTCGAGGCTCTGGTGGGCGTGGATACCCGCCCGAGGGTTGCGGGAAATTGTCCCGGACTGATAAGATAAGATAACTTAAAGGCGTCCCGAGAGGGATCATCAAATCAACCACGAAGTACGGAGTACGGAGTACTCCGTATATGTATGTATATGCACATGCAGATCAGTTACGTGTTCTGAATATGGGGAGAACATGAGCGGAACAGGTACTAGAAGCATGCTGGTGGTATTCAGGTGGCTCTAGTCTCTGCGGGCCGGCTTAACCTAAAGCCTGGTCACGATGCACTTCCAAGTGTATGCCTGTACTCGTATTTAAGAGATCGGATGGACTCTATGAGAGTATCACCTACTTGTCCTGACATTATAGCCTAAATCACCTGCCTATAAGGCCTTAAACACTGCCGTAATATCGAAGACTCCCCTTCTATTAGTTTAGGAATATAGACTCATAGTCTGGCCAGGACAAAGGCGTTTCGAGACTTCTTCCTCCTGATCGTTGGAAGCACTGATACTCCTGCAACTGCGCTATATATATAGGAAGATCACCCTCGCTGCTCATCCATCAAGTGCGAGTAGCCTGCAAGCAAGTCCCCCTTCCCCGTGTTATATAGCGGCCATTAAGGTGACGGAACAACCTATTCTACTCCTTGGGCTATCGTCTTGTTGATCATAATAGAGTGTATGTATGTTTATACATACGGAGTATATTAAAAAGGCCTTTGGCTGGGGGCACGGATAATGAAGTCAATTGAGTTTTAAATTCTTCAGGTGTAAGACTCGTGAAAATGCAGACCAACACAGAACTGCTCCTGGGCACAGACTACCGAGGATGGTACCTCTGCCATGTTTAGAACCAATTCCATAAACACATTAAGTTAAAATATCCGTAATGAAAAGGACTCTTCGCCCTCGTGACCCTTGTGTGCCATCCAAAAGAACAGGTCCTGATTCAAGGCCACACAGGTACTCTTAACATTTGCCTGACATAACATTGGAAGCAGTAATCTATCCCGATCAGGGTAAAGCAGCAAACATCCATACCTAAGAGACACATCCTTGGAACATCATAGATAAAAAACAAATAACGAAGGGGACAGAATGAAGCGGCAAATGACACAAAAAAAGTAAAAAAAAAGGCGGGCAACCTGATCAACCTGACACAGGGCATAAAGTCTTGTCTCTTCAGGGGTAATCATACGCGATAAAAAGAAGAAGGATATAAAATTATACAGACAAATCATCTGCGAGGAAGGAACTGACATCAAATGCTCTCTCAACCCACCCTCTAGCACCCAACCCATTTAACAGCACTTGTTCGCGAGCCCAGTCCCGGACCCCGTGCCTTGATCTATACTGACGTTATGTGAAGCAGACTGCTCAGCCTTCGATGTATCCATGACCTTCTTTATCTCCGAAGCGAGGGTGTAAAATGCTTTGTCGACGTTGATGTTATTCTTCGCGGAAACTTCCAAAAAGGGGATGCCTAGCTCATCAGCCAGCTGCTGGCCTTGTTCGGTAGATACGGCTCGTTTCTCTTCCCAGTCACACTTGTTTCCAATCAACATCTTGTGTACGCCCTCGGAAGCGTGTTGCTCAACGTTGGAGAACCATGTTCGAATATCTATAGCAACAAATAGATCAGAAACTCAGATCCGACGGTCGAGGAAATAAATGTCGGAGAGTCACGACTCACTGTTAAAAGATCTTTCATCTGTAACATCGTAAACAAGCAATATACCCATCGCACCGCGATAATAAGCCGTTGTGATTGTCCGGAATCTCTCTTGACCCGCTGTATCCCATATTTGGAGTTTCACTCGCTTGCCTCCCAGGTCTATGGTGCGAATCTTGAAATCGATACCAATTGTGGTGATGAAAGAAGGTGTAAATGAGTCTTCGCTGAATCGTAGCAGGCAGCAGGATTTACCCACTCCTGAGTCTCCGATAAGCAGGAGCTTGATCTGTATGTGATCAGTTCTTGTTAGCATTCAAAGCAGGCCCAACCACAGAAACAGAAATATTAGAGAAGGCTATCTGCATACCAAAAAATCGTAGTTCCGTGTGCCAGCCATGGCGGCAAAGAGAAGGAAACAAGAACGGGGTTATGACGGTAGGAAGGGAAGTCGCCTATTAAATACGGCGACGGAACAGGGGAGGTCTGCAACGCAATATGCCAGGGGAAATCCGGCCTGCGAGTGAGGCAGCAATGCAGTCGGCCCGTATTGCGAGACGGGCGAGTCTTTCCAATGGTCCTGTGGCTAAGGAAATCCTAGCAGTTAAACTTTGGAAGCCAGTCTTTTGCTCCTTCACGCAGTGACTATTCAGACTGGCGATAACTCTGGTGTACGCGGAGAAATTTCTGGATGGCGTTGGGGTTTCGGCTTTGAAACATGTAAATGTCAAGCAGGGTAAGGGTGGAATGGAGTATAGGCACAGAGGAATGTTGGCGGGTAGCTAGGCAGGATTGGTAGGGTTCTTCGGCAACAATGCAGAGTATCGAAACGGTAACGGAGGATAATAGTGACAGTTGGACGGTTGACTTATTGTCCCACAGCAGAAAACCTCGGGAGATCTGTAAGGGACCAAATGTTCTCCGGAGACCGCGAGGTTATCAAGGACAACAGGGTTGAGTTGAAGGTTGTGACGTTGGGATTTGGGTCGGTTTCGAGACGGTCACATGACCTTGTAGCTAGCTGTAGCAGCTTTCGGCTTGTTGTCTTTCCCCCCTGAAAGCTTCTTCCTACTGTAGAGTCTGGGTGGCCATGGGCGCTTTACCAGCAACCAGCGGCTTGATCCTAACTGCTACTCTGCTAGGGGGCATGGACAGTGGTGGCAATACATAGCCTGCGACCAAAACATTAAACTCCAGCATGCATTGTTTATCACATCGGTGAAAAATATGTATAGTATGCTGTACATAAATACATACGCACATATGTAGCACATAGACTGATAAAAATCTACATCAACATCAACACCACAATGATCCTGCTAAGGACATATGCTATCGACCATCATGCCATGCAATGCTTGAATAAGAAACACCTTGAATCCTAAAAACTGGATGAACTGTTGGGCATGCCACATCTGAGTTCTGTCTGCGCCATTTTATTTTATTTTTTTTCCTTTGATACGTGAAGCGATATTTTCGTCATTTTACTAACAGATCCATCGGGAATACGCCCATCGGATTTGCTCTAAAACCCTCAATTGTTGGACGATACCAGAACTAACATTCAGAAGGTCGGTCAGGTCCTCATGGAACTCGTGATATATGTGTCCAGGTAAAACTGCATATGCTCTTCGACGAAGGATCTCCGCCTCGCAGATCAATAGGCCGTGGTCCTTATAAGATAATACTCCCGTTGGGGTAGGCACTGAAGAGGCCAGGATGCGATTGACCGCTCTAAACGCGACGAGAAATTAGTCATGTGCGGTTCTAGTCGATTAACAGAGGGACTAACCGTAGTGACCGTCTTGCTTCTTCACGCCTCTTACCCCGTCGTAGTCCCTTCTGACTACCAAAAACATTGGTGAGCCAGGTGATAGCCGAATAGGAGACAAGGATACCAGGAGTCAGGCCGATGAAACTAGACCAGCGGTTAGAATAAGAGTAGGTTTGTCTCCTGAACTGATAGAATAACGTACGCAAAAACTAGCTGTTGGCTTTGGAGGAGAGAATCAATCCCACTCATTGCAACTTCGACGTCCACCTTGGTTTTCTGAATCTGTATAAGCAAGGTTGTAATCAAGTCCCCTCGGACAGCACCCATAAAAGGGGTCTGCAAATCCCGCTCATAGGCCTTTAGGACGAGAGTGAGATCTCCTTCCCTGACACCTGACCGGATTTGCTCGAGCTCAGCATGAGTGAACGCGCGGTCGGGTCCATGCTCAGGATGCCGGATGGCGTAATCCACAACCATACGCTCCAGGCTAGCAAAGTCTGATTGCAGGCTGCCTTTGCTCATCAAGGCCACTTCGCTCTTCTCGTCATGGCGTATTGTTCCAACCAGTTGATTCAAGGGCTCAATGACCCAGTTCACCCAGAAATCTTTCATTGTAGTTCCCAGTTCTCGGACCCAAGTGACCAACTCTGCACGTCTATTTGTCAATATATTCAGAATGGTACTGGAAGAGAACAGAAATGCAGATGCAGGAAGCCAATAGCGAACGAGCCGAGAAGGACGCCCATACTGACGGGTAAGACCCCGTGACAAAAGCCGTTGGTGCGGCAATTGTTCTTCCAAAATATCTATAAGCTGCTGGATGACACTGAAAGCTTGATCAAACAAAGGCTTTTGGTGGCTCTCTTCAATAAATGGTGCGTCGACTGCATCAACACTGGCAAACACATTGTCTTCAAATCCGTTAAAATCATTGCTGAGATCATTAACATTATTGAGAATAGTTCGTATGAGTAGAGTCGTCCGGAAAACAGTATCTTGCCAGTCCTCTGGATTGGCATTGGCAGTGTTGGTATTGGTATCCTCTTCGTCGAAATCGAACAGCAGGGCTTCTTCCATCAAGAGGCCGACGGCACAAGCATTCAACTCCCGCATCTTCCTCAAGCTTCGCCTATTCCGCCTGGCCTCTGACCTACATAACTGGAAGGGAGACAGCATTAACTGCTTGGCTTGTGACATGCTCTGCTGCCTCACACTCTCTCGCACGAGCTGGTAAAACGTGCCCCAGCGCGCTGACAGGGTTGAACTGTCTAATTCGAAGCGCGACTGAGGTCGTAGCCGGCAGACATGGTGATAGATATCCTTGATCCTGTTGCCGAATCGTAATGGCGAGGTCTGAATGGCATACAGGCCACTATTGAAGTATGATCCCAGAACACCATCCCAGTACCAGATACCCTCACTCAGCGAAGCAGTCTCTTCCAATAACGCATTGACCACGATGGCGAATGCCTGAACGGTGGCCTTTGCCGCCACCATCCACACGAGGTCTGGGGCGTAACCATCATCCAACTCGGCTTCGCTGTGCTCCAGATCAGACCTCAGCCGGCAGACCTGGCGCAACAGATCCAGAAGTTTGGAGGGCTTCAAGAGCGGGCCGGAGGAAGATCCCGCCGACAAAGCTCTCGCGATTCCGGCGAGCGCGGCAACGGGCGGAGCGAATAGGTGATGGGCTATTTTTATGGACTCATCCTGGTCCGTGCTCGACGGCTGCGCTGAGTCCAACGCTCGTAATTGCAGCTTGTCGAGGTAGAGATCCAGACGTCGTACGTGACTATGTGATATGAATTGGAATCAGCCACATGGAACTGTGCACCAGAAAGTTTTCCCCGTATTGGGCCGATTGGCGGGATGTGGGAGGATGGCATGGTGTTCCAGAAGCTTACTCCTCGACGAGTGACATTTTCCACACCCAAAAATTTGAATCGTGCGTTACAGCCGGGGCAATTCCAGAACCCTGTCGATCATGTTATGCACATGGATAAAATATACCCGTGATTCTGGTAATTGGACGAGACCAAATCCCGATCTCAGCAGGACATCGAGCCTGAAACGACAGAAGGAGGGTGTTTCCGGAGGATTTGAGCTGCAAAGCCGTGATGGCTCGATCAGATAACAGATGACGTAGCGCCACTGATTGGCCTGGGCCACATTGCACGTGATCTCAGCCTGTGGCTTGGCGCTGGAAGATAACGCGCTGGTAATTACGGTATCAGGCCACGCCTGGTCGAACGATCCGGCTCGCAGCGTGTTTGGTTCCGGATCGACTGCAATACCGGGTACCTTACGCAATCCTCGCGTCCCATTGGCTGCTGCGCATGCGGCCCCGCCAGGCTGACAAAGCCGGTACCGAAATGAACCCCCTTACTCCCAAACTTCCAAACTCCCCCCAAGAATCCAATAATCCCTTCCCGGCTTCTTTATCTGATTTTATTTATTTCTTCCGCCAAACCCCCCCAAAGAGCACAACTCAACTGGCAGACAGCACTCTCCATCACCAGTTGATTCCGCTTCCACCGGCCTGCCCCTCCGCTGCTGGCTACGCTGATCAATTCGGGCAACCAAGATGTGAGTTGCTCTGCTCCCTTCTGCTCGCTGGCCCTGGCCCTGTCTGACTTACCGCCTGTTTTGCAGGAACTCGACCACCCTTCTCTCGCCGCCTCCCACCTCCTATTGGGGCCAGTTCGAGGAGATCTCGAAGTACAACACTCATCTGAACGTCGCTGAACGACTATGGGCGGCGTGGTACGCCTATATGCAGAATGATGTCCTTGCGACAGGCATCATGTCCTTCGTCATGCACGAGGTCGTCTACTTCGGCCGATCGCTACCTTGGATCATCATCGACAGAATAAAGTATTTCAACCGCTGGAAGATTCAGCACGTGAGTCAAAAATGTCATTGCACGCAAATTCTCTCGAACTCTAGCTGATGCCTCGTCAAGAACAAAATCCCAACAATCCAGGAACAATGGAACTGTGCGAAATTAGTCCTCCTCAGTCATTTTACTGTCGAGTTGCCTCAGATTTGGTACGTATATTGACCTAGGATAGCCGTTCCATCGACTCATCGCTAATTGATTTGGCAGGCTCTTCCACCCGATGGCTCAATATTTCGGTCTTGCAACCGGTGTCCCGTTCCCCTCGATCTGGAAGATGATGTATCAGATTGCTATATTCTTTGTGCTCGAAGATACATGGCATTATTTCTCTCACCGTGCCTTCCACTGGGGGCCACTCTACAAATCCGTGCACAAGATCCATCACCAGTACTCTGCCCCATTCGGACTTGCCGCTGAATACGCTTCTCCTATCGAAGTCATGGCTCTCGGATTTGGCACTGTCGGATGCCCGATCTTGTGGTGTGCATTCACCGGCGACCTCCACATCCTGACTATGTACATCTGGATCGTCCTTCGATTGTTCCAAGCCATTGACGCGCACAGCGGTTACGAGTTCCCATGGAGCTTGCATCACTTCCTCCCCTTCTGGGCGGGCGCTGACCATCATGACCTTCACCACGAAAAGTTTGTCGGGAACTACTCCAGCAGCTTCAGATGGTGGGACTACCTCCTTGATACCGAATATAGCCCCGAAGCTGTCCAGCGCCGGAGAGAGAAGTCAAAGGTCGCGAAAAAGACCGAGTGAAAAACTGAGAATAAACCCCGAATGAACCACGCTTTCGCTTCAATTTCGGCAATGGAGAGTGTTTCTAATCGATGCAGCTTCTACCATTACCACGTTTCGACTAACAAACCTTTTAATGTTTGGGTGCTAGGCGGAGTTTGCCGTTTATTATCCTTTTTTCTTGATTCTTATTCCGTCGTGCTCCCTTTTCGCGATAACGGCTCTTTTATACGTTCATAATGATTCCACCTTGTCTTGTACTTTTCTAAAACCTTTGCTCGAGGCGGCTAGTCATGGTTTTCCAGGGGATGTTGTTTTCCAGCACCTTACGTTGTAGCAAGCTACCTTGTTTCTTAGCTTCGCCCTGTTACCTATGATGTAGATAGATATTCCGTATACTTAATAATAACTACATGATGAAATCGTTAGTGTCGAAGAATCCCATTTTCAAATTGATCAAATCATATCTGATAGGGTCTTGCTACCACGCGCTAGGCGCCGTCACTGTGACTGCTCGGGGAACGGAGGAGGGACCACTATCTCCTCATGCAAGGATGCTTGCTCGTCGCAGAACCTGGCCATTCTCAGATCTTTGAGGCTAAGCCCGCGTGGACGGTGGGTGGTCCAGGTAATTGAAACCCGGTTATATACCTGGAAATAGAGAAGGAAGAGTAAGCCGGATATTGAAAAGCCTCGCGGCCGGATGAAAATGTCGAGGTACATACGTTGGTCCATTCAGGATGGTGTTTTTCGACACTGCATTGTTCCGCGACAGCCGACATGAAGGCCTATCCGTGACACGGGGCTAGATTAACCAACCAGCCTGCATCCATGCTAGAAGGTCATGAAAAGATCCCTTCGAGGGAGCGGAAGAGACGCACCCAGGCCTTTTTAAATGATTTGAACCTGTATTCCCTCTTAATGCCTTGAGCATCTTGGCATAGCTCCCATCTGCCTGCTTCTTTGCTGAGCAATGCCTCGAGCTCCGGCTGGGCGACGGACGGGTCGCATCCTTCTGAATATTGGATGCGGGGATTTGAAGATGGCCCGGAAGATGATGGAGCCAACGACATTGGCCTTGATTGCTTGACGTTGACAGTTGACAAGGGGCGATTTCTGAATGGGCTGGCCGTCGGCTTTGGGAAGATGTGAGGACGCAGCAGCAGGCGAATGGATGTCATCCGTACCACGGCCATTTTCGCTTAGCTACAGGTCTCCTTGCAATGCTGTGCAATGGCTGCTGGCCACCACCAAGGTCGATCGTGAACCGGGGGGAGAGGCTTTTTTGGGGCTATTGAGAAGGTTGGCCGAAGCCACTGAAACTCTGGAGCTTGATTATATCCAATCTGCGGCCGGCTCGTCACTCCGTAGTTATGTAGCTACATTACACTATCCGCCTGCGAAGAGGATATCTCAGTTTAGCAGGTTTGTACATGCATACGCAGTGCTACATTCGATATTTCCATCAAAAAGGTCCTTCTAAGACATTGCTTTCCGCTTACACAAGCGATGGAATTTGTGTCGCACTCGAGCCAGCAAAAAAGAAACTCGTCGTTGCGTGCCCCACCAGCGGAAAACCCTTCATTGGATGTCTGCATTCTCCAGGATACATTGCACCTCCAGAGAATGACAACTGTTGTCCGAACCCTGGCATCCGTTGCCAATGTGTTTTCTTCCCGTCTTCATCCACGACAAGAGATGATGAGATGACTTGCCGATGTTTTGATTTCGCCACCGTACAAAAAGCTAACTTAAATCCCCCTCCCCAAAGAGCAAACAACCACCAGCAAAAAGTCTCCCTGGACAGCACACGACTGCGCGTAGCTTCATACGCGCCCTGTTGGCGTCTGAAAGGGTACAATCCATCTTAAATCCCCCAAGTTGACTTCTTCCGTTCAAATCCCCTCTACGACTACCCCGAAGACTACGAAGCTTCTCTCAACATGGCAGAAGGGCCCAAATTCACAGTCCGCCCCGTGGCACGCCAGCCAAGGAACGACTCCAAGGATGCATTCCGGATTTTTATGTCCCCAGCGTCCCTTCTCCAGGTCCACTGCATAGTAGGGGAACCATGTCAACTGCGGCTCGATGGAGGTCCTCCCAAGACCGCAATTGCCTGGTCCGCCCCTGAAAGGATACACGACAATGTCGTCCAGACATCAAAACTCCTGCAGACGCTATACGGATTCAAACTCGGTGATAAGGTGACCGTCACCAGAGCCGAGGACTCGTTGAGGGACATAGGCGTCGTTCGTCTGGAAGAGTGCAGTGATCCGGCGGTGACTTCGACATGTGTAAAGCTGGACGAAAAAGATCAGCCGTACTGGGAATGGGCCCTGGAGCACCCCCTTTCCAAGTGTGAGATCCTGGCCGTAGATATGGTTTTTGAATGCGAGCTTAAGAAGTGCCGGAGGACCTTCAAAGTCGTGGAGATTGATCCTGGAAGGGAGCGGAGTGCAAACACCATTGCCCGTTTCACTTCAGAATCGAAAGTGAAGATTGGATCCGTGAAATTTGTATCTACGCCGAAGTCTGGACTTGAGGTCGATTCGTCTGGTTTGGGCGGCCTCGGTCCACAGATCAAACAGATCAACGAGAGACTGAGAGATTTTACGGCGGAGGCACAAAAGATTGATATGCCACCTTTTTTTAAAAATAGCGGTGGGATCCTCATTTACGGTTCGAAGGGAACCGGGAAGACTTCGCTGTTAGCTAAAATTGAAGCCGCCGGATGGAGAAACGTCTTTACCGTGAAAAGCTCCATAATCGGCCGATCAACGGTGGACGGGGAAGCTAAACTTCGGAAAATATTCGCTGAGGCACTCAAATCTCAGCCCAGCCTCATTGCTATAGACCAGCTGGACTTCCTTGCGCCAAGACGTGGTTCGAACGATGCTATGTCCATGGCATCCGTGCTGTGCGAAAACCTGGATTCACTTCAGAATAATCATGTCCTTGTGGTTGCATGCACCAGACATCCGAATGACGTGGATGACACCTTAAGAACTCCACATCGTTTAGGAATTGAAATTGAATTACCAGTACCAACCGGAAATGATCGAGCCGAGATCCTTAGGGCGCTGCGAGGATCGGCTGATCAGCCTTGTGATGATCTCCTGGCAAAAATAGCCGCTCAGACACATGGCTACGTTGGTGCGGATCTGTTTTCATTGCTGCAGCTTTCGTGTAGGAAAGCCCAGACGCGTCAGCTTTCCCAATCCGTCAAGGAAGAGGCAGGGCTAGATCAAAATCAGGCTCCGGCTGAGAATCCGGAGCTGGAGGAACCATCGAGGATTCCACTTGAGATACGGGAGGAAGATGTAGCGTTGGCATTACAAGAAACTCGGCCAACGGCCATGAGGGAGGTATTCTTGGAGACGCCTGCAGTAAGGTGGAAGGACATTGGCGGGCAGCGAGATATCAAGAGATATCTCCAGAAGGCTGTAGAACGGCCTCTGAGGGTACGTGATTCAATTCTGCCATACCAAGTTTGCATTTAGTTTATAACCCCTTTTACAGCATCCCGAGCGAATGAAGCGTTTCAATGTCAGCGGCAAGAAGGGTGTGCTACTATACGGGCCGCCAGGCTGCTCCAAGACACTAACTGTGAAGGCTCTCGCGACCGAGGCCGGATTGAACTTCTTGGCCGTCAAGGGTGCGGAAATCTTGAGTATGTACGTTGGTGAATCCGAGAGGGCACTGAGAGAAATATTCCGAAAGGCTCGAGCCGCCCGACCCAGCATTATCTTTTTCGACGAGATCGACGCCATCGCCGGGCGGCGAGGACCAGGCTCTCAGAGTGGCATTAATGTGCTCACAACTCTACTCAACGAAATGGATGGCATCGAGGAGTTGAAGAACGTCCTCGTTGTGGCAGCGACTAATAAGCCGGAGACTCTAGATCCAGCATTAATGCGACCGGGGAGATTAGATAACATTCTCTATGTTGGCCTGCCTGACATGGAGGCTCGCAAGGAGATACTCGACATCTGGTTCAGTAAATCCGAGGTTCACGACGAGGTTGACCCCATTGCACTGGCATCGCGGACCGAAGGATACTCGGGAGCAGAATTGGTGAATGTTTGTGAGACGGCGGCAGATGCTGCGCTAGATGAAGAAGAGGAGCTTGGTGAAGAGGGCAAGATAAAATGGGAGCATTTTGAGAAAGCGCTTGGACAGGTTCCAAAACAGATATCCCCGGCGGTAATCAGGGAGTACGATAGATGGAGCAAGGAATTTGGGAATAGATAGGCCCCCGTGTGCTCCATATCATGCGGACCGGAACCTCCATGGGGTCGGTGGCGCAATGCTTTAGCTTCCATGTTCTGTTGGAGACGAGCCTAAATTTATTTTTGAGTTGTTAGCTTGGGGTTATGAAGGCCGCACTGCAACAACAGCGCATAATATGTCAACTACTGATGAGCTTATGACAATTTCATGTGTAGGGTTAAGGTTTGCCTGGAGCCCAAGTA
This sequence comes from Coccidioides immitis RS, assembly GCF_000149335.2. Classification (NCBI taxonomy): domain Eukaryota; kingdom Fungi; phylum Ascomycota; class Eurotiomycetes; order Onygenales; family Onygenaceae; genus Coccidioides; species Coccidioides immitis. The sequence goes on along the minus strand of NW_004504308.1, from coordinate 1,112,167 downwards.
AATTACTCCGGGCAGTCTATTATTGGCGTGCCCCCCACAACGCACGGAGTACTTAGTGATACAAATGGGTCGGATTCGGACCTTGGACAAAAAGATCGAGTGATTCTTGTGAGTTCGTTACCGCATGAAGCGCTCTATGCTTGCGTGTAGGGAGTAGAAGACGTGTATGACTGCACAATTCATGGTGCTAGACTTGGTATGAGAAAAGAATGGTCATGTCGGCAATACTATGCCTGCTTTTTCCAAAAAAGAGGGAGGGAACAAAAAAGAAAAGAAAAGGAAAAAAAATTAAAAAATAAAAGGAGAAGTGGAATCGGACGAGTTCCAATTGCCCTTGTATGATGGATAGTTTTGCACCCACAGAGAGTCGAACTCTGGACCTCGTCATCACGGATTGATTCGTCCTACTAGTGACGCGCTCTACCAACTGAGCCATGAGTGCTGCTGGTGATTTGAAGTGACTGGAGTTCTGGGTGGGAAGGGTAGAGGGTTTGCGTCGGGAGCGAGAAGTAGCCAGGTAGTAAGTAGTTGGTTGTTGATGGCGATGCCGTGTGCTGCCTCACGTACGGGCGGACGGGGTGCCCTTATTAGTTGGCAGTTCGGGTCGACACACAGATAAAAAATTCGGCCCAAGGCCTCCGATGTTTCATTGCCCTCCCTCCCATTGTGAGAGGAAGAAGCCAGCCGTTAATCTCGGCTTCAAAAGAAAAGCTTTTAAAAAAAAGGAAATTTCAAGTGCTCCCACTCAGATTCGAACTGAGGACCTCATCATTACTAGTGATGCGCTCTACCAACTGAGCCATAGGAGCCGCTTTTGAGATGCTCTTCGACACTTTGCTTAATGAGGCAAAATATATATATATACTCATACATCGGCCGTCATCATCTCGACTCTTCATCCATCGGCCGGGTTTAAAAGTAGCTCTCGACAACTTCGACACAAAGCTTCAACGCAACCCAGTTTTGACGTAGCGCGGTCGACTGACTTAAATTTAAGCAAAGCTTGGCACGGAGCGTCAAACTGCAGAGAACCTAGCTAGTTGCTACTCAAAGCCAAAAGCAGCTGAGGCGAAACACGACTTTTGCTTCCAATCCTCCTTCGAATTTTAAACCCTCTTGAGCTCTACTTTCGGCGAAGATGCCGACGCGACGCTCTATTTCTCGCTCTATCTCGCCCTCGCGCAGCCGCTCCCCTCCTCCTCGAGACCGCTCTAGATCTGTCTCCTCTGGCCGCTCCCGATCAGCTTCACCGCGTCGTTCACCATCTCCTCGCGCACGCTCGCGCTCGCGCTCACGCTCTAGAACTCCCCGGTCGCGAACGAGATCATTGACACCTCGGTCTCGAAGCCCCAGTCCCAGGCGCAATGGACGTGGAAGAGGCAGATCGCTATCGAGAACAGACAGCAGAAGCCCGTACTCGTCCCGAACCCCGAGCAGAGATAGACATGGAGGAAGATATCGCGATAGGAGCTATTCACGAAGCCCAAGTCCGCCAAGACGGAGCACAAAGGTAATACTTTCTTGCAACGTCGCGAGCCGCGGAAATCTCGGTTGAGATGAGCACTGACGGTCGTGTTCAGATTGTCGTTGAGAAATTGACCAAGAACGTGAATGAGGATCACCTTCGTGAAATATTCGGTGCCTATGGTGACATTCAGAGCATTGACTTACCGATGAATCGCCAATGTATGCTCTTCCGTAGCCCTTTTGCTGGGTTTGCCCTTTCAATGTTAACAGACATGGCAGTTATGACAAACCGCGGGACAGCGTATATATGCTATTACGATGCCGCTGATGCCGAGTCAGCAATCGCCCACATGCACGAAGGCCAACTAGACGGCGCCGTCCTCAGTGTTTCCATCGTTCTTCCCCGCCGCACATTCTCCCGCTCACCACCTCCAGCACGGATATCCACGCGCCCCGAACCTCGACGACCGGTATACCCAGCACCTTCACGGTATCGATCTCCTCCACGTAGGCGATTCAGAGCGCCGCGAGGCATGGACAGACATGATTTGTATCGCCCAAGGTCTGTATCGAGGTCGAGATCGCGTACAAGGTCGCCACCACCACCGGCTAGATCTCCGTTATATTCATCACGATCACCGACTCCACCACCGCGAAGAAGAGGTAGAAGAGACAGCTATGATTCGCCTAGGCGAAGAAGACGGGGTTCAAGTTACGATAGCCTGAGCAACAGGAGTCGAAGCCCAAGTCGCTCAAGATACAGCCGGAGATGATTCAAGAAAAGTGCTTAGTCGTATTTTACAGTGCTTGAGACAAATGGAGTTTGACTGGGATTTTCTACTTCCTTTCTAGAGGTTTGGGTTGGTATCATGCGTTAGTAGCTTATTTCAAGCCGGGGCTTCTGTACACCAGGAGATTTCGAACATCGCAAGAAGCAAGGGGGGAAAAAAAAAAAAAGAAAAAAAAAGGAATAATCTTCATGGTATTTCAAACACTCCCACATGTACACAGCCATTAGTAGCTAGTTCGTTATTCGACTAAAATTCCTACAAATCATGTACTCTTGTGAAGAATATATGCAGTCCGCTTAGAAGAAAGCACACCATCCAATATACATCGCTGCCAAATTCCTTATGCTTGTTGCTTGTATTATTAACTCGTCTACCTGTCCGCCAACGGATAGGGGAACAGATTCGCCTGGTAACAGGCCGCGAAGTCTATTCCTGACAAACTCGAGAACGGCCTCAGGGGTATCAGGAACGCGTGGGTTGGTTCGTTTCTATTCCGCTTGTTAGCAAGCATGCTCATAATTTACGGATAAGGAGGGGAGGCTTACCTTCTTATCGATAAAATCTGTCGTCGGATCATGGAGGAATGTTTCGAGAATGGTCATTAGGGAGTCTTCATTTTGGCGTAGTAGACCCTGGGTAAGCTCGCAGGTCTTTCGAAACGGACCTAAGGCATCGTGCACTGATTAGTGAGAACAATTCTTTATGCTAACGACGGTTTGGAGAAGAACAACCATTATATCCATACGCTCCGAATGCATCAATCATATTATGAGTGAGTCGAAACGGTACCAATTCGGGCATCTCGAGTGTCAAACCCTGGTAAATATGAAAGTTAGGCAGACCATCATCTGAAAAATACAGCAGATAAAAACAGCGTACCTTGTCGAAAAGACAGTTGAAGTCAACATGAAGGATTTCTCCTGTTCCTTCTTCGAAGAGAATATTTTCTCCGTGTCTGTCCCCAAGCCTGTAATGCATGAGCTAAATGCAACGACTACCAACACAATCTCGGATACTCACCCTAATGAAGAACCAACCATAGACATTACAGCGCAGGATCTCGTATATCTCAGTCTGGCTGTAAGCCATGCTGACGGTTCGGGGAACATCTCAACAAACCACTCATGCAAAACGGGGGGATACCTAGCCAGTCATGTAAGCATATATTCCCTAAGGTCATTTCAAGAGCTGTAATTTACTTCGTCAAGAGCTTCGAGAATGCCGCAAGCTTTGAATCGCTTGAGGACGTTTCCGTCAAGTAATGCTTGATCTCAGTGTACTGTGACCTAGTTTTAGTCCGGGAGTCCTCGTCGTCGGATTTCGGAAAGCTTACATTTATCATAATGCCACGCGCCTTCAGCAGCTTTGTGACGATCTCTCTCAAAGGCCGCAGCCCATCAACCCATTCAATAAGGCCACACCGCTCGTTCAGCGGCGTAACAGCATATGTTTTGATATATAAGCGGCGCTTATTCGATTCTAAATCCCTCTTCAAGAATCGATTAATCATAGTATTGTACTCCATCAGGCGTTGATCTTTGCGGAGATCATCTTTCGGTTTGCAGAGAAGGCTATATACTTTGCCATCAGAGCCTCGAATGCTTATTTTCCGTGGTCTTTGCATTGAGAGAAGGACAAGGCCTTCGTCGAGCACCGCTGCAAAGAGAGTTAGTACTGGATATGTCAGCTAGAACAAGGTCACATAGCATACTTTCGATAGTTATTGGGTCGTTTGCAAACGCTCGGAATGTCTTTAAGAAGTTTGTCTCGTGACTCGCAGGTAAGATAGGAGTCAAGGTCGTTTCCAGAGGGATAACAAGTCGACAAGGAGCCACTCGATGATTAAAACCCAAATGACGAGCCAAACTAACTTTCATTACCCTATCTTCGACTGGTGCACCGCATAGTTTCAAAAGTTCGTCCGAGAATTTCTGCCCCTGATTCATGATTACCCGAATATCCGCTGCTGAGATATCTGTTTTCTGCTTTTTTGCAGTTTCCTGAGACCCGTCAGTAAAGTTAAGTATTAAAAGCTAACTGAAAATTACTAACGGTTATTTTATGAATGCAGGCCAACCCCCTAGAGGCGCGATCCTTCGTGGAAGATTTCAAGACCGCGAGAAGAGTCCACAACCCCTGCTGAGGAAACGCATGGACCGTCTTCACCACGATTTGTGTTAAAATGTTGTAGACCGTGTTATTCGAGTGGCATATGCGTGTGACAACTTGTGGCAGAATGGTAAATAACTTCTAACATTAGCTACCAAGAACTCGCCAGCTTGAGAAGAATACCATACCAGTGCAGCCGGGATTCTGTTGATATATTTGCGAAACTGGGCATTCATGTCATCGAGGCTTCTTTTGCGCTGTGTCATATTGTGCTTTTGGAATTCCCTTGTATAATCATTAGCATTTTGCAAAATTTCTATTTTTTGGTCCACCTACTCGTTATCCCCCCTTTTAGGATCAAATGGCAGGTTCACTGCGGATGCATGCTCAAGCCACAATGTTAGAGCCTTCGGTAAACTTTGGAACACATACTTATTCCCATGGGCAAGGGATCGTAGGTAGTTATCAATCACCAACTTGGCCGCTTCGCCACTCAGGCTATCCTTCGGATTAACAGAGGAACAGAAGGATTAAGGTGTATACGCACTATATTTGAGCTTCTTTTCCAATAGGCTTGGCTTTTTCGGAATCCAATATCTTTGCATAATGCTTTCCAAGGTAGTAATGAGCCTTTTCCCATCTAGAGGCTAGTTGTCAACAAAAATGCGGCTACATGAGCTGTGTTATTCAACCAACCTTGTATGAAACTTGATAGCCTGTCGATACTTTTGAATTATGACTTCTGATTGAGTCTGACCAGCGCTGTCCATCCATCTAGCGAGGAGAAGATGTGCCTGAGACTATTAGGATAACTTTTACACGCAATCTCCAGTTTCAACTTACCCGCGCAGTGAGCATGTTCTGTTTATGCTGATCGTCTGCAGTGGAAGTCTCAGTCAAATCTTCCCCGGGGCTTTTATCGAAGGATCCGAATGCGTTAGCCGCAATAGCACTTTCAAGAGTTCTGATTGCTTTCCTATGATGACCCTCCTTCCACAACAATCTGGCGTATTCAATAGTTGCAGATTTGTCCTTCAATTGGGCGGCATGAAGGACAGCGTTGAACGCTTGCTCTGTAGAGTTAGCTTTCCGTGCGAGCCTGGAGATGATCAACCAAATGGAGGCGACATCCAGCTCATTGAATGGAGGCCTTATCAACATGAGTTAGCTCCAAAACCACCTAGAAATAATACTTCTCATGAAGCCTAAGCAGCAAGCATGGATGTGGAACAGTACGCACAGTAATTCCATGATTGCTCGTCTGAGACCAAGAATATATTGCTTATCCGAAATGCAGCCCCCAAGAATCGCCAATCTTCGATCGAGAGTATCAAATAGCGTTTCGCGAGAGGGGGAAGACTCGGACTCCATATTGGTTAGGAGTTCCATCTCCGCAAGAACATGTAGTTTTGAGATGCTATCATGGCTTGCTTGAAACGAAGAAACTGAATTTGATGTCAGGCCTTTAGCAACATTTAGGCGCAACTCATTGATTTTGTTCTTAAATGATTGATCTCTCGCGCGAATTGCAGCCAACGCAGACCCAACACCAATCGTGAAATCCCCAACTCCATGTTTGGGGCGCTGTGCAAGGTAGGTTTCCAACCGGTCCCATTTGCTGGTTACCCACGAGGCCTCCACGGCAAATGGCAGCATCTTTGGCAGCGTGGCTTCGGTGGTTTTCAATGAACCAAATTGGTTTAGAAGGACGTCTATCAAAATGTAAGCATAATACTAGCTATATGATACCGCTAAGGATGCTTACCATGCTGCCCAGACTCCTTCAAACATGTTAACAAATTCATCTGAACATCAATATCTTCCGGTGTCTTATTTAGTTGAAGCTCGTACCAGGTTTGGGCGGCAACCCATCGCCCAGCTTTGCGGTGTTCGAGAATCTGTTGATCGATATTAAGGACATGGAGATGGGAGGAAATACCTTCAATGCCATCTGGTTCATCAATTTGTGTGTAGATATCCTGTAGCTTCTGATAAAGAGACTCCAACTCGGAAGAATCCGTTACCGTTTTGGACCTCTGCTGCCTAATGTACTGCTCCCAGTGAAAGAGCGCCCGGGCGTAAGATTTGCACTCAACAGCGCGTCGAGAAATAACTTCGGCCGGGATAGAAGATAGCAATGCTTCCACCCGTTTCACCTGGACCGTGCGTCCGTCCATTGTTTCTCTGCGATCACGACTTGTAGTGGAGCCTGTAAGCTCTCGCTTTTTGCCTTGTACCCAGCGCGACAAGTAGTCTAGCACACCGAATACACTCTACATAATATGGTTAGCAGCAGCCACAGCCAAATCCAATCCAAACGAACCTCACTGCACAACAAGATATTCTCTTGCATATGATGATTATGCTCCGGAAGTGTATATTCTAAGACATTGGCGAGTTCTTTTCGTATGCATTGTCGAATTTCATCGTCGTCACTGATTGCGGCATTAAGTGCAGCAAACGGGAGAAGGAAAGCTGCAATAGAGATATCCTGACTCCGAATAATCCGACTGCTTATATTGAAAATCATCCTAGTGTTTGTATCATTGCCTTTTTGTAACAGATCTAGCACAAATGTACGAAGCCACTCCGGGTGGCTAATATTGGACGAAAATAATGGATAGTTGCAGGATGTGCTGATAGCTCCTATGATCACCGTATATTTCGAGCTAAGGAAAGGCGTCAGAGTGTTTCTCACATATTCTGGAAGCGACAGCCAGCGTCGATACATCTCCCCCGATTCAAGGTCCTGAGTACGCGGTGGTACCACCGAAGTCAAGCCGCAGTATTTTAGGAGTGATTGCATGGCATAGGCAAGAAAACCCTGTGATCGAGTATTAGATGCAGAAAGGAAAGCTTCGACCAGGACATGCTGCAAGAAAAATAGTGCAAAATCAACCGTCTCATCCGCTCTTTGGAAATTGGAGAGGACGAGGATATCCTTTTTCTCTTTCACCAGATCAATGCGGCTAGGGTCGAGGCACCCGATAATACCGAGACATTTGGCGGATAATAACATGATATTTTCAGACGTCGGGTTGAATTTCGCACAACAATCGAGTAATGACCGTGTCAGCCGGCCGGCAATATTTTGATTCGGCTGCTCGTTGATTGCAGCTCGGTGAATAAATTCTTCATGTTTTCGCAGCTGTGGAACTAGCTCTTCAAGTGCTTGCTCGACAACAACTTGGTTTTCGTTCTGGCATCGAAGACAAAAAGTTTCGAACTGGCTCCGGATGTCCATTCCTTCTTTTAAATCCGAGATCTTTTTAGAGAGATTCGCCATTTCTGGTATTGACGCAAGAGACGGCATGGTGGTAAATGTATTTGCAACAAGCTCCTGGCAGTTTTCCAATATATGCTCAACAAGCTCAATTGCTTTTTGCCGAGACCGCGCCCGAAATTTTGTCCAGTTTTTTACGATTATCGCAAAACTTTGGTCAATCAAAGCTTCAACATCTATGTCGTCGAGTAAGGTGACCATGGTGCACCAAGAAGAAAAGGCGTGCTCCCGTAACTCTTCCATGTCAAGAGCTGAACGAAGGCAAGCACATATCTAGATATAATTTTAGTTCAACGCCAAAGGTTTCAAAGGAGCGGATTATCCCAATACTGACCTGTGGTAAGGCTATACTGATGCTGGCGCCAGCTATTTTTACCATTTGGCCTATCGCGATTACACTGCGTTTTTTCTCTACTATAGACTGTCGTATCTGAAAATCGTTAATCACATTCGCGAATTCGGTAATTATTCCAAGGACATGCCCTTCCAGAAAGGCAGTGAGTGGATTAATTATCCCGGAAGAACTCTCCTGGCCGGGTAGGAGGGGTGTAACCGACGCTACAAGCTCTAAAGCTTTGTAGTGCTGCGAAAAGCTTAGCGATAATTCGTAAATTAGTCTTGATTTCGTACCTTGGATTTTTCACCTGCTGAGGAATCGCCAATTCCCTTTAGAAGTTCACAGGCAATTAAGATCGGTTCCATTCTGACCAGGGCCGCGAGATCTTGATCTTTAAACCCTGGGGCCACTTCAGAGAGAATAGTTGGGACCATGGTTTCTAAGTCGGAAAACTCCTGAGTCAATAAAAGACACAGGATAGCCGCAATGTTGACACCACTAGTACAAAGTTGAAAAACGGTTTTGTCCTCGTAGGTCCGCGCAATTCTGGCGATGATATCTTTCTTGCGGGTCATAACAAGATATGGCAAGATGTGTACTTCTGTTAGTCGCAAAAAGTTATCGACTTTCATTCCGATTAAGTCACATAAAAGATCTGCCATATGCGGCCTTGTCTGCAGATGCTTTATGACTAGCACTGATAACGTTCTCCAGAAGGGTCGAAAAAGCGCGGCAGGAGTAAGTGCCAGGTGTTGGGCTAGTTTCGACAGCTTCAACTATCAGTGAACGCCAAAAGAAAAAGTAGAAGCTTAGACAGACTTACCTCGGTGTATGCGACTCCACTAATAAAAGGGCTGGTATGGCCCAAATACTCCAGAAGACGGAGAAGAACAATATTCATTTCCTCATCACCAGATACCCTAAAATTGTCAACGCACTGGGAAACTTTATTTCCACAAGATATCAACTCACTCTGCAATGCGCCGTAGCACCATAATACACGTTTCCTGTACAGATAGTTCATTCTTCTCTTGGAGCTGTTGGAGGTACTTCAATGCTATAACAAAATTATTCCGGCGAACGTCTTCATCGAGCGGCGCTCTTAAAAAGATGGCCATTGTTTTCCTAAACAAAGGTCAGAATTGAGAATCACCGATGTTGGAATAGGGTGATGCCTACCCGGCAGCGATTCTGAGCTCTCGCACGGAACTACAGAGAGATTGCAGGCAAAATTCTCCATATGGCGCCCCTCCCAGTTGCGAGCCTTCACTTTTCGAGTCATGGATCAATATGTTTTGCAGAGCTAGCATTCCCGCAACCCGACATTCTGCAGACCTGCGGAGCGTGGGTATCAAACTGGCCAGGGTTGCGCGTAACTCGTCAAACCTCTGCCTTTGTTTGCATATAGCACTTGCGGTTTTCCAACCACTACTGTCGCAAATTTCGCATCGATATATAGAAGTAGGTACATCCATACGCTCCTCAATAGTTATACTACCAGACAAGGCACAAGCAAGGTGACCAAGATGAAGCAGAGTTTCACATTTCTCATTAGCGGACAGGTCAGGAAAGGCATCCCTATGAAGGTTAGCAGAAATTGATGGTCAAGCAACACAACAACTTACATGATTGAAGGATCCATATCTTCGAGTCTATTTACGGGTAAAGATCCTACTATGGTACAGATAGCATTTGTAACTATCTGTGGAATGTCAAGTACGCTGTTGTTTTTTCCCATGTCCATAAGGCGGGGGCGTTTGCGAGCTCTCTCAGAGTCGGGGGTGCTAGGATTCAGCCCATTTTCGGGTGGAACAGGTTCATTGATCACAGTACTTTCCCGGGCACGAAGGACTGACTGAGAAGAGGTGCGCCGTTGAAATTTAGATGACGGTCCGGGAGCATAATAGTCCCCCTGCACTACCCTAACAGTTACGTGCTATTGAAGATATTAGCAGTGCTTTGAGAGAACGGACACCAGTGGATGCAACGCAACCTGAAAGGACTGATGCAACGCTGCAAACTTATCTGCATCTGACGTGAGTTCCTCCAAATCTTCAAGGAAATGCTCTGCAATGAGTTCGTGTGCTGTGGGACAGCTATGCGACGCTCGCATAACCTCACTCAACAGCTGGCTTAGAGCATGTTGTAGATCAAAGCTGCGTTGTAATTTGGTCGATGATAACATATCCGCGCCGTTTTGGACTAGCGCACGCATAACTCTCTCGTCAAGACCTAGACCCAGCCGTTGGGAGCATGAGAAACATCGTTTCGCGAGGAAAATCAAGTCTGTGAGAAGGTTCACGGCATGCTCCTCTTGCAGCTGGGTTTCTGCCAACTCAAACCATATAAAAATCGACTTCCATAATCTTTGATAGCATTGAAGATTCCATAGGATGCATTCTCGAAAAAAATAAGCACGTGAATGGAACGCTGGTGTCGAAATGGGGCTGCAAAATGATTCTAAAACTTGGAAACATGTCTTTGCGACGACGAAAAGACTACCAAGTGGTCGTCGAGTAACTGCAGACCGAGGGATATTGAGTGTCTCTAAGCAGTTGGCGAATACATTTGACCACGACGGAAAGTAGAGAGGTGTAATTGCAACCTCACGACCACCAGATGCGCCGGTATTTTCGATAGAGACAATCAGGTCTAAGCGACATCAGCAGCCATACCATAGCTATACCACACTAACAAATACTAACCTATCACACATGCTCTAAGAAACCAGATGATTGATCTAGAAGAGTGCCACGATCTGCTAGCCTTGAACTGGCAAGTATAAGTAATGGACAACACACGACAAATTTTTTCCCGCACAGCTTTTTCATCCCAGGCACAGAGAAAGGCTAGGTGAAAAGGAATAATCCAGGTAAACAAAGGCGCCCCAGCAGTATCCTGACCCAGAAAGCCAGGATCGCACGGCTCGCGTAAAACGTGCGGTGCCTTTTGTATGGCCATTTGCACGATATCGAGGCAATCCACAACTTGCCCGAGAACATCCCCTTTTGGCACATTGGCCTTCCGTCTTTTAAGCAACGGCTCAAGACCAGCTTTGATGACCACGCAAATCAAAGTATGGATATCACTTAGGTTGTCATCAAGATTAACCTGGCCGTTTTCATCTTGATCAAAGATTTCTCGGCGCAATTGAGAAAATGTTTCGCGCTCAATGCCATGATCCCCATTCCTCCCTGGCGCGAGGTGAGGTGCTAGGTGAGCGGCAATGAGTGAAGAGGCGGGCTCCCCAAGATTGCTCACAGAATGCTGTCCAGACCGACCCGGCTTCGTTTCATTATGTGCAGCCATGTGGATTCCATCGCATGCTACATCGAGAAGCGGAAAACTTCAAGCAGAGCAGTCAATAAAGAAAGGAAAACAATAGAATACAACGACCAAGAGAGGATGCGGGGTTGGGCGTGTGGGGAGAGATGCTGTCCAGCCTGATATTCTAAATTTGGTGGACTCGACGCTGCGAAATCGCGATAAGGCTGAGCCGCACCTACCATGACTAAGCAGCGCTTCCATCGATTTTCAGGAATGCATGGGCGATATTATCCAGCAAAATCCATGTTATATCGAGAAACGTCGCTTTTCTGGCATCTGAACAGATTAAATACAAGTAGAAGTATAAGGCGTATGACGACTGGGAGGCTACAAGCGAAACCGTCCCGTTCTTCAGCTTTGACCATGGCGGATACCAGCGCTGACAACCCGGCACATGAGCAATTCATGAGAGAGGCTTTGCAAATGGTACATTTTATCTAAATTTCTTTTTTTTTAAATCCAGCCATGACAGCGCAAATATGAACTAATGTAGGTGGAAAGGCCGAGCAAGCTCTTGCGATAGGCGAAACACCCGTTGGCTGCGTCCTGGTGCATGATGGCAAAGTAATTGGCCGCGGAATGAACGACACCAATAGGTCTTTGAATGTATGTATGACTATGCGTCGTGCATGTTGCTTTGAGAAGTCGCATACTTATCCTGAGCAGGGGACAAGACATGCTGAGTTCTTGGCCATTGAAGAGGCCTTGAGATCCTATCCACGATCCATATTTCGGACGACGGATCTTTACGTGACGGTTGAACCGTGTATCATGTGTGCCTCGTTGCTGAGGCAAAATTATATCCGACGTGTTTTCTTTGGCTGCGTAAATGATCGCTTCGGGGGAACTGGAGGAGTTTTAAATTTGCATTCAGAGTCAGGACTTTAATCTCTCCCCTCCTCTTTTTTTTTTTTTTTTTTTGCTCTGACGCTAACGATTAAAAAATAAAAATCAAAAGCCGGGCAATTGATCCGCCATATACAGTGTATGGCGGCATATTCCGCAACGAGGCGATCATGCTCCTACGCCGTTTTTATATCCAAGAAAATGAAAAAGGTCCGAAGACCTCTTTTTGTTTACACATAGCCGTTACTGATCCACCCCCCCCCCAGCACCCAATCCACGGCCAAAGTCCAACCGTGAATTGAAGAGGAAACTTGACGACGCTGATGAGCCGACGTCACTGGCACCATCTTTTCAGACACCATGATGTTGCACGTGGGGTGAAAATTCACCACCTGCATTGACACCGAACACAATTGCCCTTAACAAAGGAAAACTAGCATTTCGAGCCATGAAGGTATGTACAAGTACACAGAGGAATCTGAGCTTTTAGTAGAGAAAGGTGTAATATGTCTCTTTAGCTAATCGCATTCTAAAGGCCCTCCTTCTGCATGCGTTCGGCTTCTAGTTCCCGCTCCGCTTGGCGGTAGTATTTCGCAGTGTCGACACCATGCTGTTTAGTTGGTAGTTAGCAAACACTCCCAATAACGAATTATCCGGGATATTTACCTGGTTATGGTTCACAACATTGAACCAAGGAATGACATGGATAAACAAGCTCGAGTATCGCGAATTTCTCGCAGCGACACCCTGCATGTAAGGGGACAGCGAGGACTCTCCGTATAGAGGCTCTCCTCTCTTCACTTTATCAACCATTTCTCTCATATCCATTTCTTCTTCTCTCTTATTCTCCGAAAGTCCGTAGAATCGATCTAGCCACAATATGCCGCAATTAATTCCAACCCATTTCCCAGGAGAAGGCTTTCAGTAGGAAGCTCACTGCAAGATCTCTGATAAACTGTAATAGCACCGGCGACCAATCCTATACCACCCGCCAAGCGCATACATCTGGCGAAGTTGATTTTACCCGAGTGAGCCGGCTGTACTCTCTCCATAATGGCAAATGTGAGGGGGCCGAGGATGGCAGTAGCACCACCCAGCGCCCAATCGGACGTTCTGGCATATCCGAACACTCGTTTTACATGTCTGCAAATTTGGCATCGTTAGATATCGCTCGACGGGGGGCACGCCACAAAGGCAGAACATACGGATCAGAATCTATAAGCTATAATGGCAAACAAGTCAGCACTCCCGCATCAATGCGAACATTTCAATTGGTAAAACAATCCTATTCGTACCGGGTAGTCAGTTCTAAGTTGCTTGGGGGGTACAAGCGGCCTGCCATGGTCAGCAGCCATTTTGAAGTCGAACTAGAAAAGGCAATTGCTTTAGTAGACTGCCCCAGTTGTCTGCAATTGAGCAGCTGTCGTTGGCAATAATCGGATGTTCCTTGACGGCTTGAGATCGGCCAATTGGGTAAGGTTGGATATTGGCCCACGTGACAAGCTAATTGCCGCGTTATCGTCGTTGTGATTGGTTGAGTATAATGCATATCTATTGGTGGAAAATACTTAAATTCTAGCCAATAACAATCGTCATTGAGTTTACTCTTAACGCGTCGCGTCATCCGAGAAACGAGGAACCACCACGATGCTGGACAACGGCGACAAACGACTGCGGAGTTGCGCTGCTCTTATATGTGCGTGTAAGGTCGTCTATTCAATAAGGTCTAACCGACATCAACCCAATTAGCTTGCGTATCTCTCGTGGTCACAAAACTCGCCCCCGATACCCCTTTTGTCGCCGCGATGGCGGAAGACACAGCCTTTGATGACCTTTTTAACTACGATGCCGGGATCGAAGAGCTATTGCGCGATCCAGAAGAAGAGAAAAATGACAGGAGGGCTTCTGGAACGGGAACGGGGAGTACGGAGAATAAGAACGATGACCTAATTGGCCTCGAAGAAATTAAAATCACCAGGAAAAGAGCACCACCCGTGAAGCTCGATGAAAACCGGTATGTCCAGCTTACCCCCCGTCTGCAAATTATACATATGATATATCCGCTCAAAGGTTATTCAACGGCTCACCCCTTACAAAATAGACTACTTTCCCAGGCGGGAATCCCTAAGCTACGAAGATCTGCAAAAACGAAGCTAAAGTTTAAGGGAAAGCGTCACGAGGTTTGACTTCCTATTCTCTTCCTATCTCAACGCCACGTTTCTCTCCTTCTGACGATGTGCACTTGGTATAGTTTTCGGATGTTGCACGTCTTCTGAACTTCTACCAGCTTTGGCTAGACGACCTATACCCGCGCGCGAAGTTCGCGGACGGCCTGTCAATCATTGAAAAGCTGGGCCACACAAAACGCATGCAGGTCATGCGGAAAGAGTGGATTGATGAAGGCAAGCCCGGCCGAAATTTATACGACAGTAATGTCACCTACCTCGACCCCAATAGCGATAATAGAGGCGACAAAGACACGGCAGATCCAACAATTCCTTCCATCTTTCAACGAACACTGGAGCAGAGCGCTCCAGCTATGGAAGCTCATCGGAACGATCAAGCAGAGAGCACTCATAGCCCTAAGCGTCTTTCCGACTCAGAAATACCCATCTTTGGTGGTGGCAAGGCAATCTCATTAAGGAACAATGCCGACGACGATGATGATCTTTTCGTCCCTGGAAATGAAGGCATGGACATCGATCCTCCAGTCCAAGCCTCACAAGTACCCGAAGAAGATGACCTCGACACATTTCTTGCAGAGCAAGAAAGCACAATGCAAAATACGGCCCATGGGTTAGGAATACTAAAGCCAAACGCCCCCCCAGCGGACGAAGAGGACGACTTAGACGCCCTTCTCGCCGAGGCAGAAAATACACCTGCGCGTGCACCGAAAACTGGTCACCTAGAAGCGAATCGCCCAGCTGCGGATGATTTCGACGATGAATTACATATTTTGAATGAATTCGGATTGTAAGAGAGCTGGGATACTCTTATTCAATTAAATGTAACTCCTAATCCCAACGAAACACAAAATACGAAATATATCAATCAGAATCAAATCCATTTTTGCAGCATGTAGACGCCCAATAGAAAGCAGGAAATTTCTAAAGTCGCCAATTTAAAGTAGAAAATCAAATCAGATTCTAGAGCACACTAACGACAAGGGAACAAAGCACCGCAACCATCAAGAAAAAAATAGCAACGCAGCGCAAACGCAAGAAAGAAATTCAAAGAGCTTGCAGTGAGAAGGCCTCTGGAATCACAAGAAAAAGAAAGAGGATTAAAAAATCTTTGAAATAACAAATCAAACCAACCAGAACATTTTATCTGGACTCACAGCAAAGACAACCAGCAAACACTAAAGCAGCAAAAGGAGATATACGTTAAAGAGACAACTCAACCAGATAAAATAAACCATTCAAATAACATGCAGCACGAACAATCAACAGATGTCAAAACAAGTCCCGAAGAAACAAGGGAAGAGATATCCGAAAAAGGAAGGAAAAAAATGAAGGCAAAGAAACCCATCAAACCTTTAAGAGTCGAGAAATCTAGTTCGCTCCCTGAACGTTTCCATTCGGAGCATCAGCGTTTGCAGCAACGCCATTGATGGTAACTGCAGGTCCAGCAAGAACAGAATATTGTCCACCGGCACCAGCCCAGTTCAACATCTTGCCTCTCACAGCCGTATTATCAACGACAGTAGCAACCTCGATATCGTCATCAGTGCCCTGGCCGGTCTGGTAATTTGCAGAAAAGCCCCAAGTCCAGGCACGTCCATCTTTCGCAATAGCAATTGAATGATCCGCACCTGCAGCAACAAATTTGGCATCGATGCCAGGAACAGCGGTGGGGACAGAGAGAATACGGGCACGATCTCTATCATCCTTAATAACTGCATCATCAGGAAGACTTTTGATATCCAAGCCGGTCTGGAAGCCGTCGACGCGACCCCACACAAGACACTCTCCATCTTTGGTAACAGCAAGAGAATGATGGGAACCACCGCAAAGTTGGATAACATTTTTATCCTTCAAAGACTTCACAACCTCCGGGTGCAAAATGACTGCTTCGTCGGATCCAGCACCCTGAGGAATGCCAGTTTCGCCATAGGTATTCAAGCCCCAACTGTAAACTTTGCCAGTCTGGTGAATCGCAAAAGAGTGGAACGATCCACAGCCAATATAGGTGATATTCTTGGGCAATCCGAATTCACGTGGGTGAAGCCCGTTCAGCTTGGTACGCTCAACAATGCGACGACCAAGTTGGTTCTGCTGTCCAGAACCCCAAGCAAATACGGCACCTTTTGTATCTAGTGCGAGAGCGTGGTTATCACCACAAGCAATGTGTTTGATCTTCTTGAGAGATGGAATAAGTTTAGGAGTAGTCTGAACACGGGTGGTGGCGTCAAAACCTAGAATGCCTTCATTTCCCTAGAAGACATGTAACGTTAATAGGGGCACTAGACCATAATGATAGAGGCAGAACTTACGCGGAATGTACCCCAACCATAAACAAAACCATCATCAGTGAGAGCGAACGAAGAGCTATCTCCAGCAGCAACCTCAACAAAAATGGTTCCTTCCGGGAAATAATCAGCCGGGATTGGAGTTGGAGTGGCCTCCTTGGGGTTCATGCCGCTGTCGCTTCCATCGTCCGAGTCAGAATCGCTGCCAGCGTCGTCGATATCCTTTAACTTGCCCTCCCAGGTGGTGTCACGACCCAAAGCACCCTGATCATTGACCCCCCAGGTGTAGATTTTGTTGTCGTGGGTAAGCGCAACACAATGCATCCCACCGGTCGCAATTTGGACAACACCGATTGTATCAGCCAGCAAAAGTGGGTTAAGACGAGGTCTTTTCACGTCAACCGCATTCTTCGCGGTTCCGAGTCCGAGTTCACCAGAACTGCCTTCGCCAAAGACATAAATGTTCAATTTTTCGGTAGGGGCTTCGTTAATCACGACTTTTGGCTTAGGAGGTTTAAGAGCGGGCGACGCTGTGACGCGAGTCCTCTTCGGCTTGGGAACTTCTTCTTTGGCAGCCCGAGCTTTCTTGGGCCTTGGTTCGGTTTCATCTTCAGAGACAACCTTGCGCTTCTTGGAAACAGGGGCCTCATCAGCCTTTGCTTTGCGCGGAGCTTTGGTGGTTGTATCCTTGGCAGCAGTAGCCTTGGTGCTGGCAGCTTTAGTAGACTTGAGAGCAGCTGCACTCGCTTTCTGGTTCTTCGTAGCAGTGGGGACCGCAGTCGCTTTCTTGACGCCAGCCTTCTTTGGCACGATGGCAGTTGTAGTGGTTGGGGCGCTTTTGATACGCGTCGAAGATCTGGTCGCTGCGGCCTTCCGGGGCGCCATTGTAAACAAAGGCCGCGTGGGAAATGAAGCGGAGGCTCTTGAGAAAGGAAGAAAAGGTGTGGATATGACTCAAAAATCAAAAACTGAAGCCTTAGACACAAGAAGAATAGGTAAATGGTTGATGGTCTGTGAGATATTTTGGATTTTTTGTGTCTGTTGTGGTTGTTTTTTTTTTTTTTTTTTTTTTTTTTTTGACAGTTTTGGGGAGTGCAGCTTGTTTGGGTTTTTGGCAACCGGGGTTCTGCTTATATCATCCATCTTTGGACGCATATGGTGAGAAAATGCTTTCTTCTTTGATCCTATTCAAACGTGGACAAGGCATCTACCGCAGTTATGTTCATCGAGTAGTCCTGGTCCAATGGCGCCGCGGCTTGATGAAAGCGGCGACCCCAATGGATTCAACCCCGGAGAAATTCAAGAGTCCGTCGAAGGGCTCTCTTCGTTCTGGAGGCCGGGATGGAGCTCTCGTTACGAAGAACACAGTGTTTATATCAGGGTTCTCAGTGCTTCAGCTAGTTTGAAATACGTGGCTGGTCCCATTTCTTTTTAGCTTGCGAGCCCAGTCGAGAAGCCGCTTGGCCTTGGAGGCTGCTTGTTAACTTCTCTTTGAAATTACGATTTTTTACGGCATGGTAAGTATTTAATATGTACAGTGAAATGATATGACCCTATGGCGACCAATCCATTCAACGGCATCCCCATGTAGCCAGTATTACGAATGAGCCGCCGTCTCATGAAGTATGACAAGCTGAAGACGGCGATAGCCAATGTTCTATTTGGCAAGTATGATATTGAAAAAACACATGATAGTTACCGTCAGTCAGAGCTCAGCAGTATGAAGGATTAATCGATAAGTGAACGAATGGCTTCATGACGCTCCGTAAATCATCGGGACCAAAAAAGTAATTGATATGAGCAGTTGTACGTATGGAAGAGAAGCATCAGTGTTAGTCGATGAGCCTCACAATCTTTGTATCGCAAAGTTATGGGTGAAAGTTGGTTTTCAGGAATTTGATGTGATCGACAACCACCCCATCGCTGTAGATATCATGAACCACCCCTTCCGCTAATATCGAACATATGGTGAATCGACATCCCTACGTACACCTCACCTAGTCTAAGAAATATGCCTCAGATACAAGAGTTTGTGTCGAGTATTCATTCCTCTCTCTCCGCAGCCCACGGCTCAACGCCTCGGTAACACACTCCGCGTATTCCCCGCATTTCCCTTCTTCCCTTCGCCGAAAGATAGAGGGGAATATAAAAGCCCATAGACCGGCCACTTGCTCCAGCTGGTACTACTTGGCTCTATCTTCTACTTAGAAGCGTGAAACGTGAGTTCCTCAGTCTATAAACACCATGAGCGGGCGCCCAGCAAATCTTCCCAAATTCTCTGATCTTCCGCTGAACAAGGACGACCCGCCCTACTCAGCATGGGGCCTTTACGGCAAAGATGACCAGCTAGGTTTTTTGAATCGCCAGACCAATGAAACTGTCAAGGAGGCGGCGAAGGAAATTCAAAGCGGAGTTAGGTACGTTGGGAAACGGATTGTTGCCCCATCAACAACCAGATATTCTCATGCTCGCTTTCATTAATGGAATTCTATTTATGTATTTGTTTTTTCTTTTTTTCCTTTTTTTTTTTTTTTTTTTTTTTTTTGGTTATCGGATATTATCTGATATGATATGTGGCATATAGTGCATTGTGAATTTTAGAACACATGCACTTCCATGAATATGTACTTTCGCTGCGTTGGCAACTCAGCTGTGATATAAGCCGAGCTAACCTATGGCAGAGTCTCCATGAATTGGCCTCTTGATGCACAGGGTGACATTCCTTTGTTTGGACGACAGGTTTTTCAAAAGCAAATCGTCCAGAGATCCCCGAGAATAGTCTACGATGATGTTTGGACATTTAATACCCAGAGCAGCAGCCAATGTAAGTTCACCAGCCTATGGTGCCCCGTTGCCGGTGACAAGTACCGGATGGAGTTCTTCCAAGACGCTCCGGTAATCTGACGATCAGTGACACCTTAAGGGGATGGGCTGCGACATGTCGCATATCAAAAGGAGAAAAGATTCTATAACGGCGTCACCATGGATGATATCGCCGGACCCAATAAGAATAATGCGAATGGGGTTCAAGGTCCGTTTGGCTGCTGATATAACCTGGAAAAGTTCCCTAGCTGACTGCAATATCAATTTAGCCTGGGCGGAAAAGGGAATTGTTGGCCGTGGCATCCTCTTAGACTACCACAAGTGGCGACTGGCGAACAATATTGACATTGACATCTTCAAAACAAGCCCCATACCATTGAAACATTTGAAGGCGGTGGCGGAGTCCCAGGGAACAGAAATCAAATTCGGAGACATTCTTTTCATCCGAGTTGGCAAGCTTCACCCCATTTACATCGACAAGCAGTTCGCTTGAAACCAGGAGTCCATAATTGCTAATAATGAGACAGGGTATATGCTTGAATTCAACAAGCTGTCGACTGCAGAACTCAGTGAGCTTGCAAAGCAAAAGATGCATTCACTTATCGGTGTTGAGCAAACAGAAGACATGCTAGAGTGGATCTGGGAGAATTTTTCGGCAGTCGCTGGTGACCATCCCGCATTCGAAGCCTACCGTAGGAATTCCCAAATACTCAAAGGCCGACTTGACAAAGAGTGAATACTGATCATTTTCTCCTTCTACCAGCACCCCCGGAACATTTGAAATTGCACGAAGTCCTCCTTGCTGGGTGGGGGTGTCCCATTGGTGAGCTGTTTGATCTCGACAAGCTAGCAGAAGAATGTGAGAAGCATAAGAGGTGGTCGTTTTTCGTGACAAGCGAGGTATGCAATGTTCCTGGAGGCGTGGCAAGGTAAACCCAACAATCATACATTCTCCAAGCGTAGTTTGCTTTGACTGATAAGGACCAGTCCACCCAATATCTTGGCGATATTTTAGGAGAACCGACGCGACATGGTTCTTCACTCGCCCGAAAGCCCGAGGGCTGCATCTTCGATTCCTGGAAGGATTGGTGGAGGAGGAGGAGGAACCCGTACTTTGCTGCACATGATCACATCTTGACCCAGCGCGTGCCATTTCGGTTCTTTTGGTTTGAGCGAGACTTTCGGCTTTCCGTATTCATCTCTTTTAGAATCCGGGGCCACACCCACGCCGCCACGGCCTAGATAAGTTGGGGCAACAGTAACGATGACGGAATCAACGAAGTCCTCATATTCTGGGTTGAGTAATTCACTAAGAACCACTCCACCTCCTTCAACCATAATGCTGTTGATGCCTTCAGCAGCTAAAGCCCCAAATATCGTAGACCATTGCAAACGCCAGGATGGATTGAATTCCGAAATCCTTAGAAAATCACCCCCATGTTTCTTTAGAAGCAAGATTCGGTCAGCCGAGATATTCGCGCATGGCGAGACCACGACCCAGGGGGCCTTTCCCTTACCAGCCAACGCGGTTTTTAGGATTCTACATTCCGGGTTAATCGGCCACCGACCAGTGGGATCTACTATCACTGGCCTTGGTTGCCACATCTTGCCCAGGCCCCCATAACCGCCGGCGCCTTCTAAGCGACAGTTCAGTCCAGGATTGTCAGCAAGAGCGGTCCCAACTCCAATCAATATCGCATCATGACGTGAACGAAGATAATGCGTCATTAGCTTGGATTCTGGCCCTGATAGTACCGTCTGAACACCAGGCGCTAAAGAAATTTTCCCATCCATAGACTGCGCATAGGTCAGTGTAACGTGTGGGAACTTGCGGTTCTCCTCCCGAGTGGGAAGATATGGTTGCAGAAACTCCAATGAAAATGATGGGAACGCGAGTGCATCAGGGGCGTGGGATGTTAGTGTGATTTTGGGTTGCGGCGTAATTTGCGCGGCACCCGGGCGTGCTGGGCGAGAGCCAACTTTGTAGACACCGATTCCATTTTGAAACAAGTAGCCTTGATGTGTCTTCAGTTCTGCGTTGGGGTTTGCAGCGCGCCATTTGGCGCAGATATTGCGCACGTCCACCCCAGTCAGGAACCTGCCTCCGATAGCCGCTAACGCATCTGGATCCTCACGAAATTTCGCCAGGATTGAGGCTGGGATATATGCCTTCTCTGCCTCCTGTTTTATAAACGACAATAATCCAGAATTGCGCTTGACTTTATCCATGTGGTCCAAGTCATGCGAATGACTCGCACTGCAATTAGTTTGCCGGGAAATTGTAACGGACGCAAACGTGCCCTCAGTTTTGACAACTTTGATCTGAAAACCGCAGACAGGCCCCTCTCGCACTGCTCTCTGCCTCCTTCTCCCCTCAGGATATGGCTGGCCTTGTGCCTTTTCTTCATTGCGCCTGGCCGGCTGTTTGCGCTGGCGACAGCAATAGTAGTCTGACGTTGCAGTTTTATCACGCGTCGTGCTAGATCGCTGCTTCACCCACACATTATCAATGAATGGCCAGTAGAGGTTGTACTCCTCCAGACTCAACTCAATCGGCTGTCGCAGTTCGAACATCTCCTGTCTGATACGCGCAATGTTCGGAGGCACTTCGTAAGATTTTGCGCTATCGTGGTCCGTCGCTTCACTGACTACCAAGCCTGTTTGAGATGTTTCTTCGGATGTTGAGTTGGACGGCTGTGCAGCGGCGCTATCTTGCGTCTCCGCCGCGAGCTGCGCCTGTATATCACTCTGCAATTTTGAATCTTCGTCTTCCGAAGTGTCTCCAGCAGCCGCGGTGACATTTCCCATCTCAACATCCCCATCTGCCGTCGGTGGGCCGGTTTCCGGTTCCTTTTCTGTGCTAGCAGCTGCTTCCATGTCTATCTTTAATGTCAGTGCTCGGCTTTCTCTAGCTCCACCAGACGATAAGCGTACCGAACCGGGAGGTGACGATGGGGATGACGCGGGCCACAACTCCGACACCCTGAGTTTCGGCTGTAGATCAGGAGAGATCGGAGAAAAGAAATTTTGTTCTCGAAGACTATTGCATGTTAGACTGCATGGGCCTTTGAGGCTTTGGTGGACATGTAAACAAGCGTTCGTCCAGCATTCTGCAAGAAAGGAACCTGATTATTGTGGGTGCAACTAACACGCTGACTAATTGCCCCTCCACCGCAATCGGGTATTAGTAAGCCAGAGTCGACAAATCAGCTCGTCGGTTCTTGGTGACGCCCTGCAGGATCGATAGCCTAGAGGACAGTAGTGCAAGGCTTGGGCAAGTGAGTTGGCAATGTAATGACGACACAAGGCCAGGCTGTTCAAATAAAGGGACAAAAGCAGGGTGAGTGGGCAAATCAAAATAGTGAATTAAGAAAAAAAAAAAAAATGAATGGGGTGAGAATGAATTGAGATGGTAGATGTGGAGGAGAGGAAAGAAAATTGTCAGCGAGAGAAGTGAAAATGATGCGTCCAAAGCTCGCTTTGGGGAGAAGAGAAATGCGATCGCCAAACACCTTGAGCTGTCCTCAGTAAGCAGCTATTGTTTGTCGTAGTTTCCTGCTGTATTGCAATCTATTCACTTCAAAGAGCTACAATCGTGATGAGTGGAAATGGCCACCCGATTCGAAGATAAGGCAAAGAACTTGAAATGCAAGATGTCTCGTATATTCCCGCTAAACCAGTCAAGCAAATACGCTCTATTTCGGCGAACTCGAGCTACTCCAGAAATCAAGTCATGGACAATGGGGAATAAGTTGGGACCGATGCACTACACCCCCGCCATGTCGCCCGCTGCTTTCGCCAGTGCTTCGTACACACCAGGCGGCAGCTTATATTTGATCATACCTGCAAACACCATCAAATCCTTGGCCATGCTCAGAAGCTGGTCTGCCAAGCTCTGCCGCATATCATTCTCATACACGCCCTGTTGTAACCTTTCGCGCTCTCGGCTGATACATGTAATGCTCCACATGATAAGATTACCTCCGTTCCGTGCAATAACGGCCGGTAGAGCCGAAAACGCCTGTGCAGCACTTCGAATATACGCAACAGATCCGCGAGCGCTTAGCGGCAGGATTTGTAAATTGTTGATATCCTGGCAACGCAGTTAGGATCACACGCCATAAACATTTTATCTCGGGGGTGGCATTGGGAATCTTACATCGAGCGCTTGGGCCCACTTCCCTGCTTCGACTTTACTCTTCGCATCCATCATGCGAAGTAGTATGCCGCATGCTTCACGGTTAATCGGATGTATCTTCTGGTAATACATGGCATTGGTATTATAGAGGCCAATCATATTCTGCGCAAGAGTCACTGGATCTTCGACAGAAGTAAGGCTGAAGCTACTTGCGGCCTCGGCTGGGGTGACTTGCTGGCCATCTGTCTGTGTTTGCTGAGCTGCACCAGGTTTAGGCTGCTGAAGTCTCAGAGCCGCGCTACCTAGATTCACTGCCACTGCATCCGAAAGAGACCGGTTGAGGATCACCACGACATTATCATAATCTTCAGCCAAGTGATACAAGAGCACCGCATCCGCAGTGAGGCCTTTGTCGTCGGCAACGGCAGCCGCCTGGACTGTGATTGTTCTGAGAAACTCTTCCTGGTCGTCAAGTTTAATAAGTTTCAAGCGTTGCTCTATCGCGCCTCTGATTCTAGTACCGTCCGATTTGATATCTCCAAGTAATTTGGCAAAATCGCGAGTTTCCAGAATAAACTCCCGCAACGCTTCATGGCACACTGATGCCTGCGACTTCCCTAGTTCTCCTGGAAGATCTGCATTCAAACAGATCAAGGTGAAATAGTCAACGGCAGCTTCGACGTTGCCTGTGCGGAATTCCCGAGTATATTGGGTGATAAGGAAAGCAAAGTTGATCTGTGGTAGTTGTTTCGTAGTGAAGGACACTATAACAAAGTTAGCCAAACGTCTAGAATCCTCAATGTCCAAACTAGAAATTAACTTACGCAGTTCTTCGCCAGAAGTATAGTAGTCTGACACGCGAAGCAGGCCGTAATAGTCCAGCGCAATTCCGAAGTGGACGGCGTTAATAGGCGCATAGTTTCCGAGATAAGATACTGCATGTTCAAACATACCACCCAGGATCTGCAGCAAAAAGTAGGTCCCGTATCCGCCAGCCGCCTCCTGGCCTTTTACAAATATTCGCTGACCGATTTCCGAGATATCCTGCTGGATCTCTTGCAATCCAAACATATCGCCTGCGATTTCTTCAGCACGACTGTCCTCTCGAGCCAAGGTAAACTGCAACCACATCCAATCTTCCACTCCTTGGCTCATTCCCTCGAGTCGCCTCTGGCTAAGATCACATCGACCAATGATCTTGTAGCAAGCCATCCGATACGGGTCCACGGTATTCTCAGGGGCGTTTCGGAGTCGTTGTTGGTACTCTCCATTGATCTTCTGTTGTAGGTCTCTAGGCAGGCGGCGTTGCTGAGCATAGGTCGTCATATAAGTAACGAACTTGTAATCCATAGACCGGAACCCCTGGTCCGTGCTCACGTATTCAGCGGCCTCGGAGACAAACCCACACCGGAGGAGGTAGAATATGAGCACCCAACAATAGTCCTGGTCGACCATTTGCAGCTCTATTCCATCCGGTGCAAGGTCCTTCCGTGCAGCCTTCAGTCGAATGTAGGCTCGAATTTTGTTGGTTATGGATGGGATTCCGCCTAATTGGGCTTCTCTGGGGTTCTTGGCGATTGCATTCTCTATTTCCCTATAGAACGCCTGTTCCAAGTACCTTCTCGAGCCCTCCACAATCCTTTTCCTCATACGCACTGATTCATTGGAGTTCACATTCTCATCCAGATAATCCTGCGAAAACTGGCGCTCCTTTATTGCACCTGGCTCCGCAAAATCAACTATATTTGGATTTTCGTCAGTAATACTTATTAATGCTTGATAGGCTTCGAAAAGTTGGCGAGGAACCTAAACCAAGAGTCAATATAGAGCCAGCAAGGGGGGTTGTGGATTGTGATAAACATACGTCG
The DNA here is from genome assembly GCF_000149335.2 of Coccidioides immitis RS. Lineage (NCBI taxonomy): Eukaryota > Fungi > Ascomycota > Eurotiomycetes > Onygenales > Onygenaceae > Coccidioides > Coccidioides immitis. Next base: position 1,086,707 of record NW_004504308.1, on the reverse strand, counting down.
GATATTGTCAGTTTTTCAGTCTCAGCAAACTCGTGCAGAACAGGAAACGCCTTCTCTTGAGACCTTGCTTCATTGAGGCGTTGAACCTTTGTTGCAAAATGTCCCATTTTCTCCCTTAAGAAGCGTGTATCCGCAGCCTGCAAACTCGAGGCGGTAGGAGAAAATATCTGTGCAACATCACCACCGCTGATGGTAGACCCAATTACAGACTTTGAAAGAGCCGAACGTCCAAATACGCTCCGTCTTGTGCTTGATGCCGGCCGTTGACCTAAATCTGCTCCAAATCTAACACTTTTTGACGCCCCGAATGCGCCACTGTCGCGCGTCGTTTCTCCGAGACGATCACCGCTTGCTTCACTCTTAGGAGCTAAACCAAAGTGCTCAAAGATCTTATGGCGTTGCTCATCCCAGTTCAAGTTGACCTTCTCCTCTAAAAATGCGTCGAAATCCCGTCGAACTCTCGCAAAGCTATCGGCGATCATAACATCCCGACCACGCTGTTGCATCCGTCGTAGGAACTTCTGATTATCCGGGTCAAAGGGCTCATCGTCTCTCATCACGTTGGGAGGCGGTCCTTGTTTATCCAACTCTCTCAAATCATGCAAAACCTGACCCGGAGATATTCCCGATGCGGTAAGTGAGTAGTGCCTAGACAACAGGTAGATAAAGCGTCAGTGCAATTTTCCGTTAAATGTAGCCTTATCAAATTTTTGAAGGTGATTTTACTCACGGTTTTGCATCAGCGCTCAGGCGGCCAGCTGCTTCTTTGACCCCTAGGCCACGAGCAGTTCTTCGAATATCATCGAGACCCAATTGTAGATTTGGAAGCTCCACTTGGGTGGTCTTGAGGCTCGATGGGTGAGGTCGTTTCTTCCCACGCTCCAACAAACTGCTGAAATACGCGGGCTGTGTAGTCTGGGTGGACAAGACGGACTGGCCTGCGAGCGCTGGGTTTACCGGCTGGCCCAGCTGTGATTGGCCACCTGGTGCAAATGATTGTCCCAGTATCGAGGAGCCAAATGTAGACTGCGTAGATGCGACATTGGTAGCTCCCGCGGGATTGGGATTGCCGCTGGAGTAGATGCTTGCGGCCCCAGGTGCGGATTGGGGTGCGCCGGGCCCGGCTCCAAGACCTAAACTTGTGCCCGTAGTTGCGAATGGGGATGGCTTGGCTGGTTGCGATGTAGTTGGGCTATCGAATAGCCCTCTTTTCGCAGGTTGTTGAGTGTTCGCAGTGGTCGTAAAGAGGGATCCAGCCGAAGAGGACTGGCCAAGTCCTTGAAACATGGTGGCAGGCGCAACTTCAGAATTGAGGCCTTAAAGATTCAAACAATCACAGATCAGTATCAAGTAATACTATTCGATCCAACCCCTTAGGAAGCCTGAGCGACAACGACCTCACTCTTCAGTGATGTGTTCCAGGCAGCTCACCAACCAAAGGCTGATCACGATTGTTTACTGGGCGACTGGAAGCTTCAGTTAAAGTTCGCTAGGCCACGGAATTACTATCACCCGACCATAGTTTCTTTTTCCATGAGCCTTGTCCATGAGTTCGGGGTCGAGCGGGAGACACCAACAGGGCAATCTATGGACTGACCATCAATTACCTATTTCCCTAGGAAGACCCTTTATTGCAAGTGCTATAAGTTCCAATTTAAGTCAGTTGTCCGATTAATCCGACCCAATAACCATGCCTGTTTTCCAAACAAAGCGGTTCAGGCCGTCGACATCCGCAGGTTCAACCCTCGGCGACCGGATCGGCCAAATGTACCGAGCACATTTATCCAAGCACCCATTTTTACTATTTGGTCTTCCGTTCCTTAGTCTGATGGTTGCCGGCTCTTTTGTTTTGACTCCTGCAACTGCTCTACGGTACGAGCGGCATGACCGGAAGGTCCAGCAAGTCAGCCAGCAAGAAGCATTGGCTCTTGGGATCAAGGGCCCCGACGGTGATGGGGAGAATGATATTAAAATGAATCCACGGAGAAGAGTTTTGGGCAGTGAAAAAGAAGAATATTACGTATGCCGGGAATTCCAGGCTCTCCCTAAATTCGAGATGAAATTGAAACGCTAACTATTCCCCTTTCCCTTTTTTTTTTAGAGACTAATGGCGAAAGATTTGGATAATTGGGAGCAAAAGCGAGTGCAGCGATGGAAGGGAGAACCCGATGGTAGGCTCAGTTAATTGAAGAGCGAACTCGAATACCAGATTCCGCCACTCCTCTCACTACCGCTCCACACGACCCGGAACATTTAGGGCGATTATAACAACTGCTTGCTTTGTCAATTGCCATAATTGTGGAGATGGGCGAAGGATCCCGTGAGAAACTCAGCAAGGCTGTTTCTTCCAAGGGCGTCAAAGCTCTTGCGGCCCGGTGCAACAATATCCGAAGCCACGCGACACCACAGCCGTTGCAATTGCGTCAGCTGAGAGCAGCTTATCTCTCTTTGCAAGCACCTCGGAATTTGGCAGTTCCCTGTTCGAAGCGGGCATGATCAACGAGAATAAATCAGGGCTAGTAGGTTTCTCTTGGCAGGATTGAATTCCTTGGAATGAAGATTTGTTGGTGTGTATGATATGCGGTACCTGCCTACGCTCAAGATGCATGTATGTACCTGATCTGCTGTATATTGCAAGACCAAATCGATAATCTCAAAATCTAGACAGGCGCCTTTGAAGCTAGCCGGGGTAAGGTTGTAGAGAGAAGGTTAGTTCTGAAACCAACCTCACAGTATCGTTCTGGCCGCCTCTTCTCCTCCTGCAAACAAGTTCTGGCTCTCGAAGGCGATAGGGACGGGGTGTTTGTTGCGTGGTTAGACGGCGAGACCTTTTAGGCTTTCACCCCTGGCAGCCGCGCCAAGTGACCAGGTTGATTGCTCATACCTGCGAATGAGACAGAAATGCATATAATTTCCTCCTCTGAAGATAGCACCTCGATAGACGGAGATCGAGACGAAGATGTAATGAAACGAAATAATAATAAAAAAAGAATAAAAAATAAACCAGTAGACCAACCGGGATTCGAACCCGGGACCCGTCCATGGCATGAGTATCGTGCCACGAAAAGTGAACTTATGGCAGGAGACACATAAGTGGACAACGCTAACCACTGCGCCACTGGTCTAAGATTTGCCCAAATTTTTCCAGTATTCGCTCAATGAACCAAGGTTTTCTGCACGCAGTGTACGGCCTTACGTTAATCCGCGAAACTGTTGATCCAGAAACCTGCCCGAAAGGTAAGGTTGAACTGAAGCTTCCCGCCCCGTCATGTACCTTTTTGAAGGTTCAGTACGTCAAGCCACCGATCTGTGGACGAAGAAGATGCGCCATACCAAGAGGGCATTTCTTGGAGGACCTTCTTTTCACTAGCGGGAATATTTTGACCAAACGACCCGAGTCGAAAGTGCAATGTCTCAATGCTGGCTGCGATTTTACCCTGTTTCTTTGGAAGTTGGATTACATATCGCCAAGGGGTATTGGTTGGTTATCGCATCAGGCCTCCCTAACTTGACTGACAAGATAATTCTAGGAATGCTCATCGGAGGAATGTAATTTGAAGTCAAGCTCACGTCTCTGAACGAGAGGCCCCGACATATGACTCTCTGGAAGTAGGTTTGTGGCGGCAAAGTTCTAGACATCTCCAAACTCTTGGAAGGTTTGGCTCGAGGCTTGGTTCCGAAATTGAAGACAAGTCAACCGCGCACTGACCCAGAAATGATAATAATCATTTCATTGCTTTTTGACTGACGGAGCCTTCCGACTACGTCACTCGCCTCGCGGAGAGGTCGAGCGGATCGCCCAGTAAAATGTACAAACGTTGTTCTTCCATCAATTCGGCACAGGGCGCTTTCTTTTCCATGATGCCGTGCGTGGGGGCGGTATGCAGATGATCCTCGAGGATACTCCGTACTCCGTTCTAATGCCCCGTACGGAGTGCAAGGGGTTCGTTACAATCAAGCCACGCTCCATACTCCATACTCTGGGGGTGGATACATCAAAACCGCGGCAACCCCAGACTCTGACCTGTCCTCCGCCTTTTAAAAAGAGAGTTGGAGTCGACGGCACACTATCAAGCACATAGCTCTGCCGAGTGTGCTGGACGAAAACCAAAGTGGCTGCATGTGGCGAGAGTAAGGTGTAGTTGTAACTTAGTGTACTCCGTAGTGGCTTTTGCCTGGACCCGAAGCTTCATCATGGGATCAGCCAGCAAAGGGCCGAAGCGCTCCGTGTACGGCAAGAATCCGCCGCCGAGAACGATCGAGCAGCGCCGCTTGCGGGCGAGAAGCAACTGGGATAGACTTTTTGGCGATTACCTAAGTTCAAGTTCAGGACAAATCTGGCTCGGCTGTGATTATGTAACTGACCGGCTGCGCTGGAGGGAACCTTCCCCTTTTTCTGCGCGCGCGGCTGGGAGGAAAATCTCTTCCCGCCGCCGGTCTGTCTTCGCTCCAGTTGGCGCCGTCTGCCGGTTTCTACCGTCGCGATATCGTGAAGGCCAAAGGAGTTGCTATTTCGATTCTCGAACCTACGAGTGCGGAGAAAAACGAGAAAAGAGCGTTGGGGCGAAGTCTTTTCCCTTTTTCCCTTTTTCTTTTTTTTTAATGTACAGTCCCTTCGTGCCGACTGCCGCTGCGTATTGCGCTTGTGCCTCGTAGGTCGAAGAAGAGCGACTTGGAAGTGAGGACAGAAGAGAATGGCTGCGATGGCTCCCGCGTGACAAGCCAGCTGCCTGCTCTGTGGTACGATTGCATTTCCATATTGCCATTACCCGCTCGCACTGCGACCGTGTGGTGCCTGGGAGGTACCCGGTATCCCACACTGCCTTGGTTCCTGCGTTCGTTCGTTGGTGGTTGGCGGTTGGTGGTGTCAGTGGCGAGAGTGGCTAGGCCCTGGCCATCGAAGCGCGGCCTTCGGCATAACGTCATAATAGCCAACCCGCAAACTAAACTTTGTTCACTAAACGATCTACAGTAACTTCCACGCCCACACCACCACCACCACCTCCTCCGCTGACACCGACCCCCCTATGTATCATCTAATTTTTTGGCTTCCTTCAACCCTCATCCCGTGGCAAGCCATTGTCCTTGCTTCTTCATCCTTTATATAACTTCACCATGCCTTTGTGACGCTCCTTCGTTGCTAACTCATGCCACCATCCTCAGTTATCGCTTTTTGTGTATCCACCTAATCCCCTCACTGTCGCACAAGACTCATTCTTTCCCCCCTCCCCCCTGGAAACAAAAGCAAAGACACCTCGAGTATCTTTCGACGCGGTTGGCCACAAATTCCAGCCGCAACCTAAAACGATTGGTTATCTCCTTCTGAGCGATATCCTGAAGCCCTCCCTCCACGGTTTCCTCGATTTCAAACCCAGGCCCTCACTCACCCGGACCCGGGCGATCGCTCCATATAAGATTGCACGCACCCGGTCACTACAACGTACCTGGTTTTAAGGAAGGAAGTATGGCGACAGCGCTGAATTATCAGCCTTGCATACTTCCTTAGTAGAGAATACGGCAGATAAAGCCTGGCTCTACATGCTGAATTACCTGATATGTCGACGACAACAGTTTCGAAACCTTCGCCTTCAGGGTCATGGAGCCCTGGAGGCTTCCCTTCGACCACACCCAGCGGAAAGCACGAAATTGCCACACCGCCTTCTGTGGGCCAAGCTGCAACGCCCTTCCGGGCTGGAAACAATAATATCGATTCGCAGCCATTACGTGACGCAAGTCCCAGCTACTTCAACATAGTCGGCGATACTAGCACATTTCATATTCATTTCCCCCCCCAGATCTCTAGAGATGCCACACCCCTGGTACATCCCAGCATCTATACAAGGGGTCAGAGGCCCTTCCAATCAACACCCGGGCCGGACGTTTCAGGCTCGAATATCCTCCCCGCGAGCTGGCAAAGTTTGAGTACATTGTCTACACAGCACCATGATAGTGACAAAACCTCCGGCGTGGCGGCGACACCGTTCTACACTCCCCCAGCGTGGCCATGGAAGGGGCAGTTTGGTAACGCTGAACAAACCCCAGTACGGGAAAGCCAAAAGTTGATTCAAAAAGAAGGACACCAGCTGAAATCCCCCCAGGACCGGAAATCTAGCCCACTTCAACCACCAATACCGACAGTCCATGTCACACGTCCTGGCCCATCACGCCCATTCGACCAGGGCAGCCTACCAGCAACGGCATCTGCGCCAGCGCTCTCCCCGTACGGTTCGGGCCTACCAAGTCTTCAACGATCCGAGACCTCTCCGGCGTCAGTTGACAATGGTAGCGTAAAGATGATTTCGAGTCAATGCTGCAAAGATTTGTTAAGCACCAAGTCGGACGTGACTCTGGTATTAGATATCCGCCCCTATCCACAGTATTCTCAGGGTAGAATTAAAGGTTCTCTGAACTTGTGCATTCCGACAACCTTACTTAAGAGGCCGTCATTCAATTTGGAGAAACTTAAAGATACCCTTGCAGGTGACGACGAAAAAGAAAAATTCTCCAATTGGCACAATAGCTCGCAGATTGTCGTGTACGACGCGGCTACAACCCTTATCAAAGATGCGTCTGCTCTGGTAAACGTCCTAAAGAAATTCACAAACGAAGGATGGAGTGGAGAACCAATGATTTTGCGGGGAGGATTCTCGCAGTTCTCCGTCCAGTTTCCGGACTTAGTCGAGAAAAAACCAGACGAAACTCCTATGAAACCACCAAAGCAACCTTTATCCATTAGTCTATCATTTTCAGGACCATCGTCAATATCGGGAGGATGTCTTATTCCCCCGTCTACACCCTCTCTCAATCCAATGTACAACAGTATTCGCCAGAGTACTGAATTGGTGAATGGAGTTGGGCAAATACCCATAAAGCTTCCATCAACACTGACAGAGCGAGCGAGGAACTCATTGCCTTCATGGCTCGCCAAGGCAGCTGATGTTCAGGACAATGGCAAATCAGTATCCAACAAATTTCTGGCGATTGAAAAAGCAGAGCAATGCCGCATGCAAGAAGCATTGTCGGATTCCGGGACATACGGCAGCGCGACAGCACAAGGCTCAAAGTCGTCCTATCGTATTGCAGGACTTGAACAGGGCAATAAGAATCGATATAACAATATTTATCCCTATGAACATTGTCGTGTTAGATTGGGAAGTACCGTCCAGGGGTCCTGCGACTATGTAAATGCGAGTTACGTGAAGGCCAGTCGGTCGAACAAGCTTTACATTGCCACGCAGGCGCCGCTTCCAAGCACATTCAAGGTGAGTTCCCCCCCCGGTCCCCATTTACCGGGCCGACCTCGGCCTCCTGGAACTGTCCTAACTGGTGAGTTTGAAGGACTTTTGGCACGTCGTTTGGGAGCAAGATGCTCGATTGATCGTCATGTTGACTGCCGAGTCGGAAGGGCTGCAACTGAAGTGCCATCCGTATTGGCAATCAAACGCTTATGGCCCATTTAGGGTGACACTGATGAATGAATATAAAGTCCCTCTACATGTCCCACCGCTATCTCCAAACAAACGCACACATAGCCGGCGGGAGTCAACAGGTCCGAGTTCGTTCGAGGAGCTCTATATGATCGTCCGGCACCTCACCATAATCCACGAATCTCTACCTTTTGAGCCCTTACGGGAAATCACACAGATCCAATACTCGCACTGGCCTGATTTCGGCACCCCTTCCCGGCCGGCGCATCTCCTTCGAGTCATTGAAGAGACGAACAAATTTTCAAACGCCAGTAATGGCAGAGGGCCGGAATGCATACAGGACCCCGAGCCTCCAGATCCACGAAAGATCGTCGTCCACTGTAGTGCAGGCTGTGGTCGAACAGGCACCTTCTGTACAATTGACAGTGTTATTGACATGCTCAAACGGCAAAGGAGACGTGGTGAAGGTGAAGATGGCTGGGTGTACCGTGATGACCTCGATTTGATAGCCAGCACAGTCGAAGATTTCCGTTGCCAACGACTGAGTATGGTGCAAAGCCTACGGCAGTTTGTATTATGCTATGAAAGTATTCTAGAATGGTTGGCGTCCCAGCCGGAAAATAAAGAGAATTGACAATAATCAGGTTAAAAGATTGGAGGATCGGTGTTCAGCATAATGATTTGTTCTTTTGGCAAAGGTATTGCATCTTTCTGGAAGCAGGATTGGTGGTGTTTGGGGAAGTGGGATCAAAAGACCTATGTTCAGCCTTGTTACCTACTACCTACTACCTACAGCATGCTCATGGAACCCAACGTGGGGTTTGATTCTGAGGGACGAATGTCCACCACCTGATGACGTTATGAACCTAGAATCCTTACAGTGTATTCAGCATTCTTTGCTATGTTTTTGCTTCTGTTCTTTGCTAGCAGCAGGACAGCTGGCTAGTTAAATAGTATTCTTTTCGGACGATTGCGAGGTATTGTTAGCTAATTAGTCGGATAGACTTGGGTGTCTAAACTCTGCGCGCTCATCCAGTGTTGCTCCAAAAAAAAAAAAAACCAAAAATTCACTGCCACATCAGAATTTGGAACCTTGCGCTTCACAGCTGTAAAACCCAGCTCTCTTGAAGAAGCCCCATCAGGCTCGGAGTGTGTTGCCTGGCCGATGCGGCGCTGGGAGCTCAGCCAGCGTTAGGCACTGCGGTGAGCCTCCCACCAATCAGGACCCCGGGTTGTTTCTGCCTGCGAAACTCTCCAGCGATCAACAAGACTCCCGTCAGCCTATAAATTGGGGGAACGGCCAGGAGGAGCTGCTCAGCTCTGAGGGGAGTTCCTAAGGCTCAGCATTTAATTGTGGCATGGAGATGCAGGTGGCTTGATCAACCTCACCATTTTCACCTCAGATTCCGCCTGACTGTGACATCCAACCTGTCAACAATCACTTGCATTGCTTTTGACACACGGCCCGGCAACTAGTCCTCTTACTCCTGTTATTATTTCTTCCAACCCTCGAGAATTTATCTACGAGTCTAAGCCCTTTTTGCTTGTGTTTCTACTTCTCTCCAGCATCATCCAGCATCATGGATCGCCTGCGCCCATTGGAGCTCCTTGATCTTCCACCCGAGTTGCTGCAGCTCATCTTATTTCATTGTTCCACCCCAAGCTTCCTTCAACTCTCTTCAACATGTCAGACACTATACACTATTGCTTCGTCATGTCGTGAAGTCATCAAGAACCACCTCAAGCGGACTCCTGGCGCCAGGACATCCCTCAATGACCTGAAGACCGAGGAGCTGTTCCGCGTCCTCAAGGCGCGCACAGCGGAACACTTATATGGTGCCAATTTCCACTCTGACTTGACCAATTATATCTTCAAATGTGGGATTATCGACAATTGCACTTCGGCGTTGCGCGAGGGCGAGGATCCCAATGCTGCCCTGGTCGAGAAGGGAGGCAGCCGTGTGCTGCTTTATCATATCCAGTCCAAGGAGGCAAAGCTACGAAGCATTCTCGAGGTGCCGTACGATCAACCTGGGCGTGTGGAGGTAATCAAGACGGTCTTTTGCAGGGATGGATCTCTCGCCGTTCTCCAGAAATACGAGCCGATCGAAGAGTCATGTCAAGCCGGACGCGCTCACCCATTTGCGAAGGAAGCTCTGGAATCTTATCGGCAGGCCGAGTTTCACCTTGTGACTTATCCCGATATATCCGGATTTGCCAGGGTGCCCCGGGTTACGGTGGGAGTGCTACAGCCTGTTGAAGGATTCCACCCTACCGCTATCGATGTTCAGAATCCGTCTATGGCAGTCATAGCGTGGCAGCATGAACGGTATCCCTTGCAGGGGCAGGTGCTTATGTATACTTTAGTTAAAGACGCGTCTGTCGAGGAAGATGGAAGGACCTGTGAGTACGACCGTTTGTGCAATTTTTCTTTTCGAGAACGCCGTGCTTGCGTCACCTGCTTGGCGTCCGATCGCTATCAAATGCTAATAAAGTTGATAGATGCAATGTACAGCTCTAAACCTATCATAGATGCAGACCCTGCCTCTAACATTTTGCAATGCATACCGCCCATCGTACGGCTTGAACTGAATGATAACGCGTCTCAGGTTCTTTATTACCATCCGTCATCTACGCTATACAACAGATACGGGGATTTGCTCGCTTTAGATACCGCAGCTCAACAACGACACAGCTGGATGAAGAACGCTTGCAACGTCACCTTGGGCCACAGACTACTTAGATTCTCCATCGGCATTCCCTTTTTCTGTACTCATGAAACCTACCAAGCAGACTCATACCGCCAAATGTGCCGCTGGCAATACCTCACCCTCGGCATAGCACGTCATGAATCGGAAAAGTGGACCATTGCTTGCCTGCTTCGCTCAGAAGCTCGTTGTCGCTCTTCCCGCTGCCAACATGTGCCCAACCTGGACCGCGGCAGACGTTTCAACCAGTGGGTTGTCATGGCCCGTCTTTGGGGCTACCAGAACACTGAAAGCTCCCTCTCCGGACTCGTTGCCACTTCGCCACGGGGAAAACGGATAGCCGTCGCAAACTGGAACGTGATCTACATTTGGGCGCTGAACCCCCAAGTAATCATTGAAGGCCAGCAGGGAAAGGAATGGGAATATTACCCGGAGAATATGAAATCAGAACACGGTTTCGTCGAGTTAAAACCGATTGTTCTTCAACCTGACGCGGTGTGTTTCAATTTGAAATTTTCGCAGAGTGAGGATGAACTTATTGCCTTGACTGATAAGGGGTTGATGAGGTGGGATCTGGGCCCCGCTGGGAAGGGCTTTAAGGTGAAGAAGTTTCTGGATATGGATGCTAAGATTTCAATGGGGGAGACAAGTAAGGGTACTGGTCCAGCAGTCGGTACCAGCAACCTACAGGATGTGGGAATGATTGATACTTGAGAGGCGGTTGGATTCATCCTAATAGAGAAAGATCCTTTTTCAAAGCTCGATTCCTTGAATATTTTTTCCATCGATTTGAAATCCCCGGACCGTGGCATGGAGGAGGGGGTGCATTGATCGATGGTGTTCCTTATCCTGTTAAGCATTGTATGTATGGAGTTTGAAGGAGAACAATACCCCAGAGGCATTAATTGCTAGAATTACACCTTTTCGTTCCTGCATCTCATTTTTGGGCTTGACTATCTTTCCGTGACCGATTCAGCGCATGCAACGCGCGGTACGTTGCTCCCAGCTCCGATTGGCAGCGCCCTGCAATGTATCTCAAACTGGGCTGTCCGCGATGATGGTTGGAATAGCGTGGCGCGCCTCCATGGGTCGCTTATCACGGGAATACCCACATCAGAGCCGCAGCTCCTTTCCCTTGCTGCCGGACGATGAGTCCAAAAGAGCAAAAGAAAATAAAAATAAAAATAAATATAAAAATAAAAAACAAAATAAAATATTGACTCGTCAGAAGTAGGCCCGCATCCTCTATAAGAGGAGGGAAGGACTTCGAAAGCAAAAAAAAGGTCGATAAATTCATTGCATATATCGAGAACTCCATATATGATTGATTTTATAAAGATAGCCCGGTCTTGCCCGCTTGATTCTAGGTTCTTGCTTTCTTAAAAAATACTATCGTCTTTTTAATCGTTGTCACGATGAATGGGGTCAATGATTTACCACAGAAGATTCTTCTGCAATCCGAAGATCATGCGAAGCTACTTAATGTGATCGACTCGCTTCGATCAGCGGGCATCGGTCGTTATGTTCATCTACTCCAACTCATAGTCTGTGGCGACCAATCATCCGGAAAGAGTTCTGTCCTCGAAGCCGTCTCTGGCATTCGATTTCCAACCAAAGAAAACCTCTGCACGCGTTTCGCAACTGAACTTGTTCTGCGTCGGGGAAATGAAGAAAAGCCGAAAGTGGAAATAATTCCTGGCAGTGAGAGACCAGATGACGAAAAGCAGAAGCTAAAAGCATTCAGTGCACCTATTGCAGATGTTGCGGATGTTCCTAATGTCATAGAGGCTGCAAAGACGGCGATGGGCCTTGATAAGGACGCGAGATCAATCAGCGACGACATACTTCGGGTTGAGATATGTGGGCCCCATCAGTCACACCTGACTCTTGTTGACCTGCCGGGGGTGGTTCATTCTGAGACGCGCCAGCACTCAGCATCGGATGTTGCCATGATATCTTCGCTCGTAAACTCATACATGAAGAATCGCCGCAGCATTATTCTTGCGGTGGTTTCTGCCAAAAATGACCTCGCCAACCAGATTATCACGAAACTTGCGAGGAATCATGATCCAAAAGGGCTTCGGACGCTTGGAATTATCACAAAGCCGGACACGCTCCACCGTGGATCTGAAAACGAAAAGAGTTTTGTTGACCTAGCAAGCAACGAAGACATCGTCTTTCGGCTTGGTTGGCACGTTTTGCGAAATCGCGACTATCAGACAAGAGATTCCACAGCCGAGGAACGCGACGAAAAGGAAAAGGAGTTCTTCTCTGAAGGAGCGTGGACTTCGCTTCCACCATCTATCCTGGGTATTGGCGCGTTGAAGCCCCGGCTGAGCGCCATCTTAAGAGATCAAATCATCTCCGAGCTACCTGATTTGAGGAAAGACGTGGAAGAGGGCATCAAGACCTGCGAGAGAACCTTAGAAAGACTTGGTCCATCGCGGTCCACCGTCAACGAACAGTGGCTGCATTTGATTCGCATCAGCCAGTTATTCACTTCGCTAGTGCAGGCTTCCATCGACGGCGTGTATAGCGACGATTTTTTTGGTGATGCGAGTTCTGAGACAGGATATAGCCATCGCCTCCGTGCAGTCGTGAGCAATATTCTAGGAGAGCTCGCCTCTGATATGCGGAAAAAGGGACACAAGCGAACCATCTTGGACGACGACAGTACGCCTGACGACTCAGCTTTTCCGCAGCAGATAAGAAGGGACGAATTCACCAGCGAAGTCCATGCCCTAATGAAACGAAGCAAGGGAAGGGAGTTACCCGGGACATTTAATCCTCTGATAATCGGTGATCTATTTTATGAACAAGCAAGTCAGTGGGAGCAAATCATCCTAGGCTATGCTGAAAGGATATTAGACGCGACCCAGCAGTTCCTCAAACTCACACTAGCGTATTGTGCAGATGATACGACACAGCAAGCTGTTCAGATGGAAATCATAGCACCAGCCATGGAGAGCTGCACCGACACCTTGAAAAAAAAAATCCTGGAGATTCTCCAGCCCCACAAAAAGGGTCACCCAATCACTTATAACCATTATTTCATAGATAATGTCCAAAAGATTCGTGAGAAGAGAAACAAAAGAGACACTGAGACTTGCTTACGTGACTTCTTTGCTTTGGGAAATTTCGATGGGAATCGGCGCATAGGAAAAGACTTTTCTCTAAACAACCTCTTGGCCGCCCTGTTCCGGCAAACAGAACAAGACATGGATCGGTACGCGGCATCGGAGGCGATATGCTACATGGAAGCCTATTACAAGGTTAGTATGGGAGCCCCCTCATATCCAAATATCTCAATATAACCCTACACATGTAGGTTGCGATGAAAACGGTCGTGGACAATTTTGCGGTTTTGGCCATTGAGCAATGTATTCTCAAGAAACTGCCTCTTATTTTCAACCCTGAAGTGGTAACGAATCTCGATGATAAGACCCTAGAAGCTATTGCAGCGGAAACGACGGAGTCAAAAGTTGAACGCAGTCATGCTTTAGAAAAGCTAAAATTTCTCAGCCCCGCGTTGCAAAATCTTAAACGTTTGGCCTTTCGTAGAGGTGGGCACTATTCAGATGTAATTCGAGTGAAGGGGAGCATCTGACACTCTGCCAGCAACGAGATCAGTCGAGCGGGTGGCCGACGGTGATGGCGAAATCATATCTACCAACCCTGGGACGGATGGAAGCCTCATGGTACAGACGGTGGCAAAGTAACCAGAACTAAATCCAGGCGCGACACTCGGGATGGGGCTGGAAGGACAAGAGATAGAACATTAACGACGACTTTCGAGGAGTGGAAACTCCATCGAAGTGAAGAAAAAACCAGAAGATGAAAAAAAATGGGTAGGGTGGCTTCCACACCCAGCCACCCCGAACAACCGGCCCTTGGGCTAGTCTATTCTCATCTTCGGAGGAGTAGTTAACTGTCCAGCTCTCTCAGTACAACTGGTAAAGGGAAAGGGGATTTCGAGGGTTTCCATCTACCTACAGAGTGCATCTGTGCTTGAGAAAAGGTAGTTCAGTTTCTTCTCGCAAATAACAATACTCATTCACAGAAAATGAAGAAATGTAGTAGTGCCATAGGATTTCATGACGCGGAGAGCATAAAATTTATCTCAGGTGAAAATATCCCGTGCAGGCTTCGGAATGCTTTACCACACCAGAAAATTTGAATTTCATGTCTTCTAGATTTATGAGTTATCCGCGTAGTATGTCGAGAAATCTCTCGCATATTCAACAGAATGGAATTCATTCAAGGCCAGACGATCTGCCCGAGAGGAAAGTTATCCAGCAGCTCTTAGTCGAATAGAGACCCCACGAAGCACAAAATGCAAGAAAGGAAAGATAAACTTGAAGTTTGCAGATATTGAAGAAATCATGAAGAAATCCAAAAAAATAAAAATAAAAATAAAAATAAAAATTAAAAAAAATTGAGCGAGAGGGCTCAACTATGAGACGGCAGCCGAAAGGAAGCTAAAATTGGCTGAGGGTTCAGCAATTATCTCTGAACTTCCGGATAGAAATTTAAGGTTGAGACAGATGGGGAGTCGGATCTTGACAGATTCATCTAGTGTTTGCCGTCCAAAGCCTGGAGAATGCTTTGGTCGAGTCTTCTATCACAAGACTTGGAAGGGTGAAGCCAGTGAACGAGTTTTTGCGTTTTGCAGTGTGTATGTGGTATCTCTGAGTTCTAGATCTGTAGCTCCATCGAACCAAGTTAATGCCCAAGAGGATCAATTGGTAACTTTTTTTGAATTCTGTTTATATCCACGCCTTTTGTGATGTAGATGGAAGGACCTGGCTCATTTCGCCTCGCCTCCACCCCCTATCACCAAGAACAATACAATTGGGATAGCCCACCAATACCTAAACGATACTTGTCAGACTTGCACAGAGGAAGCGTAGTTGAAGTGGTAGAATAAAGGGGAAAAAAAGCTGGTGAGCAGGTCCATACTTTTGTATAAATGATTTCTCAATAATCTCCTCGGTTTCCTTTCCATCCTCCTTCAGTACAATGGGTCTGTTTAAATGCGGTGTGGGGGCGGGAGTCGGTCTGACTATCTCGACATTGAGATTCTGATTCCCTTCGCTAGCTGTCAAGGCCGAAGCAGAAACCGCGACGCTATAAACCTCATTATCTAGGCTGAGATATAAGCTTAGATTGGGAGTGATTGCGCTGTTGTTGAATGCTGAAAAGGACGTTAAGCTTCCCACCCAGTGCTTCTGTGACGCATCGGTGAATAGGCCAATGCGCAGTAGGTCCTCATTTGACTGTTTTTGGGGTGGAGTATATGAGCGGACGGATGTTTGGAGAGTGACGGGATCGTAGGAAACTTCTGCGAGCCGGGAGGCTTGTGAGGGAGAGGATGCGGAGAGCGGCCAGTAGAATATGTCGGTGTTTTGGGGTGAAGTGGAAGTTGAGGCCGCCACGGAGGATACGAAGGAGAGGAGGGAAATGAGGAGGAACGAGAGCGCTTCAGGCCAGTGCATTCTAACTAATCACCGGGCAGCCTAATTGGCTGTCGAGATCCTTTGGAAGTTTCAAGGCAGCGGTGCTCGTGGGCTTCCCAGTCTCCCTCAGACTTGTATCCGACATCAGAGCTGCGAAGCTCTTCCCTCCTGTGTATTCCGTCTCTACGATATTTGGCCAATAAGCGCTAGTCTTAAAATGGAAAGGCATGATATTGCATTAGCTATTCCGGCTTTGGTCTAGCTGTCGAAATTTTCAGAATTTTACCGTATTGTATTGTATTGGAATTAGGCCGGGGGGACGGCGCCGGCAAAACAAGTCGCCGGGATTATCTTATCTAATCTTGCCTCCAAGCATGTTTTCTGGGGCGGACTTTGACGGAGCCAACGCGCACGCTTCCCCGGCCACGATGGTCGGCGCTGGAAAAGATATGGCCGTGATTGGCCTTGTCTGCGTTCCAGCCTTGCCTCGGGTCTCCGCCAGTGGGTCACCTGAACGCATTCGTGCCGCTGATCAGTTGAAGTGGCAGGGTTCGCTTGTGGAGAATGGTCCACATCAAGCTGCCCTCGAGTTCGGCCGCGAGCTCCGGAGAGGATGGATTGGGAAGTGCCGCTGGAGATCTGGGCTTGGGGCACTGGTTTGAGATAACATGTCGGTGTGCGTGACGAGCCCTGACTGGGCATTCGATACAACGCAATGCAGTGTAATGAAGTGCCTTATCTCGCATCATAGGGGCTGGGATTCACCATTTCCGCTGGCGGATTTGGGCTTCATCGCAGCCGCATCGACTGATGCAGACCCTTCGTCGAGCAGTGAATGCGTTGTGACATGGTAACTCCGGGAGGGGGCCCCTGCTCTTGGAAACGGAGTCCTCCAGTAGATGTCGGTCGAGATAAGCTTTTGCAGAAAGTGTGGATACTGATGCAAGCATCCACCGGGTTTGATACACTCAAATCTCTCTTCGGTGACCTGGCAGACAAAGACAGAGAAATTCCTTTTTAAAAAGCCCTTGGTAAGACATTGTTCTGGGCAAAAATCAGCCAAAGCAGCTGTCTCAGTACACATACAACGCAAGCAAATCCGTCCATCATTTGCTCAGTCAAGTCCATCGCTGCTTTGGATGTTGTTCTGACATTGGAGCTGGAACAGAGTAAACGTGAACTTACCAGAGGTACGTAGCGCAAAGACCGCGAGGGCTGCATGGGCGAATTACCTCACCCTCTGCCGCGTCCTCCTGACCGTCGACCCAAGGTTGCTCAAAGCTCGTATGTATCATGGACTTAGTTGGACACAGTCGCTCTAACAATTCGATCGCAGTTCCAGGCACACTTGGCAGCCAGCGGTCCACGCGGCACATTTCCAACTTCACTTCCGTCAGCGGCACTTGCCGAGCCAAATATCGACCCGAAACTCGACTACAAAACTTGCTCTCCCACCCTCTTTCAAAATGACAACATCCCTCCCCTACCGCCGCTCCTCTCGCCAGGCGTCGTCGAGGCAGGCGAGCATGGATCCTCGTAACGAGATCAGTGTCCAGATGGATCACTTTATCGGTGTCGACGTGGGAACTGGAAGCGCGCGCGCTTGCATCATCGATGATAAAGGTGACATCGTCGGCTTAGCCTCAGAAAACATTGGTTTATGGCAGCCCCAGCAGGGATACTATGTAGGTGTCCGCTCATCGTCATGATGGCACTCTCTCTCTCCAAGACTTGTGACCTAGCGCCTGATACTGGCATATGCTGATTGATCATCGAAACGTAGGAACAATCTACAACCGACATCTGGCGTTGCATCTGCATTTCAGTCCAGCGTGCTATAAGTCAGCACAACATTAACCCAGGATCAATCAAAGGTATCGCATTCGACGCCACTTGCTCCCTAGCAGTGTTTGCAGAGGATACCGACGAGCCCCTGTCCGTGACTGGTCCCAATTTCGATACCGAGCGCAACATCATCCTGTGGCTCGACCATCGACCCGTCCAAGAGACAGAAAAGATCAATGCTACAGGCCACAATTTGCTTCGCTATGTGGGAGGGAAGATGTCCATCGAGATGGAAATTCCTAAGGTTCTATGGCTGAAAAATAACATGCCGAAGGAGCTTTTCGACCGGTGCAAGTTCTACGATCTCGCCGATGCTTTGACCCACCTTGCCACAGGAAATGAAAAGAGGAGCTTTTGCAGTGTAGTCTGCAAGCAGGGATATGTCCCTGTCGGTGTGGATGGCAGCGTGAAGGGGTGGCAGGAAGATTTTCTGAAGGACATCGGGCTGGAGGACCTTACAAAGGACAATTTCAGGAGAATGGGCGGCGTCATTGGCCAAGTAAGTATTTACCTCTACCTTCTGACCAAGCACCCGCCAATATACTCCGTACAATATAGTAAATTCCAGCCTAACGACCTGCATAGAACGGAGAATATCTTAGTGCTGGAGAGTTGGTTGGTACGCTCTGTGAAAAGGCCGCGAGTGAGCTCGGTCTCCCTCCAGGAATCGCTGTTGGAAGTGGTGTCATTGATGCATACGCTGGGTGGATCGGTACCGTTGGTGCAAAGGTTCAACTGAGCGCTGATCTACTCAGCTCCGATGCGGCAAAGAATGACAAAACTCAAGCGTTCACACGACTTGCTGCCGTGGCTGGAACCTCTACATGCCATCTTGCCATGTCACCTAATCCGGTCTTTGTCCCTGGAGTGTGGGGTCCATATCGCGACACGATTATCCCGGGCTACTGGATGGCTGAAGGTGGCCAATCAGCCACTGGCGAACTGCTCAAGCACGTTATCGAAACCCATCCTGCATTCAATCAAGCGCTCTCGATCGCTGAGTCCTATCACACAAACATCTACGATTACCTCAACGAACATCTCAAAGAATTAGTTGCGGAGTCCAATGCTCCTAGTGTCTCTTACTTGGGTCGTCATTTCTTCTTTTACGGCGACCTCTTCGGCAACCGTTCGCCAATTGCAGATCCCACCATGTCAGGCTCCGTTATCGGTTTATCGAGCGATAAGTCAGTCAGCGGCCTTGCTCTCTACTACTATGCCACTCTAGAATTCATCGCCCTTCAGACACGGCAAATTGTCGAGACTATGAACAAAACTGGTCACAATATCACGTCCATTTTTATGTCTGGCTCCCAGTGCCAGAATGATATCCTTATGTCGCTTATTGCTTCGGCTTGTGACATGCCCGTGTTGATACCTCGATATGTGCATGCAGCTGTGTGTCACGGTGCTGCTATGCTTGGCGCTAAAGCTGCCAGTGCGGATAAAGACGGTAAAACTGAAGACTTGTGGGATATTATGGACCGAATGAGCAAGCCTGGTAAAGCAGTGCATCCGACAAAGGATAAGTTTGAAAAAGCATTGCTAGAGGTGAAGTATAAAGTGTTTTTGGAGCAGTGCTACCAGCAACAGGAATACCGGAAGAATGTGGATGCGGCAATCGTAGGCTGGAGTACTTAGCATCATCAGGACTTTGGACTGGTGGTCTTAGAGCATTATATGGAAGTCTCGAATTTGGGACCATGAGAAAACGAAACAATGCATACTTAGAAAATGAACGCCAAAAGTCTTTGTTGAGACCGGACTCTTAAAAGTAAAAATTAGCTATCATACAGAACAAGCCCCTTTGGATATGACCATAGTAAACCCCCCCACCAAAAAAAAAAAAAAAAGGTCATGTGCATCACCTTGTCTTAAGGTAACCTTCTCAAAAGATATACAGAGTGCCTCGGTCAGCACGCCGCAGCAAGACGTTCACCCTACACAACTTATCCTCACCAATGTCACCATCATATCATCCGCTTGCCCTCTGTGATACGCAAAGCTCACATTCCTTTACTTCCCGGAGAGGTAAGTAGTACAGCCCCTCTCCCCAAAGCCAAGGTATCGAACCGATCAACACCGTTGGCTTCCATGGTATTATACCTTGTCAAGAAGAACCCCATAATTACAAACAGATACGTAAGCAGTAAAATAGAGCCTTTGAAATAATTGCTTTTTCCTTCGCCGTAAACATACGAAAGCAGGAAAACGCAAAGAATCACGGTAATCATGTCCCATTGCGGGAAAATTAGACTGTTTAGTTCGAATGTTAGTGAGATAAAACGCGATGTAGGGCAGTACTCGAAGAAAGAGACAATTATTGTTTTGGGAGGGAGGAGCCGTACTTAAAACTATGGCTGAGGAGCTCAGACGGATCAACATAGAATCGGGTGTGGATAGCGCTGAATAAGACGAGAGCGGGGATCTGTAAAAGGCAGACTTGAAGGGCGTATGCGGAGCCGATTTCCATTGAGAGAGCGATATTGCCATTCATAGCGAAAGAAATAGCGTTCTACACAGTGCACAGGGTAGGTCAGTAAATCCTCCGTATATCGAATGGATTGGAACATGAGCGTTTACCAAAAATTCCGTTGTGTTGGGAATGAGTGAAAAGAGCGTAATCCCAAGGAACTTTTCATCTACATCAACGCTTTCAAGAACCACATCAACCGTATTGACAAGGATTTCTGCTATAATTGCATATAATAGTGTAGCACTGAGAAGTATAACGGAGCTTTTCAATTTGCTCCAGTTGGGCGCATCGTGCCCACCGGTTGGTGGATGTGGCTCATGGAAAACTGCAGCTTCATTGATATCTTCAGGGGCACTGCCAGGCTGGCCAACAACGGGCTTATGTCCATGTGGTCCGGAAGTATGAGCAGTAACCGAGGCCTTCCTTGGGTGTCGAGATGCATCACGAGCGGCGAAGGTTGCAGCTGTCGCTGCTACTTCGGTAACTTGGCGAACGAAGACTTCATTCTGCTCCTCAGATAGCCCTGGTAATCTCAGATTAAGAGAGTGGGGTTCGTTGCTCTTTGGGGGTACGACATGAGGAAGAGAGGCTTGTCCATCACTAGCTGGCTGCTGTTTGGGTTGCTGTAGTCCTTCATCATCGTCCTTGGGTGATAGGCCGACTTGTTTTAGGGATTGTCCCAGGATGCGAGCATAGAGCTGGGAGTCTCGAACAGACCCCTTGGTGTTGTGTCCTTGAGGCGGCTGTCGGCCATTAACAGCACCATGTGTTTTTTGGGGAGCCCCTGGAGGCTCTTGCGGAGGAGATACCTTTTTTTCATCAAGTTCAGTAGACCAAATTACTGCAGCATGTGTGCGCAGGGTAAACCAAAGACCAATGACATAGCAGAGGAATAACAATGTAGCAGCAAACCAAGAATAAGGTTGCACTGCTTGGATGAAGAACTTATTCTTAAAGGAAGGGAGTTCAGAGAAATAACATCGACGACAGTCTTTGTCACTTGGTAGACGTGGTGATGAGCATGGATGGCAGTAGAGTTCATGCTAAAAAATAAGCTATCAGTTTCGCAGCAAGGTAAACTTCAACATGTTTATGGACTTACACTTCCATATATCTGATAGAATAATGTCGGACCAAATGCAGCAACAGTAGCAAACAAAAGCATCGTTGAGGTAACACCAGCTGATTTGACATTAAATCGCTGAGTTTTGCGTTTGATGGCCCCAAAACACATGGACAGTCCTGGGAGAAAGAGAATTCCGGCGAAGATGCTGCCGACAATGCTACCTTCCACAAGCCGGGCTTTTCCTTCGGTGAGAGCAACACAGTAAAGATACACCTCCACAACGGTTGAGAAGAAGGCATTTACAGCCGCACCAAGACCCATTGATGACTGGGCAGAAATCGATGCTACGGCCTGTCCGATAAAGTATGCCAAGGGAATAATAGAAAGAAGCGCGAGCATGAATATCAGGCCAGTGTTGGTAACCCACGCCTCGATTTGAAGAGTCCGGTGGAGGAGCCAATAATCCAGAATGGAAAAAACGACAACCCCTAGCAGGTTGATGAAAAATATGTTCGTCCCGTCAACTGTATATTTCCAGTATTTGAGCCCGGCAGCTCGATATGTGCAGAGAAGAATGGACGAGGGTGGGTGCGTAGGGGATCTCGTGTATGTACTGTCCAAGTGGAATGAGACGGCCAGAGGATGTCGACGCAGATGGTGCAGTAGGATAATCATTACACGGCCCATTGGTATCCAGAAAACCAGCATCCAGCATGTGAGTGACACGACGAGCATTAGGGGTCCAACAAGCAAATAAAAGAAACTGTAGAATATGGCTCTTCCCAAGGTCCATTCCCCTCGGCCGAAGAAACGTCTTTTGTTCTTATGAGTTGGACTGTCGGATCGCTGGCCTCTTCCTGGACGACCAAGGAGACTCTCATATTCTCCTGAGGAGTCCAGGCTATTTCTTCGGCGACCAACTAGTGACCGACGGCCCACTGGACCAAAAAACAGCCTGCCGTGTTCTAGATCCCCACTTTGCCACTGTTCGTACTCACTGATGCTTCGGCCTTCACCTTCATCTTCCTCAGCATAGTTTTCATCGGACTGAAGACGGACAAAAGACCCGAAAGGGTACACTAGGTACCCCGAAAGGCCAAAGAATACTTTCCCATATGCGGCCGCGTCGGGCATAAAACCTACCAAAAAGCAGGCGCACGCGCCAAGCAAGGCAACTAGAGCTAGCCACCACCCGAAAAGAATTGTCCACAAGAGGTTGACAATAAAAAGCAAGTTATTTACCCCTTCTCCAGGCGCAGAATGGATGTCTCCTTCGGCAGTTCTCTGAACAGAGCGGAATTTCTTATATAGAGCAGGCTTCCAGATTCTAATGCCAAATGGGTGGGTTTGGTTAATTGCCTGCTGACGATCTTTGAGAGTAAAGCTTTCGGCATCACTAGTACTTCCCTCGTCTTCTTCACCATTGTCATCACCGCCGTTGTTTTCGGGCGATCCTGAATCATCTCTGTCATCCTGATTGTTCGCTTGGTCCTCATCTCCGGACTCGACTTGCTGCATGACAGGTGACTGCGGGTTGAGCCTCCTCCTTAATGTTCCATACGGCCTGGCTGGAGTCCTTGAAGATGCTTTCCGTAAGGCGTTATCTTCTTCATATTCGGAGACGTCGTCATCAACTGAAAATTCTTGACCTCTGTAGGGTTTAGACGACGCACGTCGCACTGTGGGGGGTTTTCTAGGTGTTCGTTCGGGATTTTGAGGGTCAAGTCCTGGACCTCGCAAGAAGTCAGGGACGCTTGATGACGCTTGAAAGCTTTGATACTCCGGCCCGCTTTCTAACGGTACAGCCAATGGGGACCGGTCAATGGTACCTGGATTCAAAACCATCAGCTAACAAATGTGATTAAGTCGCGAAAAAATGGATATCAAAAAGTCGCACCATAGGACGGTCCTGGGCGTGGTATGCTCGCCTCTCCCGATGAGCTGCCACGACCTTCGCTGATATATCTTTCGGTGGGGGATGCTGAAGAGGAACCAGAAATCTCGCGCAATGCGTCACTGTCACCATTGTGGGAAGCCATGGTCTCGCCCTGGAAATACGCTAAGTTCAGCTAGGAAGTAGGACGCGAGCCACGTCTGCAGACTGGGAATTTGATTCATACGCAAGCTTCAAGTTGTGCATATCAGAGGCGGTAACAGAAGATCTCAACTAATTCTTCAACATTGAAGAGAAACGAGTCCAGCTGAGTGGATAGACGCCCGGCAATGGTAGCTAAACTGCGGCTCTCAGTGGGCAGGGTTGTCGAGGAGACGCCGAAACCGAAGTGTTTATAGACGCCAGACAGCGTAACCGGCAGTCTTGGGGTCTGTTGCACAAACAGTTTCTTGGTTTACCCACAAAAGGAATCCGTCATGGATGCATGGTGCAATCCTTCAGTAAAACCTCCCGCATGACCTTCACGTCGTGATGGTTGCTGGTCATGCCGGCGAACGTCGATCAAGCCATAAACAAACGGGACAAACACATGCGCAAGGCTCGGATGTGAACGCCAGAAGCTCAAGGCGCCAAACTGCTTCTAGAATAGTGCCTGTGGCTAGTGTGCCGCTGGCAAAGCTCTTGTTGACTAATCATGACCTGAAGCTTCCAGCAACAGGCGGACAACAAGCATTCCATTGACATTCGCCTCTTGGGCTCCCATTCGACTTCGCGCTTCTCCTTCGCCAGCTATAGAGAAAGGACGGGCATAGTTTCACTTCTCTCGGTTCCTGTCGCTGGCATAGCCGCTTTTACTTCAGCCAACTCCCATATCACCCTTCCGCATCGTCGTCAAAATGGCGCTTGACAACTACTTCCGCAACAAGATAGAGAGCATGAAGCTCGAAATCATCAAGGGCCAGGCTGTTTTGAGACGATTAGAAGCACAGAGAAATGATTACAACTCGAGAGTACGGCTATTACGGGAGGAATTGGGCTTATTGCAACAGCCTGGTTCGTACGTCGGTGAGGTTGTGAAGGTGATGTCGACGAAAAAGGTTTTGGTCAAAGTCCATCCAGAAGGCAAATACGGTGAGTTCACATCTATTGAGTTTTCGCTTTTACAAGAGGCTAACAGGGTGCAGTCGTCGATGTTGCCGATGGTGTCGATATTGCAAAACTTACGGTTGGCAAACGTGTGTCATTAATGTCCGACTCGTACAAGCTAGAGAAGATGCTACCTTCGTCCGTTGACCCCCTCGTCTCCCTTATGATGGTCGAAAAAGTACCGGATAGTACATACGATATGATCGGAGGTCTTGACCAGCAAATCAAGGAGATTAAAGAAGTGATCGAGCTTGGTTTGAAGCACCCCGAGCTCTTTGAATCCTTAGGTATCGCCCAGCCAAAGGGTGTCCTGTTATATGGGCCCCCAGGAACTGGGAAAACGCTTCTGGCTCGAGCGGTTGCTCACCACACGGACTGCAAATTCATTCGCGTCAGTGGATCCGAGCTAGTGCAGAAGTATATTGGTGAGGGGAGTAGAATGGTCCGAGAGCTGTTTGTCATGGCAAGAGAACATGCACCCAGCATCATATTTATGGACGAAATCGATAGCATTGGATCGAGTCGTGTGGAAGGGAGCAGTGGAGGTGATTCTGAGGTACAGAGAACGATGTTGGAACTTCTCAACCAATTAGATGGTTTTGAGCCGACAAAGAACATTAAGGTTATTATGGCGACGAATCGCTTGGATATCCTTGACCCTGCCCTTCTCCGACCGGGACGGATCGATAGAAAGATTGAGTTCCCACCACCGAGGTAAGTGATCGCTAGATATTTGAAAATTTCCTCCTCTCGCATCTATCTCACCACCTGGGGCTTCATATAGTGTCGAGGCACGTGCAGACATCCTCCGAATCCACTCCCGCTCGATGAACCTTACCCGTGGAATAAATCTGACAAAGATAGCGGAGAAGATGAACGGGTGCTCAGGCGCAGAACTCAAGGGAGTTTGCACCGAAGCAGGGATGTATGCCCTACGAGAGCGACGTGTACATGTTACGCAAGAAGACTTCGACCTTGCGACAGCGAAGATCCTCAACAAGCATGACGACAAGGAGGTCAGTCTTGGAAAACTCTGGAAGTAGACAGCGTAGGTGGTACATGAATGGTATATTTGAAGCGAACAGGATCAATTATAATGCCTATCCCCCCGCGCGAGATGCTATGTTATTTCAGTATCGACCGAAAAGAACCAGATAAGTAGCTGCCACGAAAGCTAGAATGAACCAGGATTACATGCGTTTTGCCTCACGAGGCCATCTGTGGGGCAAGCGGGCTTCTCACTGTACATTATGAAATGATGCACATGGCACCTCTTGGGTTTCAAGGTTACGATCTCGTTGCTAGGATGAAAATCGAGCGGCATCCTGATGAGATTCTAAATTTTGCGGCAAATGAGGACTCGTTGAAACATGAGTAATGAACAATATCATCTAAATCATCTTGCGGGCTAGAGTAAAGCAATTTTCTATTATGAAAAGTAACACCACAATCCAGACGTGCCACTACCCATCAATTATGCACGCCTCTCGCAGCGCTGATGATGAATGGTCGGCCACCTTGGGGGGGTGTGGAAGCCAGGGCAGAGCAGGCGGTCGGGCTGACAGAGTGTCCACGCAAGCTGCGAACGGGAGGACATCAGGCAAAGCTTGACGGAGGTCGGGGTCCTGTTACTATTATCAGTCGGGTTTCCCTGTATACATTATGTATCCTGGAGGGGGTTCTCCGGACTCCATGGTTGGCAGTTGGCAGTTGGCAGTTTGGCGGTGGAGCCCGTTGCCCACTGTCTCAACAAGCGTGATGCCAAACTGTCCGCCCAGCGCAGGCGAAGCGGTATAAATTATGATGTACAGTAAGGATGCACGCCGAGAACCCCAGGCCCATCTGGTGTGTGGGATCGCTTGGGTGGTTTAGTGAGTTCGGTGTCTGCCGGCCCCTGTGGGTTTGTCTTGTCGCCTTATTTGGTTATGCCGGTCATTTCAAGATGCGGGAGATGCAACTGACCCGTTCTGCTGCATTTCGCCTCTTGAGATGAGTTACATGTCGCGCCCTTGTAGTTGCATGTGAAGGCTGAAGTTTATGCGGGAACAGACGCCTCCCGTGAGCATCCCAACTGTGTGTCCGGGACGACTCCATGGCCTCGATGTGTGTCTCTGTACGGAGTAACTTATACGGACAAGATGGGGCATCCTCGCGACGCCGGCATTCTGGCCAATACTGCCGCTGCACCATTTTGACAAGGGAGCTCCCCTTCCATTCAACCATCAAGTGAAACCATCCCGCCATCAGCTCACTAGCCCAGCGAGCTAGTTGATACATGCGTTAGTCTTGGTCGCATGCCGAGCTGGAGCTCCCCTTGATTGTTGAGAACCCACGTTGCTTCCACTGTTGCTGCCCCATGATCCTGGGCCTCTCTGCTGAACATTCCCTTTTCCTCTCACCGCAAAGGTTTTGGGTCTTTGTCCTCCCTTCTGGAGCAGATGCCAACCAACAGGTGACCTCTTTTCTGGCTTCCCAACCATCGCCTCGTTCATAGGCCAGTAGTTAATCATAATTTCTAATACGATCCAATTCTTCTTACGCTCCGCTATTACTCTTATCATCCCATCAAGCTTTATATTGCTTTTTTGCAGCTCTCTTGCAAACTCCCCCAGATTTCGCTTTGTTCCCCCCCAAAGTCTCCCTGATTTAATATCGCGTCGCCACCTGAGTCAAACTTCTCGGCTCTCGTCTTCTGCAACTGTTTCTACTCCGTACACGATCCTCAGCATCCTTTTCCACTTCATAATTGTTGACAACCTTTTTTTTTTCCCTTTTCTTTTCTTTTCTTTCTAATTTTTAGGCTCCTCTTCTCTGTCTGTTGTCATCATTTGGCCTGGAGCCCAAAGTTTTAACTTCAACAGCCATCCGGATACTTTTTTACACGTGACGAAGACTGGTCTTGTTAGAACCAGAAAGTTGACAAGCTCCTGCTCAACTCTCTGGCAGTTGTTGGTTTGCAGCTGCTGCTTACACTTCACCTCCCTGCTCGCCTTTGTTGCTGGAACAGAAGGGTGATATGGCACAGGGGGAGCTATGGGCTACTCTACTGACGGCTATTAACCCTATCAACGCCAGCGCAATGCCGGTTGTCCTGCAGTCTACTATCGATCTCCTGGAGGCTGAACTGGTCAAGGCGAGGGCCGCGCTTCAGCAAGTCCAAGCTGAACCGACGGTTCCCGTTGCCGAAAACGTCACCGCTGGTGCTATGGAAGCGTACAAAGTCCACTTGGTTGGATGTGCTTCACGCAAGCAAAGCAACCATTCTTTCCTGCCCTTGATAGATGATTCTTTTGTGCGCTATAGCAGCATGACTGCTCGAAAACCATCTCGAAACTGTACTGCCTTGGCGGACATTTTGTCGAATTCCCTTGTGATCGACCATCTGGCCCCGTACATGTCAGTCGCGTCATTGCTCTCCCTGGCATCGACCAACAGGACCATGAGATCTCTTGTCATGGATACGCCTTACGTCTTCCGTCATCTGGACTTGACCCAGTCTCGTGGTGCCCAAGTCCCGCTTATCAGCCCCATCGATCGCGGAGGCACCGTTTGGAGAAATGAACGCATCGACGAGTCTCTAACTGAAGATGAGTTCTACTCCGGCCCACTTCGAGGAATTTTCGACGACTTAGGACGAAGAGCTATCCTCCAAGATGTCCGCACCTTGATATTGGACGGTCTTTCTGTTCCAGCGGATTTAGTCGCCGAAATTGTTTTGAACGATCGTTTCAATGTTTCCATCCTGTCCATTCGTGGCTGTCTGAATTTGAACGAACGTAAATTGATGCAGACGCTGCAGTATGCGGTAAGACCTGGTCGCGCAAAGGGCACGCCAAGACTGAAGGGCATCTACCATTTCAGTCCGAAAGATTCTGATCAGCCTTCGTGCCACCAGACGACCCTTGGCAAGCGGCGTCGGCCCGACCTGGCCCAGACTGGCCACCACACAAACCACGCATATCACCCTCATCACTCGGAAAAGGATGTTCAGCATCGCCACGAATGGTATAAGCCTTCTGGTCAGGTACTCAAAGGCACAATAACCAATGGATGGGCCCAAACATTGCAACTCTGTGAAAGAATAATCTCATTCGATGCCGTTCTCTGCCGAAGCCCGAGACATGATCCGAATTCCTTCACTGGGGAAAATTCCAAGCGGATAGGTTCATACCTTCAACCAGCAATTGCTACCGTCGCGCTTGGGCCAAGAGGATGTGAAGGATGTGGCACTGCTCCTGAAGGCCCCGCTGTCTGGGGCTACTCTCCGGAAGAGTATTTCCCACTGCTTGCACCCCCTCCACTACATTCTTCTCGGATCGCCGTCGCCAAGAATCCCGCGGTGTACAAGAATGAATCACCTACGCTGATCATGCAATGCGAAGACTGCGTCCGGAATCGCTTGTGTCGCCGATGTAACCGATGGTGGTGCTCCGACTGCTTGCAAGACCCTGAGATTCTCAGAACCCCTGGTACTGCATATCAGCCGCCGGGTATGTTTGCTGGCATGGAACAATCCAAGGAGTGCGAATTTTTAAAGGTATTTGATGGTCTCTGTATTGAATGTCGAAATTAGCTCGTCGATCCGTGACCGGAGGCTGGAATATTCGCTCTCACTTCCCAGGCTCCTTCCACATGAAGTGGAAATGAAGAGTATGCCTCGTTGCCCTTTGCTGGAGCGCTATCTCTACATTTCTCACAGCCCCTGCCGCTACAATACCTTAGCGACGGGCACGGATTTCCTTACAGCATAGACTCTGCACATCTCCTTGATAACTGTGAGCTGACTATCTTGACAGCATCCTAGGCAATGTGTTGCCAGAGACTGCTGGGAGTGCGGGCCCACGGTAAGTTATAGTTCCATGCATGTCATTAATAGGATGCACGACTTTCTAATCAAACTCCTCCTGCCAGTGCACTCGCTGTATGATCGAGGTTATTCGCACCTGCGAAATCTGCCAAGGAGGATTTTGCCTAGACCACAACGATGGCTGTTCCCAGACCAAGGTACGCTTTGGGCAAATCTCCCTATCAACGGCCGGCGGGATAGTACTGATATCACTTAGTGCGACTGGTGTAATACACCAAGACGTGGTGGCAGGGTCTAACCCTGTAAAAGGGGTTGATGTCATTAACATCACCAGCGAATAGTGGCCGTCCTTTCTACCCGCATTTGGCCCAGATATCACGTTCTACACCATATCCAATGGGGGGTAATACCGAACGCGAAGTTAGACCCAGATCCCAACAATCAACCCGCGTTCGACTTGACTCTTTTGTTTCTTTCATCAAGGGCCACCGAATTGAGCGATTCGCCCATTATGCCCCCGCGCACTATACCCATCGTTTCTTCTTATCGTCTCTTCGCTTTGATTCCTTTTACTGCTTTTTTCATCGGCCTTTTGTCTCCACGCTATTCTCCACTCTCGGATACGACTATTCATTTTCTACCGACTCTGTCAATGTTCACTCGATACTCGTTTAATCAATGACTCCTTCTACGGACAATTCGCGCTCATGATGTTTCCAAATCGGACTTAAGAGGTTCTTGAATTTTTTTTTTTTTTTTTTTCCTTCGTTTCCTTTTTAGCCTTATCGTTTTTACGGATTATTAGCATGACGTCGTGGGTGGAATAGGTATTTCGGCTGTGTGGTTTGTTTTGTCACGGGGGAGCAGAGTAACATTTGTTGGAGCACGATTGGAGCGGATGCTTGTTCGGTCTCGGTGCTACTACCTAGATACATCTCCATTCTTCTTATTTCGGTACAGGAGTTCCTCGGGCTATGCGCTTCTTCTATTGCTTTCGGATGGAGAGGCGCTGACTTTTTTACATACATAACATTCATACATACCTCACTCAGTCAAACCTTTCTATATTCAGATACCAAATACGGAGAGGCATTATGCCCATCTTGGGGGAACGATTGTATCAAATCATGACCAAGATCATGCAAAGTATTAATTTCGCGATTCAACAGGGATCCAGAAAAGCAAAATTAGCAAAATGGATTTTTACGGGCTCAGCTGTCCTTGATCTGGTCGCAATTTGTAGAAATTAAGTGATAACTGCTTTGGTTTCCTAGTTTTGGTCAGCACCTGAACATTGCTAGCTATGTTCACTCCAAAACCGCTAATGCGTATGTTAGGAATACAGGTTCAACAAGTGTTGTTTGACGAGCATAGGAAAACACATTTGTAATCATGGAACAGTTTAAGCCAAAATTAGGAATTAGTGAGAGGCTCTGTATTGAATTTAACAAGCCGCCGAAGTGAAAGAAGGTTCACAATAAAGACGTTGAATGGATACACTGGGGTAAGCCCTGGCTCTGATAGATTCACGTGATCTCTACTTTACACTTGTAAGGAATTGCAAACAAAGCAAACAGCCGATAAGCGGAGCCGCTGATTACATCATCTTGGCGATGAGATGCTTCTGGAAGTTTGTCGCAGCATCGCTGTCGAGGGTGATTTTGGCAAAGCATAGCGGTCGATGAAGATGATGGCCGGGCTGGAACCCTGCTCATACCTTCCGATTCTATAATCCTTCCTTTGTCTCACCTCATAGCACACGCCTGCGCGAGCCCAACCCATGGAGAACCCGCTGAAGTGGTCTGCTTCTTACTTCGTCGCGCCGCCGAATCGCTCCCCAAAGAAGCTCCGTGGTGATAAAATATGTCTGCCTCCTTCAGCCCTGGAGAGCATTCTGAGTGCTCTCCCCGCCCCGTCCTCTTCACGCGACTATAACCCTTCTGTGTTTGAATCCTTCAACCGTTATACACCCTCCACCTCCTTCGTCAACAATGAAGGCCGCAACCAAGGTCGGGAGCTTCCGTACCCTCTCACATTCCGTATAGTGAACCCCAAAAATGGCCGCGTCATTCATTCGGGTATCCTCGAATTCTCCGCCGAAGAGAACGAAGTTGCCCTGAGCCCCTTCCTACTTCAAAGTCTTGGAATACACCAGCCGGAACTCGAGTCGCATCCCCGCTTATCGGACCTTGGACAAGGCGAGCATGCTGCTGAAGACAGTGGCCGAATATTGGGCCATGATCATCCCAGACTTACTATCCATGCCGTACAGCTTCCCAAGGGAACGTATGTTCGATTACGCCCCTTAGAACCGGGATATGATATCGACGATTGGAAAGCTCTGCTGGAGCGTTATCTGGGAGCAAATTTTACTACTCTAACCGTCGGGGAGTCATTGGCAGTCCATGGGCGCCCTGACGAGGTATTTCAACTCCTTGTGGACAAGGTACAACCGGAGGGTGACGCCATCTGCGTTGTTGATACGGACTTGGAAGTCGACATAGAACCCCTGGACGAAGAGCAAGCTCTGGAGTCAGAGAGAAGGCGCAGGGAAAAACTGAGGACCAAATCTTTGGCTAAAGGTGGAAAATTACAATTTGGGAAGCGGCTTAGTGCCGAGATAGTCGTGGGCCAATACGTTGACTATGAATTACCGGAATGGGACCGCTCAGAGCCCATTGAAATCGAGTTGGATGCGGAGGACAATACCGACATTGACCTCTTCGTTAGCCCCTTTTCTTCTCGGCAGAGAAATCGGCCTAGAGAAGATGAGCACGTCTTTGGTGATTTCTCAACCGAGTTTCCGAAACACGTTCAGATTCAACCCACTAATATTGAACTTGAGGGTGCGGAGGCGATCTACATCTCGATATTTGCCCGCCCACCGGAGGAGGGAGTGGGCAAGGAAGGTCAAGCCTGGAACTTTTCCTTGCGTACTAGCGCGTCTACAAAGGCAGAGCAGCTAGGGCTTTCCGACCCTCAGTTTGGCTCCCAGAATACTGAAGACGAGCAATGCCTAAATTGTCATCAGTGGGTCCCCAAAACAACCATAGTCTTGCACGAAAATTTTTGTCTCCGGAATAATGTATTATGCCCGAAATGTCAAAAAGTTTTCCAGAAACGATCCGCAGAGTGGCAGAGCCATTGGCATTGCCCTCATGATGAAGCCAACGGAAATGATGCATATAGTAAGGCAAAACATGATACTATCTTCCATACAGAAGAGCCGTGCTCGAAATGTCATTATAAAGCCCGGAATTTGCCCGACCTCGCTCACCATCGCACCACAGTTTGTCCAGAGAAGCTTATTCTCTGCCAATTCTGTCACCTCGTCGTCCCACAAAAGGGCGACACTGACCCGGACGTCCTCGATCCCGAGGTTCTTTTATCGAACTTGACACCGCATGAATTCGTCGACGGCACGCGTACGACGGAGTGCCATCTATGCAATAGAATTATCCGCCTCCGAGACATGAACACCCATCTGCGCCACCATGACCTTGAACGCCTTTCCCGCCCCCCACCCCGAGTATGCAATAATCCCAACTGCTGCAGCACCTTGGATGACCCGGTCAAAAGAGGTAAAGTAGCCGACAATTCCCTAGGCCTATGCAACGTCTGCTTCGGCCCTCTTTACGTCGATTTGTACGATCCAGAAGGCAAAGCATTACGGCGCCGCATAGAGAGGCGATACTTGTCCCAAATGCTTAGTGGCTGCGGCAAATCCTGGTGTCGAAACGAGTACTGCAAGACTGGCCGGGCAAACATGGGCATCAGCAGCGTGTCCGCGAAGGAGGCGCTGGCGTTGGTTAAGCCATTGATCAACGCAGTTTCGATTCCCGTAGGCGGCCAAGATCTGGAGAATACTTCGCCTTTGTATTTCTGCTCTGATGAAAATAATCAGACGAGGAGGAAATTGGCGGAGTTACTTGCTTCGGAGGCGGGTTACGAATTGGGCTGGGGCGTTGCGGCGATTCAGGAAGCTGGCGGTGATATTGATCGGGCAAAGGATTGGTTAAAGAAGTGGGCGCCGAAGAAAGGCGAGAAATTTGGTGATCAGAAGTAATTGAGTGGCAAGCACACACTTTGAAATGGTAGTTACGGATATATCCCAGCATGGAATTTTTTGTGATGATGATATGACAGTTTGCATAAATATTGCATTAGATATGTTGGGCATCTGGCGAAAAATATCTCTTTGCATTAGAAATAGAGTACAAAGTCCAAGTATATCATTATCACATAGTATTTGGGTATACATATACGCGGAAATACCAGATGCAAGGACACCATATAATAGGAGATCCGTACATATATCCACGCCAACATCACCTGTAAAACTCCAACAGAATTTACCTATAATATGCCCCTTTGTTTTTCGATCTCGCTGGTCCGCCATCGATTCTTGTCCGTCATATCACAACACGGCGAGACTCATATTCTCGGCGAACCCGAGGTAAACATTCTCTGACCAATTTTCGAAGAAACCGATGCGTTCCCCGCTATAAAATCGACAACCCCCCCCCCCCCCCCCCCCCCCCCCCCCCAACCAAAAAAAAAAAAAAAAAAGGAAAAAAAGAAAATGCTGTGGGTAAACCACCCTCCTTTTTTAATTCTTCTTCAAGTGCCAGCGGTTGTCGCGGCCAAAGTACCACTTCCTCTCGACGAGAAGATTCCCATAATCCCAAACACCACGTAAAACAGCGCCAACGGATAAGCCACCAAAGCTCTCATGCCTCTCATCCTCGCAACAGCGCAAAACATTCCTGAACTACTATACGTACACCACCCCACGGCGGCGGTGGTGAGGAGATATCCGAACATCGTATCCATAGGAATGAGAATGCCCACTAGGCTTGTTAGCACTAGTGGAAGGAAGCAATAACCCAGCACGCTGGCGGAACGAGGGAATGTTAACGTCGATGAGAAATGTCCTGCGTTAGGATTTGGTTTGTGGTGTGGGTGGTAGCCGCTGGGGTCGGCGGATGAGACGTCGGTGGGACTGGGGGTGTCGAGGGTGGGAGACATAAGGCTGAGAATGACATGAAGGGCAACGGTGCCGAAGACAGCGACGCCGTAGATGTAGCCGTAGAACACTTTACCGGAGAGAAGGAGGAATGTGCCGTAAAGTAGGATGTAGAGGAGGGCACCGTAGAGGTCGCTGTCGTCCATCAGGTGTTGATCGATGTGGGCAAAGGGATTCAAGACGGTGAGTGTCTGATAGATGGTCAGCGATTTGGTGCATTGGTAAAATGCAAGACATGTAATTCCATTGTCGAGGTCGAAAGCAGGTTTCGAAACTTGACTTCGCGCTCCCAGACAGCTCAACTGAGCTCAACCAACCTTTGTTCTTATATGCTCAAAATTGACCCCCAGTTCTTCCAACAAGGGTGGCTCTCCTTCATATCCTTCCGTTCCAAAAGCTGCCAGCCATCCCATTCTCAAACCACCCTGCTCGCCCATCCTTCCACTGACACCAGCCGCTGAGCCTCCGTAACCACCAGCGCCGTAGCCGCCTGCTCCACCACCGACGGGGAACGCGGGGGCGGAACTAGATGTCATGCCATAGCCGCCATATGTTGCCTGTGACGGTGTGGTGTGTCCGGAGACTGATGAGTACGATGTAGAGTAGAATTGAAGGTTCTGTGCGGATTGTTGGGGGGGAACGCCGTAGGGCTGTTGTGGTTGCTGGGAGTAGAATTGGGCCATTGCGGCCGAGGTTGGTTATAGGGAGCTAGTGCGACGGTTGATCGAGGGGGATCGCGAGAGCGAGTATCGGCGATATGTATTCTAAATGAGATGGTTCAGTTGCTTTGAGGGTAAATGGCGTGGTGGGAATCAGGTTTGAAGCGGGTGTTCGAAGCTTGATGAACGAACTTGTGTGGTTGTTGGTGAAGTGATGTGTGCCACGGTGGAAACTCGAAAAGCAAGTCAGCTCAGGCACGCAGGCAACCCCCTTTTTGTTGCTGCGATAGAAATAGCAACAGGCTGTTGGCTCTATTGTTTCTAATTATTAAAAACTTGTTTGTAGCAACCCTGGCGCTGTTTATGACTTTATCTCGACGACACACCACCGACACGGCATTTGAAGGTAGAACGGTAACGGAAAGCCTTCAGGAAGAATTTAGGTTTGCCATGTATTTTTTTTAAAGTACAAGATTACAGCATATTCTACAGGAAGCTGATTCCAATACCAAGCTGTAGCCCCTTCCTACCCTCCTCCCCCTTTCGTAAGACAAGAGGCAAGGAGAAATTCAGCTCAAACCTTGCCACTGGGTGAGCATACACCAGCCCGACACCGGCGGCCGTGCTGGGAAGGCCATTTGCGAGCTCCGAAAGCGTGCTAGCTACGCTCTCTCTGACCTCTTGTGGAGAGGTGGGAGAGGCACCTTGCGGTGTCTTCAGAGCCAGTAACCGCCCGGCATTGACAAAGGCTTGGAGCCGGAAAGGCTTGTCAGCACCGACGCGTGGAAGAGGACAGAGCAAATTAGCACTGCCGGCAGCGTAAACGTCACCGCCTAGCGCGTCTGGACCTTCGCGCGGACCAAGTCCTGAAATTCTGAAACCTCGTACATCCGTCGGACCTCCTAGCTGGAATCGGTCGTTGATCCGAGAGAGTTGGGGCTTGGAGTTGGAGTCCATGCCTAGCGGATAAATAAGGCCGGCACGGAAGCCAGTGGTGAAACTGATGCCGCTATCGCCCTTGAGTCCTGGAATCGGTACGGGGACCGCTGCCTGGGTCTCTATCTCTGATTTCCAAAATGAGACATCACCTTTCAAGGGGCCCCATCCCGCTAGTTCACTTAATGTTTTAGCGTAGAAACCCTTTGTCGGCAGGATGGGATTGTCTCGCTGATCCTTAGTCCAAGTGTGTGAAATGCTTGTTTTCACGCTGTCGCCGGCATTTTCGCGCACGGACGGAGAGGCGTTGCCTGCAAGGCCCGTAACCTGCCTCCAGAATCCATTCAATCCTAGCTCATGGCGATGACCGGCGGCACTCATCCAACGGAGTCTGCTCCATGCACCCTTGACCACTTCCTCATGACTAGCCCATGACTTTTGTGTGTCACTTGCAAGGGCACCGATTTCAAATCGAAAGTCAGGGTCACTGAGGATAGGAGTTTCAAACGTCGCTTGGTAAGCCGACCTTGTTCGGGTTCCCAAGGAGGCATTGAGGTTTAGCGTTTCCGCTCCGCCAAATATGTTGCGCCATAGAGCGTTTGCGTACGCGGAGCCCTCGGCGTTTCCTAGATCCGTGCCGGTTTTGAGAAGAAATCGAGATCTCTCCTTGACGGATAGGTAAACGTCCAGGTCGGTCGGTGTGGTGGACGGGTCAGTCTGGGAGGGCTTGTCGAGGTATACGGATATCGGCTGCTGAAAGATATCTGAAGTCCGAATTATTTAATATCAAAAGCAGGTGATTACAGCGATATATGAGCTTCCAATGGCTCAACTTACCAAACTTGTGGAGTTTATCAGTGCAGGCGCCAACTTCCTGGAGAGCTTCGGCGAGAGTGTAGGGATGGTCCTTATTGGAGCTTAACAGAGGACTGAGGACCTTCTCCAGAAAGCCTTTCCGAGTATGCGAGGCATTTAGTACTTGGACCGACGAAATAGTGCATGGTAGGGTGGAATTTTGATCAATCTAGAGGCGGGTATGAAAGTAAGATCTTAATGGCCGTATTTCATAGCAATCAGGCGGGTAAAACATCCGGGAGTTCTAACCAGCTCTGCTAATCTCGTTTGCGCTTTTTGATATATGGTATGTATCCTCTCATTCACAGCCTGCTGCCGTTCCTCCAAGACTTTCGGATCTTCGTTCTGTTTCCGAAGCCGCTCGAAAATCTATTTGGTCAGACTGCCGTCAGCGCATCGAACCAGTCCCGTCGGAACGAGAATAGAGATTAAAACAAAGTGACACATACGCCGTCGTCATCTTGAAGTGGTGACGCCATTTCGGCTCCGTCAATGGCTCAATGTCTGCGCAAAGTCGCACTCTTGGAGCCATCACCACCAGATGTTCCCAATAACTTCCTGTCCGCTCACGTGACACCGGCCCTCTTAGCCCTGTAAGGACCAACTTCTTCGGGGATGCTACAAGTAAGATGGATTTACATCACGCTTCATCGAACAACCGCCGCTATTCACTCCTTTGTCAGTCTTTCATTTTTCTGGGGCAAAGATTGGACATCTCGTCTCCATTCCCAAAATCAGAAACTGTTTGTTGACAGCCACCCCCGAAACCCCTCGTCCAATCTGCCGGCATGGCAAACAAGGCGGCGACTAAGCGGGTCAGTTCACCAAAGGCAAGGCCATCACGGAGAGGCTAACACTTTGTTCTATCAGTTGACGCGCGAATACCAAAACATTCAAAAGAACCCTCCGCCCTATATCACTGCTCATCCCTCAGAGTCAAACATCCTAGAGTGAGAAATTCCCAACGCCCATTTCTCTCGAATCTGGTCTCTAATCATATCGCTTCATAGATGGCACTACATCCTTCAAGGTCCCCCGCAGACACCATATGAAAATGGCCAGTACTGGGGAACGTTGATGTTCCCACCAGACTATCCATTTGCGCCGCCTGCCATCCGCATGCACACCCCGAGCGGTCGGTTCCAGCCCTCCTCTCGACTCTGTCTCAGTATCAGCGATTTCCATCCCAAGTCATTCAACCCAGCGTGGGAAGTTTCGACGATCTTGATAGGACTCTTGTCCTTCATGACCAGTGAGGAAATGACGACAGGAAGCGTCAGTGCATCTGATCCGGAACGCAAACTACTCGCTGCACGGTCACGATGGTGGAATTCAACGGGCGGGGGATCCCATTCTAATGCCGTTCCCGGCGTGACGTCGACCATCAAAGGCATCGCAAACATCAAAGCGGGAGACGGTGGGAAAAAGTTTCGGGCAGAATGGCCCGAGCTGGACGAGGAGAATTGGAAGTGGATGAAAGACAACCGTATTGACGTCGCCACCGGCCAGATCCTCCCTGATCCCAACGCCGCAGCCACGAGCTGCGCTCCAGAGACAAGTGCGCTGCGTCGTCGGCCCGCGGGGAGCACTGCAAGCATAGGGGCTGTCATGGAGGGAGGGCAAGTCGCCCGTGATGTCGGTCAAAGCTGGTTCCGTCGGCACAAGGTTTGGGTTGGAGTCCTGATGGTCCTAGGCTACGCCTTGTTAGCACGGCTGTTCGACGACATTCGTGTCTAAAGCACTGTTCGTAGCGCATTTTTGTGCGCCGGGAGCCTTTCTTTCCTTTCGCCTATTCAAACGGAGCCAGGACTGCACAGCAACCGGACTCCACACCTCTTCATGTCCACTGCGACATTCGGCAATATTTCATGTGGTTGGGACTGGGATGGAAAGAGTTGAAATTCAGCGATGGGATTCGGATGCATCTAGCGTTTTATTTTATTTTATTTTTCCTTTTTTCCTTTTTTTTTTTTCTTGTTTTTGTTAATGGATTGTAGACCGAATTTTTTTTTTTTTTTTTTTTTTTTTTTTTTTTTTTTTTGATAATTTTTCGTGCTGCCACGACGATATACCCTTGTCGTAGCCTACGGAGTCGTGCATGTATTTCATGTGTGTACTGTATCTACAGAGAATCCATCGAAAGGCTGTAGATTTATTTATTTATTTTTTATAATCGCGATACAGTCAATAAGTCAGTTAAATATGGTCTTTGGAGAAAGGGAGACGTGACGACATTTTATATTTGCGAGAGGAGGGGATGGGAGCAAGCTCAGGGGAAGGTTACTTCCGAGGTGCAAATCCGATTCTCGATGGGCCCCAGGCGCGAGACATTGCATGTCAGCGGGTGATTCGAGCGAGGATCCTTGCCTACTTGCATCTGCCGGGATGGTGGCTGTTCGTGATGATGGTTCATTATTCATTGTTCATTGTTCATTGTTCACTGTTCATTGTTCGGCTTCGGACACGCGAAGAGCCTGGAGCGTCCCGATCGGGCAACCGTTGGAGGTGGCGAATGATCTGTGAGAAACAGAAACAGGCCGCGTTAGGCGCAGGCTATGAGATTTTCGCTTGGAGTCGAGCATCCACTTCGCCAGGCCATTCCGTCTGCAGGGTCGACAGAAGGGCTTTGCTCGTCGATCCATTGGATGTCCCCCCGGGGCGAGGACTTCGACTCAAAACGGCCTTCTGGCGCAAGAGCCGACAGCGGGCGTGGAGTTGATGTCGAGAAGAGAAAAAGCAAGTCCTCCGTGCGCCGCCAGCGAGTCAGCAGCCACTCCAGCAATGGGATCTTCGTCCGGGATGGCTCGAGTCAAACTAAATCCTAACCCTACCCAAACATCATCCAACTCCCGTTCTCCATCCCTTCACCGTCTTCTTCGCTGCCGAGAGCTTTCATCGTATGTATCGTCAATCACCTTAGTCATTTGTCGAACACTCCATTATTGTGTACACCCCCACCCCCACACAACCGGTCAGTTCCCTCCAGGCATCTCGTCCCCCTCCGCGACACCCTGGTCCATCCCAACTCTCCCCCAATCCAGGCCTCCGGAGTAATGCACTACTCCGCTTA
The DNA here is from genome assembly GCF_000149335.2 of Coccidioides immitis RS. Lineage (NCBI taxonomy): Eukaryota > Fungi > Ascomycota > Eurotiomycetes > Onygenales > Onygenaceae > Coccidioides > Coccidioides immitis. Next base: position 1,047,336 of record NW_004504308.1, on the reverse strand, counting down.
GGGCTATCGCAGGTTGCTAGCCGTGTTCATCTCCCGTGCAGGCACAAACGGTGCAACGGAGCAAACGGGGCCACATGGCCGTTCACTCCCGGTCTCCGTTTGACGTATCGCAAGGAACGCTCCTCTACTGCATAACTCTGGGCCTTGGCTGACGCTGAGATCTCTCTTTTTGTCTGGCCACGATGGACCAGCCCGCCAGGCAAGGGAACAGCAGCGCGTCATCCCGTCAAGCTCCCTGTACGTTTGGTCAAGATACATGTCTCTGTCTCATTCTTTGGCCTCTCCGTGTTCTCCGTCCCGGGTAGTGGTATAGCACAAATTTTGAGCGCCTTTTTTGTCTCAATCTGGACCATTACGCCGATTGCCGGATCTTCCCTTCTAGCCCCTTTTCCCTTTCTTATTTTTACGAGTCACCTGGTTTTTGCTCTTGAGTATTGTCTTTGCCCCCAGCACAGTTCCCCCAACGGGCCATTTCGTCTCGATAAGTCGGGGTTCACAGGAATTCATTGGTGGGTCTTCGGAGACTTAACCTTAAGAACCGCTGCAACCACAAAAAAAAAAAAAAAGGGATCAGAAACAACAAACACACCAAAGATCTTTCTCCATATTTAGTTTTCTTATCTCAATTGGAGAATGTAACACCCAGATCCACTAACGTTGAAATCGCGCTTTTTCCCGGTTTAGGTCCAAAAAAGCCAATCCCTGCTAACGACTTACCCTCCTTTACGTTTATCGACCACGATGACAACTTAGCTTCTAAACGCATCAAGGATGCGAACGCCAGAAAGGCGATTCGATCCCATGTAATGCGCGACGTCCGCCGGCGAGAACGACTTGCCGGCTTAAAACGAGTTTCTAGAAGAGACAAAAAGGTTCAGGCAAGCCCCGATGCCAAATCTCCCGACTCCGGTAAACAGTTACTACGGCCCCGTTCAGGTGCACCGCTTGGTGTTGGGTCAACTATTGTAATACCCACAAGGTCAAGAAAACCTCCCTCATGGAATCCACCCATTATTGGCTCCCTGTCGGACCACGTTCCGAGCCCGTTCTCGGAACCGGGGGTATCATACTTTGATCCCTTCTGGAGCCTACCCGGCTTTGATGACATCAAACCCGTTGTTGACAGGCTTATGAAGCATTGTAAGTTGCAAGAGGACTTTCCTTCTTTCTGTTTTTCTGACCCTTTTCTTTAATTATCAGAACTTGATAAAAACCTTATGGATTAAGTACACTCAATACAGTGGATTAGTCCGGGTTGTTCTGATACTTGTTCATCTTGATCTATTACAAACAAGTTGACACAGGACACATCCCCTACCTTGGTTGGATACATTTCCATTTCCGGCAATATGGAAAGGAATATAGAAGCATATCGTCTTCGCATACTTTACCTCTTCATATCACCTCTTTTATTTCTTTACGTTTATTGTAATTGTCTGCTGTGACCATCACTTACAAGGCAAAGTGGCGCTTGTAATGCTACCGATGACATTCCCGGTCGAGGCGAGACATCCTAAAGAAGCCCACACCAGGGTAGGACTCTTTGTCGCGAATGCAATGGCTGAGCCTGGGCCATTTTTCTCGAATCTATGCCTGGCCGCGGCACACAAAGCCATTCTTCGTACGGAGATCGTTGATTATTCGCAGATGGACAACAGGGTTGTGCCTGAGGCAGATCTATATGTCATGAAGGCGCAGGCCCTTAGGGAAATGAACAAAAAGCTACACAATCCTGAGACCGCTGCAGATCCCGCGGCCTTCGAGACTGTCATATTTTTAATATCTGCTGCTGTGCGTTTCTTCTTTGCCGCGGTTGTTATCGAGCCACATTCACTCCTTTCTCTCTATGGCCCTTTCGTCTTCGTCGACTGACTTTGGCGTAGGTAACGATTGGATTGTTTAATGAGGCTCAAATGCATTTTGAGGGTGTGAAGAAGATGGTGGAATCCAGAGGAGGAATTGCGTCGCCGAGCTTCGAAGCAACTCGCACTCTCGGCGGTGTTTTGCTGTTAGTAGTTTCCATTAAGTGCGTATTTGGTTCCATATCTGACTGGCGATTCTAGGTGCGATGTTAAAATTGCATGCGGACTGTTGCGTCGTCCATACTACCCGATAACGTGGCATATACAGCCAATGTCCCCTGCTCTTGCGTCCCGAATAGCTCCCGCTAAAAAGTCCCCTTTAAACCGGGTAACGTCTAGGTTACAGAACAGTCCCTACCTTAGCGATACGCTGAAGGCAGTAATTGCAAAAATACGTGAGATGGTGCTTCTTGAGAATTTTAACCGCGAAGACCCCATAGGCCTTACGAGTGAAGAGCTTGAGTTTTACCGCCTTCGTGTCCATGAACTAGAGCACGAGCTCCTGGATTATCCCTATCGGATATTCAGCAAGGCCGGCACCAAGAACGACGTCACCATACCCCCGGTAGAAAACGTTGCCCGCTTAGCTTGTATCTGCTACATTAGCACCGGTTGCGTAGTTGCACCGCCCAATTCCGGCGTTGGAAGAGCCATAACAACCCATGTAAAGGCGGTTCTTGAGAGGTGTCCACCAGACAGGCCGACTAGACTGGGTGATGATTTACTCGACCTCTTAGCGTGGGCTGCCTTCCTCGGTGCCTTTCAATCAGGCGACCAGTTGGAGCGTCCGTGGTTTTTGCATAGAATTAGGCATATCGCGATGCTACGGGGCTGGAAGGACTGGAACAAAGTCGAGGAGGTGCTTCGTGGGCATATTTATGTGCCTCATTGCCATTTGGGATTTTGGAGAAGGATATGGAACGATGCTATGACTATTTCGGTGGTTTTTGAAGAGGATACTGAAATCAAAAATGAATAGAGACGATGCTGCAGCAGTAGTTGTCTGACATTCCTCGTGATCCTTAAGATTCGTACAGCGAACGGTGGTGTCTTATTTCTTGGAATGTAGTGAATTGGCTCTGAGCACTACGGTCCAAATGCGCCTTCTCCCGAAATTTCCTCCTTCGTTCCTTTTCTTCACTGGGTGACCTTAGCGGGACTCCAGGGCTTGACTGATGTCCTACCTTAACTAATGTAATAGCGTGTGTAGCTTTTACGTCTTGACTACGGAGTACTCCCGAAATCACTTTGCGTATCACGTCAGTTACGGAGTAGTTAGTCACTTCAACGACATTCTCTTGGGGCCTTATGTCATATCACGTGAACGTAGCTTAATATCTAATCGAAGATCTTTTTTTGGACCGACTCGATCGTGAATTTGTCCAGATTTCCTTCAACACACTAGGTTTAGGGGTTTTACCAAGAATAGCAACAGCTCTTATCTTATCAAGAATTGGATATTTGAAATAATTACAATGGGATGGTTTTGGGCTTCACCTTCTGGTGGGCACACTCCCACCGCGCAGACCCAAGTTGCTCCATCAAATTCGCGCCAGGTGAGCACGGCATACACAAATTTTTCTCAGAAATGATATTCGGATCACTTATGGGGAAATTAACTTAGTCCACATGCCCGGTAATGCATAATACACCCGATCAGAACCAGTCCCAATCCTCATGTCCCGTTCGCGCATCCGACTCCCCCTTCTACGTCGCTCCGTCGTCCGCGAAATCCGATTCGCCTCCATCTGCCTCATATCCAGAAGAACAGCAATCAACCCTTTCAAAGTTAAATCCCTTGAATTACATGTTCTCGAATATCTCGCAATCCCGCGCGCCTAACCAGTCCGTTGACTTGCCCGTTGAGCGAGAGCTTTCTTCGATTCCTCGTGCTGATGGCGCAGGCGGGAACTGGGAGTATCCCTCCCCGCAACAGATGTATAACGCCATGCTGCGTAAGGGATACACAGACACACCGCAGCATGCGGTCGAAGCGATGGTTGCGGTGCATAATTTTTTGAATGAGGGTGCATGGGAAGAGATTGTGCAGTGGGAGAATACGTTTTCCAATGGGTTGAAGAGTGGGTGGGACAAATGTCGGCGTGGTTCGGAGAATTTGGAGATGGAGTTGGAGAAGGAGAGAGTCCTGGGGGTATCAGCTGAGCAACCGAAGTTGGTGAGGTTTATGGGACGGCCGCAGGAGAGGACGCCTAAGGCTTCGATCTTGCAGTTGTTGGGATGGGTGTATCCAGCGAAGTTTGGGTAAGTGCTCAACTCTCCCCCTTGAAGAGTGGGCGGTTTTTCTTTTTCCGAGAAAAGTTTAGTCTGACCTGGTTGAACTTGGTAGCACTCCTCCGCCATTCGATCGTCATGACTGGTACGTCTTGCGCAACACGCCGTGGGGACCGAAAGAGGTTCGCTACGTGATTGATTATTACTCTGGTCCACCTGAGCCAACTGGCGAGCCGGTGTTCTACCTCGATATCCGACCCGCTCTTGATTCACCTACCGCTGCTGTCGAGCGATTAATGAAATGGGGCGGCGATGTATGGTGGAGAGCTAGCGGAGGCTCCGTGAGAGAGTCACACTAAAAGAAATCTCAAATATATACCCAACTTTCGATCATGATTGTAAGCCCGATAAGTCATTCTCAGGGCTTCAAAGCACAAGAGCAAAATGGGGTACGGTGTCTTAGCCTTGGGTCTTTGGATCTCATTTTTGTATTTTCTTTCCCTCCATTGTCTTAATAGTGTGATGTTTCTATTTTGTCAGAGGCATGCCATTTGACCTCTCGGAGCTTTCATATGTTCCTCCTTATCTTTCTCAGGCCGGATCAAAACAAGCCTGACTTGGAGTTTTCGCAGTGGTTGAAGGGAATGGGTGCATAACGATGACCGCCAGGCCTGGTTCTCCTCTCTCAGTTCTTTTCTTGTTTGTATAGGTATATATGTTATCCATTTGTCCCCAAGTAATGTTACATTAAGCCATAAGATTAATTTGCCTCACACCCATATTATTTCGGCGAGAAGTAGCGACGATACAGTCTTTCAACACCACAACAGTCGCATGAGGAAGAATCCATCACATGGACACAGTTATGCTGGACACTGCAGATAAGAATTTAAATGATCGACAGCCCCAAGGCAACGGTGCCCTGCCAACTTCAGCCTTATGCTCGCCAGGGTAAAGGAGAGTCCGGCCTCCAATTTGTCTATTCCGTACTACAGAGGATTGGAAATGAATATAATAGCCTGGCTTTATGACACTCTCCAGATGTAACGGATGCCCATACGATGGGGCTGGGTTTGTAATATGTCGCCTTGATATGGTGATCGATTCGGAGAGGTCATCTGAGCATATAACGATTTGCTTATTTTACTGTACTAGTTGACTTGACAGATCGGATGAGTTGGACGTTATCTTATTTTAGAGAGTGCCATTCCCGAATACTCCTAAGATACGGTAGCCAATGCCTAAAAGTTTTGAGGAAAAAGCAAGTCCATTTCCTTAAAAGCTTGAAGGCTCGTCGCTTCTTCGAGAGACGTCCTAAATCCTTCAAAGTCGAAGCCTCACGGCAGCAGCTTCTGCAAATTAGCCGTTACTTTTAATATTTGCAATAAGTCCAGGACTGCTTAGGAGATAGCTTTGAGCAATGTCTGAGTTCCGGACACCATCAGAAACCCGCAGGCCGCGACGGCATCGCGTTTGTTACATTCCAGAACAGATCGACAAAACCGCTCTCACGAGTCCACCAACAACGCGAAACAACCCCGTCGCCTTGATGTGCCGAGACGTGCGGACCTTGACTGGCGTCTTACCGCTTCTACCAAACCTTTTTCGGCCGTTTTCCACCGGCCGAAACACCGATGAGCTGAGTTTGAAAGGCCGAAATTCGATCAATCTCGTAGTTTTGGTAGTCGTGACCGTCTTGGAGTCCTTGGTCTTTACTCTGATGAGCCTGTCGTATTGGGTGCTTCCTGGATTGCTCAGTATTCCTGTAGCTGGGCTCCTCCTAGGGCTAGTCTGGCTGTTGTGTGCTCCGTTGCGTGGGCCGGATATTGTATATTCGAGCCTGGAGGGTGACAATATCATAAACGCAGCGAGACGGAAAAAAGAACGCTGGGTCTTTGTTAATGGAATTCTTCAATCGTAGGCTCCCATCCTGCTTATGACAGATTTTAACATTCGCACTAATCATTCTTTTCAGTCATTACGGGCTCAAGCAGAACTGTGACCGCCTTGCAGCAATTTTTGGCCGTCCTATAATTGGCATACACAATGCCACGTACGGACTCGTTGGTGACCTGCTCGAATGCATTATCCAACGATCGTTTTCATTCAATACCTATAGCATCCGATTTACCTATGATCAGGTAAAGGCGTTCTTGGTCGATCCAACCGTTCACAAGGTTGTCCTCATCGGTCATTCTCAAGGAGGGATTATCTTATCCATGGTCCTCGACCTGCTGTTCACGGACGTTCCTGCAGAGAACATGGCAAAGCTGGAAGTATACACGTTTGGGTCGGCGGCATCTCATTTCAACAATCCTCTCCGTGCAATTAACCGTTGCTCTAGTACTGCTCGCACCGGGGTGATACCATATATCGAGCATTATGTCAATAGTGAAGACCTTGTTCCTAGATGGGGAGTTTTGTACAATGTTCGCACAATTTTGGAGAATAGATTTGCCGGCAAAATTTTCATCCGCATGGGTGCCACGGGTCATATGTTAAACCAGCATTACCTGGACTTCATGTTTCCTCCCCTCGAAGCTCAACATAATAACGAGGAGCTAGGGTTTTTAGACCAGGTCGTTGAGGTGGATGAAGCAACGCCAGACGCACGAGACCAGTTCGCCCACCGGGTATTGAATGTTCCTGCGAGGGCATGTTTTGCGGAGAACGGCCGTTGCATGTCAATTAATGAGGATATAGTTAGCACCGTGGGAACGACTTTCAAAACCGTTCGCGAAATTAGCAGGCTCTGGAGATATATGGAAGGGAACGACCCGGATGACTTGGGGGGTTGCCCATGCGTCAATTAATGTCAAGCAGAATCACATAAATTCCCAACTAGTCGTAGAGAGCAACATACTGCAATGTCGATCCCTCTGGGCCGGTGCATCGCCGTAGTGACAATATACTCTGTACTCCATATGTTTACCGATGAATTCGCGCAGAAAGCGTAGAGCCAAGATGCCTCTGAACTAGTTTTCGGGACGGAATAACTTTCGACCGGCTATCAACCTGGATGGATGGACGCCGCCAGCGTTGAGCGGATCTTGAATTTCTGGAATGATGCTTGGGTTTGAGGGGTGAAGAGACAATAGTGGAGATGGTAGCTTTTTGCCATTAATCCTATGACTTTCGAAAATTGTCGCCTGGCGAAGCTGAGACTCGGATGAAAGGAGGGTCTTGGTGGAATTTTAATGCTAAAACTGGGCGAGATGCAAACGGCTGTGGTGAGCGCGTTCTACTTTCGAATGCCACCGTGTATTGGGAGGTCTAACTGAAATTCTGTCAATTAGCGCCGCCTGCATCGTTGTCCTCGAAGATGTCCGACCCCATGGCGTTCGATGCGTTCTCCAGACTCTATTCCCGCCACACGTTCCCTCGCAGTGAGTTCGGCCAGACGCAGCTTGCGGTCGGGACTCATTCCGGTTTCAAAGGGACATTGGAGCTCCAAACATTTGTTGAACCGGAAATATAGTGCTGTATCGAAAGGTATATTTAATGATGATGTCACCGCGGACATGCTTCGCGAATTCCACCAGGCGCATGATCAACGCTTGAAATGGGCAGAGGCCTCCAACGGAGTGGAAACCCCCATTGGATTCGCAAATGTCGACGATTATCCTGCCCTAAAGGGTATCGAAGCTAACCCAGTTCGCATTCGTGAACTACTGGAATCGGCTGTCAGCGCGGAGTTCCAAATGGAATTTCGGGCGCTTGGGCCTGTTGATGTTATGTGCTTGGTTACGTGTTCCATACCGCTTCTTCGCACAGTGATCAAAGTTTCCGGAAAAGGGGACTCAGAGGTGGGTGGCTGTTAACCCTTTTATCCCGGTTACTCGGGACCGCCAGAGTTAATACACATGCTAGGCGAATGCAAAACATGTCGCATTTACATATTTAGTCTCAGAACTCCACAATCGTCGTCTTCTGAAAGCCATATTCGATCATAAGGCCAGCCTAGCTGACTTGAAAGGAATATACGATTATGCTGCCCGTTTCCTATGCGTTCCTATATTTCAATTTAGGATGGTGCGTGACTCTTTGCAAAGCGACGGCTACAACTTTGAAGTTACGATTTCGCTCGAGGAACAATCTTTAAGTGTTACCACCACCGCCAACTCGTTTGATGAAGCAGTAAAACGGGCAATCCATGATTTCAACAAGAAAAGGGCAATTTTCTCTGTGATAAACAGCACGAAGCAAACTTGCAGTGATTCGATTGCTGCGTGGGAAGTTGAGGGCTTTATTGACTTCTACGAATTCTCCAAAAGCTTACGGAACTGCGTTCGTGTCAAAGTGGATAAGCAACCCATTAGTCCTGAGAAATCTGCGTACATTGCCTCAGTATATGTTCGAAATGAGCTTATCCCTGAGCCTGTTATTGCTTTTGAGGACAGACAGGTCCGTAAAATTGCAAATTTAGCCGCGGCGATTACACTTATCCGGCAAGATCCGAGTCTTTGGGATGTGTATTACCGAAAATACGCAAGAAGACGAAAGAAGCTTTCAATGAATCGGAGTGTTGTCGAGGAAATGAAGTTTCTGTCGAAGAATCTGAATTATTCCCGGCGCAAGATGGTTGACAGGGTACAAAATATCGAACCAAGTAATCTGAAAGGAGAACTCCGCTTTGGCAACGTTCTTCATTCCGATCTCGAGCAGAGGTCACACCACCTTAGGAATCACCTTTCTTGGCTGGAGGAACAACAAAGCCCTCATCCCCGTACTCTGTCGCGGAGGCTACCTGTTTATCGCTACAAAACAGATATCATTCAGATGGTAGACCAAAATGACTATAGCTTTATCACGGGCGCCTTTGGAAGCGGAAAGTCTACTCAGGTTCCGCAGATCCTTTTTGATCACGCTATAATGCAGGGAGCAGGAGCTTTGTGTAATATCTTTGTCTCTAAGGATAGACTATCCACTGTGAAAGGAAATGCTGGGCGAGTTGCCTTGGAGCGTTCTCAAACACTGGGCAGCACAGTCGGATACGGTGACTCATTTGGCCCTAAGCTCCCAACGCTAGCTGGCAGCATCTCATACTACACGCATGAAATGCTTTTGGATCTGCTAAGCGATGAATCGAATGGAATTTTTGAGACCGCTTCTCATGTGATCATAGATGATGTTGAGAAGCGAACTATCTCAACCGATCTTCTACTAGCGTACGTGAAGTCGAAAGTCTCGGAGAGAGTAAATCAAGGAAAGCCAGTTCCTAAATTGATCGTTATGGGCTTGGATTTTGACGTTGAGTTATTCGCGAGTTATTTTCAGGTCCAACCATCTAGGGAGGACTTTGCTTGTCCGTCTGTCCGTATTCAAAGCAATGATCATCCGGCTGATAAGGTTTACTTGAATAGCATACTGGAGCAGTTGGGTTCGGTTCGTGGCTATCATTCTTTATTATCTGAGCCTCAGACCGCTCGATATCTGTCCCTTGAGAATATTGAAGTTGCGCGGCCATTACCATATGAAGAGGGCCTTCGGATGTGTGAAGAGAACTCACCTATTAATGGAGAACAAGATATTATACCTGGCTCTTTGTGGGAAGAGGGTCTCTGGCTAAATGATGACAATTCGCATATCAGTGGAGAACAGGAGAGTATACCAGAGTCTTGGTGGGAAGAGGTTCTTCAGACGAGCAAGGAAAACCTGTCTATCAATGAAGGACAAGAGATCATGCGTGACTCTTGGTGGGAAGATGGTCTCCAACTAAGTGAGGACAATTCTCCTGTCAATGGAGAGCAAGATATTGTACCTCACCTTCAGGAAGAGGTTCCCCCAACCCCTATTGGATTGGTGGCAGCTGCTGTTGACCACATCGCCCAAACTACAGAAACGGGTGCAATTCTAGCCCTTCTTCCGGACCAAGATGATATTGAACGTGTGAATCAGTTGCTGGTCAGGATGATAGAGAACGATACGAGCAATAGGGGTAAATACCGAATATTCAAGCATTCTCCCGACAAAAGTGGTGGATCCTCCGCAGATGATCGGACCAGTCGAACGATCATTCTTTCAACTGGCACGGCTGGTTTTCCCCTTGCCGAACGTGTCCGTTTTGTAGTGGATGCCGGTTTCATGACGGAAAAACTGCATCATCCGTGGAGTTCAACCACGTCACAGGTCCGCCGCTGGATCTATAAATCTTGGCTACAAGACCGAGTGATGCTTGCAAGCCACAAAGAAAATGGGAAATACTATGCCCTGTTCAGCAAGGAGAGAGAAGCATCGTTACAGCCGCATTCAACCCCTCATATCCGTCGCCTCGAGTTTGATCGGGCGTGTCTACATGCAAAAGTCCTCTTCCCTTCGAGAGGATCTATATCTGATATTCTATCGGGATTAATAGAGCCACCATCGCGAGAGCACATCTTTGAAATGACTCGTAAACTTCAGGCATTGAATCTCATTGACCAATGGGACAGGTTGACTCCATTAGGGCGAATTGTTTCATCGCTTCCACTATCGCCCATAGCGGGCAAACTAGTTGTTCTAGGTGTCATATTTCGCTGTCTTGAGCCCTTACTCATATCTGCTGCTGCTGTGGATTTGACCTCCGATAAGGCGTCTATTTTCGACCGCCGACGTGCCCACACTGAATCGGCCCAAGGTCCATTTTTTCAATTCATCAGGGATAGCGTCAGTGACCACATTGGCGTCATCAATGCATTCAAGTACACCAATGAGCAATGGAATAAGCATGGCGAATCCAAGGCTCAACTTGCCTGCAGATCCAAATTCATTAGATACCCCATGTTTTTGAAGATATGGGAGTCCGTCCTCCGGGTGGAAGAGATGCTTTTCGATGCGGGAATTATCCCCAACCCTTCTCGAAGCAACGTGATTGGCGGACACGCATTGAATATGAATTCCACTTCGCAGTCTCTCATAAAAAGCCTTCTACTGCGTGCGTTGCTTCCAAACATCGCAGAGAGGGAGCAAAGGGGTATATGGAACACAGCAACAACAAGTGAAATACAAGCCCTGCCAGGAACGGCTCTTCGGAATATAAGCCTGAGGGTCAACGGCGTCGCCATATTCTCATCGCTCCTAACGTCGGGCCGGTCTGGAAATGTATATCTTGACACTGCAACGTTGATTCCATCAATGATGGCCTGTTTGTTTGCGGAAAACCTGAAACAGAATGAGAATATGTTGTACTTATACCCATGGCTGCAATATAGCTTGCCCGAAGATCATCCGTTCGACATCAGGCAGAGTTCTAGTCGAGTATTTTCGACGTGTAAATCATTCTTGGACGAAGTATTTTTACCCCCAATGTTCTAAATCGTTCGCGAAAGTGGCTAACGGATTCTCATTTTAGTTTATCAACTTGGCTGTGAAGGACCTTGCGGCTTACAAGCTACGGAGAGCCGTCTGCTTCTATCGGGGTGGGTTGAAAGGTGAATCACGAGACGTGTCCGCGAAAAGGCGCAGACTCCTGTACCGGTTTCCTTATATGAATGATAGGGTGTCCAAGACTTTTGTCAGCGCCCTTCATAAGGTATTCGACGGAAGCATGGGCCCGGTGAGAGGAGACACACGGGTGGCGCCGCGTTGGCCATCGGGTGATATCTCGAAAGATCCTGCTACGAATTCGGAAACCGACTGCTGCATAGATTCTTGATAGAATTTCAAAACTAAAAGCTCATATAGACGGAGTTAGGGGTTCGCTTGGTTTGGCATAGCATGCATTTGGGTGAGGCCGGCGTCGGGAATTTTTTCTTTTTTTTTTTTTTGTGTTTCCAATCGAACACGGTCGCCCACATATATTCAGACATGTGTATTATTTAAATATCTATTTATCTTGAGTGTAGTTACTCCGTAGACAACAATGCTCTGCCGTGATCGCGCTGGATATATCAGCTAATATGAGCCTCCAGAAAAAGCTTGGACGAAGGAACATGTGACGTAAGTAACTAGTTAACTAGCGGGTTAGATTTGACTCTCGGCCAAGCTTTGCTCTTCACAAGCTAAAAAAGCACACCTGCTCGCCCGCCGCAGAGGACGGACGGCCAACGTCCTTGAATTTCTTCATACACACGACGAAATACCCGAGCATTGTCGCCGCATCGGTGACCATTGGTTACACTCATCTCATGAGAACATGAAAACGGCCCTCACCGCCGGCCGATTTTGCATCCGTCATCAATGTTTTCGAAGCCTGCCTAGAGCTACTCCGCGGTGTCGATATTTCCACCCCAACCCGTCTACTCGGTTCATATTTCCGCCTTCTCCGGTACACAGTCCCGTCTGGAAATGGCGATTCGTATGGAAGCGCAATTGGGACCGCTCTTCAGCGATAAGCGCTGCGCTGCTGGCTACGCTGACTCCCGTTGCTCTTCTCGATATTGCGGAAAATGGAAATGGTGACGATGATACAACGGGTGAGCTAGAGATGCTTGCCGCGTCCAGTGAGGAGGCCCAGAAATCCGTACCAGAGGACGCGAATGCCATAATGAGGGGCCTGTGGCATGTGTATATATTCCTGGAGAGATATGTGTTTGAGGTGGCTGCGACTGGAATGCGGTTCTTACATCTGGTGGCTATATTCGTACCCGTGATTGTGACGGTTCCCATAATATGGTTTGGACGGAGGATAAGAGATCGGGATGATGAGAGGACCGGTACCCTATGGTGGTACGAGTTCCTAGTGTCGGCGATGGAGCGCGCAGGTCCTGCGTTTATCAAGGTGTGAATGCCCTCTACGTCACGATTAGGCAAGCCTGAAGGGATGGAGCGTATGCTAATATTCCTTCTCAATGGACTCCAGCTGGGGCAATGGGCAGCGTCGAGGTCTGACATATTCCCGCCAGAATTATGTGCACTGATGTCTTCTCTGCATTCCCACGCACCAGCGCATTCATTTCATGTTACCAAGCGGACCATTCGGAAAGCTTTCAATGGGCTTCCATTTGAAGATATATTCGAAGAGTTTGATATGGAACCTCTGGGTGTGGGTGCCATTGCACAGGTCTACAAGGCTAAGCTTCGGCCTGACCTCTCGGCCCTGAACGAGAGGAATATAGCCGATAAGCCTGTAAAATTACGCGAAAAGGTTCGCAAGAATGTCGACGTCTTGGTGAAAAGCACTCCGCAGCGGGTCCCTTCTTCCTATGTCGCAGTCAAGGTGCTTCATCCTCGAGTGGACAGGATCGTTCGACGCGATTTGCAAATAATGATGTTTTTCGCCCGTGTGATTAATGCCATTCCAACTATGGAATGGTTATCATTGCCTGATGAAGTTCAGAAATTTGGCGAGATGATGAAATTACAATTGGACCTCCGGATTGAGGCGAGCAATTTATCTCTATTTCGAGAGCATTTCAAGTCACGAACTACGGCCTGGTTCCCCTATCCGTATGTAGAATATACCACGAGAGAGGTACTTGTCGAGGAGTTTGCACAAGGAATTCCTCTCACAACGTTCCTCAAAAACGGAGGTGGTGTCTATGACCGTGAAATTTCTCGTGAAGGCCTTGATGCATTCTTACACATGCTCCTTATCGACAACTTTGTCCATGCCGATCTTCATCCAGGCAACATCATGGTTCGCTTCTATAAGCCTGGGCAACTAGACTTGTCCATCAGAGGCCACCAACTGGCCCCAAGTACCAGACATGATGCTCGCCCCGATGCACCAGAGAAGGTCCTTTCCAGGCTTGCAACATGGGAGGGCAACCCTGAAGCCTGGACTCGCGAACTTGAGAAGATAGATGCTGAAGGCTACAGACCGCAGATCATATTTATCGACACGGGTCTGGTAACCCAGCTTAACAGCGCGAACCGGCGCAATTTTCTAGATTTATTCCGGGCCATCGCCGAGTTCGACGGGTATAAAGCAGGTCATCTCATGGTTGAGCGTTCCAGACAGCCGGATGCGGTTCTCAACCCAGAAATCTTCGCCTTGAAGATGCAACATCTTGTTCTTGGGGTCAAGGGCCGGACATTTGCATTGGGCAATGTCAAAATCGGAGACGTTTTGAGTGAAGTTTTGTATCTAGTTCGAGCACACCACGTACGACTTGAAGGGGACTTTGTGAATGTTGTCATTTCCATTTTGCTGCTGGAGGGAATCGGAAGAAGCTTGGATCCGGACCTTGATTTATTCAAGAGGTGTGTCACATCTTCGCGGCCCTCACCTGTTTTTCTTCTTGGCTGACATTCGGTCTCTTGAATAGTGCCCTCCCCATCCTCCGCCAACTTGGCTCCGGTACAACCCTTCTTAAGTCTGTTCGTGAAGGTGACACTTCAATGCTCCGTGTCTGGATGGGTCTCGAGGCTCGTAGCTTCCTGCAGGCTAGCATTAGCAGTGTTGAGTGGTGCGTTAAGTACGACCAATTATCCCCGAACATATGATTCCGAATAGTCATAACTGCCTTGTGACAACACGCCCCTATTTAGGTTTTGCGATGCACATATTAATTCCCATACACTTTTTAAGTGACCCTTTTCTTTCTTTCTTTTCTTTTCTTTTCTTTTTTTTGGTTTCCTTTTTTTGTTTAAACAATACGACTTTAGGATGTTGGCATATTGGTTTGGCATTGATGTCTTTTGCTTATGGGGCTATTTGCTCTGCTGCATGTATGGACATACACCGTCGTCGTCGTCTTTTTTTCCTTTTCCTTTTTCTTTCCTTTTTTTTTTTTTTCTTTTTTTTTTCTTTTTTTTTTCCGCAGATTTATTTTCTTCGTGGTAGCTATAGAGGAGACCGGTAGTCGAGAACGGTTATTGGTGCACATACGCGATATATCTCTACTTTAGATACCGAGGTGGATGGCAGTTCCACTAATATGTCCAGAGCGCAGGAGACCTCTCCTTGCGACTGTCCTGCACTCTCCAAGTCCAGACAAGATCATCACCTCCCGGCGGGAAGCCTCTGTCCTACTCTGGGGTGCGCAACGAGGGACTAAGCCTCGATCACCAGGAAATGTAGGGCAACCTTGATAACCAAGTATGAGAAAGAGAAAAAAAAAATTGGCCGTCGCGGGAAGCGTTTTTGGTTTTAAACATCGATATACTACCGCGTTTGACAGCAGCTTGATGACCCTTCAGAGATCTTGGTGGAACTACGTTCGAATCAAGCTTGCTATCTTACAATCCCTGCATGAGAGTCATTATTCAGAGTCCCCGACCAGCAACACGATTCAGCTGATGGTCCTCGCCATTGATACAAATTGAGGTCCTTGTCGTGTGGGTACGCGACTTTCCTTCCGGCCCGAATCAAGATTGGCCACGCAATTGGCCGTCTCAAATCCCTTCAACGCATATTCCATTTGGAGACGAACATTTAGTTAAGATGCTGATCTGTTTGCCCGATTCATGGAGAGCGGTCATGCCTCTATCTCTTGGTGTGCAGTTGTCGGATGCATTCGTCAGACAGCCACAGGTAACCCCAGTGAATGGTTACCCACTTGCCTGTAAAAAACCATCCGCATGTCGCCAACTGAACTGACCGTCCTTATGCACGAACGCCATATCACTTGGCACCTCCACGCCTGTGCATCAACACAAGCCAAAACCTTAGGCTTCAGCCTTTTCCAGAGACGATCAAGCCTAATTCATAGCAATGATGGCTGTCAATATTCAAATGAACTGCAATGATCATCCTGTCCAATCAGCTTCGGACAGTACTGAGTAAGCCATTTTCACACCCGTGCAGATATTCGCCAGGATTTTTTTCCTGTCATCACAGATATCACCATGTGCGCAGATGAATGACTATGAGGAGCTGATCCTGCGATTGTGCTGGTTTATGCTGAAACTTCTTAGTCGCACAGAAGGCTTGCTGCCGGACCTGACAATTGTGTCCCCAGACAGAGATCTTCCCACCTTGGCGGGCTGGAAGGTACGAAACACCTTACAAGTGGCTTGATACGTTGCGCTACGTTATTCCCGAGGGATTCAAGTCAATGTATCGGATTCTTACCGAGACGGGTTTTGTTGAACCGGGACGAAATGGATATAAAAACGGAAGTTCCATCAGGAGCAAACTCGAACCTTGAGATCCCAAGTTACAAACATCCGTGAACCCTTCCTGTGATTTTCACGTCCGAGCCCTTGTTTACCTGCTCTTAGTTGAAATCAGGTTAGATATGGAACGAAGACCCTTCTCGAAAACCCGTTCTTGTCCGACATCTCTGCCTAAGGAACCTCTCCTGATCAGTGAGGATTTCTTTGCAGGCCGTGAAACACTTCATACGGCAACACCTTCATCTCCTCATATTTTGATCATCGGTGGAGGAGTGACAGGCCTGACGACGGCATGGCTGCTTTTAGATCGCGGTTATCGTGTCACGATCGTGTCCAAAGAATGGGCAACGTTCGGTTCTGAACAACGACTCACTTCCCAGATTGCAGGTGCGCTCTGGGAATTGCCTCCAGCCGGTTGCGGCCCCCAGGCAGTTCAGGAGAAACTTGAAATGGTGCAAAAATGGGCACTGGAAAGCCTGAAAATCTACTGCAAAATGACAGAGAGCGAAGAGCTCGCTGCAGCGTTCGGTATAAAAGTGACCATGTGCACTTCCTTCCACACAAACCGTATCGTGGACGATGTGGTGAAGTCCAAGAAGATGGAACTTGTTTTGGGCAGCAAGCTGGAAGGATTCCATTGGGGAATGGAATTGCTGGACAAATATGGAGCGAACGTGAATTCCCATGGTGGCTTAAAGGACGCCTACGAGCATATGGCACCGATTATCGACACAGATGTAGCGATGTCCTTTTTGATGAGGCTAGTCAAAAGCAAAGGAGCGCAATTGCACACTGACACAATCCATGGCGATCTACTCGACCAGGAACGACATCTCTTACGAACCTATCACGCCGACGCGATTGTGAACGCAACAGGGGTTATGGGATCAGAGACGGCTTCCGACAACACAGTTTACCACCTCCGTGGTGCAGTACTGCGGGTCATCAATGACGGAACGGACTTCCCGCGGGTCAATAATGCTATGCTTGTGTCTACGGAGAGCAGGGCGGATGGGAATTTCAAAGATATGGCTTTTATTGTACCTAGAAACGACAACATCCTTATCCTCGGGTCCATTACACAGCCCAACCAATGGCGGGTTGACTTGACACCTGAATCCCGCGATATACAGGACATGCGTAAACGGTGCGAGGACTTGCTTCCCGTTTTGAAAAATGCACGACTGGATCCAAAATACCCGTTGGCGCAAGGAACTCGTCCATATCGAATGAAAAATGTTCGCGTGGAGCACGAAACGAGGAAAACAGGTAGTGGAAGGCCAAGCAAGGTCGTTCACGCATATGGACATGGTGGCGCGGGGTGGTCTCTCGCATTTGGCTCTGCAAGGCAAGTTGGACGGCTCGTAGACGGGGTTTTGAGAAATAAACATGCGGCGGAAAATGAAATTATGGCGAGATTGTGATTGGTTCTTAGAGGGCTGTAACTACGGAGTAGAAGTTAGTCGAATCGGAGAGCACCGGAAAAAGGTCTTTGTCGAATGACCATGGCTCCAACTCTCTGTAATGATTTGATACCGGGCTTTCGTCCACAAAAGCCGGCCCCTAAACGAAATGCATGCAGCCCCTGGCATACGAAGGCTAATCTTGCCTTACTGCCAAGGACTGTCACGCCCGGAAACAAGAAGCAGCATAGAGGGCGGCCTCGCGATGACGCACTCCGCGGTGACACGGGCTTAGACTAGAAATACAAAGTCCGATGCCATCTACGGAGTAGTCACTGTGACTTTTCTGGATATTGATTTATTGAGACATAGTTACCAGCTTCCATCGGTTTCACAGTCTTCAATTTGCTCCAGAGGTTCCTCGGCTGGTTTTGAACTTCGGGATGGAATATAATTGGAACCCGATCTCATCCAAGAGAATCAAGATGAAAGTCAATTGCTGTTCAGGTTCAGAACAAAGGCCTCGCGTCCCAACTATGCTCAAAAGGCTCTTGAAATGCTACGGTGAACTGGCCGATACCCTGGGATTTGCTGTTGTTGCTATTACGAGTGGCCGCATACCAAATGTGTGCCGACCTACAAGTCGCCCGGGCCGTTTCTCGGACGAGATGGATTATTCTGTGCCATGTGCTGCAGTATATAGTCAACCGTGGCATCGTCGTCTCGTGCATGATGAATATTCCATTCTGACCCAACGGGACTACCGTACGGAACGAGGCGGTGTTTTGCGGGTAAATATGTGTGATACCATAAAACATACAATTTAATCCATGAGTCATTATATCCCTAATAGCTGCCACCTCACATTGACATTCTCTAATGCGTCTTCTAGTTATCAATACATGCAGTGAGCATATCCGTCGCCTTTTTCGCTTCCGCAACTGTATGATCAATGAGCCCTCTATCGGAAGGGAAAAGTTGAGTTGAATGCGGAAAACAATGAAGCCACCAAGGGCGTTGTTTCGATGTTGCATAGGGGCTACGGTAGAACCGTTGGTTGCTGTGGAATGATGGCTTAGAACTTCTGATACCATCGCTTTGACTGCATTTTCATCATCCCCAGTAAACCGAACTCATTCTTCGAGGCTGGGGATCGAGACCCTAAGCTGCCGTGGATCCCGCTTACTTTATCAGCAGGACAAACTGGAGTACAAGAGGCAGAACTAACCGATCCTCTTTGACCGTGTGACCTTGCCTGACTAGACTTCATTCAAACTTGCTGTTAATATTTCCCCCTTAAATCCACGATTCTCGGGGCAGATTCCGAACCGCAGTCTTGGTTTCATGTCAACCCTGTTCTGACATGGTAGTTGGTAGTACACGTGAGCGCTTTGATTGAATATGGCTTGCGAATCAGATATCATGGGGTCGACATCATTGCGTCAGTGGACACGGGGGTTGCTGCTGTGGAAGCGACAGACAAAATCTTTGCTTGTCAATGAAGTGCAGCCTTTCAATTGAGAATCCTCCCTAACGCCCGGTGCAGAGAAGCAGAGATAACCAAATCCATCTGTTTGCATCTCGAAGCGCCATGGATAAAACGTAGGACGCCGCAAGAGCCTGGTGTTCCCACTGGAAACGAAAGCACCAGCCTGCTATCAGGTGTAAATGTTTCCCAACTCTCCGTACTAATAATGCTCTTGTGTGTTCGGCTCTGCCCAGTCCGCACTGCACATCAGATCCTCCTGTTTCCGCAGTAGACTTCCGATGGGGTGGGGAACTTTTGTAGGCTGCGTGTTCGGAGCTTTGAAAGCTGTCTGCGCGTACTCCATACATGTTCTCATATGGAGTACAGACGACATCATCACAATCGCTCTTCCGTACGGAGGAGAGTGCCTCTGTAGATCACGCACAAAGTTGTGCAGATCGCACTCCACTAGGATCTACAGTGCAATATGCAAAGCAGATCTCATGCATCCGAAGATCATGGCTCTGCGGTGTTGTGCAACGGAAGGGTGGTCAGTGCCTCATTCGCGAAAGAGTCCTCCGCAAGAACCCCTTTTCTCTACTCTGTATTTGAGCCGAAACCTCTCGGGTTATATCCCTTGGTTTGACAACTTTCTCGGCATTTTATAAAAACGGCTGGTTCCACGGACAAAGCCGGTGTTTCCCACAAACGAATTGAGATATTGGGTGATGGGTTCGTAGACGCGCGTATGTGGCGTGCTGATAGAGCGCAAATATACGAAATTTTCTGTCATTCAATTCAAGCCCTTGGCAGTCCTCTATCCCCTGCACAAGACCCATCATTCTTAAGGGCTGTCAGGTGAATTTTGCCGGGAAATTTTCAGCTCAGCCTTTGTTCGCATGGGGATGACCCGACACCATAAACAAAGATTAACCACCTCGGATGACAGGGTTGTTCGCCACTGTCAACACCTACTTATGCACGTCTAGTCGGGGTGGTAATGTTGTACCCGATCTTTAATAGCTCTATGTCATTCCGTGCTTAAGCGGCTTCCAGGAGTACTGACGGTGGCGTATTTGTGCTCATCGCTGGCCGGTGTAGTATACGGAAGACAAAGTAGACGGTGTTATTTTTATTTTTCATTTTTTTTCTTTTCGTTTTCCCAAACAAAGAATTGGGCTACGAATCCTCTGTCTTCCAGACTGACTTGAAGAAGAAATCGAGGACTACAACCCGACGTGTCTACTGTCGTTGAATGGTCCATCACTTCAAAATTCTAATTGGAACGCCGATGGTAAAGAAGCATCGGAAATGCCCACTGAAACATCACCTCTCCTTTCATCCCACTGCGAAAATGGTACTTGTCCAGCCGACGGCGCAGTCCAGCAAAGTTCAGAAAGGAAGGGTCCAAATCCCGATGTCGCCAGAAGCGTCTGGTGGACAATGCCTGCCCTGGCAATCGGGATATTCCTCTCAGCAGCGGATCAAACCCTTGTTGTTGCATCGTATGGGAAGATTGGCAACGAGTTTTCTGCCTTGAATCAGACAAGCTGGATAGCTACTGCGTGAATAAGCTCTCATTTCCTAAACGCAGGAGTAAATACGGGCTGACGGGGTGGAACAGATATTTCCTCACGCTGACCGCTTTTCAGCCTCTCTACGGGAGGATCAGCGATCTATTTGGGCGCAAGGCAGCGTTATGTTTCTCCTTTGGCCTGTTCGCAGTGGGCTGCTTGTGGTGCGGCCTTGCTAGATCAATGAAAGACTTGATTATAGCTCGCGCCTTTACAGGCATTGGAGGAGGTGGGATGACCACGGTAGTAGCTATATTGCTCTCAGATGTGGTACCCCTTCGAGATCGTGGTACGTGGCAGGGATATAACAACATTGTGTATGCATCGGGAGCAGGGTTGGGAGCTCCTCTAGGCGGTGCATTAGCCGACACCTTGGGATGGAGATGGTAGGTCAGTGCCCCGGGCGCCGTTTGCGAGCAGAGTGGTGGCTGACTTTTAGTGATTGAAGGTCGTTCCTTTTGCAGGTCCCTGTGAGCATGCTTGCGTTCTTGAACGTTCTATTTGTTCTGCGAGAACGCCCTTTGGACCACCATTGGAGACAAAATCTAAAGCAGGTCGATTTTCTGGGAGCTCTTCTCTTGGTAATCGCCATATCGACGTTGTTTCTTGGTCTAGATCGAGGAAGCAACGACTCCTGGGGAGATCCGATGGCATACGGAAATGTAGTCGCATCCATTGTCTTTTTCGGGCTATTCCTCTTCAATGAGGCCAAAACGACGTGTCAACCCTTTGCTCCACTGCAAATTGTATTTTCACGTCCCATATTGGCATGCCTATTGTGTAACTTCTTCGCGTTTGGCACGTATATAGCCTTGACATACAATCTCCCATTGTATTGGCAAGCCGTGGAGTCACTATCCGCAACGGCAGCAGGAGTGCGTTTATTGCCTGGTATCCTTGCAAACGTTTGCGGTTCTCTCTTCGCAGGATGGGTGAGTATAAACGACCACGTCCTCGAAAAATGCATCAACCTCGATTTCTAATCAGTTCCACGGCATTTGCAGATCATGCGTCGAACATGCCGCTACCGGTGGCTCACAATTTGCTGCTACCTCATGTTCCTGATCGGAACTGTTCCCGTCATACTTTTCACCGGCCTTGTTGGGGCAAGTATATGGGGTATTTGGGTCGGAATGGTTGTATACGGGTTTGGTAATGGTATAGGGGGAACAAGCACACTGGTTGCTCTGAGTAAGGCCTTTCCCTATTGAAAACTTCCTTTCCCCGAGCTCACAGCCCTAATGCAGTTGCCAATGCCGTGCCGGAAGACCAGGCAGTTGGAATCGCGTGTCTCTATCTCTTCCGGTCTCTAGGCTCCGGGATTGGAGTCTCGATTTCCGCAACAGTCATACAGGCTCTTCTGAAAACATACTTGTTTGAAAGGCTGCATGGTATCGGAGACGCCGAGGAGATAGCTCGCAAAGTCAGGGAGAGCTTAAGCTATATTGACGAACTCTCTGATGCAGCACTCCGGGAGGCGGTAAGAATGTGTTATGGCTGGGCAGTCCAGGCCAGCTTCTGGCTCATGGGGGTATTTGTATGTGGAGCACTTCTTGGAGCAATCCTGATTCGGGAGGCGAAGCTAGGGGAATAACTAAATAGCTAGTGTGGTAAATATCACACCTGCTAGGTTAGACTGAAATCTCACATTTCCATGCACAGAGATCCGGGTAAATATCAATTATGTTTTCAGAACATATTTATGTTTTGGTCCAAAAATCTTGGTCTAGTAGTCAGGAATTCCCTAATGTGCTATAAAAGCTAGGTTTTTGGGTGAATCGTGATGTTTTTGGTTGGCGGTGCGCTTTTTTTTCGAACGAGGGTAGTGATCTGTGCCCAGAAGCAATGTGGCGTGGAAATAAAAAAGAAAAAGGAAAATAAATGTAAGTGGCTGGTCTATTTTTGCCATATGCGGTCCATCTTTTTTATAATCACGCCAGGAGACCTCAATTAGCACGACCACGACTTCGCGATCGCGAAACCCCTTCCGCGTGGAATGGGAGGGCAGCCAGCTGGAATAAAAGCGATCCCGCCATCGACCTCCAAACGTGAACCGCGGCAGCGCACTCCGCAAATCCCGTCATCCGCAAAAATCGCATGAATGAATTCCGGCGTGTGGGGTATCCCTCGTCGCCTAGTCCCAAACACGAAGAACTGGCGAGGATGGTGTCATTTCAGCTCTTCTCCGGTCAGCGAACTGCAGGCCTGGAATTGCGGTCTTGTTGGGGCTCTGAGGCCATAGAGGCACTAGAGCACGCGATTTGGAGTAGTACGGAGCTCACAGGAACTGGAGAAGTATGACATGTGTTTGAGACGCCGCTCGGACATTTCAGGCAACACGTATCACTCTTGACTCCGGCCCTTTCCTTTGAAAGAATACGCCATAGTATGCGTAGATATACATATATATATCTCCAACTTCCAACTGCTGGGTCCTTAAACCTTTCAAAAGACGAAGAGCACGATTCAATTCACTCAATACATACTTCTTTTAGACATCTATCGGACGGATCGGAACACAAAATGGCAACACCAATTCAACTGAACCTGCAAGCCAAAAACGCAGAATATGCCTCGAAGTTTGACAAAGGCCATCTTGCCTTACCTCCAGCAAAGCATTACCTTGTCCGTGGGTGACCCCGGAATAGGCCGTTTTCAATCAATACCAAGATTACCTAACCTAGTTCCCCAGTGACATGTATGGATGCTCGAATCGACCCAGCAGCAGCTTTTGGCATTGATCTCGGCGACGCCCACGTCATCCGAAACGCAGGCGCTAACTCCCGTGATGCATTGCGTTCAATTATCATCTCCCAGCAATTGCTCAACACAAAAGAAATTCTCCTCGTCAAGCACACCGGTTGTGGAATGCTGACATTCACCAACGACGCCGCACGCGCTGTCACGGAAAATAATCTTGGTTCTCATGTCAAATCGGAAGTTGAGGTGTTAGACTTTCAACCGTTCCCGGATTTGGAGGAGGCAGTCAAGGCCGATGTGAAATGGCTGAAGGAACAGACCCTAGTGATTCCCGGTATTCCTATCACTGGGTGGGTGTATGAAGTAGAGACGGGAAAGGTTCGGCAGGTGGTCTGAATTTTTTTTCATTTTTTTTTCATTTTTTGTTTTAATCCTTCCATGATTGTAAAGATGGTCCAACCAGTGATGACTCTGAAACCAGGATAGGACAGCTCCGGAGATATGCTCACCTTTGATATTCATATGTTTCCTGTTCGAACATCAAGCCTCAAATGGCCGTGGTAGATCAACTTAGAAGGCTTTGTAGATAGAGTAACTTAGATTCCAGGTATAAAACCGGATTTTGCGCCCTCAAATTGACACGAGATTAGCTGGGGCCATGAGGGCCGACGGTCCTAAATCCTCCTTCATCTCTGTCTTCACCTTTCTGAGGCCATAAGATGTGCCGCAATTTTATCGCTCGAATCATCATAAAAACGACAAAGAAATACGTGCAAAACAGCATGACAGTCATCACGCAACCAATAATATTTATAGCGCGGCTTGAGAATGCTTCTCCGATTGCAAATGTAGCAGCCACCAAGGCAGTGTTCGGGAACACAAAGGAGAACCAAGTCATAGAGAATATCATCGTCGAGCTTCCGACGGTTGAAGTATGAGCGAATACCGCAATGAAGAAAAAGAAAATCGCGAGCCTGTAGAAAGCGATTAGCTAGAGACATATCGCACTGGTTGTAACAAGAACCTACCCCCAAAGCCAGAGGGATGCGAAATAAGCTGTGAGGCAAATAATTTTTCCACTAAGCGCCGCGTCTCCCAGAAATCCTTCCGGAACGGCCCGATGAGCACTACTTCCCATGCTAACAAGACCGACGACGGTGAACGCACTCGGGCCGACAGAGACAAACATGCCGGGCCTCAAATTTTCTTTGGGCAGCTTTTGCGTCATCAGACGATAGATAAAAGCGGAATACACCATCATGGACACTAAAAAGCCAACGCCTTGGATGGTGTTGCCTCCAATGATGATGCGCCATGCGTTCTCCTGGGCCAACTTTGTGCTTAACGTACCGGCATGTGTACCGATGATCAGCATGGGATAGGCAGGAAATATCCAAATAGGGGTCATTTGAGCAATGGTGAATGTCTGCGTTGACCATCTACCTCAAAATTAGCATTGGGTGTAACCATAGATAGCGATAAAATCCAAGGCATACAGAACAAGGTATATCCCAGAAGATGCAGCCACAGCCAGGGCTGCATAAAACCAAAACAGAATAACTACGGCGTTCTCGAGCCACTTTCCCGTGTGGGACAGTCCATATTGCGCGATGTTGATGAGGATGGTACCAAAGGACACAATAGTCGCAGGAACAAACAGGGACTCCGTCGGATGGAGAAATGACGCTTTGAATGTATATGGAAACAGATAAAACCGCAGCAGTAATAATGCCCATATAATCACATATAGTGCCATATTCGTGATGAATACTATGATGGCGATGGTATCCAAACCATAAAATCGATAAGGAACTAAAGACCTTTAGCGATCCTTACATCTACATATGGCTGTGGCACCGTCAACGGTAGGGAAGGACACACCTTTGTAGAGCACGTTTGCCAGACCACCTGTTGCCATGGTCAGGGTGAAATATGCCCAAGTAAAGTGCCTCATTCTCTCTTTCCAAGAGAGCTTAGTTGGAAAACTGTCAACGAGGGCTAAGGAAGCGCCTGTGACAGAATGGTCTGCGCCCGGCACGGAAGGCCTTCGTTCATCCCCGGTAAGATGATGTCCATCAGCCTGAGAGACATAGCTTCGACGATATCGTGACATGACGGTTGGCACTGGCGTTAACTCAGTATCGAACGACTCTGGCGGCAATGCCACAGCCGAGGCGGAATCCTCCTCCACATCTTCAATGGTTGGTGTCCTGTACCCATCATCACCAGGCCTGCGAAGATGCCTTGGTAATTGACATGAACTCTGCATCTTTCAGCGGGAGATGCAGGGGCATCGGCATTGTGGAGCACATCAAAGTCGGGTGAGATCGAGAGTTGTCCTTGGGGCGAATGAATGACCGTGGGAGAATCTCGCACAAATCTAATTATGCTGAGCAGCCCCCGGGTCATTTGACTATATCGAAATGTACAGGAGGCGAAAACCGTGCCCGCCCGGTTAATCGATTCGGAAAAAAGTTTTTGGTGCGGAGGGATCGAGACCAAGGTTGGGTTCGCCAGAAGCCAAGCCCGTTGAAGCTCCAACTCTGCAAAGGCGGAGATCCACAGGAGCCAGCCGTCGAGCAGAACTCATATCCGGGCCCGTCAACCCGCTCCACACCGTTGCTGAGTTCCAACGGCCGCCAGATAAATCCCTATACAAAACAGGATTGAAGACGACCAGCTGTCGGCAGCGGAAACGGCTGGATTATCTGACAAGTCGGCGGGTGTGTCCCGTCCGAACCGGAGAATCGTCTATGACTTATGAAAGAGCGTCTCGGCGGCTCTGGTCTGGTCTGGGGTCGCGCATGTGAATCAGTGGCGGCGAAAGTTGACACCCGAGGAGGCACGAGGTTCAACGCCCGCGCCAGGGCTCAGGGCGGTGCTTTTGATCAACGACGAAGCAATCTCCTCTATTTAATTGTGCTACTCTGCAGTTAACTAATTGACCGGACATCGCTGCACTACAATGGACAATCGCAAATCAGCCCTTATCACCGGGTGAGCTCTCATATTCGTGTCCGGCCGTATTTACAAGAGAAAGCCAGGAAGCTAACCTGGTTTCGACTTCAGGTGTTCGCCCGGTGGCATCGGCCACTCGCTAGCTCTAGAGTTCCAGCGGCATGGCCTTAGGGTCTTCGCGACCGCGAGAAACAAAAATACTATCGCAGATTTGAACGATCGAGGAATTGAGACGTTGAGTCTGGAGGTCGACCAGGAGAGAAGCGTACTAGCTTGCCGCGACGAGGTGGCTTCGCTGCTGGGACCAGATAAGGGACTGGATTATCTTGTCAATAATGCGTTAGTGGCTCCCTGTCGTCTGGCATCATTTGTTTTGAAGCTCAGGTGTCATACTAACGAGACATTCATCACGAGTCACAGTGGCCAGAGTATGTAGACATCTATCTCCAGTTGGTCGCTACATATCGTTAAACCATCAACCAGACTATACCGTTCCAGCCCTAGATGCGGATATCAATGAGGCGCGACAGGTTTTCGAAACGAACTTTTTCGGCGTCATAATGATGTGCCAGGCTTTTGTCCCTCTTCTCATAAAAGCCCAAGGCACAATCGTGCAGATTGGCTCGCTTGCAGGGGTATCATCGTTCTTGTATATTCTAGAAGCCAGAGCAGTAACCAAAGATTCGCAGATAATACCTTACGTCTTCGGCTCTGTATACAATGCTTCTAAAGCAGCCCTGCATTCCTTCAGTGACACTCTGAGAGCAGAATTGGCGCCACTCGGGTTCGTATTCCCTATTCATTTCCACTCGATCCTCCATCCCCCGTTATGAATCTCAGGGTTCAGATACAAATAGCTAATATCCTAATCAGCGTCCACGTAACAACCATCATCACCGGTGGCGTAAAATCCCGCATAGCGCGCGTTGAACGAACCCTCTTACCCACCTCCCTCTACCAGCCCATTCGCAACGACTATGCGCGGCGCGTCACCCACAGCCAACACGGCGCTATGCCCAACGAAGCTTATGCCAAAACCGTTGTCACACAGATATTGTATGGCTCAGCGCCCTGGAGATGGATATGGCCCTGGAGCAGAGGGCCGGGACGGAAGAAGTGGATTTGGGCTGGAAACAAAGCAAACTTGGTGTGGTTCCTGAGCGCTGGATGGGCCTGGATAGGACTATTTCAGTGGGCGCTAAGTCGGATGTTTAACTTGGGAAAGTTGAGGAAGGCCTTCTTGGAGGAAAAGAAAAAGGCGAAGAAAACATAGAGCGACTACTTTGCAAACATGAGCAGTGTCAGAGAAAAGTGGCACCCATAAGGTGTACAATTATGGCTGAAGTGCGCCTAATAATAAATTTTCGGAGTATAGAAAAAGAAAAGTATTGAGCAATTTTCCAAAACTCTACCTGATCGAAAAAGAAATCCTATACAATGAGTAGGAAAATGACGGGAAGTACGAGTAAAATACATCAGGGTAAACGAATGCCATTATCGGCCATTTGGATCACGGATATCACGGAGGAAGGAAAGTTGGGCAAAGGGAAATCTGGAGTATCCATTGCGTGGATATTCCCTGGCTACCAAATCTGCCTCTATTAGAACAAATTCTCTTATCTCTGTGGCAAGGATCTCCATTCAACCATAGCCCCTAGAATCCGGGGCGACGGCTGTCGCCAACCATTGAGGTCCTTCTTCGTCTGACAGAATGCGAAGGAGAAGTTAGCAGCACAGAGAAACAGTTGCGGCGTTGCATGGATTCGTTTGGAAATGTGTCGAGGTATAGATAGGGAGTAAGGAGATAGCAACTAGCCACTGTGCGCTTAAATACCAAGCGTGAATTCGACCCCAACATCAATATCACGAGCCATCTTGACAACCTTTGAGAACTGGACCGACTTTTCGGCCGCATTCTGAAGGTCCTCAATGGAGAATATCTTCAGTCCCGAATCGTTGATCTGAAAGCATACGTTAGCAACCACCGGTCAAATCTGCAGGAGATAAACATTTACCAGTTGATGAGCTTTCTCCATGTTCGTGCCCTGTAAACGGGCGACGATAGGAGTACGAAGGTTCATGTCACGGACCACGTTGATAAGTCCTTGGGCAATGGCGTCGCATCGCACAATACCTCCGAAGATGTTAACAAAGATGGCAGTAACCTTCGGGTCACTAGTGATAAGCTCGAAGGCCGATTTAATGGCGGATGGGGTAGCACCACCGCCAACGTCCAAGAAATTAGCCGGATTGCCTCCGTTGAGCTTGATGATATCCATGGTGGCCATGGCCAAACCGGCTCCGTTGACTTGACGAGGTTAGAATATGGAATGTATACGAATAGAATCAATTCAACTTACCCAAGCAGCCAATGTCACCATCCAGCTTAATGAAGTTCAATCCAAACTCAGCCGCCTTGACCTCGTCGGGATCTTCTTGAGTGGTGTCTCTCCAAGAAAAGACCTCCTTTTGTCTGAATTCGGCGTTATCGTCAAAGTTGAGCTTTGCATCCATGGCAAGAACTCTGTAGTCTGTAGTCTCAGCGAGGGGGTTGATCTCAATCTGGGTAGCATCCCTCTCCATGAAAACCTTGTATAATTTCTGGATAGTGTCCTTTGCCTCCTCGAGACATTGCTCCGAGAAGCCTAAGCCGGCGGCGATTTTGCGAGCGATTTCGTCGGTGACTCCGACGTTGATATCGATCTTTGTGGTAGTGATAGCCTCTGGGTTTTCTTTCGCAACAGCTTCGATATCCATACCACCCTGCGAAGAAGAAACAATCACCGGGGATTGAGAAGCGCGGTCCATAAGAACGGCGAGATAAAATTCCCTGCGAGCATATTTGCGCTCGCAAATGTAAACAGCGTTGCAGATGCGCCCGCGAGCTCCGGTTTGTTTAGTGACGAGTTTATGTCCGATCATTTGACCTGCAAACATTCGGGCTTCGGTGGGCCTGCGCTGGACGTCAGGACGGGGTGTGCACGACAGAAGATAAGGCGATTCCACTTACGAGTAAAGGATACGAACACCTCCCTTCAAACCATTGTCGAAAGTACCTTTACCTCGACCGCCGGCTAGAACTTGGGCTTTGATGACCACATCCTCCCCACCTAACGCAGTGTATTAGAGCTGGGAGGTTTAAAAAAAAAAAAAAAAAGGAGCTGGGAGAGTGCATACCGAGCTGTTTAGCAACAGCTTCAGCCTCATCCGCAGTGCGTGCGACCTCGCCTTTGGGAACTCCGATTCCGTACTATTGTGGTTGTTAGCGTCGAGCCCACTCCTTACAGGGCTGGAGTGGATCTATGTTTACGAACAGATTTCAACAAGTTGGCGGAAAGGTATTCGTGGATGGAGAGGTTTCTTTTTTGGCTTTGAAGGGCGCTTCTGAGAGGTGTTTCCTAGAGGCGGATTGATGTCAGCGTTGCGGTCTTTGCAAAGCGGGATCTCATGAAAGAGGACATGTTACAGAAAGGCGGCAACAGTGTACTTACCACGATAGGCCTGAGGGCCGCAGCAATTGGTCTGCTGCGCGCGAGCTTAAACATGATGAAAAAGACAATCTAAATAACACAAACCAAGAGAAGGGCTGGAGAAGAACTGTGGAAGTTGAAGAAAATTGAGAGGCCGGAGGACGATGAGACAACTGCGTCTGAATGATTACCCCAAGATTTTCCCGCGACACGTCCTGGTTGCCCAATTGGGTGAAGTGCTCGGGAAGGCGTCCCGATCTTGTCAGGGCCAGTGCGCTAAGCCGCCTTGGGACTAGTGACGCAAAAGCATTAGTCCGGCGACCCAAACTTATCGGGCGGGCTGATCCACGCCTGCGAGATATCGGCAGCCAGAGCGACTGCTGCCGGAGCCTGACCTACGGACGAACTACGATAAAAGAGCTAGCTGTGAATTGATCTTCTGGCGGCATGGCGAGCTCGACGACAGAGGCCGATGTCATCTTTAACCGGGCAAGTGTTGCATTGGCTCGAAGTCAGAGACTGATCGCATCCTGGCTCCCTCCGAAAACCCAAGAAGAGATAGCACATGAAAAGACGGAGGAAGAGCTACAGCGAGAGGAAGATGAGATATTTACTCCAGTGCCGGAAAAGTACGTCAACAAAATAATGACTTAACATCTGTATGGAGCCCCCTCAATAGCTAATACGTTCTCCTGTTCATCAGACTTGGGCTCGGTGCTCCATTGCCAAATAGCCAGTCTGATGGTTGTCGCAACCGCGCGGAGCTCAATTCCAACGACAAATTAAGAAAACAGCTCTTGGGTAGAAATTCGAAGACAATCACTCCATCACGGAATCCCAGCGGACAGCAGACAAAACAAAAGAGAACCAACAAACCGATTCCATCCCCTACTTCGGATTCTGAAACCGAAGAGGAAAGCAGATCGTCCTTGGTCACACGGAATAAGAAGAAAACATCGCATTCAAAGAATGTCGCCAATACAGTAGAACCTGACGGAGACATTGAGCCAACAAGGAAGAAGTTAGGCACAAAGAGAGCAGGAAGCTACCTCGACGAACTTCTATCCACCAGAACGAAAAAGAAAAAAGCGAAAAGAGGCGGTGACTGAGGCATATCCGCGAAGCCGTCTATTTCCCATTCAACTGGCGAAAGCTGTTACGAAGCTCAGGGTAACTTTTCAGGTTGGATATATGTGCCATCGTTGCGCCGGAGTTCAGGGTTGTTTCTTTGGCCTGAGGTGTGAACTCCCCAAATCGTCGCTGTCGTTTATTCTCCTGCTTTCCAGCGATATGCCCTTTCTCGGAACTACCTTCGATCTTTTGAAGCAATTGACCTTGGACGTCAATTACATGTAAAAATTCGGGATTCAGATCCTCCTTTGGCCCAGCGATGGCTCCCGTAGCGTATATATTCGCCGCCCAGAGTTTCAATTTCGACCCTGGAGCAGCCGATCCGTACATCTGTTGAATGAGACTCGACGGAATTTTTGAATCGCCCTTTGAAGCTAGTCCTTGAATCTTCGCTTCGATTTTGCTTTTGATGGCCTCGACGCCCAATTTATCCCCCAGTAAATACAATTCTATCAGTTATTGGTATTGAGTCGGGTCCGCCTCATTTTCCTGACTCGGGAGGCAATCACGATAAAGCCAGTCGACGAAGGTGCAAAACAGATCAGGCTGGACATCCGCGAGCTCCAATGTTTTCGTCGAAGGAGATTGCAGACGCGTGTTAAACAATTTCGACTCTTTGATGAGGAAATGCGGATGAATCAAGAATTCTTCTGGTGCGCTGCCAATGCGAACTCCAATAACTGAGCGAAATGGATGCCTATTAAACATTAGTCGCGAACGAATGAGTTATGACGCGTGTCACCACAAGATGTCGCTCTAAGAGTACTTACATGCTTGATTTTGCAGTAATGCACTATGTGGGCGGGTTCTCTGGCTCTTGTTCACTTAGATGTCTTTCTCTCGCGAGAGATTGTGTCCCCGTTGTCAACTCTTTCCTCCTTGATCTTCGTCTACGTATCAATGGCTTGTCGTCATCATCACTTGAAATAGTGTTGTCCAACTTGCCCAGAGCGGGCTGATCTCTATCTCTTTGGGGATATCGCGAAGACATTCTGATAAGATGTCACTATGTAAAGGGAGGAGACAACATGAGATCTTTGATCTTGGGAGGAAGGCTTTGGGCTAAAAGAAGGGCCTTAGGAAGGAGTAAGCAATATGTCAGAGCTGAAAAAGTAGAGCAACATAAAGTGTTTGAATTCAGTCACGTTAAAGGACAGGTTTCTTACTAGAATGGATTTGAGCAACACTCACACGTAAAAACACTTCAGTCAGTCATGTGAACAGGGCTAGAACACTTTCTATGGGCTTGACCCTTCATAATTGATCAAGAAAGAGTGCTCCTATATGCTGGGCTGCTTGGATTGCCAAAGTGGTCACCCATGAAGAGTTGTAGTGGTAGGATGGGCGGGGGTGGGCAAAACAGTCAGGTCAGAGTGGCCAGGACAGTTCTCATGCCTCTTAGTTATGAATAATATCTACAGAGGTATTTGTCGCCGGGACAGTGCCTTCATCGATGGTTGCTGATAGGACTTCCTACCTTCAATACATTGACAAATTGGTAAATTGGGCTATAGCCAATGTACCTAGCTTTGTATCCAACTTATATCAGCCTTAGCACTCAATGTTGATGGGAAACCACTGTTTCCTCGAGCATCTTATAGGGTATGCGCTCCGGAAATGATATAGGTACACTCATCCAGCAAAAACCCCGCCAATCTAAAACGTGGATGATATGGGGCACCAGCCAGGCAGATGCTCCTGGCTTGACAAAAAGGAGCATCAACAATCTGCCATGCATATTAAAGCACAAAGGTTAAGATCTTAGCTCTGAAGTTTTTGGCAATTGAACTCCGCCCTCTTTTGCTGAGTCAAACCAGAAACACTGAGTCAAGCATCTGGATGAAAACCTTAAGTGGTACATACAAAAGAAAGAAATGATGCAGTTGTCGGATCAATACAAACGCCTCACATGTTGGGGTCCAAATTCACATAACTGCCACGTCATTGTGGTGTCAGTTACTCCAACTCCTCCAAAATGAAGGGACGGCACCAATGG
Organism: Coccidioides immitis RS; assembly: GCF_000149335.2. Lineage (NCBI taxonomy): Eukaryota > Fungi > Ascomycota > Eurotiomycetes > Onygenales > Onygenaceae > Coccidioides > Coccidioides immitis. The sequence continues at coordinate 1,014,563 of NW_004504308.1, read as the reverse complement.
AGAAACAAGCAGACAGAGAAACAAGGTATTCGAAGGGATAGCTAGGTATGAACCACTCTCAATTACAAAAGAATACTACACCAACACAATAGACTCACACAACTTGAACACATACACATGGACAAAAGTTCCAATGATTTTTTTCCTTTCTTTTTTTTTGGTGAGAAATCCGTGAGAAGTGAAAACAATCAGGGCAGCGCCATCAGATGTGGAAAAGTAAGGCACAGGAAACTGATATGATTACAGGGAAAAAAAGTCTGATAGCGAGGCGGCATATTGTTGGTGACTGGAGACCAAGAAATTTTGAGAAATGAAAATAGAAGAAAACAATGTTGGGAACTCCCTAACAGTTTGGCAGGATAAGAGCAGATTGTGGTTAGTCAGCAACAGCGACTGGCCACTTCTCACCTTTCATTCAGGGTTGGGACGAGCGTTTTTTGTGGTTTAATTCACACACAAGTACAGCATGAAAACATGCGACGAAAGCCAGATGTAGGGTATTCAAACATGGCTTATGAACCTTGCACTAGTGAATGAAAGGAGGCCAAGAGGTCAGGCCATTGAAAGCGGCCTTTGCAGAGCAAAAGCATACTTGAATAATCAAGTCATAGTTTCATGGAACAGAGCTGGTTGGCATGCGACTATATTGAGATATAATTCGCATTTTTCAAATAGCAGGTGATTCGACTGGTGCGATAGAAAAAACACACCGTAGATGATAATTCATTTGGTGAAGAATATCAATCACTGAAGTCGCTGGCGTTTCCGATCCTCGCATGTTGCAGCATCCTCTTCCTCTGCACGTTCTCTAGTCTCCGCTGGGTTGAGGAGAGAATGCACGTTGCTAGCCATACTTGATCGTCTCGTGGCTGGAAGGGACTCTGTAGGACGGAGAAATTTGGAACCTCCAGTCGGCCATCCACCTTCCGAAGGCTGGGCGGGATCTAGTGATAGCGGTGGCGTCGCGTGTCTTGGAGTACCTGGCTGTTGTCGTGGTTTCCCCATTTCATATTTGGCGAGCACATCGCGGACCTGTTGATCAGCTGCATTGGGTGCTCGTTGAGGTGACGATGGCCATTGAAAGGACGTTGCACCAGCGGAAAATGGCGAAGGCCCGGGAGTTGGCCAGCCATGCTGCCGAATATCGGCTGAAGTATGACGTCTACCCATATTTGCGCCGGGTGGTGAGGAGACAGACAGAGGGTGTGGTCCCGACGGGTGCGGTGAGACTTGCGGCCTAGTATAACTAGCAGAATTACTCGCGCCACCAATAGACCCATATCGATGCGGGGAGATAGAGATATGGGGCGGTATTGGTGGGCGAGCAAGAGAGGTTCTTCGAGAGTCTTGAGCAACTTGGCGGGGAGACAGCGGAGGGCCGGTGTCAACGGTCAAGTTTTGGAAATAAGGCTGTCGTCCCGGCATGAGCATATCATTCGGCGATTCGGGTGCACGCGCAAGTTCAAGCTGTCTGGCAACTTCTCGTTGCATATTGGCGGCTTTTTGACAGAATTAGAATGGATCTTCGTCGATTGCAACACAACCAGACTTACCTTCTCGGTGAATGGGGTTATCTGCATCTGGAACCAGTGATGTGATAAAGCGAGACATCAAGTTTATCCACTAATGATACAACTTAATTTTTATTGCCAAAACCCAATTGAATGGATACGGAATACATACCTGATGACAACGGATTAAACTCTCTGTGAGTGCTTGGCATCTTGAGCTCAGTAAACTGTGCTGATCTTCCATACGGGTTAGTCGCGAGTGCACTTCATAGAGGGAATGTTCGAGATTGACAACTCGGTCGGGAACCTCTGGGACGGTCTCCGCAGGGGTGCCTGGTTGAGAGGCGTTGTTGTTCTTATGCGCTGAGAACGAATCGCGATGGATCAATGCATGTCTTGACGCGCGCCTTTTGATTTCGCGCAAGCCTGACAAGTCTCCTTTTCTAAAACTTCCATTTCCATGTCGAAACTCCCACATCGGCGAATCGGGCGAACCGGTATGGAAAACATCGCTCACTTGGCGGGCAAGTTAGCAAAGACTCTCCGAGAAATGTGATGGTGACTTTACCTTTGTGAAACCCGTACATGTTCAATTGTCTAACAAACGAGGAAATATTCGTGTGCTTGAAATATTGTCTGGTGCAAATGAGTCAACATGATCCTCCGAGAGAAGTGTGCTGGGCGACGTACGAGAGAACCTTTGAAAAGTCCGACGATGGGGACATGACAAAGCTCTCGTTTGAGCTCGACCAGGATATTAAATGCTGAATGCTCGGATCTTGCAGCATGCTGCCAGATTCGTGTTAGAGAAATTCGAAAACAAACGGCTCCAGCAGTGTGAGTGCACGTCCTACCTGTAAAGCTTGTGTATGAATGCCGTTTGTACCACTTTGGGCTGCTGCGCCGCAGCTGCAGCACCAGTGGGTTGTCCAGAGGCATTGTTTTGGGATGCATTTGATTCTGCTGTATTCCCATTGGTATGATTGGTCGGCGCTTGCTCGATTTCAGGGCTGCTTTGCGACGGCGGGCCCATTGCAGCGGAAGCGGGCGGGCTGACGTCCATAGGATCACCTGGGGAAGGGTCGGAGGGCGAGATAGAGGCAGAGAGGACGGGGATGGTTCTGGGTTCGGTCGACATCTCCACTGGCCTTGTGAAAGGATTTCTTGATGGGGGTTCGAGGACTCGACTCATCGCAGCGATGTAGAATGGCGGTAACGGAGGACGGGAGAGGAGCAGACCGCTGGAAAGCAAGCCGCACGGGGAGAAAAGGGAACCGAAGAAAAATTCAAATTCACTTCTAGTCAATTACAGCAACCGACAGCGATGAAACCACGCTCAAGACAACCGCGGCGGCCTCGATGGCGATATTCACCATGCACACTGCACGGTTGCGGAAGACTGGATTGTTGCGCCCGCTCGGGTGGGGATGTGGCACTGGGGAAAGCTGGACCCACAAAACGCTGGGATAACTGCTCCGTAGGCGAGGAATAATCGGTACATTGGCATTCAACCGCGTGTAAGAGCCGGAGCCGTGGCCATATTTCGACTGTCAAGCTCTCGAATCGAGGCGGCAGAGGGAGGACTCGAGATGGCAGGCGAATCCGGTCCGGGATGGAATTAGTTCACCAACCGACCAGTTGGAAACCTTCAGGCTAACCGTGGGAAGAGGTGACAATCAACCACAAACAATCGCGATAACGACAGTGTGGAGCGGCGCGAGTCGCGTAGAGAGTGGTTGTGTGCTGTAAGATCACGTTAATAATAACAATGACGTTGCTCGAGGACAGCCACTGAGGAGGAGACAAGGAAAAGTGACTTGTGGAGGGGAATAAAGTCCTCTGTTGCCAAAAACAACGTGACACGATGAAAATGCGACTCCAGGCGACAAGCAAGTTTCTGGGCTTTTGCTCCTCGAAGGCAAGGAAGCGCAAGGAGCGACAGTCAGAGGGGGGAAACGAAAATAAAAATTCAAAAATTCAAATAAAAAAGCAAGGCGAATGAGGGCGCGCGCCGGGGTTGGAGAGCGGGTGTGCAGGCGAACAGGTGAGTTTGAGTGGAGATCCCCGGGAAGTAAGTTCGCTAGGACCTGCAGAAGGACTATCGACCGACGGCGACAAAGGTGCTTCACTATACTCGTTTCCGACGGTCCTTTGTCCCCGGACGCATTCTCGAAAAGGGCAAGCTGCAGCACACATCCCTGATTGGAGATGGAAGCACCTTGACTTTTTACAAGGGCAGATGGAAGGCTGAGCGAATGCTGCGGAAGCTATTTCTGGAATTGCAAAAGAGGGAAAAAGAAAAAGAAAGGAAAAAAAAGGGAATACCTGGGGCGTCGGAAGCAGAAGTCAGCTCACATGGTTACCGAATAACCCATACACCAAGAAGTATTCTTCTTTCAGGCTGAAGGTTGCAGGATCCTGAAGCTTTGTCGTGCTCGAGGGCGAGGAGAGATGGCGGTTGGTCGCTTGGGAGCTGTCGAAGTCGAAGCCGAGCAGCCAACTAACGAGTGACTAGCGGAGACGGGAAGATCTGTAACCTTCCTCGTTGCCTGCTTGATTTTAATAGTGCTTACTGGACGACCTGTTGTTTTTAGGAACTGCAACAGGTCCCTGTCAAAGGCGATCCCGAGGGTCACCAAGATGGCACACGAAGCACATCTCCATCCACCATTGCTGCAGGACATGCATGGTTGTGGGGAGATCCCTTGCGACCTGCATGTCATGTTGAACCTCGTTTTCCCACTCCTCTTCTCTTCTCTTCAACCGCATTGCGCCCCCCCCTTTACCCAAGGTTACTCCGCTCTCCTTAAAATTAGAATCACATACTCTGTAGAGTGTCCTGTATTGGGTTTCTATAAACTTAGAAGGGACGGTGGTACCTAGTTATTTCAGCTGCCCAAACTTTCCATCCTCCAGGCTCTCATAGTTACTCTCAGCTCTCTACTTTGCATGGAGGCGAGCAAGGATAATGGTTGCCCCTCCGCCACCAACCTTCCACTCGATCAACAATAAAACACTTCTACATATGCCTGTGTTCGAGAATTGATGACAGGGGCATGAGTTCAAACCCAACATAGTATCTCCACATAACACTTGCTGTTGAAACACACCATCCAGATCGAAGGATCAACCAAAATTGCGGGAGATCTAAAGATACGTAGTTAATCCCATTGCGATGATGCGCCCTAGTAGATAACCTTATGCCGCGGAGCAAGAGCTGTACCTGATATGGAATGCCCGTGGAACGTTCTTCGACACTATAAACTAGGTCTGGACATCGGTCCACCAAAGCTCGGCCAAATGGAGGAAAGGGGACTTGACGAACCAAGGTTGCCGTGGGGGCTCATGGAATAGGTGAGGTTAATCCGAGGACCAAGGAGCATTTGGTTCGAGACAAGTCATCAAGCCAATTTATAAATATTTGAAACTTCCGTTCGATCTCAGGGGATAGAGAGACTTGTGCGTTAGAATATAAATGGATCGAGAGCGGCAGGTCAGAAGAAAGGAGGTAATGTTGAATCCTGATCTGCGCATTCCAGCCAGTTCTGACGCGCCACATGCTTTTCTCCCCGGTCAGCGAATTGACAGTCTTCTCATCACTGTGTCCTTCGGGCCAAAGGCCATTGTATGTATTCCGTACTGTACTATATGAAGCACACATTCAAAATACCTTTTCTTTCATTGGCCTCAACCGTATCGTCAACGTAAGGGATCACGCGGGTATCCGTGTGGGCTCAGCTTGGTTTCGAGACACAGATTCACGGAACTCCCTAGAAATGTCGGCTTTAAACTTCCGGCCTTGCCGGGTCCGTCTTAAACCAAAAAAATAAAAGAAAGTTATTTACTATATCACCCTCCTCAGGTTCAACAGAGAGGGATGATGCGATAGATCAAAGGGAGCGGCAACGCAGTTACCAAGTGAGATGGTCAAAAGGCGTAGTTCAGGCTACACCCAAAGAGAATTGAACTGTCAGTTGATCAAGCACCCGGAAAACGCTAGTAAGCTTGGCGACATTTTAGCACCGAGGTAAATTTCAGACATTTTAGGAGACCGTTGAGTGTGGTTCTGGTGGAAGCCCCCGAAGTTAAAGGGCCTTGATAGGCGCGCCAGTTTTCCTAACATCCACTCAGCCCCCCAAGCAAAATCACTAGCTTTCTCTGTACTCCGTACTGTACTGTACTGAAATTTCAGCCAAACGGACAGAAATACAACCTTTTGAAACTTTGGCCGCCTCTCCTTCATTGAATCAGCAATCTGTTGTTTGTATATGTTTTGTTATAGGGTTGAACAGCAGACAATGCAAGTGGAATGGGGAGTCATTGAAGCATTCTGCTAAACCTTGGAAGTGCTAAGTGGCAACTCCTTGAAATTGCCAAACTGTCTCAAGCTTGCTCAGTGGTTGCATGCTTCTGACGGTGGAATGGTGGTCATGCGATCACCCGTCCCCATCTCATTGCATGTCATATTGAGCCTGCATAGACACAACTTCATGGTCACACATCTGGTGACTTATCCTCTTCGTGCATTTTTGCTTTGTTGAAGCCTCCATCTGGTCTTTGTTTTCGGCAGGTGGTGCCTCTATATTCCTTTTTTTCTACCGCAGCCAGCTTCACGAAGGCACCCGGGAGACCGGCTGTTGATTGACTTACCGGGAGGAATGTGTTCCGCACATTTCGTGTAACCTCCCAGACGAGTCTTTGTGTCGCAACGGCGTCTAACACCACGGGTTGGTTGGCGCAAAGGTGGTACAATGGATCAATATCCTTCAAGTTCCGTGGATGTGATTGACGCCTTTCGAGCATTGACTGCCGAAGCGCGCAGAAATGTGTATGCACAACACCCCCTTTTCGGGTTGTGAAAGTCTCTCGCAGCAGAGATTTTTCACACATGCCTGCTCTGTCTGGAGTCGAAGTTACCCCAGAGTACGGTGCTAATCTTCTGCAGATGCCGTACTTTAGTGGCTGAATTCAGCCATGCCGAATGCCATGAAGTGTGGGATTTGATTTTCAACCGATTTCACTTTGATGTTCTTGAAAACCTGCCTTTGGAACTGTCTGCACGCGTTGCGGGTTATCTCGAACCTTCGGAAACATTTAGGTTACGTCAGGTAAGAGAGCACAAGCTGCTGCAGGATAATATTGGTGTCATCCAGTAACCCTGATTCCCTACAAATTAGGTCTCAAGGCGATGGAATGAATTGTTTTCAACACCAGCAATTTGCGGTAGCAGTTTCCGCTCTTTTAATTCCCACCAGATCCTCAACACAAGTGCTGCTGAATGGAAACAGAGTTATTCGAGATATGCAAAATGTCAGTTGGCTTTGAGGACAGGCAGGCCAGCAGGAGAAGCTCTCTACAGTGATATATCCAGTGACTGGTCGCAATGCAACGACAATACCATATCTTACTCTGACGGAATGATAGCATGGGCTAAGAATCAAGTGATCCTTTTACTCTGCCTACGAAGCGGGCGTGCTAGATACTTTAATACAGCAAACCGTCAAGTTGTTGTGTGTGTTCGGGTGTCCAGTAGGATCATAGCTGCCCTCACTTCTCATGGGTATTAATCCCTTTGTCTCTTATTGTGTCTCAACCCACATGCAAGCTAACCTATCCCACTTGCAGCTCTTGCCAGGTATGGAACCATAAGTCGGGCAAAGAGGGCATGCTACGCTTGCCTTCTGCCAACTACAAAGTCTCGCTTGGTTATATAAGACATAATTTCCTTGTCGACGAAGACACTATTGCCGTTTATCTAGCTGGTAGCCAATCCATAATCGTTTGGGACTTACAAACCGAAACGTCTCGGCAAATTTATATTGGCGCGGAACCCTTCCATATATTTCTCGATGCAAAAGGGAAAACCTTGACCGTGATGCGTCTTGAGGATGCTCATGAGAATCTGGTATACCGTCATGGTGACCACATTTCACAGATAGTTGGCGTAACTTATTCCATTGATCGGAATAGCCGCAGTGATCAGCGTTCCTTCTCCTTTCCCCTTCCAAACTCCGTGATGTCCGTCGATTTACGCCTTCATTCATGTCTCAATAACATCAAGAGTTGTTGTTTTCGGCTTAGCACGACGATATCCCACGATAAGAAAGACGATGCCCAGCCCTTAGCTGTCGGGGAATTCATCACATTTATCTCATATAGCAACATCCTGAACAGACCAGTTGCTAGGTTTTATCCGGAAATACCTTGTGGCGAGATGGATAAACGGTGCCTTGCGACGGTAATGTCTGAAGGTCTGGTATACTATTTAGCCGAAAACGACACAGATTCTTCAGCCATTGTCTTGGACTATCGCCGTGGAGAAGCCATTCAGGCTCCCGGAATAAACCTTGCAAGCGGAGTTTTCGGCGGCAACTCCCAATACCCCTGTTATTGTTTCGGTGACACCTTCATTTATGGAATCGGCCTTTCCGACGTGGTTCGTGTTTGGTGTTTCGACGAAGATGTGATGGCGGGTGGAGGAATAGGTCGCCACGAGATATTTAGAGACCGAAGAGATCTTGAGAGCTGAACTTGCCAATGTGAATGGCAAGTGATTACAAGCTCATCCGGAAAGGGAGAGGGAATTCGTGAAGCTGGGTGTTCCATTTTTAGATTTCAGGGTACCTTTGGTTGCACCCTTCGAGGCTGTTCCATCCTCAGCCGAAGCGTAATTATTCATCATCTCTCCTTGTGCCCCTTTTGCTGGCACAGAGGTGGGAACTTTTCTTGATGCGACGAGTGAATCTCATTGCTCATGTACGAAGGCCTCGTAAATCATGATCTTCATCATCAGGAGGTCATTTCTGACACGAAAAGAAGCTAAACCGAAATTCTCGGCACTGTCGAGTCGACAACATTTCGCTGGTAGATACTTTTCATGCATGAACCGATCTACTCCGTACATCCATATACCCCAAAATGCGGACTATTCAAGATGGTTTTGCACATCAGGCAGATATATATCTGAAGCTGGTGAAGACTACCATAATTTTCAGGCTGGACGAAGCCTGAAGGATTCGTTTCGCGGCTGAGAAATTAGTTGGTATATTATGACGGAAGCATCGATAAAGTTACATTCCATCTTCCAAGAGCACACTCGGTATCCCTTCCGTGGCCTTCTCAAAGAGGCTGCAGGGATGGCCCCAGACAGCTCGAATAACTCAGTCAATCCCCAAAGTAATGGGAATTTTTATCACCCATGCCTGCGTCCTTCAAACATCACAGGCATGAAAATGTCTGAGCTTGGACTGTGGAGATCCCCAGGCACTGTTCAAACCCAGCATTGGTTTTCTGGACCCAGCTGCATCATTGTCATCTTTGGTGCAAAGCGGACCGGGCTGACAAAGGGAAAGTTATCCCTGTTTGGCAGGCGATGATGAATTTTGAGTTGATGAGGCAAACGAGCTAAGTTAGTGGAATATCTCGCCAGCCAACCAGGCCGATCAACCCCAGTTAGTTCACCCGTTCACTGGAGCGAAGTTAATTGACGAGGTTGTGAGAACAAACCTTTTTGGGTCAACTCCCTTTCAAAATTTCCAAAAAGGAAAATTATGCTTCCTGAAGGTCTACTCGTCAGTATTTCAATCGGAGAAGCAACTCCGGGCCTTCAGCCTTCTCATGAGGTGAAGATGGATCAGGCTTGCGAGTCCGAAGTTTCTCAGACTCCATTCGAGGGTCCAGCATTGACCTTCCCCCCCGCAACCTCAGTCTTGTTGGTCTCGGAGTGGAGACGAAACCTATCCCAGCCATTGACTCGGGGGACTCGCATCAAAAAGAAGGTTCATAACCTCATGCTAGTCTCGTGCCCGCCCCTCTTCATGGACCGTAATCCCTGTCATCAGCGTACCGAGAGGCCAACAGCCAGTTCTAGCTTCGATGGAGATAGATCGCTGATGCTCTCCATTCCGTGTTGGACGTCAAAGCCCATGTGGCGTATGGAGATCAAAGCTCGAATTGCTGCCAAATCTTTCAAACGCATAGGAGATACGGAGAAGGTTTTTCCATCCAGAAAAAAACATTCTCCTTTGGAGAATTCAATTTCAGCCACTGCACGGCATACTTTTCAAGCACAATGCCATGATTTGGTGAAGAAAAGGGATGATGCTTCGCCCGTTGAATATATGTATTCTTTCTACGAGCCGGTGATTGTCGACGTGTTGAAATGCATAATTTGTTCGAATATTATTTTCGGTTACGCTCGAGAATGGACGAATCGCTACCAACACTCGAAGCGACTACTGAAATTTTCATTGCTGAACGAACCCTCAACATTCTTATTATCTTCCTGACAGTCCTGGGCTCGGTTATACTCATTCCAACCGCATACCTTCGATGGAGACATGGAAGACTCAAGGAGACCGAAGTCATCTTTATCGTGGCAGGATATCTCTTTTTCCTTGCACATGAGATTCTTCTTCTCCAGATCCTGCCGATGATATATCGTCTGGGATATGTTGCCAATAGATTAATGGACCCGTATCCGGCCATACTCGAGGAAAGGCACTCGGCTGTCCTTTTGACGATTGTATCAACCATCATCTTCTTTTCCGCCCTCTGGTGCATAAAAATCTCACTCCTTTTCTTCTTCCGCCAGTTGATGAAGGGACTACCGAACGAGTTGATCTTGTGGGGGGTGGTTTTTGCCTATACAATAGTTACCTATATTTTCTCTTTTCTCATGGCCTTAATGGCATGCGGCGGGCCTTCCCAGATTAGCAAGACGCTCAACCGTTCGTCGAGCCTGGCTCCCATGTTACACGATTTCGAAGAGAGATCCGCTTACAACAGATAGGATATTGTACCAAGCCACACGAGAGTTTGACGCGCAACATCAGCTTGTTCGGTGGATTCGCCGCTGATTTGTCCACTGATATACTGAGTGAGTGTTCTCTGTAATGCTTGAATTTGCCGAATTAAACGCTGATCGGGTTTTCTGCAGTTACGATTCTGCCATTACGGCTTATCTGGGGACTACATATTTCCAGACAACGCAAAATCGCAGTCTGCGCGATGTTCTCCGTTGCCATCTTGTGCATGATAACGGCGATAATTCGTCTAGTTCAAATCAACTCCAAGACGGGAATCACGAATCCGAATGTCCAATGGGTCGCTCTTTGGGGTACGGTAGAAGCGACTACTGGTAAGTGATCGATGATGAACCTCATATCCCCCTTCCCCCATGATTTCCCTTTTACAGAGGGCCTTTGTCGTACTAAGTCTCTTTTTGTTACCTGTAGCTATAATCGTTGGCTGCCTTCCCACGTTCCGCTTCCTCCGTAAGACTTCCAGAGCTACCGGTGCCTACTATTCACAGAAAGGCTCTGGTCAGAGCTCGGGGCAGCGACCAACAGGGAATACCCCGAGTATTCCGTTGAAGACATACATACCCCGAAACAGCCTTCGACATAGTGCTCTAGAGGTCTCATCGTCAATGGAGAGCTTAGCTCCGACCAACAGAACCCCTAGTGCCCCATCTCATTTACGACAAAGAGCTGATATTTAGATTGCGTTATGTCCTTGACCTCTTTCTCTTTAATCCGACTACCTAGTTTCAAAAAGCAAATTTATACCACTATTAGCTTTGCGACTGCCTGATTGCATATACTTGGCGGTTCAGACAGGAAGCTCTCAATGTGATATCGCAGAGGTGATATTATTGTCTCATATGGAAGAGACTTGCCCAGTACTGTGATTATTTATCTTTGATGCCACCTATATAAACCTGGGGAATGCAAGTGCCTAGGGGAATTATTATTATGACTGGCTTTCAGACGTCTATTATCTGACGACAAGCCTTATCTTCATGATACAAAATATATTTATTTACAAAATTATAAACTACTTTATAGATTTTCTGTAAAATACAAGGCCAAAGGATTGTTGCTCCTTCATTGTCCAAGCTGACATCCGGTTGCATCAGCCAATTATTATTCAACATGTATAAACCATCGGACACATAATGTACGGCTATCTTGGTCTCTTCTGTGACCCATTATTCAAATTGCCAGGTCTGCGATCTTGAATTCCGCATTGCCTATCGTTACACACATCCCCCATTCAAAATCAACACACAAGGTTAAAATTGGTTCTTGATTCACACGTCTGATCTAAAGGGGCCCAATCACTGACTCCAGCGACACACATGGGATACGAATGTACTGCTATCGCTGATCATGGTTCAACAGAAGACATATCCAAGGCCAACTTTCTCTGCGTTCTCATCGAGATAGAATCCATCGCGCAGGCCAAACACGGTCAGGTCGATGAGATTATCCACTCATGTGATACGAATGTCAATTCGATTCCTGTACTCCGTAATTACATGTAGAATGTGGTTGTATACTTTCCCGCAGAAGCTGGTCCAGAACGGGATAGTTAATGTGACGGCCTCGTGCAGCTGCAGCAGTGGTGCATGTCTGTTGAGAAGAAATAGAACGCTGGGGCTGCGTACGATGTCCAGCCACATTCTGTCAAGTCGAAGGCCTACTCTTAATTGAGCCTATTGCCTTTTTTTAATTTATTTATTATTATTATTTTTTTTTTTTTCTTCCGCAATGGTGCATGCGATATTGAACCCCTAGACTAATGCTATCGGATCACGAATAAATATGTTCGAGGGTGTGGAGATGGAGGCATTTCTATGGGGAGGCCCTGTCAGCCTTGATGGTGTTCGGTAGCTGTACGGAGTACTCCGTAACGTCCAAAGGTTTCTATAATCCGACAGGAGTTCTGCTCTTTTAACTAATGGACCTGGCGTTTTTTGGGTAATTTCTCTGCTGAGTTGAGTCGTTTCTGGAGACTGCTGAAAGGATAGCTTTGTATGCAGGTGATATCACAGTCCTGCCGCTCCAACAGTAGCCTCAATCTCATCCTTGCCGCCAATTACCTTTCCCAGAGCTCGTGTTATTACTTAGCCGCGGACAAACATCCCCATGCTTTTGAAGCCTGTGATGACTTGTTTGTGCTGTTTGCACGGATGATAAAGCCTCGGCATTGGGTGAACAAAGTTCCGAGTTATTCTCAGCTCTGATTGGACAGGGCCTCCCCAAGGCATCCACTGGGCTAGGGCTTTGCCCTTATCAAGCCAAGGCCGGCCGTTATCACGTTCTGCCCTTGATATTCTTGCGAGGCCGATCCCGCCCCGCGAACATCAGAGAAATATTTCCTTGCGTTGCCCTTTGATATTTTCCTTTCTTGGAGTAGATAAAGTCTCCTGATTCCGTCAAGCTAGATAGTAGAATCGGTCATAGCGCTGTGATTTACTCTCTTTTAGAGGCAGTTGTCTTTCGGTTGTCCAGTATGGCTTCTGACCCCCCCACTATGACCTGCAGAGAGAAACTGCGTCAGAAGCGACCGCTCGAGATCTTGACGCTTACTGAGTGTTTATCCAGGTCGATATATTAATCAACAGGTTTTTTTTTTTTTTTTTTTTTCCGAGTTTAGCAAGATACCTAGAAAGTCCAAACCCCTCCACTTGGACGCGCATTCGGACAAGATGTCGGAAAAATTCTACGTTACATATAACCAGGTACGCCCAAAGATCGGTTGCGCTGTCGAACTTCGAACGGCGATGAAGAATCTAGCCCGTAGTTTGCAGTGCTATAGTTACACAAAATGTACTTTCTTCGGCCGCCGGAAATACCGAACTGACCATACCCTTTTCTAGGTGCATAAACTATGCCAGCAGTCGGCGGATAGAATCCTAAAGGATTTTCGCCCCAATCTTATGATCGCCATTGGAGGAGGAGGATACGTACCAGCGAGAATATTGAGGTCTGTGTCATCTCGCTGCAGTCCATGATAGACAATCTCCGCACCGGCGCAAAAGATCGCGACGCCGCATAGTAGCCAGACACCTCTAACAGATCTCAAACCTTCAGATCGTTCCTTAAGCAACCTGGCGCTCCTAATATTCCTATCCAAGCCATCGGTCTCTCCCTCTACGAGGATCTAGGCAAAGGTGATATCGAAGCTCCGGGTACCAAGGTTACAAGAACACAATGGCTTGATATGAGCTCCCTGGAGATGGCAAACTTGATTGGGAAAAATGTCTTGATTGTAGACGAAGTTGACGATACTCGGACGACTTTAGAGTACGCAGTCAGGGAGCTAGAGAAGGACGTGGAGCTCGCACAAAAGCAACTTGGTCGCCAGGGAGAGAAGACCACATTTTCGATATTTGTTCTTCATGTGAGTGAATCTCGGACCATTACAGGACATCGAAGTCTTGTTGAAGTATGGCGCGTTTTGTTGCTAACTTGGGCCCCTAGAATAAAAATAAAGAGAAGAAGGGGAAGCTACCCCCAGAAATGTTGAAAGAAGACAGATATCTTGCTGCTGTCACCACAGATGATGTCTGGATATGTTATCCATGGGAAGCTAAGTAAGTTTAGCCCATGCATCCTTGCACCCTTAAAACAGCTCAATCTTTCGATCGAATCTTGGCGCCTATTTTGCGAGTGAAGGCTTGGTGATTAGCGCTCGTCGTCTTCTACCGTTGGATTAGATTTTCGCTAACCCCGGGTGTACTAACAGGGACATCGAAGAGCACGACAGACTCGCTGTGGAACACCCATTGGTGTCATAACTTATCAAAAACAAGGAACCATTGATTTCGTGTTCGCTCAAGCTGTCTTCGTAGATACTCCGAGCCTGGGAGATATCAAACTTCCAACGGAACAGGAAGTGCCGTATATACTGCGGTCCAAACACCAGGCCTCATGTGTGTCCTCTCTGGGGACTTTGATGGAGGCTGCGGGTAGTTGGTGTTTGTTTCACCGAAGCAGTTCTGTGAACCATATACCAATCATATTTGAGGTAAATAAAAATAAAAATAAAGCAACATAGAGACAAGGTATTTCTGATCTTGATGTTATTGGTGTGCCACAAACATATGCTGTATCTCAGTCAAGGCTGCAGCATTGCTAGATCGGTTTTCGTCGCATGTTTCTCACCAGCTTTAGCGAAGCACCGGACCCTGTTTCATGGCTGCATGCCTGGGAACACCTGCAGAACTAGATGAACACAGCACTAGGAAGTATGATTTTGTGAAATAGCCCATCCAGGCCAGTAAGAGTGGGCATTGTGGAGAGGATTCACCAACTCGCCATCCATAAAAGAGCCCTCCCATTGGGGGGTAGAATAAAATTCATGAAAGCCAGCGAATAAATGGGGACAAAAAATAAAAATAAAAATAAAAAGCCAATGCTGTCGACTCCGTCGTAATCCGAATAAATTTACAATATTAAATATTCAAACCGATCCCTCATGTCTCAGTCCCCATTAAATGCATCGACCCCTTTCCTCAAAAGCATAGCAGATGAAGACCCTGTTTAATCAACTTGTACTTTTGCTGCTCGGAGTTGAGCTTTCGCGGTGGTAATCTCTGCTTGCAACGATTTATGAGCGGCCGGAACGTCGTTGAAGGTAAACACCCCCCAGCCGAGTCGGAAGAGTAGGTACGAGCCGAACGCCATGATTGTGTATGCGGGAAGCTATAAGCCCGTCGCTGCTGTTAGAGGGTACATAAAGGAATAGGCGGTCGAGGGCTGGGAACACATACATATGGAATGATTTGCTCTTGGATTACGCCATTCATGGGAACGAGACCGAGATAGAGGGCGAGGTAGAGCTGTTGGGTAAGATAAATGGTTAGCAGAGATTTCGTAGACAAGTCAACGGGCTTGAAGGTTCAGGCTTACTGATGTCAAAAGGAGAATGATAGAGAGAGATTGCTGGGCACGTGTCATCTCGAGTATATTTTGGCGGGGAGGACCTCAAAAAGGGGGACAGCTCTCGAAGGAATGAAGGTGAGGGCGCTGTGACTGCTGTAGTGAGGTGAGCTAGAAAATATGAAGACCACAAATGTGAATTAGTTATATATAACGAGAGAAAAAGAACAAAGTCCGCAGTTCCAGTTTTACAGATGGCCTCAGAGAAGATATCCTTCTCTGCAAGTTGATTGATAGAGGCGATGGTGGTGGACATTGCTCCTTGTCACGTGACAATTAAGTAAAGGTTGGAAGGTTATCCCCGATTCTCAAGTTCTCCCAGAGAACAATCCTTGGCCGGTCACCAACTGACTAGTCATACCTAAGAAGAATTTTTACTATTCGAGCTGGTTGTGATCTCATTTTGAACATGTTCTTGCTTTTTATCACCCAAAATTTGAAGTTGATTTCATGTATGTTGTTAACCAAGAAGATTAGCTCAGTATCGAATCTTCTACGTTGGTTTGTACGGCTAAACCATATCGAAGAAGGCGTAACTGTCGATTTCAGTTTAAATCTAGAGGCGCTTCGCGTGTCCTCTTGATTATTTCCGTCTCTATTTTATTTTTATTTTGCATACTAGGATGAGGGCGAGAGTAGCCTCTGCTGACGCCCCTCGTCCTGATCATACCCTTTGTCGCTCCTTATATCGGTTCGCTACCGTGACATGTGCTGAATGGCGTTTTGTTGAAGCTGAGAATGAGAATCCTTTGTTATGGATGCCGATCTAGGGCTTGGGACGGTCGCTCCTTCCCGCTGGATCTTGTTGATCTGGTATGAATCATTGGCTTTACACGGTGGCGGAACTGACTTTGATTCCAATCAAAATTCAAGTTCAATGCAAAGGAGACTATTGTGCAGTGCTCCAAGACATCCAAGCTGAGCTTTCAACAGTGGATCTAGTTTCAGTTTGGGAACTTCCTGGCCAGACGGGCTGATATGCGCAGAGTTTCAAAAGAGAATGATCGCATGAAGCTTCGATCTCCCATCGCATCAGTCTAATGGCCGAAAATCAACTTTGGATAAGAATCGGCTTTTTATGCTCCATTCCGGTGTACCCTGTCCGGACGTGGGATTTTCTAGGGATGAAGCAAAATGTGTCGGTCTTGAGCCTCTCATCACCGGTCGCGAGTAACCTTTCAGCCACCTACCACCACGGCACTTTTCCGAAATGCCGAAACTCAATTGCCACAACACAATATCGTAAAACAGCTCTTTTTTTGTGTTTGATGAAAAATCTAAGGTATTTACTCTAGCGCACATTTTATCATCCTTGAGCAATGAGCTAAATGTGCGTCGATAGCGCTGCTAATATTGTGCTAGGTAGTCTTACTGGGCACTCTTTATGTGCTCGAGCCCTTTAATAAAGTATTCTAGGAAGACTGTTGGATTCTCAGTCATTGGGAAATGCCCAAGATCCCTCATCACTTCGAACTTCGCTCCTGGAATCTTGCATGCCGTTTCCCGGCTTAGCTCTGGTGTACACGAATAATCATACACGCCGGTGAGCATATAGACAGGACAAATTTTCGTGTTGATGAGATGCATTCGATCCCGTCCATCCCAGCCCTGAAAGTAAAATTTCAGGTCTCCATGGAACATTTGTACAGCTTGGGATGAATATATCCACCAGATTAGTTTCCTGTTCGACATGGGAGCTGTCGGAGAGATCATTCCACAGACTCTTTCAGCGTTAAGAATGGCCTCATTTTGATCCCCCGGTAAGTGATATATCGGCTGAGTGAGTGGCAGGTGATCGCAAGCCTCACATGGAATAACGCCGCTGACGCCTAGTTCTTCCGCACGCAGCGCCACTGCAAGACACACCTGCCCCCCCATACTGGCACCTGACACTATAGGGCGGTGAAGTTTTAGTTTCTCGATGACTTGCTTGATCGCACTAACGTATTGCTCCTCATCGTTTACGAAGCCCTCGGGTTGCGTTTTTGAACCTGGGTATGAGCGTCCGTGGCCCGGAAGATCGAAGGCGAACATCGTACAGCGTTGCTGCAACTCACAATTATTCATCAAAGCGTGGAACTGGCGGGAATCTGCGCCTGCTGTGTGGAGAAATAAAACATGTTGCGGGCCTGTGCCGGCAGATTCGCAGAAGACTTTACTCTTTCCCCAGCCAACAGAGTCTAACCAGACGTACCGACCGATTATGCTATCTTCTTCTGTTATTTCCTCATATTCGACGTGATCTGCGGAAAGTGGCCTTGAATGAATGGCGTCTCGAATTCGATCAAGGGATATCCTCCATAAACGAGCGTGTCGAATGAACGATGCCATATCTCCTAGTACCTGCATACCGGGATTATGCCCCAAGACCCGCAACATGCCCCAATACGACTGCCATGGCGCGCGGGGAACAGCCGCGAAAAATTCCTTCCAGTCATCTTGGCGTGCTGAGAGTGTAAATTCGGCATCCCCTGCAGGCTGAGCTATCTGCGCCTCGGTAACTAGGCCATCATGGATTGAGATTTGTAGCGCAGTCTCTGAACCGGCATCTTGGATGGCGAACTTCGCGGTTACTCCATTGGCCGATGTTTGAAATTCCAAGTCGGCGTTGATGGCGGCTGGAATATCCGCAAGGGCGGGCTGTAGGACTGCTGGGATCATGCTGACGCTAAAGAGGAAAGCGCGATAGGTATACGAGAGACCGGATTTTGCGAAAGGCGAGCTTCGAGATTTGGTCGACCAGTCGTAATCATGCCGCATATGTACTCTCAATATGTATCCCTTGTCAATATGCCCAGTGGAGGAGCTCTAACCTCCGTGATTATCTTGCAGTTGGGAACTGTGGGGCATAGTTCGAGCAGGGCTCTGTTGACTGGATGCGTGCCCTGCGCGCGGAGGTTGAACTTCCGCGAAGTCATGGGGTACTCCGTAGTCCGAGGGATTCTCGTTATCCTCAGCACACTGGCTTTCGAGAGCGAACACGTCTCATGCAGAGGACTCACGGGCCTCATTATCTGAGTAGTTCTCCCGTTGCTTCTATTCCTCTTCTCCTTACGGGCCTTGATACAGCCCGATCTACGGAAGACAAGAACAAGCGCCACTCTGATTTTTATCTAGTCAACTCGAGGAGTATGTCCGAGAGCCACAGCAAGTTATGTAGCATAGCCCGAAGGTCTCTCGGAAGTCGACGCCACTACCCCAGATTTTCGAAATGCCAACCCTCGTCGCAAGCCCCAAAGCCATTTGGCGTCGGCTAACCGAACCTGTCCATCGGGATTTATTATCCCGGCCGTTGCCACGATTCCGAGATTACAGGTCAGTAACGGTATCAATACAGGATTACAATGTTCTATTGGCTTGAGTCTTAGCTGTACGGTTTCAGTACCGTAAAGCTCTATCTCGAAACCAGCTCGCAGACCAGTTACGGTTTCGAGAATAGCGCCATCGTGTCGCTGCTCCACGCGGCCGAGAAACATCGCAGCAGGCGGGGAGAGTGGAGTCGGCGAGGTTCCAGAAACAACCCGTCCATCATCCGCACCGCGCTGCGAAGTGCGGAGTAATTTCCTGGAATTCGTTGAGCGCCTTGCCCAGGCATTATGCGGGAAACGGAGAATGAGTTCAGTCGATGGAAGGAACCTTGATGGCCCAAAGAGGGCAGCATGATGGGTAAGGATGCTATAGAAGATACATTTGTAAGGCAGTTTAAGCATAGTACTCGGTACACACGGAATGATTAAACTTCCAACGTTTGAGACATAGAATTCAACATAGTCAAACGAGCTGGAACAGAGAGTCTTCGCCACCAAAGTCAATCAACGAATCAAACGTCTCCTCGAAGTCTTCACCCCGCCCACCGAGACCATCATTCAAACCGTCCAGTGCGCCCTCCGGCTTCGCAGGAAGTCCGTTCTGCTGGCTCTGCGGATTGCGGTAGTCCGTGTGACTGGGCGCAGGATCCCTCTGTGCTGCTGGCGCGAATAACTTCTCCAGCTGCTGCAACGTCTGTATACTCATCGCGTACGCGCTCTGATTCTCGGGCGGAGGCGTTAGTGTCTGTGGGGTCTTTTTGGTGCTTGCCAAGGAATGTGGGAATGCACATGTCGGGGGAGCAACGCGGCAGTTTGGAGGAGACGAGCCAAAGCGGGGTTCTCGCCGGTTGGTGAGTTGGGCGTCGACCTTGCGGATGGTTGCTTCCAGGGTGCTCATCGTGCGACTGGCGGCCGCGTGGCTGTCGCGGAGCTGCTTAAGGAGGGATATGTTCCTTTGTGGGTCGTGTAGGGCTAGCTGGCACGCGTCTTCAGTGGGAGACTGTGGTGAGGGCGGCTCCAGAGGGCGTGAGGAGGGATATAGATTTTGTTGAGATGCTATGTGATATCGGAGGTGATCTTGAACTTCGGGGCTGAGAGTTTTGCGCTTAGTGCTATTACCCGGCGGGATGAGTCGGACCTTTTCATTGGGTTTGAATTTTGGATGCTGTGGCCTGGGTGATAATGAATCCCCCTGGCCGTATTGACTGAGAAGAGTCAAGTACTCAAACATCTTGTCCACCACACGAGCCGGCATCACACTAAACCAGCGTGCTAGCTCTTCGTCGCAAGGTGGTAGTTCAACAAACTCAGTTTTCTCGAGCTCGGTATGTTCTGAGGCAAAGTGGGCAGGAGATCCTGTTGAGTTCGGAGGTGTACCAATGCTGTATCCAAAATTCCCTTCCCAGTCGTCTGGAATGGTAGCAGACGACGGTCTGCGCACAATGTCTGACGGGACGCTTCCAGCGTCTGGCGTGGAGCTGTCCATGCGTAGAACGGCTTCAGAAATCACTGCGCCCAAGGATTTACTACAATCGAGTCCGATTAGCCAGCGTTTTCGATCTATAGGGTATTGAACCACTTACTCCCTCTTCGCCGTCCGTGTTGGTCTCTTGCGCTCCGGGATGATACATTCTAGCTCATCCAGTTTGCAATTGTAACATGGCACTCCATGATCGGAGACACTGCATCGAACCTTGCGCGATCTGCAAGACTGGCAGGCTTTGGCAGCTCTCTTCCTCGTCGCTCTTCCGTCATTGTTGTCCAAGGCGGCTTCAGATGCCGTGCGCTTCTGAGGACTATCGTGCTGAGAAGATTCTGGCTCCGGAGAGCTATGTTTGTAGCCCATAGTTTCGTCCATTTTCGAAATTTTGTTTAAACAAAGCTTTATGCTGACTGAAACGTCCTTGACAAGCAATCGAGCTGACGTTGAAAATTCTGGAGAACGGCCAGAAGAAATATAAACCACAAAGACCCATAACTACCCCTCAAAATCTCAAGCTCCTCTTCCTATACGATGCAGGAGCCAGGGCCCAGCTCGTAATCCAAGCCGTGGCGTTGATTCGACCAAAGCCCCGACCCATTGGTGCCCTTGAATGGCAGTGGAGCGCAGAGGGAGAAAGGGATTGGGGCCTTTCTGTAAGCGGAACATACCCGAGACCAAACTCAGAAGTATGGGGTGCAGAACCACGGACTCTTCCCCATCCTCGGCCCCAGAGCATGCTTAGAGGAGCCCCAGGAGTGGGATCCCAACCATGGAATGGCTAATTAAACTCAAGCCGGCTGGAGCCAAAATGCGAATGCCGGTATTCGGCGCTTTCGAGTTCGAGATAGTGCCGAAGTGCCGACCCGCTTGAGCACCAAAATACCAGCCGACCTCAACGAGGAACGGGACATCTCGTGGAGCAAATCTGAACGGCAAAGGATTCCCCAGTCACAATGAAATATATGATGACCAAGCTGTTCCTTCAACGATTCTTGACTCTTCGGATGCGAGAAAATCCTGATCGTGATCTGTGCGATTAGGACCTAGTGACTTCAACGGGGGGTAGCAACAGGAGCCGGACAGGCAGGTAACTATTTAAACAGTTGGCAAAATTGGTCAAAGCGCCAATTCCTGCGTCAGCAGTCCTTTCGACCGTGCCAGTGGTCTGACGGGTAAGAGTTCAAACCAGCCCATGGACTCCGTGGTTGGGTCCCGTCAGCCGAAGGGCTCTGGTTAGCTTAATGTGCGAACTATTTTAACTAGTTAAGGTAGTTCACCACTAAGCGAGCCACACCACTAAACAAGCCAAATCTTCCACCACCAAAATTCCTCCAACATTCAACATTCAATATGTGACAACATGGTCAACAACACCTTAATTAGGCTTGCAATTGAAGATCTTGAATTACAAGAGATCCTAAATTATGCTGCAACTGTGAGAAAGTACTCAGTTAATCAAGAGATTCTGTGCTGATAACATAAAGACTTGCAACTTACTCAGAATGAAGCAGCCTTCTGATATAAGAAAAAGCTCTCTGATATACAGGAGGCAGAGCTTCTGAATTATATAAACAAGCTCTCTAGCTACAGCCTTGCCATTACATCTCAGATCTTATGAAATATTGTACAAGAGATAACAGAAGAGAATATTAGGATCAACTGGATTAATTAATTTTACAAGCAGCATAATGACAAGATTAAATGCATTTATCTCAAAGCAATTAATTAAAATAGGCAGGTAGCAGATAATTATCAGTGCTTTAAGTACTTCTATATGCTTGTAATTTGATGATTTATTTAATTACTTGTGATTGCAGTTGTTGATGCTGGCTAACTATTTGACTACTACTTATAGAATAGTTGGAGCAGAAAATTAATCAATATAATCTTAAGCCCTCAAACATCTATAACTTTAATAAAAAAGGATTCCTTCTAGGCTCCTGTTATGTCTCAAAGTGATTAGTCTCTATTGAAGCTCTACAAACTGGAAAGAATACTGTCACTCAGAATAATAGTTGAGAATTTCTCTTATTGCTCTGCTCAGTCTCTGCTGAAGGAATTGCACTATCTCCAGCTCTTATTTACCAGAGCAAATCACAAGATCTCCAGAATATATGACTAGATGATTATAATGGAAGTGAATGAGTCTACTTTGCAGCTTCAACAAATGGTTGAAGCAATAATAAATATAGACTGGAGTGATTGAAATGAGTTTTCAATTGACATACTAAGAAACAAGCTGGTTAAGAAAGATGTTTGCTTCTACTAGATAGTCATTCCTCTCATATAAATATGAAATTTATTGAATATACTGACTGTAAAAAGATTCTTCTTATAATTCTCCTGCTGCATTCAACCCACTGTTTGCAATCTCTTGATGTTGGAATCTTTGGGCTGCTGGGCAAGGCATATTCCAATGAGCTGGAAGCATTACTATATCAAGAAATGAGCTATATTTAAATAACAAAAAGGGATTTCTGAAGACTATTTAATATGGCTTGGAAGAAGGCTTTGACAGTTGAAAATATACTTGCTGACTTTGCAAAGACTGGAATTAACTCTCTGAATTCTTAATATTAACTATACTGATTTGAAACTGCTCAAGCCCCTATACTGTCAGTTAAATCTTCTATTTCTAGCAATATGCACCAGCTCTGACAAGAGATTAAGAGTATATGTCTCTGGCACAGTCTAAATTTGCAGAGCATTAGATGAGTTATTCAAGCCAGTAAGCAGTTTGCTCTTTGTAATGAACTGCTGGAACATAAGAATCAGTGACTAAGATCAACTCTAGTGATGGAGAAGCAACACTGCAAGCCCCTAGGCCTACTCAATAGAAATAATCCTAGTCAAGCACAGTTCTGGTCTCCAACAAAAGTTCTTAAGACACACAAGCATCTGAATGAAATAAAGACTGAAAAAGCTGATAAAATTACTCAAACACAAGAGACAAAACTTCAATAAGAGCTTCAAAAGAAGCAGACTGCTAGAGATGTTGAAAAAAGATAGATTGAATGAGAGGATGTCTGTAAAAAGACCCAGAAGCAATAAGAGGCCAAAAAAATTAAATGTGCTAGGCAAAGAGAGACACAATATGTTGTTTGTGAGGAGAAGAAGACTTTACAACTAGCAGAGAAGAAAAAATAAGTGGTTGAATGTGCTAATAAATGCTGGCAGTCAGGGCTTCAAGTGCTGGCTTCAAAGTGCTGTTGGAAGGACTCCCCTACTAAAGAGTCTCATTACAGAGAGTCTATACAACCTTCCAAAAGAGAAAGTAAGAGCTCTACAAGCATTCCTAGCAAGACATTAGACTCCCTAGCCAAGAAATCTACTGTTGACATTCTTTTGAATTCTTTCCTATCTACCCCCCAAATCTCTCACTCTGGCTGTAATATTAGGCTGTCCACCTATTTATTTTCCTAACTATACTAATTTCTATGCTTTAAAGAATACATTTATTTAATATTTAATAGCTATTTAATAATAAAGATCTGGTTGTTGAGATATTTAATAAATTTGTTGCGTGGAGCATTTGGCGAAATTTGGCTCGTTTAGTGGTGTGGCTCGTTTAGTGGTGAACTACCTTAACTAGTTTTTTATGTTTGTATTGTTTGCTTAGAATCTGAAGCTATTTTATCATGACAGAGCGACCGAGCCATGGCCTTGGGAGAGACATACACTTATTACAAGATAGACTTTTTGCAGAACATCCACATTGAGAATGAAACCCGAACAAGTATCAAAATAGGATATGGACCAGCCTGACGATGCCAAACAATTCTCTCGCTCCTTGATCCCTCTTCTATTGCAATATACTCTATATGATGCGTTTGACCCCCGGGAAAAAAAGAGTTTCCATTACGCCCTCGACTTTATGTCTGTCTTAAATTTATGATACGGGTCGCATAACAATATTATAGAGAACGTTAACCCTAGTCAAGAAACGCTAGCCAACCACTCGACAGCGAGCGCTATCTCGGAAGAGACACTGGTCGTTACGGGAATTTCATGACCACCTCCATGATCGTATACCCGTCTGATTTCTGGCTTGCTGAAGTGTGCCAGCTGAATCGAGCAGGGATAACGAGGGTCCTTGCTGCCATAGATGTGGACAGTGGGAATGTTGATTCGCAGACAGTCAGGGATAAGGGTTATGTCTAGACCATAGACATTATGAAGGCCAAACTCCGGTAACAGGTGCGGCTTGCCCGTATCCCGGCGGCGTGTGCGCTCCAATCCTCGTGCTTCCAAATTCTCATCCGGGAGCTTCTGGCGGGTACGTGGTCTGCTCTTAGTCTGGACAATTTCCTCAACTTCAGACTGCAGAGTGTGGATTTGAGTGGACATGGCTTCTGCAGTTTGGTTGTGGATTTGCCACGCCCGTTCGGGCACATGGATTCCAATGTGCTCC
Organism: Coccidioides immitis RS; assembly: GCF_000149335.2. NCBI lineage: Eukaryota > Fungi > Ascomycota > Eurotiomycetes > Onygenales > Onygenaceae > Coccidioides > Coccidioides immitis. The sequence goes on along the minus strand of NW_004504308.1, from coordinate 990,120 downwards.
AAAGCTGGGAGTGGGATCCCTCCGCATATGAAAACGACGGACTTGAACGGAAGAGGCTCCTCTGGGTGTTCGTTCTGGTGGAAGATAATTAGAGAGGAAATCACGGCACAGCCCTGAGAGAAACAGAGCACGCCGTCGTAGGGCTGAGGTTGCCGTCGCATAAAATCAAGAAGCCATATGTGCGCATCGGCTATGCTGGGCGGGCTGATGTCTTCCCAAAAAGTGTAATTTGGAGGGAAGAATAGGGCATCGAGGCCCCATGCGGGATCTGTCTTGTGCGGTGCATCGATAAAGTCGAATGTGTACTTGTCGGGGTCTAGATACGACCGGAACGTAGCTATAGTTATAAATGAGAGTCCCCGCGAGCCTCAGTTAGTGAAAATGGTTAAACGGCAGCCTCTGCAACGAGTAACTATTCTCGTAGAGAGAGAAAATTTGCAACAAAGGGAGAAAGAGGCTTACCAGTCTGATTGCGGAAGATAGCGCCGCTGGTGCCCTTACCGTGCAGGCAGAGAAATCGCATGATGGTTTCTTCCAAATGATAGCTTTCTCATCCCTCGCCCGCCAGAACAAAGGAAATAGAAGTACTCCCTAAGTTTATTCTTTTAATTTTTTAATTTTGTTAATTTTTCTTCTCTGGTGCAAAAAGAGACTGGTGCAAGCCTTTCAAGAACAATGCCTCACTCTTCCAACCACAGACCAGTGTAAGCCATACGGGTATGTGCGCTCCGTTGGCATTCTGCTCAGCCCAGTTAAAATAAACCTATTTCCCCGATTCCCGTTGTCGAAGCCAATTTACATGAAAATAGCAATCCGACAGCTTGCTTACCGGGACATTTAGCGGATAACTAGCTATCAGCAGAGAGGTATTTGAATGCAATACTCCGTACATGTTGCTGGTGCCTAACTGCTGGAAATTCTTCCCCAAAAATCTTGACTTTTGGTCCCGACCGGGGAGCGAACAAAAATAACTATCCGCTGCCGAATGTCGATCGATTGGGGGAAGTGCGCTTGTTGGCCGGGCTGCAGCAAGAACAGGGATCGGGAGGACAAGGATTGTCCCGATCTAAAGAAAGACGGCTGCGTGTGTAGGGGTCGAGGTAGAATTGCTGTGAGTATGTAATTATGTTTGAAATGAGCTTGATTTCCAGTCAACTTGTATAATGCGTTCTTCATCTCAATTATCCCGTTGATTTTGCAGTTGTCTCAATATGTGTGAAATTTCTGAACTTCAGGCGCTGGCTAGGGAGATATGCGCGGCGACAAACCTCATCACAGGGCATGATGCCCTCGCCGGAGACTCTCATTCATCATCATCTGATGATGCTCCCCTTAATGTACGAGATGCCAGACAAAGAGTCCTCAACTCCGCCGCAAAAATCCAGCAGTTGATCAGCGAACCTACAGAATTCCTTGTCAACCTATCGGTTGAGGTATTTTCTTCTCTAGACACCTTTTGGTCAACGATACAAGTAGAGCTAAAGGAAGCCCACATAGTACCAATTAATTGCAAGTATTCAATGGCTCTGTCACTTCCAGGTGCTCGCGGCGATTCCTCTGCAAGGTTCAGTCCCATTCTCCGACTTGGCCAGTGTCTGTACACTGCCTGAACGCCGCCTTCGTAGTGTGGCACGCATGGCAATGACAAGAAACTTCTTGTGTGAGCCAGTTCCGGGCCATGTCGCCCACAACGCCGTTTCCCGCCTGTTTGTCACCAATCCTGCCTATCTGGGATGGACAAGGTTTATGACCGAATTCTACATGCCGGTCGCGTCTAAGTTCTCCGAAGCCACTGAGAAATGGGGAGACACAGTTGCCGGGAACCAAACCGCAGTCAACTTGGCCATGAACACCCAATTGACAGCGTTCGACTTTATCACCCAATCTCGCGAATGGGGCAGGTTATTCTCCGCGTATATGAAGGGTGTTCAAGCAAGCAGGGCGACAAATGTGAAGCATGTGGTCGCGGACTATGACTGGGAAGCCATGGGGAAGGCACTAGTGGTACATGTAAGGCTCTAAAATGCGAGTTCACGCGCAGAGATGCTAACTTTCTTCTAGATAGATGGTGCTCCGGGGAATGTCTGCATCGCTTTGGCAGAAAGTTATCCTGCACTTAGCTTCATAATTCAAGACACACCAGAGACTGTGGGAAACTGTCGAGGCCTTCTCCGTTCTCAGCCAGAGAACGTTCGCAAGCGCATCACGACCGCTGCACACCGTGCTCTGGAGCCACAGACCGTGACAAACGCCGACGTATATCTCCTTCGTATGGTGCTTCACAATCACACTGACGACGAAGCGTCTCGTATTCTCGCCAATCTGGTCCCGGCATTGAAGCAGAACCCCTCTGCGCGAATTTTGATTGTCGACACTCTACTCCCCGAGCCCGGGAGCATTGGAATCGTGGATGAAGGTCTTGCACGCTACCGGGACATGACGATGATGGAAGTTTTCAATACAAAGGAGCGTGACAGGCAGGAGTTTGAGGATATTCTAAACAAGGCCTCTGACGGGGAGGGAAAACTGGGTATTGTGGGTGTGCGAAGGTCACCCGGGAGTACATTGTCCGCCATTGAGGTCTCATACCATGCCTACAATGCAGGCAATGCTTTGTGATGGCCTCGACGGACACGCCATTATTTGCTTATGTAGTTATTATAGTGACAATTATTGAAACATTGGCGTTCGATTCCGAGGAATAAACAATGCACAGTTACAAATGGTTGTTCCTATACTTCGTAGTGTCATGTTTCCATTCATCAAGCTTAAAAAAACAGGACTCACATAAGCTAACTCATTCTTTTCATAGTGCCACGCACGGTGCCAGGATGACCAGTTACTTTGGGCCAACAAGGCACAGGCTACGAGCAGGAGGCGTTGTCACTATTTCTGCAACTGCGCCAAAGGCGTTTAGGCAAAAAAGTCCCCAGCCACCTGACCTCAGGGGCCAACCGGGAGGGAAAAACCTCACCGCCGGTATGTCGTATAAATACTTTATCCGGTCTGATAAGCAGACTAGCCATAAACAGACTAGCGTGATGGACACCGCATCCCTGACGACCGAGCAAGGTTGGGGAGAGTTTTTGACATCGCCAACTCACGCGATTGTGTAGCTCAAGTGGCCCTTGCAGCACCGATCAGGGTCAGGATGGGTACAGCATGCATGGTTGGTGGGCCGTCCATACATATATTTTTCATTGGACTCCCAAAAATGAATACGGGGCACTCCGTGATGTTGGCCCCAAGGCCCATATGTAGGGAGCCTCAGCCTTGTAAGTGAAAGCCCTCGAAACACGGTCGGTGGAGAGCTGATTACAAGTTTATTTATATCTTCGGTCGTCTTGGAGGCTGACCACTGATCGAAATCGCTTTGTTTCTCTGCGAGGAAGGCCTTCCAAGCCTGCATCTTCTTTGTACTCGTATAGAAGCCGGCCATACGCAGTATACACCCATTAATTCTCAAACTTTAGCAATGAGTCCCGTTTAGAGGCTTCGGCCCGGTTTGAGGATATTTCCGTCCTGAAACGAGAAAGAGCAAGACCCATATTTCATGCTTGGCATGTTTCGATTTGCAGAGAACGCCACTCGCTGTCTTCGCCGTTATGGGTTCTCTGGCTGTTAAGCTGACAGGATGGCATGGTTTCTACCGTGAACAACTTCGGTTGACTCACCTGAGCTAGTGTTTCAATGAACCTTGCCCTATACTGGACTCCGGCAGGACGGCCTTGTTTGGTGACTAGAGTCCACAAAAAGGACCCAGTGGCCTGCCTGAGGTATTACCCTTGCACAGGATGCTATCGTGGAATCTCGACCAACCTTTGATTAGGATGACCAAGGCGCTGCGCGAAGTGATGCTCGTATGCCGACGCTGCGGTAAATCCACGAGAGTTATGCAAGTTTTTTGTTTGATATCCCCAGTGGGCCCGCGTTCTAATATTAACACCCAATTTTTGGGAACTCACAGCTCCATGGTACTTCCCCACACGGCTAACAACCAAACATGGAGGTTGAGGCTTGACCGCGTTGGATCAGCCCGGCAGCGGCTCACGCTGCCTAGATCCAAGCCATTCCGAAAATTGGTTGATCCCGAAACTCCATTAACTACTTGGCTTCTAAAACAGGCTTCGTGTTCAATGACTAAGGATGCTTATTCTGCTCCCGACCATCGTGGTAAACCGTGTCTGCATCTTTGCCTACACCTTTCCTTGAGTTGACCACGGTATACTCGGCTAGGCCGGCGAGAGTAATCATTAACTTTCTTCCATAGACCCTTGCTATCAATCCAGTCGTCGACTTTCGCCCCTCGGCTTTAGTTCACAATATATTCACAAAAGAGAGGGGTGTCCATTCTTACCATTGATGACACGCATGGTTGGTCTATGAAAACTGTCACACTCATTGTGGATGGCCCAACGGCTCTACTCCGCCTACTGAAAAGTCCTGCGTCAAGCCCAGCCCAGTGCAAGCAACCCTCTGGAACCTTATGCACATCAGCAATCGAGCTTATCGTTGAAGCTTTCCAAGGCCCTTCATATCCGGCTCCCGTCCAGTCCCGAGCGAGAGGTAACCACGCCAAGTTTCGCAGAGGACTGGGAGTAGTGTACCTCAAGTATTTTTTTTTTTTTAATGCATTCTCGCGTCTTCTGGCCCCCTATTGAACGAAGTCGCAACTGTATGTCGTCCATATATGCCTAAGTTGTCTGCAATGCCATCCTACACAAAAGCACTAACTGATTAATCTTGTTTGTTTGATCCTATCAAAAGCATATAGGGTCCTGCCGATCACGGCCCGAGTGGAAAAGCACATATTAATGCGATAGGAAATAATGTAAGATCCACACCCAGCTGCAGCGCTGCCAATAGCGACATAATGTAGACATCCAGGGTAAGTTTCACGTCGTAAACACAGACAATGTGGATGCGGAAATGGGTTTTGAACATATTACTCCGAATACGCGGATGAAGCGGGGTGGCAGGATGTTTTGTTGCCTTGAATTTGTGTATTTTGATGATTGCAATTGACGGCACGAAGATGTGGCAAACGTGCTGTAGCCATTATCAAATCAAAGAACTATTAGCATCGGAAAAATAAGACGAAGTCGACCAGACACGAGGTTTCCGACAACACGACGCGGGGAGTTTACTAATGGTTCGAGGCCCTGGTCACGACAAGCAGGCAGGTTGGTGGCTTAGACGTGCGATTTAACAGGACAAGCTGAAGTGCATTGAACACCGCTTCAGCTGTTGGATGGAACGAGGCTGGCAAAGCGGACTGCAGTAACTAACTGGCTGTGGCACGGAGTAAAGAAAGCATACATTCAATCTCGGCCTGGTTATATGTCTACGCTTTACCCGTTCGCATGCATACGTAGGTGGTCTAATCCCAACGAGCTCGCTCATAATATAATCTTTTCAAGCCCTTTTTCCTAATGAGACGAGTCGACAAGATATCACCCCGCACCGAGTTGATAATGAACCGTCCACCAAGGTCCAAACAGAAACTAAAGGATAGCTGCAACAACTGCGCTTTTGCAAAAGTGAAGTGCAACAGAGCCAAACCAGTCTGCTCCCGCTGCGAGGACCGAGATCTGGTTTGCTTCTATGGGCCATCCCATCGATTTGGGAGACGGCCTGCAGCCAGCAGGATCGCTGAGAAGCGTGAATCCAATAAGAATGCGCTGGAAAAAGTCGTCCCATTGGCTCCCGCGCCGTCGCTGCCACCGCCGCCGCCGTACAGTCTCGAAATCCCACCTCCACTCACAGCGCCCGCTGGAACTCCGTCGATATATGAATCCACCCTCATCACAGATCTCTCCATGGTAGAATCCTCTCTACCGTTTGGATCGCACAACGAGACCTTTCCCTTGGCCTGGGATGAGCCGCTTTTGACGGCAGCGACGTGTCAATTCTCTGGCATAAATGAGTTTAACGATCCCAATGGATTCTGGAACGCGATGGATTCTTCGTACTATTCTCTCATGGACACTTCTTTGAACGCCCTGCAGACTCCGCCAGAGGATGAACCGGCAAAATCGCTTTTTCCCAGTGAGCCAGCAATTTCAATGCCCCCAGTGTTGAATCGCGCAGCGACAGGAGACATCCAGCATCCGTGGATGGGGATCAGAACCGCTCCAGACTCGCCCTCAGTGTTGCAATCGACCACAAATCCGGGACACGATCCTCATAAGTGTCCTGGAGCGGGAAGCCATAGCTCTCAATGCATGCCCGCTATCCAGTCCTGTCTTGCCAATCTTGACAAAGCCGCCTCCGATCTCGACATAGAAACAATTATCCGCACCAACAGAGAGGTCTTAGAGCAAATCATGGAAGTTCTGGACTGCTCGTGTTTCGCCAGCAATGAACAGCTCCAACTATTAGCTGTTGTCCTGGCGTTTAAAGTCATGTCTCGATACGCGGTGGCTGCGCTGGACGGACAGCCTTCTGCGTCAGCGTCTACGGGCACTGGGCTCTCTTCGCCAGTGAATCGTGGAATACATGAGCGTGCCCGCCTGGTGCTGGGTGAGCTGTACCGGGTTGTGCGGCTGGTTAACCGCCTGTCCGGATGCTTCAAAAAGGAAAAAATTGCCGAAACAAGTCCTTCACCCAAGCTAGCTGGGTCTGAGGCGTCGTCTACCGAATTCTCAGGGATGGGTGGGCATCATGTCTCCGCATCCGTTTTTGTCCAGCTGGAGGAAGACCTCCACCGTCGCTTCCGAGTTCTAAGGGATGATATCATTGCTGTGTTACGATCTCTATGAAATGATGGGTTATGGGATATTCATGGAGCGGGCGTTCAGCCTTTGCATTTGTTGGTTGTATTGAGTTATTGTTGTCTTCTTCCCTATGCGACAGGCGCATTGGGGGAATTCGCTGTGAATATGTGCCTTGAGCTTTGATGTATATGCATGATAGTTAAGAGTTGTAGATACCAATATATGAAGACAAAAGCATGGGCTTTCTAGTGATACAGTTCATCTGTCTGATCGTTCGCAGACTCAAAAAAATAACTACGTAACTACTTGCAAAGTGCCTGTTCAGCAACTGATGACCGCCCCGGATGGAGTAAGGCCGATATGGGCAAACCGATTTCCCCGAATGCTGAGTGTCGGCAGACGGATGAGAGATTCGGGATCCTTCAATGTTGGTATTAATAGAAGGAGCCCGTGCGGGACGATGATCTCATCCGATCGAGATAAATTGCCATGCAGCCGTTGGGAGCGAGTTGGTGCGGGTTCGGAATTGGTCCTTCGTTCGGCCGCAGTCTGTCCGCAGCACTTGCAGGGATGCCGGATCGACCCCCTGATTTGATTGGCCTTTTGGACTCCGAAGATCCCTGCAGCGCATCGAGTCGGCGAGACTCAAGTCCGTCAACCACCGTCGTGAAGAGCGAATCTCCAGATCAAGCTTCTCATTCAGATTTGTTAGTCCGGTGTTGGCAGCATGGGTTGGATGATCTACCCGTAGTCCGTTGCTTGCAGAAAAAATGAAATGAGATAAAACATGGCCGGCGAGCCGGTGTGCTCGTCGCTACGTGCTTGCTTCATCGTGCCAGTCTGCGCGTGATCTCTTGAATCCTTTCCTCTTACACGCTTCCATCTAGAGACAAAAAAATATCCAAAAATGTCTTTATCACCGCAAGATGGCAGAGAAGCTGACAACAACAGCACGTCCGTGCTGAGTTCTTTGGATGGCTCTCCGCTCAGCAGTGAGAACGAAAAGTCATCCATTGACGAGAAGGGCGATGGAGTCGACTACCTGCCCATCGGCCTACGGCTGATCGGGATCGTCGTTAGTCTCATGCTGGGCGTGTTCTGCATGGCCTTGGATAACACTGTGAGCTCCCGGTTTCATTTCCTATACCTCCGTCTCTCAGGCCCTTTCCCATGGGTGGTTTTGAGTTCATTTCACCCGATTTCCGCTAACTTATTCTTCTCTAGATCATTTCCGTGGCCATTCCCAAAATCACAGACGAGTTTCACAATCTCAATGACGTGGGCTGGTATGCGTCTGCGTACTTGCTGACAGGTTGCTGTAAGTGGGAAGAAGCGATCACCACCTGGTTTGCTTGATACATGGGCTGGGTGCTAATGTGAATCGGTCAACAGCCTTCCAACTTTTATTTGGCAAGCTGTACACATATTTTAGCATCAAATGGGTCTTCCTGATCGCTCTTTTCATCTTCGAGCTGGGCTCCTTGGTCTGCGGAGTCGCACCCACGTCCACAGCTCTGATTATCGGTCGAGCGATTGCAGGTCTTGGCAGCGCTGGTTTATTCACGGGCGCGCTGGTCACGATTGCGCATACGGTGTCACTGGACAAGCGACCGATGTTCTTCGGATTGATTGGGGGTGTTTATGGCGTAGCGTCGGTGGCGGGGCCACTGATGGGCGGCGCGTTCACCGACCATCTCACCTGGCGATGGTGCTTCTATATCAATCTCCCTCTCGGAGCTGTCACCGCTGTCGGGCTTGTGTTCCTTCTGAAACTAAAAGAGAAGAAGAAGGAGTCGCTTCGAAACCTCTTCTGGCGCCTTGATCCAATTGGGAGCGTCGTTTTCGTTCCCGCCATTGTCTGTCTGTTGCTCGCCTTGCAATGGGGAGGTGTCAATTACCCCTGGTCGAATGGTCGGATTATTGCACTGTTTATCATCTTCGGGCTCACCCTTATTGGTTTCTGTATCTTGCAGGTATACCTGAAGGAAAATGCCACTGTCCCAGCTCGCATTGCCAGACAACGATCAATCGCATCTGCATCCTTATTCGGGCTCTGCATTGGCGGGTCGTTCTTCATCTATATCTATTTCATTCCAATTTGGGTATGTTATACCCCCCCGGATTGCTTCGCTCGAGCCCAAATAAATTAAACTAACGTGACTGGGGATAAAACAGTTCCAAGCCATCCGAAATACCAGTGCCGTGACTGCTGGCGTCTATTCGTTACCACTCATCCTAGCTGAGATCGTGGCCATCGTGGTGTCAGGAGCTCTGGTCACTCATCTTGGCTATTTTGCTCCGTTCTTTATCGGCAGCAGCGTACTTATGAGCGTGGGTGCAGGCCTTCTGACACTCTTCACAGTCGACACCCCGCAGAAGGAATGGGTCGGATATCAATTTCTGTACGGCTTCGGAGTCGGGCTCGGATTCCAACAAGGTGGTGTCGCGGCCCAGGCCGTCCTAAACCTGAACGATGTCTCGATCGGCACAGCAATGGTGCTCTTCCTTCAAATTCTGGGCGGATCCGTGTTTGTCTCCGTCGCTCAGAATCTGTTCACCAACCGCTTGGTTGAAGGTATTGTGAAGCTGAATCTGCCTGGACTGAATCCAGAGGCGATCGTACACGCCGGAGCGACTGGCCTTCGCCGTGTAGTCGACCCAGACTATCTCCCTCAAGTTCTTGTGGTGTACAACGATGCGATCCTGAGAACCTTCCAGGTCGGGTTGATTTTGAGCTGTCTGAGTATCTTGGGGGCCGTGGGCATTGAGTGGCGTAGTGTCAAGGGGAAGAAGACTGCAGGTCCCGGGGCAGCATAACTAAGGGGTGTGTGTTGGATGTGTGTTCGATTTAGGGACGGTTGAAGGTTAAGTTATGAATTGGTTCGGCATGTATTGTTCAAGCGGGTTTAATGTTTATGAGAATAGATTTTCATTATGTGGAGTTGGTCTGTCTTTTCCTTTTCCCCTTTTCGTTTTCTTGTTTTCGTTTCTTTCGTTCGGGCTTTGCTGGCAAACTTCCCCCACTTGTGCTGTTTAGGATTTGAGACAAGCAGCATACTCTATTTGGTGTCTGGAGTTCAGAGGAGTTAATATGGATTCATGGACCTGAGTTATGTGTGCATAGTTCTTGATATCCGAGAAGTTGGTTGTATATACAGGAATTCTTACATGTTCAAGCATTCGAAGTGCTTTTGAGTCCTGAACCCCGGCATCTTGAAGTATATTTATTCGTTACCTGAACTCAATGGTGGATTCTTGATAAATTATATATGTCCATGTGTCACGTCAAACGAATAATGGAAATGTGAAGGCAAATGTAAGTTCTATTATGACTATCTAGTAACACATAATATCCAAGAATTCAAGTATAGATTGCAAAGTCAGAGTGACTCGGGTGTGTTCAAAGACACTGCCACTGCAATAACGTTCCCTTCGCTGTATGAGAGACTAACAATCACATTGCTTATGTTCGCCTGTCTGGCGGTACGTAGGGCTGCACCATGTAACTAAGGTAAACAGATCCACATGTTATTAAGGGGCTCTAAAAGTGAAATCAAGGATACAAATAGAAAGAAGATAAACTTACAACCACTTTAGGTGCCCCATTCCTATCACTTTTTACCTCAATTTCTTTCATCGGTGCCCCTGCCCCTTTGGACTTGACCCCAAGGCTCTTGAAAACGGCTTCCTTTGCGCACCAGCGCCCGATCAATGCCATATGCGGGTCCCGACATGCCTGGGCGAACGCCTGTTCGGCGGGAGTGAAGTTTCGTTGTATAAATAACGGGTTAGAGTCGTAGTCAAAGGTGCTTACGGCCTCAATGTCGACACCAATTGAGCGGATTTTCACATCTTGTGGAAGGGAGCGCAGGACATCACCAGTGATATCAGAAATGGAGATTTTGGCGGCAGGTACATCGTTTATCGGTGACGGCTCTGGTAGAGTAATATGATCCTGCGGGGGTTGCTCCGGCCTGACCATGACAGGCTGGGTACCATGGAGATTGGCGGGATCGAAATAGATCTTCTTGGACGTGGGATTAGTGGATACGCGAGCCAACGGATCTAGAAGTACTCTGGACTCATCCCGTTTCTCATACGGCGGCTGAGTTTGAGCCTTGACTAGAGAATCAGACATGACAGCATGTGCAAACGCTTGATTCGCTTGTCGCTTCCTGGTGGCGCACTTTTCTGCATACACTTGGTACACATCTTTCTCAAGTGTCCCGAGGAGATATTTTGGTGCCACTCCGACCATCTGGGCCCCTTTTTGCCCGAAGCCAAATGAATCCAGCAAAAAGGCATTGATCTCAGGGACATGAATCGTCTCTGTCGTGACCAAGATGTGCGGGAAGTCCCGGAGAGCAGGATCGATATTATCGCAATTGAAATTTCCAGGGACTGTGCCTGTATTCATAGCTTGCAGGCATCCGTTCAGCATCCACGCTGCAGCGGGGGCTTTTGGATGCCCTGTGACAGATTTCTGACACATAGCTAAAAGGGGCGGACCTTTACGACCGAGATGGTCCATTTGCTTGTTTAATGCATCGAGTTCGTTAACATCATTAGCTTTCGTAGAAGTTCCATGCAACGATACAATTCCAATATCATCAATACCGAGTCCCCAGGTGGCCAACGACGCTCGCATGGGTGAGATTGTAGGGCAAAATTGTCGAAACTGATTCCCCCACTGGCGGCGGAGCGCATTGATCTGTGCCGGAAGAGTAGACTCTTTTGCAAGATCGAAGCCATCGATACTGTTCTGGTATGACTCTAGACTATCCGAGTCTGGTACTGAATCTCCTGATGAACCAGAAGGAGAAACAAATCCAGGGGTTAGAGTGGGTGAAAGCAACTCTGTCTCATCGTCGCTGTCATGGCCTATTTTCTTGTCATTAGAACCAGAGAGAAGTTGAGAAATGGATGCATTCAACTTCTCGCGGCGGTATTCTAGATTTAGAAGCGGGGATTGAAGAGCTTCTGGGGCCTCTCGCGCGAATGTAAGAACGCCTTGACCGGGAGCTGGAACGGAGCGACTGATTTTGTCTGCTGCCATAGCGGAGCCTGAGACGACAGCGTAGATGGGCAGCCCCATAGAAATGGCCAGCTCCGCTGTGCATAGAATTTGGACACCTCCACCAAGAGCTTCAACAAATCCCCCCCGTGATTCAGCGGTGGGTCGAGACATCTCTGCAGGAGTGCGACCTTGTGCAAACTGGTCTTCGGTGTCGACTGTGGCCTTCATCATCGTAAAAGCGTGGGCCTCGTCCTCATGGAAGTTATCCACACCACCAACAAGACACATCTTGGTCTTTCCAGCGAGAAGAGAATCTACCCCAATGTCCAGTGATTCGAGGCTGGTAGCACAGGCCCCAACCGGGGTTTTAATAGGGCCACTGCTTCCGAGCAAAAGCATGTTGACCCACGCTGCGGGAGTATTGAGGTTGGTCTCCTGGAGCACATCCCCGGGCACTGTCTTGTCCAGGTACACATCCCTAAACATCTCGCGGTTCTTTTCTGTTCCACCTAGCGAGGACCCAATGAAGTTGCCCACTTCAGATACATGGATATGGTGAAATATCTCCATGGGATTCTTTATTCCTGCGCTGAGAAACGCATCTGACACGCAACATAGCGCAAACAATGTCACTGGATCCACTTGATTCACAATGTCTTCTGGTATACCGTATCGGGCTGGCGTCCATCCACTCGGAAGTTGACCAGCAACATAATTCGCGGGTACAGGGGATTTCTTTGGAATCATGATCCGCGCACCAGCCTTGATCTGAACACGGAAGGAGTCCGGCTCTTCCAGTTGTCGGATCACAGCATAGTCGCCATGCTTCTGTTTGAACGCTGTAGCGGTAGCCAGAGTTGCGTCGAACTCGGGTAGGTCTTCCTCCACTGCAATTTCTTGTAAGGACTCCTTACCGTGAGGATCGTATCCTCCTGCCATCTCCGGTTCAATGATTCGAATTCCACAATGCTGTTGAATATGATCCCCAAATCTCTGGGCAACCTGCCCATCAGATAAGCGCTCTTGCGACTTCGCGTCCACCCAGCCTACATAATGCCCAGTGGGAGGGTTAATGTCAACATGTTTGATCAAGCCCATCAGCCATGCAAGCTCGATATAGCCCTCAGTAGAGAGCTGTTGTTGACTCTCCATTTCGAAACGAGTCCGGGAGCTACCCCAGGGGCCCAACTCTGAAAACCCCACGATAACAACGGTACTGGAATGGTCCACCATGCCAGTTAGGTGCTTTAGGGGTTCTAAGTCCTGATGGTAGTCGAGCTCGCGAGGAAATTCCATTTGCAATGTGCACCGGCTCATACGGTCCTTGCTATGTAGTCCATCTTCACTTTCCGTCTCCGTTGTCGCCATCGAGCGTTCACGACGATCTTCTTCATAGATAGCCTTGGCAATATCCGCACGCTGACGTAGGGACTGACGGGCGTCCTTAAGAATGCTTTCCAGCCCATTTAACCTCTGAAGATTTCCCCCAAGATCTACCAAAATGGGCTTGTCCTCGCTCATCCTAGCTACGTCTGGAGAGAGAAGGGATAGTATATTCAACGCCATCTCCTCCTGGGAGAATGTCAACCCACCATGGGCTTCGATGGTCTCCGCCAGGGTGTCATTAGATTCCATGAGTCCTGTGCCCCGGGTCCAGCCTATCACGACGCCACATAACGACACCTGCTTTCCCCACGACTCAGAAGAAATTCGGTTAAGCAGACTCTCCAAGCCCAACTTTGTCTCGGAATAGAGTCCATCGCCGCCAAAGGTCCCGTGATTTGGAGAAAGAGGTAGAAGAACCTGTGTTGGGTTGCAATCAATCTTTTCCGCACTCTTCATCTGAGCAATGTGGCCAATTAGTCGGAGAACGTTGACTAGCATCGCACGATGGGCAAATTCGGATTCTGCACCTATGCCATCGACTTCAATCCCTTTCTCCGGAATGGCAGCGAACGGAATGAGGATGTCGATATTTTTTGCTAACCCAGATGGGCTGTAGATGTATTGGATCAATTCAGCACAATCACGCATGCTGCCTTGGTTGAATGGCAAGAGATACAATTCAGAGCCTCTGCTTCCAAACTCTGCGTACATCTTGCGAAAGTATGCTTGGCTGTCGGCAATAGCGCGGCTTGTGGTGACAATGACAGCAGCTCCCCCCATAATGAGTCCCTTGACAAGCTCAGCGCCAATAGAACCGGGGCCTGCTCCGGTTACAAGAGCAACCTTGCCAGCGAAAGAAATTCCGTATGTCAAGACCCGTGAGATAACTCGGAAGAATTCCTCTGTCATCCTGCTTTTGACTTTCCAATGACCAGCGACACGTGTTTTCAGAGAAGCAAATTGTAGAGCGCGTCCTGACTTTAGAAGAGAGACATAGTCCGAGAAGCCATCACGTGGGACTTCGGTGCAGCGAATGGAGCCATCCTCCCCTATGATAGTCCGTGGTTTAGTCAACGGCAGCGAAAAGCTTGCTCGCGGTGGATGCGACGCTGACGAAGCAATTAAACACTTTACTCGTTCACCAAGATGAAATAGTCGAGGATGAAATTCACCAGTCCTGTCAGAGTGGTCTATGAGCCGCTTGACCAGATCAATAGTCTCTTCATTCGATCTGTTCGCAATCCGGCGCCACATATTTATATCTGCTCGAACTTCCGGCTGACCTTTAACTTGGCCACTGAGAAGACTAATCCAGCTCTTGATAACGTCCATGCGAACTTGGTTCCACCAGAAATTGAACCTCCTCTGGTGGCGGCGGTTAAAACGAGGTTGAATCCGACGTTCAAAATCTTCGTTAAACTCCGATATCCAAAGATTGAGCCGAGACTGGTGTATGTTATCCGATTCGGAAAGGGGATCTCGGTGGGCGCACGTTTCAATCCCCAGGTACGATGCAAGGGCCTTATGCTGCACCATGGCAAGGCGTTTCTGCTCGTGTGTCAACTTATCCAGTGTAGCGGTATCCAGCACAATGTCGGCCGAAGGTACGGTGCTTGTGGACGCCTGTTCCTGTAAATTAAGCCCGCAAGCCTTAGCATACGAGCTGGTGACCGTATCCAGTAACTCTTTAGCAGCGTCAATTGACGGGAACTGGCCCATGGACTCAGCCACTGCCTTTGTCATAGTGATCAAAACGACTGTAGTTTGTCGGCCGGGACCCAAACCCCAACGACGTTGTAGATGCTCTCGGATGGAGTTTAGGTTGAACCGTGCCGGCATCGTTGATGAAACCCATCGGGATATCAACGTGGATATCGTTTTCCCCAGATGATCCGGGGAGCTATTGAAGGATTCTGCCAGCGCATTAAGAGGAAGGTCCTCGGCACCGTCAGGGGTGTTACCAAACTCGTTGGAAAGGTCTGCCAAAAACTCATTTTGCAGAGTAGATTTTCCTAGATGATGTCAGGCTGGAAGTTTATTTCGCGAAAAGGACATTTACCTGCAGCTAGATCTTTGATGGTCTTGGTTGAGGGCACTTGAGGAATTGACTTCCGGAGCTTGCAGCCTATGATGGCCTGAATTATCTCTAATGCGGTGGCAGGGACATCGGGGATGCTGTTAGCGACGGGAGCGGATGGTGAAGGTTTTCTATCAACTGGTGGCTGTGAGGGAGCACTGGTCGTCAACTCCGGTGTAGATACAGAAGTCGCCTGCGACTCCACTAGAGTTTCAGAAGCTGTCGTCTGCTCGTCAGTACTGTATTGGTACTGGATCAATTTTGAATCCTGGGTGCTGGCGAGAAAAAGACGCTCAATGCCAAGAAGCGTGTCTTGAAACGTGAATTTAGCATCTTTCGTTCTCCGAGCCATATTCACTAAGATATTTGACGGTCCCAGCTCCACAAGGCGTGAGATGCTTCTCTCTCTATCAAATAAGACATTCTGAGTATCTATCCTACCTTAGAGGTTAGCATTTTCAGCCGATTGAAGAAAAATGTAGGAGAAAGTACGTACCATTGTACTGGAAAGGCAAATTGGTGGCTACCGTCCTGGTGTATTAGCAGGGCGCTTAGACATATGGCCAACAAACGGGTCATTGGTACACACGCGAGTAACTCAACAAGTAAATGGTAGGCAATTTTCCGGCTGTCGACACCGTTGCCTAAATCAATGCTTCCAGCAGAAGAAATAGACATAATTCTGGAAGAGACGCAACACTGCGAATCAACCAATCTGTTCTAGAGCACCGAAGTCTCGGTGGGATTTGAGATCAGGCTAAGTAGAAAGCATGGAGCAAGCGAAAGTTTCTAGGAAATAGATAGTATTTGATAAGGATAGAGTATCTTGAGAGAAATAAGAAGCAATCGACCAGCATACAGAGATATAGCATGCGGTCGTTCATGCCTCCAATATGAGAGAGTGGCCATTATAGCCAGAAGTTATGCTGATATCACCGTGATGTCAGGGGCCGGATTCAAGCTGCGCCCATCCAAGCACCAGGCTGAAACCCGAGCACCCATTTTCACAAGTCGCTTTCCGAGAGATGTTGTCTCGCGAGGGCGATTTACTCAGAAGCAGTTAAGCCACCCAACAATGTAAACCGTTCTGTTTAGCTCCTCACAAGACACACAAGCAGAAAGAGAGGGAGATATTTTTAGGGCGGAGGTTCTTCGGAGTCCGGATGTTGAAATAAAGTTGGGTAGCGGTATTTTATGGTCGTTTCAATACGGGGAATTACAAAGTTACATACAAACAACCGCAGCATCAGAGAGATTGCGGCTCCAAGCCAATGTGTCTGACCAACACCATAAGCCTAGCCATGTAGCAAGTCACTTATCTAGCCCCGTGAAGGGACCTGTCGAGATGGATTTATCAGTATTCTCATGTTTCTCCTTGGATTCCATATCCCACTCCAGAAACCACTTTTTGCCGTGGCGGAGTGACTGCATGTTGGTGTGTGCTAGATATGTCTCATGATCAGGATATTCGATGGACTTTCAAGTCCCTAGGAGAAGAGAAGGATTTATTGATATCGTACTTTACTTCTTTGAGGGGATCTGCACAGAGCGCCGATTTGATACCCACGTTTTCATCTCACGACGATATTTGCTTATCTTTAAATCAAACTCTGGCGTTGCTCGACTTCATTTCGACGAACCCACCGGACGATACGATTCTACAGCTACTCCACCGAGCCTTTAAGTGTGAGCTTCTCTGCGGCGGTGATATTCATTCTCTGGCGTTAAAACTGGAACCATCCTCCAGCAGAAAGCTCATCGAGGCATATTTTCGCACCATCGGCCGTTTCAGGGAGATGTCGACATCGGCGCTTTTTGAAAGGGCCAACATCGACGATATATCGTTGTTGGCGGTCTTTGGAGGCCAAGGAATTCACAATCTTGACTGTTTGACTGAGTTACGGAACATCTACCACACATATAAGCCTCTAATCGGAGACTTCATCCAGCGGGCCGCATTAAACTTGCAAAATATTGCCCTCAGATGCTCCGACTCTGCAGACGGCCCTTTTTATGCAAAGCTTGATATCCATGACTGGCTCTTTGGTCCTTCCGAGAAATGCCCGGGGCGCGAGCATATTGCAACTGCACCCATCAGCTTTCCCATCAACGGGCTCACCAGCTTTGCACACTACGCAATTGCCTGTCATGTGCTCAACCTTCACCCGGGAGAAATGAGAGTCCGATTTTCGGGCGCAGCGGGGCACTCACAGGGTGTAATAGTTGCCGCTGCAATAGCTGGTTCGGACTCTTGGTCTAGGTTCCATGATCTGGTGGATAGGTCGCTGGAGCTGCTATTTTGGATCGGGCTTAAAAGCCACCAGTCCTTTAATCACTCTGTGCTCCAACCTGCAGTTGTTTCAAGCGATGGTAACCAGAATGCTGTTGCACACTCGATGCTTAGTATACGTGGAATGCGGAAAGTGAAGTTGCAAGAGCTCCTACAGCAGAGTAATTCTTGCTTGGGAGAATCGGAAGCCGCATACTTGAGTCTTCAAAATTCTGACGATGCTTTCGTGGTTGCGGGCCCCACGAAAACATTACGAGGAATATGTCAACTACTGGAAAAACGCAAGGTCGCGCCCAACGAGTCCCAGGCGAAAATCCCGTTCCCTGATCGCGCTCCCAACATCGATTACCAGCTCTTGCCTATTTCAGCTCCGTTTCACTCCCCTCACCTGCAGAATGTAACTCAGGAAGTTCTCCAGCAGGTCGGAGCAGAACTTTTGGCGGAACTTGACCTCCGCATACCGGTATATCACACCCGGACAGGAGCTGATCTCAGGGACATCACCGGGACGGATCTCACAGCAGAACTTGTACGAATGATCACATGCGAACAGGTTTTCTGGCGTGAGGCATGTCTTAAGGACGATATTACACACATTATAGACTTTGGACCTGGTCGAAGCAGCTGTCTACTCCTCAACCAGATTCAGGGCTCTGGGACACGTATCATTCTTGTATCGGAACCGACAGATTCCACGAGCTTGTATGGCGGCAAACATGAATTCTTCTCCAGTGAAAAGCCCTTTTTCGCTCCTAAGTGGTCGCATATACATCGCGCCAAGCTGATTCGGGATGAGGGGAATTTAAAGATAAGAACGCCGATGACGGAAATATTTGGAACTCCACCCGTTATGGTAGGTGGAATGACACCAACAACCGTTGCGTGGGACTTTGTGTCTCATGTGATGAATGCTGGTTACCACATCGAACTGGCCGCCGGCGGCTATGCGAAACCCGAAGACCTCGAATTCGCTATCAGGAGACTCGCGACATCTATACCGCCACATCGAGGAATTACCCTTAACGTCATCTATGCCAACCCCAAGGCAATATTGTGGCAAATTCCGCTGATCCGCCAATTGATCTCTGACGGCCTCCCAGTTGAGGGCTTGACGATTGGGGCCGGTATCCCTTCATTGGAAGTCGCATCCGAATATATCCATACATTGGGCTTGAAGCATATTTCATTCAAGCCCGGATCGGTGGATGCGATTGATCAAGTGATCAAGATTGCAGAGGCAAATGAGTCATTTCCAATAGCCCTGCAATGGACTGGAGGG
Organism: Coccidioides immitis RS; assembly: GCF_000149335.2. NCBI lineage: Eukaryota > Fungi > Ascomycota > Eurotiomycetes > Onygenales > Onygenaceae > Coccidioides > Coccidioides immitis. The sequence continues at coordinate 971,355 of NW_004504308.1, read as the reverse complement.
CGGGGCGGTGGCCACCACTCCTATGAGGATGTGCATGCTCCTATCTTGAAAACATATGCACGAATCCGGAAAAGAAAGAACATTATTCTCATTATAGGTAGCGGATTTGGGGATGCGCAAGGAATGCTACCTTACCTTACTGGCTCCTGGAGCGAAACCTTTGATTACCCCCCCATGCCATTTGACGGTGTGCTGCTTGGTAGCCGTATGATGGTCTCCAAAGAGGCTCACACTTCCCCGCGAGTTAAAGATTTAATTGTCCAGACTAAGGGCACCAGCGACGCCGACTGGTTCGCCACCTACTCTGGTTCAGCAGGAGGAGTGATCACAGTTAAATCGGAAATGGGAGAGCCCATCCATAAACTGGCCACACGAGCGGTCCTTTTATGGAATGATCTGGACCGAACCGTCTTTCGCATCAAGGAACCCGCGAAGCGACTTGAGGCCCTTCTCGCCCGGCGAGAGTCCATAATTTCTCGCTTGAACACAGATTACTGCCGACCATGGTTTGCAATAGACTCGAGCGGCAATGCAGTGGAGCTTGAGGATCTAACCTATGCGGGTTGTTTGCTTAGGGTAGTGAATTTGATGTATTTGCCACAACAACGGCGTTGGGTGCATCCATCGTACTTGAGGTTCTTCCTTGACTTTTTACGCCGTGTTGAAGAACGATTATGCCACTCTACTTCATCTGTCGTTGCAAAGGAGTCGTCGAATCCTTTCAAGCTCGTGGATAGCCTCCACAGAGATTGTCCGATGCTTAGCACTGAGCTCATTTATCCAGAAGATGTATCGTACTTTCTGGCACTCTGTCGTCGTCGAGGCCAAAAGCCCGTCAATTTCATTCCAAGACTTGACGAAAATTTTGAAGAGTACTTCAAAAAGGATAGCTTGTGGCAAATGGAGAACTTGGAAGCAGTGATAGACCAAGACCCTCAGCGGGTATGCATAATTCATGGCCCAGTGGCTGCAAAATACTCGACCTCGACTGAGGAATCTGCGGGACAAATTCTGGATGGAATCTGCAATGATTTATTATCTTCCCTTGCTTCGGGTCAACATGAGAACCGGGAAAATCTTACCGCCTTGTCGAAGACCCCAACAGAACAGCCTCTTGCGGGTATATTTCCCTGCGCCAGTTTCACCTCAGACCAGATGCACAATGTGTATACTTTTACATCTTCAGTGACCGACATTGAAAGGAACCGGATCCTCGAACACGCTTTGGGAGGAGTAAATCAGTGGCTACAGGCCTGCTTTTCTGAGCAATATATTCGCCGCGCGAACATTCAGGAGCACAACCCTCTCCCAATCGCATTTCGTCCTGTCACAGGTGATGCTCTGATAGTCCGATATCACGGATCCACTAGACAGGTGAGAAGTGTCACATTATCTAGGAACTCTCCGTGGCAAAACACCCCATATCCAGCGTTGTCTCTCTCTTCATCCGATGGGAAGCAGGTTCGCGTTACAATTCAAACACCCCCTGACTTGTCTCGACGAGTCAGCCATCTGCGTTATGAGCTTCATCTTACCGAAGCAGGAGGTCGGTTCGTGATCAATGATAAGACGGGACAGAGATTGGAGCGAATCCGGAAATTTTATGCGTCCCGATGGATGCTTGAATACGGGGCATGTGCAAATACGGACATCACCTTGCCCTTTTTCCAGGAGGAAATGACGCTGTCCCAGAAGATGGTGGACAGCTTTGCGGCCGTCGTTGCAGGGGCCCAAGGAAATTATAGTCCTCCTTTATCGACTCAACGTCTCGCACCGCTTGATTTGGGAATAGTCTGTGCATGGTCTGTGCTAATGAAGCCATTACTAGCCACAGGAGTTGGTGGTGACCTTTTCCGGCTCTTGCACCGATCCAACACCTTCGAGATGTTTCCCGATGCGAAGCCCCTAGAGATTGGGGACGTTGTCCAGGCGAATTCACGAGTTACTGCGATACGTGCCCAACCTAAAGGAAAGCTAGTAGAAGTCAGCGCAACCATTACAAGGCGACAAGAGCCTGTCATGACCGTAACTTCAGCTTTCTTTATCCAGGGGGAAAGCCAGCCCAGTGGCCCTATGTTCCAGCGACTCCAGGAACCCGAAATGATTGTACGGGTTACGACTCAGAAACTTGAGGCGTTGTTACACAGTAGAAAGTGGATCAAATTCGACGACGGCCCCAAGACTAAGTTACACCACAAATGCCTCGCTTTCCGCACTGAGTCTTATAGTATCTATGCCCAGTCCTCCGCCTCCTATGGCTTGGAGGTCACAGGGACAATTTCCTGCATGGTAGATGGGAAACAACTGTCTCGCGTTGGTGAAATCAACTATTCACATCCACACTGCCATGGAAACCCTGTGACTGAATTTCTTAATCGCTATGGAGAGCCATTGAAGCAGCGCCAACATCTAGAACGCCCTGGGTGGGACAAGTCAGCGTCATGGGTTATGGAAATCCCTGCATTTGCCAGTCGAGACTATGCGACAGTGTCTACCGATAATAATCCTATCCATGTGTGTTCCATCTTTGCAGGTTTGGCACGACTTTCACAACCCATTGTTCATGGCATGTATACATCGGCCTTTGTGCGAAGAGAACTGGAGAATCGCCTGGCAGAGTCTGACCGTTCCCGTTTCCGCCGGTGGTACACATCATTTGAAAGCCCTGTCCATGAAGGTGATGCCCTGCGCGTCGAGGTCGAGCATACTTCGATGGTTCAAGGGCGCATGGTCTTCAATGTGCATGTTTTCAATAATGCCAGCAATGAAATTGTGATGAAAGCTGAAGCTGAAGTTGAGCAACCGCCGACAGCCTATCTTTTCTGTGGCCAGGGAAGCCAGGAAAAGGGCATGGGGATGACACTATATGACAATGATGAGGCAGCACGAGAAATTTGGGACAGAGGGGATCGTTACCTTCTTGATCGTTATGGTAAGAGATGGCCAGCCACCGGCCCTCCTATCAAATTCTTTAATTTGGTGGATTATTGCTCACACTTCCGCGCGATTAGGTTTCTCCGTGATTGATGTCATCCGGCAAAATCCATCGAAATTGACCGTACACTTCCGAACTGCAAAAGGACGCCGCGTGCGTGAGAACTATCTTGCGATTACCCGTCGAGTAGTCGAGAATGGGCGTGAAGTTCAGGTTCCCATTATGGCGGGATTGACCCCTGAATCCGAATCGTATACATTTCACAACCCAACTGGGCTGCTCTTCTCCACCCAATTCGCCCAACCTGCCATCAGTTTGATGAATCTTGCCGAGATGGCCCGACTTGAATCAAGAGGGCTGGTACAAAGTGATGCTACCTTCGCTGGACACTCTCTAGGCGAATACAGTGCGCTTGCTGCTTGTGCTGGCATCCTGTCGGTGGAGGATCTGATTGCCCTTACCTTTTACCGTGGTGTGGTGATGCAAAATATGATGGATGGTGATACCACGGGGCAAACGGACTTTTCTATGGTCGCCGTTAACCCGTCAAGGGTCAAAAAAGGTATGTGTCCCGTATCATGATGTTGCATAAGAAAATAGCCCTCACACCTATATTAGATTTTACACAGGAGTCTCTCATTATCCTCACCAAACAAATAAGTTCCACCATGGGTCTCCTTCTCGAAGTTGTCAACTACAATGTCTATCAACAACAATATGTCTGCGCTGGTCACGTAAGTGTTCCTTCCATAAATATCAGTCTCATAGTTTTAGACGCTAATTTTGTCATCAGCTACAAGCCCTTTGGCTACTGGGAAAAGTCTGTGATCACTTAGCCAATGATACAAGAGCTGGGACAGACACCCCTGAGGCTCTACTTGAAATTGTACAGCGACATGAGCCAGCAGCCAGAAGCCAAAAAGCCCCTGTCCAGCTTGATCGTGGAAAGGCAACTGTCCCTCTCCTTGGTATTAATGTTCCCTTCCACTCTAGCTATCTACAGGGCGGCATTGACACTTACCGGGAATACCTTAAAGACAAGATTAAGGAGGAGAAGATTGACCCTCTTCGGCTGGTAGGCAAATTCGTTCCAAACGTGATGGGAAAGCCATTTTCTGTACAAAAGCCCTATGTTGAGGATGTGGCTCGGGTTACAGGGAGTCGGGTCTTGCAGCAGATGCTGGAGAGCTGGGCTTAATATTGCTAGAGTTTATTGTTCTCCGTTTCTTCGATTTAGATATAACATTGGTTAGGTATCGACGGAGTAGTTTCATATCCAATACATAGAACATAAAGGAATGAGATTTATATGAATAAAAGAAAGTCAGACCTACAAAATAGCATTGGGGGACACTTGGAGATTTCAATGAAAATGGTCACGCGGCTTAAAACCTTGTTACTCTCTCGCTCATGGCTTTTTGACTTCCTTTCCAGTAGGCAGTTTTGGAAAATGACATGAAAGGGACTTTAGGTATATGTAGGTACCTGCCTAGGTACCTGGCAGGATACGGAAAACGGAGAATCAATTTTGCGTCGGTTTACAGGAGAATTATTAATCCGGGCGTGAGGTTCATTTTGATGGAGGACTTGTATGCTTGTCATTCACTAAGCTACCTAAAGGGGAATCTCGGCTAATCTATGTGGGTCACGTGAGCGAGGTGCTAGTTGGATTACCTAACACCCCCCCATGCAACAATCTCCAGCAGTGAGTGAGAGCCACAAAGATCCAAAGCTTCCAAATCTCTCAAATCCGTGATAAAAATTAATTACAAAATCCAGATTTATTCCTTCTTTAGGCTTAGCTCTGTTTGCTGTGATATGGTATTTTTGCCGGCTTCACTGATAAACCTCTATATTTTCCTGTATCAACTCGTCACTCCTATTGTGCTCATGAATTGAGTGTAGGGATCCATTGTGAGAGTCTTTGTGAGCCCATCAGCTTTATTTGCATTGCTTCCAACATACTTGATCAAGATTTTGTTCTTTTGCACCCAGTCTCTTAGCATATGGTGCTGAATCTCAATATGGTGTGCTCTTCACATTATAGCTTCAGCTTTGGCTAAGTCAACTGCTCCCTTGTTGTCAACACTTAATTTTGAGCTTCTTAGCCTTGCTGAGCCTTCACTAATTACCCCAGCATCTATCAACAGGTTGTTGATCCAAACCAGTTCACAAGCAGCTTTGCTAGCTGCCAAATACTTCACTTCAGTCATAGATTTTGAGATGGATGTCTGGCACTGTGATCTCCATGATATTGGAGCTCTGTTCATGGTAATAATATAGCCACTGGTGGATTTGTATGCAGGGTTGGCTCCAGCCCAGTCAGAATTCAAACTGGCTGCCAGTTTCAAGCCTTCAGAATCCATATCTCTTTTGAAGACTATTCCTTTCAATTTTGTGTCCTTGAGGTAGCATAGGATCTGCTTGAATGCTGCCCAGCTCTCCCTATTGGGCCTGCTGTTGAATCTCACCAGATAATTGACTGTGAATGCAATATCCAGCCTCATACACATAACTAGGAACTGTAGAGAGCCCAGGCCTTTCCTGTAATTCATAGGCATAGCCTGCTTGTCAACTCCATCTTTGAGGGTCTGATCTGGTGTGAATTCAATGCTTATTCCTTTCTTTATTGGCATTTTGGAAGGTTTGCAGTCTTCCATTCCATATTCAGTCAGTAGATCCTCAATATACTGTTCCTGGTTCACAAAAAGGTCTCCATTTGGCTGCTTTTGAACCCACATGCCTAGGTAACAGCCCTGTTCTGTAATCTTCTTGATCTTGAAGCATTCCTGAAGCTTCTTGATGAGCCATTCTGTTTTGGCTTTGTTGGGTCCCATTATACAGCAGTCATTAATGTGTAGGGTTAGATAGATTTGCTTCCTCTTGTGGTAGAGTAGGCCTGCATTGTATAGAGAGATCTGGAATCCTAGAGATTTCAGATAGTCAGTAGCTGCTTGATACCAAAGTCTAGCAGCTTGCTTCAACCTGTAGAGTCCCTGGTGTAAGAGCCCTACTAGGTTACTCCACCCATGCTTGAATCCAGTGGGTAGTTGAATGTATACACATTCATCCTCTGGAAGAGTTCCATTTAGGAAGGCTGTCACAAAGTCAAAGACTCTGACCTTCCAGTTCTTGGCTGTTGAGATAGCAAAGAAGGCTCTTATTGTAGATTCACTGACAACTGCTGCATAGGTCTTCTTGTAGTGAACACCTTCTTGCTGTTTGAATCTGCATACAACCCAACAGGCTTTGAATCATACTGTGCCACCTGTGTTGTTGAGCTTCCTATCAAATACCCATTTGCCAGAGAGGATCTGCATTTTAGATTCCTTCTTGACTAGAATTCAGGTGCCTTTCTCTTGTAGTTTGGAGACTTCAACATCTAGAGCCTTCTTCCAATAAAGCCACTCTTCAGAGCATTTGGCTTCAGCAATGGATTTTGGTATGTCTGTACATATACTGAGCACTGGAAGCTCAGCTCCATTTGTCTCTTCTTCCTCCATAGCATCTGAGAGAATTTCTTGCTCTTCACCCAGGTATGTGGGCTCTAAAGCCTCTAATTCACCATCCACAAGCTTCTTCATGATTTCTGGCTTCTCCTTTGCAAGATAAGCTAGTAGCTTGTGTTGCCAGCCATTCAATGGATCTATATAATCATACTCCTCTGGGAGTTCAACATATTCAGCTTTGGTTAGCAAATTCATAGGGATTTGATCCAATTTCTCATCAAATATAACATCTCGCGAGATCATTATACTGTTTGTTTCTGGATCCCAAAGCCTGTAGGTGTACATGCCACAATATCCTACAAATTTGATCTTCTTGGACCTAGGTTGGAGCTTCAAGGATTCATTCAAAATCTTCATATAGATATTACATCCCCATCTATGGACCCATCTGCAATGGGGTTGGTGACCTGTCCAGGCTTCAAAGGGTGTCGACAGCTTCATGTTCTTGCATTCATATAGAGACACTGAGGTAGGCAATAGATTCACCATCATGAAGACTGTAGTGAGAGCTTCACCCCATAACTTATTGGGAAGTCCTGAGTCTATAAGTATGCTTCTTGTGCACTTGCAAAGAAGTCATATTCCTTGTTTGCTTGTTCCATCTTGTTAAGATATATATGGGCACATAATCTTCTGTTGTATACCCTTGCTCCTGTAGAATTCAGCCAGTTGTTGGCTCATCAATTCAGGAGCTCCATCAGACAGTATAGTGCTGATTTTTCATTTGGTAGACACTTCAATCATGTTGATCCAGTTCTTTAGGGTTTCTGGAGCTTCTACCTGCTCCTTCAGGAGGTAGATCCACCTGTATCATGTGGCATCATCCATTATAAGTAGGAAATACTTCACTCCACTGTAGCTTGGAGAATCAGAGTCTGTAAATAGGGTATGGCTGCCACCTGCAATATCAATAAAAATTTTAGCTCCAGGCTTTGTAGAGCATGTTCTAGGTTCAAATGGGTTGCAAGCTTGCTTAGCTTTAGCACAGGTTTCACAGAACCCTAGCTTCTTTACTCTCTTTATTCACATTGCCATTCTCAGATCTCTAGCTAGAATAGCTATATTGTGGGTGTTGAGATGCCCCCAGCATTTGTGCCAATTGGCCATTGTATCCTTCTTGATTTCTGGTGTCTTTGCCAGGTGATTCAGTGCCAAAAGCACATCATCTTTATTCTCTAGAGTTGCTGTTACATAGCAGGGCTCTAGAAGTTTCATAGGTACTGGAAACACATATGCCAGTAAATTGCATATCCTAGACATTCATAGAACTAGGATGTCATTCTTGTTAAGCATGGCTTCAAAGCTCTGCATTTTATCTGCTGATTCTAGTAGAAAGATGTGTTCTCCATTGACATAGAGCTGTTCCACTGTAAAGCTGTCTTGTATAAGCTTCCCAAAGCTTATGAGGTTAACCTGGAGGTCAGGCATGATTCTAACCCCCCCAATGCTCAATTCTCCATTGTCAGTTTGGATACTGGCCATGCCAAATCCTCTGGTGACTGATTTTGAACCATTCACCATAAGCAGTTGTGTTGCATAGCTCTTTGGGTCCATTTGAACTAGATCTGTACATGAGGTCACATGAGATCTGGCTCCAGAGTCAAGAATCCATTTGTCTGTGGATTCACATGCTTCTTTTATAGAGAAGGCTGCTTCATGAATCAAATGGATCTTGTCCATTGCAACTGTAGTTGTTTTCTTGCCTTTGCCTTTAGAGTCTTCCTTAGGCTCATTAGGCTTCAAATTCTTGTTAGATTTGCAAAATTTAGCCAAATGGCCAGGTTTGCCACAAATATAGCAGTTTCAGTTCTGCAGTGAGCTCTTCTCTGAATTGGATTCAGAGTTTGTATTTTTGTAAGACTTTTGAGAATCCAAGCTTGTTACATTTGTATTTGGCTTTGTAAATCTGCCTTTCTTCAGATCTTTCTTGGGGATTCAGTGGAGGATATCCTTCAGTAGGCCTTTCAAATTCTTCTTCAGTAGGTTTGTTCTGCTCTGGCATGCCATATCAAATCAGTTCTGTATGAACTCTCTTCATCAGGACATAATGTTCATCTTCAAAATATCATGTAGGGTGTGGTCCAGTTGCTTGAACCCTAATCTCTCAAATTCCCCACAGATTGCTAGGAATCTCTCTATATAATTTCTTTCTGAGCCAGCAGACTGTGGTGTCATTCTCACTAACTCTGTCAATAGGCTTTCCTGCTGTATCTCAGGTCTCTCTTGGAAGGCTGTTCTTACAGCTTCCCAGAGTTTGTAAGCACTAAGACTATCCAATTCCTCAAAGTGTTCTCTGGCTTGTGCAGATATCATACTGTCAATTAGGCTGTGTAGCTATTTATTCTGAATGTTCCAGTATTGTGAAATCTTCAAGTTCTCTGGCTGTAGTGAGGTCTCTTGTCTTTCCAGAATAATCTTCTCAGTATCTACTTGACAAGCTACCTTTAGAATGGCTTTGCTTCATGCTAGGTAGTTGCTGGCCCCAGCCAGGGTCATAGGCTTCTTTACTGTTTTCAAGATCTTCATGAATTGATTGATTGCTCTGCCAGTTCACATATTTATATTTATAAGGTTGCTGACAAATTCTTCTAGTTTGTTCTCAGAGTCTATTTCTCAGTCCCCTTCTTCTTGTTAAGCTTCTTGCTCTGGGTTTTCCTGCACTGTTGCAGGTGTGTTTGCTTGACCTGATAAGAGACTCATTTGCTGTGCCAGCTGTTGTACTGTCTTCTGTTGCCTTTGCATCATCTTCTGTTGATTCAGCATCATTCTGTGCAACATTTGGAGTTCACTCTTCTCCCTAGGCTCCTGCTCATCATTTGGTGGGCTGCCTCTGAGCCTACTCAACTGCCTAAGCTCAGTTTGGGGTGTAGGGAGGTTTGTTGGAGCTTCCTGGTCAGGAGTTCAGTGCTCTGGTTTGTCTGTATGGTTCACCATGGCTTTGGCATTGCCAGGTGCTTGATTTGCTTGCTAGATGTGTTTAGCAGGCATTTCACTCACTCTCTGGTTGTGTGCCAGAAAGCTACAGGGTTCAACTTGCTCTTCAGCTCAGTGCTAGAAAGCTACAGGGGTTTGCACATATAGGAGGTGTCTATCTCAACATATGCTCTCTTTAGTGCTCATAAAACCTCATTATCCACAAGAATAACCATTCAGGGTGTTGATTGTAAGCTTCAATAACCAATTAAGCTGTAAATCAACCTTATACGCTTGCTCTTCAGCACAAAGGGCTATAACCTGATGGAGGACTTGTATGCTTGTCATTCACTAAGCTACCTAAAGGGGAATCTCGGCTAATCTATGTGGGTCACGTGAGCGAGGTGCTAGTTGGATTACCTAACACATTTCGCACTAATCCCTTTATAGTTAAAGTCTTTCTAAATTTAAATAAACTCGGATCGTCTTGGCCCCGACGCAACTTGACACCAGAGTCAACTCTATTGGATCGCTCGGCTTCCGCTCGCGTGCTCTGGCGTCAGCCTTGACATCCTCCGTACCTGATTCCAGGTGGCCTTTTCTTTACTTAGATACATAGCTTCTTCTCATTAATTCTTGTTGACTAGCCTCCCGAGACAAGTGGAGGTCAAACCACTACCGCCCAGATCCCACTTCTCACTTTGCATCTAACACGGAGTGACAGGCAATTCGGATCTGGCAAGCGTTTGAACAGACTTCCCCTTCCGGAGTCCTATATTCCATAAATATCCGGCATTCCAATTTTGCTCTCGCAGTTACCAAAGCTGCATACAGAAATTATGGTGTTCTCGTATCATTTAGATGACCTCGAGTCCTATTTCCACCGTAACAGCCTAACAGTTGGCTTTAGCGAGTGGCTGAGCGAGCTCTTCACTACATGAGTCGTTCCGGACCCCGAACGCTCCAGTGGGCTCTTTCATTCTTCTTATTTTTTGTACAGCATTCTAGCTGAACCGGAGAAAAAGTGCGTTCCCCATAGGAGAAGTGGCTCTGCAGTCGATGAAGCCTAGAAACGCGAGACATGGCGAAGTACGGAGACCTAACGGATGTAGACCATGATGATGGCCTGCGGGCTGAGCAGGCCGGCGATATGGGCTCTGCTTAAAGACACTTAATTGAAGATGAAGTCTACATATCTGCTGAGTCTATCTGTTCCTTTGTCGATGGCTAATCTCAACCAGCGCTCTGATAGAAGTACTTAACCGGTGCAACCATCTTGTATCATATATTATTATTATCGTTATTTTCTTCTTCTTTCCTTTCACGAACCTCCCTAAGTAAGGAGAACAGACACTATGGCTCAGGACATGCAGGTCTTCCTCTTTGGAGACCAAACATATGATCTCGTACCTGATCTTCGACAGCTACTACGCTGCAATACAAAGCCAATTCTCAGTGCCTTTTTGGAACAATCTCACTATGTGATCCGAGCCCAATCTGCTACTTGGCTGTCTCCGGAGGAGCAACAGAGGTCGAGAAGTTCGAACCTCGCCCATCTTTTGCAGAAGTATTCCGACGGTGATTTAAACCCTGCATTCCAGGTGGCTCTGCATTCATTGACGCAGCTGGCCTGCTTTATTAAGTAAGCTATTCACAGAAAGGCTTCCTTCCGGTGCTACTGCGATGTCTCTCTGACCGCTTGAATATAGTCATTATGAGGAGCCCGGACGTCCGTATCCAAGCCCTGGCCGAAAATATGTTGTCGGCCTCTGCACTGGTGCTTTGGCGGCAGCCGCTATCAGTTCCTCCAGCTCTCTTTCCGAACTACTACCCGCAGCAGTCCACACAGTCCAAGTTGCCCTGCGCCTCGGCTTGCTCGCTAATGACATGAAAGACCGTATCGAAACACCCACGCAAGAGTCTCCTCGAGAGTGGTCCGCCGCGTTCTTTGACATGACTGAAGCCGCAGCTGTGTCCGCTCTTGTAGAGTTTGATAGCGTAACGGTAAGATCTTTTGCTCTCTGTACGAACATTGCAAGCACGCTAATCAGGAAACAATAGCCGGTCCCGTGCAAGCTACGCCCGTGGATTGGAGCGACATCTTCAAAGGCGATTACAATTAGTGGTCCGCCGTCTGTTCTGCGACGTCTCATTAAAGGTCGGGCTCTTGGACAATATAAATCCAGAACTCTCCCCATCTTCCTTCCCTCCCATACTCCTCAACTATTTTCCATCCAGGATGTGGAAAAAGTTCTTGAAGCCACAAATCCCGTAACATGGTCTAGATATAACGCTAAATTGCCTGTGCTATCGGGCGCCACGGGGAAGTCCGACTGGGGAGGCAGCTTTGTGTCCCTTCTCCACCGAGCAGTGCGTGAATGCCTCATGGAGCCTGTTCGATGGGACGGGGTGTCCGACAGCGTGACCAAGATCGCTCGATCGCTAGAAGTAAAGTGCGTGGCTGTCACTCCGGTTGGAACGAATCTCGAACACAGCATGTCATCTTCTCTGAAAGATATTACAAAGGTACAGATCGAGCCGCTCAAAAGCTCAGACTCACCCTTATTCGACACCGTACCCGTGGGAAAGGCAAAGCTGGCCATTGTCGGGATGTCTGGTCGCTTCCCGGAAGCCCCAACTCCGGAAGCATTTTGGGATCTTCTGTATGAGGGCTTGGATGTCTGTAAAGAAGTCCCGGCCAAGCGATGGGATTGGCGCACTCACGTTACTCCAGACGGCAAAGGCCATAATCTAGGGGGTTCAAAGTGGGGATGTTGGCTCGATTACGCGGACCAGTTTGATCCCCGTTTTTTCAGCATTTCCCCGAAGGAAGCGCCCCAGATGGACCCTGCGCAACGTATGGCACTAATGACTACATGGGAGGCTCTCGAACAGTCTGGATTCGTATCCAATACTACCCCTTCGACCCAGAATGATCGAGTCGGAGTATTCCATGGCGTTACCAGTAATGATTACTTGGAATGCAATAGCGGCCAGTACATTGACACGTATTTCATCACTGGCGGCAATCGTGGATTTATCCCTGGCAGAATCAACTTTTGCTTTGAATTCTGTGGACCCAGTTACACGAACGACACGGCATGTTCTTCGAGCTTGGCTGCTATTCATCTAGCCTGTAACTCCCTTTGGCGAGGAGACTGCGATACAGCCGTTGCGGGAGGGACTAACATGTGCATCAATCCAGACGGGCACACAGGTTTAGATAAAGGATTTTTCCTGTCCCGAACAGGCAACTGCAAACCGTTTGATGACCAGGCAGATGGATACTGCCGCGGTGAAGGGGTAGCGACTGTGATTATCAAGCGGTTGGATGACGCGATTGCCGAGAACGACCCAATCTTAGCCGTCATTCTTGATGCCAAAACGAACCACTCAGCGCTGTCGGAGTCAATGACGCGACCCCATGTGGGAGCACAGGTTGAGAACATGCGTGCGGTGCTCAACACTTCAGGGCTAGATCCAAGGGAGCTGAGCTACGTTGAAATGCATGGGACAGGGACCCAAGTCGGCGATGCGGTTGAAATGCAATCTGTTCTGAATGTCTTCGCTCCTGACAACGAGTTCCGAGGGCGCGACAAGCCTTTGTATGTGGGATCTGCAAAAGCAAACGTTGGGCACGGGGAGGGAGTGTCTGGGATTACGAGTCTGGCTAAAGTGCTTTTGATGATGAAGCATGACACCATCCCACCCCATTGTGGAATCAAGCCTGGTAGCAGGATCAATCGCAACTACCCAGACCTGAAAGCCCGAAATGTGCATATTGCTTCCGAACCTGTGCCTTGGACTCGGGGTTCTGAGCCACGCCGAGTCTTGATCAATAACTTCAGTGCGGCGGGAGGCAACACTGCTCTTCTCCTTGAAGATGCGCCCCTAAAACCTGTGCTAGCTGACAAAGACCCTCGCAGCAGCCACATTGTGACGGTCTCCGGACATGTTGTTGCTTCCCTAAAGGAGAATGCCCAACGGTTAATCGACTTTATTGGGAAGAGCGGGTCAAATGAGTACTCACTCTCCCAGCTTTCCTGGACCACAACCGCAAGACGCGCTCATCACCTGTTCAAAATTGCAGTGGCTGGTTCCACCCCAATGGAGGTCAGGCAACGTCTGCAGGAAGCCCTCGCTAGCGGGGACGGAACTACAAGGCCTAAGAATAAACCCAAAATACTATTTGCGTTCACTGGGCAGGGCTCTCAATACATCGGCATGGCAAAAAGTCTATTCCATGCCTTCCCGAGTTTCCGATCAGATATCTGCAATTTTGACCGACTAGCTCACCATACCATGGGCTTTCCTTCGTTTCTCCATATTATCACATCGAACACTGGAGACATGAATGACCAGTCACCGGTAGTGGTTCAGCTTGCAATTGTATCATTGGAAATTGCTCTTGCACGGCTTTTGCAGTCTCTTGGGGTGGTTCCCAGTGCCGTTGTTGGCCATAGCTTGGGAGAGTATGCCGCACTCCACATCGCAGGTGTCATGACTCTGTTTGATACTCTGTATTTGGTTGGCCGCCGAGCCGAGTTCATTCAGGAGCTATGCGATCGTGGAACTCAGGCGATGCTTGCAATTAAAGCCTCACATTCAACTATCAGAAAACTCCTCAACGGCAAAGCGTACGAGGTTGCATGCGTTAATGGGCCCGAGGATACCGTCATTAGCGCAGCCAATGATGTAATTGATGGTGCCAAAGCGGTGCTCAATCACAATGGTATTAAGAGCACGGTTCTGCAGACGCCTTTTGCATTCCATTCCGCCCAGGTTGCACCTATTATGGACCTCTACACCAAAACAGCGGAAGGTGTTACCTTTCACAAGCCATCTGTACCGGTACTATGTCCGCTCACCGGCAAGGTGGTCCAAGAAGAAGGGGTGTTCAGTGCCCATTATCTGGTTCGCCATCTCCGTGAACCGGTGAATATGGCAGCTGCTCTTGGGACTGCCTATGAATCTCGGGTATTAGATGACAGTACTTTCACTATCGAGATAGGCCCTCATCCTGTTGTGTGTGGTATGGTTAAAGCGACCCTCGGGTCTCAGATGCCAACATTAGCCATACTCTCACGTGGAAAGGATGTATGGCCATTGATGACTGAAGCTCTGGCAGCACTTTACAGGCAAGGGTATAACATCATATGGGGGGTCTATCATGCTCCTTTCAAATCCTCCCATCGGGTTGTCGAACTTCCAGCCTATGGATGGGATTTGAAGGAATATTGGATTCCATACGAGAACGACTGGTGCATATATAAGCCGTACGGCCGACCCGGTTATGCTGGCCATAAAGCTCAGTCCGGCAATCCAATCGTACTTGTGGATGAGCCGCAGTCAAAGACTCTCCCCGCTCCGTCTGTGTCCATACGGAAACCTCAGACAACAACAATACAGACAATGATTTCCGAAGATATTCATAATACAGGAGCTACTCTAGTGTATGAGATGGACTTGAACCGACCTGATGCAAGCAATGTTGCTGGTGGTCACATTGTTAGCAACATTCCATTCACCACGCCATCCGTCTTTGCAGATATGGCATTTGTGCTTGGGAAATATGTTGTGGAACGCTTCTTCAAGCGTCCCACCGTCATTGATGTGGCCAATATTGTGGCAGACAAGGTCTTGATCCCGCGCGGGAATGGACCCCAACCTATCCGGGTGTCAATGACAATGACATGGGAACCGGGTCAACCGCAGACTTTGCAAGCAGCGCAATGCGAATTTTACAGTGTAGATGTATGTTTCCACAGGATACCAAATTATTATGAGTTTTCCCGCTAACATATTCTAGGCCAAGGGAAAAACGACAGCTCGACACTCGTGGTGCACTGTCTACTTCCATGATGGTACCCAAAGAAAGAAGCTTGCCAGTGAAGTTCCACTTATCCTATCCAGAATCCAACGCCTCCGCGATGGCGTAGACAATGGACAGTTTGTGAGATACAATCGAGCAAGCGGGTACAGACTGATGAGTTCTGTTGCACACTTCCACCCAGACTACAAAGTTTTAGATGATATGGTTATGGATGATGAGACGCTCGAGGCGACCTGCACGCTCAATTTCGGATTGCTTTCATCCGGAGGGTGCTTCGCAGCACATCCTGCATTCGTTGATTGCATGACACAGTTGGGTGGATTTACTGTCAATGCACAAGAGAGCCTAGACTTATCTGCCGAGGTCTACATTAGCCATGGATGGGACTCACTCCAAATCTACGACAGCTTTAAGGCTGAAAGAAAGTATCAACTTTACGCCCAGATGAAGCGGGACGGAAGCGAGTTCTACCACGGCGATACCTGCCTTCTAGATGGAAGCACCATTATAGCGTACTTCAAGAATGTCACAGTACGAGATTTTCTCTATTACCAAACTACCTTATAATCTGCTAACAAGAACGTTTAGGTCCGACGAGTCTCGAGGAAAATCCACCGCGCCGTTATGCAGACTCTCGTGCAGCGTAATACCAATGCAGCAGCATCAAAGGGTTCGGCTGACCACAAGGCTGCTGTTCATAGCCCCCCTGTGCCGAAAAAGCCCATTGCGGTTTCTGCATCGAAGGCCCTGCCAGCGGTGCCATCACCTACGCCCAAAAAGGCTGCTGAGTTGTCCGCGCCAAAGGCCATGCCAGCAGCTGCTCCATTGCCTGTACCATTAGTGGCCAAGACAAGAAATAAAAAACCTGCGCCACAAGATACCATTTCAGAACCCCAGAAGAAGGCAAGAAATGTTCCAACAGAGCAGAGAACCATTTCAGCGGGTGGCGCCCGTGCGAAGCAGAAGATCGCGGAGTGTCTGCAGGTAATTGCAGAAGAAAGTGGCATCGCTGTGGACGATCTTACCGACGATAGCAACTTTGCCGATATCGGTGTCGACTCACTGTTGTCAATGGTCATTGCCAGCCGCTTCCGTGAAAACCTCGGTCTAGACCTCGATGCCAACTTTGCATTATTCGCTGAATGCCCCACGGTCAAGAAACTCAAGGAATTCATTGCAAATTTCCTTGGTGAGCCCTTGGAAACACAAGCGTCACAGCTGCGGGACGATAATGATGAGCGGCTGCAGGAGATTCCACCACCGGATACGAAGGCAATGCTAGATACTAGCTATAGTACGCCGCTGGAACCGATTCCCGCAGAGTCCTCATCCAGCGCTCCATCCACGGGCCATACATCTGAAACATTGGTTGAAATGCCCTCGTTCATCAAGGAGGACGATTCTTTTTTAGGAGTTCGAGCCGGCGGAATATGCTCCGCTGGTTTAGCGATCGTGTCCGAAGAAAGCGGCATCGCAATTTCCGACCTTACTGACGAAACAAACTTTGCGGACATTGGAGTAGACTCCCTTTTATCCATGGTCATTGGCAGTCGGTTCCGTGAGGAGCTCGGTTTGGACTTGGGTGCTGACTTCTCCATTTTTGTGAATTGCCCTACAGTGAAGAAGCTCAAGGTATTTTTAAATAGCCACGATGCATCCAGCGAAGATGATGGATCGTCAGATGATGCGTTTGGCTCGTCTACTTCTGTATCAAGCATGGAGGAATATGCCGATACCAAGAAAGCGGAGTTCACTCAGTTGCTCGACGACGACTGCCGACCAGCAACATCCGTTATCCTTCAGGGTATTCCGAAATTGGCCCGCAAGACTCTTTTCTTACTCCCAGACGGAAGTGGCTCAGCATCGTCATACGTGCCAATTCCAAAGCTTAATAGGGATGTTGCTATTGTCGGTCTCAACTGCCCTTATGTCCGCGACCCCGAGAACATGAACTGCACTCACACCGCCCTTCTATCAAGCTACTACAACGAAATCCGACGACGGCAACCCAAGGGCCCCTACCACCTAGGCGGCTGGTCCGCTGGTGGAGGTTTTGCCTTCGCATGCGCCGAGCTCCTTATCCGCGACGGTGAGGAGGTGCAGAGCTTGATCATTATCGACTCTCCTCTCCCCCAACAGATGGAGACCCTTCCTGTCGAATTTTATGAGCACTGTGCTACTCTTGGATTGTACGGTAATGAGAAACCCCCCAGCTATCTCATTCCTCATTTCCTTCGCACCCTGGAGACCATGCTTCCGTACCAGGCAACACCTTTGAAAACCAGAAGGTTGCCTAAGGTTGGAATCCTGTGGGCCTGCGAGACGGTTATGGATGCTGCCGGCGCGCCTGATATTGGCGAGAGAAACCATTTCATGCTGCGACGGAGGCAGGATTTTGGGCCCGATGGATGGGACACAGTCCTCCCAGGGGCGGAATTTGTGCTAGGCAAAGCTGTCGGCGCGAATCACTTTACAATGATGGTAAGTAATCCCTAACACCTCGAAATTCCCGCATCATCGTTTTGAGTTGTTCTCGGCTGACGTCGATACCTTGGATTAGCAAAAGGATCATAACCAACATATTGCACGATTGATTGAGAAAGTCGTAGGTTAGTGTTAAGAACATTACTTTGTATTGAGAATAGATATTAGGTTTAATTTATTCCGTGTACTTTGTACTCTGTACTCTCCAGGTACACTTAATTCCCCCTTCCAGTTTAATGTCCTTGTTTGAGTATAGTGCAGGGCCTAGCTCAAGTAGGGTATGTAAGAGTGCTTCTTATCTCTCTTTTCAGACTTTACAATCTTTCTACTTTTTCTTCTGCTTATCTTTTCTGCTTTTTATCTTTTTATCTCCTGCTCTGTTACAGCAATGCTCAGTAGTCTTGATTTTGATTATCATCTCTTGCTTTTTCTCTGTTAAATCAGTAGCAGCACTGCTGTCATCTGCAAATAATATAACTAATAAGTTCTGACACTGTCTGATCACTTCCACTCATTGCTCCAGATTTTCTTAGCTGTATTCAGAAGACTTATATGCTTTTTCTTTGTTCAGTATTTTGCTCTCTCAGCAACTTTTGCTCTCTTGCTATCAGAAAATATGTGGGAATGATAGCTAGTGCTCTGTAAGAAAAAACAACTCTTTCTCACTCTAATCTATTATTGTATTGCTGTCTATAAATTATACCAACACCACCATCAAGTCTGATTTGACAAAGATTATATCAGAAGTATACCATCTTCCAATCCCTGCAGTCAATAATATAATCTTAGTACACTGATAATGCTGCAGTACTGGATAATGCTGCAGTACTGGATAATGCTGCAGTACTGGATAATGCTGTAGTACTGCAGTCTTTTCTCTTCTGATTTACTAAATTGAGATTGTCTATAAGATAATCCTGAATACAACAGAAGAAGCTTTTATATGCTGTTGTGACAGGCAGTTTTTATTGATTTCTGAAGTTTACTATTATAGCAGCTATTGTGGTAGCTAGAAGATAATCTAATTATCCAATTTGCACATGCAAACTGTCAAACTGTGTGTACTCTCTTACATCTTTATGGTAAAAAAGACAATAGTGTTGAATGAGAACTAATGAACCAGTCCAACAGCTAACTATAGAGTTGTTTATTCCCTATCTTATTACTCTGCTGCTCTTTATATTTAGCACTAGCACCTTAATTACTACATTCTCATATTTTATAATCTTCTTTACAGTTCAGTGCAGTGCAGTACAGCAATCTTAATAGCAGCACAATCAGTAATCCAGTATAGAATTATACTTTCTGATAAGCAGGCTCTTTTTTATTAAACCTACTGAAGAGCATGTTCTGACTGTTTAATAAATCTATATCTGTGTTTATTGGTTATTTTAAAGTCACCAGAAACCCTTGCTGTAAGTAGGAGCTTTTGTGATTTTATGCAAGCAGCTAGTTGCACTTGCAGACTAGCTGCAGTTCATTTTAAGTATACTATATTCATCAATCACAGTAATGTTCTAATGAAGGATCTTGGGCTCTTTTTGATGAGAACAGTGTCTCCTGTTGTAGTGGAGATTCTGGTACTGTAAGGATTCGCCGCGAACCCCTTACATGGATGAACAGCACCTGTGAAGGCCAGAGGCCTCAGCTTGTGAGCTGCTGGGAGTTGCATGTGTCCTTGTGAGGCACTACATCACATGCTTGCAAGCACATATAAAAGACTGTCACTGTGTGAATCTCTTGCTGGGAGCCAGTGGCAATCTTGTTTACAAGTTGTACATAGTTGCCAGAATACAAACCTTTTATCTTGTGTACTCTTTTTCCATGTATATTCCTCCTAGAGATTCATTGTCACACTGATCCACACATACAATCCTCACAGGTATCTTATTAGAACAAATGTTGTTCCAGTCTGAGGCACAAACCATCTTAAAGCTACTATCTCTAAGCTATATAAACTATCTGTAGTCTCTGCATTCTGCTTATTACCTTTACACATCATTGCACTTTTCTACACACTCATTCTTTATTACTAGTTTGGTTATTAGTTAGAGAATATGAAGATCTCTTGTTTATAAAACTTGTTACTATTTTTTATTAGAGCTGTCTGTATTAGTATAGAACTCTTTAGTACTATTACTTCTTATAAGCTTAAGTGTCTGATAGAACATACCTATCTTTACACTTACTACTCAACCATACCCTTACTATATTGTGATTTTTTACCTTTCTTGTGCTCTCACCATATCAACCAACTTGCCTACCTTGACAAGGCATCCCATTGTACCCTGCTTCATTTGGTGACCAAGCTGAGACCTGAAGATGATGATGTGGTGATTTAATGACTGTCAAGAAAGAAAAACAAATTCTGAGACACATAAAGCAATACACTATTTCAAGATAAGATCTTATGAACTAGGAACATAGTACTAATCAGGTTTTTTATTTAGAAATAAGATTAGAGAGCTTAAATTTGAATATCTTTTATCTAGAGCTTGCCTGATAAATAGATTTTTGAAAGATATTGACTTATAGACAGAACTTAATGTGTGACATGATCAAAAATCAAGAAATCAAGAAATCAGAATCAGAATTAACTATGGCTGAAGATACTACAAGATCATATGTAACTATGTTACAGAGTGAAAACAAGAGAATTGTGGTTTATTTCTACATTTTTATGCCTTTTCCTGATATGGCAAATATATCTTGGTTTGACAGCAGAGATGCTACTCTGTTTATTAAAAGATTTTGTCAGATGTGCAAGAATTATAAGATAATTGTTATGAATATAGATCTAGATCAACCAAGCATTGAATGACATTGAATGTTCAGAAGTATTCATGTGACCCCAACTCTGAATATATAAGAATCACATAATTTGCATAAATCATGGAAACTCCAGTATTTAGTGTTCTAGTTAGAGAATCTCTACATTCTATGCATGACTTTCTTTTATCAGTTGCAGGCATCATATTGACTTAGCTCTTTTGTATCTCTAATTCTGGGAAAATCTATATAATCTATAACTGGTTCTTCTAACATTCTGAATACTCAGACATATGATTGCCTAAGTTGATACAATGCCATCAAGATCTATAAGATGAACCACAACAACATTTTATGTTGCAGATGTAACAGAGATAGACATCAATATAAAGAATATGAACATTAATAAAGATACTGGTAGTAGTGGAGCTACTATCAGTAAGACACCAGCAGATGATATGGATAATGAAGATATATCTCTTAATATATTAAATAAAATCTGAAAAGAGAAGATCTTTAAAGAAAAAAAATATGTCTGCAAAAGAATCTAGTAGATATATGTAAATAAAACAAGATATGCAGACTGCAGAAGCAGATAGAATATAAAGAGAGAATAGTAAATGATGATTTCTCTTTAAAGTTCTTCTTATGCACATGACTAATAAAGAAGTTAGATAATTTCAATAATGTGAAGCTCTCAAAAGCATCTTATTATCATGATAAATCACTTAACAAGTGCAAATTATGATTAGCTTTAATGAGACAGCAGTTTTATCTGAGGAAATTATTATAAAAGATATCAGATGTGGTCAGAATTAATTAGATGTTCAGTTATTTTTGTGATAAATCTCAGATACATTAGCAGATGTTAGAAATAGAGAAAGAATAACTACTCATGTTATAAAATAAATTCAAGATATGATGTAAGAATAATGTTGAATCTAAGATAACTTATAGTTAAGGTATAATGCAGTATTATTATGATACTGTTTAACAAGAGAACTAATTCATACTTTTATTTTTTATGTATATTACTGAACTTGAACAGAATCTGAACAGTCTATTAGATGAATTCTTTTATGTATTCTTTCTACAGATAAAGCTCAGATTAATTATCTGAACTAAATTAGATAAACTGCAACATCAATCAAAAATAGTTACAGAATTACAAGAACAAGCAATACTTATTAAGTTTATTCTAGAAAAGAAGAAGCAAAGTCAGTGGAACAAGAATCAAAATAAGAAGAAATAGAAAATCTTAATCTCTCAAGAGAAAGATGTGTCTTAACAAGATAATGAAGAAGATTATCTATAAATAAAGAAGACACCAGTGAAACCACTTTCAAAAATATTGAAAGAGAAACACAAATAATAAATAAATAAGGAGCTTTGTCTAAAATATAGTCAACCAGATTATAGAGTAAAGTTCTGTACAAACAGGTTTAACAAGTTCCAGCAGACAGACAAAAAAATAAAAATTAGATAAAAACTAGAGCTGCAAAGCTCATGCAAGATCTAGATCAAATATTAGAAAGACAGAATGTTAATTTAATAGAGAAGGCAAGCAGACACAGTATATGTCTGTCAACTACACTGACTATATCATCAGATGGTCTTATGGAGCAAGCTGTACTGTTGAACTCAGATACTACAGTGGATAGTATCTTCTACAAATGGGTGTTCCAATTGAACTGAAATCAATCAGAGATGCCTATAGAAGTCATTAAGATATTGAATGAAGCTGAGGCTGATTGATATAGTATTTACAAGACCCAACTCACTATAACAGACTTCATGAGAATTATAAAGGTGGTAAGATATATGTTCACAGTAATTAATATGATTGATATAAATATAGTTCTAGATGTATTATAATTAGAAGATTTCAATCTGAACATAAACTGAAAGAACAAGATATAATATTACTGACTCTTAGAGAAAATAGTAAAACTTCTGAATGCAGATAGATTTCTCTGAGTAGTGTGTATTAAGAACAAACTCTCTTATATTATTTTTGTGTTAAATAACAATCAAGTTCTGACAGAAGTGCCTGAGTAATTAAGAAACTATAAAGATATTTTCTCAGAAGAAAAAGTAGCAGAGTTGCTGGAATTAATAAAGATTAGTTACTTAATTATTCTTAAAGACAGCTGCAAGTCTCTATACATATCAATCTATAGACTATTACTCAAACAGACAGAGATTCTACAAGAGTATATCAAGAATAAGTTATGCAAGAGTTAAATATATTTATTATAAAGTTCAGCAGAGGCTTTAGTATTGTTTGCACCCAAGACTAATAAAGAACTCAGACTCTATATTAATTATTATAGTCTTAATATAATTACAGTGAAGAATCATTACTCTTTGCCATTGATAGATGAGATGTTAAGCTGGTTGGCAGAAGCATACTACTTTTCCAAGATAAATCTATATAATGTCTACCACCAGATTAGAATCAAAAAAGAAGATGAATGGAAAACCACATTTTATATAAAGTTTGGAAGTTTTGAGTATCTTGTTATGTCTTTCAGATTGTTAAATACAGCAGTGATCTTTTGGTTTTATATTAATAAAGTGCTGGCAGGCCTGGTTGACATATGCTGTATAGTTTATCTAGATAATATTCTTATTTTCTGTAAGGATTCACCGCGAACCCCTTACACAGATGAACAGCACCCATGAGGGCCAGAGGCCTCAGCTTGCAAGCTGCTGGAAGTTGCATGTGTTCTTGCAAGGCACTAAGTCACATGCTCACAAGCACACATAAAAGACTGTCACTGTGTGAATCTCTTGCTGGAAGCCAGTGGCAATCTTGTTTACAAGTTGTACATAGTTGCCAGAATACAGATCTTTTACCTCATGTACTCTTTTTCCATGTATATTCCTCCTAGAGATTCATTGTCACGCTGATCCACACATACGATCCTCACATTTTCTCTGCCTCAGAGGGAGAGCACAAGAAATATATTAGACTAGTTATGAAGTATTTAAGAAGATACCAGTTGTTTGCAAAGCTTGCTAAGTGCACTTTCAAAAGATAAATAATCTCATACCTTGGATATATTATTGATAATGAAGATATTAAGATGGACCCAAAGCAGGTACAAATAATTATAGAGTGATCTCTGCCATGAAGTTTCTATAATATTCAGGTATTTCTGAGTTTTGCAAACTTCTATTGAAGATTCATACAAAAATACTTAGTTATCATGATACTGTTGACAGATCTCTTGAAAGACAGTAAAAATAAGTAAAAAAAGAGATTATTTCTTCTAATATTTACTGTTAGACAAGTATTTTGTATATTAAAAGCAGTCTTCTTCAGAGAATCTGTCATCTGTCACTATAATTCAGAATGTAGAATACATCTGGAAACAGATACTTCAGAACATACTGCAGATATGATATTGCTACAACTGTTTAACAACAGATAGTATTTAGTTGTTTACTGATTATTCAAGTTTGATCAAACTTAACAAGTCTATAATATACTGAATAAGAAGATGTTAGCCATCATCTGAGTATTTATTTATTAGCAGCAGTACTTAGAAGAAATGAAGTACTCTGTAGAGATTATTATAAAATATGCAAATCTTTGTTCATTTATAAAGTTCACAAACAAGATGGCACAATAATAATATGTAAAATGGATAGAGATTCTTGAAGTATATAACTTTAAGATTCTCTACCACTCTGAAAAGCATAATCCAGCTAATATATTATCATGAAGATCAGATTATATTAAACTAGAAGAAGACATTGGTCTGCTGATGTATATACTTAAATAATGTTACACAAATAGTGTTCCAGAGTGGAACTTATTTAAAAAAACTTTTTTTAATAAAGAAGATATTCAAGTATATACTGCTTATGCTGTTCAAAGCAGTGAGATAGAGATAGTGCAGAGAAGATCTGATAACATTAAGATAATTAAGTCAGTTCAGAAAGCACCAGCCAGAGATACTAAGGAGACTTAATAAAGAAATTACAGAAGATTTGTGAGAATCATACATGTAGATCAGCATGAAAATAAATCTCTAGAAGAAATATACATGAAAAAAGAGTACACAAGATAAAAAATCTGTATTCTGGCAACTATATATAACTTGTAAACAAGATTGTTACTAGCTTCCAGTAAGAGATTTGTACAGTGATGGCCTTTTATATATACTTGCAAGTATGTAACTTAGTGTCTTGTGAGAACACATGCAACTTTCAGCAGCTTGCAAGTCAAGCTCTCTGACTCTTACAGATGCTGTTTATCTGTATAAGAGATTTGCAGTAAATTCTTACAGATTTCTCTCTCTTGTAAGTCTTGATCTCTCAAGATGACTGTCTTATTAAAAACCTTCATAAGTAGAAAAACAAAAAAACTCTTGGAAAAAATAAAAATTTCCTCATAAGGAAAAGAGTACTAGAGATGTGATATCAACACAACTCTAATAACACAACAGAACCCAATAATACAACAATGTGTAGAGAGTCTCTATTGTTCACACTAGCTCTGTGTCACTATTAGATAATAAACACTAGCTTAAGAGAGAGCTTTCTCTTGCTTTCTCTTTCTCTTCTTTTCTTTTCTTTCTTCTCTAGCCTATATCACTATTACCAAGGTAAGTGAACTCTTCAAGCACTGCTTTGTGTGGGAGACAGGCTTGTGGAAGGTCTCTGATGTTCTGGAAGAAAAATGGCTTCACTTCAACATTCCACACAATTGGCTGAAAGGCCACAAGCTGGTGAGTTCACCTCTGGTTGTGCCTTTGCTTCGCGTGGCCATTAGGTTTTGTCTTCGCGTACTTGGGTTTGTTCTTCAGGTAGGTTTTTGGCTGGTGTCCCAGGTTCGTGAGTTTCAGGGGGTTGGCTTCTTTGTGTTGATACCATTGTCGGGCGTCACCAAAGAAGAGTGGCAAAATGTGAGAATTGTACATGTGAATCAGCATGATAATGAATCTCTAGAAGAAATATACATAGAAAAAGAGTACACAAGGTAAAAGGTCTGTATTCTGGCAACTATGTATGACTTGTAAACAAGATTGCCACTGACTCTTAGCAAGAGGTTCATACAGTGACAGTTTTTTATATGTGCTTGCAAGCATATGACTTAGTGTCTTGCAAGAATGCATGCAACTTCCAGCAGCTTGTGAGCCAAGCTCTCTGGCTCTTGTGAGTGCTATTTATCTGTGTAAGGGGTTCACAGTGAATTCTTACAAGATTCTGGATTCTCTGTGTGCACATGAATATAGTGATAAAAGATGAAAACATCTATAAGAAATCAACTGTAAGTGTGTTGAATCTGCTGCTAGAAGCACAGAGAGATAATTTCTCTGTACAAGCAAGATTTATCAAGACAGAATTTCAGCAGCCAGAGTGAAAAATAGATAAATAAGATCTTTTAACAAAGAGTAGCAGAATCTATATTCTTAATAATCCAGCTTTAAGGCAGAAACTACTATAAGTTCACTATAATAATTTATTTACAGATTACTTTAGTGTGGTGAAGATGTTTATCTTGCTCTGATGAAAATATAATTAGTAATTGATAAGATAAGATGTTCAGATGTACATATATAAATGCCAAACCTGCCAACAAGAAAAGACTTTAACACACAAACTATATAGATTGCTTGTATCTTTACTGATATCTAGTGATCTCTGATATTCAATATTTATCAACTTTATAACAGACCTCTTTCTAAGTGAAGAGAAGAGAAATCTATATAATATAGTTCTGGTTATTGTGAATCAATTTACAAAGCTTGCATGTTTTCTTGCATGTAAAAAGAAGATTGATATGCCAGAGATGGCAAATCTTCTGTTCAGAAGAGTGTTTAAAAACTTCAGATTTTCAAATAACATTATTTTGAACTGGAAATCTATTTTCACAAGTAAATACTGGTCAGAGCTATGTTTTCACATGAAAGTTAGACAAAAACTTAGCATAGCATTCCACCTACAAATAAACAGCCAAACAGAGACACTGAACAAGATTTTGAAGAAATATCTTATATCTATTGTAGTTATAAACAAGATAATTGGGAGAAGTAGCTTGTGTATGCAGAATTTATATACAACAGATTAGAACACTCTGCAATGCATATATTTCCATTCAAAATAATGTACAGCTTCAAATCTAGAGAACCAGATAAGATCCAGAAGTTGATTGATGATAACAATAATATACAGACAGCATTCAATAAAAAACTGAGAATGATCTCTGTGTTAAGAGATAGTCTGGTAGAACATTCAGTGATGAAAGTAAAAGAGAATCAAGCATGGTTCTATAATCAAAGATATCAAGATAAAGTATATATATCTGATGACAAAGTGATGTTGTTATCAAGAAATCTATAAATAATATGTTCTTGCAAGAAGTTAGACAACAAGTACTATAAATCTTTCTCAGTAATAAAGATTATAGAAAATAATGCATACTAATTAAAGCTCTTTCTGAGCTATCAGATTTATAATGTTTTTCATGTCTCATTGTTGGAACTGTACCACACAAGAACAGATAAGGCACTAATATGTTCTCCTACAGTACTGGTAGACAACCATCATAAGTGGGAAGTAGATGAAATCTTGGACAACAAAACATGCTACCACAAGAGATATTATCTAGTGAAGTGGAAAGGATTCTCTACTGAGGAATTGACATGAGAATCTAAGAAAAATCTTGAAAATGCACAAGAGACTCTTAAGAATTACCTAAGAAAAAGACATAATTACAAGAAGATGAACAAATCTATATATAGAAAGAAAGATAGTGAAGCAGGATATGATGGAATGTCTTGCCAAGATAGACAAGTTGGTTGATATAGTGAGAGCACAAGAAAGGTGAAAAATCACAACATAGTAAGAGTATGGTTAAGTAGTAAGTGTAGAAATAGTGTTAGGAGAACCAGTTGTAGGTCACATAGGTTTTCCCAGGATTAGAAGTACAAAAGAGCTAAGTAGGTACAATACCTGCAACTAATAGAAGAGAGTCATGTGTAGAATATAGAGGTTCTCTAACTAGAAGACTGAATGCTGGGGTTTCCACAATCTATGCAAATTGTGTGATTTTTATATGTTCAGAGGTGGTGTTATAAATGTAGATCTAGACCAACCAAGCATTGGATGATGTCAGATATTCAGAGGTATTCACATGACCCCAACTCTGAATATATAAGAATTACATGATTTGCATGAATTATGGAAACCCCAGCATTCAGTCTTCTAGTTAGAGAATCTCTATGTTCTACACATGACTTCCTTCTATCAGTTGTGGACATCATACCTACTTAGCTCTTTCATACCTCTAATTTTGGGAAAACCTACATGATCTACAATCAGTTCTTCTAACATTTTGAATGCTCTAACATACAATTGCCTAAGTCAGTACAATGGCACCAAGACCCACAAGATGAACCACAACAACACCCCACATTGCAGATCTGACAGAGGTAGACACCAATATGGAGAAGATGAACATTAATGAAGATGCTGGTAGTAGTGGAGCCACCACCAGTGAGGTATCAGCAGATGATATGGACAATGAAGATACACCTCTTCATACATTAAATGAAATCTTGTTGTGTTTAGATTTTTTATAACTGGAAACCTCCCTGGATTCTTTGGGGTCTTGAGGATATCAAAGAGCTCAAAGAGAACAACAACAGATTGGAGGTAGTGATCAATAATCCAATAGTGCTCCAGTTGAGTAGGCAGTCTTGCTCTGATGACAAAGGGTTTCTGTACAGGTATATCAGAGTCAGGGCAAGGCTATCATGTCTTCTCAAGAGTAGCAGAATCAGATACAATCATACAGTATCACAAGACTTCAGTAGTATGAAAAGTAACCAAGATATGAAAGTGTCTGATTCAAAGATATCTGTAAGATAGATAAGAAGATTAATCACAATGAACAAGTTCATCAGATCTCTGATAATAAGCATTCTTATATACATAATACTCTTCTGGTGATACTCACAATACTTTCTTCCAGATTGCTTGTGTTATAGTATCATAATACATGATACTCTCTTTCTTATATCTCATCTCACTCATATTACTTTCTGATCATATGACTTCCTATCTTAAGGTTTCTCCACAACAGTTTATGATTCCACTTTGCCAGATCTTATTCAATCATCCTGTGTTCTTGACTACTGTGCCACAAGTTTCATAACATCATCCTCTTCTTTTACAGCATGTTGTCCTCAACCACTCTGCTTTCTTTTCTAAGATATAAAAGAGTGCTCTTCTCTTCTTGTATTTTTCTGTGTTCCTCTTTCTTAAGTAAGTATCTTTATGGCTTAATCATGGCTTCCAAGTCTGCCATTCACAAGAATGCTCTAATCACTAATATTGAGAAATCAGGCTTTATTATGGTCTTCTCTTGTGTTCATTGTTCTTCTCTTAATAAGACATGCATTATATCTTCTCATTCTTCTCAGTGTAGTAAGTGCATGCATTCTGGTTGTTCATGTGTTTATGATAATGATTCTTCTGCCAAGAAGTGGCATTCCCTTGAAAAGACTCAGAAGAAACTGAAGTCAGAGAAACACTAAGCTCTCAAGAAACAGATTTATATCTTCTCAAAACTTCTTTATCTTTAAAAACAAGAGTCTCTTCTTAAACATTGTGGTAGCAATATGATAGTTTGGGGTCTTTCTTCTTTAGAGAAATTAAAGCACCTGGAAGAAGAAGAACAGAAAAAAGTAGCTAAGCAGACAGAGATCTAGAATCTGCTTGCTTTATTAAATAATCTTTCTTCTTCAGACTCTCTTCTGGTTATTTCCAATTTGTTTATTAATGCTTTGCTGAGTGAGAGCATCATCAATAATACATCTCAATAATTATCCAGATGTTCTTGAGGTTTTCTGTTGGTTCTCAGATGTTTTTCAAGATATTGCACTCTTTTCATTTCACTAAGTAGTGAAGTTTTCTGCTGATCTTCTGATGATCTAGTATTTATTTAACTTTGTATTCTTGTTCTTCATTGATCTCTGTGGGCATTTCTTTGGTGTGTAGCAGTGCTTTCTCCAATAATAAGACATGAAATACTGGGTGTATTCTCATCTTCTTGGGTAGCTGGAGTTTGTAGTTGACTTTTCCAATCTGCTTTGTGATTCTGTATAGTCCCAATTTTTTGAAATCAAGTTTTTTGCTTGATTGTTTGATTTTGATATTTCATCAAATTAGAAATACTTTTTCTCTCTCTTTCAGAGTTGGTGCCTTCTGGCATTTTCTGTTGTAGTAGTGCTTCATTCTTTCATTCAGGAATTCAATGTCCAGTTTTATCTGATTCTGCAGTTCTTGTAGTTATATTACTGTAAGTTCTGCTTCTTAAGTCTTCTGTCATGCAATTCTTGATTGTTTCTGTATTTCCAGTTCTCTGCTATAGTTTATGTAGAATGGTGTCATTTCTGTAGTGGCATTTTTACTTCATTGTATGTTAATTATGTTATAGGTAGTAGTGTAATTCAATTGTTCTGTTGATAGTTGACATATTCTCACAGATATTGCTTCAAGATTTGATTCAGTTGCTCTGTCTGTCCATCTGTCTGTAGATGATAGACTGTTGATATTTTCTGTTCAATTCCCAATTGTGTCATTAATGTTGTTCAGAATTTGCTTGTGAATCTGGTGTCTTAGTCTGTAATTATTTCTTCTGGCATTCTGTGGTTGGCAAGCATGTTTCACAGTACTGTCAGTGCTGTATCTGGTGCTGTTGTTGCTTCTCTGAACAGTATAAAATATCTGTACTTTGTCAATCTGTTGGTGACCACTAGTATTGAGTTGTACTTCTTCTCTTCCATATCCTTCAAATTTGGGAGTTTTGTGATGAAATCCATTGCTATGAATCTTCATGGTCCTCACAGTTGCAGTATTGGCTGTAGTTTTCTGTATGATCAGTGTTTGTTGGCTTTGCTTCATGCACATGTCTCACATTCTTTAACATGTTGTTGAATATCCATCCACATTCCTGACTAATAGTAGGTTCTCATGATTTTCTCCATTATCTTGTTGATCTCAAAATGTCCTGCAGTGATTGTGTCATGTTCTTATACCATCACTTGTTTTCTGACTTCTCTGAATATATATATCAGTCCATAATATAGTATCATTCCATCTTCTTTTTTGAAGTTTTTATTTTTCTTGTTAATCTTTTTTACATATTCATCTTTCTTTATTGCTTTTTTGATCTTTTCTTCAATATCTGATTCTTCTGTGATGATTCTTGTCACTCTCAATGTTTGTTGGTCCAGAATCATATTCTTTGTTTCTTTCAACTCTTTGAAGAGTGTTCTTGAATCTTGTTCTTTTCTTATCAGGTCCAGTCTTTAGCTTAATGCATCCACTCAGGCATTTTCTGTGTCTTTGCAGTGTTGTATTCTAAAGTTATAGTATACCAGTACATCTGCATACCATCTGGCTTGTTGTCTTGTAAGTTCTTTGGTTGTCATAAAGTATTGCAGGTTGTCATGGTCTGAGATAATTTCTATCTAGTGTTGATTTTCTTGTAGTTCAATTTTCAATTTCTTCAGTAATGCCACTATTACAAGTAGTTTCTTGTTGTGAATATTGTAGTTTTGTTTGGCTGATGTTATTGTTCTTGCATAGCATGTAACTAGTTGTAGTTTTCTGTGCTTATCTGATTATTGTAATCTTCCTGCTATTGCACAGTCTGATGCATCTGTATCAATCATACATCTCTTTATCAGATTATAGTGTTGTCTTATTTCTTCTTTTCTGAATTTATCTTTTATTGCTTCAAATGCTTGTTGGCACTCTGTTGTCTATTTGAACACTTTGTCTTTCTTGAATAGCTATATGAGTAGTCTTGCTTTCTTTGAAAATCTATATATGAACTGTTGGTAGTAATTCACTAGTCTGTAAAACATCTGAACTTCTTTAACTTTCTTTAATGTTGATTATTGTAGTATTTTGTTGATTTTTTCTAGCTCCATTCATATTTCTTCTGTTGACATGATGTGTTCAAGGTATCTGATTTTCTTCTTGAAGAAGTCACACTTCTTTAGTTTTGCTGGTAGATTGTATCTTTGTAGTTTTTCCAGTACTTTCTTGACTTTTCTAGTGTGATTCTTTCAGTCTTCTTTGGTAAATATAACCACATCATCAAGGTATGCAATGACAAAATCATCTAGATATTCTTGCAGTACATTATTGATAAGCACTTGGAATATTGCCAGTGTATTTGTTAATTCAAATGGCATGACATTGTATTCATATAGTCTGTATTGTGTTCTGAATGCTGTTTTCCATTTGTTGCCTTCTTTGATTCATATTTGGTGGTAGGCATTCTTGATATTAATTAAAGTAAATCATGTTACTCCCCTTAATCTGTCTTGCACTTCTTTAATCAGTGGTATTGGGTAGCAGTTCTTGACTGTAATGCTGTTCAACTATCTGTAATTCACATATAGTTATAGAGTTCTGTTCTTCTTTAGTGCAAACAGTATTGGATATTCTGCTGATGATGTTGACTCTCTGATATAATCTTTCTTAAGATTATTCTTGATGTATTTCTTTACTTCAGCTGATTCTTTTTCATTCAATCTGTATATTGGTAATTTTGCTGGTTGTTTTCCTTCTTGTAGTTTTAACTTATGATTCCAGGGTTTGTGTTTTGGTAGACTGTTGCTTTGATCTCTTTTCCTGAATACATTGATGTATTTCTAGAATTCTTCTGGTAGAGTTTTGTTGATCTTTTCATTCTGGTTGTTCTTTTGTACTTACAGCTGCTTCAAGTTATTGAGATTCTCTGTGGCTTGATTCACTTTGTTATTATAGATTGGGTTTTCATGAATTTCTTTAGTGTTAATCAATCATTCTTTATGCAGTATCTTTCTGTTGATCTGACTTATTATGGTCAGTGTCTTGTCTAAGTTGTTTCTGAGTGTGAGTCTTCAATTATGGTATGCTGGTTCAAGAGAGCATTTACAGTTTGTCAGTCTAATCTTTTCTTCTTGCCAGTTAATTTCTGGATTGTGCTGTTTTAATCAAGGGTATCTCAAGACTATATTATAGTTCTCTAGATTCATCACTTCAAAATGTACTTTCTTATGGTGCTGTCCTATTCTTATTCTAATAAGATATGTCTCTTCTTCAACTCTATTAAGAGTTTCTTCTTCCAGTTCTGATAACTGGTAGGAATATTTCTTTATTCATTTTACAATGTCAGCTTGTTTGATGAATCTTCTGTCAATAAACAGTTCAGTCACTTCTGAGTCCACTAGAACTGTTATGCACTTTGATCCAAGTAAGATTGCTGTAACTCTGAGATAACAGATTTGTCTGTTAGTATCTAACAGTTTTGCTTGCCTATTCATGCTGCTTACAGACTCTTGTTTGTGGCAGCTCTCTTGTTTTCTGAATTAACAAGAGTCATCTTGAGTGCTTGTTTGTGTATTTTGCAATTATTTCTGTTGGTACATTATTTCTTGTGTATTTTCTGCACATACTTGTTGTCTTTGTATTCTGCATAGTTTTCACATTCTTTCAAATCATGCAGAGATCTTGTTATTTTCCAAAATCTTGTGTCTTTCTGAAATTTGCATTGGCATTTGTACTCAAATTTATTATGGCATGGGTGGTTTGATTCTTCTATCTCTTTCTGTTTTTCATTCCAGTGCTGTCCACACATCATTATTGTTAGTAATTCATTTTCTTCTTTGCATGTGGTCCAGTGCAATTAGTTGTCTTGAATCTGTAATGTTCTTGCTCTTGGGCATCTTGCCTCTTCAGATATCATGCTTTTTATGAGACTGAGTTTCTTCAAGATATTCTCTTCATGTTTCTCAAATTCTAGTATCTCCTAACTTAGTTCTTTCTTCAGCTTTAGTGTAATTGTCTGTTCTTTACTTGATCAATATTCTTTATTATTGCTGTGGTCTTGTTTCTGGATTATTTGCAACTTTTTTGGTGGTTGTGAGTAGTATCTACTGTTCTTTCTGTCTCTGTAAATAGGGCAATTATCATTATAGCAAAAGCTCCAATGAATTCTGGTGTAATTTGAGTGTTCCATGAATGAGGTATTCTGTGGGTCTGGCAATTTCCATTCTTCTTTCTCAGTATCACATTTGCAACACTGGCAATTCTTGATGTCATAATTATAGTCTCCATGATACATGAAGTCTTCTGTAATTTATATTTATTATTTGAACTCTTCTTATTGTTTCTGGTGAAGCTTGCATGAACATTTATAGATTAGATACTGAGCATGTTTCTTGTGCTTTGGATTCTGAATTTTGTTTATTTTCTTTTTGTAGTGGTATTTGTAGTCAAGTGGTCAAATTTCTTAATCATCACTTGATTTACTTCTCATTCTCACACATAATTCTTCATATAACTCTCATTTTTCATTCTCCAGCTGTTTTCAGTATTTCAGTTCATCTTTCAGCTGCTGGAGTAGCTTTAGATAAGCTTTCTTAACTTGTTTTTTGAATATCTTTCTGAACTGTTGTTGAAGTTCTTCTTCAGTTTGCTCTTTCTGAGTTATTGCTTAGAGATATTATTTAACTTCAGAGTTATTTTTATTTTCTTGTAAGATTGCTCTGAGTTTCTTGTCTCTTTAATCTGCTTTTTTTGCTCTGCACTGTCTTGCTTAATGTTCAGACTTGACATAATAGAAGTATAATTTCTCTTTCTTTCTCTGCTCTTTTTCTTTTTCATTGAGCATGTTAAACTTTTGTTATGTCCAGCTTCATGGGTGTGTTTTTGTAAGAGTCTGATTGTATGTGTTTGCTCCACTCTTAACTTCTAGTGTGATTCAATAAACTAGGTTGCTTTCATGGCACTTTTTCTTGCTTTTCTATCTTTTGTTTGTAAAGTTGGTTTTCAATCCTGACTGTCACTTCAATTATCTTGATCAGAATGCATGGTTGTTTCTTCAATTGCACTATTTTATCTTTAATCTTATTAAATAGTTCTTGATAGTAGATGTTAGCTAAGGCTTCATCATCCCAATCAGTATTGACACAGATTTGCTGGAATCTT
Organism: Coccidioides immitis RS; assembly: GCF_000149335.2. Classification (NCBI taxonomy): domain Eukaryota; kingdom Fungi; phylum Ascomycota; class Eurotiomycetes; order Onygenales; family Onygenaceae; genus Coccidioides; species Coccidioides immitis. The sequence goes on along the minus strand of NW_004504308.1, from coordinate 936,908 downwards.
ATAGCATATTCTTGTGATGATATCTTTTATTATATGTAGTGTAACTGCTGGGCTGCTGTATTTTGTTTCTTGACTTCTCTGAAAGTGGTTTTCAATATCTGAATAAAGATGTTGTAGCTGTTAATAATCTTTAGCATGTTGTTATTCTGATTAACTTTGTCTTTTTTGTAATAATTCTGCAAGTAAGCATTGAACTAATCAAATGCTGCTCTGTGAAAATATAATACTGTTATTATTATCTTGTTCTTATTGTTACTGAGTTCTTTGCCTTTTATATTTATGTAGATGCACAGTTGTTTCAAGAAAGCTTGTAATTTTTCTTGTTCATTCTTGAAGAATTCTGGTAGATTGACTTTGGCTTTATCTTTCTTTTTCTGTTGTCCAGTGGATGGAATAGCCATGATCTGGGTCTCAAGCTGCTTGTTATGATCTTTTAATTCATGATTCTGCTCTCCAAGTCTCTTGATAATCTGTTTGAGCTGCAAGATTCTATTTATAAGATCTTGAGTGTTGATGGCTGATGCTTTGAATGCAGACATGGTTTCTATACTTTATTAGATCTTGATGTGGGGTGGAGATTGTATCTTTATGCTTGACATGACACAGAAAGTTCTTTCTTTGTATGTAATCTCTGGAGTCTCAGGTGTATTCTCTTCTGAGTCAGGGATGCTCAATATGTTGTGTTTAGATTTTGTATGACTGGGAACCTCCCTGGGTTTTTTGGGGTCTTGAGAGTATCAAAGAACTCAAAGAGAATAACAACAGATTGAAGATAGTGATCAATAATCCAATAATGCTCTGGTTGAGTGAGCAGTCTTGCTCTGATGACAAAGAGTTTCTGTACAGGTATACCAGAGTCAGGGCAAGGCTATTATGCCTTCTCAAGAGTAGTGGGATCAGATACAATCATACAGTATTACAAGACTTCAATGGTATGAAAAGTAATCAAGATATGAAAGTATCTGATTCAAGGTATCTGTAAGATAGATAAGAAGATTGATCATGATGAACAAGTCCATCAGATCTCTGGTAATGAGCATTCTTATATACATGATGCTCTTCTGGTAATACTCATGATACTTTCTTCCAGATTGCTTATGTTATAGTATCATAATACATGATAATCTCTTTCTTATATCTTATCTTGCTTATATCACTTCCTGATCATGTGACTTCCTGTCTTAAGATTTCTCCACAATGATCTGTGATTCCATCTTGCCAGGTCTCATCCAATCATCCTGTGTTCTTGGCTGCTGTGCCACAAGTTTCATAGCAAATCTGAAGGAAGAATATCTTTGAAAAAAAAAAAGACATGTCTGCAAAAGAATCTAGCAGACATATGTGAATAAAATAAGATATGCAGGCTGCAGAAGCAGATAGAATACAAACAGAGAATAGTGAATGATGATTTCTCTTTAGAGTTCCCCTTACACGCACAACTGATAGAGAAGTCAGATAATTTTGATGATGTGAAGCTTCTAAAAGCATCTTACTACCATGGCAAATTACTTAATAAGTGCAAATTGTGATTAGCTTTAATAAGACAGCAGTTTTGTCTGAGAAAATCATTATAAAAAGCACCAGATGTAGTCAGAATTAATTGGGTGTCCAGTTATTTTTGTGACAAACCCCAGATGTATTAACAGATGTTGAGAATAGAGAGAGAACAACTACCCATATCATGAAATAAATTCAAGATGTGGTGTAAGAACAACATTAAATCTGAGATAACTTGTAGTTGAGGCATGATGCAGCATTATCATAACACTGTCCAACAAGAGAACTAATTTATACTCTTGTTTTTTACATATCTTGCTGAACTCAAACAGAATCTGAATAGTCTAGCAGATGAATTCTTTTGTGTACTCTTTCTACAGACAAAGCTCAGACCAATCATCCAGACTGAACTGAATAACCTGCAACACCAACTAAAAATAATTGCAGAATTACAAGAACAAGCGATGCTTATTGAGTTCATTCTAGAAAAGAAGAAGCAAAGTCAGTGGGACAAGAACCAAAATAAGAAGAAATGAAAAATCTCAACCTCTCAAGAGAAAGGTGCATTCTAACAAGACAATAAAGAAGGTTATCTATAAATAAAGAAGATGCTGATGAAACCACTTCCAAAAATATTGGAAGAGAAACACAAATAATGAATGAACAAAGAACTCTGCCTAAATATGAGGATTATACATGTGAATCAGCATGACAATAAATCTCTAGAAGAAATATACATGGAAAAGAGTACACAAGATAAAAGATCTGTATTCTGGCAACTATATACAACTTGTAAACAAGATTGCCACTAGCTCTCAGCAAGAAGTTTATACAGTGACAGTCTTTTATGTGTGCTTATAAGCATGTGACTTAGTGTCTTGCAAGAACACATGCAACTTTCAGCAGCTTGCAAGCTGAGGTCTCTGATCTTTACAAATGCTATTTATCTGTGTAAGAGGTTTACAGTAAATTCTTACAAATTCCCTTCTCTTATAAGTCTTGGTCTCTCAAGGTAGCTATTTCATTAAAAATCTTCATAAGTAGAAAAACAAAAAATCTCTTGGGAAAAATAAAAATTTCTTTATAAGAAAAAGAGTACAGTCTCACTAGAGATGTGATATTAACACAACTCTAATAATACAACAGAACCTAATAATACAACAATGTGTAGAGAGTCTCTATTATTCTTGCTAGCTCTGTGTCACTATTAGATAATAAACACTAGCTTAAGAGAGAGCTTTCTCTTGCTTTCTCTTTCTCTTCTTTTCTTCTCTTTCTTCTCTAGTCTATATCACTATTATCAAGATAAGTGAACTCTTCAAGCACTGCTTCATGTGGAAGACACACTTGTGGGAGATCTCTGATATTCTGAAAGAAAAATGACTTCACTTTGATGTTTTATATGATTGGCTGAAAGATCACAAGCTGGTGAGTTCACCTCTGGTTATGTCTTTGCTTTGTGTGGTCATTAGGTTTTATCTTCACATGGGGTTTGGTTTGTGGAGAGACTGATGCTTGCTAGCAGTTGCTGCTGGTGTGCAGTCTCCTCCCCCTTTCTCTTGTGACTTGTCTCTGCTTTTCTCTCTTGAGATAACCCCCACCCCTTCTTTTGTAGATGAGATTGGGCCTTTGATGAGTAGTTACAAGAAGTTTGAGAAGTGTTTGTAACTGATAGTTCTAGAGTGTTGTTGTTTTCTCTTTCTTCTCTCCATCAGTTATCACTATCTCTCCAGCACTAGCTCAAGCTGTAAGTGCTTCTTACAAGCTGACATTAATTTATATGCTGATGAAGTTAGGGTTCTGCTGCTCTGTCTCTTCTCTCTGTAGTTGTTGTTCTGACCCTGACTGAAAATATGAGTATTCTCTATCACATTTCAGTTTGTGGCTAATCTTCTTTAGATTGTTGTTGTTGTTCTCTCTGCACCAGCAGGGTTTATGAATACCATGATTCTGTAAAGTGCTTGAGACTGCCCAGCACTCTCTCTGTGAGACTGACAATGATGGTTCCAGACCATCTTCACTCAAATACCATCAGCTGCTACTTTTACTGGTGTATTGTGGGCCAATTCAGTGATTCTTTCAGATCTCCCCTCTCATACAGAGACACAAGCTTTGTCTGTCTGCAAAAGAGCATGGTGTTGTGAGTCTATTCAAAAATCTGTACTTATTGCTGGTTTAAATAATTTAAACTAGTTAACTGTGCATACTCAGCTCTGTAAGAGAATTCTTGTGACTTGAGCTGAGATCTAGCTACTATCTGAACAGAAGTACTCTGTCTGCAAGAGAGCTTAGTAAGATTATAGTAATATAATCTTTGCAGAGTGCATCTCTGCAGACTTGAATCAAAAATATAATAACTGTCTATACTGTAGATATCTTGCTTGCTCTTTTCAGCAGTGAGATTATGAATTATTGTTACAGATCTTTACAGAAGAAGCTGAAGACTCTAATTATATAATCTTAGTTTAGTTTTTTCTTCTTTTGTTTTGAAATCAATTGAATTCAGTTCAGTTTGACTATATTTTTTCTCTTTCTAATCCATTTTCTAGTTCTACTATCTCCATCCATCTCTTTTGTGAACCAGGCTTGTCCAGGTTCCTACTATGGAATTGTTGGAGTAGCTTTCTCAGTAGACAGATATTACTTGCAAAAATGCATATCTTGTTCTTCTTATTATTATATTCTTCCCAATGTACTCTGTACCACAGCTTGTAACCCTCTCTTTTTAAGTTAATTATCTTATGAACCTGGTACTTCTTTTCATTCTTGTCTGTCTTGTAAACTTCATGATGAGATAAGCTATTAATTTCTTTGTGGGTCTTGTGTTTGCAGAGCAAAGATATATAAAAGATATCATGGGTTTGCAGACCTGGAGGCAGTTCCAGTCTGTAGACTCACAAGCCTATCTTCTTCATAATTCTATAAGATTCATGCCTCAACAAATTCAGTTTTTTGTTAGACTGTGTGGTCTTGATATTGCAAAGATCAAGCCATATCTTGTCTCTTATCTGAAAGATCTTTACAGTGTACTTCTGGTTATAGTATTTCTTCTGATAGACTTGTGTTTTTGCAAGCAATTTCTTAATCTCTTTGTGGAGCAATCTTATTGTCTCCACCTGATCCCTTGAATTCTTACACACATAGCCATACTCATTAGAGTCCAAAAATTCTGTTTGTGGATTCAGCTTATATGTCAGCTGGAAAGATAATTTCTGTGTGGAAGTCTGTTGTGAGTTATTGTATGCAAACTCAGTCATTGGCAATCACATCACCCAGTCATCTTAATCATAATTAATATAGCTTTGCAGATACTACTCCAGCACACTATTCAGTCTCTTAGTCTGACTATCAGTTTGCAGGTGGAATGCTGTGCTTATTGCTCTTGTGATCTTCAAGATATAAATCAAATTACCCCAAAATTCACTTGTGAACAGAGATTCTCAATCTGTTACTATGCTTGTAGATAATCCATGCAATTTCACTATCTCACAAATAAAGAGATGGGCCAATTTCTCTGATGTCAGCTTCTTTGTTGTAGGGATAAAGTGAATCATCTTTGTGAATCAGTCTACTATAATCAGAATACAGTCAAACTATATCTTTTCAAAATTCAGGCTTGTGGGGAGATCTGTAATAACATCCATACTAATGAATTCCCAAGAGTAATTTGGGATTGGTAAGAGTGATAGTTCTTTTTGAAACTTTCTGTAAACTCTTCTTGAGCTCTGGCAGATTCTACAGGCTTTGCAACACTCCTTCACTAGCTCTCTCATTCTTGGCCAAAAGTATTTGTAAGTTATAAGCTTGTATGTTCTTGCTGTAGCAAAATGCACTGCAAGAAGTAGATTATGATAATGTCTAATCAGTTGTATTTGCAGAGCCTTATTCTGAGAAATGTACATATAACTATCTCTATAGAGAATATCTTTCTTCTCTTTCCACATTGTGAATTTCTTTGTGCCCACTTTAATGTCTTTGCAGATCTCAGCTGCATAGTCATCATTTTGTAGTAGATTTGACAGTGATGCTAACAGATTAGAGCTGCCCTTTTCATAAGAATTCTTCTTGTGAATCAGGTCTTTAGTCTTCTGGACCTGTATTATGATCTTCTTCACTTTGCACACATCTCTCAAGATAATCTTTGTGAGTAGTTTCTTGATCTTAATCTGAAGCTTTATAGAGATGAGTTGTGCATTCTTATCTTCTTCCTCCCCTCTCTGGTTGAAAGAAACTTAAGCTGTTAATTTCAATTTTTCTGTGATTTCTTGCTTTTTTGTAAGCATTACTCTTAGTTGATTTGCAGTCTTGTGATTCTTCTTATTATCTAGACCAGTCTTCTTAGTATAGTCAGGTCTTTGTGAGAGTTCATCTGCTGGGTTCTTAGTTTCTTTCACATGGTTAACTATGAACTAAAAAACTGTCAGTCTTTATATCCAGCAGACCTGTCTTCACAAGAGATCTTGAGCAGTCTGAAAGTAGCACAAGCTATCATAATCTGTAAGAACTTGAACTGATGTTTGCAAGTCTTTCAACCAGCAGTGTTAATATCTAAATAACTCTATAATTGTGAGCAGTTTCTGATTATGAATGTTGTAGTTCATCTCTGTAGGTTGCATCTTCTGCAAATAAAATCCAACTGGAACCCAGATGCTATTCTTTGCCAGCTGTGATAGAATACCACACACTGTGAAGCCAGATGCATCTGTTTCCAATCTGGTCTTCCATTTTATGTCAAAATAGTGAAGCATAACAGCTTCTGTAAATACTCTTTTCAGACTTATGAAGACTTCACAATCTTTCTTAGTCATGAAAGTGTTGACTTCTCTTCTCATCTCTCTTTGTATATGTCTGCTTAGCTTTGCTTCTCCTCTTTTTAGAAGAGCAGTCAGGCTGTGAGCTATCTTAGAGAATCTTGGGATAAAGTGTCTGTAAAAGTTTGTGAATTCTAAGAAGATCTGGATCTCTTTCTTACTGATTGGCTCTGGCCATTTAAGAATAGTGTTCACATGGCTTTTCTCCATAAGAACACCCTCTAGTGTTATGATATACCCAAGATAGTCAATCTTGTGGGCATTGAACTTGCACTTTACCAGCTTGTAATAAAGATCTGTATTTTTGAGTATCTTAAGTATTAATTTCACATGCTTCTCATGGTTCTTCTTGTGAGCTGAGTACACAACAACATTATCAAGATAGACCATCACAAACACATTCAGATATTCACTAAGTGCTTTATAATATATGATTGGAAAGCTGCTGGTGCATTTGTGAGTTTAAAGAGCACTATCAAGTACTTAAATAGCTTCTGTGGAGTCTGAAATGCAGTCTTCCACTCATTCTCTTCACAAATTCTCAGTCTATGGTAGGTGTTCTTGACATCCAACTGAGTGAATATTGCAGCTCCTGTGAGCTTATACAATATATCTTCAATCAGTAGTAGGGGATATCTATTCTTAACTATTTTTGAATTCAGGTTGTGATAGTCTACACACATTCTTAGTCCATCATCTTTTTTAAATGCAAACAGAATAGGTGCTCCTGCAGATAACTTGAAAGATCAGATGAACTCATGAATTAGAGCACTGCTCAGATATTTATAAAGAGTCTCTTGCTCAGCTTATGAAAATCTGTATGTTCTTTCAAATTCTGACTGCTTTTCTGATTCAAGGTCTATGGCCAAATCATCTTCACAGTGTGGTGGCAGCTCTCAAGTTCTCTTATTGCTAAACACTTCTGTAAGTTCACAGTAGACTTTCAGTATCTGGAGATCTAGGTCCACTGTCACCATCTGTTCTGATTTACAGAGAGTTATCATATAAATGAGCTTCCCTTCTTTCACAAGCTCTGAGAGATTAACTGGTTTAATCTTTGCAAGCAGATTACAACACACAGTTTGAAACTCTAGTCTTAGTTTCTTGAAACATATCTTGAGATTGTGTTGTTGCAGCCAGCTCAAACTTACTAGTATTTCATCTCTTATGTTTATAATTATCACTTGTTTATAGAACAACTGCCAGTTTCCCTGAGAGTCACAGACTTTAAAAAATATATTTGCAATTCCTTCTGCAAGAGTGATATTTTTATGATCTATAGCAGTTTTGATCTCTATAGGTATCTTGTGCATCTCTAGGTCTAGCTTTGCAGCTAATTGTGAACTGATCACTAGAGATTGACAGCCTGAATCTATTAGTGCTGACCAGATAATACTTCTGTCAGTTAAACTTTACACACCTAGAACAATAGAGAGAAGAGCAAGAAGACTGTTCTTGAACAACTTCATTATATTGATTCTATCTACTTGCAGCCCTCTAACTTTCTATTTGCTACTCTTCTTCTTCTTGAGACAGTTTTTTGTGAGATGATTCTTTTGGCCACACTCAAAGCATCTTCTATTCTTTTTCAAGACTTTGTGATTCTTAGTAAGATTCTTCCCCATCTTCTGAGCAGGCCTCTGGGGTTGGCTCCTCTTATCTATTTATGATCTTAAGTTATTGATCTTCATATCTCCACAAGCACTTCCAACTGAATTAGTAGACTTTATGTGTGAGGCATTCTTCACATAGACTACTGACACACTTGGTTGGAGCTGGGTGGCCAGTGCTATATCATTAATGTTATCTGGTATCTTCAGCTGTTCATCCAGTTTGATTCACATAGGCTTATCCAAGCCCCATATAAACAGATTCTTCTTTATTTTTACAGAATCTTCAAATTCTTTGCCAATCTCTGTTATGAGCTCTAGGAATTATTAGTGATAGATATAATCAGTTTCATTCAAACTTTTGTGAAGACCAAAGATTGCTTGTCAAGAGTTTTATGTGTAGTTTGCTGGATCTTCTAGCCTTGTGTGTAGAAATTCTTTAAGGCCAGTCCAGTTGTTTTTTGATGGATTGTCTTTGTAGTGGGCCTCTCAAAGGTCTTTCTCAATATAACCAAGTCCTGTGAGAGCATATGCAAGGGTATCTTCATCATTTAGTTTGCTTGTGTTGTGAATAAATTTAATATTTGAGATGAACTGATGATATTCTGTGTAGGTTCTAGTCTGGTAGTGCTTTGTGTGTTGTGGTGATCTCAAGATTAACAGATGCTTTACAGGTGTTGGGTTGGAGATAATTATATCAAGAGATTTACTTTACAAGTACTTTTGGGTGTTCTGGAGAGTATTTAACTTCTCTTGCCATTTTACTATTTTCTTTAGTAGCTTGGTCTTCTTGTGAAGCTGTTGAATTTTGTTTTTTAGTATTGGGGTAGACTCTCTCTCTAAGTTTGTGGTGCTTTTTTCATTGACAGTTGAGAGAGATGAGATATCAAGATTGATTATCTCTTTGCAAACTTGGGTTTGTTCTTCAGATAGGCTTTTGGCTGGTATCCCAGATTTGTGAGTTTCAGGGGGTTGGCTTCTTCATGTTAATACTATTGTTGGGTGTCACCAAAGAAGAGTGGCAAAATGTGAGAATTGTATGTGTAGATCAGCATGATAATAAATCTCTAGAAGAAATATACATAAAAAAGAGTACACAAGATAAAAGATCTGTATTCTGGCAACTATGTACAACTTATAAACAAGATTGCCACTGACTTCCAGCAAGAGATTTGCACAGTGATAGTCTTTTATATGTGCTTGTGAGCATGTGACTTAGTGTCTTGTAAGGACACATGCAACTTCCAGCAGCTTGTGAGCTGAGGCCTCTGGCCTTCACAGGTGCTGTTCATCTGTGTAAGGGGTTTGTGGTGAATCCTTACACTAAAATATGGTCAACCAAGCCATAAGGCAAAGTTCTGTATGAACAGCTCCAACAAGTCCCAGCAGACAGATGAAAAGAATGAGGACCAGGTGAAGGCTAGAGCTGTAATGCTCATGCAAGACCCAGGTCAAACATTAGAAAGACAGGGTGTTAACCTAATAGAGAAGGCAAGCAGATACAGTATGTGCCTGTTGGCCACACTGACTATACTATCAGATGGTCTTACAGAGCAAGCTGCACTTTTGAACTCAGGTACCACAGTGGACAGTATCTTCTATAAACTGGCATTCTAATTAGACTGGGATCAACCAGAGACACCCATGGAAGTCATTGTGATGTTGAATGGAGCTGAGGCTGATTGGTATGGCACCTACAAGGCCCAACTCACTATAATAGACTTCATAAGAACCACAAAGATGGTAAGACATACATTCATGGTGATTGATATGGTTGATGTGAATATAGTTCTAGGCATGCTATAGTTAGAAGATTTCAATCTAGATATAGACTGGAAGAACAAGATATAGCATTACTGACTTTCAGAAAAGATGGTAGAACTTCTGAATGCAGATAGATTTCTCTAAGTGATGTGTATCAAGAATAAACTCTCTTATGCTATTTTTGTATCAGATAACAACCAAGTCCTGACAAAAGTATCTGAGTAGTTGAGAGACTATAAAGATATTTTCTCAGAAGAAAAAGCAGCAGAGTTGCTGGAATTGATGAAGATCAGTCATCTAATTATTCTTAAAGACAGCTGCAAGCCTCTGTACATGCCAATCTATAAACTATTACTTAAGCAGACAGAGATTCTACAAGAGTATATCAAGAACAAGTTATGTAAGAGTTGAATATATCTGTCATAAAGTCTGGCAGAGGCTCCAGTGTTGTTTGTATCTAAGACTGATGAAGGACTCAGGCTCTGTGTTGATTATTGTGGTCTTAACATAATCACAGTGAAGAACTGTTACCCCTTGCTGTTGATAGACAAGATGTTAAGCTGATTGGCAGGAGCATGCTACTTTTCCAAGATAGATCTATATAATGCCTACCACTAGATTAGAATTAAAGAAGAAGATGAATGGAAGACCACATTTCATATAAAGTTTGGAAGTTTTGAGTACCTTATCATGTCTTTTGGATTGTTAAATGCACCAGTAACCTTCCAGTCCTATATCAATAGAGTGCTGGCAGGCCTGATTGACATATACTGTGTAGTTTATCTAGATGATATTCTTATTTTCTCTGTCTCAGAGAGAGAGCACAAGAAACATGTTAAACAGTTATGAAATATCTAAGAGAATACTAGTTGTTTGCAAAGCTTGCTAAGTGTACTTTCAAAAGATAAATGATCTCATATCTCAGATATATCATTGATAATGAAGGTATTAAGATGGACCCAAAGCAGGTACAGATGATCATGGAGTAGCCCTTGCCACAAAGCTTCTATAATATTCAGGTATTTCTAAGTTTTGTGAACTTCTATTGGAGGTTCATACAAAAGTACTCAGTTATTGTGATGCTGTTAACAGATCTCTTGAAGAGCAGTAAAAAGAGAAGAAAGAAAGAATCTTTTCTTCTGACATTTACTGCCAGAGAAGTATTTCACAAGTTGCAGGCAGTCTTCTCCAGAGAGCCTGTCATCTGGCATTATGATCCAGAATGTAGAATATATCTGGAGATAGATGCTTTGAAACATGCTGCAGATATGTTATTGCTACATGTTATAAAACTTGTGGCACAGCAGCCAAAGACACAGAATGATTGAATGAAACCTGACAAGGCAGAGTCACAGACCATTGTGGAGAAATCTTAAGATAGGAAGTCACATGATTAAGAAGTGATACAAGCAAGACAAGATATAAGAAAGAGAGTATCACATATCATAATACTATAACACAAGCAATCTGGAAGAAAGTATTGTGAGTATCACCAGGAGAGCATCATGTATATAAGAATGCTTATTACCAGAGATTCAATGAACTTGTTCATTGTGATTAATCTTCTTACCTATCTTACAGATATCTTTAAATCAGATACCTTCATATCTTGATTACTTTCCATACTATTGAAGTCTTGTAATACTGTATAATTGTACCTGATTCTGTTACTCTTGAGAAGGCACAATAATCTTGTTCTGACTCTGATATTGTAGTGGGGATTTCGGTACCTCATTAGGACAAAGGTTGTTCTGGTCCGAGGCGCAAACCACCCCAAAGCTACTATCCTTGAGCTATATAAACCACCTGTAGCCCCTGCATCTGGCTTATTATCTTCATGCACAATGGCTCTTTTCTACACACTCATTCCTTACTACCAGTTCAGTTATTAGTTAGAGAATATGAAGATTTCTTGTTCATAAAACTTGCTACTATTTCTCATTAGAGCTGCCTGTGTTAGTATGGGGCTCTTTAGTACTATTACTCCTTGCAAGCTTAGGTGTCTGTTAGGACATATCTATCTCTACACTTACTACTTGACCATACCCTTACTATGTGGTGATTTTTCACCTTTCTTGAGCTTTCACCATATCAACCAACTCGCCTACTTTGACAAGGCATCCCATTGTACCCCGCTCCAGTAATCTTTAATATTACAACTGTAGTCTCTGTAATACATGAAGTCTTCTATAATCTGTGTTTATTATTTAAACTCTTCTTGTTGTTTCTGGTGAAGCTTGCATGAATATTTATAAGTTAGATACTGAGCATGTTTCTTGTGCTTTGGGTCCTGAATTTTATCTATTTTCTTTTTGTATTGATATTTACAGTTAAGTAGTTGAATTTCTCAATCATCACTTGGTTTACTTCTTGTTCTCACACATAATTCTTTATATAACTTCTATTTTTCATTGTCCAGCTGGTTTTGGCATTTTAGTTCATCTTTCAGTTGCTAGAGTAGCTTCAAATAAGTTTTTATAACTTGTTCTTCAAATATCTCTCTGAACTATTATTGAAGTTCTTTTTTAATTTGCTTTTTCTGAGTTGTTACTCAGAGATATTATTTAACTTCAGAGTCTTCTTTATTTTCTTTTAAGATTGCTCTGAGTTTCTTGTCTTTTTGATCTGCTTTCTTTACTCTGCACTGTCTTGCTTGATGTCCAGGCTTAGTGTAATAGAAGTATAATTTCTCTTTCTTTCTTCACTCTTTTTCTTTCTCATCATGCATGTCAACTTTTATTATGTCCAGCTCTATAGATGTGTGTTTATAAGAGTCTGGTTGTACATGTTTGCTCTGATCTTGACTTCCAGTGTGATTTAATAAACTGGATTACTTTTATAGTACTTTTTCTTGCTTTTCTATCTTTTATTTGTAGAGTCAGTTTCCAATCCTGACTGTCACTTTAATTATCTTGATCAGAGTGTGTGATTGTTTCTTCAGTTATACTATTTCATCTTTAATCTTATTAAATAGTTCTTGGTAGTAGATATCAGCTAAGACTTCATTATTCTAATCAGTATTGACACAGATTTGCTGGAATCTTATAGTATATTCTTGTGGTGATATCTTTTATTGTATGTGATGTAACTGCTGAGCTGCTGTATTTTATTTTTTAACTTCTTCAAAAGTGATTTTTAATATCTGAATAAAGATGTCATAACTGTTAATAATCTTAAGCATATCATCATTCTAATTAACTTTATCTCTTTTATAATAATTCTGCAGGTAGATATCAAATCAATTAAATACTGCTCTACAAAGATATAATACTGTCATTATTATTTTGTCTTTATTGTTGCTAAGTTCTTTGTCTTTCATATTCATATAAATACACAGTTGTCTCAAGAAAGCTTGTAATTTTTCTTGTTTACTCTTGAAGAGTTTCAGTGAATTAACTTTAGCTTTATCTTTCTTTTTCTGTTGTTCAGTGAATGGAATAACCATAATCTGAGCCTCAAGCTACTTGTTATAGTCTTTTAATTTGTGGTTCTGCTCTTCAAGTTTCTCAGTAATCTGTTTAAGCTGCAAGATTTTATTTATAAGATCTTGAGCATTGATGGCTGGTGCTTTAGATGCAGACATGATTTCTATATTTTGTTAGATCTTGATATAAAGTGAGAGTTGTATTTTTATACTTGACATAATGCAGAAAGTTCTTTCTTTGTATGTAATCTCTGAGATCTCAGATATATTCTCTTCTGAGTCAGAGATAATTAATGTGTTGTGTTGAGTTTTTGATAACTGGGAACCTTTCTGAGTTCTTTGAGATCTTGAGAGTATTAAAGAACTTAAAGAGGGCACAACAGATTGAAGATAGTAATCAATAATTCAATAGTACTTCAGTTAAGTGGGCAGTCTTGCTCTGATGACAAAGGGTTTCTGTACAGTCTTGTCAGTACATACTATAGATAGTACACAGGATTCTGGTATATAAGTTGTTGACTGATACTGTGATACATTGTTCTCAACCATCTGTAATTGTCACAACCTCCCATTATTTACTGATAATAGTAGTACATGTCATATTCATTATTGACCTGGGTGAGTACTGTGATGGTGGCACCTTGTAACTTATTGTTCCACCAGCACATTAGCTGAAGAATAACAACAAATTCAGTTGTTTCCCATTTCTTCTGAAGATTGCTGGTGGTGAACTTGTTAACTCCAGTTATTCACATATATTGGTTGAAGTCAAATGTTCTCATGTTTGTGACCAGAGGAATAATTAGCTGATATTTGAATTTGTAAATGCCTAAAGCATCTTCAGCTCTAGCTGGTCTATTTGCCAAACAGAACCAGAGATAGATGCTGTCATTGGTCTTGACTGAGCCAATGTTGTGATGATTTCTATGGATGTAAGCTAAACAGTTGAGAAGCTTCTCTCTATTAAGTATGTGAGTCTGTAAACCAAGTTTTGAAGCCATTAGTTTAGCATGGTTATAGTATAGGTAGATGTCAGCTTTCTTATCACTAAAGACCTTTTCTAACTACTTCAGGATGCAAATAAGCTCCAACTCTGAACATGTTTTAGTACTCTTTATCTTTTAGAGAAGCTGCTGTTTGAAACCACAGCAACAGCAAGTACCAGAGTGTACTGCCATAACAGATTCTTCTCATTTATGTTGGGGTATTTTCTTGTCACTTTCAGGAGGAATAACAGACTCATCTTTGTTGCCTAGGCCTTGGAGAATTTGATATGCTGACAGGACTGTAATTCTTTCACTGTGGTGCTTTGAAGCTTCTGATTGACTGGATGGATTGGCCAGCACACTAGTGAATCTAAATAGCAGCTGTGATTGGCCAGTTTCCAATCCATGTAATCTAATCAACATTGTACTATGTATAGAGACTTCCAATACATTGTGGCTATGTGGCATCAACATCCCATCCATTAGAACATCTCTTGATAATCTTGGTGACTGTGGTTCTTCTAGTAGACCTCAGGGGCTGCTTGCAGTAGGAGGGCTCCTAGTAATATTCTGAATTAAACATTGGGAGCTAGATGACTGTAGAAGAGCTAACAGCTGTAGAAGACTATAGTTTCCAATAGTAAGTTCTTATCAGTATAGAGTATCTCTTGAAGAAAGTTTGCAAGCACAATTGACTTCTTTATCAGCTGTAGTATAATCATCTGACAATATAGCTAAGCTCTGGCAATGTCCAGCTTCTGTAGCATCTAGTCTTTGGAGCACTATGCTATTAATATTGTTGGTGAACTTATCTTAATTCTTGTAGATATTTAGAGTATAATGAAGCTTTTGTGTGGCCCACAGGCTCTTTACTTTTGACTATATGGCATCAATCCTGTCTATCCTCTATGTAGTGACAAGCCTATTCTTGATCTTTTGCATATCAATGTGATATTATTTGACATCCAGAGTAATCTTTCAAGTATTATAGAAATCAGCTTCAAAATTAGCATGCATACCATATTGCCAAGCTCTGAATCTTTTAACATATTAATAGAAATGGGCCACTAAGTCAGTGACCACATCAGTCACTCACATAAGTGTGTTCATCAGCTTGACTTGCAGACCATAGTGGTAGTGTGAAGCTTGATTATTGATGTATTCTATAGCTGCTTTTAGATTATTGAAGAAATGGTCATTCAAGTTGACCCCACTGTCTCTGATAATGACCAGACCTTGATTTTTGATTGCTGGTGCTAAAGAAGGCAGGTTGCTTCATCCAGTCATTTTTAAAGAATATCAGAGATCAAAAATTTGTAAATGTCAGAATAACAGAATAGAAGGAAATGTTGAATCTGTAAAAAGAATCAAGCTTGAATGTAAAAGAAAGTAAAAGCTTCAGCAAAGAAAAATTAATCTTTAAATATCTCCAGAAAAAGTGAATGCTAAGCAAATAACAAAGAAAGAGAAACTTTCTGAAAAAGCAAGCAAAAACTTCACTTTACAGACAAATAAAAGAAACTTCCTGAATAAGCAAGCAAAAAACTTCACTTTTGCAAACAAAACACAACAAATTAAACATCTTGTGAAGGTATAACAACAGCAAAGCTCCAGTCATCTAGTATAACAGTTGGAGATTGTGTTTGCTTCATTTCTTCTTGATTATTTTTATTTTCACTCTGATCCAAGAAGCTAACATTCAAGAAACTGCTAGAGGAAATGTTAGATTAACATCTGATGGCATATCTTTGAGAGATGTTCTCCATCTCTATATTAGAATCTGCTGAGCTATTATTGAATGACTTCATTCCAGATTTCATAAAATACTTCTTTAATCTGTTTCCTGCAATAGATTCTTTGAGTTCAGTGCTGTCTAACTCTTCAAGATGATAGACACCTAGTTCTTGATTGGCAGACTTAACCCTATAGAGTCCTAGCTATTGAAAGTGCAGAATATTATTTCTAGATATATTCTGTTCTTCTTTGGTATTGTGAAGCAAGACAAGGTCTCCAGGTAGAAGAGGGTTGATCTAAATATTATGGATATCATCAAAGTATTTCTTATTTCTAGTATGCATTCAGAGTTGATGATGAGCTGCTTCCAGAACATTCTTATCTTATCTTTCAATTTGCTGTGCTTGCATCAGAAGCAGATCTTTATTTATTTAAATCTTTTGCCAGAGAATCATTTGTCAAGTAGAAATCTTGAGTTTAATTGGAAGAACTGCCTTCTGGCCCATTAGCAATCTATAAGAGGAAACATCAGTACTAGCCTTAGTTGTCATTTAATCTGTCATCAGAATCACAGGAAGATATTTAATTCAATTTCTTTCAGTGCCATTAGTAGCTTTAGCTAGCCCATCAGTCAAAGACTTATGGCCAACTTCCACCATATCATTCACAGGAGGGTTATAGAGTGAAATAACAATACATTTAATATTGAATTTCTTTAGTAAGGTCTCCACAACATTCTTATTTTCTGGTTCTCCATCCATAACAAATTTGGCAGGCAGGCCTCATCAACAGATGATATTCTCATAAAGAAATTTGGCCACAGCTTCAGCTGTTGTCTTTTTCAAGACTCTAGCTTTCATTCATCCAGTGAAGTCACATCTGGCAACAATCAAATAATTTTGTCCTTGACAGAAAGACATGTGCTTGATATTTACCCCAACTTTCTTCTAACAAATAGAGGCTCAGGTAAAATGAAGCTCTTCACTCAATCTTTGTGAATCTCTTTATTAACATTGAGAATAGTGCTTCACATAAGCAGACACATCTTTATACATTCCTGACCATCAGTATCAAGCTTGTAGAGCAAAGTATATTCTCTCTCACTCTTTATAACTAAATTCATCATGTATCATGTGTAAAATTTGTTCATACTAATCTTTGTTGTCCACAACACATCTTAGAGACACACTAGATTCCACTCATCTAAATAGCTGATCAGCCTCCACCACATATTTAATTGCTTTTCTTCAGAATCTTGTGTACTCTTTTCCTTCCATACCTAATGGTTTTGATAGGGTGGTTAGATATCATGCAATTTTCTCCAATTCTTCTGAATATGTGGAGTCCAGTATCCTAAGGTCTTCACTATCAAGAGCTCAGCCAGCTAAAACTCTTATAGAATTTATAAAGGCAAACAGATCTTCATTTTCTTCAGATTCGGACTGTTCCCTAATACCTAGTTCTTAGTAAGATAGTCTGTCAGCAGCTGTGTGTTTTGTCTCAGAAACATGTTTAACAGTAAAGTTAAAGAGACATATTCAAGCTATCTAATTGGTAACCAAAGCTCCTGGAACATCTGTAGTAGTTCTATTAAGTTGGGCAACAAGAGTTTTTGCATCAATTTTCAAAGTAAAGAGCAATCCATAGATATGATGTTGAAATTTCTTGAAGACTTTCAAAACAGCTCTGCATTCTTGTTTGCCAGCATCATATATTTTCTCTGAATTACTCCATACTCTGGATTTATATTGTGCAGAATGTCAAGCTTCTTGTTGCTTCTGAATAATGCATCCTCTCTATTCTAATTCACTGGCATCAACAGCCACAGTGATAAGCAAAGAATCCTGTTTGTAATTGATTAGAAGAATGATAGAGAATGAACATAATCTTTCTTTTAAAAGCATAAAGATGTTATTTTGCTCTTCAGTCCATGTTTATGTAACATTTTGTTGAAGCAGATAATGTAAAGATTTGATTATCTAACTATAATGCTCTATAAGTATTTGGAAATATCCAGCAAGCCCTAGAAATTCTTGTAATTCTGTAATGCTTGTAGAAGTAGGCTAATTTGCAATTTTAGTCATCTTGACCTCCTCAGATTGTTGTCTGTTATAGTCACAGACCCATTCAATGACATTAACTCCAGACATGCAGAATTAAGATTTGGTGCTGGAGATTCTGGCCCCAGAGATTTTGACAAGCAATAGAATATAGTTCAGATTCTGCAGATGATTCTAAACAAATCTTCTTATTCCTGAAAGAACTTCAGTTTTATCTTTAACACATGATTCTTTTATCTCAAGATCATTCATAAAGGCTTGAGCAATCTCTGGAAAAATCTTTTGTATTATCTTCATTATTCTGTGTTGGGCTTGAGCTGGCAAATTTGTTATCTCTTAAACTAAAGTTGTATAGTAAAAAAGCTCAATAGGAATTGCAATGGCTGTCATATCTCTGCTTTCTTCAGCTAATAGAAAATTATTGTATCCAGAGAATAAGTTACATAGACTAGCCATAACAAGTCCATTAAAGTCTTCAGTGTATTTATCAACATTAGGAGGAATAAAAGCATTCTGAATAGTAACTTTGTTGTACATATGTGCTATATTAACTAAATGATATTTGTCTTTCTGTTTCTTTGTGACCAGAAAATAGAGATTAGTATATGAACTATGGCAAGACTTCAATGTTTTAGCTTCTAACCTGTTCTGAATGATTTTAATTAGCTTATTATGTAGAGCATGAGAAATTTGGTAAGTCTTAGTCTGCCAAGTCTCATGGGGCTCTGTCTGAATAACCTGAGAAGGCAAGCATTCAGAATGAATGTCATATAGGTCTTTAAATGACCAAGTCAACATATCTTCATGTTTATAAAGGACTGATATGAAAAATTTCTTCTTCTGACTTATCAGTTTGAATCCAATTTTGAGCTTCTCAATTCTCTTATTTGTTAGCTGTTCTCCAACAGAAAAGAGCACAATTCTAGGCCTAATATAGTCATCAAATTCACAATTAAATATAATGCATTTTTTCTCAGAGTAATACTTATCCAAACAAACATCCATCTAATTATCTAGATCTTCTGGCTTGCTTTCATCAGATTTTCCAGGTGCTAATAATCTTATCTTATCAGCTTTCTGCTTATAAGCAGTGCACACTCTCCAGACCTCTGAAGAAGATGATCTGATGTCCCATCTACTATTGAAAATATCTGTCTGACACAATTTCTTTGTGACAAAATTGTGATTTTTGTTCAGAGATGTGTAAATTGGTCAAGCACTTTATAAAATAGGTTTGTAAATTAAGCTGGAATTAATATTGTGTGTGTAATGTTTGCAGTGAGCCATGATGCTATCTGGATCAGAAAGTGGAGATTGGAAAATCTGAACTTCTGATGCAAAATTATCTTTGTCTTCTGATTGGTTCATTTAATTCACCAGCACACTGGTCAATCTGATTAGACTTAGTGTGCTTTTGAATTCATCAATGCTGAAATTATGTTTTTTCTTATTGACATAAGCACCAACACTAGCAATGCTGCCAATGCTTCTGACTTTTCTATTCTTCTTAATTTCCTGACCTTCAATCTTCTCATTATTAATTCATATACTTATTGTCTTTATCACATCTTCTTCATTCCTCCCAGGCCTTGTATTTATGGGCATCCATCTGATTAAATGTCTATTAAATTGTTTAAATGATTGCTGTTCAATTTATCAGTTGCATATCTTATATTGCTTGAGTTTGGCTTAAAGTCTTTGAAAACTAGATGATGTGTTTGTTCTTTATTATAAATTTCACAGTTCACTCTGCCATCTTCTGAGATGTTGCACCCCCAACAGACAGCAAATTGCCAAAGTCTTTCAAGAATAAGTTGCTGATCCCCTCTCTTGAATATAAGAAAAGGGATATATGTAACAATATCTTTAATTTGAACAGACACTTCATTATAAAATGCATAAAAAGAAGTGACTTCTCCTGTTTAAACAACCATGGTCACTCACAGCTTATTTTTTATTGGCAATTTCAACATTTCAGTGTACTTCCAAGACAACAAATTGATTTCTGAACTAGTATTGATCAACACCATTAATTCTTGTTGATTTATAGTAACTGGTGCATATAATAAACACATTCCATATACTGTTTTGGATTTTGGCACCATGGGCTTTGAAGTAAGTCAACCAGAATTGATCTTTAGCTCAGGCTGAACTGGTTCAGAGACTCCAACTCTTGCATGGCTTTTGCTAGTACTGTTATTCCAGCCTGATCTAAAGAATGCTTGATGAAGCTTTAATGATACATCTATAAGCTTCTTGACTGACAATTTGACTTTTCCATTGAGAATTTAACCCATTAATTCATTGGCATCTGTTGAATCACAGATCTGAGAGAATAAGTAATCTGTTACAGAATATCTTGATTTTTGTTTCTCTGCAGACTTGTTCTGAATTTCAGGCTTCTTCTGATTAATTGGTTCAACATCTTTTATGACATTGTTATTAATACTAGCCTGATTATTCTGGTAAGTAATAAATTATCCAGTATACTGAGTATGGGGCATTGCAATCTTAGCTTTTTGATTGTTCTTAGCTTCTCCAACTGTTCCAATATTAACTGATGTTCTTTCTTTCAATAGTTCATATTTCTTATCTGAATCAGATTCTCCATCAGATATTAGATATGCAAGCCATTCTGCTTGGACCTTTATACTGATTGAATTTGCAGGAGGTGTCTCTTCTTGCTGATTGATCTTCTTTTTAGGGCTTGTCAACTCTGGAATTGCCCATTCATCCTCTTCCATAGACCACACAATATACATGTTCAGAATTCCAGATTTAGAAGTGACAGCTTGATAGTTTTGATTCTTAGAGCTCATGTGTAAGTTCTCTTTGTCATCAATATGGCAGTATCCATTACTCATATTGGATTGGTATTCATAACTCTGAGATTGATGATGTCCAGGTTTTCCACAGTAGAAGCATGAGAGATGTGTTAAAATTCCTCCAGTTTGAGCTTCTTCTTGTTCATGAGCACTACTATAGCTTGTCATAGGAGAGCCATTTCAAGCCAAATAGAGGTTGACTGGCAGTTAAGTATTCTCTTGTACAGTTGTAGAATTAACAGTTACATTTGTTGAATAATTTAGTATAGATTTTGGAGGTCCTTCTCTCTGCAGCATATAATACTGATTGGAATTCTCTTGTATCTGATTTGATTGTACTCTCATGGCCAATGCCAAATTTGTGAACTTGTTGGTCATCTTTTCAATAGCAGCTTCAATATTGGTGCTGTCAGAGCTCTTGGCTTTGGCTTTTGATTTGAATTCTTCAGTCTTTGCAAAACTAGCTGTTTTCTTTGGAGCTTCAACTGTAGGGAGCTTGTTAGCCCATTGATATTGCTCACCAAGCTTCTTCATTTTCTTTTGTTTCATTTCATCTTCTTTAAAGATCTTCTTATTCCCTTCATACTGGTTGATCAAATTCATGGTCACCTGAACAACTTTTCTAAAATCAATAGGTGACATATCATCTCAAAGATTGAGCTTGGCCTTGTCAATAATCTTATTTCAGAGCTTCTCAGGTAGCCCCTGAAGAAATCAAGACACCTTAGTGAATTCATCAAGTCTTCTATTTGCTTGAACTGTACTGGTGATAGTAGTGTATTCTCAAACATAGGCACAAATGTTGCCATTCCAAGCATGTGGTTTCTTTGTAATTGCCTGAAGGTAATCCTGACAGTGAATCTTGTAAGTAATGTCTTGATCATGAAATTCATAAATAATCTCTTTGGAGAATACTTTCCAATTATCTTCTTTGTAGCCTTTCAAGGTCTTCATCCATTCTCCAATCCATGTAACACAGTACCTAGCCAACCATTCAATAATGTTTTTAGGGTCAATTACCCTATGATTCTTGCACATCTGATAAAATCTTTCAATAAACAGGGTAGCATCTCTGCTGTCAAACCAAGGTGCATTTGCCATGCCAGGGGAAGGCATAGGAATGTGGGAATGAACCACAATTCTCTTGTTCTCACTCTGTAATATAGTTGCATATGATCCTGTAGTACCTTCAGCCATAGTTGATTCTGATTCTGATTTCTTGGTTTCTTGATCTTTGGTCATGTCACACAGTATGTTCTGTTTATTAGTCAATATCTTCCAAAAACCTGTTTATCAGGCTAGCTTTAGATAAGAGGCATTCAAATCTAAGCTCCCTAATCTTATTTCTAAATAAAAAAACTGATTAGTACTGTGTTCCTAGTCCATAAGATCTTACCTTGAAATAGTGTATTGCTTCATGTGTCTCACAATTTATTTTTCTCTTTCTTGGCAGTCACCAAATCACCACATCATCATCTTCAGGTCTCAGCTTGGTCACCAAATGGAGCAGGGTACAATGGGATGCCTTGTCAAAGTAGGCAAGTTGGTTGATATGGTGAGAGCTCAAGAAAGATGAAAAATCACCATATAGTAAGAGTATGGTCAAGTAGTAAGTGTAGAGATAGATATGTCCTAACAGACACCTAAGCTTGCAAGGAGTAATAGTACTAAAGAGCCCCATACTAACACAGGCAGCTCTAATGAGGAACAGTAGCAAGTTTCATAAACAAGAAATCTTCATATTCTCTAACTAATAACTGAACTGGTAGTAAGGAATGAGTGTGTAGAAAAGAGCCATGGTGCGTGAAGGTAATAAGCAAGATGCAGGGGCTACAGGTGGTTTATATAGCTCAAGAATAGTAGCTTTAGGGTGGCTTGTGCCTCAGATCAAAACAACCTTTGTCCTAATGAGGTACCAGAATCCCCACTACAACAGCTTAGCAGAACTATTACCAGAGAGCATCATATATATAAGAATGCTCATTACCAGAGATCTGATGAACTTGTTCATTATGATCAATCTTCTTATCTATCTTACAGATATTTTTGAATCAGATACTTTCATATCTTGATTACTTTCCATACTATTAAAGTCTTGTGATACTGTACAATTATACCTGATTCTGCTACCCTTGAGAAGGTATAATAGTCTTGCCCTGACTCTGATATATCTGTATGGAAACTCTTTGTTATCAGAGCAAGACTGCCTACTTAATCAGAGTATTATTGGATTATTAATTACTATCTCCAATCTGTTGTGCTCTCTTTAAGTTCTTTGACACTCTCAAGACCCTAAAGAATCCAGAGAGATTTCCAGTTGTAAAAACTGTATGCAACATATTAATCACCCCTGACTCAGAAGAGAATACATCTGAGACTCTAGAAATTATGTATAAAGAAAGAACTTTCTGTGTCACATCAAGCATAAAAATATGACCTCTATTTCATGTCAAGATCTAATAAAGTATAGAAACTATATCTGCATCTAAAGCACCAGCCATCAACACTCAAGATCTTATAAATAAAATCTTGCAGCTTGAACAAATTACTGGGAAACTTGAAGAACAGAACTGCAAATTAAAAGATTATAACAAGCAGCTTGAGGTTCAGATCATGGCCATTCTATTCACTGGACAACAGAAAAAGAAAGATAAAGTCAAAGTTAATTCACCAGAATTCTTTAAGAATAAATAAGAAAAATTACAAGCTTTCTTGGGACAACTGCACATCTATATAAATATGAAAGACAAAGAACTCAGCAATAATAAGAATAAGATAATAATGACAGTATTATATCTTTACAGCACAGCATTTAATTACTTCAATGTCTATCTGCAGAATTATTATAAAAGAGATAAAGCTGATCAGAACAACAATATACTCAAGATTATTGACAGTTACAACATCTTTATTCAGACATTGAAAATCACTTTTGGAGAAGCTAAGAAATGAAATATAGCAGTCCAGCAGTTACACTACATATGACAAAAGATATTATTACAAGAATATACTATAAGATTCCAGCAGATCTGTGTCAATACTGATTAGGATAATAAAGTCTTAGCTAATATCTACTACCAAGAACTATTTGATGAGATTAAAGGTAAAATAATGTAATTGGAAAAACAACCACACACTCTGATCAAGATAATTAAAATGGCAGTCAGAATTGGGAACTGGCTTCACAAATGAAAGATAAAAAAGCAAGAAAAAGTGCTATAAAAGCAATTCAGTTTATTAAATTATACTGGAAGTTGAGACTGGAGCAAATATGTACAACTGAATTCTTACAGACACATATTCATAAAGCTGGATGTGACAAAAGTTGACATGCTTGATAAGAAAGAAAAAGAGTGAAGAAAGAAAGAGAAACTATACTTCTATTGTGTTAAGCTCAGATACTGAGCAAGACAGTGCAGAGCAAGAAAAGTAGATTAAAGAGATAAGAAACTCAGAGCAATCTTAAAAGAAAATAAAGAAAACTCTAAAGTTAAATAACATCTCTAAGCAACAACTCAGAAAGAGCAAATCAAAAAAGAACTCCAACAATAGTTCAGAAAGATATTTGAAGAACAAGTTATGAGAGCTTATCTGAAGCTACTTCAGCAGCTGGAAGATAAACTGAGATGCCAAAATCAGCTGAATGATAAAAAATGAGAGTTATGCAAAGAATTATGTGTAAAAATCAGGAGCAAACCAAGTGATGATTGGGGAATTTAATTACTTGACTGTAAATATCACTATAAAAAGAAAATAGATGAAATTCAAGACCTAAAATACAAGAAATATGCTCAGTACCTGATCTACAGATGTTCATGTGAGCTTCATCAGAAATAACAAGAAGAGTTTAAATAATAGATATAGATTACAGAAGTCTTCATGTATTATGAAGACTATAATTATGATATCAAGAATTGCCAGCATTGCAAACATAATACTGAGAAAGAAGAATGAGAAATGCCAGACTCACAGAATATCTTATCCACAAAACATTCAGATTATGCTAGAATGTATTAAAGCTTTTACTACAATAATAATTGCTCTATCTATAGAGATGAAAAGAACAGCAGATATTGCTTATAATCACTAAAAAAGTTACAAGTAACTCAGAAACAAGACTACAGTAATAACAAGAAATATTAATCAAGTAAAGAATGAACCACCACACCAAAGCTGAAGAAAGAATCAAGTTGAAAGATACTAGAATTTGAGAAACACAAAGAAGATATCTTAAAGAAACTCAGTCTTATGAAAAGCATGACACCTGAAGAGGTAAAATACCCAACAGCAAGAATATTATAAATTCAAGATAATCAGTTGCACTGGACCATATGCAAAGAAGAAAACAGATTACTAGTGATAATAATATATGAACAGCATTGGAATGAAAAACAGAAAGAGACAGAAAAACCAAACCACTTATGTTATAATAAATTCAAGTATAAATGCCAATGCAAATTTCACAAAGACAAAAGATTTTGGAAAATAATGAGATTTCTGTATGATTTGAAAAAATGTGAAAACTGTACAGAATGTAAAGACAACAAGTATATACAGAAAATACACAAGAAATAATATATTGATGAAAATAATTGCAAAATACACAAACAGGTACTCAAGACAACTCTTATTAATTTGGAAAACAAGCAAGCTGCCATAAACAAGAGTCTGTAAGTAGTATGAATAGGCAAGCAAAACTGTTAGCTACTAATAAACAAATCTGTTATCTCAGAGTTACAGCAATCTTGCTTGAATCAAAGCATGCAATGGTTCTAGTGAACTCAGAAGTGACTGAACTATTTATTGACAGAAGATTCATTAAACAAGCTAGCATTATAAAGTAAATAAAGAAATATCTCTACCAGTTATCAGGACTGGAAGAAGGAACTTTCAATAGAGTTGAAGAAGAGACATACTTCATCAGAATAAGAATAAAACAACACTACAAGAAAGTATGTTTTGAAGTGATGAATCTAAGAAACTATAATATAGTCTTAAGATACTCTTGATTGAAACAACATAATTCAGAAATTAACTGGCAAGAAGAAAAGATTAGGCTGATAAACTGTAGATGCTCTCTTGAACTAGTATGCTATGATTAGAGACTTATACTCAGAAATGACTTAGATAAGACACTGGCTGTAATAAGTCAGATTAACAGGAAGATACTGCATAAAAAACAATCAATTAATACTGAAGAAATTCATGGAAACTCAACTCATGATAACAAAGCAGATCAAGTTATAAAGAACTTCAACAACTTGAAGCAGCTGTAAGTACAAAAGAATAACCAGAATAAAAAGATTAAAGAAACTCTACCAGAAGAGTTCTGGAAATATATTAATATATTTAGAAAAAGAGATCAAAGCAACAGTTTACCAAAGCATAAATTCTGAGACCATAAGATAAAACTACAAGAAGAGAAATAATCAGCAAAATTGCCAATATATAGATTGAATAAGAAAGAATCAGCTGAAGTGAAAAAATATATCAAGAATAATCTCAAGAAAGATTATATTAGAGAGTCAACATCACTGGCAAAATATTTAATACTGTTTGCATTAAAGAAAGATGGAACTTTATAACTATATATGGATTACAGACAGTTGAACAGCATTACAGTCAAGAACTGCTATTCAATACTACTGATTGAAGAAGTATAAGACAGATTAAGAAGAGTAACATGGTTTACTCTAATCAATATCAAAGACATCTACCATCAGATACAAATTAAAGTAGATGATGAATGGAAAACAGTGTTCAGAATATGATACAGACTATACAAGTACAACATCATGCTATTTAGATTAACAAACATACCAGCAATGTTTCAAGCACTCATCAATAACATATTGCAAGAATATCTAGATGACTTTGTCATCATATATCTAGATAATGTGGTTATATTCACCAAAGAAGACTGAAAAGATTATACTGGAAAAGTCAAGAAAGTACTGGAAAAACTACAAGAATACAATCTACCAGTAAAACTAAAGAAGTGTAACTTCTTCAAGAAGAAAATTAAATACTTTGGACACATTATGTCAACAGAAGAAATATAAATAAAGCTAGAAAAAATCAACAAAATACTACAATGATCAATATCAAAGAAAGTTAAAGAAGCTCAGATGTTTTACAAACTAGTAAATTATTACTGATAGTTCATACACAGATTTTCAAAGAAAGTGAGACTGCTTATATAGTTATTCAAGAAAGACAAAATATTCAAATGAATAACAGAGTATCAATAAGTATTTGAAGCAATAAAAAACAAGTTCAGAAAAGAAGAAATAAGATAACACTACAATCTGATAAAGAGATGTGTGATTAATATGAATGCATCAGACTATATAATAGCAGAAAGACTACAACAATCAGATAAGCAAGAAAGACTATAACTAGTTGCATGCTACACAAGAATAATGACATCAGCTGAACAAAACTATAATATTCATGACAAGAAACTACTTGCAATAGTGGTATTACTAAAGAAATGAAAGATTGAACTACAAGAAAATTAACATCAGATAAAGATTATCTCAGATCACAACAACCTGTAATACTTTATGACAACTAAAGAGCTTATAAGACAACAAGCCAGATAGTATACAGATGTACTGGTACACTACAACTTCAGAATACAATACTGCAAAGGCACAGAAAATGCCTGGGTGAATATATTAACTTGAAGATCAGATCTTATAATAAAAGAACAAGATTCAAGAACACTCTTCAAAGAGTTAGAAGAAATAAAGAATATGATTCTGAACCAACAAACATTAAGAGTAACAAGAATCATCACAGAAGAATTAGATATTGAAGAAAAGATTAAAGAAGTAATGAAGAAAGATAAATATACAAGAAAGATTGACAGGGAAAATAAGAACTTCAAAAAAGAAGATAAAATAATACTATATCACAGACTGATATATGTATCCAGAGAAGTCAGAAAGCAAGTGATGGTACAAGAACATGACACAATTACTGCAGAACATTTTGAGATTAACAAGATAATAAAGAAAATCATGAGAATCTACTATTGGTCAGAAATGTGGATGGACATTTGACAACATATTAAAGAATATAAGATATGTGCATGAAGCAAAGTTAACAAACACTAATTATATAAGAAGCTACAGCCAATACTGCAACTGTAAGAATCATAGAGATTTATAGCAATAAATTTCATCATGAAACTCCTGAATTTGAAGGATATGGAAGAGAAGAAGTATAACTCAATACTAGTAGTTACTGACAGACTGATAAAGTATGAATACTTCATACTGTTCAGAGAAGCAATAACAGCATCAGATATAGCACTGATAGTACTGTAAAATGTGCTTGCCAACTACAGAATATCAGAAGAAATAATTACAGACTGAGACATCAGATTTATGAGTAAATTCTGAATAATATTGATAGTATAATTGAGAATTGAACAGAAGATATCAACAGTCTATTATCTACAGACAAATGGACAGACAGAGTGACTGAATCAAATCTTGAAGCAATATCTGTAAGAATATGTTAACTATCAACAGAATAATTAAGTTACACTACTACTCATGACATAATTAGCATACAATAGAGCAAAGAATACCACTACAAAAATGACACCATTCTACATGAACTATAGTAGAGAACCAGAAATACAGAAATAACTAAGAATTACATGACAGAAGACTCAAGAAACAAAACTTACAGTAATATAACTACAAGAACTGCAGAACTAGATGAAACTGGATATTGAATTTCTGAATAAGAGAATGAAGCATTATTATAACAGAAGATGCCAGAAGGCACTAACTCTGAAAAAGAAAGAAAAAATATTTCTAATTCAACAGAATATCAAAACCAAATAACCAAACAAAAAACTTGATTTCAAAAAATTAGAATCATACAAAATTATAAAGTAGATTGGAAAAGCTAACTACAAACTTCAGCTATTCAAGAAGATGAGAATACATTCAGTATTTTATATCTCATTGTTGAAAAAAGCACTGCTACACACCAAAGAAATGCCCATGGAAATTGATGAAGAACAAGAATACAAAGTTAAACAGATACTAGATTATCAGAAGATCAGTGGAAAACTTTACTATCTAGTAAAATGAAAAGAGTATGATATCTTGAAAAACACCTGAAAACTGACAGAAAATCTCAAGAACACCTAGACAATTGTTGAGATATATTATTAATAATGCTCTCACTTAGCAAAGTATTAACAAATAAATCAGAAACAACCAGAAGAAAACTCAAGAAGAGAAAATTAATTAATAAAGCAAGCAGATTTTGAATCTCTGTCTGCTCAGTCACTCTTTTCTGCTTCTTCTTCTCAAGATGTTCCAGATCTTCTACAGACTTTAATTCAGACTTGAGAAATTTACCAGCCTGATTGCAGAGTAACTTTTTCTGCTTTTGAAGATAGAGAAGATGAGAGAGAGTTTCTTGCTCAGTGTACTCAAGCTTATTCTGAGTCTTGAACAGTTTCTGCCAATTAACAGTAGAAGAATTAGCACCAACATGAAAAGAAGGCCCCAATCATCGGCTAAGAAAACAACACGGGCTAAACCTGCGTGGTGACTAGACAAGAGTATTTATTGGCAAGGTGTCAGAGCAACCACGAATCTCCAAGCAGCTGTTTTGCTGTGCTGCGTTCCTCTGGTAGCCACTTGAGCATTGACCTCATAAACTGGATAAATGTTGCTTTCTCTTGCCCAGAGAGTCGCCTCTCCAAGCCCTCCAGGGAGATCGATGGTATCATTGCGTCTGCATGGGCAATCCAGGCACCTACATGTGCGTCAGCGCTGAGGCTGTGGTCAGAATCTTCAAGACTTTACTAACTCACCACTGGAGTTAAAACACTGCGTTGTCGTCTCACTACGTCTAACAAATTCCCTCGGCGGTGGCCCAATCAAAGCGACCATGAGTGCCAGATGCTTGAAAGGGTCATGACGACCTTCTGCATCAAATATATCTTTAAATAGATGCTCGCCTTCAAAGAGATCCCAGATCTACTAAGCGATTAGCAAGATGGTACAGTATGACGGCCGCACGATCCCTGTATGTACCAGGCCCGCCAGGTTCCAAATATCGACAGCACTCCCCCACGACATTTCGAATATGATCTCTGGTGCTCTATAAATATCCGGTTGGACGAACGGGCTGGACTCATGTTTCTTTCCAATTCGTGCTTCGCCAAAGTCACACAGAACCGGGAGCCCGTAACCTTTGCCTCCGGTGGGCGGACGGAATCTTCGGCTTTGATAGATAATATGCGACCCGTCAACCTTCCGAGGGCTTGGATCCTTGGCTTCTGCTCTCGCGAAATCTGCCAGCATGGTGCTATCCTCCAGGGTAAGCATCAGATTGTCGGTTTTTAGATCTATACCTAGTCAGTAACGAGTCTCGTGCGAGAAATCAACCAGCTGAATACCAGCATGAATTATCTCGGCTTCTGTGTGCAAAAAATCAAGGGCGAGTAGAATTCGTTTAACCGTCATTTTTAGGAGGGGGAGATCAAACGGCCTCGGACTTAGTCTCATCATTTCGAGAAGTGTCATGTGCATCGGTTGCAGAACTAGACAGCGATGTTTGCCCACAGGCCCTTGAAGGTCAAATGAATCATAAAGCTCTCGGATCAGCGATTGACCTCGGTGCTTGGAATTGATGTTCGTGAGATGTTCGTAGATCCTGAACTCGCGGTCGGCCGCATTGGGAAAATTTGGCAGTGAGGTAGATACTTTCAGTACACTGTGCTTCTTGTCTCTATAAATCGAAATTTGTTACTGTAAGGGGGAAACTGTTGAAGTTGGCCACAATGGATGCACGCACCGAAGATCCCAGCATAGCCAACTCGTTGAGTACGCGCCATAGCCAATTTTGCCCGCGACCTGGTACCTGCCATTGTATACATCTCCAATGTTGACTGGGTAGTAATACTCGGGCTTATAGTGTGGCAAAGTCTCCTCCTCCATGGGTGTTTCTTGAGGCAGAATATGAAATAATCTATTGTGAGTTTTTGTTGATAGCTTTTGCCAAAGGGTAGTTCTCCACGCACGCAAGTATAATGTCATGTTTGTATTACAAGACCAGTTAACAGTGTAGTCTCGTAGGTGGGAGCATGGCATCCAGTATAGTTCATAAGAGAAAACTTGAGACTTCTTTGTGGAGAGTGGATGAGATGAGGACAAAGTCATATGACCAATGATGGTGGTTCATGTGATTCTTGGCGAGGTTTATATAAGAAACTCTCGGGTCGGCCCGCGTAGAGAATGCTACCCTCACAAAATGGGGCTATGTTAACTATAAATGGCATATAGGTGAGATGGGAAAGAGACAAGTATGTTGTACAACACAATGACACAGCTTTCTGGCTCACAGTTTATCAAAAGAAGAAGAAAAGAGTAAAAGATAAAAGCCAGCGATCAAGATGCAGGACAATTGCGTGATGTAGATACAGACTTTTGCTTATATTTCATCAATTGTTAGACCAGCACGCCGAAAATGGCCTTTGGCACTCTCTTCCCTTTTGCCCACTATATCAACGCACCATTCAAGAAAACTATCAAATCCTTGAGCAGGATCTTCCTCATACACCTGCCAGTTTCGCCTAATAAAGGCCTTCATCTCAGCAAAGAACTCCTCGATCGGATTTAGGTCCGGAGAGTATGGTGGTAAGTTGTCGAGACACTAGCCTCTATGTAGTTAGTCTCCAGCTTAGCGGCTCGGATCTTCTTTGATCCGATGCAGAGCTTTCATCTCGCTTCTCATCCCACAATCCTTGAGATGGGAAGAGGGAGAGCATGCAGATCTATTGAGTTTATATTCTGTGGTTCCTATAGCTTCTGCATATGGTTAGTAGCCTTGTAGATCCTTTGAAAGGTTCTGAGCTTTTCTTTAGGAATCTTCAAAGCCTTTAAAGTTGACAAAAGAGGAAAAGCTCTTGTGTTAAGAGAACCAGTCATAGGTCACATAGGTTTTCCCAGAATTAAATGTACAAAAGAGCTAAGTAGGTACAATGCCCACAACTGATGGAAGAGAGTCATGCATAGAATGTAGAGGTCCTCTAACTAGAAGACTAAATGCTGAGGTTCTCTGAACATTTAATATTATCTGATACTTGATTGATCTAGATCTATAAAGGTGTGGAATAAAAGTTCCCAGAAAGCTTATACAGACAATACTGTTTTACAAATACCTACTACCCTACTAAATTTGCTAGAAAACTCAAAGTACCTCTGAAATTAACTAGTTACTCTTATCTGAATCCTGTTCCAAATTCTCACAAGAATTCTCTTTACTTAAATTATATAGAGTAGCTAGAGCTTCAGCAGCTTTCAAAGTCTCTAGACCAGCTGCCCAAGAATCTGTCTCAAGATTCTGCTGTTAAGAGAGCTTTCTCTTAAGCTGTTGACTCTTCCATACACAAGATATCTTATAATCACTTTCTCTATACTTATTTGTTATGAAACTTGTGGCACAGCAGCCAAAGACACAGGACAATTAGATAAAACCTGACAAGACAGAATCATGGACCATTGTGGAGAAGCCTTAGAACAGGAAGGCATGTGATCAGCAATAGAACTGATAAGCTGACCAATTACACCAAGTGCAATAGAACTGATCAGAGAATATAGCAGGCATACTGTGATAGAACAGATAGAATAGCTTAGCAAGACTATCACCAGAGAGCATTATGTATATAAGAATGCTTATTACCAGAGATTCAATAAACTTGTTCATCATAATCAATCTTTTTATCTATCTTACAGATATCTTTGAATCAGATACTTTCATATCTTGATTACTTTTTATATTATTGAAATCTTGTGATACTGTATAATTGTATCTGATTCTGCTACTCTTGAGAAGACATAATAATCTTGCTCTGTTTGACTTCAGAATCTTCTTTATTTTCTTGTGAGATTGCTCTGAGTTTCTTGTCTCTTTAATCTACTTTCTTTGCTCTGCACTGTCTTGCTCAGTATCCAGACTTAGTATAATAAAAGTATAATTTCTCTTTCTTTCTTCACTCTTTTTCTTTTTCATTGAGCATGTCAACTTTTATTACATTCAGCTCCATGGATGTGTGTTCATAAGAGTCTGGTTGTATGTGTTTGCTCCACTCTCAGCTTCCAGTGTGATTCAATAAACTGGGTTGCTTTCATGATGCTTTTTCTTGCTTTTCTATCTTTTGTTTGTAAAGTCAGTTTTTAATCCTGACTGCCACTTTAATTATCTTGGTCAGAGTGCATGATTATTTCTTCAATTATACTATTTTGTCTTTAATCTTATCAAATAGTTCTTGATAGTGGATGTCAGCTAAGGCTTCATCATCTCAATCAGTGTTGACACAGATTTGCTGGAATCTTATAGTATATTCTTGTAGTGATGTCTTTTATTGTATGTGGTGTAACTGCTGGGCTGCTGTATTTTATTCCTCAACTTCTTTAAAAGTGGTTTTTAATGTCTGAATAAAGATGTTGTAGCTATTAATAATCTTTAGCATGTTATTGTCCTGATCAACTTTGTCTCTTTTATAATAATTTCACAAGTAGATATTGAATCAATCAAATGCTGCTCTGTAAAGATATAATGCTGTCATTATTATCTTGTTCTTATTGTTGCTGAGTTCTTTGTCTTTTATATTCATGTAGATGTGCAGTTGTCTCAAGAAAGCTTGTAATTTTTCTTATTCACTCTTGAAGAGTTCTGGTGAATTGATTTTAGCTTTACCTTTTTTTTTCTGTTGTTCAGTGGATGGGATGGCCATGATCTGAATCTCAAGCTACTTGTTATAATCTTTCAATTTGCAGTTCTGCTCTCCAAGTCTCTCAGTAATCTGTTTGAGCTGCAAGATTCTATTCATAAGATTTTGAGTGTTGATAGCTGGTGCTTTGAATGCAGACATGATTTCTATACTTTGTTAGGTCTTGATGTGGGGTGGGGGTCATATCTTTATGCTTGATGTGATGCAGAAAGTTCTTTCTTTGTATGTAATCTCTGAAGTTTCAGATATATTCTCTTCTGAGTCAGGGGTAATCAATATGTTGTGTTTAGATTTTTTATGACTGGAAATCTTCCTGAGTTCTTTGGGGTCTTAAGAGTATCAAAAAGCTTAAAGAGGGCAACAACAGATTGGAGATAGTGATCAACAATTTAATAATGCTCCAGTTGAATAGACAGTCTTGCTCTGATGACAAAAAGTTTCCATACAGGTATATCAGAGTCAGAGCAAGACTATTGTGTCTTCTCAAGAGTAGCAGAATCAGATATAATTATACAGTATCACAAGACTTCAATGGTATGAAAAGTAATCAAGATATGAAAGTATCTGATTCAAAGATATCTGTAAGATAGGTAAGAAGATTAATCACAATAAACAAGTTCATCAGATCTCTGGTAATGAGCATTCTTATATATATATGATGCTCTTCTGGTGATACTTGTGATACTTTCTTCCAGATTGCTTATGTCATAGTATTATGATACATGATACTTTCTTTCTTATATCTTATCTTGCTTGTATCACTTCCTGATCACATGACTTCCCATCTTAAGGTTTCTCCACAACAGTCTGTGATTCTGTCTTGCCAGGTCTCATCCAATCATTCTGTGTTCTTGGCTGCCATGCCACAAGTTTCACAATACTTTTCTATCATTGGTGGAGCATTATAGATTCTTGAATGTACAAGCTTCTGCATTACTACTGCTTGTCTATATAGATATTCTGCATGCATATCACTGCTGGTTGTAGTAGACATTCTTTATCATAGAACAGCAATTATTCTATTACAAAAGTCTAGCATTTTATTATATACTCATTTCTCTGTTTGTTTGCTTGTCTGGTTGCTATATTGTCTGTTGTCTATTGTCATATTGTTTATTAATAAGTTATGGAACTAGCAATCTTAGTGCATTACAATACAGATATAAATAGAGTTCTTCTCATTCTTGTTCTTCTCTTCTTCTTCTTCTACTATATCTTGATGAGAGTGTTGTTGACTTAGAGTGGTATCTGGTTCCAGGATTTCCTGTCCTGGTCCCAGATTCCTGTCCCAATTCCTGTCCTGAGGACAGGATCAGGTTGAAGCTCAGCTTAATGAGATGGGATCAGGTTGTTTAACAGCATATTGGGACAGTTCTGTGGGAACTGGGATTGGGATGGGATTGGGACCAGGATCAAAATCTAGCTAGTAGGATGGGCCCAGGATCTGACATGATAAAATGGGATAGGACTGGAATTTTAATATTGTATATGGGATGGGACCAGTAAAGTGTAGAATGGGACTGGGAACCCTGGTCCCATTTGTGTTGTCAAAAAGTAACAAAATTTGGTAATGGTCCTAACATAATTTTATCAATTTATTCAACTTCAGAAAAGTACTGAAATTTGGTAATGCTCTTTGCATAATTGAATCATATTGCAAGCTATTAGCTACTTGAGTCTATCTATTGATAATATTGATGTATTTCCTGTTTCTCATCTGGATTGAGTAGTGGATTTAGCAGGCTTGCAATCTCTTCCTGTACAATCTCTGAAGTATCTTGATCATCTTGATTGTCTTGAATGACTTTCTTGGCCAACTTCTCATGCAATATGAGTACTTCATCCAGCATATGCATCTTATCTCCATGTTTAAGCAGCATGATCTTCTTGATTATAGATGCATGGAGCCACAATCATCAATAATGACATGTATCCTGAGCAATATTGAAAACCTGTTCTACCCCAACCTCTGTTAAAGATATAGCCAGAATGTCTCTTGCCATCCAAGCAACAGTTGGAAAATCAGGCTCTAGCATTCTCCACTGTTCCAGAATTGAAGCTCAAGATGATGTCAAATTCTCATCATTTAAATATTGCTCCATTTCATTTTGGAAATTTGCTTGTCTTTAATGAGGTCTCTCAAAAATCATTTGCTCAATATTCTAGAGAAGTTAGCAGAGAAGAAATCAGAATAATACTTATAACAAACATACATCATTCACATCAAGTATTACTTCTCTTGGCTGTTCATATTTCTTATAATGCTTTTTGTAAAACCTCAAAATATATTGTTGGTATGTTTCATGCTCATCACTGGTCCAATTCTCTGAATCATATGCTCTCATGCAGCATGATGGATGGAGGGCAGCAGCTACAGCTAGCAGCTCACCCTTTGGATGCTCAGTATCACTATAGTATTTCTGGAATTTCAAGTTGGCAGCTTTAATAGCTTCTTGAATGTTCTCTCTTGTTGTTAACTGTTGGGCCTTGTCCTTCTCTCTTTCTAAATGCTGGAAAAGATGATTGTATGTTGCTCATACCAGATGAATTGTTGGGCCTGTTGTTTTGAACAGTATCTTGGTAAATTAACTGAATGGCTGCAACAGTCCAATCATATACTCTAGCTGCTTCCAGTCATGGTCCAATAAGTGAAGTCTTTGGTATTTTGGTGATGAGTTCTGGATTCATGAGTTCACAGCTTGTTGAAGCAACAAGGCATAAACATACATCTTATAGGTGGAATTCCATCTTGTGCAAACATCTTGGATCATCTTGTGCTGGTTCTCTTGTTGATATTCTTGGAAATGTGCAGCAAGTTGGGAGGAGGCATTGGTTGCATTGGCAACAAGACAAATTTATTGTCAAGCAAAGATTAGTAAATCAACTCAAGTATATCAAGACTATTACCAAATTTTGTTACCTTTCTAAGAGTATTTGCAAATGTGTCTGTTGATGCTAGGTCATCAGTAATTGAGCTCTCATCAAAGGTAGTGGGTAGAGTATTATTGTCTGGCTGAATCTTGAGATTGCAAACCAGCTCTTGAACCACAAGTTGAATTACATGAGCAAGACAGAGTATTGTTCCACTCTCTGCATCCCAATCAGTTGTCTTGTTCAACTGCTGCAATGCTGGCCTCAACTGATGTGTAAGATGTGCTTGCATGATACTATTGTTTGACACATTATCACTTGTAATTGCAAGAAGATTGCTCTCAAGCCTCTATACTGCTAGTGATTGTTGGAGAATCTCTGCCATATTCTTGCCAGTATAAGCACCCTCTAAACTTTCAAAATTCAGTAAATGCTCATGGTACTCCCAATCCTTTGTAATGTAATAATCATTAATTGTCATAAAGACAAGATTATTGGGACTTGTCCAATTATCTACTGCCAGAGATATCTTGGTTGTTGGGTCATGATTAAAGAGAAGATTTCAGAATAGCTGATTGTACATATTATTCATGATCTGATATAATGTTTCTTGTGTGGGTATCTGTAAAGCCATTGCAGGGTTGAGCATGGTTATTAATGTGTGGAATGCTGGATTCTCAATAGCATGAAATGAGAGATTCAAGAATATTAATGTTTGCACAAGCTGCTGGAGGAAATTGTCTCAATTGCATTCAGGAACAGGCAGATCTGAATCTGTTTGAGGATGCTTCAGAAACTGTTGCTAAGACACCAGAACTGTTACTAAAATTTGTTACATTTGGGAAATTAGAATCCATGACCTACCATCATGTTAATCAGAGTGTTATCTTGTCTGTCACCAGTTTTTGTACAATCTTTGCTTGTTAAATGCTTCTTCAGACCACTTGTACTGTTTCAAGAAAAGCTTGGATGACTGAGAAAGGTTTGGCAATGCTTGCAAATTATCTCTGGAGTGCTCTTAGAATGCTCTGCCACCTGATCAAATTTTGACCAAAAATCAGAATGGTGTTGCTTTGCCTTCCAGTTGGGGTCACCATGCTTCTTATCATTAATCAACTGAGCAGCTTCAGTAGTCAACCACCAAGTAACAAACAACTTATGATGCAGCTCCTTCCACAATACAAATTGTTTTTTTCCATGTTGAACTATGGTTAATTCTGAAGAAACCTCTGTAGATTTTGCTTGTTTGCTGGCTTCAGCCATTAGATTTTTCTTTTTTTTTTTTTTTTTTTCACAATCAAATTGATTTTTCTCTAAGTTCTGCCTTAGTCAAAAAAGTAACAAAATGTGGTCAGAGCCCACACAAAATTTGATAATCTCTAGATAGTTAGCCTTATTTTACTCTGTAAGTACAGTAATCAACTACAAAATCTTCTTCTTCTACAAAATGGAACATTCTTCTTCAGGAAAATAAAACATTTTGTCAATTTAATGGCACCCCATTCTCAAATTAATATGAAAAAAAGAACTAAAAACCTAACTTTCTCCCCTAGATATTAATAATCCAATCATCCTCTGCCTCATTGTCCTCCTCATCATCCTCATCAGAGGACACCACAATCTCAAAATCATCTTTCTCCACCTCCTCTGGGGCAGGTGGCCTGTTGTTATCTTCACTCAGACCCTGTAATTGGCCCAGGAATCTCCTCATCTTCTTCTTAATCCCCTCTCTCAACACACCAATCACAGTAAGATAATCATGACCATGGGCCATGATCTTGGCCTCAAGTCTGGCTATCATTTGGCAGAATTGGGCCTCCCTACATGCAGTAATAGGATGCTGTGCCTGGCTTGTTTTGATCTAAATATGTCAGAACTGTTACCAAATTTCATTACTTTTGGATTCTACCTTCTTTTTCTGCTGAGCTTCATTCTCAGCCTCTGTAGCCTCTTCTTGGCAATGCTTCTTCTCTTCCTCCCTCTTCTTTTGCTGAGAGATCATGAGCTGGTGCTCATGGTACTTCTTTAACTTGCCCTTGGCAAATCACTTGGCCATCAACTCTTCAATAGCTTTATCTTCAATCATCTTGCAATCCTTCTTGCTGCTATTCTGCCTGTAATGAATGTCAATATGATTTAACACAAACCACTGAGGGTGCATACCACTCATGTTTTGCTCAGATCCTCTTCAGCACATCATGGTGTGTCTTGTGATCCATCTCTTCTGCCTTGAATATGTCTTTTTGATGGCCTTCCAAGACCTGGCAGTACTCCCATGCTGCACAGGTCTTCTCTCTCATTGAATATTGTTTTGGCCCCATCTTCACAATTGTATGCAATGAGTTGAATTGCTGGCTACAGAATAATAAGATTATAGAGTATATTGACCAAGTACTTGCATAGAATGGTTACTATACACATTGTTTACATTCTACAGGCACATTGCTATGGGCAAGCTCAACACATTGTTGCTATGCTGGCTACAGGATAATGGAATTATAGAGTGTATTGACCAAGTACTGTAGGATGATTACTATACACATTGTTTACATTCTACAGGCATGTTGCTATAGGCAAGATCAACATGTTGTTGCTATGCTGGCTACAGGATAATAACATCAGGTCAGTCTCTCTTCTCTTCTCTTTCTCTTTCTCTTCTTCTTCTTTCTCTTCAGAGCTAACATTGACAATTTCCTTCCCTCTTCCCTCTTCCCCCCCACCACCTTTTTATTTACTGCACTTCAACATCCACACATACAACAAACATATACTGTGACAAAATGGGTTGTGTTAAGAGGTGAGTGCTTGCAGAATACTGCTCTGGCGCACATTATTTACTGACAAGATGTTAGTTTTCCCCATGCATGTCCATTTTGCACAGCTGGAGAGGAGCAGCACAAGGCTGCATTGAAAGAATGGGCCCTGAAGAAGGGCAATTGGCATAAAGCCAATAAAGATGTTGACCTGGCCAACTTTGACCAGGAGAATCTCCACTCCTGCCCCCCCATTCAAAATTAGAAGGCTGGCACTTGTATGTCAAAAAGTAATGATTTTTAGTAATGGTCTTGATGCTAATTGGTGAAAATAGATGCCATTAAGGAAATCCACCACTTTCAGAGCTCTACTGAGCTAATCTTGCCAGTAGCCCCATTCCAGTGATTGATTCAGGAAATTACTTTGTCCTGTCACCAAGAACATGAATATTGCTGGCAATGTACTGCCATTGAGTCACTTCAGAAGGTGGCTGAAGCAATCTTGTACACTCTGTTTGAGTGTAAGTCACTCTTAGCAATGGCACCAACAATTATACTGAGTAATATAGGCTCTGTTATGGCAATGTTGCACTGTAAGCACATTATGGTCAACACCAATAATATGAAGCTCATTCTTGGCATTGGTGCCAAAATCAGGTTGAACTATTTCAGTCTGATTGATGCACCTGATCACCCCACCCCTGCTACCACCACTCACCACCTGTGTGCTGCCCCCACCCCACTAACTACCACTGCTGCCACTCCACCACCACCACCACTGCCCACCACTGCCTTCCTGCCTCCCTCCAGCACCATCAGGGTCTCTGCCTGTCAAATGGCAGGTATTAGAGCCCCTGTCCAGTTCACAAAGCCAGTTCTGGAGGAGCAGGAGGAGAAAGAGGAGAAGAAGAAGAAGAAGAGGGAGGAGAAGAACAATGATAATGATGAAGATGATGATGATGATGATTAACTTGCCATTTAGGCAGTTCCTGTTTGTTTGCTGGCTTTGGCCATTAGTTAGTTTTAATACTTTGTTTCTTTTGACAATCAAATTGATTTTTCTATGGGTTCCGCCTTCATCAAAAAAGTAACAAAATTTGGTAACAGTCCACACAAAATTTGATCAGTTTGACTCTTCCCTATGAATTTGACACAATGGGACTGGAAATCCTGGTCCCATTCCAGTCCCACTATGGACCCGGCTGGGATGGGAAATGGGAGTCTACCATCTCTGCTGGGATGGGATGTGGGACATAATTTTCTATTTGAGGATGGGACCGGGAAATACTTTCTGGAATAGAAATGGGAACAGGACCTCAAGCTCTTGAGTGGGATGGGACATGGGACTGAGATTTCATATTTGGGATTCCAGCTGTTTCTAAATTCAGGACAGGGACCAGGTTCAATGGGAAATGGGATCCCGTCCCGGTCCTGAATACCAGCCTAGTTGTTGTTTCTTCTATGCTACTCTTTATTATCATGTCTTCTTCAAAGAATCCTGTCCCCAATATCAAAGAGAAGATGTTTTCTTGCTCAGTATATGTATATTTAATGTTCACTAATTGTTTGGATGAAGTGGAGCCCTGTATATAGAACTCTGAAAAAGAATCTTGTGCTTATTATTTAAAGTACCAAATCTATACTTGTTGTGATGTAAGTGTGTCTTCATCTGTTCTTTCTTGTTGGTCTGATATAGTTATAGATATCTGAATCTGCTTTTAATGTTGTACATCAGCTCTTACATTTTCAAGAGAAGTATTATTTTTTCAATGCTGCAGACTCTTGCTGTTTATACAACATGAAGTATATGAGTGTACTTGTATGAGAATTTTATGGGCTTGACTTCAGGGCTGCCAAATATTATCATTACCAGATTACTTCTGTTCTTGAAGAATCTTCTATAAAATATCATCATCCTGCATCACATTAATAAACTAAAACCATGGATCTTGTGTTGAAAGTCAGGTCTGTTAAGAATAATTCATCTGAACTTCTTTATTTATTAAGTTCACTTCATGCCATCTTGTCTCAGGTTGAGAATGAGATTGGAAACATTCATGTCTTGCTTGACTATCTTATCACTCATTTAACAAGTAAGATCAAGACTCTTCAAGACAGTATAGAAGTCAGTTTTGTAGATCTTCTTTACTGTCTTTACTCATTCTCAGACTAACTTCTGCTTAGACCAATCTCACATCTTCTATTGACTATCTAACTAATACTGTTTCTTCTGGTTTTTATAGTGTTGTGAAAGCACTTTGTTCTTGTTATAGTTTTTTATCTGTTATGTCTTCTTCTGTGACTGTACTGTCTGTTGTGGCTCCATCTATTATTATATTAAATATATCTGTGACTTCTGAGTCTTGCTTGTCTATGGCTAGTTTGCTACTGTTGTGGCTGTGTCTCAGACACTTTCATAGTATGTCTTCTTGCTGTTAACTTCTTGATTTTGTAGATGTTGTGATCTTTATATTTGTTTTGTGTTATACTTATCTTTCTTTCTCTATATAGGTTCATTTATCTTCTTGTAATTATATCTTTTTCTTAGATAATTCTTAAGAGTCTCTTGTGCATTTTCAAGATTTTTCTCAGATTCCCATATCAATTTCTTAATAGGGAATCCCTTTCACTTCACTAGATAATGTCTCTTGCAGTAGTGTGTTTTGTTGTCCAAGATCTTGTCTACTTCTCACTTATGATGATCATCTACTAGTACTGTAGAAGAATGTGTTGGTGCCTCACCCTTTCTTGTGTAATATGGTTCCAATAATGAGACATGGAAAACATTGTGGATCTGATAGCTTGAGGAGAGCTTCAGTCAATATGTGTTATTTTCTATAATCTCTATTACTGAAAAAGATCTATAGTACTTGTTGTCTAACTTCTTGCAAGAACATATTGTTCATAGGTTTCTTGATGACAACATTATCACCAGGTGCATACAGTTTATCTTGATATCTTTGATTATAAAATCATACTTGGTTCTCTTTTGCTTTCATCAAATGTTCTACCAGACTATTTCTTAATACAGAGATTATTCTCAGTCTCTCATCAGATGTTATCTGTGTGTTATCATTGTTGTTAATCAACTTCTGGATCTTGTCTGATCTTTTAGATTTGAAGCTCTATATTGCTTTAAATAAGAACATGTACATTACAGAGTGTTCTGATCTGTTGTATGCAAATTCTGCATACACAAGCCACTTCTCCCAATCATCTTGCCTATAACTACAATAGATGTGGAGGTATCTCTTCAAGATCTTGTTCAGTACCTCTGTTTGGCTGTCTGTTTGTGAATGGAATACTGTGCTAAGTTTTTATATAACTTTCATGTGAAAATATAGCTCTGACCAGTATTTACTTGTGAAAACAGATCTCTGGTCCAAAACAATATTATTTGAAAATTCAAAGTCTTTAAATATTCTTCTGAACAGAAGATTTGCCATCTCTGGTGTGTTAATCTTCTTTCTACATGCAAGAAAACATGTGAGCTTTGTAAATTAATCTACAACAACCAGAACTGTGTTGTATAGATTTCTCTTCTCTTCACTCAGAGAGAGATCTGTTATAAAGTCCATGGATATTAAACACCAGAGACTACTAGATGTTGACAATAATGTGAGCAATCTATATAGTTTGTGTGTTGAAGTCTTCTCTTGTTAACAGATTTGGCATTTGTGTATGTATGTCTGGATATCTTGTCTTATTAATTATTAATTGTATTTTTACTGGAGCAAGATAAACATCTTCACTATGTCAAAGTGACCTGCAAATGAGTCATTGTGGTGGACTTATAGTAGTTCCTGTCTTAGAGCTAGATTATTAGGAATGTAGATTCTGCTGCTCTTTATCAAAAGATCTTATTTATTTATTTTTCACTCTGACTGCTGAGATCCTGCCTTAGTGAATCTTGCTTGTACATAGAGATTATCTCTCTGTGCTTCTAGCAGCAGGTCCAACATGCTTACAGTTAATTTGTTATAGATCTTTTTGTTTTTTGTTACTGTGTTCATATGCATATGGGGAATTCAGGATCTTCTGTAATTTCTTTGTTGAGCCTTCCCAGCATCTTTGGCTGGTGCTCTCTGAACTGACTCAACCATCTTGATGCCACCAGGTCTCCCCTGCACCACCTCTACCCCACTGCTTTGGACAGTACAAGCAGCACATACTTGAATATCTTCTTCATTAAAGAAAGTTCCTTCAAATGGGTCCCACTCTGAAACACCATCTGTGTAATGTTGTTTGAGCATATATATTGGCAGACCAATGTCTTCTTCTAGTTTGATATAATCTGGTCTTTATGATAATGTGTTGGCTGGGTTATGCTTCCCAGGGCAGTAGAGAATCTCAAAGTCATACACTCTGAGAACCTCTATCCATCTTATATGTTGTCATTGTGCCACCTTGTTTGTGGAATTCATAAATGAATGAAGATTTGCATGATCTGTAATAACCTCTACAGAGTACTTTATTTCTTCTAAGTACTGCTGCCAATGAACAAACACTTAGATAATGGCTAACATCTTCTTATCTGGTGTACCATAGACTTGTTGGGTCTGGTCAAACTTGAATGACCAGTAGACAACTGGATGCCACCCATCTTTAAACAGCTGTAGTAATATTGTATCTGCAGCATGTTCTGAAGCATCTGTATCCAGATGTATTCTACATTCTGAATTATAGTGCTGGATGACAGACTTTCTGAAGAAGACTGCCTGCAACTCACAAAACACTTTCCTGGCAGCAGATATCAGAAGAAAACATTTTTTCTTTCTTTTCTTTTCACTGCTCTTCAAGAGATCTGTCAACAGCACCATGATAATCAAGTACTTTTGTATGAACCTCTAATAGAAGTTCACAAAACCCAGAAATACCTGAATATTATGGAAACTTCATGGCAAGAGTCACTCTGTAATTATCTGTACCTGCTTTGGGTCCATCTTAATATCTTTGTTATTAATGATATATCTGAGGTATGAGATCATTTGTCTTTTGAAAGTGCACTTAGCAAGCTTTGCAAACAACTGGTATTCCCTTAGATGCTCCATAACTAGTCTAACATGTTTCTCATGCTCTCTCTCTGAGACTGAGAAAATAAGAATATTATCTAGGTAAACTACACAGCATATGTCAACCAGGCCTGCCAGTGCCCTATTGATATAGAACTGGAAGGTTGCTGGTGTGTTTGACAACCTGAAAGGCATGACAAGATACTCAAAACTCTCAAACTTTGTACAAAACATGGTCTTCCATTCATCTCCTTCTTTGATTCTAATCCAGTGGTAGACATCACATAGATCTATCTTGAAAAAGTAGCATGCTTCTGCCAACCAGCTTAACATCTCATCTATCAACAGCAAGAGGT
Organism: Coccidioides immitis RS; assembly: GCF_000149335.2. NCBI lineage: Eukaryota > Fungi > Ascomycota > Eurotiomycetes > Onygenales > Onygenaceae > Coccidioides > Coccidioides immitis. The sequence continues at coordinate 892,433 of NW_004504308.1, read as the reverse complement.
AATGGTTCTTCACTGTAATTATGTTAAGACCACAATAATTAACACAGAGTCTGAGTTCTCCATTAGCTTTAGGTGCAAACAACACTGGAGCCCCTGCTGAACTTTATGATGAACATATCCAACTCTTGCATAACTTGTCCTTGATGTACTCTTATAGAACCTCTGTCTGCTTGGGTGATAGTCCATAGATTGGCATGTACAGGGGCTGACAGCTGTTTTTAAAGATAATCAGGTGACTGACCTTTGTCAATTCTGGCAACTCTGCTGCTTTTTCTTCTGAGAAAACATCTTTATAGTCCCTCAACCACTCAGGTACTTCTGTCAGGACTTGGTTATCATCTGACACAAAAATGACATAAGAGGGTTCATTCTTGATGCACACTACTCAGAGAAATCTACCTGCATTCAGAAGTTCCACTGTCTTCTCTGAGAATCAGTAACATCACATCTTGTTCTTCCAGTCTATATCTGGGTTGAAATCTTCTAACCATAGCATGCCTAGAACTATGTTCATGTTGACCATGTCAATCACCATGAATGTATGTTTTACCACCTTTGTGGTCCTCATGGAGTCTATTATAGTGAGTTGGGCCTTGTAGGTGCTGTACTAATCAGCCTCAGCTCCATTTAACATCTCAATAACTCCCATGGGTGTCTCTGGTTGATCCCAGTCCAATTGAAATGCCAGTTTGTAGGAGATACTGTCCACTGTGGTACCTGAGTCCAACAGTGCAGCTTGCTCCATAAGACCACCTGATGGTGTAGTCAGTGTGGCTGACAGGCACATACTGTGCCTGCTTGCATTCTCTATTAAGTTAACACCCCATCTTTCTAATGTTTGACCTGGGTCTTGCATGGGCTTTGTGGTTCTAGCCTTCATCTGATCCTCATCCTTTTTGTCTGTCCACTGGGACTTGTTGGAGCTGTTTGTACAGAACTTTGCTCTATGGCCTGATTGGCCACATTTTAGACAGAGCCCTTCATCCATTTATTATTTGTGTTCCTCTTCCAACATTTTTGGAAGTGGTTTCACTGGTGTCTTCTTTATTCATGGATAACCTTCTTCATTATCTTGTTGGGATGCATCTTTCTCTTGAGAGGTTGAGATTTTCTGTTTCTTCTCATTTTGATTCTTGTCCCACTGACTTTGCTTCTTCTTTTCTAGAATGGACTCAATAAGCATCATTTGTTCTCATAATTCTGCAATCATTTTTGGTTGGTGTTGCAGTTTATCTAGTTCAGCCCAGATGATTGATCTGAGTTTTGTCTGTAGAAAGAGTACATGAAAGAATTCATCTGGTAAACTGTTCAGGTTCTGTTTGAGTTCAGCAATGTACATGAAAAACAAGAGTATGAATTAGTTCTCTTGTTGGATGGTGTCATGATAATGCTGCATCATGCCTCAACTACAAGTTATCTTGGGTTCAATGTCATTCTTACACCACATCTTGAATTTGTTCCATGACATGGGTAGTTGTTCTCTCTCTATTCCCAACATCTGCCAATGCATCTGGGGTTTGTTATAAAAATGGCTGGACACCCAATCAATTCTGACTACATCTAATGCCTTTTGTAATGATTTCCTCAGATGAAACTGCTGTCTTATTAAAGCTAACCACAATTTACACTCATTAAGTGATTTGCCATAGTAGTAAGGTGCTTTTGATGGCTTCACATCATCAAAATCATCTGACTCCTCTATTGGTCTTGTGTGTAAGAGAAACTCTAAAGAAAAATTATCATTCACTATTCTCTGTTTGTATTCTATCTGCTTCTGCAGCCTGCATATCTTATTTTGTTCATGTATGTCTGCTAGATTCTTTTGCAGACATGTCTTCTTTTCTTCAAAGGTCTTCTCCCTTCAGGTTTTGTCTAATATATTAAGGGGTGTACCTCTGTTGCCTGTATTATCTGCTGGTGTCTCACTGGTGATGGCTTCACTACTACCAGCACCTTCATCAATATTCATCTCCTCTATATTGGTGTCTACCTCTGTCAGATCCACAACATAGGATGTTGTTGTGATTCATCTTGTGAGTCTTGGTGGCATCATATCAACTTAGGCAATCATATGTCAGAGTGTTCAGAATGTTAGGTGAACCAGTCATAGATCATGTAGGTTTTCCCAGGATTAGGGATACAAAAGAGCTAAGTAGGTACAATGCCTGCAACTGATGAGAGAGAGTCATGCATAAAATGTAGGGGTTCTCTCACTCAGAGACTGAATGCTGGGGTTCCCACAATCCATGCAAATTGTGTGATCCTTATACATTCAGCATTGGGGTCACATGAATACCCCTGAACATCCAACATCATCCAATGCTTGGTTGGTCTAGGTCTACATTCATAACATCTTGTGTATTTTCCACATGTACTTGTTGTCTTTGCATTCTGTGCAGTTTTCATATTCTTTTAAACCATGCAGAAATCTTATCATTTTTCAAAATCTTTTATCTTTATGAAATTCACATTGGTATTTGTACTTAAATTTGTTGTAGCATGAATGATTTAGTTTTTCTATCTCTTTCTGTTTTTTATTTCAGTGCTGTCTATATATTATTATTACTAGTAATCTGTTTTCTTCTTCACATGTGGTCCAGTGCAACTGGTTGTCTTGGATTTATAATATTCTTACTATTGAACATTTTGTCTCTTCAGATATCATGCTTTCTATAAGACTGAGTTTCTTCAAGACATCTTCTTCATATTTCTTAAATTCTAGTATCTTCCAACTTGGTTCTTTCTTCAGCTTTGGTGTAGTGGTCTGTTCTTTACTTGATCAATATTTCTTATTATTACTGTAATCTTGTTTCTGAGTTGCTCACAACTTCTTCAGTAGTTATGAGCAATATCTACTGTTCTTTCCATCTCTATAGATAGAGCAATTGTTGTTATAGCAAAAGCTTTAATAAATTCTGGTATGACCTGAGTGTCCTATAGATGAGATATTCTGTAGGTCTAGCATTTCCCATTCTTCTTTCTTAGTGTTGTGTTTGCAATACTAATAATTCTTGATATCACAATTATAATCTCTGTAATACATGAAATCTTCTGTAACTTATGTTTATCATTCAAACTCTTCTTGTTGTTTCTGGTGAAGCTTGTATGAATATTTATAGATCAGATACTGAGCATATTTCTTGTGTTTTAGGTTCTGAATTTCATCTATTTTCTTTTTGTAGTGATATTTGCAGTCAAGTGGTTGAATTCCCCAATTATCACTTGATTTGCTTCTTGTTGTTACACATAATTCTTCACATAACTCTTATTTTTTATCATCCAGCTGGTTTCAGCATCTCAGTTTATCTTTTAGCTGCTGGGGTAGCTTTAGATAAGCTCTTATAACTTGTTCTTTAAATATCTTTCTGAACTGTTGTTGGAGTTCTTCTTCAGTTTGCTCTTTCTAAGTTGTTACTTAAAGATATTGTTTGACTTCAGAGTCTTCTCTATTTTCTTTTAAGATTGCTCTGAGTTTCTTATCTCTTTGATCTGCTTTTCTTGCTCTGCACTGCCTTGCTTGATATCTGAGCTTGATATAATAAAAGTATAGTTTCTCTTTCTTCCTCCACTCTTTTTCTTTCTTATCAAGTATGTCAACTTTCATTGTGTCCAGCTTTATAGATGTATATCTATAAGAGTCCAGTTGTACATATTTGCTTCAGTCTCAACTTTCAGTGTAGTTTAATAAACTGGGCTATCTTTATGGCACTTTTTCTTGCTTTTCCATGTTTCATTTATAAAGTCAGTTCTCAATCCTGACTGCTACTTCAATCATCTTAATCAGAGTGTGTGGTTGTTTTTCCAATTACATTATTTCATTTTTGATTTCATCAAATAGTTCTTGGTAGTAGATGTTAGCTAAGGCTTCATCATCTCAATCAGTATTGACACAGATCTGCTGAAATCTTATAGCATATTCTTATAGTGATATCTTTTATCATATGTGATGTAACTGCTGGACTGCCATATTTTGTTTCTTGACTTCTCTAAAAGCGATTTTCAATGTTCAAATAAAGATGTTATAACTGTTAATGATCTTGAGCATGTTGTTGTCCTAATTGGCTTCATCTTTTTTGTAATAATTTTACAGATAGATGTTGAACTAATTAAATACTGCTCTGTAAAGATATAATACTATCATCATTATCTTGTTCTTATTATTGCTAAGTTCTTTGTCTTTCATATTTATGTAGATATGCAGTTGTTCCAAGAAAGCTTATAATTTTTCTTGTTCACTCTTGAAGAGTTCTGATGAGTTGACTTTAGCTTTATCTTTCTTTTTCTCTTGTCTGGTGAATGAAATGGCCATGATCTGGGTCTCAAGCTGCTTGTTATAGTCTTTTAATTTGTGATTCTGCTCTTCAAGTCTCTCAGTAATCTGTTCAAGCTGCAAGATTCTATTTATAAGATCTTAAGTATTGATAACTGGTGCTTTGAATGCAGACATAGTTTCTATACTTTATTAGATCTTGATGTAGAATAGAGGTTGTATCTTTATACTTGATGTGATGCAGAAAGTTCTTTCTTTGTATATAATCTCTGGGGTCTCAGGTGTATTCTCTTCTGAGTCAGAGGTGATTAATATATTGTGTATGATTTTTATAACTGGAAATCTCTCTGAATTCTTTAGAATCTTGAGAGTATCAAAGAGCTTAAAGAGAGTACAACAGATTGAAGATAGTGATTAATAATTTAATAATACTCTAGTTGAGTGAGTAGTCTTGCTCTGATGACAAAGAGTTTCTGTACAGATATATCAGAGTCAACATCTTTAAGTAAGAACTTAGAAAGAGCAAATGAAAGAAGAACTCCAACAATAGTTCAGAGAGATATTCAAAGAACAAGTTATAAAAGCTTATCTGAAGCTACCCCAGTAGCTGAAAGATGAACTGAAATGCTGAAAACAGCTGAACAATGAAAAATAAGAGTTATGCAAAGAATTATGTGTGAGAATGAAAAGTGAACCAAGTGATGATTGGGGAATTTGACCACTTGACTGTGAATATCACTACAAAAAGAAAATGAATGAAATTCAGAACCCAAAGCACAAGAAACATGCTCAGTACCCAATCTACAGATGTTTATGCAAGCTTCACCAGAAACAACAAGAAGAGTTTAAATAATGAACACAGATTACAGAAGACTTTATATATCATAAAGACTATAGTTATGACATCAAGAATTGCCAGTGTTGCAAATGTGACACTGAGAAAGAAGAATAGAAAATGCCAGACCCACAGAATATCTCATTCATAAAACACCCAAATTACACCAGAATTCATTAGAGCTTTTGCTATGACAATAATTGTTCTATTCACAGAGACAGAAAGAATAGTAGATACTACTTATAATCACTGAAGAAGTTGTAAGCAACCCAGAAACAAGACCATAGTAATAATGAAGAATATTGGTCAAGTGAAGAACAGCCAACCACACTAAAGCTAAAGAAAGAACTAAGTTGAGAGATACTAAAATTTAAGAAACATGAAGGAGATATCTTGAAGAAACTCAGTCTTATAAAAAGTGTAACATCTGAAGAGGCAAGATGCCTAATGGCAAGAACATTACAGATTCAAGACAACTAATTGCACTGGACCACATGTGAAGAAGAAAACAGATTACTAGTGATAATGATGTGTGGACAGCACTGGAACAAAAAACAGAAAGAGATGAAAGAACTAAGTTGAGAGATACTAAAATTTAAGAAACATGAAGGAGATATCTTGAAGAAACTCAGTCTTATAAAAAGTGTAACATCTGAAGAGGCAAGATGCCTAATGGCAAGAACATTACAGATTCAAGACAACTAATTGCACTGGACCACATGTGAAGAAGAAAACAGATTACTAGTGATAATGATGTGTGGACAGCACTGGAACAAAAAACAGAAAGAGATGAAAGAACTAAGTTGAGAGATACTAAAATTTAAGAAACATGAAGGAGATATCTTGAAGAAACTCAGTCTTATAAAAAGTGTAACATCTGAAGAGGCAAGATGCCTAATGGCAAGAACATTACAGATTCAAGACAACTAATTGCACTGGACCACATGTGAAGAAGAAAACAGATTACTAGTGATAATGATATGTGGACAGCACTGGAACAAAAAACAGAAAGAGATGAAAGAACTAAATCACCCATGCCATGATAAATTTGAGTATGAATGTCAATACAAATTTCATAAAGACAAAAGATTTTGAAAAATAATGAGATTCCTGCATGGTTTGAAAGAATGTGAAAACTGCACAGAATGTAAAGACAACAAGTATGTGTGGAAAATACATAAGAAATAATATACCAACAGAAATAATTGCAAAATACATGAACAAGCACTTAAGATGACTCTTATTGATTTGGGAAACAAGAGAGCTGCCACAAACAAGAGCCTGTGAGCAGCATGAATAGGCAAGCAAAACTGTTACTCATCAATAAATAAATCTGTTACCTCAGAGTTACAGCAATCTTACTTGAATCAAAGCACACAACAGTCCTAGTAAACTCAAAAGTGACTGAACTATTTATTGACAGAAGATTCACCAAACAAGCTGACATCATGAAATGAATAAAGAAATATCCCTACCAGTTATCAGAACTGGGAGAAGGAACTCTTGATAGAGTTAAAGAAGAGACATACTCTATTGAAATAAGAATAGAACAGCACCACAAGAAAGTGTGTTTTGAAGTGATAAATCTAGAGAACTATAATATAGTCTTAGGATACTTTTGGTTAAAACAGCACAATCCAGAAATTAACTGATGAAAAGAGAAGATTAAACTGACAAACTGTAAATGCTCTCTTAAACCAGCACACCATGATTGAAGACCCACACTCAGAAACAACTTAGACAAGACACTAGCTGTAATAAGTTGAATCAACAGAAAGATACTGCATAAAGAATAATTAATTAACACTAAAGAAATTCATAAAAATCTGACCCATGATAACAAAGCAGATCAAGCTACAGAGAACTCCAATAACTTGAAGCATCTGCAAGTATGAAAGAATAATCAGAATGAAAAGATCAAGAAAATCCTACCAGAAGAATTCTGAGAATACATCAATATATTCAGAAAAAGAGATTAAAGCAACAGTCTACTGAAACATGAACTCTGAGACCACAAGATAAAACTACAAGAAGAAAAACAATCAGCAAAATTGTCAATATACAGATTGAATAAAAAAGAATCAGCTGAAGTAAAGAAATACATCAAGAATAATCTCAAGAAATATTACATTAGAGAGTTGATGTCACCAGTAGAATATCCAATACTGTTTGCACCAAAGAAGAACAGAACCCTATAACTATGCATAAATTACAGACAGTTAAACAGTATCACAGTCAAGAACTGCTACCCAATACCACTGATCAAAGAAGTGCAAGACAGATTGAGAGAAGTAACATGGTTTACTCTAATTAATATCAAGAATGCCTACCACCAAATATGAATCAAAGAAGGCAACAAATGGAAATCAGTGTTCAGAACATGATATGAACTATATAAATATAATGTCATGCTGTTTGAATTAACAAACACACCAGCAATGTTTCAAGTGCTCATCAACAATGTACTGTGAGAATATCTAGACAATTTTGTCATCACATATCTTGATGATATAGTTATATTCACCAAAGAAGATCAAAAGAATCACACTGGAAAAGTCAAGAAAGTACTGAAAAAACTACAAAGATACAATCTACCAGCAAAACTAAAGAAGTATAACTTCTTCAAAAAGAAAATCAGATATCTTGAACACATCATGTCAACAGAAGAAATATGAATAGAGCCAGGAAAAATCAATAAAATACTACAATAGCCAACACTAAAGAAAGTTAAAGAAGTTCAGATATTTCACAGACTAGTGAATTACTACTGACAGTTCATACACAGATTTTTAAAGAAAGTAAGATCACTCAGACAGCTATTCAAGAAAGACAAAGTGTTCAAATGAACAATAGAGTGTCAACAAGTATTTGAAGCAATAAAAGACAAATTCAGAAAAGAAAAAATGAGATAACACTACAATCTGATAAAGAGATGTGTGATTGATACAGATACATCAGACTGTGTGATAGCAGAAAGATTACAACAACCAGATAAGCACAGAAGACTACAACTAGTCACATGCTATGTAAGAACAATAACACCAGCTAAACAAAACTACAATATCCACAACAAGAAACTACTTGCAATAGTGGCATCACTAAAGAAATGGAAAATCAAATTACAAGAAAATCAACACCAGACAGAAATTATCTCAGACCATGACAACCTGTGATACTTTATAATGATCAAAGAACTTATAAGACAACAAGCCAGATGGTATGCAGATGTACTGGTACACTACAACTTCAGAATACAACACTGCAAAGACACAGAAAATACCTGAGTGGATATATTAAGCTGAAGAGCAGATCTTATAGAAAAAGAACAAGATTCAAGAACACTCTTTAAAGAGTTGAAAGAAACAAAGAATATGGTTCTGGACTGACAAACATTGAGAGTAACAAGAATCACCACAGAAGAATCAGATATCAAAGAAAAGATTAAAAAAGTAATGAAGAAAGATGAATATGCAAAAAAGATTGACAAGACAATTAAAAACTTCAAAAAAGAAGATAGAATAATACTATATCATGAACTGATATACATACCCAGAGAAGTCAGAAAACAAGTGATGGTACAAGAATATGACACAATCACTGCAGAACATTTTAGAATTGACAAGACAATGGAGAAAATCATGAGAATCTACTATTGATCAGGAATGTGGATGGATATTTAACAACATGTCAAAGAATATAAGATGTGTGCACAAAGCAAAGCTAACAAACACCAATCATATAGGAAACTACAGCCAATACTGCAACTGCAAGGGCCATGGAGATCTATAGTGATGGATTTTATTATGAAACTTCTGAATTTGAAGAATATAGAAGGGAAGAAGTATGACTTGATACTAGTGGTCATTAACAGATTGATAAAGTACAGATATTTCATACTGTTCAGAGAAGCAATGACAGCACCAGATATAGTACTAACAGTACTGTAAAATATGCTTGCCAACCACAGAATGTCAGAAGAAATAATCACAGACTGAGACACCAGATTCATAAGCAAATTCTGAATGACATTAATGGCACAATTGGAAATTGAACGGAAAATGTCAACAGCCTATCATTCACAGACAGATGGACAGACAAAGCAACTGAACTAAATCTTGAAGTAATATCTGTAAGAATATATCAACTATCAACAGAACAATTGAGTTACACTACTACTCATAGCACAATTGGCATACAACAAAGCAAAAAACACCACTACAGAAATGACACTGTTTTACATAAACTATAGCAGAGAACTGGAAATACAGAAACAATCAAGAATTGCACAACAAAAGACTTAAGAAGCAGAACTTACAGCAATACAACTACAAGAACTGCAGAACCAAATGAAACTGGACATCAAATTTCTGAATGAAAGAATAAAGCACTACTACAACAGAAGATGCCAGAAGACACTAACTCTGAAAGAGAGGAAAAAAGTATTTCTAATTTAATAGAATATCAAAACCAAATGACCAAGTGAAAAACTCAATTTCAAAAAATTGGGACCATACAGAATCATGAAGTGGATTGGAAAAGTCAACTACAAACTCCAGTTACCCAAGAAGATAAGAATACACCCAGTATTTCATATCTCATTATTGGAGAAAACACCACTACACATCAAAGAAATGCCCATGGAGATTGATGAAGAACAAGAATACAAAGTTGAATGGATACTAGATCATCAGAAGATCAGCAGAAAACTTCACTACTTAGTTAAATAGAAAGAGTATAATACCTCAGAAAACACCTGAGAACCAACAGAAAACCTCAACAATGCCTGAATGATTGTTAAGACATATTATTAACAACACCCTCACTCAGCAAAGCATTAATGAACAAATCAGAAATAACTGGAAGAGAGCTTAAAGAAGGAAGATTATTTAATAAAGCAAGCAGATTCTAGATCTCTGCCTGCTCAGTCACTCTTTTCTGTTCTTCTTCTTCCAGGCACTCCAATTTCTCTAAAGAAGAAAGACCCTAAACTATCATATCACTACCACAATATTTAAGAAGGGACTCTTGTTTTTGAAGATGAAGAAGTTTTGAGAAGATGTAAATCTGTTTCTCAAGAGCTTGATGTTTCTCTGACTCTAGTTTCTCCTGAGCCTTTTCAAGAGAATGTCACTTCTTGACAGAAGAACCATTGTCACAAACATACAAACAACCAGAACACACACACTCACTACACTGAGAAGAACAAGAAGACATAATATATATCTTGTTAAGAAAAGAATAATGAACACAAGAGAAGACCATGATAAAGCCTGATTTCTTAATATTAGTGATCAGAGCATTCTTGCAAATGGCAGACTTGGAAGTCATGGTTAAGCCATGAAGACACTCACTTAAGAAAGAGAAACACAGAAAAATACAAGAAGAAGAGAACACTCTTTTATATCTCAGAAAAGAAAGCAGAGTGGTTGAGAACAACATACTGCAAAAGAAGAGAATGATGTTATGAAACTTGTGGCACAGCAGTCAAGAATACAGAATAATTGAATGAGATCTGGCAAGGCAGAATCATGAATTATTGTGGAGAAACCTTAGAACAGAAAGTCATATAATCAGAAAGTAATATAAGTGAGATGAGATATAAGAAAGAGAGTATCACATATTGTGATACTACAACACAAGCAATCTGGAAGAAAGTATCACAAGTATCACCAGAAGAGCATTATGTATATAAGAATGCTCATTACTAGAGATTCAATAAACTTGTTTATTGTAATTAATCTTTGTATCTATCTTACAGATATCTTTGAATCAGATACTTTCATATCTTAATTACTTTTCATATTATTGAAGTCTTGTGATACTGTATGATTGTACCTAATCTCACTACTCTTGAGAAAACATGATAGTCTTGCCCTGACTCTGATATACCTGTACAGAAACCCTTTGTCATCAGAGCAAAACTGCTCACTCAACTAAAGCACCATTGAATTATTAATTACTACCTCCAATCTGTTGTTGCTCTCTTTAAGGTCTTTGATACCCTCAAGACCCCAAAGAACCCAGGGAGGTTCCCAGTCATAAAAAACCTAAACACAACAAAAAGCTACAACAACATACAAAAATCCACTTCAGTGACCCTATGCCTCAGAGTTCAAGACCTCTGGGGGGGGGATAGTGTTACAAATATAGACCTAGACCAATCAAGCATCAGATAATATCAGATATTCAGAAGTATTCACATGACCCCAACTCTGAATATATAAGAATCACACAATTTGCATGGATTATGAGAACCCCAGCATTCAGTCTTCTAGTTGAAGGACCCCTACATTCTATACATAACTCCCTTCCATCAGTTGCAGGCATTATACCTACTTAGCTCTTTCATACCCCTAATCCTGAGAAAACCTACATGACCTATAACTGGTTCTCCTAACATGAACAGACAAAAAGAATAAGGACTGGGCAAAGACTAGAGCTGTAAAGCTTATGCAAGACTCAGATCAAATATTAGAAAAATAGAATATTAACTTAATAGAGAAGATAAGCAGGTACAGTATGTATCTGTCAGCTATACTGACTATACTGTCAGATAATCTTATAAAGCAAGCTATACTGTTGAACTCAGATACTACAGTAGATAGTATCTTCTATAAACTGATGTTTCAATTGGACTGGGATCAACCAGAGACACTCATGAGAGTTATTAAGATGTTGAATGAAGCTGAGACTGATTAATACAGCATCTACAAGACTTAACTCATTATAATAAACTTCATGAAAACCTCAAAGATGATAAGATGTATATTCACAGTAATTGATATGGTTAACATAAATATAGTTCTAGACATGCTGTGGTTAGAAGATTTCAATCTGAATATAGACTGGAAGAACAAGATGTTGTGTTACTGACTCTTAGAGAAAATGAAGAAACTTCTGAATGCAGATAGATTTCTCTGAGTGATGTGCATCAAGAATAAATTCTTTTATGCTATTTTTGTGTCAGATAATAATTAAGTTCTGACAGAAGTGTCTAAGTAGTTGAGAGACTATAAAGTTGTTTTCTCAGAAGAAAAAGTAGCAGAGTTACTGGAATTAATGAAGATCAGTTATCTTGTTAGGAGAACCAGTCATAGATCATGTAGATTTTCCTAGAATTAGATGTATGAAAGAGCTAAGTAGGTACAATGCCTGCAACTAATGAAAGGAAGTTGTGTGTAGAATGTAGAGATTCTCTAACTAGAAGACTGAACACTGGTGTTTCCACAATCTATATAAATTGTATGATTCTTATATATTCAGAGTTGGGGTTACATGAATACTTCTAAACATCTGATGTTGTCTGATGCTTGGTTGATCTAGGTCTACATTCATAACACTATCCCCCCCCAGAGGCCTTGAACTCCAAGGCATAGAGCTATTAAAGTGGTTTTTTGTACATTATTGTAGCTCCCCTATAATTGGCAGAGCATTGTAGATTCTTGAATATACAAGCTTCTGCATTACTACTGCTTGTCTATATAAATATTCTACATGTATATCACCATCAGTTACAGTAGATATTCTTCATTATAGAACAGCAATTATTTTATTACAAAAGTCCAGCATTTTATTATATACTTATTTCTTTATTTATTTACTTGTCTGATTGCTATGTCATCTGTTGTCTATTGTCACATTGTTTATCAACAAGTTATGAAACTAGCAACCTTAGTGTATTATAATACTGATATAAATAGAGGTCTTCTCATTCTTGTTCTTCTTTTCTTCTTCTTCTACCATATCTTGATAAGAGTGTCATCATTTCTTCTATACTACTCTTTGTTACCATATCTTCTTCAAAGAATCCTGTCCCCAATGTTGAAGAGAAGGTGCTTCCCTGCTCAGTATGCATATATTTAATATTTACTAATCATTTGAACAAAGCAGAGCCCTATATATAGAACTCTGAAAAAGAATCTTGTGCTTATTGTTTAGAGCACCAAATCTATACTTATTATAATGTAAGTGTGTCTTCATCTGTTTCTTCTTGTTAGTCTAACATGATTATAGATATCTGAATCTGCTTTTAATATTATACATCAGCTCTTACATCTTCAAGAGAAGTATTACTTCTTCAATAATGCAGATTCTTGCCATTCATACAACATGAAGTGTATGAGTATACTCATGCAAGAATTTTATGAGCTTGACTTCAGAGCCACCAAATATTATTATTGCCAGATCACTTCTGTTCTTGAAGAATCTTCTATAAAACATCATCATTCTGCATCATGTCAACAAACTAAAATCATGAATCTTGTGTCTGAAGCTAGATCTGTCAAGAATAATTTATCTGAACTTTTTTATTTACCAAATCCAGTTTATACCATCTTGTCTCAAGTTAAAAATGAGATTGAAAATGTCAGTATCTTACTTGATCATCTTATTACTTATTTAACAAGTAAGATAAAGACTCTTTAAGACAGTACAGAAGCCAGTCTTATAGATCTTCTTTACTATCTTTATTTATTCTCAGACTAACTTCTGCTTAAGCCAATCTCACATCTTCTATTAACTATCTAATCAACACTGTTTCTTCTGATTTTTATAGCATTATGAAAGCACTTCATTCTTGTTATGATTTTTTATCTATTATGTCTTCTTCTGTAACTACATCTTTCATTGTAGCTTTATTTATTATTGTACCAAACATACCTGCAACTTCTGAGCCTCACTTATCTATGGCTGGTTTACTATCATCACAGCCATATCTCAGATGCCCTCACAGTACATCTTCTCACTGTTAACTTCTTGATTTTATAGATATTGTGATCTTTATATTTGTTTCATGTCACATCTATCTTTCTTTCTGTACATAGATTCATTCATCTTCTTGTAATTACATCTTTTTCTTAGGTAATTCTTAAGAGCCTCTTGTGTGTTTTTGAGGTTTTTCTCAGATTCCCACATCAATTTCTCAATAGAGAATTCTTTCCACTTCACTAGATAATATCTCTTGCAGTAGCATGTTTTGTCATCCAAGATCTCATCTACTTCCCACTCATGATAGTTATCTACCAGTACTACAGAAGAATATGTTGGCACCTTACTCATTCTCATATGGTATGGTTTAGAGTGGTATCTGGTTCCAGGATTTCCCATCCCAGTCCCAGATTTCTGTCCCAATTCCTGTTCTGAGAATGGGATCAGGTTGAAGCTCAGCTTAATAAGATGGGACTGGGTTGTTTAACAGCATATTGGGACAGTTCTGTAGGAACTGGGATTGGGATAGAATTGGGACCAGGATCAAAATCTAGCTAGTAGGATGAGCCTGGGACCTGACATGACAAAATAGAATAGAACTGGGATTTCAATATTGTATATGGGACAGAACTAGTAAAGTGTAGAATGAGACTGAGAACTCTGATCTCATTTGTGTTGTCAAAAAGTAATAAAATTTGGTAATAGTTCTAACATAATTTTATTAATTTATTCAACTTCAGAAAAGTACTGAAATTTAGTAATGCTTTTTGCATAATTGGATCATATTGCAAGCTATTAGCTACTTGAGTCTATCTATTGATAATATTGATGTATTTTCTGTTTCTCATCTGGATTGAGTAGTAGATTTAGCAGGCTTGCAATCTCTTCCTGTACAATCTTTAGAGTATCTTGATCATCTTGATTATCTTGTATAACTTTCTTGGCCAACTTCTCATGTGATATGAGTGCTTCATCTAGCATATGCATCTTATTTCTATGTTTAAGCAGCATAATCTTCTTGATTATAAATGCATGGAGCTGTGATTATTAATAATAACATGTATCCCAAGCAACATTGAAAATCTGTTCTACCCCAACTTCTGTTAAATATATAGCCAGAATGTTTCTTGCCATCTGAGCAACAGTTGGAAAATCAGACTCTAGCATTCTCCACTGTTCCAGAATTGGAGCTTGAGATGATGTTAAATTCTTGTCATTTAAATATTGCTTCATTTCATTTTGGAAATTTGGTTGTCTTTAATGAGGTCTCTCAAAAATCATTTGGTTAATATTCTAGAGAAGTTAGCAGAGAAGAAATCACAATAATACTTATAACAAACATACATCAAACTTGCAGAAGTATTTAGTGACAAGAGAGCTTGAGAGCTGCCACCACACTGTGAAGATGATTTGGCTATAAATCTTGAACCAGAGAAGCAGCCAGAATTTGAAAAAACATACAAACTTTTGCAAGCTAAGCAAGAGACTCTTTGTAAATATCTGAGCAATGCTCTAATCTATAGGTTCATCCAGTCTTCTAAGTCATCTGCAGGAGCATCTATCCTGTTCACATTCAAGAAGAATGGCAGACTAAGAATGTGTGTGAACTATTGTGATCTGAATTCAAAAACAGTCAAGAATAGATATCCTCTACCACTAATTGAAGATGTGTTGTATAAGCATTTCACATGCTTCTCATGGTCCTTCTCACAAGCCAAGTACACAACCACATTATCAAGATAGGCCACTGCAAACACATTCAGATATTCACTAAGTGCTTTTGTGATATATGATTGGAAAGCTGCCAGTGCATTCACAAGTTCAAAAAGTACTATCAAGTACTTAAATAGCTTCTGTAAAGTCTGAAATGCAGTCTTCCACTTATTCTCTTTGTGAATTCTCAATCTATAATAGACATTCTTGACATTCAACTAAGTGAATATTGCAGCTCCTGTGGCAGAATAGCAGCAAGAAGAATTGCAAGATGATTAAAGATAAAGCTATTAAAGAGTTGATGGTTAAGTAATTTGTCAAAGGCAAGTCAAAGAAGTATTATAAGTACCAGCTCATAATCTCTCAGCAAAAGAAGAGAAAGAAGAAGAAGAACTATTGCTGAGAAGAGGCCACAGAAATCAAGAATAACACTTGACAGAAAAAGAAGATAGAATTCAAAAGTAATGAAATTTGGTAATGGTTCTGATATATTTAGATCAAAACAAGCCAGATGCAGCATTTTATTGCTGCATATAGAGAGACCTGATTCTGCCAAATGATAGTCAGGCTTGAGGTCAAGATCATAGCTTATGATCATGATTGTCTTGCTGTGATTGGTGTATTGAGAGAGGAGGTTGAGAAGAAGATGAGAGAATTTCTGGATTAATTACAGGGTCTGAGTGAAGACAACAACAGCTCACCTGTCTCAGAGAAGATAGAGAAAGATGATTTTGAGATTGTGGTATTCTCTGATAAGAATGATGAGAAGAACAATAAGATGGAGAATAATTAGATTATTGATATCTAGAGAAGAAAGTTAGATTTTTAATTCTTTTTTTATATTAATTTGAGAATGGGGTGCCATTAAATTGGTAAAATGTTTTATTTTCCTGAAGAAGAATGTTCCATTTTATAGATGAAGAAGATTTTGTAGTTAGTTGCTGTACTTACAGAGTAAAATAAGACTAACTATTCAGAGATTATCAAATTTTACTTGGGCTCTGACCACATTTTGTTACTTTTTTAACTAAGGCAGAACTTAGAGAAAAATCAATTTGATTATGAAAAAAAAAAAAAGAATCTAATAGCTGAAGCCAGCAAACAAGCAAAATCTACAGAGGTTTCTTCAGAATTGACTATAGTTCAACATGGAAAAAAACAATTTGTATTGTGGAAGGAGCTGCATTATAAGTTGTTTGTTACTTGATGGTTGACTACTGAAGCTGCTCAGTTAGTTAATGATAAGAAGTGTGATGACCTCAACTAGAAGACAAAGCAATACCATTCTGATTTTTGATCAAAATTTAATCAGGTGGCAGAGCATTCTAAGAGTACTTCAGGAGTGATTTGTAAGCATTGCCAAATCTTTCTTAGTTATTCAAGCTTTTCTTCAAATAGTACAAGTGGTCTGAAGAAGCATTTAATAAGCAAAGATTATACAAAAACTAGTGATGAACAGAGTAACACTCTGGTTAATATGATAGTAGGTCATGGATTCTAATTTTTCAAATATAATAAATTTTAATAATAGTTCTGGTGTATTAGCAACAGTTTCTGAAGCATTCTTAAACAGATTCAGATCTGCCCATTTCTGAATGCAATCAAGATAATTTTCTCTGGCAGCTTGTACAAACATTAATATTCTTGAATCTCTCATTTTGTGCTATTGAGAATCTAGCATTCCACACATTAATAACCATGCTCAACTTTGCAATGGCTTTACAGATACCCACACAAGAAACATTATATCAGATTATGAATAATATGTACAATCAGCTATTCTGAAATCTTCTCTTTGATTATGATCCAACAACTAAGATATCTCTGGCAGTGGATAATTGGACAAGTCCCAATAACCTTGCCTTTATGATAATTAATAATTATTACATTACAAAGAATTGGGAGTACTATAAGCATTTACTAGATTTTGAAAGTTTAGAGAGTACTCATACTGGCAAGAATATAGCAGAGATTCTTCAATAATCACTAGTAGCATGAAGGCTTGAGAGCAATCTTCTTGCAATTACAAGTAACAATATGTTAAACAATAATACTATACAAGCACATCTTACATATTAATTGAGGCTAGCATTGCAGTAGTTGAACAAGGCAACTGATTGAAATGCAGTGAGTAAGATAATACTCTGTCTCACTTATATGATTCAACTTGTGGTTCAAGAGCTGGTTTGCAATCTCAAGATTCAGCCAGACAATAATACTCTACCTACTATCTTTAATAAGAGCTTAATTACTGATGATCTAGCATCAACAGACACATTTGTAAATACTCTTAGAAAGATAATGAAATTTAGTAACAGTCTTGATATACTTAAGGTAATTTACTAATTTTTGCTTGACAATAAATTCATCTTGTTGCTAATGCAACCAATGTCTCCCCCCAACTTACTGCATATTTCTAAGAATATCAACAAGAGAACCAGTGGAAGATGATTCAAGATGTTTGCACAAGATGAAATTCCATCTATAAGATATGTGTTCATGTCTTGTTGCTTCAACAAGCTGTGAACTCATGGATTCAGAACTCATCATCAAAATACCAAAGACTTTACTTATTGAACCATGACTGAAAGCAGCTAGAGTATATAATTGAACTGTTGCAGCTATTCAGTCAATTTATCAAGATACTGTTCAAAACAACAGGCTTAATAATTTATCTGATATGGGCAACATACAATCATCTTTTCCAGTATTTAGAAAGAGAGAAGGACAAGACCCAATAATTAATAACAAGAAAGAACATTCAAGAAGCTATTAAAGCTGCTAACTTGAAATTCCAGAAATACTATAGTGATATTAAGTATTCAAAGAGTGAGCTGCTAGCTGTAGCTGCTGCCCTCTATTCATCATACTGCATGAGAGCATATGATTCAGAGAATTGGACCAGTGATGAGCATAAAACATACCAACAATATATTTTGAGATTTTACAAAAAGCATTATAAGAAATATGAATAGTCAAGAGAAGTAATACTTGATTGCTACTTTCAGACTGCTTAAGATCTCTCACAAAGACAGATTCACTGGGCACAAAGACTGACAGTCTTTTGGTTCACAGTTAACCATGTGAAAGAAACTAAGAACCCAGCAGATGAACTTTCACAAAGACCTGACTATACTAAGAAGACTGATCTAGATGATAAGAAGGGTCACAAGACTGCAAACCAACTAAGAGTAATGCTTATGAAGAAGCAAGAGACCACAGAAAAGTTAGAACTGACAGCTCAAGTTTCTCTTAACCAGAGAGAGAAGAAAGAAGATGAGAATGCACAACTCATCTCCATAAAGCTTCAGACTGAGACCAAGAAACTACTTGTGAAGATTGTCTTAGGAGGCACATGCAAAGTAAAGAAGATCACAATGCAGGTTCAGAAGACTAAAGATCTGATTCACAAGAAAGATTCTTATGAAAAGAACAGCTTCAATCTGTTGGCATCACTGCCAAATCTACTGCAAAGTAATGACTATGCAGCTGAGGTCTGCAAAGATATTAAGATAGGCACAAAGAAATTCATGATGTGGAAAGAGAAGAAGAGTATTCTCTATAGAGATAGTTGTGTGTACATCTCTCAGAATGAGGCTCTGTAAATAGAGCTGATTAGATATCATCATGACCTACCCCTCACAGGGCATTTTGCTATAGCAAGAATATATGAGCTTATAGCTCACAAATACTTTTGATCAAGAATGAGAGAACTAGTGAAGAAGTATTGCAAAGTCTGTAAAGTCTGCCAGAGTCCAAGAAGAGTTTGTGAAAAGTCTTAAGAAGAACTATCACTCTTATCAATCCTAAATTACTCTTGAAAATTTATTAGTATGAATGTTATTACAGATCTCTCTGCAAGCCTGAATTTTAAGAAGATGCAGTTTGACTGTATTCTGATTGTAGTGAACCAGTTCATAAAGATAACTCACTTTATTCCTATAATAAAGAAGCTGACATCAGAGAAATTAGCTCATCTCTTTATTTACAAGATAGTGAGATTGCACAGATTACCTGCAAGTATAGTAACAGATTAAGAATCTCTGTTCACAAGTAAATTTTGGAGTGATTTAACTCACATCTTGAAAATTACAAGAGCAATAAGCACAGCATTCCACCCACAAACTGATGGTCAGACTGAGAGACTGAATAGTGTGCTGGAGCAGTACCTGCAAAGCTATGTTAATTATAATTAAGATAACTGAATGATGTGGTTGCCAATGGCTGAGTTTGTGTACAATAACTCACAACAGACTTCCACACAGAAATCATCTTTCCAGCTGATATATAAGCTGAATCCACAGATAGAATTCTTGAACACTGATAAGTATAACTATGTGTGCAAGAATTTAAGAGATCAGACAGAGGCAATGAGATTGCTCTGCAAAGAGATCAAGAAATTGCTCACAAAAACACAAGTCTATCAGAAGAAGTATTATAACCAGAACCACACTATAAAGATCTTTCAGATAAGAGACAAGATGTAGCTTGATCTTCACAATATCAAGATCACACAGCCTAACAAAAAACTGAATTTGTTGAGACATGGGCCTTGTAGAATTATGAAGAAGATAGACTTACAAGTCTACAGACTGAAACTGTCTCCAGGTCTGTAAACTTATAATATCTTTCATATATCCCTGCTCCACAAATACAAGACTCACAAAGAAATCAATAGCTCACCTCATCACAAAGTTTACAAGACAGATGAGAATGAAAAGAAGTACCAGATCTACAAGCTAATTAACTTAAAGAGAGAGAGTTACAAGCTGTGGTACAGAGTATATTAGAAAGAATATAATAATAAGAAGAACAAGATATGAGTTCCTGCAAGTAATATCTGTCCACTGAGAAAGCTACTCCAACAATTTTATAGTAGAAACCTGAACAAGTCTGATTCACAAAAGAGATAGATGGAGATAGTGAAACTAGAAAATAAGTTAGAGAGAGAAAAGATATAGTCAAACTGAACTGAATTTAATTGATTTCAAAACAAAAGAAGAAAAAACTAAACTAAGACTATATAATTAAAGTCTTCAGCCCCTCCTGCAAAGATCTGTAACAACTATTTATAATCTTACTGCTGAAAAGAGCAAGCAAGATGCCTACAGTATAGACAGTTATTATATTTTTGACTCAAGTCTGCAGAGATGCACTCTGTAAAGACTATATTGCTATAGCTCTGCTAAGCTCTCTTGCAGACAGAGCACTTCTGTTCTGGTGGTGGCTGGGCCTCAGCTCTAGTTACAAGAATACTCTTGTAAAGCTGGGCACAGATAGTTAACTAATTTAAATTATTCAAACCAGCAATAAGTACAGATCTTTAAATAGGCTCACAACACCATGCTCTTTTATAGACAGACAAAGCTTGTGCCCCTGTGTGGGGGGGGAGATCTGGAAGAACCATCAGATTAACCTGCAATGCACCAGCAAAAGTAGCAGCTGGCAGCAATTGGGTGAAGATGGTCTGGGACCACCATTATCAATCTCATGAAGGGGGTACTGGATAGTTCCAAGCACTCCACAAGATCATGGTACCTACAAACCCTGCCAGAGCAGGGGGAACAGTAACAATAATGTAGAGAAGATTAGCTGTAAACTGAAATGTGATAGAGAATACTCACATTTCCAGCTGGGGCTGAAGCAGTGACAATTACAGAAAGGAAAGACAGAGTGGCAGAACTCTAACTTCATCAGCACACAAATCAGTATCAGCTTGTGAAAGACACTTACAGCTTGAGCTGACACAGAGAGAATAACAGTGACTGATGGAGAAGAAGAAGAAGAAGCAACAATACTCTAGAACTGTTAGTCACAAACACTTCCCAAGTTCACAAGAAATACTCACTGAAGGCCTGGATATCTCTTTTTTGAAGAGAAGGGGTGTGGGCATTCTCCCAAGAGAGAAAAGTGGAGACAACTCACAAGAGAAGAGAGAGAGAGAGAGAATAAATCAGCAGCAACTAGCATGCATCAGTCTCTCCACAAACTAAACCTCACATGAAGGCAAATCTTATAATCACATAAAGCAAAGACACAACCAGAGATGAACTTATCAACTTGTAATCTCACAGCCAGACAGATGAAGTATCAAGATGTAGCCATTTTTTCTTCCAGAACATTAGAGACCTTCCACAAGTCTGTTTCCCATGTGAAGCAGTGCTTGAAGGATTCACTTACCTTGATAATAATAATATAGACTAGAGAAGAAAGAGAAGAAAAGAAGAGAAAGGGAAAGCAAGAGAAAGCTCTCTCTTAAGCTAGTGTTCATTATCTAATAATAATACAGAGATAGCAAGAACAATAGAGACTTTTTACACATTATTGTGTTATTGGGTTCTATTGTATTATTAGAGTTGTGTTGATATTATATCTCTAGTGAGGCTGTACTCTTTTTCTTATGAGGAAATTTTTATTTTTCCCAAGAGGTTTTTTGTTTTTCTACTCATGAAGGTTTTTAATGAGACAGCCACCTTGAGAAACCAAGACTTACAAGAGAGGGAAATCTGTAAGAATTCATCACAAACCTCTTACACAGACAAACAGCACCTGTGAAGATCAGAGACCTCAGCTTACAAGCTGCTAGAAGTTGCATGTGTTCTCACAAGGCACTAAGTTACATGCTCACAAGCATATATAAAAGATCATCACTATGCAAACCCCTTGCTGGAAGCCAGTGACAATCTTGTTTACAAGTTATATATAGTTGCCAGAATACAGATCTTTTATCTTACATACTCTTCTTCTATGTATATTTCTTCTAGAGATTCATTGTCACACTGATTTACAATTCTCACACTCTCCCCCTCTACCATCTTTTTATTTACTGTGCTTCAACATCCACACATACAACAAACATATACTATAACAAAATGAGTTATATTAATAAATGAGTGCTTGCAGAATACTGCTCTGGCATATATTATTTACTGACAAGATGTTAGTTTTCTCTATGCACATCCATTTCACACAGCTGGAGAGAAGCAGCACAAGACTATATTGAAAGAATGGACCCTGAAGAAGAGCAATTGATGTAAAGCTAATAAAGATATTAATCTAATTAACTTTAACCAGAAGAATCTCCACCCCTGCCTCTCTGTTCAAAATTAAAAGGCCAGCACTTGTATATTAAAAAGTAACAATTTTTGATAATAGTCTTGATACTAATTAGTGAAAATAGATGCTATCAAGAAAATTCATCACTTCCAGAGCTCTATCAAGCTAATCTTACCAGTGGCCCCATTCCAGTAATTGATTCAGAAAATTACTTTGTTCTGTTATCAAGAACATGAATATTGCTAGCAATATACTGTTATTAAGTTACTTTAGAAGACAGCTAAAGTAATTTTGTGTACTTTGTTTAAGTGTAAGTCACTCTTAGCAATGGTACTAATAATTATACTAAGTAATATAGACTCTGTTATGGCAATGGTGCACTATAAGTGTGTTATAGTCAACATCAACAATACAAAGCTCATTCTTAGCATCAGTGCCAAAATCAAATCAAACTATTTCAGCTCAATTAATATATCTGATTACCTCATCTCTGCTGCCACCACCCATCACCTGTATACTGCCCCCATTCCACCAACTACTGCTGCTGCTGCTCCATCACTACCACTACCACTCACCACTGCCTCTCTGCTTCTCTCTGGTGCCATCAGGGTCTCTGCCTGTCAAATGTTAGGTATTAGAGCTCCTGCCTAGTTCATAAAGCCAGTTCTGGAGAAGCAGAAGGAGAAGAAGAAGAAGAAGAAGAAGAAAAAGTAAAAGAAGAAGAAGAAGAGAAAGAAGAAGAACAATAATAATAATAAAGATAATAACAATAATAATTAACTTGCTATTTAGGTAGTTTCTGTTTGTTTGCTGGCTTCAGCCATTAGTTAGTTTTAATACTTTATTTCTTTTGATAATCAAATTGATTTTTCTATAAGTTCCACCTTTATCAAAAAAGTAATAAAATTTGGTAACAGTTCACACAAAATTTCATCAGTTTGACTCTTCCCTATAAATTTAACATGATGGAATCAGGAATTCTGGTCCCATTCTGGTTCCACTATAAACCTGGCCAGAATGGGAAATAGGAGTCTACCATCTCTGCTGGAATAGAATGTGGAACATAATTTTTTATTTGAAAATAGGACCAGGAAATAATTTCTGGGATAGAAATGGGAACAGGATCTCAAGCTCTTGAGTAGAATGGGACATGGGACTGAGATTTTATATTTGGGATCCTGGGTGTTTCTAAATTTGGGATCAGAACCAGGTTCAATAGAAAATAAGATCCTGTCCCAGTCCTGAATACCAGCCTACTACAGTCATGTTATGTTATGAAACTTGTGGCACGGCAGCTAAAGACACAGGACAATTGGATGAAACCTGACAAGGCAGAGTCACAGACCATTGTGGAGAAACCTTAAGGCAGAAAATCATGTGACCAGGAAGTGATACAAGCAAGACAAGATATGAGAAAGAGAGTATCACATATCATGATACTACAACACAAGCAATCTGGAAGAAAGTATCACAAGTATTACCAGAAGAGCATCATGTATATAAGAACACTTATTACCAGAGATCTGATGGACTTGTTCATCATAATTAATCTTCTTACCTATCTTACAGATATCTTTGAATCAGATACTTTCATATCTTGGTTACTTTCTATACTACTGAAGTCTTGTGATACTGTACAATTGTACCTGATCCCACTACTCTTAAGAAGATATAATAGCCTTGTTCTAACTCTGATATATCTGTATAGAAACTCTTTGTTATCAGAGCAAGACTACCTACTCAACCAGAGCATTATTGAATTATTGATCACTATCTTCAATCTGTTATGCTCTCTTTGAGCTCTTTAATACTCTCAAGATCTCAAAGAACCCAGAGAAATTCCCAGTCACCAAAAACCCAACACAACATATTAATTACTTCTGACTCAGAAGAGAATACACCTGAGATTCCAGAGATTGCATACAAAGAAAGAACTTTCTACATTATATCAAGTATAAAGATACAACCTCCACCCCATATCAAGATCTAACAAAGTATAGAAACCATGTCTGCATCCAAAGCATCAGCTATTAATACTCAAGATCTTATGAATAGAATCTTGCAGCTTGAACAGATTACTGAAAAACATAGAGAGCAGAACCACAAATTGAAAAACTATAATAAGCAGCTTGAGGCTCAGGTCATGGCTATTTTATTCACTGGACAACAGAAAAAGAAAGATAAAGTTAAAGTTAATTCACTGGAATTCTTCAAGAGTAAACAAGAAAAATTACAAGCTTTCTTGAGACAACTGCATATTTACATGAATATGAAAGGCAAACAACTCAGTAATAATAAAGACAAGATAATAATAGCAGCATTATATCTTCACAGAGCAGTATTTGATTGGTTTTACATCTATCTGTGGAATTATTATAAAAGAGATGAAGTCAATCAGGACAACAATATACTTAAGATTATTGACAGTTATAATATCTTTATTCAGACATTGAAAATCACTTTTGAAGAAGTTGAAGAACAAAACATAGCAGCCCAGCAGTTATATTACATACAACAAAAGATATCACCACAAGAATATGCTATAAGATTCCAGCAAATCTGTGTCAACACTGATTAGAACAATAAAGTCTTAGCTAATATCTACTATCAAGAACTATTCAATAAGATTAAAGATAAAATAGTGTGATTGGAGAAATAACCACACACCCTGACCAAGATAATCAAAGTGGCAGTCAGGATTGGAAACCAACTTTACAAACAAAAGATAGAAAAGCAAGAAAAAGCACCATGGAAGTAATCCAGTTTATTGAACCATACTGAAAGTTAAGACTGAAGCAAATATGTATAATCAGACTCTTACAGACACACACTCATGGAGCTGGACATAATGAAAGTTGACATGCTTGATGAGAAAGAAAAAGAGCAGAGAAAGAAAGAAAATTATGCTTCTATTATGCTAAGCCTGGACACTAAGCAAGGCAGTACAGAGCAAAGAAAGCAGATCAAAGAGACAAGAAACTCAGAACAATCTTAAAAGAAAATGAAGAAGACTCTGAAGTTAAACAACATCTCCAAGCAATAACTCAGAAAGAATAAATCAAAAAAGAACTTTAACAACAGTTCAGAGAGATATTCAAAGAACAAGTTATAAAAGCTTATCTGAAGCTACTCCAGCAATCAGAAGATGAACTAAAATATCAAAACCAGCTGAATAATGAAAAATGGAAGTTATGCAAAGAATTATGTGTGAGAACAAGAAGCAAATCAAGTGATGATTAGGGAATTTGACTACTTGACTGCAAATACTGCTATAAAAAGAAAATAGATGAAATTCAGAACCCAAAGCATAAGAAACATGCTCAGTAGCCAATCTATAGATATTCATGCAAGCTTCACCAGAAACAACAAGAAGAGTTTGAATGATAGATACAAATTACAGAAAACTTCATGTATTACAGAGACTACAGTTATGATATCAAAAATTATTAGTGTTGCGGATGTAATACTGAGAAATAAGAATAGAAAATATCAGATCTACAGAATACCTCATCTATAGAACATCCAGATCACATCAGAATTTATTGAAGATTTTGCTACAACAATAATTGCTCTATCTACAGAGATGAAAAGAACAGCAGATACTATCTACAATCACCAAAGAAGTTATGAGCAACTCAGAAACAAGACCACAGTAATAACAAAGAATATTGGTCAAGCAAAGAACAGACAACCACACTAAAGCTGAAGAAAGAATCAAGTTGGGAAATACTAGAATTTGAGAAATATAAAGAAGATGTCTTGAAGAAACTCAGTCTTATAGAAAGCATAATATCTGAAGAGGCAAGATATCCAACAGCAAGAACATTACAGATTCAAGACAACTAATTACACTGGACCACATGTGAAGAAGAAAACAGATTACTAGTAATAATAATAT
Source organism: Coccidioides immitis RS (assembly GCF_000149335.2). NCBI lineage: Eukaryota > Fungi > Ascomycota > Eurotiomycetes > Onygenales > Onygenaceae > Coccidioides > Coccidioides immitis. Next base: position 865,955 of record NW_004504308.1, on the reverse strand, counting down.
ACAGACAGCACTGGAATGAAAAACAGAAAGAGATAAAAAAACTAAATTGTCTATGCCACAACAAATTCAAGTACAAATGCCAATGTGAATTCCATGAAGACAAAAGATTTTGGAAAATGATAAGATCTCTGTATAATTTGAAAAAATGTGAAAACTACACAGAATGCAAAGACAATAAGTATATACAGAAAATATATAAGAAATAATGTACCAACAAAAATAATTACAAAATACATAATCAGGCATCTAAGACAACTCTTATTGATTCAGGAAACAAGCAGACTATCACAAATAATAGCTTGTAAGCAGTATGAATAGACAAGTAAAACTGTTGACTATCAACAAACAAATCTGTCATCTCAGAGTTACAGCATTCTTACTTGAATCAAAGCACACAACAGTTCTAGTGGACTTAGAAGCAACCAGACTATTCATCAACAGAAGATTCACTAAACAAGCTGGTATCATAAAGCAAATAAAGAAATATCTCTATCAGTTATCAGAACTGGGAGGAGGAGCCCTCAATAGAGTTGAAAAAGAGACATATCTCATCAGAATGAGAATAGAATAATACCACAAGAAAGTGTGTTTCAAAGTGACAAATCTAGAGAACTATAATATAGTCTTGGGATACTCTTGATTAAAACAGCACAAGCCAGAAATCAACTGGCAAGAAGAAAAGATTAGACTGACAAACTGTAGATACTCTCCCAAATCAGTACACCACAATCAGAGACCCACACTCAGAAACAACTTAGGCAAGACACTGGCCATAATAAGTCAGATCAACAGAAAGATACTGCATAGAGAACAATCAATCAATACCAAAAAAACCCATGAAAGCTCAACTCATGATGACAAAGCAGATCAAGCCATAAAGAACCTTAATAACTTAAAGCAGCTGCAAGTATAAAAGAATAACCAGGATAAAAAAATCAAGAAAATTCTATTAGAGAAATTCTGGAAATACATTAATATATTCAGAGAAAGAGATCAAAGCAACAGTCTACTAAAGCACAAACTTTGGGACCATAAGATAAAACTACAAGAAGGAAAACAACCAGCAAAATTGTCAATATACAGGTTGAATGAGAAAGAATCAGCTGAAGTGAAGAAATACATCAAGAATAATCTCAAGAAAGATTACATCAGAGAGTCAACATCACTGGCAGGATATCCAATACTGTTTGCATTAAAGAAGATCAGAACCTTACAACTATACATGGATTACAGATAGTTGAACAGCATTACAGTTAAAAACTGCTACCCAATACCACTAATCAAAGAAGTGCAAGACAGATTGAGGGAAGTAACATGATTTACTCTAATCAACATCAAAGACACCTACTACCAAATACAAATCAAAAAAGACAATGAATGGAAAACAGACCCCAGAACAAAATACCTTGATGATGTGGTTATATTCACTAAAGAAGACTGAAAGAATCACACTGGAAAACTCAAGAAAGTACTGGAAAAACTATAAGAATACAACTTACCAGCAAAACTAAAGAAGTGTGACTTCTTCAAGAAGAAAATCAGATATCTTGGACACATTATGTCAACAGAAGGAATATGAATGAAGCCAGAAAAAATCAACAAAATACTACAATGGTCAACATTAAAGAAAGTCAAAGAAGTTCAGATGTTCCACAGACTAGCAAATTACTACTGATAGTTTATACACAGATTTTCAAAAGAAGCAAGACCACTTACACAGTTATTCAAGAAGAATAAAGTGTTTAAATGGACAGCAGAGTGTCAACAAGTATTTGAAGCAATAAAAGACAAGTTCAGAAAAGAAGAAATAAGACAACACTACAACTCACAAAGAGATGTGTAATTGATACAGATGCATCAGACTGTATAATAGTGAGAAGATTACAACAACCAGATAAGCAAGAAAGACTACAACTAGTTATATACTACATAAGAACAATGACACCAGCTGAACAAAACTACAATATTTACAACAAGAAACTACTTGCAATAATAGTATCACTGAAGAAATAAAAGATCAAACTACAAGAAAATCAACACCAGACAGAAATTATCTCAGATTACAACAACCTGTAATACTTTATAACAACTAAAGAACTTACAAGATAACAAGCCAGATGATACACAGATGTACTGGTACACTACAACTTCAGAATATAACACTGTAAAGATACAGAAAATGCCTGAGTGTATGCATTAAGCTAAAGACTAAACCTTATAAGAAAAGAACAAGATTCAAGAACACTCTTTAAAAAGTTGGAAGAAACAAAGAATATAATTCTAGATTAACAAACATTAAGAGCAACAAGAATCACCACAGAAGGATTGAATATCAAAGAAAAGATCAAAGAAGCAATGAAGAAAGATGAATATGCAAAAAAGATTAACAAGAAAAATGAGAACTTCAAGAAAGAAGATGAAATGATACTATATCATAAACTGATATACATATTCAGAGAAGTCAGAAAGCAAGTGATGGTACAAGAATATAACACAATCACTGCAGGACATTTTGGGACCAACAAGACAATGAAGAAAATCACAAGAATCTACTATTGGCTAGAAATGTGGATGGATATTCAACAACATGTCAAAGAATGTGAGATATATATGTGAAGCAAAGCCAATAAACACCAACTATACAGGAAGCTACAGCCAATACTGCAACTGCAAGAACCATGAAGATTTATAGCAATGGATTTCATCATAAAACTTCCAAATTTGAAGAATATGGAAGGGAAGAAGTACAACTCAATACTAGTGATCACTAACAGATTAACAAAGTACAGATACTTCATACTGTTCAGAGAAGCAACAACAGCACCAGATACAGCACTGATAGTACTGCAAAACATGCTTGCCATTGCCAGAAGAAATAATTACAGATCAAGACACCAGATTCACAAGCAAATTCTGGACAATACTGATGGCACAATTGAGAATTGAACAGAAAATATCAACAGTCTATCACCCACAGACAGATGAACAAACAGAGCAACTGAATCAAATCTTGAAGCAATATCTGTAAGAATATGTCAACTATCAACAGAACAATTGAGTTACACTACTATCCATGGCACAATTAATATACAATGAAGCAAAGAACACTACTATAGAAATAACACCATTCTACATGAACTACAGCAGAGAACCAGAAATACAGAAATAACTGAGGATTACATAATAAAAGACTCAAGAAGCAGAACTTACAGCAATACAACTACATGAACTGCAGAACCAGATGAAACTAGACATTGAATTTCTGAACAAGAGAATGAAGTATTACTACAACAGAAGATACCAGAAGGCACCAATCCTGAAAGAGAGAGAAAAAATATTTCTAATTCAACAGAATATCAAAATTAAACAACCAAGCAAAAAACTTAATTTCAAAAAATTAGGATCATACAAAATCACAAAGCAGATCAAAAAAGTCAACTACAAACTTCAGCTACCCAAGAAGATAAGAATACACCCAGTATTTCATATCTTATTATTGAAGAAAGCACCACTACACACCAAAGAAATGCCCACAAAAATCAACAAAGAACAAGAATACAAAGTCAAATGAATACTAGATCATCAGAAGATCAGCAGAAAACTTCACTACTTGATGAAATGAAAAGAGTATAATATCTTAAAAAATACCTGGGAACCAACAGAAAATCTCAAGAACACCCAGATAATTGTTAAGATGTATTATTAATAATGCTCTCACTCAGCAAAGCATTAACAAATAAATCAGAAATAATCAGAAGAGAGTCTGAAGAAGAAAGATTATTTAATAAAGTAAGCAGATTCTGAATCTCTGTCTGCTCAGCCACTTTTTTCTGCTCTTTCTCTTTCAGACACTCCAATTTCTTGAAAGAAGAAAGACCCTGAACTATCATATTACTACCACAATATTTAAGAAGGGACTCTTGTTTTTGAAGATGAAGAAGTTTCAAGAAGATACAAATCTGTTTTTCAAGAGCTTGATGTTTCTCTAACTCTAGTTTCTCCTGAGCTTTTTCAAGAGAACACCACTTCTCAGCAGAAGAATCATTATTACAAACACACAAACAACCAGAACACACACACTCACTGCACTGAGAAGAACAAGAAGATATAATAGACATCTTGTTAAGAGAAGAATAACAAACACAAGAGAAGAACATGATGAAGCCTGATTTTTCAATATTAGTAATCAGAGCATTCTTGCAAATGGCAGATTTAGAAGCCATAGTTAAGCTATAAAGACACTTACTTAAGAAAGAAGAGTACAGAAAAATATAAGAAGAAAAAATCACTCTTTTATACTCCAGAAAAGAAAGCAGAGCAGTTGGGGACAACACACTGTAAAAGAAGAAAATGATATTATAAAACTTATGGCACAGCAGCCAAAGACACAGAACAATTGAATGAAATCTAACAAGATAGAGTTATGGACTGTTGTAAAGAAATCTTAAGATAGAAAGTCACATGACCAGAAAGTAATACAAGCAAGACAAGATATAAGAAAGAAAGTATCATATATTATGATACTACAACACAAGCAATCTGGAAGAAAGTATTGTAAGTATCACCAGAAGAGCATCATGTATATAAGAATACTTATTATCAGAGATCTGATGGACTTGTTCATCATGATCAATCTTCTTACCTATCTTACAGATATCTTTGAATCAGATACTTTTATATCTTGATTACTTTCCATACTACTGAAGTCTTGTGATACTGTACAATTGTACCTAATCCCACTACTCTTGAGAAGATATAATAGCCTTGCCCTGACTCTAATATACCTGTACAGAAACTCTTTATTATCAGAGTAAGACTGCTCACTCAACCAGAGCACCATTGAATTATTGATTACTACCTCCAATCTGTTGTGCTCTCTTTGAGCTTTTTGATACCCTCAAGACCCCAAAGGACCCAGGAAGGTTTCCAGTCACTAAAAATTCAACACAACATGTCAGAATAACAAGAAGAACAAACAAAGATATACTTATATTATAACAGATATAGATTTGATATTCTAAATAATAAGAACAAGATTTCTTCTTGATATTCTATAGACAAGACTCATCTTCATTCAGGCAGTCTGTAAATATTAAGTAAATATAGATAAAGTACAGAAGAGTGTCTTCTTTATTATATATAACAGAGTCTTTCAATAATAATATCATGATAAGTTATAAAATAAATAAGAAATGATGCCTGAGCCCAAACAAAACAGAAGAAAAAGAAGAAAAAAGAGAGTTAGAAACTCTTTATTTATACTTATACCATGATACACTAAAGTTACTAGTTCCATGACTTGTTAATAGACAATATAACAACAGACAATAGATAATATAGCAATCAGACAAGCAAACAAATAAAGAAATAAGTATATGACAAAATACTGGATGTTTGTAATAAAATAATTACCATTCTACAACAAAGAATGTCTACTGGAACCAGCAGTAATACACATGCAGAATATCTATATAAACAAGCAGTAGTAATGCAGAAGCTTGCATATTCAAGAATCTATAATACTTCACCAATGATAGGGGAGCTGCAATAATGTATGAAAAACCACTTTGATGGCTCTATACCTTGAAGTCTGAGGCCTCTGAGGGGGGAGATAGTGTTATAAATGTAGATCTAGACCAACCAAGCATCAGATAACATCAGATGTTCAGAGGTATTCATATAACCCCAACTCTGAATGTATAAGAATTACACAATTCACATAAATCATAAGAACCCCAGTGTTCAGTCTTCTAGTTGGAGAACCTCTATATTCTACACACAACTTTCTTCCATCAGTTGTGGGCATTATATCTACTTAGCTCTTTTGTACCTCTAACTCTCAGAAAACCTATGCAACCTATGACCAGTTCTCCTAACAGTGTTATAAATGTAGACCTAGACCAATCAAGCATCAGATAATATTAGATATTCAGAGGTACTTATGTGACCCCAACTCTAAATATATAAGAATCACATAATCTGCACAGATCATGAGAATCTCAGTATTCAGTCTTCTAGTTAGAGAACCTCTATATTCTATGCATGACTTCTTCTCATCAGTTGCAGGCATTGTATCTACTTAGCTTTTTGTGAGAATTGTACATGTGAATCAGTGTGACAATGAATCTCTAGAAGAAATATACATGGCAAAAGAGTACACAAGATAAAAGATCTGTATTCTGGCAACTATGTATAACTTGTAAACAAGATTGCCACTAGCTTCCAGCAAGAGATTCACACAGTGATGGTCTTTTATGTGTGCTTACAAGCATGTGACTTAGTGTCTTGTGAGAATGGATGCAACTTCCAGCAGCTTACAAGTCAAGCTCTCTAACTCTTACAGATGCTGTTTATCTGTATAAGAGATTTGTGGTGAATTCTTACAGATTTCTCTCTCTTGTAAGTCTTGATTTCTCAAGACAGCTGTCTCATTAAAAATCTTCATAAGTAGAAAAACAAAAAATCTCTTGAGAAAAATAAAAATTTTCTTATAAGAAAAAGAGTACAGTCTTACTAGAGATGTGATATCAACACAACTCTAATAACACAACAGAACCCAATAATACAACAATGTGTAGAGAGTCTCTATTATTCTCACTAGTCTTGTGTTATTATTAGATAATAAATACTAGCTTAAGAGAGAGCTTTCTCTTGCTTTCTCTTTTTCTTCTTTTCTTCTCTTTCTTCTCTAGTCTATATTATTATTATCAAGATAAGTGAATCCTTCAAGCACTACTTTGTATAGAAGGCAGGCTTGTGAAAGATCTTTAATATTCTGAAAGAAAAATAACTTCACTTTAATATTCTGTGTGATTTGCTGAAAGATTACAAGCTGGTGAGTTCATCTCTAGTTATGTCTTTGCTTCACATGGTCATTAGATTTTGTCTTTGTGTGGGGTTTGGTTTGTGGAGAAACTGATGCTTGCTAGCAGTTGCTGCTGATATGCAGTTCTCTCTTTCTCTCTCTAACAACTTGTCTCTACTTTTCTTTCTTAAGAGAACCCCCACCCTCTCTTTTGTGAATGAGATTGGGTCTTTGATAAGTAGTCATGAGAAGTTTGAAAAGTGTTTGTAACTAACAGTTCTAGAGTGTTGTTATTTCTTTTTTTTCTTCTTCATCAGTTGTTGCTGCTCTCTTTATGCCAGCTCAAGCTGTAAGTACTTCTTGTAAGCTGATATTAATTCATATGCTGATGAAGTTAGAGTTCTGCTGCTCTGTCTTCTCTTTGTAAGGATTCACCGCGAACCTCTTACACAGACAAACAGCATCTGTGAAGGCCAGAGGCCTCAGCTTGCAAGCTGCTGGAAGTTGCATGTGTTCTTGCAAGGCACTAAGTCACATACTCACAAGCACATATAAAAGACTGTCACTGTGTGAACCTCTTGCTGGGAGCCAGTGGCAATCTTGTTTGCAAGTTGTACATAGTTGCCAGAATACAGATCTTTTACCTCACATACTCTTTTTCTATTTATATTTCTTCTAGAGATTCATTGTCATGCTGATCCACACATACAATCCTTACACTCTCTCTGTAGTTATTGCTCTGACCCTGGCTGGAAATATAAGTATTCTGTATCACATTTCAGTTTGTGACTAATTTTCTTTAGATTGTTGTTGTTGTTCTCTCTGTATCAGTAGAGTTTGTGAGTGCTGTAGTTTTGTGGAGTGCTTGAGACTGCTCAGCATCTCTTTTGTAACATCAACAATAGTGATTCCAGATCATCTTTATTCAAATGCCACCAGCTGCTACTTTTGCTGATATATCATGGGTCAATCCAGTGATTCTCCCAGATCTCCCCCTCTATACAGAGGCACAAGCTTTGTCTATCTGTAAAAGAGCATGGTGTCACAAGTCTATTTAAAGATCTGTGCTTATTGCTGATTTAAATAATTTAAACTAGTTAACTATATACACTCAGCTCTGCAAGAGAATTTTTATAACTTGAGCTGAGATTCAGTCACTATTTGGATAGAAGTACTCTGCCTGCAAGAGAGCTCAGCAAGATTATAACAATATAGTCTTTGCAGAGTGCATCTCTGTAGACTTGAGTCAAAAATATAATAACTGTCTATACTGTGAGCATCTTGCTTGCTCTTTCTAGCAGTAAGATTATAAATAGTTATTACAGATCTTTGTGAAAGGAGCTGGAGACTCTAATTATATAGTCTTAGTTTAATTTTTTCTTTTTTTGTTTTGAAATTAATTAAATTTAGTTTAGTTTAACTATATCTTTTCTCTCTCTAACTCATTTTCTAGTTCCACTATCTCCATTTATCTCTTTTGTGAACCAGACTTGTACAGGTTTCTACTATAAAATTATTAAAGTAGCTTTCTTAGTAAACAGATATTGCTTGCAGAAACTTATATCTTGTTCTTCTTATCATTATATTCTTTCTAATGTACTCTGTACCACAGCTTGTGACTCTCTCTCTTTAAGTTAATTATCTTATAGATCTGGTACTTCTTTTCATTCTTATCTGTCTCACAAACTTTATTATAAGATAAGCTATTAATTTCTTTAGAGGTCTTGTGTTTACAGAGCAGAGATACATAAAAGATATTATAAGTTTACAGATCTGGAGACAGTTTCAGTCTGTAGACTCACAAGCCTATTTTCTTCACAATTCTACAAGATTCATATCTCAACAAATCTAGTTTTTTGTTAGGCTGTGTGGTCTTGATATTATGAAGATCAAGCTACATCTTGTCTTCCATCTGGAAGATCTTTATAATGTGCTTCTGGTTATAGTATTTCTTCTGGTAGGCTTGTATCTTCATAAGTGATTTCTTGATCTTTTTGTAAAGCAATCTCATTGTCTTCATCTGATCTCTTGAATTCTTGCACACATAGCTATACTTATCAGAGTCCAAGAATTCTGTTTGTAGATTCAACTCATATATCAGCTAGAAAGATGATTTCTGTGTAGAAGTCTGTTGTAAGTTATTGTACACAAACTCAGTTATTGATAACCACATCACCCAGTTATCTTGATTATAATTAATATAGCTTTACAGATACTGCTCCAGCACACTATTCAGTCTCTTAGTCTGATCATCAGTTTGTGAGTGAAATACTGTGCTTATTGCTCTTGTGATCTTCAAGATATAAGTTAAATCACTTTAAAATTCACTCACAAATAAAGATTCTTAAACTGTTATTATGCTTGCAGATAATCTGTGCAATCTCACTATCTTGTGAATAAAGAGATAGGCCAATTTCTCTAATGTCAGCTTCTTTATTGTAGAGATAAAGTGAGTCATCTTTATGAACCAGTTTACTACAATCAAGATACAGTCAAACTGTATCTTCTCAAAATTCAGACTTACAGAGAGATCTGTAATAATATTTATGCTAATAGATTTTCAAAAGTAATTTGAAATTGATAAGAGTGATAGTTCTTAAAGCTTTTTATAAACTCTTTTTAAGCTCTGGCAGACCTTACAGACTTTATAATACTTCTTTATCAGTTCTCTTATTTTTAATCAAAAGTATTTGCAAGCTATAAGCTTGTATGTTCTTGCTGTAGCAAAATGCTCTGTAAGAGATAGATTATAATAATATCTAATCAGCTCTATTTGCAGAGCCTTATTTTGAGAGATATATATATGACTATTTCTATAGAGAATATCTTTCTTCTCTTTCCACATCACAAATTTCTTTGTATCTGTCTTAATGCCTTTGCAGATCTCAGCTATATAGTCATTACTTTGCAGTAGATTTGGCAGTAATGCCAACAGATTGAAGCTGCTCTTTTTATAAGAATTCTTCTTGTGGACCAGATCTTTAATCTTCTGAATCTGTATTATAATCTTCTTTACTTTGCATGTGTCTTCCAAGACAATCTTTATAAGTAGTTTCTTGATCTTAATCTGAAGCTTTGTAGAGATGAGTTGTGCATTCTCATCTTCTCTCTTCTCTCTCTGGTTGAAAGAAACTTGAGCTATTAATTTCAAACTTTTTGTGATCTCTTGCTTTTTTGCAAGTATTACTCTTAGTTAGTTTGCAGTCTTGCAACTCTTCTTATTATCTAGATCAGTCTTCTTGATATAGTCAGATCTTTATAAGAGTCCATCTGCTAGGTTCTTAGTTTCTTTCATATAGTTAACTGTGAATCAAAAGACTGTCAGTCTTTGCACCCAGTGGACCTATCTTTACAAGAGATCTTGAGCAGTCTGAAAGTAGTGCAAGCTATTATGATCTGTAAGAACTTGAACTGATGTTCACAAGCCTTCCAATCAGCAGTGCTAATATCTAAATAACTTCACAATTACAAGCAGTTTCTGATTATGAATGCTATAGTTTATCTTTGTGGGTTGCATTTTCTATAAATAAAACTCAACTGAAACCCAGATGCTATTCTTCACCAGCTGTAATAGAATATCATACACTGTGAAGCCAGATACATCTATTTCCAATCTGGTCTTCTGTTCCATATTAAAATAATGAAGTATAACAATTTCTGTGAATGCCCTCTTCAGACTTATAAAGACTTTGTGATCTTTCTCAGTTATAAAAGTATTGGCTTTTCTTCTTATTTCTCTTTATGTATGTCTGCTTAGCTTTGCTTCTTTTTTCTTTAGAAGAGCAGTCAGGCTGTGGGCTATCTTAGAGAATCTTGGGATGAAGTGCCTGTAAAAGTTCATGAATTTTAAGAAGATCTGAATCTCTTTCTTACTGATTAGCTCTGGCCAGTCAAGAATAGTATCCATATGACTCTTCTCCATAAGAACATTTTCTGATATTATGACATACTCAAGGTAATCAATCTTGTAAGTATTGAACTTGCACTTTGCCAGCTTGCAATAAAGATTTGTATTCTTGAGTATTTTAAGTATTAATTTCACATGCTTCTCATGATCTTTCTTGCAAGCTGAGTACATAATCATATTATCAAGATAGGCTACTGTGAACACATCTAGATATTTGCTAATTGTCTTTGTAATATATGATTAGAAGACTGCTGGTGTGTTTGTAAGTTTAAAAAGTACTATCAAGTACTTAAATAGTCTCTGTAAAGTCTGAAATGCAGTCTTCTACTCATTCTCTTTACAAATTCTCAGTCTATAATAGGTATTCTTGATATTTAACTGAGTGAATATTATAGCTCTGACAAGCTTATACAACATATCTTTAATCAGTAGTAGAGAATATCTATTCTTGACTGTTTTTGAATTCAGATTGTGATAGTCTACACACATTCTTAGTTCATTATTCTTCTTGAACATGAACAGAATAGATGCTCCTGCAGATGACTTGAAAGACTGAATAAACTTATAAGTTAAAGTATTGCTCAGATATTTATGAAGAGTCTCTTGCTCAGCTTGCAAAAGTCTGTATATTCTTTTAAATTCTGGCTGCTTCTCTGGTTCAAGATCTATAACCAAATTATTTTTGCAGTATAGTGGCAGCTCTCAAGCTTTCTTGTTATTAAACACTTCTGTAAGTTTGTAGTAGACTTCTGGTATCTGAAGATCTAGATCTGCTGTCACCATCTGTTCTGATTTGTGAAGAATTATTATATAGATAGGCTTCTCTTTTTTCACAAGCTCTGAGAAATTAACTGGTTTAATCTTCACAAGCAGGTCACAACATACAGTTTGAAACTCTAGTCTTAGTTTCTTGAAATATATCTTGAAATTATGTTACTGCAGCCAGCTCAAACTCACTAGCATCTCATCTCTTATATTTACAACCATTACTTGTTTATGGAACAACTGCTAGTTTCTCTGAGAGTCACAGGCTTTAAAGAATATATTCACAATCTCTTCTATAAGAGTGATATTCTTATGATTTATAGCAGTTTCAATCTCTATAGACATCTTGTGCATCTCTAGATCTAGCTTTGCAGCCAATCACAAACTGATCACTAGAGATTGACAGTCTGAATCTATTAGTACTGACCAGATAATACTTCTGTCAGTTGGACTTTATATGTCTAGAATAATAAGAGGGAGAGCAAGAAGACTGTTCTTGAACAACTTTATTATATTAATTCTATCTACTTGTGGCCTCTTAACTTTCTATTTACTACTCTTCTTTTTCTTGAAACAGTCTTTTATGAGATGATTTTTTTAGTCACACTTAAAGCATCTTTCATTCTTTTTTAAGACTTTATAATTCTTGATAAGATTCTTTCTTATCTTCTGAGCAGACCTCTGAAGTTAACTTCTCTTATTTATTTGTAGTCTTGAGTTATTAGTTTTTATATCTCTGTAAGCACTTTCAACTGGATTGATAGACTTCATGTGTGAGATATTCTTTATGTAGACTACTAATATACTTAGTCAGAGCTGGGTGGCCAGTACTACTATATCATTAATATTATCTGGTATCTGCAGCTATTCATCCAGTTTGATTTGCATGAGCTTATTCAAACCTCATATAAACAGATTCTTCTTTATTTTTGTGGAATCTTTAAATTCTTCACTAATCTTTGTTGTGAGCTCTAGAAATTATTGATGATAGGTATAATCAGTTTCATTCAAACTTTTATAAAGATCAAAGATTACTTGCTAAAAGTTTTATATGTGATTTGCTAAGTCTTTTAGTCTTGTGTGTAGAAAGTCTTTAAGACTAGTTTAGTTATTTTTTAATAGATTGTCTTTGCAGTGAGTCTTTCAAAGATCTTTCTCAATATAATCAAGTTCTGTAAGAATATATGTGAGGGTATTCTCATTATTTAGTTTGCTTGTATTGTGAATGAATTTAATATCTGAGATAAACTAGTAATATTCTGTGTAGGTTCCAGTCTGGTAGCACTTTATGTATTGTGGTGGTCTCAAGATCAACAGATGCTTCATAAGTGTTGAGTTGAAGATAGCTATCTTAAGAGATTTACTTTGTAAGTGCTTTTGAGTATTCTAAAGAGCATTTAACTTCTCTTGCCATTTCATTATTTTCTTTAGTAGTTTGGTCTTCTTATGAAGCTGTTAAAATTTGTCTTTTAATATTGGGGTAGACTTTCTTTCTGAGTTTGTGGTGCTTGTTTTATCAACAGTTAAGAGAGATAAGATATCAAGATTAATTGTCTTTTTGCAAACTTGGGTTTGTTCTTCAGGTAGATTTTCAGCTGGTATTCCAGATTTGTGAGTTTCAGAGGGTTGACTTCTTTGTGTTGATACCATTGTTGGGTGTCATCAAGAAAGAGTGGCAAAATGTGAGAATTATATGTGTGGATTAGTATGACAATGAATCTCTAGAAGAAATATACATGAAAAAAGAGTATATAAGATAAAAGATCTGTATTCTGACAATTATATATAACTTGTAAACAAGATTATTACTGACTTCCAGCAAGAAGTTCACACAATAATGGTCTTTTATGTGTGCTTGCAAGTATGTGACTTAGTGCCTTGCAAGAATGCATGCAACTTCCAGCAGCTCACAAGCTGAGCCCCCTGGCCCTTATAGGTGCTGTTTGTCTGTGTAAGGGGTTTGTGGTGAATCCTTACACTTTTTTGTACCCCTAATTCTGGGAAAATCTATATGACCTACAACTGGTTCTCCTAACAGTAAGATGATAGAATCTTAACATCTTCTGGTACCTATACCAATTAACTTCCTTCTTGTCTCATCAAACAAGCTTGCCTGTTTTCACAGTGAATTTGAAAGTTGGCTTTCTTCCATGGTTTGGGTGAATTTGTAGGCAGTGAATTCCATTGACAAGCTTTTATTTCTCTCTTGCTTTTATCTTATAATCAATATTCAAGGCATTCAGTTTCTTTTAAGCTTGATATTTGGCTTCTGCAGTCTCTGGTTCCCAAATATGACAGGGTCTCTTCTTCTTGTATGTAAAGCAGCTCCAAAACATAACATTTGAGGACTTCTTTTATTGCTGGTGTATGCAGATAGAATTATAAGCTTCTGAGAATCTTCTCTATACATGAACTGCTTCTCTTCTATGTTCAAGAACTACAGAAGTTTCATCAGTTCAGAGAACATTTTTCCAGTTCTCTAGAGTTCAGTTCTTATGGGCAAGGCAGAATCTGAGTTTTTTTTTTTTCTTGCAGATTTAGTTAGACCTGGTTTCCAAGTTGGTTTGGCAATAACAAAGGGTAAGGATTTGCCGCGAACCCCTTACATGGACAAACAGCACCCATGAAGGCCAGAGGCCTCAGCTTGCAAGCTGCTGGGAGTTGCATGTGTTCTTATGAGACACTAAGTCACATGCTTGCAAGCACACATAAAAGGCCATCACTGTGTGAACTTCTTGCTGGAAGTCAGTGGCAATCTTGTTTACAAGTTGTATATAGTTGCCAGAATACAGATTTTTATCTCACATACTCTTTTCCATGTATATTCCTCCTAGAGATTCATTGTCATGCTGATCCACACATATGATCCTCATATTTTGCCACTCTTCTTTGGTGATGCCTGACAATGGTATTGTAGTGGGGATTCCAGTACCTCATTAGGACAAAGGTTGTTCCAGTCTGAGGTGCAAACCACTTCAAGCTACTAATGTAGTGGGGATTCCAGTACCTCATTAGGACAAAGATTGTTCTGGTCTGAGGCGCAAACCACCCCAAGCTACTATTCTTGAGCTATATAAACCACCTGTAGCCCCTGCTTCTTGCTTATTACCTTCACGCATCATTTGCTCTTTTCTACACACTCATTCCTTACTATCAGTTCAGTTATTAGTTAGAGAATATGAAGATTTCTTGTTCATGAAACTTGCTACTGTTACTTATTAGAGCTGTCTGTATTAGTACAGGGCTCTTTAGTACTATTACTCCTTGCAAGTAATCTGAGAAAGCCAAGATAACTAAAATTATAAATTGGCCTACTTCTATAAGTGTTACAGAATTACAAGAATTTCTAGAGCTTGCTGGATATTTTCAAATACTTATAGAGCATTATAGTTGAATAATCAAACCTTTACACTATCTGCTTCAACAAAATGTTACATGAATATGGACTGAAGAGCAAAATAATATCTTTATGCTTTTGAAAAAAAAGTTATGTTCATTCTCTATCATTCTTCCAATCAATTACAAACAGAATTCTTTGCTTATCACTGTGGCTGCTGATGCCAGTGGATTAGAATGGAGAGAATGCATTATTCAGAAGCAACAAGAAGCTTGACATTCTGCATAATACAAATCTGAAGTATGGAGTAATTCAGAGAAAATATATAATGCTGGCAAACAAGAATACAGAGCTGTTTTAAAAGTCTTCAAGAAATTCCAACACTATATCTATAAAGTGCTCTTTACTTTGGAAATTGATGCAAAAACTCTTGTCACCCAACTTAATAGAACTGCTACAGATGTTCCAGAAGCTTTGATTATTAATTAGATAGCTTGGATACACCTCTTCAACTTTACTGTTAAATATGTTCCTGGGACAAAACACACAGCTGCTGATAGACTATCTTACTAAGGACTAGATATTAGGGAACAGCCTGAATCTGAAGAAGATGAAGATCTGTTTGTCTTTATGGATTCTATAAGAGTTTTAGCTGGCTGAGCTCTCAATAGTGAAGATCTTAGAATACTGGACTTCACATATTCAGAAGAATCAGAGAAAATTGCATGATATTTAACTACTCTATCAAAACTATTGGGCATGGAAGAAAAAGAGTGTGTAAGATTCCAAAGAAAAGCAATTAAATATGTGGTGGAGGTCAATCAGCTATTTAGGTAAGCAGGATCTGGTGTGTCTCTAAGATATATTGTGGACAACAAAGAACAGCACAAACAAATTTTACATATAATGCATAACAAATTTGGCCATAAAGAATGAGAGAGAACATACTCTGCCCTAGAAGCTCAATACTGGTGGTCAGAGATGGATAAAGATATGTCTGCTTATGTGAAGCACTGTTCTCAATGTTAACAAAGAGATTTATAAAGATTAAGTGAAGAGCTTCATTCTATCTGAGCTTCTATCTGTTAGAAGAAAGTTGGGGTAGATATCAAGCACATGCCTTTCTGTTGAGAATGAAATTATTTGGTTGTTGCCAGATGTGACTTTACTGGATGAGTGGAAGCTAGAGCATTGAAAAAAGCAACAGCTAAAGCTGTGGCCAAATTTCTTTATAAGAATATCATCTGTCAATGGGGCCTGCCTGCCAAATTTGTTATGGATGGAGAATCAGAGAATAAGAACATTGTAGAGACCTTACTAAAGAAATTCAACATTAAATACATTGTTATTTCACCTTATAATTCTCCTGCAAATGATATGGTGGAAGTTGGCCATAAGCCTTTGGCTGATGAGCTAGCTAAAGCTATTAATGGTACTGGGAGAGATTAAATTAAACATCTTCCTGTAATTCTAATGACAGATCAAATGACAACTAAGACTAGTACTGGTGTCTCCTTTTATAGATTGCTAATAGGCCAGAAGACAGTTCTTCTAATTGAACTCAAGATTTCTACTTGACAAACAATTCTCTGACAAAAGATTCAAATAACTGAAGATCTGCTTCTGATGCAAGCACAGCAAATTGAAAGATAAGATAAGAATATTCTGAAAGCAGCTCATCATCAGCTCTAAATGCACACTAGAAATAAGAAATACTTTAATGATATCTATAATATTCACACCAACCCTCTTCTACCTGGAGACCTTGTCTTGCTTCATAATGTTAAGAGAGAACAGAATATGTCTAGGAATAACACCCTGCACTTTTGATAGCTAGAACCCTATAGAGTTAAGTCTGCCAATCAAGAACTAGATTCTTATCATCTTGAAGAGTTAGACAGCACTGAACTCAAAGAATCTATTGCAGGAAACAGATTGAAGAAGTATCTTATGAAACCTGGAATGGAGCTATTTAATGATAGTCCAGCAGATTCTGCTGTAGAGATGGGGAACATCTCTTAAAGATATGTCACTAGAAGTCAATCTAATATTCTCTCTAGCAGTTTCTCAGATGTTAGCTTCTTGGATCAGAGTGAAAATAAAAATAATCAAGAAGAAATGGAGCAAACAAAATTTCCAACTATTATACCAGATGACTGGAGCTTTGCTGTTGTTATATCTTCACAAGATGTTTAATTTGTTGTGTTTTGTTTGCAAAAGTGAAGTTTTTTGCTTGCTCTTTCAGGAAGTTTCTTTTATTTATCTGTAAAGTAAAGTTTTTGCTTGCTCTTTTAGAAAGTTTCTCTTTCTTTATTATTTGCTTAGCATTTACTTTTTCTGGAGATATTTAAAGATCAATTTTTCTTTGCTGGAGCTTTTACTTTCTTTTGCATTCAAGCTTGATTCTTTTTTACAGATTTAACATTTTCTTCTATTCTGTTATTCTGACATTTGCAAATTTTTTAATCTCTGATATTCTTCAAAAATGGCTGAACAAAGCAACCTTCCTTCTTTAGCATCAGCAACTGAAAACCAAGGTCTGGTTATTATCAGAGACAGTGGAGTCAACTTGAATGGCTATTTCTTTAATAATCTAACAGCAGCTATGGAATACATTAATAATCAAGCTCTGCACCATCAATATGGTCTACAAGTCAAGCTGATGAACACACTTATGCAAGTGACTGATGTAGTCACTGACTTAGTGGCCCATTTCTATCAATATGTTGAAAGATCCAGAGCTTGGCAACATGTTACATACACCAATTTTGAAGCCAATTTCTATAATGCTCAAAAGATTACCCTGAATATCAAACAACATCACATTGATATGCAAAAGATCAAGAATAGGCTTGTTGCTACATAAGAAATAGACAGAATTGATGCTATATGGCCAAAAGTGAAGAGTCTGTAGACCACACAAAAGCTTTGCCATATTCTAAATATCTACAAGAATTGGGATAAGTTTGTCAATAATATTAACAGCACAGTGCTCTGAAGACTAGATGCTACAGAAGCTGGATATCACCAGAGCTTAGCTATATTGTCAGGTAATTATACTACAGCTGACAAAGAAGTTAATTACACTTGCAAACTTTCTTCAAGAGATGCTCTACACTGATAAGAACTTACTATTGGAGCAGGGTATGATGGGATGCCTTGTCAAAGTAGGCGAGTTGGTTGATATGGTGAGAGCTCAAGAAAGGTGAAAAATCACCACATAGTAAGGGTATGGTCAAGTAGTAAGTGTAGAGATAGATATGTCCTAACAGATGCCTAAGCTTGCAAGGAGTAATAGTACTAAAGAGCTCTGTACTAATACAGGCAGCTCTAATGAGAAACAGTAGTAAGTTTCATAAACAAGAAATCTTCATATTCTCTAACTAATAACTGAACTGGTAGTAAGGAATGAGTGTGTAGAAAAGAGCCATGGTGCATGAAGGTAATAAGCAAGATATAGAGGCTACAGGTGGTTTATATAGCTCAAGAATAGTAGCTCTGGAGTGGTTTGTGCCTCAGACCAGAACAATCTTTGTCCTAATAAGATACTAAAATCCCCACTACATTTTCTCCTGATCTTTAATGTTGACATCCCCTGACAACAAACAACATATAAAATAAAATAAAACCAATTTAGTAAAATAAGAGAATAATAAATAGTAATGAGCAGTCTGGTAAGGAAAAACATAGAAAATAAGAATAAGAAGAGTGATAGCAGCAATCCCTAATAGTAATTATCATAATTCTCTTCTTTCATCAAGTTCTCAGAAGAAGGAGATGGCCAAACTGACACTGGGTCAATGTTGTTGTGCACACAATACCAATAAAATTTATTACCAAAAGCTTTCTTTTTAATTTGGTAAGTCTTGACAATGGCATTCAGAGCAATTTGTGTGATCTTTAGGCACCAGTTATTAATGAAGTTCTGAGTCTTTTTGTCATCAGGGCCAAAGAGAATATCAAGTTCCTTAATTACCATGGGATTGTCCCATCTAATTCATCCTACCAGAGCATTCAATATAGCTCCTAAGCCTTGTAATTGAATAGTGGTAGGGAATCAATATGGAACTGATGTGTAACAATTTGAATGGCCAAATGAAGACAAAGGCCCTGGAACTAGATCTCTATATGCAGTGGAGAGCTGGGACCATGTACCAGCTTTATTGACTTCTAGATGTTCATGGTTCTCTTGGATTGCCACATACCAGAATAGCATAGTGCATCAGACCTTTTTGCATGGACCATGGGCTTCATGAAGTAGCAGAGAGCTTGTAATTCAGACATTGCCAGACTTGCAAATGACATCAGTCCACCTAATACCAAATTTCCTTTTGTTGTCTTTGGTATACATTGTATCTTTAATGCAGTGAACATAGCTATTAGTGAATAAGTCTTGTTCTTTGACTAGTCTCCATCAATTCTCTAGGTGGTTATGCATTTCTGACAAGATTTCTGTACAGTTG
This sequence comes from Coccidioides immitis RS, assembly GCF_000149335.2. Taxonomy (NCBI): domain Eukaryota; kingdom Fungi; phylum Ascomycota; class Eurotiomycetes; order Onygenales; family Onygenaceae; genus Coccidioides; species Coccidioides immitis. Next base: position 846,678 of record NW_004504308.1, on the reverse strand, counting down.
CTGGGCTCTTCTGCAGTTAAGATCAAGAATCCTTGTATCATGTCAATGCCCCTTCCAGTAGTAATAGCATCTGGAACATTAATATTGATATGGTGAAACCCAGTTTTATCCTCTGGCTTAGCATACTTGGTGTAGTATAGATAGGAGATCAATTTCCAAGCATGGTCAGGTCTTGTCAGTACATACCATAGATAGTATGCAGAGTCCTGATGCATAAGTTGTTGGCTGATACTGTGATATATTGTTCTCAACCATCTATAATTGTTGCAACCTCCCATCATTCACTAATAATGGTAGTACATGTTGTATTTGCTGTTGACCTGGGTGAGTACTGTGGTGGTGGCATCTTGTAACTTATTGTTCCACCAGTGCATTAACTAGAAAATGATAACAGATCCAGTTGTTTCCCATTTCTTCTGAAGATCACTGGTGGTGAACTTGTTAACTCCAGTTATTCACATGTATTGGTTGAAGTTGAATGTTCTCATGTTTGTGACCAGAGAGATAATTAGCTGATGTTTGAATTTGTAAATGCCTAAAGCATCTTCAGCTCTAGCTGGTCTATTTGCCAAACAGAACCAGAGATAGATGCTGTCATCAGTCTTGACTGAGCTAATATTGTGATGATTCCTATGAATGTAAGCCAAACAGTTGAGAAGCTCCTCCCTATTAAGTGTGCAAGTCTGTAAACCAAGTTTTGAAGCCATTAGTTTAGTATGGTTATAGTATAGATAGATGTCAGCTTTCTTATTGCTAAAGGCCTTTCCTAACTGCTCCAGAATGCAAATAAGCTCCAACTTCAAACACATTTTAGTACTCTTTATCTTTTAAAGAAGCTGCTGTTTGAAACTATAGCAACAGCAAGTACCAGAGCATACTGCCATGATAGATTCTTCTTGTTCATGTTGGGGTATTTCCTCATCACTTTCAGAAGAAATAACAGACTCATCTTTGTTGCCTAGGTCTTGAAGAGTTTGGTGTGCTGACATGGCTGCAATTCTTTCACTGCAGTGCTTTGGAGCTTCTGATTGGCTGGGTGGATTGGCCAGCATGCTGGTGAATCCAAATGGCAGCTGTGATTGGCCAGTTTCCAATCCATGTGATCTAATCAACATTGTACTATGTATAGAGACTCCTGATACATTGTGGCTATGCAGCATCAACATCCCACCCATTGGAACATCTCTTGATGATCTTGATAACTGTAGTCCTTCTAGTAGACCTCAGGGGCTGCTTGCAGTGGGAGGGCTCCTAGCAATATCCTGAATTGAACATTGGGAGCTAGATGACTGTGGAAGAGCCAACAGCTGTAGAAGACCATAGTTTCCAATAGTAAGTTCTTGTTGGTGTAGGGCATCTCTTGAAGAAAGTTTGCAAGCACAATTAACTTCTTTGTCAGCTGTAGTATAATTGCCTGACAATATAGCTAAGCTCCAGCAATGTTCAGTTCCTGTAGTATTGGAACGGGGTATGATGGGATGCCTTGTCAAAGTAGGCGAGTTGGTTGATATGGTGAGAGCTCAAGAAAGGTGAAAAATCACCACATAGTAAGGGTATGGTTGAGTAGTAAGTGTAGAGATAGATATGTCCTAACAGATGCCTAAGCTTGCAAGGAGTAATAGTACTAAAGAGCCCTGTACTAACACAGGCAGCTCTAATGAGAAACAGTAGCAAGTTTCATGAACAAGAAATCTTCAGATTTGCTAACTAATAATCAAACTGGTAGTAAGGAATGAGTGTGTAGAAAAGAGCAATGATGTGTGAAGGTAATAAGCAAGATGCAGGGGCTACAGATAGTTTATATAGCTCAAGAATCATAGCTTTGAGGTGGTTTGTACCTTGGACTGGAACAACCTTTGTTCTAATAAGGTACTGGAATCCCCACTACATTTTCTCCTGGCCTTCAATGTTGGCGTCCCCTGACAACAAACAACATATAAAATAAAACAAAACCAATTTAGTAAAATAAGAGAATAATAAATAGTAATGAGCAGTCTGGTAAGGAAAAACATAGGAAATAAGAATAAGGAGAGTGATAGCAGCAATCTCTAATAGTGATCACCATGATTCTCTTCTTCCACCAAGTTCTCAGGAGGAGAAGGCTGAACTGATGCTGGGTCAATGTTGTTGTGCACGCAATGCCAATAGGATTTATTACCAAAAGCTTTCTTTTCAATTTGGTAAGTCTTGACAATGGCATCCAGAGCAATTCACATGGCCTTTAGGCACCAGTTATTAATGAAGTTCTGAGCCTTTTTGTCATCAGGGCCAAAGAGAATATTGAGTTCCTCAATTACCATGGGGTTGTCCCACCTAATTCATCATACCAGGGCATCTGATATAGCTCCTAAGCCTTGTAATTGAATAGTGGTAGGCAATCAATATGGAACCAATGTGTAATGATTTGAATGGCTGGATGGAGATAAAGGCCCTGGAACTAGATCTCTATGTGCAGCAGAGAGCTGGGACCATGTACCAGCTTCATTGACTTCTAGATGTTCATGGTCCTCTTGGATTGCCACATACCAGGATAGCATAGTGTGTCAGACCTTCTTGCATGGACCATGGGCTTCATGGGGTAGCAGAGGGCTTGTAATTTGGATATCACCAGGCTTGCAAATGACATCAGTCCACCTAATACCAAATTTTCTTTTGTTGTCTTTGGTATACATTGTATCTTTAATGTGGTGAACATAGCCATCAGTGGATACGCCTCATTCTTTGACTAGTCCCCACCAATCCTCTAGGTGGTTATGCATTCCTGGCAAGATGGATGTAAGCCAAACGGTTGAGAAGCTCCTCCCTATTAAGTGTGCGAGTCTGCAAACCAAGTTTTGAAGCTATTAGTTTTGCATGGTCATAGCATAGGTAGATATCAGCTTTCTTATTGCTAAAGGCCTTTCCTAATTGCTCCAGGATGCGAATAAGCTCCAATTCTGAATGTGTTTTAGTACTCTTTATCTTTTGGAGAAGCTGCTGTTTGAAACCATGGCAATGGCAAGTACCAGAGTGTACTGCCATGACAGATTCTTCTTGTTCATGTTGGAGTATTTCCTCATCACTTTCAGAAGGAATAATGGACTCATCTTCATTGCCTAGGCCTTGGAGGGTTTGGTGTGCTGACATGGCTGTGATTCTTTCACTGGTGCTTCAGAGCTTCTGATTGGCTGGGTGGATTGGCCAGTGTGCTAGTGAATCCAAATGGCGGCTGTGTTGGCCAGTTTCCAATCCATGCAATCTAATTGACATTGTACTATGTATAGAGGCTCCTGATACATTGTGGCTATGCAGCATCAACATCCCACCCATTGGAACATCTCTTGATGATCTTGGTAACTGTGGTTCTTCTAGTAGACCTCAGGAGCTGCTTGCAGTGGGAGGGCTCCTAGTGATATTCTGAATTGAACATTGGGAGCTAGATGACTGTAGAAGAGCCAACAGCTGTAGAAGACTATAGTTTCCAATAGTAAGTCCTCATCAGTGTAGGGCATCTCTTGAAGAAAGTTCACAAGTGTGATCAACTTCTTTGTCAGCTGTAGTATAATCACCTGGCAATATAGCTAAGCTCTGGTGATGTCCAGCTCCTGTAGCATCTAGTCTTCAGAGCACTGTGCTGTTAATATTGTTGGCAAACTTATCCCAATCCTTGTAGACATTTAGAGTATGGCAAAGCTTTTGTGTGGCCCACAGGCTCTCTACTTTTGGCCATATAGCATTAATCCTGTTTATCCCCCATGTAGTGACAAGCCTATCCTTGATCTTTTGCATATCAATGTGATGTTGTTTGACATCCAGGGTAATCTTTTGAGTATCATGGAAATCAGCTTCAAAATTGGTGTGTGTAACATGTTGCCAAGCTCTGGATCTTTCAACATATTGATAGAAATGGGCCACTAAGTCAGTGACCACATCAGTCACTTGCATAAGTGTGTTCATCAGCTCAACTTGTAGACCATATTGATGGTGCAGAGCTTGATTATTGATGTATTTCATAGCTGCTGTTAGATTATTGAAGAAATGGCCATCCAAGTTGACTCTGCTGTCTCTGGTAATGACCAGATCTTGATTTTTGGTTGCTGGTGCTAAAGGAGGCAGGTTGCTTCATCCAGCTATTTGTAAAGAATATCAGAGATCAAAAAATTTGCAAATGTCAGAATAACAGAATAGAAGAAAATATTGAATCTGTAAAAAAAATCAAGCTTGAATGTAAAAGAAAGTAAAAGCTTCAGCAAAGAAAAATTGATCTTTAAATATCTTCAGAAAAAGTAAATGCTAAGCAAATAATAAAGAAAGAGAAACTTTCTGAAAGAGCAAGCAAAAACTTCACTTTGCAGGCAAATAAAAGAAACTTCCTGAAAAAATAAGCAAAAAACTTCACTTTTGCAAACAAAACACAACAAATTAAACATTTTGTGAAGGTATAACAACAGCAAAGCTTTAGTTATCTGGAATAACAGTTGGAAATTGTGTTTGCTCCATTTCTTCTTGATTATTTTTATTTTCACTCTGATCCAAGAAGCTAATATTTGAGGAACTGCTAGAGGGAATATTAGGTTGACTTCTGGTGACATATCTTTGAGAGATGTTCCCCATCTCTACATCAGAATCTGCTGGGCTATTATTGAATAGCTTCATTCCAGATTTCATAAGGTACTTCTTCAATCTGTTTCCTGCAATAGATTCTTTAAGTTCAGTGCTATCTAACTCTTCAAGATGATAGGAACCTAGTTCTTGATTGGCAGACTTAACTCTATAGGGTTCTAGTTATTGAAAGCACAGAGTGTTATTGCTAGACATATTCTGTTCTTTCTTGATATTGTGAAGCAAGACAAGGTCTCCAGGTAGAAGAGGGTTGGTCTGAATATTATGGGTATCATCAAAGTATTTCTTATTTCTAGTGTGCATTCAGAGCTGATGATGAGCTGCTTCCAGAATATCCTCATCTTGTCTTTTAATTTGCCATGCTTGCATCAGAAGTAGGTCTTCAGTTGTTCAAATCTTTTGTCAGGGAATTGTTTGCCAAGTAGAAATCTTCAGTTCAATCAGAAGAACTGCCTCCTGGCCCATTAGTAATCTATAAGGGGAGACACCAGTACTAGCCTTAGTCATCATTCAATCCACCATCAGAATTGCAGGAAGATGTTTAATTCAATTCTTTCCAGTGCCATTGATAGCTTTAGCTAGCCCATCAGCCAAAGGCTTATGGCCAACTTCCACCATATCATTTGCAGGAGAGTTATAGGGTGAAATAACAATGTGTTTAATGTTGAATTTCTTCAGTAAGGTCTCCACAATGTCCTTATTTTCTGGTCCTCCATCCATAACAAATTTGGCAGGCAGGCCCCATTGACAGATAATATTCTCATAAAGAAATTTGGCCACAGCTTCAGCTGTTGCTTTTTTCAAGACTCTAGCTTCTAACCATCCAGTGAAGTCACATCTGGCAACAACCAAATAATTTTGTCCTTGACAGGAAGGCATGTGCTTGATATCTACCCCAACTTTCTCCCAATAGATAGGGGCCCAGGTAGAATGAAGCTCTTCACTCAATCTTTGTGAATCTCTTTGTTGACATTGAGAACAGTGCTTCACATAAGCAGACACATCTTTATACATTCCTGACCACCAGTATTGAGCTTGTAGAGCAGAGTATGTTCCCTCTTGCTCTTTATGGCCAAATTCATCATGCATCATATGTAAAATTTGTTTGTGCTGATCTTTGTTGTCCACAACATGTCTTAGAGACACACCAAATTCTGCTTGCCTAAATAGCTGATTGGCCTCCACCACATATTTAATTACTTTTCTTTGGAATCTTGTGTACTCTTTTCCTTCCATGCCCAATGGTTTTGATAGGGTGGTTAGATATCATGCAATTTTCTCCAATTCTTCTGAATATGTGGAGTCCAGTATTCTAAGATCTTCACTATTGAGAGCTCAGCCAGCTAAAACTCTTATAGAATCTATAAAGACAAACAGATCTTCATCTTCTTCAGATTCAGGCTGTTCCCCAATATCTAGTTCTTGGTGAGATAGTCTGTCAGCAGCTGTGTGTTTTGTCCCAGGAACATGTTTAACAGTAAAGTTGAAGAGGTGTATCCAAGCTATCTAATTAGTAACCAAAGCTTCTGGAACATCTGTAGCAGTTCTATTAAGTTAGGTGACAAGAGTTTTTGCATTGATTTCTAAAGTAAAGAGCACTCCATATATATGGTGTTGGAATTTCTTGAAGATTTTCAAAACAGCTCTGCATTCTCATTTGCCAGCATCATATGTTTTCTCTGAATCATTCCATACTCTGGATTTGTATTGTGCAGGATGTTGAGCTGATTGTTGCTCCTGAATAATACATCCTCCCCATCCTAATTCACTGGCATCAACAGCCACAGTGATAAGCAAAGGATCTTGTTTGTAATTGATTGGAAGAATGATAGAGAATGAACATAACTTTTCTTTCAAAAGCATAAAGACATCATTTTGCTCTTCAGTCCATGTCCATATAACATTTTGTTGAAGCAGATAATGTAAAGGTTTGGTTATCCAACTATAATGCTCTATGAGTCTTCAGAAATATCCAGCTAGCCCTAGAAATCCTTGTAATTCTGTAATGCTTGTAGGAGTAGACCAATTTGCAATTTTAGCCACCTTGGCTTCCTCAGGTTGTCATCTGTCATAGTTGCAGACCCATCCAACAACATTGACTCTAGACATGCAGAATTGAGATTTGGTGCTGGAGATCCTGGCTCCAGAGATTTTGACAAGCTATAGAATGTAGTCCAGGTTCTGCAGATGATCATAAACAAATCTTCTTATTCCTGGGAGGACTTCAGTTTCATCTTTGACATGTGATTCTTTTATCTCAAGGTCATCCATAAAGGCTCAAGCAATCTCTGGAAAAACCTCATGTATTATCTTCATTATCCTATGTTGGGCTTGAGCTGGTGAATTTGTTGCCCCTTGGACTAAAGTTGTATGGCAAAAGAGCCCAATAGAAGTTGCAATGGCTGTCATATCTCTGCTTTCTTCAGCTAATGAAAAATTATTGTATCCAGAGAATAAGTTGCATAGGCTAGCCATAACAAGTTCACTGAAGTCTTCAGTGTATTTGTCAACATTAGAGGGAATAAAAGTGTCCTGAATAGTAACTTTGTTGTATATATGTGCTGTGTCAACTAAATGATATTCACCTTTCTGTTTCTTTGCAACCAGAAAATAGGGATTGGTATATGAACCATGGCAAGACTCTAATGTTTTAGCTTCTAACCTGTTCTGAATGATTTTAATTAGCTTATTATGTAGAGCATGAGGAATTTGGTAAGTCTTAGTCTGCCAAGTCTCATGGGGCTCTGTCTGAATAACCTGAGGAGGCAAGCATTCAGGATGAATGTTATATAGATTTTTGAATGACCAAGCCAACACCTCTTCATGTTTATAATGGACTGATATGAAAAATTTCTTCTTCTGACTTGTTAGTTTGAATTCAATTTTGAGCTTCTCAATTCTCTTATTTGTTAGCTGTTCTCCAACAGGAAAGGGTGCAATTCTAGGCCTAATATAATTATCAAATTCACAATTAAATGTGATGTGTTTCTTCTCAGGGTAATACTTATTCAAACAAACATTCACTCAATTATCTAGGTCTTCTGGCTTGCTTTCATCAGATTTTCCAGGTGCTAATGGCCTTATCTTATCAGCTTTCTGCTTATAAGCAGTGCACACTCTCCAGATCTCTGAAGAAGACAGCCTGATGTCCCATCCACTATTGAAAATGTCTGTCTGATGTGATTTCTTCATGACAAAATTGTGATTTTTGTTCAGAGATGTGTAAATTGATCAAGCACTTTGTGGAATAGGTTTGCAAATTAAGCTGGAATTAATATCATGTGTGTAATATTTGCAGTGAGCTGTGATGCTGTCTGGATCAGAAAGCAGAGGTCAGAAAATCTGAACTTCTGATGCAAAATTATCCTTGTCTTCTGATTGGTCCATTTGATTCACCAGTGTGCTGGTCAATCTGATTAGGCTTAGCATGCTTTTGAATTCACCAATGCTGGAATTATGTTTCTTCTTATTACTGTAAGCACCAATGCTGGCAATGCTGCCAACACTTCTGACTTTCCTATTCTTCTCAATCTCCTGACCTTTAACCTTCTCATTATTAATTCTTATACCCATCATCTTCATCACATCTTCTTCATCCTCCTCAGGCCTTGTATTCACGGGCATCTGTCTGATTAAATGCCTGTTAAATTGTTTAAATGATTGCTGTTTGATTTATCAGTTGCATATCTTATATTGCTTGAGTTTGGCTTAAAGTCTTTGAAAACTAGGTGATATATTTGTTTCTTGTTATAAATTTCACAGTTCACTCTGCTGTCTTCTGAGGTGTTGCACCCCCAACAGACAGCAAATTGCCAAGATCTTCCAAGAATAAGTTGCTGATTCCCTCTCTTGAATATAAGGAAAGGGGTATGTGTAACAATATCTCCAATTTGAACAGGCACTTTGTCACAAAATGTGTAAAAAGGAGTGACTTCTCCTGTTTGAACAACCATGGTCACTTGTGGCTTATTTTCCATTGGCAATTTCAATATTTCAGTGTACTTCTGAGACAACAAATTGATTTCTGAACTAGTATTGATCAAAGCCATTAATTCTTGTTGGTTTATAGTGACTGGCACATATAATGAATGCATTCCATATGCTGTTTTGGATTTTGGCACCATAGGCTTTGAAGTAAGTCAACCAGAATTGATCTTTAGCTCAGGCTGAACTGGTTCAGAGACTCCAACCCTTGCATGGCTTTTGCTAGTACTGTTATTCCAGCCTGATCTGAAGAACACTTGATGAAGCTTTGGTGATACATCTATAAGCTCCTTAACTGACAATTTGACTTTTCCATTGAGAATTTGACCCATTAATTCATTGGCATCTGTTGAATTATGGATCTGAGAGGATAGGTGATCTGTTGCAGAATATCTTGATCTTTATTTCTCTGTGGACTTGCTCTGAATTTCAGGCTTCTTCTGATTGATTAGTTCAATGTCTTCCATGACATTGTCATCAACACTAGTCTGATTATCCCAGTAAGTAATAAATTGTCCAGTACACTGAGTATGGGGTGTTGCAATCTTAGCTCTTTAATTGTTCTTAGCTTCTCCAACTGTTTCAATATTGACTGATGTTCTTTCTTTCAATGATTTATATTCCTTATCTGAATCAGATTCTCCATCAGACATTAGATATGCAAGCTGTCCTGCTTGAACCTTCATACTGGTTGAATTTGCAGAAGATGTCTCTTCTTGCTGATTGGTCTTCTTTTTAGAGCTTGTTGACTCTGGAATCACTCATTCATCCTCTCCTATAGACTGTACAATATACATGTTCAGGATTCCAGGTTTAGGAGTGACAGCTTGATAGTTTTGACCCTTAGAGCCCATGTGTAAGTTCTCTTCATCATCAATATGGCAGTATCCATTACTCATATTGGATTGGTATTCATAACACTGAGATTGACAATGTCCAGGTTTTCCACAGTAGAAGCATGAGAGACATGTCAAAATTCCTCCAGTTTGAGCTCCTCCTCATCCACAAGCACTACTATAGCCTGTTATAGAAGAGCTATTTTAAGCCAAATAGGGGTTGACTGGCAGTTGAGTATTCTCTTGTACAGTTGTAGAATTAACAGTCACATTTGTTGAATAATTTGATATAGATTTTGGAGGTCCTTCTCTCTGCAGCATATAATACTGATCAGAATTCCCTTGTATCTGATTTGATTGTACTCTTATAGTCAATGCCAAATTTGTGAACTCATTGGTCATCTTTTTAATAGCAGCTTCAATATTGGTGCTGTCAGAGCCCTTGGCTTTGGCTTTTGATTCAGATTCTTCAGTCTTCACAAAACTAGCTGTTTTCTTTGGAGCTTCAACTGTAGGGGGCTTGTTAGCCAATTGATATTGCTCACCAAGCTTCTTCATTTTCTTTTGTTTCATTTCATCTTCTTCAAAGACCTTCTTATTCCCTTTATACTGGTTAATCAAATCCATAGTCACCTGAACAACTTTCCTAAAATCAATAGGCAACATATTGTCTGAAAGATTGAGCTTGGCCTTGTCAATAATCTTATTCTGGAGCTTCTCAGATAGCCCCTGAAGAAATCAAGACACCTTAGTGAATTCATCAAGCCTTTCATTTGCTTGAACTGTACTGGTGATAGTAGTGTATTCTTGAATATAGGCATGAATGTTGCCATCCCAAGCACACAGTTTCTTTGTAATTGCCTGGAGGTAATTCTGACAGTGAATCTTGTAAGTAATATCTTGATCATAAAATTCATGAATAATCTCTTTGGAGAATACTTCCCAATTATCTTCTTTGTAGTCTTCCAAGATCTTCATCCATTCTTCAATCCATGTAACACAGTACCTAGCCAACTGTTCAATAATGTTTTTAGGGTTAATTACCCCATGATCCTTGCACATCTGATAAAATCTTTCAATAAACAGGATAGCATCTCTGCTGTCAAACCAAGGTGCATTTGCTGTGCCAGAGGAAGGCATAGGAATGTGAGAATGAACCACAATTCTCTTGTCCTCACTCTGTGATATAGTTGCATATGATCCTGTAGTACCTTCAGCCATAGTTGATTCTGATTCCAATTTCTTGATTTCTTGATCTTTGGTCATGTCACACAGTATGTTCTGTCTATTAGTCAATATCTTCCAAAAACCTGTTTATCAGGCAAGCTCTAGATAAGAGGCATTCAAATCTAAGCTCCCTAATCTTATTCCTAAATAAAAAAACCTGATTAGTACTGTGTTCCTAGTCCATAAGATCTTACCTTGAAATAGTGTATTGCTTCATGTGTCTCAGAATTTGTTTTTCTCTTCCTTGGCAGTCACCAAATCACTGCATCATTATCTTCAGGTCTCAGCTTTGTCACCAAATGGAACAGGGTATGATGGGATGCCTTGTCAAAGTAGGTGAGTTGGTTGATATAGTGAGAGCTCAAGAAAGGTGAAAAATCACCACATAGTAAGGGTATGGTTGAGTAGTAAGTGTAGAGATAGATATGTTCTAACAGATACCTAAGCTTGCAAGGAGTAATAGTACTAAAGAGCCCTGTACTAACACAGGCAGCTCTAATAAGAAATAGTAGCAAGTTTCATGAACAAGAAATCTTCATATTCTCTAACTAATAACTGAACTGGTAGTAAGGAATGAGTGTGTAGAAAAGAGCCATGATGTGTGAAGGTAATAAGCAAGATGCAGGGGCTACAGGTGGTTTATATAGCTCAAGGATAGTAGCTCTGGGGTGGTTCGCGCCTCGGACCGGAACAACCTTTGTCCTAATGAGGTACTGGAATCCCCACTACACTATTGGAAACTATGGTCTTTTACAGCCATTAGCTCTTCCACAGTCATCTAGCTCCCAACATTCAATTCAGAATATCACTAGAAGCCCTCCCACTGCAAGCAGCCTCTGAGATCTACTAGAAGAACCACAGTCACCAAGATCATTAAGAGATGTTCCAATGGGTGGGATGTCAATACCAGATAGCCACAATGTATCAGGAGCCTCTATATATAGTATAATGTTGATTAGATCACACAGATTGGAAACTTGCCAATCACAGCCACCATTTGGATTCACCAGCATGCTGGCCAATCCACCCAGCCAATCAGAAGCTCCAAAGCACTGCAGTGAAAGAATTACAGCCATGTCAGCACACCAAACTCTCCAAGACCTAGATAACAAAGATGAGTTCATTATTTCTTCTGAAAGTGACAAGAAAATACCCCAACATGAACAAGAAGAATCTGTCATGGCAGTATACTCTGGTACTTGCTGTTGCCATGGTTTTGAACAGCAGCTTCTCCAAAAGATAAAGAGTACTAAAACACATTCAGAGTTGAAGCTTATTCACATTCTGAAGCAGTTAGAAAAGGCCTTTAGCAATAAGAAAGCTGACATCTATCTATACTATGACCATGCTAAATTAATGGCTTCAAAACTTGGTTTACAGACTTGCATACTTAATAGGGAGGAGCTTCTCAACCATTTGGCTTACATTTATAGGAATCATCACAACATTGGCTTAGTTAAGATTAATGACAGCATCTATCTCTGGTTTCATTTAGCAAATAGATCAGCTAGAGCTGAAGATGCTTTAGACATTTATAAATTCAAACATCAGCTAATTATTTCTCTGGTCACAAACATGAGAACATTCAACATCAACCAATACATGCAAATAACTAGAGTTAACAAGTTCACCACCAGCAATCTTCAGAAGGAATGGGAAACAACTGGGTCTGTTGTCATTCCCCAGCTAATGCACTGGTGGAACAATAAGTTATAAGGCACCACCATCACAGTACTCACCCAGGCCAACAGCAAATACAACATATACTATCATTATCAGCAAATAATGGGAGGTCACAATAATTATGGATGGTTGAGAACAATGTATCACAGTATCAGCCAACAAATTATGCACCAGAACTCTGCATACTACCTATGGTATGTACTGACAAGATCCAACCATACTTGGAAATTGATCTTCTATCCATACTACATCAAGTATGCTAAGCCAGGGGATAAAACTGGGTTTCACCATATCAATGTCAATGTTCCAGATGCTATTACTACTGGAAAGGGTGTTAATATGATACAAGAATTCTTGATCTTAACTGCAGAAGAGCCTGGTAACTGTACAGAAATCTTGCCAGAAATACATAATCATCTAGAGAATTAGTGGGAACTAGTTGAAGAATGAGGCTTATTCACTGATAGCTATATTCACTGCATTAAAAATACAATATATACCAAGAACAATGAAAGAAAATTTGGTATTAGATGAACCAACATCATTTGCAAACCTGGCAATGTCTAAATTACAAGCTCTCTGCTATCTTATGAAGCCCATGGTCCATGCAAAAAGATCTGATGCACTATACTACCCTGGTATGTGGCAATCCAAGAGAACCATGAACATCTAGAAGTTAATGAAGCTGGTATATAGTTCCAGCTCTCCACTGCATATAGAGATCTAGTTCCAGGACCTTCATCTCCATCCAGTCATTCAAATTATTACACATTGGTTCCATATCAATTCCCTACTGCTATTCAATTACAAGACTTAGAAGCTATATCAGATGCCCTGGTAAAACAAATTAGATGGAACAACCCCATGATAATTAAGAAACTCAATATTCTCTTTGGCTCTGATAATAAAAAGGCTCAGAACTTTATTAATAACTGACACCTAAAGGCCACACAAATTACTCTGAATGCCATTGTCAAGACTTACCAAATTGAAAAGAAAGCTTTTGGTAATAAATTTTATTGGTATTGCATGTACAACAACATTGACCCAGTGTCAGGTCAGCCTTCTCCTCCTCCCAAGAACTTGATGGAAGAAGAGAATCATGATAATCACTATTAGAGATTGCTGCTATCACTCTTCTTATTCTTATTTTCTATATTTTTTCTTACCAGACTGCTCATTACTATTTATTATTCTCTTATTTTACTAGATTGATTTTATTTTACTTTATATGTTGTTTGTTGTCAGGTGACACCAACATTAAAGATCAGGAGAAAATGTAGTGGGGATTTTAGTATCTTATTAGAATAAAGATTGTTCTGGTCCAAGGCACAAACCACCCCAAGCTACTATTCTTGAGCTATATAAATCACCTGTAGCCCCTGCTTCTTGCTTATTACCTTCATGCACCATTTGCTTTTTTCTACACACTTATTCCTTACTACCAGTTCAGTTATTAGTTAGAGAATATGAAGATTTCTTGTTCATGAAACTTGCTACTGTCCCTCATTAGAGCTGCCTGTGTTAGTACAGGGCTCTTTAGTACTATTACTTCTTGCAAGCTTAGGCATCTGTTAGAACATATCTATCTCTACACTTACTAATCAACTATACCCTTACTATGTGGTGATTTTTCACCTTTCTTGTGCTCTCACCATATCAACCAACTTGTCTACTTTGATGAGGCATCCCATTGTACCCCACTTCACTATTCTTGAGCTATATAAACCACCTGTAGCCCCTGCATCTTGCTTATTACCTTCACACACCATTGCTCTTTTCTACACACTCATTTCTTACTACCAGTTTGGTTATTAGTTAGAGAATATGAAGATTTCTTGTTTATGAAACATGCTACTGTTTCTCATTAGAGCTGCCTGTGTTAGTACAGGGCCCTTTAGTACTATTACTTCTTATGAGCTTAAGCATCTGTTAGGACATACCTATCTCTACACTTACTACTCAACCATACCCTTACTATGTTGTGATTTTTCACCTTTCTTGTGCTCTCACCATATCAACCAACTTGCCTACCTTGACAAGACATTCCATTGTACCCCACTTCAGTATCAACATGAAGAAGCCAACCCTCTGAAACTTGTGAACCTGGGACACCAGCCAAAAATCTATCTGAAGAACAAACCCAAGTTCACAAAGAGATAACTAATCTTGACATCTTATCTCTCTCAACTGTTGATGAAACAAGCACTGCAAACTTAGAGAGAGAGTCTACCCTGACACTAAAAGATAAAATTCAACACCTTTGTGAGGAGACCAAACTACTAAAGAAAATGGTGAAATACCAAGAGAAGTTAAATACTCTCCAGAACACCCAAAAGCACTCATAAAGTAAATCTCTTGATATAGCTATCTTTAACCCAACACCTGTGAAGTGTCTGTTGATTTTGAGATCACCACAACACACAAAGTGCTACCAGACTGGAATCTATACAGAATATTACTAGTTTATCTCAGATATTGAATTTATTCATGATGCAAGCAAACTGAATAGTAAGAATATCCTCATGTATGCTCTTACAGAACTTGATTATATTGAGAAAGATCTTTGGAAGACCCACTGCAAAGGTAATTCATTAAAAAATAACTGAACTGGTCTTAAAGAATTTCTACATGTGAGGCTAGAAGATCCAGCAAACCATACATGAAACTCTTGATAAGCAATCTTTAGTCTTCACAAAAGTTTGGATGAAACTGATTATACCTATTGCCAATGATTTCTAGAGCTTATAACAGAGATTGATGAAGAATTTAAAGATTCTGTAAAAATAAAGAAGAATCTGTTTATATAGAACTTGAATAAGCTCATGTGAACCAAACTAGATGAACAGCTAGAGATACCAGATAATATTAATGATATAGTAGCACTGGCCATCTGACTCTGACCAAGTATGTCAGTAGTCTATATGAAGAATGTCTTACATATAAAGTCTACCAATTCAGTTGAAAGTTCTTACAGAGGTATGAAGATCAATAACTCAAGACTATAAATAAATAAGAAAAGTCAACCCCAGAGATCTGCTCAGAAGATAGAGAAGAATCTTATCAAGAATTATAAAGTCTTGAAAAAGAATGAAAGGTGCTTTAAGTGTGGCCAAAAAAGCCATTTCACAAAAGACTGTCTCAAGAAGAAGAAGAGTAGTAAATAGGAAGTTGAGGGGCTGCAAGTAGATAGAATCAATATAATAAAGTTGTTCAAGAACAGTCTTCTTGCTCTCCCCCCTATTATTCTAGGCATGTGAAGCCCAACTAACAGGAGTATTACTTGATCAGCACTAATAGATTCAGATTATCAATCTCTAGTGATCAGTTCACAATTGGCTGTAAAGCTAGATCTAGAGATGCACAAGATATCTATAGAGATTAAAACTGCTATGGATCATGAGAATATTACTTTTACAAAAGAGATTGTGAATATATTCTTTAAAGCCTGTGACTCTCAGAGAAACTGGCAGTTATTCCATAAACAAGTAATAATCACAAATATAAGAGATAAGATACTAGTGGGTTTGAGCTGGCTGCAGCAACACAATTCCAAGATATATTTCAAGAAACTAAGACTAGAGTTCCAAACTGTATATCACAACCTGCTCATAAAGATTAAATCAGTTAATCTCTCAGAGCTTATGAAAGAAGGGAAGCCTATCTATATAATAATCCTCCACAAATCAGAACAGATGATGACAGCAGACCTAGATCTTCAGATATCAGAAGTCTACTGCAAACTTGTGGAAGTGTTTAGTAACAAGAAAGCTTGAAAGCTGCCATCACACTGTAAAGATGATTTGGCCATAGATTTTGAACCAGAGAAGCAGTCAGAATTTGAAAGAACATACAGACTTTTGCAAGCTGAGCAAGAGACTTTTTATAAATATCTGAGTAGTGCTCTAACTCATGAATTCATCTGGTCTTTCAAGTTATCTGCAGGAGCACCCATTCTGTTTGTGTTCAAGAAGAATGATAAATTAAGAATGTGTGTGGACTATCACAATCTGAATTCAAAAACAGTCAAGAATAGATATCCCCTACTACTGATTGAAAATATATTGTATAAGCTTGTGGAAGCTGCAATATTCACTCAGTTAGATGTCAAGAACATCTACCATAGACTGAGGATTTACAAAGAAGATGAGTGGAAGACTGCATTTTGAACTTTACAGAGACTATTTGAGTACTTGATAGTGCTTTTTAGACTTGTGAATGCACTGGCAGCTTTTCAATCATATATTACAAAGACACTTAGTAAATATCTGGATGTGTTCATGGTGGCCTATCTTGATAATGTGGTTGTGTACTTGACTTGTGAGAAAGATCATAAGAAGCATGTGAAATTAGTACTTAAGATACTCAAGAATGCAGATCTTTATTACAAGCTGACAAAGTGCAAGTTCAATACTTGTGAGATTGACTATCTTGAGTATGTTATAACACCAGAGAGTGTTCTTATGGAGAAGAGCTGTGTGGACACTATTCTTGACTGACCAGAGCCAACCAGTAAGAAAGAGATCCAGATCTTCTTAGAATTTATGAACTTTTACAGATACTTTATCTCAAGATTCTCTAGAATAGCTCACAGCCTGACTGCTCTTCTAAAGAAAGAAGAAGCAAAGCTAAGCAGATATGTATAAAGAGAAATGAGAAGAGAAGCCAACACTTTCATAACTGAAAAAGATTATAAAGTCTTTATAAGTCTGAAAAGAGCATTTGCAGAAGCTGTTATGTTTCATTATTTTAATATGAAATGAAAGACCAGATTGAAAATAGATGTATCTGACTTCATGATGTGTAATATTCTATCACAGCTGGTAAAGAATAGCATCTGGGTTCTAGTTGAGTTTTATTTGTGGAAGATGCAATCTGTAGAGATGAACTACAGCATTTATGATCAGGAACTGCTCACAATTGTGAAGTTATTTAGATATTAATGCTGCTGGTTAAAAGACTTGCAAACACCAGTTCAAGTTCTTACAGACTATAATAGCTTGTACTACTTTCAGACTGCTCAAGATCTCTTGTAAAGACAGGTCTGCTGAGCATAAAGACTGACAGTCTTTTGATTCATAATTAATTATGTGAAAGAAACTAAGAATCCAGCAGATGAACCCTCACAAAGATCTGACTATATTAAGAAGACTGATCTAGATGATAAGAAGAATTGTGAGACTGCAAACCAACTAAGAGTAATGCTTGTGAAGAAGCAAGAGATTATAGAAAAATTAAAACTAACAGCTCAAGTTTCTCTCAACCAGAGAGAGAAGAAAGAAGATGAGAATATATAACTTATCTCTATAAAGCTTTGAGTTAAGATCAAGAAACTACTTACAAAGATTGTCTTAAGAGATATGTACAAAGTGAAGAAGATTATAACACAGGTTCAGAAGACTAAAGACCTGATCTACAAGAAGAATTCTTATAAAAAGAGCAGCTTCAATCTGTTGGCATCACTGCTAAATCTACTGTAAAGTAATAACTATACAGCTGAGATCTGTAAAGACATTAAAATAGATACAAAGAAATTCATGATATGAAAAGAAAAGAAGAGTATTCTCTATAGAGATAGTTGCATGTACATTTCTCAGAATAAGACTCTGTAAATAGAGCTGATTAGATATTATCATAATCTATCTCTTGTGGGGCATTTTGCTACAGCAAGAATATATAAGCTTATAGCTTGCAAATACTTTTGATCAAGAATAAGAGAACTGGTGAAGAAGTGTTGTGAAGTCTGTGGAATCTGCCAGAGCTCAAGAAAAGTTTACAGAAAGCTTCAAGAAGAACTATCACTCTTATTAATTTCAAATTACTCTTGAAAATTCATTAGCATAAATGTTATTACAGATCTCTCTATAAGCCTGAATTTTAAGAAGATGCAGTTTGACTATATTCTGGTTATAGTAGACTGGTTTATAAAGATGGCTCACTTTATTCCTATAATAAAGAAGCTGACATCAGAGAAATTAGCCCATCTCTTTATTTGTGAGATAGTGAGATTGCATAAATTATCTACAAGCATAGTAACAGATTGAGAATCTCTGTTTGTGAGTGAATTTTAAGGTGATTTGACTTATATCTTAAAGATTACAAAAGCAATAAGCACAGCATTTCACCTGCAAACTGATAGTCAGACTGAGAGACTGAATAATGTGCTGAAGCAGTATCTGCAAAGCTATGTCAATTATAATCAAGATAACTAGATGATATGGTTATCAATAACTGAGTTCATATATAATAACTTACAACAGGCTTCCACACAGAAATCATCTTTCCAGCTGATATATGAATTAAATCTACAAACAGAATTCTTGAACTTTAATAAGTATGACTATATATGCAAGAATTCAAGAGATTAGACAGAGACAATGAGATTGCTCTGTAAAGAGATCAAGAAATTGCTCACAAAGACACAAGTCTATCAGAAGAAGTATTATAATCAGAAGCACACCACAAAGATCTTTCAGATAAGAGACAAGATGTGGCTCAATCTTTGCAATATCAAGACCATACAGTCTAACAAAAAACTGAATTTGTTAAGGCATGGGCCTTGTAGAATTATAAAGAAGATAGGCTTACAAGTCTACAGACTGGAACTGTCTTCAGATCTACAAACTTATAATATCTTCCATATATTTCTGCTCTGTAAACACAAGACCCACAAAGAAATCAATTACTCATCTTATCATAAAGTTTGCAAGATAAACAAGAATAAAAAGAAGTACTGGGTCTGTGAGATAATTAACTTAAAGAGAGAGGGTTGCAAGCTGTGGTACAGAGTACATTAAGAAGAATATAATAATAAGAAGAACAAGACATAAGTTTCTGTAAGCAATGTCCATTCACTAAGAAAGCTACTCCAACAATTTTATAGTAGAAATCTGAACAAGCCTGATTTGTGAAAGAGATGGATGGAGATAGTAGAACTAGAAAATAAGTTAGAGAGAGAAAAAACATAGTCAAACTGAACTGAATTCAATTAATTTCAAAACAAAAAAAGAAAAAACTAAACTAAGACTATATAATTAGAGTCTCCAGCTTCTTTCACAAAGATCTGTAATAATTATTCATAATCTTACTGCTGGAAAGAGTAAGCAAGATGCTTACAGTATAGATAGTTGTTACATTTTTGACTTAAGCCTGTAGAGATGTACTCTGTAAAAACTATATTACTATAGTCTTGCTAAGCTTTCTTGCAGATAGAGTACTTCTGTTCAGATAGTGGCTGGGCCCCAGTCTGAGTTATGAGAATTCTCTTGTAAAGCTGAGCATGCACAGTTAACTGATTTGAATTATTCAAATCAGCAATAAGCACAGATCTTTAGATAGACTTGTGATACCATGTCTTTTCACAGACAGACAAAGCTTGTGTTCCTGTGTAGAGGGAAAGATCTGGAAGAATCACTAGATTAGCTTGCAACACATCAGTAAAAGTAGCAGCTGGTGGTATTTAAGTGAAGATAGTCTGGAATTATTATTGTTAATCTTGCAAGAGAGGTGCTGGGTGATCTTAAGTACTCTGCAGAATCACAGTATTCACAAATTCTGCTGGTGCAAAGAGAACAACAACAACAATCTAAAGAAGATTAGCTGTGAACTAGAATGTAATAAAGAATACTCATATTTCTGGCTGGGGCCAGAGCAATAACTGTGGAGGGGAGAGACAGAGCAGCAAGATCCTAACTTCATCAGCACACAAACCAATGTCAGCTTGTAAAAAGTACTTACAGCTTGAGCTAGTGTGAAGAGAGCAGCAACAACTAGTGAAGAAGAGAGGGAGAGAATAATAATACTCTAGAACTGTTAGTTACAAACACTTTCCAAGTTTGCAAGAAATACTTACTGAAGACCTGAACATCTCTTCTTTAAAGAGAGGGGGTGTGGGCATCCTCTCAAGAGAGAAAAGTGAAGACAACTTGTGAGAGAAAAGAGAGAAAGAGAATAAACCAGCAGCAACTAGCATATATTAGTCTCTCTGCAAACCAAACTCTACATAAAGACAAAATCTTATAATCATATGAAGTAAAAGCACAACCAGAGATAAACTCACCAACTTGTGATCTTGTGGCCAGATAGGTGAAGCATTAAGATGTAGCTATTTTTCTTCCAGAACATCAGAGATCTCTTATAAGCCTGCCTCCCATGTGAAGCAGTGCTTGAAGGGTTCACTTATCTTGATAATAATAATATAAACTAAAGAAGAAAGAGAAGAAAAAAAGAAAAAGAGAAAGCAAGAGAAAGCTCTCTCTTAAGCTAGTGTTTATTATCTAATAGTGATACAGGGCTAGCAAGAATAATAAAAACTCTCTACACATTATTGTGTTATTAAGTTCTGTTATGTTATTAGAGTTATGTTGATATCATATCTCTAGTGAGACTGTACTTTTTTTCTTATAAGGAAATTTTTATTTTTCTCAAGAGATTTTTTGTTTTTCTACTTATAAAGATTTTTAATGAGACAGCTGTCTTGAGAGATCAAGACTTACAAGAAGAGAAAATCTGTAAGAATTTGCTGTAAATCTCTTACATGAATGAATAGCATCTGTAAAGATTAGAGATCTTAACTTATAAGCTGCTGGAATTTGCATGTGTTCTCATAAAACACTAAGTCACATACTTATAAGCATATATAAAGAACTGTTACTATATGAATCTCTTGCTAGAAGCCAGTGGCAATCTTGTTTACAAGTTGCACATAGTTGCCAGAATACAGATCTTTTATCTTGTGTACTCTTTTTCATGTATATTTCTTCTAGAGATTCATTGTCACACTGATCTACACATACAATCCTCACATTAAGCCATGTTTCTTAAGAATTCACAAAATACTTGAATAGAATATACCAGCTTTAAATGCCAGAATCTCAGTAGATTTCTCCCTTTCTGAATAGCTTTTAGTCATAGAGACAATGATTCCAGCTTCTTTGATGCTTATTTTCTTTGGCCAGCCTAATCTAGAAGCATCTTCTATATAACTGAGAGAAATTCAAGAGTCATTCTGAGATCAAAGCCATGGTCTTTTGCTTGCTTTTGAATGTTATAGAGGGTAGAAGAAGAAATCTGAAGAGTATGAGAAATATCTAAGATAGAAATTCCATAAGAGATCAAAGCAAGAGCTTGAATTCATATAACAAGCTTATCATGGAGAGAGATTTCTCTGGAAGGCATGGTGGGCAGATTTGATGTTTTAAATTTGAAGAGATTTGGAAAAAGGTGGGAGCCAGGCTGTTTGTTGAATAATAGGAGTTACCTGCTACCCCACCAAATTTTGGTAGGGCAGCAGGTAATTGCAATATGTTGTAACAAAATAGAGTCTCCAGGAACTTTTGTTCCACATCTCTGTACATTCATAACACTATTCCCCTTCCCAGAGGTCTCAGACTTCAAGACATAAGGCTATCAAAGTAGTTTTTCATACATTGTTGTTGTAGCTTCTCTGTTATTGGTGAAGTATTGTAGATTCTTGAATGTGCAAGCTTCTGCATTTTTACTGCTTATCTATATAAACATTCTGCATGCATATTGCTATTAGTTGCAGTAAACATTCTTTATTGTAAAACAGTAATTATTTTATTATAAATGTTCAGCATTTTATTACATACTTATTTTTTTATTTATTTATCTGTCTGATTGCCATATAGATTGCTGTCTAGACTGGTATTCAGGACCAGAATGGGATTCTATTTCTTATTGAACCTGGTCTCAGTCCCAAGTTTAGAAACAGCTGGGATCCCAAATATGAAATCTCAGTCCCATGTCTTATTTTACTCAAGAGCTTGAGATTCTGTTTTCATCTTTATTTCAGAAATTATTTCCTGGTCCCATTCTCAAATAGAAAATTATGTCCCATATTTCATTTCAGTAGAGATGGTAGACTTTCATTTTCTATCTCAGCCAGATTCATAGTGAAACCAGAATGAGATCAGAATTTCTGGTTTTATTATATTAAATTCATAGAGAAGAGTCAAGCTAATCAAATTTTGTGTGAACTGTTATCAAATTTTGTTACTTTTTTGATAAAGGCAGAACTCTTAGAAAAATCAATTTAATTATTAAAAGAAACAAAATATTAAAACTAACTAATAGCTGAAGCCAGCAAACAAACAGGAACTGTTTAAATAATAAGTTAATTATTATTGTTATCATCTTTATTATTATTATTATTATTCTTCTTTCTCTTCTTCTTCTTCTTTTACTTTTTCTTCTTCTTCTTCTTCTTCTTCTTCTGCTTCTCCAGAACCAGCTTTGTGAACTAGACAGAGGCTCTAATACCTGTCATTTGACAGGCAGAGACTCTGATGGTGCTGGAAGAAGACAGAGAAGTAGTGGTGGGTAGTAGTAGTGATGATAGAGTAGCAGTAGTGATAGTTGGCAGAGCAGAGGCAGCATGCAGATAGTGAATAGTAATAGCAGGAGTAGAATAATTAGATACATCAATTGAGCTGAAATAGTTTAATCTAATTTTGATACTGATATCAAGAATGAGCTTTATATTATTGATGTTGACTGTAACATGCTTATAGTATACTATTATTATAATAGAGTTTATATTACTCAGTATAATTATTAATGCCATTGCTAAGAGTAACTTATACTTAAACAGAGTGCACAAGATTACTTCAGCTGTTTTCTAAAGTAACTCAATAACAGTATGTTGCTAGTAATATTCATATTCTTGATAACAGAATAAAGTAATTTCCTGAATTAATTACTGAAATGAGGCCATTAGCAAGATTATCTTGATAGAGCTCTAGAAGTGATGGATTTTCTTGATAGCATCTATTTTTATTAATTAGCATCAAGACTGTTACTAAAAATTGTTACTTTTTGACATATAAGTGCTGGTCTTTTAATTTTGAATGAAGAGATGAGAGTAAGAATTCTTCTGATTAAAATTAGTCAGGTCAACATCTTTATTAGCTTTATGTCAATTGCTCTTCTTCAAGACTCATTCTTTTAATATGGTCTTGTACTGCTTCTCTCCAGCTGTGTGAAATAAATATGCATGGAGAAAACTAATATCTTGTCAGTAAACAATATGCACTAGAGCAGTATTCTGCAAGCACTTATCTCTTAACACAACTTATTTTGTTGCAGTATATGTTTGTTGTATAAGTGAATGTTGAAGCACAGTAAATAAAAAGATGAAAAAAGGAGAAAATCATCAATATTAGCTCTGAAGAGAAAGAAGAAGAAGAGAAAGAGAAAGAGAAGAGAAGTAGCAGTCATCATTTTATATAGTATTTTATATTGACTTCTCTGGTGCTGAGTGGGGAATCAGATAGTTAAATTAATCTGAAGATAGTATTACATGTAGAAAAGATTATCTCTATTAATATTTAGTAGGAGCATGCCTGTTTTATCTAGTATATAATCTTATACAAGTTTATAGACTAACTAGAGATTGTTAATTTACTTAGCCATTTAAGACTATCTTATTAACTTATATATTTGATCTCTAACTTTAATTTATAAGAAAACTCTTGCTTTATTTTATTACAATAATATATTCTTCAGAAGCAGACTCTGATCTTAAAGCTTTCTGCTTTCTTACACTACTTATGAATATTAAAATATTAATACAGAAATTCTTCAATCAAATTGAGATTTATCTGTTTCAGTTAGTATAAAGAACTAGAGAGAGAGAGAGATGCAACAAATCTTCAATCTGTTAGCTGCACCAGATAACAAAGTATAATTAGCAGAGTTACTTTTCAAAGTTCTTTTGCATTTAGTCTATTGAATACTGTGTAGAATTATTCTAATCAGATCTTACAGAACACAGTAGACCAGAGATAATTATCTGATAATGAGAGACTGAAGCTGGAGCTTATGCTCTGGCAGATTAAATAGATAATATTATTGACTAGAGATTCTCAGTTCTAGCTCTGTAGTAAGTATTCAGAACCAATTAAGCAGAATGATCCAGTCTTTATAGAATTTATATTCTTCTTGATTACAACAATCCAGTAGTGTGAGAGTAAAAAGAGGAGAACAGTTTGAGAATTGCAGGGCACCAGCAAGTAACTGCCATGCTCATGTTGGTTGACATGTCTCGGAAGGACCTACAAGGCTACTAACCATATGCGGAAGCTATAGGAACCACGGAACGTGAACTCAATAGATGTGCGTGCCCTCACTCCTCTCATCCAAAGAATTGTGGGATGAGAAGTGAGACAAAAACTCTGCATCAGATCAAAGAAGATCCGAGCCGCTAAGCTGGAGACTAACTACATAGAGACTAGTGTCTCAACACCACCCCCTAGGCTCCAGTGAGTACTGGGAGAAGACAAATTTCTAAATACATAAATCCAACAAATCCAGGATCCAAGCTGATTCAATAACCAAATGAGTGGAATATTTCTTAGTAAATGGTAAGCAGAAGTCCAAATTGGAGGTTGAGCTCCAAATCTGTTGCTGGTGTAATGTTGTTGTGGGTTATGCCACTTCCACCAGTGTTTGTGTCATCCTAATCAAGTGAGTGTGAATGTAGGATCCATGTTGTTGAGATTCAACATCTGTAAGAATTCTTTAAATTTTTGTTTTCCAAGTGGCTTTGTCAAGCCATCTGCTGGATTCTCTGTTTCTGGTATATGGTAGAGTTTCACCCTTTTCTCTTTGAGAAGCTCCTTCATGAAGAACCAATGTGTATCCATCCACCTGGTGGCTGGTGTGTATGTCAGCTTGTGAGCTAGTGCTATAGCATTTGCACTATCCATATATATAGGAATCAGAGCTTTTGCTGGAAGATCAAGATCTTGTAAGAGCTTCTGAATCCAGAGTGCTTTCTTCACGGCAGAATCAAGAGTGCAAAATTCTGCTACTGTGCTTGACAGTGTGATGATCTTTTGGTGTTTTGAGCTTCATGCAATGGGAGTTCCCATATAAAATAATACATATGCTTCTGTTGAGCATCCTTCCTTGCAGTCTTGGTAACTAGCATCCATATAGACTTGTAATTCTGGGATTCCAGGCTTCAGGATGTCTCTGAGGGTTAGGCCTAGCATGGGAGATTCTTTCAAATAACACAGTATTCATTTGCTATATCCTAGGTGCTCTAGTGTTGGCTTCATAGCAAATTATTGGAGTTTGTTGACAGCCAATGTAATATCAGAGCAGCTCTTTATCAAGAGCCAATTGAGAGCTTCAAGAAGCTGTTGCAGCCAGTTCACAATGCTTTCAGCAACTACTGAACTAGGCTCAGGCTTCTGTATAAGCCATACTCCTTCTGCCATAGGGGTGGTCTGGATTGTTGAGCCACTCATGTAGAATTTGGCAAGAACCTTTTGAACATATGATTCTTGAGAGAGATAGATTATTTGCTTTGTACAATCTCATTCAATTTTGCAACCTAGAAATCTTGATGGTTCACCTAGAGATTTTATAGGGAAGCAGTTGGACAGCTTGTTTTTGAAATCAGTGACAGTTTCTTTTGTAGGAGCAGCAATAAGAGCATCATCAACATAGATTATTAGTAGCAGGCCAGACTCTTCATCTATGAATACACATGGATCTGTATTCTTTAGTGGCTTTAAACCAATCTCCATGAGAGCTTTTGTGAAGATCTCCTGCCAAAGATGTCCTGCTTGCTTCAGTCTGTACAGAGCTTGCTGGAGTCTGCAGACAAAGCCTTTTCTTTCTGTTCCAGTTGGAAGGCTCATGTAGATCTTATGGCACTTAAGTATGGCATGCAAGTAGGCTGTAACTATATCAACTTGTTCACAGTGCATATCTTCAACTGCTATTTTTATAAGCACAAGCTTGATAGCTGATTCAGTGACTACAGATGCAGCAGTCTTGTCAAAATCAAGGCCAGGGTGTTGGAAATTACCACATATAATCCATCTAGCACAGAAGGAGATAACATAGCTGTCAGCATTCACTTTCAAGTCAAAAATCCATTTGCCAGGTAGGATCTTAGCTGTAGGATCTATTGAATCTATCTCAACTAGCTCTCAAGTATTGGCAGCTTCTAGCTTCTCAATTTGTTTTTCCATAGCACTCTTCCATTCACTGGCATATTTGCTAGTTATAGCTTCTTTGTAGTTGTGTGGAACCTTAACTTTGTAAGCTAGCAGGTTGGCTGTGAGATAGGAAGTGTAATCTCCATATAGTCTTGGTGATTTGTCTTTAGTTGTACAGCTCAATACATGTCTTGCAGGCTGAGGGTTCAGCTTCATTGAAGCCATAGGTTCTGGTTCGCGTGTAGGCATGGATTCAGCACTCTGTCCTGGTTCTTCCAACACATCTCTGAACATCTTGTTGTGGATTTGGCCCTCAATCAAGTCATTGTCACTATCTCCATTATATGAAGGCTCTGGTGTTTCTTCAATAGTCTCATAGACAGGCTCTTGGAATCTCACCATGTGTTCAGATGCTGAAGAAGTCTTCTGAGGTGACAGCATTATTGTTTGAAGCCATGGGCCATGCATTTGCTCCTGCATCCAGAAAGGTATTGGGATCTCAGGGTTCTCAATCAGGTTAGCTTCTTGAGCACATGCCTCCATAGGCTCTTGTGTTGAAGCTGGTAGAAACCTAGTAACAGCTTGCTTCACCACCCCCATAGCTTCCTGCTTTGGGAAGCTTGGAATCACAAAGGATTCTGTAAATCTATTCTTCAGCTTAGGATCTTTCTTTTTCAGGAGGTCTGGAATGGCATCAACATCCTCATTGAACTTGACATCACATGTATGTATAATTTTGCCAGTCTCCAGAATCCAGATCTTATAAATATGTCCATTCTCACCTTCATATCCAACTAGGTGACCAAGTTGAGCCCTGGATTTCATTTTATATGCCTTATTGTAGTTCACTCTATCCTCTGGTGAAATATGTGTGTAGGCTATACATCCATAAGCTCATAGGTGCTGTAAATTTGGCTTCTTTTTCCAAAAGAGCTCATATGGCAATTCTCTGCCTCCAGCTGGAGAGATTCTATTCATAATATAGCAAGCAGTTTGCAAGACCAGATCCCAGACTTCTTGTGAAAGCTTTGCTTCTAAAATCATGACACAACTTATTTCTACTAAATAGCTGCTGATTTGTTCTGCTACACCATTTTGCTCAGATGTGTATGGAGTGGTCACTTTGCATTTGATTCCACAGGCCAGGGCAAATTTCTTCTTAAATAGTGAAAATTTGGTGCCTCCATTCATTCATACAGTATCCACATAGAAACCTAGTAGATTCCTGAGCCTCTTGACATGCTCCTGGAGGCTACATGAAGCTTCAGCTTTATTCTTGAGTAGTATAACCCATTTAAAACACATGCAGTCATCCACAATTATTAGAGCATATTTGAAGGCTTGAAAACTTATTGGCTTTATGGTTTGAAGGTCAATGTGGATCTTCTGCCCAGGGAATCATAGACCAGATCTGTGGTGTTCAAGATATCTGCCATTTTGACCTTCCTAGTGCACATGCTTTGCAATGGAAAGTATCTTGGCCTTCTATTTTGATTTCCTGGTCTTTTGCTGCTTTTTGTGTGGTAGAGAATGCGCAGTGTCCCAGCTGTCTATGGAGAAGCTCTGGCATGAGCTTCATAGTAGTGTACATCTGTTGAATGGCTTTCTCTTGCTGATGAAGTGGCTCTGTCTTGAGGATTGTAACACCATCACTTTTCTTAGCATATCCCACTAGTTTGTGGTCTCTTTGTGTTTGCAGCATGTGGTCTACTTCCATAAAGTAGAGATTCAACTTTTCAGTCAACTGGTTTGTGGAAAGCAAATTCGTGCCTAACTTTGGGTTATACCATGCACATATATGGATCTTGTTGACAATGCCATCCTGGATGATGCATCTAATGTGTACTATGCCACTACCCTTTATGGAAATGATTTCTCCATTTGAAGCCCTGTACCAATAGTCTGTAGTAGAATCAAAGCTAGTAAAGTAGGCTTTATTGCAACAAATTGAGTGGCTGC
This sequence comes from Coccidioides immitis RS, assembly GCF_000149335.2. Taxonomy (NCBI): domain Eukaryota; kingdom Fungi; phylum Ascomycota; class Eurotiomycetes; order Onygenales; family Onygenaceae; genus Coccidioides; species Coccidioides immitis. Next base: position 818,414 of record NW_004504308.1, on the reverse strand, counting down.
AGCATGTGTCAACAAGCCAGGTTTCCAGACCAACAGCTCTTTTGAATATGGATGCCACCAAGCCAGGTCTGAATGCCATGCCAGTGAAGCTATTTTCAAATCCCATTATGAGATGATTTTCTCCTGTATTATCCTTAGCATCTTCACTGGAATTTGATTGCTGAGATTTGAATTGGCTCTGGTTTTTCTGTTCAGAATTTGTGTGCTATCTTCCTTTGGGCCTTGGTCTCATTCATAAATGTGGCTTTGGCTTCCATTCTTGATATCTCTTGTCAGTAAAAAGATGAGGGCATTGTTGTATGGCATGACCTGGAGTCTCACAATATCTGCAGTTGTCACCTATTTTGCTAGATATTTTTTTGCATAAGAATTTGACATGATCATTCCATGAGACTCTCTTCTGTGGAGCATATTTCTGTACAATTTGCTTGTTGGGGGCAGTCTCTTTGGATTTGGTTTGTCCAGCCATATATATCCTGCTTGGAGCTTCCACATATTCCTTTGCCTCCTGCACAAGATTTCTCATATCCTCATATGTTATGTCACTTGAGTTTGTATTTCAAACTATTGATAGCACACTATCTGTGTAGTTCTCATTAATCACTCATACACCCTCAATTATCTTGTTAATTGCTAGAGAAGGATGTAATGAATGAGGAGCTTGCAATGCCCTCTGGTATCATTCAAGCAGTACATCAAGGTATTGTGTAACTGATTCATAGTCATGTTGACATGTGTAGAAATAATTCTCCACCACATGAATGCATGTATTTTTATCAGGCTTTAGGAAGAGCTGCTTTGTATAGAATATCATAAGAGCAGAGTCATTAATGTCACCTCCATAGTGCTTGCTGATCCAATCTTGAGCATTGTCTTCCATGCTTAAGCTGAGCCATGTAGTGAAGGATGTCATGGCACTTCACCATTTGATTCATATATCTTCAGAAGCCTCTGTAGACTCTGGCACTACTGCATCATATAGAATTCTCCAGTCATAGTGGTTTAGCTGCAACCTGACAATGTTTAACCAAGTATTCACATTTTTCTTGCCTTGTAGCATGGGGATTGACCAAATTGTTGTTCCAGTGATGTCTGTAACCATTTTGTCTGCTATATTGAAATTTCTTTCAATTCAGGGAGTTGTTTCTCTGAACTGATGGCCTGCAATGCTGCTCTGTAGAAAGCCAACCTGCTGTATGATGCCTGCTGACTGTAAATGTGCACCTGTGTTGGTGCTAGCATCCTTCATATGTCCTGCTGGACTCATATTTCTGGAGGTTGGATTGGGGATTGGAGCTGAGAAGCTCTCCAGGTCAATGTCCATCATTCTGTCAAGGGTTTTTTCTCTTTTGGCAACTCCAAAGGCTTCAAAGATTCCTAAAGAAGGGCTCAGAACCTCTCAGAAGGACCTACAAGGCTACTAACCATATGTGGAAGCTATAGGAACCACAGAACATGAACTCAATAGATGTGTGTGCCCTCACTCCTCTCATCCAAAGGATTGTGGGATGAGAAGTGAGACAAAAACTCTGCATCGGATCAAAGAAGATCCGAGCCGCTAAGCTGGAGACTAACTACATAGAGACTAGTGTCTCGACAACATGGGTATCTGAAACAGACATCATGAACCAGTCATTTTTGTACCCAAAAAAGGACCACTATATTACACTCAAAGGCCACAATTTACATAAGCTCTTTAAGCAACACTGTGATTTACTCCGTACTGCAAGTAGCTATCCACCACATCTAAGATTCTCGTATTTCGTCCTCTGTACTCTGTAGTCTATAGTCGCATCGTATAGTGAGAGTCTAACGCTGAGGGGGAAATATTGCTCCGTAATTTCAAGGGCTCATGTCAACAGTTCAAGAGTTCGTTTTCCTTTCCGTCCACAGGTCCGTGATCTTAAGAGGCATATTAATTTTAGGGTGGTTAGGGGAGTTGGGAAGTTAAAAGGTTGGGTGTGACTTGGCAAGCAGAACTCTTTGATAAGGTAGAGCACTGTGGACTAGTCAGTTAACTACTCAACAGCACAAAATGCCCAAATTCATCCATCAGTGATATGTATGTAACAGTGTAAACACGTTGACCATATTGCATTTAAGATGTGGTGTCCCTTGCAAGACCTCTTTTATCTAGAATTCGCAAATTCAAAGTCAATAGTATTATTAAGAAAGAGATGCAATGAATGTTTCTGGTTTGTACAAGCGCATAATGGGCACATTTCCCCACAGCCACAGGCCGTTTTCAAGCCAGGTCGACAGACAGAAGTAAGCCAAGTTGGTGCGCTAGCATCTAAGATTAATAGCTGTGATATATGTTAGCTTTGATTCTTATGTCGAAATAACTCGGAACCGACGTCTGAACCTACCATTCGCGAACAGAGAGAAGGAATCAGCGTTATTGAGAGCCAGTCTCGTAGACAGACGTCGAATGGATCGGTATCCATACGCGTGATCTTTGCAGAAAGGTTCATGTACACCTGGCGCGTGAGCAAACTCGTGGAGAACGGTGGTAGCCTGGTCCTGGCCGTGGCACCTGTTGGTGAGTGCTGGCAAGTTGTAGAAACTCGGGCAGTTGACGACAAGATTGTGAGATGGGAGAGTGTATGCGAGCACACCGGGCTCGCATCTGTTCCAGTGGTCTTCACAGGCGTAGCGAGTTGCTCCGTTGCGAGTAGAACCAGATTCCCGGGAAATAGCCTTCAAGCGAGCTGCAACGGATCGAACGGCTGTGCGATCGGTGGTGTGGAAGTATTCTTGAACTTTACGCGGGTTGCGATACGCAGCGCTAGCAGCAGTTCCAGCAAGATGCGCGGAGTTGCGAAGGGCCTTCATGAGAGCCTTGCGTTTTGCGCTGTTGCGGCAGACATGCACGTCGCTACGTCGATCAAGGGGCTGGATCGCCCTCGCAACGGTAGCAGCCATCTCTCCATCAATCTTGAGCTGGAGTGCATTGCTCTTGAAGACCATGGCTCCAGTAAGGGTGGTTTGGTTGGCTTCCGCATATGGAATTGCACCCTCAGACAAGATATCGAAGGCACCACCCACAGTCAAGTCAGAGGTTGAGGCAATGTCGAATTCTCTTTCAATGCTTTCACCCGGGCTGATAGGAACGAAGGCACTGATGGGAAGGTCGAAAGTCTGGATACGTCGCATGATTCCATCAAACTTGATCGGGTTGCCTAGAAAGGAGAAGCTATCAGATCTGTGCCTGGAAAGTCATCTCGGGCTATCAGTACCATCCTTAAAGATTCCAACCTTCTCAGTTGGACCATCATCAAAGAAGGTGTTGAACTTGAGCAGATTCAATGGACGATCAGCTTTGTTGGTGATCGTAGCCTTGACACGAGTGTTGCTGAGGCTGTCGAGTTTGATATCAAGACCGGAATTGTCTTCAGGTAAATCTAAGTGAGGGAGAGCACAAGAAAAAGCAGGAGTGGCTAAAGCCGCCAGGGCCGCCACCATCGAACACAACAACATGGCAAATAAAAGAATGGACAAGCCAAATGCAGGCGTTCAGAACGAGTGACGGCACAATTAAAAAGAAAAAAGAAGGAAAGGCTGGAGAGTTGTGTGGTCTGTAGAGAAGAAAGACAGTACAGATTCACAGCGGCAACAGAGCCTTATATGCTTCTTTCCACGGTCTCTATGAGCGTGGTTCTTCCATTGCAAAACAAACATACTGAACCCCTGATGAGGATCAAGCTTATTGCAGTGGGTTCAGGACATGGGCCAACATCGGACATGACCGCCAAGGATGTTTTTGTTTCCACCGATTACGATGAGGAGTTATTGCCTTTAGCTTTGTAACGTAGAGAACAGGAGGAATGATACCAGGAAGCAGCTTGTGCTATAGCTCACGGGATGTGCCTTTGCTTCTAGGGTCCAAGGCGCTCGCAATCCCGAGGAGCGTGGCGGAGGTCTTCTTGGGCACTCAGACGAACCACTTTCACCTTGGTACTTTCGGTATAGACAAAAGCGGTGCAATGGAAATCAACTTCAGCCAAAGCGCTGTGGTTATCCATGGAACTCGGTCAAAGGCCTGACAGCCTCCGAAATTTGCCAGAAATCCATTCAGGTGAAACAATGCCAACGATGGACTGGGTGGCCATACGAAATCGCGAAACAGCCAATGAGCAAAGTTCAAAGCCGACCCCGTTTCTGTAGAGACGTTTCAGTGTGAAGAGAATTCACGCCCTAGCAATCAAATCCACAGGATTGTAACGCAGCGGACTTGACCAAGTTTCAAGTCGCCCCAAACGTTAACCACCAGATGGAGTGTGCCCCCGATGAAACTCCTTGCGCTGAGGGATTCCGAGCTGGACCACTAATGTCCACAGTAGTCACCGATCCTCGAGAAATTCCGGGCTCATGGACAAATGTAGCAGGTAGAAAAGAGTTTCGAAGGTGGATGCGTCGTCGAGGTCTCGAGCGTTGGACGTCCAGAATTGCCGAACGCCACAGCTCATCCTTTGGCTAACTAACCTAGCTTTGCACAGGGGTCAATCCTCTCCACCGGCGCGCCGTGACTGCCAACCCGTTCTCGCCATTCTCGAATCCTGCCAAATCCTAGTCGGAGGGGGTTCTTGGAAGCTTGGTAAAACTACATTGATCGGGGGAATGCGCATGTTCCGGCTTACCACCTGGCACGAGCCCCCTGGGTGGACACCATCACTGAGCAAGGATCCAGAAGCTCTCCCTTCAGCGCATGCTTTCGAACTGGTTTAGAACGAACAGGGATATTCACGGAAGTTTCCTTCGAGAAGATGTGCCCAGTGGATACCACGCGCTTCTCAGCGGCCATAGCAGTCTTTGTATATGCAGGCATTCCTGGCATATCCGTGTCGCGATGTTAGGTAACGCATAAATCTCCGCGAGCCCACTGCGTCGTGATAAAGTTCCGCCGGGGAGTCAGCAAATTGGAAAATCCTTTCAGGGTGAAAGCCCAGCAGCGACGAGCTCAACGGCTGATTCCCGTCATAGCAACACGGGGATGCTGATGTATGTTCTCACAGTAAGGATTTGAATGTGCTTGTTGAAAATGGGCCTACACACCCTCCTTGTAGGAGGTCTGAATTGATCCTGCGCTAGGGGATTGAAACCCAATGTCCACACAGCGAAGTTCAAAAAGGTGAGAAGTCTTGTAAAAACTCCAAGTTAATCCAAGATGCTTGGAACGAAACAGACGTAACAGGAGAATTGTGGCCTAGCATATGCTATCTACATATGTAAATATGTACTACAGTGATGTTCTTTAGAATCTTTGTGTTTTGCTTCTGAATCGCGTCGTCAGCAATGGATGCAAAATCTGAGCTTCCCTTGCAACCGTATCCTCCAACAAGCATATCAAAGTTGGCCTTAAGTTATTCAAAGGGAAATTCGGAATCGCTAAATCGAGGCTCATATGCCATGAACTGCGACCTTGAAGATCAGACACTGAAATCCTCAGCGCAGGGCACGCGTCAAAATGTTTCCTGTGGTAATTCCCTCTCATCTCCTTTTTTCGCTCCCTGCCAACGTTCCTCATTGCGTTAGGGAGCCGAGAAGTGTATCCGGCACTGATCGTCCACGACCTGTATAACGGCACATCCTCCGTAGGTTCCCTTCTGCATCCGCGAAAGCAGAATTATGATGGCATCCAGCTCTTTGTGGAATAGAGCCGTCTGTCATCCCAATCGTCCAGCCCACTCGGCATCGGCAGTATCAGCACCACGGGATATAAGCGTGCCCCACACACGCCAAACTTGGTAACCAGCTAAACACACCGCAAATGTCTCTTTACATCCCTGGAGTCGCTAGGCGGCATGGAGCAAATTGGGGCGAGCCTGTGGTTGCGCCAATCATTGTGAGTTTGAAGGAACGGCACAATCATTGCTCCACCATAGCAGAAGCCTCACCGATACATACATTTGTGCAGCCTAGGAATAAACACTCAGGGTGTTGAGTCCGTGTGGTCAGACCGCGGATATTTCACAGGCTCGTTAGTGGTATAAATAGTGGGCATATGGATTGATTGGCTCATGTCAGCTCTAGTCAAAGAGCAATATGACCAAAAATCCAAATACCAAGACAATAAAAATCAATCTCAAACCCAGGCCTCGGAAAGGATGGCACCATTTATTATGTGGAAGGGAAAGCTCAATTTGTTGAAACCTTTGGCTATATCCGTGCTTCACGGATTCTTGGAATTCGCTCCAGTCCTATCCAGGAAACGGTTTCGGCAAGAGGCAAACTCGGCTTCTACCCGAGACCTCGGGTGGATATGCGAAATAATCACAACACGGGGGCTTATCATAGGCAACCAAGGGAGTCCAAACGACTTTGAACGCTCTCTCGGACAGTCCACGTGAATGGAATATAAAACAACCCAAAGAAACTGTGGTCTTGAAAAGATGTGATGGTACCGGCATCTGTGGTGGCATGGTCTTATAGGCAGGCATATATGCAAGTAATTCAAGTGGGTGCGGACATCAAGAAAGCAGATTCTTGCAAATTGTCGAGTGCTATCCTTCAAATGTCTGTGAATATCATGTTTACATCTTCTGTGCCCACAGAATAATCGCTGGGCAGCCGTTTTCTGGATATCTCCCCACAGTTGCCAAGAAGTTTCTGTCTAGCACTAGGGTGCTCCAAGGAGTGACGTTATGGCATATCTGTCAGTGAATTGCTTATTCCACAGGGATGTCAGACGGGTATCAGTTCTACTCCGTACAGTGCGAGGCTATACTCTGGTGAGTGCATGCATCACCAAGATTATTGGGCTGTTCTTTTGAGGTTCGTGGGTTCAGGCAGAAGCTCGTTGAAGATGATTCACCCCTTTTTATTTAGTGCTCACTAGCCAACCACGTGAGAAATGGAGCCCTAACTAGTAAGTAAGGATGGATGGCGTGCAACGTCCTGCATAAGCTCTCATGTTTGCTGAGGGGTTATAAGCATTTTGGAGAACTGATCCCGCTGTGTCTCTGGGGGTATATACAGTTCACCTCTTTCGAATAGTGTTCTATGACACATTGTTTGGATGCTGACTCCTGCCTAGTGAAACCCTGGTGATTCTGTCAGCTTCATAGGATCCACAGACACTCGGCAGACAGAGTCTCATTAGCAGCCTTGCCGGACTGGACTTTTGAGTGATCTGACTGTGACTTATACCTGTGATTGGATATTGCTGCACCCTTGAGGATGGTCTAGTTGCAGTTCTTGACAGCATTGAATATCTCGCCTGTCAGCGGTTCCCGCGAGTTCCGGTGTATACTATCTTGAACTAGGCAGCTAGGGTCAACTGAGCACCGTTACTTGCCAGCGCCATGGAGTCCTCGAGTCATTCGTCACAGGTTGCCGCGCAAGGGCAGGAGACTTCCAAGTCTCCGGCCGATGTTAAATACCCAGAAATGCCTCTACCACAAGTGACGGCAGGGAACTCAGATCGAGATCTACCTGCTAACATTCCGGCTCACTCCAAAGAGGAGACCCTCAATCCATTGACGGCACCGAAGAGAGACAAGCCAAGCCTACCCGCCAAAGAAGAGGAGAGAATGTTTCAAGCCTTAAAGGCTGTATTCGAGGATGCCGGAGAGGATACAGCCAGCTTCGATTTGAGGAATCTAATGGCATCTCTTGAGTTGGTGGATAAAGAATCCGCCTATGGACCTCCAAATGCGCGCATACTAGAGGCCGTCAAGTCCAAGCTGTATCAACTGTGGGAAACTAATTCTGGCTATATGGCTCGTGTTACCGAAGTGTTGGCAAATGGAAGCCGAGATCGTAAGTATCTCGTTTATATCTCGGTAAAGTGGAAGTTGATTTTCTGATTTTATTTGATTAGCGAAATGGCGACTACCTTACGGTACAAGTGGCATCTTGGACTTCTACCTTCGAGTCATCTCAACGCAGGGTGTTGATGACGATATTCTACTCCATGCCTTAAGATTGATTGGGAATTCATGTGCTGATACAGGTAGTTGGCTTGTCCTCCCTTGACGTGATCTATATTGATCGTTGAATAGATGAAAACCGGCAGCAAGTGGTGGACAGGAATTATACTCTGTCAATAATGATGCTGTTTGATAACCCGGCACTTGTCCATGTAGCCATTCCTGTTATTTACAATATTTGCGTTGACTTTGGTAAAGTGACCGGCTTACTTGTCATATTCATCCACTAATTTTGGAGCAGAACCCGCTCAAGCCCAAATAGCGATGGATGGGATATGTAATCCCCTCCTAAAATTGCTTGCGAGTGGGTCAATTCAAGGGAACGCGTTGCTGAGCTATACTTATGAACTTGTTGAAATAGCAAGTGGACAAGGTATGATCTGACATTTGTTGAAGAGTGCAATACTTGAGCTGATTTCCAAGCAGGACAGTTTCTAGATTCAGTACCGGATGATTCTCTTTTGTTAATTATTACACTGGCTACAGCCTCCGATATATCCCTGCCTCATTTCACATCCATTACGAATTCTCTTGCGGCATATTTACAGACCGATCGATTTCAACGAGTATGCATATTGCAAGGACAAGTTGAGAACGTGCTCTCGATTCTATCGCAGTCGTACGAAATGGAAGATGAAGAAATGTCTTCGGACGACGAACAAGCTCTATCTTCTAGCCGTTTGAAACTTAATCATGCGCTTTCGGACCTCTCTGGATTAGAGATATACCCTACAGCATATCCCCTCGGCTCTGCACTTACTGGGACCCTGATATCTTGGCTTAAATCGTCGAATGACCATTTACAGATCTGTGCCTGCGTTATGCTTGGAAATCTCGCACGGGAGGATGCAATTTGTGAATCGATGGTCCAAAAGCTGCAAGTCCATCTACCGTTAATAGCGATTCTAGAGAGTGATGCCAGGAGCCCAGTGCTTCATTCAGTGTTGGGATTTTTGAAGAATCTTACCATTGCAGGCAACAACAGAGAATACCTTGGTGAGGCTGGTATTATTGAAAGACTATCCAGGCTATGGGCGGTTGAGACAGCTCCTCAAATACAATTTATGGCAGCCAGTCTAACGAGACAAGTCATACTCTCCTCAGTTTCTAATATATCTCGACTGCTTGACCCCCTGTCCTCGGACCCCAATTCACCAGCAAATGTGCGCACGTACCTTTCTCTCATGCTCTCTCTTTTCTTCAAAACTGATTCTTCGCCTACCCGGACCGAAATTGGTCGAACTGTAGCTTCAATTTGTCGTGTTCTACTACGATTTAACCCGGAACCAGAGAGAATAAATACGACAGAGGCTCTTGTCAAACGCCTGTTCGGCCTCCATAAAGATGTCGCCCGGCCAATCGGGGCAATGATAACTCAAACTGACTGGCCAGTTGTTCGTAGCGAGGGCTGGTTTGCTCTCGCGTTGATGGCTTCGAACAAAGAAGGCAGTGAGGCGGTGGGTGATTGCTTGCAGAGCATGAGCGTCACAGATATCCTCTGCGATATGGTGCGAAAGAGAATACCTGAGCCCTCGGAGAGCGAATCTACTCAAGAAAAGACCAACCGAGCTAGACTAGCAAAGGATAGGGATAATGCTTTGATCCTGCTACATGGTTTACTACAGCATCCTGTAAGTTTGGCATGCAATTCATATATCCCGGCGTGCTAACATTCTATGTGTAGCCTCCAACTTTAACATCAGCTCGGAGGGAAATATTTGAACAGCTGATGGCTGAAATCGGCCAGCCTAAGGCCTAATGAGATTCACCTTCCCCCACATATCGTGATGAAGTATTTACGAAGTTCTCCAGTGACGTTGAGTCTTGCATTTAGTTGCTAGATCCTAGCGTGTTATCAGCCGGCGAAATGACGAATTATGGTTCGGGAATGTCCCAGAGTAATCGTTGCCTCTCCACATCAGCCATGACAAAAAAATTAGTGTCATCAGAAGCTACTCCATAGTAGATGTAACAGATTTATTTAGATCTATTCTTTGGGGATGATTTCTTCTCAGGTCTAATTTGCAAAACTATATACATGTATTGAACGCTTAGACGGAACTCCACAATGGCGCCTGAAGCCGTGAAGACGACCTCAATGCTATCCCCCGGGGCCGGGGGGGTATATCTTGACAAACTAGAGATCGATGTCGCAGGTGAAAACGCGCGTAAACCTATCAGCACACCTCTTGTTGACTCGTCTTCTTCTGTTTCAGTCGCTTCTCCGTCTTCATAAACTCTCTAAAGCCCACTGGAATCCCCTCAAACAGATCCTCCGCCTCCGTTGACAATGGATCGCCAACCCAATTACCCTCACTCCCCCCTCCATCATCGTCCATACTCATACTCGCGCTCTCAACCTCACGGCGCGGCTTATGCCTCACATCTCCTCCCGCCTCAATCATCACTTTTGCACGGTTTTTCGCCTCGCGTACCCGCGCCGCCCATTCTTCAATGTCGTCTCGGTAATCGTCCCAGACACAGTGTACGCATCCGCTCATACAGCAATTATCTGGCTCTGAGGGGCGCGGGGGGATCGGGACGCCGTTGATTGTTTGCCAGGTTGAGTCTGGTGGAGTGGTTGGATTGTAACGCGATGTGTAGCCTGGACCTGCGAGGCGGGTCCCGAAAACTATGCTCATCTTTTCGGCGGGTGTAGGTTCGCGAGTGTCGGAAGATGCCTGGGCGGCGGGGGCTGGTGGTGTGGAAGGGTCATGTCGAGCGGGATTGGCAACACGGGTTGGGTGAGAAAGGATGTCAGAGTAGTAGCCTTTCAGAGGATAGGCCTGTGATACTTGGGATCCTTGACTGAGAGTTTTATGCGCTCTTATTTGAAATTGAAAAGTAGGTTTTGGTGGTGGTTGAGGGTAAACGTTTTGAGCGCGTGAGATAGGCCTATTGTCTGGGCCCTGTATCCGGCGGAGGCAGTGTACGCATAAGGTATTCTTCAAATAGAGTCGTCTTGAAGTGAAGGCCAAGCCCTCCATTCTTACCGGTGACTGACAGCAATCCACGATCGAATTTGCTGCCGAAGTGCCGCCGTGTTCTACGATGACGATGTTCGCTGGAACGATGGTGCAAACATTGCAAACAGCGGGTCGCGTTTGTTGTGCCGTCAAAACAGCCCGCGATCCCAGAGCTGCTCTGGCCAAAGACGGTTTGCAATTGCTACTCTACTCTGCCCGTATATTGAATCACTGTCTTATCTGATAAAAAGCAAGGACTTGAAAAGCGTCTATATGTTCTAACGCGCCTCACGTATGATTCCCCTACCCGCCAAACGGCGCAAATCGAACTCCTCTTCGGCAATCCCCGTCGAATCGACAAATGTCGAGCACGCATCTCTCAATAACAATGGAAAACTGGAGCCTGCAAGCGGCGCATCGTTTCGGTCGGCAACAAAAGCAAGTCTTGCGCGGTCGCAGGCAGAGCTTCTTCCTAGAGTATTAGGCTGGTCGGCGGCAGAAAGAACACAACGGTCAGAGAGCCGGGGACGTGAGCTGCATGATGCTCAGGGAACTAAGGAGGACATGTCCCGTAAAGCTCCATGGGCCCTACCGAACCAAATTTCTTCGAAGCGGGAATCTAATTCTAAACTTCCGGTGCCGAGTTCCCGCAAAGCAGAAGCGGCAGAACCCAATCTAGAGAATGGAACTGTTCGCAGGTCTGCTAGGAGAGCTCTATTTACCTCACAGCGCACGTCTATTACAGCCGAGGTATCAGTGGCTGGTCTACCAGACGAATTTGAGCCTGGAGAACAGGGTTCTGGGAGTTTATTCGGATCGCAAAACGCTGGTGATGGGGAGAGCGAACCGGAGCTACCCCCAACTCCAACGCAGCTGGGTCTGCAGAAACTTTCTGTTCGTTCGAGAAGCTTTATGAGCAGTAGCCCAAGTCTTCTGGTTGACCGGCAAAAGGGACGGACTTCGGGAAGACGCTACGAGCCGAGCCCACTTAAACCGCGCGATGAGCAGGTCGGGGAATTGGAAGATTTGGGTGCAGACCTATCAACAAACGTTTCACAGCTAGAAGAAGAGCTGCCGGCCGCAGTGCGTGAAAAAAAGAGGCTTCGTGACGAGCTTACTGCACAGTTGGAGAAGTTGAAAGAAGACGTCGCGACTCTTGAGGATTGTGGCCGTCGCTTTGAGCAGCCGGATACAAACGAGTCACTGGACAAAGAATATCTAAGCCGTTTACTGTAAGTTTTAGCTGATGTTTCCTGGGTTTCTGCTTGTTCCACCTGACCTGCGCTACAGATCTCTGCTTACGACTGACAATCCTTCCTGTGCTCCGCCTCCAAAGCCAAAACGATTACCACCAATATCCTCCATGCTTTCATATCTTCTTCCATTTTCTGTTCCTCAGCATATCCCCAAGTTGGAACTGCAGCGTCCAGTTACACCACCTCCAGAAAATCCATTTGCGCTCGAGCAGCTTTCTGATCCTTTGCCGTATCTTACACTCTTCGCACCCCTCACTCTATCTACACATACGACAACAACTTCTTCGTCCTGGAAAACATTGGGATCCTCATCACGTCTGATACAAAAGCATGAATTTGTCCTTTCTCCTCCCCGTGGATTCCCTCAGTCTATATACAAGATTCCGATCACCCTTGAAACAGATCCGGAGCTACAAAGAATCCTATCCATCACCATTCCCGATTCCTCAGAAGCATCTGATGTTGCAAACATTCCATCTCAACTACACCGATGGATGCACACCCGACTTTCGAACCAACTCTTAAAACTCGACATATCCGGATTGTCGTGGGGCGTTTGTCGCTACTGGGAAGCATGCATCTCGCGCGCAAAAATATGGACATTGTTGGAGAAGCTCCAGTCCAACGTCACCAAAGGCACTCGCCTCAAAGATACTAGCTCTCGCGAAGATTCCGAGCCCGAGAAGAACCCTCGCGCGCTAGTTCCTCACCTTGATCGATCTTCATCCCTTTTCTCAGGCCCTCGCGGGACTGGCAGTTATCAGATCATGGTGTCCTGTCCCATCGAGATTGATCTCTGGACCAGTGAACCGTTCCTACAACCTGATATTTGCATTTCTACTTCGACTTCCCCACGCTCTAGCGGAGGCGCCGAGACCAAAATTGAAATTGAGGCGCGACGGGTGTTTTGGACTATACTAAAGCATCGTAGTGCCGATGTTGAGATTGATTGTGGCATAATTGTAGGCGCTGTGGAGGCTGTCGTCAGGGTGCTGTATGGGGAAGAGTGATGATGGTCTACTAAAGATATGGGAAGCAGGGCAACATAGAAGAATGAGACGATGAAACCTGCTCTATATAAACGTACTTGTCATTTTGGTTGATAGGATATCCGCCCTGTACTTTGTAAGTATCGTTGGCCTTACGCAGTTGCTATGATATATGCATACTTAGAAAATGTTTGTGTTTGGCTTCTCCCTTGAAGACGGCAAATATCAACGGGACCCCCAACACATACCACTACGTGGGTTTGTTCAATGGAAAACAGCACATGCCGCCCAGAGACGATTTAAGAGGTTGGATGAGATAAATGTCCAAAAAAAAAAAAAGAAAAAGAAAAAAAAAGAAAAAAAAAAAAAAAATTCATACCAAAACTATTGCCAGCTGAATGTTATGGGCTAGACGTCATATCATTTCATTTGTAATTCTAGCTGGGAGATCACAGTGAGCAAGGGAAACTTTGCATAAAAGGATATCCCAGCCAAAAGTGCTCCGAGATAATTCAGGATGTACGTTTTCGTATTTCTCTCCCATTGCATTTAATTTAAAAAACACCCAGGGAGTAAGTACACCTCAAAGCCATCAAGGACCAACCCCATTGATTCCCATCGGACGACCATATTATCATAGCAACGTAAAAGAGAAAAGGGCGAGGAGGGGTAAGAACATTCGGGGATTGCGAGACAAAAGGAACCACGAAGCAAACTACAGCAGGCTTTTCTTTAAGTTTATAGTTTTATTTCTTAGCCGCTGCGGCCTCCTCAGCCTTTGCCTTTGCCCTCTTCTCTCTAACACCAGCATAGCGGGCCTCGCTGCGAGCATCTCTCAGTCTGCGGTAAGCAGCCTTCTCTCCCTCTGGCATATCGGCCTTGGAGATTTCAGTGACAGCCTGGGCGCGGGTGATGTTGGTGACTGGAAGCAAGGAGCCGACGTTCTTGACGAGGTTCTTGCCCTCGAGGGCAGCCTTGACATCTTCGGGGGAGGAGTCGAGTTTCTTGAACTGACCGCTCTTGCGGGGGAAGAGGATCAAGCGGGCCTTGTATTCCTTCAAGCGGGCGACGTTGGCGGAAAGGGATTCTGAGCAGGCATTGACACGGCGGTGGTCGACGGCAATACCGATGGTTGGGGCGAGTTTGCGGGGGATACCGGCTTCCTGTAAATCACGGTAACATGGACCAGTAAGCGAAATGCTAATACTATAAACGGTCTTCGCGCAGCAGGTAACAGGTGCCTCGGACGCGTCGAAGCCCTTTTGGAGACAATAGGAGTACCTTCAACTCTTGAATCGTGAAACCACGTCCAACTCTGACCCGGCTGTTGTATTTAATGGTTGGGCATCTGACAACTGGGCGAAGCTTGTCAACAGGACGGGGAGCAACGGCGGCAGCCTTAGCAAGACGAGCTTCCCGACGGCGGTGTTTCCGGCCAGGCTATAAAACGCGAGCAAAAATCAGCCACATCCACCTTCCAGGTAAAATATACACCGCAATGATTCCTTTCCATTGTCTCCGCGTTTCCTTTCCCTCGAAGGAAAAAAGGAAGGGAAAAAAGCATGAGCAAATTTCGTACCTGATCGAAGTGCACTCGGACACGACGCTGCCAGTCCTTGTGGAAGTCTAAAACGCAGGAAACCAGTCAGAACAAAAAAAACTCGCCCAGAGTGATTCGCACATCGTCTTGCACGGCGATCGACCGAGAGGAATACTCACGATTCCTAGGGATTTGCTGGTTGTGCTTGATCGCCTATAAGATCCAAGAAAGTCGCATGTTAGCGTCCATCCAAAGCGGCGCAACGCGAAACAGAGGACTTTAATTCCCCGTAAAGCGTAGCGGCGGGGGAGAGCAGCATCAAGCATACCATTGTGACGGCCGGTGATCAAGTTGTCGAAACCCGGAATGGTGTTGCTGGTCGTTCGTCGACGTCGTTCGAGGATTGCTTGGGTTTATTTGGGGTGGGAACTTTTTTGGTGTGGTCTGCCTCTCGGAGCCGCCAGCCTCGCTTAGCCCACGCTAGCCCTATGTCTTACCTAATTGGTTACCACAACATCTCTGACGACGGCGAAAATTTTCAAAAATTCACCAAACGCACTGCTGGACAACGGAGGAGGAGCTGGCCATTGTGGGTTCATATTCTCGTCTGATTAGGATCCTACACTACTCTACCTAAGCCAGACCACGCGTTACAAGCCAAAAAAAAAAAAAAGCTAGCAATACCTTGGCCGCCGAAACACCAGAAATCAATAACAAAGTCTATCAACAAATGCAGGAATAATCGTACATCATCAGAAAGACCCAAAGTGATGCACCAGGGGTGAAAGAGGTACAGCTCGCATAAGTGATTTTTTCAAATACCGATAAAGCAAGGAAATTCATCAACATATCGTAAAGCTAGGAAACTCAGGAGCATCGTCAAAAGGGTTCATAGTGAGTGTTGAAAGGGTAGCAAAGTCGTATCAAATCATCACAGTAAGGAGGGCAAAAAAAAAAAAAAAAAAAAAAAAAAAAAGAAAAAGAAAGAAAAACAAAAAGAATGGAAATGTTGGTCGACCCCTTCAGGATTCCACATCAAGGCAGACAGACTCTGCACCACGAAATTTCTTGGGAGACATCATCTTCTCTTCAGTGCTACGCTTGCGCTTCAGATTGCCGCTGGGGCGCTCAACGCCGGCTTTCTTGACTTGGCCGAAGAGTTTAGCCTGAAGAAGGGTGCTCGATTTGCCAATGTTTACTGGGATTGATGGTTCTTCTTGACTGCTACGGGGAAAACGACGTAGCATACTAGTAGCGAGAGAACTTGCTTGGGAAGCGGGGACATCTTCATCGGTCACTGCTTCTTCAATGTCGGAGGCCGAGATTGTGCTGTCACGATCGTGGCGGTCGCGTTCGTCGTCTTCATCAATGGCAGCGTGGCTCAAAGGCGGGGCTGTGGATCGTTTATTGATCGGAGTAAAGAAATGGATTCGATCGTTGCCCACAGAATTACGCTGGGGAGTCGTGGGCAAGGACGAGAGCGAATGCGTTCCACGAGCATGACCGTGGTTCTTCTGAGAGGTTTTCTTTGATACGGGAGACTTAATACCGGCAGATTCTCCGTTGAGGACCTGGTCAGCAGCAAGGAGAGCCGCGAATGGATGATGACTGCCGACTCTGCTGATATGAGAACGAGCACCATCCGGGATCGGCTTGCGGTGTGGAGTGTTAAATTCGGTACGAGGGCTTGAAGAAATGGACCCTTGGTCCATCAGCTGGGTAAAGTGCACTCGGTTCTCCCGGATGCGCTGTTTGAGAAGGCCGTTTTCCTCCTCCAGGAGTCCATATTTGCCAGCATGCTCCTCGATGAGTTTTTTAGCGCGGCGTAGTCTTCGATCTAATGTCATATTTGCGTGTTCTAGTTCCTTGATTCGATGCACGGCAGCCTCTAGGTCGGCGTTGAGCTGGGGATGAGGAGAGGTCTGTCGCATGAGGTTCTGCCGGGAACGATAATCGGCGCTCTGCAAGATTTCAATCTCTCTCTTAGCAAGCTGCTGTTCGACCTCAGCTCGCTTGATCGCTTCGCTGCTTGTCAGAGAGAGAAGGCTATGTTGAAGTTTAAAGTGTGCAGCCGACATGCGTGACTCTTGGGCCACAGCCAAGAGCCCCTTTGCCATCTTTCGAAGTGATTCGGTATCTGCGTCCTCGATGTCTGTTGAGGTTGGTAAGCTCTCTGATGCGCCATAGGCAACGCAGAGAGTCTGATTCACGGTTGCGGGCGGCGACACGAGGAAAGGGCTATGTTCAGAAAAGGCGCGGACAGGCGTGGATTCGTGTGGAGCATTTCGTGAAGGGGGAGGAGTCATCTCGGACGACGAGGCAGGTGGCTGTGGAGATGCAAACTTGGTTTTCTCCGAGGGATTTATTGAGAGTGGTAGATCATCGGGGGATGCGGACAGGCTGCTTCGGGCTGGGATTGGAGAGCTGGGCACCGCGATTTCGGCGGCAGGCTCGAGGCACGCCTTTTTTAGAAGAGGTTGATCAGTCATGATCACGGAGGATACGCTGAGAAGAGCGTTCGTTCAAGATGGGAAGTCGACACAAGGATGGAGTTCACTCGGCGCTTGCTTTGGTGTCAAGACAGACAAATGCGACAACGCCAAGGCCAATTGCAACGCCAAAGACACGAACTGAGGGATCCAGATCAAAGAGTCTGATTGATGAGTGAATGTACCGCCAAATGCACAAAGAATGCGTGAGTGAGACAAGCGAGGCAGGGCGACAATACGATTGTGGGAAGACAAAAACAAGGACAGGGTGGTGCCGAAGTGTAAACAGTGCTCAGGCAGACTCGAGGCGACGACGGTGACAAAGGGCAGGTCGAGGTTGGGGAGGGGGAGATGATCGATGCGAGAGAGAGGGATATGAGCGATAGGCGATGAATTCAAGTCCAGAGTAGACGCCGGGGATGCAGCGACGAGGATGGATGGGGGATGATGGAAGGGAGACAGGACTGGCGGGACGGATACTTTGGGGTTGCGATGGGTGGTTGTCCAGGTGGCCGCCAGCGAGAGGAGGCTGGGCAACGGCGCTAGCGCGACCCACCGCAGCGCCAGCGCCCAGCCATCTGTCACGTGAATATAGCGCTGAGTCACGCGGGGTTCGGCGGCGGGAGCTAGGCCTATCACGGCTAGCGCAAGATCTGCATTTCCGTCGCCCAAAGAGGAATAGTGCTCTATATTAGTCAGCTGCCGGACCGGCGAATCGGGTTTGCGGTGCACGCCACAAAGGGGCGCATCTAGCTTAGCGAAGCTTTGCCCCTGGAGGCTCGCTGACTGCTCTCGCTCGGCCGGCAGAAGAACACGCAGGGTCCAGCAGGCAGGGGGAGAGAGAGCTGTGCTTTCGGATTTGCATTGTTATACGGAGTACTACTATGCCACATTACATTAGCTTGATGCCAATGTCTCAATTGAGCATTTAAATTTCTTTCTTTCCCCCGTCTGCGAAAATCGCTCTCTTCCACCGGTTCAGAGTCTCCAGCGCAACCATGGACCAAGGGCCGGTCAAGCGGCCACCTCCCAGCGCCATCCCACGCCTATCCAGACTTCCGTTGCCAACAGCCGCCGCGCCTAAGCTAGTACGGCCATCTCCATCTAGAGAGCGACTCCAGGCAGACCAAGGGCTTAACGTTTCGAGACTCCGCAGACCGTCTGAAGATGTGTTCAAGAAGCCACATCTTCCCCCTCCCTCGTCCCGCAAAGTATCCGACAACTTCTATGCCCAACGGAGATCCTCCCAATATGGCCATTCGATCAGAACTGCTGCGTCAGCGGAAAGCCTTGCATCCAAAAGAAATTCCGAGCTCTGCCTTACCGAGATAGGGCCTTCCCTGGAGGAGCGAACGATCGAGACTCTGTCGCAGATCCCATCTTCGCCCTCTCCCAGCAGGAGGCAGTCCGGATTCTTTAGACCGTCTAGTCCGATGCGCTCACCATCCCGGCCCACCTCCGAGATCAGCCAGCACCCCGTCCCGCAAATCACATCTCCCACAAAGCAGTTCAGGCCTCGAGCATCCCTGTCCACTGACCCTTCTCGCCCAAAGCCTCGTGCGGCATCGAGTGCCCCTTCTTCGAGAAAGGCTAGTGAGAACAGCCGTAAAGAAGACCCCCCGGTGCCTTTGCCAAAGCAGGATGTCGTTTCTCCACGTATGCCTCCCAACGGTGAGAAGAGAAACGCGGTTCTTCGAAGCTCTAAATCACGCCAATCTCTAGCCCAGACTTATTCCGAGACGAATGGATCTGCTCCAGCAAAAGACACCCCAAAGTCAAAACAACCCAAGCCTCGCAAGCCGCCCTCTACCCTCTCGTCCAACATTACGTCTCCGACATCTAGCGTCTCCAAAACATCGCAAAGGACCTCCGTCACATCTGAGAGCAATTGCTCCGAGCCTCCCAGAAAGGTTCCAGAAGCTAAAAAAGCATCCAAGTCCTCAAGTGCTTTGAGGGAAAGCATTGCAAAGGCAAAAGCGGCCCGCAAGGCTGCAAGGCAGAGTAATGCAAACGATGCTTTTGCTGACCCGTTTAACAGTATCTCGATGAAAGATCCTTTCAATCAGCTGCAGAACGAAACATCCGACAAGGCACTCCTTAAGAGCAGAACGAGAGCTGCACGTAAATCCGGCCACCTGAACATTGCTGCTTTAGGCTTAAAGGAGATCCCTCATGAGGTCATGACAATGTATGATTATGACCCTGAAAGTACCGATGATTGGTATGAGGCCGTGGATCTGGTCAAGTTTATAGCTGCCGATAACGAATTTGAGTCTCTCTCTGAAGATGCTTTTCCTGACGTTGATGTAACTTCTTTGCAGATGGACGAAGGCTGCAAAGGAAATCAGTTTGGAGGGCTGGAGGCGTTGGATCTTCACGGGAACCTTCTTGCCAGCCTCCCAATAGGCTTAAGAAGACTGCAGCGGCTTCGGTCTCTTAATTTGGCAAAGAACCGGCTGAACATGGACGCTATTGAAGTGATCACTCAGATTGGAAATCTGACCGAGTTACGGCTAGGGAACAATGACCTTGACGGCATGTTTACACCTCAACTTGGGTCACTTCAGAAGCTAGAAGTATTAGATCTTCGGGGTAATGCATTGACCGGACTTCCTGACAATTTGTCTGATTTGACGGGTCTGCGAGTTCTAAACGTTGCGGAGAACCAGTTGACATCCCTGCCTTTCAGCGCTTTATCCAAGCTTCCTCTGGTTGAGATCAATGCCCAGAAAAACCGCCTGCAAGGGTGTCTCGTTCCTGCGTCTATTCGTCGAATTGAGGGACTTCAGATACTAAACGTGTCCGGTAATTCGCTGGAAGGCCTTTCTGCGGGAGATGTTTTAGAGCTTCCAAGCCTACAGCAGTTGTTCGCGGACGCAAATCGTATCAAAGCACTGCCCAACGTCTCCTCGTGGACGTCTCTTCTTTCCCTGATCATTGAGGACAATGACTTGTGTGAAATCCCGGAGGGGCTTTCTGAACTGACTAATCTAAAGCATGCTGACTTCAAAGGAAATAGCATCACTACCCTTAATGACAGAATTGGGTTAATGGAAAATCTGATGACATTCCACATTGGAAACAACCCTCTTCGGGAGCGGAAATTCCTCTCTATGGATACGGAGAACCTCAAGCGAGAACTTTGCACCAGATGCGCCCCTGAAGTACAAGAGGGTGAAGACGGGGAAGAGTCGGATCACACTGAATTCACTTTGGCACCAGAAAGGCCAGAAACATCGCATGGATGGCGAGTGAAATCTGGCGGAGTTCTGGATCGCTCCTCTACGGACCTCTCCCGTTTGGAGGTCGAAGACTTGGAACCTCTCGTCTCCAGCTCCGACATTCGTTGTCTCTATCTTAAGCATAATCGATTCGACAGACTGCCTCTTTCAGCAATATCCTTTCTTTCTCATTCGCTGACTGACATCGATCTTTCACATAATCCGATGAATGGCGAGGACTTATTCACGAGCCCCATTGCTCTGCCGCATCTCCAGAATCTTACCCTAGCCGCTACCGGACTGACTTCCTTTGAGCCTCTTCAATCCTTCCTCTCTGCGCCTTCTCTTATGTTCTTAGACGTTTCCAATAATCGATTGCGCGGTGCTCTTCCAACTTTGCGCTCTACATATCCAAAGCTAATCACATTCTTGGCATCTGAGAACCAAATAAACTCCCTATCCTTCGAAGCCGTTGAGGGGCTCCAGGCTCTCGATGTCAGCAATAACAATATAGACTTCTTACCTCCTCGACTTGGACTCCTTGGTGTTGAAGAGTCCGGTGGCTTGAGGAGACTGGACGTTTCCGGGAACAGTTTCCGCGTTCCTAAATGGCAGATTGTGGCCAAAGGGACTGAAGCGGTTTTAGATTGGCTGAAGAACCGCCTTACGCCAGAGGAATTGAGGGAATGGCAAGGTGATACTGACAATATGTGATTTTTGATAGGATCCAATATCCCACTCTTGCGGATCTATTATTATTCTTCTTCTTTTTGTCCCCTAATACTGTCTTATCTACCGAAGATTCTGTCTCTTATGTATTATTTAGATCTTTTTTCTATCTAGTTACTATCCGGGAATATTGAATTAATATATGTGCTGCGCCCCAGTATGATGTGTGTCGGATGAGCTGTCCTTGATGGAATCCCTCCTACAACGCCTACTTCGAATATGGGAGTCCTTGCCGTGGCCATTAAAGATGACAAGAGATAAAAGGATGGGTATAAAGAGAAGCCCAAGGGCAAAACCCAACACCATAAACGGCGAAGCACAGGGCAATATTATGATGCATTCAGAATAGATCAGGTTTAAAGTCTATTTCTGTGTGCCAGAGTGATGTTCCAAAATTCACTTGCCTTCATTCATTGCAAAGGGGACATTTTTAACCATCCTTGCGAAAGATCCAACAAAGTGCATGCGTGTAACAATGCTCACCTTCTATTATAGCAACGCCACATTGATAACGACCCTAATTGGGGTATGTACTCCGTATACTGCTCGGCTCTGTAATACTTCTCTGGTTTCCCAAGCTGCTTATGCACGGTGATATTTCAGAAGTTTTCAGTGTCCTTCATGTGTTTATGTCCCAGGAGAAATGGGTCACTCAGGTCAAAGTTGACCATATCATATCAAAATTCGTTCCTACGTAGTTTGTTTTTGAAACTCGTAGCCAATTCCACATTCTTAACCCAGTGTTCGTTTCGGATGCATAACTGTTGCCAAATGGCAAATCTGTGCTCCTCTTCGTAGCAGAGAACCAACCATTGACGCGCGAGTTATTTATCCTTCTGGTTGCAGTCTGTCGTTTCCGAGACCTTCGACCACTTTAATCCAGACAGTTGCCCACTTTGAAAATTTGTCTTCTCTTCGACTTAGGTCTCCCTGTTCTAGCGTTGCACCAAGGACCCAGGGCTCGCATAGCAAATCCACAGCTTCAGACGCTCGATCCCGTAACCTAAGACTATATGCATCGGAGAATTCGAGGTTGTGTTCGTACAGCGACCCGGCCGCTTCATCCACGAGATTGGGCAGGTCCTGCAGGCAAGAAGCAACCGAATCAAGCTTTGGAGAAAATTTCGGTAAGATAGCCTTTTCATCCAAATTCTTCAAACGGTACGATATGATCGCGGTGTATAGCTGTGAAACAAGCGTGAGCAGACGAAGAAGACATTTCTTTTCGTCTTCAAGTTTAGCGCGCTGGTTTTCGTCGTTTTCGTCTTTATCTTCATCCTCCATATGCTCCTCCTCCTCATCACCACTCTTGGCGGCTTTGCCTTTCCCGAGCACGCCACCGTTAGCCTCACCATGTGCTTCATCTCCAAAATCCTCTACCCAAAAACCATCGTCGCCATCCAAATCCCCCTCCGGGTCCCATTCCTTCAATTCACGTATCCCATCCTTGACTAATTCCAAATATTCCTTTGCTTTCCGGACCACCAGGCCAACCACACCTTCCGACGCAAAGTTAATGATATGATCGCATACCTCCCAAACCCTCGCCGTTGCAGCGGTAATCCCATTTTTGTCCGTCCCACTCAAGGTAAACTCTTTGTCCTTGTCATGAGAAACCGCAATGGCCCGGATACCCTGTATCAAGGTAGTTAATTCGCGCAACGCGTCTTTAACGAGCGCCTTGGCCTCAGTGGAGAAGGTCTGTGTGTACTTCTCGGGAACAGAGAGCAATGCTGCAGTGGTAAGGGAGGGAAGGACAGCGTCGTTTACGTCTGTGAGCACGGTGATTATTGCGGACGGGGTGAATGGTGCATTAATGGCGAGTAGCGACAGCTTCGTTGTCTGCGCTTTGAGGGTATGAGAGGCAGCGGAGAGGAGGGGTAGCGGGGAAGTCTGGGGGTCGGAGCAGCTTGCATTGCAAGATGCGGATTCAGAGGCATTTGGAGAGGAAAGATTTAAACTAAACTGCTCTGATAGAGCCAGTGTGGTATCCAATGCCTTTAGGAGACTCGGAGGCATTTTTGGTCTGCGGCACGCCGTTGGTTTGTTGATGTGCTTTTGGCTTGTCGGCGCGTTTGGATTTGAATTTATTTCGGGGAGATGCGTCACGTGATGTTGCCTTGGGACTGGCTGGAAGTTCTTCAATGATGCGCAGCGTATGATACATCTACACCCCCACCACTGCGAAAAGACCCGCTGGTCGGTTACCCTCAAAATAGTGCGAAAGATGATGTTCTTAGTCGACCTCTTACCAGGTACAGGTGAATTCCGTTGAGATGTGGATCTGGGGTTCTGCGGATTGAGGATGGATACGTTGAACCGTAACACCTTGGACAGTTAAACAAGCATTGTGCACCCGCCCTCGGAGAGGCATTCAAGCCTCATGGGCCTATCACTGGAACCGGTAAACGCTTCTTGCCAATGTTCCGCGAGGACCGGAATCCAGAACGCTGATAGCCCGTTTGCGTCCTTTCATCAAACCATCCCGCACAAAGATCTTCGAGCACGAATACAATCTTAGACCACCGGATCTAACTTCCGAACGGTGTCTTCGGAGAAGGTGTCTAAATGCATGTTCCAGGAATGAGCGTAAGCAACAAAGCGCTTCTTTCATGCAGACCAACCCCAAGGTTCCCTTTTCGATTCTAGGGAATCATAACTCTATTTCAGGGAGGAATAGTTAGACCAGCCATCAGGAGCTCTAAAACGGGTTCCTTCTGTCATGATCTACACAGTGCGCAGTGGCTAGCTACTTAATTGAAAATAGCTTTGTTTCGCTGGGATAAATAGCATCTTCTCGAGCCGATTTAGCATGGATGAGGTTTACTAAACCGCTGGATTGGGAAAATTCACCCCTTACGTACAACGCATATACATATATATAACATAGGCAGATATCTATCAGTAGCATTTGTACTTCGGGGTCTCGCTACATCTGACAAAAGGCCGGCCAAATGCATCGTGACTTCCAGCGGGATTGGAAGAGAGTATGAGAAGATACGACGTGCCACAAGTTTCCCCAGATCTAGGTCGAATGTGGGTGGAGAAATATCTCTCCGTGGCCGACAGCATTTCGCTGCAAACAGAGCAAACTCCCATCCTGAGCTCCTTCAAGCTTCTGTGGCGATGCATGTATCTGTCAAATCCAGCTCGTCCCATTGTCATCGCTCATAGGAAATGGGACCTACAAAGGGCTCTCGTGCCGCAAAATCCGCTGCAGCAGCTGCGCAATCTCTACCCACCAAGACCTTCATCATCGACAATGGCGCATATACTATGAAAGCGGGCTACGCACCCTCCAACGTTGAAGACTCCCCATCCGATCCCCTGGCGCCCTGTCTGATGATCCCAAATGCGTTGGTCAAGACCCGTGATAAGCGCGTTTACACCGGTCCTCAACTAAATACTCACGTCACAGACTGGAACGAGGCCGCTTTCCGCCGCCCAGTGGAGAAAGGATATATTGTGAATTGGGAGGCTCAGAGGGAGATATGGGATCATAGTTTTTTCGACGAGAAGATTCCGCGGAGGCCGGAAGTGAGATGTACGGACCCTGGGGATACGACGTTGATATTAACGGAGGCGCCGAATGCGATGGCCGCACTGCAGAAGAATGCGGATGAGATGGTCATGGAGGAATGGGGATTCGGAGGTTATTTAAGATGTATTGGTGGGTGACTTGTCTCCTGGGAATTGTCATGCACGATTTATGTTGAAACGACAGTTATGTTTAGGCCCGACGTTGAATGCATGGAACGACATCCATTCTCTGTTCGGTGACCCAGTTGTTCAAAATGCCAACTCCCATCCTTCCCCAGTCGAATGTCTACTGGTTATCGACTCCGGCTATTCCCATACAACCATTACACCGGTATATCGAGGGCGACCTTTGCACCGAGCCATACGCAGATTGGAAATTGGCGGGAAGTTTCTTACCAATTACCTAAAAGAACTTATAACTATCCGCCAATACGAGGTGCTGGACGAAACCTATGTTATAAACGAGGTTAAGGAAGCAGTGTGCTACGTTAGCCATGACTTTGCAGGCGATATCGAAAAGACAAAACGAGGTAACAAGAAAGGAGCTGCTGATGGCGTGGTTGATGGAATAGTGGTAGACTACGTTCTCCCAGATCCAAACATCGGCAAGAAGGGGTTCATGCGGCCACACGATCCTCTCCTCGCGGCGAAGAAACGAAAAGAACTTCTATCAGGGCCCCGACCTTCTGCTACTGAAGATCTTCTTGTTCTTGGGAATGAACGCTTCGTTGTCCCTGAACTTTTATTCCACCCTGATGACATCGGCATGAAGCAACCGGGAATCCCGGAAATTGTTATGCAAAGCCTATCAACGCTACCTACAGCTCTCCACCCAGCTTTTCTCGCAAACGTTTTCGTGGTCGGTGGGAACGCTCTAATACCCGGGATGGTTGAAAGACTGTGAGTAAACGTCTACTAGTGCTTTCAGAACTGAGCTCACGCCGCACTCCCAGAGAGTCCGATTTACGACAGTTGGCTTCGGCCGAGTGCATTGTCCGCGTCAGGAAACCAGTAGAGTAGGTGTTCCTCCTTGCTAGATAAGCAAAGCCGTCCACATTTCATCGGACTAACACAAGATTACACAGTCCCCTCCGGTCGGCATGGCGAGGAGCTACTCAACTTGCCAGCAACCGAGACGTGCTGAAAGAAGTTGCGATTACGCGACAGCAATACCAGGAATACGGTTCTGGCTGGACTGGGAGGAAATTTTCCGGTGCAGCCTAACCCAAACTTTTGCTTCTCTCTCTCTCCCCCTCTTCCTCCTTTCCTCTTCTTCTTTCCCCTCTTTCTTTCTTTCTTTTTTTTTTTTTTTTTGGGTGCTTTAAAACAATCTCAAGCAACATTTGGGTTGGTTCAGGTTAAGGAAAAGTGTCCACCCCATTTAAAGGAGTTTCTGCTTGTTCGGCAGTTGTTGCGGCGTTTTGCATGTATTGTCATGATACCCTTTTTGCTGGAAGAATTGGACTTGAGGGCAAATGGTTGCATTTGACAACAAAAGAGCATTTGACCCCTACAACTGAGATTGCTGAGATGGAGAAGCTATGTTCCATCCTGTCTAGCGCCACACGAGTATGTGCTACGGGAGTATGTGCTTTGGGAATGAACTCCAATCTCGACTGCAGGCGGGTGTATACCGCGGGACCCAAAAGAGGCACCAACACCTTGTGCATTTGTCCCATCGCTGATTCCATATTTTGGCATGGTACACTCGCTAATGCGCAACTTGATCAAAGTTTATGTGTGAATCAATATTTTAAGCCACTGCTCATGTTCAATCCTCTGGTGTTCATCAGCTGATATCACATACAAGGAGAAGCCTACATAAATACCTCTGAGCACCCCCTATTTGAAACCCCAAGTGCTGATCCATTTTAGAGGTATTTATTTACTCGAGAGCTTTGATTTCTATCCTCACTCAATGTATCAATACCAGGCCAAAGAAAAGTGTTTTTAAATGGGGCACCGCATGTCAGTACCCTGACCATGATTCCCTGATCAAGTCTCAAGCAGTGCGCGTCCTCTTCCATGCTAAATATCCGCGTCGCACTTTCACTCATATGTAGCTGATTTCCGCCGAAAGGTGCGCCCTATTCCTACGGAGTCTAACATCAGCCCCCTTCTTCAGTAACTCCTTTATAACCGCTTTGTGTTTATTTTTTACCGCCCACCATAGGGCGTGTCCATTCACCGCGTTGATAGTTGCCTGACAGCCACGTCGCAGCAACAGATCCACCTTCGCAGTATCGCCATTCTTCGCTGCCAACTCAAAAATCGAACATCCTTCGAGCCAAGGATCAGCAAAGCCCAGCGTGAGCGAAAGTTCCAGAAATGGGAGAAAGCAATGTTGGTTTCTCAAAGCTGGGCGGAGCCCAGTGATAACGGTGTTGAATGGTAAGGAGAAACACTACTTCATAACCCCAGACAAATTCCCGGAGTCACTAGCTGCAATTTATCACCGAGGTCGATCCTCAGTCAGGAGGGAAGGTAATCTTTTGGGACTCGAAATTACGGAGTGTAGGATTTGATGCGAGGCTTGACATGCTGGGAGATTACATATATGCATCATATCTTGCCGGTGCTAGGAGACAGATGTGCAGGGGTCGATGTCAACAGGTAGAATGGCAGTAATCACGCGTATAGTTATGTATCTCAAGGATAATAAAGGCCTAAAGTCGAATTGAATTGTCTCATCGACACTGGAGGACAGGTTTCCGGGGACGTATTCGAACCTGTTATCCGCAACCAAAAGTCGAAGAGACCTAAACTTCCTAGCAAAGCAATGTCAGCTAGTCAAAGTAACTACATCTACAATATCCAATGAAGCGAATCAACTGCATTGAACTGTGTGAGCCGTGGTTCAGTTGTTGTAGTGCTTCCTTCGAGTTTCATGTTATCCTGCATCCAATATACAGCCACTCAAGCAGGTGATATGCAGTTCCTTTGGTGGCTCCGTATATATTTAGTTGCCGCATTGCTGACAAGTAACTCTGGAGGGCTCCCCAAACAAGCATGGACTGCTCTGGATGTCAGCCTGGTTTGATGGAATTCTTCATCATTGAAGCCTGTGCGTTGAGTTGTGATAGAAGTTGGATGCTGTGGGAAATAACGGGCTCCAAACCCAACTGGTTATGGAGTGGTTCAACCGACCAACTTTGTTAACCAACCAACCAACGCTTTCCAACTACTGGGTATTTAACCTGTCATTTCATTGATCTCACTGGTTCAATATCAATCATTCATGGGCAGCCAACTGCTAAGAGTGAGATTTGTCTGTCCACCCTGTGATCCAGGAAGATTCATGGCATGCACATTGATGGGTGTGGTGGGCTGCACAATTATATATGGACATCCATCCAGAACACGTCGAGAGCGGATCTGGAGTCAGGCTGGTGAGCTCGCGTTAAATGGAAGACCAGCAATGCCTCTCATTTGGCGTGTGCCTCGTCCCGCCCAGCTGATTTCGTATTGGGCACGTATTTCCACCCTGCACAGCCTACCGGAACACTCGCTCAGCCGCCGATATTAGCGAGCGCCCTCTTCTAAAGAGCAGCGTTTAGGAATACCCGAGGCGCCGATGCATTCTCGATCGCTATTGGGATGAAAGTCGAGGAGTCGCTTGGGCGCTTCTCCTCGCCCCGACGAGGACAAAGTCGGCCGGCTCGCGCTGAGGCATTTACGGTGTGATGGCTGTGCCATCCAACCGGAATTTGCTTCTTTTGACTTTCTTGAATTCTTCACTGGCGCGCTCGCTCGTTGGTCAGCCTAGCTTCCCCCCACCTGTATGGCTGCTGCCCCTTTGATGCGGAGTTTTCTTTGAAAACTAGCTTGCTTTCTGTTCCCCGGGACGTGCATGAACTAGAGCTACAGGGATGGACGCACGCTGGATTGCCCGTTAGATAGAGAGAACCAGTTAGGGGATTCTGACTCGACGGTCTCTTCCTTCCCGTGCATCAAAGAGACTTGCGGCTCCATGACGGCAGTTTATGTACTCCGTACCAGCCCACGGCCCTTTTTATTTCTCGCAGCTGCGGGCTTTGGTCCTCCTGTACGGAGCACCTTTCCGCTGGTGGTCGCTGATGATGATGTTCTTGATTCTGATGCAGCCTGAATTTTCCCTTCGGCCCTAAGGTTTGTGGCAATTCTTTTGAACGGTGAATGAAGCGCTTGGGTCTGATTTACTCTCAGGTGTGATAATGGGCTGGCTTTCTTGAAAGGCTCATTTAACGATCGTCAGCTATCGACACGCCCCTCGCCATGATTACCAACATTCCCGGCCCTGGGATGTCCCCCGGGCGTCGTCTCTCTTACCACTCTCATCACTCCGAAATTGGCGATCCGCCCTCCGAATGGTTGAGCCCAAACGCATTGAAGGACCTTGATATAGCCGATGAACCACCTGCAGACTGGATGGAGCATCCATGTCCCCCGGAGCTCCTAGATTTTCCGGAGGCCACGGCCCCAGACCTTCTCCAAATACTCAACCTTTCCGTGGAAGCAGACCTGTATCGGAATCATGAATATGAGAAAGAGATCGCCTTTCCTACATTACCAGAAAATCTACTATCGCCGGTTGAACCGCCGGCGAAAAGATCACAGGACCTGCCGAGAAGCGATAGGGTGTCCGAGGTAAGTCGCTCTTCGACTGCCCTCTCCCGACGGAGCTTTACATTTTCAAGGGATGGCGCTTCGACCAAATCTGCGTTTGGGAAGTTTTCTGTAAAAGCTCCAAAGGAGGTGCGGGCGATTTCAGTCTCAATGAAGGGAAAATACTCTGTCCAGTGAGTTCATCCCATATGCATTCTACCTAATATGTGGGCCCAAAGCCCTTCGAAATTTATTGACATTCTTGTTTTCCGCAGAGAATGCGCAAGTTGTTTAGAGGGAATCACCGACAAGAACCTCATTCGCTTGGAATGCCAACATAGATATTGCTTAAAGTGCTTCTCCACCCTCGTCACTACTGCGATGCACAACGAGACTCAGTTTCCTCCGCGATGCTGCCTCCTAGAGATCCCCATAAAAGTAATCCTCCACAACCTGAACAATGCGAACAGGGAACTGTTCAAGGAAAAGACCCATGAGTTCTCGATTCCCGAACAAGATCGGTGGTACTGCCATTCGGCCACCTGCGGGAAATGGATTCCTCCGAAGAAGGTCAAGAGCGGCGCAACCGTGCAAAAGTGTCCATTCTGCAAGATTGAAATATGTGGGATGTGTCGTGGTCCCGTGCACGTGAGTCTTCTAGACTGTCCAGGGGATATTGGCTTGGAAGCTACTCTTGAAGAGGCCGATTTATGCGGCTGGCGACGATGTCCCCAATGTCGTGCTATGGTTGAATTGATTTCAGGATGTCGCCATATGATCTGCAAATGTAGAGCGCAATTCTGGTGCGTACAGCTTCTCAGAGTGCCCTCAATTAACACATTTTATGTTGATCACTAAGCAATATACATGGTGTAGTTATACATGTGGTGCACGATGGCGTACGTGCCAGTGTACGGAGGTTGACCAACGGCGCCGAGAAGAAGAACTACAGGATCGACGATTCGAGAGGAATGCGGCGGCGGAATTAGAAGCTCGGGAACTTGCCGACGCATTGGCTGAGATCGAACGGCTGGAACAGCGTGAAGCTGAGGAAATAGTGCGGCGGGAAGAGGCGCGAAGACGGGCAGAGGAAGAGGAGGCGCGTGAAAGGGAAGCCCAACGGATGATGGCGATAGCTGAGTCGACACGGAATATGCGCCTGGCGCTTGACAGAATTAATAAGTTACAGCAAACAGTATTAATCAAGAGGCACGAAGCGGATGCGAGTTCCCTGCAGGAGAAGCTACAAGACCAGATGAAGCAATTTGAGCTTAGAAGACAGCGGCTGGAGTCTGCTCTCCGGTCAAATGTGGAAAAACGCACAAAGATGCTTGCTTCGTCCCACGACGCAGAAATTAAGGAGCTGACCTTGAAACATGAGGAAGAAGAGGATGAAATGTTCATTAGCCTGTCAAGACATTTGAAAAATAAGCCGAATCGGGAAGAGCGCGAGAAGTCCTGCATGGACAAACTTAAAGCCTTGCAGGATGAGAAAATCGCTGCCATGTACAAGGCTCACGAAGAAGCGCGGAATGAACTGGAGTTGAAAACCGAGATAGAGAACAAGTCATTGGAAGCAGCGTTAGTTAAGGAACAAAGTTCTTTTCCGAGTATCGACCGTCGTGTTGATCTCGCCAAACGGATCACGATTGACCGGCATTGGTTCCGAGTCGTGGTCAGGAAACGATCGGATCTCCTCGAACTCCATCGAACGCGTCTCGTCCGAGGTGAAAGCTCTCCCGAAGAACCTTATCTTAAACGGTCACGCTTCACGAGATCGTCGAAGCCACCGTCCCCTCCTCCTACTTATCCTCTTCCTCCACCTCCTTCAGTGGTGTCTACGTGTACACCAACTAGGCCTGGATCTTCAAATACCCCCATGTTTCCTCCGCCGCCTGACTCGCCAAATCCACAGTACTCCCTTTTCTCACGACACCCAGAAGTACCCCACACGCCATCTCCCCTAACTACGGCTCCGGTTACCATATCCACATTTGAGGCTAAGCAGGAGCAGACGTCGCTGAAAGAGCTAATTCTCAAGAGTTCCCGCAATCGACGGCTGAACCAGTCTGCATTCTCTTCACTCAGTAGTTAGATTTTCTCTTTTTTTCATTTTGGAACCTAGTAGTACAATCGGGGTTCTTATTTGTTGCGGCGGCCTCTTTCTCCTCCATCAGCAGTATACACATTTTTATATCTTTACCTAGATCATTTACCGTTTTTATTCATATATGCACCAAATATAGTTCATATATCAGGCATATATATGTATATATACTCTTTCATGCGGGACAGTGGTGGCTTCATTTTCCCGGGGGGCCCATCTGGAATATTAGAAGGTGATATTTCTGACGCTCTGGTACACCGATTGAAGAAGTACCTCCGTATGCTGGCGATGAAACCTCGAGGCCTTGAATAGAGCGATCGTTGCCACGAAAACAATGTTCGGAATGACTCAGTTGTCAAGACTGCTCTGCAGTATGTATGTATAGAGGATTGCCTTTGATCCTCTTCTTTATTTCCTTGAGCAGGCTTGTGATCGAGATTTATTACGTCGCATACCTCGTCCACACCTGCCCGCCCTGTCGTTTGTCCATATTCTTCCTCACCAGTCAGTTTCACTACTCCCTATGATTTCTCCCCCAAATTCCTCCTTATGACTGGCCGTTGGGTACCTAGAACTTTTGACTCAAAAGTCCCTATCCTTACAAGTCCATATCGGATCTAAATTATCAGCTTTACTGTTTCTTTATTTCCAACAAACCAGATCTACATATATACACACAAAACGAACATTTTAACGCCGTTTTCGACAATCCCAGACGCTATTTTTATAATATTATTAATAGTCATAGAATCCCTTTCCGGTCTTCTTGCCTAGCCATCCAGCATCGACCATTTTCTTCAACAAGCCAGCAGGTCGGTACTTGCTGTCGCCAGTCTCTTGATGCAAGACGTTCATGATTGCGAGGCAGGTGTCAATTCCGATGAAATCCGCCAGAGTAAGTGGGCCCATGGGCACATTAGTGCCGTACTTCATAATGCTGTCGATATCCTCGCGGGTTCCGATGCCGTTTTCCAAGCAGGAGATCGCCTCGTTGATGTATGGCATGAGGATGCGGTTGGCCAAGAACCCAGGAGAATCGGTTGACCGAGCGGGAATCTTGCCCATGCGCTTGACAAACTCGAGCGCGGTGTCGATGGTGTCCTGGGATGTTTGTAGGCCAGTGATAATTTCCACGCCCTTTTGAACGGGCACTGGGTTCATGAAGTGAGTCGAAATCACCCTGGATGAGTTAGACAGGTCCTTTGGATCTGTGGTGGTGGCAGCTGCGATCTTGGTGATGGAGATCGAAGAGGTGTTGGTCGCGAGAATGGCATGCTTGGGAGCGACCTGGGCGAGTTTGGAGAAGATTGATGCTTTGAGATCGGGGATCTCGGGAACTGCCTCGATGACGAAGTCTACATCTGAAACATCTTCGAGTTTTGTAGTGGGCGTGAGCATGGAACGGATTTTTACGGCTGCGTCCTTTGTGATGCGCTCTTTGGCGACGTCTTTCTCGAGGAGTTTGTCTACGAGGAAAATTTAGCCGGAGCACGCACATACCTCCGTGGGGAGGCCGATATAGCACATACCGGCGAACTTGAGGCCCTTGTCAAGCGAGGCTTGAGAGTTATCAACCAAAGTGACAGGCACACCAGCCTTTTGAGCAGCAACCAATGCGATTCCCAAACCCTAGTCGCTTACGTTAGAGATGTAGCCCATCAGATGATATGCCCACTTTCAAAAGAAGACGTGATTAATTACCATCTGACCGGCGCCAATAACGGCCACCTTGTGAACCTCGGCGGCCGCCTGCGTAGCGGGAGAGGTGCTAAAGGCTCTGGCCCCAATTGAAGGGATGCCGGCCGTGAGGCTCTTCGTAGCTGCGGTGCGGAACATTATTGTGTCTTGACAAGGGACAAACTCGGGGAAAGGAGGTGTTCAAGGACGAAGCTGGACCGGGGCTTGACTCTGCAGTGAAATGTTTACAGTGCTTGCGAGCTGCTACAAGGGCTTCACAACCGCGGACAAGCGGCAGTCATGTGCTTCACGTCATCGCGCTCGGGAGATTTCGGTTAACTTCGGATTATCGGAAAATCAATATCTCCGGTTAAGTTTGTGTGGAAGTCAATCTGATAAGATAAGGTTCACCAGCGAATCACTTGCAAGCAGCGTTCTTACAGGCGCGTCGCGACGCGTCGACCGCCAAGGCACCGAGATTGGTGTTGTTGCTTCCCGAAACTTCAACATCGACTGTCCGGCACCGCTCTCCACCATCTAATGACGTTGCGACAGCTATGGCAGAGTGAGCACTCGACTGCTTGGGCTGGAATTATCATTGAAACAGTGCAGCAATGGAGATCGAGCCGCCCCAGGCCGTGGAAGTTGTTGATCCCGAAGTCCGGTCATATGTGTACAGCCTCGTCACCGCGGTCAGTAACCCTTATATGGTACATTTTTGGGGCCCATTGCTGATGTGAACCAGCTTGGCGGTACTGCTGGCAATGAAACCGGGCGATATGTGCTGGGCGACGACGCGCTTGGTTGTCTACGCGACCTTAAAAAATGGCTGAGATTCTATGATGAAAAGCTCAATCGCATGGACGTTGCGCGATGCCTCGCGGAATGCAAGCTTCTCAACGGCGATTTAGTGCCGATCATATCGTTGTACGGTGATGCGGAACAAAGCGATAAGCATAAGGCAAGGATTATGCTGGCTTGCTGTGAGTATATCTTTCCCTTTTCTCGAAACTCTTTGGGATTCGATTCTCTGATATTGACGCGAGTAGTGGAATTGCTTGTACCTTTAACATGGCCCGTGGAGGTTCATGGCCAGATGACATTCAATCATCACAGACACACGCCGTATCTCCAGTATTCTCAGGTCGAATACAAACGCGGAATCCTTGGGTTTGCACCTTCGCCAATACTGCGTGCACTTATTCGGGTCGGTCTACCCAGCATGGCGATTCCACGATCCGAAAGGTCTACCAGAGATGAGGGGATCATAAGGCTTATGTTGTATTTTTTCCGAAATATTGCAGTTATCAGTTCACCGCCAAATCTACCCATAGATAGCGATGACGACAAAGCTACAAGGTCTGCAACTATCAACGCCTTTCAACAGCAGGATGTGTTTGCTCTCCTGTTGACCATGTGCTCTAACATGGGCAACGATTTTACCTTTCAAGATGTTATAATACTTGAAATTTTATTCAACCTAGTCAAAGGTGTGGATGTTGACCAACTCTTCAAGCTTAACGAACGTGCTGGTACGATCAAAACGGATGACCTACAAGATATTTTGCAAAAGGAGGATGAGTTGAATCGAGAACATTCTAAAAATGCCCCGACCCGCCATGGTCGATTTGGGACTATGATCTGGGTCAAGAGAGACGATGAAAAGCTTTCTACCGTTTCGGGCCAGGACGTGCTGAAAGGTGACAGAGCGACCTTTTTGAAAATGGATAAAACAAAAAAGTGGAACAAGCCGAAATTTAAAAGGGAGGTGGTCGATCCGTCGTCAAACAACTTCAATCTGAAGGTCAGACTCACTTCGTCAGCTACAAAGCACTTGCGAACTTTTGTGGAAGAATTTCTAGATTCGGGATTCAATCCGTTGTTTACTCACCTCCGGAAGGCGATTGAACGCGAAGCAGACCGTGTCACCGAGTCAACTTCTCGACAATTCTGGTATGCTGTCTCGTGGTTTTTACACGCTGAGCGGGCACGGCGAGAGCACCAGAAGGAAACACGTCAACGAAGTAAAGGAACATCGAGAGAAATCGAACCGGACAGCTTCTCTCTTGTGGCAAGTGTACTCAACCAGGAGACATTCGTTGGCTTGAATAGGTTCATGCAGCACAGCATCGATTTCAAGGATTGGCAAGATCTTACCGCAGGGATGAAATGCCTCACACAAATTCTATTAACAGTGCAAGAGATGGCAATATCCCCTCTTGAAGAAGACCAGGAAATCGCAGAAAATATTCAAAGTCGCATATTCTATGAGGAAACCACGCATGATCGGGTATTGTCTATTTTGCGGAATTATAAAGATCAAGGGTTTTGGTACCTAGATGCATGCACGGAGCTTGCACACGTATTCCTTCGAATGCTTGAGCAGTACTCAAAACAGAATGTCGACATGCAGGTCCGGTCACGTAGACGAGCTCGCCGAAAGCAGGCTCAAGCGGCTGTCCCGAATCAAAACGAAACTGAGGCAGGTGGCGAGCACGACTCCGACACGGAGGATATTGCAGAAGCACACCAGACAGTGACTGAGAGATCCTTTGATTTTAAACGATTTTCAGTGAGATTCTGCACACAGAAATCTGTGGACACTTTTGTTGCTCTCACCAAGTACTACCGGGAATTAGATTCAGAACAGCTCAAGCGAGCGCACCGTTTTTTCTACAGAGTTGCATTCAAGCAAGACATGAGCGTTTTGCTTTTCCGTGTGGACATTATCTCGCTCCTTTTCAAAATGATCAAGGGCCCCGAAGGACTTGATCCGTCGAAACCGCCATTTAAGGATTGGGAAGAACTTATCCGCCAGATATTTAAGAAACTTGTGAGGAAGCTTGGTGAGCGTCCAGAATTGGTTGTCGAGCTGTTGTTCAGCAAAATCAACGCCACAGTATTCTATTTGGAGTACGGCCATGAGAAGCAAACTATGTCAGAGTCGAGACCAGCGACGGAGTTGGAGCTCAAACCTGGCAGTGCTTCAACTCTAGATGAGAAGATACGAATTGTTGTGTCTGCATTGATTCAGGAAGATAAAAAGCCACTAGTTAAGTGGTTATCTCAAGTGCTAGGCTCGGCTGCGAGTGAAAGGTTGAGTTGGGAAATGGAAGCGGAAGCTAGAGCTACTTCATCTCCACAGGAGCAGTCGGACAGGTCAAAAGCTCCTTCAATTGGTGAGACTAGATTCCGTTATTCAAACAGAGCCCTTTCGCTAATGTTCAAATAGCGGTACTGCCAGAAGATGACGGATGTCGCACCGCGATGTTCAGGAATGCACGTTTACGGCTCTTGATGAGGTTAGCCGGCCTTGAACGTTTGGATGAGGACGTCCTTGGAGCGTCTTGGATGATTCCATCGTCGGTACCATCGTCAAATTTGAAAGAGTACCACGAATTAATCGAAAAACATTGTGAGAGTCCGGCAGAAGATATTGATGGCGTAGACCCACGAGATCTAATGCGCCGTAAACGGACTGCTGCGGATACCGATTCCTCTCGTCATGAGTTTACCGAAAATGTCAATTTTGGAAGTGATTCGGAAGGAGAAGATGATGGCGTTCTATTCCCGCCAAATCTCCCCGAAAGATCCAAAGCCCTCAAAACGCTTAAACAGAGGAGGCGACGGAGACGGAGGAGTGATGACGCCGAAGAAAGTGGCCCAGATGAGGCAGTCTTGGAGGCTCGACGGACTGCCCGAGAGAAGAATGCCCTGGAACGCCAACGAAAGATTAAAAGTGATCTTTATGTTCACGCAAGTGATGATGAGTCCGATGAAGAAGCAGACATAGAGTTCTTCGCTAAAGAAGAGATGAGACGACAGGCTCAAGCCCGGCGCGTGGCAGAAGCCCTGGAGACGGGAATGCCAGAAAACAACACAACCAAAAAAAAATCAAAGGCCAGCGCAGGCCGGAAGCGTAAGGTTAAACCAGTCCTCGAGTTGGATGACGATGACAGTGAAGCCAGCCCGCCGAAACGCCGACGTAGCGACGAAGTAATAGAGTCAGACAGCGACGGTGAGCTCATGGTTGGCATTGGGTCCACTTCACCTCGCCGGTCCCAGACGCCACCCACCTCAGCCGATAATATCTTTGGATCTGAGAAATCCCCGAGCCCAATGTTTCCCTGGAGTGTCGGCGTGGATCAGATGATGGCCAAACTCCAGGGGAAAGACGAGGCGTCTGCCGACAATGGAGAAAGCAATGAAGATGAAGGCGAAGATGTTCTGTCGGGGACAGGGCGTACTCGCCGACGGCGCACCATGGGCGGCTTTGTTATTGGTAGCGACTCCGATTCATGATGGACATTCAACGATAACGCTGTTCTGATTAGTCTTGTTGCATTTCAGGAGTGTAGTCGGCGTTATCGGGTGTTAACTATGCATGAGTAGTAGTTAGTGCTTCGTTTAGATGCGGACTTTGTCGTGTTTGATACCAGCTAGCGGCAATGTTTATATATGCATGTGAATTCTTTAATGTTAGGTTCGAAGACGGCGCAGATCAATCGTCTCTGCTCACCGTGATGCTCCATTTCTACATTGTTGTTTCTTCTCGGCTTAGTGTGCTGTGCTTTTGGCAAAAATCGTAGCAACCTGCAGCCATTGCGCTTTGATGGTCCAATTCTCCCACCCCCAATCCTTTCCGAAGCTACGAAACAGATTTCAATTGACTTTTAAGTGCGGATGTTATGAACTTTAATCATCATCCGCATCCAACCCCGAATCACGCCTTATGATTGATCGCGGGGTATGGAGTGGGAGTCAGCCATTGCCTTCGTGCTCTATATAAGATAGACTGCAGACCCCCTTAACTTCATTTCTCAATTGATTTTACATTATCATATTTAAAGCATCTCAGGAATTAACAGCCCAGCAATGGCAAAGTCACTTCACTACGTCACTCTCGACGTCTTCACTACCAAGCGGTTCGAGGGTAATCCCTTAGCCGTCGTTTTCCTCGAGCACCCTCAGCAAATATCCCAAGAACAAAAGCAGCTCATTGCCCGAGAGTTCAATTACTCAGAAACTATATTCGTTCACCCACCGATACCTGGTCAACAAAGTCGCAAGATTGACATCTTCACCCTGGACCGAGAGCTCCCATTCGCAGGCCATCCCACCATCGGTGCAACATACTGGTTCCTCCGATCACAGGGTTATGGAACTACCGAGCAATCGCCCTCTAGCCTCCTGACAAAAGCTGGAGAAATCCCTATTTCATTATCTACGGAGGATTCTAATAAGGTCGCCGCCTTGATACCCCACAACGTGCGCATTCATGCCGCAAGAATGTCGTTGGCGGAACTGCTTAGGCTGCATCCAGAGCTCGAGCCTTATCTAGATGCTTCGGCTCATGCGGAAGGATTCCCGGTGGTCTCTATTGTCAAAGGCATGTCTGCTGTGCATGTTCGCCTGCCTAGCCTTGAGGCTCTAGGCAAAATTACCACCCCGACTGGAGGTTATTTGATCCCTGCTGCAAACCCAGCGGGCGGCGGATATCTTGACGAAGGATGGGATGTCCTAGGACATGTGGCGATCTATTTCCGCGTTCACGACGTGTGGGATGAGAAGCTCCAGAAGAATGTTATTCGCAGTCGCATGCTTGCTGGCACCTTGGAAGATCCGGCTACGGGAAGTGCTTGTAGTGGAATGTGTTCATATCTGAGCTTAACAGAGGGAAAATCTGCAACATACCAGGTTGTGCAAGGCCAAGAGATGGGGCAGAGGAGTGAAATTGCAGTTCGTGTAGAGCTGAAGGATGGAATGAAGGAGATCCAAAGTGTTCAGTTGCAGGGAAATGCAGTCAAGGTTGCTGAGGGAGAGCTTTTTGTTGGAGATGAATAGCGGATATCTCTGCTTGCATTGACAAATCTAGGCATCAATGGGAAACAGTTTGTCAATGTCCAGGACACAATACCAATACAAAAAACTTCCAAGTGCAAGAGAAAATCATGGCTCATCCGGA
Source organism: Coccidioides immitis RS (assembly GCF_000149335.2). Lineage (NCBI taxonomy): Eukaryota > Fungi > Ascomycota > Eurotiomycetes > Onygenales > Onygenaceae > Coccidioides > Coccidioides immitis. The sequence continues at coordinate 779,420 of NW_004504308.1, read as the reverse complement.
ATGTGTCTGTTCGTCCAGTGCCCCGTATGGGCCTGGGTAACTGCCGACGATATCTTCCTATATCTATTCATTGCTTCATTTGCATCCATTGAATATACATCACCCAAACATCACCTGTACATGGAACAGCCATATGGAATAGCTCGATCATTCTTTCTCTCCTCTCTCTCTCTTTTTCTTTTTCTTTTTCCTTTTTTTTTGTCTTTCCAGGCTGGAGGGTGCGACGAGCATGCCGCTGTCCAAACATACCACGTCCAAGCAACGGCGAACCCCCTTCATTATCCCTGAGGTGAACTCATCAACCGCTGAAGTCTCCTCCGCCTCAAATGGCAAACAAACAGGCCGCAAAGCATCTCTCGCTGTTTCCCTCCAAAATTTTGCAAATCGCACTTTCCAGGCCCTGCCACGCCGGGTAAACACAGGGAGCGACAACGCCGACGCGACTGCGGCCCCGAAGCTGCGCCATTCCTCCGCGAAGCTTCTGATCTCAAGGCCGGTATCAAAGCTGCCAATCCCGCAGTCACGGCCGTCTACATCGAGCTCCTTTGTTCGAATCCCACCTTCGGGATCAAATGTTCCTCCAGTACCACCCCTGCCTGCGCGTGGATCAGAGTCGAGAATACCAACGTCCAGTCGAATACCAGCGCCGACCGCGCGACAACTTGAATTAGAACCCCGGGCTGCTAATTCTGATTCTAAAGCCGACACGTGTGCCAACTCAAGAACGAGCGGATATAACCACCTCTCACCTCAGCCAAAGCCATTTGTCGCGTATGAAGACGTGAAGGCCTTAACACGGAACAAAGCTAGTCCAAAGGATAAACAACAAGGGCTCGAAACGTTGAAAGTGAAGGATTCTAAGTCAGAAAGAGACACAATAACCGGCCAACCTGCCAACTCGACGCCCTTCCGGAAGCGGATGATAACCTTTAGTCATAGGAGGACATCAGCAACAGCATCAGGTAAATCGATACGGGCAAGTGACATGGGAATTCCAAAATCAACGTCGATGACAGCCATCACTTCTTCACGTCGGGCATCGGAAATACCGCCAGTTTGTTCTTTTCATTCCCTTCATGCACCGCCAAACAGCCAAGTTAAATCGCCCAGTACATGCGGTTTGAATATCGGAGCCAACCCTGGACAGACTCCAGATCGCGCAACAAGCCATACACATCGAACACTTAGCAACGCATCAGGGGCAACTTCCCTCACCTGCAGCCCCAGGGAGAGGGACCTGCCGCTGCCACCGATCCCTTCGTTACCCAAGAGCTATTCTGTCGGGAACGTAAGGATTGATGGCCAATCTGAAAAGACGCCTCTTCCAGTCTCATATCAAACACCGGCCTCTCCCAGAACCCCAGAGGACACGCGCGCGCACATGAGTTCGATGTCAACTCTAGGTCATACGCATGACGCACCCAAGCCCAAGGATAGCAAACGAAGCAGTCGCCCTAGCGATGCAGTTCTAAACTGCTATGTGACGGCCAAGTACTCAACTGTGTCCGCACACATTACCGAACCACTATTAGACCTGACTCCGCCGCGTCCAACACATTCGCCCACCCATGTGTGCCTAAGATCTGCATCTCCTAGGACACTTTCAGTTAAAGCATGCAAAAGGACCGAAGAAAATGTCAATCTGGTACGTGCTTCTGCGCATCATATAACTCCATCCAAAAAAAATATTGAAACTGACAGTCAACTTCTATCAGGTCACGCGCGCCCAGCCGCAACACTATTGGCTTGGTCGGCTCTCAACGCTTGTGAATAGCCTCCAGTACGAAGATGCATTCAACGAACCAGATCCATACATTACCTACCGCGCGCCGTCTAGAACCAAAATTCTCAAGACTTGTGGGATAGAGAGTGCTGAAGAATTCAACATAAAGAGAGCCTTCGCAGCGCTGGAGCGGGCGTGCATGACTGATGAAGCAACAAAAAGTCTCAACGAATTTAAGGAAGAGTATGAGCGCAAATACACGAAGTCGGGGACTCCAAAGCCGGATAAAAGTTCCAGGACCGGTATGAGAGAGAGGCAGACGGCGATTCGCGTGAAAATGAATATGGAGAAAAAGGACTAGGATGCGAGGATGCGCGGCTGCGTGGATATTTTTGACGATAGACAGATGCAATAACCGTGATATCCAATTAAGCCTTTAATATTCCATTGCACGTTAAAATTGCTTTGGTATCTGAACTTCCCAAAATAACGCGATCCTACCAGTCCCAGAACCCATTAATACCTTACCTTGTCTATTGCAGTAGAAACACCATGCGGTCCATGCGTGAGCAAAATGAACAATCAACTTCTAGAGGCTCTACTTCTCAAAAAAGCGGCGACTTGCTCATGTCTCGTGACAAAGAACATTCTTCGTTTCTCTGATTTCCAAACTAAAACACCGATTTCCTCTGCGTACCGGCACGGGGCTTCAAACTCCGCCGAAGATGCGAAATCTTTGAACAAAAATCCTGGTGTGGCCTTCAGCCTATCACGTTCTAACTGCCAGAGCCGGATTTGATCAACGACTGTGGGCGGTAGAACAGACGCAAGAAGTCCAGCTGTGGTTGAAGTGGACTTTGATGCGTTTACTTTTCGCATCTGGGGGTGAGCATGGGTCGTGAGGTAAGATATTATTTGGTCGGCAGTGATGCCCATTTCGACGGCGCGACGGATGGATTGGCGTGTTAGCTTTCCCGTAACAAGGTTGGGAAAGCGGTATTTAAGTGTTGTGAAGAGTGCGATGAGGGAAATTTGAAGAGGGGAAGAGGTATACGCGTATAAGCGGTAGTTTGTTTCGATGATTATGAATCCTGTGCCTGGCGCACCAGTAGCGGCGTTTATGTTTGGACCAGCTGGAGCAAGGTTGCCTGAGATCGAGCTGGAGAGAGCCATGGAGTCGGATGTAAGCGTTGTTGCCAATCGAGTAGGGTAAAAGCGTGTGGATTCCGAAGCAGGGGAATGTTGGTAAACGATTCCGAAATCAGTGAGGTCGGCAAGGGTACGGAGTTGCGTTGAAGTTAGATGCTTTTTGTCGTAGGATTGCCCTAGCTCCAAGCTACTGAGGAGGAAGAGAAAGGAGAGCACCTCGACGCTATCCATTCCGATGGCTTCGGCGTTCTCGACGTAGAGGATGAGAATATGCCAGACCTGAGTATTGACATCTTGCAATACAAAGGCAAACCCTTCCTTGGTGATTTCCACTCTGCGATCTCGGACCTCGACAAGGTGGCAGGCTTGGAGGAGGGATTTGACTCCTTTACTCAGCGTTACGTTTTCACGTTGAATGCCCAGCGAGTTTGTCCCGACCATGTACCCAAGAACACCCTCCCACTGTCGCCTGGCATAATCGTCTAGATCGGAGACAGTCATAGGGTGCGGATCAGGCATACTAGACATAACTCCAAAAGAATGTTGTTTGTCTCCGCCGGTGAGCGCCTGTCGCAGAGAGGAGGAAAATGGATTGGTCACCATATACGCCCTAACGTGGTCCGACGTTGTAGTGCTTGAAAGAATGTGTAATCGACTAAGGATCGACAGGGCGTTGTCTCTCTCGCTTGTGACAGAGTCAGAATACTGCGCGTAAGCCCGCGAGCCGGTCAAGGTTCCTCCTACCGCTTGCTTCCTGCCTTGACCCACAGCTCGAGCTCAGCTGCTGGCAGGGGGTCTTTGAGGTAGAGAAGGGCCATGACAAAACATTTTGCTGCGTAGATATCAAATGCTTAGCAAGATGAGAACAACTACACGGAGACAGAACGGATGAGTTACCTAGATGGGGCAGCATCCGGCGAAAGATTGCCAGAGCGGTTGAAGGCTGCTGATACAGCTTGAGGAAGACTGTGCCCGGAAGGCTCTCTAGATACTCTAGAGGACGGGACGAAGAAACAGGCATCTTGGAACTGTGCAATTAAACGCTCCACGCCGTTCAAAGCTCATAATCTATCGACCATCATGTCGCGGTAACTGAGACTTTGAGAAAGCTCCATCTGAGCGTTTGCCAGTCAAGCCCGCCGTCCGCCAGAGGCCTCATCTCTGACTTTTAACAACATTGCTGCTGACTAAGCTTTTCGCTGCTGTGCTCTCTCGCCGGTTCCAAGCAACTCTCATCCGCAAAATCAAAGTATCCTCGATTAACAAAATGACGGCCTTGAGATTTGTTAGATCGGTAAGCTATTGTATCAGATTCCTTGATGTTTTGAGCCCGCGTCCACTAACGTCTCCCTGCAGGTATGGGAGTCCTTCCGGGCTACATCAGGCCTGGAGCCGAGGTATTGGGTTTCGCAGCATAAAATGGCTTTTGTACTGTTCAAATGCTGATATTAATGATAATATGCAGATTACTAGACAATGTATGTCTAAAAGCTTGGTTACTGTCGATACGGCAATAACTACATGCTGGGGTTATTGCTCAATTTCGAGCTCCTGGCGGACAGGGGCTCGCTGTCGAGCCGGAGACGAAGAATAACAGCTTTTGCAAAGTTGCTCCTAACTTGGACATGTCTCTTCTAGCTTCGAGTCACTGCAGCTCGCCCTGGTGTTGTAAACTTTGAGCTTGATATTAAAAAGGAACATACAGTGAGTGTTCCCCCTTTCCTATTGTCTAGTGATACTTTTCTCAGATGTTTGAGCCAGCTCTTGAAATAAAGAGATTTGGCGCTGTTTGAACCATCTGTGTTCTGGGGCTGCTTGCAACTTGTTTCTGGTATTACGTACCTGCTAAAAAGTCATGATAGAATCGGCTTAACATCCTTCATGGCGGCACGATTGCTAGCATGGGTAAGCTTCAGTCAAAGGGCCATTACAGATTTTAAGTTCCCTTACCCTTTGCTACTAATGCCGTCGCCTTAAACAGTTGATCTCGGAGGGTCTCTTGCTGTGGCTTCTCGGGGCCTCTTTGCCACCGGTGTCTCAACAGATCTCAATGGTAGGCACGCATCAACCCCGGAATATCTGATTTAAACTTTCTAGATACTAAATAGGACATATTACTCCGTAGTGACTTATCTAAGCTCCGGGGGTAAAGTCGGGGATAAAATTTTAGCTGTATGTGAAGTCCTATGATTCCCCTTCTTTTTTTTTTTTTTTTTTTTGATGTTTGCCTTAGCCTCATATGTGTGGTGCTGATCAATATATTTAGGAGGTGACTTGCGACAAATGTATGCAAAAATTTTGTCAATCTGATATTGCATGGAGGGAGCAAATGCTCCTTTAGGGTGATACGCTATACTAACAATCTCTTAGTTGGAAATAATCTTGCATATACCAGCATCAAGTTCATGAATGCCAAAAATGAAGTTGTGGCTAGGGGCAGCCATACAAAGTGAGGATTTTTTTTTCTTTTTTTTGTTGCACCATTGTATAATTTTCGCTCTGACACCACATTGCAGATATGTTGCCCATGCTTTCAGGGATCCAAGGAACATTGTGGAAGAGCTTAAGCCAGAACCCTGACTGCTGTCTCTTCCAACAATGATGAGACGCCAAATAAGAAACTAAAGAGCGAAGTTAATAAATAGATTAAATGCCGACTATCCCATTTTGCACATAAAATTTCGCGCTTCATAGAATGTATAGCAAAAAATGTATTTATACAACTGCAAGCGAATGACTGTAAAAACATGTTTTGCTAGATCTTACGGACACAAGAGCTGATCACGATGTGGAACCCATTAAAGTCTTTTCCGAATCCTACCTCGCCAAAATCCAAGGCCGGAGTACCTCCCTATCATCAAAGATTATCATACAAAATACACAGCTTCCCTCAAATGCATATATTATTCATTCCTTTTCTCCACTAGGATCATTCCAAGAGAGATTCCCGGGCCGCATCATTCTCAAATTCCTCGACTCCGTCTCTCATTAATGCCCCGTCCTCATCCATTGGAGCTGTGTCCATAACAGTCACCTCTTCTCCCATGGCCTTGACCTTCGCTTGCGTCATTTCGTATACGTACTGCCCAAGATGTTCGATACCTTCCATGGCAGTGCCGCTGATATCTGCGTCAAGGGCCCTAGTAGTCGGAAACATTTCCCCGGGAACCAACATGAGTTTATCTGGGCGTTGAAAAAGGATATCAAAAGCCGGTTTCAGTTCAAAGCATGATTCAAATACTTCCCGTCTGCCCAGAATGTACAGCCCTAGGCGTGCACGAGAAAGCGCGACAGTGAGGCGCCGGACGTCCCGAAGATATCCCACAGCTTTCGTTCGCGTGAGAGAAAGGATTATGTCTATCAATTGAGAATCAGAAATGACGTAACCCGATACAAACCGTCTGGGTAGTTTACTTACAGTCATTTTGCTCTCCTTGGTACTTGTCCACCGTCGTCACTATTCTGGGGAGACCAAAAAGAGAGTTCTTGGCACATCTATGATTTAGTACATCCTTAACCAAAGCTTTCTGGCCAGCATACGTGGTGAGGATCGAGATTTTCGAGGCAGCGTAACCTAGCAATCGCATGTATTGAAAGATTGCCACAGCATATTCAGCTTCGCCGAGATTTTGTATAAAGTGTGGGGATGGCTCCCTTTCACCAACTCCTTGAAAATCGGGTACGTTGATAAACTGGTAATCATACTGGAAACCTGCATTGGCAAGTTTGAATTCTGCTCCATTTTCAACGGTTGGAAGGTTCCCTAGCCGCTCGTATCTCCATTTGAATAGTTCAGCGATAGACGGACGGGCCCGGCCCTGTTGATCTAAATTGATAGTCGGTACGCCCAATCTAACCAGTCGGAGGAAGAGACTCTGTTCGAAATTGGCATATTGGCGGAAGGCTATGTTTTGAACGATAGGGGAGTTTTGCAAATGATCGCCGCACAAAACCACCCTCTTCAAGGGCAACTCGCCGGTTTTGCTGTTTTGTAGCGCGCACGGAATGAAGCTTTCGACTTCGGTGACTTGAGCGGCTTCCTCCATAACAACATTATCATAGTGGAATCCAAGATTCGCAATTTCCTGCCGTCTCATAGCGGCATGTGTCGAGGTCATTGCTATGATCCTCGCTTCCTTGACCAAAAGGTACTTCGCCTTGTCGCGTTGTTGTCGTAGGATTTCAAATGGGCGAATATCTTCTAACTCAGAAAATACTCTATCAAGATGGCGTTGGCACCCAGCTGCAATGTCCTGAATTTCGTCCTTTGATGCATCTGGTTTGAAGAGGGGCTGAGGGGCATTCGAAAAAAAAGAGTGAAACGGAAACCATTGGATTATGTTTTCGCACGATGAGGTCTCCAGCCGCGCTTTATCCCAGAATTTGGTCCAAGCTGGTTGGATATATACTGAATTGAAGTACCCTGCCGTTTCACATGAATTCCCATGAGCACCTTCCGCTCCAATTGACGCCGCGAGGCGATCTACCTCAGCAAGATATCCAGCCCTGTTTTCTAGGAACGATTCAACCCTGCCAAATTTGCTATAACTGGCTTCAGTCTCGAGTTCTTCTTCTCCATGACCGAGGCGAAGGAGATGGCGTGCATCAATATCTAGGGCAATAATTTTCTGGAAAAGTTGATTAAGTGCCTGATTGCTATGTGCCACCAGTAGCGTGCGCTCGCTGGGGAAATTGTGGTATATGTTGCTGATGATCTGTGTTGCAACGTCGGTTTTTCCAGTTCCTGGAGGTCCGACGACTATGGTAAGCCCCGGCTGAGTGCCCGAAACAATGGCATTGACCTGGGCAGGTGTAAATCGTATTTTGTTCAACTTTGGCGCGTCCATAGGGTAAGGTCCTTGATTACTAGGCTTGTACGTAGAGGCACGGATTGACGCTGCTGCAGGCTGCACAGATTCGGCACGATCTCGTCTCCTTTTCTTCGAGGGGTTTAAAGTCTCCCCCTTAGATGGGTTGTCTCTGATTTCCAGTACATATGGTGGCCCGAAACTGGAATTATTGTTTTCCACTGGCTCAATGGTGCAACCCGGAAAACTTTCAACAAGGTGCTGCCAATCCAGAAATGTATCTCGATAATCAATCGTTTTCAATTTTAAGCCCAATTCTGGGTAACTCGCACTACGTGGGTTGCCATAGCCGAGGAAAACGTCTTGCAACCATGATGGAAGCTGTGTGTCTGCAATTGTTAGCGCCTTCACAATCTCCAGAATCGGTTTGAAGTTATTCTCCCGGCCCCTTCGACGCACAACCAAGTTTATCAACGAATAAATATCGGGGTCATCCTTGCCCCGTGAATCCAAGTCTGTCCTGTAAGCTCTGGCATCTAGATTCACAATGAGTCTTCGCTGACTGGGTCTCTGTCGCGAATAACCGTTGTGCTGGTCATCCTGAGGCTCCCGAATCATACGGCCATTAGCATCAAGGACTTGAACTATTTGGGCGCAGCGGACGTGTAAGATCCCGATATCGGGAAGGTTATTGACGGAGTGAAGGGAGAGAGTGGATATAGGAAGTTTAGACCCAACTGCTAGCAAAAATATAACGTCGTCCGGCCGAAGTGTTTCCCACTCTCGACGAATGCTGTCATTCAGGCGACTAACATCTAGCAGGATTTCAGCGCGAACGTAAGCTGGATTTGAGCTTCCAACTTTGGGTTCTGCTACGTCGATGATAGCCGGTTTGGAAATCGGAATTGCCATCCGTGAAAAGCCTTCGAAAGACGTTTTCTTTGTCTCTCGGTGTATGCGAGGAAGCATTCTCTTTACAACGGATTCTAGGTCACTCTTAATCTCAAAAAACGATTCCGCCCGGTATAACAAGAGGGATCGCCACAAGAAATCCCCCAGGCTTAAATACTGTAGATTCAACTTTGGAATTGCCAGCGGCCGGGAACCGTCATACGCTTCGTTTCTAATTAATGCTGGTTCGTACAGTGACTTTTCGCTGGGGAAAACGGTCAATTCAGACGCAGTATCCTGGAAGGATGGTTGACGTTCAAACGCGGACAGAATAATTTCGAGAAGCAATTGGCGATTGGATTGAACACCAGCCTGTTCAGGGTACACAGTCCTGAATCCCAGTGCAGAACATAAGTTTTCCAGTTCAGTATCGTTTAATTCAGATAGATGTGTCTCCAGTTCAGAACGCTTTTCAAGTGACCCATAATTGGCCAGAGCCAGGAGGGTCAACTTTTCCTTGAAGTGTTTGATAGCAACTCGTTGAAGCCGCGCAAGCTCCTGGCAATGGATATCATACACATCTTGAGGAGAGTGTTGTTCGCCAGATTGATCATCTATAGAAAATCCGACAAAATGCTTGAGAAGATGGTAAAAGTCACGAAGCAGAGAGTTCTTTCCGTTTCTAAAAAGGCGCGAGGTGCGAAGGATTGGGAGGATATTAAGATTTTTGAATAGGGTATTCACGTATCGTCGTGTTGGAAGCTGGCTTTCTAGGTCGACAAGCAGTTCCATAAATCTCTCGCAGAATCTAACGTTGTCTTCACTCAGTTCCCCGAGTGGGTTGAGTCGCTGCAAGAACTCCAGAAGCATGGAGTATAGCCAAGATCTCTCAAATCGAATTCTGGCTTTCCCGGACTCATCGGCCATATCGTACCGCTTCGTTGATACCCTCCATGCTCGTTTCAAAGCTGCCGAGCGCTCAAGTAACTTGGTTCGGGCGTCGATGCTGTGGAGGTTATGCCAAATGGCAATTGACACCAATGGCGCACATTCTTTGCGAATTTGGAGATTTTCCAACGACTGGAATGCGCTAATAACGAAGGAAAGAAGGTATATCCGAGATGTTGTAGGGAGTGTTTGGTCAAGGTTCATTGAAAGGATACGCCTGAATAAGCTCGAAAAGTCCTCTGGTCGGTCGGAAAAGTTTTCTAAACCCAGTTAGAATTGAAGCTGAAATCTCGGAAGGACCCATCTTACCCCATATCGGCAGATGTTCTCTTTGTTTTATGCCCACAATCACAGCAATCAGCAGAACATGATAATTCGAGGCGTCCTCGGAATAGGTAGGCCATAGGTATCTTGACTGGTTATTAGTACCGTCCGGTCTCAAAAGTCCAATGCAAACATACTTCTCTAAAATATGAAGATTCTCTAGCAACAGCAGAGAATGAAGGGAGAAGCCTTCTGTGACCAAGGGATCCCAGATGTCATTTTTGATGACCTCCGGCCTGACCTTCCGCACCTTCGTTTTAAGCCAGTGAGCTCTGGCCAACGCCACCCATTGATTTTCTTGTTGGAAGTCGTTGACAGTAGGTCGCATATCTAAGCTGCGCGCCATAGCTGGGCGCATCTGTAACCCCATTGTAGATTGAATCTTTCTCAGATGCGCTGAAGTTGCGCGCTGCTCTCATCAGGCGTGATGGCCGAAGCTGGCATTTGAGTTACGCTTTACAAAATTACAGCTTACGATACGCAAGACTTCCTGGGCCCAGCGCCAGCGGTGGCGTAACACTATAATTACCATACAGAGCGGCGCCATTGATCTCCTGCACCACGCTCAAAGCTACTAGTGTCCTTCAACTCTCATTAACACCACTCAACCCACCCGGTGCTGGCTGCTTTCTTACCGGTAGTGCCTTGAAGATGGCTGTCGGGGACATTCGCGCTGTTCAGATCTATCGAAGACGTGTTCAGGTACTGCTGGACAGAGCGACGAAAGTGAAGCAGGGCTCCGAAATAGAACCGCCGATAACAGAGTCTGATTTGGGAGATGCAATCAACGAAGTTGATGACGGCGAAGAAGAGGCGTTAAAGAACCAGAGTTCCCAGCCGGCTTATGCAGCAGTAGAGACAGCTTTCCGCGAGAAGTTTTATCACTTACTGGTTGGTTGGATTATCAACCTTTTCTGCAGAATCTGAGCTAATTCTTAATTTGCGATCCAAGGCCACGACGTCTATAAACAAGCCCGAGTTTGTTCACATGTGGAATCTACTTGATGTCGTGTCTATATTCTCCGACAATGGTAGAATCCCAGTGGAGCTCGCTGTCTCGTTCCACGCTGACACCTTACCCTTTAGAGCGATGCGAACCCGGTCTTATTTTCTGGCTCATAGAGGAGCTACTCGATAGTCAAACCATCGACGGCTGCCGTAAAGTATTCGACTATTTAGAATCCAGGCGGGAACGTAATACGGCTGTAAGTTTAGTGGATATGCGTCATTGTCTTTGAAGATGGATCTCCTAATTTGGAGCAGAAACATTTCAAGCAGAAGAGCTTAATTATTCTCCGTTCATGCAATGAATTGCTGCGACGACTCTCACGAGCGGAAGATACGGTATTCTGCGGACGGGTGTTCATTTTTCTCTTTCAATCATTTCCTTTGGGAGACAAGAGCTCGGTTAATTTGCGAGGAGAATATCATACAGAAAACGTTACAACATTTGACGAACCGCCAAAACACATCGCTGCCAATGAAGGCGCCGACGATGTAGAGATGAAAGATGCAGAAGCGCAAAAGCCTTCAGACAACTCATCAAAAACGGACGCAGCTTCTCAAGGAGGTTCTGTCTCCGCCGAAATCGATGGTCAGCGATCACAGCAATCGACCGATCACCAAGCTGAAGATACATCGATTGATATGGACGCTTTATATCCGGTATTCTGGGGATTACAAGCGAACTTTTCGGCTCCTACGCGGCTTTTTGATCACGAGCATTTTGCTTCTTTCAAAAAGGGGCTCGAATCCACCATTTCAAGTTTCCAAAAGGTTAGCATTGACTTGGAAAAGCGCGGTATGACAAAGGGCTCAGAAGAAACATCACGGCGTGGGCTGAAGCGGAAGCGGGGTGAAACCGGGCCTGAAACCGCAAATACATTCAACCCAAAATATCTCACGAGCCGGGACTTGTTCGAATTAGAGGTATGCTCTTTAATATCTACTGGTATTACTTTTTTGATTGATGTGCTTACCTAAATTTAGGTTAACGACGTCGCATTTCGAAGACATATACTTGTCCAGTCGCTTATTCTTCTCGATTTCCTAATTTCTCTCTCACCGAAGGCGAAAGCCAAACTTGCGGATGCTACAAATAAATCAGTTCTCTATGGCTATGTGCTTAGCGACGAAGATGTGAGTAGAAAAGCCATTTTCAGATTTTAGCTGCTTACACATAATCTCTATAGGCGAAATGGGCAAATCAAATGAAGTCCTCCATCGCGAGCTACCTGCAGCAAGGTCTCGATGGGAAGTTCTATTATCGCATGGTAGATACCGTCCTGACGAGAGATAAAAACTGGGTCCGTTGGAAGGCCGAAGGATGCCCACCTATTGAGAAACCCCCAATTCAAATTCAAGACTATCTAGATACCCAGTCCTCTACTACCAAATTAACTACAAATAAACGGCTCCGGGCGACGCCACTTGGCTCCTTGGACCTTAAATTCTTGTCGGAAGAAGCAAATTTAGGCAATCTTGATCGCCTCATGGAGCCTGGCAGGTAAATTTCCAGGGAGAATGGGCCGAGTCCACAGGTAATGATGCTAATTGGGTATTAGGTTTAGAAATCCAGGGGCCGAGTCATACATGCGGGGTATCACGGACGATGAATTCAATCTCGACATGGCTCAAAACAGTGACGAAAAAGAAGAAGCTGCAAAAGCAAAAGCAAGCAAGATATGGAGAGTCTTACGGCTGTCCTCGCGCAGCAAGTTGAATCGGTTCGATAAAATCGAAGACGGCAGAAATTTGAAGGTCCTTTTTGAAAATCCGCCTCCTCCGGAGAAGGCGGTTGCGGAAGCGGAAGATGGAGCTGATGGTCATAAAGACGACTCGGTAAAGAATCCGCCAACCAAGGAGAATGATGCTCTTACGGAGTGAGATCCCCTTTCTCTCCGTAACGTCGATCATTCAACAAGTTGAGAGTGCTAAGCTCTGGATGTGAGCCTCAGCCATTTGCTATATGATGCCAACCCTAAGCCAGGGCCGAGATCTTAATACGTTTCCTAGGAAAGGAGCACAAAAGTGTTGAAGATTGCCCCGTTAAAACCGCTGTATGAATAAAAATACAGATTTCGCCACGATCGTTGACCCTCACCCCAAGTGTGCGGTCCGATTTGAGCATTCTTTGGGAGATCATCCGTGAAAGTCCAGAGTACTCCTTTCTAGAGCTCTGAATTTCCGTTGATGATTAACGTGGGATTTTTTTTACTAGTGTCTACTGGGGAAATAACGACGTTTATGCGTCGATCAGAGGATCTACTGTACGAAATTGGTGCTGGTACGGTGCAATCATGCAAGGAATGCTGTCTGATTACTGGAAGGTTATGCAGGAACCTGGGCTTGAGATTCCCTGCGTTATGGAAATGCTTTTGAGTTTCAATTGCAAAATTTCCAGCGACCGCTTTCGGCTCTCTCTGTCAATCTCCGGGCCTTCATCTCTGCATCTTGCAGCACCATGAAAAATCGGATAAACCCCAGTTGCATATTTCCTTTTCTGTGAGAGACGATAATGAAGGAAGAATTGGGCTATGATCTACCCAGTTATCCGGCGAATCACCTATGGTCCGGTGGTAGTAGATCCCACTCATGTCTCGGAGCTCTGGTTTTTATGCAGTGTTGTATAGATAGGCGATACTCTCTAGTCGTTTCGCTTCCCGGTAAGGGTTAGGCAATCCGAGATATGCATCAGCTAATTCCTGAAAATATTCACCTTTTCTCGGGACATTTTCCCTTTCGGGGCGATTCAGCTTGACAGTGTGGGTAGTAGATGCAAGGGCAGATGTGTGTTTTTCCTATCACGAGGGTTAAGAATGTATGTAAACTATGATCTGGCTGAGAGAAAGGGGAAAACGCACCGACCAGCCCTGCGTGACGATGCTTTTCTTAGAAACATCCAGCATGACTTTTTGGGGCGTGTTTGGGGGTTGTTTCGAACCGCTCCACGCAGCTCGCCCAAGCCTCTGACACCCATCCCGATCGTCGAGGTTGGCAACACCTCCGAGCGTGAGCCTAACTCTGTAAGAACTGGCTAACTAACTACGAATCCCAACTTTTTTTTCTTTTCTTTTTTTTTTTCCCTCAAAAACTAACTCAAGGTTGTGGATGGTATTCCCGAAGCGTGGACGCGACTTTAATCCTTCACATATAGGGGCTCTGATGCCAGCATCGTGTCCAGTAACGACTATCCTTCATGGCCAAATGGCACCCGAAGGGCTGGCTTCGGCTGATTTCCGTGCCTTGATCAGAAAAGGCACCCATGGGAAACGTAGGAAGAAGGAATAATGTGTTCCTCTTGTGGATCAACCTCGCCCCTTGACTGTTTCTCGGCTTTGGCCCCATCGATGACAGGTGTCAGTGATGGATAGTGGCGAAGAGATCCATGCAAACAAACATCCCCTGTCAACGGACCCCGCGATTTGGTCTGAGCAACCTTTCGGGCATTAACTCCGCGCCATACACTCGCTTTCCTTGACATCACTGCATTTCTTGCCATGCGTTCCCGGGACATCGCCTAGAGGCTAGTGTGCTGGTGACTCTGCAGGGCCCCAGCTGAGGCTGGGCTCATCGCCTATCTTTTGAAGGGTTTCACACACTTTCGCCTGCGTGCCCACGCTTACTTCCTGTCCCTCTTGGCCTACACCGCGCATTCATGAGTATGCATTTGAAAAACAAACAGCCACAAGCCCCCAAAAAAGAGAGTCAAGATGCCGGTAGTGACCGATGATGCGCATTCTGACAACATCCGATACGAGAGGATAAGGCAACCCTTCCTTCCACCAGGAGACCAGGGTAGGCGATAACATGGTGACTTTGCAGAGTCAGATGAGTTCTTGCAGCCGCACAAGGCATGGTTGCCATGACAAGCAATGGGGGATCTGAGACCTAAACCGCTCTTCTGGTTGATTCCTTGCATATATCGACTGTTCCTAGAGAAGTTTCTTCCCGGCAGGAAGAGTTCTGGGGATCAAAGACCTGACCGCAAGCCGGGCTGATACTACCCTGCCCCGCACCGTTATCATGGCCCTTAGTTCCATGCTAGGTCATGGCCACATATAAGTACTTTTGACAGGGTTGAAGAACACGCCCACTGGTTGGTAGGTCATATGTTTTTTTGGTATAGATTGGCTTATCAATTCAAATATTAACAGTGAGTTCTGCGCCTCCCTTTGAGCTCTTTGTCAAGCCATTTCCCTTCTTGAAACATTTGATATTTTGACTGAACCGGTTCCTGTGAAAGTGATTCTATGAGGTCGGATATCGACTACACTAGGTGGGTACATCCTTCTCTAACTCTACCTAGATAATCCTGCGTGAGGATTTTGAAAAGGCACGCTGCCTTGCAGCTGTGAAGTTGATATTTTTAGCTCTGCATTATTATTGGCAATGGAGCCAATATCAAATTGTTTCATCCCTTTAACCCGTCTCTCTCATTTTTGTTCCATTTTAGTGATTTTTGGTGCTTAGGCTAATCGAATACAGGACTGCTACCGGATGCCATTATTTTGTCGCTACGAAATCTTCTAGTTGTGGTAGCTGATGATTATCTCACTACAAACCTGCCCTCTTACCAGTTGAAAATTGGAGCATTCAGTCTCTGTGCAGTGAAGACTTACCCGCAATAAAATGGGCACATGCGAGGCCAGCCCAGTGGACCTCTTGGGTGCCTCTACGTGCCGTGTTGAGAGTGCTAGTTGGTCACTACGTGAACAGAGCCCAATATATAGCAACTCTCGACATTACAGCAAGGTCGAAAACACTCAACAACGTCAAGCATATGCTTGGCCAGCTCCCGCTCTTGGAAGAGATTGCACTGGATCTAACGAAAGGCGCAATGGGGAACAGTCACCGTGTCATGACGAGATCCAAAGTGACGATGGGCCTCAAACTATGGGTGGCGGAATATTAGAGGAGAAGACATCGAAGAGGAAGATGAAGCGTTTCAGGTCAGCTCTTTGCATTAGGACTGTATGCATATTTTTCAATTGCTAATATGAGCATAAAACCCAGACTCACCCATAGCCAAACACGCTATCTTATGAGCGAGTTCACACGACAAGCACATCCTGACGCCGCTCATAGAGAGCGTCTTTCCCGTGAGATACCGGGGTTAAGTCCGAGACAAGTTCAGGTTTGGTTTCAAAATCGGTATGCAGCGATCCCTGTGAGCAGAAGAGGATTTACGAACTGATATTGTCGCAAAGGAGAGCCAAATTAAAGAGGTTGTCTACCGACGATAGAGAAAGGATCCTAAAATCAAGAGCAGTTCCAGAGGATTTTGACATGGCAAAAGCACTCCGTTGGCCTTACACCAACTATTCAAATACACCAGCATCTGCCGCGACACACTGTGATAATTCGCTCGGGAGAAATGACGTGCCATTGGTGATTGAAAGCATAAAGCTCTCGGGAGAAGAGTATGTCACAGCTCCGTCGAGTAGTCCGCCTACCTATGGGTACTATGCATCAGGCCCGTTGTCAGTGGCGGAAGACAACACGAGCCCCGACAACATCATTTCGAATTCCTCAGCCAACGAGCGGAAGTTACCTGTAATATCATGGACATACCCCCAGATGCCTACACCACCATCAGAATCAGCAACTGTACCTGAGTCAACGAATCCTTCGGAGGTAAGGTCGCCGTTAAACCGCAAGTGGAGTGGTGTATCCTTGGGAGGTATCTCAGCACGCCTGTCGCCCTCCAAATTATCACCTCATACTATGAACCGTAGCCTAAATACACCCATAACACCATCACACAGCTACTATGAGAAGCAGCTAGCTACTCCAGTATCAGTCGGAGGTTTCCATGAGAGATCCGGTAAGCATTCACAGAACGGGGTTCATGAACACGACCTAATTGTTTTTACAGCTTCTCAGAAGGAGGTGCAGAGCCCGATGGCCAGCACAATGCCGACCACTCCCCTTTCTGTTTCGTCGGAAGAGCAAGTCCTTCGGCCGAATTCGTACTTTGGTCTTAGCTCATTCGAAATATCTTGTCCGCAAGGGGCTTCGCCGACCATGGGCTATACGGCTTCTGGGGTTGCTTTCGAACCCAGCCCACGGTTTGTTGAAATTCCTTATTCCACTAATCCGGTGAAAGATATGTGGGATATGGGATCCTGAAATATACTAAGGGACATTGCATTCTGCTTGCATTCGAAATCCCCCACACGCGTCGACTCTTCCTGGCGAACGACTTGATGTCTTTGGGATAAAAATGATTTCTGCATGCTTCTGGGTAATACATTCAGATCTGACCATCCTATTCTGTTGATTGTATTCTAAACCTTTTTATTTTATTTTTTTTTTCTTTTTTTAATCGCCATTCCTGCCACCTTTTTTGTTGTCTTAGTACTCCGTACTCCCCATCCTTGAAACCTCCTGCCTTGCACCATCATCATTCACTCTTGTTGATACTATCTATGAAAATAAAGTTGTAGTTAGTTAGTTATTTAAACTTATTAAGACTGATCACAACACCCTTGAGACACGCCCCATTCCCGTCATACCATCAAACCTTGTTCGCCCGTCGCCCTGCGGCATGAACCACGGCTCGCTGATGGTGATCTGTGATATCAGGCCACCAACATTGTTTGCACCATTTGAAGGGTTTGCACAGATGTTTGTCGATAGTGGTGCAATGGTTCGCATTCACCAATCATCTTCCAGATATTGCCAATGAGATGACTGATGACGCAGTGAATCGCGACCAGGCAAGAACGGCGGATAGAATGGAATGAGCAGTAGTATAAAAGCTCATCAGCTGGTTGAAATCCTGTAGATTATTTTGTAATTTTCCTTATTCAAAATTTCATTGTTTAATTGTTGTTGTTGACTGATCAGTCCTGCCAGTCGCAAATATATCCAAAGCCACCGCCCTTGCATAACCACTCAATCGATCGACGACCTCCTTTTTGGCCCAAATACCTTTAAAATTCTGAAGAGATATAAACATTTGACAAGAAAAAGAATGGTTGTACCACCGCTATCTTGCTGCCACTCCTCCAAGGAGGGTTGTGTCTGCGCAGCACAGGCCAGATGCTCCTGCGGAAAGCAACACGCCCTCCACTGCAATTGCGAAAGGGCACGCACCGAAAATGATACTTCGGGCCCCAGATGTTCCTGCAGTAGGTATTCCCCATTTCCCATTCGCAGGCGCAGTCCGTGGTGTCTGACCAGTGGTCTTTTGGCTCGAATTACAGGAAGCCGCCCCGCCGGGCAGTGTACTTGCGAACGGGCAGAGACAGAGAACCATCCACCTACAGGGGAGACGTGTCCATGCGGCCGTAGAATTGCTGGTGAGTATAGTTACCCGGACCCTAGCAATGATTCATCGGTAGTGTCGTTGTTGACTAACGGTCTTGTATCCGAGCCAGACTCTTGCACCTGCGAAAAGGCTGTTGATGCCGGAAATTTCCCGGGTGAGATTGACTTCACCACACAAGCATAGACACAGATTATCGGTCTGTCCATTGATAGAATTTCAGGCTTTGCTGCTTGGGTGGGGAATGTGCTGGGTGTCAATATATAAATGGAGTTTGGAGGTTTGAACATCGGGATTCTAGGGAATGTGATTGTACGAGCATCAAAGGACAAACAGTGATTGTTATAGCATGGTTAGCAATGCGAAATATACTCAGTACTCTGTAACGGGTCTCAGATACAACTCTAAAGTTCCATCGTCAAAATATCTGTTGATTCACCGTTCGGGTGGTTGTCGGGAAGCCGCGCTGCGATTGATATGTTGGCGACCACTAAGTTCGGCTGTCGGCGACTAGCGCCGGAGATAAGAAAGTGTGTCCTGTGGTCTTGGCGCCCGGTTGATTAGCTCGCGGCGTAAGTTTATTCCGTGGAACTGGTCTCCCGTCCAGGGATCCAGCAGTGTTATTGTCGGGATAGACCGAAGAGGGTAGCAGGAAGGGCAAGGCCTCCAACGAAAGGGCGACATCTTCAACTGCAAGCGAGTCGATCTTTGAGCCAAGCTTGAAATCTTTTGCTTTGTTCGTTTTACCGCGTTTGCACTGTGTTCTTCGCTCCTCTTCTCGGAGATCCTAAATCGCTTCGCTGCTGTGGCCTTCAGGCTTCCCCTGGCTGGAGCCACTGCAACGCCAATCCCGCGGTCGATCCATTCGTCACCCTTCCCCGAAACTTGGCATCGGTGGTGATGCTCATGCTGTTCTCTCGGTGATACTCTCGGAAATATGTCAGTGTTGAGTTCCGCGTGAAGCCTAACTGGACCTGCAAAGTCCGGATAGAGCGAACGGCCAACTCGGTCGTACTAAACCGCCATAATGTCGACAACTATGCGAGGATTGGTCCAATTCATAGCCGATCTGCGGAACGCTCGAGCTCGTGAACTGGAGGAGAAGCGGATCAATAAGGAGTTGGCTAACATCAGGCAAAAGTTCAAGGATGGAAACTTGAATGGGTATCAGAAGAAGAAATATGTCTGCAAGCTCCTCTATATCTACATCCAGGGATACGATATCGATTTTGGGCATTTAGAGGCTGTTAACCTGGTATCGGCCTCTAAATACTCGGAGAAACAGATTGGATACCTGGCCGTGACGCTCTTTCTCCACGAACAACATGAACTTTTGCATTTAGTTGTCAATAGTATTCGGAAAGACTTACTCGATCATAATGAGCTAAACAATTGCCTGGCTCTCCATGCAGTTGCCAATGTGGGTGGCAGGGAGATGGGCGAGGCGTTAAGTGCCGACGTCCATCGGTTATTGATCTCTCCGTAAGCTCTATGGTCGCCTCGCGTGAGCCTTTGGCTAATATGGCGTTATAGGACATCTAAAGCGTTTGTGAAGAAGAAGGCTGCTCTTACCTTATTACGCCTCTACCGCAAGTACCCGGGCATCGTGCAGCAGGAGTGGGCAGAGCGCATCGTTTCTCTCATGGATGACCCTGATATAGGTGTTACCCTTTCCGTCACGTCCCTTGTAATGGCGCTTGTTCAAGACAGCCCCGAACAGTACAAAGGGAGCTACGTGAAAGCTGCGCAAAGGTTAAAAAGAATCGTGGTTGATAAGGATATCCCGGCCGACTATATTTATTATAAAGTACCTTGCCCATGGATACAAGTGAAATTGCTGCGTCTGCTCCAATATTATCCCCCATCGGGTACGTGAAATACCTCCTGGGCTTATTTATGGCATCTCTAATTGGATTACTACAACAGAAGATACACACGTCCGCGGCCTCATCAGACAGTCCCTTCAAGAAATCATGAACCTTGCTGTGGATATTCCAAAGAATGTACAGCAGAACAACGCGCAGAATGCAGTTCTTTTCGAAGCAATCAACCTCCTTATTCATCTCGAGAGCGAACAGGCACTTATGATGCAGATTTCAACTCGACTTGGTAAATTCATCCAGTCTCGAGAAACCAATGTGCGATATCTGGGGTTGGAAGCAATGACGCATTTCGCCGCCAGAGCGGAGACTTTGGATCCCATAAAAAAGCATCAGAACATCATCATCGGTTCTCTGCGGGACCGTGATATCAGTGTAAGACGAAAGGGGCTGGACTTATTGTACAGCATGTGTGATACGACTAATGCACGACCTATTGTGAATGAGCTCCTTAAATATCTCCAAACCGCCGACTATGCCATTCGAGAAGAGATGGTGCTTAAGATAGCTATATTGACAGAAAGATATGCCACGGACGCCCAGTGGTATGTTGATATCTCACTTAAGTTGCTCCATGTTGCAGGTGACCATGTCAGCGATGAGGTCTGGCAACGAGTCATCCAAGTCGTTACCAATAACGAAGAGCTTCAGGCATATGCTGCGCAGCATATCTTGGGATATACCAAAGGCGACTGTCACGACAGCCTAGTGAAGATCGGGGCCTATATTTTGGGTGAATTTGGTCACTTGATCGCCGATAACAAAGGCTGTTCTCCCATAGAACAGTTTCTGGCTCTTTATTCCAAAATGGCATACTCCTCAGACCACACTCGAGCCTTCATATTGTCATGCTTCGTCAAGTTTGTCAATCTATTCCCAGAGATTAAGCCTCAGCTGTTACAAGTATTCCGTGCCTACTCACATTCTCCGGACTCCGAATTGCAGCAGCGTGCTTATGAATATCTCCAACTTGCCCTATTGCCAGCCGATGATCTTCTGCGGACGGTCTGTGACGAAATGCCACCTTTTTCGGAGAGAATATCAGTGCTTCTATCCCGATTGCATCAAAAGAGTGCTGGAACCAGCGATAAGCGTACTTGGGTAGTCGGTGGAAAGGATGCCAATGCAGACGAAAAGGAATTTATGTTGACTCAGAAGTCGGGCTTAAAGCGTTCCTTCACAACTCCGGCCAACGGCATATCTGGGACCAATGGAGCATCGAAAACAGGTGCCTCAAGCGACTTATTGGGTTTGGACTTAGCAGCCTCAGACGCAACTGCGCCAAATTTGGCAAGCGCTGCACATCTTTCACCAGATTGGGATATCGGATTCAACAGACTCTTTTTTGTCGATGAGGGAGTCCTGTTTGAAGACGCCCAGATTCAAGTTGGCTTGCGGTCGGAATATCGCGGCCATCTTGGTGTCTGTAAACTGTACTTTACCAACAAGTCTTCGTTTTCTATTGGGTCTTTCACAACAACCCTCGATAACCCTTCTCCTACCGGTTTGAAGGTAGACACCAAGAGCTTACCGGAGCCGGATGTTCTTCCTGCAAGTCAAACCCAGCAGACTGTATGCTTTGAATGTCTTGGCCCCTTTACCAAGGCACCGACAATTCGAATATCATACTTGGCTGGTGCACTTCAAGCATACACTCTTCAACTACCTGTTCTCATGCACAGGTACATGGATGCGTCCGGGTTAGCCTCCGACGACTTCTTCAAACGCTGGAGGCAGATCGGAGGGGGCCCGCTTGAGTCGCAATCAACGTTTGGACTGGTCAACATTAAGAATCGAACGATAAATGAAGCATCGACCCGTCAGATCGTGGAAGGATTTAAGTGGAAGATATTACCCGGAGTCGACCCAAATCCAAAGAACATTGTTGGATGTGCTGTTTATCAGGCTGAGAGCCGAAAGACAGGATGTTTGATGAGGCTGGAGCCCAACTACGAGAAAATGGTAGGCCTGCGCCGCGACATATATGTCATTTTTTGACCTTTACTGACACCGAAGCAGATGTATCGGATAACCATTCGAGCCACACAGGAAGACGTGCCACCAGCACTGGTGAAATTAATGGAAGAAAGACTAGCGCAAGGAGTATCAAATGATGATATGTATAGATAGCATCTCGAATAGTAGGATTGTCAAACGCACCGACTATCCCGGATGACATCAGCGGCATTTCAAGGCATGGCAAGGCATCGCGCGTTCACTTTGTTCACCGTCCTTTGGGATAAGGATAATATACATTGTATATAATGCTTTTGATTAATTTGGTCTTTGAGCGTACGGGTATCGACAGTCCCTTCAATTATCCTCTTTCTTTTTCTTCCTTTTTTTTTTTTTTTTTTTTTTTTTTCCCTGATTATAGAATGCGGCAGTTCAGGGAACCACTTTTGCTTCTCCTTTTGGAGGACGAGCTCCGAAAATCGTGCTCCCCACTCTAACCTCATTGCTCCCCATGGCAATAGCACCCTCAAAGTCTTCACTCATACCCATGCTCAACTCCAGCTTCTCCTCCCCTTCCAAACCCAATTCTTGGCAAATTCTATCCCTTGTCTCTCTCAAACAGTCAAAATCTTCATTCTGAGTCTCCGGGGTTGTTGCCTTGGACCGAGCAATGGCCCCGATAGTCATTAGGCCCTCTAGCTTCAACCGTGGACACTGCTCCCTGATAAACCGGCACAATTCCACCGCCTGTGATGGCTCAACACCAGACTTACTCTCTTCTCCGGAGGTGTTCACCTGGACAAAAACACGCAATCGCTCCGGCTCCGCTCTGCCCTGTTGTTGTTGCTGCTGCTGTGCGGAGTGATTCTTTAGTCTCTCGCCCCACCCTTTGTCTAGCAGGGTCGCTTTCTTCTGTGTGTCTACACTCTCGACGGCCCAGAGACCTCTCACATCCCTCGCTAGTGTGACGCATTTGTTCGACTGTAGCCCGCCGATGAAGTGCCATCTGATTTCCGGGGGCAGGATTTTGGATTTTTCGAGGAGCTCTTGCAGGTAGTTTTCACCGAAATGAAGGTGGGATGTGGGTGGGTTGTAGAGGGCGAGGATGTCGGATGCGGGCTTGAGTTTGGAGACAGCGACGAGGCGGACAGAACTGCCGGGGACTGAGGCGGCGGAGATGCGGGAGGTCACGGAGGAGAGGTTCGCAAGCAAGGCGGAGGCGCGGGACGGAGAGGGCATGTCTGCAGATGGCTCCGGAGCAGAGGATGCGCTCATAATGAGGACTCTTGAAAGGAAGAATGCACACTAGATTATCCCTTGCAACTTATGTCGTCCCTGCGGTGAGCTACAGGGCGGATTGGCGTTCTCCGGCTGGGAGAAGCGGAACGGGAAACCCAGCGGGCTGGCGGCGGCACTTTCTGCCCAATCGGCGGTTATCTCGACGGGCCAGCCCTTATCTCCACGTGATCACACAAATGCGGCTAGCGCAAGCTGTGCGGTCACATGACGGGTTCGGGAAGAATCGCGGCGTTCAATTCCAGCCGGAAGCAGCAGTGCTGGACAGCAAACCGCTCGCGAGCAGACGGTTCGTCAAAGGCGGGCGACGCATGGGAACGACGGAGAACAGAGCAGCCCGGGCAAATCAGCACCATCTTTCGCCCTCGCTCCATGATTACACATGCGAAACCCAGAGGTGCATATGCCACACCATCCGAGTCGGTCTGGTGCGGCTGGCCACTCACGAGAGAAACCCTAATGCAGTTCCCCTTTGACGTGCAGCTATTAGATAAAACAATGCAGCACGAGGATCATTCCAAGACAGCCAAGGGCCCCCGGTCGAAGACATCCTCCATCCCACTCAGGGTATGGCCGTGCTGATTGTTTCGTAAAAGAAATGCCCGAAGGAGGGACTGGCAAACAATAGGAGGTCGAACAATGGACTCCAACATGCATAATGGGATTATTAGTTTCACCTAATAATGTCTTGATGCTTTCTTTCGTTTCTCTCTCTCTCCTTTTATTTTTTTTTTCCCCTTTCCCTTCTTCTCTTCTCCAGCTCGTGTCGTCTGTTAAGATCCCGGCTTGATTTGAATTAGTTATATGGTCTGCAGGAAACCGTTCTCTCCCCTCCACCGTTGTTGGCCATTGTCCCTCGCTTCACTGGCATTCCCTCACCTTCACTCGAGACCATTTATCTCACCAAGTCTCACCTTTACCTGGCTGACAAGTATCATTTTGTTTCAAAAACCCACAAAAAGCTTATATTAGAAAGAACCATGGATTTCTCCCGTTGATGGCAATGCTGTCATTACTCTTTGACTTTTGTCCCATCGATTTCGAGAGCTCCGTCACCATCAAGTCTATCCAAAACCCTCTATTTGCCTTTGTTATCAATCACCCATCGCAGTATACCCTCTAATTAGGGCGTTGTCTTGCCTTGGGACATCTGCCAATAAGATAATTAATCACCTTTCGAAATGGGCTCGACTCCTACACCCTCCCGAGAATCTATTTCGCGAAGCCGAATTCTCCGTACCACCACCACCAGCAGCGTCCATCGGCGAGGCGATTCCGATATTCAAACAACATGCAACTCACAAGGTCCGCCGAGGCTAGGTGTGCCCGATTGGTTTACAAAAGACGATGATCCGAGGACATCCACGAGTACATATGCCTCGACGATACCCTGTCGCGAAGAATTGAAGAAGAAAATCCACACAGAGCTCGTCCGCGACAGATACGAGGCATTTCCAGCTGAAGCGATCGCTTCAAATCCGACCAGCTTTGGCAGATTGTTCCCCTCGTGTAGAAAGCTTATGGTCAGCCACGACGATACGACCCGCGACGGTAACCTGAATCTACGCGTTTCCACGCTTGTGACTGAGACTCGAGGGCGGCAATGCGAAGTTATTCTTTTCCACCTGCGAATGCTTGACTTGCAGGAGAGGAAATTCTCGTTCAGACGATACTGTCGTCAATCTGGCAGAGAAGTGTGTCATTCCGCGAGAAAGTACCGAGAGTGTGCCAACGAAAAGCGATACACAGCGTTCTCCTGGGCCAATTTTTCGCCGTTTCGCCCAAAGTCGAAGTCTCAGCAGACAAACCTCAATCATCTCAGAAGGCAAGATTCGGGCTATAAATCAGGAACGGAGGAAGACGAGTTATCTGAGAAGAACGGGTTCCCCGAAAGGGATGCGCCACCCTCGCAAAATGAACCATCTCCAACAAACACGATAAAGCTAGAGTTTTCCAATTATGCTCATGTGGATGTCCAGAGACGTGGTTCGAAAATTTCCAAACGCTACGATTACGAATACTGGAGTACAAAATATCAGTGGAGGAGGTCAATTCGGCATCACGGCGGTTCCGAGGAGCTATCCTACCATCTGTATGATCTCAGTAAGCCGAAGCCCGTCGCACATATTGTCCCAGAGGCATTGGCTCCCATGGAAGCGTTTGACGAAGAGTCCAAGGGGGGTTGGGTACCGCCATCGTCGATATGGATCAGTGACGCGGCAATATTTGGCAAAATGAGCGATATCGCTGAGTGGGTTCTCCCTGCAACACATCTGGAACGGCATGTTTCAAGTTACTGACAACTAAGCATTAGTGTTGTCATCGCTACAGGCCTGATTGCCCTGGTTGATGACAATATCAGGCGCCGCTGGCACAACAAAGAAAAGTCACGCCCGTCCTCTCCCATTGCGTCCACGTTTATCAAGAGCGTCGAGTCTCTTGTTTCGACCAAGCTTTTCGACAAGATTTTCCAAAATCGATGGTCTTCCGGCTCTCAACATATCAATTCGATTCGCCAGCTAGTTTTTCGTGGCCACGGGTCATGATAACTTCTTATTATAAAATAGCGTATTAGCAATCGGTTTTATTTTATTCGATTAATGTATTAGTGCTCGACTTGTTTGCTTGCAAGAATGATGTGGACGAGTAGCAGTACAACATGAATGCACGATTCTGACACATAGGGGGCGTTTAGTCTCTCAGCTTTTCATATTTGAGCGCGCAATTGCATACCTACAGCACATGTGTTATGATATTTCTGAACGATGCACATAGCCGGTTTTGGTCTTACATGAATTTTTAATATCGTGTCCTGCACACACCCCAGTCGTTGCAGTTGCCATTAGGCTACCGTTTCTCCTATTCGAGCCAAATCTTTTATTCCCTGTTCGTCATTGTTCTGGCACTCGCATTTGGAAGAGACCTTTTTCTTTTTTTTTTTTTTTTTTTTTTTTTTTTCCGCGCACTCAGATGATCTCCGGGACTGATGGAATGGGCAGCATTGAGCATGTATCATAACAAGCAGCAACGAACAGTCAAAATTATCTAACTAATAGCGTGGATTGCATACTTTCGGGCGCAGATTTGAATACTTGCAGCCACGGTGCGGTTCGCGGGTCGATTTTGAATTTAGTTGAATGTGCCCCTGCATACTTACCAGGTATCCGGATGACACATGAGTGATGATGCTTCTGCCGGAGCAGAGAAGAGTGTTTTTCTTTTTCCTCACAGTTAGAGTATGATGGTGAAAGGGCATGGCTTTCGAAAGAGCCGGCCTTACTCGCCGCTAGCTGGTTAAGTTCTCGAGAAAGTATCGCCTGGTCTTAACTTTATGACGCCGCCAATTGAGGTGTTCACACCGTGTTCAGGCGGCTAAGCAGACGATTTTCGAAACACGGTGTTTCTTGCCTAATATTTTAATTTTAGACGGTTTGCGGTCACTTGCTTGACTAGAATTTCCCTTAATCACGTACTTTTCTCCCTGGAGTTCGTGTGGGATGAACAGCTGCACGTATGAATGCCCAACATAGAGCGAAAGCTCCGTGAGGGCGAAAAAAAAAAAATTGAAAAAAAACTGAAAAACCAGCGAATCATGTCTGCAAGAAAATCGGATGTCCCCTGTTGGACCATCCACTTTTATCCCAGCGCATCCCTGCTGGTGCCGCGTCTGTCTGCACGTCGGCCTTGCTGGAAGGACATGGGATTCAAGACGACCGACGGCCGCCCTTCTTGCTGCTGACTTTTCTGGGGAGCTCCACTGGCTGGTCGTCTATTTCTGTCTTTACAGCATTTCGAGAGCTTTTCCCCAGGTCTGCCGATCGGGGATCAACCCAGGAGACCTGCGGCCCTTCAGCTGCTTGACCCCTCCATGAAGGGCAGCAATTTTGTCTCCCACTCGTCTATGCCTCATCTTTTCACTCGTATGCTCGCTTTTTTGTATTTTCTTTCGGGTTCTCGCCTGTCTGCCAATTGATGAGCTGGCAACGCTCTGCTGGGCCCTTCGCAAGAGATCTCCGCTGCCCAACCTGCTCTCCCTCTCTCCACAACACATCACCCTGGCTTGGTCCAATTTTTTTTCTCTCTCTCTCATGACAATTAACCGGGCCGATTAACGCGATTCGATCTCGCCTTCGCCTAAGAGAGAGAAAAAGAGAGGGAAAAAAAAAGAATAAGAAAAAGAAAAAGGGAACTAGGGCAAAACCCCTCGCAGTTGACCCTCCGATTCGCACCGGGGCTGGCTATATCATACTGCGTCCGACTTTGGCCCATTTGCTTTACCCCTCCACCTTCAATCGTGCTCTGGTGGGGTAGAGATGATGCCTCTTCACCAATCATTCCTTTTCCGCGCCCCCTTTTCCCGCTGAGGTTGTTTTCCTTTCGTTCCGGAGGATATGCAGGCCTACATTTGCAGGGTTGTTTTGTTCACCCATTTAGCTTGTCATGTTCTCCCAAAAGATCTAATGGGAGTGCAGCGGGCCGACCCATCATCCTCCTGGCACCTTGTCGAGGATGGGGGTTAGCCCAACTGCAACGCACGGAGAGTTGCAAATGGCTTGTGCTGCGTGTGTGTGTGGAGGACAACTATGACATATTTGCCCATCCTGATTTCTTTTCTTTCCTGCATAATGTCCGGCTCATTATTAGGACGCTGGCCAGAACCACTCCAGTGGCGTGGATTCAAACGCGAATCCTCAAAGAACCTCTCACGTCGAGTGATATAAACGGCTTTACCTTAGCTCTACCGCTCCCGTCTCGATTCTTATAATATCCGCAGTGCTCCCTCCTTCTGTCGCCGATCGCATTGATTTCTCTTCTACAAAAGGAGGAAACCAAACGCGGATACCTAGCTTCCCCGACGTCACAACCCAGTGATACCCCTCATCCCACTGTCTTTCGGTAAGCTCCTTGGGATAATTGAAAGGTGTTGCAAGATATCTGATCCATCATGACCAGCTTGCACAGATTTCAGCCAAAGCCCCCTTGTGAAAAATGGCCGCTGCTACCGTTAACGGAGTGACCCGCCCCACATGGCAGGAAAAACTTCAAGGTTCGAGCTCTCCTCAGCCGTTTCAATGCTAAGAACAGCATCTTGTTAACATGCGCGATAGATTATTGCAAGCTGTCACAGCTGCCGGAGCCGGTTTTCAGCCTCGTATCGGACCGCCGAGGTATCTCATTCCATTATCCTTATGTTCAAACTTGGTTCACTTTCCCCGCCGCTCCTTGAGAAACAATTCTCCATCTACGTTTTCTTCTCGCAATGGGAACATTAGTGAAGGAATACGATGGCTAGCGCCCTTAGCTTAAGTTCGGAGAAGCATGATGTTGACATAAAGCCGTTCTGTCTTCCAGGAGGTCGAACCGCCTGGTCGAGTAGTGTGACCATCCAGGGTACGAACTTCGCTGCTCGCTATTTCTACGACGGCCAATACCTCCACAATGCCAAAGAAGACGCCGCCGAAGTTGCGCTCACGTGTCTGAACTCGCAATTGTCAGCGCCGCTCTCTACCACCCTGCCAGGACAGCTTTACACTCAAAACCAACAGGGGAACACACACAGCCGATCCAACCGGCCTTCCTAGTTGCAAGGCACCGTCGCCTTGACACGGCTTCTTCTAGTACAAACTACGTCCCACCACCGCATTTCTTTCGTGATTACGTCTCGGCGAGATATCGTCATTACAGCTCCATTACCTTTCCATAACTTCCTCCCCGATGATCGATTTTCTAGACATATCACCATGACGTCTCGTCGCGGCGTAACTTCACATGTACCTCCCTCTATCCTTTTCTTCCTCTTCTTCCTCTCTCCTCTTTTGGCTAGATTTTTAGGGCAGCCTGTACGTTTGACACGGCAGAAATGGGCTTTTTTTTTGTACTTCACAGTTTGAAAAGAGCGGCGGATTTCTTTGATCATTGGGAAAGGAATAGGGCAACCTTTTTTTTTTTTTTTCTTATTTTTCTATTTTACAGAATATCGTGGAGGCATCTTGGTTACCGTTTCTCATCGATTTGCAGCATTTTTATTTCTTCGCATTTTATGAGCTAGTTTGATATTCAGCTACATTGGGAAATTGGGTTTTGGAGGCGATTCCGCCAGCTTTTGGCCTTATATCGATGGATTGATCACGGTGTTGCCATATTAGATATTCGATATTCGAAAATATTTTGGGCGACATGGTGGGCTGCTGCACTGACATCAATGTTCAGCTGGACCTCGGGTAGTTATAGGCAGTTATTTCTCGACCACTTCATGCCCTCTTTTTTTTTTTTTTTTTTTTTTTTTTTTTTCTTATTACATATATTTCTCAGGCTGAATAACTGTTGCATATCCGTACGTTACCTCCAGAACCCAATTAGTTTTGCCAGGATTGAATGGAATGGACGTCAGCTCACGGCCTTGCATACGCAATGTAATACTACCTTCGAGAGGCACATACCGCCTAAGGAGGGTGAGGTTTGAGTGTTCGCCGGACTCGCGAGCGTGCGTTGGTCGTCCATCTCGCTCATCAATACTCTGCCGCCGAGCCCAGTAGCCCTCTTTTTTTTTTTCTGGGAAACTTGGAAAGCCCCGAATGCCGGGCCTAGCCGTGGTTGTGGTAGCCAGGTTCCGGCAGCCAGCTGTCCATGGGGGCGTCGGTGCTGTGGATTGGCTGCACGAGGGTTGACGGGCTATCCGGTTCAATTGGGACGCCCATCGTTGATTACATACTTATAGCCTTGCCCGTGCTGTGCAGTCCAGCAAATATATAACTTGTTGAGAGAGCCCTTTTGCCCGGGCCATGGCGTTGCGCGCTCTTCTTTTCCCGCCGCTCTGCCGCGTTCGTCGCCGTCCTGCTGTGTCTGTGCTGAGCCAATTAGGACACCTGACAATGCTGCGGGACCCGCAGGGAGCCGACCCCACGATCCACCGAACGAACCATCAGGGCAGCGAGACCGGAACAACCCCCAACAAGGCCTCGCTCGCCCGTCACCTCACTTCACGCTGGCTCCCTCGGTCATGGAGACCGATACCGACCCATCCTGGCCAGCACCCAATCCAGCCTCACGGAAACCCTATCATTGCGCAACGGAGCCGCGAACTATTATTATTTCTAGGCGGTTAGACAAGGAGTCCGAAGAGGGAGGGAAACAGGAAAAGGACCGACCAACGAAAAATAATAATAGCTATCGGGCCAAAAAAATTCTAAATTGATCGACCATGCAGGCCTGCGATCGTTGCCATCGCCGAAAGTCACGATGTGATAAACAGGTACCTCTCTGCGGCCCGTGTATGAAGGCCGGTGTCCCCTGCGTATATACAGATCGTTCCAAAGAGCCGACGTATAGAAAAGAGGTTGTCGAGCGGTTAGAGCGCCGGCTGAAGCAGTGCGAGGCGACTAATCGTGCTTTGGCTGCGAGATTGGCGAGTGCTAACAGTCAGCTTGCTGCGGCCACGGGAGTAAATGGCGCCTCAAGTGAGGATCGGGCAATGGCTGCCCTCCCTCAGGACCAGCAGCAGCAGCAACAGCAGCAACCACGGTCAGACAGCGACAATGAGGTGACGGACGAGGTTTCGTTCCTATCCCTGACTGCTGGCGGGGAAAGGCAATTCTTAGGATCGGGCAGCGGAGTGCTGTTTGCCAACCTTGTTCGTGCTACAGTAGAAGCAACTTCTGCACCTACTTCGTCAATTGCTCTCAAAACCAGAGAGTTCCAACGCAATTCTCCCTATCCCGCCGGTGGTCTTCCCGGATCTCTCGCATCAATACCGAAGACCGACCTCTCCCAGATTCCCCCTGAACTATTCGCGCGAGACCTACACCATGCATACTTCGAACATGACCACCTTTGCTACCCTTTCCTCCATCGCCCTACCGTCCTTGCCTCCTTTGAACAAATATACGCAGATCCATCGTCCCTGGATCGCGACCACTCCGCTGCGTTTGTATACTATATGATATTAGCTATATCGTCGGTCGATTTCCATAAATTCGATTGGCAGACGAGACCTGATGCCGAAAATTTTCACGCAATTGCATTGGCCAGGCTTAATGAGGTCCTGCAGCTTGGTGGGATTAAGGCGCTACAAGCCATCCTTCTGCTTGTGCAGTATCGGATGAGGAGTTCAATCCAGGATACTTCTGCAAGTATGGTCTGCCCGCTGGACGAGATGGGTCATGGGTGATGATCACTGATTTCTTTGTTTTTCCTCTCTTGTTCTCTCTAGGCATGTGGCATTTAGTCGGAGTCGCGGCGCGAATATGCTTTGAACTTGGCCTTCATCGAGAGCTTGTATATCAGGTTCGTCAGACTCCCGATCCGTCTGGGTTAAGCGCGACGGATCAATTCATTCGATCAGAAACTAAACGTCGGTGTTTCTTTTGCGTCGTTGCAATGGATCGGTACGTTCCTCTCTTTTTATGTGGATCTCATATGATATAGTACCCCTTCTGTTGACAAGACGGAAATCAGTGTTGTGAGCATTACGCTGGGCCGGCCCTTTGCAATTCGACTCGAGGATATCGACGTTTCTCTCCCCGATTCCCAATTCGATTTGGATATCACCCCACCTGGATCCAGCTTTCACCCGTCAACCGGCGAGTCATTTTCTCGCACGGCCTTGTTCGTTCACATTGTTCGCTATAGAACCCTATGTGGCAAGATCCTCGCTTCGTTGCACAGTGGAAAGCGCCCTCAGCAGAAAGTCGAGGACAGTGCTGCTTTGGAAGTTCGAGAAAGCCTGGCAGCGGAACTTGAGGCATGGCGCCATGACACGGCTTCCCTCAATCTTCCTGCTGTAGATCTTTCTAGTGCAATACCGGGTGACAGGTCAAGTTTCCGTGCACATGAGTGGTACGAGATTTTATACCACAACGCAATTCTGATGCTCTACCGCCCGTCCCCTGCATTTTCGGCAGTTTCGACGAAAGTTCCAGTCTCGATACAAACGATCTTTATGGCTGCGAAGCAATCTATCACTTTGTATGCTCATCTCCATCGCTCTAGGAGGATTAACTATACATGGATTACGCTACACGCCGTGTTCATGGCAGGCCTTTCTTACGTTTACGCCGTTGGTCGGCATTTTCGCGCAAAACGTCGAATAGCAGCCGGAGGCCACGCGACCACGATGCTCGACGAAGATCCATCTATCATAGAAATTGTGAACGAAACCCGTGCTTGCTCTAACGTGCTGGTAGCTGTATCCGAGCGCTGGTCTGCCTCCCGCAATTCTCACGACGTGTTCCACCGTCTGAGCGACGCAGTTCTCGCCGATGCCATTGAACTTTTAAGCTCGCCACCGCCGTCATCAGCGACTAGCCAACATCCGCAAGGTTCCATACCAATTGGCGGGCTGGGTTCTCCATCCAGCATGTCCATGAGCGGAATGGCCCATATGAATAATACCACAAGCACACCCGGTGGCCTGGAAACGTCATGGCCTGTGCCGGATATGGTGACCAGTCCGCCGCTGGCGGTGGATTCAGTGTTGAGGGATTGTTTTAGGGATTTACAAAATATCCACGAGCATGGTTGCGGAGATGATCCGATTGGGAGACTGTCGCAGGATTGGTTGGGAGAGATTGGTGGGATGTCATTGGAAGCGGTGCAGATTTGGGGAGAGTAGCAACAATCCCGTGAATAAACGCATCACGGTATCTGGTTCACGATTGTGTGAGCTCCGGGGAGTGTCAGTCCAGTGTGCCAATCTGCGACGGACCTCCCTGCACAAAACGATGGCCTGAGACTCTTTCACCTATTCTCTCAACTAGGAGCTTCGGCACACTCCTATTGAAAAAGAAATTGTATGACTAAATCTGTGATACGAATATCAATGCCATCTGAGCATTCCTCACGGGGATTCGCTCACGCCAGTCGATGCTAATTGACTAGCTGTCCTTTGACTAACTGTTTGAGTGAAAAGAGCAAGGATACTGCGCCTTCATGTGCGGTTGATATTATGTGCCTCAGTGACCGGTATGTGTGACGGTCGTGAGATCTTTCTGAGTGATATGGGGCAGTTATGGCATTGGATTGATGATTCTCCTATAAATCTCTTTTTAACCAATGTTCTATTTCGGAAGGGCAGCTTTGGGTTATATGGAGTACCTAACGCATATTTGGGTGCAGGATACCCGTGTATTTGGGCTATGTTTGGTATGGGATAGATAAATCAGGGAATACAGATAATGATAGCTCTCAGTTTGAATATTTGGCCTACCAGTGCCCTCTACATCCTCATAGTATGATTTTTATCGACAAATAAAAGCATTTCTAGCTTCTAAGATAATGTAGACAATAAGGGCTTTGGAATCATGACCAGGATAAATGTGAAGCATGGTTTTCTTGATGCTGCTAGCATTTAATACCGAGACAATCGAAAAGAGAGTTTCGGCGCTCAGTGACTTTTGCGGGTCCTTTGATCACAGCTTTCACTAGATAACATCGCCGCATTTGATTCATCTCAACACTGAAAAGAATAGCACAAATTAGGACTCGATAAAATAATGAGATGAAATACCTTTTCCGCAGTTTAATTGTTCCACGCTCTACCCTATACCCTACTTCACAGCAACTCAAAAGCATCGGCAAATTTATTCATTACTCCGCAGCCATGCCCGCCGAAGAAGCAGCATCGCGTGCTCCGTCAGTCAGCATGAGCTACTCACCACGGAAACCAATGCCCTCTGCCCTAACATTTGATCTTGAAGCTAGATGCTCAGTACGTCAGACCTTCTACGTCGTACTACCATGGCTAACGTGCCAAATTATGTAGACAACCAAAGCCCGCGCCAGCACCCTCATACTACCCCACGGTCCCGTCCAATTACCCATATTCATGCCCGTTGCGACACAAGCGTCCCTTAAAGGACTCACGCCGGATCAGCTGAAGCAAACTGGATGCATGTTATGCTTGAACAACACATATCATTTGGGGTTAAAGCCAGGCCAGGAAGTGCTAGATGCGGTAGGCGGCGCGCATAAATTTCAGGGATGGGATAGGAATATATTGACGGATAGTGGTGGGTGAGTTACACACCAGCCTGCCATTTGAGAAGCTCCTCTTCTGGGCTGGAATTCCCAGATAGAGCTAGGCTATTTTGCGGTGATATTGTTTCGTTGCTAATGGGGAAGATTTTTGTCATTATTTCCTGATCTAACAGGTTCCAGATGGTGTCATTATTGAAACTTGCTAGGGTTACGGAGGATGGAGTTCGATTTTTAAGTCCGCATGATGGGACGCCGATGTGCGTGTTCCGTGGACCCCTCTTCCTTTCCTCGAGATACATGGCTGATTTGGTGAAGGCTTCTTACTCCGGAACACTCGATATCACTACAGAATTCTATAGGATCAGATATTATTATGCAACTTGACGATGTCATCGCTACTACGTCCCCCGATCACGCCCGTATGAAAGAAGCAATGGAGCGTTCGGTACGCTGGCTAGATCGATGCATTGATGCGCACAAATACCCTGAAAGACAAAACTTATTTTGTATCATACAAGGTGGTCTTGATTTGGAGATGCGCAAAGAGTGCTGCAAACAAATGGTCGAGAGGGATACTCCAGGTATTGCCATTGGTGGGTTGTCGGGAGGTGAAGCGAAAGATGAATTCTGTAACGTGTAAGTAATGACTTCCCTCATTAAAGGCAGAGTGTTTCGTGCTAACGTCTGTATTTAAGAGTTGATACATGCACAGAGCTATTACCTGAGAATAAACCAAGATATGTCATGGGCGTGGTGAGCATCCACCGGAGGCCTGGGTACTCTTCGTCAGACTAACGGCGTTAAAGGGATACCCGGAAGATCTAGTCGTAGCGGTCGCATTGGGTGCAGATATGTTTGATTGCGTTTGGCCTACTCGAACGGCTGTGAGTAATGTGACTGATCCACATGCATCATTCCTGAAACTAATTTCAACAGCGATTTGGAAATGCCGTGACATCTTCAGGTACTTTGAGCCTTCGACATGCCTCGTTTGCAAACGATTATAGACCAGTTGAGGAAGGGTGCAAGTGCACTACATGCAGACCGAAATCCGAAGGCGGGCTCGGTGTGACGCGCGCGTTTATTCACCATTTGGCATCGAAGGAAACAGCGGGTGCGCATTTGTGAGTTCCTTCGAACATCCTTGAGTGCGAGCCCAAGATAGCGGCAGCTAACATACATACTAGGCTGACCATGCATAATGTTCATTACCTCCTTTCTTTGATGAACTCCGCAAGACAGGCAATCATTGACGATCGATATCCGGCCTTTTGCCGCGAGTTTTTCGGAAAACTATATAGCAACCGTTCAGACTATCCTGACTGGGCGGTCAATGCGCTACAGAAAGTTGGTGTAGACTTGATGGTAGATTAAGTATTAGCCAGGAAAGGCGGGGAATGCGATGGGACCCTGTAGAGGGTGACTTTATACTTTGATATCCTCTGCTTTGCAACATGCCTTGCATTTGGATTGTGTTGGTTGTGCATTGTTGCGAATTGTTTTGTATGCAAACATATTCAGGTTCACCTTCAGCTACCCGGTGTGCTCCACAGAGATAGCTCCTTAAATGATTTGTCCGACCGATAGTATGTTCTGCTGCAGAGTCCAGTATCTCGAGAATCTCGTGGGCTTAAAGTAGTTTTAGAGTTGCCGCGTGACAAACCTTATTTTCGCGTCGTGGCTCGACGCGACAGGAGCCGATAAGATAACCACCGCAGCTGCATCTTTTCGTCTTCAATTACTCCATTCACACAAAACGCTGCGGAAGCAACAGGTTCTTAATGTCCAGATATGGCCTCAAATACACCTGTTGACCATGTTCAGGCACTTCAAGCGCCGACAACACCCTCCGCCCCATTCCCTTCACCGTCGCCCAACCCGGCCCATGATCCCACTCATGAAGAGCATCAATACCTTAATCTTATCCGCACCATACTCGCAACAGGCGAACACAGACCCGACCGTACAGGAACAGGTACATGTGCCATCTTCGCTCCTCCACAGCTTCGATTCTCCCTCTCCAAACCCGGTCCTACGCCGTCATCCACTCCAATCCCTATTCTACCTCTCCTCACCACCAAACGCGTCTTCCTTCGCGCCGTAATCCTAGAATTGCTCTGGTTCATCTCGGGCTGCACTTCTTCGCTTACTCTTAGTGAAGCAGGCGTAAAAATCTGGGATGGAAATGGGAGTCGAGAGTTCCTTGACTCCGTTGGTCTCTCGCATCGTGAAGTTGGTGACTTGGGCCCTGTATACGGGTTTCAATGGCGCCATTTTGGTGCAGAGTACGTGGATGCGAAGGCAGATTATAGCGGCAAGGGGGTGGACCAGATTGCAGAGGTGGTTCGAAAATTGAAGGAGAATCCGTACGACCGACGGATTATTCTGAGTGCATGGAACCCGGCGGATCTGAAGAAGATGGCGCTGCCGCCGTGTCATATGTTCGCGCAGTTTTATGTATCTTTCTGCAACGCAGCATTGCCGGAGATGGAGAATGGAACGAATGAAGATGCGGATAAGAAGCAAAAAGGCACCTTGAATTGTCTTCTCTACCAACGATCGTGCGATATGGGCCTTGGGGTACCGTTTAACATCGCCTCATACGCTCTCCTTACACATATGCTTGCTCACGCCGCCGACTTATATCCTGGTACCCTGATTCATACTATGGGCGACGCGCATGTGTACCTGGACCATATCGCAGCCTTGCAGGAGCAGTTGACACGGGAACCTACAACGTTCCCGGAGCTGAGGATCAATCGAACGGATCGCGGCAGTGGGGATATGGACGGATGGGCAGAGGGCGATTTTGAGGTAATTGGGTACAAGCCGCATAAGATGATTAAAATGAAGATGAGCGTGTAACTGCGACAGTTTCTTGTTTCCAAACGTTTTGGGACGTTTCGGACTGCATTTATACCCGCATTGCCCCTTTTTGCTTATACGAACTATACGCAATGAATAGAAACGGTTTTCATTAAACTGTCGTCAATATATTGAAATTTGGCCAAATATCAAGGCAAAATTGTTATTCTTATCCCGTCAAATGCGCCCAGAACTCCCATGCTCTTGTAAGATAGATATCTAATGTAACCCAGAAGACTTGCTCACGAAAATAACGCCCAAATGAAGAAATTTCAAGATTAGGCCATACACGGAAGAGATCATGCCTCGATCAAATCGGGTATCGGTGGTCCCACGCCCCTCAATAAGACTATTGTGTCACCTTGCGCAACCTTGCAGTTCCCAATTTTCTCTGAGAAATCCAAAAGCCTTCCCCCTTCAACATGAAATACCCTCAATCTTTCATCCTCCCCTTCCACACGATTATTCACATTCTGCACCTGTAATCTCTTTGCAGCATCGTCCAATACCCGCCCCACACTCCATGACGAATCAAAGTAAAAGTCCCCGGAGGGAAATTTCGACTTCGTCGTATCCGCCGACGCCTCGACATGGAGATAAAACCGCTTCGATACATCGAGGTTCGAGTCGCCTTTCGCTGATCTCTTCAGCGCATTTAGGTTCGCTATCCGCGTGGCTGCGCTGCTTGGTGGCTTGGGCTTCGGTGCTAGATTCGCCGTGACGCTCGACGACTTGTCTTTCCCCCAAGCGCGCAACTTGGAAAATGCGGAACGCGCTTTGTCTACGTTTGTCTGCGCCACAGATTTCCCTCCCACCGGCCTCGCTCCGAGAGGGATTAGCTTCGTACAATCATGGTCTTCGCGCAACCGATGTGACAAGCAATAATGCCTATTGCAATTCTGGCAATGTACGCCGGGATTCTGAAGCGTGTGGATAAGCGTCTTGCACTTCGGGTGGGAACACTGCGCCGAGTTATAGATCGTCGGTTTAGAGTTGGGCAGCAGTGTCGACGGCGAGAGCATACGGTTATTATTGTTATTGTTACTCGTGGCACTGGCTTCTTTCCTCCTTCGCGCCGCAGCCCATTCTCCGGCGTTGGGGCACTTGTGCGCCGTTTCGGTCCGATGGTCGAGACAGTACGTCTTCTTGCATGATTCGCACCGGAATGGGAGGAAATCAAGTTGGTGACAGTATTCGAACTGGCAGTGTTTGCCTATCGATTCGAGGTCGTGCTCTGGACCCATTTGCGTGTAGGACTCTCGCTGCTGGCCTGTCGCAGGTGATGGAAAAGGTGGCATGGCGACGAGAAGGATATTTCACTTGAAAATTGTTCAAAGGCTAAAAGAGTGGTAGGATAATTACAAATGAGCGATTATCAATCATCAATCATCAAGAAAGGACACTGAGAGAAAGTTTCTTCGCCGTTCGCTGTCCCGATGTCGTGCTGTTCGGACACTCGCAGGCTACCAGCGCACTTCGTCATTCGAGCGACGGCGGAGAGAACATAGCTTAGTAAGCACCAAGGATGGGGCTGGTGGTTGTGGAGCCACAGGGAATGTTCCAGCCACATCTAGCGCACGGGGATACCGGACTATATATGTTCCCCATCCCGGGTGCTTAGTCATTGGACAGCAAAAAAGCACTTATCACAATCCACACGTATCAGCCCTTGCTCCTTGACCCTGCCAGCTTCGAAGGAATATATATATATACATATACATATATATATGAGGAGGAAAAACATGGCCTACAAGGGCAAGATTCACAGTACAGTGGGGGAAACCCAAGGTCGAGTTCTCACCCAAGATCTTACTGGTCTCTTGGGATGCCACATTACTTCAACCCCGCGCCGAAGTCGCTGGGTTAACCAGGTCTAACCACACCATTTGCTCCATAGACCGGGGTTAAATGTATGCATCTTGCAGCCTTGTGCACGCAAGGCTGGCAATGTCAAGGTTTGGCTGCTTAGAAAAGCCCATGGCGCCCGCTTCGTCTCTCTTGACAGAGCACCTTTTCTACTCAGTCCAGGTAAATAGGCTGTGTTTCAAGCTATCTGCCCGCGCCACTTCTACATTGACAGTTAGCGATGCCGATAACGCCGCAAGACAAAAGCTTCATTGGCAGCGAAACCGCGGCCCAAGAGCTCTACGGTATCGGCGTACGCCTCGGATTCTACTTTCAAGGAATTGGCCTCTTACTACATATAGCCCGAAGCCGAAAGTCCGCCGCGGGTCTCAAGTTTGCTAGTGGAAGCATCTCGCTCTCGCTCCTCGTGTCATGGACTGTCCTTGCAGCGAGACAGGCACTGAGTTCCTGCGAAGCATACATTGTCCTTTTACTCCTGTCCACGATGACGCTACCCGGCCGCATTGCATTTATGACCGAAGATGTCTCACCCGGTGAAGGCGTGGGGATATTTCTGGTGCTATTTGCGGAAACGTGGGTGACTACTGCATACGGCTGGTTTTTTGTACGCCTCTCTGTTACGCTGCCAACACTGGGGACGAAGAACGTGACGTTTTTTTTCGCCAAAGTATCTCTGCAAGGATGGTTTAGGACGCTCGGACTCGTCGTCTTTTCTCTCACCTGTTTTACCATGCTTTTCTTCCTATATTTTAGCATAAGGGCACTACGGACAACCTTCGCTTCATACCGAGATGGAGGGCGACCACTGACTGAGGACGAGAAAAAGTCTGCAGTCCCCTTTGTGACCACGATAGCATCCTATGCCTTCGCCCATGGGGTGGATACTTCAACACTCAACCCACAAGAGGTTGAGATGATAAAAACGCTCATTCAACGCTTTCATAATTCTGCGATCCGCAGCTTGGTCTCCATCTTCTCAGTCTTGTTTTTCATAACCACAGTCGAGCTCACTATCCATTGGAACGATCTAAGCCCGATTTCAGACTTGACGTCGCCTGGTCAGTTGATCCCGCTTGTCACGGGGATCGTTGCGCTGTGGGATGACTTTCTTATCTTGGTCCGCCCAAGGAGCTCTGATGAACTTACTCCTGGAGCTAATGGTATGATCCCTGTATCGAGCTCGTGAAGCGAATGAAGTGTATAGACGAGTGTGGCTCCAAGAATCTAAACAGCGGGATCTAGCTCTACTATACTCCGTATATAATGGAGAGCAGATGGGTGACCTGTGATCCGTCATCGCAAAAGAGCCTAAGTAAGAAGAACAACGATACAAGTGACCTTAGGAATTGGAATCTAGCATGTGGAGCTGTGTGCTGGTAGTGGAAAGAGAACAGAAGAGACAAGCATACTAACAAAAGAAATACCTACAGAAGTGCATATTGCGCTCTTCAATAGTTATATATAGCTTTTCCAAACCACATAACATAGCTAATAAATGCCTCTTGATAGCAGCAGCAAAAGCAAGAATTCAAAGTGAAATGGCCGCCCGGGCCATTGTGTATACACATAATATTTCTTAGAGCACAACCCATCCTAAGGAATGCATTCTAGTAGTCAAGGGATAAAACAAAGACTAACATAAGGTATCCCCTGTGCAGTTACAGCTTTCTTCCAAAGGCTTTTCGAGGTTATCAATGCTTGCTTTTAGGATCGGAAGAAGTCAGCACCTCGCCACTATTATTTCAATGCCATCATCTCACAGCCTTCCTTTTAGCATGTAGATGGTGAAGTAGACGGGAGGCCTTGCTAAAATGTCACTGTTAGACTGTGCCTTTTTTCCCGATGTTACTGGCCCTTTTTTGCGACACTACCTTGATTGAAGATTATTACTTGACTAACCAGAAGGTAAAGGGTGTTTGTTTTCCTTGTTCCTACTCTCTGCAACAGGGTTATCAAATTCACACAAGAAGATTAAATACATACTAATACTCAATGTAATTGTGAATAAACTAGTGGATTGAAGACAAAAACAGGAATAAAGAAGATATAGGGTATATGGATAGACAGTGTGGGTAATATGCAACGCCAACACCAGAAACTAATGTCCCAACAGACTACGCTGGGGTATGGAACGAAAGGAATAGATATGTGGGTGATTAAAAAGGGCGAAAAGAAAATAAAGCGTAAGGATCAGTCCAAAGGGAAGCACACTAACTAGACAATGGATTCGTTCGAAGGGTATATCAACTATGAACCGGTATTGCTATCGCGGGAAGGGCCAAAGGGAATGACAGAAGTCGAGGTGAAAACAGGAAGGTCTTCCTTTGTGTAAGCTTTTGGAGGGGCCGACTTGACTGTGGTTTGGGGTCTGGCGCAGGGTGACAATGGTGTAAGGGGCGGAGAAGGAAAAGACGGGTGGTCGGTAGTTTGGTGCTGTTCGCGACCTGCAGAGATTGCGAGTGAGTGCTCGGTAGACGAGACTGGGGTTGATTCTGAGGGAAGAGGAATCATACGTGGGTCGGCGGTGTCAGACTCAGCTCTCGGAGCTTCTGAAATAGTCGCATTACGCGAAGTTTTCGATGTAGACTTTCCTGCGATCTGCTTCGTCGGCTTTGCGGCAGGGGTCTTCTTAGCTGTCTTTGACATATTTCTATTCCGTTCTTCGGCAATTCTTGCAGCTTCCCTCGCAGCATGCTCTTCGGGAGTCGGAACTTTCAGTTTAAGGCTTAATTTTTTCACGCCATTGGAAAGGTGGTCGACATCTCCGTGCTGGGATTGTGCGGAGGTGGTGTCGAGCGGAGTGGATTTCCTGGATCCTGATCGATCACCCACTCCCACAGCTCTCTGCTTTTGCACATTTATCCCCATAGATGTCGCAGGCCTAGTACTTGCTTGTGCCCGGCTAACTGGACGGCTGGAAGCTTCACGAGGTTTGCGCAGAGAGATATTCCTAGGAGCTGCACTGCCCACCGATGCCACGCTCGAAGTGACGCTAAGTTTTCGTGAATGCTGTGGCACCACCACCTGAGTCTGATCAAGGGACTCAATTGGTGTTTCAGGAAGAGCACCATCAGCCAGATCACTGGATGATGCAATGGTGGTCCGACGAGTACTGCGAGATGATGATCTTGAATTTCCGGGCTGCAGCTCTGGGATGACCGGTGCTTTAGGCTTTCTTTCCCGAAGTTGCATATGCCCGCGTTCAGAAACACTTTCAAGGTCAGTAGATCCTGTCAGCGAATGGCGCTCTCGTTTGGACCTTGCGTTCTCTCCCTTCAAATCAGCGTGCTTTAAGCTCGAAGTTTGCCTATCAGTAGGTATGATGGCCTTCGACAGTTCAACCGCTGCCAGGGCCCAGTCGACTTCTGGAAGGGAGAACGGCTCATCCAGAGTAGCATGGTGTGAAAACAAAACACCACGTTCCCTGACTGGGGTGACGGCTTTCGCAGCGGATGCCTGGGTGTGTGCCAAAAAGCTTGGCTGACCCTTTTCACGGAGCTTACGAATAGGCGCCGGAGGCGGTTTCTGTGCAATTATCTCAAGTTCTTCCAACATAGGTCCAGTCCACCATATAGTATCAAAAAGTATGGGTTCCTCAGTTGAGTCACAACTTGGAGCATTGCTAGCCTTATCACTCAGGTTAAGGCGACTGAACATTTCAGAAGCGAGGCGGCTTTGCGCATCCATATCGTCGACAACAACATTTCGAGTATCAGCAAGCGCTGAGAGGTGGCTGAAAATACCGCTAGTTAGCGCTCGATCACTATATCCTCCTTCAAGGACACTAATAATCCTTCCATCCACGGCTAGATCTTCTTCTTCGGCGAGTCGGTTGATATCTGACGTAAATTTAGCGTAGAAGTCCGTCGGAACGTTGACTTTATGCCTCTGCATGCCGATCCCTTCCCATTCACTAGCGTCGAATCCCGCAGAGAGGAAAATCGCAGCTTTTGGGTGTGTAGAATTTGGCGAGTCGCGCAACTGTTGGGAGCATGACCGCAAGAAACAGCGAGCCTTATCTAGAAGGACCGCGTATTTCGTATTGTAGAGCTGCCAGAACTCCATGGCGTCCTTCCATGGTTCAAGGTGCACATTCCAAACGGACTGTCCATGAGCATTGTCAATGCAGACGCTGGCGCTCATGACTTTAGCTTCATCGCCACTTTCGCACGGATATGAGTTGATATCGTGCAAACTGAAATATCCGATCCTGGTCTTTTTATGCAGTGGCGCATTCCTGGATGCCGATATGGCCCTTTGATTCTGTTCCCAAGCAATAGCCTGAGAGCCATCGCCATGATGCAAGTCAAAGTCAATAATCGCGGCATGTGTAAGACCGTGGGTCATTGCAGCGTGCGCGATGCCGACATGTACATTATTCAGCCAGCAAAATCCAGAAGGAAAATTTGAGGAACAGTGGTGCCCGGGGGGACGAATGCATACAAAAGCTCGACGTGTGGCATCCGACTCAAAAACGGTATCAATCGCCTCACACACGCCTCCCAATGCACCTTCAAACGCATTTAAAGACTCCGGACAGAGATATAAATCACCTTCATGAAGTTTCGGCACGGAACCAGAGCTATCACTTCCTGAACTGTTTGGACGAACAAGCTCCTTGCCATTCAGCGCCAAGCGCGATTCCGCCGCGTCACACATCATTTTCAGTTCTCCCATCCACTTTGCCCCATGGACATGTGTGATCGCTGGAGAGTTTAACGGTAAAGTTCTCGTCGTTTTCAGAATCTGAAACGGGGGCACCGGTAACGAACTTAGGTCTAGGTCGGGGTGAGGTGCACAGCGATGATTCCCCCATCTTTTCCCCATCCGAACGTACGCAGACGCGACACCCAAGATCCCTGCGCGTAGACGTTCCGGGCGCTCCACTATGGATTCTAACCCCGCTTTAGAAGTCCTTGGGCGTGAATATCTATGTCCATAACAAGCATCTTGAAGGATCACGACCGTCTTTGATCGTAGGTCTGTGGACTGGTGAAGCGCAAGCTCTTTCTCGAAATGCTCCGCAGCGATGGATGAGGCGGTGGGCAGGGGAGGAGGTGAAGGACATTCCGACATGACGGAAGGGGATATTGGTCGCATCATCGATCCTGGCGTTGATAGGAATTGGTGGGACGCGCGTCTCGAGGTGCTGGGGCGCGGAGAGCCAACGCCGTTGGAGTTCTGAACGGAGCGGAGCGAAGCGGTAGACAAGCGTTTCTTCAAAGACGGGGTGGAGGACCGACGGTCTTCCCTCAAAGAGTTAATGCTGGGTGTTCTTCGAGGAACGGGAGAACGGTGCGCGAGAGCATCATGTTGCGCCTGCTGGGGCTTGTCGAGGGTTCGATAGGATTGGGAAGAGGTTCGCGAGGGGGACTGACGGGGCAAAGCAGCCTGAGGAGCCAACGAGAGCTGATTGAAGGAGCTCACCAGCTGCTCACGCTCATTGTTTGTTGTGAGAGTGCTCTGTCGCCCTGACGATCCAGCGTGCTGTTTGGGCGCCATTGCAGGCGGGGGTTTCCGCCCGTCCATCTTCTCTCACGGGACAGTTAACTTATGGCCCAGTGT
This sequence comes from Coccidioides immitis RS, assembly GCF_000149335.2. Taxonomy (NCBI): domain Eukaryota; kingdom Fungi; phylum Ascomycota; class Eurotiomycetes; order Onygenales; family Onygenaceae; genus Coccidioides; species Coccidioides immitis. Next base: position 734,903 of record NW_004504308.1, on the reverse strand, counting down.
AGCTCTTCCAGCTCAGACAGCAACTAGATGTATCCTAGATGGCGAATGCTGTCCTTGCATGGTGGCCTGAGGTTGTGAGTTGAAGCCAGCTTGTGCAGCCTGAGGGAGTTTGGGGTTAGAGATTCCAGATCCTTTGGCAGGGAGGGGGGCAAGCTAGGTAGTTAACTAGCTAAGGGGCTGCACTGGCTCCCCCTGCGAATCTCATGCATGAACGCCAACCTCCCCGGCCCAACATCCCCATTGACCACACCGCACAGCTAAGCATAAGGAGCATCCCTACCTCTTACAGGGGAATTTGGTACCAGGGAATAAAAATAACAAAAAAGCAATAATGGCGCTACAGTAGTACACTCTAAAAACGAGAATGAAACCGGGAGGCGTCAAAAAAACGCAATGTAACTGGGTCCCGCCGCGATTCGAACGCGGGGCCTCTCGCAGCTTTGAGTTGAGCCCAAAGCGAGAATCATACCACTAGACCACGAGACCTGCTCGCTTGCCAAGCGACTAGACCGAATTCTCTGATGAGAAAAGTCTGCAGTCAACGAGATAGACAATGAGCTGAAGAGCTGTCGCTGGTTCTGGAGCGTGTTTTGGCGGCTGGTTGATTGGGTGATATGACCAGCAGTTGGGATTACAGAGTGAGTCGTCGGGAATAAAATCCCTCTACGTAGTACATTGATTGCCTACTTAACAAACCAAGTAGTTAACCCAGGGAGTTTAGCTAACTACACGGCGGTGTGTGACGGCGCGCAAATAACCTGACTGGTGGTTGAAATATGCAAGCGAGATCACAGCTTTTAACTACAATACTTAACTAGTTAATACTCCAGGTGTGATTTGATAGCCAAGGGGCAGCCGTCACTGCCACCCTTCATTTTTGGTACTCATTCCCATATATACATTCATAAATAGATATGTACTCTTGCCATGTAACTACATCCAAGCTCAAAGCAAGTGCCAAAAGAGTGCGGACGAGCCTAGCTTTGGGACCGGTGGGCCCCTGAAACCATGCCCAAGAAGGGTATCACCGCGAAATATACGTAAGGGCGGGTTGGAGGGGGGTAGATGTCGCGATAGAGATGGTTAAAGTGTTTACAAACCTTCCTGGAAGGCAAGTTCAGTCATGAAGCCAACAACCACCTTGACGTGCTCGGCCATGTGGTTGAAGTTGAGGCCCTCGATGACATCGTTGGCAGTGTGGATGCTTGGTCTCAAGTTATCGATGGTGCTCTCAGCGACCATAGCGGCGGGGAAGTTGTATCGATTGGCGGAGGCGTGGTCGGAGCAGGCGTAGCCACAGCGGGTGTCGGAGGTTGGGAGGTCGGAGTACTATGGTGGAAAGCTGGTTAGCTGCGTTGACTCTTCAACACGAAACAGGAAGAATTGCTCACCTCGCTGACAACGTTGCGGGCGAAGTCGGTCAACTCGGCGTCGACGTTGTCGGTGATGATACCGAATTCCTCGCGTGTTCCTTCTCTGACATAGCCGGTCATATCCTGGTTCAACATGGCCTTGATCTGTCGGCGTTGTTGAGCGTATTGGGCAAAGATGTCGGCGGAGCCGAGCAAGCCAAGTTCTTCACCGGCATACCAGTGGAATTCCATGCTGTTGGGCGCATTGCCGGAAGCGACGTCCTCGTTCTCCAAAACCTTACGCAGGGCCTCCAAGATGGTAACGGAGCCACTGCCGTTGTCATCAGCACCGGGGGCGCGTCCTGTCTCTCGTTGCTGCTGATTGATGCTGTCCTGGTGAGCACCCACAACAACGGTGTTGTTCGAACGGCCTGGAATGGTGGCGATGACGCTGAATTGACTGAATCTATGATCGAATCTCTCGACCCTGACTCCCTGGACATCACCAACGGCCGCTTGAACCTGCTCCATGATCCAGGTTGCCGATTGCACACCGGTCTCGGATTGGTAGTATCGGTTGTGGAATTCGCTCAATGTGGTGAGATCCCGTTCCAGATTCTCCGTGGTAAGCGTGGCAAGCATTGGCTTAACTTTGTCCTGCTGTGCCATCACCTTTGGGTAGTTGGGGCGGGAGAGAGGGCGAAAGCTGTTTAGGTCAATGTTCCGCTCGAGTTCATGGGTGATATCGATGAAGTCTTTGCCCACCTGGAAGATGATATTATGGTTAGCAAGATGAGGAAAACAGCCTCTGTTTGACCGCCGATGTAAATATAAAATTAGGTGGGACATACAGCCTTCAGTTCAAACTTCTCGGCGTTTGTGACCCATCTTGTCTCTCCATGAGCAAGTTCAATCAAGGACTTGCCCTTATGTTGAGGAGGAATGGAGGCTGCCAAAGCAGTGGTACCAAGTGCAAGGAAAGAGGCAAACTTCATGTTGGCGTGATCGGAGGCGACAATCTGCTAGGCCTTGGGATATGTAGGCTTAAATCAGTTGTTTCTTCCAAAACGGGAGGTGACCTGGGACGAAAAGACTCAGAATCGGGCTCAGATCCGAGATTTAAATACTCGTCAGCTGAAACGAAGGAGGGAAAGAAGCGGGTTATTACGGCCTGCAGTAATGGGCGACTGTGATGGCAGCACATGCCTTGTAAAGAATTGCCGGAGGGATTGACCCTGAGCATATTGGCCAGGCTGACATCCTAGGGAAGGTCGCAATCCTGCAAGTAACCGAAACCCACTTGATAATGGGGAACTGACCTGGAGATGGGGTCCCACCCCTAAAAGGGTGTTGATAATCATGGGCCTGGTACTTCCGCAAGGATGGTATTTATGATCTTCAGCTAAATAGGCACTGATTGGCGTGCAAGCCACCTCCCGTTGTTGGGAGGGTGTCAGGGGAAAGGGGCTTTTCAGCCTTTCAATTTGTTCTTCCAAATCCATGGTTTTGACACAAAACAAAAAAAAAAAAAAAAAAAAAAAAAAAGGAAGAGAAAAAAATCACATCAGCAGCATTAACCAATGGATAGTCTCCGGCAAGGTGCACTTTGGTACCCTTATTCCAGCAATTGGGACAGAAGGATTTTTTGTCGTTTCGCGTTTTGAGACATCACACAACCCTATGAACTAATAGGAAGGTTGAGAGGTGCGCCCTGACAGGTATTTCCCGGCCTTTGTGTGATATGGGGTTGTGATCCACATGAAGACGAAGGACGTGTGCCCCGAAACCGAAGGGTGTTTCATCAGCGGTTGAGTTCCGGGAACTTCGAAGTACCATATGTGTCTGCGAATATTCAGCATCCCCATGACCCGGGGAAGAGCGATGATTGTTTTGTTATTCAGAAAAAATAAAAAAAATAAACCAAATCTGTTCGTGACACGCATTTGTGGAGTACCACATCAAGACTCCGAAGGCTCTGGTGTGCCTGTGGTTCTGCATCATGTTGGACAAAACCGATCATTTTGGACCGTCGTGCTGTTCGCAGGATCGATGAAAGCCTTTAGCGCGCACTCCCACAAAACCTCGCATTGATCTGCGGGTAGCAGATGTCGATCCATCACCCTGACCGATCCTTCCACAGGACCACAGGTCCTTCGAGAAGGGTTATCAGCCTGTGTGGGACTGCGCTAAAACCCGAAGCTGGAGCGCCCCAGGAAAGCTGACAGTGCAGATATCGACAGGAGCAATAATAATCATAGCCATGATCGGAAGAATTTGGTTATCAACCGAGTACAGAGCCGCCATCACAGCGACAATGATTTGTTTAATGGAAGGGGTGAACAACCCCATGCTGCTGACACAAGATCCGCGGTATGCCGAGGAGGAACATCCGCATTTGCTGGGAAGCTTCAAACTTCGTGCCCAACTCAACTTTGTACCCCTGTCATCGTATCTTTTTCCAGAAGAACTGGAGAAACTCGGCGTCCAATCTCGCGGTTTGGCTGGGTAAGGCCCGTTCTTATCCGGATGATATCATCGCTGCAGCCGGCCCTGTCCGAATGAACCGCCCGTGCGAGACAGATTCAACAACGACAGATCGTCGCAGGGCGGTTGGTATGTTGAACAGGAAGTTTCTGCTCCAGCCTGGCCGACCCTCTGCGCTCAGTGCCTGGAGAAGGATACCGTCGCCTGGCGGGAAAAAAACGCCAAGCCGCCGCCCCCCGGCACCGCCAAGCCAATCCCCCGCAATTTCCACCCCAGGCGGTTCCCCGACGCCCATTGGCCCGCATGCGATGTTCCCCTCCACAGTCCGGGAGCGTGGAGGTACCTCAAGAATGGAGTATGCTAAGGTACCTGGGCCCCCGGAGTCCACGTAACCCGCTCGGACACGAGATGCTGCTGGAGCGCCAGAGTTCAATCGCCCGGGGCGTCGTCGATTTTGTCGGACAAGGAGGCATGGCTGTCGCCCTCGACCGACACATTAGCAATCACGTTTCTGAGTGCGTGACTCGGGGGAATTGATCCGTTGCGAGAGATCTGCGGTGATGTCCACGAGACCCTCCAAACAAGGTTTAGTCCACAACATCTGATCCGATCTCTGCCCCTCCGTCAACCCGTCTTTGCCGCCATCAGTAAATATATCTCTTGCCAGGCTAATACCACCATCGAAGCGCTGCGGAACAACCACGGGAAAAGCAAGTCTCCGCCCAGGAATCTCAGCGGTAGTTACTTCGTTACGAGTCAAGGGAAAAAAAATAAAAATAAAAATAAAAACAAAAAGTGCGGGGAACCACTGATCTCAACGGGCCCGAACCCGATCTTTTCCCAACCCAATATCAGAGTGGTTTGTTCCACGAAACCCAGGCATCCTGGGTTATACCTTCTTATCAAAATCTCACCGGGGTGCTGAACCGTCCTTCTTTTGTTCCTTGAAAGATTCTCTCCTGCCGCTTTTACAGGCAGGGTCCAGACGGAATTCCTTCATCGAATCAGACTTGCGTTGTCACTACTACGTTTCCCAACCCCGTTGAAGAAATCATGGCTGATAGAACAGGCTCCTGTCAGTATTTTCTGTTTTCTTTGCTCCAGTCCTGTACCCTTTCACTGATGCGAATGCCTTATCGGAGCCTCTGATTTACTAACAATGATATCATCGTCTCCTATGCTCTTCAGACAACCCATTTTCCAGGCGATCGTCTCACGGTCCAAAGACCGTGAACACGTATCGGGTATTGACGCCTCTGTCTTGGCTCCTCGTAGTGGTCTTCGGCATCTATTACTCGGTACGCGGCCCTGATGATGTTCCATCAGGCTCTACTATAGGGAATCAAGCCGAGATCAATCCCACACCCTTTTCGCAGACCAAGACAATCACCATCATCTACTGGTAAGATGAAGCGTGTTTATTGACCGTCCTTGATTTTCCAGGAGATGTGGTAGTCTTTTTGTTGATAGGGTCAATTGGCCTGCGGGGCGAGAATGCGATTTCTCCACTGAAGTCCCCTTTAAGCTAACTTGACCCGCCAGGGTTATTCTCCTTGTTTCTCAGCTCGGATATATGGGGCAACTCTGGTCCTCAAATCCCGAGAGATTGACGGCGGCTGCCAATGTGGCGCCGCACTTCATCCTAAACAATCTCTTCATACTCTCTTTCATTCTCCTTTGGGTTCGCTCCCATTTCTGGGGTGCCGAAGTCTTCGACATTGTCTCGTTGCTCAACCAGGGCACGCTATACTGGAGATACCCAGGTCTTCCCGAATATATCCACCTTCCAGCAGTGGCGGGACCCTATGCTTGGTCCATCACGACTCTCTTCTGGAATGGAGCGGTTGCCGTGGGCGGTTACAGTCTTCCAAAGAGGATAGTTGCCAATGTGTTCATCTGGGTCATGTTCCTCTTTGGACAGGCCCACATTGCACGCCGGAATGATCGTTCGCTCGGCTACTCACTCAGTCTTCTGACTTTGTGTAAGCAAATTCAAATTTTCATGACCCTTTAACATGCACGGTGCGTTATTATTTGACGCTCCAGCTAATCAATTCCCAATCCAGCACTTGCTCTCAAGCAGTTCTCCTTGAAGATCATCTCCTTACAGTGGATCTTCGCCTTCATAATCTTTGGCATCTTCCTGGTATCATCATTGTACAGCTCAACTACCAGATACTACAAGCGAGACTTCTTCCTCAGAAGTCTGGTCGAGCCCGAAGCCGGCGACCGTGAACGCGAGCCCTTGCTCAGCAATGCGTAAAGAGGGCTAGGTCCACCTTACTAAAGTGGCCACTAACATTACTTGCGGAAACGGGATCCCGAGAAGTCCACAATGGTAATTTTTCATGCCGTTGTTTCCAGCTTATGCCTCAGTAACATGGTGAAGTTTTTAGTTCTGTATCTGTGTCTTTCTCAGAAATTGCTAAAGTTATTCCTAGCTAAAGTCAGAGCAGAATATCGTGCTTCATATTGCAATTTGGAAAAAAAAAAAAAAAAAAAAAAAAAATTGGAAAAGGAAATGTGTGGTATCCCACCTATTAGCTCTCATGTGTTGGGTCCTCTTAACTTGGTAATTTGAGGCCCTTGGCTTTCCCTTATAATGATATGCTCCTTTGTCGTTCAGATGCGGTTTGGCTAGTCTCCATTACTTAATCCAAATAGCTTTTTGTTCTCTCATATCTCCTCTTGGTTTGTGGGTATTTCGGGTGCGAGCGTAATGCTTCTCGATGCGGGTTTTGAGCGGGAGCTCAACTTGGCAGCATTGGAGAATGATGTCATTCCGCTAGCTTTCTCTGCCGTTGGATGAAGATCCACTGCTAACTACCGGGTAGCCCATGGGAGACAAACGACCTAAAGTCAACTGAAATATCACGAAAGGGGAACAGTAAATATGATAACTGGTAAAGGCATTCAGAGCTTCCGCAAGACTTGACCGCTCCCTTCATCCGGATTGTCTCCTCGATTCTTAATGTGCCGCCTCAAGTGACCTGAGTATTATTCTGACTTCCAGTTTGAACATTTATTTCGGATTCTGACGCTGTCGAGTCGGGAATTAGGGAAAGCTCTGACGGCAGGGAGATCAGCTCCGCATAGCTTCTCTCAGAGCGAATAGCTGTGCAGGTGTCAACGCTCACGTGGAAGAGGACAGGGGATTGTTGCCATGATAAAATCTTTAGATTCGTGGATTCTTCGCTCGAAAAGATATTCTTTAAGCCTGATGATTGACATGCATGCCGAGTAGCCAGGAGAAACACACAATGTGGTTTGTTCTACGGAGTACTCCGTGCACATAACTGGAATTCTTCCAGTTCGCAGCCCAGAGGAACTGGGAAAAGGAAAGTCTCGATGGTTATTGTTGGCCCCTTGGTCAATTCCAGAACTTCCTCCGCGAATTCTGGCAGCCAGAAGAAGAATAGACAAAGGCAATCGACAGGGTCGGGTGCTGATATTTCGGGATCGGTTTGACCCACGACTTCATTCTTTTCCTCCTCCCTTTTTAAAGTTGTTTCACCCATTTTGCTTTTACCAAAACAGGCAGTGTCTTGCACGGTAACGACAGCCGAAGGGAAACCCACGCTACGTCATATGTCTGGCTCTTCTGCAGGAGCTTTTATCTTCGATCGCGTCCAGCTTGAGGATCGGACCATCGAAAAGAGCTGTTCGGGCCGGACCGGGTTTCCATTGACCAATCAACGATTTGGGAGCACAACTGGTGGCCGCTGACTAACCGGGCGCTCCTTCGAATCGTCCACTCACGGCACCGCAGTTTCAAAGCCCGGCAACATCAGGCCACCTACTTCATGCCCTCCCCTCCGGCTGGCAAATTACGATGAGTTCAGGACCCTACTGGGGAAAGGCGATATGAACTACGGAGTAAATAGGCTGAGCTCTATTCCCGCCCAACGTGGCACATGACGGCTAGCCCTGGCCGGGAGAAAGGTACATTATTGACTCAGCCTGAAAAGCTGGGCCGACAGGGCACGAAATGTATATAATCGTGAATTGAGGGTCAATTCGTCAGGCTTTCCTCATGCCCCCATTTCTATACGTGCCGGATAACTAGTCCTCCATAAAGCCTTGGTTCGGGGACTTCTTAGTGTGGATCCAAGCTGACAGTCAGTCGACTTCATATATCGTGATATACGAGAGACTTCAAGCATTATTTAAATATTCTCCGTTGACGGGCACATAGTTTCGGGTTTTCGTACTGGAGGAGGGAAACATGGCAGTGAATAACGAGCAACGACGGATGCAGCACATCGAGCGCAAAGATCTATATACAAACCTGGAGGCGCGGATACAATATCTTCACAACTTCCTTGATTTCAATTCCAGTATGCCTCCCTCACAATCCCGCGGAAACCTTGATACTCACCTGATTTGATAGATGATATCGAGGCACTGATCTCCGGCTCTAAATATATCAAAGCTCTCATCCCTGCCGTTGTCAATATCGTTTATAAAAAGCTCTTGCAATATGATGTCACCGCGCGAGCATTCCAGACAAGGAGTACGAGCTTTGAGGGGCCATTAGATGAAGAGCCGGACGAAAACAGCCCACAGATTCTGCATCGAAAGATGTTTCTAAGAGGGTATTTGAACCGATTATGTTCAGATCCCAGTAAGATGGAATTCTGGGAGTATCTGGATAAAGTCGGGTAAGCAGAGGCCCTGTTTCCGCATTTGCGATTTGCCCCGGGGGCACTTTGGTGGAAAGGGCTCAATAGCTGACGCATATTGCAGCATGATGCACGTCGGTCGGGGTCGCAAGCATCCGTTACACATTGAATTCGTTCACATCGGCGCGAATCTCGGTTTCATTCAGAATGTTCTCACGGAAGCACTTCTCTCCCACCCACGACTTCCGCTCCCTCGCAAAATAGCGCTCGTCAGCGCCATCGGGAAGGTGATCTGGGTACAGAACGATCTCTTCGCAAAATGGTATGTGCGAGATGGAGACGAATTCGCGGACCAGATGGAAGAAGTCGCCATAGAACGTGAGGGTTACTTACATGGGAAGAAAATGATTGTTAGTGAGGGATCGGAAAGTGAGACGGATGGGGACCCAGCTGCGCCGGCCACGTGTCCGTTTACTGGTGCAAGGAACGGTGCTTCGGAGCGATATGACGCTGTGAAAGAGCAGCCGCCGTCTGAACTGCCTGGTTGAGACGAGAGAAGGTAGCCAAGCGGACAGGATGAACAATGTATGATTAGTCAGCTACAGATAGCATGTCGGAGTCCCAATGGAGTTAAACCGTATTCCTTCATGAGCAACCTTGACCCCGGGTTCATTGTAACATGCGTGCCAGAACTCATTTACGCTAGACCTTGATACGAGATGATGCCCATCATGCCCGTCCGCTTGCTGGTTTTCCCGCCGCATGCGTTGACATAGGCTCTTGGGAAGCAGGTTCTCAGCACCCGCTCTAAACGCAATTGCTGGCTATATAAAAGCCAATCGCAGGTGCTGCTACTCGAGGGACTATCATTAGATGATCTTCTTTTGCGTACCTTCAGATTCTCCAAAGGACTTCTCTGATATTTGGATCGAATGACCTGAAGTTAGTAGGTACAGAAACTTGAGACATCGAATGCAGCTGACCTTTGAAGAAGTCAAAAAATGGCTCCCGAACCACTCTCAGCAGCTGGGCAAAATCTTATCGATACTGCCACATCAGTCATCAACGGCATTCCAGTCTCTGACTTCTACAGTGTGGCAAGCGCCGCTATTTCTGACGACGGCCGTGTCTTCTCCGGCGTCAATGTCTACCATTTCAACGGCGGCCCGTGCGCAGAACTTGTTGTTCTCGGGGTGGCGGCGGCTGCTGGAGCCACGAAGTTAACTCACATCGTGGCCATTGCCAATGAAGGGAGGGGGATTCTGAGTCCGTGCGGAAGATGTCGACAAGTACTGGCCGATTTGCACCCTGGGATTAAGGCTATTGTGATAGGTAAAGAAGGGCCGAAGATGGTGGCTGTGGAAGAGTTGCTGCCTTCTATATATGCTTGGGACAAGGACTATGACCGTATCTAAGGAGGACAAATGATAGTTGGAGGTCAGGATAATGTATTCCATCTGGACTAGAATGCTAAATGTCTAGCTGGACTATGCCAATATATGCTACGGACACGTCAGTATCCTGTTTAATTCAATGGCACCCAGTTAACCACCGCATTAAATTCTCTCATTCCTCCATAAAACGTACTACGCTGCAACACCTTTCTCACCGACGGCTTTTGAACATTGAGCATTTTTTACATAAACACTTCATGTATCTAGGATTCACAGAGAATATCCAGCCCTAACAGACCGAACTTTGAAACACGAGGATATCAGCACGTTTCCTCCGTTCCTGGACACGGGCGTCGGCAGGTGGGCAGGATGATCCCAGTTGAGCGCCGTGCGGTCTGATTGGCGGCGAGCTGCTGGCGCTGGTCGTTGTCGCAGCAACACCGTTTACAAACATCTACACGTGATATCAAATGGCAATCTTGTCCCCGTCGCGCTGCATGCAAGCGCTTCATGATTATCATTCTTCTGACGTGCATGGTATCGTGCTTTTGCTGTGCTTTTCTTCGTTTCAAGGTTTCGTGCTTTCATTCAGTTCCCGTGATATCCTGCCGTTCTCTTTGTGCTCCATTGCCATATACCAGCAAGTCGTTCCGCCCAATCTAGTTCCGGCCCCTGGCCAAGGATACACGAATTCTACAATCGCGATAACGGTGCCGGTGTCGCATTACTTTGGAAAGGGTTCGGGACTGCGCTGGTCAATCAGCCACGTCTTTTCAAGAATCCGATGACCCTGGAACCACATTAGCATTGGGTTGACTCTTGGAAAGACCCAAACTCGACTTCAAATTGGCAAAACGCTCTGTTGCCAGCACCGGTTTCATTCGCTCTCCATACTGAAAAACGCTATAGTTCAAGCGGGCAGCACCTTGCCCGGTGGGCAAACGTGTGGCGACGACTCATTCAGCGCAATCATCTAAAGTGATCCTTGGGGAATATTGTCCAGAGACTCGCAGACACTTGATATGGCGTTCCCTCCGAATAGTTCGAACGGCGCTCCTCCACCGCCTTCGTATGACGAGGATCCTCCATCGTACGGATATAACGATAGCGTCCTGACCTACGACACGAACGATGATATGACGGCTCCCATCTCCGAAAACGGTCGGCACGACGGATCGACGATGAGGCTCCTATCGTCGAGCTACGTGGACGACAACGTTGACGGGTACTCCGCAGAGGCGGATGTTGGTGGCGCGTATTTCAGAGAGTCGCAGCCTGGGGCGTTGCATCGCCGATTGTATGTAAACAAGGTTCACTCTTCCATTTCAAACTCAGATCCTTCCCCTCCGGTACAGAAGGATGCTACGGCTCCGGAAAGTTCAAGAAGTACTTCCACCCTACCTTCACACCCTGCGACGGTGCGAAGGTGTCCAACTATATCAGATAGCTCAGATGCTTCAGTTTTCACGACACATCCGGGCCAGGATAAGGACGAATTTAAATTCGTACGGCGCCGACATACCAGAGGCTCTGCTGCTCCAGACACTGTTCGCACCCTTAGGATGGTCAACGACCCGTTGACGGTTCCTGCCCCCCTTCGCCTGACAACGCCAAAGTCGCCAGTCAAGCCCAAACCCGATATCCATCTGGATCCCATCTGTCGCACTGGACCTCTTGCGAAACAAGACCAGACAGGTCTTTCCAGTGTACAAGAGACAGATCCAGAAGAAGTAGCTAACAAGTCGCATCATAGAAGCTCTGTATCGACAGCTCGATCGTTGCGTTATCAGCCTCTCCATCACCACAACCACTCGACAACCTCATTCTCACCATCACGCCCACCGTCAAGTTTAAGCAATGCGCCGAGTATCCCACCACCAAGCGTCTCTGGAGAGCCTGCTCAGCGGCCAGGGTCGCCAACCAGACCCTTGACACCATCCCGAAACAGTGACTGGCCGCGACCACCGACATCTGCTCCAAGCGTAACGTACGAACCCGCAGAAATCAACGGTCAGTCACGGCCGGGCACCCCGAGCTCACGATATGGTGGTAGCCCTCGACGCCCTCTTCCTCCAGCGCCGCTATTCTCTCGACCGTCAGCCAGCGAAACGAGAATTAATATCGAACGGACCAATAGCAATGCCAGCGATGATCCATTTGGAGGTGATGGAAGGACAATGGGCCCGAAGCCAGGTTCAAGGGCTAGCGTAAGGTCGTATGACTCGTATCTGACCGAATCTACGATGGTTACAGACGACAAGGACACCATGAGCAAAGTTGACCTCGATGACGAGAGCATAGCAGGTAACGCCGACCCGAATCTGCATTATGGACCTGCTCCAGAGGGCCGTCAGGACCGTAGAGGCGTTAGACAGGCACAGATGACGAAGAAGGAGGTCAAGCTGATCAACGGTGAATTGGTTTTGGAGTGCAAGATCCCAACTATCCTGCATAGTTTCCTTCCTCGACGAGATGACCGCGAATTTACCCATATGCGATACACCGCCGTGACATGCGATCCCGATGACTTCGTCCCCCGTGGGTATAAGCTACGGCAAAATATTGGTACCACCATGCGCGAGACGGAGCTATTCGTTTGTATCACAATGTATAACGAAGATGAAATCAACTTCACTCGTACGATGCACGGTGTTATGAGGAATATCTCTCATTTCTGTTCCAGGACCAAATCCAGAACTTGGGGAAAAGATGGCTGGAAGAAAATAGTGGTATGTATCATCGCGGACGGCAGACAAAAGGTCCACCCGCGAACACTCAATGCTCTCGCAGCAATGGGTGTTTACCAAGACGGCATCGCAAAGAACATCGTCAATCAGAAGGAGGTTACTGCCCACGTATACGAGTATACGACACAAGTCTCCCTAGACTCTGACTTGAAATTCAAAGGTGCAGAGAAGGGTATAGTTCCTTGTCAAATTATCTTTTGTCTCAAGGAACGTAACCAGAAAAAGCTCAACTCTCATCGATGGTTCTTCAACGCTTTTGGCCGGGCCTTAACTCCCAATGTTTGCATTTTGCTCGATGTCGGCACCAAGCCATCGCCTACAGCTCTATACCACTTGTGGAAAGCTTTCGATCAAGACTCAAACGTCGCGGGCGCCGCAGGAGAGATTAAGGCTGGTAAAGGAAAGGGATGGCTTGGCTTGTTCAATCCTCTTGTGGCATCTCAAAATTTTGAGTACAAGATGTCTAATATCTTGGATAAACCTCTCGAGTCAGTTTTCGGATACATCACTGTACTTCCTGGAGCATTGAGTGCATACCGTTACCACGCTTTGCAAAACGACAGCACCGGACATGGGCCCCTGAGCCAGTACTTCAAGGGAGAGATGTTGCATGGGAAGAATGCTGATGTCTTCACCGCCAACATGTACTTGGCAGAAGATCGTATCCTATGCTGGGAGCTAGTGGCTAAAAGAGAGGACCAGTGGATTTTGAAGTTTGTCAAAAGTGCGGTTGGGGAGACTGACGTACCAGGTATATCGTTCGGCTTAGAAGATTCTTTGTGATGTCTCTGCCCTCGAAGACTGACGTTATATTTTTAGATGCCGTTCCTGAATTTATTTCTCAGCGACGAAGATGGCTCAATGGTGCCTTTTTTGCTGCCGTATATTCTCTCATCCATTTCCGTCAAATTTGGAAGACAGATCATACGGTCATGCGAAAGATATTACTTCATATTGAATTCGTCTATCAGTTTGTGAGCTTGATCTTCACATTTTTCTCTCTGGTATGCCCTCGTTCCTCACAACTCAGACCGCATACGATACTCAGACTACTAACTCTCAACTACTAGGCTAATTTTTATGTCACATTTTATTTCATTGCTGGGGCTTTGGCGGCTCCTGACGTTGATCCGTTTGGACATAATATTGGCAAAATAATATTTGTTGCATTGAGATACGCCTGTATCTTGCTCATATGTTTACAGTTTATTCTATCCATGGGAAATCGACCTCAGGGGTAGGAAAATCCTTTACTCTTATTGAAAAGAATAAGCTGACAACTGGTAATAGAGCTAAAAAGATGTTCTTGACGGGTATGATTGTGTACAGTATCATCATGGCCTATACTACCTTCGCCGCATTGTACATGGTGGTGATGCAACTCAAACACCGTGACGACCCCAAGAATAAAGAACTGAACCTCGGAAACAATATCTTCACAAATATCATCGTCTCGACACTCTCGACTGTTGGTCTGTACTTCCTCATGTCATTCATGTACCTCGACCCTTGGCACATGTTCACGTCATCAGCCCAATACTTTGCACTTCTGCCGAGCTACATCTGCACTCTGCAGGTCTACGCATTCTGCAACACACACGACGTTACCTGGGGCACAAAGGGCGACAACGTAATCCATACCGATCTCGGAATTGCGCGTACGCGAGATTCTTCCACCGTCGAGCTCGAAATGCCGTCTGAACAACTCGACATCGACAGTGGCTACGACGAAGCGCTCCGCAACCTCCGTGATAGGCTAGAAGTCCAAGCGCCCGAGGTTTCCGAAGCGCAAATGCAAGAAGATTATTATCGTGCGGTGCGGACGTACATGGTGTCTATTTGGGTCATTGCCAACGCGATCCTCGCAATGGCCGTGAGCGAATCGTATAACAACGAGGAAGTTGGGAGCAATGGCTATCTCGCGTTTGTGCTCTGGGCGGTGGCGGGTTTGGCTGTGTTCCGTGGCTTGGGATCCACGGCGTTTGCGGTCCTGAATATTGTGCATAAGATAGCGGAGGGCAGGATGAAATTTGCCGCAGGATCTGGGTCGTCGGGCAGCGGTGGTAGTTCTGCTGCGCTAAGCAGTCTAAGTTACGGAGCGCACAGAAATATCGGCGAGAAGGTGAGAGATTGGTTTAGCGAGACGGGGTGGACTTTGAAGAGAAAGGTTGGAAAAGTGGCTTTTTGGAGGAGATGAGGGCAATTAGCTGTGTTTTGTGGCCTTCTCCTTTTGAGATCCTTTGTTTTGCTTTGATTGGGACTTTAATTTGGCTGGACTGGTTTTCTACGATAATGTGTTGGTACGAATTACGATTGATACACCGATTGGACGGGTCAAGGTAGGTGGTCTTCTTCATTTTTTTTATTTTTTATTTTTTTCCTTTGGCGCTTGGAGAAGACGCACCTTCGGCCTTAATTGTGTTTGAATGTATGTATGTTAGTTAGTGTTGGCGAAATGCTTGTATAGTGAGTCTATCACTGATTTCCATCTGCCTCTTTTAGCATTGTTTCCATGGTAGAAATTACTACTCCCGGCATATATATATAAGACTGAAAGTAAACAGGCACGGGATCTATTGAGGTATCTAAAACAAAAGAAAAGTGTCACAGCGACGTACCAACAGTCGACGATGACATATGCACAACTATATAACACACGAAGTGATATCACTGCTCTCGACAAGGCATCCTCGAATTCCACGACCTTTCACATGTTGTCCTCCGTCCACCGACTCCTCATCTTATCCCACGCTTGCTTCTCTTCGATCCCTGATTTGATATCCAGTCCCACGCCCATCCCTCTCTCAACCCACTCCTTGCCCTCCATCTCCGCTAATCTTGACAACGCCCGGGCAAATGCGAAGCGCTCTTCGTCACCGCTGAATATGGAGGTGGCCCTTAATTGGGACATGGACAGACCGAGATCATCCATCAACATGCGCATGGAGTCATCCAGGTCTTCGCCGGAGTCTTGAGCAGGTGACGAGGAAGAAGAAGAGGAGGTGGAAGAGATGGGTTTAGAATTAGCAGCAGAGTGCTTTGGGGTGTGAGTGATGGAGGCTTTGATCTCAGAGGGGGAAAGGAAGAGGTTTGAGAGAGGAACAGCGGTGGTGAGGACGAGTTTAGCCTAGACATAGGGATATTAGTATGTTTCTCTACAGCCCTGCTGAAAGTTTAAATGAAAGCAAGCAACTCATACCCGACTCTCGTAGACTGCATCAATAAACGTAATGAATCGTCTGGCCAAATCACGCTGCTGCAGCGTCATCCCGGGCACATCAGTGATGATGAACGCATTGTAGCTCCTCATCAACTCGATATAATCCGCTGCACTCGTGGGTCGGCCAATCAGCTCATCGAATGTAAATCTTGCCGCTTTGCCTGAAGCTTGTGGAACGACGACATCGCGTCCCCAGACTTGATGCACTGCGCGGTGTGGTGGGTCATTTTTGAAATCCCCTAGATACTCGAACCATTTATCGGCGTGACGGTCGGCCTGCAGACCGAGGGGACAGTGATAAACACCAGACGGTGGACGCGGGATTTTGCGATAATCTGTGGTGGAGTTAAGATTTAAGACGGTAAGTGTATTCTTGAGAAGTTGGATGCATGGGATAAAAGACTGTCGCTGAATTCCGTTCTTATACAATTCATCCGGGTGCCGGTTTGATGTTGTTATGAAAACAACGCCGTGGGACATCAAGGATTCAAGCAATCTGTTTGCCAGGTTAGCTTCCTGCATATTTATCAGATGGTCCTAGCACATAAAAATCCACAGCATACCTCCTCAGGATCATTGCGTCAGCAACATCAGTGCACTGAAATTCATCAAAACACAGTACACTGGACTGCTCTGCAATCTCAGCTGCCACAAAGGGGACTCCATCAAAGTCATTTCCATGCTTCATTTTCACAAGATGCAGCCGTTTGTGCACGTCCTGCATGAAATTGTGGAAATGTATGCGTGTCTTGGAGCCAATGTTCGCAGGTAGAGTGTCATAAAAGAGATCCATCAACATGGTCTTCCCACATCCCACGTCGCCATGCATATATAGACCCTTTGGCAGGTTTTCGGGTATCCGTGAGACGAGGCCGGATGGTTTAGAGCTACGGCCGAAGAGGGTATCAAATAAGGAGGATTTGGGCGCAGCGATCAACTCAGCAAGAGACGGGTGGACTACTGGAGGTGGGTTATACCCTCTGAGGACTTCATGTAGGTCTTGGAGATGTTGGATAATTGCTAGAAAACCGCAAGGAGGCACGGAGATACTAGTTAACAAGGCGATTTTTCTCTCCAACACAATCGCACGCAGCAGGGGTTGGGGTATCTACGTACCTCTTTGAAAATCATCGTCCCTCAACCGCCCCGCCTCCACTCTCGAATCATACTCTTGGATAGGCCCAAACGTCGCTGCCGGAGCACTGTCCTGAACCCCAACTGCGGTACCGACATCCGTCATCCTCCTTGTTTGACCATATTTAAGCCCACCGTCTACCCTCCCTCCACTTCCCGGAGACACGTATCCAACGCACTGCTCCCGACGGGCCGATCCACTCAAGCATCTCGAACGATGTGCGTCCGCCACACCTCTCGCACTGACCGAAAAGGAACGCGCAGCGCCAGGTCCCGACCACGTAGCACTGGCGAGGAGTTTGCGATATGGACGTACGGCGGGTCGAATCATTTGTCTCTAATAATACTCCGAAAGGGAATGGGAAAAAGAAAGAGGCAATTCGTTCGGCCCAAAAGCTTTATTTTTTCTTCCTCACTTCAGCTGCTCGAATTATACCAATTTATCCCGTCTGTAATCGTGTCGTGCGATCTCCCGCCTTATTGTCGATATATATATATATATACAGATAATAGAATGTACCGTCTCAGACAAGTATCTCATCAAATTGCATTCTTCCTAACATGTAGCATTCCCGGGGACGGATAGCTAATCGATACGATCGCGGGACAGGATGGGACGAAACAAGGCCGGCAAACGGGGAGAAGAAGAAAGGGGAAAAAAAAAAAGATACAGGCAAGCAAACGCTTTATTGAAACTACTCGAACAGGAGAGGCCAAGAGAGAAAGAAAGCAAATATATACGCCTTACATCGAATAACAGATAACGGTCGAGAATGAAGCAGCAGCAGCAGCAGCAAAACGGGCTCAATTCGCCATCATCCCGCCGGAGAAATTCAAAGCGACGGTCACCCGAGCGGCTTTGCCATCGGACGGGCGCTAGGCCAGATCCGGGTTGGCGTGCCGGTGATAATTGCCGAGGCTGCTTATGCTGACCTAAGCATTAATTATGTCATCACGCGTGAGAGGCAGTGACCAGGCGCAGAAGTGGCTGAGCAAGCCAGCTGCTTCCGACAAGAGCCGCCTGGTTAGCTCAATCGGTAGAGCGTGAGACTCTTAATCTCAAGGCTGCGGGTTCGAGCCCCGCATCGGGCTTTCATTTTTTTGATTTTCGTTGCTTGCTTTTTTCGGCTTGTCGATGAAAATTGCATGTTGGGTAATTGCTTTTTGCGGAATTGGAGCGAAGGCTACCTTAGGTACATGCGATGCGGAAGAATGTCTGAAGCAATTGTGTGCATCACCAGATCTAAGAGAATTCCCCCTTAATAACAGAACCATCAAAGCCAGCGGGATCGCAAACCGAGCAACGAAATACTATAGCGATACCCCAAAAGCATACACATATAATTATAATAAATATATATAAAGCGACTACTAGGGAGGAGCAGTTGAAGATACTTTTTTCTTTCTTTCTTTTCTTTTTTTTTTCTCATTGCATTGGGCGTTCGGTCTTTTTACGTTGGTCGTTGCTCATCTTCACATTCATATCATATAACCCCCGGGTGCCATTCGTCAACCCGAACTATCCTCTCCCCTTATTCGCATCTTCTATTCCTCCTTGGCTTGTCCCTGGTTCATACAAACATGACGTGCAGAAGAGGAAGAAAAAAAAAAAAAGAAAAAAGAAAAAGGGAAGGCGGTGAAAAAGGGCATTCATGGTACGTGTTTGAGAAGCAAACGGGGGTGTGTGGACGATAGTTAATAGCGGGTTGTGTGTGTGTGTGTGTTTTTTTGGGGGGGAGAGGGGAGGAAGAGAGAAATCTGCAAGCAAGTTAACATGGGGAAAAATAATAAAAAGCAAACCAAGAAGAACAAGCAGGAGAATAAGTAACCAAACAGAGGCACTGAAGCTCACAAGCCAAACCAGAATGTAGACCTCCGATAAAATTTCAGCCCATAACGAAGTTCGTAAATTTGCAAACATCCGATCGAGGAAAACAAAAAATGAAAAATTGATCGGGGTAAATCAAAGTGGGAAGAGAGGGGAAATAAATAAAACTGGTATCGAAGGAGAAAAAAAAAAAAAAAAAAAAAGAAAAGTAAACTTGTATAAATCGAATTGATGGAGAGGAAAAAGGGCGAAACAAGGGCCTTGTAGCATATTGTCATGTAGGTAGGATATCACGCAATCCCAACATATACCATGAGCTTCGTATTCCGCTGAATTGCCACCTCCAGATCAGCGTCACTGAGCAGTTCTACAAACCCGCGAGACGGTTCGTCCTTGTACCGCAGGAGGATGTCCTCGTCGACCTTTAAGCGGTCCTTGATCTTGTCTCTTAATTGCTGCAATGTGATATCGGTAGGGACACGGACGACAATGAGATCATCTTGGAAGAACACTTTGATCTTGATCGCATTCGAGCCGGATGATATGGACCCTTGTGTTAGTGCGCTACCCTGTCGAAGCATCATCGGCTGCTGGGCCACGCTTGATTGCGACACGGACCCCTGGTTCCGCTGGTGGTTAAGATAGCTGTTCATCTGGCCTTGTGAGGATTGTCGAGATGCACTGGGCGATGCATCGTGTCCTGAGGATGGCTGAGAGCCCGAGGATAGCCGGTATTCGTCGGCCATTGCGGCAGGGTCGATTTCGAAGTCGCCAGGCCGTGGTGCGAAAAGCTGGCGGACAAGCTGACAGCGCGAAATGTGCGGCGGCATGGAGAGTAATTTCTTAATGTACTCGTCCAGGTTTTGACGGCGACCGTTGGATATTGCATTTGTCACATGAGTGACTGGGCCGGGCATGAATGGCAGTGTCCGAGGACCTCCCTTATTCCCAGCTTCCTCCTCGAATTGCGCAAGCAGAGCTATCTGGAAGTCATAAAAGTCATGATAGTATCTTGATAGTTCCCACCATCTGCCATCTTCCATCTGCGCCTCAATAATATACCAGTATTTGTCATTATCGAAGCAGTAGCGGGGGATCGACGCCTGAACCGGAGCGGGGACGGAATAATAATCCTGTGATCGCTGCTGTTGGAATTGCTGGTTCGGGTTGGGATATCTCTGACTTTTGCTTGCGTTGCGCTGATGGTACTGTTGCGCAGAGAG
Source organism: Coccidioides immitis RS (assembly GCF_000149335.2). Taxonomy (NCBI): domain Eukaryota; kingdom Fungi; phylum Ascomycota; class Eurotiomycetes; order Onygenales; family Onygenaceae; genus Coccidioides; species Coccidioides immitis. The sequence goes on along the minus strand of NW_004504308.1, from coordinate 714,899 downwards.
AGATTAGACAAAAAGGCGGTGGTGACATTGGGCGAAGGGGGAGAGGGGGGGGAGGGGTAAGTTTGACTCACATAATCGTTGCTGTTGTGATGGCCGCTGTTGTTCAAGCTCATCTTTTCGATTTCGGCGGTGGCAGACTGAACACCTCCAGTCTCGAACTTGCCCAGGGTAATAGAGCTGTTCTTGTACTCTGCTGTCATTTTCTTCCACTCTTCGACCCGCGGGACTCCCGCACGCTTAACGGCTTCGTGGGGATCGGTTACGGGCTGGCCCGTGACCATGTCTCTGACCTCGATGAAGGAGACGGGAATGAGGCCCGGGCCACCCAGACGGCCAATTGGCTTTGCAACAAACCACTCTGGGTTCGACTGGGCGATGACGATGATCGCCTCGCCGGCTCTGGCCTCCAATTCATCTGGTCTTTCTGCGTGAAAATCATACTGCACCACTCCGTAGACCATTGCGCCCGCACTCTTCCCAATCGCCGACATCCTTGCCTGCGCACCTTGTTTTGTCGTGTTTGTCGTAGATTCTGTACCGACGAGTGTATTCCGGTCCGAAGGATCCGAACTCTGAAGGTCGTGGCTGCGATGGTCTTCGGGAAAGCCAGTCGAGCCGCCGCTGTTTCGCTCTGTCTTGCCGATGACCTCGAAGAAAGAGACGGGGACCAGACCACGGGCACTGGAGGATAGTGGGTTGCAGGCTTCGTACCAATCGAAGTCGTCTTCTCTGCTTATAACATGGAAAAAATCACCTTTGCTGAAGGCAAGCTCGTGTGTGTTGGCTGGATCGGGAGTGTAATCGTAGAGGGCCCTTATGACCTGTGGGGTTCAAAGGGAAGTGGATTAGTCTATTGGGCATCGCAAGGGCCGCTAAGAAGCGTGGCGATGACGGGCGGGCAAGGGTGGAGCGGGAAGCGAAAGGAAACCAAACACTCACCTTCTTTGGCGGCAAAATAGCGATGGCAGACTTGGGAGTGATGGAGACATGCTGTGGCTTCTGGTCTTTGTCGCCCTTGAGTGAACGCCTGATGGCCTAGCAACGAGGGGGAAAGAAACCACGGCGGTGGAACCGATTAGCTGAAACCCAACCGCATCCCTGATGGGGCATATTACATTTTTTTAAAGGGGGGTAAGAAAAAGGGGAGAATAGAGGTAACCTCATCGAAAAACTAACAAATGGGCAGAGGGGAGGGGGGAAAAAAAGAGGCAGATAAGATTCCCAGAACATACCTTCATTGTGATCGACAAGCCCCAGGTTCCACCTGCAAAGTGGAAATCTTATTATTTTATTTTATCTTTCTTTTAAAACTCGAGTGAAACAAGTTTTAGGATCGGGAGATATATCGTCCTGTTCGGCGGGCAGGCAGAGAGAGAGAGGAAGCGTGGAGGGTTCGGGGGTGCAGGGCTGGGCGGGATCAAGACGTAAGTTGCGACGGCCTCACTAGCTAATTAACCGCCTAACCAGGGCTCGCTCTTGGGGCTGATTCCGCTCCGTGTCACCCAGCAGCAGCGAACGGGGGGGAGGGGAGAGGCGTGCACATCCAACCAACCCCACGACAGGACAAGACGAGCGAGAGCTTGCAGCAACTACGCGCTGGGACGTTTGGAAGCCCGTGCAGCGAAGCCGCCCTGACACGGGGACAGGGAGTTATATCAGTCACTTCTGCTGGTTAGTTATGGAGCTGAAATGCGACCAGAGCGAGTGATTGCGATGCGCCCAGAACAACGGCCACGCGTAGCTCAGCTTAACATACCCTTCCACCAGGCAACCGACCTTTGAGGATATATATGTAGCAGTTATATAGAAGCTATAGTTTTAGTTTAGGAAAAAAAATTTAAGATTTGGTCGGGAAGGGCCTTAATTCAGGGACCGAGAAGATGGATTAAGTTTGGATGGCGATACGAGTCTCATCGTCTGGGCCCGTGTGCTCGCGATGGTGGCATCCGGCTTTGCAGCGACAGCCAAGTTAACAACTTTAGCTCTGTAGTTATGCAGCTAGATTATCGACAAGACGACGTCGAGTGGCATCCCAGAATCGGCCAGGCCGGCAGCGAGAGGAGGACAGCGGGGAGAGACAGATGGGGCGCGAGAGAGGCAAAGTCACGGGCGACGGAAGCGAGATAGAGAGAGAGACACACAGAGAGAGAGAGAGAGACAGAGACAGAGAGAGAGAGATAAAGAGAGTCGAGCGGACGGATGGCGGTGGCCATGTCCTCTTGCTGCTTAAAAGAGTTTTAATTTGTTCCATCCAAACCAAATCTACCCACCCGATCCGGACCCTTCTTTTTGTCGCCCAAATGCAAATCGCAGGGCTGCCCGTCCGATCAGCGAGCTACGAACACGCGGACAACCAGCTAACTAACCAACTACTCTGCCCTCCCGTCCGGCCATCAGAACCCCGGCCTCCCTCCTCGCCGGCGATAATTCACTATTCTCCATCGACATCATCGACTTGCGGAGTACTCTGTCGTAACTCGTCGAAAAAGAAAGCAACCGCTAGTCCGCCGATAGCGCATGAGTCTTGCGCCTGATATTTCCCTCGCCTGCGAACCTAATTTCCTCTCAAACCCGCATCATCCAAAGGAGCACCCAGCTGCTAATTCCCATCAGAACAAAAGAAGAAAAAAAAAAAAAAAAAAAAATCAAACAAAATCCCCTCCTCGCTAACTACCTAATCGGCCTTGGCTGCCCTACGCGCCCATCCTTCTTTCGCCGCGATGATCTCTTCGACGCCCCGCAGCTGTTCAGCCCAAGTTCTCCATCTTCCCCAGTCGCTCGTCCCTTGCAGGCGTGAGCTAGCTAACATAACCAACTACTAACTTTCAACCTCTTCTGGATTCTTCCGCATGGGCGCAAGCCCGCCTGCTGGGCATCGTCAGCTTACTGCCTGCCAGCTCAGTTATTCGCCCTGGTCGTCGAACCTGAAGCACGATGACGTAACTCTAGCGCATAAACCGTCCGTCGAGGGCGTCGATTGCAAGGACTGGAGCAAAGAAGACGGCAGGGCCAAAGCGTACTTGCAGACGGCGGCCGAGCAAAAAAAAAAAAAAATAAAAAATAAAAAATAAAAAAAAAGGGAAAGCAAAGCCGTGAGAGGATCAATTGCACATGCTTATGGATCCCCGGCCAGCCTCATACGCCAACGAGTTGAGTTATGGTGGACACCCTCAGGAAATATATCTCCGGCTATGTACTCCGTACCGAAGCCTGCCTCTATCATCCTTGTCCATCAAGCTGCGTTTGTCGGGTCAGCTCCTAATAATTCATTATGTAGTAGCTCCTTAATACCTGGCATGGATCGTGCTATATTAACTTTTTTCTTTTTTTTTTTTTTTCAAATTTCGCCTAGTCAATGAAATGAAAGGTTCCTTGAAGCCGGAAGCGATTTGGACTGACCGAAAACGGGCCGCTTGGTCACATAGGCCAAGATGGTGATGATAGATAAGAATACGTTTCCGCAGGATCGACGCCGATGCCACACGGGCTTCGGCTCCCGCCCACACTGTCCCGCTTTATAAAATTGCATAACTCCCTTGCTCATAACTAGTTAATCAAACAGAGAGCATAGTTTACTGATCAAAAAACCAGCCCGCTTGTTCGCTAACATGACAGGTGAGCAGCACTTCTCGCATGGGCATTCATATCCCCCATTCGACTTCATGGGGGGGGTTGGAAGATGCGTATTTTACCAATCTGTCGGTGTTTGGATAGGGACGTGGGGGAATTACCTGCCTTTTGTGCTGAACACAAGCGCTTGCACAGCCTGCAATTTCTCTCAAGCGCTAAGCCAGTCTACCGCTGGTTACTCTGTACCTTCGGTTCGGTCAGAGGCTTAATAGCAGCCCTTGAGCCAGAGATTAATTCTGTCTTAAGCTCTCTTCGCCATCCGCAAGCGAGGCAAAAATCCCTGGAAGGACATCCATTCAGGCCAAAAAGCGTCAAAGAATGCTTCAAATTGCTAGATCTTCACCGAATGCTTACCTTCTTCTTGCAACATTTCTGCCGGACTGCCCCGTGTTCCCCGTGGATGGACAAGGACAAATGGAACACCGAAATTCTACCACTGGAAATGTCCGATGTCCAGTCTGCACGCTTTCTTCGGGCTCTTTGTCGCATGCAAACATACTGTAATACTTTTGGTAAACGGGGGGACTACTGGAGGCATGCTGCTGACCAGAAAACGACAGAGATCTCTTTGGGTCGCTCTTGGTATCGAATCGAAGAAATTTGGGAGCTCTTCTTAAACACAATGCCACCTTGGGAGGCTGAAGAGATGGCCTGTGTTTTTGGGCGTATCTCCGGACTAAATGGGTTGAAGTATTTGCCGAGATTGAGGATGATGTGTCTGAATACCGTCCTAGAATAGAAGGGTTCGTCGCATGGACTGGTACAAGAGGAACGAGCAGCTTTATCCAACTCGTAAGTGAAGAATTTCCCCTAATCGAGCATTGAAATTCCGGTTATAGCAGAGCCAAGACTTACGCTTTTACTGGATAGCTGCGTTCTATGACATGTATCTCGAAGATGTAACAAACACAGGACCAGGGTTTTTATACTGGGTCCTCCACGCACCGTCATACGAGGCGCCCCGGGATGTTACTATAGCCAACACCATTTTTGGCGCTCGGGGAGATACGTTCAGTACGATGCTTGGACCTTACTTGGAATCCTGGGAGTTGGGTCTCCCCGCAGCCAGATACCAGGAACACGATGGGAATCTCGAGGGGTATTTACGCACCTTGCCCCTCACTGAAAGGCCCAATTTGAGCTATGTTCGGTATTGGTATGGTGACGGACCCGTCCTGGAAGTATTCAATGATGATTTGACAGACTTCTTCGCACTCAATAGTAACTTTGAATGGTGCTGCGCCCTGTGGGATGACGAAAGACTCATCGAGTGGAAAACCCCCTTACCTCTACACCCATTTTAACCTCTCCCCTTCTCTCCGGCCCCGCGGGACTCGTCCAAATACCCCTCTCAATTTGAGAAGTTATCCACAAAAGGCAATGCTTTTACTTTGGAGGTATTATTCAACTTCTCCCCGTGTCCTTAATAATCCCTTATCAACAGGACGCGGAGCTCTCCGGTCTTCTGTGTTTTGGGCTAACGGATGGTAAACGTCACAGCGCAAAGCATGCTATCTTGAGCTGTCAAGGCATGAGCAGAAGGAAGGTAGCAAGGGTCAAAGAGTGGATAGTGGAAGGCCGGGTGATCTTACATACTGGTGTCCTACTTCGGCCTACTCAGTAGCAACATTCATCAAAGATAACTAACTGTGAAAATCTATACAATATTATATTTCTGGGCTCCTAAGAAAGCTATACTTGTCTCGCCTAGGAAAAAAAACCAGCAGCACTACAGGATATCACTATAAGTGAATAAAGAACTCGGGCAAACCCAAGAACAGATACCACACAGGCAGGCTCTGAAAACACATCGCCAGCAATATAATCCCAACTCCTAAACACCCCTTTCTCAGCCTAAATGCGTACGGAGGATATAATAAGAAAATCATACGACCAATCAGACAGTATTGACTTCGCCTTCTCCCATGTGATGGCAGGAGATCGGTCGGTCAAAGAACGTAGCCGAGAAGAGCAGATGGGACTTTAGGGAAGACCATGGATCGGGAGGCTGGTACGATCTGAGACAGAGAGGCACAAAAAAAGTAGAGTAAGAAATCATCCACGGCGAGGAAACGCCGAAGATGCGAACGAGTCACTACGAACGGAGTAGGAACTTTAGAGTGCGCCGGAACAGCAAGGTGCCCCGTAGGACCTGGAGATCATCGTCAAATTTAACAGTCGTTAAATCTGTCCTTTAATATCAACGATTCTGTGGGCTTCAGCTTTAGCCGCTTCAAAGTAAGGTTGAGCCTTCGCAGTAACAAGTTTAACGCCGTCTGGTTTCTCTTGAAGGAGCTCTTCCGGCACATGATCCAGAATAAATCGGGCAGCTTGCTCATCTGACTCAAAACCAAGTTCCTCGGTGATGAATCTAATATTGAGGTCGGGCTTATACCTGTTGATCGAGTCAGAGTCATACGGAAGTAGCGTAGGATTATAGTACATACGCTTTACAGATGTAGGTGAGAGCATTAAGACGCTCCCGGTCGACAAACATGTCCATAAGATATGCTCCCATGTTCGGCGTGTCAAGGTAGAGTTGGAAAAATCGATGATAATTTCCAAGTGCCAGAGCGGAACGCACATCCAATGCATGTTTCACAGCATGGTCAGCTGCTTCTGCGGGGGTTAGATCCGCCAAGGCGTTGTTGATGGCGGTTCGATTGCGGGTATAAATGAAATAGAGAATACGATACGCCTTAAATTCCATGGGATGTCCTCCAAGATTCATTGCATACAATGCCAGTAGTTGAGTCTGGCACTGATTATACTCACCAAGATCACCCTTTTCCAAAGCAATTCGAGCATGGATTTCGTATACGTTGACCGTGAACTCATTTCTGATGTGTTGGACGGTTAAATCCTGTCGCATGGACTTAAATTGGTCACAGACGTAATTGTAATTGTTCTCTGATCTCCACTTTTTCTTTAACAGGTCAAGGGTCTTTTTTAGCACAGACAACGGCCGCACAGTGTCCGGGTTTGGGGGAGCAGTGAGACGGAAATAGTTCTTTTCTAAATTCTGGCATCGGCCGATAACGGGCCCGTCATCGGAATCTCTCGTGAGGGATCCCTCGTAGGGCGAACGCGTACTGGGGGTCGCCTGTGAACCAGAGCCTGTGTCCTCGAAACGCCGTTTGCGGCTCTCCAGAACACTGGTAAACTTACTTGGAATTTTGCTGTTAGCGTTATCATTACCGATATCTGTCCGTCTTCGTTTGTCAGTAGGGGAAGGGAAACTATTGCGATCTTCAAACTCAGTGCGAGAGTTAGCTTTTCTTCTCCATGGCGGAATACTTTCCACGTTATCCTCCACTGTGCTAATTTCTGATGATTTTCTTTTCGGGGAATATTCTTCCTTTTGTGATCTTTCCGTATATGCAGGAATAGATCTGTGAAAGCCCACTGGTTGCTGTCTCGTTGACGATGTCAGAGCCCTATTCCGTTCATCACGAATCATTTCCTGGGGTAACGGCAGGGCTTCCCAATTAACATTGTTGAGATTATTGCTCTCGGCTGCTTCCGTGATTATTTGCTTTAGCTTTTTCTCCATATCCTCTCGCGTAATACCCGGGATCTGGTATTCGGGAACAAAGCTCCGTTGCACATATTGGCGTACTCCAGGGGGCCACTCAACCCTTTTCTTACTACCTTGAGCCTCGGCAGGTTTCGGTGGAGGAACATCTGTGGAGTGGGGATCTGTAGTTGACTGCGGGTTTGAAGCTAAGCTGCGGCGGGCTTGAACGGAAATATACGCGGGAGCTGAGTAGCGTTAGGGTTTTGTCGATTGGGAGACAGGCCAACGTAAACTCACCATTTGATGTGTATTGTGCCGTAGTGGAAGCCCGCCATGGCGGAGAAGCAGCATTCATGGCGAATGTCAATAGATCGTAAGTCCAATAGATGAAATCAGCTGGTTCGAGGTGTCAAGTTCCAGATTTGCAGAGAAGGGGTTCTGTGTTGAGGGCTCAGTCTCGACAGGATAGATTCACAGTATAAGCTAAAAGAAAACTCATATGATGGTTCACTCTGTACAAAATATGAAAGGAAAGATTCAACACCCTCCACACATAACGATCAAAAGAGCAAGCTGGTGATGGGATGGAAAGGCGCATAAATGAGAAGTGTCGTTCTTCATGATGAGGTGGCAACCAAGATGTGAATGGGGCGCTCGCTTCACTCTGTTTCCGGTTTAGTGCGGTCTTGGGAAGGCGGTGATATCACGTGAATGAAATAGGCGGATGACGAAATCCGTCGTGTGCAGAGGTGAGCGTCACTGATTCTTGAAGAAGAGTATTACTGCGCAGACAGGAATGATAGGAAGCCTAGAGTTGGGATTCTACCTTCTTGCTTATATTTTTACTGTGTAAAATTCTAGCATCATGCGCCATTCTTTTTCTTGTCCTTGTAGATGTTCTTCAAACCAGTTGATCTCACCACCGCCCTGCGCCCCGCGCTGCTTGAGGATGAATCACTGCTGTTTGTCCAGGACATGGTAGGATTGTACGAAGGGTAGGTGTTTCCTGTTTTCTAGGCATGAAAGCCCCTTGACTGACTACCGTCGGGGTTATTATAGAAAATACAAGATACCCAACTACCAGAATGGCCATGCTTACCTGACTTCACATCGCATCTGCTATGTCGGGGCTTCCGAACCCCGTAAATACTCAGTAGCGGTTGACCTGAAAGAAGTGGAGCGGGTAGAATATCAGGTATTAGAGTCCTTGGTACTAGTATTATTGGGCTTTGTTTTTTTTTTTTTGACGGTTTGGTATTAGGCGGGCTTTCTGAGATCGTCACCGAAGATTGCAATATACCCCAAACCTTCGAGGAAACCTCCAGGGAAAAGTGCCGTCAAGGTTGAACGTGCCTCATCACGAAAACTTTCATCTTCCTCATCACAGAGAGCTGCAAGTCCTTCACTTCGCCAGGTAAATGGATCGTTGCCCAGAGCTTCAACTGCAAGTTGGGTCTGCCCAATTTGCACTTTCTCGAATCCTGTTCCCTCCAACTTTGACCCATCCACGGCCACAGCTTCTACTCCACTTCCGCCATGTCTAGCCTGTGGAATCAAGCCACCCCTTACGACACTTCTAAAAGCAGCTATTGCATCTGCGACAAATCGCATCGTCACAAATCCTACAGTTCTACAGCCGTCTCAACCCCATGAGCAGGTTGATACGCTGCCAATAAGCCGCGACAATAGCGGAGATATTCTTGAACTGTCACGTTCCATAGCCAAAAGCCATATAACTACTTGCCCACGATGTACCTTCGCAAACCACCCTTCCCTCCTGGAATGTGAAATGTGTGGTGCACCTCTTAAGCATTTAGGCAACAATACCCCTGATCGATTAGATTCCCCGGCTCCTCTCTTTCTTACTTCTCAGTTAGAGAATACGGAAATCAACGAGAGTATGAAACTGTCATTTCGTGGAGGCGGGGAGAAAGTTTTTCATGAGAGACTTAACGATGCTCTGATCCAAAGGAAGTGGCTCCTTCACGATGCCCCGCCTGTCCCTCAGATGTCACTTTATCCCGGACCTCAAGGAATCTCAGCCACTGGGGGAGATTCCTCTCCTGTTGAAGAAGGGTCGCCCCAGCCAAAAGGCGTTGGAATTGCCGGGCTTGAGCGTCGCGGTTTTCATACAAGAAAGCTTAACGAAACAGTAATTGGAAATGCTTTTGAAGACCTTGAGGCGTTGATGGCATCGGCTAAGGAGATTGTCGCCCTAGCTGAAACCTTGGCCACAGAAACCGGAGTAAAGCCAAATGATCACTCTACTCTTGAAGCGGATGCAGTCCTGTCGCAATCCGCCGCCGCTCTTGGAATGATAACAACGAAAGACATGCTTGGCTCAGGCAGCAGCTCGGAGACACTGTATCTTTCCGAACTATCACGTAATCTCGCTGAATACTTGACAGACGACCGAGAAGGCGTACTTCGCCGTGAAGGTGGCATCATGAGTCTTATAGACCTTTGGGCTATTTTCAACCGACGCCGAAATGGGGTGGAGCTCGTTAGTCCGGCCGATTTTCACAAAGCGGCAGAGCTATGGGAGAAGCTCAAACTTCCTGTGCGGTTACGTCGATTCAAAAGCGGGTTATTGGTCGTTCAGCCGCACGATTGGACGGACGAAAGATGCATTCGTCTTCTTGAATCGTGGATGAATGAACTACAAACTGATTCTCCTGCTGTAGAGGTACCTTGGGATTGGACACTTTATGGCAGAGGAGTAACGGCGCAAGAAGCCGCTCAGCGCTTTGGATGGAGCGTTGGTGTCGCATCCGAAGAGCTGGAAATGGCTGAAGATCGAGGTGTTCTCTGCCGAGAAGAAGGTATCGAGGGTACTCGATTCTGGCGGAACCACATTTTGATAACCGAAAATGGTGAAGGCTCTATGACTCAAAAATGATATGAGATAATAAGTTGGTCCGGTCATCAGGATAATAATATAATATTCTTCCCAAGGCATCTACACCATTACAACCAGATCAGTAGGCCCTTGATGGACAATTGATGTGAGTGTCTCGGGTGTCTATTGAAGCTTACATACGTCATTATGCTGTACGTAGTAAGAAGAAAAGTCTTCGCCGATTTGACGAGACTGAGGTGAATAGATGTTAAATTTGACATACCGAAACTTCTCTCTCTCTCTCTCTTCTCCACACACGTATATATATTCCCTGCTGTACAAAAAATATGAATGATCATTCCAAATCCCCCAAGCCAGATATCAAATTGTTAACATTGGACGAGAAGCATAAGATTTGAGATTACCATCATGGGACGGGCCGCAGAGAGGATTGTTTCGATTCTTAACACTTTGGCGTAGCGGTACCCTCTGAACGACAAGGGGGCTGCAAGAGTTGTGTCGGTTCGTTGCTACCCTTCAAACATAAAAGTTGACGCCTCCTTTCTCTTGCTGGGTCGTCATCGTCAAGATCATACCGTGATAAGATAAGATGCGGGCGGGGAGAGTGCGGGAGGCGAATGACATAATCAGCGGAGCCCGCATCAGACGGCCGAACCGACACATCGATCTCCGCCTGGTGCTCCTTGGAAGCCCCGTTGAAATCCTCCTCAGTGCTCTGCCGCGGCGGGAATCTACGGTTTGTCTATTATCCTTAGTGGGTATATATGGAACCCGGGCAGCCAGCATCGACCCTATCCGATGTGACCTATCTTGCCTCAGGTAGCGAAGAGTTCTTGAACTCAACGACCGCTATCTGAACGTTTTGCCCGCCTTAATCGTTGAGTACACGGTTGCAATGGCGTCGGTTCTGGCTAAATCAGTCTTTCGGAGCCGAGCCACTCGGCAATCGAGTATACTCTATGGCCCTACGACGTTAAGAGCTACTTCTAGTCCCCAGCGCCATCCTCGTACCTTTGAGCAACGACGGACGATAGCATGGGGTGGTCGTCCAGGTGGCCCGGACTGGCAGTCACGATTTGAGTCAAAGCTACGACGCTCCATTGAAAAAGCAAATCGCATGCTTTTCCATAAATGCTCTCATGGGATGCGCCCACGGTCGGAATGGTATCGTTGGCAACATGGAAATCTCTGGGGCTGGTCTCAATTTGGGTCATCGGGGCCTCATAGGGGACCGGGCGATGGGCCTGGATGGTCACCCTGGAAATGGGGCCAATCGTCCTGGGAAAAAGAATTCACAGCTGAACAACAACGCTTTGAACAGGAATTTGAGGAGTTCAAACGGCGGATTCATGCGGATCCATATGGCATGCTCTTTGGGAGGCGCCTTACGCGGCTACACCCTTTCCCGCTTGGTCCGAAGGATGATACCCTGTCAGCCCTTTGGCGATACCTCTTTGGAATTGAAAATAGTGCTGCCTCATCTAAGGAACGAAGGCATCGCCATGGAGACGAAACCGCTTGCACCGCGAACGCGAACGTACATAGCCATTCCGATGGTTTCCAAAAGGCATCTCCAGACAAGGAAGCTCTGTTTGAGTTTGATCCAATAAGCGGCCGGATGGTGCCCAAGGACTGCCCAAATACAACCGTGGAAAATGCACCATTCGAAAAGACCGCACATGATACGTTTGATATTCCCATGAAAAAGTCACGCTCAGAGCTAGCAGATAATAGGAGTCGTTGCACAAAGGTCGAAGTGTCTCAAAACTCGGCTTTGCTGGATCAGAAGCGTGACTGCGATTCTTCGGTCGAGGGACCGAGAATAGATCGGCGTAACGCTTCATCCAGCTCACAAGGGATAAACAAGTCTGGCCAGAAGAGAAGCGATGGAGTCTTTCTGATGGGTGCCCCACAGAGTCAGAGTGAGGTGAATGACCTTGGTTCTTCGATTACGAATACTTCCCTGGACAACGAACTGGGCATGGACACATCAAACAGCAGCGCGTTACGAGTTGAAGACGAAAAGCCGGGATCACGGGCACCACAAATACGCTGTGCACAGTCTGTCTTTGATAAATTCAAGGATTATCTTACTTGCAAGCCTGAGACATACACACACGATCGGGGCGTGTTAGCAAATACTTGGAGCGCGAAGGAAATGGCTCTAGAAGATGTTCCACATAAGTGTCGACCTGTTTTGCATAATGTTCCATACGAGGATCCAGAACGAATGAACATTGATTCTCTACGCGCCAACGACGTGCGTGCATCCTTTGAGCGTCGGAATTCCGAGCTTGAAACCCAAAGATGGGAATCGAAAATTGATCATATAGTTAATTCCCAGGCCGTTAACGCATTGGGGGCACGTGGACATTCAAATGAAACCACCGGTGCAAACGATGATGCTTCATGTACTGCAACCGATATTGCTGATAAGGGAAAAGTCGAGGACATTACCGGACAAACGCAAACCAGCTACGAAAGCGTGTATGGTGAGGTCACCCCCAAGGACAGACAGGCCCAAGCGTCTACAAGGGTGAACGATTCTGTGTCCGAGATGGGTATAGGGGCTGCAGAGCACATCGACCTAGAAGTACCTATTACGGACACCAATACAAGCCGTCTGACGCTACTCATGAGGGCTGGGAGAACCTTGGATAGAATTGAAAGGACAAGTAGCGCCATTCGGGCTTCACTGGGAGACACCTTAAAGAGTTCCGCAGACGTTCCAACAGAATACAAGATTCTTGCATATGACTCGTCAACAATGAAGGTTCTGGATGCTGTTATAACTTCAACTTTCTCTTCCGATTTTACTCCTCTCCATCCAATAGAGGCGATATCTCGATTGAACAAACCTTCAAAGTTTCTTGCCTTTTTTTCGTCACTCTCATCTCAGGGCTACGAGATTTTCTCGGCCAGCGGTGACGTACTTGTCTTCAAGAAGACACGACGAGGCGATTTTGAGACATCCCAGGGGGATGAGTCCGGTACACCTGTTTCTTCTTCAAGCGGGTCTATATATTCACCGAGAAGAGCCGCTGAGCTAGATGGAGAGTCCATCGATGAATTGGAGGCTAACAGATCCACCTCCACTTTGCAAGCAGGGACTCCTTTAAATAGACAAGAGAGCTGTGTAAACCCCGGAAGAGAGTCTATGCACTCACCTCAAGGAGCTATGCGGCTTGAACAAGAATCCATCGAGGGCTTTGAAGCCAAGAGGACCGGATCATCAGAACTGAAACCTTCTGGTGCACAGGGTGAACCCGTCGCGAGCATTGATAAACAGCCCGTGCATTCACCGAGTCGTGCGGCCCAAAGGGAACGAGAATCCGTCAAAGAGTTTGAAACTAGCACGCTGAAATCGACCACCTCGCATCCTTCCACCATGGTCCGGCGACAGGAGACCCATTTCACGGGCGGACCGCCAAATTGGTCACCATACGACCCAAATGAGAAATGGAGACTTTCGCCTCCTCAAGGCGCTGGAACCGCGAGGAAGAAGGAAGAGGGTTTTCTGTCGTCGTTTCGGAGAGCGATTCGTCGTGCTGTGTTGGCTGGAGTGGTTGCTGGGGGCACTTGTTATGCAATTGGTGTTGTCGCAGAATATTTTAGGACTGGAGGGCAAGATGGTTTGGGGCCGAGAGGATTCACGGGTCTTGAGGGCAGATAAGGCTGGCCTCGTCATGGTCCTGGGGGAAAAATGGCCTTCCAGCGTGCCCGAGAGGTCAGTGGGATGGAACGAGAATATATGGATAATTTGTCTATTTAACCCCACGAGCGCGATTGCACACTTTGTGTTTGCTGTTTTTGGGTTTTTGGGTTTTTGGGTTTTTTTTTTTTTTTTTTTTTTGGTAAATACTATCATCTTTTCTTTTGTTCCCACCTTTGCCCTTTCAGCGCCCCCAAAAAGCGTACCGGCTGAATGCTGCGCAAGTGGCTTCCTCTCTCATTCACAGTTACATAGCCCCTTCCAGGGACTGAAATTCTCCAATACAATGGCGTTTTGAGAATCTCCGCGGGGGTATTCTGGTACTTTTGTTTGCAACCATGAATTGGAATTCTATTCTGATAAACCGAAGCGTCGATGTTCTCTCAATTAAGCTTTGCTCTATTTATACGGAGTACGGACTAGCTAAGCAAGTACGGAGTCGAGTTGGGGTTTTCAGGTGAGACAAATCGCCCAGCTGCAGATCGGTTTGTCACTTGCAGAAGTAGCGACTTTTGTTAACGAGTTAGCGAGCAATTCGGTAGCGAGTCGACTAGTTTCGAACCACCGTTACGAGGGTTGCCTGGGGAGAGGAGATGCGAGAAAGAATGGTCCTTTTTTTGCACGACTTGCGCTTCCGTGCGGCTCCGGGAGGTGCTCGGTGGTGTTTACGCAATAGTCCGAATTTCCCCCTCCCCCTTTTTATTTGATTTCCTTTTGCCTGGCTTGGGGTTCGAAGTGTGTGTGAAAGGAGACGTTCATGTTCTGGAGCACGGAGGAGGGATGAAGAACTCTTTTTGTTTCATCACGAGTTCCAGAACCTCTCGTCTCCTGCTAAGACGGAAGAAGCGGGGAGTGGATTTGCGTCCTCAAGCTCTGCCCGCTCGGAACGTCGTCTCGGTCAATCGGGACCAGTCTCAAGGAGTCCATGGTTAGCTTTTTCGACGATGGCTTCGAAATGTCTCTCTCCCGCGTCACTCTGCGAGCTGTGGTGGGAGGCTGACCGCTTTAACGACAAGGATGGCCGGAAAGGGGCATCTTTATGTATGTACGGAGTACTCCGTATGGATGGATGTATTCCGTCCTGAGAACAGTCCACAGAGCTGAGATGACAGCGGGATACGGAGGAAATGGCGTCCATCCCAGATGTCGCTGACTGCAACGGCGAGCCCACCCGCCGACGTCGGATTGAGCCTCTCGCTGCGAGCGCTCCAGACACGGTATGTCAGAGGATCGTCACCCGTTTTTTTCATCGGGAGACGGGGTTTAACTCCTTTGATCGACGGCTATGTGTGTTATTTCGTGCGGCATGCAGCCTTGTCGTCTCGTGCGGTCTGACAGCAAAACCCGCTGCGCTATCTTCCCTCTTCCCCCCAAAAATCGTCAGACAGACGCAGTCGGCTGGGTCGTGTGTGCCATCGAAAGCCCACCGTGAACGTCGTGGCGCAGCACAGCAGCTTCTAGCCCCAGTACTCCGGCCCAAAGCAGCAAGTCTCGCTGCCGATCGCAATTCGCACTGTCGAAAACAGCTTAGCGGCGAACCTTGGTTGCTTACTCAAGTTTGTAAGTTACACCTCCGCTTTCTCGCGTGTATCATTTTACTCGCATGTCGTCATGTCCCCATAGAGAGCGTGGATGACCGGGACGTATTGGTATGTAATGGATGCATCGACGGGCGTCTGGAATCATTTGATGGCTACTCTTTTCATTCTGGCACCATTTCTTGCACTATTTTTTTTTCTTTTTCTTTTTTTGAATCTTTCGGTGTTATCACAAGGAGATCGCTGTCATGGTTGCAATGGGCTGTTCATCCGATGAAGGCTGCTGCTGCTGTTGCGTGGGTGAGGGGAAGGGGAGGAGCTAGCAATGCCTGCTTTTCCACTTGGCGCACGCCCGCTCGCACCTGGGGGCAGGCGAATGGTAAGGGTCTATTTTGGCTTCCCTGCCGGCTATTGCTCGCTTCGCATCGATGATTGCGTAGGCGTGGTCGCGCAGTATTGCCCGTTGTCAGGTGCTCGCTGGCCTTTATATTTTTTTAATTTTTATTCTAATTTGTTCCAGGAAATTCTGTAAGGGGGTTGGAAGCGGCGGGAGATTGTGCAGGAACAGGGCATTCTGGAGCTTGGTGGTAATCCAGTAGCTGTTCGCAAAATTTGTTCGCATCTGGTGTTCAGGGTACTCCGTAGATGAAATTATGATTAATTTCAGTTTTCCTTTCCTTTCCTTTCTTTTTTTCTCTCTCGTTTACGGCGTCTTCCTCTTTTCGGGCAGCAAAGCACGGACAAGTTTGAATCCGCCAGTCTTCCTTTTCTGCGAGAGAGTTTGTGAGCCCGTGAGTGGACAGGGCGCCGACAATTCCCCTGAAATATACTCCGTAATTGTCGCTAAGTTAGTGGCTCGTCGCAAGAACTGGGGATACGATAGGCAAATTTCGGGAGTAAGCAGGCCAAGACCATATCCTTCTCACCCTTCTCAGTCGTTCTTCCCTGGAAGCAAATGCGCAGTTCGCGGGAAAGTCTCCCCGTGGGAGGAATGATGGCCAGCTGTTCTTCTGGCTTCAAGACATCGATGGCAGCGGTTCAAAGGCGTTCTTGAGATGGAAGATGAGGTTGTTCTTGAGGGATCCGTCGTGACCATTGTGAGCTCTGGAAGGGCCGCCATCCGGACTCCGAAGAATTGACATTGGGCCCGTTGAAACCCCTGCATTTTGTTTGTATGCAAAATACTCCGTCGCTCCGTAGTTTGAACTCCATAGCTTTGCACCTGCTGTGGCTTACCCTTGGAGGATAGGTCCTGCGCTCTGCTCGATAAACTCGAACACGCTCTGTTGTGGAGGGCGGCCGCTCGGTGGGGTCCATTTTGTTTCTCGCGGTCTCTTCGGAAGTGCAACTCTCGAACCCGAACGATTTTATGGGATGTGTGTTTGACGCCGAAGATAAACAGAACAGGTGTAGCGCGTACAGCAACAGGTTTCCCTTCTTCACTTGCCCCAGATTTTACGAAGTCGACGGGAGGTTCGAGAGAGTGTCTGATGGTGGTACACGCCGAGTCGAGCCAAGCAAGTGTGTCCTGCAGATATTTAGGAGCACAACTCCGAGGCACATACGAAGTACATATTCATGCATACTAAGTAAATGGTATACTCTGTACGTAGTAATCCGTAGATAATTATTACTACCGCGTATACAGTACAAAGTGTCCTATGCTCCGGAAGATCTAGGCCCTGCACAAGTCTAGTTTACGTGCAGGAGTACTCCGTAGCGGTGTCGACAATTTGCGTCCTCGTCGACGGTCGTACAAACCAGGCAAGGAGGACAGAAGACACGCAGGAATTTCGTACTAGAAGAGGAGGAGGAGGAGGAGGAGGAGGAGAAGGAGAGACATCTTCAGACGGCCGAGTCGCCTTGCCAGAGAAGGTTTGGGCGGTTGGGAGCAGACACGTGGTTGACCGTGAAATTGCCTTTTCGCCAAGAGACCGGAAGGTAAGATATGCTCACTAAGAACTGGGAAGCTCACGAGGCGACGGTGCTGGCAGCAATTTTTGCGGGTAGTTCAACGATGGTTCGGGGGAAAAAAAAAGGAATTTGTACAAGTGGAGGGGAGAGAAAGGCCGCAAAATGTCATTTTACCCCTGAGCAGGCGCCGGGCGATGATTCGGCGTGCTGAAAACAGAGCCACTCGCGATCCGGGGTCGCTGTGGCCGTCGTCTCACGATTGGCCCTGTGCGGCACGCTAAGCCTCTTTCAAGTTTAACTCCGTTCCTGGCGGCTCGTCGAATGCAACCAATCGATCCCCGGTGGAGCCCGCCGCCTTTCAAAACTTACCGTCCAAATCCCTGCCGCCCACCCAGTCTTACCGTAATCTACCGCGCAAGCCCTGTCACGCTCCCGTCATCCGAGTATCATATCGCGTACTTACCATCCCCGTACGCTGACACCTTGCTTGAGCGCTGTATCGTTGCACCAATAGAAGAAATTCGCTGCCCGTGTTTGAAACGGTTAGGCCACACCATTGGCCAGCGCGGTAATTCTGCTGAGAGTGTAATACGCAGAAACTCGCGAACGGCCTCTTCTCTGCTGGGCCAAGATGGGGTTGGTGCATGTGTTTATTACAGCGCCGACCGTTGGTTTCGTGGGCGTAATGCCCTCCCAGATTCCCGTAAGCGCAACAATACCTCCTAACCAACAGGGAAGGGCGTCTTTTGAGAGGCTTCGCCGTCTCATTATCATCGCTGTCACCTCCTCGCTTTCGCCCTCTTCCCGTCTTCCCTCCCTCGCTTCCTCTTCTCTCTCCCTCCTCCTCCTCCTCCTCTCCCAACTTCACCTCCATCCATTTCGCATCCTTCACTACACTCTCCTCCCTCTCCTTGTATGCGTCGTCGTCGACGCTGTTGTCGGTGTCGTTTCCCTCTTTCTCCTCCGCTTCCCACCTTCGACACCTGAGTACACAACGGCGCCCCTCCGTAAGTTAACCATGGGAATAATCCACCCTAACGCCCCATTGGCGCAAGCCATTAATGACTAAACTGTACGACTAACACGTTGGCTTGACTTATTTACATATAGTAACTCCAGGCTCCGGGTCGACATCCACACCTCATCTCTCTCCCTCTCCCTCCCCCCATCATCCCTCTCAAAACCCATCTCCCTTTCCGTCGTTTTCTTTTTCTTTTTTTTACTTTCCTTTCCTTTGCACCTCTCTTTCACTCATTTTCTGTATTTAATTATTTTCGCGTTCTCTCCCCGGGCATCCTTGCCTCGCCGCTCCCTCCATCATCTTCGGGGTTCCCCAGCCAAAGCCGACCGTGGTTCGTTCAAGGGTTGAAGGCAGACAACTTTGGGGCGACGGGACAACAGGACTAAACATTGCTTATCTGGTGGCTGCGACGTCTTCTTTGAGGGTTTGCATCTTTTGATCTCGACATTTGAAGAGGGAAAATCCATACATCAGACCGTGAGAAGGCAAAACCCACACTGTTAAACAACGAAATTAAAAAAAAAAAAAAAGAAACGAAGCGCAGCCGTCACTGACACCATAGCCAGGACTACAAGCTTCCTCTCGACGATAGATCTGCGCTTTAATTTTCGGCCGGAAAGGTTTCATTTTTTTGAGGGGGATTCACCGTTGGACGATACGCCTGATGAGACAAATGATTCTTATTACGCGTGTCTAATGGGACGAACCGAATCAGACTGAACAGTACGTTGGGCCTGTTGTCGAGCCCTTTTGTTATTTTTATTTTTATTTTTATTTTTATTTTTATTTTTATTTTTTTTTGGGCAAAACATCCCTGTTGAGTATCTAGGGCGCGTGATAACAGTTGTTGGATCGAAATTTAGTCGAAAGGCCGCACATTCCCTCAAGTTTCAAGCTACCGGCAGC
Organism: Coccidioides immitis RS; assembly: GCF_000149335.2. NCBI lineage: Eukaryota > Fungi > Ascomycota > Eurotiomycetes > Onygenales > Onygenaceae > Coccidioides > Coccidioides immitis. Next base: position 695,801 of record NW_004504308.1, on the reverse strand, counting down.
TGAAAGATTGTTGCTTCTATCCCCGTCGCTCTTTATCGCCTGGAACGTTTGTTCCGTTACGCTCTTTTGAAAGGTATGCGCCTGCAAGATTGCTGTCTTTGACTCATGCCACAATCATCCCAACTTTGCTGTTTTGTTGATATCCTTCTCCACTGGACTACCCAAATACCATCGCCCTCTTTGCCTACCGTGTGGGCTGACGGAAAATGCAGATAGTACCGCTTCGCGACATTAAGTCGCTGATTCCACTCGCTTAACACATTGAACATACGCACAAAGTACGTGAGGCATTCGGAATACTCCATACCGTGATATCGATATAGGACACAACGATTCACCAGTCATCTGCAGTCGAATAACCATGCGCGCCATCCTGTCAACGCTCCTTGTGTCTCTCGTGTCGCTGGCAAGCCTGGAGCAATGCCAGGCGTTGGACACTCCCCATGGCAACGAAAGACCCCAATACTACTTCCCTCGGCGGATCAAACGCGAGATACATAGAGAATCTCCCCTCTACGTCAAGCGCGAAGTTGTCGTGATACCTGTAACTGTTATGTTGGGACCGGATGGGAAGAAAACAACACTTGGTGCGAACAAAGTTGTTGGCATGGGGACACAACCCACTGCTGTAACGTCTGCGACAACCATTTCGACAGGATCCACAGACATTCCGGTGACTACACCTTCGGACCCAGATAATCCTCCAGTTCCAACTCCTTCAACTCCATCCACGACGTCTGTACGGAAGATACCCGGCACTTCTCCAGGAAGCACGATGAACAACCCAGAAACCACAGCCAGGCCATCCGAGTCGACCGGTCTAACTACGCCGGCTGCCTCGGTCACTACTCCAGTTTCAAGCAGCCCAAGTGATGATATGGAAGAAGGAATCAGTATCGACCTCTCCCGAATAATTTCTGGTATACCGATGCATTCAACGGGTCTGGTTCCTAACCCCACGATGAATTCCAATTCGCCAAATGGATCTGCACCTACTACTAGACCCGTTGAGCCGACCACGGACGTTTCCGCAACATTGCCATCTCAGTCCGGAAGCTTGAGCTCTCAGAGCTTGGAGCCTTCGGTGACCAGGGGTACAGGAGGAATAGGCTTGCCATCTCTACCTCCGATTCCGCCAGTAAATGACACAATCTCCAGTTTAAGTATGAGCCTCCCGACAGCTTCCTTGAGTATTGACCCTATAACAACGCCTGGAATACCCATGAGTTCGCAGATTTTCCCTCCAAACAACACGTCCACTGTTGAGCCGTCCGGCTCTGCTACACAAATTCCAGGCAGTGTTACAACTACGTCTGATCTAATACCAGAGTTTCCCACTCTAATTCCGCCATCTGTGACTGAAATCCCAATTGGCAGTGGCACTGGAGTGAGACCGCGGCCAACCAATACGGCAAGCAATGGTGAACACTCTACCCCTAGTGGAAGCGCAACTTCTGCGACCGGCTCCGAGTCTCAGCCAACAGCGACCCCGTCAGCGACAGGAACGTCAACGATCCCATCCGGTATTTTCCCACCCAGCGGCTCTGGATCCGGCTCTGGATCCGGAATCTTGAGACCTACCACCACTTCGGGCAAGGGATCTGCGACCGAAACCGGCTCGCAAACGATGAGCATCACGACAAGTGACATGGCCAGCCCTACGCCAGCGCCACCCAGCACGAAATCTCCCGTCTCCCTGTCAACAAATTCCGACACAGAGATGTCTATTCCCACAAGCATTGTTGTACAGCCGACGCAAACAAACACCGAGACGACAACAGAAAGTCAAAGGCCAACTGAACGACCCAAGGTCATTTCACCCCCGCCTAATGAAGACAAAACCCCGCCAAATTCCGTTGTGGTTAATCTAGGGTTCAACGGCTCTCTGAGCTATGATTTTGTCGTTGACCACTCCGGTGCAACGACACAAATCTTCTACTTCCTGCCAATGGGTGTTGCATATGCTCTCGAAATTCCGAATGAGAGCGTTAAGGTCGGGGCTCTCCGTCCGTATGACACCGTTGCTAGACTTGGCTACACTACCACAGTTGCCTCCGTTTATATCCCATCAGACCTCATCCAGTCACTTGCTCTGCAGCTCCGGACTCCGTCTTCTCGTCTGTACAATAACCCAGACCCTTCAGTGCGGACAATAATGGCTATGCTGGATCCGACAATTCCTCTCACTGGTGTCCTCTCAGGAGGTAATGGCTCACCGTCCAATCCAGGACAGAATAACCCCGACCAGCCAGGTGGCGACGACGGAGGAAACAGCCAAGACACTGGCCCAGGTCCAGGAGGATCTGGAGGGAACTATAACGTTCGCGCGACATCCGTTGGTATTGGTTTGGGTGTCGTTGGCGGTGCCTCGCTCTACGGTGCCGCCATGTTCTTCGTTGCTCGCCGATATAGAAGAAGACGCCGGTTGATGAACGAAGAGAGCTTCTTAACCGACGGCCTTGGCGGGCCAGCTGGACGGGAAGGCGAGCCGTTTATGAGCGGCGCCCGCAGCGATGGTTACGGAAGCTCCCAGCGTAACAGTGGAGGTGGAACCAGTGCCAGGACCCAAACAATTAGCCCGCCCATGATGGCTGAGAACTCGCTTGGTTGGAACTGAGCGGCGAGTGAACGTCCGAACCAAACTGAAATTGGAAATGGCCAGTTGGATTAGAAATGGTCTAAGCTTCTGAGCACGCTCAACGGAGTTTGGCATCGTGTCTGACGTCAAAAAGAAGCTCCCATCGAATTGAGTTTGTTTAAGTACCACATCGCACCATGCACACTCAATTCATATCCTTGCGATATTGCAAAGTCAAGCGGCTACCTTATCTACTGAGCAAATAAGGGATGATCTTCATGTCGATTTCAGCATTGGATTTTTCTGCACCCGCCTATCTTATCCTTTCGCCCTGACGCACCTTTCGAGCCTAGTCCGCTTTCTGCTTTATGAAGCCGGACCAAACTTTTGTATTATTTTTCTCCACTGCCCGACAGTGACAAGCCCATACACCATGTTTCCTTTGTTATGTCTGAATTACTGATACCTCCCATGTCTATCTGTTATCTAAAGAAAAAGATTGCTGTTTTTAACATGCGAGCAAAGGGCTTCGGATATTTCTTTTGGTCTTTCCTCACTGTGGGCCGAGCTCATTACAACATTTAATCGATCGCTACTTCAAATTTCAATATGAAGATTTGCTTCCCTCGGGTGCCGAACCGTCATTTCCCGTCTCAAGCAGCAGTTATTTTCCTTCCTTTTCCCATATGATGCGTGTATGGGGGATGAGCAATCAAAAGAGTAGGCCTTTTGCGAATCTCTTTGGCAAGATAGGCGGGACAATGGCATTCAGCCGCTTTGGAAGACGAAGGAAAGGGTGTCTAGACCTGTCGGGTTTTTTCTAAACTCCTTTTTTCTTCTTTTTTTAAACTTCGAAAATCTACCTTTTCTCTTCCGTATGTCCCCCTTTGGGAAGAATTTTAAAGAAAAAGCGGAGGAGATTCCGATATTATATCTAATACCAGGAAATCTCTCTCAATTGGGGCGAGCACACATCGCTTCTAAACCATTTAACCCAATTTTTTTTTTTTTTTCTCTTTACTTATTTGATATCCCCTCCCGTATTGGCATTAGCTAGACAACTCCTTTCACCTGGTTTCTAACCTGGGTCGGGATAACTGACTCCTTTTCTTTTTACACAAGGTATATATTACTCCCTTTTTTAATATTAGTGTCTCCCCCTTCACACGCCTTTCCTTTATTCAAAAACTCGTCTCCCGTTCGCTTTACGTGTCCGGGAGGGCTTTTTTCCATGCTCTCCCCCACCCACCACAGCAGCAAGCAGACTAGACGATGATCCTTGTTGGGAGGGATTTCTTCCCGCCTTAATCGTACTTCCCACCTATCTACGGAGTACATATTGCGATTTTACATCCCCCATCGTTACCAATGGGCTAGTCACTGTTCGGCTTTCTCTCTTTCTTTTGCATCCTGCGTTTTCCTTCGGAGACGTTTTCGTATCGGCTACGCACCGTCACTCCTCCGGGGTGTCATCAGTCACTCGTTGAGGGGGAAAAAAAACAAAGAAAAAGAACTTTGCCCGTCATTTTGTTAAATAAACTGTGTACGGAGTAGAACTGAGAGGCGCCGTTGCTTTCGTTTGTGGATTTTTTTCTTTTTTTTGGCATTTTTGGCCTGGGCTAGATTTCTCAAACCCCGGATGTGGCTTGCTGTTGATGTCTGTGCTTCCCCCGCTCTTCACTTTCACCCCACCCGGTGTCTCTCTCTCAGTTTCTGTCTTTCTCTCTCTCTCTCCCCTCGCGTGTGTAGACCTCAGCTTTTGTTTTTTTTTTTTTTTGGATGCTATCCTTTGTTAGTCTTTGTGCGGATTTACTGGCTTAGAGGGTTTCACTGCATAATATATGTATCTACGGAGTACTGTACATAATAACCGGGCACAGAGTTAATTGTAGGATTTGCATAGTACATAGTTGGAGATTTTTAACTAGTTTTTTCCTTTGACTCTCCTGCCAAATGTGTCTGTGAGGTTGCTTCTCCATCGTTGACCATGCGCGCGAAGGGTGGAGTTAGGACGGACGGACGGACGGACGGCTGGATAGATGGTCCAGATGGGGTGGGAACCTTTGTGTGTTTCTCAATGGGGCGCGGGTGTGTGTGAATTGTATGTATGTGCGTACGTGCGTGGGCAGTCCCATGCATTATTGTTCTTGTGCCGGGAGTTAAAGTGGGAATCGACTACGAACTAGCTATGGAGTAACTATCGCTGATTATGATTATGAGTGGAGTCCTTGGGGGTTGATCTCTGGATGTTCCGTCTGTTACGAGTCGGTCCAGACCCTGAAAAACTGGAATAAAGGAGTTACTCCGGAGACGGATGGTCAGATGGTGGTGGTGGGTGGGGAGGTGGAGAGGAATTAAAGAAAATATATCCATATCATAATGCCATTAGAATTAAAACAGTTCATGCTAGAAGGAATCTTTGTCATCTGCCCATGTCATCGAGGAAAAGGAAAAAGAATCATTAAAGGGTGGGGGGAAAGAAAGAGAAACATAACGTCAATGCCGATGCAGGAATTTGGGGGGAAAGTAAAAAGATAAAAATAAAAAATAGAAATAAACAAGGTGAAGGTGCCAGACATAAAAGAACCGTTATATATATGTGTTGGAAGGCAAAAAAGCATTAGAAACACGCCGAATAAGGATCAGAAGTTTCTTTTTTGAAAAGAGGGAAAAAAAAAAGGTTCAGAGAGAAAGCGAATTAACGACCCGGGAATGTAAAGTAGAAATGCTAGTTAGAGAGGCGAAGCGTGCTTATGCATGACGACTGGGAGGGTATGGAGAGATCGAGATGGTTGCGCGATGAACTACTTTACGCCCGTTTGCTGTTGATGCCTTTGAGTTCGACTTCGCTGTAGGTTTAGAGAACGGTTAGCTCCCAGCTCACGACGCATATTCGAGGTAGTAGGAAGGAATCGGAGGGGAACAGCTGGAGATCGATTGGCGGATAACTTACAAGACGAGAGTCGCATGCGGCGGAATGAGTCCAGGGAAACCACTATTTTTGGCAGCTCAAGTTAGCAATGCCAGGTCGCGATCAAAGTGACTTAAGCACTGGTCTGCCTTTGTCTCCTCTTTTTCTATTGTTCTGCTTTTTCCTTCCTGTGTGACATTGGGTACTGATGGGAGATCAAGCATGGCAGCTGATGTTATTCCCCAGACTTTTGTGTCACCGGCAGCGAACCAGGTTCTGAGAGGCAGTTCGCAGGGATCAAGAAAAAAACAACTTCAGGGTAATTGAGCATACCGTGCACCGTATGCGTAATCACTACTCAATCTGTCAGACTAAAACTAATTTTTCCTTTTTTTTTTTTTGGTTCATAACAAAGGACGCAAAAGGGCAAAATGACATACTCAGTGATGGTTAATATGCTCTTCTCGCCAAGAGACATTTGGAGGACGGCCTCGTCCCAGCCTAGAAGCCAACGGCGAAAGAAGTCAAGTTAATTGCAACTCTATTCTCCTTAATCATTCAAGTCATGTGCATTTGACAAACTCATCAGAGGATGTCGAGAGACACACTCGGGGTTGTCCCGGAGCACACGGGTTTTTCGAACATACCGCGGATAACTACACCGATGCCAATTTTCGTTTTGAATTCGCCACGTTCTTCAGTCGAGTCGAATCTAGACGCAAGGATCGACAGTCAGCCCCAGAAAGTGTGAGCTCAAAGCCAAAAAAGAAAAAAAAGGCACAAAAGTGACCCATGCACGGCCCTTGTGACCACCCCAAGCCGGATAAGTTTTATGTAGGGAGTACGGAGTACTCCATACTGATTATGGATTTGCAACGCGACTAAAAATAGTCGCCAGGGGGGTAGAGAAATCAAGAACAAGATCATCAAAAAGAAAGACAAGGGTGAACCTACTTCCTTCCCATGAAGTGCTCGGAGGGTTTGCTGGAGTCATAGAGACAACCCCGGTAGTTCATGACGATATCGTCCCCCTTGACGGGCTTGTCGACGCCATTGCCCTCCTTGAGAATCTTCTTTGTGACGCCCATGGTTGCGAAGTAAAAATAAAAGTGAATCTGTTTCCTTTTTTTTTTTTGTTTCCCGTTCAATCAGGGCTGGTCTTTGGATATAGCGACGAAGCGTGCGATCTGGAATTGATGTAGGCCGAGCGAACGATTGGCAGAAGGGAGAGGGAAAAAAAAAAAAAAAAAAAAAAAAAAAAGAGGAAGAAAAAAGAAGAAAAAGGTGAGGGCAGGGAGAGCGATTGTGTCCCAGTAAAACAGTAACGAAGGATAGCCGATGAAAGAAAAAAGAAGAATATAAGACTAGGGAAATCTTCTGGAAACGCCGTGGAGAAGACAGAGGGAGAGGAGCAGAACAGTCCCCGTTCTATTGTCTCTAATATATGATTTGGCTTGTGATGCCGCTCCTGGCTTTTCTCTCTGCGCCCGAGTCTCGAGTGGGGCTCGACCTAGAAAGTGGAGGGAGAAGGGCGACGCGACAGCGGGCAGTGGGTTGGAGGTGTGGCCTGCGATCCGAGAGGATGGACGACGAAACGCAAACCGGTCTGAGTAAAGTAGCCACCCGTGAGTTGTTTCGCTTTTGCCGAACGAACAGGGTTGAGGAAGAGGAAAGGCAACAGACGAGACACAGCAGAGGAAGAAAAGCAAGTATAGGGAGAGAGGGAAACAAAAAAAAGAAAAGAAAAGGTACAATGAAGAGCTGATTCAGATCTCACCCCAGTCTGGGGGACCAAGGCAAGTGGATTGACTCGCCGGATGATTGGGAGGGCGTTGGAAAAGCAGCAGGAGATCAGAGAATTGGTGAATGGAGCTGTTTGAGTATGTCGGTATCAAGCAAAGTGTGTGGAGGCCATGCCACATCATGCATGAGCAGTAGGAATTAATTTCTTTTTTCTCCTCTCACCTTTTTCTTACGGAGTACTTGGCTGTCTTTTCTCTTATTCCGCCCTTTGTTTGCGGGTTTGGCGAAAGGAAAACAAAAAAAAAGTAAGTAATGGTCTTTTCTTAAAAAAAAGAAAAAGAAAAGAGAGAGAAAAACAAAGAGATCGGAGCCAGAGGAGGATGAGCACTTTCAACGCAGCAGCCTCTCAGAGGGCCGGATTTTGCTTTATATTTGAGAAGTGCCCTTTGGGCTCCAGAGTCAAAAAGAGGCACGAGCCATGGGATGCCGGTGCCGCTCCAGGGATTGGCAGATTGCGAACCCTGGAGGGGATCGGGAAAAGGCTGAGGTCTAATTCTGGCCGTCAAGTCCTCGTCGGAAGATGCAGCCAAAGTGGGCTGCGGAAGTGGGTGGTGGGTGCGCAACCATCAGGGAGTAGTCGGTTGATGGAGAGCGTGAAACTATGTCCGGTAACTAACTAACTACAGCTGGCTACAGAGCGACTAGCATGCGGGTTGAACCAGTCATCCACCGGCCAGCCTGTCCGTTCACAGTTCACAGGTCGAAGTCTGACAGCACCCGTTCTCATTGGTGGGCGGAGGAGGATGAAATGAAGACAAATGGAAACACAGGCACACACACACACACACACACACACACACACAGAGAGAGAGAGAGTGTGTGTGTGTATGTGTGTGTGAAGAGAGAGGATATCCACTGCGGATATCGCGTTGAAGCAGACAAATCAAGCATCCATTTCTCCCCGTCACCTTTCTTTTTTTTCCTTTTTTTTTTTTTTTTTTTTTTTTTCTAATTCCCCCCCCCCCCCCCCCTTTCCACGCACGGTCTGGTGCCCCAGACTTCGAGATGGGCCACCACACCCGAGGCACAGAGCACCAACTGGGGCCAATTGGAGCGGGCACGGCGCAACAAAAGTCAAAATAACAATTGCAGAACAAACCGAGCGCGCAGGAAGGCCGCCTGCTAGGTTTTCCCAACGAAGCGGGATTTGGGTGCGAGACGTGCAGCAGATCGAGTGGCCACCAGACCGTGCTTGGATGGTTCCGCGTCCAGTGCTGGTCCCTGTCGTTGGTTCGGCCATCCATGCAGAACGCGAGGGTGTGTGTGGATCATCTAGAGTCGATCTAGAACGCCGTCTTGGTTGGTTGGATCCCTCTAGGCAACCCGCAGAGTTTTTAGGCTTTGCGTTTTCTGTCAACCAATTATCCTTGGGCGACTTGTCCCACGGATCTTCTTTCGTCCTGTCGGGAGATCATTCTCACAGGCGCGGGGGGGGAACTTTTTGGCGAGGAGAAAGTCTAAATTATAATCAGACGGACAACGAAAGGGAAGTCTGCAAGAATAATGTAACAGCGACTTCACCTTCGGCTGGTGGAGGGAGAAAAAAAAAGAGACCGACTCGACAGTGCTGTGCTGGCGATGTGGCATGCTCGGTTAGCTATGCCGTCTAACGGCCGCCGCGACAACAACGTCGACGACGACAGCCGACCGTGACAGGCTGCTCCCCGGCGGCAAGTTTTATTTGGTTGGGGGTTTAATTGCCTGCTGCCATCGTCTTCCCTCGGAGACATAGGTTATGTGCGTATTCCGTCTTGTAGTCACATAACTACCAGTCATGCAGAGATCGAATGGGTTTCTAGATCACCTCGCATGCATTTACGATCGAGTTATCCCTACAACCTCTTCCTTTCTGGCCATAATTTTGGCAGATCTCTCTCGCGGCCACATGTCTAGACGTGTCTCGTCTCGGCGTACCCAGTAACTATTTGTGCGCTGGATGGGCATTTCTCTTCGGCTGAATAATGTTTCGTTAAATCCCCGTCGTTGCATTCGTGTCTTAGACATCCAGCTCTGCGAGACTCCTTGCCTTTTGGAATGTAAACGGTACATCCATCCATCCCGGCATTGAATATTATTTCCCGCTCTTCAAAACCTCCCCCTTAAAAAAAAAAAATATTCTATTCACCGGAAAGCTGCGGGTGACAGGACTAAAATTCTTCAGCTGGGTTTCACCTCAGACCAGCTCCTGTGGCCATAGTACCCTGCCTTCAGACCTGAGTGGCGGGCGTCCCTTGCAGCGCCCTCCGAGGGATGCTACACCTAGACCCGATATCTTCCTTGTCCTGTTCATGGATGGGGATAGCAGCGATTTCCCGTTTTGGCCGCCCAATTCATCCGCAGTCGCTTCTCAACCGTCGCCCTCATCAATCCATCACCACACTCGCCGCCCGTTCTCTCCCCGCTGAGATAAGCAGTCTAGGCCCCAGACAACCCTAAACCCCAAGCCCTAAACCTAAGACCTGGGCACTAACTCAACCCCCGAATTCTAGGCGGTGGCCCTGGACAGCGCTCCACAGCGAGTGTCGTCCGCAATCGACACTGCTCTCCTCCCGCTGACCCTCCGTCTGAAACCTGTCTATTCATGAACGTCTCCCACTGATCTGTCGGTTTATATTCCACCTGCCGACCCGCTGTCTGATCATAGATGACGCGGGCTGCAAGGGTCGGGAGGGATACTTAAACTATCACTAGCGCCATAGCCGCTGGAAAAGATGCTTGGAAGAGAAACGGGTAATCAATGTGCTCCTGGCAGAAGCCGAGCAAACCAGAAATGACTCGAGCACTGCATGGTTACGGATGATTTTCTCTTTTTGCGCTCTTTTCTTCTTTTTCTCTTCTCTCCTCAACAGCCGCGCCTTGTCTCGTATCGCGGATGCCGAATCCGTGGATTTGCAGCACGCTCTGCGTGGCCCTCTCCCCTGCACATGCAACTCCCCTCCATCTCGCAACGGCCGGGCTTCCAACAAACCACCCCGGTTTTCGCGTCCTGACTGGCGCGGGGGGGTTTGGCCGTTAGCACTCAATCATAGATGAGAAAGCAGGCCAGTGGGCATATTCCTTTTCATGCGCCTCGATTTTGAGAACTTGGCTTCTAGGCGGATATTCAACCGCTCCTTTCTTGTCGTCGTGCTTTGCTCAATTCTTGAGATCGAAATGGGATCAATCCATTTTTGTTTCCTTCCTACGTACTCCATGAATATCCGATTAACTCCTTGCCTTCTATGAAAGGCGGAAAAAAAAAAGAAAAAAAAAGAAAGAAAAAAAGAAAAGGCAAGTAACAATAAATAAAATACAATATCTCAACTCGGCCGGAAACACGTTGCATACGATGTACTCACCGGCATTGCCGCGAGACACGGGGAAAATAACAACGCACCACGGACCGCAAGTTTTGATACGACTCATATGCAGGATTTTACTTCCCTGTCAGTCGATCTACAAATCGACGACAATTGCTCCAGCATCTAGATGCGTCCAGCTCATCCGTTTGGATCGAGTCTGTTCCCATCCCGACTCACACAGGTCGCTTTCTTCGGCTACACTTCATTCTCGAATCAATTAGCCAGAATTGCTTCCGGCGGCAATTACATACATACACATAAGGATCCGCCACTGTTTGCTCTGTCGGGGAAAAATGGGAACTAACAAGCAATGCCACGCTATGTCCCGTGCACCAGGCTTACATATGTACATTCCTCCCCTAGACTGGCATCGGATCTGCCTTACGTATGCATTCATGCAGCTCGATCTATCATTGATGTTAATATGTACCCCCATGTTGCACATCTGTGAGCCATGAAGGGTCCATGCCCCCCTCCCGCTCGAGCCTTTCACACAGAAGATGCAGGGCGGCTGAAAAAGGTCATCTGTTTTATCATCTAGCAACACTTGGTTCTCTTTTTTTCCAGTGTCTACTTCTGCAAACTTCAATGCTTTCTGAATAACTTCCACTGTGGTTGGTGCTACCTGCCAAAATCTCTGATCTACTTTTTTTGTGACTGATACAATCCAAGCCTAGAATGTGAAAGTGACCTTAAAACCGTGTGGCACAAGACGGCTTCCTATGTGTCGATGCGCTGGAAGGTATGACTTGTTTCGAAAAAGGACTGTCCACGGAGGCATATTTCCTTTCGGCTTGGTTTTCTTTCCGGCCTTTCTCCAATCTATGGCGGATGAAGAGGAGCCTGTACACTCGGCAGCTTTTGTTTCCTCACAACTTTGCTGGGGATGATCGACTAGTTTTCCAATCTTTTCCTTGCACCTTCTGCTTAATTCGTCAAGCTGTTACCTCACGTTGCCCGCCTGGTGCCAGGATCTCACAGCAGGTCTTCGTTTTAGCTGTGCGGGATCTTGGACGGCAGCGTTCGATCCGTTGGGACTTAGGGATTATCCTTTATGGTAAATGACTGACTTCTATTGCCTCTATGCGAAGACTCGTATCTTCTACAAAGTCAGATTGACACCATCATATTTAACCCGTTATGCTACCAAGATGATACCCTCCATGGGCGCCAAGGCACAACCTGGTTTTCCATGCCTACACCGACACTTCTTCATTCCTGACTAAACCCCTTGCCAATTGATGATTGTTTCCCTAAACCAAATATGTCAAATCAAACAGAACGCTTATTCAATACTGTTGACAATCGGCATGTGGTCGGATCCCTTTTCCGGATCGTCTCTTATCGTGCCACAGATCTGGCTACCGCGCACCAATGGTGTGTTTGTCCAATACGCGAATCTATTGATATGGATTCACGGTGTTCTTAATTATTCGATCCCCGCAAAAAAAGCTCGAAGCAGCAATAGGAGTATCGACAGCTTGAAACATTTCGAGACCCTACTATCCCTAGCTTATTGGCAAGGGAAAGAAAAGAAGCGAAATTCTGACGTGTCATAAGAACAAAGGTAATTGAAACCGATGGGAAATATGCTCGAGCTGTTGAGGAATTGGAGATTGTGAGTGTTATGCTTGAAATAACTCATATTTTAATCAGTCGACACACAGGAGCGGGAGCTGGCGCGGCTCACATCCAGTTGAGTTGATGTCTCTGGGCAGAAGTGGATATCTCTCACCTCCACTTCCCTTATCGCTCTCTTCCTTGATAGAACACTCAAGATCGTGGTGAATACCGAATTCTCTGATGAGTCTAATAGCACTATTGCGGCCGCCATTATCGACAACCGCGCCCAAACCCTCCTCCTGTCTCATGACGCTTTCAGCATGCTCCTCTATCTATGCTTGGCCGTCGCCATCCAAGATGTCTGAACTGAATTGGACATCCCTTCTTCTTTCTCTTTTTCTCTCATCTTACTGTAAAAAATAGTTATTGGGTTGCTCTATTTCGCAATCATTGAAATTTTCTAAGGAGGCTTTTTTTTTTTTTTTTTTTTTTTGTTTTATCGGGATCAGATCAGATTTACCAGCTAGTTTCCTAACAGTGACAAGTTAGCTTTTATTGTCTCAGAGCCCGAAAATTCTGCTATGGCGGTATCACTGACATTTACTATCTACACGGGCAGCTAGAGTTCGGCAAAAGAGCACTTTTGATCCCCCTTTGCTGCTTATCCTGGTGTCACTAGCTAGACTAACTCGGACTACACGATAACCATTTGCCCAGAGTTTGTTTATAGCAATCAGCTTCGGCGGGGTCATCGTACTTCTATCGTTTTTCATTATGGCTCATCAAGATACCTTCCATCTTGGAGGCACAATCTGCTCAATTGTCTGAAGATTCACCCAATGGGCCACAAATATGAAGTCACTCAGACTTGAAGACCTCCCGAACATGGGTGATTGTTTTTGTAAAGGAGATACGAAAGTGCAGACTGGGACAATATCAATTCATACAAGAGCATTTCAAGAAAACTCTGGCTATTGTTCAGCCGCTCGCCGACGTATATGTTGACGATGATTTCTCCTTGTCTTGAGCTAAAGTTGCTCACTTGTCTTGTTTCTTGATTGTAGGGCAATCGCTGCGCTTCTGGACAGCGCATAATGCGGTTTTACTCTGGTATATCCACCCTATATACAGACTGATATCTCACAGAGGTTGGGTCTTCTCTCCAGCACATGTTGACCCCGCTAAGTATCACATGGTAAACGTTGGGGGAATGGTGAATACTGATATTTTACTTGGACTACTTACTTGTAGCAGGCATTGAGATGGGGAATAACATCTACATTCAAATGTCAAGCTGAGTGTCTCAAGTTTTCGAATAATCATCAAAGGGATAAATGGCTTATTATATTGAGACCTAGGCAAAACAGTCCCTACAGGTTGGATCCCACGCAACACTGGTCAGTCTGAGATCTCAGACACAGAAGCTATCAGTTTTAAATGAAATAGGATTTGCAAAACAAATATTGGCCAGGCAGCTGATTGGGATTCACATATTGTGTCAGACGTGATAAACAGATCACATACGACCATAGGAGGTGGAAAACAGGGCTTCCCGTCCGCTCAGCCATACTTAAGGCACCTGCCGGCCGGCTAGTAGTTGGGTGGGTGACCACCAGCGAATCCCGGCTGTTGTATGTTTTTTTTGCTCGACAACCCCTCCAGGTTTTTGGGTTGAGTGTTCATGAAAAGGGTGAGTTAACTAAGATAGCCACAACAAAAGATCTAGAAACTGTGAGATGAACATTTAACCAGTTCTGCCGGGAATTTTCTTTTGTATATTCGTAGTTTTCTAGAGGTTTTTGCAAAAATGCATTTGCAATGCGTCGGTGGCTATCTGATATCTCAAAGAGCCAATGCACTTTTCCTACCTTGCTGACTTGTAGAACGTAGTTCTCGAATACGTTGTAATAACGCTTCAAGTTGACTCTCTCTCAATTTTAACATATATAAATCGATACCGAGCAGGGAACCTGATTCCCCCGGAGACAGACCACGAGAGCCGGTCGAGACTTTGATGATTAAGGCGGCCGGTACTTTCGGTTCTCGATAGAGTAATTCTGAACAAATATTAGCATCCAACTGTAAATCGCATTTTGTATTATTTCAATCAGCGTCATTACGGAGTATACAGTTTCTCAATGTTTTTATTCAACGCTCCGGATTCGCAACGGGCCAAGTCGAAAGGGCTAAATTGTGGCTAAAGTCTCAAGGCTAGCTGGCCTATTAAGCATGTCCAGAAGCAAGAGGAGCCATGAAACCAATCAATTTGGGTCCTAAGAGATTACAGGTCAGATGAGAGGAAAAGCTCTGCATTAGATAAGGAAGATCTGCGCTGGATGCCTGGAGACTCAGTGGTGTCGCGGCATGCCCATAACTCTGGCTCGCCAGGCACCCATTTCATAACAATAAAACGCACGGCTGCCCGCCTGCATCGAAGTTGTCATATTTATGATCCAATGGTGTCCTTGGCCCAAAACAACACCGACAGAGTCCCCCTTACGGCTGGCGAAAGCCCGAGGCCACCTTAGGCCATAATGGACATCAATACTAGGATTGAAGAACTTCAGAGGCAGCTAAAAGAAGCAGAGGAGAGGGCGGAACAGGCAGAGCGCATAGCTGAAGATGCAAAGGGCATAGCTGAAGACGCAAAAGCCAGAGCCGAAGAGGCAGAACATCTCCGTGAAAATGAGCAACGACTTCGACAAGCCCTGGAGAACAGAATCAACCTCACAACCTTCGAGACCTTCCTTCGATCCTGCCACGAGTACATAACCGTACCGCTTAACATTCAACCGAAGAAGTCCAAAACTACAAAGGGCTCGATCACGACCCCTACTGGTCGCTACTGTCCCACCACACTTTGCCGATGGACAGATTTTCCCCGTCTGCGCAACGAGCTCTTCAACAGGGTATTCTCTCTCTTTCATCCAACTGAAGCACCCCCATTAGAAGTGTTCCCATCCACTGAGGTGGTGAGGGGTGTCGGTAACCTTGTCTCGCGTCGACAACTAGGCAGCGAGCTCGACCTCTTGAGCTATGAGCGATTCGCCGTTGAAGAACATGTCATCTCCATTATGCAGGAACTGCTAAAGCTTGATACTGGCACCCACCTTCCTTTGCTCGGGTCGGGCATATCCTTTGAAAATCATGCCAATACCCTCAGTGACGAGCTGGAGCTAACACCGCAGAAGCATCAGGGCTGGAGGCCTCGATCCGATCAGCTATGCGTGTTTCGAAAAGATGACGAGGTTGAGACTTTGCTGTTCATCATTGAATACAAAGCTGGCCATAAACTTCTGCCTGCAAATTTACGGGCCGGGCTGCAACCCTCAAACTTCTGGGAAGATGTTGTGCAGGCTCACCTGATCCCCACTGATCAAGAGGAAAAACTCATTTACAATGCAAAGCAGATCACTGGTGCTGCCATCACTCAGGCATTTGACTACATGATTAAAGAAGGGGTTGAATATGGGTATTTGACTACTGGTGAAGTTTTTATTTTCCTTCACATCAAAGAAGATGACCCAACTACACTATATTACCACCTCTCTGAACCTGTTCGTGACATCGAAGCTCAGGATGGCAACCCTTTTCCATCCCCTAACACAGCAGTATCATCGGTCCTTTCGCTATGTCTACTGGCCTTGGGTTCACAGAAAAGGGACCAAGAGTGGCGATCTCATGCATTTTCCATTCTTCACACATGGGCTATTGATGTAGAGTACATCTTGGCGAAGATGCCAGCTGAGGAGAGAAGCCGAACGCCATCTGGGTCGAGCTTTGTCCCATCAAGCCCGCTTTCCAGTCCTATCCAACAGGAACAATCTCGTCGATCACGTCGACTGCAAGGTCGCTGTGCGGACTCGGATGACACGGCCGAAGATTCACCCTCGGATAGCTCTGAGGGGGACGATCCCAGCAACCGTAATGCAATGAGCAAATGGGGATCCAAACGATTCGCAGTTGTTATATCTCCACCTCGTCCCCCTGCAGCAAAACGACAGCAGCAGTCGCAGGAGGAGCGCAGACGTAATCGGGAGCCGGAACGTCAATACTGCACACAAAGGTGCCTTGCTGGTTTGGCCAATAGGGCTGCTTTAGATCAAGCATGTCCCAACATCACTCTTCACCGAACAATGAGCCAGGATGACAATCATCCGATTTTTACAGCGAGAGTTGCTGCACTACTTGAAGCTCAGCTCAACAACGACCGAGATAATGGATGCAGACCGTTGAAGTTCTTTGGGGCCTACGGTATTCTCTTTAAGATGACACTGGCCAAATACGGCTATACTTTCGTGGGGAAAGGAACGATCGAAGGATTGATACATCATCTCCAACATGAGGCTAAAGTATATGAATACCTCAGCAAGCTTCAAGGTAGTTTGATTCCGGTCTGCCTAGGGAGTGTTAACCTAAAAGAGCCATTCATCACTGATGGTTTGGATCGGATTGTCCACTATCTGCTCCTCTCCTGGGCTGGAGACAGCTTAGACTATTCGCAGCATTGTGACTTTCATCAGGAGGCGAGAAGACTGCAAAAGGAGTTGGGTCGGTATGGTGTGGTCCATGGGGATGTTCGTCCTGCCAATGTCACCTGGAATTCAGAGTTATCCCGACCAATGCTGATCGACTTCGACAAAGCGCGGCTGGTGCGGAAAAGACCATTAACCGGCTCAGGGCCGAAAGCCACTCATAGCCATGCCATTAAGCGGAAACGGCGAAGCCTTTTCCAAGTTGACGTATAATCTTATTTGTTACCGAGCAGGTTTCGACAACCAGTGGTAAGCTATCTTTCCGGGCGTCAACTGCTGAAAGTGGTATCTTTTTATAATGGAGGACTAAGATTGTAAAATTTGACGGATGAGCGATTGAAGCTATACAATAAAGCATCAAAGAAGCGTTAAGAAAAGTTGAACCAATTTTTCTTGAAAATTGGTGGGAATCGAGCTATGATCAACACGTTGTGGATGCTGAGGTTACCGAGCAGGATTCAACTTATCAGTCTGATATTTATGCCTCTGAGAGAGTCCATTTGCTGTTTGTGGCCGGGTCCTTTCTCCAAGCCGCCATTTTTTGGGTCCAGTCTTCTAGTTGATATGTTGGATAATTTCATAGCAGCTGTCTTGGTTGTTTCCACTTTTGATGAAAAGAGAGCCCTGAATGCCATAGGGCTAAATAGATATATCATGGTCATTGAAGCTCGATCAAGGTAGTCTTGCAGTCAAACAGACACAAAAAATTGATCATCACAGAGGTTGTGTATCACCTTGAGAGCACATTCCCCCACAGCCACCTGTGTTTCAATGTGCTTCTAGCAACAAATCATGGATCATTCCAGGATGGATAACTGCTATTAATAAATTTATGAAGTCAATAAGTTCTAATTTCAAAAGGCAATGAAACCAAAGATGGTTTTAGGGAATAGATGGATGCCAAAGCGACTTCGCTTCAGAGCAAATAATACATACGGAGTTGAGAAGTCAGAAACCCCATAAGTTGATCAATTCCAATAAAGGAGGGAAAAAAAAAAAAGAAAAGGATACTTCAGCACAAATGATGAACCCTGAGGACAAAGCACAAACAGGCAGATAACGAGGCACTGAGAAAGATTACTACAAGTGGCTGAGCAGTCCATGTGTGTTCAGCGCCTCAGTTGCCTTACATCTTCTTGAGGTAATGCAAATTTCTGTGCAATTGACAATCTCCTCCCATAATATGCTTCTCAAACTGAGTAATGATATTTCTAGAATCATCCGCATTGATTGCACCAGTGTCCAGCACATGAAGAAGGCAATCTGGGCTCAGAAACACTGGCAACCAGACCAACATTTCACCCCATTCTATCCACACATCAGTCAAATGCTAGCCTATGAGCAAGTTGATTTTTGCTACTACCGTTCCGATACCGGATGGATCTTTTCTCCCTTCTATCTCGAGCCCTCCTCTCCTCAATCAATTAACCTGTAAATTCTGCCACTCCAACCATGGCAATTTCACCAGTCACTAACCGGGGACTGTACAGAGTATGACACTCTTGCATCTGAAAGGGGCGACGAAATTTTGAAAATTGGAAAACCAATAAACTCTTCAGAACTGGGATTCTAAGGCAGATTGGAACGCTCTTGGTTGAGAAAAGGGAAGAAGTTCCTGAAAAGTTGCCAACACTACGGCGCGGATCTTTAATTGCCTGTCCACGCATAATGTCAGATAGTAGCTTCCAATTATCCGAATTTTCTGTCCAGGTACATCCATGTTTCCGGAAGAAGAGTTGAGACAAGAAGTTTCCGTAATGTGTTATCTAAGACGACGACATACAACGCTTTTTGTTACTCACGTCCTCGGCTGCGGCATGACCATGATCTTGTTGACGCACTCAATGTTCTAGGCCGCCTAGACGCACCAAAATCGTCTAGATGGGAAATATGCCGTGGAATCTATTACCTCAAACTACCTTTAAAACGGCCTCTTCATACTTCCTTGCGCTGGCTCAGATGCACATGAAACACTTGATTAGCCAAAGGAATGATGCTAACAGTTCAGTGGAGGACTGCAGACAAAACTATATTGCTCGATGTCTATTCTGCAAGCTTGCCCGAGGATGCCGTCTCTAAAAAATATGATGATGGCCCTTTTTAAATTATTCCGTGATGACTTTCGCCCCAAGTGTTTTGCTAACACCGGACTCAAGGCCGCAGGAACGATTGACTGGAAGTTCACATATGTTGCACCAGCAAAGTTTGCTAGAAGCCCTCTGTTCTGACTATTACTGGAACTTCCTGGATACTGGCCCGACAGGCTTGATGATTGCTCGAAACTATGAAAAGTGCTTGAAAACTTTGTTTGAAACATTTCAAGAAAAAGAAGAGATGGTTATCCAACATGGAATGAGAACAGAAAAGAACAGGCTCTTGGAGCATGTGAAATAGAACTGGGAATCTGGGATATCTTGGTTAAGTATGTCGCAAGGATGAGTTGGGCATTTGATATGATTTTTTGGGCCAGAACTGATAGAAGATTATTTGCGGCTGGTGATCTTGAAGATCGATTTCAGTTGCTGACAGAAGAGGAGTTGGATGGGATTGAAACATTTATGCGAAGAAAACTGCCTGAGAAGAAAGAGTGGATACTGAAGGGTTAGAGCTCTGTTGTTTTGTCTTGAGTCAATATCAGTTCAATGTAGACTTGCAGTGGCTACAATCTGATATTATTCCCACAAGGAGTTAATTGTGAGGTTTGCGAGACTAGGATTCCACCATGAGAAGGTTTTGGTAGAGAGGTGCTTCAAGAGATACAAAGCAAGAATGTATGATTCTGACTTTTACTTTTCTGTGGCTCGCGAGATACAAGCATGTCTTCTATGGGAGATATTGGAACTTATGCTCATTGACAGAGCATCTAATGGATGCAAGGTATGCCACAATGCCAGAGCCAAATTCTGTGAGGTTACAGTCATTTGATTCACACAGAGCTGTACAAATATTTGGAATTCTTCAGAACTTGGGAACAGCATCTCATGTTGATGTTTCAGAAAGAATACATCCATCGTTCACACGAAGTAAAGATCCGAGCATCATCTTATTGCGACCTCGAGTCTTGGACTTTGGGCACCTGCCGTGTATCACGTGACATAGCCAGCTGTTGGGCGATTTCCGGTCGGATTTTGCAGCCGAGTCGATCTGCGCTGAGAGAGCAACACGGGGGATTGTTTCGCGTCGATTCCCGTCGATCAGCTCACCGATGGGATGGATCCTTGTGAGCTGTCAAACTTCTAGGCCAAGTTAGTGTTACGCGTTACCAACTCCTTGTACGGAGTACTCCGTACAAGACCAAACAAGGCGACAACCTTCCTAGCTCTTTTGTGTGGAGGGCAACAAACTCCAATTGCACTCCGGACTTCGGCGAAGATGCAAACATTTGCTAAAGGCTGGTTCGATCCTGTTGTTAACTGTGAAGTCGCCCAATTATATCCGGAGTAGAACTCTTCTCTGGAATGAAGATGGATAGGTGAGAAACATTGGCCTGTCGATAATTCGGACATATGGAGTACTAAATAGGTGCAGTCTGAACGGTTTAGCAAAAGCGATTAATATACGGAGTACATAGAGGCAAAGTTGGCCCTCGATGCAAAACCTAGCGACCAAAATTCCTCTATCATTGGCTAATCCCTTTACTGGCTATCTACGGAGCGTGCTGCTGCCATCATACCCAAGAAATTGAGCGAAGCTGACCCCCGGTACTACCAAGTTTTTGGCCTCCTAATCTGGATATCATGGCAGTAGGTAACTGCTGCCCCCACGTTTTCAGCATCAGTATGCAGTGATGATGAGAGCACACTCTTTCATAGCGGTTCCGCAGTACTGGTATCAGAGACCTCTACTCGACCTGCTACATGCGCCATCAAATCCATCTCAGCAAACGTTCTCTATGAACGGCATCGATCGTATCTTATATGGGATAAAATCGTAATGCTGGGAAAGAAACAAAATCAAACTAATACTCCGTGACTAGCATCTCATTTCAACATCACGCGTTCCAGATGGATAGGAACTCACCCGAATACAACCCAATTCCACGACACCCCTCCTTGGGTGTAGGCCCCGGATCCTTCAATCTACTCCATACACCGCCGGGTTTTACAACTACGGAGTACGGAGTACATTCTGATAAAAGGCCTAACACAAAGTCAAGCTGACCATTTTATTGCTTGAAGACTGACTGTCAGCTAATCTTTGACAAGTGGATCCGGTGGTCTTAAATGACCCCGAAAACTTCGGACCAGGTGGTAGTTTGTTTGGGACTAGAACATGGGAGATGAATCCTAAAATTGAGAATTAACAGTTGACCTTGTTGGAATGGATGCGTACCTCTGATAAAGCAGCATGTTCTGCTTGCAAGGGCTGAGGTGCGCAGAAAGTGGCAATCCTGTCATCTCTCCAACGCTCCGATCGCCTTCTTCATGTCGAGGACGGGAGATGATCCTACCCTGGTTCGTCGCTCGTTCCGTATAATTTAGGTTCACCTCCGGGAATCCTGCTAAAACACCGCTTTCCTTTTGGTTGTTGCCAAGAGGCGTTTCCCCATGGCTGTTCCCGGCTCAGGGTGACATGGTCAGAAACGCCGATCACTTATGTTGCGGACGCCCGAACGGCAGGGATGCCGACACAACCAAGATCGACTCTCACCGAGTGAGGATAGATCTTAGATCGTAGAAGCGAAGATGTATAGATGTGAGTACTCTCTTCAATGTCGAAATGTCCGATTTTTCTCACTAGACGCTAGATTGTGACGATGTCATACCCCCCACCTCCGCATTTGGCACTACGCAAGAGACTAAACCTTCCTGTCAAATGGACCACCGTCGATACCACCATACCCCGTCATTGTCACTTCTCCAGATGCTAGCGGGCCCTGGAGATCGGCTGGGGAAGTACCCACATCATGCTGATCCCACCGTGTCTCCCATCTCCCCGTGGGAGAGACACTTCCAGAACTCTCTTCAGAGAGCACATTCGCTCGACCTCGGGAAGCACTTTTATATCCTTAGTGAACGGCCCACGTGAAGAGAATTTTCCGCTACCAGTCGACATTTCTCTGGGCCTGGTAATTTCAAACCGGAATCGATTCGTCCATGAGAAGTGGGAGGATCCCTGGTAAGTATGATTCCACTATGCGCCCGGGACATCCGTATAATATTGCTATGGCCGATTCTTGGCCGGCAAATTCCTCGCGATGGAAGACTAGATTCGGGTTGTCATGCTGTTTACTGCATAGAAGCGGCATCATGCTGTCACCGGAAGAGTTTCTTCAATCTCAATAGAAGCGCCCCATTGGGTCATGTTCCCACGACCCCGATGTTACGCTGCGGCGGAAGGGCAAAAATAAAAAATTCCCGGGCAAGGCAAGGGCTCAGATAGCAATTTGTGTGCAATTGTATTTGGTTGAACGCCGCCTAGAATCCGGTCGAAGCCGTGCTCTCAATCCCGGGGTGGAAAAGCGGTATATAAAAGCCGAACTCCCAGGACCCTGAGCCATCGACTTATTGTTCCCGGTTTGAAACATCGGCTCTTCACCAGATCTAGCCTTATCTCTGTTCGTCCCAAGATTTTCGTTATGCGTGTCTCCGTTCCTGTGTTGGCCCTGGCCTTTGGCTCCCTGGCCGCTGCCGCCCCCAACGCTGGGCGTCGAACTTGTGGCTCTGTACCACCTCCAGAATTCTTTGAAGCGTCAGAAAAAGTCGCTGCTCTGGAAGAAAGCGGAGCGTTCGCCGATTTGCAGGCCCCTATTGAGGTCGAGACTTATTTCCATGTCGTCGCTTCGAGTAGATCAGAGCGTGATGGCTACATCAGCGTAAGATGACAGCCCTAGAGCCGGTCAGACTCAAAACGGGATATGATCTGCTAACGAAACAAAAAGGATCAAATGCTGTCCGACCAAATCCGGGTCATGAATGAGGACTATGCCCCTCACGGAGTTCATTTCAACTTGCGAGAAACGACCAGAACGATCAATCCAAGCTGGGCTTCAGACGGAAATGAGATTGCCATGAAGCGCTCTCTCCGCAAAGGAGGCTACGCTGCTCTTAATGTTTACTTCTTGAAGGACCTTGGTGGAGCGTTGGGGGTATGAATACCCTGGAACAAAAGTGTACTACCACACATTCTCTTGCAAACGCTAATTCAATATAGTATTGCTACTTCCCCACCAATGCCGCTCCCGGCTCGACCACCTTCATCCGTGATGGATGCTCCGTTCTGTCCTCTAGTGTTCCCGGTGGCAGCGGAGCCCCTTACGACCTGGGCAAAACAGCCACCCACGAGGTTGGCCACTGGATGGGTAAGTCCGCCATCCAGAACTCTTCTAACTGTTTTTAAAATATATTTAAACTCCATGCTTATCATGTCCTGTTAACTCCCGTCAGGTCTCTTCCACACCTTCCAAGGTGGCTGCTCTGGACAGGGTGACTACGTCAGCGACACCCCACCCCAGCGCAGCCCAAGCTCTGGCTGCCCTGTTGGCCGTGATTCGTGCCCCGGTGGTGGTGTTGACCCAATCCACAACTACATGGACTACTCTGTTGAGTAAGTGGCCTCATGCCTTCTCACCGAATTGACCCCCTCCGAAGTGATTTTATTTGAATAAGGGCTAACATAAAGCACGCAGCTCCTGCATGAACCAATTCACCAGAGGCCAGGGTACTCGTATGAGCTCTATGTGGAGACAGTTCCGTGCCGGAAAATAATCCGTCATGGTTGAGCCAGATCGGAGCCCAGAATCCATTTGATATTTTCATGTACATAGTTGATGTCAATGTGAATTGAGATTTTGGATAAACAACTGCGCCTGTAAACAGCGTAGATTGGTGTTTTTTTTAGCATACCTTGAATGCGCAACTTATAAAACTAAAGTTCCAAATTATCATGTCTTCAGGATCTTGGGAGGATCCACGCACAATCGCGGGTGTTGACGGCCACCTTGATGGTTCTTATTCTTGGAATGATTTTCGACATGTCTCTGGAGTTTTTTCCCCCCCACCAAACCTTAGCCAGCAGGGACTAGTAACAGTGTGCAGCTCTGCATTTCTATCACCATGCAAAATTCTTGTATGTATGTCTGAGAGGACTTGGATGCAAACTCCTTTCTGCTCATCTGTAAAGGTTCGGGAGCCCTTCGTTAAGTGCACTGCTCTTGCTCAGGGCATGCTCACAGCGATATGTTCAAAATGTACTTAATCGCCCGGTAAGGCATATTCCCCGCAGGATGGATAGAATCTCAACAAATCGGAACAAGTGGACAGTTGATCATTTCACAGGTAACTGCTATCGCGCATCTTTTTTTGGACGTCTATGGAATTAAGGCATATCAAAGTCGATTCGTCGAGTTGCTAAAGACTAAGACAGAGCAGCAGCCCATAACGCTCGCTTGCAACTTTTCACATCTTTGGGTGGAGAGTTCTTAACTTGGAAAGCTGATAGGTGTATATGTGGAGGGCTTTTCTCTTTTCCAGGTTCAATGAAATACTGTATGCCCCTTGTTAATGTAGAGCTTCACTGAGAGTAGAATAAACAGTATTCGGTCGTGTTTCAGGCCGGAGGGTAGAAGATCGTGGGTATATTTTGGGAGAGAATGAAAAGGATGGTCGAGGTATATCGGACAATTCCGCTAGGCTCTCAGCAGGTTGGGATATACCCGCGCAGTTGTCCAGTTATTCAGAAACTTCCTACACCGGTTCTGATATCCAGAAGACCTGTCGACGATAATCCATGAGGCACTTGGTTCACCTTTCAAGTGGTCATAATCTTGGGGTACTTCTAGAAAATAACATCAGTATCACCGTACTTCTGATGGATCGTTCCAGCTTTCAGCACATCATCGGAATCCTATACTGTCGCGATGTACGAAGTATTGTCATGCGATAAAATCTTCAACAGCACTTTTTAGTTGCGATGTACTATCTTTATGTGAACATAGGATATTCGAAGGCTCACGGAACTTTTTGAAATGAACAAATTAGAATAATATTGAATTTTTCCGTTGAATTGAGGCAAGGAGTTGATAAAATGGTCTCCAATTGGTAAGTCCTTAGAGTATAAAAATTGATAAGCTATAGAAACGGGGTCCCGGGACGATGGTGAAAGGGAGGTATTCTGGTATGTTATACAGAGAGAGCATATGTGGGATACAGAAGTAAAGGGTCGATACGGGGAGCAATTTTCGTTCTTTGGCTACCAAGCGGTGAGGGAATGAATTCCAAAGAGTGAAAATGGAACCTCAGAAATCCAAAGAGCATGGTTTATACGGAAGGATTCGTCATATGAATCAAGGAATTATAGAGAGGTAAATGCGAAGTAGGCACAAAAGCAAAAGCAAAGTGAAATCAAGAGTGATGGCTGAACCACACATACTCCTCATACTGTGAAGAGTCATAAAGTCACCTGGATGCCGGAGGTGAGAGGATTTAGTTTCGGTTGAACAGTATGTCCTCAAACGTGACAAGGATGCAACAAAAGCAGTTGGATTACATCAAGACAATGATGTAATGATATCCGGCAACCATGCTCAGCGTGATTTAATAGCATCTCTGGGACAGAGGAAGGTGATTGAACCAAGGGTTGAAGGTGGACAGTCAGTGTCGACATATGGGACACAATTTAATATTGAAAAGGACTTGCCGAGTTTTAGCATTTGATATGAAAGGCCTTGATTCCTCGACAATCGATCGGTGGATTGAATATCGGTACCGCTAATGTGAACAGAGACACACGTTTTAACCTCCGGAGGAACCCTAGGAATCAATAATTTGCCATAGACCTTCTACAATGGCCTAGGTTGTCGACACAAAGGGTTTGAAGGCAATTCTCAAGTATAAAGATGCCCTCCTCGGGACAGACACTGGGCGCCTTGTAAGTTTCCACAGGGTCCTGGTAAACGATGGATGAGATCCTCTCCATATAGATGCCACATATCGGGTGATTCCTGGATGTAAACACGATCCTTTGGAATCCATTCGCTAAAGAGGCAGAGTAAATCACGTATATATTATCCCCGCGAAGCACATCACGTTTTCCGCCAATGCATATTCGAGGGTCTTTTCCCTCGTGCTTTTTGCTCTGGTCCCCGCGTCTGTCGCGTCTGTGCTTGTTGCTGATTCCTTTTTCCTTCCCATACTTGCTTGTTTTCCAAATGGTCGACAAGAAGCCTAGCTTGCTCCACAATCTTTTCGTAGCCCGCCTTCATGACCGGCTCAACCATGCGAATCTCCATCGTTCCCTTCAACGCTTTCTCCGCCCCTGTCACATGGCCCTGGCTATCGCGAATGAGCTTCTTTCCTTCCGTATTATAGCCGCGTTCCTTCAGCACAGCTTCAAAGGCCGTTCTAACGCGTCTCGCGCACCAGGATCGAACGACTGGCTTCAGCGAAGACACGAGGTATCCATCCACCACTGTCCACCACAGTATACCGCGTTCGCGGGTTTGATACATATGGACGACCTTCGGACGAATTGGGTGATCAAAGTCGTTAAGGTAGCGGGCGGCAATGTAAGGAATAAGATTCTCTGGAGAATAGAATATATGGAAGAGACTCACGCCTTTTATTCGTAGGGGCTTCGATGCTCGTTGGAAAAAGGTCGGGAGTTTTGCTCCCCTTGCGGCATTCATCTTGAAAAGGAGGAACCTGGACAATAACGGAAAGGGAACCAAAGAGGCAATGGACTATGTTCAGAACCTCTTCACCGATTTTAGTTAACACAAAGTGGAAGAGCTTGACATTTCTGATGTTGCGGCGGCCAAAACAATCCGTCCGTGGAATTAATTCTTGCGCTGTGGCCATAATCTAGCTGGCCAGGATTCCTACGATAGACCATAAAATGACCGCGATAACTTCTGGCTTTCGAAGCGCCAGAACTAAAGAGTGGAATGTTCAGAATAGAATAAGCGTATTCATTCTGCTTCTATCTTGGTAAACTATTTGTTTGGATACAAAATAGTGTACGCAGTACAACATGGCGAAATTTTCGCTGCCTTCAAGGTCAGCTCTTTCACCCTGGTGTTAGGGCTAGCCCCTCTTCCACTATGCCGTTATTTCCCAGAAGGATTCTTTCTTAAGGTCCTCCACGCTTATAGAGCCAATCCTCATATTGGGAAAACGGAAATCATCAGCCGGGGCCGTTGAGTCGGGCTCATATTTGAGATAATGAATGGTAGTGATACCAGCAGTGTCAAGAAAATCACGGACTCGGCTATAATTCAGTGCCACATGGTGCACCCCATGGCTGTCGTCTGACAGGCAGAACCGACCGTTTCTTGCTATAAATTCCTATAATAAGAGAAGAGAGATTGGGTTAAATAACCGATTCATGCGTAAAATTTTGACATACGTCCTCACCTTGCAGATCTCAGCTTTTGGGTATGGTTCAACCATCCCTTTCCGTAGACTGGCCGAGTTAAGTTCCAGAATGCCACCATATCCAGCAACAAAGTCCAGGTTTCTCAAGATCTTTTCCCAGACATTGGGCCAATGCTTAAAACTCCTATCCGGGCTCTCACTCATCAACCTAATAAGGTCAAAATGTCCAACAACAGGAGGTTTTAATTCCATCAGCATTTTGTATTGGCTATCGAAGTAGTCTCCAAATATCTTCTCATCCGTTCCGCCGGATATCTCCCTAGCGCGGATGTAGAAATCCCTATCGTAATCAATAGGAATGGTGTGAACATGATGAACGGAACCGATAAAGAAGTCGAAGGGGTACTTGTCCAAAGACTGTTTAATCAAGTCCAAGGACGAAGGACGAATCCAGTCACACTCGAACCCAATTGGAAGGTTGATCTGAGACTGGTACTTTTCTCGAAGACGAGTGGCCTCTTTAAAGTAGGCAGCTTCAACTTCCAACATAGTTTCAAGTGTGTTTGTCCCGACCTGGAAATCGATTAGACATTTCGAAATATTCTCGCAAGCTCAAGCGTTGAGATCATGCAAGCGACAAAAGCGACATATACAGGGGCCACACGCACTTCTTCCGGGTAGAGATCCTCAGTATGTCGAGGCATATGCTCTGTAAGGCAGAATATACGCATGTCCTTTTGAATTGCTGCTTGAATTACTTCTTCCAGCAAGTCTTTCGCATGGCCGGGGCAGAACTGCCCGGAATGACTATGGTGAGAAAAAGGCATATTGATGTGTCGTCAATATACCCAGAAGAGACAACCAAATCTTACACTGATATTAAGATCAGTAAGTCGAACAATGTGCAAAGGCAGACAATGTAATGGCCAACCTAGACGATGTTTTAGTTGCTGTCCACCAATGCGAAAGAAACACAAGCGCATCCTATTTAGAACAAACAGCAGGAAGGCTTGTTGAACAGTGATGGCGTGAATGGGCCTGGGAAGACCGCGTATTACCAGCAGGTTCGACTCACCACACAACTTGTCACCGCAAATGAAAACTTGACAAGACTTCCTCCTGAGATTCTGCTATTAGTGGTGATGTTAAGTTCCACAGGCTTGAATCTTGCGATAGAAGCCTATTAATTACCAAAAAAAAACATGCACCTTTAGCTGCTCCTTGTGGTGGGGTTGTTCGTGGTTGAAATAACAGTTGCAGAAACTCAAAATTCTGCGAAGAGGAGAAAAACAGGACTCGGTTAGATCACAGTCAATAATCCATATATAAAGACTTCTACAATTCCAGGTCCATCTTCTTTGCGCCATTATTATAAACAGTTGTATTGACAGCAATGGCCAGTGATCACAACGATCAACACAGCGCTTCTCTACAGGGACCAGGGGCCTCCGTCCGACCCACTAAGAACGACCACGCCGAGCTTATCGGCTCCTGATAAGCTCAAGTCTTGGACTTCCGCTGCCATTCCCTTGATGGGCCTCTTTTAGTGTAATGCGGGCTGAAGAATGCAGATATATCTCCCAAAGTCTCCTGATTGGGCGTAATCATAGTACCGAGGTACCTTTGTCAAGATGTGCATCACATGGCGCTCCTGCATCGCGGAAATCCTGAGGTCCTGTCCAAGGTCCAATGATTACGACGAGCTGTTGCATGTGGAATGTTCGACGGTACAACGGGATGGCCCACGATCAGTAACAAATAAGTCGCAAGACATTCAAGGTCCTACTGTCCCGGAAGAGGGAAAGCTTCAAAACACCAATTCCTATATATCTGCTTTGTAGCGGCATAATGTAGAAATTGAGACAGGAGCGGCGTAATTCTGGCATGGAGTTGGCCAGACATAATGAGCTTGAGGGATTGGCTGCTTTTTGATTCATCACATTCATAGCCCAGGCACCCAGTTTATTACCCGAGAGAGGGCTGGAGTGTCAAAGGCGTGCATGCACACAGCCTCCTCTTGAGCGATGGTGGTCTTAACTTTGATGAAAACAATGCTTTCATCGTCCTGGAGTTTTTTCATTCACTTGGAGACGCCGCGATGACCGTTGCAACAACATACTCTCCATCGTGGGAAATGGACAATTTGCCAATTCGGCCGACTTCTTCCCCGTTCCTTAAATACACCACCTCAGGTCTTCCGTTCCCCTTGGGCTCGTGTCTGACGATAACTTCTTTCCAACTAATGCTTGCAGCGCCGCCGGGTGCTGCCTTCCTTGCCGCTTCCTTAGCAGCAAAGCGACCGGCTAACCATCTCGCTATATCGTTGGCATTCGACGCATTGAGCAACTGTGATGACCGAGGTATCGTCTGGGAAAGGTGTGGTTGATATTGTGGAAATTTAGACAGAAAGTAGGCTTGTTCCTGCTCAGACAAAATGCGCCGTATAAACCGGTTGAAATAGTTGTGGGTGCCAGCGGATGAACGAGTGACCAAGCGAAAGATTCGAGGAATGTGCACTATATCAGTGCCGACATTCAGGCATAAAGGGAACGGAATGGCCTTCATTCGGTAATAGTAAGATAGAAATTCCAGGAAAAACTCGTACAAAAAGTCGAGCTTGTCGAGGCAGCGTGGAGTTACCAGGAGGCGCGTCGAAATCCCTTGAATGATGATATAAGCAGGGGTCTTGGCCAAGACCCCTGGAGATATCGACTTTTCGAAGCGCGACTTTTCTCAAGTCCTCAATAAACAAAGCGGATGAACAACTAGCGAATAAGGTTAGCCACATGGCCACATGCCTCTCTACCTTTGCCTAAGGCACGACCTTCCCTTTTGTGAGGCCTCACTAGTTCGTCCTCCCTGCGCAGTGGAGCGTCCTAAACGGCAGTCCTGTTCCAAGGAGGTGCATGGTGTACGTACGGAGTACTTTTATTATAGTATGAAGTAGCGATTTGTGTGATGCGTTTCCTCCGCATATCACTGGGTCCAGAGTCGTGTGTTTGAACCCGTCAGCAGCCAAAAGAAAGATTCCTTTCTCTTGCTATCTTTTTCTTTCCGCTGGTGCCCTAGTTTTGCTGCTAGGAGAAGCTGTTGCGATTCAATCCTCGTGTTTTCTTCCATTACCGTGGCCACGTTTGAGTTTTCGATCTCTCTAGGCTACAGAATACGCAATCGGATTACCGAAGCTCATAAAAGCTGAGCTGCTCGGACCTGGGAATACTTGATGTCTAACCGCGGAGTATTTCCCTTCATATTAGATTCTCTTCTATATACGAAGTCACATCATACACACGTAATGCGGAGGTGTGCTTCTGTAGCAGCTTTGTCCCAGCCTGCACATCTGCTTCACTTTCTTACTTTCAATATTCGATATGCAACTTGACGAGAGTTCTCGGCACTTTCATGAATTTTGAAAGGAGCTATGGCTCTTGAGCTATGATGGTATTCAATCACATAATATATCTATATACATTCTCCTTATAAGTGATAGATTGGCACCACTCCACACAATCCGAATTGACTCGCTCTTCGGCCCGAGTGCGGTTCCCAAACTTAGTATGACACCCGCTCGGTAATCGGCATCTCTCCGCGGCCATCTGGTGCTGCTGTTTTCGTCGCCGACGCGGGGAAGGAATTCAATAGAGACATCCTTATAAATGTCAAGAATCCTGTCGCTAGTTCAGTTGTAATGTTTCTTCTTTTGAAAGTATCCATTTCCTGTTCGGTTCAAGCATCCTCACCATAAATAGTTCCCGAAAGCTTGTCGCTAGGGTCCGAAAGGATATTTTGTACGGAAGACACAATTTCACAATGCGCTCGATAACTTGTCAAGGTACTCCGTCTGAGGTACATCAGTCCTAGTGGCTTTTCCCCCAAAAACCCATAGCTCATGAAGACTCGGACTAGATCGGCCTGCAACATGGCCAACAAGCCAAGTCCGAAATCCAGGGCAGTATAGAGTTCTACAATGATCTCTTTAAAAAGAAATGCTCTATGGATTGGCAGGGGGTGTGTCGAACGGCAGCAAAATTCATCCCGTTGCTAGAAGCTTCGTTTCCGGAGTATTTACAAGAGATAAAAGGTGAGAAGGGAGAAACCTCCTTTCCAAGGTCTTTCTCGTGCTACAAAGTCCTAATAAACTTCAATAGGTATTGCACAGGGGGCTGATGTGGATATGGAAACCATCCTCGCTCTTAATGTCCGAACAGAGCTAGCATACGGAATGTTCAGTGACGGATGCACGGCGTTCTCTTGGAAATCGAAGACAGAAAGCTTTCTAGGCCAAAACTGGGATGTAAGCTCGCCCTTTTTCTCAACGACGCGTCGCAAAAAGTGTACGAAGACAGGAACTAATGTCCGCAAAAGTGGGATAAAGCGCAATCCCCGAACCTGGTCTCGATGCATATCCGCCCTTCTCAACCTTCCAAGCCTTCAATCCACATGATCACCGAGGCTGGAATCATTGGCAAAATTGGCTTAAACTCCTGCGGTGTAGGCGTCACACTAAATGCCATCAAATGCGCCGGAGTCGATTTCAATAAGATTCCATGTCACCTCGCCCTCCGCACGGTGCTCAACAGCAGCTCGCGTGCTGAGGCCGTTGAGAAACTTGAGAAGCTTGGCGTGGCGTCTGCATGCCATATTCTCGTCGCAGATCACACAGGTGGAACTGGACTAGAATGCTCAGCCTACGACATTGTACGGCTGAACATGGGCGATGAAGGAGAACCATGCCCTGGCGTTATCACCCATTCCAATCATTTTGTGCGTGAGCACAATAACGTCAATCCAATATTATATTTAGCGGACAGTGAGCCTCGATTGCGTCGGGTTAGAGAATTGACAGGCGCGGCCGGGTCGCGGCCAGGGTTTGACGCCATGAATAGGATTTTGGAGGACGAGAAGGGTTACCCAACCGGAATCTGTCGTGCACCCACAGAAAATAGCCAAATGGCGTCTCTTTTCAGTATAATCATGGATTTGAAGGGGAAAACAGCAGCGGTTAAAATCGGGAGGCCAGTTAGTCCGACCGGAAGCCTGGAGTTGCGACCATAAGAAGCGACAATTCATTTTCTTTTGTTAGTGTTTCCCCGGTTTCGTTGATATAACCCAAACTCCAAATTCGAGACGCCCAGATGATGATCTTGTTGCCAGTTTTCTTGTGTGGTCTTGTCTTTGTATATCTATGTCATATACCCTGGACTTTAGTTAGCAAATGCTCTGCGATAAAGCTTGGATATTGACCCTAACATGCATCTACATATGCAGGAAGAGGTATTCGCAACGCCCTTAAAGACGTAAAGTGGATTTGCTGCATTAGGGTATTCACAGTAAAAGCTCTGAGGTCTCTTGCAAAGAAGGTCCGCTCTCCTTAGTTTGTGTAGTGGTAAGTCGTACTCCATCCCACCCTTTTTGAAAAGCAGATAATTACCCAAAACAGTGTCATAACGAATCTATCATGCCATTTGGTGTCTATATTTCGAAATAATATCTGTACATATGAGGCACCTTCGGTTTAACCCTTGGCGAGACCCGGGCACACAAAGTTCCGCGGCATTTCTTCCCAAACGGCGGTATCAAGAGCATATCAAAGAGCTGGGGCTGCAAGCGTATACATTTTCGGGGTTGACGGTCACAAAAGTTCGATGATTACGCTTTCGCCTTCTTTTCCTCGGCTTCAACGTTTTTCAAGAATTCTCTGATGATAGAGAAGAAACAAAAGTTAGGCGCGGACAGTAATATGGGGTGGGGAGGTCCAATCGTTTTAACGAGGGAGGAGTAAACGCGTTCCGGCAACATACTGGATAAACTGCTCCTCATCCTTACTGCTAGCCTTGATTGGAGGGCCCTGTTCCTTCTTTTTGGAAGATGAAGGCATTGCGAGCCAAGCGCCGGCGAATGTTGTACCAAGAGTGGCCATTGCGAGCTGTTAATAAGTCATCAGCGGAATTTCTTAATCGTAACATCATCGACATATAGAATATATCTCCAGTGAAACAGCCGAATGGTATAGCACGGCCGTATGGGTCCGGGAATCGCAAGGGCACACATACAACGTGGGAGCCGACTTTGCGGCCGGCAACTTGATAGTAGACCACCATTGTGAGAAGGACTGGTAAGAAAGAAGGTTAAAAGCAGGGCAGAAGAAGGTCAAGGACCGAATTGATGTTCTGTCCGGTAGCAAATGCAGCTCACAATCCGTCGAGGAGTTCGCGTTGGATCGGTCCAGCGATAAACTGCGGTTTCCCAAAGACGTCGACGATTTGTGATAATCACGTGATACTACGATGTTTACATCAGCTGTGTCGAGGACCCGCTAGTCTATTTCAGGTTAGATCAGAGCAGAAAAACCGAAAATTGCCGATTGACCAATAGAAAGCAGCAAATTAGGTTGATTATATAATGCGGGGTGCCGGGTTGCTATGATTGGCTGAGCACCTTCGGCGCTGCGTGTGCTCCGTCGTCGCCTGTCCGCCATTTCTCCCGAAGCCCCAAGCCCGTGATGGAGCTCCAAGGGAGGCCCGGAATGAAACATTTACCCAGTGGGCTCTTCTGTGCCGTAGAGGAGGGCGGAGGCTTATGGCGATGGATACACGCGGATAAAGTAATAAAAGTTGTGCCCTCCATCAATGCGGGCGATGGTAGCTTTTTTCGTCCTCGAGCCTCCCCCTCGGATAGCTGGGTGGGCTGATGTCAACGGCCCGAAGAATAACAAGGAATCCTCTGAAGTAACGGAGGTCTAAGATCCAACAACAGTCGCGTGCTTCCTCACTTCGTCTCCCATCCACTACGTTTTGGTCTCACTAATTGTTTCTGACGTCTCTTCTCCCTTCGTCTATTACCCCAACGTCTGCGGAATTGATCGTTTCACCCTCCAGACTTGCTGAGCCATCCCTCACCATGTTTTGGGATCGCAAGAAGGACGAACAGGTTGACGACACTGTTGGGCGGCCCTCGCGGCGGCGCAAGTTGAATCCAGAATTGCAGAAGCTTATCAACCAAGAAGAAGAATTCCTCGATCAGCTTTATGACGGCCGGTATGGACAAGCTGTGATCTAAGCTCCCTCGCCGAGGCATGGCTCTTGCGCGCTTGCCTTGTAACGTCCTGTGGTTTTGAAAAGGGCATATCTGATCAGTCTCCGCCTGGCAGCTCTGCAGATTCCATCGAGACTCCTTATCGTTACGCTGCGTACGCCACACGCATCAAGACCCTTCTCCTTTCGGCACACCGTTATGTCGCCTACACATCCGACATCGGTGAATCCTTTCGGCCTGTAGCACACCCCTGGCTTGTACGAACTGCCTACGGTGTATCTTGGGCCTATATCTTTGGAGATGTTGCGAACGAAGGATACAAGGCGTATATGCGGAACCAACGTATCCTCATCCCCAAAGACGAGGCATACCGTTCCGCCGTCGCGACTCCCACTAGCCAAGACGTAGACTCACATGTCATTGCCAAGGAGGGTTTGCGGCAGCACGAAGCTTTAGTAAAGTACGGCAAAGTCACCTCCGATCCTCATTCAATTTCTTGGAATGATCCTGAGGAGGATACGTTGACGCCATGGCCGACGAAGAGGATTCCATTGAGTGAAGATTACAGATCGATTATGGCCGAAAGAGCGGTGTTTCAAGGCCTTGCTAGTATGGGCTTGCCGGCGTTTACCATCCATTCGGTTGTGAGATATTCTGGAAACGCGTTGAAGGGTGTAAAATCCGCGTTCTTGAGGACATGGGCTCCCATTGGGGTATGTTCAACCTCCCAATTACTTTGTGGATAGGTTTTAACTCTTGTGTTGCTAATAGCTCGGCTTATCCATCGTTCCCTTTCTACCATATGTCTTCGATAAGCCAGTTGAAGAAGCGGTCTCTTGGTCTTTCCGCAAAGCTTTCCTAGCCATCGGAGGCCCTGACGCAGTTCCCAAAAGTGAAATTGAAGATAGCTCTGTTTCCAGGGCCATTGAGACCTTTGAAGAGAGACGGCATCGCCGACGAGAAGAGCGAGAACGGAGACGTGCTGAAAGACAGGCTCTTCTCGAAAATACGAAAGAAGAATAAACTAGCCGAGTTTCTAAAGAACCCAAAAAGCACCTCTGAAAGTCAGTTTTTACTTTGTAACTAGCATTTTCTTTCCTTTTTTGTTGTGCACAGGCTAGGTGATCCTCACTTTTCCCTTTATTACATCATGGAGTCTTTGTTTATGGAGGACAAGTATTTTATATGCATCTTTGTCATGCCACTTTGTGGTATTTTGCTATGACTCTAAACCCTGCTCTTTTCTGAATACATGTACTAGTATATATAGCCTACATATCCAAGCGAGTGGAATTTACCGTTCTTGTGCGAATATGATGAAAGGTGTTGAAAACGGCATGTTCATGAACACATTGTATTCCTGGGTAGCTTATTCCGCCAATTTCCTGATGGTGTGCTAGATTTCTCCTATAATCATGCATTCAACTTACTGCCTTTAATGATAAATATCACAACTCCTATAACACTTTTTAAAAGCATTTAAACCAACATAAAAACATTATGCTACCTCGGGTTGTGCTCTTTCTCTTCTCAAACTACTGCCGCACCCTCAAAAATACAGGTTAATTCTATACAACTATCAGCTACAGTGCCTCACTCGATAGGGACCACAGAAGTCCATCGATAAGTACTAATGTCTCTCAGGCCCGATCGATCCCCAAACGAGGAAACCACAGAAGAGCAGGCCCTTATTAAGCCTGATGATGATACAAAGCCGGGGATCAAATTTAAGATCCGCGAAATTGAGACCGACATCGCTAAGCAGCAAGCACTATTGACTCAGATCCGCAAAAAACTTTCACATTCGGAGTCTAATATCGCTATGGAAATGGAGCGTCTTGAGCGAATGAGCGAGGGTGTTCGTCAAGCAACAGAGGATTTTGTAGCTATGCGACTGAGGTGCAGTGCATTTCGTGAAAGGCTTGGGTTGAGGGCGAGAACCAACCCAGAATTAGACAACAAGGGGGACAATAGAGGATCTTAGGAGGAATGATTATGGGGCCCTGAAGATCCAAAGGCAGGATAATAAGGTACAGAACACAGTGAAAGTAGGGACAAAATTGTTTTGGATGTATTCTATATTTATTCCGAGGTTCCAGAATTGCAAGCAAAAAAACTGCGAAGTGTGACTTGTGACACCCATGACTACATACAAAACTGACAACGCACAAGAGTAACATCTTTAGGCATGTTGATTCTTTGGAACTGTATGTTTTTCTTTTAACTCTTGTATTCATAAAACATCCACTCGACTCTGTGCAAATGTGTAAACACCAGAACAAACAATGAAATTGTATATAGATGATCCTCTTCTTTTGTTTCAAACTGAAAAACAGATAGGGTATCAAAGATCTTCAAAGCTCTCTAATGATAATTCACTCAGAAATGATTTTCGGCGCAAATCGCGGTCGAGGCTCGCGTCGACTTTTGAACGGCAACAAGGACGAAACTATCAGCGCAAAGAACATCGCAAAGTTCGGAAGTAGAGGCAGGTCTGATCAAAATACGACATGGCTCGTCAAATCGTAATCGTAGGGCATCGAAAATGTCGGCCCTTTGATTATAATGTGCTTTTTTCAGATGCAGTTGCTTCGAGTGAATGCATAAGGTTCGCCCGGAGTTTGGTGTTGACGACACCGCCGACACCATAAGCTGGCAGGATACGCCCTATTCTTGCAACACAGCTAGGAAACCAGTCCCGCTTCACACGTGCCCACCTATCAGCGGCAGGCAGCCCTCCAGAAGGCTGGCGATTATATAAATCCAATCCCAGAAGGTGGAGTGGGGTGCTGAATATTTGGACGGTGGCAGGGATCGTAAATTGGGCTAAGGATGTCTTTGATGATGGTGTTGAGGCGAGGAAGTTAGGAATATGCGGGGAGATCAGCTGCGGGACGTTGAAGGAAGCGAATATCGTTAGACTGTCACGAAGACCGAACAAGCCGAGGGAGATTTTTGGGATTTTCGGCGCTGCTGCCATTTTTTTCATTGATTGGCACGCCATCTGAGCGCCCCTAGATGCTGTGGCTGATGATTGGGGTGAACCTTGAGTCTGCTGGCCTTGAGCTCCAAATAGCTTTGCAAATCGTGAATCCTTATATACGCAGATCGACATATTCACGAGTGCAGTTGAAAGGAATTTTGTAGGGCCAGCTGATACGTGACTAAATTCCTTATCGTTCGTGGTTGAAACAACAGTGTCAATGACATTGGCTGTCAGAT
Source organism: Coccidioides immitis RS (assembly GCF_000149335.2). Lineage (NCBI taxonomy): Eukaryota > Fungi > Ascomycota > Eurotiomycetes > Onygenales > Onygenaceae > Coccidioides > Coccidioides immitis. Next base: position 658,500 of record NW_004504308.1, on the reverse strand, counting down.
AGGTGCAAGAATAGAGCGTGTAAATGAGTAGAAACGGCGTTGAGATGATGAAGTGGTGTGGACGGGTTATCATTCCTCGAAGAGAGGACGTCAAGCTCTCTCGAATAGCAAGACCCTTGGCGGCTTTCTCTATTATGGCACTATAGGTTCAAAAGATAGCAAAATGTCAGAAATGGTCCGATCGAGTAGCTTAGTTGGGATAAAAGTATGAGCAATACATACCGATCTATGATCGTAACAACGGGGCATATCAGAGCTGCAGCAGTCGTAGCACTGGCGGCATCTAAAGCTAATCTCATACCCAAGCTATTGGTATTCCATTTCTTTGCTGTCGAGGCCAGTGATTCTGGCACGACATGGCGGTGAGGTACATGGACCGGTGGTGGATGGACGTGAGGCTCAAGATAGCTCGAGCTGTTGTGTTTGATCACCATGTCTTTCGTTGGATGGGTAGAATCGACTGACACTCGGTCATCTTGCGACATTACCAATAGTTAACGAACGAAAGCTGGAAGAAGCGAAAGTCGGTGTGGATGGCCTGTCCAAGAGTATGCACAGAACAATTCACCACGAACAGTGAAGGTAGGGGGAAGAAAGAACGGAGTTGGTTATCATTAATAATATAGACAAGAGACGCTGCAGCAGTCGGATACATATAATATATATGCTCCGCAATGAATATCAAATCAACATCTAAGGAAAAATGAACGACAATTGCTTCGAAATTCTCCGACTCAACTCTTTTGACGGTGAGGCCAAATTCGAAACTGACATCATCCAGTTAAATTTTGCGGCTAAATTCAACTACCCACACGATTAGTCATGCGTGGCCTATGCAAACCAACAAACAACCACGTGCCCCAAATCTCTGCCGAAATCGGACCGGTGGCCTGCTTGGCAAGTACGCTGCGGATCATACCTGATATATTCCGACTCCCGCACAATTGGAAGGTTCCCGCTGCCCAGGCACTAGGGGCCGTTGGGAGCCCTCCCGTGCTCTGGTGGTGGTCTCTCTTTTCTTCTCCGCGCTCATCACCTCATGATTGTGTAGGTGGTGACCTCTTCCCGCACGGTGCTGTTGCAACAGCGTCTTGCTACTACCCTGATGCAAGATGGCTGCAGGAGAATTTAAAATTCGTTCGTGGCGGGGTTAGATACACGATGTTTCGCTCCATGTTCTTTCAGCTCCTCCGCATGGGAGTACAGAGACAGGCATCAGGCCTTAGTTCTCACCTGGCGTCTGACACTTGAACGTCTCATTGTACTAGCCTTATGTTATGATAACGAGTCCTTCGTTTCCCTTCGTACGGCTATTACCATTTCGACCCTCGATCTAAGCAAATGGGAATTCAATGTAGCCTTCTACTCATTGTTGGAGACTAAACTCGCGAGTGACCCCACCAAGTCCCTCTGAGCTTGCTACAACCAGAATGTACATCCAAGGATTTCTGCGAAGTATCCACTACCCCATGGCACTGGCCGTTTTGATTCCTCCTGCAAGATGCCGCGGCAAATTCGCTGGCAGGTTTGGGAACCCAAAGTTGCTGGAACGATCTTCAGAATCTGGGAAGTTAATGGCCAAACTCTCGGCTGAATGCTTGTCTGAATACCCCGTACGAAAGCAGAGCCAAAATCGCGCTTGGTAACACCTCCCCAGTTCTGATTGGTGATGGACCCAGTGATCTACACTCACACCCAGCGTCACCGGGATTGTATCTCCTAGGTTGGCGGAGAAGTTCTGGGGTAATTCAACTAAAGCACAGCTTGATTTGCTTTGTCTCCCAAATGATAGCCTCCGTGCTTTTTCGGCCAGATATTGGGGAGTCTGTTAAGGGTCGACCGTCCTTGCGTAGGAAACCCGGCTGTTGCTTTTTGCCGAAATATTTATACAGCCGCAGCTCCCAATTCCCAAGGTAGCCTGTTATTATTCTTGCAGGCCTTCTGTCAAATCTCAGCTGTATCTCTATCAGCAATGGCTTCACCCTCCAATTTGTCCCCCGAATTGAAGGGGGACGATCATCAGATAGAAAGCCCACCAAATGAAAAGTGCCATAACAGCCTGACAACGGTGACGGACGAACCCAAGATCGAAGACGTTGAGGGGATCCGGAGAACCGTGGAATCTTACACCCCCGAGGAAGCAAAGCGAATCCTTCGAAAGGTTGACTATCGATTGGTTCCACTGCTGGCAGTGCTCTATCTCCTGGCTTTCATTGATAGAGGGAACAGTGAGTATATGACACTGATGATGCCACATATTTTTCAATGAGGTTACCCAAGAAGTTACCAATTTCTGCTAGCTTTGTTGTCGGCTTTATAATAAGATGCTTACTTCCTTCCAGTTGCCAATGCTAAGATTGCGGGGATGGAGAAGGATCTCAACCTTCATGGCTCGCAATATAACATTGCTTTGACCCTGTTTTTTGTGCCTTACGGTCTCTTCGAAGTTCCGAGCAATATCGTCCTTAAGATGCTACGACCTTCTGTGTGGATTTCAATTATGATGTTTTCATGGGGAACTGTGATGACGTTCGAATCCCTATCTCCTTGCGGTCATTTAAAGAAGCTAATATTAGGTCTAGTTTAATGGGTGTCATATCCAACTACAAAGGTCTCCTTGCAACGCGCTGGTTCCTGGGAGTTACTGAAGTGCGTACATTGCCTCTGGATCCGCCTTCCCAATTCTATTCTATCTAACCCGAGAACACGTATAGTCGGGGTTCTTCCCAGCGGCAACATATTTGTTGACGATCTGGTACAAGCGCTATGAGGTTCAACAGCGAATGGCAGTTTTCTATGCTGCAGCATCACTTTCCGGTGCGTTTTCAGGACTTCTAGCGTTTGCTATCGAGAAAATGAATGGAGTCGGTAACTACGCTGGTTGGCGATGGTTAGTACTAACTTAACCCGATAATACGTATTGGATTTGGGAGCTGAGGGATTTTTTGCAATAGGATTTTTATCATTGAGGGTCTTCTTCCTGTGGTTCTTGCAGCAGTTGTGTGGAAAATCCTTCCGGATAGTCCAGAGCAGGCCCGATTCTTGACAAAGGCCGAAAGAGAGTTTATTGTTAACCGGCTCGCTCTTGAAACCGGCTCCGGACATGGAAAGGTTACAAACTCTGACAAGATACAACTCCATCACATTGTTGCTGCGTTTAAGGAATGGAAAATTTGGGGTGCCATCATTCTCTTCTGGGCCAATACTATTGGTGTTTATGGGTTAGTATTCTAGGCCCTACATCAACAGATATATACGCTAACGTTATATAAACGACACCAGTTTCACGGCAACTGTTCCTACGGTGATCGCTGACCTGGGCTACACAGCAGCACATGCGCAGCTTCTCACTATTCCTATCTATGTGGTCGCTATGATAGTCACCCTGGTATTTGCGTTTGTCTCAGATCGCTACCAACAGCGGACTCCATTCATCATTGCTGGCTACGTTATTGCCGTCTTGGGTTTTACCTCCCAGCTTGCCATACCGCATCCTGAGTATCCCGGACTGACATACGGCATGCTCTTCCTCGTTGCTGCTGGACTTTATGCGCCTTTCATTTCCATTGTCTGTCTAATTGGTAATAATCTCGCCCCTTCTTCAAAGCGCGCTGTTGGAATGGCGTTGCTAATCTCCATCGGAAACTGGGGCGGCATCGCTGGGTCGAATATCTACCGGGAGAATGAGAAACCAAAATATCCAACTGGTTTTGGAGTGTCTCTTGCCATGGCAGTCATTGCAATTATTACAGCATTCGTACTAAGGGTAGCGTATCGGAGAGTTAATAGGCAGCGTGATCTGTTGTTGGAACAAGAAGGAGAAGAAGCAATCAGGGCACGGTATACCGATCAAGAATTGTTGGATATGGGTGATATGAGCCCGTTCTTTAGATATACACTGTGACAACTATGTGCCACTTGGCATATTTGTCTCCTTTGGCAAGAGACATCCTACATATATGGATGACGAAACAAGTAAATGATATTAATCACATCTGCATGTTTGAAACGATATAGAAATCGAACTAATCCAATATATGTTGAGTTTTAAAAGACAAAAAGGGAGCTTTCAAGTTTCGAACGAACACCTCCCGAGCCTCATGTTCAGCAGGCTATACTTAGTAGGTCATGTTTTCAAATAACGATGCCATATCTGTTAGTTAATCACCCCGAGCCAGAATTCGGTCGTCGAGACTAGGAAGTTAACTAGCCCAGATCCAACCACTAGCTTATTTCCTTACCCTACCCCGAGCATCAACCTAGTAAAGGGCAATGATTGTTTTCTGTGTACGGAATCTAATACGGAAAAGGTTGTGGTCCCTGTCATATCATGAATTCCTATATGTATAACTAGAACCTTACAAAGTTGGGTTCCTAGCATGGCCTACATAGATATGGAATAGTTCTATTTGCATCACCTTTTCCTTTTATAAGTGAGGTATTGAGATTTTGAAGCAGAAGTTGATTCTCTTTTTGAAAAAAATGGCCAACACACATCATAAACGCCTTGTCGCCTGTAGAATCAAAGACACCAAAAGTATCACATCATCATAGATCCGAGCCGGTTATAAAAGCCAACAGCATGGAAACAATAATTAGACAACAAAATTATCATGCTGTGCCAATTGTATTTTGGGCCTCAGAAGCTGCGGCTTCAGGCTGGTTTACAGACTGAAAACCATCAACGGTAACGCTAACAGCACCTGCTTGAACAAGCTATATATATGAACACAGGTTAGCTGGAGTCACGATAACAATAATAGAAGCTTTGAAACCAGGCAGGGATGTGCCACTCACTGCTCTTCTAAGGTCATCAATCAAGTCATCCACATCCTCAATACCCACACACAATCGAATCAGGTCCTCAGGCATTGCCCTCTCCTGTCTTGTTTTTGCATCTATACTTGCATGGCTCATGCGGCATGGCATACTGATTAAGCTGTTCACACATCCAAAGCTGACACTGATTGCCCACAGTTTGGCGCTTTCCACAATCCGTTCGCTCATCGCGACGTCTCCTGTCTCAAATGAAAGAACAGCGCCAGCCCCTCGGGCCATGGATCTGTGTAAATCATATTGTGGATGTGACTTGAGACCAGGGTATCTCACGCGGAAGCCATGTGATTCTAGGAATTCTGCGATCTGTTGGGCGTTGGACTGTTGCTGTTCCATCCGAACCTTCAGGGTTTTCACTCCGCGAAGTAGCAACCAAGAATCAAATGGCGATAACCCACATCCGGATGCATTGATAGGGAAGTAGAGTTTCTCTCCGAGTGATAAGTTGTTTACAGCGATCACACCAGCCATCAAGTCGTGGTGTCCTGAAAGGTACTTTGTACCACTCTCGTAAACGATATCGGCTCCAAGATCTAGCGGATTGAGGAGTAAAGGAGAAAGCATGGTATTATCAACCGCAACCAAGGCGTTAGGGTTCGCTTCGTGTGTCATGGTAGCAATTCGGGCAATATCAACAATCTTAATGAGAGGGTTCGTCGGTGTTTCGAGTAAAACCATAGCTGTATTTGGACCAAGTACTTCTCCCACTTTTTCCGGTGTCGTCGTATCAACGTGATGCACTATGATTCCGCCGTGGGTCGACAAATACTTCAATAGACGGTGTGTGCCTCCATATAAGTCGTCACCTGTGATGACCTCGTCTCCAGGTTTGAGTAAGCGGGTGATAACATCCAATGCTGCCATCCCTGACGAAACCACAAGCGCTCGCTGAGCAGACATGATCTTCGCCAAGTGCCGCTCGAGGTGCGTTCTGGTAGGGTTCCCCGACCGCGTGTAGTCATATTCACCGCCGCCACCACCAGAGTTCTGCTTAAAGGTCGCGCTCTACCAAGTACAGAAACAAATCAGTCCTCTGTCCGCAAAATAATACGGGGTTCGTCTCACCTGATATATCGGCATGCTGCTTGCTTTGTACTGATCATTTCCCTCTGTGTAAACTAGCTCCGTCGCAAGCGCGTACCGCCTTCCCGTCCGTGGGCTTGATGGTGCAGGAGACGGAGGAAGATTATGCCCAGCCAAATCGACTTTTGAAAATGCTTTTCGTACAGCACTCACATTCTCCGCAGGAGAATTACCACTGTTGGCGCCGGAGAATGCTTCGGAATCGGACATGGCTAACCTCACCGAGCGGAGCCTGTGGTGTGTAGCTCAGCAGAGAGAGTAATGATTGATGATAACTTAGATACGTCGTTAGTGTCGCAATGTAACTCTCCAAAAGGCTTTGGATAGTCAATTGTAACAATCAACTATATATTAAACAGTCATATGGGATATCTAGCGGTAAAAAAGAGCGAAATGAGTAACAGACAGTTTTCCGGCGGAGTTACATGGGACAGCGGAGTGCTGATCTGCTGCTAAGAAATCGCGTCATCGCAGTTGTATGGATTAGGTAATACGGAAAAGTTTCTTCTCCAGCCCTTACAGGGACGGACAGATTCCAACACTTTAGCATAGAGCTTTCAAGGAATGGGGACTTCCTCGAAGCCTCCAGACGAGGCAAGATTAGTAGGAATAGCAAGCAATTAAAATTCGGAACAGATCTAATGAATCCTAGGTCCCGCAGCAGCAAAGTTCCCATCCGCTCTTGAAAACGCCAGTATATTAGGTACAAAACTAGATGCCAGGCCGGTCATATATGCATCCAAACCATATGCCAAATTCGAACGTGGAGATATATGTATCTATGCAAGTAGCAATTTAGTCAGGTCCATCTGCGACCGGAACGATCCTAGCTTCGGCCTCGACATTATCAGGCTCTGAGTCCGTAACCCATTCCTTCTCGGACTGCAGCTTGTGAGATGCTCTTTGTATGGCTTCAGAATAGGGGTTTGTGGGCCTAACACCACCTGCTTTTTTGAAGAAGTCGTCTGTCCTCAAACCTCGAACTTCATCAGGGTTCATGGAATTGATCAATGCGCCTGCATCGCGTTTGCTCCGGATGAGTTCCCGGACCGGTACCATGGCCGCATCGCGGCAGGCTTCTTTTATATCACTCCCTGACATGCCAGCCATGGCTTGGACGAGTAGGTCCACATCAAAATTTTCTCTCTCAATTTTTGTGTCCTTCAAAACCAACCCCAATATTCGTCGTCTCTGAGCGGCCGCGGGAAGGGTAACAGGGAACTTTTTGGGCATTCGTCGAAGGATGGCTTCGTCGATGTCTTGAATTCTATTTGTTGCTCCAAGAATCATAACGCGTTGTGGCTGGCCCATGGCATTTGCTGAAGTCAGCCCATCCCAATGTGTCATGAACTCAGCCTTCACCATGCCGCTGGCCTCGTGCTCGCCACTCCGTCTCGTTCCTAGTACGGCATCGATCTCATCGATAAACACGATACTCGGCTCCAGCTTTCTCGCGAGGGAGAACACGGCATTAACCAGTTTGTTTGAATCTCCGTACCATTTCTCTGTCAATGTCGATATGTGCAAGTTGATGAAACAAGCTCCACTTTCATGCGCGAGTGCTTTTGCCAGCATCGTCTTGCCACATCCCGGAGGGCCGTACAGGAGAACACCGGACGGGGCACTTAAAAGAGAGGACGACGATCGATAGAGATGGGGCATCGTCAACGGGTATATCACCGACTCTTTCAGCTCTTCAATGATATCGTCCAGGCCCCCAATGTCATTGAAGGAAACAGGGATATCCTCCGGGGCCACAACATCCATAGCAATGGCCTGTTCATACTGGGTGAGAACGAGGTCCTGCTTTTTCTGCTTTTGAGACCTCTTCTGGCGGCTTGATGAACTATCATCCGAATCATCACCACGGTCTAACCTTCGAAGTATTGCGGCGGATTTCCTCTTAGCGTCTTCATGTTTCTGGCTCTCGGGATCGAATTCTAGTCGCGACAGGAGAAATCGAACAACGAAATACGTTGAAAGGGACTGGGAAATGGATCAGAATAAATCTGAAGACAGAAACGCAACATAACTGAGGAATCCCATACTGTACCAGCTATGAGAATAAGTTCTTGAATTATTTGCTGCCATCTTCTTACGTTCCCGGAAGCCATGACCAATCGCCGGACACGGAGGGGTAAGGGGAATAAAACGGTAGAGGAACAGGGGGCGGAGGATGGTTTAAGAAACAACCGTCCGTAAGAGCACAGCGGAACTGCAGGAGTCGAGTTTTCCGAGTTTTAAAAAGTCCCTCGATTCCGAGACTGTTGCTTGGGTTGGAACGCTCACAAGCTTCGATCTCGGCTTGTGACGACGAGTTTAGCCGTGGCTTGTCGAGCCTAAATAGAGTGTGGCTGAAGCTGGCGCAACCAGACTTGTCACGTGCTGCGTCGGCCAGGCGCGTCCCGTTTATTTTGGCAGGGAAAGGAGCGCTCAAGACTCGACAAAAGGGTTCGCTCCAAGCGGTTGAACAAGATACAAGCGCCATTGCTGTGCGCCAGTTTTACAACCAAATTTGCCTAGCTCAGTGCATCCAGCTATTATTATTGCGATATGCCGAAACGGAAAGCTACGTCAAACCTATCTGGAATCGTTGGCGGGGGGATCGACGATGATGGGCTTTTGAGTGCTGCCGACCAGCACGATGTTGCTTCTCCGCCGGCGAAGCGCATGAGGGGTCGGCCCAAGTCAACTGCGACTCAAGCGACGAAGACGAAGACAACTACAAGAAAAGCGCGTTCCACCGTCGTCGTGGGACCGAAGCGACGCGGAGCGAACGGCGCGACGGCAGCAAAGCAGAGAAAAGCAAATGAAGTGCAGATAGCCAATGCAGAAGCTGCACATACTTTAGAAGAAGACGAAGAGGCTAGTGATGATGCACATCAGTTGTCAGAGGATGAACTTGACTCTCCGGAAACCACGGCGACAGTGCCTCCAAAGCAGGAAATCAAGGCAGCGGGACGACGTGGGAGGAGGAAAGAACCGGAGAAGGAAGTTGTGAAGGATGGTGAATTTGAATATACTCCTACGGGCACACGAGGGAATAAGCCCGCGCCAAAATCGAGACGGACGGGAAAGCGGACGGCCCTGGTGGCACGAACCCCTTCCGCAGAACCAGAAACAGAAGAGCAGCCTATTGGTGAGCACGGCCAAGAGGAGGATTCGTTTGACATTGACGAAGCGGCTGTTGCAGAAGCCGAAGAGAGCGATTCCTCCCTTCCACTTCCATCTCCGCTGAAAAGATTCTTAAAGGGAATTCCAGAACCAGCACCCGCCGCAACGCCCTCCAAAGGACGGAGAACGGGGAGTAATTTAGATATAGGAAATGAATCCAACGAAGCCATGTTAAAGCGGAAGCTGACCGATGTTTCTAAAAAGTTGGAGAGCATGGAAGCAAGATACCGCAGTTTAAGACAAGTAGGCATCGTTGAAGCTAGCGCCAATGTCGAAAAGCTACGACAGCAATGTGAAAGCATGACTGCAGGTAAAGATTTGCTGATTTAATTCGATTTTATCCTGGAGGCTAATAGCTAGCAGCTTCGAATGCCCTTATTACATCACTGAAAGATGAACTCGCTACACAAACGGAATTAGCCCAACAATCGCAAACCTTCCGAGCTCGACTCTCTGAACGAGATGATGAAGTTTCTGAACTCAAGTCCAGGGTTGGGAGCATGTCCTCTGATCTGAGTAAGGCTCAAAATGAAATCAAAGCCTTACAAGCTAAACTCATGGCTGCTCGAAATGCGGCCGCGAATGAACAGCCGAGGGTTCCTGGCAGCACGGGTAAAGGAGGCCGAGCTGCTATGGCTGCCAATGCCGAATCGGCACAAGCACTTCAGATCGCTCAGCTAAAAGAAGACCTCTACAGCGATCTGACAGGTCTGATCATCCGTGATGTAAAGGCAAGGGACGGAGATTATATGTACGACTGCATCCAAACTGGACTCAATGGGAGTAAGTGGCACTTCATATGCAAAGCCAGTGCACGTATCATGCTAATTTCTTTCGATGTAGCTCTACATTTCAAATTGGTCGTTGCCGATGATTCTGCTAACAAAATTACGACTGATCTTGAAGCAGCAGAATTCCAATACATGCCTCTCTTGGACGATAATCGTGACCGAGACCTCTTGGAAATCTTGCCTGAATATCTTGCAGTGGACATCACCTTCTCGAGGCAACATGCTTCAAAGTTCTACAGTAGGGTCGTGGATACCCTCACTAAAAGACGGATAGATGACAGCTAGGCCCTCATGAAAATGTAATTATCTTTGATATGCGATTTTTGGCAGGATATATCTCTGGAGAAGTATTACTTTTGGAACTCTAAACCTTAACCCCTTGGATTTGCTAAATGAAATTGGTCCGATCAGATAAAGCTCCAACATTAGAGGATGTTCGAAATGTTCAATACAACTTTCTTTTTTGACCTAAGGACTTACTTTTTTTTCATGAACTACATTTCTAGCAATCAAGGAATGAGGAAGGGCAGCTGGCCTAAAAAGTGAGACGTGGAGCGCACCACTAGGGACAAAGCCATCACTGCAAACCTAAAAGCATTTCTCAAAACTTTTCTCGCAGCACACTCCTCTCCGGACCTCGAGCCGAATTTTATCATAGAAATCTACACCAAGAGAAAGTCCTGACTAAGTGTCCGCCATTTTTGACCGGAGAAATACCAGGATATGCTCCTCCGTTATCAAAACCGAACTGGATTCGCTCGTTTACTGGTCGTTGAGATTTGATCACTCTTCCACCCTCCTGTCTCTATTCCGAGATGTCCAGGTGACAACATTCTGCATAGGCCCCAGGGAGCCGGCGTTGTACGGAGTAGTCCGTAATACCTTGATAAACGAGACCTCTGAGGTACTCTGCCAAGGACATAAGTAACTAACTAATTACTACGCAGGCCACGCAGAAGCTGTCTCTAAATAGCTGCATTGCGACAGCGTAGGGTCGTGGTCTGCTATTTCAAAGCCTAATCGAGAGCTGGAATGGCTGCCATATATATATGTATGTATGTATGTATCTATCCTTCCTCAAATTGTGCTCAAAAGACCATGAACTAGTAGCTTTAATGTACTCCGTACTGGTAGCTTTAATGTCGAGAGTTGGTTGTTCGTAACCAAGGTCCTCAGCCGCAACCAAAGAGGGAGCCGTGCCAAGCCTCTCCTGCAACTTAAAAACGACGAAGCTTCGTGTTGAGCAGCCGCACGCCATCTCCCGTTCCAGGGACGAAAGGGTTAACAGCCGGACGGGCGCCACTTAAATAGCCATTTCCCATCTCTTCTCGTTCGGACTTTGTCTTACGGGTCATTGAGACCGCGTTCGCTCATTTTACCCTCACACAATGCCATCGTGATACCCTGATTGACGCAGCTACTTCGTTTCTCCGTGCCTTCGTTAACCATGGCCCGCCTTGGTCGTGTCGGGTTTTTGGCCCTGGCTATAATTTTCCATTTGATTTACACCTACTCGATCTTCGATATCTATTTTGTCAGCCCAATCGTGAGTGGAATGCGACCTTGTGGCGTGGAGCGCGAACCCGGAGCCAAAGCACCCGCGAAGCGATTGTTCCTGTTTGTCGGAGACGGTCTCCGTGCTGACAAGGCTTTCCAATCCTTTCCCGACCCGTCTCCGCCTCCAGACGCATGCCCCGATGCTTCCAGCTGCGATGGAGAATATCTCAAACCGAGGCCACTTGCTCCGTTCATCCGTTCGCGCGTCCTCCACCACGGTACATTCGGCGTGTCTCACACCCGCGTTCCTACGGAGTCGAGACCGGGACATGTTGCACTCATCGCAGGGTTGTACGAAGACGTTTCGGCGGTTACAACAGGTTGGAAATTGAATCCAGTCAACTTCGATAGTGTCTTCAATCGCAGTAGGCATACCTGGAGCTGGGGGAGCCCGGATATCCTTCCTATGTTTAAGGAGGGTGCCGTTCCTGGAAGAATCGATGCGGAAACATACGGTGAGGAGGCCGAGGATTTCACCCAGGATGCAACAAAGCTGGATATATGGGTGTTTGATAAAGTGAAAGCGCTGTTCTCAAGGGCAAAAGAGGATCCGGAGCTGAATGCAAGGTTGAGAGACGATAAGCTAGTCTTTTTCCTGCATCTCTTGGGTCTGGACACGTCCGGTCATGCTTATCGACCATACTCAAGGGAATATCTACACAACATAAAAGTTGTCGATCAAGGAGTCCGTGAAATTACTGAATTAGTTGAGAATTTCTACGGTGATGATGAAACTGCCTTCGTTTTCACCGCTGATCACGGTATGAGTGACTGGGGTAGCCATGGTGATGGCCACCCAGATAACACCCGTACGCCACTTGTTGTCTGGGGCTCCGGGGTCGCTAAACCAAAAATTTCCCATTGGGGAGTTGCTCCCGGTCACGAAGACGGTTTCTCATCGGACTGGAACCTGGACCATGTTCATCGGCATGACGTTGCTCAGGCCGATGTTGCTGCCCTCATGGCTTATTTGGCTGGGCTCGACTTTCCTGCCAATTCCGTGGGCAAGCTTCCACTTGATTATATCGATGCGACTTTAAAGGAGAAGGCGAATGCTGCTTTGGCCAACGCTCAAGGAGTCCTTGAAATATACCACGTGAAGGAGGAGCACAAGAGGTCTTCTACACTACGGTACAAGCCATATGGGCCATTTGCCAGCCCCGACAGTTCGCCAGATTCCCAGGTATCCGCAATCCAAAAGCTAATTTCTAAGCAAAAATACGAGGAAGCAATCAGTCACTCATCAAGACTATTAGAGGAGGCACTGGACGGATTGCGCTACCTCCAGACGTACGACTGGCTCTTCCTGCGAACCATTGTTACCGCGGGCTATCTTGGATGGATTGCTTATGCTTTAACCACCGTTATAGACCTCCATGTTTTACACCAAACTTCTCAATCTGTCCGGACTACCTTCACCACGATATTTTTTTCTTCCGTCCTGGTTGGTCTATACTCCGTATTATGGGTTCAGAAGTCCTCCTGGCGTTATTATGCATATGCCATATTCCCAGTATTTTTCTGGGAAGAAGTTGTTGCAAGGCGAGACGCGCTTAAAGCCGGACGACAGATCCTCTTAGGCCATATTCGAACATTTTCGGGTTATTTCTCGTTCTTACTCCAGTTAATGATATATATTGGAGTATTAGAGGCTCTTGTTCAATCTTATTTTCACCGAGAGATCTACACTGCCTGTTATCTAATTGCTTGTTTTTGGCCGGCCTTTTACGGATTCGACTTCCTCTCTCGCAACAAAGTCGTTGTCTCTACTTGGGTTATTGGGTGTGGTTTATTGAGTGTTTTCACTCTTCTCCCAGTGATCAAAATTGAAAGCTCGAATACAATGTGAGTGACCCAACGATATTAACTCGACTGGGTCCTAACAAATATGCAGCACCCTTGGAGGCGCACTTATGTTTGCCACGGGCCTTCTCTACCTCGCATTTGAGGAGAGCATCACCCTTCAATCGAAACAGGCCGCAAAAGGCTCCCTTCGCAAGGGATCACGCATTGTTATGGGAATTCAAGTATGTCACCGGCATCCCCTGTAGGCGTATTACGTTGTGCTTATCTGGCTAACGAATTTCTAGGTCGGCCTGATTCTACTCGCCATTATTGTTACAAGGTCAAGTATTGCATCAATACAAGCTAAGAAGGGTTTACCATTTGGCAATCAAATTGTTGGATGGATCATTATGGGTATGCAGTAACTCAAGTTTACGGACCCTCTACTCACCTTCAATTGCTAACTCTTTATAGTTTCTTCGCTTTTGCTCCCCTTCGTGCACAAACTCTATCCAAATAGCCATTATCTTCATCGCCTTATCATACTCTTCCTTGCATTCTCACCGACGTTTATCATCCTCACCATCTCCTACGAAGGACTCTTCTATTTTACATTCTGTGTATCGCTTCTCACATGGGTGAGACTTGAACACAGCATATACCTACATACGTCGAGCTACCATACGACCTCCAAAACACCTACCGATCAGGGAATCACGAACGGGAGGACAGAGAGCCTTCGGGTTTCACTCTCTACCGCAATCCAAAATCGCAGGCACCGCAGCCTAACCGTCTCCGATGCCCGCATCGCCCTCTTTTTCCTTTTCCTCCTACAGTCCGCATTTTTCAGCACTGGAAACATCGCTTCTATCTCCTCATTCTCTCTTGAGAGCGTTTGTCGCCTCATCCCTATCTTCAATCCCTTCTCCCAGGGCGCCCTCCTCATTCTCAAGATCCTCATCCCATTCGCCGTGATCAGCGCGAATCTCGGCATTCTCAATCACCGCCTAGGCGTCGCTCCGTCCGCCTTATTCATGATCGTTATGTCAATTAGCGACGTGATGACCTTGAACTTCTTTTATATGGTTCGAGACGAAGGGAGCTGGCTTGATATCGGAACAACCATCAGCCACTTTTGTATTGCGAGCGGGATGTCCGTCTTTGTGGCAGGGTTAGAATTCCTAAGTGAGGTCTTCATTTCGGGAATCGAGTTTCGAAGCGATGATCGCGTATCCTCTGGCAAACTGGGCGAGCCAAACGTTTCGGTCGAGACAAATGGGAAGTTACACGAGCCAGCCAGAGGATCTTCGTCAAAACCCAACATCCCGGGGAAGCATGGCTTTGTCGAAAATGGACTCGTATCTTCCACCGACCGTACGGCAAAAGTGGTCAATTAAAACTTTATAATCTTTTTTCTCTATTGTCTTGTTTAATTTTTATATGCGGGCACCTGATCAGGTTCCTTGGGAAATTGTAATTTTGGTGTTAAAATATCTGTCTCCATATAGAGTTTGGGCAAAGACCTATAGAATGTCGCATTTGACGCATATCTCTAAACAATTTCATATGAAAGGTGTACGTTGAAAAGGTTGTAAAGTATTACATCTATGATAGCATTTGGAATGCTAGGGGGGAAAGGAAGTCATTGGAAATACAAATTCATTGTGGCACATTGTCGGTACAATTAAGGCATGTTTGAACCACAAGGGTACAAGCAACCATTGCTGATGACAGGCTTGAGAACATCTCTTAGAACAATTATACATAACAGATTTCGTAGTTCAATCTAATCTAGACAGCAGCCATTACAGATAAACTCGGTAATACAGTCAAGAAGAGTAGGAAGCGTCCAACAATAGCAATAATACTCTGATGCCAGGAAAGAGACATATATGAGCTCATACAAACCAGTACGATTTGTGTCCACAACCCGTGCCTGTAGAAGACTTAGGGCTACGATTTGCAGATGGTATGAAATAAGTGCACCGCAATTCCAATCCAGCGTCGTCTTGCTGTATGCCCAGTTGTGTCTGCGCATGTCTCACCAACTGCGTAGCCTCAGCCTTACTAGACAATCTAGGTCATTAAGCTCATCCTCCTGAACACATTCTTCTATATTTTGAAGAATAATGTCAACATATACCCCAGCTGTAGAGATATCAAAGATATGAACAATGGCAAAATTGTATAGCAAGAAGCCAGGCAGAGGGATGTCTCCCCAATCTGTAAAAAAAAAAAAGAATGTGGGTATTCTGGGCGAAGGGGGAGGCTGTTTTTTGAGAGCCTGAAAGAGTAAATTACTGATTCCAGAGATATGCACCTTGTTAGGAACAAATTCAAAGTAAATGTTAAAGTTGCTCAAATGCTAATAAGACTTATAGCATTAAATGATATGCCAATATTAGCACCATCAGTAATATGGGAACAATTATAGTTTCATGATATGAATGAGTTCAAGGGCAGCTTTTTCGGAGTCATCCTATGCATAACATTTAGCTGTAAAACTTTTCTCCCAGGAGTAGTAGCTTGCAACTTATTGGTTGAGAATTTGGACCTTCTACTGAGAGGAACATAGAAGTAACTATATAAAGCCAGTCCTAAAAGGTTTTGTTGGCTGCTTTTCTTGGAGGAAACCGTTATCATCTTGAGAATTACCACTACATTACAACAAATGAGTTCTGTTGCAACTTTTTTGTTCACTCTCTGGTCTTTCGGTTGGCAGGCATGGTATGCTTTGTCAGTGGTCTCAGCATTCTCTATGATTGAATTTTGGTTTTCAAACCACTCTCACACCAAGAAGTCTCATTCCCAGTGGATATGGGCCTCTTACCAGATCTTCATTCTGTTGGCATACTTTGCTTGCATAGAGGCAGCTGCTGTTGTTCGGGCGCGGATAGTGACATATGCATGGTCAGAATGAATCATGCCTTCTTGTATATCTTGACCTAAACTATCATAGAGTTCAAAATGAAGTGGGCGAAATGCACAGTGCAAGTAAACCCACTCATTAGTATTCTTTTTTTTGTTCCTATGATATCTCTGTGCGCATTCGCTTGAGTTCAGCCTTTCCAAGTATCCGATGGTATTCTGACCTTGGCCTGCATTATTTTTGATTTGAGTTGAGGGTTTCCTGGAAAATTCCAGCCTCAGAAAGGAAGCACAAGGTAGTTTGCCCAGAAAGAGAGAATGTCATGCCAAGTAATATATTGCCTCTCGGTCAAATATGTGTGAAATTCTCTATGCTTTCATCATACTGTAACCTCCCACCAACCTTCTCAGACCCGAAATTAAGGGCAATATCAAAATCGATCCATACAACTCGGTCATCACTTCCATTGGTTGCCGCTCCGGGAACAATCAACACATTATTTGGGTATGGGTCATTATGCACAACTCGTGCGTGGTGTACAGCTGTGATACCCTGGATGGCCTTTTGGATCCTATCTCGGGCGTAGTTTTCGCAGTTCAAAGGCTCCGCATGGGGAAGATACTCAAGTAATATAGCGCAGGGATGGTGGAGATCACCAAGGAAAGCGTTGAGATGTGATGTCAGTGTGGGCGTAAGTGGGTCAATATCCTCAAATAACGCGTGAAATTTAGGTACAAAGCCCTGCTCGCATATTTCCGCTGCTGAGAGGAGCTTGTATGCCTCGATCTCACAACGATAGCGACAGAGATCTCGGCCTGTGGAGGTAAATCCCGGGACGTTGTTGACATGAAACTGGAAATCAATTCTGTAAATTATGGCCCATACGAGAACACTGCATTTGGTTCTTGACATACCACTTTTAGGCAATATTTCGCGCCTTTATATTTGACTAGGAAGATCTTCGAGCTGTCTGATGAATGGATATTTCGGATAATGGAGAGCTCAGAAAGGTGAACCTGTTTAGCCTCTACAGAACCAGCCATAATCTGCTGCTGATGGGTGCAAAAGTGAAGGACCCGTACTTGTACGGTATTTGAAGACCAGGCCAGGCAATCGAAGCTTCTCACTCTGGGAAGCCGGCACGTGGAGTACATACGGGCTTAAAACAGCGTTGAAAAAGGGACGCTCTGGAGTGGCCGCACCCCCAACTTACAGACTATAGAGGTAGAGTTGCTTCACACTGAGAAATGTTGCACATTTAGCAACTTACCATGGAATACATACTCTAAATACTGCACCATTCCGGTTTCCTGAGTTGTTAGACGTGATGATTATGCTATGTGTCGGCATATGGGTAATGGATTGATGGTGTTGCAATGGCGAAATATCTCCACACTTATGCTATACGACACTCTGATATTTGCTTTACAAAAACAGTACGTTGAGTATGAATGTAATACTATCTGTCTGTTTAGTTTTTCTCTGTTTTCACTTAATAGGAGCGGATGGCACTGCAGCGGAGACTCTACTCAAGTCTTTGAAGGAAAGGTGACAAATAGAGTTGGTTGCAGTGAACCTGCAAATGACTCAAGGATCCAGGCTTCAGGCGAGTCTCGGATTCCAAACACTGGGCTGACATACCAGCATGTGAAGTCTTCCACGGTTTTGTTATTTCGTCAGCCTTGTAACAAGCGGTTGTACTCCGTAATCATGTTGTCTTCACTTGATACAAGAGCAAATCCGCCCGGCATAAAATGCATCTCGAGAAGAGAAAGGTGGGGGATCGGAGAGTAACGGGTCAAGTAAGCTGGCGGGGTTGGGCAAAGCAAAAGGGAAGAGGACCGGGAGGAAGCCAACCAGAGCGGTGGGGGGAATGTGTTGGTTTATATGGCCCAGCACGCACTCCACCACGAAGACGGGCTTGTTTGAGGGGCGAGATGCCAGGCCAGAAACAGGTTCCGATGAAGCATTTAGGGCTGGCTCAGGCTCTCGGACACATCCCGCCATAATGTGGGGGATTCCTGTTCTTTCGTACGGAGGACCCTGCTGGTCTTGTGCGGAGTCGATGCAGGCACTGACTGGCGCGTCGAAGATGTAACCCGATACTGGGAAGCACGATGCGAAACCCCAGATATTAGACACCTCATTGGGAATAGTTTAGTAGGTAACACTGAAAGCCTAGACGGGTAGACGTCAAATGGGTTTAGGTATAGAGGGCTGAAGAAGCTGTGGGATCAGATCTGAAGCAGTTGCACGAGTTGTCATATGCATTCTCCATAAGGCGAGGGTCAGTAGTTCGGCATGTGAAGAGGCCAAGCATTCACCCCTGGATGCTAGCTTAGTTTGCCACTCGTGTGAATGGTGGGTTTGCCAGCCAGTTTCTGGCTGAGGATGAGCTAGCGGCTGCACCCTCGAATAAACGAACTCCGCCAGTGGAAGAGCATCCTGGGCAATTTCCAACGGACACACGATCAGTCCTCCAAGCCAATCGATCGACCCTACGGTTCGGATCCGTGTTTTAACGGAATCTCCCGGGGAGGGTTCATGAGATCTTAGACTGCTCTTCAACGGTGCCATGTTTAAGCGCGGAGTAACTGTGAGGAGATTTCGGATCGCACAGCAGAATGAAAGAGCAATTGGCCCAGTCAGAGCCGCACCGTTCTGCACGTCCACACTCGGGAGGTTACACTGCCTGGTCAATTTATCCTCGGCGTCGTAAGTCAGGTTGTAGAAGTATAACTCCTGAGTAGATCTTGGAAAAGGAAGATTAAAAGGGGGGCAGTTGAAAGAGAAGACTGAGGAAAAAGCAAAAAGTGTCCGTGTCTGAGACTCTCTGTCTGGGTTCTGTCATGATCCTTGCATTTCGGGCATAATGTACGGAGTACAGAGTACTCCGTACATACCTTGAAGATCCTCTTCGCACAGCCAGGCTTTCAATGGGGCCTGTATGGATGTACACGCAGTTCACATTTAGGGGATTAACGCCGATGACCCGCCACCCCGGGTAGATCTATCGTAGAGTCCATGTCCTCGAGAAGTGAGGGCGCGATGGAAGTTGGGATGCATGGAAGTGTGGTTACAGAGGTGCTTGAGGATCAGCATCCGTCAGGGCTCGAGGCCTCCCCGACGTTGCGCAGGAAAGGAGAGCGCCAAAAAATCCAGTCGTCTTAATTCTCGCTAGCTCACGAGGGGATCAAAGAGGATCCATCCTTGTCCTCAAACTAGCACCAATGCCAACATCGGGTTTTGAAAAGACTCTCCCTGCCCGAGATCCTTTTCTTTTTTTTTTTTTTTTTTTTTTTTTTTGGGAGCCTTCAGTATGATTAGGTAGGAGTCAGTAGCTATATAGTTGCCCAGAGCTGTGGGAGTACTCCGTAGTTGATCGCGAATTTTTCACGGTTTCTGTTTGGCCATGGTGGTGGGCTTTCGTCCCTCGTGAAACGCACTGCGGAGGTGATATTCGACGATGCTAATATAGCTCCCGCGCCCATATAGGTGCGCTCCAGCGTTGGTCTGTTCGAAGGGCGTTCTGTCAACGTGCTCTCGTTTCTTATGGATCCAGGTCTCTCTCTCTCTGTGTCTTCTCGTTAAACAATATAAGAAGTCAACTATTGACTTTGGTGCGTTGCTGCTTAAATATTATTATCCTTAATCCTTGTTTAGGTCGCCACGCCATCGGGGATTCTTGATCAACCCCCAAAGCCTTCAGTCCACTTTTCCCTCTCTTCTTCCCCCCCCAAAGAACGCTCTGTATCCTTTTATTCAAAATGCCTAGCGTCGTGTTTTGGCTTATTCCTCTTTTCTGCTGATCGCTATGCCTGCAAGGGGAATAAAACTGGGACGAATGACTAGAACCACCGGGAAACCTTGAGCTGTAGCAAATCTACCACCACAGGAGGAGCCCCATCCCAAAAAAGGACCATCGCCCATACCCAGGATCCATCGCAAAACAATTCACACATATCCTCTTCCTCCTACGGACTCCGGCTGCGACCTTCTTCTCGTCCCATCCGGCTTGGGCGATATTTTAATTTTTACAACCATAATTACACATAGGGCCAACCTCCTCCTACCAGACAATTCGCTTAGCGGGCTGCCCTTCTTGGATGGGGGTGATCGCCTTCTCTGACGACTCAAACTTCCCACGCCGCCATGAGCCAACTCATCGCTGGAACCGAGCCTGAATCCGATCGAGAAATGACTGACCGTGAGCCATCAGCACCAATAACGGCACCTACTTCGACCGTCACACCAGCGGCGGACGCAGACCCTGGAGTCCAGGCAGACGTCGAAGGCGAAAAGCCATCCGCGAATCCTCCTAAACCTGGCGCTGGTGCAACGCCGACAACTTCTTCTGGCCACCCTAGTTTTCGAAGGTGAGTCACTGCGCCTTTGGTTGGCAGCTGTTTTCATTGCTATCAGATTTCCTTATCGATGCAAGGACAAGATGGTGCAGATTGGACGCGAGGGGCCTGGGACAAATCCATCAAACCCACTGAAGCGCTTCTTCCGATGGAGCACGGTTGGAGAGTTTTTAGAGTAATTTTTTAGCTGACCATCATCGTATTTATATTCTAGACAACGTGCGTCGCGAGCTTGTGAGGTATGTTCTGCGCTTCGTGTTTGATCAACGCGATCTTTTTGGCTTGCTCTGGCGTTGAGCCTCGGCACCTCGGCCTGCCTCTTCACCAACCATTCGCTCTCGTCCCAACCTGATGAGAGCGATGATGGAGATAAAGGAAGGCCGAATGCAACATGGATAAAACGTGGCTAACAAGGATAATCTTGATGGCGATAGACATGTCATGCTAGGAAGGTTAGTGCTGTTAACAAAATTCCCTTCGCCTGACCGCACCTCGCCGCCTCTAGACTTCCCCCTCCATTCTACCCCATGACACCGTCATCAATTTATTTGCTTGATGCTGGTACTTGATGTGATGTCAGCTTATTTGGATATTGTTGTGTGGTGCTGACTGCTACTGTTCGATGTTGTTGGTTTAGGTGCGGTGTGATGCTGCAAGTCTTGGTGTGCCCTGCACCAACTGCGTCGCCTTCTCCATCGAATGCAAGATCCCGACTCCCAAGCGAAAGAAGAACCAAAAAGCTAAAGATGCAGCCAAGTATGTGAGGCCTCCTCATTCCCAATGCCGTGCGACTAATATCCCATTGTTTCTCTACACAGTGACGAAAGCGGCTCTACCGGCGCGAAGCCCACTCAAAGAGAGGGTTCTGGAGGCCCACGGAGCAGGCCTGTTGATGGAATGCCAGTCACCTCCTTGACAGAAGCCGAGGCTGCCCAACAGGCTCAACAGAACCACTCTTATGCCCAATTCATGAAACCGAAGTTTGCGCGAGCGCCGATCACGGAAGCTGGTCGAGTGGCATACCTTGGAGAATCATCGAATCTGTCCATATTAGTCCACGACCGACACGGGACCACGGACGTCGTTCACTATCCTCTTCCTGAGAGCATTAGAGGCCCGAGGGCCCGGCTCACCGAATTAGATAGTCTCGAAATCGACATTCTACATCAGCGAGGCGCGTTCCTTCTCCCGCCACGGTCGCTTTGTGACGAGCTGGTCGACGCATATTTCAAATGGGTTGCACCCGCTGTTCCTATAATTAACCGCAGTCGCTTCATGAAGCGCTATCGAGATCCCAAGAACCCCCCTTCGATTCTGCTCCTACAGGCGGTACTTCTCGCTGGCTCGAGAGTCTGCACAAATCCGCAGTTAATGGATGCGAATGGGTCGACTACCCCGGCTGCAACTACATTCTATAAACGGGCGAAATCCCTTTTCGATGCCAATTATGAAGACGATAGGGTGACTATCGTTCAAGCCTTGGTATTGATGGGCTGGTACTGGGAGGGTCCCGAAGGTAGGCATCATTCTCTCTTACACTTACCACAGTCAGAGTATTAATACCCTTTTTTTTATCAGACGTCACCAAGAACGTCTTTTATTGGACTCGAGTCGCTATAATCGTCGCACAAGGATCCGGCATGCATCGAAGGTCGGCATTACCTTTGCCCCCGCTTTGTTTTCCGTTCACTCACAGTTTGAATAGTGTTGAAGCATCACAGCTTAGCAGAGCGGATAAAAGACTATGGAAAAGAATTTGGTGGACTCTATTCACACGAGATCGATCTGTTGCTGTCGCCCTGGGACGACCTGTTAATATCAACATCGACGACTCTGACGTGGAGATGCTTACGGAGGACGATTTCATTGAAGATGAAGCTGACTCTCCGGCCGAGTCCCCCCCTGATCCGACTCACGTCCAGTTCTTCCTGCAGTACGTTAAGTTATGCGAGATTATGGGCCTTGTGCTGTCACAGCAATACTCGGTTGCTTCAAAATATCGGAGGACGAATGCGATGGATTTGACTCACAGTGACATGGCGTTGGCAGACTGGCTGCAGAATTGTCCTAGAGAAGTGTACTGGGATAGAAATCGTCATCATTTCTGGTCGGCTCTGCTGCATTCGCACTACTAGTATGTGGTGGCCCTCCATTTTTTCGTCCATTCCTCGTTACTGACCAAAACCCTTTCAGCACAACCTTGTGTCTATTACATCGGGCACATATGCCTCCTGCCACCGGTGCACACACTACTTCCGCTGATGGATTGGCCTATCCATCGCGCACTATCGCTTTTCAGGCTGCTGCCATGATTACATCGATAGTGGAAAATTTACAGGCCCACGATCAACTTAAATATACTCCTGCATTTATGTAAGTTCTCCATCGCTGATCCTTATTGCGGAAGATTGGAAAGCACACTGACAGCTTGGCAGTGTCTATAGTTTGTTTTCTGCCCTAATTATGCACGTTTATCAGATGCGGTCGGCTGTTCCGAGCGTTGTCTCTACAACGCAGGACAGGATCGGTGTCTGCATGCAGGCTTTGAAGGATGTTTCCAAAGTTTGGCTGGTCGCCAAGATGGTTTGCACTCTCTTTGAGTCCATCCTCGGAAACAAGGCACTAGAGGAACGCCTCCAGAGAGCTGCAGGAAAACGACATCAGAAGCAGAAGTCCAAGAAAGATGTCGTTCATCCGCCGAAGAAGCCCGAACCTCCGAAGCGCAAGTTCGACGACTTGGATATTTCCATTCCTAACGGTCCTCCCTCCCATCAAGTCTCGTACGAACGGTCACGCCCGCAAACGCCAGCCGCTACGCCTTCTATGCAACCCGCCCAAATAGCTACCACGGGCGCAACTCAAATGTCCCCACAACCCCATCATCGGGGCTCCAAAGATGGCCTCTTGGGTCCGTCAGGCCATGGGGTTAATACCCGCCCAACATCTCCATTCAACCCATCGTTCTCCATGCCTACTACTCCTCCAGACTTTTTCCTTGTCACCCGAAATTCGCCTAATTTATCACAATCCCTTTGGGAGAATTTCCAACCGGATCAACTGTTTCCAGATGGAACAAATATAACCGGTACCGGGTTTTCACCCTCTTCTGGAAATGCGGTTGATCCACAGCTGCATATGTCACAGCATTTGCAACCAACTGGAATGGGTTCACAGGCAATGGGAATGCATCAGCAACAGCAACATCTTCCATCACGAGGGCCACGTGCACCGCATGAAAGTCCCACAATGATGCAAGGCATGCCGGGGATGGGAGCAATGGGGCATCAGCAGCATTTGCAACCTGGGATGGCGATGCAGACCCAGCCATGGGTGTTTGACGGCAATATGCACATAGACGCCTCAAGTCAAGATGATAATTGGAGCAACAGTTCGCGAGGTCAGGGGCCCGTTGTGCCTCCGACTTTAAACGTTGAAGATTGGTACGCTGGCGCCCATCATATCACCATTTCACCTTTGATCCTTTTCCTCGATGGTATACCTCACCGTCTGTTCTTGCTAACGTCTCGTTCTAGGTTTCAATTCTTTGGGATTAATGGCATCGACAGCCTAGGGATAGATCAGATGTGAACTGATCCCTCGTTCGGCTGTGGTTCGTCTCGTCTGAAGTGTCCTGGAGTTTGAAGCATGTTCTTGCTCGTGGTAATTCATATAGTGTATCCTGTGACGTTCTCGTTGGAAATTGCCTGCAGAAAACGGATTTCTGTGATGTTTAGGGACTAATAGCCGGTGAACTTGTTTGAACCCTGCGGCGGAGTCCTAGGAGGCGTTATCGGACGCAAATTCGATCGTTTTCCAATATCACTGCCAGCTCTCCTCTTTTATTTATTATTTTCTTTTTCTGGCTTATGTAGCCTTTTTTACACTTCCCGTACAAATTTCCTGTCGGGTTTGTTTGCGATGAAAAAGCCCTATATAATTCATCTTTGAAGTACAATACAGAGCATTTCTTCAGTTCGCATCGCTGGCTCCATTGTAGTCCAGAGACATATCAGGCCATGATAATACATATCGCTCCCCTATGTCATAGGCCTCTTAATGTCCCCTTCCTCCTAGCATCTGAATACCATTCACCCCTCGTCACCGTGGCATTTAAGGGCTTCCTTCCCCCGCACCCGTGGCAGCCAGGGACACAGCCAACGTTCGCGTGGCTGTGGGGGAGGAATTATGTTTGTCCGAAAGTAGCCATGACTAAGCGGGGCTGGTTTCCTAAAATAGCCATGACGCCTCGACAACAGGATGGCCGAAATCGAGCACAGCGGCGGGCCGAAGCATAAAGGCGGGTTCAAGCTGATCTCTCTCTCGCTGTCCAGCTCTCCAAGGATTTTCTCTAGAAAGTCTGATTGCTCTAGGTGTCCTGCTGCTCTTGATGCGGTTGAATTACGGCGCGGCCACCGTCGTCCATGCTAGCCTGTCCTTACACGCTGATCCGACGACGAATCCTGGCCCTTGATCAGCGACCTCAATGACTATTTCTCCGTCGTCCGTTACCTTACTATTGCGTACTCAACCGCAATGATATTTGCGTGAAAGAAGTCAGCCTTCCACCCAAATCTTACAACCACAATACCTTTGTCCATCCGCGGCCTAAGACAAAACGGATTTCATCGTCTCCTTGTTCCACCCTATGCCGAAGCCACGCTCATCTGTCAAGAAGACGAAGGCCTACATCATTACCAACCCAGCTCCCGTTGAGTACGCTCCTCTCTCAGGCTTTTTACGAATCCAATTGGATAGGAAGATAAAACCAAGGTAGTTGGGGGAGATATAGGAATGAGCAGTGACGGAAATCCACTGGGTACATTTAACTCTCGTTCCTCTACCTCCTCACCTCGTCGAGCAGGAGCGAGTTCTAGCTCTGCCACGTCAGCTGCCAATTTAACTGTTCGTCCGCGGAACCGGCGGTTAATATCGTTTGTGGAAGATGGCGAAAATGAAGCGAGTGGTTCAGCGAAAGGTTCGGTAGTACAACAGGGGGGATTGCATCCCACCACAACCGGCACGATTTCGAGCTCGAGAAATCCGTCTCCTTCGCCGTATTCCTCTCGGGCGACGTCCCCAGCACCGCGAAACCTATTTTCTCGGACGCCTTCGGCGCTACCGGGTCTCGGGTCTTTTGCCAATGGATTAGGGGCCGGGGCCGGTCGGGCAAGTTCCCAGGGGAAGAAATCTACCGGTTTTGCGGCGGATCTGCTGGATTCGTCCTGGTCTTCAATTCAAGGATTAGCCTCGGCAGTTTTGGGGATAGATGGTAATCAGTCAAGGAATAGGTCGCCTTTGAATGGATACCGGCGAAGAAAATCTTCTGAGTCTGATTCCTTTGCCCCTGTCCATGATGAAGGTTGCAGGCGGCCCGGATTACCATCGGCTTGGGGACCCCCTGGTCTGAACGACACCCAAATTCTCCCTGGGTCAAAGGAAGATCGACAAGCCGTTATACAGTTGAAGAAAAGGGAGCTATTATTGCAGGCCAATGGAGATGCTGTCCCCGATAGCCAAGGGAATTATAAAAGGCGAATTTCACTAGATAATTCTTACTCTCCCTCGCCAGCGCGGCCGGTCGAGCAGGATGACGGCGATGCGTTAGTTTATGTACACGTTGTACAGCCTACTGACAGTCTGACCGGTGTTTCTATACGTTACGGTTGTCCACTTCCCATTTTGAGGAAAGCCAATGGGTTTTGGCCAAGCGATAGCGTGCAGTCTAGAAAAGTTGTTGTTTTACCGGTTGCGTCGTGTACTTTGAAGGGAAGAAGGATCTCATCTGATCAGGTCGACCAGTTGAATCCCAAGAGAGGCGGTTCAACTGACTCACTTGAGGATAATAGCTCCTTGATTCCAACTCCCTCTCCTACCAATGCTTCCGGATATGGGGGATCCGCTCGTGGATTGGACGATCCCTTCTCTTCCTCTAAACTAGAAAAAGCGCCTGCCAGCACACCTATGTGGAGACATGAAAGTTGGGTACAAGTGGAGGGATTCCCCTCGCCACTCGAGCTTGGTCGAATTCCCAAAAGGACCTTGGGATTTTTCGCTAGGGGTCGCCGACAATCTCAAACTCTTTCCGAACCATATTCTCATCTCGATATGTCCCCATCCAGGAGTCAAACACAAAGAGATCTATCCCACTCACCTACCTCACGGCTCCGTGACCGATCAACATCAAGCTCAAAAGTCTCTCCTCATCCGAGTCGTCGCAGCATCGTATTGTCTGGGCCTGGTGGTGTCGGCACGCTAGACCGCAATGCCATTGGCCCTGGACCGGCACCTGATAAACTCAATGCTTTTGTTAGTACCCATCTACCGAATCTGGTCATTCCTTCGCAACAACCTCACATGGCAGGTACCTCTCTCGGGCCCAATGACCGGATGTCCTTTGACTCCGCATCCACCTCTTCTACAACCGGTCTGGAAAATATTGGCGGAGCGATTGAAGGCTGGTTCCGCAAAGTTGCAACAAAGGCCAAGGCTGGGCTCAATGAATTACAACAACCTATCCAGCCACATGGTCACCTAGGAATCGGAGGAAACGGTGACTTGATTGAGTTGAGTGAGGCGCCAGAGAGTAGTAGGATGACTACACCAGCGCCTAGACAGACCGGAAAAACTCGCCGACATGCCCCCTTTACATCAGATATGTCCAATGCCCGTAGCGAGGAACGTGGTCGTGGGATGCGGTTGGGAGATGTGGATAGGAAGAAGGGTGATTAATCGGACCGTCAAGGCGCTGCAGTTGTATAAAGCCCACCTATGAATTCATTTTTCTAAGACTTCGTTTTTTTCATTACTGGCGTGCATGAGTTGGCCTTTGATATCCCAAGCATTGGTTGGGTTTTGGTCTTCGAGTTGATTGGTAAACATATATTGACGAGTCAGCTCATTTCGTTTGGTCTTTTTTTTTTTCCCCGTTCTGTCGCCAAATACAACTGAAATAGCTTTTTGCCAGCGCTGGAGGTTGCGGTCTACCGATATTGTAAGTACTATTTCTTCAAGGCGCGCTGCTCTCCTGGACTTTAGATTTTGGTTCCAGTATTATGTTCGCGGGAACTAACTTGAGCCAAAATAATCCCGCTAATGTCATGTACAATTCTACTCAGTCATGGTTGTACGATGTATATACTGTCATATTTTATGACTCTATCTCGGGGACGAGGAATGATACACTCGATCCACCATGAAACATTGAATATAGGATAGAGTGGATGAACTCATATCGTAATAGCTTTAGACACTCTCCGCTGGCGGTCAACGATGAGTCGGAGTTGTTTTCCCTTCCATGATAGCGCAGAATGTTCGTTTCCAGGACACAAGGCACGCCCAGCAGGGTTGAATACTCCGTTTCGAAGAGCTGGTGTGAAAAGCTCGTAGGAAGGGTAGTCTATCTCTCACGTTAGCCGAATGTGACTTAAAAGGGACCTACACGAAAACAAAAAAAAAGGCATAGTGTGACTGACAGCCATTGACAAATTGTGTGACTTGATCTGGGGTCATGCCGGTACCTTTTGTGGCTAGGAGCGTGCGTTCTTGCTCTTGACGCCAATCGTAGACGTAGTGGGTGTCTTCGGCGTCGCTAAATATCAGGAAGTACGTTAGTAGATCCGTATTAAGGTAACTGGTGGAATATGTGTTTGGTAATGGGGACGTACATATGTATGAATGCGTCAAGTTGGCTTAATTGCAGAGCCGTCAGTCTTCATCCCATGTTTCATGGTTCAAATGACTAGAGCAGGGATGTGGCATACTCTGTGAACGCATCGTATCCCTTCAGCGCCTCATTCACCGCTAACACATCCTCTAGCTTGACGTTGGCTAATTGGCCATCATAGGTACCGGTCGCTTTCTGTTGAACAGCATTTTCCCAAGCGGTGCGTATGTCATCTGGTAGCCGCGCTCGAAACCCCAGACACCAACCCTCGAAAATCACCACTTTCGCTTTTCGCCCGCCGTTCTCAACATCATTAACTACTTCCCAACGATCTTCTGGCAGTCGATCACCCTGGCCTTTGAAAGCAGATTTATCATAGGTTGGGATTTTCGTCGGCAATCCCTTCCTTAGAGAGTCAAATACTTGCTTGCCAAGCGAGATGTCATGAGTGGAAGGCTGACCGCGATGTTGGAGGAGAGGATTGTTGGGGTGAGAAGCCGCAAGACGGAGTTGGCTTTCATGGGTGAGGTAAATATCATCGAGGGAGAAAGCTATGGTGGGAAGGTTGTATGGCGGAGCGGAAAGGGTGGAGCGGAGGGTTGTCACCTGGAAGGGGGGGGTCAGCGGGGGCGGAGCAGACGAGCGGAACTACGCCATAGTTTAACTCCCAGTGATGAATTGAACAAAATTCTCTAGGTATGTGCTTTCCACCTTCTCAATAATTACAGTTGGGACGTGGCTGGTTGACCATAGCTACACTCACCAGCACTGTCTTCCCTGCTCCCTGGACGCCATTCAACCCCAGAAAGAACGGGGGCGGATTGGGGTCACTTGCATATCGGGCACGGTGGAGTTCCAATCTCCCCAGCAGGAAGGGAATACAATACTGGGACTTGTCATCAAATATTTGCGACATTGTTTTTCCGCCCTCAGCTCCTTTTGTATGTTCGGGCAGAAAAGGAGTCTCCTTGGGCATCACAAGCAAACACACCCTCGATCTGAAGCATGTGGTGCAAGATGACGTAATCGTGAGCCAGAAAATAAGTTAACTAACTAGCAGATTTGGAGCTCTTCCAACTCCGAATTCCTGGTAATCAGGTGGTGGGGGAAACTTTGCAGGAGCACAGCATGGAGTACTCCGTAAAGAATCCATAGTACTGCTGTTGTATAGCTTTTGAAAGGGAGAATACCCCGTAGGGTTATGAACTATCCTCAGGAGCAGTTAAATTCACCGCTAGATTCCGTTCACTGGGGGGTGCACTTGTGTTTTGGGGGCACCCAAGTCCCATGTTCGGCGTCCGCCCGTCTCTGAGGTCGCGCGGGACTCGAGGTTGTTGTGGGCCAATAGTCGCTCTCTACTCCGCAACCTCCGCACATGTGAAATGCGGCGAGGAACGAATTATATGCGTTCTTTTGCGAGAAAAACAAGTATTAACCAATAGAAATAGAGAAATTGGCCCCCACGATTTTAAGCAGTAGGAATTTTGATTGGTCATTTTTCCGGCGCACTCGTGGCAATCTCCCGCGACTTTGAGGTACTTCGGCTGCCGCTCTTCGGATGGCTGAAGCCAAGGTCCCTGCGCCGTAGCTGTCATCAGCCGAGGTCCAACTTACGAAGCTGCACTGTTGGTGCTGCGCTTCAACTGCGAACCTCGTTTTTTCCCGCACATCTACGCAGTATCCGAACTTCCTTTTTCCATCATCTTCTTTCAACTACTTCTTCTTCTCTTTCCTCAACCCTCTCCCCCTACCTATTCTTGATTCCATTTCATCATCCCTCTTAGCACTTGCAGCTTCAGTTTCCGTGCACTCATTTCATTAATCTTTGCATGGTTCTTGTATTGTAGTTCCCCTCCTTTATAACTTCACAGAAACTCCAACATGTCGCAACTTCGCTTCGACGGACAGACTGTGGTTGTCACAGGTGCTGGTGGTGGTCTGGGAAAGGCCTATGCCGTCTTCTTCGGCTCACGAGGTGCCAACGTCGTGGTCAATGATTTGGGTGGCTCACATACCGGCGAGGGCCACTCGTCCAAGGTTAGCCTCCCATCGGCACGCCCGTGAGGGCAATCCGTAACCACCGTCTCACGTTCTTCATGACCAATGCATTCTAACGTCGTTAATCATAGGCTGCGGATGTTGTCGTCGACGAAATCAGATCCAAGGGCGGAAAGGCTGTTGCTAACTACGACAGCGTCGAATTCGGAGAGAAGATCATCGAAACTGCCATCAAGAACTTTGGCCGTATCGACATTCTTATTAACAACGCCGGAATCCTCCGAGATGTTAGCTTTAAGAACATGAAAGACCAGGATTGGGATCTGATCAACCAGGTCCATACTTATGGTTCATATAAGGTAAGTGTTAGAGTGCATGAAGAAACCTCCCATTTTCAGGGGCTGGAAAACCGATTTCTAACTCTATCCGTAGTGCTCAAGAGCCGCATGGCCCTACTTCAGAAAACAAAAATTTGGCAGAGTCATTAATACCGCTTCTGCTGCAGGTTTGTTTGGTAACTTCGGTCAGACAAACTATTCAGGTATGTATGCTGATGTTTCTCCGTTGGGACGCTCTACTAACGAGATTAGCGGCCAAATTGGCATTGGTTGGCTTCACCGAGACTCTGGCAAAGGAGGGTATCAAATATAACATCCATGCCAACGTCATTGCCCCAATTGGTACGTTGAAGTAGCTCCCACCCCGCCCTACCTAGGCATAAATATTAATCAATTACTTAGCTGCGAGCCGTATGACTGAAACTGTCATGCCACCGGAGGTTTTGGAAAACCTCAAGCCCGAGTGGGTTGTTCCCTTGGTCGCCTTCCTTGTCCACTCTTCTTGCAAGGAGACCGGATCCATCTTCGAGGCTGGAGCCGGCCATGTGGCCAAATTGCGTTGGGAGCGTGCCAAGGGCGCCTTGTTGAAGACAGATGATTCTCTTACCCCTGGTGCCCTTTTGGCAAAATGGGACCAAGTCAACAACTTCTCTGAACCAAGCTACCCAACTGGCCCCAACGATTTCATGGATTTGCTTGAAGAAGGAATGAAACTCCCCAGCAGCCCCGCTGCTAAGCAACCTGACTTCACTGGCAAGGTTGCCTTGATCACAGGCGCCGGAAACGGGTAAGTTTATAAGGACTTGACCTCTTTCTGGCTAAATCTAACTGTAATTATAGACTCGGCCGAGCCTATGCCCTTCTCTTTGCCAAATTAGGCGCCGCGGTTGTCGTTAACGATTTGGTTGACCCAGAACCAGTTGTTCAGGAGATCAAGCAAATGGGAGGCAAAGCCGTCGGCTCCAAAGCGTCAGTTGAGGACGGCGCGGCTGTCGTAAAACCAGCAATTGATGCCTTTGGCCGTATTGACATTCTCGTCAACAATGCTGGTATCCTCCGTGACAAAGCTTTTACCAACATGGATGACAGCTTGTGGAATCCCATCATTAATGTCCATCTCCGTGGCACCTACAGCGTTACTAAGGCAGCTTGGCCCTACATGTTAAAACAGAAATATGGACGAATTGTCAATACCACCAGCACCAGCGGAATCTATGGCAACTTTGGCCAAGCCAACTACGCTGCTGCCGTAAGTTCAACCCAGAGTCCACTCAATGAGATAAATTACTAATGGGCACAGAAATTGGGCATTCTCGGTTTCTCCCGAGCTTTGGCACTTGAGGGTGCCAAATACAACATCCTCGTCAATACAATTGCGCCAAACGCTGGTACTCAGATGACGCGGACTGTTATGCCTGAAGAGGTTGTCCAAGCGTTCAAACCAGACCAAGTTGCGCCAATCGTCGCCCTTCTCTGCTCTGATATGGTGCCCCAGCCAGCTACGAAGGGCTTGTACGAATGCGGCAGCGGTTGGTTCGGTCGAACCAGATGGCAGCGATCTGGTGGTCACGGTTTCCCTATCGATGTTGAGTTGACTCCAGAAGCAGTTGCTGCTATGTGGAGCAAGATCACCAACTTTGATGACGGCCGCGCAGACCACCCAGAAGATGGCCAGGCAGGATTCAAGAGTATCATGGAGAACATGAGCAACAGGAGTGGCGGCTCAGCCGCGAAGGGTAGTGACGAAAACCAGCAGATCCTGGACGCAATTACAGCTGCCAAGGGAATGAAGGCGGAGGGAACTTCCTTCGACTACACTGATCGCGACGTGATTCTCTACAACGTCAGCCTCGGGGCTAAGCGAACTCAACTTCCTCTCGTTTATGAGAATGACGACAACTTCCAGCCTCTGCCCACCTTTGGCGTTGTTCCTTGGTTCAATACTGATATCCCGTGGAATATGGGTGAAATCGTCGCCAACTTCTCGCCCATGATGCTTCTTCACGGCGAGCAGTATTTGGAGATCAAGAAGTTCCCCATCCCAACTGCCGCCAAGACCATCTCTTATCCAAAACTCATCGATGTCGTCGATAAGGGTAACGCTGCTATCGTTGTTAACGGCTACATCACCAAAGATGCAAATACAGGAGAAGATCTCTTCTACAATGAGTCTACCATGTTCATCCGTGGAAGTGGAGGCTTTGGTGGTCCTAGCAAGCCAACTGCTCGCCGTCCTGCTGGCGCCACCGCAGCGTATAAGCCACCGCAGCGTAAGCCAGATGCTGTGATTGAAGAGAAAACCTCTGAGGACCAGGCCGCCCTCTACCGCCTCAACGGCGACCGCAACCCGCTCCACATTGATCCAGAATTCAGTAAGGTTGGTGGTTTCAAGATTCCCATTCTCCACGGTCTCTGCTCGATGGGCATCTCCGGTAAGCACGTCTTCAGCAAATTCGGTGCTTTCAAGAACATCAAAGTTCGATTCGCCGGTGTTGTTCTTCCCGGCCAGACTCTCAGAACCGAGATGTGGAAGGAAGGAAACTTTGTCCTTTTCCAGACCACTGTGGTCGAGACTGGTAAGCCTGCCATCGCTGGTGCTGGTGTAGAGCTTGTCTCCGATAAGGCTTCAAAGCTCTAAGCGGTTTATCGGCTCATATGGTTTGAGTTTATAAATGGCATTCGATGTCTAGCCGTCATCTACGGCTGCTGACGAACCGGTGTCTCTGGCATCAAGATCGTATTCGTTCTTTTGTTCACGGGTGTACTGTACATATTAGGTTGGTTAGGTAGTTGCAAATTTGGGGTAATTTGTTCTTTTAATGAGTTAAAATGTATGCACACTGCATTTGACCAAACTAAGATATTTAGTTAATTGCGAATCGTAGTTCATTATCGGGTGGACGGCGAGTCAGATCTGAGCTCACACATACGAGTACGCAGCTCGGCACGCGGCATCCATGGTCGGCTTTCCCCGTAATGTGCAACCGCCGGTTATAACCTCTTTTTCAACCAGGGATAACTCGTAGCTTTGCATTGCGTATTTCGGCCTGTTGAGGCCGAGATCCAACGCGTCAGCCGATTGTTTATTCGGCATCTGTTAACTGTGAGATATTCTTTCACTTCCGAGATACATTCCTTGCCTTTCAGAAGGCCCTGCAAGGGTGGAGCGAGCAAGGCTTGCTGGACATGGGTATACGATAGGGTAGAATGTACTGTACATATGTAGTATGTAACTCTGCATGGAGTACAGAGTATTCCCCAAGAGAAATGTTGTATCGATTTTCGTATTCGTAGATCGCAAGGTTGGACGGCGATCATGAATCTTGGTCCGCCCACTAAACCTAGCCACAGACAGAGTCCATGGCTGTCTGGCCCGTTGTTGGCGCTGAATTGGGGTGTATTTTTCTCGTCAGGAACAATCACCTGGGGTACTCCGACCATGGTAGCTGAGCCGGACAGGTAATCCAAGTGAAGTTGGACAGCTTCATTTGAGCGTCATCATCGCCCTGCTTTCTCCGCATCCACACTTCTATCCAACCATGTAGCGAAAGAACTGATTTTCTTCATCCACCCCAGGCAGAAACGATAGGATGGTTTTCTTTCCTCCATTTCTACGTGCCTCCAAATCACCCCACTCCAGTGGGAAAGGGCCGCCTTCGTCGGGTAATGCCTCTACAGCGTCATTGGCCCCTCCATCCTCCGTCCCGATCACAACAGCATCCGCATCTTCCTCATCTTCATCTTCCGCCATGGCGACACCGGCGTCGGCTACCCTTATCGAAGCCCTCCGTAACAATCCGTTCGGAACCGCCGGGAAGTCCAAATGCCCCGCAACGATTCTCAACAACGAAGAGGAGAAGGAGCAGGAGAGAGCGGAGCTTAATAAATCACTTGTGATCCTAGCGGAGTTGTTCCCCGACGTGAAGATCGAAGTGTTTCGTGAATTACTTGTCCGCTTTGACGGAGATAGCAGGCTACAGGTCTGCGTGGAGCAGCTGCTACGGTATCGGAATGAATGGGTGAAAGGAAGATGGAATGTTCCGACGGCCACAGATACTGATTCGACACAGACTTCGAAACGAGTGTCTGATAAAGGGGGAAAAGATTCCGCTTGGACGAAGGCCGTGCCGGAAGAAGAGATGTTCAGGAGCGACCACTACAAGAAAGCTGTCAAGACGGCATTGTGCCAGGAGTTTCGCTCTATAAGTCGGAGTGCTATTGATGCGGTCCTGGCGGAAGTCAACTACTCTTATACGCGTGCTCGTCCAACGTTGAGGCATCTATCCCGCAAAACTTGGCGTGTGACTTTGGGCAATATTCTTTCTTTCAAGAAGAGCAAGGAGAAGGACGAGCCGCCTCTACTTGTTTGGCAGCGGCAGCCAAATGGTGATATTGGTCCTCATTTGAAAGGAACGGGTTCTGCAGAGTTGGATGGAGAGCTTCATACATCTTTCGTCGTACCCCTACTTGCCCGGAAAAAGGAAAGCCAAGAAGACGAGGATCTCCGATTAGCACATGAGCTCAACGAAGTCGAAGCACAAGCCGCAGATGCTCTATACGAATGCAGCTGCTGCCTTTCGGATATCGCCTTTGAACAGATTTCGATGTGCTCTGAGAGCTCTCATGTGATATGCTTTACCTGCATCCAGCGAACCGTACATGAGGCACTATTTGGACAGGGCTGGGGAAACTCAGTTAATACCGAGAAGTCTACGCTTCGATGTTTGGCTCCATTGCAAAATGGTGCTTGCAATGGACTGCTGGACACAGAACTTGTGAAACGAGCTATTCTTGCGGACAAATCCGGTTGCGAAGCGTATCAGAAATTCGAAAGCCGCATTGCCGAAGAATCCCTCCTGAAATCACAGCTGAAGCTTGTCCGGTGCCCTTTTTGTTCGTATGCTGAATATGATCCTGTCTACCACCCTTCGCCCCCGGGCTTGACCTGGCGTTTCCGGCGCGCAAGCGTACTACCTACTATTTGCATGATCATGGTCCTTCTCGATATGATACCCTTCCTTATTGTCCTTCTTACTGCGTTTCTTCTTCTATATCCAAGTACAATACCCCTAATTTTTAGTGCATCCGTTCGAAATCTTTGTCTGAGAACGCGCAACCAGCGGTTTACTTGCTCAAACCCAACATGCGGACGAGACAGTTGTGTTACTTGTCACAAACCCTGGCAGGACCCGCATATATGCCACGAGCCGCTTCTTCTTAATCTCAGAACAACCGTTGAAGCCGCCCGCACCGCCGCAATAAAGCGCACATGTCCGAGGTGTGGGTTATCTTTTGTCAAGTCTTCCGGGTGCAATAAGCTCACCTGCGTTTGCGGATACTCAATGTGTTATCTCTGCCGCAAGGCTCTTGGTCCACCGGTCAGACAGCCGGGCGGTAATGGCTTCCGTCCTGGACGACTCCGGGATCAAGAAAACCTTGCATTGCTGGATGCAGGATTTGATGGTCCGGTCGATCTGGATGAACAGTCCGACGAAGAATTACCGGACGATGAAGAGGAAGGGGAGGGATATAAGCACTTCTGTGAGCACTTTCGTATTAATCCGGGTTCTCGTTGCACTGAATGCAACAAGTGTGATCTTTACATGGCGGAAGATGAAGAGGCCGTAGCTCAACGGGCCGGGGAGAAGGCTGAGCGTGAATGGAGATATCGACAGGGCTTGACTACCGGTCCTGTCCCGCATCATTTTGGCATTGTCAATGCCCAACTTCACGATAATAGGGGCAGAAAGTCAGACCCTCGCACCGGCCGTGTCTTTGCACCGTGGGAATGGAATTGGAAATTTGACCCTAAAGACTGGAAAGCACGATGTCGTTTCTGGGTAAAGGATGTGTGGCGTGATGAAAGGTGGAAAGGAGAGGCGCAATATCTGGTTGATAGAATTGTGGAGATTTTGATCGTTGTTGAGACCTGATGACCTTACGGCTGCTAATAGCGACGAGTCTTCTTTTGTTTCTTTTTATTCTCATTTCTTGCATAGGATTTCCGGCGGGGTTGCGGTTGGGATTGTGGAAGGATGGCTAGAGCCAACTCCGTCCAGGAAAAGAGTGAAGTCATAATGGCTTATGAGGCTGAGTAAAGATCTGGACATCTGAGCATAGCTATATGTGGTACGGGTTTTGGCGGTTTTGGGCATTGGGATAGGTCTTGCACCTCCTGGACTTCTATTCAATATTGTATTTTTTAAAGCGTTCCTCTATACCCCTGTTTTTTGTATTGATACAAGCATATCTGTGTTGCTGCCTGGC
Source organism: Coccidioides immitis RS (assembly GCF_000149335.2). Classification (NCBI taxonomy): domain Eukaryota; kingdom Fungi; phylum Ascomycota; class Eurotiomycetes; order Onygenales; family Onygenaceae; genus Coccidioides; species Coccidioides immitis. Next base: position 621,775 of record NW_004504308.1, on the reverse strand, counting down.
GAAGCTGGCCAGCTTGCTAAGATCTACTTAGTTACTCTATACTCCGTGCTCCGTACACAGATATATGATACATCAACCCAAAAAAAATAAAAAAATAAAAAAATAAAAATAAATCTCTTTCCACCCTATATTTTGAAATTAGTGATTGAGATACCAGAACTAAGTCACCCGTGCTTTTTAATAGAATCAATGCATTCTGAACATCTGCATTCTTCATGCTCTAAATTCGGTAATAATTAATGATAGCATCTTGCATTTTCTTCACAAGATGACTCTGTAACAAGCTTGCGGTGGCTTGATAGACACAAGCAATATCGTAGTATCTATATGGCTAAGCAATACTGTCCGGATGCTGAAATTTCAGAAATCTCGCAAAACACAACAATGAACTGATAACTACTTGTTACAGACATATTTACAAAGGATCTACAGATGGTTGCAACATACACTCAATTTGCTTCACATTCCACATGTAGACTCCCACTGTAAAAGGTTTCTGTGGCATTTGGAATTTACATGTTGGACCCTTCCAACCTTTACATAGGATACCGGGACGACTATTGATCCACTACTCCCCGAAGTGGACCGCCGGGATGAGGGGTTACGTAATATCCAACCATCTGTTCACAGCTAGTTATATCCAAGCCAGCAGCTTGAATGCCACGAGTGGTGTTTGCTTTCCAATTTGAAGCTATTATGGCAATTTCATATCTTTGAATTAAAGCGAGAAATCTCCGAAGAAGAGTATACTTGGATCCTCCACCGGCTTTCCTGTCCATTTCGCGGGCTTTCTGCCCATGCCCTTGGTGTTGTGACGGAAGTAAATAAGGACACCAGAAGATGGCGATGATGCCCAGTGTCACGTCTGGGAGCCGGACGGGGAGCCCGTTCGTAATTGAGCGCGATGATGACTCGACATTTGACAACGATCTTATAGACGCTGATGACTGTACGTGCACGACCCGATTTGAAGCCGAATACGGGAAATCTACTAAGTATGTCTGCTTCTAGCTATCGAAGCCGATGACCCGCTCGGCTCCACCACCGATCGAACGCCCTTAACAGGAAATATCTCCTCTTCGAACAACGGAGGCGAGTCTTCTAGATCTGGCGGCGGTGGCGGTATCACCGGCTCATATCTCACTTCGTCCATTCCCGGCGAAGACCGCCGAGCTCCCGTGAACACTATCGATGAATCTGTATGGGATACGTTATCACGCGATTTTATGGCAGTATGGGAGAAAATGAAGCAAGTCCTTTGGCCAAAGTATCTGCTCGGAGGCATGTTGCAGCGTGGAGGCGGGGGCATCGCCGGCACCGCGGAACGAGGGGAATCCACGGGCTTTGGGAACGGACTGGCGGGGGTTAGTGGATTAGTGGGGAGATGGCCCGATGCAGATGCTGTGCTGCAGGGTGGGATGAGCGAGGGCTTGAGAGATTGGGATCTATGGTTTGTTTTCCCGATACACGATCGGACGCAAGCCATGGATATCTGACTGACCTGTGGTTCTAGGGGTCCTCTAATCTTCTGCTTATTGCTGAGCATGTTTCTCTCTATGGCAGCGTCCAAAGAGCAGAAGAGCTTGGTTTTCTCGGGTATGTTCTGCATTATATGGATTGGAGAAGCAGTCGTCACCCTGCAGATCAAGTTGCTCGGTGGAAATATGTAGGTTCTCGTTGTCGCCTCGGTCTCAGGTTAACTCCGCCCACTAACATCCTGTCGATAGCTCCTTCTTCCAATCCGTTTGCTTGATCGGATACACAATATTCCCGCTGGTAATTGCGGCGCTACTTAGTGCACTAGGTTTACCTATCATTCCCCGAATCCCGGTATATATTGTCCTAGTAGCGTGGTCGCTTGCGGCTGGCGTCAGTATTCTAGGAGGATCAGGGGTCGTGAAGAATAGAGTCGTCCTGGCTGTTTACCCACTACTTGTGTTCTATGTTGGAATCGGCTGCCTCTGTTTCATCAGCTGAAATGGAGATATGAATGGCCCAGGGGCGTTTGCTGATTGATTAATGAAGATAGCGGCTTGGAGGAACCGATCAATGCGTGCTGACCCAGGTGTGAATGACCGAGGATACGATTAGGATCAGTGTACTATGCTTGATCTAGTTGTTTTAGCCTATTCTTTGTATGACTATTTTGAAGAGGATCATTTGATACTCGTCGAAAGTTTATCCTCGCTTCAGTCCATTTCATGTAGTACAGAATGGAATTCTTTGGCCCAATCGCATATCCTTTCTCTTACCGCTTTGCAACTCTTAAAATATTTCCAAAAATGAAAAGGGAATAGCACTCCTATCCTTCGTCTCGAACCATCGCTCCTAGGCCGAATTACATCTTGCCACGCCTTCCGGCCGAGGGTCCTCAACCCGGCCAACGGACATCCGGTGAGCAGTGTTATCCTCCAGCACGACCGCTCCAGCGTTACTCTCAAAAACAGCAGACGGCAGATCAGAAAACGGAACGATAGCACAAGGGTATTAGGCACCTCCATAGACCGGGATCTCTAATTTTTGGGAGCTGTCTAGCAGTTGTGTGGTCAAGATTTCGCTGAACCAGTTGTCGTTCAAGAGCCAACCAACCCAGCAAATCATCAAACTGCAACACCGTCACTCGGCTCCGTCCTTCCCCACCAACTTTTCCGACTTAGACACCACTCCATCCAGACACCACAACAAGGCCATAGGACAAAGCGGAACAAGGAGATTCTCAAAATGGAGCCGGAAGCTCATGGCCAAGGTGCGGAGTTGAACGGTGAGAGTCCCATCGAACCCTCAGCGCTGTCTGGAAAAGACCGCCACTCACACCCCTTTCGAATGTCTAGACCTCCTGAACGGTTCCCAAGAGGCTACTCAAGGTGAGAGGACTCCAGGTCTCCTTGAAATTGTAACTAGAGGGCATAAATACCCTCGTTATAATCCAAGTTTTCTGAGTAAAGCTAATACATTTTAATTCCAACGAACAAGATAACCCAGCACAAGGTACGCATCGATGAGCCGCTCCAAAACTCTAGAACAGCTCCGCAGACACGATTGAATTCGGCCTTTCAGCTACTAACATTGAGAAGCTAAGCAGAGATGTGAAGACGAACTCCCACGTCGTGATGTAGAAGAGCTTTCAGAAGGTACGGAACTTTCAACACCAGCACGCGAATCAGCAACAATAGATGAGCCAGCCTCTGACGAGAAGAAAGATGGATCTGGTGAGCGGCCTATCCGCCAAAAACTCAAGGAGACATCCATAGCCGGACTTTCGCGACAGCCATCTCCCGAGGACCAGCCGATGCCTTCCCAAGAGTCTGCGTCGACAGACGATAACGACCGGGGCCGCCTTAGACGAAAGCGATCGTATGACGAATCGAGAGATGCAGATCCTGCTGATGCAGAATCAAAAAAAGAGGACGATGGCGGCCACAGGAGAAAGAGATCAAGAGATTCGAAGGAAGAAAACTCAAGCGACCAAGAGAAGGAAGCTGAGCCAAAAGAGAACCGCGAACGAACCCCATCAGCATTACGGGCGCCTGCGAACGAGGCGGATAAGCTCCTGAGCCCAAAGAAGAAGCGAAGTAGGGACCAGCTAGATAAGGACGACTTGAAACTGGAGAAGAACGAAGCCGAAAAAACGGGGCAGGCAAAACATCCGGCTGATGGAGAAAAGCCGGGGTTGTCTGCCACTAATCGCACAGAAGAGGGTGAGCCAGAAAAGAAGAGACACCGTGATGACTCGCGAGAACGAGACGTCTCGAAAGACGATTCATCCAAGGTATGTTTGGACCATCTGCAGTCACTTTGTGAAAAGAACACTCTCCAACGCTTGCCGACAGGCATCCTTCCCAAATCCATTTGCCAATACTTCCGCTACTTCCCCATTCGCCAGCTTGGATGCGTGTAAACCAGCCGGGTCAAGATCAAAAGACGAAGCTCCAAAAACACAACCAGTGACATCCGCATCTGCATTTGCTTCGTCAGGATTAGCTGCTTTCGCAAGCTCAGAAAAGTCCCCTTTCGGCACCATTGGAAGCAACGCGTCCGTCTTCAAGTCCATGAAACAAGCCGAGACTAGTATCCAAGGAAAAGAGAACGTTGCATCTGCCACTGCTGCTACCCCGTCGCCACTTGCCGCTACCGGGGCATCCCCATTCGCGTCATTCTCGGGAGGATTTGCTTCGAGTGCTTTTGCCAGTTTTACTTCTTCAGCGCCTCAATCTTCGGGACGGTTGACTAGTTTTGCTTCTCCTGACAGCACGACTATTCTTGGTGGTGGCCCCAAGACTAAGCCGTTTGGTGCTGCATCGGATGGCGAGGAGGAAGAGGATGATCAAGGAGAGGACGAGAGCCGCCCCGCATTTGAGGGACTAGAGGAGGTCAAAAGGGACGACAGGTTCTTCAAACAAGAAAGTACGCGGTCTTTGTTTCTAACCACGCTTGATTTTTCCCTTACGAAACACTAATTCCATATTTTGTTCAGCGGAAACCGGAGAGGAAAATGAAAAGACATGGTACTCCTGCCGGGGGAAACTGTTCCAGTTCGATGGCAAGGAGTGGAAGGAGCGTGGTATTGGCACCTTCAAGATCAATGTTGTTGAAGCCGAAGAAAGCTCCGCGTCCAAGAGAGTTGTGCGCTCTGCACGCATGATCATGCGCACCGATGCCGTGTTACGAGTTGTCCTTAATTCTCCGCTCTTCAAGGGAATGAAAGTTGGAGACGCGACCGGCAACGAACCGACGGGCAAACAGATCCACCTTGTTGGAATGGAAAATGGCAAATCTACTCCGTATTTGTTAAGGGTGAGCTTTCCATGCCACATACAGTCCTATATTGCGTCGTTGATGAGACTGACTTTAGTATAGACTGCAAGCCTTGCCGCGGCCAAAGATGCATATCATAGTATACAAGATATCCTGTTGAAATTTTGATCTTCGATGGTGGAATGTGGCCCCTGAACGATCATAGGGTACAGTGCGAATATCCACTGCCATGTCTCATGAAAAAATGTTTTGTCTGGATACCAGTATCTACTTGTCATGGCTATTTCACATGTGGCCGTGCTTAGTTTTATATTTTATATTTATCCAACACCCGTTTCCCATTTCGCGCATGGTAGTCTTTCATCTTCCTTCGCTTTTAGAGTCGCGTCTTATTCATATACCTCCCGATCAAAACTGCTTTCTTTTATGTGACCTGTGCATAATTTCGTCTTGGGAGATATTCCTTATCTAGAACATTTGGCCTTTTATGACCTTTTGGGGTTGGAATAGAAAGGGTCCTTCGATCGTTTCGATTTTCTTTGTTTTTAATACTTTCCTCACCCACTTTCATTGTCTAGACTCTGCAGACACCTCTCCATACAATACTGTAAGTAGAGATTAGGGGGTTTTCGCATTTGTATCTCGCACACTTCATAATGTGGGTCAAAATTTTGAGCGGAAAATCTTCGCCAAGAAGATGGGCAATTAGTTTAGTGGTATAACATCCGTTTTGCATTGATGGTAATACGGAAGGTCGTGATTTCGATTATCACATTGTCCAAAAGAGAATCTTTTTTTCTTTTTGAGCTTTTCGTGACCGGAGTTTTTAAATGCGTGCCCGGTTAACTGACCCGCTCCAAAGGGGGGGGGGGGGGGAAGTCTGAATGTAATTACTTTCGGAGTAGAGTTTTGAATTAGCAGTTAATTCTGAAGTGCTAATAGGGTACAGTACTGTGGCGTCAAATATCCGACTTTATCCAAACGTCTTTAAAAGTTCTGGGTTTCTTCAGGAAGTATACCTAGATAGCCCAGACAAGCCATGTTATGTTGGGTAGTGCCTCCTGGCAGATAGGGAATTTCCAAGGTGCTAATATTCTGTAGCGGCTCCCTCAAGCGATTGTCAGAGAGACTCTACTTAAGTTTGATGTCTTTGGTCTTTGAAAGCTGTGGTAAATCAATGCTTCCTTTGATAACTTCGCCGTGCTTCCCTTCCTGAGCTGTGCACATACGTTTGAAGCCTCTACGGGATGCGAGGCAGACGACTACTTAACTAAGCAGCGCTTAATTCTTAGTTCGAACCTTGATTTGACGCCTCGGCGCGCGACAGAGTTCGCAGAGACGCGGAAAGAAACCTGCCAGCCTGAAGATCTAAACATGGAACAAGGCGACTAAAGTTTTGAAAATCGTGCCGGATCCTTCTCGGCTGTGTTTGCAGGCGATTCCTATACTCGACCATGGCCAAAAAGAGAAAAGCAGAATGCCTTGATGGAACAGAAGGTCGGGCAGCCCTCCCTTTCGCTGACGAGGCACATACCACAGTCACCACAGTTCCGACGAAGCGACATGATGGCCCATCCCGCTCTCGCAAATCTTCCCGTTCGAGCTCTTCCTCCGCTGCCTCATCTCGAGCATCAAGCGCTTCCCGCTCCAGCGTGAAGCCATCCGCAAAACCTACTATCCCCTGGCCCTCTGCATTCAAGGACCTATCCCAGACCCACCGTGCCCTGAACCTCGTATACACCTTGTGCTGCACAAGAAAGCACTTTGCAACCACATTTGAGAATATCAAATCATCTGTCGAAGCCCAGACAGGCGGGAAACGATTGACCGTTGAGGATGTGGCCAAGGTCAAGGTGCTGATTCCACGAGCAGTAAGGTTCGAGGCCGTGGATGCTGGTGTAGTGGACGTTATGAGCGTACCAGACTCGAGAGGGCTAAAATTAGGCAAGGCTTGGGATGGCTGGGAGACGGAAGAATCAGGTAAGGATATGGAAGATGACGTGGAGATCGCTGGCAACAGCATGGATAAAAGTGAAGTCTTACTGTTTGAGTTTGTGGACGGAGACTTGAGGAGAGAAAAGAATATCGGAACGGCGACTCGAAGGCCGATGGAAGATAACCTGAAAATGCCAGTTTATAATCAGAAACATATGCTGACCCTGCTCGAGAAGCGGAATAAAAAGTTTTCTGATGCTATTGATACTTTTCTTTCTCGCTGCCAAGATGAAGGTGTCGACCCGGTCGCAAAACTTGAAGCTGAAAAGGATATGTATCTCCCTGTCTCCGGCAGTTCTGGCATTAATACTCCCGCTGCTGCCAAGTTGCCTATGCAGATTCCCAAGGATCGAAAATCCATATCTGAAATTATCGCTGAGATTAGGGAGCAAGAATGGTACGCGGGTCAGATTGTTCCGAATGGACATCGCGTTTTCGATGCCCAGCTGCCCATATACGGCGAATTGAATTTTCAACTTTCGCAGAATGTGGTCAATGCACTCTACAACACAAAAGGGATCACTCAGATATATTCGCACCAAGCTGAAGCCATCAACAACCTTCATGACGGGCACGACGTGATCGTTTCAACGTCAACTAGCTCAGGAAAATCACTGATCTACCAGGTGCCGATGCTTTGTGAGCTAGAAAAGGATAGCCAAAGCCGAGGGATGTATATATTCCCAACAAAAGCCCTTGCACAGGATCAGCGGCGGAATATGGAGGAACTAATGCAGTATATGGAAGGCTTAGAATATACCATGGTCGAAACCTTTGACGGCGATACACCAATGGAGCGGAGAAATGCAATTCGTGATGAAGCCAGGATCATATTTACCAATCCAGATATGCTCCACATTACAATCTTGCCACAGGAATCGTCTTGGCGTACCTTTCTCAAAAATTTGAAGCTCGTAGTCGTGGACGAGCTTCATGTGTACAATGGCCTCTTTGGCTCCCACGTCGCGTATATTATGAGGCGGCTGAGAAGGATATGCGCTTCCCTGGGGAATCATAGCGTGAGATTTGTATCCTGCTCTGCCACTGTCGCCAATCCAGAGCAACATATGAAGACTATATTTGGTGTGAACAAAGTCAAATTAACCGACTTTGACGGATCCCCTGCTGGCCGTAAGGAATTCATCTGTTGGAATACCCCCTTTAAGGATCCTGGTGACCCTAGCTCTGGTCGTGGCAACTGTTTGTTAGAGTCGGCAAGGCTTTTTTGCCAGCTAATTCTCCGCGGTGTCCGGGTAATCGCTTTCTGTCGTATTCGAAAACAATGTGAATTCCTCCTAAGTGCAGTGAGAGATGAATTCCGTGCCTTAGATCGATCAAGCGTCGCCAAGTTCGTCATGGGCTACCGTGGTGGATACAGTCCCCAAGATCGGCGCCAGATTGAACGGGAGATGTTTGAAGGGAAACTCCTGGGCATAGTAGCGACTAGTGCCCTAGAACTTGGCGTCGATATAGGGTCTTTGGATGCAGTCATTAGCCATGGGTTTCCATTCTCGATCTCTAATCTCCGTCAACAAAGCGGGCGCGCGGGACGCCGAAATAAAGACTCACTTTCGATATTAGTAGGTGACTCGTACGCAACGGACCAACATTACATGCGAAACCCAGATGAGCTCTTCACAAAACCCAACTGCGAGTTGCAGGTCGATTTACAGAATGAGCTAGTCCTCGAAGGCCACCTTCAATGTGCAGCATTCGAGATGCCTATACATCCTGAAGAAGATGAGCAATACTTTGGCCCTCAACTAGCTCAGCTAGCTTCCACCCGTTTAGTACGGGATAATATGGGGTTTTACCATTGTCATGAACGATTCCGTCCTCAGCCAGCACGCTGCGTTCAGATTCGTGATGTAGAACAAGAGCATTATGCGGTTATCGACACCACAAACAATCGCAACGCAGTAATAGAGGAGGTCGAAGATAGACGAGTTTTTTTCACTCTTTATGAGGGTGCAATATTCCTTCACCAGGGCCATACTTACCTGGTAAAGGAGTTAAATACCACTCTACGTTTTGCTCGAGTTGTTCGTGTTCAAGTGGATTGGACGACGCGGCAGCGGGATTTCACTGACATCGATCCAATTGAGACGGAGGCAATAAGGAAAATCAGTGATAAATCTAACAGCCGGGCATTCTTCGGCGCTATCAAGATACACACCGTCGTCTACGGATACTTCAAAGTGGACAAAAAAGGCCGAATTTTGGACGCCGTTGCTCTCGACAACCCACCGATAGATATTTTCAGTAAAGGCCTCTGGCTCGACGTCCCAAAACAAGCGCTTGAAATCCTCGCGTCCCACAATCTCAATGCGGCCGCTGCAATTCACGCCGCGGAACACGCGGTAATGTCGCTCCTCCCGACATTCGTGATCTCATCACCCGGCGACATCCGCACGGAGTGCAAAGTCGCAGTCAAAGAATTAAAAAAGCCCTCTACACAGTCCCAAAATAATCAAGAAGACCGACTGCCTCCGCCACCGCGCCGCCAACGGCCCGCTAGATTGACGTTCTACGATGCTAAAGGTGGCGTGTCGGGCTCAGGCATTGCCTCGAAGGCCTTTGAATTCATAGACTCCCTACTCCGTCGCGCAGTCGCACGGATCGAATCATGCACGTGTATCACGCCACGTGGCTGCGTTGAATGCGTATGCGACGAGCGCTGTCCCGAGCTCAACGTTGTGATGAGCAAAGCTGGGGCAGGTGTCGTGTTGAAGAGCCTTCTGGGAATGGAGATTGATGTTGATGCGTTGCCATGGGGGGAGGGGGAGATGGGTGCACAGGATGTCTCTTATGCCGATGGACCTGAAGGAAGGGAGCTGCCAGCTGGATTGGCGACAGTTGTCGAAGCCGTGGAGGTTAGAGGGAAGGCTGGCGGAGTGAAAGTGTACGAGTAAATGTGAGAGACTGAGGTTTCCAGTTCGCTCACTGCTCGGCCGGCATTACAGGCGTCCAGCGTATGCAATAATAGGTAATTCTACGGAGTACGGAGTAGAGAAGATCAACAAGTGGAGAATTTTTATTTTTGTTCCCGGTTCGTTGCTGAGCATCCAAGATCTTCGGCGGCTGAACAAAGGGGCTCAAATGTTGCCAAAGCATATTTCTTTGGCAAATCACAGTAGAGACTTAACGACGGAGTACATATTGAGAACCTCCAAATAAACTCAAGATGGCGTGGGGAATTGGAAAAGGGGACAAAAAGGTAGCTTTATTGAACCACGATGTAGGATCTCTTGCCATCATTTAATGGTTGCTGGTGTTATGCGAACCGAGAACTCTCGATGCTGATCAACTAACCAAACGGGCTAGGGACATTGTGGAATCAACCAGCATCAAATGGCAGAAATTAATACAGACAGATAAGCTCAGTATTTTCCGTGGACTCTTCGACGATACCCAATGCTATGCCATGGACCAAGACATCGGCAGTATCTGCAAACAGCTCCTTTGAATGAGAGAAACAGTAACAGAGCCGATTCCCAATCCTCCAATATGTTCAAGGGAGACTGGGTTCACAGATGACAGAATTCGAGACGAAGCTACAAGGCTCCGCTTCATGGTAGAATATAATCGTCGAAATCAGCTTGGTCCAGCGGGAATCCATTGTCTAGACTGGAATATTCCTTAATTCTAAGCTCCGCATAAAATTCCACGTGCGTCATCTTGGCCTGAGATCCTGCGGCGATTGTCGCGGCGAGAGCCCCACCGCACTATTGACACTCGGAGAGGTCCCTGGGCTGCTGCTGTCTTCCAAACTCATGTTCCCAAACACCGCTTTAATATCCCGAACGGCTTCACGGAATGTATCCCTTGGATCTGTGATGCGTTCCTTCGTCCATGCCCTGATGTCCTGGACAATCCTTGGATAGCCTTCGTCATTGGGAAGCCACCAGTTCTTCACCTCCGGGATTTTCCAGAAGTCGGCCAGCTTCATACGCATCGCTGGAGGATAGATATATCTAGATGCAAAAAAAAATAAAAAATAAAAAATTAGTGTTTCCAATCTCCAACGGGGAGGAGATACCAACAATAATATAAAAGGAAAGTCAAAAAAGTAAGAGTGCGTACCCTAACTGCTCGTTGCGAGCCAACTTCTTTCGACACCACATAATATGCTCCTCGTCGTGAGGCAGAAGAAGTACGACCATTCCCAAAGGGGACATAAACCGAAGATGCATTTCTTCAGGACAGTTCGGCCAGCGATTCAATGTTTCAATCCTCTGAGCTTGTTCCTTGGCCATCTCATACAACTCTGAGTGGTCCATGTTTTTCAGTATCGCCCCTATTTGGTACTTATATAACAGGGTTGTTGTTATCAATTCCATTGCGCAGAAGTTAACGTCCCATAGCTCATCGCCATAGATAACTCCGGGCACGTAAGGGTCAAAAACATCTCCAGGTTCAAGTGGCTGTTGATGTGGATAGGAGAGCACTAGATATCTTGGATCCTTCATCGATTCCAGAAACTGCCGCAATTCCTCGAGAGCGTCATCAACAATCGCCTTCTCCTCTATAAACTGCTCAAGTGTAATGAGGCCTTGGGTTATTTTCGCAAATAACGATGCCATGTCCATTCCGAATCGTCGGCACCTTGCACCCCACGCCATAACCTTCTTGTTCAAGTCATGCGGATGGACCATAGAATCTTGCATTGAGAATTCCTCGTCTGCCATATACCACTCACGACTCAAAACCATCGAGTTCCCTGACATCAAACCAGCCATCACATCATATCTGGTGTACCAGAGCAGGATATGACGATGGAAATAATCGACATTGATACTTTCCGGAGTATAAAGGTCTACCAGCATGCGGTGGGCAGCTTGATGGTGGTCGATGAGGTTCACCCAGTCCCCGACAAGCTCCTAGTATTCTCCAATCAACAGGTAAACCATAGCGTTAGGGCAACATGTACGTACCTCAAATGCAGCTAGCTGAAGAATAGTTAAAAGCATAGCATCGTTATGCTTCTCACCCCCTCGGAGCGAGTTTAAGAGTAGCGAGACCGACTTGTTGTAGTACTGAAGAAAGGTGTAAAGCTTTCCGTTGGGATGTGCAATTGAGTAATGATATGCGGAAAATGCAACGACGGCATATAGCAAAGGCTCATAGCCCATAGCGTAGCTCATCATGTCCTCACCTAAGAATTTTGCTGCATGGGATTTAAGAAGATAGTGGTGATAATTTATGTGTTGTTTGCGATAAGCGATGAAAAAGGTAACGTCCGGTGTCAAGACAGACAAGTCAGAAGGGGTGGAGGGTGGTAGCGAGTGAGAATCTAAATCACTGCAAGCTGCCGGGCTGGGTGATTCCGTCGATAGTCCAGTGATATCGCTTGATGGAGATGCACATGTCGTATCTGCTAGACTCGAACCCGTCTCGGACGACTGGCGTATCTTCCTTCGTGCGAGAGGTTGAACTTGATGTCTCTGGGCAAACGCACTCTGCTTTGAGGTTTCTTTCATCTGTCGCGGTTGAATATCCCGCTTCCACGAGTCTTGGGTGCCCGTGCTAGCATCATTGTGACTAGCCTCCTCTGATTCGGATTCTCGAATTGAAGGATACTTCTCGCTTTTCTTCATATTTGATCGACTATCTTTCTTTAAAATTGGAGCCGGAGGGTAGTTGCACTCTCGCTTTCCTTTACCGCAACCTGAACGATAAACCAAATTAACACATGCGACTTAATATATGCAACTGGCGGATGATTATACTTACGCTCGCAAATAGGGCGAGTCTCATCACACTTGGCGCCTGTTAGTTACGCAACCTTCACAGTTGGCGACACAAAGAGGACAAAGAACACACAAGAAGTGAGAACCGACCTTTACTCGGCGTGCGCGACAGGTGAAACAGCCACTTTTGGTCCTTTTGTGCCGTTTCTGTTCCGGGGGCCTCTGAGGAACCTGAGGTTGAGGTCGAAAATCTTGGGAATCAGAGGAGGGATGAATATGGTGCGGATTATGCCATAACGCAAGTGTGTTGGGATAGTGCGGAGTTAATGAAATGTTCGACGGAGTTGGAAACGCAGCTGACGGTATATTCCACGTATTCGGGCCCGGTGTCGAGTAACCACCCTCCCTGTGGAATCCGGACGCATCAGAGCTCTCCATATCGCCTTTCCAATTCTCAGAGGACAGAGGTGTGACAGTTGCGGGAGCCAAGTTCCGTGAGTAGTCTTCAAGAGAAGATGATAAACAGCGTTTGTAGAGATAGCGTGTTTAGGTATAACAGCAGCTTCGCAGGTTTGCTTCAAAGGAGAAAAGAAGATCTACATTAAAAAGAAAGCTGATCGCCATGTCGTCAGTGGCGGCCAGATATGCGAAGAAGTTCTAAAGGGGGAAAACATTAGCCAAACAGGACACTTTTAATGAAATTTTACCTCAGTATCGTAAACCAATCCCAAAGAGTTCCAAGCTGGCTCAAGGGTCTTGCCCATAGGGACGGATAGTGGAGGGGATACTCCGTAGTAAAAAGGAATAACCGCTGGCAGGAAGCCAGCCAGGGCCAAACTCAATCTGCAAGGGAGTGGCCGTACCCCGTGCTCCGTCCGGAGTACTCTTGTGCGAATTTTAAAAGTGCGCAGGGTTCAGTGCCTCTAAGCTTGTGTTACTCACAGACAACATGCATCTGAGCACGGATGAGATCGTGCTCGTCCAGGGTGGGAAGCAGGCGGACGGGGCCTTGTTCCGGCTAGTTTGAAGTCAGAGCTGACTGCTGATCGGGTGGCATCAAGGATTTCTATGTAAAGAATCAGGGCCTGGGGCGGAAACTGGGGGATTTCCAACGGGTGTGATTTGCAGGGAATATGGTTAGCGGATGGCACCAGAGCGCCGGAAGCCAGAGATGGGGTCATCTTCTTGATGTGGAAATCGTTGACCCGTAAAAGCCCAGAAAAAAGAAAAACGATTCGCACTATTTAGCCACTATGGCATGTTTGGAGAAAAGTCTGTCCAGCTGTGGACAAATGGACTTGCTGGAAATCGTCCCTGGCCCAGTAGCACTCCAGCACGGCATTGACTGGGAGAGAAGGGGGACGCGAGAAAAAGAGTGTGTGGAGAAGCCAAAGTTTGGATCTGAATGCTCTCCACACTCCGTATTCGCACTCGAGCCTTATCGAGCTAAAAACCGTGGAAGGGGCCCCAGATAGTTCCTCCGTACAGCAACGATTCTTTGCTTTCCTTGGAGAAAGGTGTGTGTGTGTGGAATGGAGAAGTCCAAACGGTCCTATGTTCATGGGCAGTGTGGGTCGCCAACCTGATCTCGAGAGGGCAAAATTGAGTTTGCGAGGCTTTCAATAAAAACGGCTCTTCGGCCTGAGTCAAGGAACTATCCACCAACCAGGCCGATCTCTCGCTGACTAGTTGGTGCTCTGTGTGCCCCAGCGTATGCACGCCGATTTAGCTTCATATCTTTGTTGCCGCTTCTAGAGCTGCAGGCGCCGCCAGACTTGTCGTACTCCTGATGCGTCTAACTGCTCGTTGGTTACCTACATACTCAACCCCAGGGTGCGAAGTCCGTTCAGCCTTTGTGGAACAGCAGGAAGGTTCGGCTGGATGTTCCGATAGCCACTGTCTCTCGGGTGGTGCGAAGCCAGTCCCCCTGGATCGCCTAGGGTGTCCCGGGCATGCGCCACTGCATCCCTGCAACGCAGCGTCCCGACTGCCCAGGTCCGGCGCTGCGAACGCGCTCGACTCACTTAACCATACCGGTATTTACCTAGAAATACACCATTACCACTAGTTATCGCTGCCAGGAGTTCCCTTCGAGGAATCATAAACTTGACCTCGATGTTGCGCAATTCTCGGACGGGGATTGTAGGGAATTGGGAGGGCCTGATGACCCCGCGGACCCGAAAAAAAGTAAATCCTGACCAACTGATTAAGTTCGTTAGCTAGCCGCCAATGGCATCAAAGTGGATTTGCGTTTATGTATCATGATTCATCGTCGCCGTGGGACGCCATGATGGTCACACCCGGTAGGCCTCATCAGAATCCAAAAACCTTGTTAGGACAACCAGAATGGCTCGATGCATGGGGCTCCACATGTCAGGATAGGGAAAAAGATAATTCAATTTACGCGGTTCTTCTGCGGGAGAGGCGCGCCGTGCTGTCTTTGTTGGGGCAGAGGGGCGAAACTATGGGACTGCTTTGGCTAGTTTCTCTGCTGACGAAAATAACCTCAGGGTGTGCCTCCGCGCACGGGAAGCTCTCGTCACAAGAGTCAAGTATGTATCAGTCCGGTTCATGGAGGCCGAACTCATAACATTGTGGCCCGCCCGGACAGCTGCACTCAACGCATTGTTATCGATGCTGATTGGCTTACATTCATTGGGAGCCTCCTGGCATCTGCATCCTGGGTTGAGCGTTTTGGGACCCAGGCCTCCACGCTAAAAATTAGTTGCTCGGTGATGGCTGGTCGAGGGCGGTCAGAATTGGAGACTATCGGCTGATACGGAGATATTTTTAGAACATACAAGGTGTCCAGAACTCAGGTTTTGATAGTGGTGAAGCTCACGCACCCGAGAAAAGGGCTTGTTCAGTCCGCGGAGCACGGAGTGATATCATAGTTTCTGCCTGCATTTATCGTCTGAAAAAATAAAGTGATTTTCAGGCGTCAGAAAGCGTCGGCGAGTGCGGCTTGAATCATGAAAGGCGATACTCCATACAGAGCACCCAGACGTATGGTGGTTTGGGCGAGGAAGACCATTCCAGCCCCTCGTGGAATCGGAATGCCAAGAGCCTTAGCTAGCGTAGATAACAAACAGCCTCGGTGTATCTATGGCCGTTTTGCATGATCACTTGTGCCTTGCATTGGCTGAATTCGAATTAGCCGGAAGCCGGATCTCAAGGGCGATACGGATGACAACGGGGAAGAGGCGCCTTTATGCGGAGGAGGTGTGTTTTTTCACATGATGTTCAAGCTATATTGCTTGACGCGACAGAGGAGCACAGGAAAGGTGAAGTTCTCTGGGCCCTAGCACCTAGGGCACCGAGCATGAAGGTGTCAGAAAAGCTTCACGGCGCGAGCGTGTGGAAACTCGGAGAGCTCTTTGCGGCTCTCGCACCTAACTAGCGGCTTTAACTATGGAATGGGTGTTCGCTGAAGGATCAATGCAACAGTGAAAAGCCTCTTATATGTCATTCCTTCTCACTGGCTAGTTATTTAAATGACTCCGCAGCCAGCCAGGGAGTATGAATGTATGCTTGACGTTGAGAGTCTGAGCGCGACCATCGCAAGGAGCGGCGGAAGTCCAAGAAGCAGGCGGAGAGGAGAGGGAGGGGCTAAGAGGGGCAGGTACGGAGTAAAGGAGGGAGAAGGAACGGGTGTGCAGGGTTAGTTAGCCTATGTATGTATATTACCTATTTCGGCGAAGGAACCCCTAGCCGCAAAGAGAAGGAGCCGGGGTTGCTGCTTCTAACACGTGAGTTACCTGCCTATCTTGGTAATGGCACTCTTTCGTTTCTGGGGAGGAGCCTTTTGGGCGTGGATCGGCTTCCTGCCCGATGTAGACGATTTGACACCACTGGCGGATTAATTTTGTTCCGCAGATCCCCTGGTTGCGGGTTCGTCCGGGTTGGCCGCCGTAGTTCATGAATTCCAGGAGAAGCCTAGGAAGCGGACAAAAAAAAAAAAATGGTCCCCGACATCAAAAAGGGACAGTCATTTTGATATTCATAGACGATGGTTGAGTTTTATATCTAGAAGGTCTTCTGTATCTATCTACCTTGCTATCTCGAAGATTGAATTTCCTACTTGGTGTAGGCCACCCTTTACTCCGTAGACTGTTTCAATTGGGTGGCAGAACCAGCGCTGTCACTCAAGTTTATTAAAGGCCACCTTTAAACTCCTTCGTCACCACCAAAAAGCCAACATCAAGCTCCCTCTCCAAAGCCTATCTCCCATTCCCTTCAATAACATCCTTAGATCCCAGATTATCCATTCCATAACCTAGATACTTCAGAATACCCAAAAAAAAAAAAAAGAAAAAAAGAAAAGGAAAAGGGCTTCAACCTCAAGAACTCCATACCAACATGGCCTCTCCGGCCCAAGTCTTCTTGCAGCACCCTCTCCATCTCGACCCGACCTCCAAAGCCATCTCTGCCCCAAATACCTCATATCCCGGCCTCTCCACCGAACTTGACGCCCTCAACTCCCTGCACCGCTCCATCCTGAACCTCGACAGCCCCAATGTCCCTCCCCCGCCGCGACCGGTGAACCCGAAACGCAGTGCCCAGGTCTCCAAGCTGCGCGACTCCGCAAACACGGCATATCGCAAGTCCGCTTTCGCAGAGGCCATCAGACTATACAGCTATGCGATCGACATGGCCATGCAACGGCCCGCGTGGGAACCGCTTGGCTTGGTGCGAGAGGAACTGGCTCCGCTCTACTCAAATCGTGCTCAGGCACACATGTCCCAGCAGCAGTGGCCCGAAGGGTGGGTCGATGCGCAGCTTAGCATTGAATGCAACGATGAAACCAACACAAAGGCTTGGTGGAGGGGTGGAAAGTGTTTGATCGAGATGGGAAGATGGGAGGAGGCCATCGACTGGCTTCAGAAAGGCTTGGAAGCTGAAGGAAGGGGCTCTGATGGAGGGCGTGAACTGAAAACCCTATTGGATGACGCCGAGAAGGGGCTAGAGAAGATGGGACAGGGCGTGTGAAATCGTTCTATTTTCTCGAGTTGGTTTTTACAATTACATGGGAAAAAATGGCTTGTTGATGCATGTATGGGATTGTTTGAAACTTTACTGCGGCGCCCTGGTGATTCCTTGCGGTCTACTCCGTACACATTCGCATTATAATACTTGCTTCTCTGCTTCTGTATCATTCTTTGCCTTGTTTACCCTTTTCCCTCCCCTTTTCTTCCCCTTCTGGTGGTGGCCCACTGTCTCAAGATCCAAGGATCCTTTTGATGCTATTCATGGTTCCCCATGTTCAGAGCAGTTTCGAGCCAGGTGTCCTCTTGGATGGATTCCCTCGGCACTGCAGGTGTGGCGCTGTCTTCATTGCCAAACATCTCCGCTGTTAAATCCAGCAACCATGCAAGGGCCCCAAGGGTCATGGTTTTTCCATGCACCAATTAATTATATAGATCTTAGTTTTTTGAGTGCAAGGTTGTGGGTAGCGGTGCCGCTGGGACAAAATCCTACCAGTAATATTTAGGGTAGGGTATCGCATGGACCTCAAAAGGTACTCCATGGCAAATTTGATAGCTGGGCCTAGAATAGACAGTCATGACTTGTCCGATCTTGCTTCGGCATCCTCCAATTCTCACGAAGTCCTTGATCGCCGCGTCCCTGCGTTCCGCTTTGTGCCTTCGGTTTCCGAGGATCTGCCAAGGCCGCGCTCGTCCCGGAAAAGAAGAATAGGCACTCCGTACGTCCGGAGAACATGTAACGACGGAGCCCACTGCGCATTATCGCCTGCAGATAAATTGACAGGCAAGAACGAGGGGCCCATCTTCCCCGGGAAGCCTGACGCAGTCCATGCCTTAGTTGGCGGTCTTATATGGCGGCACACAAGTATCTCAGGAATTGACGTGCAGGCATCTTTCCATGGTCCGAAGCTGAGATCTCGGGGTTTGGCCGCCGGGGCCAACCTTTTTAACGGCAAGACGGTAGAGGAATCCCGATAACCCTGTGTTGCTTGAAGACGCCGGTTTCCAATTCGCGCAAAGCCACCATTCCAGACTGCTCGGTGGACAGCCTGAAAAAAAAACAAAAAAAACGACAGGACGCCGCACGATTCTGGAGCCAGAGGAGGTCTTCCAAAACAGGAACGGAACCTGTCCCGTGTGACCCCGTCCTTTTTCTTTTTCCTTTCCTTCTTTTTTTTTTTTTTTTTTTTTTTTTTTTTTTCTTTTTTTACCCTCACTCTCTTACGGGAAACGATGCACGGGAGGCCGAGAAGGAGAAGCTTGAACTCAAAGGTTACATAGAGTTCCTCGGCCATGGTGCCGCCCTCGATGCCGGGAATGCCCTCCCAGCATCCCGGTTCGGCGGCCCGTATTGAATGGAGAATCCTGGTTGGGGTTGACTGCTCCTTTCCCGGATATTCGCCCTTGCACCCAACTTCGTCGCCGATAACAAAAGAAATGGCATTGGCCCCGAAATCAAGAGTCATGCTAAGGCATGCCAAGTCCTCTGCCACCCTTATCAGAAGCTCGTACGGAGTACTCCGTACAGGTGTTATCAAAAGCTCTCATAAGTAACGATCCGTGACGACGTGCTAAATTAACCTACACCCCCCCGGCAAGATTCCAAGCTTTGTCGGTCTGCAATACGCCGCCGGGAAACTCCCCGTTTACACTGTTTTTTCCCCTCAAGAGAATAGGTTTTGTCCATCTTCCGGCCGAGACGAGAGAAGGTCTTTCCGGCACGCCGGCGTCGTTTTATTTTTTTTGATGTCCTCCGTATTCTTGCTCTCTCATCTTCAGCTCTGCCAGTTTGGATAACTAACTATCGACTCGTTATTAGTCACGGTCCACCGGCCCCATCAATGTGGCTGATTCCCACGTGGAGTGCGCTTGCTTAGTTAGTTACAGTATCCACCGTGTAACTTACTCGTTAACCCACTTAGTTAGCCCATCAGCTCAGTCTTCCGGACTGCGTACAGCCACCGTATTTACTGGGGTGGTACGGAGTACGGTGTGCATGGGCTGTATGTACTCTGCACGGAGCATGGCGGACTGAGCGGTTGTTTTGACCGGTGGGATTGGTATTCCATTCACCATTTTGTAAGGCTGCCCACAGTCTGTCCATAGGAACCAAGTCTGCGGTGGATGCCTTCCCCAAAGCCTATCCCACATATTACCACACAACTTCCCTCCATCTTCCGGAAAAGGGAGGCGGGGGGGTTTGGATTGTGATTTTGTGAGGGGTCACAAAGCGCTCCTAGTCCACTTTGCATTGAGGGAGTGCTAAAAAAGTGCATATCTGTTGTTAGACGAAGGGCTCTGTATGGAGTACCGAGACGGAGTAACTGTAGCTACCGGGGGTAGGGTTTAGCACCACCTTAATCAGGTAAAGCGCCATATTGCTACTTTCACGACTATATAAACTGCCCTTCTCCTGCTGCCTGATACGTGATAGTCGTTAGGGGATTTGCAGGTTCACGTCTGTGACATAGGCATTTTGATTCAGATTGGTGCACCCGGGAGGAAGTGGCACGAAGAGAGAAGCCATGTACTCTGTACTCCGTATTCACAACGAATTGAAGGCCGGCCAAGGTACAGGAATGAAGCAGATGTGCAGTTCTGCTGTTGTTGGTTGGTCAGGTTCAACCTGGTAGCTCGAAGCCACTAGGGTACAAACTTGAGTGAAATTGTGCGAGGCTACAAACAGGGTGCAAAAAAGGACAAATAGAAAGAATCATTTAACCACTACTTTCAGCGATCTCTTTTTTTTTCTTTCCTGTAAGTATTTGCACAACTCTGTGGCTTCCTGCGACAACAAGATATTCTGCTGTAGTGCAATGGCTTAAGTGAGTGCAGTGTGATACCCAAATCCTCAGAGGTTACTAGCACCGAGATGGATGACCCGGGCGACTTTGCGCACACTGAACGCGAAGAGGGATTCATCGAGGAGGTCGCTGAGCCCCTCTGAGAAGTATGATAAGAATCAATTTTTATCCATATTCTACCCGATCTGCATTGGAGACGTGCTTGATGAGAGATACCGCGTTAAGCACAAACTCGGCCATGGCGGCTTTACTACTATCTGGATGGCCCATGACCTTCAGGGAAAAAGGTATGTGGCCGTTAAAAGTTCTGGTGCCAAGCGAGTCGAGAGAACATGAGATTCGGATGCATGATGAAATACAGCAAGAGTGTACAGGATACCTTGCACCTTGTCATGTATCTGGTGACCTTTACACTTTGTGGAGACAGGTGCAGTTCACCGGGTCGTGGTGCTTCCCTGATGTGGTTGGCATTTATAACCTGAGGTGGAAAGATATGTCAATGGCTACCTGAATGACCGCTACGATGCAGTTGCTGGAGGCCGTGGAAAACCTACACAAAGCTGGAACTGTGCGCTGAGGCAAAGCAAGAGTCTGTCTTGTGCTATTATTCGCATGGTAATGTCCCTCCTTTCAGATCCAAATGATAGTAATTGTCTATGGGGCATGGTTCCTCTTGACCACCTCGGCAGGAAAGTGAAATACGAGGCTTTGGCCTGGTGATGAAACTTAGTGATCTCAAGATTCTAGATGGCCGTCCACCAACTATATTCTGTTCCCTGGATTGACTTCATAACAAAGGTCCAAGCATTGCTTGCGACATGTGGAGCTACATGTGCATCTTTTCAGAGCTCTACCTTGGTCTCCACCTTTTCACTACCTTTTCAGATGGGGGGTGCTGTGGGTTTTATGGTCAAGCTCTTAGGCCCGCTCCCTGAGGAATAGAAGGCGCTATGACATCTTGCCCAAATCAAGCATCAATTCATGATATGATCAGAACAATCAGCCTAGTCCGACCTTCAATCTTTGTACGTAGGTGGGGTTCCTACGGAAGGACGCGCCGATCCAGCAAAGCGAGAACTTGTATACTCCATTCTGAGTCGAGGATTTAACTACTTCCCTGAGAAGCGTCTGACTGCAACACAGCTCTTGCAAGACCCCCTCATTCAAAACTCTGATGGATAGATTTTGATGATGGCGATGGACAATACAGATTTTATTTCCTTGACGTTTTGCTCCTTTCTTTTTAACTGCCCTTTTCTCCCTTTGTCTCTCTGGAATTTCGGATTTTAGCAGTCTAGACCGTTGCACCTCGAGTAGCTTTTGGATTACATTTTGAGGTGGAAGACGATAGGTGACTAAACCGATGTGTGGCCCGCGTCGATGCAGAGTAGCAAACTTGCAGAATGTGCTGACGTGGACTCTGATAGGGTGCAATTCTCCAGGCTGGGGACAGGCGGGACAGAAGATGGGTTATGAAAGTTGGTTGAGAAGAGCGTGGAGGGCGTCCGTGCCATCTTGCAGGGCTGATTTTTGGCTTTGCGGGATACCTGCAGCGGCACTCCAACGCCTCTGAGGCAAGACTCTCCATCCTCTGTGGCGTATTTTGGAAACCTGGGCTGCTTTGCAATTTTGTTAGCCTGCGGTTGCATCCCGTCCTCAATGAACTACGCAATGTTCATTTTCAGGGCTTGTCAAACAATACCGAGTTGGTCACCATAATGTGCGCCATTTGCCATCTAAACCTTGTATCCCTTTTAGTTAGGGGCCGGCCTCAGTGGACTGTCTGGAATGATACTTGAATTTGTGGGAAGTAGAGCTGCTCCTTTTGAGTCATATCTCTTCAGCCGGGATTGGTTGTCTGCAAACATTCATGGATATTGCTGGCTCAGTGCCATATATTCAACCCAATGTTGCTGGCATCTGGATGTCTAGAGCTGATGTCTGGCAACTTCTCTCCCTATCACCTGCTGCTGATGATAATTTACATTACGATAGTCCAATCTTTACACCATGGGAGCTTGTTGGGATTACAACCTCCCAACAATTGGCTACTAGAGTACATGTCCGCCATACCTGCTACTGCCGCCGACTGATGTATAGGCATTGATGTATGGCTTCAAGAAGATGGTCAGGCAATACAAGTCAGTGGATTTGGGACAAATCCTACTCCAAACTGTTTGTCCACCATGAACACGACTATGCCAACCCCTAAGGACTTTTGTGTCAAGCTCTCCCCGATCAGAAGGCACGGATGATAGCATCCCAGGAGGCTTTTGGGTGGGTTACACATAACTGCAAAGGCTATCCTTCCTAAGGACATTTATTTCGACAAGTGATTAAGGGAAGAAAGCAATAGGGAAACATTTGAGTCTTTGAATATCTCCAACAGTTCCTGAAAGGATGATGAGGCTAAGCCAACGGATATTCATGAAAGAGTATCAAGTATTCAGGGGTGGCTCAGTTCGGTCTGATTTCAAGATTTATGAAGATGCAATAATATCCCATTCTACAGCATGAAGTTGGAATGGAACAGGGCCTCTAGATATTCGAGCGGACGGAGGAAGGGACATTCATAGGCTATATCAGAGGGTCAGCGTTTGATCCTAATTTAGGTGGCGAACCCGACTTTTCGAGAGGACGTACCCGGATTTACTTCGAGACAGGCTCTAAATGACAAAATAGCGATAAACTTGATAGCAAGAGTGATCAGAGGAAGGTCTCCAAGACCAGTGGGAGTCTGAGCAGCAGCCTGGAGCCATTCAAACCCGTCACAAAGTGAGAATGCTCGAAATCGATGGCTGTGGTGTCCGGGGTGTCATCCTGCTAGAGTTACTCATGCTGTTAGGAGAGCTTCCCACATCTGGGCACGGGCTACAGCCTCCATCTATAAACAGACTAGAAGCGGTTCCTAAGGGCGATAATCCATGACGAGAATGGTCGGACTCCGGTCAATCCCAATCTAGCAGATGGTTCCATCTGCTTATCACTATCAGGGTGATGGGCTGACTGTTGTGAGTTATCAATCCTCTCATGGGTGTACTGATACCTTTGCTCCTGCGTTACTGCATGGGAATGGGTGACGCTCTTGATGTGTTATTGACCACATGGGTGACAAAATGAGCTTAAAACGGGGTCAAAAAAGGGCAGCTCTGAGTGGTCACACCGCCAACTTACAGACTAGTTATAGAGGAAGATTTGTGTCTGTCCTTTTTGGTTGTCCTTACCTGATAGGTGACTCCTTTCACAGGCTATCCTTGTCCATGCCTCAACAAATAATAATTCAGGATGCAAATTCCTTGTCCTGCGAACGCATTAACCAAGACACTCTCACACTTGAAACCCCTCTTTTGATGAAAAGCTTTTACTATCTTGTAAGCATTGGTTATCACAGCAGTTTCGAATTATTTTCCTATTAAGACTGTTCATGCTCTCACAGAGTAGCTGCTGTCCACCACGCAACATGGAGCTTTGCATTTCTCAGGGTTGAAAAGAAAGTCCGACAATGTTCGATCAACTGAGTTTCTTGATGCACCCGTTTGTCCTCGACTCTTTTGGCTTGACATTGGATGGACCTTTCAAAATTGAAATCCATCCATCATTTCCCCCTGACTCCTGATCACGATAAGCAGGTTGGAGATATTCTCCGAGAAGCATGTATATATATACGCCTGTAGCGGTCAAAATATGCCACCTAACCAAACTCATTAGTTTCAACGGATCTCAAGCTAGCCTGGACGGCAGACACCATAATGGGAAGCAACTCACCAGCCGTGGAGCTCAAACAACCAAGCCAAAGGAAGCCCGATGGCATGTCTGAGAGCTCTCAGATGTTGACAGGCGAAGACATCGATCAACCACAGGCCATACGCAACGATCAGTATCACTAAAATGCAAGTGAGCCTTGAGCGCTCGTGAAAAGGTTGGGCGGGTTGTAAAGTATACTCACAATATCCCCGAGTCGCGAGTCGCCGTAATTTCGAACGCATATTCCGACTGGATATCATTGCTTTCAGGAGCTTGAATGTTCGGAATCCAACGGTAACAACCATGCTGCCGAAGACGATCTGGTGCAACGCTGAGTCGCCCGTTTTTATATGGGCCCAGACTGCGAGCGAGAGAACAATAGTGATAAGGAGAAACAGTCGAATTCGATCTCCAGTCCCGCGATTGATGGTAAGGACATGATGGAACATAATGCCCGCACCCAACAACATGGACAGGTCATCAACTAAATTGGCAGGAGGAATAAGGTGCGTGTCAACACGGCTGTCCACAAACGTTGCGATATGGCAACAAAAGCCAGTGGCCACCAGGTAGGATTTAATATATACCTAGCTGTAATGGGTACTTCAATGTTGCATGGTACGCCGCGGAACCGATTCCCACAATGACCAGAGAGATATAGGAGAGATAATGGGTCAATTGGGTCTCGTTCTCGCGCGAGCGCTGGCGGTAGAGAGCGTAGCATCCCAGAAAAACTTTATAACCGCGAAGGGCTAGATCAGCAAGTCAAATTATATCAAACGTGCGCAAGGCGAGGGGGATTTCGATTCGCTTCACCAACCGCGAGACATGGCGCACTGGAGGGGGACGGGTGAACCCTACCATAGCTTAAACTCGTAAGAGTATTGATAAACTCTCCCACATATCCCGTAAAATGATAGTCCTAGATATGATATTAATGTTGCGCTGTGGTGTGGATTTTAATGGAGGCTCGTCCGGGTATCGCCTCTCTCCACCATACCTCTTCGCAGAAGCTATCCGACCATCAGCAATTGAAAAGGTATCAACGGCCAAGCATGGATCCAAACTTCATCTTAGAGGTCTGCGGGCCCCACACTGGCGGCTTCCCCGGGGAAGAAATAATGTGCACACTCATCTCGTATGCACTGTACTCCGTACCTACTGTACAAATGGATCTACATCTTCATCAGTATCCAGTGATGTGACGGTGGGGAAATGGATCCATTGACGAGGATGGGGCAGTTAGCTATTTAATCGACCTTTAAACAAGAGCCGGTCTCTCTCTCCCGCAGCGGCGTTCGGTGATTGAATTGTCGAGCTTCTTCCGACACCACTCTCTAAGGCGAAGACAATAGCGATGTTCCGGGCAGGGCCGGAGAGTGACTTGCGGAATGGATCCACAGTATGGATGCAGGTTGGGCGGCGGCTCTGCACTGGAAGATCTGTTTTTCCGATGAAGTCATGCTTTTGCGCCACTGGTCCGCCCGCCGCCCCCTTCACCTATCTTCAGCTTGCATCCATCCTGCATCACCCAGCAGTCGCCCTCCTCACCCCCCATCCATCACATCCGAACCTCTCCCCTCTCGCAGGTGTACGGATTTCTGTGAATCCAACTTGCCTGTCTGGATATCCAGCAGGCCGAGAGAGGCTGTCTTTCTTTTGAACTGAATCAACCGTCACTTTCTTTGCCGCGTCGCTCTCCTTACCCCGTATCATCTAAGGCAAAGCTGAAACGGCCTTAGAAACACATTCTAGCCTATCGATTAGCCCAACTCGCTTTTAGGTACTCCGTACAAGCCACCGATTTGGCCCAGCGTTTTGACTCCGCTTGAGAGCTCGTCTTCGTGAGTCTTCTTCCCCATGTCTCCTCCACATCGCCTCTTGCCCGCTCTGCGACCTTTTCTGAGTGAGCAAAACCTCACCCATCAACCGTTACAGGGCAGAGATATGCTACCTCGCAATCTTCCATGTTCTTTCGAATAATATTTTTTATTTTAGAAGGTTAATGCTTACGTGTTTAATGTTTCACAGGCTTTCCTTTTACCCTTGTTGACATGGCAGCTCATGCCTAACTCCTTTGTTGCTCTTTCCGATCGCCGTTCAGCTGCTTCATCCCCAGCTACAGCAATGGGCCAAGCTGGTTCCTCGCAACGGGCGGACTTTTTTCGCCGCACCAGCTCCACCTCTGATCAGCAAATCGGGGACGATCACATTGGTCTATCTTCCAGTCTTCCGAGCATGCAAATTAGCCGCAACGCGAGTGAGCCGACCAGTGGGTCGGAAGCCACTACGCCATCGATCTCAGAGCTTCCAGCTTCCCGGGGCTCAACCTCAACCCGAATATCGATAGAAAATCAAGAACGCATAGGATCATTCGTGCATGATGGGCACGAAGACTTGGCCATGGAGGGACTGTCGACGCAGGGCTCCATTCATACTCGTCAGTCTGCTCAATCATCCAGTAGCCGACAGTCAACCATGTCGAGACTAGGGTCAAGAATCATTCCGAGCTCCATCAGGAGAAGCCTACATAGCCGTGGAAGTGAATCGTCAGGGGAAAGCCAGCCTAATCGTCCTACTCTCTTTTCCAGATCCGGACTCTCCTTTCGACAGGATGGCCGCAATCGTCCACAGTCACCTTCGCTCAGAAACCTAGGATCTCGGGGAATTGCAAGAAGACGCTCGATCCGGGGACCCTACGCACTACCACGTGGCGAATCTGCTCTCCTGCCCGAATCCCCTCCGAATCCAACTTTCCTAAGCCCTGATAGAGCCGCCGAACGTCGTAGGTTCTCTTGGCGCCGCCACTCCCGGTTGGGCCATGTGCGTAGTTCAATAGCATCACCGATGTCGCATATATTCGGCCAAGGTTCACCTTCAACCACAAGTCATGCATCTACGGCCCCGCCACGACGTCCTTCTCGTTCCGGGTTTACGGAAGATTCAGATGGTTCGCTCCCACCTTTACGACAAATGGATTCTGCGATGGATTTGGATGAGCCACACGAACTTGATTCGGTTGAGCCGGCAGCTCGACACGTTCGCTCAAACTCAGCTTCTTCTCGATATGTCCCGGCCGTTTCGGAGGCCAGGAGATCGCCTGGTGCAATTAGGTCACGAGCAACTCGGCTACTCCGAAGAGATGAATCTACACAAACGCCCCTGTCTCACATCCTACACCTGGCTGCAAGCGCACTCGCAGCTCAGATTTCAGGAAATGCGACTCCAGGAGCTTCCAACCTTCAAAACATCGGAGCGGATGGTCTGGATGGGCCGCTTGAGTCCCTCTTGCAAGGCTTGCAACATATTGCTTCTTCGCAGGAAGAGGCTGGTGCCGGTGAAAATTCGGCCGAGGGAGGCTTCCCTAATGTTAATTTCTTAAGAGTCTTTCGTTTCGTCAACGCCGATAATGCTCACAACAGCCCTTCTCAGTCAAACTCATCCGAATCCCAAGAAGACGCTGGTGATTCAATGGAGACAGGTCATCACGATCCAGGAGAAGAAAATCCTGAAAGACGATTGCTGACTCTAGTTGTTGTCGGCGTGAGATCTATCCCGGCTAACGGTAGCACTGGGAATGAAAGCGGTACCAATGCTAGATTGAACGCCGAATCGCTCCTTCGCCTACCATTCCTATCTGCCGGAAATCTTCTCCGTAGCGATAGAGGCTCTAGTGGCTTCCTGCGTCGCGGTGATGGCCGAACCCGATTCACTAGCAATCGCAACTCTGTCGCTGGTCCACCCATACAAACCAATCACGATAGCCAACGACATCAATCTACTTCTTCTGGGGGACGGTCCGATGCTGGATCGCTCGCCGACTTGTCTTCATCCCTGCCAACAGTTTTTTCGGAAAGTCCACCAGGCCCAAATCCTCCACCGTCCACGCCGGCTGACCCTGGCCTATCTGGTGCATCTTCGACGGTAAATACTCCGAGCAGAAGGCCCTCGTCGGCCTCTGCTTTCCTCCCGCAGCTAAATGAGGACTCCAGTGGGGAAGCCGAAGCGGCTGCTGAACAAAGTACGACGTTTAATTTCCCTCGCCAGCGCCGACGGAGCGATTCCGAAGCTGCTCGCCATCGCGGACTTGGCTCTGGTGCGGCACGTCGAAATGGAGTGGTTGAACCGGATGACCCTTCGCCTAGTACTACAAGAAGCTGGTTGATTTATGTCGTTGGTGCTAACCTTGCTGAGAATCATCCAGCCCTCGCTGCTCCCAGCTTGTTTACTGATGTAAGCGCGTCAACCCTAGAATTGGTGCTGATCAAATAGCTAACTGACTTTGTAGAATCCTACGTACGAGGATATGATGCTCTTATCTTCTCTTCTCGGCCCCGTTAAACCACCTGTGGCTTCAGAAGAAGATGTTGCTCTCGCCGGAGGCCTTTATCGATTAGTTCAGTATCCCGAGTCATTGGTTGCTGAAAACGCGGAAGACGGAGAACGCATTCAAATTAGTGAAAACGATAGGTGTCTCATCTGTCTCAGTGACTATGCTGCTGAGGAGGAAGTCCGGTTATTAGCAAAATGCGGACACATCTATCATCGCGAATGTATTGACGAGGTACGAGATTATCTGCATATCCTTTTTTGTCCACAACTAACCAATGCACCAGTGGTTGACTACCGGGCGAAACTCCTGCCCCTTATGTAGGGGTGAGGGTGTTTCAAACTCCGACAACCATGGAAACACCGCTGAACCTGAAAGCAACTCAACATAAATGTCGACGGTCTACCCATCAATCAGTTCCAACTGACTAACATGTCTGCTAATATCACTCAACACATCCGTTCCAGTACCATTTCTAATCGCTTCTTGCTCTATATCCGGTGCATAACTATCCCATCCTATTACGGAATCTCCGCGAAATTACAAATATTTCACATTCTTCTTGACGGTTGCAAAAGCTTTTCCGTCCTCTTGGGTTTGCCACTCTCATCTTAATGACAATTTGAGAACCTCACTTTTTTATCCTGGTGGTTTTGAAAGCGATTCTGTGTTTTAAGAATTATTCATTCGGGACGTGCGAATTCGCTCCCTTTAACCTCGTCCTTAAGCGTAAAGTCTCTTGTTGGGTTCAGAATTTGGTGCGTTTTAGTTTTTCTTGTCCTTGATTGCAGAAGCACGCAAAGCCGGCGCAGTTTGGGGGTACGGGACCATAAACTGTATACAGGGTTACGTGGGCATTTGGTATTCTTGCATGGGCTGCTTTTTATTTCATTTTCTGCATTTTCCTTTTTCTGTTAATCGCTTTACATTGAATTTTCTCCTGGGCGTGTTTGGCCTCCTTGCCTCCCCTCAATCCCTCCACCCTCATGTTTGTACTCCCCATGCAAAATTGCTTTCCCAGCCTGTTCTTATTTGCTATCTTTGTCCTTCAACCTGGTGTGTTTCTTTTTCTTTTTTTTTTCCCTTTTTCCCTTTTTTATTTCCTCCCCCGGTTAGGTTGAGCGAGAGAGGAGTGATTATTTCATGAACGGATTGGGTTCGTTTCTGATCCAATCCACTTTCTCGTGTCTATCTGTCGGTGTCACAATTGTCAGT
This sequence comes from Coccidioides immitis RS, assembly GCF_000149335.2. Classification (NCBI taxonomy): domain Eukaryota; kingdom Fungi; phylum Ascomycota; class Eurotiomycetes; order Onygenales; family Onygenaceae; genus Coccidioides; species Coccidioides immitis. The sequence goes on along the minus strand of NW_004504308.1, from coordinate 592,257 downwards.
GTATATTCATTGCTGGTATAAATACGAATCTATCTAGCTGTTCATACCACTTCATACAAACGCTCCTTGCGAGGATTCGAGAATAGTGCCACCATCCCGGCAGTGCGGTTCAGAAAAGGTGGAGATGCCTTTCTCGCAGCGTCTTAGCCGGTGGGAAAGGAGGATAGCGTCCTTAACCCGACATTCCCTTGCAAATGCTTGCTGTGTCAACGATATGTGCTTGCTCTATATTCGGAGGGTAACTGCAATCTCATGAATACCCAAGAAAAAATTATTTGGAAGTTCTGCCAGCCATCAATCCTGCGCGCAAATGATCACCCTGATTTCTACAGACGTGAACCTCTAAGTTGGGGTGTTGATGAGGCGATGAATGGAAAGTCAAGGCACTTGGAGTGAGCGCCGCTATTGCGAATTTACTTCTTAGTAACCCTTTGGCGACTCGAATGCAGAAGTCCTTGACATTGATCACGCCCTACATAACTCTTTATCCTACCAGGCGCCCCTGTAACTCCGTCTTATTGTATCGGGTGAGACACAGATTATGTATCTAGGTATTTGACGCCAAGGACAAAATAAAAGAAAATGTGACTAATCCTAACAATTTGCACAGAGTATACACGAAGGAACATCCACCGTCTCCGAGGAGATATGTGGGCTTCTTCACCCACGAACATGGGGACAAAGTCCTGATCAAACTCCGCTGTGTTAAAAGGTGCCGTGACATGGATCTGGCGAATCACTCCACCTTGTGGAGTCGAGGGCTGGAAAGGAACTGCTGGTCTAGCTGTCTTCGGTCCCACAGGGATTTTCTCAAGCTCGCACTGCACCAATGGCTCCGAGAAACTTCGCTCGAAAAGAGTGCCTGGGGTCAAGAACCCAGTCCAGAATGTCCTGGGCAATCCTTGGAGCAGCATGGTCGGGAGGCGCCGAGCGAAGAATCACAGGTTGTTGGGAAGTGGAAAGGAGTAGGATGATGGTCGGAGATGGTCGATGGCGTAGGGGATGCGGGCTAATTTGAGCCATAGCACCTTTACGGTTCAAATGGATAATGCTTTCCCTCGTTCTTCTACCCAAGAAGGGGTTTATAAACGAGAAGGAATTTGAGTAGGATAGATCATAGACACCCCCAGGAGTGTCTAGAATCCTGAACATTATATTGTATTCACTTTCGTAAATATACTGCTTGGTTTCCCCGTCTTCTTGTACATACAATAAATTAAAAGACACATTAAGAACACCATGGTTAAAACCTTGCCTTGAAGTCATCAGTCGTGTCTGCTCCGTTGCCTGCCCGTATCATAAATCCCAGATGATATACGCCGTAAAATGCCAGAGATAATTTCACCCGTTAACATGTATTGTTTTACCAAACCGAACTCGAGTAGTATGCGGATAAATTTCGAACCTCCATCACCCTCGACCTTTCAAAACCCCCATGCCTCCGGCTCTCATGTCATCCATTCGATCTCGGATATCTTTCACTTCTCCCTCCACAAGTTCGTAGCGCCGCTTGATCTCTGCCTCGAACACCGCAGCAACCTGTCTTCTTTCCCGTCTCGCGTTCTTTGTTTTCTGCAAGATAACGCCGAATTGCTCGATCAACCAGTCCCCACTATCTTCCCATTCTGCCTGCGTCAGAGATGAGAAAAAGTTACGTCTCTGGTCGTCGGTAAGTGATTTCAAGCGGTGTAGCTTTTCTATGAGTGGGAGCTCCGGGTCTTGTGGTGGGAAGACAGGTGGTGGTGGGGCGGGATTATAATCGAACGGCTCGGCTTGGAGGTCGGAGTAGGATTTGGTATGAAGGATGTTCGGGTGATAGTCGGACGTGAAGGCTGTGAATGGGCGTTTTGAAGATACAGGAGAGAGCGTGGAGAGCTGTGGAGAAGTGGCCGAAGGCGGCATATTTGGCTCTGTAATGCTTTCTTCGGAGCTGTCTAGGGCACTTAGGTCGGTCGTGTCGAATATGCCCCCTTGGTTGTTATGATACTGATCGTTGTTGGTGTCTGTTTGGGAAGGACTGAGTGGAAGCTGATCCCTGCGATACTCAGGATTAAGCGGAGAGAGAGCGTTGTCGGAAGGAAAAGGGATCCCTGGAGCAGAAATTGGGCGTGGAATTCGTGAGATTGAAAATGGTGTTGGCGGTTTTGGAGGCTTGGGGGTCGCGAAACGGGATTTGGGAGTAAAGCGGCCTCCAGGAATTAGTTTCCGTATCGGTCGAGGAGTAGCGTGGGTGGTATTGGCGTAGTTACTCTGGTCTGGTTCATTTCCGGCAGGGCTCTGTAGTTCACTTTGAACCTGGTGTGGCGGCATGTATTCTGGACGTTGCACGGAGCTTGACTCGTTGCCCGCGGTTTGACGGTTATGCTCCCGAAGTGCTGCCTCAATCTGTTGCCAACTCATAGCGTGCTGGCTGTTCCCATGGTTGGCATCCCATCCAACCTTGATAGTGGGCTCTCCCTCGAGCTCCATATCGTGATCGCCATCTTGCTCATCAACATGAGCCTCGAAATTCTGATGATAATGCTCATGCTGATGACTAGTACGAAGATCATCAGGTTCAGAATCGAGCTCCTTCATTCTCTCGGCAATTGACATATAATTCCGCTGTTCAAATGCGCCATTCAATGGGTCCAATGACATATCGCCATGATGGTGTGTGGTTCCATTGTCTCTGCCTCTCCTGGGAGAGGCCAGACGCTCCTCCTGGGGTGGTGGCGGCACAACGACATCGTCGTCTCGAACGAGACTCATCGTGGTGGTGCTGTCGTCAAATCCTTCAACGTCTGTATCGAACATATCGCGATGCTCCGGGTTAAGTGCGCCAAAAGGCCCAATCCTTTGATCACCCGTCATTTGCAAGTTTTGGGACTGTTGTCTGCCATGCATGTTCACTGCCGGGGTGGCATTGAACCCAGCTAATCTAGTAGGAGGTACATTGACCCGAGCCAATTCCGCCGCACGCAGCCTTGAGGACGGAATGCTGCCTTTGCTGGTGCCCTGGGACACTGGCCGGTCATTGTTTTGGGGTATGGTTCCATGGACATAATCGCTAACTTTCAGCATGGTGAATGGAAGAGTAACCTAGGGAGCTCCCCGGAGCCCACAGAATAATATTGGATGGAAGGAGAAAAGTAATAGACCCAGAGGAGATGGAGAAGCCAGCAACAACAGCAAAGTCAGACTTTCAGCTTATTAACTCATGATTTTAAAACACCTGCATTACAGAAAAGCCAGCGAGACAAGGTGGTGAGTGACGTTTGTCGTTCAACGCCTCCTGTCGCAGCAGCGCCAAAAAACACGCACCAAAACACGAAGTCACATGACAGCTCGCTCTGCCATATATATATATATATGAGCAGCAAGTTCTGTTTACAACACCAGACGAGAAGAGCTCTGATTTTACCCCTTGGGCTTTCTTTTTTTTTTCATTTTTTTTTTTTTTTATTTATGGTCGCTATTAGTATGAGTCAATACTATCCATGTACACTTTATCCGCTGCACTTAGCGGCCCAACCTTCCTCGCGCGCGCCCTCTCAAAGAACTCCTTTGCTTTATCCACCTCCGCCTGCCTCCTCTCCATCCCCAGCCCTTCCTCCATTCTCGCCAAGATAGAGTCTACCCTATCGTCATACGACATCATGGTGATATCTCCGTCCTCATCACCGCCCATCTGCACGCCCTGCTCAGCTGCTTCATCGGGAGACACTGATGAGACGCATAGATCCCCGATCCACAATGACACCATCCCTCGTAATCTCAATAACTCATAACTATCCGAGAACGGAGGAGAGACGAGCAGATCATCGAGCTGAGACGCGATCTGTTGCGCCTCCTCGAGTTCCTTCGAGCGAGCTCGAGCGACAATTTCGGCCCTTTGTCGATCTTCCCGCCCCAGATCGCTGGTCATAGACATGTTATCTTCCACGTCGTAGCCAACGTCGTAGTCCCTCTCCCCCCTCACCACATCATACGTAGCAGCCTCCCTCGTAGCTCGACTCTCCTCCTGTACGACCGATATCCAAAGTCCAAACATAGCCGGGTAGAAATCCAACGGCCCCAGAGCATTGGGCGCATGTTTCCGATACGGATAATGCAATATCAACCTCTCGTAGTACTGCTTGGCCCTCTCAAACCCCCGTCTCGAAAACCACTCCCTCTTATAACCACCCTTCCCACCACCTCCCTCCGCCCCCGCAGTCGCCATCTGCCCATCTCTCCACAGCAAAATCTCCGCTCCGATCCCCCATCTTCCTTCCGTCCTCACATCAATCGCATGCCCACCCCACTCATCCCGCAGAATCAGCCCCCAAGCCCTCCCCGCCCGCACATAGTCCCCTTCAAGCAGACACCGATGCAAGATCGTCGTGATCACGCCCAGATGCTTCAGACGCAGGCTGTTCCGCGCCGAACCCGGCAGAAACACCGGCGGATTCAGCTGCGCCAGATCCGTCTCGATACGCCTCCTGGTAGCCGGCTTCACGCCCGAGGGCGAAGAGAGGCCGGAGTGCGGGAAATTCCCTCCCGGCAACTCCGTGTCCGGCGGCTGGCCGGCGATGCGGTATTGATGCGCTTCGTCCGGTGTGAGGATGACGGAGGAGCGTGCGGATGTCGAGCGGCGGCAGGGCCGGCGGGAGAAGGAGGAGGAGGAGGAGGCGCGGTCGCTTTTCACGGTGCTTGTTGCCCGCGATTGGCGCCCCGAGGAGGCTGCTTCGATGTCTTCATAGTCGCTGCTATCGGAGCCGGTTTCGATGCTCGAGGCGTCGGTGTCTTCGACAAGGGGGCGTTTGGCGCGCTGCGGAGGATCGTATTTGGCTGTGCGATAGCTCACTGGTCTTTGCCACTGGGGCAGCGGGAGAGAGAAATGGGATATCGTTGCAGATTCGGGCATCTGGGATTCGTCAAGAAAGGTTAATTGTTGATTGTATATTTTGATAGCCGTTCAATCTGAGACACTCGGTATGAGAGAGCGTATGTCGGGATGTCCTCGAGGTTCCGGCCTAGAGGTCGTCATCGTTCCCGTCGGGAAAAAAATAAAATAAAATAAAAAGAAAAAAGAAAGGGGAAAATAAAAGGAAAAAGCCGGGCTGTGTCGTCAACCTTAGGGGTGAAATCACATCTAGCAGGAAAGTTATGGCGACGGTCCGTCGGCGAAGTGTGAACGGGGCAGAAAAAGTATTGATAAACTTCAAGATAATCCAACTAGTTCACCCATTGTGACCCACATTGATTTGGGCGAATCTCTCGAACCCGAGCTTGGTGATTGACAAGCATAACTCACTAGTTAATTCCTCCTCTACGGAGTACGGAGTATCAGAAACTCATCAATAGACTTCCGGCGGATTTCGCGAGCCAAACGCTGTCGCGCCAAGGAGGTGGGGTGCTCGACACGTCTTCGAGGCGCATCTCTGGAGATCAGAGCAGCTCAGTTCCCATATCGTACCACTCCAAGCCATACGGGAAGCATACGCTGGATTTGATCGAGCAACATACTACGTTCTAGCTCCTATCTTCCGAGCTCTAGCTTCAACAAATAAGGTAGTATTTGCAAATAAGAAGTTTTAGAGACACAAAATTACTATTTTCGCCTGTACGCTAAATGCCCAAGACTCTCAAAAAGGTTGAAAAAAAAAAAAAAAAAAAAAAAAAAGAAATATGTGACCGGAAAGAGAAATTTATACCAAAAGGAATGCGGCCGTCTCATCTTGGGTTAAGCATAAGGGACATTAGAAAGAAAGGAAAAGAGAAAAGATGAGCAACAATAATAAAAAACACCACAGCTCGCCAATGCATTGCCACCCCTCCAGAATAGTGAGTAGTAAATTACCCAGAAGAAAATATCCAAAACACCGCTCCTCCTCCTCAAGCCTCCTCCGCTCTCCTTGAAGCAAAAGCGGAGGCGGAGGCAGAAGCAGAAGCAGAAGCAGGGAAAAAAAAAAAAATTAGGAGTGGCCTGGAGAGGAACAAGCCATGGTACATTCAGCCAACATTCAATAGATACACTGTAAAAAGGCCCACGACAACCTCATGAAACACACAACAAACCTTTCCAACCAAGGTTGTAGCGCCACATGCTTTTTCTCCAAAACAAACTGCAGAGAAAGAGGACAAAAAGAGGAAAAAAAAAAAAAATGTTTTTAAAAATAGTAGAATGCAAACCTGTCGTATCGCGGATCATCATATCATGTGTCATATCAGGTCATCAACCCAGTTCAAAAATTCATAAAAGCCAAAACTGCAAAACAGTAAAAGCCAAGGTCAAAAAGGAAAAGAAGAAACCCGCTATACCCATAGGCTAAACACAGAAGCAAAGGCGAGATAATAAACATATAACAACTAAGCCTCCCAACATGCTAAACTTCACCCAAGAGTCCAGTACCATCATATAGGAACATCAGATGAAACACAAAACGAAGAAGCCGAAAAAAAAAAAAAAAAAAAAAAAAGCCGAACAGGGACCAAAGACAATGGAAAAGAAGAGGATGGTGACGGTCCGTGGAGGGTGTTTGCAATATACCTACATAAATCCCAGAAAAGTATAATGTAGACACAAGGAGAGTTAAGGTGCAGCGTATATAGTTGGATGTGTTTTTGTAGCCGTGCGAACGGAACTCTTCAATGGGCTGTCAAAGCCAGGTCTTTCGCTATCGTATTAGCGGCGAGCTAAACATGCGCCTCGCGGCGCTCTCTAGGTCCTGATTCTTGAGGGAATGCATGATGGGTGTTTCCGTCCCCGACTCCGGCCCGCCATGTGAAAATGCTCCGAGCCGAAAAAAGCGCAAAAAAAAAAAAAAAAAAAAAAAAAGAAAAAAAAAGAAAAACAGAGATATATAAGGAACGATAAGAGTTTGATGGAGGGAATGAAGGTCACAAAAAGGAAATTCGTGTCAAGGCGTCGAGCCAATAGGTTTAGGTAGGTATACCAAACTCTGAGAGCGGAGTTTGTTTATTAATAGTTGCATTAAAAGGCTTGGCGTCAAGATGTGCACATCGCACCGCCAGGTTCTTCGTGTTTGCCGGGTATTCCGCAGTCCTTGACCATCCGTCTGAAATCACGGATAACTTTCTCTGGCACACGGTCCCAAAGGAGAGAGCGGGAATAGACCTCAGAGGTGCCTTTGATGCCGGTATTTTGGCTTCGCATCGCAGCGTAGGCTTGCTGCAGGTTGGAAGGTTGCGGAGTAATATCCCCTTCGTCATCGTCCAGGGTCGTCAAGGCGTTGTACTGCTCTGCGGTCAGGGCGAACGCCTGCTCCTCCTCTTGCTGCTTTGTGGGAACGACAAGGTTTCGGTGCAGGTCATCCAGGTTGGTCATAGTGGTGTCCTGACCCGAAGAGATCTGTGCCATTTCTGCGCCGGAGATTGTTGCAGGGAACGGGGTAGTAGACGATGGCCCAGCAATGGAGGCTAGGTTGAGCGAATTGGAGGCCTGGGGAGGATTTGCAGAAGCAAGGACTGCTTTTAGAACATTGGCAGATTCGGCACGATACTCTTCCGAAAGAGGAGGAATGGAGCTAGGAGACATCGACGGGCCGTTTGAAGCCATAAAAGCACCGAAGAGTAGACACATGTAAAATGCATTCCAGCTGAACGGGAAGTCTGTTTGCGACGAAAGCTTCTCGACAACCTTGTCAGTTTTCTTGATGACCGTTGTAAGCGACTTCTCGGGAGCGGGCGTCGGGGTCCGAATGGGTACCCGAGGCTCGCTATCCAGAGTAAACTCGTTGGTCATAGAGAAGTCATCCCAGGAGCTTCCATCAACGGCAAGACTCTCATAATCGGAGAAATCGCTGCGGAAGAGGGACCCGGACGCAGACGAATGCTCTAGTTTCTCCATATGTTCGCGAAGAATGGTGTTCTTCTTTCGAAGTTCACCGGTCTCCAGAGTATGAGATCGAATCAACTCCTCCTTTTCAGTGTGGAGTTGGTCGATATACTGATGGAGCTGCTGCTGACCCTCGAGCAATTCGTTCTTCTCCCGTACAAGCTCAGTCTCCCGGAGTTTCATCTCACGGATAGCCTCCTGGAGCTCGTTGATGAGAGTGGTGGACCGTCGCTTGTCTTCCTCAAGCTGTTCGGTGTGCACCTTCTTACGTTGACGGGAGTCAAGCCTAGGAGCGGAAGAGTCAGCCAGAATGGTTCAGTCAACAGATTTCCGTGTATCATTGTAAGAGGATATTTTTTTGGGGGGGGGTTTGGTGTGGTGGGTAAGTGAAAAAAGGGGAAGGGATCCATACGCAGCCTGTCGGTTTCTCAACAGACGTTTCTGTTGCTTGAGCTCTTTGATCTCCTCTTCATCGGTGGAACGGCTGATGAGGAGGTCGATGTTGCTCAGAGTACGTTCGGCAGGGATGTCGAAGCGAGCATTCTTCTTCCGGATTCCATCCCGGCGGATATGGAGGTTGGAACTATTTCGATAGCCGGTGGCAGTTGTGGAGTTTTTCCGTGCAGCCTTCGTCTGCATCTCGGCGGGATCGGCAGACGCTGAGGCCCAGCCTTGGCTAGATTGCGGGGACATTGGAATGGCATTGTGAGGAGCGAAGGTAGAGCCGGGTCGGTATGGCATGGTTGGGTAGGCAACTGGCTGCACGGCACCGACAGCACCGCCAGCGAACGGGTTTTGAGCCGCAGCATCGAAGTCGTGTGGGAACTGTTCGTACATGGGAGTCGGGGTACAGGAGCCGGAATCCGTGGCCAGCGTCCATTGTTGTGGAGGGTATGTGGTTGTGTGGACGAACGGGTTGGCGATGGGTTCAAAGAGAGGAGTGGACATCTGGGACGGTTGCCGCGACTGGGCTCCGCTGTGGTGTTGTGCCATATCCGACCAGACAGAGTCTCTCCGCGAGAAGTCGTCTGTGGTGTGGTCAAAGGACGACCTTCGTTGGCCGTTGAGGGATGTGATGTCTTGTGTGTTTGAGTCGAGGATCTTGTCGTCTAGTACGCTCATCTCGTCGTCTGGGGAGAAGATGGGTTTGGAGTCGAGGGCGGGCGATTGTTGAAAAAAGTCGAACGACGAAGGATGTGAATACTTCGCCATTGTGAGGGTGTGAAGAGAAGATAAAAATAATAAAATAATAAAAATAAAAATAAAAAAATGGAGGTGTTTTGGATAAAATTTAACCTCCGAAAGTCAAGATCGATGGATAAAAGGGAAAGAAAAAAAAAAAAAAAAAAAAATGAAAAAGAAAAAAAAAAAGGCAAAAAGGTACAAAGAATCGGGGCAGATCGAAAGTGGGACGACAGCCGTCAAGTCCGGAGAAAAAGAAGCAAAATAGTACAGGGTCGTGAAGGTCGTGAAGGATGTGATTCGTGTGAAGGATAATTTCTCCGATGAAGAGGAGCGAGGTGGAATAACTGGGGGGGGGGGGTGCGAGGAAGTGAGCGGGAGTTTTTAAGAGGGACGCGGGCGAAGAGGCGGTGTGGGATTGTGTGGTTCTTGTTTTGAGAAAGTTTGCCCGTTCTCTGTTGGGGTGATAGGAGGACGTGATAAGGCGAGCGGCGAGGAGGGTGTGTCGATGTGTCTTGTCTGTCTGTCTCTCTTTTCTCTAGCTATATCTGGAGTCTGTCGTTGTTCGGGTGGGCGAGTGTGAGCTGCATGCGTGTGAGAGGGAGTGGTGAGAGGGTGTGTGTGTGACCTTGAGGAGGATTTACCTTTGAGGAGGGGGGAGGCCGTTTCAACAGTGCGGGGTTCGAGACCAGAAATCCTGACCAGAGAGGCGAGAAGAGGCTGGGGGGATGGGATGGATATTTTGTCTTGGACAGGATTCTTGTTTATGCTATTGAGGGAGAGGGGAAAAAAAAAAGACATAAAAAGGAAGAGGACAATATATCAACACCCGGGGGGGGGGGAAGCTGATAGATATACATACCTTTTTTTTTTTTATAATTATTATTTCTCCCCTTCTGCAGATGTGAAAACGACTTCCCCTTCATCGACACAGTACATTGTATAATTATTAGCTAGTTGAGTTCTGGGTGGAGTTAGTTTCTGCGGCAAGGGAGCGAAGGCGAGAGAGAGAGTTAGAGACAGCCGGACCAGGCCCCTCCAACCTAGTTCGCTGCCGTACCTCGCCCTCGTCCGTTTCGAGTAAACCCATAAGGAATTTGCCGATTGTCCAGTAGCATGTCGGCTTCGCGGGAAAAGAAAAAACCAGAGACAACCCTTTTCTGCCATAATTTCACGGCCTCATCTGTGGAGCTGTTCGAGGATGGAGAGGGGGGGGGGGTGTGGGTGTGCCTGGGAAAAGCAAAGGCATTTTCCCCGGCCAGTAGGCGAGTGTTGCACTGCTGACCAGGGACGAGTCGAGGAGTCAGTCGAGATACCGATGGGCCAACGACCCTTCAGGGCGACCGGACGCTCGAGTGAGTCGAGTCGAGTCGAAGTGCTCGCTCGCAGCAGCGTCACAGCAGCAGCACCACAAACCGAACGTCAGAAACATCCCTCTGCACGGCCCGAATTACGGGTATGCTTTTGCTTATTCCCACTCGCCCTTTCTCCAATGTGATGGGCAGAAAGGCGCGACTGTTCCAGATCGACTGGGGTTGATAGACGCTAGGTGCAGCGTTCCAGGAACTTTGGACTTCTGGCGAAAACAGGGGCGACGATTTGTCGTTCGTCCTGCCTGCCCGCTCGCCATTGGATGCCCTCTCTGTTGGCCTTTGGGCATACATGCATCTTGCACACTCTTTGCCCCTAGTAATAATACTCGTCGGACCTTAAAAAAAGTATCATGGGCGTTTGCACGGGCCCGAGCATCACGGATTAGTTAATCGTTCAGTTGCATTTTAATCCGAAAAATAGGAGAAAAATAAAAATAAAATATAATTAGTTCCATTTCGGAATCAAAAAAAAAAAAAAAAATTCAAGCCAAACAGCCCTGGCGAGTGGAGATCACGGGTGACGACCATCTTCACCTTTTGCCTCCTCTCCCCTTGCACAACACCCTCGCAAGCCTTCGCGGTTTTCGAGCAATGACAGGCCCTCGTGCACTGAAAAGTCCACCGCAGGCCTCTGCCTGTTTCAGTTCTTGAGGCAAGCTCTCTGACTGGGCTGAAGCAGCACAACCGAACTAACCGTCCGCGACCGAGAAAGCTTCTCCTTCCCGGCTGAACGGTCGAATGAAACTTTTTTTTTTTTACCTCTGCTTTTTCCGTCTCGAATTTTTTTTTTTTTTTTTTTTTTTTTTTTTTCGTTCGCTATCTCTAGTTGAATGAAGACCGTCGTTCAACTAGGCTTTTCGCCATTTCCTGTGGTCCCAGGGCTGCGAGCCACGGTTCGACTCCTCGGACACTTAGTTATCTTCCAACTTGACTTTTTGGATAATGTTCAACTTGTCTCATCGATAATTACTTTATGCTCCCCCGTTTTGCCTCTCCCTTGCAGCCTGGGGCCTTTATGCCGAACCAGCCCCTCTCTCTCCGACGAGAGCTCATGGAAACCCTACCTATCTGTCGATCAGACCCTTCCCCCCCCCTCAAGGTACAACTGTGCCTCTCCTGTCTCCCTCTTTCTCATCTCGTTCTCTCTCTAGACCGTCCGGGGGCCACAAGGTACCAATCCCCAAGCTCCGATGCTTGATCTACAGAACACGACAGCTCTTCCCGCTCTCTACGCTGCCTATTTGCGTTGGCTTTTCGATATCTCGCAGTACTGTGTTCTTGTACAACGTTTTACTTGTGCTTTGGCCATCTCGGTCATTCCTTGTACAGCGTCTTCTTGTGCTCGTCGGATAGTCTACCCGTGCCCTCTTTGCGTGTCAATGGCACTGGGAGGGGGGAACTGTGGTAATAGTTTTGCGGCACATCTTCTCTAATCTACCGTGCCAGAAGCTAGTTAGCCTCTCACTCCTTGCGAGGATCTCCTACGAGCACATCATCCACAAGGCTCTCCAATTTTTTGTCGGCCACAAGGCAAAGTTGGAAAAAAAAAAAAAAAGGAAAAGCACCAAACGTCAAATCTGTCGCCTTGTACTCCGTAGTAGCTCATCTTCAAACTACGGACGAATAGGATGCCATCAGCCAATAGATATTCGCATCCTCACCGCTGGTAATCCACTGGACCCGCGAAACGGGGAATTTCAAGCAAGTGAAAGGTGATTACATGCGCCCGGTCTATCCACTCAGATGTCGAAATCCATGTACGCCAGGCAGTCAAGCATCAAGATGACATGCCTGAACGCCTCACATCTCGGACTTCCACCGTCTTGAGCGTAAGAAGCTGAAGAGGAAAGAGACCAAGAACGACCCATAGAACCGTATCCGTTGCCCTCTTTGTCCCTTACATATGTACCATGTATTCTGTATAACGTATGTATGTACATGCTCCGTTTCTCTCCCGTGCATCATACAGAAAATAAAAATGTTAAAAAACGAGACAACGTGAGTGGAAGAAAGAGAAGCGGGATTCAACTCCGTGCCCTAGTTGATTCCCATAGGATAGCTAAGTCTGAGGTACATGACGCCGTACATGCTGACCTCATGACTGGGTGGAATCGGCTTTTCCTATCTGGGCCGGTTTTCGCTGCCCAAGCAATAAATGATGCTGCGCTGTACAGGAGTATGTGGGGTTATCGATTTGATATCAAAGTACCCGTGGTGTTCATGGTACGATAAGGATGAGAAGGTCTGGTGCTTCGAGTTATGAGTCATAACGGGGGAGCTTCGTGGGCAGAAGTCATTCCCCCCCAAAGAATTTCACGTTCAGAGATCCTTTTTGAAGTTTGATGGAATAGCTAACTACCGAGTACATGCCTAACATAGTGATTGCTCAAGTCGGCAGTGCAATTTTTGCTCCAGGCTTCGACGAGGTCACAAGAGCGACGCAGACTCTTAGACTGCAAGCGAGATGCTGAGCCTGTTGAACAGTGATCGAAACGTCTGTTCTGTAGTTTGTCATTCCTGCGAGCGTTTTCATCACTTGCGTGACCATGTCCCATGGATGGGGGGGCGCGATTCGAGTCTACAGAGTAGTTTTTACCCTTTAAATCAAACAGCTCGGAATACGCTGTGGTTAGTTACACTTAGGTACCTATTCGTCAACGATCACTTCATGGATTCTCCAACAGAGCAGTGGTCCGTCGTGCATCTTGCGAGTTCTTTCACCATTCAAAGAGAAAAAGCCACTCACGTTCGACAGTCCCTCACGGTGACTCAGTACCACTCGGCAAAAGTACGCCTGCAAACCAGCCCAGACAGAGCCCACAAACCCCGAACATCGTGTGGTACGTACACTTTTAAGCACTCCAGAGCCGGGTCGCTTTTTAGTGGATATCTGAGGGGCCTTGGGCACCGGACGCATGAGCGGGATCCGATCATGTATGCAAATCATGAGGCCCCAAGATTCGGGTTTGGCGGATTACGAATAACCAACTAGTAGACGAATTAAGGGTACGGCCCGTGTGGCCTGGTGATTTACCGGCCATCTTTGCCACAAAACTGTGAAGATACGGGATAATTAGCTCGCCTTTGGGGAAAGAATAGTTCAATCATCCAGCATTTTTAGGGAGAAAGAGGCGTTCTGCTCGATGAGACAGGTCCAGTGAGGAGTAATATCCGAGATCCATGTCTGTCTGCATGGAAGATCTTGAGTCGGATGAAAGATGGGCAGCGATGATGGTATGCTCGTCTGGCCACCCGCCGTAAAAAAACCCTCCAAGCCAGCGAAGAATCGTGTACTCCGCGTAATCCCATAACCAAATTAGTTACCGTCTAGCGTCATAATTACTAAGCATTTGCCAAGCCTATCTAGTCCAAGATTGGTCTAGTACAGTTTCCAATGGCTCCCGCCTGCAGTCGGCCGGCCGACCTCACTCGCCGCTGCCACGCTCCATCCCCGCTTTCGTCGCAACGAGCCAAAACGTCCCCTCGCCCGCCGGCCCTCTCGAACGGGATCCTGGGGAGCTGAAGAGCCTTTTCAGGCCCTTAGGCATCTCGCCGTTCAATGCGCCGAATCAGCTTCTCACCCAGCAAAAACCAAGGGGGGCCGAAACACTCAAGACCCGTCGTCCCACGAATTCTCATCCAATGGCCCGCATCTCCTTGGTGATCCCTCTCTTTTCTTGACCAGGGGCAATTTATTCTCGCAGGCCAGTCGGATCTCCCTTCGGACCTTAATTCTTTTCTGCCTGTGGGCTTTCTTCATACTGTCCGAGGGGGGGGGGGGGTTAAAGAGGTTTTGGCTGCCAGCCTCAGATCGGAATCTCCTTGCTGGAGGCCGTCATTCGCTGCTCTTCAGGGTGGCGCATCAGCGAGTCCAACGTACCATCTCCGCTCTTCCATGTCACATGGGGCAATACTTTAGGGCTGTCCATCCATCAAGACGTCCATTTGCTTGAATACCATGACCTCTTTGGGTGATGATTGTGATTTACGAACAAGGTCCCCAGGACGAAAGTCCAGCCGTATTGCTTGGCTCTCCCTCTCTCTTTCGCCCTGCCTCAGGCCCATTTCCTTTTCCGCCCTCTTTCGATTTGAGCCCAGGTTTGACTCTCCGGCTTTTTCTTTGTTCTTTGGCCTTTTAATCACTGCGACGCAATCTCCGTTCATCGCCTCATGGTCCCTGTTTCCCTTGACACCCCCTGACATTGGGCACACTCCTCTCAACAGAAGTACATCTGTGCGCCCACAGTTACAAGCTGCCCTTGATAGGTTGGGGATGGCTTCACTGCGTTTGTCGCGCCCGAAGAAGTATACAAAATCCCGCCTTGCACCAGCCTAGACTGGAACAACAGATTTCAAAAGATTGCGGGAAAAGGCTGCATAGGATCCTCGATCCAGCATATAAAATCATTTGCAGCACAGACCGTTACCTTCACGTGCCCTCTTGCCTGCACCCTCTGGAAGTGAATTGCCAGCACGGATGTAGCTAACGTCATGGAGCATATCAAAATCTCGTTTTCATGTAATTTCTGTGGTCCACAGGAAATGGACACCCTTTCCTTCGGTACCTTCGCATTTTCTCCTCCATTCACTGACGCTGCTGCATGTAAATGCATGCATACCTCCTTACCTATTTCTTTGTTCAAACCCCGTATGTATGTACTGCAGTAGCCAGTCCGCGTTAACTGCGGCAAGCTTTGATACCCGACGCTTGCCACTACACTAGATCTCGCTTTCTTCCAAATCACAATGTCCTCATTGTGCACGATTTTGTACTGCTACAAGAACACCTGCACCGCGGACGGTTTATCCGACGTTGAGCTGAAAATAGCAAGTCGATATCAAAATTCAAATATGCAAATTGTCAACTCAATTTCCATCCTTTCTACTAACAGCGGCCTTCGTTGACACGCCACGTTTTCTCCCCGCTCTTAGACCACCCCGCGGCCGCGAGTCGGAACAGGCGATCACGAATTTTTGAAACATCATGGCAATTGTCTTCCTGACTGCTATTAATTAAACATACATACATGAACTTCTCTGTCACTAGCACTTTGTTTTGATATCAGAAACGATGTACCATTTTCTATCTTCAGGTTCAAGGCATGTGAACATCCACACTTCTTCAGCATCTAACCCTGCTCGCTCCGCCAACTATGCCCATTGCCCCGTCATTCACTCCTTTTAGCCGTTGCTTTTCGCTCTTACCCAGCGAATAAAAGCATCCCCTTTTGAAAAAAAATGAAAAAGGTACGTCAGCCCCTCAAAGCCATCTGTTTCAGTTTCGAACCAAACATGCCCACCACTCTAGCTGGTCCAGCAGCAACAGTCCATGTGGCTTTTCTTTTCCTCTCTCTCTCTCTCACACTCCCTTTTTTTCTATGTGTTTGGAAACTCGGTGCATGCACTCTGTATGCATCCGTGCCATACTCCCCCGGCAATATAAAAATTCGCCTTTGCAATAAAGTTGCATATGTACGTATTCACCTGATGGCAAAAAACGAAACCACGAAACCAAAATGAGGATTTACCCCCTACATGGCGGAGAAAAGATAAATTTATCTCTCGATCGAATTGCGGAAGAAGCAGAGACGTCTCCCTCGAGAGCGCCAGTGTCAAAGCTGTTTCGGATGCAATGCGGCCTTGCCAAGTAAACTAGCACTTACAGTTTTTACGAGTGCTTTTTCTTTTTGAATCACATACGCATATATGTATGTCCATTGCCATTTTGCAATGATAGGTATGGGAGCGTAAATGCTGTGGCGATTGATGGGGCGACTACTCCCTGCTGTGTATGCCTCCGAATGCTTTGTGGTGGCCAAAACGTCCTTCCAAGCGGGCCATACCAGGAATCCATGTATGTACCCAATATGTGTAGTCCTTTGGAATATTCACTATATCATTGAAGTAACTATTTTTATTTCATTTACTTTTTACTTTTCTTTTCTTTCTTGTCCATTATTCTCTTTCGCGTAATAGATGAGAACAAAATTCTGCTTCTCCAAAATATATATATCATGATAATGAATACTGAGCCATGAATGGATAGGATACTACAAAACGCCTGCTCCAATGTAGAAAAAAGAAATCACTAATGGCTGTGCGGCATATGTAAAGGGAAATAAACCCCTCTCCCGAAAATCTAGCAAAGCAGTTCCCAGGGGAATCACAGCGAGAGAGGTAAGACAATACCATGCAATCTGAATGCTGTCGTGGAAAAGAAAAGCAGGGAAAATGCACCATCGCAACGATAGTACATGTGGTAGATAGGGAGTGATATGATATCTCCCCGATGGGGTTCAAATGAAGAATTTGTGCTTTTTGTCTGGGATGTTGAATTTTAGCTATTCCCAACGCCTGGGATAACTTTGAGTATGGGTATCCTGGAACAGTTGTCGGCCATGTTGCACTCTGGAAGGGTACAGAGATCCAGCTCTATGGTAGAGAAAATCTGGCCCTGTGTGTATGCATGTATGTTAGATCAGACATGAACAGATACTTAGAATTTGATGAAGTCGTGTTGCTGGGTGACCTCTTCTCCTGCATGTGCACCAGGGATGATCACTTCGGGTTCGTCGTCATCAAGCTCATCAGAATCAACATCATCAGAATCAATCTCGTCGTATGCCTCCTCTTCACTAGATACATCGTCCGCATATTCTCCTGGATTTTCCGTAGCGTGGGTGTTGTTATCTGCCTTATTAGCGGCGAGTTTGCGGATTTGGCCCGCTCGGTCAATGTGCGGTAACGGGCATTTTTGCTTGGCACACTTGCCCATGTTCGCATAGTCTGGACACTCTATAACATGGCGGTCCTGACACTGGTCACCTTTGCTGCAGTATCCCAGGATAGCAAAATCCCGACACACTGGCGCTCCTGGTGTCACTCGGATGTGCGCATATCGACATGCGGGGTTAGAACAGCGGCCACGAATGAAGTGGACGCAGGCAGGAGATCTCTCTGGTGATGGCTCATGCGAAAGATCGCACGATGGTCCTGCACTGCATTTACCTGTTTGAAGAAATTCCTTGCAGATGGCAACCTTATTCGGATCGTGAATATATGAGCACTTAGGCCCCTTATAGCAGGAACCTAGAAAGAAAACCATGGTTAGTATTTGCCTAGTAGGGGGCATTCGCCTAGTTCAAATCGAAATTCCATCTGGCGAAGCTTCATCGTAGCTTTTATTGGATAGAGCCTTTCGGTGGGAGGGAGAGTAAGGGTACCCGTCGCAGTAAATCTCTTGCAGAGTTCATCCTTTTTCCTAACAGCCCCGGTTTTCCTGCCGCCAGTGTCAGATATCTTATAGCTCTCACGGGGAATCGACACGCACTTCTTTGAAACCACGGCCCCTAACCGATGTAGGTTCCCGTTCTTGCTTCTGACAAATGTCACGCCACCAACGTTTACTTTTTTCGGAGTCGCATTTGCGGCTGTGGGGTCATCTATCAACTGTAAGCCGGTTCTCACACCTTCTCTAAGCCTTGGGGTAGGCTCACTTGATAATCGGATTAACTTGCTCCCTCCTTTAATAACTTGGAAGGGGATTTCTTGTATGACGATCTTGTATGAATCCGGACGTACACCAGCAGCGGCGGCTTCTGCAGTCGGAGCAACAATATGCTGCGCAAATCTTAAGACTTTCGCTTTTTCCAGCTCCGCTTTTTTCTGTGCCTTTAGCTTGCGGGTCTCTTCAATAGCTTTCGTTCTCGCTTGGGCTTCCTGGTCGTAGATTGCGGTATTGATAAGTTGCATGTGACGATCGCGTTTCGCTACCCACCCAGTTTGCTGTGGCGGTTTTGCTTCGACATTCATGTCGCCAGGTACAGTGGTAGATGAGCTGCTATCCGCAGTGTCGGGGTTGGGTGTTTTGTTATTGAGGACGAGAGTTCGGTGGCGATGGGGTCCAGCAGCGCGTCTTGAAGGAGGCCGGCCACGTCCACGATAAGGTGCCCAGCCAGGATGAGGCCTGTGAATGCTACCATAGCTGGTATGCGATGGGGCGCTAGCGTAACCGCCGCGTGAGAGAGGCGTAAGTTGACTCTTGTGCTGGTTGATTTGCCCTGGGGGATTTTCATTTAGCTCTTGTCAGAATAGATGGATGATAAGGGGTAATAATATACCAGCAAGGCGGCCGATCCTGGCTAAGAGTTCTTGGTCTTCACTCATTCTGAATCTAACGTCTGAAGCTGATTGTCGACATTTACTTTTGCTCAAAGGATGAGCGACGGTCGCTTGTTATGGCGAGCCGCTTCCAAGAAGGAAATGGTTCGGCTTATCATTTATCCGAAATCCATATCCATCACTTCGCAGGCGATGCTCGGATTACTCTAACATCCAAAGAGGCAAGGGAAATATCATGAGAAATGAGTATGATTCAGAATGCGTGTCTAGTAGCTGGATACATAATAACGCCAACAGAAACCTTGATGTGGATTTTACTATAGTTCCACTGCCGAACTCCCAACACCAAACCACGATAGTATGTAAATGCAGCCAAACACTATATGGACCTCAACGCTGTTCAAACCACATTTTCAAATTTAATGTTTTCATCATCATCATTATCGGTACCAATTCCGGAAGCGGTTGGCTCTGCCTCAGAACCTTCATCCATCGCGCTTGGAGCCAGCTCCTGCTTCGCATCTTTATACGCCATGGCGTTCGCGTAGCTTGCTTCCCGTGCTTCCGGCTTAAGCTCCCATGTCATCGCAAAATCACCACTCTTGACAAGATGTGCGACCATCTCCAAGGTTTGCTTGAGGTAAGCCTCTGGCTGCTTAAGCTCAGCTTTGAGGGATTTAAATGGCCAGTACCTGTATCGTCGGAAACAGGCGTAGATGAGGTCCAGGAGCTCGTTTTGCGGCATACGGGCGGTTTTGTTGTCTTGGGTGCGAATCTTTGGGGGTTTCGTAACTTGCTATTGGATGTCAGTAATAAACCACAATATAGAGGTGAAAGAGAAATGACGAAGGCTTACAATAAAGTTGGACTTGTCGGCAGCTTGAGCAGTCTTCGGCTGCAACATTTTGCCAGTAACTCTTTCGATAAACTTGGTTTCTCTCTTCGGTTTAAGGGCTTCTAGAGCTCTTTTCTCGGCTATTCTATGATATTCCTCATTTTCAACGGGAAGGCAGTTGAACTCATCGTGTACTCGCGCGGCGATGGCCGTTTGCTCTGAAGAAAATATTAGTATTTCCACAGTTCTCACATATAGACAAATGGAGAACACACTTGGAATAGTTTTCCTTGTATATGGCTCCCACTTCTTCTTGTTTGCCTTCTTCCTTGAATCCCGTTTCATTTGCTCGTACACGTACGATCGCCCGTGGGGCTGGTTTTCATTGAATAGAAGATGCGCCCTGTCTTTGTACCCAGGAAGATCCTTCTCTGTAAATATAAACGTATTCTGCACGGCGTAAGCAGTCCGATCTGCATTTATATTCTGGCGTTTCAGATTATAATCCTTCGGTACTCCCTCATTCTGGGGGATATCGAGTAATCGAAGACTGATCTAGACTCATAGTATTAGCTGAGTCGGAAGAGAGCAGAAAGCTCCAGATCCGGATTCAGATCCATACCCGCTTAATGTCGGTTGGCGGCCCTTCCACCCTTACTGTGCCGATCTGTATCTCCTCATCATCGTCGAGTTTCGACCAATTCTCCCAGAGAATTTTCGGAATCCTCGTCAGCCATACATCTTGCGCGGCATTCGCAAAATCTAAATCACCCGTATCCTCATAGATATCCTCGTCTGATAGCATCGCAATGTCATTGTCTTTTGTGTCGGGTTCTGATTTGATCGCCGGTCCGGGACTTGGTTCCGGTTTGACGGCGGAAGCGCCAATGTTTGACATTATCGTCCGCTCACAATGGAGTGTAGAAGCAAAGGAAATGGCGATGGCAGATATGAAAATATATTTGGGGCCGGAGAAGCTGTTGAAAGGGGCTGGCCGTGACGGATGTGTCTGTATGCTCTTTAGAATGAAGCTTCGTGACAATTCGATGAAGTCACTGGATCACGTGATTATGGGAATTCGCTTTCGGGTGACTAAGCAGCTTAGTTGAGCTTCCGAGAGCTCCGAGTAGTTAATGAGGGGGAGCCTATGTTTTTTGTTTGTTGAAGCTCTGTTTGGCCCGGTACACTGACATCCTAATTTAGGTGGTTGTATGAGGTTGTAATTTTGATCCGATAGTGTGCTAGTTCACTGCGATCATGGCTTCGGCTGAAGTCACGTCTGCCCTCGCAGCAATTGATGCAACATCAAACCAACAGGCCAAAGCAGTACGGTACAATGAACTCCTCTCCCAGATAGTATCCTCATCCAGCCCCACCACCATATCGCAAGACCTTATCGCCTTCCTAGGATCCATATTGAGCGAAAATGTGAGCATAATCGCCTCTCGCCCTCTTCTCGATGCCTTTATAAATGCCCTCCGCACGCTCCCCGCAGACGTCCAGATCAATGTCGGTCAACACGCCATCCACGCTCTTCAGAGCCGATCAACATCGGTGGAAGAACAAGACTCCTCGATACGTGGAATACTTGCGGATGCATACGAGTCGCAAGATGAATATCTAGCTGCTGCCAGGGTCCTTCAAGGAATTCATCTGGATAGCTCGCAGCGTTTAATATCGGATGAAGATAAGATGCGCATGTGGATACGAATTGTCAGACTATACCTTGAAGAAGATGACCCTACAAGTGCTGAAGGATTCCTGAACAAGATAAAGAATTTACCATCAAAGATTCAAGATCAGGAATTGAAGCTCCATTTCCAGCTATCACAAGCACGAATTCTCGACGCCCGAAGACGCTTTCTCGATGCCAGCCAGGAGTATCTCAATGTTAGTTTGGCCACTGGTGTGGATGAAGGGGATCGACTTCACGCGTTATCTGCGGCTATAGTCTGCGCGGTGCTGGCACCAGCAGGACCTCAAAGATCACGCATGCTTTCGCGACTCTCCAAGGATGATCGATCCTCCTCACTAGAGGAACACAGCATCCTAGAGAAGATATTCAGGGATCATCTCCTTACCCCGGAAGAAGTGAAAGCTTTTTCGATAAAATTGGCTCCTCACCAGCTTGCACAGACAGCGGATGGGTCAACCGTTCTTGACAAGGCGGTTATCGAGCATAATCTGCTCGCGGCAAGTCGGCTATATGAAAATATCCATGTGGATAGTTTAGCGTCCATTCTTGGCCTCGAAGCGAGCGGAGATATGAGCGCTGGCGAGAGGGCGGAGGTATACGCTGCCCGAATGGTAGAACAGGGTCGACTTGAGGGGAATATTGATCAGATCGCGGGTGTCATCTACTTTAAGTCAGGAGTAGATGGCGTTGGGCCTACGGACACGGAGGGGAGGAGCTTAAGGATATGGGACGCTGGCGTGCAACATTTGACGGATGAAGTGGAAAAAGTCGCCGCCTCCATCATGGACGAGTTCCCTGTAAGTCTATTTTGGATATCCCTTTGAGCTACTTAACACTAACCGCTTTCTACAATGCAGGAATTTGCAGCGGCACAGATGGTCCACTGAATGGCCTGAACCCATGTAGATTCTTGAAGATGGAACAAGGTGTTTCTCTCTCACACCTGGGCACAGGACCCAGTTACTTCGTAATGACATAATGAATGAAATGACTAAGTATCCCTCTGGAGTGAAAAGGCACTGGCTCCCGTAGAGTCTCATTCATCAGCAGAGATCCATTGCACGGTGGTGTAAAAAGTATCTGTACGCTATACCATTTCTTGTATTCTTGTAGCAAGAGGCACACGCTTCACACAGAGGGCGCGTCTAAGATGTCTTGTAGGCCAGGAATCAAGTAATTCAGAGACTGGAGAACATTTGCTTAGCCCGGTGGAATTTCGCAGGGCTTTACTAGCTGGCCTAGTTCCATATTTCTTGGAGAATTGCGGCCTAACCGATGGAACTGTCTCTACGGAGTACAGTAGATCCCCGCTATAGCGATTTAAATTTGGAAGCTTGTTCGATTCGTTATATAGGGGAATTCGCTATATAGGGGGTGCGCGTTGAAAATAGGCACGAATATCTTGCTGCTGCTGAGTTTGAAGCCTTCTTGCTGCTATTTTGCTCTCGTAGCTGTTGAGCTGCCAAATTAGCTGTTGATCTCCCTGATCTTGCTGCTCTTCGTACAGCCGGAGCCGTTTAACTAGATCTAGAGCCTCCGAAGGCGTAATCGGTGGGACTGAAATCGGTGAAGCCAACCATTGCTGAATGCTGGCATCTCACAGTCTTTGTAGACTGACAGATTCTTCCAAAAGAACTCTGCTTTATGCTGAATCATCTCTCCTGAGATAGGGATGTGGTTCTCCGCCTGTTGAATCCACATGTAAAGAGCTGTTTCAAGCTCAGGCCAGTGCTCGCAACAGTAGCACTTCTGCTCTGAGCGGCAGGCAGTCTGATCAAGATAATCATAACATGACGATAGAATCTCGGAGACAGAGGATAGAGCAATGGTTTGATTATAGTGTTGCTCAAACCACTGCTTCAAAGCCTTGTTGCTGAGGCTTGAATACTGCAGCTTGTGAGCCTGGAGGGCCTTCTTTCACTCAATTAGAATAGCAGTTTGGTGTGGCATTGGGTCTTGTTATAATGAATTGCCTATAAAATATTCAAAATAGTTAGCGAATTTCAGTTTATCGGGGATTAACGAATTTTGTACGGAGTAGGGAGATTCAAATTTGGGAAGAGATTTCATCCGTTATATAGGGGAATTCGTTGTATGGGGGTTCGCTATAGCGGGGATCTACCTGTAATGACTAACTAACTACGGAGTACTCCGTAGTCCATTGACTAACGTGGGGTGTGGCGAAAGAAGAGGGTCGTCCAGCCTGACGTCAGACAAAAACGGCTTGCTGCTGTACCACCATGCATGCCCAGCAGTGAGGGCATTGCTCATCGCCCGTATACGCAGTAGTTAAGGATGATTTCTCCTCTTTGCAGGATGGACGGAATGAATGTAACGCGCTGCGCATCTGAAGTAGCCGCTCATGATGTGATCCAGGTCAATTTCCAACTCAATTGACCTCCTCCTAACACCCTGAGGATGCAGAACCACGTTCCCCGCCAACGACAAAACGTCTCAGGGACGAGAGAGGCACATAATGGCACCACTCGCAGAGCCTTCGATCCCCTCGAACCTCCTCAGCGCAGCCAGCCTCGTCGCCCTACTTCTGGGCTGGCATATGCCCTCTTCATGTTCTCGTCACAATGGTTCCTCGTCCCGCAAGGCATGGGCATCATCGCCGTAATCCTCCACCAACTTCCTTACCAATTCCGCGGGCTGGAAATAATATCCAAGATCGTCTGGGTTTACACGATTGTCTTGCTTGGTTCATGTCTGGGTTTATACGTCCTCCGCATCCTGCTCTATCCCCGACATGTCGCGTACCAATTACGACATAGCATCCTGGAAACGTCGTGCCTGGCGAGCATTTCAATCGCCTTCACGTCGATCATACAAATGGTTGCATTGACTGTGGTAAGAGAATGGGGCTCTGCCTGGGGAATTGTCGCCTTCGTCCTGTGGTGGATCAACACCGCTCTCGCCGTGCTCGCTGTCCTGGGTATACCCTACATCTACGTTCAGGTTCAGCCGCCCGGGATCAAAGGTGTTCCTCCGGCGACTCTGTTACCGCTCATCGCTGCATTGACATCCGCCGCCGGAGCGGGAGTGATTTGCCGATATGGTGCGATCAGCGCACGGCTACAAGTGCCCATGATCATCGTCTCCTACCTAGAGATCGGGATCGGATTACCTCTCGCTGTCTGTTTAGAAACGATCTACCTTGCTCGACTATTCGACCGAGCATTCCCGGCAACGAAAGAGATCTATCAAACCATGATCCTTTGCGGACCCTTCGGCCAGGCAAGCTTCGCGTTGCAAATGCTAGGCCAGGTCGTCCAGCGAGGAAGCTTCGCGTCGTATGACCGGGGCACATTCCTCACCGCAAACTCCGCGCCCACGGTGGGAGTCACCAGCCAATTCGCGGGCCTGCTATCCTGGGGCTTCGGCACATTCTGGTGGGCATTATCCATCATAAGCATCGTGCATTCTCTTCTCGCGCAGTCGGGTGGTTTGAGAGCGACAAGCTTCACACTGGGCGCTTGGTCGCTTGTCTTTCCATGGGTTAGTAACTAACTATTGTTATCCTGTCGCATCTAGTCTGCATTTCACAATCTAAAGATTGAATGAAGGCCATGCTAAGAGAAAAACAAAATAGGGAGTCTACACAAACGCAGCCATTATGCTCGGCAAGATCATGAAATCTCCCGCTTTCGATGTCTGGTCTACAGCGCTAACCATTCTTTTACTTTTCATGGCTATAAACAACCACATATGGACGGTGAAAGGGTTGATGTCAGGGACTATCTTCAGTCTTCAGAAGGGCTAAAAGTATCAAGACGACGAGATCGACAAATCTGCGTGGGGTTTGACAAATGAATATAGATGATATCATAGATTTCCACTGTTGAAGCCTAGATTGTATTTAAGGAACACAGTCTAGCTTCTTAAACTGCCTATCACAATCCCAATTAACCGGTAATAAAGCAGCTAACTTAAAATTTTTTTCCAAAGGCCATGAAATAGGGGCAAGAGGGACTCCTCAATCAGAGGAGGGGTGTATTCATTAGTTTCCCGCTATCGATCCATCAATCCACCCATCCATGCCTTATCAGCCTCTGTCAAACCTTTCGAACTAGTTGACCCTTCGGCATCTGTCAATATCCAAGGAACCAATCCATTCTTGATCTGCCCTTAAGAACATCCCCAGTATTGTTTTTGTCTCCTTTTCAATCTCTCCGAAATCCCCGTCCAAGCGATTATGCACAATTTCCGGCGCCAATCAAGCTATTTATCTTCAACCGTCCGTTGCAAAATGGCCCTTGAATTGTAAAAAAAAAGAAAAGGCAAGAGTAAGTGTAGGCGCATGTGTTAGGGTACAAAGCAACATGGCTATCTATGCAAGAAATTTTTTATTTTTCCTCTCTTAAACCAATGCGCGCATGCTCCTATTCCATGGCCACAATGCGGATCTGATTGAAATGAGAGGCAGAGTAGAGGGAGTTTTGGGTTCAATGAATATGCATGTGAAGAAGAGGGGATACCATGGCATTTCCGGAGGGCTGCGATTTTGTAAAGTTGGCTTAGATACAATATGTGCTTTGCATGCTTCACAAAGCTGAGAATACAAATAACTGTGAACGGCGCAGGAGTTAGCATCTTGAATGTGAAATAGCAGTGATGGTTGTTGGAATGGGAACTTACATTGTTTGTTGCAGCGATAGCAATGCTATCCTCAAATGGATGCCAACTCATGTGCAGAATCTTCTTGTTAAAATCAATTTGATCTGCATCTGTCTCTTTACGCATGCGTCCTCCAATTCCAGCAGGACTGCCGGCTCTTGATCCACCCTTCTTACCAGCATTTGTCGAAATCGAAGAGTTAATGGGAGTTGGAACGCCCACCTTCTTCGCTTTGAACGCGGTCTTATCAGCCTGGAGGACAACCTCGGTCTCCTGGCTTGGGTCTGTTGGATAAATCATGAAGTTGTTGTTGTAACTTCCAGTCATCACATTATTGGCATCGCCGGAGAAGACTACTTCAAATTTGTCAAAGATACTATCATTTTCGTACGTGTCGCAGAGCCTCGGGCGTAGATGCTCGTGGATCGGAATTGTCTTAACAGGTTGACGTTCCATGTTTACATCCCAGATCTTCACAGTGAGGTAGTCGCGGGAAACGATATAGCGGCCGTCGTGAGAGAACCGAACATCAGAGATGGAAGAGATGATTTCAGAAAAGAAAGATCGAGAAGACACATCTTCTTCTTGTTCAAATTCTGCGGGTGAACAAAATCAAATGTGAGCACAGGTGTATTCCATTGGCATAGAAAGATAAACAATATTCCAAGGTGGTTAGAAGAGTACGTACGTTTTGCATGCTCATCGCACAAAGCGCGCTGCCGCATATCGGCCAACTTGATCGTTCCCTTGGAACTAGCATACATGAACCAGTTGCAGCTGATAGGGTGGAACTCTGCAGCAGTTATAACCTCAGTCAATTCTTCCATATTCGCTGGCTTGATATCGACAATGTTGAAACTCTGGTCTTGGATATTCAAATTCCACAAGTTGATACGTAGATCGTCGCTGCTGATGAATGTCTCCCCATCGCTGTTGACCGATATGGAATTAATGTGATAGGCATGTGCATTAGCGTAGATACGCCGTGGGACTGCCGCAACTACGGTATCATGGTGCGTCATACGGGGTAACTTGAGGGCCGATGCGTCCTTGAATGAAATGTGCGGTGGTCGCGGGATACCCCCTCCACCAACAGCGCTGCCTGGGGTAAGGTCATGGGAGAGGTTATTCTCTGCAACCACCTTGAGCGACTTGTCAAACACCTTCCACAGCTTTATAGTCTTGTCGTTCGTCGAAAGGAGGAAATGAGAAGCATTTTGCCGTCTGCACCATTTTATTTTGTTGATCTTCTCTTCGATCTCTAAGGACTTGAGGTAATCGAATTCCGGCTCGTGCGACTGAAATTCGGTATGGAACTTGTATTCGCATGTTTTTTTCTAGACCAGCAACGTCAGTCACCCTATTCAACCCCGAAACGACAACGTAGGCGTGGGGAACGCATACAGTTTCATTCCTCTCGAAAAGAACCACTCGACCTCCCTTGTCGCCAGTCGCCAAATAGTTACCCGTATGATCGAACTCGACGGTGGAAATGATATCGGCTATAGGCAAGGTAAAAGAAATATAAGCGAGGAGTGACAAATGGAGTAATAGCAACAATGTGATTCAATGCGCGATGGGCGTTTGTATACCTTCAGTGATATCTTCAACGTCGCCCTTGTCTCCAAAACATCTAGTTAACAATCAGTGGCGGGTCTCACAGCATAGCCAGACAGAGCTGCCACAGAAGCATTGCTGTGTGCTGCGATACAGGCTCTGCCAGCAGAATTCAAGACGTACTGTGTAAACTTCCAGGTTGGCGAACCTGGATCCCCGTCAACCATCTTTCCTAGCCGCTACCTGACCTTTAGGTAGCAAGATGAAGCAGGCAAACTTGATTAAAGATCCCACCGCAAGAGTGGATGGTGTGCTTGAAACTGTAGGGGACAGCTGCAAAGCAGAAACTTTTCCACACGGTGAGAAGATGTGGGATTTATAAGGAATTATATAAGGTGGGATACGTTCTACAAACCAAAGGTAGGAGGGTTCAGTTGATGTACTTCGGTCTCAAGTGATTTCGATCTGAGGTGGTTCGGTCTGAAGGAGTTCGGTCTGAAGATGAATGCTGCGTGCGCCGACAGTATTAGCTTAAGCACAAGTTAGAAAGTAGGGCTCCAATAGAAGAGAGGAGGAGAGGGAGGTTATTGTTATAAGTGAGTGATGTGATGTGGGTAATTGGACACTTGACAACCAGCTCACATCAGGATATGGAGGTGACGGGAAGCTTCCAAGACAAGTGACGGGATAGTGACGGGATGGTGACCAGAGTAGCAGGAGAAGGTCGCGTTTTAAGAATGCATTTTTCTAACTTACAGGTAATGAAGAAGGGAGAGGTTTCGTCGGCAGAGGAGCAGTGGGATGGGATTTTGCTGAAATCTGAAGCTAAGAAATAGAAAGGATGATGACGGCTGTAGAAGGAGGAGGATGGGAGAGGAAAAAAAAAGACAAGGCACGCGATGCTGAGAAGGAAGCAGAAAACGGGAAAAAGAGCCACAGAAGATACTGAAAAGAGGAGAAAAAGAAATCAGGATTGAGGAGGGGAGTGGAGTGTATGGTGATGCTCCGGCGATGGCGGCGGCGGCGGCGGTGGTGGTGGTGGTGGTGTTGGTACTCTGGGATCGATGGAGGGGAGAGGTGCCGGTTTGGGGGGGAAAGAAAACAAGTGCGGATCCCGTCGCTGGAAGCAGACGAGGAGAGGCAGAGAGAGAGGGAAGCGCCAAACCTGGTCACAACTCTGTGATGTAACAAGCTGCAGAGCACCAGACAACAACAAAGCTGTCGGTTCGCAACAGAAAGCAGAGAAAGTCGACTTCTAGGTAAATGCCCTTCTCTTGCTGACAGAGTGGGCAAAATTGAGAAAAAAAAAATCGTTAAAAAAAAGGGAAAAATGTGAGAAGTCATGCACCAACAAGCTACTTATAGAGGTACATACCTCTCCCTGTGCGAGCTACACTGTAGTTCTCACGCATTAAATACTAAATGTGCATTTCTCAGTGATGACCGCACAGTTTGTCCAAAGCAGCAGGGTGTGTTATGGAGATATTCAGTGAACTGCTCCATTGCTTGAGAGCTTCTTCCGCCTGCGACGTCTCCCAGCGATGATACACAACTTGCAAGGCTGCTTTAACAAGGGCGCTTATCTAACTAAACTCACTGATCTTAGTTAACTAGTAGCCAGCAGGTACCGGCCGACGATCGCCCGCTTCTTGAGGTCAATCTTCACATGCAGCGACTCCAGCCCTACCAAGACCATCCATTCCATCCTTGACAGCCCGCAGTCGAGGCAAACCGTACGCAGGCATCATCAGACCCGAAAATTTCACATCGCTGCGGTGATTGTTCTCCCTGTCATCGCGTTCTCTTCGAGCCTGGGTTAATTTCAGGAATCGGAAAATGCCGTGAGATGAGCTTCTGGCATCTATCATAGATACTAGTTAACAGTGATTTTGCCGGGGGGAACAAGCATTCCACCGACTCGAACAATGGATGGAAAACGGCCTGTGCCACCGGACGAGAGAGGGAGTAACCAGGATATCCCTCCAAAATCTGTGATTTCTGATTCAGATAATAATTCTCCCGCCCAACCAGCCCCCGCGGGGAAGTCCCTTGCTGACCGGATTCAATTCTCTGCCTCCGGCCTCCTTCAAAACACCTTTCTCAACACCCGATCACCCTCCTTGAGCGACAGCCTCGCATCAGGCCTTTCTGGGAGCTTGGCCAATTCCGGGAAACCTGGTTCTTCACAGGGTGGTCCGTTTGCCGGTCAACAATCCAGTCATGGCGTGATAAACGATTCACTGCGATCCGCCGGCGGACGAAGCGCACCTTCAACCTCGGCCATACACCCGATCGGTGGCTCCAGTCTACGATCTGAGTCGTTCCGGTCGAATTTGACATCTGCAACAACCGACCAGGAAAATGCCGATCTGCTAAGGTCATTCGAAGGACAATTGAATCGGGAGGAGTTTTTATTCTCACCAGAAGACAATATCGGAAAGGGCAAAGGCAAGCTTATCGCCGAAGACACAAACCCACCACCTCTCCAGCACTTCCCGTCCTCAGTCGCTTTTGAGTCAGCTTGGTCTCATCCCTCCCAGGCTAACCCAAATTCCCACCCGGCAACCGAAACAACCGACGGCTCAGCCGTCCTCTCCCTCCTTTCAGATCCATCCTTCGACCCCTTAACCCCTTCCTCCGTCCCTCCATCCCCAACCCTCGCCCCCATCCCCGACTCCACATTCATATCTCCTGCGTTGCGCACAGAACCGCTCCCGCCAGTCTCCCTTCTCCCCGAGATCCAATCTCTCCTCTCCCTCCCTCCAGAGGAACTTTCGTCCATCCCCACAGTCTCCGAGTGGCTGGACCTCGACGTTTCATATACAGACGCCGTCTGGGGCGGTGCGCTGAAGACATACACCGAAGAAGCTAGGAGGGAGGTTGAGGAGCGGAGGGAAAAAGGTGCAGACCCGGGTACTGGCGACGGCGGTGTGTATGGAGGCCCGGCTGTGAGAAGGCTGGGGATGATCTTGGCGCATCTGAGAGAGAAAAAGAGTCCTGTTGGAACTTGACCGGATACATAAATTATCTTTTTGCTCGCTTTGGTCGATATCTAGAGATGTATATAAATTGCGCACATACGGGCCGGGTGTTCTAACTGGATTTTATATGTATATATCAATGCCCCCCGATGGCTACGGGTTGTTAATGCAGCTACTGTACAGTAGACTAGATATACCCAGTAAATTTCGAACAAAATCGAGAGATAAATTCTTAGAAACAAAAGGCTGTTTACACCAAGAGAAGCCGCCCCAAGGAAAAAAAGGCTATACAATGCAATATCGTAACTAAAAAGAGTAAAAAACAAATTCCGTTATTGTGGGATAATACACGCATGTCCGAAATAGGAAAATGGAAAATTAGGCAGAAAGAAATCCCAGTCTGGTCGGATAAAGAAGGGAGGGGAGGTGGTCGTCTATGGAGAGTCAGGAGGGCGATTTGTTCTAAAACTTCAAGCTTGGGGTCTGTCCCTTTACACGTCCGATAACGATCTGAGAGGCATATTTGGGAATGACTTCATCGTCATGGAGCATCTCGAACTCTGAGGATTAAGTCAGCATGGCCAACGCGCAATTAGCAGAATTGGTTTCACAGGTTTAGCGTACCTTCGGTAGCATCTTTGCCCATATGGCTGAACAGAGCCTGAGCACCACCAGGATGCTCGTCAAGCCAGTTGGAAACATCCATCACGACACCCTTGACGACGATCCAGAGGTCGTCTTTTTTGTTGTGTTTAGCGACTTCTTCCATGGTGAATTCCTTCTCTGGGACTTTGAAATCGGAGATATCTGCTTCAGCAGGCGTGGATGCCGCGGCGGGGGCGGGAGTCGCTGATGCATCGGCCTTTGGGGCGGAGATTTGGGCCTGAACCTGGCCCTGGCCCTTGCCGTCGCCAGGAGCAGTCCACTCGACAGAAATCTTACCAGGCTGCGAAGGGTCAATGTGGAGGGAGATTTGGTTCAAGCGAGACTGAGCAGTGGCACCAGGGTTGGAAAGCACCTGCTGGAAGAGATATTCGCTAGCCGAGTCACCGGCAACACGGCCGTAGACGACACAGCCGAGGAGAGAAGAGCCACCGAGACGATTAGCTCCGTGGACACCACCTGCAAGCTCACCACAGACAAACAAGCCATCGAATGGCTTGCCTTCCTTGTTGAGGACTTGAGCCTTGTCGTTGATCTCAATACCACCCATGGTAAAGTGAAGAACGGGCTCCATCACAGCAACGTGGAATGTGTCATCAACGGAGAAGGGCAAGTTGTGGAAGTATTTCTTGCCAAATGGATCCTTCTTCTTGCCTTCGGCAATCTGGTTGTAGTCATCGAAGGTCTTCTTCAATGCGGCTTCTCCACAGCCAATCTCTCTCGCAAGTTCCTTTCCGGTCATCTTCTTCATCAAACCACGGCCAGAATAGTGGCGGGTGTGGAAGTCAAGGACGTTGGAAGCTTTGCTGTTGAGAATAAGACGGATAGGCCATTTTCCTTTCTCCTTCTCCTTCCACATCTCGCCGGAGACGTAATCACGATGACCCAGTTCATCAGCGAACCGCTGGCCGTCTTTGTTGAGCAAGAGACCACCCTCACCACGAAGAGCTATAGCACGGTTAGCCTTATCCACAGAGAGCTATTTGAATACAACGTACCTTCAGCAGCCAAGAACTTCCATTTGGAAGTAGGATCCTTGGGATCGACAAGACCAGTTGGGTGAACCTGGACCTTGTCCATATCAATATCATTGGCACCAATCGCCATCAACATCTTGTGTCCATCACCAGTGGCGTGAACGCCGTTTGTGCTGGAGAGGTTGAAAGTGTCTGGTCGCCATTTCTTTAGGAGAGAGTTTTCTGTGAAATCGGCGGCATATCCACCGGTGGCCAGGACGACAACACCGTCGGCGGAGTGGGACTCGCCGTTGTACTCGTAGGTGACACCGGTGACCTTGTTACCCTCCCTGTTGATTCCGGTAACTCGTGCCTTCTTCAGCACTTGTACACGGTTGGGCTCCTTCTCCGTGAGTTCTTCCAATTTCTGCATGAGCGCATATGTGATCGCCATTCCAGGGAATTTGGCATCGTGACCACGGTGGGTACGGGGGAATGAGTGGCCACTATCCTCCCGTTAGTAAAATATGTAAGCAGCCTGAGGCGAATTGTACAAGAACTTACCCAAGGCGGGATACGAGGGTCAAGTCGAGGTCGAAGACGTCCTGGAGCCATTCGACGGCCGCAGCGGACTTGTATGTGAGAACCTTGATGAGATCTGGGCGAGCCTTGTCTCTGGCGGACTTCAGGGTGTCTTCGTAGAACTGCTTGACACTGTCGCCAATGCCAAGTTCGATCTGTGTTCTCGTGAGGGCTCCGTTGATACCGGAGGTGGCTTTCGTGGAGTTGCCACCGAAGAAACCTGCGGGGGGAGCCGGGTCAGCAACACGTCTCGGATTAAAAGCAAGCACAGTCGGAAAGGCACTCACTCTGCTTATCGAGGACGAGTACGTTGCCGCCATTTAGGTAGACTGTATGAGCAGCACTCAAACCGGACACTGTGTTCAAAATGGGTCAGCTCTTTGCTCGACATGTGAAGCGGAAACAGCCCGCAGAGAGGGAAAAGACGTACGTCCACCCCCGACGACGATAACTCTCTGTGGAGTGGCCATGGCTGATGATAGGGAATGTAAAAGGTCTATTGCAGTAAACGTAGATAGCACAACCAGGGAGAGGAAGAGATCGGGGGGAGAACGAAGCAGTGAAAGACGACAGGAACGGGCAGTTAAGAAGAGGAAGAGGAAGAGGGTGGCCTTGATTTAGCTCTCCCGCAGTTCGAGGTACTCCGTAACGACCCAGCGGGCCTCCATCTCGGCCGAGGTATCTCCACACAGCGAAACGGGCCCGTAAAGTTACAGCCCACTCCGATTCTGCTGGCCACCGCCGCCCGTTCTGGCCACTGGGAGCGCACGTAATTCCATCATCGCCGGCGAATGGATACAAGCGCAATTCACCCCGGGTTTCGGAGCGTCTGCCTGGGCCAATCACACCAGCTGAGTTGCAGCCCACCATGATGACATTCAACCGCGGTACAATCTCTTAGCCCTTTGTTTCTTGTGTCTGGTCTGGGGTAGGAAGTACTCCGTGATCAGCCCAGGGAGAGAAAATTCCCTGAGGTCCGGCTATCGAAACGGTAGCTTCGCTGTCCCCTGTTTGGCCTACTTCATCCTACAGTTGCGAGATATCGCGGCTTCATTCAGCGGGCAGAACTGCTGGGTGCCATCCCGTGCATCGATGACTTTTGTCTTAGTTCCATGAGCTAACTCACGATTGCCTGTTGTCCCATTGGTTTATTCCCGCATTGGCCCATTGAACTCTAACACTTTTGACTCTGGCGCATGTGAAATGGGATTTCTGGGTTCAGGATTCACATGCAAGCCATGCAGTGGATCAGACATCAAGATCATTACTACCTATTCCGTACCATCAATGAATAGGATGATCAGATCATGGTTTATTGGGTCAAAGGAATGCTCCTCTAATCATTCCCTGCTCATATCCTCCCATCATGTGCGACAGGATGATGTGAAAGGATTATTGCCTCTTAATAGCCTAAAGGGATTTATATGAGCTCTCCCCAAAATATCGATTTGGCAGCAACAAGTCCTGGAGAAGCACTGGAGGCAGGCTGCTTTAACCACCTTGGACCTATTAGTAGCAAGATGCAATTCTGGTCGATCTAGGGTTAGACCGGGAAACTGCAATTTTCAAAATGTAGCTTGCATCTTGAAGTATAGCCGTGAGGAAGTTGAAAAGTTTCAAGTGAAGAATCGTCGAGTTCAATACAAATGTGCAGAAATCACTGGACCACTGTCAAGAATGTCCCAAATCATGCCTTTCCTAGAATCCCTTGCTCACCCTTCATTTTAGCTTTATTTCATTCTCCTTTGTGTCTTTGAAGAGCCATGCAAGCATCCAAGCTAGGATGACCCAGCGCAGTCTTTTTGAATCATAGTAGTGGAAAAGGAAAATGAAGCTATTTCCCAGGAGCTTCTGACAAGACAGAGAAAGGTCTCACTTACACATGACAAGGATGATTGTGTGGATGGGTAATGCAGCGGAGCTTGGAATCCATCGCCCTACTCGCGTGGCCCATCGCATACCCTTCGCCCTGATAGTAGCTATTACATCTACCAAGTATGTGATAAACGCATCGGAGCCCGAACCTAGCGATCACTTGCTCTCCTAGTTGAAAACCTGGTGAAATGCTACCCATAGATCCATTTTTGTGGAAAAGCATCGTGTGCAATCATGTCCTACCTCAATCATCAAACGGCCAAATTTACTCGAGAAATTTCCGTTCTTCATCAGAGTGAGTTCGCTCGATTGCGAATTTCTCCTTTATTTTTCACACGTCTTGCTTTATCTCCTCATCGAAACATTCTCGGGCTGCGGCTGGGCCAACAGTGAGTCGACCAACCCTTACACACTGACGGCTGTTCAACGCAGAGGGGCTGCTCAAATGGTCCATCCACATCATCTATATAGTAGAGGCTCCCAAATATACTAAATTTCATCGCAATCCATGCCCTCTGATGGTCAAAGATTTACAGGAAGACCTTCATCTTACTGGTGTCTTTGAGGGCCAAATAAGTCCGAGTTTGATTCCATCAAATTTTTCCATAATGAGATACTCGGCTCGAACAGTATTATCAATATTGGTTTGAGAGTTTCACGCATACACTGTCGGTGCCGGAGACTTCAACAGATTATGTGTTTTATTGAAGTAATCAGGCAAAGGAGAACATTTGAAGTAGGTATCCAAACTCACAAAGTCAATAGTTGCTACTTCCCTAGTAGCAGTAGAGTGAGGTACTCTGGTATTTGAATTAGGAACTTTGCCAACTACCTGCCTGCCATCGTCAAGTGTAAAGATATATGCTTTGTTGAACATGCCATCGGCACACCTCTTGATATTTGTCCAGCAGTTCGCGCCGACTGGCCTTGCTGCAACTTGAGCAAGTTCATTGACATTAAATTGAACATGACGCCTCGACATTTGCTCTTGCTCGTCCAGGAAGAAGCGCCCGCGTGTGCCGTTGAAGAACTCCTCCGTAGAACTCTAGTCTGAACGTCTTGCGGGCTAACACATTCCTTCTCACGAAGATTCAGATGCCTGCCTTTCCGAATGGCCAGAGTTTGTGTTCCCCCCCCCCCCCCCCAAAACACAGAGAGAGTGTTTGTCGAATTCGCTATTAAGCACCGATACGACTCAACAGGCGAGCCATAGGTAGCGTTTTCGGAGCTGGAAGTCCTCGAAGATCCTCAGGCCACGTTTTTGTCGTGATTGATTTGCCACCTGCTCCATGAGGTGAGAATAGCTCCGTCATGTGGTAGTTAACTACACACAGAGTAGCTGCTGAAGCTCCACGCCAATATACCGAAGAACCTCAGCCCACTTTAGTTTAATTTCTTCTTGGTGTCGGCTGCATAAACCGAGATGCCCTCACAACATGGAATACATGGTTACTTCTGCAGTAGGGTTCATAACAATACAACTGGGAAATAGGGAGACATCCACTTGCTCCGGTTGAAGTGCACATGTATTTATGTATGCAAGTACTCCGTACTCTGGAGTCATGGAGCAAAATCTGCATGTGTGTAATGGTGTGGATGCATCATTGTTGTGATGTGTGGATTCAAAAGAATCTGCTTAAGTTGTTTCAACATCCCGTGACATGGGACAAACAGTGGCTATTGAAGCAGGAGAAGGTGTACAGAGTACTCCGTAATGGCCTGGGGAATATAAGTCGGGCGATGCAAGCTCATTATGCATGTTCCTGTTGTGAGGGGGTCACTTTCCAGCCACCCGTGCCTGGCGAAGCCGTCCAGCAAACAAAGAGGCAGGACGGGCCAAATTGCCGAGTTTGGTCTCACCGCCTTATTACCTCATCACAGAAGAGTCAAGCTCCTGATTGGACAGCCGCAGCCATGTGGGGCCGACTTTCCGGCGTAACGCTGGGAGCTAAAAGACGCCTCAAAGACTGGGCCGTGCTAGGCTGGATGCGGAAAAGCTCAGCCGGCAGAAAAGATTGACCTCCTTACCTCAGTTCACGTCACCGTTTGCGCTGTCTACCGTAACGCCTTGTCTCCGAGATTTTTACCTCCTCTCTACCACTTCTTTCTCTTCAAGAGAGTGCTATCCTTATCGCAAGTGTCTTGTCTTCCTGGCGTCTGCCATGTAATTTTAATCTTCGCTTCGTCTGTTTGGCAAAACGCTTTCTTCTTGAGAGACGGGCAATTAGACACCATACCGCATTCTCCTCTCACTCCGCTGGACCACCGGTTGCCTGCCTGTCGCTTCTGT
The DNA here is from genome assembly GCF_000149335.2 of Coccidioides immitis RS. NCBI lineage: Eukaryota > Fungi > Ascomycota > Eurotiomycetes > Onygenales > Onygenaceae > Coccidioides > Coccidioides immitis. The sequence continues at coordinate 555,704 of NW_004504308.1, read as the reverse complement.
AAACTCAGCGAGACATCATTCTATCGTCATGAATCCGTCCAACAAAGATGGATGGCATTCAGGGGCTAGCGGTCCGCAGCCGCATCCTGCAGTAGAACAGCTCGGGCAGCAGTCGAACAGGCCTCTCGGCTATGGGTACCGTTCCCACCCCTCGTCCGGGACTTCAAACGTTGCGCTAACATTCTTTGATCAAATAGTGAGAATCTTCTTCTTCTTTGCGATGTTGCATAGCTTCATCTGTGGAGATTTCCATTTGCCGCTTTCACTGCTGGCTTGTTCAAAATGCATGCCGTGGCATTGCTTCACTCTTCACTAATTCTTCTCAACGAATAGGCCCCTATCATGCAGTTAGCCAGCCTTCTAGCCACACACTTCCCACTCTAGCAGACCTGACGCAAGGTGCCAATGTACCACCTCCATCACATCAGCAGCCGCCAAGATACGCGCAACATCAACAACCATCCCTGGGGGGTTCACATTCCCTTCCCGGCATTAGTCAATCGATCCAGCATTCCTCACCGCAGTCATCTATCAACCGAGATAGAGAGAGAGAATCTCGGGACAGGGACAGGGACATTCTCGAGAGACAGCGCGAAATGCAGCGAGAGGAGGAGATTATGCAACGGGAGCGTGAGATTCGCGAAAGGGACCGCGAGCATGCAGAGCGGTACCATCGCGAACAGCAACAACAACAGCAACAGCAGCAACATCATCCCGTTCAAAGCCACACTGGCTCCATTCCAATACATCAGCCCGTCGCCTCCAAAGTTCAAAATTCGATCCATGGTCCTAACGGATTGCTTTCGAATCTTGGTGCGACCACTGGCCCAAATGCACCCCAGAGTGCTCTTCAGGGTTCTAGCGTCCCAGGAGGTCTGTTCGGCGGCCAGATGCAGCATCCAGATGGACCACCAAGACAATATATGCCCGTCCAATCTCAGTCCCTGTTATTTGGTGGGAATGCGCCATCGCAGATCCCAGGGAGTGTTGCCGCATTGGCGCAAGGCCAGCAACCTATACTTAATGTAAGTCATCTTAACTACTCCTGGAGAAGAGATATTTGGGTTCACGTCACCTTTTTAAATGTGAAAAGTGGTACCATTAAGATATAAAATCTGTTGCTCTTCCTTATATTTTGAAAGAAAATTTTGAAAAATTGTTCACAAAGTTGGCCCGCTGTGGTCCTTCATGATGACCTTCTCGGCGAGCTTTCCAGAACATGCTATATTTTGCTGCCGACAAATTCCTCAACTGTTGACATGGCATTGTTTTGAAAACTCTGTCTTCCAAACATTTACATCTACCCTGAACACATCCTCAAAATTCTTTCTTCATACCAACAAAAAAAAAAAAAAAATTTTTTTTTCCTCACACTCTTTGGCACCACAACAGCTTTGTGACGTCGATACTGATGGCGCCGAATCCACAGGACGCTCTCAGCTACCTTGATCAGGTCAAGGTCCGATTCGTCGAGCACCCGGATGTTTACAATCGGTTTCTTGACATCATGAAAGATTTTAAAAGCCAAGCGTGAGTGACCAGCCTACTCTAAGATATATAGCTTTGCTTCTCTAACCAACCTCGCAGCATTGACACGCCTGGAGTTATCCAACGCGTCTCGACTCTTTTCAACGGACATCCCACTCTTATTCAAGGATTCAATACCTTCCTCCCACCCGGGTATAGGATTGAATGTGGGCCAGACGACAATCCGGACGCGATTCGGGTCACCACACCCTCTGGAACGAATACTATCTCCATGTCTGCGGGCCGTCCAGCTTTGGAGGCTACCACTGAACCTGGACAAAGTGGGGGTTTAATTCCTCCGAGTCGCACAGAGTATTTTGAGCAATCCCGTCCAGGGTGGCAGCCGGGACACGAACAGCAACAACAGCAACCTCAGCAGGGCCCAATGCCTGGTGCTGTTGGCTCTTATTCCCCAAGTGGCAGAATGGTTCCACCTCAGTATGGCCAGCAGGGTGCACAGGGTCAGCACCACGAAGGTTCATACGAGTATCAGAGCCAGCATGAGCAGCCTACCCCGGCAACAAATGCTGCTCTGCTCCATCAACAAGAACAGCGCGGAGTGTCTCAGTTGCAGAACGCCGTCTCTGTCGCGACTGGAGGCGCCGGGCGATCGATGATGCAACTTCCTCCCGGTGGCAGCCAGACACCTGGCCCTAATCAACCCGCGACTTCATTGGCAGGAATGGGCTCTGGTGTTCTTCAAGGAACTCAGAACGAGGCTACTCGACGAGGCCCCGTCGAATTTAATCATGCAATCAGCTACGTTAACAAAATCAAGGTGAGTTTCCTTTGCCTCCAAGCTAAAATGATGCGGCCATGTGCTAATGTGGGGTCAAACAGAATCGATTTGCGGACTCTCCTGAGATATACAAGCAGTTCCTCGAGATTTTGCAGACCTATCAAAGGGAATCAAAGCCGATCCAGGATGTGTATGCGCAGGTGACCGTTCTGTTCAACTCTGCCCCTGATCTCTTGGAAGACTTCAAGCAATTTCTTCCCGAATCGGCAGCCCAAGCGAAGGTTCAAGGGCAAGGCCGCCAAGATGAGGTTCCTATTTCTGTGAGCAACGTTCGCGGAGAGCCTGGTTATAGCTCTGCTGCCCTCCAGGGCCAGTCCTCTAGGGACACTGTCAAGATGCCGCCTCTGGGTCAGTTCAGCGTTAAGGATTCGGCAAAGGAAAGCAAGAAGCGGCGCGGCGGTCCTGGTGCGCAAGCTGGTGCGACGTCGATCGGCGCCCCTGGCCCAATGGAAACTTCTGTCGGAGGACCGGCAAGCAAGGTTCAAGCATCCCAAATTGGAAATGTCAACAAGGTAAGACGTCTTGCTAAGTAGGATTTTGTATTGCCTTTTTGATTATTGCTGCATCTTGCCTGTGAATTCAAGAACGCAAAGGTGGATGGATGCTTTACTTTCTGTCATTGAATGGTTTTCTGCCATGAACAGCCGGAAACAGGATGCCAGCTATCTGTTGTTGTTTTAGAAACTACAATTGCCCGTGACTACACTGTTGTTATCCTGTTAATATTTGGTTGGCTTGGTTGGGTGGTTTTATGGCCGGCGCTGTTCAGTTTTTGTTTCCTTTCCTTTCTTTGCAGGTATCTTTCTACGTGTGGCTACTTTGGCACGTACACCTATTTTTTAATGTTTCAGACGCACTTCTCGGCGTCTTCTTCTCGGCGTCTCTTCACGCAGCCTGTCGTTGTTCGCATTACATGCAAATTTTGGAAGCTGACGGTATTTTACCAGAGAACGAAACTTACGCATAAGCCTGCACCACCTGAGGCTGCGCCTGCGATATCTCCCACGCTTGTGCCTGCACCTCCAGAACCCATCCCACCAACCTTTACACTCTCAGCATCTCAAGAAGAATACGCCTTTTTTGACCGTGTCAAGAAGTTCATTGGCAACAAACAAATATTCAGCGAGTTCCTCAAGCTGTGCAACTTGTATTCTTCAGACTTGATTGACAGGAATGTCCTTGTTAACAAAACAGCAGGGTTTATTGGCTCTAACCAAGAGTTAATGAATTGGTTCAAGCGATTTATGCACATAGAGCCAAAAGACGACATCATCGAGCCGAAGGCCAAGGACGAATCTGGAACTGTCAACCTTGCGCATTGTCGAGCCCTTGGGCCTAGTTACCGGCTTCTTCCAAAACTCGAGAGACAGAAACCCTGCAGCGGCCGTGACGAGCTCTGCCAAAGTGTTCTGAACGATGAGTGGGCATCGCATCCAACATGGGCATCAGAAGATTCTGGTTTCGTTGCACATCGAAAGAACCAGCATGAAGATTCTCTGCACAGGGTCGAGGAAGATCGTCATGATTACGACCACTATATCGAGGCTGGAATTCGAACCATACAGCTCATGGAAGCTTTGTTACAACAAATCTCAATTATGACAGAGTCAGACAGAGCCAATTTTAAATTACCACCAGGACTCGGTGGGCAAAGCGAGACGATTTATAAGAAAGTTATCAAAAAAGTTTACGATAAAGAATACGGCCTTCGCATTATAGATGAGCTATTCGCAAACCCAAGTCAGGTTCTTCCTATCGTCATTGCTCGTCTGAAGCAAAAGGTTGAAGAATGGAAGCTCAGCCAGGTAAGATCAAATTATGTATCCTTATCCGAGCAATTTACTAACGTCTCTGAAGCGCGAGTGGGAGAAGGTCTGGCGGGAGCAGATGCAAAAGGGATACTGGCGAAGTCTTGACCATCAGTCTTCTATCAACAAGAAGGACGATAAGAAAACTCTCACGACTAAGCACTTCCAGGCGGAGGTTCAAGCTAAATTTGAAGAAGCAAGAGCCCTTCGCCGAAGCGGATTCCCGGTGCTCAGCTACCAATTTAAACATACCTTTGCGGATTCCGAAGTTATCCTCGATACCACCTATTTAATCCTCTGTTACGTTGACCATAATTCAGCGGGTTTTGGCGCTGACCCGCAGAAAGTGATGAATTTCGTCAGAGACTTTGTCCCGGTATTTTTCGGTCTGGATCGAGACGCAGTTAGGACTTATCTAAGCGAGGTTTACGATAGCAGTCCTGCCAGTGAGGAAATGGATCATGACAGTATCCCATCCGATGAGATGAATGGTACTCGCGTTCGCCGTGCGGTCAACAGCAAGAAACTGGACCTTCTCCGCGAAGTGCTTGATAATCGGGTTGACAAGGTCTCGAGGCTAGACGGAGAAAGAAGTACTGCATCGATCAGTCGGTTCTCAACTCCAGGTCTTGGATCCGCAACCGAATCTACCCCAGCTCCCGACTCTAATTGTACTTTTGATTCCGCTGAGTTGCAGTGGATGGACCATCCTAGTCAAGGAAACTTTAATCAGCAGCGTGAATACCCGTTGAATGAACCCTACAAAAAGAAGGTCCATCACCTGTATGGGAATCTCACAATCTACTGCTTCATTCGTACTTTTGAGATGCTATATACTCGTCTGTTGCACTTGAAGGGAGGTGAAGAAGCTGCCCATGAGGAATTGCGTCGTGCGATGGCCCCCAAAGCAGCCTACGACTTGGGAATGATCGACAAGGCGCCCAAGGAATTCTTTTACGATACGGACCCAAAAGCAAATCTTTACCATCAAATGGTTCGCATGTGCGAGGAGCTGGTGAAAGGCCACTTGGACCCGGGCCACATGGAAGACACCTTACGCCGCTTTTACAACAGAAACCGTGGCTGGGAGCTCTATACCCTTGACAAATTGCTCGGCGCTATCGCGAAATTTGCAAGTAATATTTTCAACACCGATCCCAAGGACAAGAGCGCGGACATTGTCAATCTCTTCTTCAAAGAACGCGACAAGGAAGAAACGACGCATAATCATGAAATTCAATATCGCAAGCAGGTGGAGAGATTGATAAAGGATGGAGATATTTATCGTATATCTTATGTGAGTTTCATCCTTCGCTTTTGCATATTTGTGGTCTCTAATAAGCTAATTTTACTCTGTTCCAGTTCCCGGCCTCGAACGCCGTCACGGTACAACTCTTAACCACCGAAGACAGCACCCTTGAGAGCGATGACCTCACACCCGAGGCGAGATGGTCGTATTATGTCTCTGCATATAGCATGCGTGATCCCACCGAGGGGGTTATATTTTCGGATATGCGCATTCCATTCTTGAAGCGCAATCTCCCTCCCAAGCTGGACTCGGATGAAGAGTACAACCAATTTTACAAGCCCTTGATCAGTCACGAGGGATTGGTCATTCGGATCTGTGCAAACAGCTATCATATCCTCTACGAACCGGGTACGGAAGAATGGTGGTGCCGTCTTACCCAGTCGAACGATGCTGAGCAAGAAGCTTCGCAGAAACTTGCTGCAGTCAAGGAGAAGCGCAGAGACCGCTTCGAAGAGAAGTTTGTGAATAACTCGCGGTGGACGGATGGCCTTAGCAAGGTTGAAGTTGATGAATTCAATCAGCGGTTTAGATCCTGGATCAGAGCTCAAGACCAGGATACCCCGAATGTAGAGAAAAGTCAAACTGGAACCTCTGATGATCATCGCGAGAAAGAGGACGAGGTAATGACTGATGCTGATTGATCTTTCGAAGTTTACAAGAAAAAAAAAAAAAAAAGGCGAAAGGGAGCTCTTGTTGATGCCAGTCTTAGGACACACAGAGTATACCCTTTACCATTACGGCCATACCCACACATTGATGCATTCACATCCATGACTTTCGGCTTTTGGCGACTGGGAACTGGGGATGGTTAGGAAGATTGAAGGGACCGGCTCGGCTCCTCGGTTATATTTCTTAAAATGGTTTGTTTGTTCGACGACTGTGTGGTTTGTTGAATGTTTTCTGCATTGCTTTTGCGTGATGATCTCTTTTCTCCTTTCCAACTTCCGGTTACCACAGTTGAACTTCAAGCCCCGAATTTGTGTAACTACCGTACTGTACTATCAGCTAGGAAATTCGTCATTGCTTCACCGAACCTATGCCAGTCTAATTAACCAACCACACCACTCCCATTCCACTCCCGACGGCCATAACTCTCTGTACCCCTTGTTGACGCGATGTCCGTCGGGGCCGTCGCAGCGCGGTCGTGATGCTGACTAAGAAAGCCGCTTCCACTCATCCGTAGTCCGCTTCGGCTATCAACCGCAATATCAACGGTGGTGCGACGATTTTTAGCAAATCCATCAACCGAAAATGGAAGCAGTTGCAGGTATAGAGCTAATTGTAGCGAGCATATCGCCGACCATTCCAGTGGGCCCCTTTAGAAATCGTCTATTTGCCGCGCTTAGAGTCATAGGGGCCGAAAATCCGCCGATTTCAATGTCTGGGTCTGTTACGTCAGAGGGCAACTATAAAACCAAAAAAAAAAAGGCCCAGATGGGGGTTGAAGAGTGATATGATATTTTTTAAATCGGCTTTGAGATTTTCTTTCCTTTTTTTTTTTCCCTTTTTTTCTCAATTCCTTCACTTTTGCTTTTCCTTTCTAACTTCTTCTCCAAGTCACCTTTCTTTTTCTTTGGTGGGTTGGTCTGCCCCCTTGTGATTGTTGTTGGCTGAGCCGTTACTTTCCGGCTGATATGACATTGGCCTGATTCACTTGGTTTAGCTTGAAGGAAAAAAAAAATCATATTTCTTGCGGAAGGGGGCTGACCTAGACCTTTCTCTGTTGGGGCAGTAAAACAACAGTATAAAAATCACTGTGTTTTTTTTGACCAGCACGAGTTGATCCCACCATAGAAAAAAGCACTATCTTGGAAATATCTGCAGTCAGGTCACGAAGATGGCGGCTTCTGCAATTTTGAAAAGCCGTATCAGGCGGCCGTCGATGCTCTCGAAGTTAGCGAAAGCTGAAGATCTGATCGATCTATTCCCCAATGGCTCTTATATCGGTTGGTCTGGGTTCACGGGTGTCGGCTACCCAAAGTGAGTCTGCTCATCTTATGGGATCCATCGTTTTGGTTGGCGGATGTGAAAGGGATTTCTAACGCGTTGTGTTTGCAGGATGGTCCCAACTGCATTGGCTGACCATGTCGAGAAGAACAATCTGCAAGGAAAGCTGAAATATACCCTTTTTGTTGGCGCCTCGTCGGGCGCGGAGACAGAGAACAGATGGGCGCGGCTCAACATGATTGATAGACGATCACCTCATCAGGTTGGAAAGGACATCGCAAAGGGAATCAACAATGGAAATATCAATTTCTTCGACAAGCATCTCAGCATGTTCCCTGCAGACTTGGTATATGTATGAATCCCAACGGACCCATGTTGCGCCCGCCCATTTGGAGGAGTGATTGTGTTAATCGGTATATCCTAAATGTTAATATAGGGCTGGTATACACGGAACAGACCAAAGAACAGACTCGATGTTGCGGTCATCGAAGCGTCTGCCATCACCGAAGAGGGTGGAATTATTCCTGGAGCTTCAGTCGGCGCATCTCCAGAGATAGTCCAAATGGCAGACAAAATCATCATCGAAGTCAACACAGCCGCTCCCTCATTTGAAGGATTGCACGACATCACAATGTGCGATATCCCCCCTCGACGGAAACCATACCTCATCATGGCTCCAGAAGATCGTATTGGAACCCACCACATTCCAATCGACCCGGAGAGAGTCGTCGCCGTTGTCGAATCCACCTATCCCGATCAGACACAACCCAACGCACCCGCAGACGAGGCGTCGCGCGCTATTGCTAGCAATCTGATCGAGTTCCTCCAGCATGAGGTCAAGATGGGCCGCTTGCCAAAGAGCCTTCTCCCAATCCAGTCCGGCATTGGCAACATCGCCAACGCGGTCATCGGTGGGCTCGCGGAGGGCGGCGCCAACTTCCACAACCTCAAGGTCTGGACTGAGGTTTTGCAAGACTCTTTCCTCGATCTCTTCGACAGCGGCAATCTCGATTTCGCTACGGCCACCTCCATCCGTTTCTCTCCGGAGGGATTCAAGCGATTCTATGACGGATGGGAGAACTACTACGACAAGCTCCTCCTCCGTTCGCAGCAGGTCTCGAACTCCCCCGAGATCATTCGCCGCCTCGGTGTTATCGGCATGAACACACCCGTCGAAGTCGACATTTACGCCCATGCCAACAGTACCTGTGTGATGGGCTCCCGCATGCTGAACGGCCTGGGCGGTTCTGCCGACTTCTTGCGCAGCGCCAAATACAGCATCATGCACACACCCAGCACACGTCCCAGCAAGACCGATCCCACAGGTATCACCTGCATTGTCCCATTCTGCACACATATCGATCAGACTGAGCACGACCTGGACGTCGTCGTCACCGAACAGGTATGCCTATCCACAGTGATCCCCATCTCCCCCCCCGGTGTTTCTCCAGTGATTCTTCCAAGAAAAAGAAAAAGGAGTTGCTAACATCCTCTTCTCCCAGGGTCTTGCCGACGTCCGAGGCCTTGCGCCACGTGAACGTGCCCGCGTCATCATCGACAAATGCGCGCATCCCGACTACAAGCCCATCCTGCAGGATTACTTCGACCGGGCCGAGTCATACTGTCTCCGCAAGGGCATGGGCCACGAGCCGCACCTGTTGTTCCAGGCGTTCAAGATGCACCAGAACCTCCAGGAGAAGGGGACCATGAAGATCGATGGATGGGAGTAGATGGATGATAGACCTTTGTTTGGTGTTTTCTTCGGGGAACACTTTTGACGGTAGTTGGCTGGAATGGGCTTGAGCGAGATTTTTCTTTTCTTTTCTTTTCTTGCTTTTTCGATCTTACTTTGTTTCATGTGCAATCCATGGTCCCATCGTCATCATCTTTTTCTTTGGAGTCAAGGTAGCTTTTTACAGATAAGACTTTTTTTTTTTTTTTTGACAATAAACTCCGGCATTGGATGTATTTACTTTTGATGAACTGGGCTGTTTTCAACCATCGAGTTGCCGGTTGAAACAGCCGTGCTTGCAGTGAATTCCTTTCAGGCATTCCGGAGTCAAAAGACGGAGCAGAAGCCGCCGTCCTCCGCAGGAGTCGAACAAACCGGTGATGGCGCTCGCGCTCTCAGGCCTCTTTTGTTCTTCGCACGGCGCGACGTTTGAGTGCTCCCATCAAGCTTTTACATTTCGATCGGCCAGTCCGCGAGCTGCTATTTCCCACCTGTCAGTCTGAGAAACAGGGGGGCGCCGGCAGACTCCAGCGCGAAAACCAGAGCAGCAAGACGAATTAACTAACGCTGCATTTCCCAGCGCGAACGGAGTGGGCAGGCAAAGCCAATAGTGGCAGTTCTAGACCGTGGGCGACGCAAATATCCAAGCAGCGCCGATCGGCTCCCACGCCATTCCCCAACGCGCAGTGATCGCCCAGCGTCGATGCTCTCGACTCGGGCAAATCCGCGGACTTTTGCGATGTCCAGAACTCAGGGCGCGGTCTGCGTAATACCGATACACAGCCGGAATACCGCCCGAAGTGGACTGCGAGGAAATTATGTACAACGATCGGCGGTCTGAAAGTCGAGCAGGAGTTGGACTGAACAACACCACTGGATCACGACGATGAAGCCTCCTCCTCCCACTTGGTCGAGGCTGTCGCTTCTCTCACCACCACCACCCCGTCGCAGCAAGTCAACGGCAGCATTCGACAAGACCCGCGTCAATCAAACCCTCTCGCTCCGCGACGGCCGCACCCTCGGATACGCAGAGTACGGCTGCCCATCGGGCTTCCCGCTCCTCTTCTTCCATGGCTTCCCTTCCTCGCGCCTCGAGGGCTGGGCCCTCAGTCACGTCGCCCACCGCCGCAACCTCCGCATAATCACACCCGACCGCCCCGGATTCGGCCTCTCCACGTTCTACCCCGGCCGCCGCATCACCGACTGGCCCGCTGACGTCCACGCCCTGACGCAGCATCTGCGCCTCTCGCGCTTCGCCGTCCTGGGCGGCTCCGGTGGGAGTCCGTATGCGTTGGCGTGCGCGCACGCGTTGCCGCGTGAGTCGTTGGCCGCGGTCGGGCTCTTGGCAGGAGCACCGCCGTGGATAGCGGGCACGCAGGGTGTGTCCCTGTCGCGGCGGATAGCATCTTCGGCGGCGACGCACTGGCCGTCGGGTCTGTTGGCGTTGACGGATATGCTAGTCGGCATGCTCAGATGGGTGGTGACTACTGGTCCCGTCGAAAGAGCACTGGATACCTGGCTACAGCAGCAGAATGCGAAGACCGACGGCGCTGAGGCAGGAAGCTCGTCGATCAAGGAGGACAGAGAGCGGGTTTTACAGCTTGGATTTGAAGCGTTTGCCCAGGGTGCTGGAGGGTTCGTGCAGGAGACGCGGCTGTTGACGCATGATTGGGGGTTTCGGTTTGAAGACATAAGATATGACAAGATTCAGATCTGGCATGGTGCGAAGGATGTCAATTCGCCGGTGCGGATGACGAGATATATGGCGGAGCGGCTGCCTCATTGTGTGCTACGCGAGTTCGAGGGTGATGATCACTACACTATGGTTCGTCATCTGGAGCAGATCGTATCGGAGTTTGTTCCAGAAGAGATGACGAGCGAATATAACGGCAAGACATCATGATTGCCTATTTTTTTTTTTTTTGTCGAGCTTGGTCGGAGTGGACTGAGCGTTGTACAGTATAGCTTCTATAGAGTCCGTTCATAGAACATAACATCTCCCATTCATTCGATATCACAGCTAGGATAGAGATTCTACCGTTTCAAGCTCAGTTCTCTACATTCATACCCAGCCAGTTCACATGATATTGACTGCAAGGTCATTTCGGGCAACCCGATATGGATTCTGTACTTGGTTCTGGCTCCATCTCACATGAAATTTGCTCAGCAACCCACCTGCACAACCAAAAGGCATCGTCAAGACGTCTATCCGGCACCCTAATTTCCGGACAGTGACAACGCTGGCGGTCTGGACCAGTGCTGGGCGGGTTCGCCCCTCTACGACAACGGAGAGCTTCTCCAGATAATTTAAAGCACAGAGGTAACTAATTTATTTTGACACGCCCGAGGGTTTTCAGGAGGTCGCATTGGAGGTTCTTGGTAAAGTTTGGCGGCCGTTCGTCGCAGGGGGTTTGTTTTGGAACGGCTTGACAGCGGTGTGTGTGTGTGTGTGTGTCGTTCCTTGACGACCTCAGGAAAGGGAGGGCCTGATCTCCACGCATCGCATCGCATCGCATCACATCACATCGATGGCGCTCGATAGCGAGAGAATAGCGCAAACTGACTATGTATGTGGTGGAGGCTCACGGCGATCTGCAGCGGCCGACATTTGCGGCTCAGCGATATTCAAAACAAACAAACAGGGCGTACCGTATGGATGTATGTATGTATCGAGCATTACTGAAATACGCAGTTGGTACCGCCAGGGGTATTACACTGACACACAGTACTCAGTCTTACGGTCCTCAGCGCTGATGGGGCATTTGCGTCCCGAGAGAGCCCTTCCAAGAGTCACCACACACGACATTATTTCGCTAAGCGAGATTGAACCACTTGACAGCTCAGCGCTGCAGCAGGAGAACAAGGAGCAAAATACAAAGAAGCGGACCCTGATAACCCAAAGAAGCGGTAGAAACTCCGGCCCGATCGAACATCACAATTGGCTATGGTATGTACTCCGTCCACAGCGGGTGACACAGGCAGATATCAGCAATGGCAACGCCCATCGTCTCCCATGTGCTTCGTATCCCAGGCGCCGATACGTAAAGTGGTTTTCCGTCCAATTGATAGGGCCCTCGTGCTCTGTTCTCAACGCCGTGGGCTCGTGGTCAAGGATATAGCTGAGAAACGTCAGCTTGATACCTGCTAGCCAGATGGTGGAAGTTTAAAACAACGATTTGTCTCCTTTTTCCGCCGCTCTTCATTGGAAGGATATTGCATACTTGCTCTGAAACTCCCAAGAACTGGTCATGCGAGTTTCAAAGCAACGCTGGCCGACTAGTCACGGAGTACAGGTCTCAGGACATAACTTTTGCAGCACAAACAAAACGGAGCGCGGATCTTCTCTCGCTCATCGAAAGAGCTGTCCCAGAAGTTGACCCAGCGACTCTCCGGGAAGTTTCATGATGGAAATCAAGATGTATCCGCTGGGGATAGACATATCGGGGACTTGCCGGTTCATTGAACCAGCAGAGGACCTTGCGGGTTCACCCAAGTATCTCCTCTCACCGAGCCGTGTAGGCTATTCAGCTCATTTGTGCTGAGATGGCAGACACATTGTCGTCAAATTCATCACCAATCCAATCGTATCTTCTATTTGCCCATGACTGCAGAGGAATTTTTGGGCTCAGATACGGTGGCATGGACAGATGTGTACTTTGTAATAATGAAGCGAAGTTCTGTGTGCTCGTGCAAGAACGTGTCCCTAATATCATATACGGCGGTTTCAAAATACATACCTTCTCTGCCCATCGACATATACAGAGTAGCTTTCTCCTATCTTCAGGCACAGAGCATGACTTTTCCTTTTTTTTTTTTTTTTTTTTTGACCTGGATTCAGCCGAGCAAATGCAGCTCTGTCCCCCGATCTTATATAATTTCATCCAGATATAACTACTGATCACACCGAGAAAAACTAAGGGGTTTCGGATTGACAGTCCAATATATGTATATAACTATATGTTCGGAGGCTACGGGATCCGATCTTGTTTCAGTTGGTTGCCATACTAACTAGCCACGACACCACACGCGCTGATATCAGGCATTGCTAAAACGAAGCGCAGCATGCATGCCTCTCTCTCTTCTCTTCCCTCTGTTAGTTATTGACCCTGGAGTCTCGGCTCGCGTGCTCGTCTCTTTTTAAATTAAATTTCCTTGCACAAAAAGTCAAAGTATGTTTTATAAGTGAACCCTGTCTCCATGCGGAGCAGTCGGATATCTCAGCCTTACTGCATGTCGCATCAGTTGTTCCGGCAAAGTGATAGAGTTCGAAACTGGGTGATATCCTTCCATTTCCATCACTATTTTAAAAGGTGGAGGTCATCCTGGGAAGTGTTTTTTTTGTGTGAGATGACATGGTCACCGTCAAAATCCTCAGGGCGAAGGCGGGCATGGGTACCGGGTTTGGCGTGTTTGGTTGGGCCAGAAGAACTGTAAAACAAAATATACGGAGTACGGAGTAAATCACGGTGTCGCTTAAAGAGCTTATGTAAATCGTGGCCTTTGAGTGCAATATAGTGGTCCTTTTTTGGGTACAAAGGCGACTGGTTCGTGATGTCTGTTCCAGGTACCCATGTCAACCAGCATGAGCATGGCGGTTACTTGCTGGCGCCCTGCAACCCTCAAACTGTTCCCCCCTTTTTACCCCCACACTGCTGGATTGTTGTAACCAAGAAGAATATGGATTCTATAAAGGCTGGATCATCCTGCTCAATTGGTCCCGAATACTTGCTACAGAGCTAGGACTGAGAACCTCCAGCCAACGATGCCACCTACTCGATCTGCCAGAGCACGAGCCCCAGCTCCAGCCTCCCACTATCAGGCAATTGTCTCTGGCCCGCCGCGTTCTGTGAGGCCTGATTGGGATGACTCTACACGGTATTCAATAGACCAAATGCAAAAGAACTTTGAAAAGTAACTCTGCCGATTGTGCTTTGTTATCTGGTGCAGCTAACAGATTGAAGATTTGTTGCACACCTCTCCCCCCCCGACCCTTCACACTGGCTGAAACAGGTGAATCTCAGTTTGATTGAAGGATTCCTGCGTTGGTATCTTGACATTCATGAGCAGTGTGAGAAAGCAGAGGGCTTTAAGGTCAGGGTCCGCTTCTGGAGAATGTATTATTGCAATGAAATGAAGCAAGAGTTTCCTTATGAATTGAAGTTAGAGACCAAATATGTAAGTTAACGAGACAGCCCCAAACAGCTAAGTGGACTAACAATCTCTAGTTGGTCCATGAACTTGTACAAGATTATGCGCTGGATGAAACAGGCACGCTCCCACCAAATATCAATGGAGATGATCTTTTCTACATGCAATACCATCTCCAGGTTAATTCAACCATCTGGTTCCCCACTCAGCGCCAGAGAAGTCAACATGGAACACTACGTAAAATGATGACTGCTACTAGTGCACGTGCTGGGACACTAGTTGTGAGCAGTGGATACTTAAAGAAGCCAGACTCACTTCTCTGGGGAGACATCCAGATATTCATGGTTGCAAATCCAGAGTCACCCTCCTGCAGGGTCCTTCTCGTCCATGCAACACACCGGCTTAACAAAGGCAAAAGGAATAAGGGCAGACCGTATGTACAGCAACACCCAGAATCTCCACATAAACTGACAGTTTGCCAGCCCAATCTACTCCTACTTTGAACGAAATGACAATCTTGCGTTCTGTGTAGTGCAAGATATCCTTGAATATGGCTTCCAGGACGATGTCTATTCAAGCCCTTTCATTAAAAAACCTAGAGATATCTGGCAGCACACCCAGATTCCGAAGCACAGACTAAGTGTTCCTATTCATATTAAACCAGAAAAATGGGATCTTCCAATCTTCCGGCCTGGAAGACGGGATGCAGAGGGTCGCTGGACCACACACCCACAGAATCCCCTCACCTTCAATCAGTTTGCGGAAGATGAAGTGCGGGCTTGTAGGTCAGCTGGTCTTAAAGAAATAGGAGGGTTAAAAAGATACCGGAAAGGTGCTGCTGCTGTCATAGCCAGTGAGTCACTTCTCTAGCAATTTTTAGGGAACAGTTACTGAAGAGGCAACAGATTTAAATGAACACAAGCGAAACCACATCATGGGTCATGCCAGGGCTGGCGTCTTCCAGTACTATGTCAATCAACGTGTGGACACAGATATACAGTCCATGTTTCTGGAAACACCAACTCAAGATGCTTTGGTGAAACTCTCCACCAATTCCAGTCTCACTCGAGACCCATCAGCGCCTCAGGAACTATCCAATAAACAGAAGGCTGAGGTTGAGAACAATGTAAAACTGGAAGCCCTAAAAAAGAAGCGATTAATTGCCAAAGCCGAGCTGATAGCAGATTATGGCAAGATCTGCAATGTCAATAATCCTGAAAAGAGAGCTGAATACGAGCATCTGTGCAAACGCATTCGAGCCACACGAAAGAAACTGCGACGAGAAGCATTCAGGGAGGTCCATGCAAACTTTTTTCAAACCATTGGTGACAAAATCATTGAGCAAAACTATCATGGACAGTCTACTGTTTTCGAGCCAGACACATCTTCCATTTCTGCCGAACGGAAAGAACTTGCAGCTCTCGAATTCAAGAATCAGGATGCCACCTACATTTCTGATCAGGAACTAGTGGAAGACCGCATTAGGTCCTTGGAGCTCCGCCTCAGACTTCATTCTCTTACAATCCCCAAACCACTCGCAGCAAAGGTAGTAGCCTGCAAATCTGCTGAGAAGTCTCTTGACCCGCAAAGTTTTACTGGTCTTGAATGCCCTATCTGTCTTGGATTTGAGGACTACAACACCATTTCCCGAACATACAGGTTCGCAAACTGCTATGTCTTAAACAGTCATATTGATGATGTTCATGGAGGTATATCTTTCTCTGCTGGATGGTGCTGTAACTATCCACCTGGCTGTGGAGTTCTGCTCCACTCAATGGCCCAGCTCAAGTGCCATGCGGTGAAAGCACATCGTACCCAGCTTCCGGGAGCAAAGAAATTTGGAGGGCGCCGATGATCTTCCCTAATGCTGTAAACTGCCCCTAGACTGGTTGATGAGAAAAGATTCACTATTCTTGGTTTTTAATGTGAGTGTACATGAAATAGTGTGAGAATACATAATGTTTGTCATTCAACAAAGATCCTCAAATCTCATTATGTCAATCTTCACCCTTGTGGCCATGCAAAATATATGAAATCCATCCTCCCACTACCTTCCTTCTCGCTTTGCAGCCCTCTGGGGCCTAATGCATCTCTCTTTCTCCAAAGTTGGATCGTGTCGCCGAGAGAGGTTCTTCCCCTAATTTTTGAAGTGCAAGAGTTACTTCATTCATCCAAGGCTCAAGATCTTTCAGGTGTTTCTGCAGCTTGCTGACAATGCTTCTTCAAGTTAATTGTCTGCATCAGCTCTAAGCTGGGTAACTCTCACCTCTTCAGAGAAACTACTCTTATTGACATTGTTAAAAAGGAATAAACAGTTATAGTGGGGTAGACTCACTCCTTCTGAAGCTCATCAATCTTCTCCTGGAGCTGCAACAGATGATCACCAGATGGGATGCTCGGTCCAGATTCAGTCAGATTGAGAGTGCTTTCTGCCTGTAGCTGAGGTGGGTACTGTGTAGAAAGTTCTGACAAGATAGCATCCATAGTTCTGGGTGAAAGATCAATATCATAGTGTGGCAACTGTGATGGAGTTGGCATATCATCAAGGCACTGGAGCCACTGCTCCATATTTTCGACACTGTCCATTTTTAGGGTGCGAGATGAAATCACTGAATTGCTGCATGCACGGCTGATGATTCTGTTTAAGTACTTCTTGCTCTCATGCGAACAAATCATCAACCCCCTCTATTTGCTGAGCGGGTGCATGATGATTTCAAAGTATGAATAGAGTTCTCCCTTTAATGGCTCTACCCTTCTCTAAACTTCCTATGTATTTAGTTGCTAGAATTTTTACCAGTCCGGTCTTTAGAAGAGCAAAAATGGCTGCAAGTTCTCAAGCTGGGAAGGTATAATCCCTAGCAAGAAACTGAGTTAAATGTTTTTGCTAATCTAGATTGAATATAGGAGAAAACAATCACCGCAAAAACACATATCACTGTAGATGCTGCCACACAAACCGTCCCATCAATTACTGAGCTGCGATATTTTGCCCTTTGTGAACAGTTGCAGAAGCAGCAAGCCATCCTCCGGAACCTTGCTGAAGGAACATCAAAATGCATTGCGATATTGGACCAGGCGGCAGTTCAGGAAGACTCAAATAAAAAAATAGTGAAATAGTGGAGGTCCCTTATATATCTACATACTTTCTCTTATTCCTCCCTTCACCGGCTCCCCCTATGCGGTCGGCTTTCCTGTTACACTCGTCGCAATGAATGCGGAAGGGAATATCATGGTGTGCTTGTCCAAAGTTGTGCTCCAGACCTTGCATATCAATGAACCACTGGAGGGTATTGGGAAATGAGCTAAGCAATTTTCGGCTTTCCCCACACTGTAATGACAGAGTGATGTCCTCTCTCAAATCCCGCGCAAAGAATCGGACTGGTCTGATGTAGTTTCGGCACTTGTAACAGATATCATCCTCTGATAAGCACAACCCTAAGTTTACACTCTCCTTAAAGAAGTATAATGGTGCTGGACACAGACCCTTTAGCGCCTTAATGACCGAATGCGCCGGGGCACGGCATCGAATTGAGCCACGACAGTGAAAACCACCGGAGTAAAATTCAGGCATAATGTCTACTTCGAAGTAGAAACTGGACACCAGAAGCATTATCGCTGCCTGCTTGATCCCTTGCGATAATTGTTTCTGTACCCAGCGCCCCAGGGGTTCTATTGCCTCAGTGTTGTTCATTGCCGGTGGACCGCCTGCGGGGAACGGATAATTGACCCGGATATACCTTGTACGTGTTGGCTCGTCCAGTAGGTTCCATATCTGCCTCCAGGTCTCCTCCCCATCATATGAACTGTTGAGGGAGCGGTAACCCCGAGAAATGAACCCATCCATTAGGATGTTACGAAAAGTCATTGCTTTGGGGGACCGTGCAATTGACTCGGACCCTGTACCAAGTGAAATCACCACATCTGGCTCTGGGGTTGTAGGCCAGAGACGGCGCACTTCCGACAAACCTAAATGTATTGGATTATTATTCTGTGGACGTGTGCCGCCATCCTGTAGGTTCCCAATTTCGGAAATGTTAACAGAGGGGAACAGCCTAGCATTCAAGTCAGTAGAGGCAAACACGTTTGTGGTAGTGAATAATGTACCCAGGAACCGCGGATGTAGCTCGCCCGCTGGAAACAATATTAGACTGGAGATTTTCAGCACATCTAGAGAATGAAAAACATACGCCTGCCAGACAAGGGGCTCATTTCCAGGTTTTGTCCGAACGCATCCATAGCCTAATCAGGCTTTAGCAAGCCTCTTAAATAGCTGGAGTGAGAATATTACCACGGCCTTTCCCCAGAGGCGTTTCACTGTTATAGTTGGTAATCAAGATAGGTGTCCCATCATCAATTGTGCTGGCTGTGACGGCCACTTTACACCCACTGATTCTGGATTTTGGTGTATCCGACATCCGGAGTGCTGGACCAAAGTATCCAATGAAGACATCATCTGTGCTCTTTGCCTCATAAGCACCATCTGATAACAGTGTTCCAAAGACGCGGCGCACTTTGGGCTGGTTTGATTTTCGGTGGAAAACCTTTCGTGCAAGCTGGAGGAAGTCTGCCTTGCAGCCTACCACATCATTCTGGCAGATCCCCAAAGCCAACGCACTTATCCCACCTGCAAAACAATAAGTCTATGTTCAAACTGAGCAGATAACTTAGATAGAAAGCTGTACCAGAGCTGGTCCCAATCATGAAATCCACTAGGCTGGCCAAAGGTAAATCCTGACCAAGGGGGGCTTGTATTGATGCTAAGCTCTCCAGAGGGATTATGCCACGCACGCCACCACCATCAATGCTCACCACGCGTACGCCTGCGGTTGCAGGCTTGATTTTTACCTTCAAGCAGGCGGGTTCTCTGCAAGCAATGCAATCCTTGATGAAATATTCAACATCAGATCCAATGAGTTGCTCTCCGTACCTTTGTACACAGTTGTCGCAAATAAGATGTCCGCACGGAACAGGGTGCTGTTTGCACTGTCTCAGACACCAGGTGCAGGTGAATTCCAATTTAAGCGCCTTCCAGGACCTTGCATTGTGGCCAATGTTGTATCGATGCAGCTGCGAGGAAGACTCACCACTGGCCGCCATGATTTCAAATAAAGAAACCAGGTCATCCTCAATCATCTGGCACTGGGACTTGGCGAAAGAAGGTGTGTTATAAACATGCTGCAAAGCCGTATAGACAGGTTTGCGGTAGAGCGAGCGGAATAAAGCACGAGGACAGAATGCTGAAATTGTTAGTATTTCCGGTAGGGAGATATGGAGAGATACTTACCGTGTTTTGACGGGGGATAAGCGTCCATCAATATCGCGGAGGCTACATATGAAGCCATGTTGTCATATGAAACATGTAGCCGAAGCCCTTCTGAAAAAAACGCAGATAGGTGCGAGACAAAAGATCCGGAGAGTTGGTTGCCTTTCCTTGACGATTGCAGGAAGTCAAATGGACTGAGAGCGTCGGTCGCAAATTCCCGTAGTGCATCCATGAAGAGGCAATCTAAGTCCAGTGCAGAGAACATCAGTCGTCTAGCCTCCCGTGCTTGGCGTGCTTTGTATAGCTCCTCCCGGATGTCAGCGCCTAGTTGCAGATACCGAGCTTCAGCCGACAGTTCGCTGGATTGCATGCAGGACACACTGACATTTGCGAAACAGGAGAAGAGTGGGGGAACGTTTTGATAGTCCAAGATATCCAAGAGAAAATCATCCTCATGGAGTAGCCTTTCGGTTACGCTCTCGCAGTGTGAAACGCCCTTTACAATAATCACTCGTGGGCGAATGCATCGGGGTAGGCTTGAGGCAGATCCAATAGACACCCAGGTCTGCAGCAGCGACCGAACCGCCTCCAGGCCGCCTATATCATCAGCAAAGATACAGACCACATCGCAAAAGAGAAACAGGAGTCGCGAGAGGATGACATCATATGGATCCCAGTGCGACAACCCGTTCCAGTTGACTGGTATGGTCTCGTGTCGGTGGCATAGCTTAAAACTGTTGAACGCAGGCAAAATGCGGCGCTGGCTTAAGTCAATATCCACAAACAACCGAGGGTGGTCGGACTGTCTTGAGTGATCATCAACTCGGAGACTGAGGGCAGAAAGTTGATCACTGGAGCGGTATCTGCCTTTGCATAGCTGCCGTAGAGCGGCATTCTTATGTTTCCTTCCAACAAGCAGTGTTAATTGTGGGTATTGAGCTGAGGGCGACTTTAAGTCGTGCATAGCTCGGCCAAATCTCCACCCATAAGATATGTGGGGCCCAGCGCCCCCCTCAACTAGCTCAAGCAGTGCAATATGGTTGCATCGCGCCATTGCTTTCCTTGGGTAGATTTGTTTTAGGCGCCCCCAACATCCTTATATAACCCTGCG
The DNA here is from genome assembly GCF_000149335.2 of Coccidioides immitis RS. Lineage (NCBI taxonomy): Eukaryota > Fungi > Ascomycota > Eurotiomycetes > Onygenales > Onygenaceae > Coccidioides > Coccidioides immitis. Next base: position 535,060 of record NW_004504308.1, on the reverse strand, counting down.
CGGGCCATGATTGGGAATTCATGGCCTTGGATGGACTTCCCAAGAAATAACGAAGAATGCCTCCAAAGCAGGCCATTCTGACAGATTATGGTGGACTGGACCAGGGAGGAAGAATGCCTCAATGCAGGCCATGAATGCAGAGATTCTGGCAGATTATGGTGGACTGGACCAGGGAGGAAGAATGCCTTGAGGCAGGCCATGAATGTAGACAGATTATGGTGGAATGGGTCGGGGAGGAAGAATGCCTCAGGGCAGGCCATGAATGCAGAGATTCTGGCAGATTATGGTGGACTGGACCAGGGAGGAAGAATACCTCAATGCAGGCCATGAATGCAGAGATTCTGGCAGATTATGGTGGACTGGACCAGGGAGGAAGAATACCTCAATGCAGGCCATGAATGCAGAGATTCTGGCAGATTATGGTGGACTGGACCAGGGAGGAAGAATGCCTTGAGGCAGGCCATGAATGTAGACAGATTATGGTGGAATGGGTCAGGGAGAAAGAATGCCTCAGGGCAGGCCATGAATGCAGAGATTCTGGCAGATTATGGTGGACTGGACCAGGGAGGAAGAATGCCTTGAGGCAGGCCATGAATGTAGACAGATTATGGTGGAATGGGTCAGGGAGAAAGAATGCCTCAGGGCAGGCCACCAAAGAATGTACAAGATTGAGTGGAATATGAGGCATGAGGAGAAATTACGATGGAATGGACTGGGGAAGCAGGACGCATTGGGGCATGCCATGAATAGGAGAAATTATCATGGAATGGACTGGGGATGGATGATGCATTGGGGCATGCCATGAATAGGAGAAATTATCATGGAATGGACTGAGGATGGAGGATGCATTGGGGCATGCCATGAATAGGAGAAATTATCATGGAATGGACTGGGGATGGAGGATGCATTGGGGCATGCCATGAATAGGAGAAATTATCATGGAATGGACTGGGGATGCAGGACGCTTTGGGGCATGCCATATCGACGGGTGTAATATTGTATCTAACGTGATCCACCCCCCGAGCGGCTCACACCACCGAGCGGCTCACCAAAATACACATACAAATCTCAACTTTTTGCTCTCTTATATCTCAACAACATTGTTGAATATAGACTTTAGAATTTAGATGTAGAGTATATAGACACTTAATAAACAGTCTATTATTTGTGAAGATAATTTGATACATGCTAGTAAAAAGATAATAAAATACTATAACTTAAGAAATAAATTATTATATTTAGATAATTCTTATAATTTACAAAGTTTATTATATCTGTATAGTATCTTCTCCATTTTATAATGATCAGACATAGACTTGTTAAGATATAAGAAAGAGTTGAGAGGTGTGAGCCGCTCGGGGGTGGATTACGTTAACTAACTAGCCTGGTTGGGTTATTGATTATCTAAGCCCGTCCAATTGTACCCCATATCCGCCACATTGAAGACAGGTTGACCCGGATTTTCGCTGAAGGTAAAATAGGCGCTGTCCACTACACTTGGTTAGTACAGCCGCTGCTGTTTGTTTTTCTCTATACATACCTTCCTCTTGACCTTGAGGTGTAAAAATTTGTCCTTCAGTTCTCCTCCCTTGGAGAGGAGAAAGGTGTAGCCCTGTTTGAGCCTGTTGTGGTGAGCTTCTCATTGATAAGGAGAGCACAGTGGCAGTTTACCTGATTTATAATTCTCAAATCCTCCTCAGTCACTTCAAGAATGTCTGCCTTCACAAGTGAAGTTTCCAGCAGCCCATGAAGCCAGGAGTCAACAGCCAGATGATTCCAGTGGCGGGAAGAGCCCAATTCCGGACATTTTTCTTTTAGTTTGACTAGCTTGTTGTTCACACTGTTCGGAGTTCGACAGAAACCGCGTCTCGACAGCAAATCCGCAATCACTCTTTGATAGACTCCCCTAGATGCAAAATAGACCGCCACAATGACCTCATCATCAGTCCATTCAAAGCCACCCATTTTATCTCAATCTGTAACTGTGCAATGTTTAGGATAAAGAAGAGAATGCTTTTTTCCTTGCTTCCTGATGCGAAGATGTTGTCGAATTTAAGAGGATGCTAAATAATCATGATGGGAACGCGTCATAAGGGAGTCTTGCAGCTCCCAGAGATCTGGTAACAGGACTGTTACCTTTCTATTCAGCCTCTCTTGTATCCGGTGCTAGCCAAACATGATACTGTCTGCCTGTTTAATTGGACAAGTAAAGATTATCCTCTCTACCCCTCATGCTGACCCTGTGCTGGCTCATGAAGATAACCCCCCGGCCCCCAGCGGTGCTGCTGATGTACCTTGTCTAACTCCATACAGTCACGAATGGGGTGCTTTAATCTCAAAAGGAAATCTGAAAGTTTCCGCGCAGATCGCGTGGGCGCTTACATGAAGGTTTGGTTGGCCTTCCATGGTAGGATTGACAACACTCCCGCATGAGGGCCTAGTCATGTGATTCACCAATGAGGGCCTTCCTTTCATATCATTGGTAGACAAAATGCAATTGGAATTTTAGAGTTTAATGGTTCAGACAGATGTGCCAAAAGCACCCCGACGCGATGCAACAGCGCCTTGCCACGATGGTGCGAACATGAACACCATGATTTGAGGCTAGCGGGTGCACGCTGATTCCAATCATGGATGTAATCTCAAGCTTTAAATATTGCAGCAGTTTCAATGTTCTTCCAAGTCCCAGCTTAACTTCTGAATCAATGAGAGATCCGATATCAACACCTGCCCGATTGAAGAGACCATAGTTGCTTAGCCAACCAAGGTATTTTCTGACCTGGGGTTTGGACAATATGATACTGATGAAAGCCAGTCAGATGTCACAACCAACCTCCGGAAAGGCTTCCCGCCCCTCAACCCCAGTGCCATTGCCGCTTCTCCCAAGTCAAGTAGTAGAGCTCCATCATGTCGCAGGCTCCGCGCGGAAGAGATACAATAACAGTGCCTTGAAACAGTCCAGGAGCCATGTTCATCCGGAATCTTTGATCGAAATTCACAAGGCAAATGAACGACGCTATCGAGAACGGCTGCAACAAGAGTGCAATGCCCATGCTATCACACGAAACGAACTGGAATCAGAGAGAAAATTCCATCAGGACGCTGCGGAGGCCAATGCACAATTACATCATGGTCTCCTTCAAGCAGAAGCTGCGCAAGCTATTCTTCGACAACAGCTCAGTATAGAACAAGGGGCGCACAGAGCCGCTACAGCTGAGCAAACCCTTCTCCGACAACAACTTGGTGCAGAAAGGGAGGCACATCAAGCCACTGCAGCTGATTTGGCACATGCAGTTAGATGGTGCCATTGGGTTGATAGCCTCGTAGATGTCAAGCGCCTCGAGGAGAACAACACCTTGCACCTGGATGACAAGTCGCGCCAACTTGGTGACATTATCCTGGACGTTCAAAACAAGATGGAAGAGAAGTACGCTGCATACTACCAACAGCAGGATGACCTCATTTCAGAGCTTCAGCAAAGAGTCAACGTCTATTCGCAGCCGGTTGAGGGGTTTCCAAGAACCACAAGGTCAGCAAATTAAGTTGAAGATATTTAAGGGCTAGGTGAATATTAGCATATAGCTACCATCAATCAATGAACATTATTGTTTAGGCATAAGGGCATTGAACACAGGGTATTACGTATAAGATTAGTCATCATATTAGCTCACGGGCACCGCGGGACAGACTTCCGCATTTTCATAATTTTCTACACTGCTTATTCCTACAAGTTTGAGGGCCGCTCTGCCGCTCTGAGTTAGTGAAAAGAAGTTTGGGGGGATGGGGGGAAGGGGGAATGTAGCATAAAAATTGACCATGAATTTCTCTCATATGGGCCACGAATATTGATAGGAAGCAACAACATATAAGAATAGAATAAAACAGACCCATGAAAGACTCTCTGTTTTGAACCTGAACCTGCATCCAATATGGAAAATCAGCAATCGACTTCAGAAAGATACCTAGCTTCTAAGCCTGTTGGGCTTAAACGAGAATCACCTGGAATGTCCTTGAACGAAAGGCCGAAGCTTCGTCGCATGATCGGTGTGAACAGACAACCAAGCTTCATGTCACAGAATATGGCGATAGCCATAAAGACTAAGATTGGAAATCCTTGGGAGCGGTATGAAAAATTCCTTGAAGTAGAGGACTTTGTCCCTGGTACACTGGTGCATTCCAAAGATGGCAACTTTACTGAAAGAATCGTCGATGTTGTCAAAGTGCATAATGAAGCATGGCTGTCAAGGCTCACATCAGCATGTCATGAAAATATTGTCAGCCTACATGAAGCCATTTACCAGAATAGTACCATTTTCCTTTTCTCTGAGGTAATGGACGTGTCCCTCGCGCAGATATTCGGATCGCCACGCGGGCGCCTCCAACATTATGAGGTTGCGGCGTTCTGCAAAGAGATTCTTAAGGGGCTGCACTACATCCACAGTGAGCACAAGTTCGCACATGGAACCCTGAAAGCAGAGAATATTTTACTGTCAGCAGGAACTGCAGCTGTCAAGATTGGTAAGAGAACAGTGGGCATATTCTGTACTTTCACTTACCCAGAAGTAGCAGGTATTGGAGGGAGCATGCTGGGGAGGCTTGGTATTGGGGCAGCCCAAAGGGATTTATGTGCGCTCGGTCTTATGATCACTGAATGTTTGGAACCAAGGACAGCTCTAAACCAGGGTGAGGTCCTGGTGTCTGAGGAATGGGATTCTGTTCTCCGAGATTTCCAAATGCAGACCCAGACAAAGTCCGCTGCAGCGCTGCTTCAAGTAAGTCTTAGCATTGCTAAGTTTAGGCTACAAAGGCTAATCATGGTAGCACGATTTCATCCAACGCTCTCCCGGTCCTAAGTGCCTCGTGCCGTATATTCGCTTGGCTCGCGAGACGACATTGAAGAAAGTCAAAGTTCTAACCTAACGAGGAGACTTCATTGTGATCTCGGGCAAATATGTGAATTCAGGATGGATTGCAGACTCTTATTCTTAGGATTACAGCTAAGCAAGTAGCTCTTAGATACACTATATATATACTAAGGATTGAGTAACTGAGACGCGAGTCTAAGTCTACCGTAAAAATTATTCATAGTAAGTCAAAGTTCCCGCTTTGAATCACTCTTCGAACTAGATAGTAATTGTTACAGACAGGAATCACTCAGCAGGATTTGGTGCTAGCAGGAGGGCCACGATTCTTGCCCTGAAGACCACATTTTTGTGATCGTGACTCTGGGTAAATGACTTAACACCCTCTTTGCGCTTGCCATCGAGCTGATCATTCAGAGTTGAAGCATGCCTGACATGGCAAACAGGACTGATATTCTTGAAGGGCCCGAGCTTCAACTTGCAAGGGAGAAAGAAGGAAGTTTATTGGGAATCGCCAGGATCAGCCTTGAGCACCTGAGGTTCGAGGAGAATGATGGGATTGGAACCCGCAGCGTCGCAAGCGATGCAGGAAAGAAGCAGGTGAAGCGCCTGCTGGCCCGATTCAAAAGGGACCGGTGTCGTCGACTCAATCCCGACTACTGGATTGAAGCTGTCATATCACCTGATACACTCCGGCAAATTTTGAACTACAATTCTCTTGAGAGCCTGCAGCCTGGTACTTTTCCCTTCCTCGAATTACGGCCTGAGTGGACTGTTCTGTGCCTACAAGGGCGCATACGCGCCGCTGCGGCAGCTGAGTGGCTAGAGCCCGATGACAGATGGTGGATAATTAAATTCTATGATTCGACACGCCTCTCCAACGAAACGCAAAGAAGTCTTCGAGAATTCCACGATGTATCAGAGGAATTGACCAGCGGGGAAATATATCGAAACATACTGCATTATAGCCACATGCCGAACCCTAACGCAGTTGGAGAATGGAAAACTCGAGGCACGGAAGGCTTCCAGCGAGATCTTAAGCAACTGCAGAAGAGCGCTATTGATCGCCCTCTTCGCGAGGCTTTGGAAGAGCTAAAATTCTTCCCAGGGCTGTGGTCAACCTACCTTAACCTGCATCGGCTGCTCCCAATGCGTGTTCCGGAAGTAGGTAGCTCACCCGCCGCTTATTGACCCCATAGGCTCACTGACCTTGTAGGAGTTAGCGAACTATCTCAAGCACATCAAAGCTGTGATGACCATAATCACAAATGGCAGGCCAGAGATACTGGACGCCCAGACTGTTACGCAACTCGAGGGGCGTTCTCCATTCTGGTCAAGAGCAGACGCTAACCACATTGATATGGTTTTCGATGAGGGTCTCGTATTTCCAGACGTCATTTCTACACCTGAATATGAAATACTCCGCGAGAGAGTCAAAAGTATTAGGTGCATCATTCCATCACTTCGCACTTTCCATGAAGACTGTAAATACCTAGAGCCCATGGTGAAACTGGTGAGGAGGTTACTGTCGCCAAAATGGAAAGGCACGGTGAAGCATGGTATGAAGCGGCGATATTCTCCCCCAGCCGGCGACAGTTTTCCAATCCAGACTACAGTGGGTTACCGATCTGAGCGCCGACAAGCTCCAGGCTATGGATTTTGGTCCGCCTACCGGCAGGTATTCCTCGCCTCAATGCGTGAATTTTTTGGGTTAGTCCCAAACTTTAAACCCTTGAAAATGCACAAGGTCCCTATGCACATGCAGCAACCGGAAGCCAGTGTTCTCTGGACCCGGTTCAGAGAGGTGGTCAGCACTGTCGGGTTCAGTGTCCCACGCATTGACCATGGTGCGCATCTGGTCCCAATCAATTGGGGTGGAGATAACCGCGGCCAATACCCTGCCCCGTCTCTGACCAATAATCATCATGCCGATTGGCGCTTGTCTTCTCGGTGTGGAATGACGGATGGGACCTCCTTTTTTATGGATAAGGAGTATTTATTCCTTGACAATATATATTCTACTCCTAGAGACGAACCACAGGACGACCTTACATCTTTTGCAGTAAAAAGAGACATGTTTATCGCCTTCTTCCCTCCTTTTGAGGAGGAGTACATGACAAGCCACGCACAGCCTCATTTCAACTTGCGGATTCCCAGGAATCCCCAGACAAGTAGTGGTGAACAGCCATCTGTGGGTAGTTCCTTATCAAGCTTGGTCCCTAGAACAAGAGAAACCCGGCCAGAAGACGCAGGGATGGAAGGTACAACCACAGCACCGCTGCTGCCTTTGGGCCCACAGACAGAGACTGGAATCTTGCCGGATGCCCCCTCGAGCTTGCACGCCAGGACAGAAAGATTACAGCTGCCTAACACACAGGACACTGGAATCTTGCTGGATGCACCCAGCTTGCACGCCAGAACAGAAAGATTACAGCTGCCTAACACACAGGACACTGGAATCTTGCCGGATGCCCCCTCGAGCTTGCATGCCAGGACAGAAAGCTTACAGCTGCCTAACACACAGGACACTGGAATCTTGCCGGATGCCCCCTCGAGCTTGCATGCCAGGACAGAAAGCTTACAGCTGCCTAACACACAGGACACTGGAATCTTGCTGGATGCACCCAGCTTGCACGCCAGAACAGAAAGATTACAGCTGCCTAACACACAGGACACTGGAATCTTGCTGGATGCCCCCTCGAGCTTGCACGCCAGGACAGAAAGCTTACAGCTGCCTAACACACAGGACACTGGAATCTTGCTGGATGCACCCAGCTTGCACGCCAGAACAGAAAGATTACAGCTGGCTAGCACAGAGAATGCTCACCCCACCCCTCAGCAGAATCCAATCTCAGAAACAACCGCTGTACTCCAACTCAGTCCCAGCGCAATGGCAGGAAGCACACAAGCTTCTACACCAGCTATCATTGAACAGTCCTCTTACAAATGCGCTGTTCAACTCAATGCTTCAAATCTAAATGGATTTGTAACGGCATTCCAAAGGCAAGACCCAAGACAATATGGGTGCATTCTCGATCTCACAACACTCCAAGCCCAATGCATAATGCACCAGAGTACCGAGACTATTAACCTGACAGTAGGGCCACTTCTGGATCAGGAGATGACTTGGTTTGCTTCGGTAAGATCTTGTCTTTCCATAATACCGAAGACTCATCTCCCAGATGCTCTTCGCGCGGGGGAGTTAGTTGCAATGGGGCATATCCGAACACAACCATTTTGCCAGGATATCATCTCGCCTCAACTTTCCGACTTTACTTCATATTTGCCGGTTTTTAAGGATGGTAGTTGGGAGTTGCAGCGGCACGAATGTGAGGTTGAATTATAATGATATCTAGCCATGTAACTCCCCGAACTGTGCGCCCAAAATACCATGCGTGAATGCTAGGCTTCCAATGCTTAGGTTATAGAATTGACAGGCAAACATGCTGCTCCTTCAATCTCTGCAGTTTATAGAACTTATACACGAAAAAAAGTCCACCACAAATGATGGTAGAAGATCCCGTCAGAACAACCGCTACAATTGCTGTAGCAGACCAGTGCCCCGCACGGGCAGTGTAAATGTTGATTATTGTAGCTGTTAAACCTGCTGATGCGTTCAAAAACCCCGGGCTGGGGATAGCTGTTAGCACGCTTGAGAGACTCGGTGACGACTCGTACTGACATGAACAACTGGCTAATCAACCAAAGAAAGTTTCCCCTCTGCTTCCAGGCCAGCCAAGAGATTCCAGACCAGCCAGTAATAAACAACAAGCATGCTGCAGCCAAAAAAGGTGGATTCTGGACAATGTGGAGGTCTTGAAGTGACTCTCCTGAGGCTTTCAAGTAAGCCTGCAGTGCTTGAGAGATGGGAAGTGACTTGAAGGACCCAGGAATGACAAGGTAGCCAATTAGAAGTATAAAATTAAATATCTGTGCGAATAGACCATATCTCCAGAATATCTGGTCTAGATCCAGTAGCATTCGAACATAGGGACTGTGGCTGTCCATGGTTACTCCTACAACCGTCAGCTGGATTGTGCAGCAATCCAAGATATATAACATTTGGGAGACACCATGAGTTTAATCCATGGCAATACTCCCCGCATGTTACTTGGCCTGAGAGAAGAATGTGTTTAGTTCAAACAAAAAGCTTGTTGATTGTTTCTCAAAAGGGGATAGTAACTATATTAGCAATATAATCTCTGTGGATTATCGAAAGAACTTTGTTTAAACCAGTATTTCCCAACCCCAACAAAATACCAGGGTCCAAATTCATTGGAGCCTTTCCGGAACACCGAACTGACATGCTTTAAAAGGCTGTCAGAACAGTCATTAACTGAGGATGAATCACTTGCTTTGCCCAACATTTTATCAAGTGTTGACTCTGCTTCCTCAGGGTCATCAAACTGCATAGGGTGCACCCAACAATTCTCTGAAATAGAGCACAGATACTCATACTCTTTGTGCTGTGAGCAGAACCGTTCCTTAATGGGTGGAAGATCTGCTGTCCACAAGTTGTTCATCCAGCGTGCGTTGATGTTGTAATCTATATCCTCAATTTGTCCATCATCAAGGAGTATCTGGCCAGCCAGGACTTTGTCGGCTTGTGGTTCATAAGAGAGAGCTCCCCTACAGAGTGGGGTTTCTTCTGCAACAGGTGCGATGTCACCTGGACTACATTAGTAAGATCATCATGAGAGAACAGCAACTTACCCTCATTAGGAACTATAGATTGCATACCAACTGAGATTCGCCCACAGCCTCCCCTGAGGCAAGAAAACTTATCCCCAGATACAGTGCGCTGATTTTCAAGATTTGTTAACATCCCAGCTTTGCGTTGTCAGCTCGCATTCAGATGCAATGTGCGTACATTGCACAACAGAGGATCGTACTAATGCTCACCACTAGATTTCAGCTGGGTTTTTGACAGAAATTTGCAGGTTTCCTCCGCAGTGGGTGTGGGTTCACCTGTGACGTGTTAGTGCGATGGAAATGACATGCAACGATGACCTACCATCACCATTTAGACTTGGATTTTCTTTAGAAGTAGATTTTGCACGACTTGAAAACATAGAGCGGACTTGTTTTGCTGCAGGTGAGCAGTTGGGTGAAGTGGGGAACTGGTGAGGCTTGCGCGTGCGATTGGGAATAGAGGCATGATGAGGTTTGCCAACAGCAACCTTCCCTGAACGTAGGCGCCTTCCATTTTCGTGCTGTTTGCTTCGTGTGATTGCCATGGCCGAATTGTGATAGTGTGTCTCACAGTCCGCGAATGCAAAAGAAAGAGAAATGGAAAGCAAAGTCCAAGTGGGCTGTCGCCCGTATTTATAGCCATACTTGAGGGTCCAACCACCTGACTTTCCCCCTCCTTTGCCAGCCCCTACCATAGCGCGGCCAACGTATCATATTAAGATCTCCATCGACGGACGGCTGGCTGCGGAAGAGCTGTCGAAATCCCCCGGCTTTGCACTTCATAGTGTAAATTTAGTAAGACTTGGAGCCGGTTGGCTAAGAATCCGGAAAGATGGAAGAATAGGCAGAATAGGAAGCAACACATCTGCTGTTGTGGTTAGAAAGCTACCTGGAGGAAAGGCCATATAGCAAACAAACCCTGCGAGGCTGCTAACAAGAGATCTTCGGGTGCTGCAGTCACTCGCCAGGAAAGCTCTCGAAACTCCAGCTACAAGTCCAGCTGTTTACTTATCATGCTGCAAAGACTGCTGTTGCAGGTGGCCGGGCGTCTCCCGTGCAGACAAAATGTATGAGGGAGCTCGTGCACCTGAAACCAGCCATTAGAAATCCGTTAATTGTACAATATGAGGAGGCCTTACGTTTAAAGCACTTTGTCCCACCACTGGAAATGCTTGGATCTCGGCAATATCCTGGATTGAGCCCAGTCAAAACTTTCGGACTTGTCTTTAGCGAGCTCAGCATAGACTTTGATGAGATGATGGAAACTAGGAGAGGCAGTAGTTTATATCACTTGAGTTGAACTCATGTGTAACACGGCAAAACAAAATTTGTTTTTCTCTATACAAGTGGACAAGGGATCAAAGTAAAATCAAGCACAATTTGTACTGTTCTTCCAATCTTGTTTGCCGTGTTCTTTTTATCAAAAATAATCACGAGGCACAAGGGTGAAATGGCGCCGGGCCTTGTCACGTGCCAGTCAGATGACATAGGATCTTGGTTATGTTCCTCTCCTCCTCACTATGACCTTGGTAGCCTGCAGTATTCCTATGATTCTACCACTGTTATACAGCCAATCTATGTGGTAATTGGTGTTTCCTGACACATTGGTGGTTAGGATCAAGTTAGGAGATGCATGGGGCTCTTTTAATTGTACCACTATTCTACCCATTCTGAAGGCTGTACCGGTGATATATCTCGAACCAAGAGCAGCGCGATGCACAGGAAAATGCCTTAATTTGAGGGAGAGTGAATGATATCAAAACATGGATAGCCCTTCAATCTAATTCCTCTGTCTTCGGGTTAAATCTTGTCCAATTCGCTGGGCTCTCTCCTGGGATGCTACCATGCGAGCCCTCAGTCTGTCTTCATACGAAACACCAAACAGTGCTTGCAATGCCTGTTCAGTGGTTGTTGCGCCTGAGCCAGGAGCCATTGCTTCGGCGATCATCTTCTCTCCCTCTCGAGAACCAAGCGTCTGTAGAATATTCGAACGAGAACCAGCAACTTCCGTATAAACACCCCCGATATGGTGGTAAAAGCCGCAAATCACAAATGGTAACCGTTGTTTAGTTGGGTCCCAGGTACCGACCGCAACAAAGTTTATCCCATAGTCTCCAGCATCTCTGAGATTATGACGCAGTGCCTTCCACCCGTCGGTTTTGACATGGGGGACCCCCTCTTCATTTGCTGCGTCTACGACAGCCCGGCCTCCCGCCTCTCCTTGGGTAAGAAGGGAAAGACTACCGTTGGCGTGTTCAGCGACAACACGGCCGTTGTCTCCAAACTTTTGAAGACATACAATCCTCCTTCCATCGGCTGTGTAGCCAGGTGAAATCCTCCGATTGACCCTGCGCCGCGGGAGAGCGATGGCTTGCGTACGTGAGTGTTGCGCCGGAACATGGGTATCATAACCTTGTGTCTGACGACTGATATTGGTTAGATTTTATCTCTCCACTATGCATCAGGGGAACATACCAGTGTGGGCATGCTAATCCATGGAGACCGAGTCTTGACATATTGCCTATCTGGTTGGCCCAGGTATTCAAGCAACTTGTGTGAAAGCCAGCCCGACAGCACCGACAAACAGAACGACTCTCTCCAATATTCTCTTGACATATGGGGCACTGCCCAGGGGTGGGAGATCGCCCCCGGTCAGCATTAGATGCATTGTTCTGTGGTGAATTGTTGTTCTGCAGTGGATTGCTGTTCTGTGGTGGATTGTTGTTCTGATTGCTGTTCTGTAGCGGATTGTTTTCCTGATTGTTGTTCTGCAGTGGATTGTTGTTCTGACTATTGTTCTGTGGTGGATTGCTGTTCTGTGGTGGATTGTTGCTTTGTGGTGGATTGTTGTTCTGATTGCTGTTCTGTAGCGGATTGTTTTCCTGATTGTTGTTCTGCAGTGGATTGTTGTTCTGATTATTGTTCTGTGGTGGATTGCTGTTCTGTGGTGGATTGTTGCTTTGTGGTGGATTGTTGTTCTGATTGCTGTTCTGTAGCGGATTGTTTTCCTGATTGTTGTTCTGCAGTGGATTGTTGTTCTGCAGTGGATTGTTGTTCTGCAGTGGATTGTTGTTCTGCAGTGGATTGTTGTTCTGCAGTGGATTGTTGTTCTGCAGTGGATTGTTGTTCTGATTATTGTTCTGTGGTGGATTCTGCGCCGGATTGGCAGACACCAGCCATTCTGGTATCCCAACAAGCTCAAGCCAATTTAAAAGAACGGATAAATTCTGGAAGTATCCTTGTTGATCTCCATCTTGAGCACTGCGATGAATCATATTATATAGCTCCGTGAGAGGTCGTGGATCAAAATGATGCAGGCACAAAGGGTGTAAATTTTCCCGGTTCATATGCTTAATTGTCTCCTGAAGCTTTTGCCACTCTTCTGTCAAGTTTGAATAAGCTTGGTGCTTCTGTTCCTCACTATGAAACAGAGAATCCCAGTATGCTTTCAAGTAAGGGGTAAGTTTCATCCATAGTGGCTTCCAATAGTTGTTTTCGTCTTCGGCATATTCGCCTTCGGCAGTCGGTGGTTTCTCAGCCCAACCGGAGGGCACTTGTAAGGCTTCAACTATGATTTTCAGGGAGCTAGGAGGAACTCCCTTAACCCACGCTTCCTGCAAGATATCATAGGGAATTTTGCCCAAATCAGCTGCAAGATGCCTCGCCTTATTCTTTGCCTCAAGGCCCTGGTTGATGTAATTTAACTGTTGTGTAGCTTCCATGGCGCCGTCCATGTTGTCTTCAGACACACATTGAAAGAACTTTTGAACAAAATTTGTGGCTTGAGCATGTGCGTCTCGATGATATTGTGCTAATGGCTCTCTGAGACGCCCAACGTTGACCCTTGTCAGAGCCTCCCATATGTCAGGAAAATCCTGTATAATGAATTTCTCGGCTTCCCTCAGCCCTATCAATCTTGTTAGTACAAATGATATAACTCTCAAAAGATCCAGCACCCACTTGCTAGAGCACTTTGCTGCTGTTCTTGATGTGCTGGAAACCAAAACCAGTCTAAATTAAGCAGATTTTGAAGCAAGCTTATAGCAATTGCAATGTCGCTCGCGGTTGCTCCCGGTTCTAGTCCAAGCAGGTCAAGGTAAGAACTTGCTGGTATTTCAATGATGTAGTTTGCAATGGTAATCTTGTCCACATATGAAAAAGTCAGGGCTTGCTTCAGATAAAGACGTTGCTGCTCCGCAGAGGCAATTAAATCATCGAATGAAGAGCTGCTAGAACTTTTGCCTTGAGATGCGCCAGGCAAACCCAAGGCATTGTGGCTGACATTGTCTCCAAGGGGATTGCTGGAACTTTGGCCTGTATCAGCGCTAGGGCTTTGGCTCTGAGATATACTGAGTGAATTTCTCAAGGCGTTGAACCTGTTAGTGAGTGGAACTTGACCCAGATTCGTTTTGGGAGTGCTAGAAGTTCTGCCATGAGATCCGACACTGTCTCCAAGGGGGTCGCTGGAACTTTGGCCTGTATCAGCGCTAGGGCTTTGGCTCTGAGAGATACTGGGTGAATTTCTCAAGGCGTTGAACCTGTTAGTGAGTGGAACTTGACCCAGATTCGTTTTGGGAGTGCTAGAAGTTCCGCCATGAGATGCACCAGGCAAACCCAAGGCAAGGGGGTCGCTGGAACTTTGGCCTTGAATCCGTTGATATGCGGCATGAATTTCATCCTCGATTTTGGGATCGTAAACCTCCTCGTAATCGCTAAGTTCAGATGATGATGAGATGGACATAGTTTCCGTCGCTGGTTGTTTTCCTTTTCCTTTCCCTTTCCCTTTTCCTTTTCCTTTTCCTTTTCCTTTTCCTTTTGCCATTTTGCTAGGTATGAGTGACTTGAGTGCAGAGGAGTTTCGACCAGCGAAAAAAAAAACGCAGGAATAAGCCACCAAACTTTCAAAAGAATATCAGGATTAACTTAGGTTGATGCAAATGTTTAAATCCTTCCAGAAGATGGGCTTCGGGGCGTTATTTGTAGCAAACGCGGTAGACCACAATGCCATGTTGGTATATCATGGTAGACCATGAACCCGAGGTCATGGTTCGATGGCCATGATTTAGGGTCATGCTGCCAGCCGGGCATCGAATTTAAATAGCGATAGATGAGGATTGATAGAGTGAGGTGCACCAATTCTCCTAGTTCTTCCAGGTTAAGCTGTATGACCATGTTGGTTCCTGTTATTATTTCACTCCTATGCAGTATAATCTGCAGCCATGCTGTAGAGGTGAAGTAAGTCAAGTCACAGTCGCAATAGGGTTCGTCAACTAAGCTTAGTGGACTTAACTAGCGTTGGCCAATCCGTTTCTATTGATACGCTCAAGCAGAACCAGCCAAATACACATGAGGTGTACGTCGGCGGCTACAAGACTTTTGGATTTGAACCCAATCGCCTAAATGCCAACATTGGAGATCTCGTGATCTTCAAGTTTCACGGGTTGAACCACACTTTGACAGAGTCAAGCCTGGACAATCCCTGCAAACCACTGCAGCAATTTGACTCTGGCTTTCATCAATTCAATCCATCAAATCGTTCGGGGTTGATGATTTCATTCGTGGTCAATTCGCTAGAACCCCGCTGGTTCTTTTGCCGGCAGATCGATCCCACATCCCACTGCCATGCTGGGATGGTGTTTGCTCTTAATCCTGGAGATCACATGGGGGAATTCTTAATCAATGCTAAGGGAGAGCAAAAGGTGGTCACCACTGTCATCACACGGTCAACCACATCATGGATTACTGCGGCAACTGTTGGGGCGACGACAGGGCCGCCACCTCTCCCAGCCACCTGTCACTGTTCTCCCACCTGGGCTCTTTCAGGGAGCTGGCATCGCTCAATGGCCGTCAGTAGTGGAACCGGACCTTGGCCAACTGCAACTGCGTCTGCCTTCTCAATGCCCCGATCTATCCCCTCACTGCCCTTCACATCTGGTACTGAGAAAGTTCTGCTTATTTCCTTCCCTCTCCAAATTTTGCTTGGTCTAGCTGTTACGTTTTATCAGCTACTTTGAGACTTGAAGCGTTGCTGGTCAACCGCAGCATCAATTAAGCATATCAATTGGTTTCGAACTTGGGACTGGTTATGAGTACTCCATTGTTCAATGGTAATAAATTTTGTTATGTTTGATTCACTAGGCTATTAGCTAGGAGTAAAATGTTGAGCTTTCTGAGATGTTCGATCAAACGGGCTTGCTGGCTTGGAAGGGGTAACCTTGATTGGCCAGGGAGTTTCTAGCGCTATTTTGGTGACAATGAGAGTCTTACATCTAATAAGGTAGTTCACCACTAAACGAGCCACACCACTAAACGAGCCAAATTTCGCCAAATGCTCCACGCAACGAATTTATTAAATATCTCAACAACCAGATCTTTATTATTAAATAGCTATTAAATATTAAATAAATGTATTCTTTAAAGCATAGAAATTAGTATAGTTAGGAAAATAAACGGGTGGACGGCCTAATATTACGGCCAGAGCGAGAGATTCGGGGGGTAGATAGGAAAGAATTCAAAGGAATGTCAACAGTAGATTTCTCGGCTAGGGAGCCTAATGCCTTGCTAGGGATGCTTGTAGAGCTCTTACTTCCCCTTTTGGAAGGTTGTATAGGCTCTCCGCGATGAGGCTCTTTAGTAGGGGAGTCCTTCCGACGGCGCTTTGAAGCCGGCGCTTGAAGCCCTGACTGCCGGCGTTTATTAGCATGTTCAACCGCCCGTTTTTCCTTCTCTGCTAGTTGTAAAGCCTTCTTCTCCTCACGAGCAACACGTTGTGCCTCTCTTTGTCTAGCATGTTTGATTTTTTCGGCCTCTTGTTGCTCCCGGGCCTTTTTACGGGCATCCTCCCGTTCAATCCGCCTTTTTTCAACATCCCTAGCAGCCTGCTCCTTTTGAAGCTCCTGTTGAAGTTTTGCCTCTTGTGTTTGAGCAATTTTATCAGCTTTTTCAGCCTCTATTTCATCCAGGCGCTCGCGTGCCTTAAGAACTTTTGTTGGAGACCAGAACTGCGCTTGACTAGGATTATCCCTATTGAGTAGGCCTAGGGGCTTGCCTCGCTTGCGGCGTTGCTTCTCCATCACTAGAGTTGATCTTAGCTGCTGATTCTCATGTTCCAGCAGTTCATTACGAAGAGCAAACTGCTCACTGGCTTGGATAACCCGTCCAATGCTCTGTGAATTTAGGCTGTGCCGGAGACGTATACCCTTGATCTCTTGTCGGAGCTGGTGCATATTGCTAGGAATAGGAGGTTTAACTGGCAGTGTAGAGGCTTGAGCAGTTTCAAATCGGTGTAGTTGACGTTGAGGATCCAGAGGATTAATCCCAGTCTTTGCAAAGCCAGCAAGTATATTTTCAACTGTCAAAGCCTTCTTCCAAGCCACATTGAATAGTCTCCAGAAATCCCTTTTTGTCATTCGAATATAGCCCATTCCTTGATGTAGTAGTGCTTCCAGCTCATTGGAATATGCCTTGCCCAGCGGCCCAAAGATTCCAACATCAAGAGGTTGCAAACGGTGGGTTGAATGCGGCGGGAGGATCATAAGGAGGATCTTTTCACGGTCAGCGTATTCGATAAATTTCATATTTATATGGGAGGAATGGCCATCTAGTAGAAGCAGATGTCTTCCTCGGCCAGCTTGTTCCTTAGTATGCTGATTGAAAACCCGTTTCAACCACTCCAGTCCATATTCATCATTGCTCCAACCATTTGTTGAAGCTGCAAAGTAGGCCCATTCGCTTCCATCATAATCATCTAGCCATGTATCCTGGAGATCTCGCGATTCGCCCTGGTAAATAAGAGCTGGAGGTAGTGCAATTCCTTCAGCAGAGACTGAGCAGAGCAATGAGAGGAATTCCCGACTACCATCCTGGGTGGTGGCATTCTTTCCAGCTTGTAGGGCTTCAATAGAGACTAATCGCTTTGAGGCATGGCAGGAGCCTAGGAGGAATCCTTTTTCATCAAAGTTGTAGATGTTTGAGGGCTCAAGATTATATTGATCAATTTTCTGCTCCAACTACTCCATAAGTAGTAGTCAAATAGTTAGCCAGCATCAACAACTGCAATTGCAAGTAATCAAATAAATCATCAAATTACAAGCATATAGAAGTGCTTAAAGCACTGATAGTTATCTGCTACCTGCCTATTTTGATCAATTGCTTTGAGATAAATGCATTTGATCTTGTCATTATGCCGCTCGCGAAATCGATTAACCCAGTTGATCCCAACATCCTCTCCTGTCATCTCTTGTACGATATTTCGTAGGATCTGAGGTGTAATGGCAAGGCCGCGGCTAGAGAGCTTGTTTATATAATTCAGGAGCTCTGCCTCCTGTATATCAGAGAGCTTTTTCTTATATCGGGAGGCTGCTTCATCCTGAGCAAGTTGCAAGCCTTTATGCCGTCGGCGCAGGGTCTCTCGGTTAACTGAGTACTTTCTCGCGGTTGCAGTGTAATTTGGGGTCTCTTGCGATTCAAGATCTTCAATTGCAAGCCTAATTGAGGCGTTGTTGACCATGTTGTCGCATATTGAATGTTGAACGTTGGAGGAATTTTGGTGGTGGAAGATTTGGCTCGTTTAGTGGTGTGGCTCGCTTAGTGGTGAACTACCTTACTCTGTATGGAGTAGGCCTAGTGGAAAAAGGCGCTGGATTCGATTTACGTCGGGGGTAGCCCAGTCACATGACTTTTCATACTGGTCAAACCTTGATTGGAGGAAGGAAGGAGTGGCTACACAGTGGAATTCTCATTTATATACTCCGTACATTTAATGACACCAAAAGAAAACTCAACAGGAAAAAGGGTTAATGTTTAGACTCTAGCCTGAATCACCAGTGCGGTTTCGTCCATTCGCTTAGGCGCCACAGCTCGATGACTCATCAATGATTGCGTTGAGGTCGAGTGATGGTGGGGTGGAGATCTTGAACCGCTTTTGTCGAGGCCTCAGATGCTGATTTGGTTCTGGGCTCTTCCCAGCCTTTTCGTTTGGCTCATCACTCTCAAAGTCCTCAGGCGAGTAGAACTGGGTCAGTGGGAAATGCTGCTCCTGTCAAAAAGTGTGAGCTTTAAACTCATCAGCATGATGATCAATTATCCTACCACATCCTGCCTGTGCGGCGGCCATGAGCTCGTCCAGTGGGAGCTATATGTATGGTATTTTCCCGGCCCCGTGCCTTTGCAGTCCTTGATGCACACGTAGACATAGCGATTGTGCCCGATCTCGGTCCCATCCAAAAACAATTGGTTTGCTCGGATGAAGAGGCTTTCTTTCTGCCGTCGGTATCTCTCCCTGTCTGCCTTTTCTTTCTTTTTGGGATCTTTGTTTCGGAATCGTCGCCTATCAACCTTTCTCTGCCGACGTATGCTTGAGCGAGCCATTGTGTCTCTGTGTGTTGCAATGAACCGCTGTCATAAAATGGGCACATTCCATTCCTTATTATACTTAATCAGCATGGTGGCCATAGAAGATATTTTTAGATATTGCTGGTCTTTGTTGAAAATATCCGTCGGCGCTTCGATGCTCACTCCCTGGCACTAGAGTCACTTATTGGAACCATGGCCTTCATCACCCTATGGCATAGACCATGATCCGCAATCCATGGTTTCTGGTACTCTTCTTATACCAAAGATGTTCTGCTGCCCCAACATGGCAATGTAAGGACTACCATAGCCTGCATGATGAATTTCCTACAGATCTACGCGTATGTTGCAGCCGGGTTGATTGCAACAGTGTTCCTTCACCGGCGCTTTTATTATTGTCTCTCCAAGATTTTCAATGAACATCTGGTCCGTCTTTGCTTGCACTGGAGGCCCCAGCCTTACCTCATTCGCCGTTTGGGCCCCTTTGGCCCCCTCACGTCGATGAGAGTTTTCTTGCATACTTTGCACTTCGCAGTTACACTGGCTTGCAACACCCTGGGTATTAAGAGTCTCCGAGACGCCGGCAACCGAGCGGGCTCGATTGCTGTCATTCATTTTGTACCCTTGTGCCTTACGCACCAGTTCAGCTTCATGGCCGATATTTTCGGTATATCCCTACAGACTTACCGGCTGGTACATCAGGCAGTGGGACTGATGGCAGTCGTGCAGTCGGCCCTTCACGCGGTTGCTGCTTCTTGGCACACTGGGTTTCCCTGGCACGACCGGGCTTTGCGCTACGGCTCCGTGGCAGCCGCGGCAGTAGCAGTGATGTTCATAGTTGTGCTGCCGTGGATTCGCTCGCGCTCGTACGACTTCTTGATTACCGTTCACTTTCTGATGGGCGTCATCATCCTGGTCTTGCTGTGGTCGCACCTCAAACATCCTCGTGGCATCAACGCAATCTGCCTTCTCCTGGCTGGGGGTATCTTATCCTTGACATCTCTGCTCCATGTGACATGGCTTTTATTTGAGAATGTCTTTCGGCAGAGGCCATTCCCTGTGACTGACATCCTTAAGAGAGAGCGTGCAGTCGAGCTGACCTTCTGCCCGCCGCGGCCGTGGAGAATGTACCCTGGCCAGTACTGCTATCTAACGGTTCCAGGTGTGAGTTTCTGGTCCTGTCTGCAGCGCCATCCGTTCTACTTCATTTGGACCGAGGACGCGCCTGACGGGAAGGTAGCGACAGTCACGGTCCTCGTCAAGGTTAGAACCGGTTTTACACAAGCTCTATTCCTCACTCCGCACCGACACCTTCGGCTGATTATGGATGGGCCCTATGGCGGCCTGCGATGCCGAGACATCTGGGATGAGATGCAGCTGTATGATGCAGTCATATTCTTCGCAACCGATATTGGCATTTCCGGTCAGCTTCCGTATGTGCAGCAACTGCTCCGCCGCTATATAGCGGAGGAAAGCGCTGTAAACGAGCGCGGCGGAGGAATCCGCAAACATCGGATTACTCTGGTGTGGGAGGTTAGCGAGCCTGGTAAGCACCATCTCCTAGGATAGACAGACAGCGATTGACGGATGCTAGCTCACAAGGACTGGATATCTGACAAGATGACTCTGCTGTTTGCAGAGGACAGGAAGACTCTTGTGACTACCCTGGCCTTCCTCCTTGTTTCTCCTTTTCTTCACTGACACTTAGGTAGATTCTTCACTATTCTGTCTATATTACGAACCGCCCTATCGACAGTGGCCAGGCTCTGAGCTCTGAGCCGCGTTGTGATATATGCTATGGAGAGATGGATGTTCGCCAGATCTTAACAAGAGAGCTAGAACGGTGGCCAAGGAAAATCCTCACGGCCGGTAAGTGGCCTTGTGACAAAGACGAGCATATTCTTACCCTTGACTGTAGTTTCCGCAAACCCTACCGTTCGCGACCAGGTTCACAGCTATGCCGTCCAAGATAAGGAGCGAATTGCTTTCCAAGAGCTGGAGTTCCAGCCAGGAATGGAAAAGGGAGGGTTCTGGGCCCCAGCTCCAAGAAGCTTGAATCCCTGAGCACATCAGCCACTGTTCTGCAATGTTTCTATCCCTTCCTAATTTAGGCCCCTGGTGCTTGAAATACTTTCATCAGCCTGGTTCGGAGACCTTCTATAGAATAGTTTTAGTACATCTCTGCTGCGGCGTCTTTTCGCGTTGGTACTATGGGGTGTGGGCGATCTATTCGCGGGAAAAGTAGTCTCCCATAGAGATAGGAATCTATTCCGGGTTCACTAGCATCTTATCAAGGGGAAAGTAGCATGTAAAATTCGCAATTTGTTGTGTGATTACAGGACTGAAAATGAGATTGTTAAAAACACGCCGCAGACATTGTACCGTCGTAATATGACAGATTAACAGTCATTATGTGTATGATGTCATATTGTCAACAGCTCCTGGGCCAAGGAAGTCCCGTTCAAATTCGTCGGCACAGGTCAAAGCTACTTTGATATGCTCAAAACCAACCGTTCCTCCTTTGGCCAAGGCAAATGCAGCCCGAGCGATATTTTTGATCTAGATTGCCCTAGTCAGCTGTGGTGACCAAGATGATGCAGATACCTGATAACTTACCTGTCGCCCATTTGAACTTTTCCCCAACAATAACTCTAGCTCCTTTTCTGAGATCATTGCGCCAGCATTCTCTAACTGTTTTCTCCACACCCGTGTTTTCGCTTCCCTACTTAGTGGTTCATATTTGATACCAACGTGGATCCGGCTTTGCATTGCTGGATCAAGTGTGGTGTGACGGTTGGTGGTCAAAAACATAATCCCTTCAAAATACTCAAGTGAACGGAGAAATATGGAGACGAGGGCGTTGTGATGCAGACCATTGAGGCTACGATCGCTCAAGAAGACATCAGCCTCATCCAGAAGCAATATTGCGTTCCAGCGACGGACAAGGTCAAGGACGCGAGACAGATGTTCCTCTAGATTTTCTGCTTGGATTCCAAAATCACCAGCGCAGGTCTGTTTTTGTTAGAATGAGGCTGTACATCAGGGCTGGAAAGACAAACCGTGTAGAGTGGTCGCCCCAGAAAATCCGCAGTACTCTCTGCGGTCAATGTTTTGCCAGCTCCAGGAGGCCCGCTGGAACAGAAAAAAACTCCAAGTCAGATGTACCCTCAAATAGATTATATAGGTGTGAGTATTCTGCAGCTTACTAGAGCAGGAATACAAGGCCTCTCCCCTTCCCAACAATAATGTCATCAAAGAACGACTGCTCTGATCCAGGCTTGTGGCTCTCCACCATCGTCTGAATCATGTTTTTCTTGATTTCGGGAATCTCTAAGTGATCGAATGCCGATAGCTTATTCCCGTTAATGGGCTGTATACCCGAAACCGCGAACTCCGCTGTAGCTCATCGTCAGCCTAATTTAAATATTTGGAGAATTATCCATACTGACCCCATGTCTTTTTGTTGAGGCTGAAGCCTAGAACTGTCGGGCTGCAAAGAATATACTCTCTATCTGTCATGTTCTCAGTATCGAAGTTTCGAGGTTTCACCGTCTTCTGGTCCTTCTCTTTCTCATATGCATTATCAGAAAACAGAAAAACGTTAACCGTCGACTTTTCCTTGACGCGTGAAATTCCGTAGTTGGGGTTCTTTTCCTTGAAGGCTGAGGGATCAACCATTATACGGCCCGTCACCTGAAATTTAATGGAACTTTTCTTCGTCTTGATATGCGCAAGGCCGTTATATTCACAGTAAGTGACGCCCATGAGATTAACAAACTTGCGACCTCGCCCAACGAGTTCAGACTTGATTTTGTCTTTGCTGTTGTGGTATTGTAGCGGAAACACACCCAGTTCAGATATCTTCCTCGCGGATCGAAACTTAGAGATATGCAGTACTGCCGTCGTCTCGCCAAATGCTCTTCCATCGTAATCCAACGACCGACATTCAATTTCAAAGCAAATCCCACGGGGAGTATTTATCACCTCACCAGAGTCGTACACAAAGCACCGTGGCTGCTCTGCATAGGGATCGATCATAAAGATCAGCTCATTTGGCTTGAACAGGGCCCAGAGAAGCTCAAAAGTGATCTCTTGATGATCCACGAGAGGATTTAATCGATCTTTCAATGGAGCAAAGTGTTTGTTCAGAAAGTCAAGAAGCAGATATAGATGTTCACATGCAACTGATTGCGGATCAAGGTCCTTATAGTAATCCTCAAGTTCTGGTAGAAACCGGAAGAGGATGTTTGGCGACACCTAGTGATGTCAGATCGCTCTCTCAGCTGCAGAGAAGCATCTTACAGATGGCTTGTCTTCCCGTAAGCTGACAGCATTCACATTCAACAACACATGCCGAAGCACGTTGACCAGCTCGGGTGACTTGAAGTCAAGATAGGTCTTAAAATCCCTAGTCTCTGGGTCTTGATAAGGTTAGAATCTTTTCTTTGGTCAATTTCTTTACCACATACCGTGTCTACGTCGATTCACGAAAAGATACTCATCGTATTTATCGTTTGAATCTGAGGAAGCTCCAAAATCTTCCACAACCTCATAATCATGTTTCTTTTTGTTCCAGCTTGAAACAGTCAGCTTGACTTTCCCCGAGAATGCTCAACTTACATTTCATTCACTGTCTTGTACTCCATCTTTGACCCTCGGATCTTTTGCTTTTGCGACTTGTCTTCTTTTGCTTCTGTCGGGCCTGTGGTTGAGGCAGAAGCAGCTAATGCTTCCGTCAGAGGGTCCCTGGGCTCAGTAAAGGCCGGAGTGGGGATTGGAGCAGGAGAGGTGGGTAAAGCGGGAGCCTTGCCATTGGGCTTCAATGCTCCGGACATTGTGATATTCAACTGCTGATGCTGGGAAGTTAGATTTGATAAGGGATTTTACAATCACAGAATCATGAATGTCTGGTTATGGCCCTCCAGCAGTTCTGGGGATCATGCCGCCTTATATGCGATTCTTTCAGACGTTATTCCGGTCTTTTGCGGCCGTTGTCGCTTGGACCACGCGTACCGGAAGCGACCATCATCTCTCTCCCACTTGAGGTGCAGGAGATAATGCACAGGATACATGGTCTCGATCTTTTAGTTGTGTCTGACATGAAGCCTCTGGACGCGCTTCGTACAATCAAAGATAGGACTCTGCGCTATACCGCTTTTAGGCTAGTCACTATAACAAGGCTTTAATACCGGTAGACTTGTCAGAGTGTCATTTAGCCTCATAGGAGTGCCTGTTAAGTCAAACTTGAAGCAATGTGTAAAAGCTCAACCCTGTCTGCAAGGTGGGGTTCAATACCCAAGAGCGCAGATGACGTGTCCTGTCCAAGCCATATATGCCCCTATTTCTCGCGACTTTTCCTTTTGGCACAACTCGACAATAATCCTTGACTTGTCAGACTTTGCTTCACCATGTCTGTTGGTCTAGTTTTATCGCAACTTGAGACTCTGGTGTCCCGGATAGAACTGATGGGCACAAGACTTTCCAACAAGACGATTCGGCCCACAAGCAATCAGCGAGACCATTTCCAGGGACTGAGCGCGAGACTGAGAGCAGCCCTAGCAATCATCGATATTAGGATTGGAGAGCTGCTCAGTCCAACTGACAAAGAAATCGGGCTTGCTAATCAAGTTCGATCCGCAAAGATTTACGTGTCAATAACATCACCAATACTGACGCTTCTTAGAAGGAATCTTGCTCTCATTTTCACGGGTCCAACACCATCCAATCTAGATTCTGCTCATGTCCAAGCAAGAAAGAAACAGACTAGGACGAGATGCGAGACACTTCGTAAACAAAATACTCACCTTATTCTGATGTGGGCAATGACGATCCCCCCCTCAACGTGGAAATCATCTGCTGGGATGACTGACTCTACTTTCTATTTTCTCGTTGAGGAGCTGGAGACGGAGCGAATGATACGAATTTCATCTCAGCTACTAGAATCCTTGCGGTCTATGGCAAAGGACGAACCGTTAACTACATGTGGAGCCTTTCATACGTTTGTTGTGGATGTATCGAAATTAATAACCCCCGACGAAGACGTGCCAGTGAGGGTTACATATGTTTAGGAGCTCCACAGGTGGAAGGGACTGGTACCAAAACGCAGGAGCAAGGTGCGCTTGACATCCCATTTGATGTCATCAAAAGTTAACGAAGTTAAGGTATCAACGAGGCGCACACAAACATTCTAACTGCTAAGAATGTGCTGGCGATACAATATGGAAGGCGTAAGCAGCGCTTAACTATATTTTAATATAAGACGAAGGCTAACAATATACGGTAGAAATTGACTATAGATGTTCAGGAGTACCAATCAATAAGCTTCCACTTTTGAGTGAGCGGCTCCTCGAAGCAATCCAAAGCAGCTATCAGTGGAACTGGGAACGCACTGTCGGGGGAGCTGACACAACCGATTGTCTAAACGCCCTAGTTCCCAAGAATCGAAGCCAGGATATTTCGATCACGCTGTCAGTCGGTCACGAAAACGGGGTTGAGTTGATCGAGGAGCTAGCAGCTATTCGCGTGTAAACCTGACCGTCGCTCCTATCACACGAACCCTATACCCAGCGGGGACACGTCCTGTCTCTTCCTTGGAAGGATCGTCGTGTTCCCAATATGGAGGAGTTTTCATGTCTGCGTTCGGGTCATAGACCATAATTGATTCCCCCCTTCCGATTATTTTCCTGTCATAGTCCACGCCCGGGAATAGCTTGATGTTTATATACTCCTCTTTTCCCGCCAGCGCTAGGGTCCCAACTGGCATCTAACCCACCAGTCAGCTCGTATTATAAACATGAGACGTAAACCGACCTCCTCCGGCATTTTCTAATCGCTATTGTAGACGATACTTTGCAGCACAGATATCGCTGGCTAATCTGCCGTATTAACTGGTGAGAAAAATAATACGGTGACATGATATTCAAACTCACTTGGAGGATAGTGGTAGACTGATAATGAAAAAAAGTCGCCTGGACGATCTGAAATATAGATCTGATGGCAAGAGATATTTACTAACTACCGCGCTTTATATGGGACTGCTGGCCAAAGCCAAAAGGTTTTGAGGGGAACTTGGTGGGTATCTTGAGGCAGGCTGGTGGGGTGACATGTGACCAATGCTCAACTTGATCGGGCAGAAATTTTACAGTCTGCTCCGTAGGTTTCTCTCTAAAAAAGATCTCCGATTTAAAAGGCTAAGCAGACGGTATCTCTACGCGAACCATTGTATAATTTTAACTAAGGAATCTCCCTAAAGCAAATGTATCCACTATGTTTGCCAGATGAGACGTAATCTGCCCAACAATGACCGTTTCTCAAAAGCGGCCCCTGGATGTATAAATTTGACAGAATGGCCTGCACCCTGTAGGGTGCCTGCCAATCCTCACATTGGTGCCAGCCGCTATGCGGGGATGCATCCTTTGCATCAATTGCATTACGGAAAGACCCATAGAAAGAAGCATATAAGGATCCTTCATCTTGAGGTGGACAACCTCGCAACTGATTTTAAGACTGGATTTGCCCATCTTTTGAACCATCTCCTCTAGCGTATCGGAGCGGATCAACTATCTACCACAGGCGGCCCAAGTCCGCTGTCTGCACGCATCTCCCAAGTTCTCATTAACCACCACCCCTTGAGGGATTATTCAGCTGTATAAAGAGAGACTACGTCCAGAAAATGGACCTTATCACTCAACACAGAATAAAGAAGGAGGCGCAAGAATTTATTGCCTCCATTGATCAATCTGCTATCTGCGAGCTAGCAACATCATTCCATCCGGCGAAGAAGTGCTGTCGAATATTTGATGAAGTGAAGAAAGGCGGGTTCAATGTCTGCTTTCCAGTCGAATTTATGGATTCACCGGGTGAGAGATGGATGGTCCGAATCCCGATTCTGCCACGCTTGGCTTTTCCAGAGGAAAAGCTACGCGGTGAAATTGCTACAATGAAGTGAGTCAGGCTGTCCTTTTATCTGTCAATGCAGTTTTAAATATGCACCTAGACATTTCTTGTGGCTAACATAAACCAACCATAGATTCATCGCGGAAAAAACTACAATACCTATCCCCTGCTTACATGGATATTCAATTAAACAAGACAATCCACTTGGCCTCCCATTTATGCTGCTGGATTATGTGGAAGGAAGGTCGCTCTTCACTGTGGATATTCGCAAGCTTCCAGATCGCGAACGGTGTGAATTTTTCAGCAAACTTGGTGATATCTATATCCAGCTGTTCCAGCACCAGTTTGACCGGATTGGTGCTCTGACCTTGGATGCGGATGACGAGCATTGGATTTTTGATC
The DNA here is from genome assembly GCF_000149335.2 of Coccidioides immitis RS. Classification (NCBI taxonomy): domain Eukaryota; kingdom Fungi; phylum Ascomycota; class Eurotiomycetes; order Onygenales; family Onygenaceae; genus Coccidioides; species Coccidioides immitis. The sequence continues at coordinate 507,857 of NW_004504308.1, read as the reverse complement.
ACAATCGACCACTTTCAGTATTAATGAACGACCAGACCCTTGCAGGAATTGAGCCATGCCACTGGATAGCACCCAGTCAAACATTTCATTCGACCATAGATTATGCCTATACAATACACCAGGCTTTGCTTGACGACTTTCATCAGCGGAGAGACAGTATTATAGGCAAAGATGATGCCTGCTCATACATCTACAGCTTGCACAAACTCCGTCAATTTTTGATGGAGTGGGTAAAGCCTGAATACAACCATGGCCCGTTCATTTTGATGCATGGTGATCTACGGTCTGCTAACATACTTGTTGATGATGACCTAAATATTGTCTCTGTGTTGGACTGGGAATGGAGCCACACCATCCCTGTGCAGATGTTTATTCCTCCGTCCTGGCTTGATGGCCTTGAGTTGGTAGGAAGCGCAAAAATGCCCCACCGACTGCTCTATGAAAGCATGCTGTTTACTTTGGAAATGGAAACAAGACAACGTGAGAGTGAATATCATCCGGAGTGTCGGTATCTTGACAACCTCCCATTGGCCAAAATATGGAGGAAAACCCTCCGATCTCCTGACCTTTTTATCGCACACGGGCTCTTGCAACCCCTTTACCTTGGTAATCTGTACTGGTCTGTGCTTGAATATGATTATTATGGGAATGACCGAATTCATTTTGAAAAGAGAATGAATGATTTCTTCAGCCTAGAGATACACAAGCCAGAGTTGGAAGCAGTACAGCAGAAACTTCAAGAACTCGAAGGGTTTGAAGTAGAATGTGATATGCTTGGAATTGAAAGAGAGACACGAGAGACTGAAAAGAGTGGGAACAACCATTCAAACAATACCCTTGGGAAACCAAGTGCTGATTCACCTGCACCTTTGCATCGTCCAAGAACTAGCCTCAAAAGCCTTGTACTGAAACTCCCATGGCTAACCCAAACAATGACACATTCGCGCTGGGCATTTATCGGGACCACGCTCATTGCAGCTTGTTGTGTCATTATCATACATCAGCGGAAGTGATCGAGCGTATTCATTCAAGACTGCAAAAGCCGAATGGAGGATTCAATTGCGACAATTCTGTTGGTAGTATCGATAAAATCTTTCTGGTGCTGAGCTATCTCTTCGTCAATTGTGAGTGTCGTCACGCCTGTGCGGGCGCCCCGCGCGTTGCGGGCGCTTGTTGAGAGCTGTTCTAACTCATCGCGGCGCAGGTTGAGATCGTTTATGAAGCTATTAAGTTGGGCTAGGCGTGCTTTAAGTTGTTCGAGCTCCATTTTCTTCGCCTCCAGCTCAGCAATGACGTCTTGACCCAAGGTTGGCGTGGTCCCAGACATGTTGGAAGACTCAACGAGATCACCAGTAACTTGCGGCGTGGATTGGGTTTGTAACTAGCAACGCTATATAATCAGTTTTAATTTTCACTCAAGGGCTCTGCTCTTTGGTGGGATTTGCGGTAGAAATGGTGGGATTTATATATTCATGGCGTTACGGAGTACAGCAGATTCAAACTTGTCATCCACAGGATATCGTCGGAGGGGGAAATAAGGTGGGGGCACAATTTAGAGGGGAGCCAAAATATTGGTCAATCGAGAAAGGTGTTCGTGAGCAGGTTGAGGCAAATGCCTTCTCATCACTTCTTGGGACCTCTCATACTATTAAAATCCAAGTATTACTGTATAGCTCTCAACCAATAATTTCAATTTAGTTAACTAACTACGGAGTACGGAGTAGTTAACTAGTTATACTGACAGGAAGCACAGAAATCACATGATCCGTTCAATGGAAGGGCGTGCTTGGCAATTCTCCTGGCGCCGAGCACGCCGCCCCTTCAATTCATGGTGGGGCAATTGGGGGGAGGAAAATTGTTTCAAAAAGACAGAGCTTCTTGCGAACAAAGCACTCATATTTAGATCTGGACGTCCACTTGGGATTAACTCACATATAAAGGCACCTTCTGGTCACGTTCTGGCAGTGATTGACGCATGCAAGGCGGAAGCCACAATCTGGACTAGCCATCTGCATCTACCCCGTACAGTATGGAGATTCAGCCGAGCAACACGAACCAAAAAGACTCGGAAGTATGGAAAGCACTTCTCCAATGACACTCCATTCAGGTTACTAAATTTGACATAGAGGATAGTTGAGAAAGACTCTGTGACAGACGAGCCGAACACCGAGATCACAGAGGCGGCGAAGGCCGAAATCACACGTCTCACTCCATGGTTGGTATCTGCGGAATTCGCGGATAATGGCATTGCAAAAGGTTTATCACGGTATAAAAATGACCCGATATTGGATCAGAAATTTTCCGAATTAATCAGTGCCCTGGTATGCGAAACTTCGCTTGCTATGATATCAGTCTAATACATCTAGGATCAACAAAATCTATCTCGCAAATATTTACTCCGCATCGATGGCGAACATTCTCCATTTCGGCTACATAACCCTACCGACCATGTATCGTACCTATACCCGCTTCATATACCCCGTGGCGCTTCCCCGATAGCGTACGAGTGGTCAAGCGACTCAACTTTTCGAGAGCTGAACGTTGGGATGTTCGTGAAGTTCAATGAACCAATGTTCATTAAGGGGGAGTTTACTTTTCTCTTGATTTCTGTGGCCATGAAAGTCGCCAAAAAGGGCAAGGATGGTCCGGACCCAAACCAAGTCGATCGTTAAGCAAAGCGTCAGTGGGCTGGAGGAAGGGTTTGATTCCATAGAAGCATGTCATGACCGACTTTCTGTAAGCGAAGCATCAAAGTCAGTGAGATTAATATCGGTAAGGTCGTCGAGAAAGATATCGGTAAAGTCAAGATTGCCAAGATAGAGATCAGTAAAGTCAAGGTTGTCAAGATGGATATCGGTAGGGTCATGGCTATTGAGGTTGACATTAGTGTATGAAGCATCGCCGTTAAGGAAAGCATCGTTCGTTGGCGCTGTCAGAGCTTTTGGGTTTACAGCAGCTTGACCTGTAATTATTGTTAGCTTTTTCCATCATGATTCCCTCTTCTCTCAACCTACGTGGCACAATGCCCGCACTCATATCCTTGTTTTTGCCCCCGTTGACTCCGGGAGGGCTAGCTATTTTCGAGGGCGAGTCTAAAGGCTTCCTAAGATGGCTGGGAACAACAGCACTTTCAGATCTCAGTTGCTGAGTGCCATGCTCCTCATCTTCCGAACCTTCGGCATAAGCTATAAATTACGTTAGAAGGATTCAACTGCTGTTGGAAGATGGGTATGGAAAAGCGAACCTTGTGGATCCAATGTCATTGATGTGCCGGATTCGTGATTGGATTGAAAATTCGGTGTTGCCGAATCAATATTTCTGAGAGCTGATGAGGTTGCACTGCTATCATCCGTAGAGGGAACAATCTCGTTACCATTAGAGGCATTACCGTTCTGCCCATGATCCGTGGGGCTGAATGCCTGATGCCCAGTGGAAGCAGCAGGGCATGCGTTCGCATTTGTTTGAACATTAGGGACCCCAGTATCATTTATTAAAGAAAACCTTTGTTTAAGTAGTTTCTTTGAATGAGCTTGCTGTTCTGCCTTTCTTTTTCGTCGCCCTTCCTTTCCCATTTCTTTTCGTGCTTTAATCCATATCATCGATCGTTCATGTTTAAACTGTTCAATAATGACTTTCATGATGCTTTTTCCAGCCTGATCTGCACCCTCTCTGTCCTCCAAATCAACCATGTCCTGATAGTATGCCGAGACTTTTTGGATATCTGCTTTCGAGTGCAGGTACGTCTCATATCTAAGCTATCAGCGCTAGTAATTTCTTGCTGCAAGGTGAAACTTACATATATGGAGGCATGGAATTAAACATGTAAAAGAAGCAGCCATGACCAAGAATCTTTGCATAGAGACAATATGTAGCCCCCTTTTTATATTCAGATTGGACATTTGATATAACCGTTTGCCTCATCTTGAGGTCATCCTTCCCGAGGATGAAGTCAGCGAAGGCTTCCCTAATCTGCTCTGTAAAGGTGTTACTTTCATAAAGCGCCATAAATTGCTGGACAAGTTCATAAATTGCGAGAGCATGAAATGCGCGATGAATGCCATTCCATATCTTTATTCGTTCAAGGCTGTGATAGATGAAAGATATAATATTTCCAAATGTCTCCTTTGACTCTTTGACACCACCATTCCAAAAAAAAAGCGGATCCTTCGTAAACTTGGGAATAGCAACTAGAAGACCCTGAGGGGGATCAAAATCTTTTTTCTTCATCGCGAGAAATCGGCTCAATGCTTGCTCTCGGTTGAAAGCTTTCGAAGTTTTGCTTTTCTGTTTTTTAAAAGCTTCTTTTAGCGAGATGAAGACTTCAGGCAGCTCATCCTTATTTGACGCGACAAGTTCAACAATCTGGATGTGTAAGCTACTGGTAGTGCTTTAATTGTGGATATTTGCTTACTGATTTAATGAAATCAAGTTCATTAACCCTTCGTTCGTGAAGGTCTGTTGCGTTCTGTCGAACTCTTTGCCAAAATCCAGATTGCATAATGACAATCAGGCCGCAGGATGATGGTTTGAATTGGGATGTCAGAGTGTGACTGAGAAAAGGGGCTCCTCCGATTGGCACTAAGCCTTATCTGTAAAAATGTTCAGATGCGCATTTACGCTTTTTTACAAATTTGGCTAGGCGGTTAGAGAAGTTCCTCTTCATGACTCCACCATGAAAGTCATGCGACATTTTGCGGCTAAATGCTACGCTTGTTTTCACCAAATCCTTACATTGTTTATCAAAACAATTTTACCCTGTGGCGCAGCGAAGCATCCTGGTGCGTCAACCCTTTCCTAGCTGATGGTAGCAGGTGCTATCTTTTATTTCTTAGTGGGCGCAATGGCCGAGTATATAGACAACTTACAAGATCTCTCATTGAGGTGATAAATACTATTTTGCCATGGGATTCTCAACTTCCCCTTGCCTTTGCCCTCAACACCTGATGTTTGCCTTTTTGTTGCCTTTCTGCGTCGACTTGTTACAAGTTGTGCTTCCGCGGTGGCTGTGTCGATCAGCTTATACATGGCCCTGGTTGCTATGCTCTGCCTTAGCATCATCGGCCTCTGGTTAGAGCACCTGGCAGCATGCGTTGGAATACGCCACCGCCGCCCGGGTGAGAATCGATCGTTGTCTTCTGCAATGCCGAATCATAAGGCATCGCCAGATAAACTGGACAATAAAGGGTACACCAGCACTCCTTGCGTTTGATCTTCTGCAACACTTGTTGCAACTCCTAGCCAGTCGTTGGATTCCAATCATGTATTGACACTGTAGGCTTCAAATTACCCGAACGCTTACATACAACCGCTAATTCTACCAGGAAGCTGCGCCAGGACGATATATATCAAGGCCTTTCCCACTGTCTGTCCATAGCAACATATCCCTCTCCCACGTATGCCTCCTCAAGAGTCCGTCGGGATGATGTCCTTTCAACTCTGGGCTTTTTGGTCAATTTTGTAAGTCCCGACCTGAGCCAACGTTCGCCAGTCAGTAACCCCCCACAACTAACACTCGACTTCAAGTTGCTATCGATATGTCCGGCTTATTGTTAACCTCTGGGCGTATCACCGGCTTAAACCGATTCCCCCACCTGGCCCGCTGGGGCCTGCAGATGTAACGGTGGTCATCCCCTGCCTCAATATCAACCGGCAAAGGCTGGCAGAGACCCTGGAGTCGATTCGCAAGAATGGTCCGCGGAAACTCATTTTGGTAACTGTTAAGGAGGAGCAGGTTGTTGCCGAAGCAGTGATTGGGATGGTCGGGCTCTCTCAGGTTCAGGTAGTCACAGTGCAACAATGTGGTAAAAGAAGGCAGTTGGTGGCAGGAATTCAGCTTGTTGCAACTGATATCACTGTGCTCGCAGATGATGATGTTATCTGGGAATCTCCTCATCTTCTCAAATGGATACTCGCACCGTTCGGGAGAGAGAAGATGGGCGGAGTTGGCACATGCCAAGGTCTTCAGCATGGTCTGGTGCACGGCCTGTGCCAGCGCGTCTGGAGTTTCCTTGGGGCATTGTACCTTGAGCGAAGGAACTTTGACTGTGCTGCAGCAACATATATGGATGGAGGGACGCCATGCATGTCCGGGCGAACCGCCGCATATCGCTCTAAGATTCTGCAGGATCCCAAATTCCTTGAGGCCTTTGGGGGCGAAACTTGGCAGAGCAAACAACTCCAGCCTGATGACGATAATTTTATCACACATTGGCTGGATTCCCACTTCTGGGACATGCATTTTCAATATCATCCAGAAGCACTGGTTTTGACGACACTTAAGGATAATTGGGGGTATCTGAAACAGTGTCTCCGCTGGTCTCGAAGCAATTGGAGAAGCAACCTGCGCAGCTTAGTCTGCAAGCGGTTTATCTGGAGGTTAGTTCTGAATAAGATACAATAGCTCACAAACTAACCAGCCTTTAAACAGGAGACACGCCTACAGCACCTATGCTGTTTTTCTAACAACCCTTTCGCCGCCAGCATTCCTTGTTGAATCTGCATTAATATGGCTCTGCCACAGGGCAACGGAGAACGACATTGTCGCGCATCGATGGTCATTGCGGTTGCTCCTTCTTTGGATGTTTCTCACCAAGGTCATCAAATTCTTAGGATATTTCAAGCGAAACCCATCCGATATTGCCTTGATACCAATTTCCGTCTTGTTTGGCTATTTTCACGGTATTCTCAAGGTCTATGCGGCGTGTACACTTCATGTTGTAAGCTCTACGCTCCTCACTTGGCAAATGGCGCCTATGGACTAACTCGTTGTGGCTCAAGACGTCTTGGGGAACCCGAGACATGGTGACAAGAGAACCAAAGTTAGGGAATAATGATACTCCGAACCAACGAGCTCCTGACACCTTTGGGTCTTGGTGGCATTCTTTCAACGCAAAGGAGCGACTCACACCATGGCGCAGACGTACCATTTTCTTCTGGGTTCGTTATGTCAACCCTGATTAGTGTGTACCTGAAAGCTGCTAATTCCCCCTTGTAATTGCTCCAGACGAATGCCTGGCCAGCGGGACAACCAAGGCTCCAACTACGACTCCTTGGAGTTGGGCTGTGCTTGCTGGCTGAACGGGCTCTGAATGTTCTGATGCCATTGAGGGTTGGGCAGATGATGAGCAGACTAAGCAAATCAAGCAGTATGTTTCATTTTTCTCTTCTGTTAAGGTGTATTGGTTTTCTTGGGCTAACCATCAACAGACTTACCTGAGGAGATCTATCATCTTGCATTCCTTCACTTCCTTGAACCCGGATATTTAATCGCGAGTGTTAGGACATATCTGCTGCTTCCACTAGAGCATTATTGGGACCGCAGATTGAAAATTAATACCTTTGCCAAAGTCATGAGTCTCCCAAGTGAGTTTGATGAAGCTTGGGACCTCGCCACCCTGTCGGATGTGATATCGGATGTCGGCTGTTTTGAAGCAGTTATATCACTAACAATTTTTATGCTTATTCCCGTACTTTCCGATACTATTTTGACATTTACTTCTATATACTACCAACTTGGCAGCCGGGCAGCAGTGTCCTTTGCAGTGATCATGGGCTCCTATATCTTCCTCTCAGGAAAGCTCCGGTCCCAACAACATAATAGATGGAAGATATATCGTGATAGCATCAGAAGGGAAAAGGAGGCCTGTCGTGGCTCTATTTTTAACTGGCGTACAGTGATTTGCTTCGGCCGTCTGGAGCAGGAGATCACCCGGTTTCAAAACATCGTTGACGCCCGCTTGAATTCCAGTCAACATCCCGCTGCTCTTTCAATACTGAGAGGAGCATTACAATTCCTTGTTTATACAGCAGGTCCAGCTGGCTGTGTCATGATAACGCGCAACATGAGTGAGGTTGCAACAATGTTCATTTTCCTCGCGCGATTGCGAGAGCCTCTGGAAAACATGCAAAGCTTTCTGGATGCTATCCACTTGGAGCTTGCGAAGGTCGATTCGCTTATTGAAATCTCCGAGAAAGAAACATCAGTCTGTTATCAACGGCAGAAGGTGCTGTTAGTTAATCAGGGAAACACCCACTGGAGCATTGAGTTCAAGAGCGTGGACTTTTCTTACAATAAACAATGCCAAGTTCTTGAAGGATTGTCATTCAGGGTGCCGGGCGGCGAAACCATTGCATTTGTTGGAGAGTCTGGCAGTGGAAAATCAACCATCCTGAATCTCCTTCTGCAACTCCACTTCCCACAACGTGGCTCCATCCAAATTAACGAAAGCGATATTTCGGAGAGCCAAAAGGAAGGAATTACCTTTGTCCCCCAGAAACCTAGCTTCTTTAGTGACCGCAGCATTATGGAGAATCTCAAATACGCCAACTCCAATGTCGAGGACGCGGAGATATATAAGATCTGCCACTCATTGTTAATCCACGACCGGATACAACGATGCCCCGAAGGCTATAACACCCGGTACCAAGATGCTATGTTCTCGGGCGGAGAGCAGCAACGATTGGCCATCGCTCGTGCTTTAACCCGGGATGCGCGGGTTTTGCTTCTGGATGAACTTACAAACAGCCAGGATAACAGGACGGCCTCTTGTATCTTGGATGTGCTGAAATCACGGGCTAATGGTCGGACCACCATTTTAGTTTCGTAAGTCAGACTCAGTCCCTCTTGTTCTGTCCTCACTGACGTTCACTTAAGGCACAATCTCAGGGAGATTAAGAACGTTCATCAGATCTTCTTTCTCGATAAAGGGAGAGTGGTTGAGCAAGGGAAACATGAGGAACTTGTTGATTTGAAAGGTCACTACTACAAACTATGGTCGATCCAACAGCAGGCCGGCGAGTAAAAACTTGTTTGAGTAAAGGGTAATCGCTGTACGTAGCTGTTGTGGACTTGGTATGAACACATATTCTTTATAAGTATTCACTCTCGCTCACAGGTATGCTCAGATAATACAATTATGTCCACGATATCAGCTTCTCGGTGCCTGCTTAACTTGAGCCTAGTGCTTTTGAGATCCGATTCCCCCGTCGTCCGCGAGCTTCAGCACCAAGAGGAGGGAATTTTGCCTTGGAAAGAAGAGGACTGGAAGAGAAAACTGGACAAATCCAAGACACTTTCAGACTCTGCTTACAAACACCTCGCCGACGTGTGCAGCTGCTACTGGCAATTCGAAAGCGCCGGTCACCTACTAAAAACGGAAACCATTGACAGTCAGCACAAAGCCTTGATAGCAAGAGTGAGAGAACTTGACGGCACAAATAAAGATATAAGTGACCTTCCAATCTGGGAATTTGGTGTTACCGCAAATGCAATAATACTCTGTGCAAGTGTCGGCATGTTTACGGTCGCTCCAACACTAGACGACAAGGAATTCGAAAAGAGATTGACAGATTTCGAGTATCATGCTTCCCAGCTCAGCCAGTCACCACTATACGAACTTGAGGGTATCATCGCCAGCAAGGTGGATTTGCGAGTGGTAGATTTAGTTGTCGCTGTAAGTGTCCCGCATAGATGATAATTTATTTATTTATTAAAGACCCAAAACACAACAGGTTGTCGGGTTATTCATACCAGTGCTACAGAAGCATTTCCTATCTAATAACTCTTTATATAACCAGTGAATTCTTGACGACACCATCCACAGGTCCTTGGTTCAGGAGAGAGGCATCCTGGGCAAAACCTATGTCCGCACAGGAGGGTTTTCCACTCTGAAGGGATGGTATAACATATTGAACATTGACATCGACGCTCCAGCTCCCTGACTTCAGCCTCAAGCTTGTGGATCTGCTCATGTTTCACGATCAGCTCTGCACGGTGCTTGGTTTCAAGCTCGGTGTTCTGCTCCTCCAGGTAGCGCACTTTTTCTTCCAGCTCCCTGATTGTCGCGGACTCTGCTTCGAATACTCTGTGAATTCCCTGGTTCGCTGTTTCCTATCTCAGGGTCAGCAAAGAACAAGGCCCGCTGAGAGACGAACCTTACCAAAACCATTTCCAAGCTGGGCATTTTGCGTTTCTTCAGTGGCTGCGACGCTGTGGACGCAGAGCCATCAGGAAGCGCCAGGTCTTTAAACAGAGCGTCGTACGCCGGGAAGCTATAGTTCGCAAGGGGTCTCTTTCTTCGTAGCTTTCGCAGCGGGGACTGAGGTTCGGCCATCTCTGCATCCGTATCTTCGATGATGATAGCGGTGGGGGTTCCATTACGGCGGGGTCCAGATTCGGGTGAAGCCATGGCTGAAAGTCTGTTGTCAAAGAGCTCGCACAGCAGGAAGGCAGCTCCAGGTCAGATGCAGTGGGCAAATGGAGTAGAATGATGGCAGGTCACGTCGGAGGGGTGAACACACTCTTGATGTTGGGCCGGGCGGCTCGGGCTACGCAAACAGGACCCTTCGGTGGGTTTCTTGCGGCGGTGGGATGGAAAGTGGAAGAGGAATTGAAAGAAAGATGGATTCTGGAAGGGAGGGAGGCCATATATATACCCAACGGCCGAAGAGGAGGTCACGCGATTGTGCCTCTCCGTTGGCGTATAGCTTGCGTATCAGGATGACATAAAAGGGGCGTTGATGGGGGACATTGCCCCGGCTGCTAATCAGGGCCGGGGGCGCTCGGGTTATGCTCTCCAGGCATTGAAGCACGACGCAGCATCGGGGTGAGGGGACAAGAAGGGTAGGTATCGCTCGGTTGTGGTTGCGTACAATAGAAGAGAAGCATGGCAGTACGATGGGCTGGTGGCCCGGTCTCTCCGGTTATATACCTGTGGGCAAACTGCGGGTTGACCCTGAGGAGAAAGATGAGGGCACTGGTCAAGAGGAGAGGCCACCTGATGGTTGATCACGATATCCCTTTCATGTACATGGAGCCGTGCGTCGTCTCCGGGGAGCCATCGGCAGAGCCTGTCTCTGTGGCCCTTCCTCCTCTCGCTGGGAATGTTGTTCTGGAGATCCGGGAGCCTGAAGAGATCTTCTGGGCTGACTGGGCGACGGCGAACCAGGCCCCGTGGCAGCTTCCTCAAGGGGGAGGCGTGTTCGGCGTATCGGAAATACCATTAATGGGCTGAAGTGGAATGCAAATTCAGGGGGCGATGTGCCGGATCATGGAGAGATGAAGCACCATGCCGGTGATTTTCCGAACGGGGTGCTGGTACGGACAAGAAAACTTCCATTTTGAGCAGATTGCTTCATATGTCGTAACTCCAAAAGGCATTTATCCTTCCATGCAGCTCTTGCTATCTTAAATTTCCCGGTTTCCTGAATCACACTCAGACATGCACTCAGATATATAAAGCAGGCTGGCACCCAAGTGTCATTAGATTTCCAGCCTGCCTAGGTGCAATGCTCAGACACACTCACCGGTTACCTCTCTATTGGCTGCCATTATTACCATTTTTTGGTCCCTATTCTGGCTTCCGATATTCCTAGCTACCGCTTATCGAAGCCGAAGGACAAAAAGATCTCAGGACTAAGAGTGATACGCGTTTCATCACTATTCTTTGTGAGTATGTGTTCGCGGCGTACAGTTCATTTAGATTTCTAGCCTGCCTTGGTACAATATTCGGACACTTACTGGTTACTATTGCGTGGAGTTTTTTTCGCTGCCTCTATTAGATCCTGCATCCCGAACCCTCCACTGACACTCGCATCATGTGTGACTATAAGAGAGTAATCTATACTTGTCGCCATGCAAAAAGTATTGTTGTGGCCTGGTGTACTGTGTACCAGAGAACTCACAGACCCTGTGAACCAAACATTGTTGACAGGTGAGGCATCATCATATGCAACAGCACACCTTCCGCAGACTGACCAAGGACAGGGAACTGGCAATAAAACTTTGCGGTATGTTTGCTCAGGAAAAAGGGAAACCCCTGTGTTTTGCTTATTGAGATATAGGAGGTTGCAACGGAAAAAGCCTTGTGAAGGGAAAATGATTGATAACTATGTTTCTAGAAGTAAACAATGTCTCAAAATCAGTCACACTCTCTTGAAAATATTCATCAAAGGAAATCTAATCAATTACCACTTTGGCGGGCAGGAGACATGTCCAACGGACAATCGACAGATGGAGAAGCAGCTGAGAGAGCTTCAGCCTCGTTACCACAAGCTTCGAACTGACTGGCCACACCCGTTTGGAAATGGGCTGACCTTTGGGCGAGCCGCATATCCTCCATGCAAAAATCTCCCCCTAAGTGGGGCCACAGATTGAGCCGGCGCGAGCTGCCGGGGCCTAGTTCGCAATGGTGCGCCCTGACAATCAGGCCGCTGCCCATGAATCTGTAATCCTTCGCACAAAAATCCCATATAAATTTAAGATAAGTGCAGATTTGACTGAATTGAATTATCAAACTCGTCATCAATTCAAGATCACAAAGCAACAGCGTGCCCAGTGTTCACTTCTTCCCTTGGTGCCTTTGCCTCACTCACCAAATGTCATCGCCAGCCACCACTGCAGCTATGCCCCAACAGTAAGAAACAACCCTCTTTCTGCTGCCACTCTATCACAATTGCAGGCTGTCCTGACATATTATAGAAGTGTTGCCAACCACACAGCTGAGCTGTCTTCCCCCGCAAGCCGTTCTGAAATGCCTCACTTGGAAGACCTCCAGCTCCGGGATAGGTCTCTCTCCCCAGGAAAGTCGCGCAAACGCCAATTGCCCCAGGAATCTGCTGCCAGCGCTCCCATCCGTCCATGGCCTGGAACCCACAGGGTCTTTCCTGGGGCCAGGAAGCACACAGCTTATGACTTTGACTCACCTGTTGCCGCAATATCAGTGTTGGGGAGATCACATGAGATGCCTGTTAACAAATTGCCCCTGCAGCCTGAGATCCGTCAGATCACAGAAGAGCAGTTGAGAAATGAAGTTCGCACCATCTATACTGGCATTGTCCTTGTGGAAAGAAAATGTGTTGAGATTGACCGCCAACAAGCCAACAATCCTTCAACCCTGACAAATAAGCAATTGCAGGCTCTCATGGCCTTGCATAGGACCCTCCTATATGAGCACCATGATTTCTTTTTGGCATCCCAGCATCCGTCAGCAAGCCCTGCCCTCCAGAGAGTAGCCAGTCGCTATGCTATGCCTGCAAGAATGTGGAAACATGCGATTCATTCATTCCTGGAACTTTTGAGCCACAGGCTCCCTGAGGTGCTGGACCACATGCTTGCCTTCATATATACCGCCTATTCCATGATGGCCCTGCTCCTCGAGAGCGTTCCGAGCTTTGAGGATATATGGATTGAATGTTTGGGGGATTTGGCCCGGGTTAAAATGGCTGTGGAAGAGTCAGATCGTGACAGGGAGGTCTGGGCAGGGGTGGCAAGGTATTGGTTCAACAAGCTAGCTGACAAGTCTCCCATGGTTGGGAGAATTCAGCATCATCTTGCTGTTCTTGCCAGACCCAACATTCTTCTTCAGCTGTTCTTCTACTCCAAATCCCTCATTTGTGTCCACCCATTCCCAAAAACCAAGGGTTCTATCCTTCTTCTTTTCGGCCCCTGTCTGGAACAAAAGGCACCACTTCACCACCCTCCTCTGATGTTGTCATTTGTGAGAGCTCACGGAGTTCTTTTCAGCAAGCAGTCAATACTTTCATTTCTTGAGTATGGGTATGAGTTCATATCCTTCCTGGAAACACAGATTGGCCGTGTGGGGTCAAAATGGAGGGAACAGGGAATCTACTTTGCTTCTGCAAATTTTGTCTCTCTTTTTGAGTATGATCTTGGCTCTTTTATTGGCAAAGCATTTGTTGAGACCACCCACTCCCCTGTCAACATCTCTGAAGTTAAAGATTCCTACTACACCCAGCATAGCACTCCCGCTGCTAAACTATCCTTGCACCCCGTGTCTCATTCTGGTCGTTTCCAAACCTCTGTTGAAGTTATTTCTTATGCCTCTTGTTTTGCATTCCACACTCTTGCATTGGTGCTAAAACATATTGGTGATAAAAATGTTCTCTCCCATGTACATGTCTCTTTGGCATTTCTGTGGTCTTTGGCATTGGTTCCTGAGGCTATGTCACATGCTCAGTCTGAAATACCATGGCAGGCATTGGTGACATTCCTAAATACACTAAACACACAGGGCTTGAATGAATCTCGTTTGAAGAGTCAAAGTTTTCCCATGCCAGAAAGTGGAATGAAGTGCCATCTTCCAGAAGATTTCTCTATGCGTGGATTGATTTGGAGCCAACTATATTATCCTCCTGGGTTTTTCAATTTTTCCACGTTGGAAGATGACGAGGAGCGGTCTTTGGAACCCCCCAGCATTACAGCACCAAGAACTGAAAGGTGTCTCTGGATTGGCCATCGTCTTGCATCTGTGAGTTGGGAACTAGTATTCTTAAGTATTCTCACCATGCTGACTATTGATTTTAACTATTTCCTTAGCTTGATATCTGGATCTCTTTTAATGAACAACAGAAGAAGTTTATTGTTAAAGATTTCGCTCTGGAGCTTGAAAATTATGCACAAGGCCCGGCACTTTTTGATGAAGCAGGTCGATTCTTTAGCGAAAGAGAGCGTGTGGAGACGAAACGTGAAGGGACGGTGACACGCACATGACAGATATAGGGCCCGTATTACATAGCGTTTAGGCCGCGAAAAGGACGGAGAAGAAGGGCTTCTACGGGAGAGAGCAGGAGAATGTCAAGCACGGAGATGAGCAGGAAGGATGAGCGGGTCAGCGAACTTGAGGCTGAAGTCCATGAGCTGAGGTGTTGATGTCAATGCCTGGTCTGTTACCAAATCCCTTTAGAGTGGAGGACCCTTTTGTGTGGGCATAGGTTTTGCCTAGGATGTGTTTCCTCTGCTGTAAAGACATGTGGAATATGCCGTTAGGTATATCAAGAGTTACTAGCTAGGAGATAATTTTTGTCTGAGCCTTGACCGCTCTTTGAAAAAATTTTTTGTGCTTACACTAATTTGGCCTCGACGGGATTCGAAAAGCGCGAACAATTGAGAGCATGGGCTCGTGTTGCCTGGACCTCCACCTGGCAGCCCGCAGGCGAGTTTCTTCGTGACCAGGTGGATGAGGTGAAACGCCTATAGCGAAAGGATGGAGGGAGGGCTAAAGACAGCCGGCCAGGCCGACAAAGGCGCGAGCAAAGCAGAAGGCAATGCATTCATTGATAAAGCTAGTACAACTTTCCTCGTTTCAAACAGACCCCTCACGGTTTCCGGCAACGGACGGGCAACCAATCCATCCATCTGGCGTCTAAAAAAGCCCTTTTGCGGCCGCGACAGTGCGAGTACCATTATGCACAACGCCTACCCATCCGCGGCCGTGATGTCCTCAACAGCCCGGTTAAACGCTTGGATAATTGGTTCATAGAGCCTCTCGGGTTTCATCGGCGTTCCGGTGAAGAGAGCATCTTTGTGGATAGGAAATAGGACCCGCCGTAGCGTTCTGCACAGCGGTTTAATATCCTCCAGCTCCGGGGGGAACTCCCATAAGAGATATTCGAAAGTTTTTGCATCCATATGACCCCCCTTCCTGCTAGCAATCTTCACATAGCTCCCAGTGTACCATTCATTCAGGAGACTGTCTTCCGGCTTTTCTTTCAAACGGTTGAAACGTTTCCATCCATTATGGGCGCACTGCCAGATCAGCACGTAGAAGAAGGACTCGAGATCGTGCCGGTATGTATGGTCAACATTAAGAAGCACCTCAATGGCCATGAACTCCATGGTGCCGGTCTGGCGTCGTGCCCCGCTCCGCGTACCAATTTCTTTGGCGAGATCCAAGTCGATCAGCATGCCCGAATGGCCGTTGGCGGTCTCCGGGTCAGTGATAATAATATTATTCTCAGATATGTCTCGGTGTAGGATGTTGCCTTCCATGTAAAGGGACTGATGCGCCTTGATCGCGTCGCGGACGGCCTTCAAAAGCTCGATAGGCGAATGGTACTCGTAGATCGGCCGGCCAGCTGGTGTGATGACCAGGCAGCGAAATATCCGGTTATCATAAAGCTCCTTGCCGTCCTTATCAAAGAGGCTCGGATTTCCCACTTGCTGGACATCAAAAGTCAGTTCGTCCTCCTGCTGGGCGACGCCTGATATTTGACTGCTGGAGCGCGACCGTTTAGGCATCCGCGTATCTTTATCAGGAGATCGGCGTTTTCGGCTGGTCTGCTTGTCACTGGTGCTTGGATGAAGCCGAGTGAACGACCGTGACCGAGGGTCATTGGAGCGAGACGGGTGGACAGAGGATTTGTGGCTAGTGCTTTTAAAGATGTGGCGCTTTTTGAAGGACAATCCGTCTCGGAGCGTGGCAATGTCTGTTATATCACAGAAAGCAATGACCTCTGCCACTCCCTTGACACCCCTTTCTTGAGCCAGTTTAAGAAGATCCTTTTCGCTTGCCCGCTTGTCTGATGTCCACGAGAACTTGGCCACGCCTTGCACCTTGTTGTCAACATCAGCAAGAAAGCAGGCTGTCCCCCGACACACAATGGCGCTCTGATAGCTGAGTGGTTTCGGGTTCAGCTGCATGACCACCTCCTCGCCACTAATGTTCTCAACAGTGATTGTGTTGGCACCACTACCATCCTGTGCTATGAAGGTATCCAGCCCCAGCTCTTCATCGGTCATCATTGCATAGCCCAAGATCATCTGAAAAAAACGCTTTGGATCTTTGTTGACATCAAAAGAGCCCGAGCTGAAAGGACCCGAGCGATCCCATATCCACGCCTCCGCCTTCGTTCCACAGACAGCAAACGCATGGACGAATCGGCGCGTCGGCTGGGCTTTGAAGACCTCCCGCACATAGCGCGCCATCTGCAGCAGTGTACTTTTGCTCCTGATCTCATCCTCAGGTTTTTTCAGCTCGCCGACGACCCGAATATCCTTCCAGTTGTGCTTTCCACCGATGTCACACGCGCTTCGGTCCCTGAGGAGAAGATCAATCTGTCGCTCCGTGTCTGAGCCAGTGAGATCACTCTTACTCGCTGTGGTGAAATAGACGCTTCCTTCATCCGACAGAAACTCATCTTGGAATCCAAACAACCAATCGAGGGCGTCTTTCTGTGTTGGCGGGTCGGGGAAGTCGGGCCATTTGTTGTCATCTCCGGAGCCAAGCGCGCGACGAGCTGCATTGTCTGCCCGTGGGTTCCAGTCTTTCCCTTCAAAGTATTTTTCAAAGAAACCCTCAACATCCCGGTGAGTACAGTCCTCAATCTCTTCAAAAAGCCTTCTATCCACCAGCAGACGCGTCTGCTCTGATCCTCTCTGCGATGATGATGTAGATCTAAATGGCGTGCCATCGAACGAAAGTGGGATGCTCGCCGGGGGGGTGATTCTAGAGATGGTGGTAATAAGGTTGAAGACAGCTTCCCAAATATCAGGATCTGGTGCTTTCTGAAGAATAAGATGTGTTAACAAGCGGTAGCGCTCATACTGAAAGTCGCCTTCTCGAAGGTGCGTGAAAAGCCTTGATAGTTCGGAAGCAACATCTCTGCTACTAATCGGGGGTCGGAGATTGAAAGCAGCTTTTTCATCCATTAAAGTGATTAAAAGCTTTGATATTGCCATTTGGCGGATATCGTCAGGGTCATCGTCAGTGCCGTCGTAGGATGCTAGGGATGGCCGTTCCGCATCTTGGAGCAAGTCACGTACACGATCGAATGAGTCAGCTAAAGGATATTTTGTGATGACAGACAGTTCGGCTTGCGATAATTTTGCCATACTTGCAACGCGAGCTGCCACGGAATTGAGAGAGTTGCTTGAGGAAGCAGCCCTGGCAAACCAGAAGCCTTCGAAGACGTGCCAAGACCCTAAGGCCAGGAAGGGAGAATAAAAGGTTGGCAGTCGCAAGGGCAGGGCAGAATTACCTAATCCCGAGGTGATGCCAAGTGATTTTTCCCACTCATCCTTCACTATTGTGCTTCAAAAGGCTCACAGCCTTCCAAGACTAATATTTCACAGAATTACCCCCTAGAATACAGCAGATACTTGGCAAATTAGTGACCATGTGATATCAGATTGACTATAATCCGAAATGTAGGGCCAATGTGGGACACTCTGTCAAGGCAATATAAAGGCAATTTTTTTGGAACGCCGGATATTGTAAATGCTTCTCTAGCCGAAACACATATGGTCTCTCCCTTCATGTTCGAAAAGGCAATTTCAGTTACAATAACAAGATAGAATCGCTACAGGAACTTTCTATCGCCCACGAAACTGTCGAACGGCCCCCGATTGACTTTGCGTTCTTGAACCATTGCTGGGGAAATAACCTCCAGTTCCTTGCGGATAAATTCCCGCCGCAGCTCGTCACAATTCGGGATCTCCTCAGTGACCACTAGATTTCGAATCCATTGGAGCGGCGAGGGCGGCGTTTTCGGGGATATCTTTTGGAACTGGAGTACAGCGTCTACTACATCCTCCGAGTCATCATCAATGGCGGAGGAGTCATGGGGTAAATAGGCGGAAGCTTTGCTATGGCGTGTTTGCTGCAATGGTTCCACTTTATGTGGCAGCCAAGGCCTGAGACGCATGGGTTGCTCTCGACCCTCGGAATTGTTTCTCGGAGGGCTTGTATCGAAGGTTTTCAGCTGCCGAACGGCGCTTGACCCAGTTACTTTTCTTGAAGGCGGCCGTTGGATCCCCCGTTTGCTCTCTACTGGTCGCTTCAGTAGCCGAAAGGAGGGCAGAGAAAGGGAAGGTAGCTCTTACGCCAATACTCGGCTTCAATGTATTGCCGCATCTCTTGGTCAGTATTATGATGCCATTCAGGCGTCTGGTGTGCCCCTCGCTTCCATTCGGAGGGACGCGGTGGTGTTTCCCATGATACAGGTGCGCTATCTCGTCGTGTGGGCGTACTGAAAGTGCAAAGGTCCATCGGCTGATCTTTCGAGATTACGGACATCCCACGGCGGTGGCTAGAGTCCGCATGTTGGACTAACGGTGGCTTCCGCCAGGCCAAGCCGATTGTTGCCCACATGCTCTGTACACATGATAGGAACTGTCGTTTGAGAGCCGAAAACCGCTGTAAAGACTGCTTTGGTGCGGCGTGGTAAGACATGAGGCTCTGGCCCTTCTTCGAGCCAGAAGATTGACCAGACAGACTGACGCTTCTCTCCTGTGTCATGATCTTCCAGCGGCATGTTATGCTAGCGCCAAACGCGAATACTGGTGCGGCCTCAATTCGGCGAAGCAAGACGGAGTGTATTGGGAATTGGGATGTCTCGTTGTGACGGATGGGCGGTACGTGCAAAGCCGAACGGGTTTCATCAGAGATACAGTGCTGCTAACATCAAGGCGTGCTGAACTGCGGTAGTCATGGTTGGACAGGCCACAAAATTGAAGGCTGGCCATCATTGTAGAGGATCTGTTTATCTTATATGCGTTGGCGTATGTTGCCGTCATGCACTTTGTTGTGCTTCAGGGCATTCGATAAAATTGCTGTGGAGTTGTTTGTTTCCCGCGACCTACCATATTGGATATTTCGACTCTTTTTTGACAGAATTTCGACAAAAAATCGATCGAAGTTCGAACTCCCAAACTCAGTGTTTGCCTTATCGATTACGTCACGTGTGCGCATCAACCCCGCTGTCGAGTTGGGCATCAATCCACTTGAATCACGCTTTTTGCTGCCCGACAGTGGCAGAAAGTCATGGGAGCTAGTCATACGTCATCAGTAAACTTCAATCCTCAGCCTGGGTAAATATTTTCCGCGTGGAAGATCAAAAGCAGAACAGAAAACCCGAGGACAGATCGAAGTTATATCCAGATCAGCTGCTGAACATCCGCTGTCGGAGCTCTCGAAGTTTTGAATTTCTATTCTGAATAACCAAGAGGTATTTATCCTAATTCCTTTCATTTTATCAATCAAATTAACCCACATTAGTCCTGCTCCACGGCGACATTGCGCGAGCTTGGTCGACAAGCCACCTCCTTGCGCTCCCGAACTACTACAGTGCACTTCTCAGCGCGTAACCTCGACACCGCATGCTGCAGATGCATGTTCACTTTCAGCTATGACAAAGGAGGTATACCGGCACCATTCCCTTGTCACTATTTTGAACTACCGATTAACACGATATAGGTTGGATCTCAAGCACTGGCTGGGGCCGAAGAGTACATCGATGTGAAGCTCTTCGAAGCCGTGAGCGTTCAAAGGACCATCACCGGAAGGGGCAAATCCATTATTATATATGATCCGAAGGCAGATATGGACTCCCCCCCGTACTGGCAACACAACAAAGTCGCAGAAAATGGGACAAGTGATGTCCCTGCTGGCTTCAAAGTACGCGTGATATAGATGCCAGTTTAAGCTTCTCAATCAATTCCAGACCTTTTTCATGACCCACAACCAATGTGATTGAGATGTCTTGGTTTCGGTCTTCAGGGACTAGGACATTCAGGCAGTCTGTTGTTTCTCTCTCGTTTCCTCCTACGGTCCGCTCCCAGATCCACTGGTTACTGTTTTGAATTGCTCCAAACAGAAGACTGCCTATTTGCGGTATTTCGCTGACTCGTGCGGCCGAACACCTAAAATCAACTATGGATGTTGTTAGCGGCGCCATGGGTAGCTAGCCTGAAGAGCTTACGGACCTCTTCTAGCTGGCGGGATTGAAAATTGCTCGTGGTGAGTCGGTTGAACGGCTGCACGTTCAGCTACCAGGTTGGTCAGCTCCACTCGGCACACGGTAGCAATCACATAATTTTACCTGCATGCGTCTCCGAGGGATTCTGTTGATTCATAGGAGAGCATATGTTCGATGGTTGAGATCCAGTTATAATTGGTGTATGGGACTGTTCCACCCGTGAGGAATAGAAGTCGAGATATTGATCTGCAAGCCGATCCAGCACAACGTGGCGAAGCCCAGGTCTATCTTTGATCACGTATGGTAAATCAAGCAAGACATCCTCCTTCGCGATGGCGATCACAGATAATCCGAGACCAACCACACAGAGAATAACCATAGGAGGACCGTTTTCTTCCATAACTCGCTCTAGAAAGGTGAGATAAGTGGTGCGTCGCTTTGCTCCTTTGGTATCTGAAGGCTTGCCACTCCGCAGTAAGTCGACGGCTTCTTTGATCCGCTTTTCTTGGTAGTCTGTGACACCCTTGCGGCGTTGAATTGCCCTTGACGCATCGGCAAGGGCGGATAAAGCGCCATCAATCGACAAAGGGGCCATATTACCAGCACGTCAAGGAAGAGTCAAGAGGAAGTCAAAAATAAGTCGAAAATGAGTCGAAAAAATCGCTGGCCTGGGTGGGTTATAAATGTTGCGTATGCACGGACCTTCAATTAGTCATCAAGCGGCGTCTGGAATGCGTCATTTATTTGTCGAAAATGTGTCAAAATTTCGACGAAATGGCATGAAGTGGTGATCGACTTGCGTGAGGCAGGATGACAGTACCTGAAAGGCACTCCTCACATATCAACACGAACAAAATGTAGCGTCAATATTCTAGCTCTGGAACCGTTGCGGAAGCACGGAAACATAAAACGTGGCTCTGTTCCTCTCTTTCCTGAGGCAATCAATGCCCAAACTGACCCCAAGTTGTTACCCTATCCCGATTCGAACACTATGGATAACACCTTTTCGGCCAAATCGTCCGCCCTTCGAAGCGATGCCTCGACCCCCATTCCACCACCCAGTCCCGCCCACAACCAGACCTCCCTTGACAATACCAGCGGCGGAAACGTTAGCCAAGAATTGCACCTAAAAGATGAAATGTATGCCACCACCCGGAGTGCTGTAGCCGCCGTTGTGCTGACCATTTAGATGGGACGAAACACAGACCGAGCTCTTTGCGGTTACCTGGCACGACCCCAATAGTGCTCATGTAAACAAAACCTACGTGGAAATTCGCTCAGAGTTTTTACGCAGCACTCTGGCAGAATGCGGCCTTGCCATCAACAGCCGCCTACCAAGCACCAGGGACCTTAGCGGCTACCTACCCCAGCTGAAGAAACATGAGAAGCGGTTAGGCCCATTTATCAATTGGCTTAAAAGTGTCTCGACGCTGAATGATCCGACGTTCTGGGACGGTGAGGTGGACGAGAGGGAGGATCCCACTTTTCAGTGAGCAGGCACCCGCGGGAAATTTTACCGGCAGTAACAATGCCGGAAAGTGTTGATATTGTTCGGGCGGTTCTTATCTTCAGGATATGGTTTGAGGCCGGATTCCAATGAGCAATTTCTGTTAACAGGCAATGTTGTAATGAGAATTACTTTGTATACACTGCTTGCTATAAATTGAAGTTAATGCTCCTCAACCTGAATTCCTCGAAACATCGGCTGCAAGGAAAAATATTATTCCAGAACCACCTCTAAATCTACGACAGTCAGCTACAACCAAAGGTGCAAATTGAGGGGCGCGATGCTTCCATGCCAGGCGAAAAAGCGCCAGAAGATGGATGATGGAACGAAGACCATGTCTCAGGCTTTGGCCCTGGGCTACGATATAATCCAGCGAAAGAACGGCGAATCCCCACCCGAGGAGCGATTTCGTGAACTTGAGGAAGAGATCAACCGTCGCGGATTTGGGGAACTGCGTCACAGCACCAGCAATTTTCCCGGTGACCGAAAGCCCGTTGATGGAATGGCGGCAAGAGAGCTCCTCTATCATGGAATCAATGTGAGTCCACATCTCCACTTAATGGTAGTGGCTTGGTGCTAAGATTCAGTTCGCCGACTCGGATCCTTTTTTCCATGCCGCCATCGGCTGTTCCTTCGAACATGCAGGGAAGGAAGGTCCGGGACTTGTATTCTGGGCTAAAAACCCAAGCCAGTTGAAACGTTTCCATGCCGGAGCACGCAGTACGGCATTCATATACTGTTCAGCAACGAACGAAGAGCTTCATGAGGAGAACGGCCTCTTTCGCATTGTGGAAGGCTCCCATACGATGATGCAAGGACAAGTTGATGAAACTGCGACTACCAGCATCCGTCTTCGGCCAAATGAGGTGCTGATAATGTCTTCCAACTTGACAATTGAGTATCCAACAGCAGGAGGAGGAGTTGGCATCTGGATGATGGTGTATCGCCCTAAGTGATACAGTTCTCGAACATGGAGACATATATATATATACACTTCACTCATTACAGGAATGTGGGATCTAGGGTTGCAAACATCGGATCATCTTCATAGTAACCATTGAAGAGTGTTGGATCTTCGGCAGACCTTGCCCATTGCCTCTCCTTCTCGGTCATGTACGATTTGTAGTATATTTCGTCCTCAGTTTTATAATCGTATTGGAGCAAATCGCAAATCTCCTGTAACCTGGAAATTTTGTCAGCCAAGTCCGACGACCAGTGAGCCCGATGACATACGATATGGGCACCCCTCCCAGTCGGTGAACAACACAGGGTATAGAGAGCGGTATCCACGCAGAGCTCTCTTGGTTATTGTCCTCCAAGATGTCCTCTCTGGCTTTCAGTCTGTCGACAAAACTCTGGAGGGTGTTCGTGTCTGATGCTATTCGAGCGTAATAGCTCAGCGGGCGTCCATCTACTGTTCAGTTAGCACGGGAGTTTACTGCCTCGGTAAACTCTTGGATACAAACTCAAGAAGAAAACTTCAGCACTTCGACTCCCCCACTGTGTTTTCGAGAGTTGGGTAATGCACCCGTTGACCCAGCGCGCTCCCCGAAGGTATCCTTCAAGGTTGCTCTCCCCGGTGTCGCAGACACATTCGCGCATAATGCGGATGACTTTCTCCTTTGCAACTCCCGTTTTGTACATAATGTAACAGTTCGTGGCGACGATCAGATGGCGAAAGTTTGCTATCTTGCCAAAAATCTTCGCCTTACTTGCGGCCTCCGCCTTCACTTGTGCATCGAAGGTTGCTGTCTCCTGGGCATACCTATACGAGGCCTCTTCCCACGGCAAACTTTCCACGCCTGGTGGAGCTGGCAGACTAGGAGGAGTGGATGAAGTGACCTTCGCCCTAGCTGAGTTGGACGTGTCGAACTTGTTGCGTAGAACAATCGCCAGTACCGAACGATTCTCCTCGATGCTGTAGAAATGGTTGTCTTTCCTGAAACTCGTCCATTCCCCAAACTTCGGTATGCTCCGAACAAACGTGTCTAGCTGCGCTCGCCACTGCTGTGTCGCGTTGGGTTGGACCCGCTGCTTCTTAGGTTTCCAGATGACAAAATTCAGCTCTGTCGTTTGGGCTTGTCTCTCGCTTGTGGAATGAAGCCTCTTCTTCAATGATCCGCGATGTGGATCAGCGCAGGATTCACAGTTCGCCGGTTTGCTGTTTGGACGCGGTGGCCCGGGAGACGGAAGATGTGTGACAATAAATTGTTCAAGGTACTGGATGTACTGCTCGTTGCTACCATTAAACGGGAAAAGCCGTTGTCTCGCGGCCATCGTCGCGACAGGTTTTGTAGGATGGCCGTGTCTTCGAGCTTCTCAACGTCTACCAGGGAAATTTAGCGTGCCTCACGGTCAGCTGATCCCCAATTTCTTCCATCCGGCTGCTTGGTTCCTCCTCTTGCAACCCGTTTCCATTCCGCAGACAACCCAAGCCGGATTTTCGTTGGGGGATACCTGTCAATGCTTGAGGAAGACCAACCTTCATCCACTGTTAGAGGCAATCAAAAGTCCCAGCATAGACACCAGCCTCTGTGCCTGTAAGCAGAGTATCTGGCGCCTCGATCAAAACGACCAATTCAACCCTCAGCGGGAGACGATTCTGAAGGCGACCAAGACTGATTTCTGCGCTATTCCCAAAACCGTATTATCTATTCGGTCTGAATAGATAATACGGTTTTGGGAATAGCGCGGTGGCTTTGATTTAGGTTGGCGCTGTGATGTTTCCGGAACTTTCAGAGGTGGGTCCGGGCTCGCAAGATCGGCATATCAGGTAAGTACCCGCCATTTTCCTGGGCAATGTACTCTCCTCTCCTGAGGCGCATTCGCCGCGAGCCGAGCACAGGAGGCATGTATGACGGTGATGGCCAAGATGCTTTAAAACGCTGATCGAAACTCGTAGCTGAGGATAGCGCGTTTCCCGGATTATGAGCACATTCGTCTGAACTTCTTGGTGGCTTGCAGACGTGCTACTCCTGAAATGCTGGCTTAGATGCCGCATCAAAAGGTCTCTAAACCGATACCCAGATTAGCATAAAAGGTCGCCTTACCGCCCTTTGGATACCTTTGCTCGAAGATAGATGGTGCCTGGCCAGTCTTGATCCTAGCAAGATACCAACTGTCTTCTGTTATTTCCTTTGTTTGACTGACCTTGCATCATGCAGGATGCATTTCTTATCTCGGGGTTACCAAACCTTGTCTACAGCTTCTCCTCTCTGCCCATCTTTATTTTTTCTGTTCAACATATCCTTGTCATTTGGACTGGCGTGAACGAGCGGGAGAGCAAGCATAAGAAGCGCGATATACTTCTGACCTCGGCATACTTTTTGCTCATTGTGGCCAGCATTGCTGTTTTTTCCTTCAGCTTCTGGCCCGTGTATCTGCAAAGTGAGTGTCTCGTGCGGGCGACTGTGACGGTGGCTGACCAGGAGCAGATGAACGCGCGCTCTATGTGCCTCTGATGATCTGCATGATGGTTCCAGCAGGCGTTGAGGTATGTACCCCCTGATGCACGGTGGCATGAGCTGATAATCCAGGGAATGTGGCAAACAAACACCCTGCGCGGCCTGGCCTCTCCATGGGCTTATTTGGTTTTGATGGTTTATGCATGCGCAATTCCTCAAATTTGCTTTGCGTTTATGTACGTTCTAAACCCATGAGGCTGAACCGCTGTACTCATGCCTGTCTAGGCCTTGGCTTCTCCGATACGCCCTTTTACTTACCGCGCCCGAATATGGAGCTCTCACCTTCATGGCATTCTTCATTACACTCCGATCGGGGTGTGCCCAGCGAGCCGCTTTGCGGGAATCTCTCTGTATCAGCATGCTCACTATTACAGCTCTTGGTCTTGCCGTTTACGGGTTTATTTATGTTGAGATGTGCCCCTTCCTTCTTTTGGTAAGCTTTCCAAGCCGTTCTTCTGCACAGTTTCTGATCCGGAAATAAGATTCTTGGTATTGTCCTTGTTGGCAGATATCCATGTCGGATCAAGGGAGCAGCACCTTCCGCTCCCTCAGAAGCTTCTCTTGTATCCATCCGCTGTCCCTCTAATTAGGTGAATGTCACCTCTACATACGTTTCTGCCTGCTCGGCTTTTTCTTCTTCAAAGCCGTTCGCCCTATTACTGCTTCCTTTCCTTTTACAAACATCCATTCATTAGCTTTTTTTATCCTTGGAATACAATTGTTTTGCGCACTAATAGTAGTTGGAACGCCGATGAAAGGCTTGTTAGCCCCACTTGTCGAGTGGGGCTTCCGAGCGGACCGTGAGTTTAGACCAAGGTCCACACTTAACCGCTGCTCGTCTCCTCATCTCTTTTTGCCCGTTCGCTTCGATGATGTGTGGAAGCGAGTGTTAAACGCTATTCTTGCTCATGTACGGAGTACTCCGTAGCGTACCTTTGTTTGTTGTGGATAACTGAGACTTTGGTGGGGAAAATGATCGGTGATTGGAACGAACAAAGTATGTTATCATTGGCGTTATTCGCGCCACATTTCAGATAAGTACAGCTGTTGCGTTATTTTGCAGTATAGAGGATTACGACAGATGCCGGATACTAGCTCTGCAACGGATAAGATAAATGAGACAGAGCAGAAAGGAAGTAGGGCACCCGGAGAACAATGAGTCGCGTGTATGTGAAGGAGGAATATAAAGATCAACAGAATTTCATTTTCTCCAAAGCATTTTCAAGAAACTAAGCTCCCATGCGCTTGACTCCCTTGCTCCTTATTCTATTAGTTTTTAGTATCATGCTCAATAGTCCACTATTCTGGCCATTGGGGAAATCTGACTGTTCTCCTCTAGTCGACGATTCTTCGGGAGAGAAACGCAATGAATGTTCCATATCCACATTTCGCCATGATTGCGATCAACCACGCCGGGCATATCACATATCATACATCGTCTTCTGTTAGAAAAGGTTGCTACGACATTTTCAGTGATGATGTCGAGGCGCGTTTCCTTCAGTCAGCCGGCATGGCGCACCTATGTCATACCTCTTTGGAAGAGGCCCGCCAGAGCCCGTTCTCCGAAATTAACAAAGACTCTGAAGTTGGCGAACATCATTTTGCTCTCAAAATTGGTGACAGAGAGAGAGTAGGGGCCTATTATCACGCAGCCTTTTGTGGATTCCTACAGTTCAATTGCCGAGCCATCTGTAAACCCTGGATCGATGTCATTGAACCGAAGAAACAGGTCAAGCATCCTTATAATGGAGGAGAGAGCACAAAACCAGATTGGTGGCCTGCAGGAGTGATACACAAGGAACCTGATCATTTGAAGAAGCCCGGTAGGTTCAGTACACATAAATGTTAAGAAACAGCCACTGATGCATAACCCACTGTTCCACAGATCGCGTCCAACTCTTGGTCCATATTATCCGTACCGCTATGGCTGATAAGCTTCTAGAGGCTGGAAAGGAAGTCCGACGCAAAATCAAGCCAAAAGAGAGGTGGAATATTCTTGAAGAAATATGCACGGTTCGGAGGATGGAGGAACGTTATGAAAGAGGGGAAATAGGTGAGTACTTCTTCCATATCCTCAGCCAATACTAACATTCGATAGGCGCCGTACGCCTGCAACCAGTCCATGGGGATTCCAGCTGCAGCCGCAACCGCTAGTGACCCCTGGATCTACACCGGTCACAGAACAAGAGACCTTTCTTTCATCTCATGTTTCAGCACCAGCAATTTCTGAATCGAAGGTTCCTCTCAACGAGCTCCCTGTCGCAGACATGAATGGCACCAGGACACAACTACGGCGTGGATACCTTACAGATACTGCCGGTCTGCAGTACCACTTTGCCTTTGCACCTCAAAGTTGGCCACCCATCGCCACTCGCAGTACATGGTGAGTTGTCTGTCAGCAAACCTCACTCTGCCTCAGCGGAAAAATTTTGCTGCTTGTATATTTTACAGTCGCATGCGCCCATCCCTGCTGCCCCTGGTACACCTAAGTCAGTGGCCCATGGTTGCTCCTCTAACATTTTACGTTCTCTCGAGTTGCCCCTTGTCGTGCTTTCGGTTCAGTAACCAAAGGTTCTTCTGGCCGGAACCTAGCTAGTTGGGACCATGGTAAATCAACCCGAGTGTCTAAGCATTTTCACCCACATTCACCACGACCACGAACCCTGCGGGCTCATGGCCGTCCTTAGTCCTCTCCACCTACGCTCTAGAACCGTGGTCATCCCACCCTTAGCCCGTGTTTCTTGCAGTGATGTGGCCGCCCCTAGTCCACTCTGCGTCCTACTCTTTTCATGCTATTTGCTTTCTTATGCCTGTCCCAGCCGCCCTTGTGACAGCTATGCAGCGCACCACTATACGTACATACCCCTGCTCCTTGCCTTAGAATTTAGCTATTCCTTAGAGGAGCTGCTGTGTTCCCACTTGAGCTTCCTTGATTGTTTTTCTATCTGTTCTGTATCTCTATCTTGTCAGGTCTTTTCTGGCCCTCCTCTCCAAATTTGACCGTTGGTTGAAACCAGAAGGTCCATACCGTATATATACCGCCGTGGTCATTCTCTTCTCGTTTCTTCTTATGTTAGCCTTACTTGATGCATGCAGTTATACGAACAATAATAGAATAGTTTCCATATCAATCCAGATGTTCTTGGCGGATTTTTACGTCAGCCGATGTCACATGAATTGAAGCCGGATGCCTCCTCCAATGAGGCATGAGGAACTGAACCCTCGCAAGCTCTTGGCTGACCTGTCGCAAACTCCGCCATCCGGGGAGTTCCACGACTGCATGCCGACAGCCTGCAACTTACCTTTCCTGCAAAACGGCGTCGAAGGGAGCACAGCAGCAATGAATTTGATATGTCGCAAGTCTGTCAGTCGGACCTTGGTGGCTGGAGCTTGCTTTGGTTATTTAAAGCGTCACCCTCCTCTTCACTGGACTTGAAGCTGAGTTTCTCAATGAGTCCTCTATCTCAATTTTGTCGGGACATCGGTATTTGCTATGCGTGTTTGGAAAATTTCAAAATAGCTAAGTCAGCAACCTTCTCCCTGAAGACAGTATTGCCACCAGCTCGATGGATGCTTACAGTTTGACAGTAATAGCGCCCAACCACACCGTTATCATAGCCGTACTGCGGTTTACCCTCGTGGTTAAACTACCAGCAGGGGTTCTGGCTCTTCCGATCCTACCAGAATTCCGTCAAACGCCTTCAGGCTGCCTCCATGACGCATGTTGCTGTGCAAGATGCCTGCCGAAGGCCAACAAGCCCCTTCCAGCAGAACTTCCTCTACACACAGGCCCCGTTTATGCACCACAGCGCGCACCCGCAGCAGCCCTTACCATTCTTGTCCACTGAGGAACTACTACAGCCCGGGCAGTGGGCAGAACCTGAAACCATCTGGCCCCGGGGGTTCGTTGAATGCCAGGAGGTGCCAGAGCAGTATGAGCTTTTCCCCTCGCGGACCCTTGTGCCGGACCAGCAGCAATACGGCTTGGAGCCACCACCAGCGTGTCCTCAGCTGCCCAAAGAGAACAGCAACAACCACAGGCCAATGCGACAGACCCCCGAATATTCCCCGTTGACGGATCAAACCAACAGCGAATTGTTGAATCCGACTTCTTCGTCTCCTACGTATCAACCTTCCAGTGACTTGATATCACCTTTGCTCAACGTGTTTAGGGAGCCCCAGGACTCCCCTAGCAATCCGAATATGTACGGCTGTACCTACCGCAAATGCACACTACGCTTTGAGACGCCTACAAAATTAGAGGAGCACAAGCAATTAGCCCACCACCAGTTTACGCGCAAACCTCATAACTACCGGTGCAACGACATTAACTTGTCCACGGGCAAGTCGTGCAGCCGGAGCTTCAGTCGACCTTATGATCTAACTCGACACAAAGCTACAGTCCATGATGTCTGCAAGCAAAAAGCGCAATGTCTTCTCTGCGGAGGGACCTTTAGTCGCGATGACG
This sequence comes from Coccidioides immitis RS, assembly GCF_000149335.2. Classification (NCBI taxonomy): domain Eukaryota; kingdom Fungi; phylum Ascomycota; class Eurotiomycetes; order Onygenales; family Onygenaceae; genus Coccidioides; species Coccidioides immitis. The sequence goes on along the minus strand of NW_004504308.1, from coordinate 477,925 downwards.
CACTCATCCGACACATGCGCATGGTTCATTCCGAGGTCAATCAACCAGACAAGAGGCAGCGGAGTTACAGACACATGAGAACTTACAAAGCAACGAGGATCTGAGGAAACGCTATCCAGCATGAACTGCAAGCCAGGGGGAAAGTATTTTGGGAGAAGTTGACGGTTGCCTAGGGGGTCTCTGACTTCAGCCTCTGTTTCTGGAAATCTTGTATTAAGGGCTCAATGTCTAATCGTCGCTGCCGCCGGCTTTTATCTTTAAACAATTGTTGACCGTAAGCCCTACTAGTACAGCGTATTAAAATCTGTCAATATTAAGTCACGATTGAAGACGAGTTCTCGAGCATTTGGGCCGCACACCAGTCCCTCGCGTGTCTTGTACTTCCACCCCAGCAAGTGGCTGTTTTCTTTTCTTGTTTCACTTGAAAAAGTTCGCGCGGTTGCTCTCATATTCTTTGGATGCCCAGAGATCGCCGCTGAGTTCTTCAGGATCAGCAGGAGTGGTGTTCCATTGACATCGCCCCTTTGGGAGGCGAGCAGGGATAATGGCCATGATACCCCATGAAAACCATCGGTTCTATGGAATCAACTCTTATGCAGGCATTGGTGACGTTCAGATATATATACTGGCGATTCTCCCCTTCAAACCAGCAGGTTTACTTGATACTTAGCCCCCAGGACTATCGATCCCACATTCCGACGGTACGCAGACATTCGGCCACACTCTACATTATTGATTAAACGCTGCTAAGAGCAGCAATAGATAGGTAAGGTGAAAGCTATTATTGTCACGGGCTTTGCTAAAGAATGCGTTAGACTATCAGCAATGGCGACCGCAAAACAGGTTTATCTTATTCCAGACTCCGATCCCACATCCACGGCTCCCTCTACAGGATTGGGCCCTGCCGATATTTTCCATGTTTTCCGATCCAAGGATGGCTGGCTTACTGTTGCTGCAATAGAGCCTCGGGTTTCTGGGGTTCAGAATATATCTGCAGAATTTTCCTGTGATATAGAAAGCTTCCTCTATGCCGCAGCGGTTGCAGAGTGTACCTCTCCGGACGCCAAGACGGCATATTTGCGGATTATCAGTGGCCGAGATCTGGGGGAACGATTCGAATCAATCTGCGAGACTCGAGATGCGGTGATAATTGACCACCTGGAGGCTGTGCTGGAACAGTGGCAGACGATTATTATTTCCCTGGATGACATAGAGCGCCAGGCACCCAAATGGTCTGTGAACTGCCTATATGGCAGCTTGCTTTTACAAGAAAAAGCTCTATATCTTACCCGCGACATCATTCGGGGGAGTATCGCCGAACATCCTGAGTGCTGGAGAGCGGTTCTTGACGTTCCTCTGCCTGCGGTCGCTGACTGTGTTGGGAGGATTCGAATTTTTCTAACTGACCCATCATGGCCCGAGTCTCTCGACGATATTCAACGTTCAATGGAGCCATTCAAGCTTGTTAGAGAAAGGTGTGAGGAGGAAACGAGAGAGCTTAAAGCGAGGCTTGCACGCCTCGAGGCAAGACGACATTCTCACGGCGCAAGGCCTATCTTGGTACGCACTCTCAGGTCCATGGCTAGAACTCTCTACTCACTGCTTTTCTAGACCGAGAGGCCTACTGTGTATCAGAGCCTGCTTCACTTATGCTTGATTCTCTGCAGGTGCGACTATCCCGTTGTCCGCAGGCTTCGAAAAGAGACGGATGTGGTTTCCTGGCAGCACAGTGACTGGAAAGAGAGATGTAGCCAACTCAGCCATCTCTCGGATGATGACTACGAAGGTCTTGCTTGCACTCTGAGCGACTTTGCTCCGTTCGAAAAAATTGAATTGACAGGCAAGAGAGTGAAGAATCAGGTTATGGCTCTGATGGCGAAACTCAAGGCGAGTGCGGGTGAGATAACTCATGAAACTGGGTCCGCTCCCCGAGCGAGTGATGAGTTCAGTGTTCATGCAAACATCATGCTACTCTGTGCCCCCATTGGAATATTTGCTATTGTCCCAGAGCTAGAAGGCGACGTACTTCGCAGAACAGATCCCGAAGATCATGCCGCTGAGCTCAGCCTGTCGCCTCTGTACCAGAACGACGCTATTACTGCAAAAAGCGCAAAAAGTGAGCTTGCTGGCATTCTCTTCTGTCTGGAGCCGCAACATCTTTCCATCCAAACAGCAAAAGATGGCCTGTCGGTTGGCTCTCACAGCCTCTCCCCTGGTCGGCAGAGGCTTCTTAAACGGCCTAGCTATGACAGCATTGACGATGCCAACGAGAAACGACAGAGAAGGAGCGAAGAGGCGGTTGATAGATGCAGCGAACCTCGATCTGAGTCTGACTAGGCTTGTATCTATTCCAAGGATGGGAATGGTTCAGGCCCAGGATTTTAGTATGATTGGTAATGTATCTGCGTTCCACATCTCGTCTCGGCCTCGAGACTGACTCTTCCGAAACAGCCTCGACCCGACGCTACGATTGAAAACAATCCCCACCATCGCTGCGGAACTTTCCAATAATACACTCTAGCCTTTTTTCTGTCCACAAGACAGCCTGCCTGCTAGCCAGTCTTTGGGTTGGCCTCTGCAGCTTTCCAGCACCGCGAGATGACTTCTTCCATTCTGGCGAGTGACATCTGAGGTAAACGGCTGTTCTCCCTACATTCGCCTATGATGGCACTAATTAGAATGTGATAACGCTGTTTTCTAATTTCCACGTACTACACTGGTTTTCTGTGTGTTTCCTATGTCAGGTTAGTCCTCTCATTACATGAAAGGGCGAAGGAAAGCTGAACTTACTCTTCGACAATCCTTGGAGGACATCGTATTTTTGTCGTCTGATACACTGTGCACCATGCCTTAACAATGCACCTCACGTGTTCGCATTCGTAAATTGACAATGTATAGTCGCACATGGCTGGAAGACAGGATGGTAAGTGCTATTCAGGAGACTATGGGTGGTTCGTGAAGCCCATGAACATTTATATATGTGCGTATCATAAAACTTGCTGTACATGGGCGAGGCTGATCTGTTCATGACCTCCCGCGATCCTTCCCGCAGCTTTCCTTAGCCATTGCCATTGCACAAGGGAGAAAGGAAAGTACACAGGCTGCATAGAATCTCTGTCATGATGCATAGACCCAGGTCCCTGTTCCCTCTTCGGTTCGGGTATGTGGTTTCGCCTTGTTTGACCTCGCACAAATGGTATTCTTGACAGCCAGACTGGAAGACGCCACGGGTCTGGACTAATAGCACTGAGACTGAGCGCGGTTCTCCTCCTGCAGAGCAGGCGCTCCGAAACAGTTGTGCGTGGCTACTGGCACACGGTAATATGCAGGGTCAGAATGTATCCCAAGGGCGGCAAGAGTCCCTTTATGGCCTCCAGCTTAGCGGCTCGGATCTTCCTTGATCTGACGCAGAGTTTTCATCCCGGTTCTCATCTCAACCTCTGACGAGGTGGGAGAGCGAGGGGACGCATGTATGGAGTTCACGTTCCGTGGTTCCTATAGCTTCCGCATATGGTTAGTAGCCTTGTAGGCTCTTCGAGACCATGATCGCCGAGTTATTTTCCTGTAGCCGAACCCTGTGTATGTGGCGGTGGGAGGCGGTTCTTTTCAGTTTATTCCACAGCCATGAGTGCCGGTTATTTGTGACGAGACGTCTTGCTCAAGCACTGACAAGCAAGTAGAAGCGTTCCCGGCGTGATTTCCCCACTGCACTGGCGTCCTTCTTGTCGTTGGCAGGTGACTATAGTGGCGTCTATTTCAAAAAGAAAGATGCAAAAAATAGGCGCCTATCTCCACTCACTGCCATGGCATAAAATGGAAACATCTTTGGGAACATCTTCATCCCCTAGCGCAAGTTGCACTGTTGCGGGAAATTCACCCGCACTTCGCAATAAACCCGAAGAGGACATCCCATGCTATGCTTCGAAACATGGTATCATGTTTGTCAATATTAAAATAGAGATACCGCCGCTCAGTGAAGAATGGATCTGTCCATTGCCTTTTTCCACCTGACTTCAAATCTTTTGCCGATCTCTAGAAGCCACTGGTCGTTTTCCTGTATCCGCTATGCATGTTTTTGATTTTTTGGGTGTCTGTTCCCCTTTCAGCTATGACAGATCGGAAACACACTTCCAGACATCCTCCGCCTTGTTTGATTCCGAACTACTGGAAGCTGGGTTGATTGGCAACATCGAGCATCAACCTCATCCAGCCTTGCATCCAGCCGCTGGTGGTTATTCTTCCCAAATTCCTGTTGCCGGCGCCACATACAATGAGCTTGTATTCATGCAGTAAGTTTTCGGTACCTTCGAGCGCCTCTAGCTAAATCTCGGGCTTCAGACCGTCCCGCCTTTTTTTCACTCTGCGTGACATCGTTCGCATCAAGAGTCTAGATGGGGTGAGACATGATTCATGCGGTACGCACCGTATGTTGGTGACTGCTGAGACGCCATCTGGACTCAAAGCCGGTGAATGTGAACCGGAAACGTTTATACAGGCAAACAACGCTCAAGATGTTTACGAGGAAAAGTGGGGAGTCTGGGGTTCTGACAGTTGGAGAAAAGATATGGGACTACCTCCAACATGGGTCGGGGTGGTGGCAAAGTACCTAAAGAAACACCTGAAGGCAGTCTTTCGCTATGTTACTTTGATGGGTATACCCAGTGAAAATTCTGATAGAGCTGTGGTCCATCGGCAATGGATTGGACATGCATAAAATCTGAGGAGAACAAATCGCAACGAAATCGCACCGCCACTACTTGGATTTTGTGGCTTGGAAAATGGCATTGGTTGATGTGGGGTGCGCCAAGAGAATATCTGTCAAAATCACGCCTTGCGCTTATGGTCTTGGCAATAAATTCGCTAGCTCATTTAGAAAATGAATACCTGCAAAAAAGCTTCCATAGATATTACCTTCAACATAATCAGAACCCCAGCAGCTGCCCCAAAAGGCAAGGCATAACACCCAAAACAAAATAGTACCAGCTGAGAAAGACACAGACAAGGAGGTGATTTGGTTGAACCATGAGCTGTGAGAGATTGCAAGATGGATGCTAAATTTCGATCGTGCCTGTGACAGGGCAACTTATTTGTGTATGGTTTCGTTCCTTAAGTGACTTGGACCACATCCGTCGGTTGGCCAAAACAACCATCCGAATTAAGGATTATACCCGCGATAGATACATTGATCCACGGCCATAACTCCCACACCGATGCAGGTGTACGAAAACTCCGGGTGTGTAAGGAAAAGCATTGCAAACCAAGACAATTGAGGGTTGTCGCGCACTTACATTGACGATTTCCTTGCTCCTGGCAAACACTGCTAGCATCTCATACTACGAACAGGTAAGATCGTTGCTGATCTATTGGAGCATCTTCGACAAGTAAATTGGGCAACCCTTGGCCGGGTGGGAGAATATAAAAGAGCATTGGAGGATCTATGTCACAAAAGTGGACTAAACATACATGAGATAACTCAACCGGAGGGAGGGTATTAAGCGACGCAATACTGAGTTTTCACACGTGCAGGCTCTTTTTATCACTGCAGCAGATCATAATGCCATCTTTTTATAAGTGTTATGCCATGCCCGTTTTGATACCTGTCAATTTTTGTTTCACTGCCATAATACCAGCCGCTGTCGAACCAGGTCTTTTCCTCTAGTTATGTCTGAAATTTATTTTGTGGTTTTCTTATTTACACTATTTTTTTGCTCAATATAAAGCCTCTCCCTCTGTATTTTGCGAAGAGACTGATAAGGGTTACTCCTGTGGCCAAATCCCCTTCCTTTCTGTGTCCACAGTCAATAACTTGGATATAAATCTATCACAAATTTCTTAAGGAAGCTGCAAGAAATATCACGATCGCAGCCTCTCTATTTGGAAGATGCCTGGTATGTGTGCAACTAGCCTTATCTGCAGAAATAGTTCTGACGCTCTGTCTCAAGACTGGCGCCCATCGAATTTGCAGCCATCACCAACACTACACGAGTCGAAGAGTGATGCTGATCTTCGTGCCGAGCTTATTGCCCCAGGAAAGGAGAAGGAACGGGATAGGAAACAAAATTGGGTACTGAAGGATATCAGGATGAGGAGGAAGTTTCTGAAGGAAATGGTCTTTTGCTGCCAATGTAAGGGTATGCAGCAGGCATATGAGGAAGGAATGAGCTCTGTTTGTGATTCCTGCAAACATCATCGGTGTTTGGAATGTATTAGTGCGCCTATTGTCATCTCGCCCAAAGATAGGAATACCAGCTAAGGGATTGCGGCATACCGCACCGCAAGGTCATAGGAGGGATGTGAAGGAAGCAAGCGTTTAACAAGCATGGTAGCTTGAGGTCAAATATGCAGTGATTAAGTCAGATTCTAAGGGCGCCCCGATTGAGCCCGTTTTTCTCCAGCTCCTTCGGGGATCTTTGCACCGGCATTCGAGCATAGTTTTCGGGTATCCTGGTACCGTTCCATTTCTTCTTTTGAAGTACTGTAAATGGCGAAGATGTGGTCAGGGTGTGGACCAAGGACGATCGTGCATGCTTTTGGGGCAGGTAGGCCAACGTTGGCAGAGCCAAGGCTGTGTCAGGTGGCGTGGATCGAGATTTTGAAATTATCTCCTCCACAACTCAAACACCAGAATGTATGACCAAGTCTAGGTCAAGTCGGCTGTCAATGTTCTTCAAGAAGCGCCCGACAATATTCTTTTGGAGTTGCGATGCGAAGTCTTGACTGTGATTGCAAGCCTGAGGAAAAGACTCACCATTCCTTCGGATGGGTGCTGTGGTATTCTCAACAAACTACTAGCAAAAGTTGAGACGATTGAAGAGCTCAAGAAAAAAGGTGTTGTCGAAAGCATCGGTCCAATGCGCCTTTCGCCTCAGGACATCCGCTTTTGGCATGTTTCTACAGTGCAGCGCCCAGTGAAGGACTCATTACCCTCCTTTTACAGCGCAAAGGAGGTCCATTGACAACAGCAGGATGACCTACCATTACCGAGTGACCGCAATTTGTTGCCAGCTCCGGTGCTCACCAAGAGACCCAGTTGTGACGATTTCCGCGATATCAATGATGAGAAACGGCAGAAACTCGCACAGGAAGCAGAGTCCAGAATCTAATTAATATTTATCTGTCTGCCTTGAATAATTCACATTTTTGATCAGTACGGATTTTTTTTTTTGTACATAGCAATTGTTGCCCAAAACACTTCTGCTTGGCGCGCTCCAGCTTGTATCTACCCAGTAAGTCCATTTTTGAACCTTGTGAAACTTCGGTGGTGTTAAGAGGCCCGAGCCGTTCACAGGCTGCCCAAAAGAGACTTGCGTGTTGCGTTGGTATAAAATTGTATTTGAAAAAGAGTGCCCACATCAATCTGACTACTTTGTCGTGATCTTTGAGGGATAAACTGTTGCTGTCGGACCATTGTTGAGGGCCTAGTTAATTTTGTTTGGAACAATAATAACTAATCCAATGCTCCACGAAAAACAAAAATAGTACTCTCTGTATTTAACATCACTTAATAGATCATGCAATGCTCCTCGAGAGCATCTTCAGATTGTCAATGAAAGCAAGAATTTGAAGAAAAACTTAATCATCCATGCCATCGCGCGCATAGATTATCTACTCTTGCATTGGTGCTAAAACAGACTGGACATAAAAATGTCCTCAACCTTCCGGCAAATGCACCTTGTTCTTCGACCCCTATAAATAGTGATTGCAACCTTCCCTGAATCCTCGTCCACAGTCACGATAACACAAAGAATAGGAGTTGAAAAGGTACGCCCGCATGGGCAGTTGGCCCCATCACGCCCGCCGTTGCTTCTTGTGTGCAGGGAATGACTCTTCTGTATAACTGCGAGCCAGGCATGCTTTCAGCCCATTTAAGACGGAATTCGAACTATCCGCCCGATCGGGCAGGAAGGTAATCTGATATGCCTCCTCACTGCCAACACGCATAGTTCTAAAGAAGGCACGCATCGGCGCGCCGAGTGCTGGTTTGAAGGGTGGACTGGCCCCTTCCTTGGTTCCTATGGTAGTGCTGCGTGCCGGGCCGGATGAACCGGTGCGAGATTGGGACCGTAACAGATAGCGGTGTTCGCCCGGAGCTTGGGCACGGGCATGGCTGCTGGCGCGGCAACTGGTCGCTGTTGAAGCCTCGCCCAGGGCAACTTGGCTTCCTGCCTTGTGCATGGTGTTGTATTCCTCATTGATGGGTCCAGTGCTCCCGCAGCTGTCGCCACTGTCACTGTCACTGCCCTCGTCGACAACTGTTCCATGGAAACATGCGTTAGAGTGGAGACAGATACGGGTGCGGCAACAAATGTACCTTCAGTGCGCGTGGTGTCATCACCTGCTGGCTCGGTGTCAGGTTCAGTGTCATCTTCACCAGTGAGGTTGATGATGTCTGTCCGGCCAGGAAACTCAATCGGGCTGTGGACCATTTTTGTCTGGGGGATCGGATGGAAAGTAGATAATTTGACTCTTGCACAAGGGAGGGGAATACAGAGGTGAATAGTCCTTGAGAGAGCACAAGTCCACACCACCAGGCGGATAGGGGGAGACATTATATGTTCTTGATTTTCCAGCCCCCCACTCTCTTCCCAACCCGTTCCTCCAACCCCTAATGCTCCTAAAGGAGGCTACCTGCACGCGGCGTAGCATTCTGACCCTGGCAATAACTACGGCCATCCAGCTAAGGCTCATCCAGGCATACACCGGCGCCACGCCACCTTGTGTCGGTTCCCTGACTGGAGCGAAGCATTTGCCACTCCCTGGCTCCCCCCCTTTCCTTCCCCCTTTTTCCATTTCTTCGCCCCCGCACGGGCTGCGAAAATCAGCTTCAAGGAGACCCCTCGCTCCACCACACCCTTGCGGGGGAAACCATGTGGAGTACTTGCTGCCCGCTGCCGGTGTACAGGAGGCGCCGTTCCCACCAAAAAGGGCCCAAGGTCCTTCATTAGAGCATTACTGTGATTGGTGGATAGAGTATACCCAAAATGAACTGCAGCCGGTCTGCAATTGCAACTAGCTGCTCGCATGAAATCACAAAAGCCCCCACTCACAGCAAGGGTTTCTGGTGACTTTGAAACAACCAATGGACGCAGGTGCAGGTCCACCAAAGAGCCAGGACATGCCCTTCAGTAGGTCCAACAAAAAAGGGCCCGCTCACCAGGAAGTGTGATTCCATACCGGGTTGCTGATTGTGCTGCCATCGAGATCGCCGTACTGCGCTGCACTGAACTGTGAAGAAGGTCATGGAATGTGGGAATGGAGTGGTTGAGGCGCCAGTGCTGGATGTGAAGGGCAGCAGAGTAACAAGGTGGGAAACAAACAACTCCGTGGTTGGCTGTTGGGCTGGTCCATTAGTTCCCATTCGACACCATTGGCTTTTTTACCATGGAGGTGTAAGAGAGAACGCACAGTCTGGCGGTTTGCATGTGCAAATTGGGCGACTGGATCATCTCCCAGCTACCACAATGGCTGCTATGATGGTAAACTCCAGGAGCCAATGGAAACTGCCTGTCACAACAGCACATAAGGGCTCCTTCTGTTGTATCCAGGATTGCCTCATAGGCGGCCCCAATCCAGCAGATCAGAAGGGAAAAGGCTGCAGCACTGCGGCATTATCAGTGTGCTAAGGTTGCATTGTTGGCTGCAGGGATTGGAAGGTGGTATACTCCTGGTACAACCTTTGTCAAATCGGACTCGCCGGCGGTGTCGGTGTGGTCCACGGACAGCGACACAACGACAGGTCAGAGTGGGGGAGGGTTGTCTTTTCCCGCAGAGCACTAGCTGCCATTCCCACACGCCTCCTGGTAGCAAGAGCGCAAAAGTTGCTGAGAGGGCAAAACACTGGGCAAAGGAAAAGCACACAGGCCTTCTGAATACAGCTAAGGAAACCTGGAGCAATGAGTGGAAGTGATCAGGCAGTGTCAGAACTCATTAGCCACATTGTTTGCAGGTGGCAGCAGTGCTGCTACTGATTCAACAGGGGAAAAGCAAGAGGTGGAGATCAAAGGCAAGGCTGCTGAGCATTGCTGTAACAGAGCAGGAGGTGAAAAGATGGAAAGCAGGAAAGGTAAGCGGGAGGAAGAGTGGGAAGATCGCAAAGCCTGAAAAGAGAGGCGAGAACCACCCTTATATACCGTACTCGAGCTAGGCCCCGCGCTATACCCGAACAAGAACGCTAAACCGGAAGGGGGAATTAAGTGTACCCGGAGAGTACGGAGTACTCCGTACGGAGTACATCGAGCAGTTTAACTATCTCGGCGCCAGGACAGACCACGGGTCCCAACGACTTGATTGGTGGTTAGTGGGAAATGACGCATGAAAAAAGAATTTTTCCGCTGAAGCAAGTTTGGTTGTCCCAAATATATGTATGTCCCAGTACGTGCAATGCAGGGGAGGGGGAAATCAAAAGAAAAAATAAATAAATAAATATAAAAAAATAAGGAGCGGTTGGGCTTGCGGTTGGTGCAGCGTGGCGGAGGCAGTCTGGATAGCGGTACTTGGGTGCGGAAAGGACCGCAAGCCAAGACCAGAGGGAGAGCCGAGTACAATGCAGCGGAGTATTTCTCACAACACTCCTCGAAGTCACTCAAGTCAGTTCCTGCATGCAGAGTATACTCCATCGATGTGTATCTCTCTCTCTCCCCACATCGTTCCAATCGAAGTCAAGCCAGGATGTTTCAGGCCCCGGTAAGCAGGCGGTATTGGGGTGGTGTGCCTGGCAGGGATACGGTACCGGTACACGCCCACCCCTGAAACACGGCGAGCTGGGAGTGGGGCAGCTCGTAAGATTGAGGTGCGGCAGGGGCGTTTGATTGGCCGGTTCCTGGGCTGGTTTGTCGCCCAGTGCTGACAGCTGACAAAAATTAATTACAACGATATCAGAGAGGGAGAGAAGAGGAACACACAATAATAGAAAAATAAAGGGAGAAAAATAATAAAGAATAAAAAATAATAAAAAAAAAAGGAAATGTATCTATCTGTTTCATCGCCTGCAACTTTTTTTGCATCTCGGACTGCGAGTCAGTTGGATGGAGACTTGATTGACGGGCCGCCCAACGTTTTCCAGGAGAAATCCTTCCGGGGGCGCAAAAGCAACAAAAACCAGCTGGCTCCAGTCAGGATTGTATGTCTGTATGTCTGTATGTATGTAACTAATGTCACAGAAACACCCGCTGGTTACCGCCTAACCCAGAGCAGCAGTGCGGCGCCCGCCACAGCCCAATCAGCGCGGGTGCCGGCGGGGTGTTCCTGGTACTGTGACCGTCACGCCGTCCGTTCTCTTCCCGTTCCGCTGCACTAACCCAAAGCAAACAGCCCCCTTTGCCCCCTTCTCTTCTTTCTCTTTCTCTTCCTCTTCTTCTTCTTCTTCTTCTTCTTCTTCTTCTTCTTCATCCTCCCCTCTCCCCAGGGCTCACGATCCCCATCTTCCATCCCCTCCCTTCCATTCTCTCAATCTGTTATCACTGACCACCGCTTCACTCTTTCAGCGGGCATTCTTTGCTAGGACGGTTTTCACCACCATCCCAATTGTTTACGGAAGATCATTTCCCCTCCCCTCCCCCCCAAGAAGGGCCCTTATTGTACCCAATTTGCTGTCGAGTTATCTAGTTCGTCGCGCGTGCTTGGATAGCTCTCGAGAGGAGAGATGAAGGGCGTTGCTTTGTTGACCGCTGCGGCGGGTCTCGTGGGCTCTGCCTTGGCTGGCGGAAGCCCGTCACCATCGCCATGGCCATGCCGTCCTCCACCGCCGCAACCCTCAGACCTGCGGCTGCACCGTCAGGACCATCACCATGACCGGAGAGCCAACCTGTAAGTTGTTTGTAAAACATTCTGTTTTGAGCGTGTTTTCGGAAACAATGCCAAAAAGAAAACAACCAGAACAACAACAAGAGCCATTCTGGACGTGTTCCGACTAACATGAGACAATAGTGGTTCCGGAACCCGTCACTGAGAAGACCACCACCATCCGCTCCACCAGCTACACCACCGTGACCGTGTCCGTCACTCCTACCGAGGCAGTCCAGACTCCCACCGAGGCGCTCCCAACTCCCATCGTCACCGTCTACCCAACCCCTGGCACCTACACCGTTGAGCCAACCACCATCATCGTGACCAAGGAGACCACCGTCTGCGCCGCCACGACCACCGGTCTCTCACCAGGCGAACACACCTATGGAGGCGTCACCACCGTTGTTGACTCGCCAGCCACTCTCACCGTGCCGATCGCCACCGTCAAGCCCGAGGGAAGCACCTTCACCAGCGTCATCGAGAAGACCACCTATGTCTGCCCAACTGAGGGAACCTACACAATCGCCCCCTCTACCACCTCCGTCTCCAAGAGCACCGTCATCGTGTACCCAACTCCGGCCATCATCACTTCTGGAACTTACACCCAGCCTGGAGCCACCGTCACCGTCACCGAGACCGACTATGTCTATGTCTGCCCCACCCCAACCGGCATCGAACCCCCCAAGGTCGACCCTCCCAAGGTTGAGATCCCCGATGTTGAGCCACCCAAGGCTGAACCACCCAAGACCGAGCAGCCAACACCACCAAAGCAGGACAAGCCTGAGCCGCCAAAGACGCCTCAGATCGGTGGTGGTGAGAAATGGGGCATGACCTACTCTCCTTACACCGACGACGGCCAGTGCAAGGGTGCCGGTGACGTCAAGGCTGACATTGCCATCATCAAGCAAAAGGGTTTCAAGACCGTCCGCGTCTACTCCTCTGACTGTGACGGCCTCAAGAACATCGGCAACGCTTGCAAGGAGTACGGTCTCAGAATGATCATCGGCGTCTTCATCTCCAACACCGGCATCGAGGGCGCCCAGAAGCAAGTCACCGATATCGTCGAGTGGGGCCAGTGGAACATGGTTGACCTCGTCGTCGTCGGCAACGAAGCCATCTTCCAGGGCCACGCTGATGCCACCTCCCTTGCTTCTTTCATCGGTTCCTGCAAGGCCACCTTCAAGAAGGCTGGCTACAACGGCCCAGTCACCACCACCGAGCCCCTCAACATCTGGCAGGCCAATGCTTCCAAGCTTTGCGGTGTCATCGACATTCTCGGCGCCAACATCCACCCGTTCTTCAACTCCGATGTCTCCCCCGCTGATGCTGGTAAATTCGTCAAGGGCCAAATGGACATCCTCCACGGCCTCTGCAACAAGAAGGTCATCAACCTCGAGACTGGCTGGCCCAACGGTGGTGGTAACAACGGAAAGGCCATCTCTGGTCAGTCAGAGCAGGTTACCGCCATCAAATCCATCGTCAAGGCTGTTGGCAGCGACTCTGTCTTCTTCTCCTTCCGTGATGACCGCTGGAAGGAACCCGGCCCACTCGGTGTCGAGCAAAACTGGGGCTGCATTAACGTTTTCGGCTGAAGCGTCTAATTTGATCAGAGTAATTGTGAATGTCTTTATCTCCTTTTGATTCCCTTTTCCGCCTTGCGTTCCTTTTTTTTTTTTTTTTTTTTTTTTTTTTTCCTGCGTGGGGATTAACATCGGAATAAGCGGAGTTGTAAATGTTCTATTTTGTTTTTTTTTCCCTTTTCCAAAGTATACCATGGTCTGATTAGGAGAGAGGAGAATAAGTGATGAAAAAAAAAAAAAAAACCAACATATTCCCGGCTTTCTTGTCTTGTCAGACAAGAACAAACAGACTTTCTGGTCTTGCCTCTCCAGGAGTATTTCTTTTTTTTTTTTTTTTCAAAAACTTTCTAGAAATTCCTTTTTCCTCTCCCTTGCTTTTTCCACCTCCATGTGTGAATGTACATCCCTGGAACTTTTACGAACTAAAGTAAATAAGAACCCGTTCCCTCCCACCGGATAATTTGACCATCATAGAATATCCGCAGCACACGAGAGCCTGCGGCCAGCTCTCCCGGTGTTGAATTCCCTCCCCCGCCTTCCATAGAATTCGGCCTATGTCCTTCTAGTGTCTGTCTTACCTATTATGCTCCATTCTGTCTTCTCTTTTTCTTTTTTTCCCGCTGTCGGTATGAGATGTAAAAGAAGTCTATGATATCAACCTGCTCACTCCCCAAATCTCCACCCCCGTAGTTCATTATTTCATTTCCATACCAGCGCCAACCGCCGATGCAGCATAAAAGCCGCAGTCACTGCAACCAACGCCAGCACCACCTTTCCCAACTCTGGAATGTCAGGTAGCAGCGCGCTCCCGGAACGCGCAGAAGACTCCAACCAGAATTCCTCCTTCTCATCCTCTTGTCGCTCCTCGTATCCGACCGGTTCAAGGCCAAGGTCCTCATTATAAGCCTCGAGCTGCATTATCTTAAGCTCCACAACGCTCTCCAGGCCTTCGTACAGACCTCCCTGGCTCGCTGTCCGCGCGACCCTCTCCGTCTTCGACGACGGTCCGAAGGCACAGTTATCTAGCACGGTCCAGTAGATGGAGTCAAGGCTGAAGGGGTTGCGTATGGCGATGTTGAACCAGAACGTCTGCTCATCCATCGAGGCGCGCATGCGCGTAGAGAGGGATTCGCGGTTTCCAATGGGCATGTTCCGCTGGCGCTCTAGCTTCTCGATGGATTCGATGAATAGGTCGAGCTTGGGGAGGTAGGTTTTTAGAAATGAAGATAGCCCGTGGTCGTCGGCCCAGTCGCAGGGGTTCTTCAGCAGCAGCCATTCCGGAGCGCTTCCTAGAAACTGGGGAGGAGCCGCGTATGTGAACTCCCAGTCGATTATCCCGGTGATTTTGAGGGTTTCTGGGTCGACGAAGATGTTGCGGGGGTGAAAACCGTCGCAAAATAGCTTGAATGGCCCGTTGATATCTATGTCGTAGGTGAAGTACGGAACCGTAGAATGGAAGAGAGTGCGGCAGACATATTTCTCGCGGCAGTCTCGAGAATTATAAACAGCGTTGCGCTGCCGCATAAGATGGGTGACGTATTGGCCTGCTGTGTTTGAGAAGAAATCGAGCGCCGACTTGAAAGAATCAGTGTAGAGATCATCTGCGAGGACCCTGCCATATACCATCATGTCATTGATGCATGTCGTAAAAGCCGGCGTAAGGGTATCAAATTCCTCCGTGTCCATGTCCCAGCTTACGGTACCGATTCTATCAAAGTTTACCGCCCATAGCTGAAGAATGACTTCTGCAATCTCGTCGTAGAGCTTTCGAAGGAGCTGTTTGTCGACATTAGGATCTAGGATGGTCTCGTACATATCTTCCCCCACGGGCACCCGTTTCCCTATCAAGTCCGACATCCTCGTCCCCTCTACCCAGGTCATGATTATAAACGCGCCCAATCCCGTCGGATTCTCCGACGCACGCCCGTACGCGATGACCTTCGGAACCGGGATCTCGGTCTTCTCCGCGAGCAGCTTCAGCGTATCGACTTCGGCCACGACCTTCCCTTCGGACAGGTTGCACCTTGTCGGGATACAGAAGCGGATGAGCCAGTCCTCGCGCCCGTCCTCCCAGTGCAGGCGGACGCCGACGTTGTTGGACCCCCAGTGCTGTGAGATAAGGAGACATCCTGGCTCGCCCCTGTGCTCGTCGGCCAACGAGCGAATGCTGGTTCTGCAGGTGTTCAGGAGTTTCGTCCATTCCTCTACCAGGTCCTCCCGCTCCCGGTCAAGGGAGTGGTCGAACTCCATTGCTTTATCTCTTGACTGGCGCCTTAGTATAACGGGAAAAAAACAGAAAAACGACGCTTTCCTGGTTATGTGGATATGGATATTGTTGGAGGAAAAGGAGAATATTGCTCTCAGAGGATCCCCTGCGGGAGCAACGTTGATTGAGAGGCCACAACATGACAGCTGCGATCCGGGTGGAAGTAGCTTGTAACCATGGCAGTTGAAACCAAGGTCCTTCATGGTTGCAGCTTCTTTCGTTGCTCTTCTGTAGAGTATTCCAGGGAAGATGCCTTCTCTCAGTTGGAAAAAGGAGGATAGGGGCAGCTAGGGTTCACTGCGTTGTCGCGGCAATGGGTAGTTATTTCTCACAGCAGCCATGGCAGCGTGGTGTCCAGCTTGGCTGCAGAAGCCTATGTCAAACACACTGTTCTCATGGCGTTCATATCCTCTCTGCAAATCCAGGGTATTCAGGAAGGCACATGGCGCTTAGCTGCCGATGGATTATGCCCATGACAAGAGCAACCACAGCCTTTTCAGACAAAGGCTACATTCTCCTCTGAAAAAGTCAGGATCGTGCCCAAGAAGAGAGAAGGAGGACAGGATCGCTCCATGGTTGGTCATTCCCATGATATTTCAGAAATTCATGAATTCAAACGTCAGACATCACATATGTTGCCTACGGCTCCCCTAGCCGATTCGATACGTAAAAAAACACAGAGCAGAAGAAAAATAGCTGCAGCTCCCTCGCTTCAGAGGAACTTCTTCGCCAAGCCGAGCAGTCCAGAACCGCCTGACTGTCCGCCGCCGCTGACGCCGCTGGCCAGGCCTCCCAGTCCTCCAAGGCCTCCAAGGGCGCCTCCTCCGCCACCAGCTTGGTTCTTCAGGTACATCTTCAGCGCCATTTTGGCGGCTGAGTTGATGACGGACTGCTTATCGGTAGCCTAGAAAACACACCACGTAGTTAGCCCCTTTATCCCCAATTAATCAATTAATCACTTCCCTCCAGAAAAAAAGGGAAAAAAAAAATAAAATAAAATAAAATAAAATAATAAAAAAAGAGAAAAAGAAGGAACTCCAAAGAGAACCGTCAAACTCATACCACGTTCCCCTGCTGATTCTGCTGATCCCACAGCTTTCCAGCCTGAGCCATCGCCAGCCCAATCAACTTATTCTGATCATGACCACCGGTTTGCGACTGCTGGCCTTCGCCGCTCGTAAACATCTTCAACGCCTGCAGCGCTGCGCCATTGCCCAAGAAATCCGCATCATGCTTCCTCTCAGCTTGCTGCTGCTGCTGCTGCTGCTGTCCTCCACCATACAGCGCCTGATGAGCACCCACCACCTGCTGCTCGTCAATATCCTCCTGGCCAAACCGATCCTTGTGCTCGCTGATGAAGCTTAGAGCTTTCTTGAAGAATCCGGACTCCTCGTCATCCTCGTCGTCGTCTTCGCGCCCGGAGTTGTGGTATTTGGCCTGCTTGACGGCGTTGCTGAAGGCAGGATCGTAGTTGTAGCCGCCGGACCCGCCCTGGTACTGCGATTGCTGCTGGTATGGCTGGGACTGGGAGGAGAAGTCTGCGCGGGGATCGTAGTAGTTTGCACCGCTAGAGCCGCCGCCGCCGTACTCGGCGGGGTTGGGTGGACGGGAGTAGTTGGACATTTGGTTTCTGTGCTGTCTGTGTGGCTGGCTGGGTGGAATGGGGTTCACGGGTGAGATGCGGGTGATCTGGATGATGGAGCGATGCCGGTTCTTTTACCTCTGGCGTTGACGCTTTATATGGAGCATCGGCGGACGCGGTGAGTTGTGGCTGCAGCTGAGGAGCGGGGGCGACCGAGGGGCATTCATCATCGCCAAGCTGCGTCATAGCGAGGGGCAGCCGAAAACCCGCTGCTGCATATATATATATATATATATAGAGAGAGAGAGAGAGAGAGATACTCCGACAGGAACTGCATTTGCCCTCCGGTATTCTAACATCTAGTTAATCTAACATGTTCCCACAGTGATCGTGATTCGCCTTTTTTTTTTTTTTCTTCTGCGCCAAACTCCAGGATGAATTGAAAAGGCTGTTAGAAACAGGAAGAAGCATTGAAAAGAAATAGGTACTATAACACGCAACAGCCATCTGTCCGTCTGTCCGCCCGTCCAAGGAGCGGAATGAGAGCGGAGACGAGCAGCTCATGTCCCTTAAATCCATTGCTGTCTCGCCAAAGTTGACGCTGTGTATCCTGTTCAGACTCGACTGCATGTCACCGACTTAAATGCTCCCTCCAAACCGACCGAATGCGTAGAGAGTCCTCCGTCCGTCAACCATACCCGCCAAGCAGCGCTAGAAATGCAACAAAGCAAAGGCAATGCCATAGAGATATAAAACAGGGAAAAAACTGACAAGCGGTCGTACATCGATTCAGAGAAGAAAAAAGAGAGAAGAGCAAATGCAAAACAAGACAGCAGACAGAAAATAACAAGTCAGCAGGCTCAAGAAATATGTAAGAACACACAAAAACAAAGACCGACTTTGCCAGACTCAAAATCATGTAGAGAAACAAAAAAAAATCAAGGAGGGCAGTGCAGTTCCAACCCCAACACAAGAGTCTCCAAGTCCAGGCCATTTTCACAATAAATCAAAAAATGGCTGAGAATCAAGCATCTTCTCTCCAACATGCGACGAAAGCTGTCAGGTTACCGCTTAACTAAAAACAGCAGAGGCTAATCGCAGATTGTGAAACAGACGCATAGAAGTTGAGAAGCGGAACTTTTGGGCTGCTTTACAGCTCAGCATACTCCAAACGCCACTTTCATTTTCCATGGATGTTGTGCCCAAAGGAAAAAGGTAAAGAAAATAAAATTGAAAGCAAACTCCCCAAAGGATGCAAGATTAAAAAAAAAAAAAAAAAAAAAAATTAAGGAAGAAAAGAGGGAAAAAAAAGGGGGGGTAGAAAAACCATGCAGGAAACGCAAAAGCCTTCTTGACTGTTGTCACAAAATTACTCAAACAAAGATGTTCCCAAATAAGGATCACCAAATCGTCTCTTTTTTTTTTTCCCAAAGTCACTTCTCTCCTATTCAAACTGGGATCAAATGCTCCCCTCTATCCCAAGAGAGGATCAAGCATCTCATACTGTGTATCGTTGAACAGCTTTTGAAACCGTATCTTGCGCTCTCCTGAACCCAGTACGCACCGCGGGTCATCGTCGAGCCGCGCCTCGGGCAGCCATTCGTTTGGCAGGTCGGGAGAATAAAAATCACCCTGAGCCTCGATGCGTCGCCGTCGCGTGTGTCCGATTCCAAACTCCTGCCCCCACTCGCGACGGTCGAATTCCATGAATCCGCCGAACTTGGTGTCCATGTTGGCAACCCAGATCCGACTGCCGTCCGGGGAGTAATCCGCTCCGCCTATCTCGCCGAAGAAATCGTGGACTTGACGCGTCTGGTAGGTCTGCGCGTTGACGATGGCGATGCGATCCGCGGGTTCACACATGAGCAGGGTGCGTGGCCCACCGCCGACGGGTGAGAAGCGGAGAGACCGATATCCAGCAACGTCGGAGTCGATGACCTGCAGAGTTCGCCACATGCGCGCATCCCAGATGTTGACGGTCTTGTCCTGGTTGCTGGTTGCGATGTGTAGCATATCCGGCGACCACGCGCATGCGAACCCGTAGTCTCGATGGCCGATCAGGGTCTGGACCGGTTTGCCCGTCTCACTGTCGATGATCCAAGCATCCGGCGCGTCGCCAATAATCACACGTAGGCGACCGTCTGGCGAGGTATCGGTGCAGTTGATCGCGCGAGCAAACTTGTGCATGGACACGAATCTATTCGTCTCGCAGTCGAGAATCCGGATGCGGTCGTCATTGGATGATATCACGGTTCGAGGGCTGTTGCTCGTCCGGTGTTTAATGATATCGATGTGGTTAGTTATCCCGTTGGGGTCTCTGGTAACGCGGCCGTCCATGACTGCAAAGTCATTGATTTCGCCTCTAACAGCGTACTCGCCTGAGAAGCCGCCGACAACAGTGACCCCGTGCTTCGCCCTCATCGTCGATATCTTAACAGAATCAAAGAACGTTGCCGAAGGAACGGGGCCCGCGAGATTTATCAGGCAATTTTGCTCGCCGTAAAACGGAGTTATAGAATACACTTTTGAGTGAGACGCATACTGTATGGTGTTCGATGCCGTCACGGACATAAGGTTCCGAAGTTGGAAATGCGCCATGGAAGCTCTATATTTGGTGTACATCGTCTTTGGCCGGAAATAATCTTCCTTCTCTGGCAACATTCTGTAATACTAAAATAGACGGTCAATCCTCGAAAGCAATTTACAAAGTTAAAAAAAGGAGGTGTAGATCCTCACGCCATGTGGTGTGTATTTCAGGTTGTGATACGAAGTGTACAACCTATCCCTCAGAGCTCGAGCATCTGATCTCTTCACCTTCAACGTCGTGGACCACGGGATTCCTTGAATATCGTATAATCTTGATGAATCGGGCCGTGAGATCTTCGCGGGGCGTTCCCAATCTAGAACATTTGCGGCTTCGGGCGAGATAGGAACGAAGGGCTCTTTGAACGCGCGTAGATGGTATCGAGGAATGCAGGATCGCACGAACCATTGTCTTATGAACTGATCGACGGTAAGGTTCCGCTCGAACGCTGGATATTGATTTCCATTAGCATCAATGTAGATATCGCCTTCTGGGGGTGCAAGGAGTGCTGCGAGTAATGAACTAGCAATGTGTTCTTGATCTGCGAATGTTTGCAGAATCAAGGCGGGCTGGATATAATAAATGGAGTACTCCGAAGGTTGATGAAGGTCATAATACTGCTCTTCTGTCAAAAGAGGACGTGCCGGCCTCGTAGAAGATGAGGACGCTCCAGTGCTGTTTGCTGTTTCGCATTGCGAAGGGCACTGTTCTTCAGGATGGCATCGCGGCAGGGCTGGGGCCTGCGGGAGAATGAAGGGTGCACTTCCATTCAGAGCGGTGTCCAATCTGGAAGATTCGCATGAAACAAGAGCCAGCACAAGCTTTCTATACCGGGCAGGGCTATGCGGGGACGCATATAGAACCCTCGACCCAGACAGAAAGGAGATTATCGGCTGGTTGACAAAGATATCAGTATGTAAAACACCGGGTATAAAGCCTTTGTCCAGGTGGCGCTTAGCAGCGACAAGAATCTGCGAGATTCTTGTTCCAACCAAGGTAGAAAATCGGTTTGCAAAACTAAAGCCTAGTTTCTGCACATGCAGCGAGATGCCTTCCATGTTGAATAGGTGGTCATCGGCGAGTCGAATGTTTCTAGGGCTCGGCGCTTGTACAATTGTGCGGGAAGACACGGCAACAGAAGAGTTTAGGAAAGAGGCTTTCATACTTTCGGTATGCATTGATAGCCCACCTTGATTATTGAAATCTCCATCAACTTCACCATCGTTGTGTTGGGCGTAGACGGCATCGAGCGAGGGTAGGTGGGGCGTACCGAGGGGTACAGGATGCGCGCTCGTCTCGTGGTCAACCCGATGATCTTCGGCGATCGCTCCGTTGTGGTGTATGCGAGTGTCCGTCGATCTGCCTCGCCCAGGTGGTTCCGAATCCATGGCGGCGTCCCCCATAGAAACCTCGTCGTCTGAGGCGTAGAATTTGTCGGTATCCCGGTCGTCGCAAGAATCGTTCGGGTCGTTGACGGCTCCAAAGAACATGGCTGAGGGGAGTCTATCGTGCGCAAAGCCAAAGAGGTCGGAACGTTCGATCAGGCTGCCATCGTCTCTGATAAAGCGGAGGTGAGCGCTGTGTAAGCCATCACTGACCTCGTCGCCGAAGCCCTGATCTGCGAACGCGTATTCGTCGTTGTCGCCGTGGTCGTCGTGGTCGTCGTGGTCGTCGTCATTGTCAAGAGCCATATCATCGTACTGCAGCCCGTCACCGAAGTCGGGCGGTGCCACGTAAGAAGGCGTGGTGGGGTCAGAAGGGGCAGCTGTCGCGAAAGAAAAGGGATCGTGTATGTTCATGTCCTGGTCGTCGGGGTCGAGGTAGGAATTGTTGGAAGCGGTGGACGACAGCCCGTCGGCGAAATCGGAGACGAAGTCCATGGTTGGTGCGTAGTAGAAGTGGCTGAGATCTTCGACGAGTTCGCCGAACGGCTGACCATCTTGTTCGGGGAAGGATAACAGGTCATTGCTCGAACCGTACTCGGCTCCCAGGGTCAGACCGGGGTAGTCGTCGAGGCTCTGGGTGCTGCTGGCGTCGCTGCTGAAATCCGAGATGTCGACTTCTGGGCTGCCGTCGTGCGCCCCGTTCGCGTTGCTGGTGCCGTCCGGGTCGCGGGCTTCGCTGCCGCCGCTGCTGCTGCTGTGGTGGTGGTGGTGGTGATCGTGCGCCGGCGGGCTCGGCACGCCGTCGGCAACCTTGCTGGCGTCACGTGGCGCTGTCTCGGGCGCAGGCGACTCGGCGACGGCGAGGAGGTTGTTGTTGTTGCTGGCAGCGCGGCCGAGAGCGCTCTCGCTGTGGTCGACCATCTTTTCTTTTCTCTGCCGCTCGACCCGCTCAGCTTTGCATCCCGTAATGTAACTGATCGATGCGAGACGTGGGCCGGATACGCACAGCGAACAGGGACCAACGGCCAAAGGGCGGGTTTGCTTTTCGGCAGTCCCCGCTCCGGGATCGTGAGATCTGACCTTTTGGCGACGTTCTATCGATGTAGTCGGCAGGTCAGGTTATCCTCCAGAGGAGAAAAACAAACCCAGGGCCGCTTGAAGCAGAAAATTCGCCAAACGGGGAGAGCAGATATTCGAGGCGGTGCCTTGGGCCCTGGAGCCAGCCAATCTCGAGCACGGCCTGTCGGTCCTGGCCGCCCATTCACCACGTAAGCATTAACACATCACCAAACAGTTTGCTCCCCGGGAGGAGGAACATACCTATCCGGGAAAACCAACTCAGAGGGTACGGTGGCCCGGCAGTCTTGCAGGACGGGTTTTATCTGAACTGGGGACGCGCTCAACCCGCTCACCAGATGTAGATGGAGGGCTGGATGAGCGTGTCACGAAAAGCGCAACCCAAGCACTTCCAAGCGGAAGAGACACTCGATCTAGCAGTGGGGCCAAGAAGGCGTCCTGGGAGATTGTCCTGGAGGGAATAACAGGGGGAGAAAATGGCCGGTGTGAAGAGGAATGAAACAAAAAAAAAAGACACCAGCGGGGAAGGGCGAATTCAGGATCACAGGGGACAGGACCTCCTTCAGAGTCCTTGTCCTTGCTGGCCTCTCAAGAGTGTAGAGCAGGGTAGGATTTTCTCTTTCTTTTTCTTTTTCTTTTAGTTTTTCTCTTTCTTTTTCTTTTAGTTTTGGAGTGTGAAGTGAGCTTCACCTGTTGACGTGTCTGTTATGGTTGGAGGGGCTACGGGCAGACGTTCTGATGGCCCTGGCAGCGGTCCGGAGTAGGAGAAGAGGGGATCCGGAAGCGTTCTGAAGATAGAGTGAGTATTTGGCACCCAAGAGCGCTGGAGAACTGTCTGCGTGGAGCCTGTGAAGGTGAAACAACAGAAAGGACTGACAGGGAAGAAGCAGTCAATGTGGATGTTACTGCGGAAATGGCTCAGGTGGGAGAGAGAAGAGTAAAGCAGGGGGTGGGAGAGAGAGGAAGAGAGGAAAAGAGAAAAAAAATGGAGAGAGAAGACAGAGAGAGAGAGAGAGGAAGAATGTGTGAGAAGAACTGTGAAGAATCACAGAGGAGGGGCTGAAAGGACTGGGAATTGCTCTACTGGTAAAGGTGACGGGACGCGAAGCAGGACAACAGTGAGTGAGAGAGTGATGGCGGAATGCTTGCAGAACATGCTCCCCAGGCCTTCTTCACAGCTTCTTCGACAGGGGGGGGGGGGGTCCCATCAACCCGCTGGTGAGGCCAGGATTGACACTTAGACAGGCCAGGGAGAAAGAGAGACGGAGAGACAGAGAAACTACGTAACTTGAACCGTGCAGCTGGCTGCTTCTGGGATGCCGACAGCAACGCGCCGCCCGTGGGGTTATTTTCGGGGGGCGGCCGCCTATCTGCGCTCGATGGGGAAAAGGCCAGCAGCAGCAGCACACGCTTGACGTTTTGACAGGGATCTGCTGTGCGGAGTGACAAACCCTGCCCGCTGTTGATCAGAATCCAAGGGCCTGAAAAACCTTCTGCTCTTCGCGCTCTGGGTTGGCTGCATCGTCCGGGCATGTATGTATCAGAGTGTGAATGGAAGCCCGACCTGCGTGCCAATCATGCAGGGGTTCAACTCTCCCGCCGGTTGAACCAACTCATTCACTTCTAATAGTTTAACTTAACTAACTTAGTTTTACAGTACTCAATTGGAAAAAAAAGAAAAGAATAGAAAAAGAAAAGAAAAAGAAAAAGAAAAGAGAAGAGAACATAAAAAAGAGAAACAAAAAAAGCCAAAGAACCCAAACAACATGACCTGTCCAATCTACGCCCTCGTCCGCCCGCCTCGTCTCCCGCCACCATCCAGGTCTGAGTCGTGACAGCGCCGTCGCCCTTCACCATTCCGCACGTGCAGCAGCCCTTCAGCTGTGCGTCTGGCATGCGATACGGCTGTCGACGCAGCTCGCCGCTTCGGGACCTCCATCGACGCCTCTGTCCGACCACCTTTGAAAGGTTGAAACTCTCTCTCCCCTCGTTGCCTGCCACTCCCGCCGTCATTGTCTTGCCGTTCCGTCGCAACCCATGTCTTCCCCCCCTCAAGTAGTTATGGAACTAGTATTGATGGACAGCGTGAGGCAACTTAAACCAAGCTTCTCTTCCTAACTGACTACCTACCATCGACGTAGGCATGCCGTGTGACAGGTATGTTATTATTATTCATTATAGTCTTATGCAGTCAATGACGGGTATGTACTCCGTACGTGCGATCCTTAATCCTTTCCCTCCAAAAAAAAAAAGAAAAAAAAAGAAAAAATGTGCCCGTCGCTCAAACGGCCAAAGCCCCTTGGGCCAGGCATCGATTTGCGATAGGTCAACTTCGTAGAGAAGAAAACAAAACACCCGTCTGCCCGCTGCGAAGCAAACTCGCCCCAATTCGGAAACGAGTAGAGTTGCTCCCCCAGAGATATTAGAACTAACTAATCAGGTCGTCTCGTCTCTCGCATCTTAAGACTCATCTCTCTCTTTCTCTCTCTCTCCATCTGTCCGTCTTTCTTTGTGTACGCAGTACTCCGTAGGCTGCTGGGGAACTCTCCTGATCCTTGTTGGCTCGGCAAATGCATTTCGACGAACTCCGGTTCGTCCTTTCAAGGCAGCCACTGCACAAAAGCCGACTCGTTAAGTGTCACCTGGCTATGATGTCTTGGTTGGTCTCTTTGCCAACGAAGAGCAGTCTTTAACCGTTTATGACCTGATGCGCTTTCCGTGAGGCAGCGGGAGATACGCGCTCGTGTCCGCAAATCCTCTCCGTGGACTAACCAATACAGGAGTGTTGTCATACACCACGAAGAACATGAAAAGAAAAAAGAAAAATGCAATTCACAGATATTTCCCGACACCGGGATTTTCTCGGGACCCTCTTTTCCTTTTCTTTTTCTTTTTCTTTTTCTTTTTTCTTTTTTCTTTTTTTTTTTTTTTGTGGTGAAACGAGCTCTGATATCCAAATCCCGACCGGCGTCGCTAGTTTTAGCGGAACGGCGGGCATCCCAAGCATCTGGGAGTTAACCAGCGAGCTAATCAACGAACTACACGCAAATCGGATAGTTCGAGAGCAAGAGAACTGTCCGACGGGGTCTCGTTACTTTGGTCTGGATCGAGAGTCGTGCAAAGAACCTCTTTCGCTTCTAGACAAGATCCCTGTGGTCATGGTTGTGCGACCCCGCTCCCAGATTAACTCGTTACTCGAGCGCTATCAAATACATACATACAATTTTTTTTTTTTTTTTTTTCCTGTCCCTCGATTCCGATTTGTGTTTTTAGAAGAGAAAGTTTGCTGCCGGGTGCGAATGCCGTCGAGGAAGCGAGACCATACCTTTTCATTCTGGACTATCAGTGCATTCATTAACCCCCATTCTATTCAATGTCCCTGCTAACTGCATCCTTCTTGGATAGAAGAACTGCCGCACTGCTCATGTTGCCCGCCCATTCCAGTTCTTGGCTGCGATGTGAGATTGACATACGGGCATATGTTAAGGCTATCATACCCTACATATACCGTTATTATGAGGCTTTATACTAATTGTTTTCCCTTTACCGAAAAGTCTTCTCGAGTTTGTTCCATAGTAGGGAGGTGTACGTTTAAACAAAAGGACGGTAAGGCTAACCATTCACGAAGCAGGCCGAGCGTGTGCGACATCCGCCTCAGCTGGCTAGTCACAAAGCCAAGAGAAGATTGTTCTGTCCGTTCGCAAATTTGAAGATAAAATCAACATTGATTCACGGTGGAAAACTCGATGCGTCAGGAGAAATAGTGAACTACTTATATTGATCCCTTTTCTCTATCTACACACACACACACACACACACACACACACACGGGGCGCAGCCATAGTTGCCCATATCCCCCTCTCCATCCACTCGTATTGGTATCACCAGCTTTTCTCATAAATCGAAGACAGAAAACAGATACATCCCTCCCGGGAGAAACAACACAGAAAACAAAGCCTTCACGGGCCTAATATTTCAACAAACACAACAAAAGGGTGTCTCTCTCTCTCTCTGTGTGTGTGTGTGTGTGTGTGTGCGCGTGTGTGTGTGGCTATACAATAAATACATGCACGGCTTGGATTTACATCATAAAATAAAATAAAAAAAATAAAAAAAAAAAAAGGACGAGGGGAGCGAAAAAGTAGGAAGAAAGAGGAGAAAGTGGCCAAAAACTTAGACCCTGGTGGTTTCGCAAAAAGGAGACACAAGAGAAGTGTATACGATAGAACAGCACCAAAGCGGAGGGAAAAAAAAAAAAAAAAAAAAAAAGAAAAAAAAGGGGAGACGGAGAACTAGGAAATGGAGAGGGAAGAGGACATAATTAAATTATAGCAGAGAGTAATAACTCCTGATGGCTAGTAGTTAATAGTGGGCATGGTTTCGTGACAAAGAAAAGCCTCTCTCTCCAAATCCCCTTAACAGTAGGTTAAAAAGGGGGGATGGGGAAAAGGACTGGGCCAACATGACATGACTCCTAACATGATGCCTTGTTTCTATCACAGGCAGACAGGGTAATAATAAAAAAGAAGAAAAGAAAAGAAAAGGGCAACCCAAGTATATGGACAAAAAATTTAAACAAAAAAAAAAAAAAAAAGAAAGAAAGCAGCAACGTTTTCCCAAAATCCAGAAATCTAATAATCGGATTCGTACACGGAATTACGATGCGGATAATGCGCAAAATTAGTCGTTGATTGTGAGAACGCTCCGGCACCAGTTCTTATGCGACGTTCTAGCAAGCGGGAAGAAAAGAAAATGATTAGCATTCGTTGTCCCCTGACCAAAGGAGGAACAGCGTATACAATACCTTTCTCAAAATCACGCCACCGTTTCATCGTGATCTTGCTGCTGTCGAACTCCCCCTCATACTCGATACCGGCCTTCTTCGTCTTCTCCCCCGCCGTCTTGCGCGTATCACCCCAGCTGAAGTCGTCGAATTTCCAGTAGGCGTACGTGGGCAGGACAAAGTTCCATATCGGCAGAGACAGCAGGTAAATAAACATCCACATGACGTAGGACAGGCGATGCGCCGTGACGACGATCAGAACAGCGGGGAGACCGAGAATGAGCGCGAGAAGGATGAGCGGAATGATCTGCACGGGTTTCTTGATGATGGAGATGATGACGACGTAGAAAGTGAACGAGATGGCGGCGGGGAGGACCAGGGTGCCGACGAGCTCCATGAACACGACGAACTGCATGCTGAAGCAGAAAGTACCGCAGAGGTCGCGCACGAGAATGAGTTCCATCAGGTTGTGAACGGTACTGTTGATCCACCGACGACGCTGAGAGAGAAGGACCTTGAACTCGTCCGGCACGGTTGTTTTACACACGGCCTGCGGAACGAAGACCTGCTTGCGCTTGGGGAAAGTCTTGAGCATCAGCGTGGATAGGTATCGATCTTCGCCAAGAAGTAACAGGTTCTTTTTGTGCAGGGTGTCGACGACGTTCTCGGAGTAGTGCTCCACCACGTCCGGATTGGCAAGGATTGGCACCCAGTAGTTCTGTCCGCCCTTGGGGGCCTTTATGCGATACATACAGAAACACCCGGGCAAACAGGTAACACCACCGAAGACGGACTCGAAAGACTTTGACAGATGATGGGAGATGAAGTACTCAAACACCTGAATCATCGTGACCCAGCTCTGAGCTTTATTTGCAATCTTCGTCTCGCCGCAGAGACCCATAATTTCAGGATCGCTGACCATCGCAGAAATCATATGCGTAAGGCTGTCCGGGAACACCTTCGTGTCGGCGTCGACCATCAGAACGATCTCGTAGAAATCCGGCGATATTCCTGTGATCTTCCACAAGCCGTTGAACATTTCGAACTCGAGCTCGGTCATCCGCTCGTCAAACATGACTTTCTGAAGGAACGACATCAGGATGATCTGGCTGTCACGTTTACCCCTGTTTCCTGGTTTGCTGTTCTTCGCCTCGTCCGGGGTTCCGCATTTCACGATGACCATCATCGGAACGCGCTGCTGCTTCTCGCGGGGAACGACGGAATTCTCCCCATAATCGTAGAATCCGGCGTACACCTTGGCCATGTTGTGCCTCTTCGCTCCACTGGCAACGGCAACGTACGAGAACGCTTGGACATCTTCCGGTAGCACGGCGTAATCGCCCATCATGCCGAGACAGATCTCCGGAGTGGTCAAGCTTTCGCCTTTACCCTTGATCATACCATCGCAGATAACGATGATCGTCTTGTGGCTGTTCGGATAGTCCGTCATGGCGATGGAATCTAAGGTTGTACGGAGACCCTCCTCGCCTTCAGAGTACGCGGTGACCAGACAGATAGCATGCGCCAAGGGGTAGCCAAACGGTTGCCACTCGGGGGGTGGCTGGGGAACAACGGCCTCGTGGATAAGTTCGGCGGGACCCTGGCCCTCGATGTCGCTGATGGTAGAGTAGCGAGGATCCGGAACCATGAGACTGGACCGACTGGCGGCGACGCTCTGACGATTGAAGGGCTCGGCGCTCAGGGTAGCCTGGCTGGAATTTTGACCGGCTTTGTACATGGCGGACGGCGCGTTGAGGCGGCTGCCTGCGTTCTGGCTTGCCATTGTCGTCGGCACGGGCCGCTGCTTTTGAGCTCCCATGACGTAGGGGCTGGAGAAGCGGGATGTCGTGGGGAACAGGCTGCTTCCACGCTTTCCTGGCGCGGCGGGATCGTTCAAGCGTGGGCCAGGGCGATATATATCATCACTCCAGTCTTCGATCTGGCGCTTGCGCTCTTTCGATTGTGGATCGATCGCGGTCTTGGGAGCTGCAAACCGCCTTGCGATAAACCATTGGAAGCCCAGTGCGAGGAAGAACTTGACCGAAACAACGGAGAGGATGAACACCAACGAGATGTACAGGACGACCTTGGAGGCGATACAGCCGACGGTTTCGGTGTCCACGGAGCCCACCTTGACGATCTCGGATAGACATCTCGCAATCTTCTTATCCTCGCCCGACTGGAACATATGAGTGATATCCACCCCCTTGAGGTCCGGGTTGGTGCGCAGATCATCGAATCGTGCCGGGTAGACGACCTGGCTGGTATTGAACCACGCCAGGAGATCTAGGTCGAGAACGTTGCCGGAGTAGACCACCAGATTACGGGTCTTGTTCTTGACGTCGTCCCAGGTGAAGTAGACCTCGCCAGCGCTTTTCAGATTGTAGAGGGCTCTTCTCGCTTTGCCCGTGGTGTGGCAGGCGTATCCGGTGTATCGGGGCTCGGTGAAGTTTGGCCTGGTCGAACCATCCTGGTTGAACAATGAGCAAGGGAAATACCAGCCCATCTCCTTTTCGGAATTCGTCGGTATCTCGGAATTTTCGACAGCGGTGATGAGCCCCTTGCACTCGCCGTTGACGTTCTGGAAGAGGAAGCTCGCGTCCTTGCCACCGTGTTTTTCGGGCAGGTCGAAGATAACGTTTGAACCGCCGGGAATGCCGATGGCGGCAGGATGGCTCGATTCGACCAAGTCGTACGCTTTGCCGTGGATGATCAGGTAGCCGAGACCGACGTGGTTGACCTTGAGCCGTACGCCTGGGCTGCCGCAGACGACCTGGGTGAAGCCAAAGGTGAGGAAGCCGACGAAGCCGCAGATCAGGAGGATCAGACTGATGAGGCCCATCTTCTCACGCCAGGCCCTCCTCTGCGCCTTGGCGGGCATCCCGAAGCACTTCAACAGGAAATCGGGGCACCAGAAGGTGACCATCGCGCAGTACACGTTCCAAAGGCTGGGCGGCCGGATCGCATCCAGCTCTTTCTGACGCCTCTTCTCCTCCTCTCTATGGGACCTGGACGCCTTCCGCGACAGTTTTCTGCGCACGTCGTCCTTATTCTTGCCTCCGCCGGCACCACCGGCGGGGCGTGAGGATCTGGCGGCAGGGTGTGGCCCACGGCTGTAGTCGAGGCTTGGGATACCGCCGCCGCCGCTGCTGGCCTTTTCACGTTTCAAGCTCTTCGTGTCGGTGCTGCCGGAGCTGACTGTCTCGGCCTCGATGGGGTCCTCCATGACGGGTTCGTTACCGGTCGTGGAGGGGTAGGTGGGCATGTTCTGGGCGTGCTGGCGGTAGTGGTAGTTTGGGTGGTCGCGGTTCATGCGGGTCCTCTCGGGCCGGACGAGGCTGCGCTTGCGGTTCAGGCCACGAGGGGAGGACATTGAGTCGTATTCCTGCGGCGAGGACGGGGAGGGGGAGCCGGTGGAGAAGTAGCCTTGATTCCGGCGCGACTGCGAGGAGGGGCTGGCGGGGCTGTCGGTGTATCCGCCCGACTCGATGTCATGTCTCCGCCGGTGGTAGGAATCGCGGAAGGAGGGCTGTTGGGACAGTTCATGCCTCCCAGGCCGTTGTGGGAGCGACATGGTGTCAACCGCGCAAGTCGGACTGTGAAGGGTTCCCCGGTCAACCAATGAGCCCAAGGGATCTCACAGTGAATTGTATGTTTGGGGGGGGTATGAGAGGGAGGTATGAGAGCGAGGTATGAGAGGGAGATATGAGAGGAAGATATGAGAGGGAGGTATGAGAGGAGAGGGTTGGAACTGACGCTGTCTGATATCAACAAAAGGGAATTTTGGGGTGTGGTCCTCTTGGAGATATCAGGAGAGTATCTAAAAGAGATTAGGGCTACGAAGCCATGCGATGCACCTCTGGATGGCTAACTAAGAGGGCCAGCCGAGAATAAAAGTAATGGTAACAGAAAAAAAAAAAAAAGAAAAAAAAAAAAGAAAAAGAGAGAGGTAATTGGGTAGGGTGAGAATGGTGTCGTAGGGGTGTCCCGATGGTTTTGCAGCCCCCTTCGAGCCGTACTCGCGTCACGAAGCAGGGCCGGTGTATATGTGTGTGTGTGTGTGTGTGAGAGAGAAAGAGTGAGAGATTGGACACCGAAAAGACGACACGGGCAGAGAATCAGTGCAAAAAGAAGCGATCGCGATGCCAAGTCAGAGTGCAGATGGATGGGGATGGCGGAAAAGAAGGCGGGCTCTGAGGCGGAGTTGAGCGAGTGACGAGAAACAAGCAAAAACAAAGACGGTATCCCCCTTTTCCTTTTCTTTTTCTTTTTCTTTTATCTCTTTTTTTGTTTGTTACTAGTAGATTGGTGAGGTAAGAAACGAGAGGCTCGATGGAGAATGCTGGAGACGAGGGTTCAGGAGGGCATCGTGGAGCAAATCCAGGCACGAAGGCGCAGAGACAGACAGACAGACAAGAAACAATAACAAGACAAGACAAGACAGACAGAAAAGAACAAGACAAGACAAGACGAGACGAGACGAGACGAGAACAGAAGTGCTTCCTGGCTGGGGATTTGCGCTGCTGCTGCTCTGGCGTCTTGTAAATTCTGTATTGTTGTTGCAGCGAAAAAAAAAACAAGGGGCAGCAGCCACAGAGACACCGCCGGGTGGTTTGGCTTGTAATATTTCCAGGCTTGTTGTCTGAGACATCCAGCCGACCATACCTCATCTGGACAAGCGTCGCCGCGATGGACGAATCAGCGAGTGTGGAGCAGCAGGGACGGGTCGATGAAGCTTCCATAGTGGCGACGAACGCGGCGGCTGATTGGCCGTGTGGGATCGAGTCAGGCTCCAAAAATGGACAAGCTCAAGGTCCAGTAATTACCGTACGACGTTTCGCACGGGTCACGCCGGGCAGCGAGCCAATGGCGGGCACAGACGGGCGGCCAATGCGAGCCGGCGAGTGGAGCATAAGTTTCACAATACAGGGCGTGACGGGGGAGATTTTCGTGACACATGGAACCGAGTGGCAGACTTGCCGTGGCCAGCCATTTCCATCATTTCCATCGTTCCATTCGGCCTGGAGAAACTCGGGGGAAAAGTTGGTGGGGTTGAACCGATGTCACGATTGCCGGGCACGGCCGTCAGGCCACCACAGAGCCACGTAGTAGAGGTAGTAGAGGGAGAGTATAAAGTAGAGTATGTACCTGCATTTGAACCCTCTCTTCTCTATCGGCTTCTCCCCCTCTCAGCTGCCTAGAGATTAGAAAGTAACCTGGTTTTTGTCGACCGGATCTCAGAAACTTCCCTCCCAACCCAATCCCGGCCCTGCCAAGTGCCGACGATACCCAGTCGACAGCACCCGAAAAGGAAAATAATGACAAATCGAGAAACAAACACACAGAGAGAGAGAGATAGAGAGAGAGTAACCATACCAAGTTAATTAGCACCTGCACTCAATCTCATGTTGGGCAATAATTTTAAGGTTTGACTACTCACTCATTGTAGGGTGGCTGTACGGAGTTACCGAGTACATCTACGCATTCACACTGCCACCTATATAACATTAAGCTCTCAAACAACGCATTGGATCTGATAAACTTCTTCTTCAGTGTGTCAACTGCTAAGAATGGAATGTCTGGTTACTCCGTACATGCCTCGGGGGGTCCAAAGTCACTCAATGATTTGACCCACAACACTTTCGGACACTGATGTCAGAGGCTGAAGTTGAGCATCCATCCACTTTTCAACCACTGACTGACCCTACTCTGTACTTTCTTTTCCATTGACAGGAGGGATTGGCATCATTGAGGATTGTGAATAAGCATGGAACTAGCCAGCCGATGCCACACACTCAATTGAACCACAAAGGGCAGAATCAGTCTGTTGTGAAACATCCGGTAGGCCGGTCTCAAAAAAGCCCATCTGCCGTCATCGTCGTGTCGCTGCACGATTCTCTCAAACATCAACAGCGGCATCCAGGTCCAGCATCGCACTCGCGGCGCAGGAAAAAAAAAAAAAAAAAAAAAAAAAAAAAAGACTTCAGCTCATCCAACAGCTCCATCCCCCTCGCCAATCATCAGCACTGAGCTCGAGGATGGTGAAGGGAGGGAATGGGTGCAAAACTGGCGTCCAACAGTTGGGACGGGTTCGGTCCTGAGAAACATCAGGGAGGCAGTCTCCGGAGAAAGCTGCTCTTATATATATATATATATATATATATTGAGAGCTCTCATCATGTACTGTCATGGTGAGCAGTAGTGTGTGGGCAAGCAGCCCAGAGTGTCAGTGACATTGAGAGCAAAACTTAGTTTATTATTAACTTGACTGCTGTATCATATAGTTAGCTGTCAGACTGTTCAATGAAGCTTGAATGACATGTTGATATGATACATATATACATATATAGCATTGAAAACAAGCTTTCATCTGATAGGCTCAGTTACTGATAAACTTTGTTACCTATCGATATAATCTGCATGAGCGTTTACCTTCACTCCTACATGTCCTTTCAGCCGGTCAAGTCAAGAATCCACCACGATCCATGTTCTCCATCTGCCAACCGAGGATGGCGCCCTCGAAACGCTTCAGCCTCACGACTCCATCTTCCGCCACCATCTTCCGCCGTGGCACCGGTGTTGACGTGATCCACGTGGTGCAAGATGTTCTTCAGACCGGGGCGCTCGATGCGATTTACGAAAGAGAGGGGCCGAGGTTGATCTACAAATACACAACACAGACAATACCCTGTCTTTGTTGTTCATGTCAATACGCTCGAGGGCAGGGAGAATGCTGACTGAGCCAACAAACTTTTCTCAATGAGCTCCCATTAACGAGTTCTTGCACTCAAGATTTGAAATAGCAAATCGTGGTGTTTAGAAAGGGATGTTTTTTTTTTTTTTTTTTTTTTTTTTTTCATGCATAACCCAGCCTCAGTTGACCGGGTTATTTAAAAGCGGCAGTCCCGCCTCTAGCGCTACTCTGGGCCCAGAACGATATGTAGATAAAAAAATTTGGAATTAGCAATTTATGGGGACAAATCCCGATCATTAACAGGTAGTTTACCATGTTTAGTTGGGTCCCGGTCTTTTAAGAGACTGCTCGATTAGTAGGAGGTTCAGGCTCACTAATTATTAGAGTCTTTTTCACAGAGTGCATCTCCACAGGCTAAAATATAATAATTAGGCAGGTTCAGCCCGCAAAATTGAGGCTCAACAACAAACCAAAAACACAAATAACATAATGCCGGGAAAGAGCCGGCCGCAGCATCCCTGTAGTAGCAAGACCGGTCTTAATTCGTCTTTTCTTTCTTCTTCTTCACCTCTTCTTCTTCTTCTTTTTTTTTTTTTCTTTTTTCCCCTTCTCCACCTCTTCTTTTTCTTTTCCTTTCTACTTCTTCTTCTTCTTCTTCTTCTTCTTCTTCTTCTTCTTCTTCTTCTTATTATTCCTTTTCCTTTCCTTTTCTTTTTCTTTTCGGCTGTGGCGGACTACAGATCTCTTGAACTGGTGGAGTCGAGACAGATGCGGTCAGAGATGCCGAATTGGGTTTGGTTATGCGGTCGACTCCAGATGGAACATCCGCTAATGGTCACGGCGTCTCATCCCACCCCTCCGAAGCATGCTGGACTGTGTGCATATAGTCATGGTTATGCAGTTATGTTACTTCACAGTGTCAATATGCAGAGAGGGGTATCCAATTAAAAGAAAATAAAAGAAAATAAAAGAAAATAAAAGAAAATAAAAGAAAATAAAAAATAAAAGAAAATAAAAATAAAATAAAATAAAGTAAAAAAATATTCAAATGAAAAGACAAGAAAAACAGAGTCAGGTCAGGTCAACTCGTGACAGGAGATGCATCTCCGGTGTCTTGGGTTCATGGGCATGTCTCAGGCAAAACAAAGAGAAGCCCCGTCGTACATCATAATCATCATCATCATCATCATCATCATCCTCCTGCTGCCCGCTTGCGACGAACCGCACGTGGCGGAGGCATCAATGCTTAGCCGAAGTGACTCGACGAAGCACGCAATATTTTCCCTTTTTCTTTCTTTTTTTTTTTTTTTTTTTTTTTTTTTTTCTCCGCCAGACCGGCACACTCAGCCTCGCTCCCCACGTCGCTCGTCAAGCGAGAAAAAGAGACCCTAGACGTGGAGGGGGCGTTACATATGCGGTGAAACTATTTCGACGGGCTGAAATCTGTACGAATTAAGGACGTATATTTTCTCTCGCTCTCTTTTAAGTTAGTACTTTAATGTAGCTGCATCTCCGCCGGGTCAGCCTATCTGGGGCAGAATCCGCCCCTGATCTGCGGCTGAGCAGACCCTCCGCTAGTCTGTCTGCCTCGAGTACGGAGGATTCTGTAGTATCGGGAAAGAGAAGAAAGTAAAGAAGAAAATAGAAGAGAAAATAAAATAAATTGAAATAAATTGAAAGAAGAAAAAGAAGAAAAGAAGAAAAGAAGAAAAGAAGAGGAAGAATAGGAAGAAGAGGAAGAAGGAAAAAGAAGAAAAGAAGAGGTTGTAACTATCTATATTCCATGCTGTTCTTCTGTGTTCGTCGAGATAAAAATAATTCCATCGGAGCCGTGGTAACTCATCGAAGCTGTCTTACTGGGGAACAGGCGTAATCGTGAACCAAAACCAGCCCTGAACCGACCAGAGTTCCGTTTCCCCAGGGCCCAGCGGGAAAAACGGGGGGGAAGGGCGCCCTTCTGGACAACTCCCATGGTTTGACTGGGTTCGTGGGCAACCCAATGGTTGACTCGGTTCGTGGGCGACTCCCATGGTTTTACGGAGCACTAGGCTCATGGATAACTCTCGTGGGTTTACTAAATTTCCCATGGTTAATGGGGCCTCGCGGCACTGGCGCTCTGAAGCTGAGTTTCATGGCGCTTTGGGTTCGATCCCGCAGTTTTAAAAAAAGAAAAAAAAGGGCGTCCTTCAGTCTGGTCTGCCTTCCAGAGCCGCAGCGGAAGCGGAAAAAAAATTAATAAATAAATCAGATTAAATCAAATTCAAAAAAAAAAATAAAAGAAGGGAGGAAGAGAAGCAAATAGCATCAAAATCAAATATCAAAAAAAAAAAAAAAAAAAAAAAAAAAAAAAATAAGAAAAAAGGGAGATCGTCTCTCTCCTGCAGAGCCGTTTTCTTTTCCCTTTCGACTCTGTGCCAGAAACGTTATTTTGTCTACTCCGTACTTTTTTACAGGTAAGAAGTTCGGCTATTTAATTAAACACATCTCCGCAATCCCAGCAACCCGCCATTTATATTTTTTTATCTTTTTATTTTATTTATATTTATTTCTCCCTCTCTCGCTCTATCTCCTCCCCCCCCTGGAGGCTTGGGTGTCTGTGTTGAGACAGGTCCGTTAGCCCCGTTAGATCGTTTTTGACGAGGTCGTTGAAACTTAACCAACTCCCTCTCCAAACTGCCAACTGCCCGCTCGCGTCCCACGTTTTCCGGTCTCTTGGATCTTCTTCGCCCTCCCTCCATCCAACTCCACCCTCCAAGGAAACCCGGCTCGAAATTCCAACTCATTCATTCTTTTTCTTTTTTCTTTTTTCTTTTTTCTTTTTCTTTTCCTTCTTTTTCATGCGGCCATTCGAAACTCTCCATGTGTCCTCCTGTCCCGGTCTATTGACTTCTCTCACTCATTAATCTCTTGTTCTCCTGTGGCTGAGTTTAGGAGAGAGGTACCTCTAGTCTTCCTCCCGCCGCAAACTGTCGTTACCCCCTTGCGTCACATCTGTCGCTACTCCGTGTTCGTGTCGTCCTTTCGCCTCCCCCCCCCCCCCGGGCGGCGGCGTCACCTTCGTACGTTCGTCCACACACCCTCGAGCCTAATCCAGCCCTGCTCAGAGGAATAAAAATCCAGTTGTAGGTTTACCGAGGCCAGGCTCCTAAAGAAAACAAGGAAAAAAAAAAAAGAAGAGAAAGGTAAAAGAAAAAGGAAAAAAAGCAAAAAAAAAAAAAAGAGACAGGTAAAAGAAAAAGGAAAAAGAATTCCCAATTACTCTGGCTACTACCGTTCTCCTCGGGGGTTGAAATTCCACAAAGACCAATCCATCCATACACTCTTCTCTCCCCCCCTTTTCTCCCAGAAAAAAAAAAAAGACAAAAAAAGGAAAAAAAGGGCCCTACAGGCAGTGTGCCGTAGTTGGGTATTCCAAAGTCGCACAGAGATCTCCCACGGCAGCTCCCCATGTGTACCTGTGTTCTCCGATGACGTTGCGAGGGTAGTTCTTTAAAAAAACCGAAGATCACAGACTCCATTCGACCAACATTGCAGTGTTCTTCCCACCCCCTCCCCCTTTCATAGCCCCTCCGTCGAAGGCCACAGTTGTCCCCGGGCCTGAACCCCACCACCATCTGCGGCTTGACAGTATCCAGATGACCGGCGTGTAATCCTCGAAGACACAGTCAGAAATCATCCGCTCAGTTGTTGCTGGGACAAAAAAAGGAAAAAAGAAAGGAAAAGGAAAGGAAAAGAAAGGAAAAAGAAAGGAAAAGAAAGGAAAAAGAAAGAGCACAGTAAGAGTTTCACCTGGGTGTGAGAACTTTTCTCTTGGATGCTCTATAGGATATACGTACCCTTCTTGTCCTTTTAATGCTCCATCTGATTCTGTTCCAAAAAAAGGAATTGTGTTGAATTGGTAGATTCGCAAAGCAATTCCCGCAGATATTTTCCCATCATGAGTCGGACAGCGGAGCTACAGCCTCCCCTCTCCCCCCCTGAGCCAGCGTACCTCAGGTCCTCGGCTCCATTTCCTTCCCCTGATCACAATCCACCACCTCCACCTCCACCCCTGATGTCTCCAAAGAACTCGAGCAAACATGTCTCGAGACTCTCGCTTCGTGAAATACCGAAAAGAAAACCTGTCGGTCTTTCCGAACTGGAGGCCCACGAAAGTGCCGTCATGCACCATTCGCCAGTGTCACCCGTGAGGATCGACGATCCTTCTATAATACCAGAAGCTTCATCTGCTCTCGTCGAGGATGTGAGGAATCTAAGGTTGTCCCAGGAATCCGGGAATAACTATAGTTATCAAGAATATCCCCCTCGCCGCAGCTCCTTGTACCAAAGTCCTCCCCCTGCTCAGTACTCGCAAGATCAGCACGGGCCCATGGACGACACATCGGGTATTCCCCCGCGAGGCGATTCGCTCAATCATGCCGGGATGCCGCAGCAATTCTCACATTTGAATGGGCAAGGGCGCCAGGTTGAGACGAGAAGTTCATCGAGTAGAAACAGCCTCGAAAGCTTTCCCGAGGAACAAGAAAGCACCCAAGGAAACCAAGAGCCCGAGATCTACCAGCCCCTGCAGTATCACCATCAGCCTTTCCAGGAGCATCTGCTCGACCGTGTCGGGCATCGTGGATCAAAGAGCACAATCATTTCGGCTTCCGACTCCTCCTCTACCGGAGGGCAATCAAATAACCTTGCACCGGGAGGGTTGGTGGTTCCACGCCCACCGTCAGCATATTCGGATGGCAGGGGTCGCACACGTTCCCTCCAGCTCTCTCCTTACGGCCATGCGCGCGCGGTATCCTCTCACTCGGCTGCTTCTCCAGACACCAGACCCCTATCCTTCGTGGACTTGATGAACGTACCGTATCCACAACCCCCTCCGGCTCCTGCGACTCTCAGCAATGCGCATCTGCGGGCGTCCGTGGGGAACAGCGCTTCTCTGCTAAGCCATAAGCAGACATTTGAGATGTACCTGGCGAACGTCAAGAAAACTAATGACTCAGGGGCGCAATATGAGTTTGCGGTGTTTATGATCCATGCCGCACAAGAGGCTTCTCGGCCGGATTCCCCCGCCGCCTCCAAACAGCAAGAGATCGGGTCCGATATCTCGAAGGCGGAATTGCTTCGAGAAGCCAAGGCGATCTTACAGCGTCTGGCTGATCGTAGTTATCCGTACGCGCAGTATTATCTCGGTGATGGGTATGCCTCGGGTCTTTTTAACAAGGGAAAACCAGATTATGACAAAGCTTTCCCGCTATTCGTCGCTGCCAGCAAACATGGTCACGCGGAAGCTGGGTACCGTGCCGCCCTCTGCTATGAGTTTGGCTGGGGAAGCAGGAAAGACGGCGCAAAAGCAGTCCAATTCTACCGACAGGCAGCATCCAAAAACCATCCCGGGGCAATGTTACGATTGGGAAAAGCGTGTCTGACTGGCGATATGGGTCTTAGCAAGCGCTATCGTGAAGGCATAACCTGGCTGAAGCGAGCCACCGAATCGGCGGATTTCCAATACAATGCCGGCCCGTACGAGCTGGGTCTCCTCCACGAAACTGGTTATGGAGACGATGTCTTCCAGGACGAATCCTATGCGGCGCAGCTGCTTACGAAATCTGCGGAACTCGGACATGCGGAGTCGAATTACCGACTTGGAGATGCGTATGAGCATGGGAAATTGAGCTGTCCGCGAGATCCGGCCCTCAGTGTGCATTTCTACACGGGTGCTGCCCAGTTGGGACACCCGATGGCGATGATGGCTCTCTGCGCCTGGTTCATGGTGGGCGCGGAGCCCATGCTGGAGAAGGACGAATATGAGGCGTACGAGTGGGCGAAAAAGGCGGCTGAATGCGGTAAGTCTCTTTTCCTTTTCCTTTTCCTTTTCCCCCTTTTTTTTTTTTTTTTTTTTTTTTTTTTTTTGGTTTCCCCGAAATACATCCCACAAAGTACGCATATAGCCCATATGCTGATTTTGGCAAAAAACCTGCAGGGCTTGCGAAAGCGGAGTATGCGGTGGGCTACTTCACGGAGATGGGCATTGGGTGTCGGCGTGACCCTCTCGAGGCCAATGTGTGGTACGTTCGCGCAGCTGACCATGGCGATGAGCGCGCCAAACACCGCATCGCGGCAATCAGAGCTGCGGCGTCAGGCGCTGATCCCAAGTCGGCGGCGCGGCGGACGCACGGGAAGATTGGAAAACCTGACCCTGCTACACAGAGTAAGTTTCTTTTTATTTTGCCCTTCCCACTGTGCCTTGTGAGCGTGTGATTCTGATCCAAGTTCTACAGACGATAAGGGGAAAGGCAAGAAGTTCGGTCTCTTCTAGTTCCCAACCTCCTCATTTCTTTCTTTTTTATTTTATTTTATTCCCCCCCCCCCCCCCCCCCCAACGACTTGTTGCTATTGGGAGCCGCGTATATTCGTCACGGTCGCACAGCATTATCCCATCCGTTACGCTAATTGTTCGAGACATGCATTGAGACGGGTTGCTTTTTTTTTGGTTTTCATTGACGCCTCCACTCGCAGAACCGCCTCGACATGAGAAACATGAATTTTCTGTCCTTGATTGTCCAAGATTTTCGCCGCTGACCGACTTACTAGAGAAGGGAGAGAGAAAGTCTTAGTTCCTTTTTTGTCTTTTTGTTTTTCCAAATATTTCTCGCGATTTGGCCCATATTTGGCAAGTTTTCATCGCATTGCATGTCGGCACCGTATTCATTCCCTCCAATGATTGATTTCGCTGCAATTAAAGCTCTCATTGCCCATCATATATCATACCGCTTCTGCAGCCTTGTGCTCCCTTTTTATCATCTCCCCATTCAGCATTCATTGTGCATAAAATTTCACCCCATCTTAATGACTATTTAGCGACATGCAAATATCCTCTCGCTTATATATCCCCCTCCTTTTTGTTTTTTACTTCTTTCTTTTTTTTATTTTAACTGGGCATAAATACGCATCTTGAAGAATACCATCATTCCAACGCTACCTGGGGTATTAACAACACTCCCTCCGCCCTGGTCTTGGGTTGTGTGCGGGCTTTTTTTAAATGCCTTGGGTCTATGGGCTTGACAAACT
The DNA here is from genome assembly GCF_000149335.2 of Coccidioides immitis RS. Lineage (NCBI taxonomy): Eukaryota > Fungi > Ascomycota > Eurotiomycetes > Onygenales > Onygenaceae > Coccidioides > Coccidioides immitis. The sequence goes on along the minus strand of NW_004504308.1, from coordinate 437,125 downwards.
CCCTTGATTGTGTTGCGTTGCCGTTCATACATAGTTCTCCTCTTTTCTTTTCTTTTAGTTTTTTTTTTTTTTTTTTTTTTTTTTTTTGGGACGGCGGGTGTTTTGGGTGTGTTTGGCTTAGGAGAGGGTTTTTCCCCTTTTCTTCTCTGGGATTATTTCTTGTTGATATCATCCTCCCCGCTTTATTTCATTTTCCGTCTTGACCTATATTCGGATTATACTTGCAAATATAAAAAACGGAAAAAAGTTAGAAAAGAAAAGACAGAATAACTAGTAATTGCTAATAAGAATGATTTGGGCATGACCTGTTTTTCGGGTTTTATTTTTATTTTTTTTGTTTTCCCTCGCATTTTGGGTATATGTAATGTAAATGTGTGAGAGTTAATGGTGAAAGGAGATGTTGATTAATTTTTATTAACCTATGTCTATGTCTATCCTCTTTCATGCGAAAGCCTCTATAGACAGATGCAAAATAAAAATAAAAAAAAAAAAAAGGTAAAAAAAAGAAAAGGGGGTAGTTCAAAGCAGAGGAAGGAAATACGTGACGACCTTAGCCCCGAGTCCTTAAAAACGCCATTCAAAAACACCAGTATTCCGAGTGGAGAACTTCGTGCAATCGGGAAATGTACAGGGAGAATCCTCATAGAAACGCCAATTGCTGCCCCCTCCGAACAACACCACCAGGTTTGAGCGAGAAGTAGGAGAAGAAGACGGAAGCCTATTTCTCCGCGGCGACCTCAGCATCCCTGCTTTTCTTCTCGCGTATGGTCTGCTCCGAATCAATCCCCTTGTTCAGATCATACGACTCCGTGAACAAGCTCAACACCCCCGCAACCCCGATCAGCGCCGTGCACACCGCGTACACGATCCGCAAACTATCCGTGTACGCTTCTTTCAAATTATCCTTCTCCATCCCCGCAGGCATCGCGCGGACGATCTGCACCAGCCCGGCCGCGTCTTTGCTGTACGCACCCGCTAGCGGCGCGAGGTCGGGATATCGAAGCAGATTCTCATGCATTTGATTCTGGAATATGACACCTCCAATGGCCACGCCGATGGCCTGTCCGAAGGCGCGGAAGAAGCTGAACATCGCGACGGCGATAGACATGTGCCCGCTCAGAGCGGAGGCTTGGATCGCGAAGGCAAGGGAAGGGAAGAGCATACCTAGACCCAGGCCGGCGGGGAGTGTCAGGAAGATCCATCCTGCTATGCTGGTGTGCACGTCGAGAACGCAGAACAGGCCCGTACCGAGAGTGGCGAAGAAGAATCCGACCCAAATGGCCCAACGGTAGTGGCCTGTTTTGGTAACGACTATGCCAACGATAGCGGCGGAGGGAGCCACGGTGAAGGATAAGGGGAATAAGCTGACGCCTGCGAGGATTGGGGAGTACTCCTTGACTGTTTCATAGTAAAGAGGCATGTAGTAGAGCGCACACCAAAGGACAAGCCCGTGCAGCACGGTTTCGATATATGTCAGAATAGCCGTGCGAGTGGCGAAGATGGTGATGGGGATCATGGGCTCAGCCGCGAAATAAGTCTCATAGACGAAGAACGCAATCAGGCCGACTGCACCGACAATCAGTGGCACAAGCGTTCTCCAGGAGTCCCAGGGATACATCACTCCTCCCCAAGTGACTGGGATCAGAAAAGATGTTGCGCTTCCAATGAAGATGATTGAACCAACGTAATCGATCCGCCGGAGTTTAGACATCAGTGACGAGGGAAGGAAGTTGAGTTTTAGGAAAAGGATGACAAAAACGATACCGAACCCAATGAAAGGGAAGTTAATATAGAAGATCCATCTCTAGAACACGGTCAGTGATGTGGAGTAACTAGACGACTTCCTGCGGGAAAAGCTTACCCAGGAGACATCTTGAGAAAATCCTCCGCCCAAGATCGGTCCAGTAACAGATCCTACACTCCACATGGCGCTAAGAATACCAAAGTACTGGCCTCGAAGTCTCAAGGGAACCAGATCAGTCACAATGATTTCAGACAGGGCAATCAGGCCGCCGCCTCCAACTCCTTGAATTGACCGTCCAACCAGCATGTGGGTAAAATTTTGCGCCAGGCCGGCAACAAGGGACCCGGCCAAGAAAAACGCAATTGCCGTGAGAATTAAGGGTTTGCGGCCGAAAATATTGGATAATGATGCAAACGTGGGTTGGAACACTAGGAAAATCCCATCATTGGTCAGCCATGCGGTCTTGGGTTGCCAATCGACGCCGAAAATGGGGTCAGTTCCGGGGGGGGTTCATACCGGTTGAGCAGAGAAGAAACGATGTTCCACTCCAGAACGCTTCAATTGCCGTTCCATGGAGCTTGGAGGCGATGATCTGATAAGATAGATTTAGTGTCGGCGAGCCAGTCAACTTTAGACGGGTAATTTGCCAGAAAAGACTCACCGGCAAAGCAACAGATATCGAGGTACCATCAAGGGCCACCATCAAGGTGAGAGTAGCGAGAGTCATGAAGACGAGCCATGATCGAGTTGACAGTTTGAAATTCTCTGCCCCGTCATCTGCTTTGAGCGAGCCTGTTGATGACGCCTGGGCCGATCTCAGTATGCCGTTGTGCCCTGCATATTCCTCTTCGGATCCTTTCTCGCCATTTGCTGGTCGCTCGAGAGGGGGGTTTGGCGACGTTGACCAGTGTTCTTCCGCCATCATCTTTCTTCCAAAAACTGGCTGAACCGCTGTTGTTCTACAGTTGTCGTGCACCAGGGCCGTTTCACCAGTGTTCTCAACGCAATACCAAACAGACACGAATATCTAGCGAATCAGGATCCCTGGCTTGGGGGGGTCCAAAAAGTATGCGAAAACCTTTAGAGAGAGAGAGCCTGATAGAGAGCGGAAGAGGGTATATCGTCTGATCAAATAAGATCAAGTTGGCCAAAGAACAATCAAGGAATGGGGGAATATCCCCATATATACGAGGTTCAACGTCTCCATCTGGATCTTCATTTTGAATCTTTTCCAAGCGTGATTCATCTCAGCAACATTTATCCGGGAATCTCGGATCGGACTAATTGTTTGCATGCTTTTCTGAATCATGGCTGGTAGGGATTGATGAACTCATTTTGTGCTAGAGAAGTAAGCGATGTTTTGCAAAAGCTGGTGTAGGCAGCTAGATTTCTCCAAAGGTGATTGACGGACATGGGCCATGCTTTTGCTTCGGACGTAGTTAGCATGAAAGTGGAGTTGAGCCCTGCCATTTGTTAATCCACGTTTCCGTTAGCAGCAGCGTAGGGCGCTTGATCTGGAGGAACCTGCCATGATTTTGGGTTCCTCAAACACGGGGCCCTGGCGTTTTGAAGGATCTTTCGCTGGCCTGGAGCATGCCCAGCGCTTCATGACGTCGAGGCGGATCGGGCTCGGCTGAATAGCACTCGCAGAGCCTACCGCATTGGGTATAGCGTACGGAGCTAAGCCAGCTCGGCGTCAAAGTTCATCCGAACGCGAATCCAATCTCTTGGAACACGGCGACAGTTCAGGATGCTGCATTTCCCAGCTCGATACGATAAGAGACACAGCAGGGCTGTGGGTATGAGTTGGTCCAATGGATCGGGGGCCTGTCATTCTCAAAGTACAAGTTTGGTTGAAAATAAAGATCAGTAGCTTCTATTGACAGTTCTGAGTAAACATATTCTAACTGTATGTAAAGCTGGGGAGTTGTTTGGAAGCAAGTTTCTTTTTCTTTTTTTTGGAGGAGTTGGAGAGAGAACAGAGCTATCTAACAGTTCCGCCGACCAGCTCCGTCTAGGGCGTGGAGGTAAACCGATGGTGCGCAGACAGCAAGAGAAACTAAAAGGCCTCAAATCCGCACGCGGAAAGGGGAAGAGGGAATATACAAGATAACCCTAAAATGTTCAGCAAAACCACACACAGAGTCGAAATTGAAATCTTTGAAAAGCTACAAGAAAGGTAAATGATAGGAAGGAGAAAAGCCGAATAACTCAATGAAAATATGCACCGGCCAGCATGACCCTCCAGGAAACCGCAATATGTGAATCAAAATTTCAAATAGAAGCCCTCTCCAGAACGTTGATATCGAAGACTAGCTACCAATCATCATCATCTTGCTCTTTTCCTTGCATAGCGCTTTGCCTGGCCCTCAGGGCTTCTGCAAGACCACCCGCAATGCTCGCATTGCTTAGACTGCTTGGAGTGGCGCGACCACTACCAGCCGGCGACTCATGCGAATTCATGCTTACTGCGCTGTCTCGAGGGGCTGCGGCAGGGGCTGCTTTGCGATTTATATCTGGACGTTTAAATGGAGGGGCCGGAGGTGCCGGTTTGGCCTTCGCAGCTGCACCGTTGACGCGTGATGGTCCATTGGGTAATGTATTCGATACGGCAGACTTTGACTGTGGTGGAAGACTAGGTGGTGGCGGAGGAAGTGATGGAGTTTTAGCTACTATTGGCTCAAGATAGGCCTCGGGAGCCCATCCCTGGGCTGATGTCTCTAGATTCATACACAACCACCAACCTATGAAATAGTTAGCTGTGTTGCGGAGTTGCAAAGCGGAAGAACGTTGGATAAGATTATACCGTTGCTCTCTTTCGTAACCACCTGCACAATTTCACCTTTTCGAAGAGGTAATTCATTCGATCTGCCGCTGTCAAAGTCATAGAGGGCTTTGGCAGTATCTTTCTTCGGCGCGGGAGGCTGGGTCGGTGGGGGCGGAGGGGGAGGTCGATTTTGGGAGCCTGAGTTAGTTCGAGCATGTGCTGCAGCGACTGCAGTAACGGATTGTGCTACCGGTTTAAACTTCTCACCAGCAGGCTGCTTCGCTGCCCGCGGATTTTCAGGGAGATTTTGAGCAACTGGTTTGGGCCGTGGTGCAAGCTTGGACGGCCCACCTCCTGGGCCACCAGGTCGCAACAATTTGCCCTTGGTTATTGGTTTACCGGGGACCTGTTTTGGTCTCGGCGTAGGTTTGGAAACCGAATTCGCCGGTTCTCCAGGACCAGTACGAATCGTGCCACTCTTGTAGACATCATCACGAGGTACTGCAGGATCTTTAACTGCCTTTACGACAGCCAGTTTGCCTGGTTTCTTGTTATACTCGATGCTATAAACTTGTTAGCATACGGCGACAGAAGAAGCAACCTTGCACACTCACGTTTCTCCAATTCGCAAATTAAGCTGGCCTCGGAGTGCATTTGTGAGGTAGGTAAAGAATTCCGTCTTGAAGACGCAGCTGATGAGAGGATCAGGTTCCTGTTGAGCCCCAACCCCAATGGAAAACCAGTCATCCTTCAGATTTGAGGTGCTGACGAACTTGATGGCGCCGATTGGAATCATGCGCTCCGCCAATATGCTAAGTTGATTATTCACAAACTTTTGCACAACAACGTACACATTGCGGGAAGTCTGGGCATATGATATTAGCCATGAGCCGTCAAAGACTGTGATAAGACTTACCAGTATTAATAGACGAGGTGAAGGTTTGCTTGAGCGACCAAATTTAGTCACCAAGAGTTCGCATCGACACGAATATAAAATGTTTTCCCCACCTAGCCTATTAGACGAAGTCGTGCGCATTATGTGGGATGAACAACTTACTGCTAATATTGATCGAGCTCTTAATGACGTCCCCCATATCACCGGCGTTACTAATGCCGAGATAATCGCCTAGGAACCTCCTCGAGCCAACTAGACTATATCTTCGGCGCTCCTTCCTACCACCTAGAATTTTATGACCCTGATCACGCAGTTTGATGAATTCAAGCCCCCCTGTAACTCTTCTCCAGAATCGTTGAATGCGGATGGCGCACTCGGTCCGGTATCTCAGATAGTTACGCCAAGCCCGTTGAATTCTTGTAGCCATGTTATGCCAATATCGATCTCGCATATGCTCCAGTGCGAAAAGTGTTTCGGGAGTCTTGATAAACGCTTTCGCAACACCCATTTGATATTCTTCTGGAGGAATGCTGGTATCCTTTAAGATCTGGCGGGCACCGGATTCGGCATCGCCTGTCCAAGTATACTCCCCCGCATACGATGTCTTCGGAGAAAGAAGATAGAACCGCTCAACAAACTTTTCGAACGTTTGACGATAAGCAAACCCTGCTCTTCGAATTCGAACATTCTCTTGTAAACCGAGATATTTAATTTGATGGATCACGTTTGCAACGTTGTACTCAGACGGGGACTTGTTATCGTTTGGTTTGATTGTTCGAATATAAGAGGGTTGCGCTTTTGCCAACGTTGTGACGAGATCGTTAGCAGATGCCTTAATCTTGTCTCCTGCGGTCGGAGGCCGACGTTTATCATCTTGATTCACTCGGTTCGGGAAAAGTGTATGCAAAAAGCTATTGGTGCTAGAATTAACGAGATTCAGAAGATCTTTGAGGAGCTGGTCTTTATTTTTATCTGTCATTCCCTCCACAGCATAGGCAACATCTCCGGCATAATGTTTGACGATAAATTGACCCTGCCGGGACTCAAAGTTAGGATTTTGAGACAAAAAGTTTAGTCTTCCAACGAAGGTCTGGTCAGCCGCCCCTGAATCGGCATGGGCGGTCGCACAGGCATCATTCAGCGCTGCAAAGACACCAGGCGGTCTCTTGTCTTCGATCAACTGGCAAACAACTTTGTTGTCGAAGTATTTGATTGGCGTCCACTTAATCTGCTCTCGAGCATATTCCTCCTGCTCAGTTTTCAAGGTTAACTGAATAAAAATCTGTTGCAGCTTTTCGTTGACATAGTTAATGCAGAGTTGTTCGAATGAATTTCGTTCAAAGATTTCGAACCCGTAAATATCTAAGATACCGATCGTGTTTGTCACGGTGCCTTTTGCGGTCAACGATGCATTGACTCGCTGGACGATCCAGTCGAATAAATTGAAGTAAAGGGCCTTTGCTAGAGCATCCCGTACTGCAGTAGCCTGTACTGTGTTTAGGGGAACCTCATATATCGAGCCTCTTCGCCCACCTCGCGCTGTCTCGACAATTCTTTGGGTTAGCGCTTTCTGCACTCCCTCAGCATCCACTTCTAACAGATAAGCAACAAAATCGATAATGGATTGATCATTTATGGAAGCATTAGAATGATCATCTTCTTGGAATTGCATATTTCCTAACCACAATATCGCGGATAGGACGCGAAAGATATTATCTTGCTCCGCTTGACGAAGACCAATAATTCTCATTGCCTCTATTGTCTCATTGAAGTCTGCGGCATCATTCATCCCGGCAACGTCGAAGCATTGTGAGCGGCTGGTATATACATACGACTGGGGCTGCTGGATACCGAAAGCATCTATACCATGTTAGATTCCATGTTGCCAGGAAACATAGGATGTATTACCTCTGTAGGATTGCGGGGCAGCTTTAGTAAACTGATAGAATATGTGGAAATTCCGTTCATTCTTTATCTGGCCCACAACTCTAGACTTCTCGAGAAGATAGTTTGTAATGGTCGCGCCGACCGGTTCTCCGACCGAGTTGAACTGCAGCTCCAGGTATTTTCCGAATCTTGAGGAGTTATTATTTCGCAGAGTCTTCGCGTTTCCAAACGATTCGAGGAGTGGATTTGTGGCAAGAACCATGTCCTTTGTCTGCTGAATCGAAGAATCTGTGCCGCCGGACACGTTTGCGATATACTGCATAAGGCGCTTTGCGGCTTCCGTTTTCCCAGCTCCTGATTCCCCAGAAATAATGACACATTGGTTTTCTTTATATGCTTTCATATTATAATATCCGGCTTCGGCCACTGCAAAGACGTGTGGAGGAACTTCGAGCCGGTTCTTCCCCCGGTACGATTCGAGGACCTTATCGGTATAGATACCCACTGCCACCTATCAGGTCGAGGAAATCTTAAATCCGTCTGAAGTACTTACAGTCCCGGAACGGATTGACAGAGACCAGCACATGTCCAATGTATGTCTGGTGTCGGCTAATGTTAGTAAGGAAACAATATACCAGTCAGGGGCTGGGGGGCGGATGAAATACATAAATCTCGCCGTGCTCAAAGCGCTTCTTCAAGTTCTCATTGATAGCCTCATTGGAGACTTTACTGAGCAGTGTTAGATCTGAGACACCGATTTCCTTTTTCTTCGTGCTCTCGAACACGGCCTTTTTAACTTGAGGCCTGCCGCCAGCGCCCGCGTCATCGTGTCTCGATCGCCCAAAGCCTCTACTCTTTTTCTCTTCCTTGTTTTTGAAAGGGCGTTTTGATTGACCCTATGGTAAATCATATCAGTACCAAAGATCGTGCGTTTCTCCACGTAAATTAGTGAAATCCAAGCGGGGAGGTCGGGCTCACCATGGCTCATTGGGTGCCGTGCGCGAAGTGCTCACCGGAACGGTTTCCTCAATAACTTGACACTGATTTCTCCAAAATCTATAGTCAAAAGCGGTACGGCCGAAACAGCCAATCTAAAAACGCTGGGAATAGTATCAAAGAGCGAATATAAGCATACGGATCAGGTTGGGATGCGATTATCTGCGATGTCCCAACTCTTCCCCTCTGTCCCTTGGACACCTTTCGCGGCGCGGCAGATTACGTAACCACGATGATGCAGCCAGGTGGCAGCCAGTCTTGGCATTCTGCGCCACAGCGCCCCATCTACTCTGCACCGGGCCGAGAATTATCCGAGCATCCTGATTTGTGATAAAGGTCGTGGCAAGCTGCGATCAACATATGATATTGCCCAAGTTGATCCTGTATGATACTATGTACTTTGTAGCAGGTGTAATATGGAGGGACAAGCTCACAATCCGTGGGTTCTGGCTCAAATGTCATTTGAAGACCCTGCCCAGAATGACAGAATACCTTGTACTGCCTGTGGATCAAAATACTCCCTCAAAAGCCGTCGTCCTGTGTCGGTTCTCACTCCCAAACACAGATCTCGCACTGTCGGAAATAGATCACTAAGAATATTAACTGTGTGTTGGTCTAAAGGGCGGTAAGGATCTGTGGCTGTGCAGTATGGGACTAGATCTGCCGGAGCACATGAGAATGTCTGCTGGATTTCGCGAGAGGTTTCCTTGAGGTGTGATTGTAAAGCCGGTACGAGCAACTCTGGATGCTGGATGGGGATAACCGGAAGGCTTATTGGTAAATGCTCAAGCATGCTACAGTTTGGATGTGAGATTCTCTATCTTCTTTTTCTGGGACCGATTGGAGACAAGTTTAGCGTTGGACATACAGCTTTTGTAGCAGAAGAAGAGGCATCATGTCCGCTTTTTGGCTGTTGGATCCAGTGGCCTTTTCCTCCGAGAGCAAAAGAGCTATGACAAGGTCGCTCTCGATAGTCAATGCAATAAACCGTTCTAGACGGGTGACTGTATCGTCTTTCACTGCATCCCTAACAGATGCTGGCGTAACGAGCAAGACATGGAGGATTCTCTGGCTTCCAGTTCCACGAACATTCAATGGCAGTTGGAAATCGTGTGTGCCTAGTTTCGTTTCTACGGGATGGTGAGCCACAATAAACTGACGACAAGATGGGGGCAAGGGACCTCTCAATTTCGGTGACCCTGTGGAGGCGAGGACAGGGCCAACAATACGCCACAGCGGACGTTTTCTCAAAGACGCGCAAAACATGCTTCACGATCAGGGATAATTCAAGAGGCAGTTCAAGAAATTCGCCGAAGAGAAAGCTGATTTCATGACTTCGAATGATAGACGACGAGCGTCGTGCTTCGGATTACACAACGTCCACTGGGAACCAACTTCCATTACGGGAAAGTGAGAGATTATGTACTAGGTATATTTTGTACACAGGAATATTGTGTTGGAATCTATGGTACATTGGAGTCACGATATCTAAGAGTGAGATGGGTATCCTTCAAAGAAATTATGGAAAGCGAAGGGTTAATACCGGGAAAATAACAAGCATTCGCGATGAGGAGGCACTCCGCAACACAGCAAGCACCAGGCACTGTATATTTGTCGACTTGATTTTACCAGTAGATCGGGCCAAGATGTATTATTTTTTTTTCTTTTTTTTATTTTTTTTCCCCTGGCTCTTCTCAAGATGTACTTGACTTGGGTTGAGATGTTGACGAAGCTCCCGGAGAAGTTGAGATGGTGGAATCAGACTCTGATGAATTCTTTCTCCAAGCAGCCTTCTGAAGCCACCAAAAGTTGGCTTTAAACCTCCCAAACAGACTTGGGGGCTCATCAGGCTCTTCTTCTTCGTCGAGTTTACGGATGGCTTCCGGCAGGACTGGCCGCAAATCTTTGTGAGTCTTTTTCTCAACCTGAGCCCGTAGCTTCAATACCTCTTTTTCCAAGGCAATAAGGCCCAACCTGGCGGTCCTTTCCGATTCTTCTAGCTCGGCAAGGCGTTCTGCCACATCCTCCCTTCTCGACGTCTCCTTTCTTCGGGACCTCCAAGACTCGAACACTATCAAACCACCAGCAACCATGAAAAGAAAGGCCTCACTTATAAAATTTGCTCCGGTATCAATCGCCTTTGCATCAGAAAGGGGTCGTATCCGTGGCGTTGGAGGTGGTTTTGGAGGCTCAGCGTTCTTTTCTTGCTCTCTTGCCGCAGCCGCTTCATCTGCTTGCACCTGGGCTTCGGTCTTCACGGTTGCAACCTGATGTTTCCGTTTCTTAGCATGCGCTTCCGCCACTCCACGAGTAGCTTGCCGTTCTATCTGAGCGTTGGTGTGTAGTAGGCCAAGTCGAAGTCGCATATCCGCTCGGTGGAGCGTCTGAGCAAAAGATATGCATATACGGCGGAAGCGCTCATGTTCGCGTGCTTGTGCTTTAATTTGATTCTTCAATAACGGATCGTCAGCTCTATGTATTCGATGTATGTCTCCGAGTTTTTCGCCGTCACTTACAGCAATCGGCTTCGAAAGCGTCCGAATAATGAGCGAAGAAATTTTGAGCGTTATGCTGGCCATGGCTGATCCAAGGGCATTCTCTCGACAGGCCTAAAAGATAATGTAAAAACCACAAGCTATCTATCCATAGCAATATCGAACCTGCTCTCCTCTGCGTCACGGCGGCCAGAGACAGCGGCTGGTCTAGGCTGACGGTTGACTCGAACTTCGGCGCGCCGTTGCGCTTGTTAGTTGCTGATGACATAATCGGCGGGAGCTAAAATGCTTGGCACGGACGAACTCAAATCCCGTTGCCGGGCCAATGTTTACAAACTTCCGCTTTCAGAAATTGATCGCCTCGGGGCTTTCACTTCTCTTCTGCGACGGAAAAGACATCGGATATCAGCATCAAATCCCTTAAGTTTGCGCTTCAGATACTACATCATCTATTTTACTTTTGAATTTAGAGTTGTGAGTATTTGACTAAATCTCTAGCTTCTCCCAACATCTTCAATTAACACGATACCGGAAGAAATGTTATGTGCTTGTGACCGTCGCAACTAATCGTCATAATCATCGGAGGTCCCCGGTCCTCCCTGCTATTTTCCCCCTTTACCACTCGACATCCTGTGTATTCCAGTGCAATCTATGGTCTGGTTGCGGGTGACTCATCTGCAATAATGGCGGCCCTGTCCCCTCGCTCCACGAATATCCTCCCGAAACCCAAGGCGGACATTGCGAAGAAGCAATCCGCAAAAGACCTAGCAGCCTCAAAGTCCGCTCCTTCAAAGAACCATGCGCCGCCGCCTCCCGGATTTGTTTACGAGCCTGGGCATGCCGGAGAAAAGTACATTACCGGAAATTTTTTGGGCAGAGGAGGGTTTGCTGTGTGCTATGAGGGCAAACTGAGTCGGAATGGCCGTCTTTTTGCAATGAAGGTGGTCAAATCGGAAATGCCACAGCGCAAGATGGCGGAAAAGGTATTGACCAAGAGTATCCGTTGAACGCCAGAACGACCGGACTAATTAAAGTTGTATGGACAGTTTCGCACCGAGCTTCAAATACATTCGAAAATGCGACATCCGAATATCGTAACATTTTACCGTGCATTTGCATTTGAGACTAATACTTACGTTATCCTTGAGATGTGCCCTAATGGTTCTGTCATGGAAATGGTGAAAAAACGGAGATGCCTGAGTCTTCCCGAGGTTCGCAGATTTATGATTCAACTATGCGGTGCGGTCAAATATTTACATAAACGAAATGTTGCCCATCGAGACTTGAAAATGGGAAATTTGTTTCTGGACCGCAATATGAATATCAAAGTCGGAGATTTTGGCTTGGCCGCAATTATCCTGAGTGAAAAGGACGAAAAGAGGCGGAAAACACTGTGCGGGACGCCGAACTATATCGCTCCGGAGGTATTGGACAAAAACAAGGGAGGACATACCCAAAAAGTAGATATTTGGTCCTTGGGAGTTATATTGTAAGTTTCATATTCTGCTTTGTTCTCACTGATTATCTTTCTGATTCCGCGCAGCTTTGCCATGCTCACTGGCTTCCCTCCCTTTCAATCGAAAACGCAAGAAGAAATCTATAAAAAAGTTCGAAATCTTACGTACGCTTGGCCAAAGGACTCAGAGTGCCTGAATTATATTCCGGTAGAAGCAAAAAGCCTTGTTAGCTTATGCCTGAGTTTGGACGAAGACGAGCGCCCAGAACCTGATCAGATCGTGGATCATGAATTCTTTACTATGTATCCAGGGTGTATACCTGGTGAACTTGATTCGGAGTGCCGCTACTCGAAGCCAAATTGGATCAAGGCTCAAGATCCTCGCGGAGACAGGTGCGAAATTGGGTACAGCCTCGAGTATGAATCTAGATATCTTTCGAGAATACCTCATATCAAAGACCCGGAAGACAGATTTACTATTTGTAAGAATTTTTTTTACACGGAGTGTGGTGTTGGCAGAAAGCCGACTGGCGAGATACGGCGACCCGTCGGTAAGCGCTGCTCTAAATCAGCATTTGCCGAGTGCGCGGCAGAAGAAGAATTGGGAATGCAGCCAATAATCCCCTTGCCGCTGGATCAAGTCTACTGTTACATTCCAGAAGACGAGGACTGGAGCGTGCAAGAATTGCGCCCTGAGATCGAATCCCGTTTTTCTCCAGTCGAAGAGGAAGATCAAGCTCGAAAGCCATCGTCGAAGGTGGAAGCTGCTACTTTGGCACGTACTCAGATGGCATTGGCAGCGCAATTGAGGCGGAAGGAATCGCAGCCTAGAAGCCACGCAGCACAACTACGACAGCAAGCCTTGCCGCCCCGTCAGCCGACAAGAGAAAACCCCCTACAGCATACTCAAACTGGACATCATAAGCTAAAGCACGAATTACCACTTGAGGCGGCACCCGCGCCCACAACAGTCGTCCAAAATTTGCTTAGTGAGCGGCCTATCCGATGCAAAGCACCTGGATACCACGGCTCCCTTCGAGAGAGAACTAGATCTTCGGAAACATTGTCTAAATCCGCATCGACCCCAAGCGGCTTGATGATTGGAAGGACAAGAGCCCAATCGAGGCAGCATCTAGCGGCGCTCGCTGAAGAAAAAGCACGGCCCGATCCAAAACCTAGCATTTCTTTTCCTCAGGGTGTTGGATCAAGCCAAGGATTGAGCGAATCCTTACGCATTCAGAGCGTGAGAGAAGAATCACAGGATGCGACTGATATCGCACCCCGGAAGCCACAGCCCAAGCTATCCCACCCAAGCGGGGGAAGCTTGCCCGAACGGAGATCGCGGAGCAAAGGGCATGATGCGACAAGATCCACATCATCCAGTGGTGGTAGCAAGTCGAGATCAGCGTTTGGCCTACGACCCCTTATTCGACCTGACGAGGATGCCGAAATAATGCCTGGGACAAGTATTCGCGAAGTTATGGGAGACTTGAAGGCTTATTTTTCTGACCTCTGTCGTTCTCGCTCGTACTCAACAGCTACTCTCACAAGAACACGACGCCGTCAGCAGAAGTTCGTACCCACAAAGCCGCATTCGTACGTGATGAAATGGGTCGACTACACAAATCGATACGGCATCGGATACGTATTGGATGATGGAAGCGTTGGCTGCGTGTTCAAATCTGATAACGGAAGTCCAGCAAGCTGCGTTGTGGTTAGAGATGGAGAAAGGCATATACGACTAAGAACTCGCGCCAAGGAGAGTCCTGATGGGCAAGTTAAATATTCGGAGGTTGACCAGCTCGTGCCTAGAGGTGGGAGACCAGTTGAATTCTATGAAAACATTGATGTTGATCCTCGCGGACGTCAAGGAGGAGGTGTAAAGAGAGTCCTCGTTGACGCTAAGGGCTTCGACACCAACAAGCATTCACCCTGCGAATTAACAATTAAAATTCGCACGTTGGATACGGAGAAAGTCAAACGAGTCAAGTTGGTTGATCAGTTTGGAAAGTATATGATAGGATCATTGGGAAAAGACGTGGACGACCAGTCTCCGACGGACACCAAACCAGGTGAAGACGCTTCGGCCGGACAGTATGTGAGATTTTATCAACGCTTAGGCAACGTTGGAATATGGGGTTTTGGGGACGGCGCTTTCCAGGTAAGCTCATAATACTTTCTCGAAACCCAAAAAAAAGGCTCTTTCGGTTTTCTGATTTCGTCTTTAGTTCAATTTCCCCGATCACACTAAACTTGTACTATCTTTGCCTGTTCGACGCACCGGCAATTCTTCCGATTCTTCTACATGCTGCCAAATAGATTTCTTTCACCTTGCACCATCTGCTGCACGATATTTGAAGGCGAAGGGAAAGATGCATCCAAGTGGCTTCGATACTCGAGCGGTAATAACAGATACTGCTAACAATTATTTCTCTTCGCTATATGACGAGCGAGAGGTAGCCTCTGCTTCTGGAAAATATAAGTTCCAGGAGATCCTGGAAGCCAATTCGTTCCGTCAAAAAATGGACTTCATCATCGAGGTCCTAGAGAGTTGGATTACCAACGGCCGACTGGGAGGGAGGATATTATCCAGATCTGCATCCTCATCGTCCATCTCATCTTCTCAAACGTCAATGTCCCGAACGTTGTCTATGACATCCACATACCCAACATCCCTATCCGCGGGAAATCTTGATATGTCATGCAACTCGTCTGACATGTTCTGGTTGGGCCCTCAAGAGAAATCTTGGGTTGCTCCGGCGGGAGGAAAGTTTGTATGGGTCACTGTTGGTGCCCAAGGTGGAGATAACAAATACATGTCTCTGTCCCTAAAGAACGACGGAGAAATCGAGTCTGCCGACATAGAAGAAGTTGCGGAGTTAAAAGCTAGATTAAAAGCGCTTACGTTATGATTTTGTTTGCTTAATTCTCTCCCTTGACATTCACTGGCTGACGATATCATTTGTGCTAAATCTGCTTTTCGTTTTTTTTGCGTCTTTTTTTTCGTTGGACGAGTTGCACACTACCATCGCAGATTCTTTTCGTTTCATTTGCTCCTTTTTCTTTCTTTTTATCTTTTTCTCTTTGCACTCAGCTGAATACTCTCATATCTAACGAAGTTACGAAAGTCTTTGTCGGGGTTTGGCGCTTTTACGCAAATTTACTGAAAATACGTTTTATACCCCATAAAGCGTTTGCAGATAATGCTTTAAGCGTTGGTGCGGGTTTCGACATCAATTTTCAGACCTTTCTATCCTGCCTCCTGAAGATTCCATATTTGAATTTAGTGAATGTGCTCCCTCTCTTCCCTTGGGGAATTTTTGTTGTATATAGGACCACAGTCGAATTAAATCTGAAGCCAGGACTCCGGGGATCAGCGTTACCGGATTGTGAATAGGCTATAGAGTATTCTGTGCACATCGCAATAGCCGTGGAGCCTCAAGCTATCATTAATAAAATTGTTTTGGCTAGTCTGTTGGACTGCTTTATAAAACAGCGTGCTGGCTTTAACATCTGATTTATGCCATGACTTAACGATATGGAATATGGACTCCAAATTCCGGACAGTCAGCTTGTGGTCACGACGACGACGAGAAAGAGGCCCAGATGATTGGTATTGCCGCCAAGTTTAGGTTAGAGACTATAGGCCGGATGCTGTTGTATCTCTGGCTTCGTTTCTCGGATCACGAATTCCCTGAGTGAGGCGGTACGCTTCTTAGAACCAACGAAACAACACCCGAAGTCGGTCAACCTCGTAAGATGGCTGGAATGCCCTTAATACAATCCCCCACGCTACGACATTATTATCGACAAGAAAGTTATTGATGACTTCGCCGTCATATAACGCACTCCTTTAGAAAGCGGATTTAGGGCATAGTTACACCTCACGGTGTTTCAGCCGCCAACGGCGAGAGATTTCTCCTTGGCCTGATTTTTCCGTTGAATCAGAACTGTCAACGGAATATCATCCTCGTCATAGAATTCAGCTTCCTCGTCAACTCCAAAGTCGCGTAATCGATCTCCATCCGAATTCCGCCACCCTTCTTCGCCGCTGTCCGACGAGTAATAACCTTTTATAGAGTCATTTCCATCCGATATAGAATCATCTATATTTTGCATATATCTCTCATGGAAAGGTTTACGCCGCTGGACGCCTAAGTCTAATTGATGGCGCTTGTAATCTAATTCTTGTCGACGCCTGAACGCATCAATGGCATTTTGGCTGAAGTTTTGCTGCTGATCAAGTATCATGACGTTGTCGTTTTCACTGGGGAGAACATGTCGGTACATTCGATCTGGATCCGGAGGTGGCCAGGAGAGAGAGGGATCTATCCGTTAATGTTAGATATAACATTACAAAACGTACCTTGGATATCATGCCACAGCATCAACTTACCATCAAGCCCGTTGACTTCAAAATCTAGCCCAGTGCCAGGAAGTGGAGTCCTAGAGAGGGGCCAAAACCAGCTTAGAACCTGTACCTGAGTTAGCTTTCGCGGTACAATGGTTTCACCGTAATCTACTGACATTAGCACTGCCTCCCATACCCGCTTGGATATTCTCCCATATTCCAATATCGAATGGAAACTCTTGTTTTTCAATCCGAACTTTAGTACCATCCGGGCCATCAAGGTAGCCTCCGAATACGCGAGCCCGCCGCAATAAGGCTCGATGTCGTTCAATTTCCCATCCTTCAATTGTAGTCTGGTTTTGTAGTAGCATCCAGATGGTTCTCAGGAGCAAAACAGACAGGGCAAAAAGGACCATTGAATTAACCATTACGAGTAAGAACAAATGCCCTAGTTGCCGTGGAGAAGGGCCAAGATACTTTGGTTAAGGACCCGCGGGATTAGCTTCGGTATAATGGCTTCATTAGGGTACATAGAAATTCTGCCCACTCACGATAGGTAAATTTCTGTTGCTCCATACAATGGATACCCTATCATATAAAAAGATTTCAAGATAGATCATCGAAATAACCGCATATAAGACAAACCGAAGGAAATGTGGGTATGTAAAATGAGACACACAATTGTTTGTCCAAGGACAGTGATGGTCCATCTTCGGAATACACCTATGCAGAATATTAGCCACTGCCGTAGGCGGAGGAATTCCTGGGAGTGTCTCCGGATTTCTCACTTCTGACAGGATTTGCAATGATGCGCCCTTGGCGGCTTGAATGCCTCGCATCTCCGGCACCACCTTTGCCTGCTGCGCGACATGAGGGCTGGATCACCCTCAAGATGGGTTCCAGATGTCTCATCGGAGACAGCCGGCTTCCAGCCAGCGGGGACGCTTCCGGGATCGGTCGCACACGCTCTTGCATAGCATATCCAAATGCACACTACCAAGGCGTTGAATTTGATGGACTCAGATTTGGAAAGTGGCCCCGGATCAATTTCGTAGAACAGATACTGGGAAGTGTAAGAAAGGAAAGCAATTAGGGTGCACACAGCCGGCACAGCAAGTTGGGAGGCGGCGAATCCACCCATGCTGGTTGGCATCGTTGCACCAGTTAAGCCTCCGGTTCAGGAACGAGAGAAGACTGTCCGCGTCGCCCGGCCAGGCTCTGACGGTTTGCCGACCACATGCAGCCAAGAAATTAGCGGGTCCAGTGGTCTCCTGTCCAATGGTATGACCTCGTGGCAGAGCTAGCGCCAACCTAGCAAAGCACGTGAAAACCTAATCTCAACCGCGCCCCTTTTTGCTTTTCCCCTTTCCCCCCGACATGAGACGGCAGCATATCAGTATGTGCGGACAGGCCAACCCCCAGCTGCTCAGACATGGAGTCATCGTGGGACGACAAGGCTCCCACCATATAACTGGAGGTCCCTTCGGCATCCGCTTCCCGTCCTTCTAGATGCTTACTGCTCTCAGATATTGTATCGCCAATATATAACTTCTGGCATTTTCAAGAGCAAAATAGCTTTACAAAACAGGGCGATTTGAAATGCCCATTGCTGAACTCGATCGGGCCGCAGCCCATGCAATAGGCTCGGCTTCTGCCATTTCTGATCCTTGCTCTGTGGTCAGGGAACTCATTGACAATGCATTGGATGCGAATGCTACGATAATCTCCGTCGAATTGTCTGCTAACCTCCTTGATACTATCCACGTCAAGGACAACGGCTTGGGCATACCGCCTGAAGATCGAGAGCTTATATGCAGGCAAAATTGTACCAGCAAAATCAAGACCCTTGATGATTTGAAGCATGTGGGCGGTAAGTTGTTAGGTTTTAGGGGGCAGGCTCTGGCAAGTACAACGCAAATGAGCGAGTCTACGGTTATAATTACGAGAATTACGGCTGAAACAACTGCCTCGATCCTCGAATTCGGCCGTGCCGGCGATATTTTGAGGTAATCATGCTTGCGGCCGCGGGGAAAAAGTTCCACTCTGACTTTGTTAGTAGCAAAGGAATGGTTGCGCATCCGGTTGGAACATCAGTCCGGGTGTCCGGTTTCCTGAAGTATCTGCCTGTTCGGAGGCAGATGGTCTTAAAGTCTTCATCGAAGATTGTCTCACGAATAAAAAAGGCCCTCCAAAACTATGCGCTATCTCGACCGTGGGTCAGGCTCTCTCTTAAGATTTCGAGGCAAAAGAGGGGATTTGCATGGATATATGCTCCGAAGCAAAGCCCATCCGTGGCCGATGCTATTTCTAAAATCATCGGCGCGGAAGTGGCTGCCCACCGTCTAGGACAATCGTTAACTCACAATGACCCTAATCCTGAGAATAGTGATGAGGGCAAATCGACTGCTCAGGTCCATGCCGTGATTCCAAAATTGGACGCTGGTAAGTAGCGATAGCCGGGCCCTGATTCGCGTGCCCAGTTGGTAACAACGAAAGATATATCCAAACTGGAAAACAAAGGTCAATTCATATTTGTTGATGGCCGGCCGTTGTCCACGTCAAAAGGCATAGCGAAAGATTTAGTCAAGATCTATAAATCATATATTAATCGTACCTTTGGGCGTCCATCCACACCAGCAATTACGGACCCTTTTGTGTACCTATACCTCTCCTGCCCTCCAGGAATCTATGATGTTAATGTGGACCCATCGAAAGACGACGTGTTGTTTGCGGACTCCAGATCAATTCTATGCCTTGCAGAGGATCTGTTTGGAAAAATGTACGGCAACGAGCAACTGGGTGATGAGAGGCAAAGCGAGACATATCACGGCAGCCATCAGCAAGAAGAAATGTTTCGCGGCACCAGTGATACGGAGGGGAATTTATTTAAAAGGCCAGCCTACCATGATATTTCCTGTTCCTGAGCAGCGTCGGCTAAGAAGACCGTCCCCTGGTAAATTGCACGCACATTCAAAGCAAAAAAGGGAATGTGCACATAAGGAAAAGCACGCTACGGATGTAGCGTTGAATCCGTGGACGCTAGCAAGGCGAACCTCTACCCAGAGACACCGAGATCCCAACTCTCACTTGCTAACTCCTTCCCGAAGTCCACAGTCACTCATCGACAATGTCTCTGTTCCTCAAAATGGGCGTAGGTCTGCAAACAGAACTCCGCACTTAGCAATCTCTCCTGGAGCAATTGACAATGTTGAAGTGTCCCCGATCCAAACGAGGACATTAAAGATCAAATCGTACCGTAAAAGGATGCATCGAGGATCTCGCAAACCGGAAGGGGAATGTGGTGTTTCGATACACAAGCATGCCATTAATCGGGCCCAAAGTGACTTTGGAACATCCCCCGACGAAGCCCCTAACTCCGTTGCAACCTCGCAACACTTGGAAAATGAAGCCCTCCAAATTGCACTATCTGAACGATTTGGGAAACGGACTCCTGGATTGAACATTGGTTCTCTAGTGTCTCCTGCTGTAACAGAGAGGGGCGGGACAATCCCATTTCCGGTGAAAACAAACATTCAAAATGGAACATTGCCTGGTACTTTGAGACCAACCCATTCACACCCGGAATTTTTATATTCTGAATGCCATAAGAAACTTGCTGTTCATCCCCAATGCATGGTAGAGCAAGAGATGCATCAGTCTAAAAGCAAGATTGATTCTCTGAATGCGCCTTACCCCACTGGGAGCGCTACATTTATCATGTCACCAAAGGCACAATCAGTTGTTGCAAAAGACTCTGCCATGCTCATTAGAAAAGCTACTAAACTTCCATTCAACACCCCTCAAGCGCATAGCCAGACTATCCAATACCAGAACCAGAGACAGATCCGGGATGAGAGGATGCCTGGCCAAGAAGAAACGCTGAAAGTTTCAACCATTCACCACCTTGCAACTTCTCAGGTTGGTACCACTGCTGAGGTCGAATTGTTAAATCGCCAACTATGTGGAATAGATTCTTATATTCAAACGGGCAATATCAGCCCGGCATTGGTTGAACCTTGCCCGGCTAGCACCATCGAGCAGTGGAGGGCTACAATATTGGACTTTATCACTGGTCAATTTCGCTCTGAATCGACCGACGTTTGCACCCGCCTTTACCTCGACTCCAAGTCTTTATTCCCAACCGTGTAATGAATTATCACGTACATTAACACTTTATCAATTAGCCATAAGGGTTTACTAAATCTAAAGGGAAAAAAAAAAAAAAAAAAAAAAAAAAAAAAAAAAAAAAAAAAAAAAATTATTACAATAGTTGTTATACACCTACGAGACTCGCCTACCATTCCGACAAACGTAACCTTTCTTGTTATTCTTTGAGATGACAATGAACATGTGATACCAGCCCTCTAATATTCGTTTCAAACTCTGGGAGGCATATAGGATTGCTGACGAAGGTCGAAGTTGATGAGCCTAGCAATGCTCAACGCGGCTCCCCGCTCACCGCCAGTTTGAATGAGGGCGGAAAGTTAGAGTGCAGTTAAAAGCCCTATTCTAATACTTGGGATGCACTCGTCAACTGCACGGGTTTCGCTATCAGCGTGTGACCTTCCTGTGGACTGGACATAGGCTAGTGCAGAATACTAGCACATTGATGACTTCCCGCTGGGAGTTTTCGTGAAATTGCGAGTCAGTTTGTCAGAAACCTCAGACCGAAATACGAAACCGAGGATATTAGGGATTGTCGGATCCATAAGTCAATAACCAACTAGGTTAACTAATACGGAACAGCACTTGTTCCTTTCTCCGATGCATCGTTCGAATTTGGAGCAACTGGTTACGAGGACGAAAATATTCCCGATCGCACCAAACCTCCCGATAGAGGCTACTAAGTGGTTTGTTTCATGTTTCCTGGAACGCGATTAACACTGCATTTTACAATGACAGCAGCTGAATGTCTCTTTGCAGCTATTCGGGTTCGCCTAAATAAACATTGAAGAAAGCTAAAATCCCTTGTTTTCCATCCTGCTTCCATGCCTATGACGCTGGAAGAAGAGCACTTCCGAGTTTTCCCATTTATCCGGTTATTTCCAGGCCATCCCGATTTTCGTTGTTTGGCAATTGAGGAGCCCATGGCCTAAGCAGACCTTTTTTTAAAAGCTGAGGGATACACACAAATTTGATGAGGAATCGCGCCTTGCAAATTTCTTTCTCGATTTCCTTTTTGGAAGAAAAAGAGAGCTTCCATGAACCATTAAACGTGGATAATCTTGACTGTGTGGAAGCCGGATCCATTCTGCCCCCCATCTTTCCGGAACCACATCGGGATGATGGGTCTCTGACAACCTTAACCCTCCCGATTCGCATACTCCGTCACAGGGCCCGTCGTCTGATAGGGGCCACTAACTACAGCCTCGGTTTTCACCTACCGTCATTGATGTCAAATAGAACCGGGTCCCGTCGATGCATGCTTTCGTATTTGAAAGCACATAACCCCATATCCCAGAAATTGATCAATTCAATCATTTCTACTACTTTTTGAATCCTCGTCGCAACGATCATCATGGCAGAGACGCAAGCCCAGCAACCGCAGGAACCGCAAAAGCCACAACAGCCCTTGTCGCAAACATGGGAGCAGCCATCGCATTCAGCAATCACAGTCCGTCGGTCAGAGATTCTTGCCTCCGGCTCCGACGTTGCTGCGCCTACTTTCTGTTTAACTGCAATCGCCGCGCATGACATCCCCGCGAACTCCCTATTCGCAGTGAACACATCCACCACACTGGCTTCCTCAAAGGACTACTCGACCGTCCAGATCTCTACGAAGGAGCATATCAGACTAAACTCGGACCTCCTATACTGCAATCATTCATGTGATCCTAACGTTCGATTCGTCACCTCGACGCTTACTACCAACTCCAAAACAGAACTGGAGACCCCTGTTGCCGGCGTTCTCGAAGTGTGGAGTCTCAGAGACATCCCCGCTGGCGAGGAATTGAGGTTTTTCTATCCGAGTACGGAGTGGGAGATGTCCCAGCCTTTCCGATGTTCATGTGGTGCCGAGGACTGTCTGGGCTGGGTCGATGGGGCGAAAAACACACCGGCGAAAGTGCTGGAGAGATACTGGCTGAGTGGACATATCGCGTCATTGGTTGCTGAGAGAGAGAGATTGAACTGAGGCTGCCGGTGCACACGTTTCTCGCATACTCTGCTTTTGAGTGGCTGGCGGCGCGGGGTTATATTTATTCTTGGGGAGCCATCGGGTTGGAAATAGATTTTGAATAGAATATTCCACGCTAAAAGAATATTAAAGAAAAACTCATTCAGTCATATTTATCACCTGTTCTATAACGGATTTTCGTCCTTGATCGAATTTTGCTTGAGAAAACTGGATTCGTGGGCAAGAATTCATACAACCCCGCCATTTTTTGGAGGCGTATTAAGAACATGAACTGCCCATACTCTACGAGAACTTGGGATTTCGATATTTTGCCATTTTATTCAAGTCTTTGCATATTATCGACTGCCATACTCTCCGAGGTGTGAGCATTCGAGGGATAATTCGCAATGGAGGGGTAATTTCACGGCTCCGATCGGCCTGAGGGGCACGGAATGCTGGGCCAAAAAATGACGGAATCACCAAACCAGTTCTGCAGCAAAGGAATTCACCGTTCAAAAAGAGTTAAAAAAACGGCCAAAGCTAAACCACTCCCATGAAGACGTCCAATTCCGCCTCACACAGACACCCTAAATCTCTTCATCATGCCTCCGGTACCCATCACAATCGTCACTGGCTTCCTAGGGTCCGGCAAGACCACCCTTCTCCTCAATCTCATCCCGCAATTACCTCCCACCTACCGCCTTGCCCTCCTCAAAAACGAATTCGGCGATGTCGCCGTTGACTCCCAGCTCGCCTCTGCAAATTCCATATCCGGCGTCCGCGAACTTCTTAACGGGTGTATATGCTGCAATCTTGTGGGCCAATTAAGTGATGCGCTTCTCCAGCTGCGCGACCAGATCCAGCCCGATCGCATCGTGATCGAGACGAGCGGGAGCGCGTTCCCCGCAACCCTGGCGATGGAGGTGAATCGCTTGTCGCACGAGACGGGAGGAGAGTTTGTGCTCGACGGGGTGGTTAGTGTGATTGACGTGGAGAATTGGGAAGGTTACGAGGATACTTCGTACACGGCGAAGTTGCAGGCGAAGTATACAGACTTGATCGTTTTCAATAAGTGGGAAGATGTTTCGGAGTTGAGATTCGACTTGTGTCTGGACAGAGTGGGCGATTTGGAGGTGCAGACCCCGTGGGTCAAGTCTGCCAGGGGGAAGGTGGATAAAGATGTGTTGCTGGGGATCGATGGGGCATTGTTGGCGAAGGAGGCTGCGGATAAGGGACATGCGGGCTTGGATTTGATGCTTATGGGTGGAAAGGATGGGGTCAAGGAGTATGAACAGGCTCATGCTCATGATCACCAGTCGGAGGTGGAAGTACTTTCCGCGTCTCTTACGAGTCCTGATTCTTCCGCTGTAGTCGAGCTGTCCTCTCTTACCAAGCTCCTGCATTCTGCACCAAAGGATGAAGTCTACAGAATAAAAGGCATTGTTCGCTGTTCATCAGATAATCCTCCGCAGGACTCCTCTGGCGATCGTGCGCCCGCCGTCAACTGCTCAACGAGTGGCTCTTCCATTTCAGATGGAAACAAGATAAAAAATTACATTCTCAACTGGGCATTCGGAAGGTGGACATTCACTCCTTCGCCCAATATCTCCAAAAGTACAGAAACCGAATCCAATAATAAGGACGTTGTTCGAATGACTCTCATCCTAGCGAGATATGAATCCAGCAAGTGGAAGAAGAAGCTAGAAGGAGGCGGCCTTATCGAGCTTGCTGGAGAAGCGAAAGACTCTGCTATGTTGTCCATTGAGAAAGTCAACTAGCAGCTGAAGAAACCTGTTCGTGCAGCTTGATTATTTCTAAGATGAATGACCTGTACCATGGTCACCCAACCCAGTGCTAGGGTTCTCGAATGTCTAAGATTATAGACGATAGAGGTACTGGTTGCTGAAATTTTGCCGGAAACTGCTGGACATGCACCTTTGTATGCGCTGGTCTGTAAAAGTGTCATGAAAACTTATGCTTTTCCTGCTGGTCACAGAAAGAAATGCGCCTTGCAAAACATAAATGTAAATAGAAGCATCCAAATCAAAGAAGAAAAAAGCACTTTTGTTTATTAGGATAAACTAGCAAATAAACTTGTCTTCAAGGGAGGCCTGAGCCAGGTGACGTGGTCGTCTAGATTCTTCTATCATCTTATTCCATCTTTCCCCTTTTGTGACCAAAAATGAGCGACTGAAGAAACAGAGGGACAGATAACAAAATCATATTCTTTTTTAATAACAGATCCAAGGTGAAAAGATAGCTCAACGTTGTGTTTTGCAAACTTGAAAGATATTCATTGTTGGTTCATGTTGAATGATATGCCTCCAATCTTTCGTCTTACGTGGGATGTTGCCTAATATCCCATAAGCGCAGCGGCGCTGGGTTCTGTAGAAATGTAGATGATGTCATGCTTGTCGGTGAAGCCATTGAAACGAGTTGCACTGCATTGGGTATAAGCGCCCATATTCTCAAAGTACAACCAGTTGCCCACACCCAATACCCCGTTAAGTGTAACGCGTTTGCTGATAACGTCGATGCCATCGCAAGTAGGACCCCAGATGGAATACTCCACAGGGTGGGTAGAAGCCATGTCATCCTTGGTTAGAATCTGGGCCACCGGATGCTGATGATCGAAAACAATGTTGGAGAAGTTTCCGTAGACTCCATCGTTGAGATAGATCATATACATCTCCGCGGGACCAGTGGCAGAGTCAGAGTCAGAGGCTGCAGGGCTGACATCGCGGCGAGCAATGACGTTGGCGGCGAGGGTGAAGGCAGATGCAACATAGTAACGGCCGGGCTCTGCGATGACGCGAATATGGGGCGGGAAATATGTATCCAAAGCATCGCTGAGCGCCGCTGCAAACCGCTCAAAAGTTTCGTCGCAAAAGCCACCGCCGACATCGAGAACTTTGAGATCGTGACCGATGTCACTGGCTTGATCAAACACGAAGCGGGCATCTTCAACGGCCTTGACGAATGCTGTTGGGTCTTCCGCCCCCGAACCGACATGGAAGCTCACTCCAACAACGTTAAGACCCAAGTCCTTGGCCAGTTCAAGCAGAGAACGGGTCACGGTGAGCGAAGCGCCGAATTTCATGCTTAGACGACACAAGCTAGCGGAGTCGTCGGTTAGGATTCGCAAAAAGAGCTCCGCATCTGGACACATGGTCTTAATCTTGTACAGCTCATCAGCGTTGTCAAAGGTCATCTGCTTGACGCCTTGTTGTGCGGCATAGCGAAGGTAGGACTTTGTCTTGCACGGATGGGCATATATAATGCGGCTAGGGTCGACGCCGGCAGCGAGGACATAGTCGATTTCCGCCTTTGAAGCACAGTCAAAGCCATTTCCAAGGTGAGCCATGAGACGAAGGACCTGAGGGTCGGGGTTACATTTAACGGCTATTTTACCGATCCGTTAGCATTCACGTTATAATATTGTCAAGAGCACGTCAAGACAGACCGTAAAAGGGCTTGACGCGTCCTAGGTTCATCTTCCAGCGAATGTGCTGGCGATAAACTTCTCCTAGATCCGCCACATAGAATGGATCCTCCTCGCCGGGGCAGCAATTCTGCACATCGATGCTGGCAGCTTTCTTTTGCAGGATGTCCAAGATCAATTCTTTGGACGCTTCACGGGCATGTGACAATTCGGGCCCGCCATGATTGGTAGAATTATAACTACCTTTACTCTCGTGATGGTACTTTTCTGTAATATAAACGTCCGTGGGTTCGAAAACCGAAGGTGCCATAACCATCCGAGAGACGGATGATCAGTTGACTAATATCAAATGGAGTTCAGACACAAATGCAGTCCGTCGGGTAAGACGAACAGAAAATAGGTGTTAGGGGGGGCGAAATGTTTCGCAACCGTGGTTGACTGGACTGAACCTCCTCGACTCTTCCTCTGGAAGAGGAAGAACCTTTAGAGAAGTCCTATGCGGCAGCTCAAGGTTTTGGCAACTCTCAGAAGCTTGGGGACAGAGGTCGAGGGGCGCTAAAGGACGAGATTGACCTTGGTGCGACCAGACCTGGGGCGATTGAAGAGGGCACTTTGGTTCAAGGTAGGTGAGAAAAGCAGTGAAGGGGACTCTGGTGGTTTCTGGAGCCGTGATCCAATGTGCCTTTGGGTATGTGGCCCAAAGGCGAGCTGACACTGGATTTATATAGATCTAAAGCACTGGCCCTGCAGTATCAAAGAAAATCAGTACGTAAGCGTTGTGAATGCTCGCTTAACGGGGCACAGCGGTCGGCACTGCGTTTTGCAGTGTGTGGTTAAAAATGAAGGGCAAAGCTGGCGGGAAGTGCCGAGAGAGCAGCTTACCTCTCGGGATGAAAGGGACAGCGGTTCACAGAGCGGAGGCGGAGTACAGATGACTCGATGGCTTGCGATTGATGGTGTTCCTTCGCTCAGGAGGGATCAGGGTAGACGCTTCGAGGAGCTGAAGAGGAGAGGAGAGGAGGGAGGGAAAAAAAAAAAATTTGGGATTTGTGGGCGAGGGGCAGTGAGGAAAAAAAAAGTGGGCGAGAAGCTCCCTTAGCCTGGTGTGTTTACCGGTAATTTTTACGCAGCTATTACGGCACCCCAAAGCTAGGGGCCCCCGCAGAGTTAGGCCGGTAATACCGCACCCTGACCGTTCAGCGCCCCGTTAAATAACGAATTCCCGCAAGCCACCAAAGGTGACCCCCTTTTTCCCTCCAGCTGGCCCATGACTCAAACCGTGCCGGAGCCTGCATTTACCGTCGCCAGAAATATATGAGGTATTTTCCCCGGCCCTTGACCGCTGGGGGTCGGTGGTGCAACGTTACGGAGAGCCATGTCACCATGCTCTTTTCGCCAACGCAGACTGGTGAACCGCCCGGAAAGCTTGAGGATCACAGCCCGGACACAATGCCGGAGTGATCGACTAGCAACAGAATTGGCCTGCAAGGTGCCCTGAAAATCATCCTTATCTCGCAGGCGCGTACTCCGTACTCCGGTCCGGAGTGTTTTAACTCGGCCAAAGCTCTTCATCGTCCGTAGAACATGGGCTGGGTGGCTGGTGCAGGTTCCCATCCAGAGGATGCACGACCAGGACGCTGGGGTTTAACTAGCGAGCTGTCTTTCGCTGGCTTTTTGAAAGCGGAAAATTTTGATCTCTGGTGCTTCATGATCATCATCGTCGTCGTCATCACTTTCTGCTGCGACTTGTAAAAAAGCTTGACTAGACTCTCCCACAACGGCCAATGCTGCATCCTTCATTAGATCGAAAAATACCAACTCGCTCTCGCATCGCTTTTTCCATGCCACAAGCACTGATGCACCGGGCGAAATCTCCAGTAGGCTCTTGATGGTTCTAACTAATGCTGGTAGGGCGTCGGAATTGTACGTGCAGTCGGACAAAAGGATCAAGTCGTGGCGCCGATCCTTGACTGCCTGCGGAAGCTCTTCGTCCCAGTCAAGGGTTTGAAATTCGATGAGGGATGATTGAGCTAGCTGAGCCGTAGAGATATTTCGGTGAATTATCTCCCGGACTTCCTCGAGGTCTGTGAGCATCACGGAGCAGTTTGACATCATCTGCGCTAGGGCAATTCCGACAATACCGCATCCTGACCCCAATTCTAGAACATTAAAGGCATGGTTATCATTCTGCCGGAGCGGTTTGCCGCCTCTGTGGCTGAAGTTGTCATGGAACTCGACAATGGCTGCCAAAGCTGCATCCCTGAAGCGCCGATAAAAATTAAAATTTCAGCCCGAAGAAAATAGGGAGACCTCGGTGCTCACCAGATATGTCTCGCAATACTGTTTCCAGTTTCTTCCCATATTTTCAGTTCCGCCCCAATTTTGGGCTGGAACCGTCTCAAAACCAACTTCTCAACGGACCTCTTCCCAGGAGATATTTCAAACAATGGGCTCCAAGCAGAGACGACTCTAGGAATGTGTGGGCCATTGAGTGAATCTGCATCCATTACCTCAGTTACAGAGCGAACACAGAGCTGAACCGTACAATTGGTGAGATCTCGCCGTATGGGCCCGAAAGTTAACTTCTGCTCTCGGCTCCCCGCCTGCCAACAAACAGTCTGTTTTAGCGGGGCGATTGGGCGTGCAAACTGCACCGTGGCACTAAGTTGAACATCCTCAGCAAGAAAGGAGTCCCCGAGGTCCGTAGTGATGGTGAATAAGGTGGTGATGAAGAAAGAATCCCCATTCTTCTTCGCTATCTGTGGTTGTTTTAGAAATCGGATATAATGAGCCATGGCCTTTTATTTAAATCAACGAAAAGGAGCTTTTTCAAGGCCTCCTGATTTACTTCCGCCCAATCACAAATGTTAAGGTCAACGTTTTCTCCAGGCTGGGACCGAACGAACTCCATGTTTTCGAGTTGGTTCGGCGGCCGTTCTGCCTTGGCTTGCGCGCACACTTGTACAGCGGTGTTTGCTCGGTTTGCTTGTTCTAGGGTGCGCCTGTTGCGCCTGATCGCCAACTTTCGCGCAGAGATCATGGACACCGGCCGGGATGCCACACGGAGGTAAATGAAATGCAATCTGCTATCTACACCCTGTACTCCGTATCCGTATCACCTTGACATTTCCAAACCAGAACCGCTTGAGCCCTAATTCAATAGGTAGATAATTGTTACTCTGGCTTCAGTTTGAAATCTGTATGCGGTATTCCTTGGTCATTTCATATATCTATCATAGTCCGAATAGAACATTTCGTTAACATTATTTTGTTACTACATCCTGAATATTGACAGCTTGCTTAGTCTTATAGTTTCTCATAAGATATATCACCCCAGAAACTATCATCAACATCCCATTTACTGCCAGTCTTGGTTTCCTCTTCCTCCGAGGCTCTGTTCTCTCTTATGTACTTCAAATCTTGGTTCTTCGCAGCAAGGTTCCAACTTTCTTCTCTCCTGTGTTGCGGCTTTGTTTTCAATTCCTCTTTATGGCTCATCCCTGCTCCTGTTGTTGCTATATGCTTTCACGCACATGGTGCAACCAATGACAATTTTGACACCGGTCTCATCATGCTCAAGCACCTCACTGCTCAAGGCGTGTAACATGACCCTTTCATAGCCTTTCCTAGCAATACTGGTAAAGTTGATAGCAATTATTGTTTAGTTTCCCGGGCATCTTAGCCAACTCATATTTTGGACGGAGGACATATCCTGATTGTGTGATTCCTACCCCTACGGCTTTCGCAGGTTCGGTCAGTGTAGTCTTATGACATTTAATTTGTCACATATATTTCGCGTAGTTATCAGCGTCCTTATCATTTGTGAGCAGGGTTTTGGGCCTTGGTTTGGCCGGTAATGAGGGGACATGTTGGTTTTAAGGTTGGACCTATTTATGATAGATCAACCTTAATCCAACAATCGCTTTTTATGACAGCACTGATTAACGAGTGGTAAGCTGCATATTATATTGCTGCTGGTGCTCTGTACAGATAGAGTGCACAAAAATACAAGCTGGAGAAAATGAAGAGAAGGAACAATACATAAACAAGATGTCTGATCATGTATATACATCTAGCAGCCCTAACACTTGGCCCTTGGTTTCGTTGTCAGGGTTACGGAGCAGATTAACCATATTCTTTTGGATGAAAGTTTGTTTGAAAAACTGTACTCAAAGAGTTTACTCTATTCCTTTCGCGCATCCAAGGTTTCTTGTGCCCCTTGGGGCTGAGCAAAGTAGAAATATAAACTGAAATGATTGATGCATGAGGGGGAAAAAAAAGATGAAGAATGAAAGACAGAGGTAAGAAAAAATGGCAACGGACAAGGCGGTTTACTCAAAACAACCATTGACCCAAGGTCTTCGCATTAGTAGCATGATGGGATTGTAGCCCAGGCCGTGGTGATACATGTGATTAGGGCGTCGCAGCAGACACTGACAGCCAGATTTTCTGCTGGCAACAATCACCCAGAAGAGGCTCACCGGCTCTTTGCACTATGTATCATCCAGTAGAACAGATAAGGCTGTTAAAAAATGATGAGCCGACTCGACCGAGATCAACGACCAAGTTCACGACCAACGAGCAACCAGCAGCTCTTGCTTACCTAATGATGCTTTTCGGCAAAGTATAAACTGGCCTCTGGTTGGTGGGTTCATGCAATTTGCGAGGCTTGGCGAAGCCACTTGGCGTCTGACGTAACGTGCAGGAGTTCGTGGGTTGCGGCCAGTTGACTCTGGGGTTGGGCGGACCGCACTGCCGCTTGGGGAACATCCCGTCAGGCTTGTGTTTCAAAACCACCCATCTCCACGACAGGCACTATCAACCACGCTTCAGATGCACTCACCAGCCAACATATACTCGACTCCCATTCAATGCGTCCACCACACCCCATTTATCCCTCTTAATCCGGCCACGGACCACTGGCACCTCCCTAGACCGTGCTATCATCTGTGACCATGCACCCAAGAGATCCTCGAATCCGTCAAACCATCAACCAGATATCCCAGAACATCGAGTCTGCAAATGAAACCGCCCAGGAGGAGATATATGCCTTCTCTCACAACTACTTAGCCCCCTGCTTCGCTTCAATCCGTGATTGCATAGGCACATGCACCGCCTCATGCTTCCCCCGCCGAGACGATGTCTTGCGTCGTCGGAAGCGCGGAGCGTCGAGGGGGAGAGCTGAGCTGAATTTCGACTTTTACGATGACTGGGACTACGATGAAGATGTGATGGGTGATCAACCCCTAGGGTGGGGAAACGATGAGCTGGACAGACTACTTGCGGGGAGTAGTGGAAGTCGTGACCAGCCGCGCAGGAACCGACGTATGAGTTATGGCGCGCGTGGTGGGCGCAGGAAAAATTCCATCCTACAGCCCGATGAGAGACAGGATCCGACGGTGATCCCGAGTTCGTCGTTTCTCGGGTTCTTGCAACGCTTCCCATGGCGAATAGGGGCCCGAGGGATAAGGTACAGGCCGTCCGCGGCTGATATGCAGGAGAACCCTGGTGGTCTGAAGAGAAACACACTCGAGAACGAGCCCCTCTTGGAAGGTAGCGAGGAAAGTGACGAGAATGCGCAGAAAGCGGACCGTGGGGATGCTGCTACCAGACAGAGAAGCAGTACACAGTCGTCACAAGGCACTAGCACCTCGCTAAGCTCACGGGGTGATCTTATTCTTGGCGATGAGGAAGAAGATGCAGTCCCTCTTAGCGACGAATTTGCCATGGCACTTGAACGAAGACCAACCAACCTTGGAGACGAATCTGCCTGGCCTCGGAGGTCCGTATCGGGAACCTCCATCTCGGGGGGATCCAGACACACTGGCAAAGGGAAAGGAAGACGCGGAACGAGAAGAAATACCACTGCCTCCAAGAAATCATCTGAAGCGTCTTCTGGTGTGAATACGATCGATCAAGCAGCCCTCCCTGTTCCTTCCATTGCAGATTTACAACGGGAGGAAGAACAAGTGCAAATGGAAGAGGAGATGGAAATAGAACGGAAACGGCAGGCTGCACAGAGGCTCGCCCGCCGGAGAGGCTTGAGTGTCAATGGCGGAAAACTTGAGGTAGTGAACATCATCCATATTGCTCACGGCGTCTAACATTCTCTTCTGCAGGAGACTCCCGCTCAGGATAAACTTCTGCCGTCTAGCCAGGAGTTCGCTGTTCCTGATTCAACACCTCTTTCTATCCCGGATGCCATCCCGGGCGATGGACCTGATGACACTAGTATTGCATCTCCGCCCTCCAAGCCTCAGCCAACGGACATTGAATAATGAAGCTCTTGATTGATTTTACAACAGCTCTATCTTTGCGCTCTAGATCTAGCTCTTGAGCGTTTTATACAATATGGGATTTGCTTAGAGCGTCCACGCACTTCGAATATGCATGAATAGAAAATCGGACCAAAGACTCGTCTCTGGCCTGCGCAAATGCGGTCACATGTTTCAGTTGCTCAACAATGGACACCAAACTTTTCCATGTGTCAGGAAGGTAGCTACGCTTTCAGTGGAGTTGAAAAAACAAAAAGCTGAGAATTCATGGTCTATTTCAACCGGAGAATGGTTTAAATACTCATGAACCAGGTTATAATATAGGACTTTCGTCTAGCACCGAGAACTACCCCAAAGACTGCAGCCCGGTCTCTGAGCGAAAAGTTCGAATTTGAACATCGCAACTTACAAGACGCAACGGAAGCCCTTATCCGAGGAGGTTTCTAGTCCAAGGAAGGCGGCGACTTGCCCAAGATGGTCCACACCGAAGAAAGACTCAACCTTTCCTTCGGAGTTGGTGCATTCTATCCAAGGAAGGCCGAAAGCGCCAGAAGTGACAGCTCTTTCGGAGTTTGCCAGGAGCATTTTCTTCACTTCTTCCGTGGTAGACTTTGGAGATTACTGGTCAGCTTAAGCTTCGAGGCCCAGGGACTGCTCTCCCTGAGTTCATACCTTTCGAACAGCCTCTTCAGCGGCCTCCTCCCCCAGCACCTGCGATAAAATTGGCGTGAAGCCTTCTGGCTTACCGACATCTGGGTTTCCTTCGACCCAGAGCGACTTATATAGTGCATCAAGACAGGGCACTAATTTGCTTGGAGTTTCGGCGGCCACTGAACAAAGGGCTCGTTGCACCTATTGCAAAACTCGATTAGAATACGTTATCATCGTACATATTTTTCCAAGCGGGATCTACATCCTTTTCCTTCTGGATACTGGACATAGAATTAATACACTTTGAGAAGGTAAATGTTTAACTCTTACCGCCAACGTCTGGATGGGGAATCCCTTGACTGTCCCCTCCGTGACGGGAACGTTGAAATAGCGAGACCACCGGAGTCTCTCGACGTTGATCCATTTGTCTTTGTCTATATTTATTTGGTTGTTTAGCATATGATTACGGAGTATAGGCAATGTGTTACTGTCTGCATATCAACTGGGGGAGCCATACTTTTGATGTATAGTGGCGAGTTATTATTTGTTGCCTTGATGATTCCACCCAGCAAGACGGGTATATAGGACACTTCGCATTTTGCGAACACGGGTGAATGCTACAGAGCAGTATTATTAGCTTCTAATACACGATACTGGGATCGGAACCCTTTGCCTCAACTTACTCGTGTGATATAGTATGCAAGGTACGCGAAGGGGCTGACGACGTCGACGTATAGCGTAATCTTGGGAGCAGCCATTGTAGATACTAGTCTGATCCTCGCGCCGTGATTGATCATGTCTCGGGCGACGACGTCGGTGGCAATGAAGCAGTCCAGGTAACTTATATATTCTTGTATATACAGAGGGGGTCGAGCCGCTGAGGTGGCTGGTTGGTGTTTGAGGGGACAAAAGTGGTGAGACTTGTTTTCTAATCAGACATCCAGCCGAGGTTTGCTGCGTTTACCTCGCCAGCGATCGATCCATGTTCACTAGTTAATACGAGAGTTTTACTAAAGGGCGCTCGCTTTTCCACGGCACTCCGCTTGATCTCATCTGCACGGAGTAGTTAACTAACGATTGGCTTTGGACGACGCCGTTGGCGTAAGTATGCGACAGGGCGCCAACCGGGGTTTCGGGCCCGTGACGCCGCCGGCCTCGAATCAGTTGGATAATGGCGAATCTTCAGACAACACCAACCGAACGACCATCTTTTCCATCGTCATCCGCAACGTAGGAGTGGCCGCTCGTCTTCATGGCCATCTTCCCGGTGGCTTTGCTTCTGAAGATGCAGCCGGTGAAATGGATTCACAGTAGCCCTTCCCTCCCGGTCGGCTGCTGGACGGCCACCCATCGCCGCTTCCACGACGTTGGCCTTCTTTGAGCGATCTAGATGATGGCCGAGATGCGCGATGGCACGCTTGTCCTTCTTTTTCCTGCGTTGCCAGCACCGTTCGCCTCCTTATATAATCGTATTGATCATTTCGTGCATTTCGCATTCAGCAGAGCTTACTGATATACTTTTGATCCCCTCTTCTCTCCACTCGCGGTGCTCTGACGACGCTTCTCTCCGAAGCGCAGAAGCGGTTTTATGAGAGCCTGAGCCCTGCAACAGACGAACTCGGTGCGTGGCCACGATTGTCCATGGATCTGGCAACCCAATCGGCCTACAGCACGTCAGAAAGCGAATCTTCATGTCAGGATCGGGGAGTCACAGATCATGAAAGAGCGCGGAATCATGTTTCTGACGACTCGCGCCCAAGCTGTGCCCCAAGGGTCGCTGGGCCGGTTACTCCGCCAGCCAGAACGTTCCTCGAGAGCGAAGGAAGCACTCCTGTCTCAGATTCGCTAGCGCAATCCCTATTAGAGAACAGGCGTCGGGGTATATATTTTCATCGTCCTCCGGTTTTGATGCTGGGCGGCACCGGTGGCGACGGCGCTGGTTTGTCTCGTAGTGACGATATCGGCCTGCGATATCCCTCCGGTGATGGAGTTGTTGGACGAACAGACCTCGAGGAGGGTTTAGCAGAGCCTTCCAACGAACTACCGGATTCACCAAGGTTAGCCCTCCCGAATTTTCCAGCCGACACTATCAGTCCAATGGCAGTTTCAGAGCAACAAGGTGTCTCAGCAGTTGCAACTAATTCCCCAGAGACCTCTATTGGGGTATCGCTCGCCTCCCATGTTGCGATTCACCAAAACTCGGTACATGGTAGCTCCACAGACTCTATAAATCTGCCAAATTCAGATCAGATCCAACCCGAAAAGATGTCGGGCCAGCCCAGAAAGAGGAATACTGGTAACTCGAGTCCACTAGCTAGACACCGTCAGGCAGTGGATTCTGGAAGTGGGAACGGTGGCCTATGTCCACAATGCATGCACAATTTAGCGGCATCTCGCGACCCGCCACAGGAAACTGTTCCCCCAGTCGTGCAAGAAGAGCTGCTATGGGACACTGAGCGCCTGGTAGGCATGAGATATCTTGAATCGTATCGAGATATTAGGGCCTCTCCGGGTTCGAGAAACGGATTCGCGATTCGAAGTGGGTGCCGTGTTATTTGCATTGGAGACACCGTTCCTTGCAAAGACGACGAATCACGCGAAGACTCCTTTAAGATAGCGTTTGGGGACGTTTATCTGGTTCTTCGACTGTATCCAGATCTGTGGGCTTCCTGTATCAGAATCGACACTTCTACCCCGGTTTACCCTTTCACACCTAGGAGTGGGTTTAAGCCTCGATATGCAACTACAACCTGGCCCACCTCAACTAATGCCATCAAATTCTTACCTCTTTGCTGCGTGACCATAGAGGCGAACTTCAGCAAATATATTCGGTGTCACCCAATGTATGGCAATGGAAGCCAGGCCATCACCAACCCAAGCACAGGACAGGTTGTCATCCCCCCGAAACGGAAAGAGAGCTTAGCGGCAGGCAACGATGTTTTGCACCGTAATGGTGGCATTTTGATACCGCTAGACTATTACTCCCAACTGAATTACCCTATAATGAGCAGAGATGCACCCTATAGAGTTGCGGATCCTAGGGAAAAGGGGGACCCTGTGGGCCATGTCTGTGAGTCTATGCCCGTCTATTATGAGCCTAACCTCCCGAACGCCTTTCCCGTGAAGATTTCGAAAATGCAGTGGCTTCGGAAAAAGTTTCTTCGGCAAAGGCAACAAGCCGAGTCGCAGACAAAATTTCTGCCTCCAACACCACATGCAAAAGACCGCGCAGAAGGTGCTGGGTTGATACAAACGAGGCATCCGGGTGATAAAAGTAGTATTCAAGCTCGGAATGCCGAAATTCTAAATAAACTAGTATTTGGAGCCCCGTCACCAAACCAGGACTTGGCAGCAGCTGATGCTTCTTGCTCGCCTCAGACACAGGGAGGCGCGCAAATATTAAAGATTGTACCTGGTTCGAAGCAAGTCCTGGGCACTGCTGTATCTGAGCCTTCACCTACTTCATTTCGCCCCCTTGTTGACCGCATGTCACGCAGCCGCTCTGGCTCTAGGTTCGGGTCAGCTTTGGGCACTCGGTCACTTACACGCTCAAATTCAGCAAAATAAAGCGGTCTATGCGTGAGGAAGGGATGAATCCGAGTCATGCATGGGATGCAGCCACAGAGAAATTTGTTATTGTTATTGGGCAATGCAGGATGTTATTGTACAGGCTTTACTCCAGGTCTAGTAACATATCCCTTTATCAGGCTTTCATGCTTGCTTTCTTTCATCCTCATGTTACTTATTGAAAGTATCTCATGGATTTGTCATAGCCCAGGTGAACTGTTAACTATGCGTGCTTAGTCGGCGTCATCACAAAGTTCATCCCCCCAGAGACTTCATTCCTCTGTTCCAAATAATTTTCTTTTCCGGAATAACACTGTTTCCTTAACCCTTTGGCGAACATCGTCACTCAGGTCTACCTCATCAGCAATAACAATTTCCAAGAGGTCATTAAGCAGGCCGTGCAACAGTTCATTGATCTCTTTTGGCTCACAACTGTGGAGGGCAGTGAGACTGCCCGTGCTCTCCGATTCACCATTTGCTTGTGAAGCTGTCACTTTATTCCTCCCTGCTTCACTGTCCCTTGACAACCTCCGCTCCCTGCTTCTTGCTTCCACGCGGCGAACTTCATCCACAGTTTTGTCAACTACATTGTCCACCATTTCATACATGATTTCTCTTAATTTCTCGTTTTCCATTTTGCTGCTTGCTGAAGCAGCAGCAGCTTCTCCCTCTTCTGTGGCAGCATCTTCTCTAAGGACCCGTTCTAGTGTTTCATCGTCAAGCATGCTACGCAGCAGGTCTCGGAACGAAAGATCTTCCTCGCTCCAGCCATTCCTTGATCTTCGCGAGGCGGAGCGTCTTGGAGGGCACAGAGGGCACAGAGGGCTCGGAGAATCTCTCTTCGGCGCCCAGGTCGGGTTGAGCATTGTAGGATCCGCCGAACGATATGGCCTTTTGTTTAGGCCCTTGGACCAAACTTGAAGTTCAGGTTCTTCGATTGCAGGGACGAGAACGGGGCTGGTGATGAAAGAATTCGGGGCTTCTTGCTCTCGGCGTGCCAGCGATACCACTTGTTCTTCAGTTGCGGGGTTGACGTTGTCACGCTCTTCCTGCTGGCGCTGGCGCTGTTGGTCTCGCTCATGTTGTTTGAGTTCTTTGTGCTTTTTGCTGAGTCTGTCTCTTTCATCTTGCGTGAATGTGTGAGAACACAATGCAAGCAGAGGGGGTTCATCGTCATTCTCGTCGTTCATGTTGTTGGTAGGACCCTGAGTTGGTCGAAGCTTTACTAGAGGCTCAGGAACAGCACGTTTGCGCATCTTTTTGATGATTCTTTTGAGGGAGCAACATTTCTGCTTTTTGAATGTTGCTACCAGTTTTTGAAAGTCTCGAGAGTCTCCAGTCTCAGAGGTGGCACGCAAACGGTTCGTTTGCAGCCTAAAGATTCGATTGAGGATGGTCCCGAGGTTCTCGACTTTGAGTTTCTTCCCAGCTGTTTCGAAATGGCGGAGGGACTGAGGCCTGTTTTTGCTCTCTTGGCCGATCGCTTCTTTGCTAGAGGTAGCTTGCATGGCGTATGTCCTGGTGAAGCAGGTCTCTTCCCGAGATTTTAGGGGCCAGGCTTTGATGCTGGAAGAGAAAGAGAGAGGATGGAGGTAGAAGGGTGAGAGAAGATGCAGTGAGGGCAGTGATAAGGAGATGTTCTCGGGCAGGTTTCCTGCAGATGAAAGGAGGAGATTATTTTCACTTGTTAAGGAGGCGTTCAGAGGAAATACTAACTGGCACGGGACATGCCGTTGTTCTCTTGCTCACGAATCCTACCGCGTTACACCTTGTTTACCCTTTCACATGAGCTGGGCATTTTTGCTTCCCTCAAGAGCTGCTCTGCTTCCTACATACTGTCTTGGATGAAATGGGGGGTCTATGGGTTACCATGGCCTCTTAGATAGGGGCAAAGAAGCGGCTGAGCGGTCCCCTACAAATTTGATCTTTAGATAGGAGCTAGGTATCCGAAATATCAGTCCCTTTTAGGTGCCCTGTCTCATGCCAATTTCTGGTGGCTGAGGGAGCAGGGGGTTTCTGGGGTGTCCATGGGGTAGCAAGCCTACATGATGTGCACCGGTTCAGCCTCGAGTCCCAAAGGAGGGGATTTATGGCATTCTAATGCATAAACATTGGTCTACGATGAGGGCCTCTAAGAATTTGATCCTGAGGGAGTGGAACCACTATCTTGGGCTCTTTATATTAGGTTTTATATTAGCCACTATATATTAAGCATGTTAAAGCACAGCTTATGTACTAACCAGTGTACAAAGGCAAGGCTCTTGAGAATCAAGGTCCATCTAGAGTAGAGCCCACAATTGTAGATAAGAGTAGGACGCTCTATTATCATTAAGAGTAAACAATGCTTGCAGGTATCTCACAAGGGTATCGAAGCTGGACAAATTGTAGTTGCAAAACCAAAGATGAAGAGATAAGAGATTAAGTAAAATATAAACTGAAAAGACGTGGGCAATGAGGTTAGAATAAGAAAGTCAAGAAGCTCGTAGTACACCCAAAACCCAGCTTCGAATCATGGATGTCCTCGCCTAATTCGTTCGAGAGTAGCAGGGCGTAGCAGCGGGGGATCTTCATCGTAGGTTGAGGGCTGCACAGATCGAATGGAAGCAGCGGTCATATTTCGTTTTCCTTCCCCAGTCGCGAGTCTCGCGTGGTTGGTACGTAGTGGAAGATGTGGTCGAGATCCTCCTCTCCTTTGGCATATTGTCAAGTCATGAGCTGCCGTGCTCGGAACTTGCTGGTTTTGCTGGGCAACTTCACGCGCGTAGTAACGACGTTCTCCACCTAAAATCGGCTGCCGAGGGAGTCCTGGAAGATCTTCTCTCAAGTCTATCAGACCAAGGATCTCCATGGTAGCAAGTGCAATGTCTGTGTATGAGAATTGTCTGTCTGCCATCTGTGTGATGATATGGCCGAGCCCTTGATCATTTTGTCGGAATTGCGCAACGATGAACCTTCCTATCTCTGTGCCAGACATCCCGCTATCGATTTTTTCTGCTACAAGTCCGCGTACTCGTGCTCTCTCTCGGGAGTTGATGTTTTCGATTTCAAGGTATACACCACCTCTAACTAGCCGGTCAATAAGCTGCCATGAAGGAGGAGGAATTTCCTGGTCGTCAAAAGCCCGGTGAACCGGTGGAGGAGCTGCACTTTGGCTAGATGCCATGCCTTGATTGGAAATACTTGGCCTCTCGTTGGCGTTAGTTTGATCTGCCGCTGGGATTGATAAGTTTTCCATGTAAAAATAGCATCGTCAGAGGTGAGAGGCTCACATTTAGCGCTCTTAGGCTCCTGTGAACCCGTTGACTTTGACAGCCATGAAAAGGGCTTTTTAAAGGCGTGCTTCAACATATCCCGGCCTTTAGTGTCTTCCAGATTGGGCATCACTTATAAGTAGTATGCAAATTAGCGTTATTTCAATCGTATGAGGGCCCGTTATAGCTCTGGATGTCGTGCTGAGTGTGTAAATAGGCCAATGCTGCCTTGTACTGTAAAAAAAAAAAACAAAAAAAAGGAAAGAAAAGGACCTATAGATAAGAGGGTGTAATGGATAAAGCGGACAGGTCTAAAAGGTTTCGAGTTCGAATAGTTGAAAGACAGCTTGATTTCTGTTGAGGAAACAGATATTGGCTTTTGAACTGAGATGAAGGAACAGTTCATCACCCTTTGTATGCATCACTTAGATGTTAGAATTGTGCGCGAGCACATCGTTAGGAACATCCCTTTGCATGTGATATTCAAACGTGGAAATATATCGTGTTTGTGTGAAGCAATCACTTTGTCATGCTTTGTACTTGATAGATGTAAGAAAGTTTGTGCAGTTAAAATGGTGTTAAGTCTGGGACCTGCCGGCCTGGCAAAGGAGGCATGCATGGTGAGGCATATAGCAAAGGATATAATGAATGTGATCTTTCAGGCCATGGTATAAACTGTAACTGTTATGAGGGTAGAAAGGAAAAGTTATAAGTCCTTGGTTAATGAACTGATAGGGGGAAAGTTGCCGCAAAACTGGATCGGCACCATTATCATCTGGTAACATCAAGGTAAGATTATAGGGAAGAATAAAGTGATAAGGGAATGCTTTATGAGGGTATCTATAGCAGTACTGTGCAAGAAAGGAAGTCTGGGGAAAAATAGGGACTCTGAGAGGGAAAGAAAACACAAAGCGATCTCTAACATGACCGGTCCTTTGAGAGTTTGCTTCAAGGGATATGCCTCAACTTTCGACATTACTCTGATGGACTTCAAAGCCAAAGAATCCATCGAATGCCACTTACACTGCCTCTCCAGATACCCCTGAGAAGCTTCCACATCATCACGATGGTCCAAACCCACCACATCACCCCAACGAGCACCCACTCAAGAAGCACATAGCCTACGCGGCTAACCCAGCGAAATCTGCGATTTCGCTTGCGGATTCCTTTGTCCAATGCATCGTGCAGCTGCTTGATGGCCAGAGTACTTGTGGTTGCAAGCTGGCCAGTGAGATGTTCCGCTTCAGTGCTCACTCCACGAAGACGACAGTTGAGGGATGAAGTAATTAGTCGGTCCAAGCAGTCAAGTTCACGGGTTAAGCTTGGGAGATCCGATTCCGAGAATTTGATGATCGAGCTTTGGACATAACTAACCCTGTCATCGAAGGCTGTTAGTAATGTTTTAGTGGCTTCTGTGGCTGGTTTCTGGTCCCCTATATACGGCAAAGGGTTAAGTCGGTCGTCAGGGGACCCAGTATAAAGTGGGTTGAAAGTAAACGCTGATGGAGGTGTGTTGGCATGTAGACATATTTCCTGGGCCTTTACGCCTGTAGAGAGCAGATGGGCTCGGACACGGACGATTTCGGCTTTGCTGATGCGATGGGACTGGGAGTATTTCGGAATGCTGCGGGATGAAAGACTCCAGTTTCGAGTAGCTTCGGACAGTTTGGGCCTGCTTGGCGCAGGCAATGCGACGTTATAGACGGGAGTATTATCATCCTTTTGTGGCAGATGGGGCGTTTCCTTCCGCAACTTCGAATTTTGGCCAGACGAGAAGCTTTCTTTATGATCAATTAATAGTCCAGTATCGGGACTTTTCATCCTTTCGGCGGGCCCTGGTTGACTAAAATCCTCTAGCGCATCCGGTTTTGGCGGCGAACTATCATTTGGGACACTGGGTGGCGTGGATCCGGGAGACATAGCGCCATGTTTCAGAGATGATGTGAAGGTGGGAAGGTGAGGAATACTATGCTTTGACAGTTCAGGCGTCTGGTCTTGCGTTGGGAGTCGAGTCAATCTCAGTTTCAGTCTTCGTTTGCTATTACCAGTATCATCATCGGCATCTACGTACTCGGAAACGCTAGATGCGGATGAAGACTGGCGTGAATGACTGGAAGGATCTTTTTTCCGAATCAAGTCGCCAACCTTAGACACCTCGTTCCCAACCAATTCAGCAATCCTGCCACCCTTGAATAGCCCACGTCGCTTTTGATCCGGCTCTTTTCCACCTTTGCCTCCTCCAGGCGAACTGTGTGTTCCATGGCGAGAAAATTGTGTTGGAAAAGTAGGCCCAGGAGATCCGACTCGCTCTAGTTCTAAACTTGATGTCGCTCCAACACGGAACGGATCACTAGGGGAGTATGGCAAATCGACATTGGTCTTCTGCTTCTTGGTTTTTTGACGATCAAGGGAGGCGCGAGGTGACAAGTGGTGTCGTCTACTCGGTGAAGCCTCTCGACTTACTGAAGGAGAAAGATTAGCCGTTATACTCGGAAACATCGGTTTTTCAGAAGGCGTCCGTCTGACTACGTCATCGTCTTCGAAGGACGCACGTAGGATGGCTTTGTCGGAATTATAATCGGCGGAGGAAATAGATCCCGCATAGCGGTGGTGAGATAGTGGAGATTTTGATTCGCTCACGCTGGTATCTAGAGGAGGCAGCAAGCCATCCATCACATTTTGTCGGCAAGGAGTATCCTCGCGTCCTGTGAAATCCTCGATGAAATAACTATGGTCATCCTTATTTTGCAAGGATCCGGAAGAGCTCCTCGACCGACTCAAAGCATGTCGCCAGCCTGATTTGCTGTTATCCCTAGGATGGCTGTGGCGGGGCGTAAGATGGATAGAGTGCGCAAATCTGTGTATTCGCCGGCCTCTATTTATATTGGATGATCCTCTGGATCCGATAGATGTAAAACTTGGTAACCGTCCGGTGGAGCAAACTGGGTCGTATGATATACCAGTCGGACGGAGCTCTGGCGAAGGACTATGTGATGTCAATTGGATGGATTTTAATTTGGTATCCGTGGGAAACACTTTATTTCCATCTTTATCTTCGAGTTTAAGCTTGTTCCGGCCGGCCTCAACCCAAGCTGCATCGGCCAATAGATCGGCCGGGGTGAAGACCCAGTCCATCCGAGGGCGACGTGGTTTCGTAGTATCGTTGGTGTTTATGCGGCCAGGGCTTGAAAATGACTCCTGGGGTTCCTCTGAGGTCCCAGCGGGAGTATTGAGTGGGGGTAATTGAACACACTCGGTAGGCTGGTATTCCCCTTCATCAAGAACACTAACCACACCATCCACCCAGTTTCGGACTCTATCGACATTCTCCCAGCCCTCTTCCTCTGAATTAATCGCGGTCCTTTCGCGAAACCTCACTTTCCGATTGCGTATGTATTGGAGAGGGTTATAGACTCTTCCTCGGGCGAAAGACCTAAGAGCACCAGATGGGTCTCCTTGCTTCGTAAGACTCGTCGAGGACTGCAGCGGGGGGAGAGAAGTGAGTAAACGTAAATACTCAGCAAAGAGCTCAAAATGTTGCCTCGCTTTGTCCGCTCTCGCAATTGTCCCCGCAGACAGTTCGGAGAATTCCAACTCGCAACTCCCACTGTCGAGAAACGGAGCTGGCAGCAACGAGCGCGACGTTGAACCTTGGCGTTTTGACTGTCTGTCGTCGTCTCGTGGCGGCAGAATTCGGGTCTCGGGTACCGGGCTACACGCTGACAGACGTCTATCGCGCGGAATGCCGCCGGACACGGTTCGTCCGCCCATGGTTCGCCGGCGAGACTCGCCTAGACTAAGTGCAAGGTTGACAATCTGGGCTGGATCCGTATCAAGTCCTATCAAAGTCG
Organism: Coccidioides immitis RS; assembly: GCF_000149335.2. Taxonomy (NCBI): domain Eukaryota; kingdom Fungi; phylum Ascomycota; class Eurotiomycetes; order Onygenales; family Onygenaceae; genus Coccidioides; species Coccidioides immitis. The sequence goes on along the minus strand of NW_004504308.1, from coordinate 393,382 downwards.
AGCCATGGGGACGACCAGTGTTCGATGGTCCGGGTTCCGAGGGGTTACTGCTGCTCGCTTGGTCTCCATCCTGGGAACTACCCGCATTAACTGACTGGCCTGCATCTGGATGGCCATGCGGGTGGCTAAGTGAGGTTTCATGCTGTGCGCTGGGCTGGCCTCCCCGTCCCTGGGGTTGTCTCTTTTTAACCAGCAACTGGGGCTCGTTGCTAGGTCGCTTGCTTGCTTGACGATGCTCTGTTTGCCGGCTAGCTCGGGAGCTGGAATTCGAACTTCTGGCAGTGCTGAAGGCTGACCCTAGTCGAAAGCTGCTGCTGCCTTGATTTCTATATCTTCTTTGTGACGCTCGACGTTCCAAGGGACTACCTGTCCTGCGTGCGGATTCATCCTCAATTGGCATATCAAAGCTATGACGGAGTGTAGATTTCATGTTGTCCCCTGGCAGGCTGACTGCTTGAGGTGAACATCGGTGTGGGCTTTGCTTCTCATTCATACATGCCCCTTGCCTATCGTTGTCACAAGCAGACACGTGGTCATGATGGGTGAGCAAATCTCATGCAGCATCTACAAATGCTGCGATATGACAGCAGGGGCTTAGCTGTATATTCTGTAGTATGAGTGTCTATTGTAGGAGGGCTGGGGTCCTAGGAGCAGATTCGCAGCGTCCTGCAAGCTCTCATCATTCTCCTGATCCTTGTCGGATGAAGTGATGTCTTGTCTACGTGGCTTGCAGGTCCGTGCGTAGAAACAGCGCCAACGATCGGGTGCAAACATGACAAACAACGATGGAGAGCAAACAGTCCAAACGTCCCAAGGCGCAGCACTGGGGTACCAGATCAAGGTACGAAGTATTTTACAAGGAATTCATTGCAGGATTCGAGGTCTAAACATCTTTTATCTAGGAAATTGCAGGGAAGGATCGGTAGGTTTACAATACAAAGGCGGGAAACTGGCGAGACTAAATCGCCTATTCCACCTGAAGGCACCGGAGACGAGCTTCGGTTTCGATAAGCTACATACCGGATAGACAGTCAGCATTAGTTCCGCATGTATTGATTGGAGTGGTGCATGTAGAGCGATATCTTACCTCAAGAGCCTGATTAACCTCCAAAACCCTTCTCACATCCGCGAGCCAATCCTTGCTCAGTATCTTGGACCATCCTTGCAATGAGTTCATTTCACGTGCGGCATCATCGAGTCTACCCTCTTCGAGAAGGGTCTCAGTTCGAGTGAGAATGCTTTCTACATCATCCCCTTCCTCTGAGCCCTGCTTTTTGAACATGACCTTGCTCATCATGTAGCTAGCTGCGTGGCTTGCGATACCAGCATTCTCAGGCAAAAGACTTGCCTTGCGGACCTCGGTAGCTAAACGTCTAAATCTTTCGATAATCTGAGCTGAGGATGGGATACCGCGTTGATAGGCAACGGGGCTGATCGACGAGATAGCAGCATCAACAACTGGGTCACCAGCAGCGAGTTCTTTCACAGCAACAAGCTCATTAATAAACGGTCTGGGAATGTCAGAGTTTTCGAGGGCGCTGCGAACAGCGTCCACTGCAACTTGAAGTTGCTGCGTCGTTAAGTTAGTATCAACAACGCTGTTCCATTCCGCGGTCAGCCTCTCAAGTTCGCCCACGTTTGCTGTCAGTTCGGAAAGTTTGCTGAGACGTCCTTCTCGCTCATTCTCGACCAGGGATCTCACATCACTGAGGAACTTGCGGTTTAATTCTATCGCCTGCTCGACGAGCTCGTTCCGGAGCCTTTGCTCAGAGACCTCTTGAACTCTCTGAAGTTCGGTCTTTATCTTTTCTTGGTAGGCACGGGCTAATCTCTCACGTTCGGCCTCATATTCCTCACGGAACTGGGCAGCATCGTCAGCACGGACTTCGTCGATGCGCCGAATCAACTCATTGGCGGATTTTTCCATATCTGCTCGAGCTTTTTCAATCTCCTCTTGGGCAAACTTATAAGACTCTTGTTTTGCCGCAATGATACGTTCCCCAAGCTTTTCGAAATCCGCCTTTGCCTTTGAAAGCGTAGATGTAAACCGAGAAGATGACTCATCAGCATTTACTACAGAGATGAGATCATTTACGATCCTCATAAGCTCCTGAACCGTAGGTTCGTCCTCGATGGCGATGGAAAGAGGCTGAACGGGACTAGCAGTTGGCAAAGCCGGGGACCTAGCTTCTTCCAGAGCTGGTTTCTTGCTTTCAGCCGGTGTGGTTTCCTTCTTGATTGCAGGTGCGGCCTCTTTCTTAGCTTTGACTTGCTCAACGGCAGCAGTCTTTTCCTTATTCACCTCCGTTGCGCTCATGTGTTTGCCTTTCCGAGACACATCGCTTCCTGCTTCCTTGGCCTCGCTCTCTTCCTCAGAGACCTTCCATGAGAGCCCACTCTTGCCGGGGATAGTCACATTTTGTCCCTCTTCCCGAGGTCCTGTCACACGCCGGGTGATTTGTCGGGCAGCGTTGGGGAACCGGCGACGGAAATCCTGTTCTTCCACATATAACACAGCCTCCTCACCATACGGGACATATTCGGTAAAGAAGTCATGGAAGTTATCGGATGTAAGAGAAAGCCAGATACCTCCGGCATAGGCGAGTCCAGTAGTCAGGATTAGATAGATCAAGAACCGTCTGAACCTTCCACCTTTTTTGGGTGCAGGAGGCGGACCGGGCGGTGGCGTGTTTGTCTCCGGGGGAGGTTGAGCACGGCCGTCTACAGAAGAACCGGGCGAAGTTTGAACGGGGTGAGACTGTGGTGGCCGGGGCACGCCCTCAGGCGCAATTGCCGATTCTGACGATGGAGATGGGGGTGTTCGAACGTGGGAATCGTTTGCGAGTATTGCGCTCGTCGTGAATGCATTGTTTCCCCGTACCGGCAACACGACACCATCAAGGGTAGGAATCGCCTTGAAAACAACCGGAGATTTTCTCGTTCTAGAATAATGTTTCTGTAGAAGTACTTAGCATGACGAAATAATTCACAAGGCAATGGCCAACAGCCTCCTTTGCCGGCAGAGAGGGCGAGCATGAACTACCTTGCCAACAAGTCCTCCTCGGACCCGCGAAGATTGGAGCCATTGGCGGCCGGTGGTGGGTGAAAGCAGCTGACGGCTCGGCGCAATTGAAGAGCGTATCATGGCGCCGCGATTTGCCCGCAAGAGGCTTGTTGATGGGGTGTAAACTGTCGGCGTCGGAGAGTTGAACTTGGGAGGTTCGGAAAAATGCCCAGATGGAAGCGGGTGTTTTCTGTCCACGAAAATTTAGCGTTTCTGGGACCCAACTCCAACCCATCCGCCGAACCTCCATTAGCTCATGAATGTACGAGACAACAAGTCAAATGCGGCAAAAAGGGATCTATATTCCGGTCTCATACAGCAACCTCATTTATTGCGAAAGATAGACATACGGACCAAAATATGGTATCGTCTGAGAGCTGGATTGTTCATGCTGCCTGGAAAATGACTAAATCATTGTCCCCTTCATGGACTCAATGGGCTACACACTTCAACTTATGGACACGGCAATGGTTACCAGTGATTAGTACGGAGTAGAATTAGTCGTATGTATGAAGTACAGTTTCTATCAAAATTTCAGCTAAGCCTTGACTCCATGAAAAGCACCACGTAACATTTAGGCCTCCTACGTCTGTGAACGAAGAAGACCCGGAAAGGCACACGACACCCCTATATCGTGGGGACACACACACAGAGAGTAACAAGAAGTCAACCCCACGAAACCCGTGTCGAGAGAAGGCTCTGCATATCGGAGTTGAGTGAGAGATGGAATTGTATTGGAGGTGCCGGGTCACCCACGGCCGGAAAGGAAAGGTTGCGGATGGTCCCAGCTGTATCTGATCCAACCCAGTCGCTGGGAGGATATCCATAAAGATAGTAAAGTGTCCGCCCAATGGCATACTTACTGCTCGCTTCGACGGTCGCCTGTCCTCAAAGCAAATAGAACGTAAAGGCTGTGCACCACGCTGTGACTCGTCCCCTGTGAGGACAGTCTCCCCAAAATTACCTAGTTTAATGTAATAGCGGCTATCAATCAGTATATTCCTCGGGGTAATGCCACCATGGGAATACCTTATCGCCTCCAACAATGCCACAGCTGATACAATCTGAGATGGCTATCTCATATTGAGATCATCGCTGGGGTGGAACACTGGGTACCCCAAGTCACGGTAACTTCTGGGACAACCATAAGCGCAGCACTGATATTTGGATTAGATTTCTGCCAAAGGCCGCAAAATATTGTTTTCTCAGGAAATACAGACTCCTGGGAAGTTGGTTCCTTGCAAGGGGCGGTTTTGAAGGCTCCCCATGGATGGAGCTACTTCAAAGCCGCGAGAATTCTTCCTTTCCCTGTTACACGCTCTATGTCACACCACCATTCTAACCTATGGCGGCGAAGCACTTGTCCTCGCCTTTCCGGGCTCCATTGCTTTTAAATGTCCTATGCAAATGGGGCTACGGCTGTGAAATCCCAGAGGCGAAGAAGGGTTAGGTCTGACGCTGGCTGCTTGTTCCAGTGTGATGTTTAGGAGAGCTTGGGCGTTACCCTGAAGGATCTGCCGGAGCATGGCTAATCCATTCCCCTGAATGCATCAGAATGGCTCCGTCAAGGCTGCGGAGTTATTTGTTGGGCATTGATCCGTAGTGCGTCGGCTCATCCGAGCAGCTCAAAGGCTTCAATTTAGATTGGGATCAGGGAACCGAAGCTTCTTCCATCTTAGTGGACACTTGTTCTATTAAAAAGTGGTAGAAGAAACACGACAAGCTACAAATCCTGCGCCCAAATCTGACAACCTCTGGAAAAGCACAAAAGAATAGGCAATCACATTCATAAGAAAATAGAATGAAGAACATTAGACCAGTAAGTCCCCCCCAAAAAACACCGAAGCAGGAACAGGACATAAATCACAGGCATGGAGTAAGGCGCCATTTAGACAAGGGTCTAGTGAGAATGCGATAAATGCTAAAGGTTCTCAAGCGCCAAATAGACTGGGATAGTATTAGGGACTGATGGGAGCGAAGAGCGGGTAGCACTGAAGCACACACATGGTGCAAGAAAATGGTTGGGTGCGCCGAAACAGATTCTCCCCCCTTCAAAATAGCCCCAGCACCTCTTGGAAGGCTTGCTAGTAAATCCAAGTTGCCATATTGTAAAGGTACTTGAGGGAATATAGATACGTCCGGAGGTGGATGGGGAGACGTGAAACGAAGTGCATTGCGAACTACAACCTGGTCACCGATCTAGCAATTGCATCCTCCAGCTTGGGTATTGGCGGATTCCGGTCGCAAATCTACTCCTGGGCGAGGGTTCGATCGAAGATTCCGTGGGCCCGCTTGATCCAGGGGCAGTTTCTTTGCGATGGCAGTGAATAGTTCTCTCACATTAGTTGACGTTTTTGCTGATGTCTCGAAGAAGAGTAACCCAGCCTCGCGCGCATAAGCCTCAGCATCAGCGGTTTGAACAGCGCGTTTATCTGGGCTATCTGTCACAAGATCAAGTTTGTTTCCGGCCAAAGCAATGATGATATTTTCGTTTGCCTGTCGTTGGAGCTCCTTCACCCATGATTTTGCTTTGTCGAGGGAAGACTACATCAACAAGCGATCGGTCAGCAACTTGGGGAAGCGTAGCGGGGAACAGGGTAGATAAGTACCGCTTGGGTAATATCATAGACTACAACTGCGCAGTTTGCATTGCGATAGTACATCGGGGCCAACGACTTGTATCTTTCCTGGCCAGCAGTATCCCATATTTCGAATTTCACGGTGGTGTTCTCATCGAGTGAAATGGTCTGGGTCAAGAAAGCCGCGCCGATGGTCGATTCCCGATAATCATCGAATTGATCCTAGTAAAAGAGCTTAGCATACAATGTGTTCATCCGCAGTAGGAGCCCTCAAGCGTCGAGGAAACAGATATCCATCGCTCACCTTCACAAAGCGCAAGACTAGAGAGCTCTGGCAGGCAGCAGTTAGCATGATTGCAGGAGATGCGGAGACGGGAAAAACTCCACCTTTCCAACAGCAGACTCCCCTATCAAAGGTTATGACCGTCAGCTCACATAGCATCAAAGGGGCCAAAGAAAACCATACCAAGGAGAACAAGTTTGAACTGAGCGAATCTGGCGCCGGGTCGGCCTCCAACGGGTGCTCTCGCGGCCATCTTCGCGGACGATCTGGAGTTCAAACGGAAAGAGAAATCGGGAAAAGTAAAGCACCGGAAAATAAGGGTATAAAAGGGTGGTCCGTAGAATATCCGATGTCAAGGCGCTTGGGCTTGCTCGTACCTGTTCGGCGGCCTGTCGATGTTGACTGGGATGGAGATGGTGTTGTCATTCATCAGTTGCAAGTTCTGAGGATGACGAACCAAAAGTGCAGCTTCCGCCCCAGCCAACCACAGGGAAACCCAGGGCGCCACTATGGAAACGCACCTATTGGTAAGGCCACGGTGCAACAACGCCGGGAGCACGGGCTCTGGGAGCCTGGGCCCGCCAAGCCCTGTGTGGGTTTACCGGAGATCGCTGTGTCCACAAGGCCCTATCAGCTTCCCCCCTTTCCGATAAGCCACTTTGCTGCAAATGCGCTCCTGGGGGCCTCCAGGCAGTTTTGCTTTCTTTTGTTGTTGCAAACTCTCGTGAAGACACAGCTCTCCCCCCCAAAAATAAAATAAAATAAAATAAAATAAAAAAGAAAGAGAGAAGAGTCTTTGTCGCATGATTAAGAGCTGCACATATTTACATACTTTCTTAGAGCTTGAATCGTCGAATATGATTTGAGTGCCTTTCAATTCCTTCCACCAACAAACTACTTTCCTCACAAGTTCCTCGAAAAGAACGCGCAACCTCCGTTGGCAATGGCACCCGTTCTCCCTTACCGTGACATTAATCTGCTGGTCTCTCCTCTACATTATGCGTTCAGATCGGCATCATCGACGTCGGCACCCACTCTTGTCGTTGAGAGACCGTCAGGCGAGCTGCGACTGGACAATGTGTCGGTGCAAGGAGCCAAGCGGGTGTCAAGCATAGCCGGCATTTTGGGAATTATCAAATTGAAACTAGGTAGAACCGAGCCTTCTGCTATACTCCCCATGCGCTAACTATTTACAGATAAGTATATCATCATCATAACCAAGGCCCGTCCGATGGGAAGATTGAGAGGCCACATGGTGTACAATGTTGTCTCTACCGAATTCCTCCCACTTCGCGAACGACCGCTCCACGACCCTGACGAAGATACATACCTGTCCTTGCTCAAGCAATTTTTGCAAAACAGCCCCATACACTTCTCCTACTCGTTGGATATCACCAATAGTTTCCAGCGCCAGTCCAACAGCGATCCATCGGCCCCATTATGGAAGCGAGCCGACGACCGCTTTTTCTGGAATCGTTTCATCCAGACAGACTTGATAGATTTCAGGTCGGGTCTATCTGATGGGACCGGCATCCGATACGGCCAGCTGTCAGATGTGGATCCGTATATATTGCCTGTTATGTATGGAATGTTGCGCATAACACCCACAAAAGTCAAGTCAACGCCCTTCACTTTCGCCTTGATCACCAGACGCTCCAGGCATCGCGGTGGCACCAGATACTTCTCCCGTGGAATAGATGAACATGGCAATGTCTCGAATTACAATGAAACAGAACAGATTATAATTCTCAACGACTCAGCTGGAGGACTCCCTGGTTTTGCTGGCGGATCTGGCATGCAAAATGGCCAGCTTAGGAGTGCTGTCGGTAAAGATTTGCATGTCTTGTCATTTGTGCAAACAAGAGGTAGCGTCCCGGTCTACTGGTCTGAAATTAACAACCTTTTTTACATTCCACGGCTCCTGATCCGCAGTGTTGATACTGCCATCTCTGCTGCACGCCAGCATTTCTCGGAGCAAATTAGAATTTACGGAGAAAACTATCTTGTGAACCTGGTTAATCACAAAGGAAGAGAGGAGAAGGTCAAAAAGGCGTACGAGCAACTAGTTCGCACCCTGATAACCGCATCCTCCGAGTCTACTGAGTCAGATCCGTTGTCATCAGAAAAGTTGCACACGGTTGATTCATCAATCAGAAAACAAGAGATGGACAGGCTCCATTATGTTTATTTCGACTTTCACAATGAAACAAAGGGCTTAAAGTGGCATCGAGCGGAGCTTTTGTTGAACCGTCTTACAGACGGATTAATGCGAGGCCAATATTTTAGCGGTGTCGAGTCGTTGGGTGATCCATCCGGCCCGCTTGATATTCGACTCCTGCAGTCTAGTGTGGTCCGAACGAACTGTATGGATTGCTTGGATCGCACCAACGTTGTGCAGAGCATGCTGGGTCGCTGGACTGCGACCCGTCAATTGATTGATGCTGGTGTTCTGCAACCGGGAGAATCTGCCAGTGATGATCCGGAGTTTGAGTTCATGTTCCGAAACATGTGGGCGGACAACGCAGATGTTGTCTCGAAATCGTATTCTGGAACAGGAGCCCTGAAAACTGATTTTACTCGCACCGGCGAGAGAACAAAGGCTGGCATCCTTCTCGATGGGAACAATTCCTTGACGAGGTACATCCGTAACAATTTCCGCGATGGCCCCCGCCAAGATGCCTTTGATATCTTTCTTGGCACCTATCTGCCTTCGTCGTCCTCAAGCAACAGACTTGTGTTCGTGGATCGAAGGCCGATTATCATCCAAGCAATTCCATATATTCTTGCGGCAAGTGTTTTCATGGTTCTTGTTGCAATCTTTAGTCGCAGGCTCCCTGATTCTGCCGCTTGGCCAATAAGGCTATTCCTCATTTTCTGGATGGCTGTGGCTGCTTGGTGTCTAAGGTTTATCTATTCCCACGGCATGCTTTATGTGAGTCATGATCCAAGTATGATGATCCTAAGAGGATATAGACTAATCATGAACAACTTGTAGGTTAACTGGCCAAAGCTCAACACTCCCACGGCAGCAGTTGATGGTTATCAAGATGCATTACACAGAGCACATTCAGACAGAGTGATTGGACGATTCATACCCGCCGCTCGCCATCAGCGTGGGTTCAGCAATGTCCGCCTTGGCTATATGGAGGAAGGGAAAAAGAGAATTGAATAGCATCTGACTCGTTGTTCACGGGTATTTTCTGAGCTTCTTCAAGGGCATATTTTTCACTGTACCCTTTCGTGTTCTTTGGTCATGATAATATATTATGTGGCAACCACTTCTTTTGGGTCTTTAATCCTATCTTCCTCTTTTCCAAGGAGTGCACTGTCACAATTCACAAGAGTACATACCTATTTTAACTAGCGTACACCCTTTTTCCAGGAACTAATCATAATAGTATTAACTTCACCGAAGCAGAGCTCAGTTTATTGTGAGATATGTGAATGTTCTCTTTATTTGTGCTCAACTTTATATTAATAGAAGGCAGCCTGTGTGGTCTGTAATGTTCCCTCTGATGTATGCAAAACTTTTAACTTGTGCCTGGTTGGAACCAAAAATGGTTATTTACCAGACCTCTCTACGGAGTACTCTGCCGGTATTAGCATGATCCTTTCCCACGAAACCCCGCTACAGCTTGTCCCACAGGGTCTTTATCATTTTCTAGTTCCTGGATTATAGGATGGGTCAATTGATTCTATAGTCTCATTAAATCTGACACTGGCCTTTCAAAACCCCACTGGAATGTACCAGCCTTTTTGGAGGCCGACAGCGCTGATCAGATACAACCATTTGCACTGCTTCACAGTCCGGAACTTCTCCAAAATGGGGCGCACATATAATGTTTGCCATGATCTTTGCAAAATTGAGATTCTTACTTTTCAATTGAGATGTTTTGACTGACTTCAGGTCTCGGATCTAGGATGCTATCGTCGCGCTCAATTCGCTTCAGTCGAATTACTCGATTGTCCAGAAGATCCGCAAATCGGGGGGACGGATGAATGAGCAAGCCATGACTGAGATGGTAGAATGGTGTGAAAAGGTTGGATACAAGGTATGCGACCTTGTCTCTCTCCCGGGCTCAGATCCCGTCGACACTGAGTAGATACTAACCGTCACATTATGCATCCTTCGGTCGCGACAGCCATCGGACTTTAACAAGCTGAATGTAATCCATATCGCGGGGACGAAAGGCAAGGGCTCGACATGCGCTTTCATCTCTTCGATTCTTTCTCAGTACGCCCACCTACAGACTTCCCAGGGCGTCGAGTCGTCCTCCGAGCCGAAAATCAGCAAAATCGGCCTTTACACATCCCCACACCTTCGATTCGTCCGCGAACGGATACAAATTAATAACACACCGCTCTCCGAGGAGCAATTTGCTAAATACTTCTTCGAAATATGGGATCGATTGGAAGAATCTGCGCGAAAAAGTGGCATGGACCCCACCGACCCGGCCGGAAAGCCCATCTACTTCCGGTACCTTACGCTTATGGCATGGCATACGTACCTGAGAGAAGGTGTGGATGCCGCCATTATAGAGTGTGGGATTGGAGGGGAGTATGATAGTACAAATATTTTGGATAAACCTATTGTTGCAGGTATTTCGAGCTTGGGGATTGATCACGTTGAGCTGCTAGGTGATTCAATCGAACAGATTGCCTGGCATAAAGCTGGAATTATTAAGCCCGGATCGATAGCCTATACCGCGCCACAGCCAGAAGCGGCTTTGGATGTTTTGAAGCGGAGAGGAGAAGAGAAGGGAGTCGAAGTGGAAGTTGCCTCAGGGCACCCGGAGCTAGCACCTGGAAAAGTTCAATTGGGCTTGTCGGGCGATTTTCAATATAAGAATGCGGAACTGGCGGTGGCTATCTCAACTTCGTTTTTAAGAGCAAGAGGCGTTGCGGATGTGCCATCGTATGCTAACGGGGAGCCTCTAACAGAGCCAATTCTACGAGGCCTGGAAAATACCCGCTTGGCCGGAAGGTGTGAGGTCAGGCGAGAGAAGAATATTGCCTGGCACATTGACGGAGGCCATACGCCAGAAAGCATTGAAGCCACGGGGAGATGGTTCTCTTCGCAGCCGTACACCAGGAATGCTCTGGATGGAGGAAATGGCAAGACTCAGGTCTTGATATTTAACCAGCAATCTCGTGACAGTTCTGCTCTAGCGCGTGCCCTCTATAGCATATTGTCCGCAGGAAATTGCTCCTTTACCCATGCCGTGTTCTGCACGAATGTCACATTTAAAGAAGCAGGATATCGGCCGGACCTTGTGAGTATAAATGCAAATGCCACAGAGGTGGAGAAATTGAGCGTGCAAAACAGCCTCGCAAAGATGTGGCGGGAGATGTCGCCAGATACCACCGTTGAAGTGAAAGGCACGATTGAAGAGGCGGTTGAATATGCCCGAAATCTAGCATCTGGCGAAGGCGATGCTATGGTCTCCGTACTTGTGACGGGCAGTCTACACCTAGTTGGCGGCCTGATTGAGGTATTAGAGACGAAGCCTTGGCCAGAGTGAGGTAACAAACCCGGTTATAACTGTATAACATCGCATTTTTCAACAATCTTTAAAACATGATGTTTGACTAAACCTCCACGGGGTTTCTTCCCCTTTCTAAGAGTCATCTCTCCCGCATGGGTTTCAACGCCCTTACAGATTTCCGCATCCTTATCTCCAAAAGATTCTGCAGCACCGCGCACGTTTAGTTTTGCAAAACAGGTTTTCCCGATGTGTCCTGGATCAATAATCCCGCCCCAAAGCTGAATCCCCCCTTACTTTTCCTAGCTTGGTGGATTCAGCGTGTTTGCCCAGTTATCTTACCAGTGGGATATTTCTAACCTCCTCCGCTGGGGGTCCCGCCCTGGCGGAAGGCCATTAGGAATCGGGGTTGGTGGTTCTGGGAAAACAGCAAGGACGAGCTTTCGCTTCTGGTACACTTTTGGCTGAGACATCATTTATTTATTTCCCGCTTCTTGTAAAGAAGAGCGGGTTGGCATCACTTTTCTTTGTTGTACACATTATCATAGATTGCGGGGCAGAGTAGTTAGTATTATCTGGCGGCGATGCCTCATTTTGCGGTGGCGGCGGGGTGGAACTGGCGGACAGACGCTGCGAACAAAGCTAAACGGGAACTCGTTACACCTGATCTCTCTTGCCCACCATGAATGCTTTAACCCGCTCAAACCTTTGATAATTCCAGCAAATATTATTATTCCTCGGGCTTCAATTCGACCTAGGTTTTATATTCTCGGGGACGATTTACCTAAACCATTTCCTCACCACGCTTGACGCGCTGTTGAACCCTATCGAGGACACGTTAAATACTTCTCCCACCTAGGAGCTATTCGCGACAAGTGGCGCAAACCACCTAGAGGAAAGACCAAGTACAATGGACGGCAGCACAGGTACCGGCGATGCGCCCCGCGACGAGCCTCAATCCCCTCCCCCGCCCGGCGACTCCAGCGAGAAGAAAAAGGGAAAGCGAAAGGCAAAGGGCGAAGAAACGCCCAAAGCTCCCGCCGGGGCTAGGCTTACGGATAACATGGCCGGGACCTTGTTAGAGATGAACCCAGCGCTACGGGGCGAATTGGCGGGAATGGATAGAGAGAAAGCTGCGGAGATGTTGCGAAGGATGGACATATCGGAGCTACTCACTGGGCTCTCTTTGAACCAAAAGAACCAGAAGGATATGGCATCGTATAAATTTTGGCAGACCCAACCTGTGATTCGCTTCGATGATAAGGGTGCTGTCGAAGACGGACCGATTAAGCAGATCGGTGTGGAGGATGTGCCCAAAACTCCAGACCCCTTGATCGAGGGGTTCGAGTGGGTTACCTTGAACTTGGACGACGAGAAGGAACTAAAGGAATTTTACGAGCTGCTCTCAGATCACTATGTGGAGGATGGAAGCGCGATGTTTCGTTTCAATTACTCCCCGGAATTCTTGAACTGGTGAGTGAGGAGGCTACTCTGGACTATGCGTTATCGGCGCAGCTAACGTATCCAAAGGGCTCTGAAAGCACCCGGATGGAAAAAAGATTGGCATGTCGGCGTTAGAGCATCTAAATCAGGCAAACTGGTCGCCTCTATCTGTGGCGTGCCCGCTGAGATTTCTGTGCGCGGTCAATTGATCAAGGTCTCGGAGATCAACTTCCTATGCATACACAAGAAATTGCGCTCGAAACGATTAACCCCTGTTCTCATCAAAGAGATCACCAGACGGTGTAACGTCGATGGCATATTCCAAGCTATCTATACCGCCGGAATTATTCTACCGACTCCAGTGAGCTCATGTCGGTATTACCACCGCGCCCTCGACTGGCTAAAACTGTATGAAGTTGGCTTCTCCGCTCTCCCTGCGGGATCCACGAAAGCTAGACAGATTACGAGGAATCACCTACCAAGCAAGACAGCCACACCGGGGTTGCGACCAATGCAGAGCAAAGATGTTGACGCCGTTCATGACCTGCTAAACCGGTATATGAAGCGGTTCGACCTTGCTCAAACGTTCAGCCGGGAGGAGATTGAGCATCTATTCGTCCATAAAGAAAAGCCCGGAACGGAGCAGACCGTCTTTGCGTATGTCGTTGAAGAGGATGAAACACACAAAATCACTGATTTCGTTTCCTTCTATTCTCTTGAATCGACAGTTATCCACAGCGAAAAACATAACACTATCAGGGCGGCATACATGTATTATTACGCTTCGGAGACCGCTTTCGCGCCGAAGGAGAAAGGCCTGCGGGAACGGTTGACATTACTTGTCAATGATGCTTTAATTCTCGCAAAGAAGGTAATGTTTACTGAGCGTCCCTTCTGACGCGATTGTTACTGACAACCGTTCAACAGGAGCACTTTGACGTGTTTAATGCTCTAACCTTGCATGACAACCCGCTCTTCCTTGAGCAGCTCAAATTCGGCCCTGGAGACGGCCAGCTCCACTACTACCTATTCAATTACCGAACATCCTCTATTGCTGGTGGCGTGAATGAAAGGAACTTCCCTGACGAGAAAAAGAGGGGAGGTGTGGGAATTGTCCTTGTTTGATGGCTTCTTTTGCAGAAGGAATTTGCTTTCCCCTCCCTGATTACACAAGTTTCCCTCATGGTTGGATGTGCAGCATTTGGTCCTTTCTTTTTTGCTCTCTCGTCCTCAAGAGCTGTGGTTGTCGTCATGATGTCTGACATGATTCCTGTCAAACATCTTCCACGCAGCTATTGTATAGCTATGATCATCATTATTGTATGGAGTATGCCATCACAATATCCATGCTTAGCCTGTCACTAGGCTGAGAGTTGTATTCCACAGGGATTTCAGACAAAAATAACTGCACTGCTGACCGACTCTTCCCTTTCTCTGAGATCTTGCTGTGATGTCACAGATGCCAAGCTACGTAACGTGAGAAGTAGTTAGGTTAACAAGTTTAACTAACCAACTGACCAGTCATGATGTCACGGGAATGCTCGCCGCCCAAGACAACTTCGACTGCAACCAGCCAGTTCGGTGGCGCGGCGAGTTGGGATCTAGACCCTCGACCGTGTCTTGGTGTCAAATGAGTCCGGGTGTGCTCGTTTCTAAATAACTACTACGACCAAGCCGCTTGCTCCTCTTGAAACTTGCACACTTCTCTGCCTCTTCTGGCTTCCACAGAGTATACCCATATCGACAACCAACCAGTTGGTAACTAACTATCGAGACAATTCATTGGCCCTTTCATGAGGCGCCCTGCCATACACATGCATCCGTGTTGTCATTCGCGGAGTAATAGTTACAAAATATACAACGGACGCGGTTGATAATCTATTAGTTAGCTGGGTCAAAATGGGCGCCGGTCAGTCGACGAGGAGCTCTCTGAATAAGTCGTCTCCCGGTAAGCTTCCTGATGTTCCCGCTGGCTACTCCCTGTCGTGATACCTACCTGCTCGCGTTCTATTTTTACAGATAGAGCACACCATTAACTACGGGGCAATCTGTTCTGTTAAAATCTAGAGGAGCTGAGCCACGTTCTGGCTCATCGATTTGCCTCGAAATGCTTTACACCCCTCGAACTCACCCATTTGAAGGACAACTTCAACTCTAGGGCTCTCGATGAAAATGGCCTTCGCCATTGGAATGAAGAGATCCTCTCCCAGTTCTTGGGGATCCCGGATGGCGCTGGAGAAAAAGCCGGCCCGCACACCGATGCTACGCTTGACGCTGGGCCTGTAATATTTCGCATGGTGTCCTATCTGGGCGCGTTCCCGTTTCAGAATACGCTCGCACCCAGCGTGCTTACTTATGAGGCTATCATTAAGGTCGTTGTGCTCCTAACAGAGAGATACGGCCGAGTTCTGAGAAGAGGGAGAAAAGATCGCATTAAATTGCTATTTGGTAGCCTGGCTGATGTTGGTCGTACTCAAGTTGAGGAAAAGGAGATGCCTGTACAGGAGTCAAATGATGGTAAAGCAAACGGTATTGCAAATGGCAACCCTTCTCATGTTACAGGGTTTGCTATCGATGCGCCTGCGAACGACGACGAAGAAGAACAAGACGATGATGATGACCTGACCCTTGCTGCCTTGGAATCTCTGGATGCAATTGAAGTGTTGAAGCATGATCAACGCATCGATCGGAGCGTATATAAGGCACGAGTTTCCATCGATACTTTTCGGAGGCTTATGGCCTTGCTTCTTGTTATTGCGCCTCTACATCCTATTGGAACGACGTCCAAGTTGATTGCAGATCAAGATGCAGAATCAATTGATGCCATCCAAGCCCAAGTAGATAGCATCATCGCCGCTTTTGGCGAAGAAGCCGACAATGATGGTATTACTTATAAGTCCTTCTCTAGAGTTCTTATGACATCTCTTCCCTTCCTATTCGATCCATTAACGCCCCTATTTGAGCATTTTCTGTTCAGCAAAAACCTTGATTTATCACGGCGAAAAGAGTCACGATCCACAGAGCCGGAACACGAGAAGTCAAGCTCAACCCCGCTTCCCCATTCTCCTCATTCCGAATCTGTATTTCTCCCTGGTCCTTTTGAATCGAATATCCTAAACACTACGTTGTTATCTCACCTTTCATTCTTCCTTTCGACTTCATACCCACTTCCCAATCTACTCCGCAATGGAACCCGTCTACACCCAGTTTTTTCTTCAGTATACCACGGTGAATCATTGACAGCGTTCTCCCATCACGTCCTTACCTGGCATGCGCCTAGTATTCTTCTCCTAAAAGGAGTCACCGACTCTTCTTCCTCGAGACAAGACACAGTTCTAGTGGGAGCATATTTGCCTGAACCCTGGAAACAGTCCAGTACCACCTCCTCGGACCGTGCGTCTGACTCCCTGGACTCGTCTAAGTTCCCCTGCCTCTTCCAGCTGCTACCAACTCACACCGTCCTCCTGGCCTCCCCGTTCTTCAAAACCCTCAAATTCAACATGCCCGTGGCGTCATTCTCTACGAAATCCGGTATTGCCCTGGGTTGCATGATCCCTCCCTCCTCACGCACATCGTTGCACCATGACCTCCATCCGCGACCCGCTGGCGGAGGTAGTTTGATAATTGACCCTGCCCTCGAGAATGCAACATTCGTCGTCTCCGACGGCTTGAACGGTGATGGGGTATTCCTACCTCCAGGTCTTTCCCCTTCATCCTCGTCATCCTTCTCTGCTTCAGCATTGTCCTCCACAACGTCCATATCTGTACACGCCATCGAAGTATGGGGTGTGGTACCCACACAACCCGAGTTGGGCCCCGTTTTGGATCCTGATTCCTCACGGGGGGATGCTGTTGCAGCGCAGAGAGCCGCGTGGGATTTCGAGGCGCGCGAAGCGGAGAGGAGAAGGACCATTCACTTGAAAGTTGGCGGAGGTGATAGTGAGGAACAGACTGGAAGGGCTTTGTTAGAGATGGCTGGGATTATTGGCGATTCGAATTATAGTCCGCGGAAACATTAATGAGACTGTTTCTTTTTATGGGTTTACAAGTATGGACCGGTATGCATGGAGTACATTGGCATGGCGCGGCTTTCCGTTTGCCTTCTGATTAAATGGCTTAGCACTTTGAAGAAAAATTGTCCGTCGTCAGCGCTCTTCTGGAAGGGGGTTTAGCGTTAGAAATAAATTTGTATCGGACTGAGATGATGATGCATTCAGTGTTGACCAGAACTTTCCTAACTTCAAAAGAGTAAGATCTCGGAATACTATAAAAGAGATATTATTCTGAGTCTCCCAAGCCTAAAAGGTTTATATATATTACAGAATCAGCACCCTTCATCAAACGGATAGTTACCTCAAAGGGACAAGTCCAAAGGGAGCATCATAGAAGTCCTTCAATTCTTCATTGTCCTCGCCCAAGCTAGGGGTAGCTTCAGTCTCTCTATTCTCAGTTCCTTCCTTGACTGCTGCTCCCATTTCACTCCTATCCTTAGTCTTATTGCCAATTGTCGTATTTCCGGTTCTGGACGATGGGTCACCCGCGCTCGCTTGGACAGTATCACTATCATCTGTCCCATTCTTGCCGGGATTTTCGCAAGGTAATCTCATTGCGAGGTAGCGAATAGGAGCCCGTTCAACGCGATCCATCACATCGTTCATGTACCGTTGAACCTCGACCAGAGGTTTAACAACTCGGGCAAGGGGTTCAAGAACACGTGCATTACTTGCAAACAAGCGCATTGTGATGGGTTGATAATATTCTTTTTCTTGTGTCTTTTTGGGGGATGAGTCGTTATTGGTTTCCGGCGTATCCCTAGCAGATTGATCGGTTTTTGACTGTGCTGTTTTCTGTGGCAAAGGTGCTTGAGTCATGGCATTTGAAGGTGTCCCGGCCTTGGGAGTGCCGTCGGGTGTTGACGTGATTTTGGTTTTTTTCGCTTTTGATTTGGTATTTGTCGAGGAAGGTGTATCTAGAGGGGTTCCGTTAGGGCCAACTTTCTTAACCACAAGAAACGAAGCTATGACCTGCGTCCCTGGCGGTATATAATCGATAATCATATTTTCGGGAAGAAGATATCGATCTCCTGAAGCAGCAAGCCCAGGGCCTGGAGGAGTAATGAATTCAAAAACCACAGCTTTAATATCCTGTCTAGCGGGCTGGAGTTGTGGCGGTGGCCTTTGTTGATGAAGGTAGGTTTTTGGTGGAGGTTGCTGCGGGAATTTGGATCGTATCGGCGGAGTAGACGGTGAAGAGCAAGATGGCTGATGGTTAGAAGGACTGTAATACTGGGTCGGAGGAGGGTGATGGGATTGTGGCTGAAAGATAAGTGGTTTTGCTCCGGGCCTGCTAGCCGCCGGCGGGCCGGAAGGTCCAGGCGGCACAGGAGACATGGAAGTAGATTTAGGATGATAGGGCGAATTAGTCTGTGGAGAATTGATCCGGGATTCTTGCTGGTTTCGGCTGGCGATGATCGCATTGAGCTCGTCAATATGAGCTTGAAAGGCACGCAACTGCTCTTGCGACGCTTCACTCGAGGCAACAACCCGCATGAGCGCCTTTAGCTCAGGATTCACTGCAGCTCTTGTAGCCAACATTTGTATGACTGGATCCGCGCTGCCTTTCGGGGGCTGTGGGGGCGGATCTGGAGGCTTCTGAGGTGGGGGACTGGGTTGCGATTCGCCATGCGAAGTAAGCGGTCTAGAAGGTGTTTCCGAAGGAGAGCTAGAGAGTGGTCCAAAATGATTACTTTGATACGTCTGTCCGGCGCTCTGCTGTGCTGGCTGGATGGGTTGTGAGGGTGGTGCAAATGTGGTTTTGGGTGCTGGTTGTGACACTTGGGGACTATGTAAAGCCGGCATATGGGAGTTTTGCGGGACCTGAGGAGACTGCCGGGACTGGTTTGCTGGCGGAGGAGGTTGATATTGGTGGAAGGTATTCGAGTTGCTTGGCGCAGTGTATTGAACATGGATCAGAGGCTTTTGAGAAGGAGGAGGAGGAGGGTGTGGCGTTTGTTGTTGGGATTGCGGATTGCGCACGGTATAAAGCATAACGTCGAAATGGTGAGGTTCAATCACAATTGTACACGGGCCCAATTTGGTCATGGATTCCTTCGGAGGATTTGGAGTTGCGGGCTGCGGCTGGCCTTTCTTTCTGGACGGCTTTGTCCAGTATTTTTCGAAAATACACTCGTGGAGCCATCTTGTCTGCGACCGTCGAAGAGCGGCAACGACCACAGCGCTATCAAAAGAAGATATAACGTTAGAACAAATGTCCAGAATCACAACCCAACATTTCTGGGATTATATCACCTTTCATCATAGGGCTGATAATCCCGCAATGACAGGTTCCCCGGCTGTACTTTAGCGAGGGTTGGCAGTGGGTTTCCTTCCTTGATCTTTGTGGGGAGAGGCTCCTCTTCGACTGCTTCAGGGAGCTTTGGAGCTGGCGTCGCCGAAGCTTTTCTTTTCGCGGGGACCTGGCGTTGTGGGGTGGTCGCGTCGGATTTTCGCGTCCGCGTCGTAGGGGGTGCTCGAAGCTTTCGTTTCTCTGCCATCTCATCGCAGGGACCACTCATGCCAAACCAGAGAGCCACCCTGCGCACTGGCGCTTTGTCCGTCGTCACAACGTGATGAGCTCGCCGCAGCGAGAAGCAAGAGAGCGACGGCGATGATAGCTGACTAAGCGTAATTATGGTAATTTAAAATACACGATGTGACAGTACCTTATCGATAACGTCCTTGAAAAAGTCCTCGTCCTCGGCTGGAGAGTGAGCGACGACGGAGAGCTTGAGAGCTGCTCGAGCAATCGGCTGATGGCTTGATCTTCGATTGAAGGCTCGCATGTATTCTTTCGCTTCCTTTTCTCTCTGTATACCGCTAGTCTTGTCTCCGAATTCAATCTTTGCACCGAGGTAGCCACATCATACTTCCCTGTATCCCGTACTCCGAACTACCTCCCCGTTCCATCGACCTCAGATATTGTCTATGAAAGCAGATATATGTACGTCTTGTCCACTACATTGCATTTTGGGAGACTCAATCTTTCCGGGACCCTATCTTGGAAAAGGACGCTCTGAGCACTAAATTTATTTCGCTGTATCCTGACAAATATTGTAGGAACCGCCATCATGGTAGAGCTGGCGCCCATTTTAAAAAAGGCCTACTGGGTCCTCGCTCTCTGCGGCCTGATTTATGTCTCTCTGATCTTCTCTCTAACATATCCCACTATCCAACGGGGGTGAATTTTCCTTTCCTTCGCTGCACGACTTTGTCTGTGCATTACTAATTATCGTCTTAGTGTGCTCTATTCGCATGGAATCAATCCATCGCGATTCTACGACATCAACGATGTTGAAAACTTTGGGTTCTTGAGTACATACGATTCTTGCCCGAATAGTCAACTTTTAGAGTATTAACTAGGTCACTAGAATCTCAGGTACAACCGTTCAACTTACTTACTCCGGATAATGCCACCCTATATGCATGGCATATCCTGCCCCTTCATCTTTGCAAAGAGCATGAGAGAGAGCTTCTCGCAAGCCACAGTTACGGTGTAGCGGAGGATATGACCAAAACGGGTGCTTTCAATTTACTCGCCCGAGATCCAAATGCGAGAGTGATCGTCAACCGTATGCATTTCGGCCTATCCCAAAGTGTTGCGGACTCGAGGCTAACGGCGAAGTCACAGTTCACGGAAATGCTGCAAACCTTGGCTCTGGCTATCGCCCCGGGATCTATCGCAATTTTGTCTCAATGTCAACGCCGTATCATCCTGTTCACGTGATAGCATTCGATTATAGAGGGTTCGGGCTCTCCACCGGGGAGCCTACAGAAGAAGGCCTGATCACAGATGCGCTAACGGTGATAAACTATCTCACATCACCCCCTCTCTCTATTTCTCCATCTCGAATTGCAGTTGTAGGCGAGAGCCTTGGGACTGGGGTCGCTGCTGGACTTGCCGAACGACTTGCTTTTGGAGATGCATCACCCGTCAAAACTCTCGCCGGATTTGTGCTTGTCGCCCCATTCTCGAATATTCCCAAGCTCTTAGAGTCATACTGCATTATGGGAATATTCCCACCACTCCTCTCACCGCTGATGGGGTATCCTCGATACAAGAAATACGTGCTCGACCACATAATTGATCGATGGGATACTGCGTCACGGCTAGCCAGACTAACAGGTGTATCCCCACAATCTGATTCTGACGCAGAGCATGATGATAAAAACTTCCATCTCACAATCATGCACGCAGCTAATGACCCCGATATTCCTTGGCGCGAAGGTAAAAGAGCGTGGGAAGCGGCTGTTGGAGGTGAGGACGCCGCGAAGGTGGGTACTTTCACTGAGCAATCAATTTCAAGTGATAATACTACTGAAGTCAAAACCTGGGAACGAAGGGTTGGATCAGGGCTGAAGAGAGTTAGATGGCAGAAAGTACGATATGGAGGTATGGCTTCCCCAGTGTCTTCATCCAATATCCCTTCCAATGAAAGGACCGTTCGGGTGTCGAGATGGATGCTGAATTATTCACTTTTCTATCTAGGGCACAATGAGATTGCAAGTCTTAGCCCGGCAGCCCTCGCTGTGATGAAAGTTTTTGATTAGATATTACCACTCTCATCACGATATTTAGATGCGAGTTCATAACTATAGAGAGGGGGAAGGAGAGATACATAAGATGACTTGCGTAACGTACCGAAAACACCATTAGAAAAAAATGGCGACTGAGAGCATGGCTTGTCATAATGAAGATGTAGAGGAATAGGTTCTTGAAATAGAAATAGAATATTAATTTTTCAGATTCATCTGGAGCGGAGAGAGCCAGGGACCAGATCGCCAAATCAGCCGTGCGCATACACCCCTTTCCATGGAATGCTATCCGTCCTAATAATAAAGAATAATCGCAGAAAGGCAAACGCTTCCAAGCCTTATAAACAGAAGATATAAGCAATCTTGCGAGTCTATACCGATTCATTACACAGCCAAAAAAAGTGTCTAGGGCGACTGCACGCCAAATGGGAGACATACGGAAACAGAGAACATGACCCTTGCAAAACATTTCGCCTGTATCCCCATCATTTTTGCCCAAAAAGAAAGCCTTGCACGGTATAAATACAGCAGATGGAAGGGTAAGTGAAGTTGTACATGTACAGTGCATCGAGATATTCAAAAACAAACATAACTTCCACCATAGTGGAGCTGGCTTGAAAGAGAAGCAGATGGTTTCAGGCTCTGAGGATATTTCGGAACCATGGCTGGTCGTGAGACAAAGCCCGGCTGGGAACTTGTCCGTCGCAGGTAAACGAAGACCTGCTCAGAGTATTCAACGAGAAATAAAAGCGGATGCAGCTTATTTCTTATGTCTGGCAGCTTGTGCTTTCTCATACTCGGCAATAAGCTCCTTCCTATACGTCGCAGGGCTGTTAGTGATTTTCCGTACATCGAGACGGATAATAGAGACGGGAATACTCACTGCAAGTGACCAGGAGCTTTTTCGTAATGGCTGAACTCCATGGTATACTCTCCCTTGCCCTGGGTAGCAGCGCGCAAATGGGTACTAAACCCGAACATTCCATTCAAACTACAGTCGGCGTAGACGGTGAATTCATCAACGCCAGTCTCGGTATCGTTAATAATAGCATTGCGCTTGTTCAACAAGGCGATAACATCACCCTGGAATTCTGATGGAGCGGTAATGACAGTCTTCATGAGGGGTTCAAGAATGTGTGGCTGACTGTCCATAAACGCTTTCCTGAAAGCTTGCTGAGTGGCATTCTTGAAGGACATTTCGGACGAATCAGTCATATGTGTGGCACCGTCATTGATAACCATTCTGGTACCGAGGACCTTGTGGCCGATTAATGGGCCCTTGTCACAAGCCAGGCCGAAACCTTTCTCGCAAGCAAACAAGAACTTCTCGGAAATGCTGCCTCCAGTGATCTGCTCCTCGAAGTTGTTGCCATCCAAGTTCCCAGTAGGTTCCATCCAACCGGCAACACGAGCATATTCACCAGGTCCGCCAGTTTGTTTCTTAAGCAAGTGATCAAACTCAACACGCTTGCCAATCGTTTCACGGTACGCGACCTGAGGCTTTCCGGTTTCGCAATCGACGCGGTACTCACGACGCATACGTTCAACATAAATATCCAAGTGTAGCTCACCCATTCCAGAAATAATTGTCTCTTCACTCTCGGTGTCGAAGTGAACACGGAATGTGGGGTCTTCACGTTGAAATCTGTTGATAGCCTTGGAGAAATTGGCAAGATCCTTGGAGTTTTTAGGTTTGATAGACAGGGAAATGACAGGCTCAGGCACAAACATAGAAGACATCGAGTAGTTCAGTTGGCCATCGGTGAACGTGTCTCCGGAAGCACAGTCGACGCCAAATACGGCGCAGATCTCACCAGCACCGATTTCAGAAACCTCTTCCATTTCATTTGAATGCATACGGACAATGCGAGGGACCTTGATCCGCTTGTTATTTCGGGCATTGAATACGTTGGTTCCTTTTCGAAGGGTACCCTGATAGACACGTATGTAGGTGAGTTGGCCAAAATTGCTTTCTTCAAGTTTGAAGGCCAGGCCGACAAAGGGCAAAGAGTTATATGGAACAAGCTTGACGGAAGCCTCGTTGCGTTTTTGGTCGAGTGCCAAGTTCTCAATTTCGGCCGGATTCGGAAGATAATCGCAAATACCATCGAGCATAGGCTGTACGGCTTTGTCTGCCAGAGCGGATCCCATGAAAACTGGGGTGAACGTCCGGGCAATAGTTGCCCGCCTTATAGCGGCCTTGAGTTGCTCAACCGTTGGCTCCTTCTCTTCCAAGAAGAGTTCGGCAATATCATCGTCAACGTCGGCCAGAGTTTCGATCAGCATTCTCCTCCGCTCTTCTGCCACTGGGCGCACATCGGCCGGGATCTCATCCTTTTCGACAACCATTTCACCCCGAGGACCTTCGTTATAAATAGCCTTCATGCGGATGATGTCAACAACACCCTTGAATTCGTCCTCGAGCCCAATGGGCACTTGGACGGCCGCGGCGTGCATCTTTAGTTTCTGATTAATCTGTTCAATAGCCCTGAAGGGATTAGATCCCATACGGTCCATCTTATTGATAAACGAGATACGCGGAACATTGTAGCGTCGCATCTGTCGATCGACGGTAATGGTTTGCGATTGGACGCCAGAGACAGCGCACAAGATCAAGACAGCACCGTCCAAGACACGTAGAGCTCTCTCGACCTCAATCGTAAAGTCAATATGTCCAGGTGTATCGATCAAGTTGATGTGGTATTTCTCGTCCTTCCCGTTCTCCTTCTTGACCCAGTCGCAGAATGTCGCGGCAGACTGGATGGTAATTCCTTTCTCACGTTCGAGATCCATAGAGTCCATCTTGGCTCCGACGGAGTCACGTCCCCGAACTTCATGGATGGCCTGGATGCGTCCGGTGTAGAAAAGGACTCGTTCAGTCGACGTGGTTTTACCGCTGTCAATATGAGCCTATAGGGTACTGTTCAGCTCGGACGTTCATTGCCCCAATTTTATTTTTGGTGAAGTACCAACGCACCGCAATACCAATATTTCGGACTTTAGATATTCTCGCAGCTTCGGCAGGATCCATACTTTCAATGATTGCGTCTTGTGAAAGCGTCTCCGGTTGCGCGGCGGCCTGCTCGAGTCTGCACGCGTGGGAATTAGTATATGTATGCATACACTGCAATTACTAAAAGCTGATCAACGGTAGAAAAAGCAGCACTCACACTGCAGCCGCAGTAGCAGAAGAAGAGTGCCTTTTCGGCTCCCATCTCCTGTTCAACGGTAACCGAGTGGGAGCGGCAGGAATTGACCGAAGGGGAGCCGCTGATAGGTATCTTCGCGCGCAAAAAGAATTGCCAAGTGGCCGCATTGCGGCTTTCGGCATGCCAGCGAGGGAACGGACTTGTGTCCGCATGACCGTGTGGACACTCATATTGAGACGAGACTATCCCTTTTGGTCAACACAGAGTCGAAGGGGACGCAATGCTCTTCCGCTTCTCGCGAAGGAGCCCGTCGAGAGGATCTTTTGGTAATTTATTTTTTTAAACTTTGCCAAGCCCGCAAGGGTCAAACCATAGCAGAAATGGGGAGGATTTGTAAACCGTAGATCCACTAGTCCCGATACGTTTACGTCAGAATATACATTTATCTGAATCCACGGTTGTTTGGAAGTTTAAAAATATATACATTCTGAAGTTGGAAATGTAGCTTCCAATCCTCAACATAGAAATCAGGAAACATTTAAACCCCTGATCAATGAATATATCTAGGAACATTCAGGATACCTTTTCAGGTTTATAAATGTTTATAGTATAGAAACCATTATAGTATAGTTACTCCAGCAGACACTGGAGAGATTTCAACTAATGCATAATACTACATACATCAAACCACCTGATCTATCTATAAAAAGGAAATGCTCCAAGTGCAGTTGAGAAAGATAATTGACAGAGCAGAATCCAGTTCAAGTCTTTTGAAATCTTTGCTAACAGATATTGTGTAAAGGCTTGATTTATGGATTGCAGGTAGACTAATTATATGAATCTTATTCTGATTTATCTGCAAAATCAGCAAATCCAGTACTCTCTCATACTGAATTTCATAAGCAGAGAACATGGCAAAAAAAACCCTCCAGCAGCTGCTCTGGTTGTGGATAAATATGCATCTTATTTGCCTGATCTTGATATCTGATGCATGAGTATACTCAACCAGATCATCAAGTTTCAATGTAGTGCAATATGCATCTTCATTAAATGTAAAGATCAGCTTTTGAAATAATCAGACTGGAGTTGAATCTTCATCAAGCATATGTTAATATGCTCAATCACTGCTGTATGAAAGTTGGAGCTTTTACAAAAAGAAATGCATAATTAGTAGTTCAGAAAGCTATATGCTTTGTAAATCAAGCAATTTCATAACTTTACAGCTAGCTGGTAGTCAGCAGTAGACATTGATTAAGATATGGAAGAGAGTAATAGCATATAAATTATTGACTTTGTCAGCATTCTCATCATCATCTTGTTGCTTATTATATTCTGATCACACAAGATCTTGCATGAGAATTAAACATTTATAATGAAGTTGCTTTATCTGACTACTGATATAGAGTTCTAATTTCATAAGAGCCTCATCAAGAACCAAGAATATAGTGTATTTAAAGCTCTTATGAATTAGTAAAATCTTTTCAACATCATGCTTGTTAATTCACTGCATAAATACTTTGTATTCACAGTGTTTATTCTTCCTAATCAGTATATTGCAGTTATTTGATACAGCATACTTCTTTATCTGATTGGCATAGTATACTCTGATATGCATGTTTGGTTGATATTTTAAAGCATGTAACATCTTATCTGCTTTTGGAGCAATACTAACAGTATTGATTAAAATATTCTTCATTAAAGGTGTCACAATCTGATTGAATACTGGTAAATTCTGCCATGATCTCAGCATCTATACTGCCTGACTAGCTGACTGTAGTACCTTGGCAGTCATAATAGTAGTATCTATTACTTTCTGAAGTATAGTTTGAGTATTGGCAACTATACTTTTAAGTTCATTGTATCCAACAGATGTCTGAGAAGTCAATAGTAAATTGCTTCTTGTAATAGTATTAAAGATTTTAGCAAGCAACAAACATGGAATGTTGAAATTAATTAACTGTTCATTAAAGAAGTTATAGAGAGTCTGCTGAATAACAGTCTGAATTCAGTCAGACTTTAAAGTAAAGTAGAGTATAATTGGAATCATAATTAAAGCTTGAATATGTTTCTGAATTTAATAGAACTCCAGATAAGTAATTAAGAACTGCAGTTGAGCCCAGTATTTCTGAAATAAAAATTTTTGTAAAATTTGACAGTATTTCTTCTGCCCCTCAGATATCAATATATGTGATATTAATAATATATGTGCAATTTTGGACAGGCCTGAAAATTCACTATAACAGAGATCAGAAAGAAAAAATATCATCAGATTCAGTACCAGACAGATCTTCAAAACTGAAGAACTTTTCTTGATCAATTCATGAATCTTCTACAGTACTTCTTGCTCACAAACAGTTCACTTTATCTTAATTTTGGCCCACAAATTGAGTAGCTGGTAATGGTATTGACTGTATTTTATCAAGTTGAAATTCATATTAAACCTCTCTGCATCAGAGACAGTACAGCTTCAACAGAAGACTGTTGCAGTAGAGTATTTGATTCCAGTATTATTATTTTGCTACAGCATGTCATCAAGATAAGCAATATAAAAAGCAATAATTCTGATAGTTTCTTCATCAGTTACCACAATGTCAAATTCTCTTTCAACTGCTTGTAAACTGGGAGTCAACATCTTTATAATATTGGAAAAATTTATAGCATGAGATCTGAGAGCAATTGTATATACATTGTTTTATTATCTTCTTTTGGAATTATTAAGTCCTGCAGGAATTATATAGAAGTTAGTTATATTTTGGTACATGTTCTGATATAGACTGAATCTATCAATAAACAGCAGAAAGAGAATAGATATAGTTCTCTTGATAATATTATTTGAATAGAGTATCTTGATTAGCATATCTCTTCTGTATGCTGTAATTTCCAGTTTACTCCAGAGTGAAGTGCTAAGTTAAAGCTCTTGTACAGATAATGTGTAGCAAATTGTATTTATTACTTGCTGTATAAAGAACTTATTTATTTCTGAGAGTTTGTAACTACCTGATCTGTCAAAAATATAGTCAAGATGGACATCTAGTTGGACTAGAATATTGTCTTCATGTATGATGTGAGTTTTCTGATCTTTCAGTAAGAGCAGCTTGTTTGGGCAAAGTGGAGATCTTAGTGAATGGATTCTTTTATCAAAGCTGTTAGCAGTAATAGTGTACTGGATAATAAGAATAATTTCATCAGGTTTTGTGCAGGCCAGTCTCTAATCCTGATCCACAAATTAAATTCTTCTGATATAGATTTCTTGTTCATTTCAAGTACACTTACATGCAGCATTATTGTACCTAAAATAAATAAAATTGAAAGGAAAGACTGATATTCTGTCAGAATATCATGCAAAGTCATCTGATGAACATCTAATAAAGCTCCTCCAGCTTCATGATTGCCACAATTTGGTTGGGTTGTTAACTAGATTGGCCATACCAATATATATCTTCTTGTAAAATACAGAAGATCTTGCCAGTAATGACAAAAGAGTCACAGAATCCTGAAAGAATAAATTAGATGTGAGAGATATCTGTATTAATTGCTTCTTGACAGGTGAAAGAGTTGACATTTTCAATAGAACAGCTAGTATAGATGCCTGTTGAATAAAAAGCATAGAAAATTGAGCTCTGCATTTCTTCTTCAATATGCTCAGCTTCAATAGTAGAGATCTCAGTATACTAATGTCTTCAGGAATCTGTAAGACTTTCTGCAGTATCTTGTAGTGTTGGCAAGATATTCCTGATTTTTCACATCATAATTCTAAAGTAAGTGTAAAGTGGTCCAGCATTTCATCAGGCTCCACACACACATGGACTAGAACCTCTGATAGGTCATTCATTATAGTCAGAATGTAGATCTTAGCTGGCTGGTTGCCCAATAAATTCTCTAGTTGTGAATGAAAATTGGAATCTCCATTGCCAACTAGATGCACTGGATGTAATATAGTCTATAACCAGAGTTTGAATTTGAGCTCTTCATACTGTTGTGATTCATTGTTATCAACTAATCTCATGAGTAGAGCTGCTACTGCTTCTTGTATAATCTTCTGCACTCTGATGTCTTCTGGTTCAGAATGAGTATTGGATAGAGTGTTGGATGAAGCATCAGAGACATCTGAAAGACTTGCTGCATTCTGTATACAGTAATTAGAATGATGCAGGCTGATAGAGAATTTAAGATCTTATACTTAACTCTGACTTCTCAGTTTGATTGTTTGGCTGAATGTTGGGTTCTACTGAAGATAAAATGTGATTGCAATCTTATAATTCCTGCAACAAATGAGCAGGCTGTCTGTGTCTTTGAAACTGTGAGGCTGGAAATGGCAAATGAAGTCACCTTCTCCAAAATATATTGTAGTGGGGATTCTGATACCATATTAGGACAAAGGTTGTTCCAGTCCAAGGCGCAAAACTGTTAGGTAATCCAACTAGCACCTTGCTCACATGACCCACATAGATTAGCTGAGATTCCCCTTTAGATAGCTTAGCAAATAACAAGCATACAAGTCCTCCATCAGATTATAGCTCTTTGCACTGAAGAGCAAGCATATAAGATTGATTTACAGCTTAATTGGATATTGAAGCTTATAATCAACACTCTGAATGATTATTCTTGTGGATAATGAGGTTTTACAAGCACTAAAGAGGGTATATGTTGAAGTGGACACCTCCTATACATGCAAACCCCTGTAGCTTTCTGGCACTGAGCTGGAGAGCAAGTTGAACTCTGTAGCTTTCTGACACCCAACCAGAGAGTGAGCAAAACACCTGCTAAATGCACCTAGCAAGCAAATTGAGCACCTGGCAACATCAAAGCCATGGTAAACTGTATGAATGAACTGGAGCACTGAACCTCTGACTGAAAGGCTCCAATGAACCTCTCTACACCTCAAACTGAGCTTAGATGGTTGAGTAGGCTCAGAGATGACCAGCCAAATGACAAGCAGGAGTCTAGAGAGGAGAGTGAACTTCAAATGTTGCACAGAATGATGCTGCAACAACAGAAGACAGTACAACAGCTCGCACAGTAAATAAGTCTCTTGTCAGGCCAAGAAAGCACTGCAAACATGCCTGCAACAGTGCAGGAGAACCCAGAGCAAGAAGCTCAACAAGAAGAGAACTGAGAGATAGACTCTGAGAATGAACTAGAAGAATATGTTGGCAATCTTATAGATATGAATACACAGACTGGCAGAGCAATCACCCAATTCATGAAGATCTCAAAAATAATAAAGAAGTCTATAACCCTAGCCAGAGCCAGCAACTATCTAGTATAGAGCAAAGCTATCCTAAAGATAGCTCATCAAGTGGATACTGAGAAGATTATCCTGGAAAGACAAGAGATCTCACTACAGCCAGAGAACTTGAAGATTTCACAATACTGAAATGTTCAGAATAAATGACTACACAGTCTAATTGACAGTACAATATCTGCACAAGCCAGAGAACACTTCAAGAAATTGGATAGTCTTAGTGCTTACAAACTCTGGGAAGCTGTAAGAACAGTCTTTCAAGAGAGACCTGAGATACAGCAGGAAAGCCTATTGACAGAGTTAGTGAGAATGATACTACAGTCCACTGACTCAGAAAGAAATTATATAGAGAGATTCTTAGCAATCTGTGGGGAATTTGAGAGATTAGGGTTTAAACAACTGGAACTGCTCTATTTATGGTAAACCTGGCCATTTGGCTAAATTTTGCAAATCTAACAAGAATTTGAAGCCTAATGAGCCTAAAGAAGACTCTAAAGGCAAAGGCAAGAAAACAGCTACAGTTGCAACAGACAAGATTCATTTGGTTCACAAAGCAGCCTTCTCTATGAAAGAAGTGCATGAATCCACAGACAAATGAATTCTTGACTCTGAAGCTGGATCTCATGTGATCTTACATACAGATCTAGTTCAAATGGACCCAAAGAGCCATGCAACCCAACTGCTTATGGCAAATGGTTTGAAATCAGTCACCAGAGGATTTGGCACAGCCAGTATTCAAACTGACAATGGAGAATTGAGCATTGGAGGGATTAGAATCATGCCTGACCTCCAGGTTAACCTCATAAGCTTTGGAAAGCTTATACAAGACAGCTTTACAGTGGAACAGCTCTATATCAACAGAGAACATGTCTTCCTACTAGAATCAGCAGATAAAATGCAGAGCTTTAAAGCTGTGCTTAATAAGAATGACATTCTAGTCCTACAAACATCTAGAATACACAACTTACTGGCATATGTGTTTCCAGTACCTACAAAACTTCTAGAGCCCTGCTATGTAACAGCAACTCTAGAGAATAAAGATGATGCACTTTTAGCACTGAATCACCTGGCAAAGACACCAGAAATCAAGGAGGATATGATGGCCAATTGGCACAAATGCTGGGGGCATCTCAATGCCTATGATATAGCTATTTTAGCTAGAGATCTGAAAATGGCAATGCAAATAAAGGAAGTAAAGAAGCTAGAGTTCTGTGAAACCTGTGTTAAAGCTAAGCAAGCTCACAATCTATTTGAACCTAGAACACACTCTACAAAGCCTGAAGCTAAAATTTTTATTAATATTGCAGGTGGTGGCTGTACTCTATCTACAGACTCCAATTCTCCAAGCTATAGTAGAGTGAAGTATTTCCTACTTATAACAGATGATGCCACACAATACAGGTGGATCTACCTTCTGAAGAAGCAGGTAGAAGCTCCAGAAACCCTAAAGAACTGGATCAACATGATTGAAGTATCTATCAAACAAAAAATTGGCACTATACTGTCTGATGAAGCTTCCAAATTGACAAGCCAACAACTGGCTGAATTCTACAGGAGTAAAGGTATACAACAGGAGATTATGTGCTCATATACATCTCAACAAGATGGAACAAGTGAACAAGAAATATGACTTCTTTGTGAGTGAACAAGAAGCATACTTATAGATTCAGGACTATCTAATGAGTTATGGAGTGAAGCTCTTGCCACAGTCTCCATAATGATGAATCTATCATCTACCTCAGTGTCTCTATATGGATGCAAGAACATGAAGCCATTGACATTCTTTGAAGCCTGGACAGGTCACCAACCCCATTGCAGATGAGTTCATAAGTGGAGATGTGATGCCTATATAAAGATTTTGAATAAATTCTCAAAGCTCCAACCTAGATCCAAGAAGGTCAAATTTGTAGAATATTGTGGCATGCACATCTACAGGCTTTAGGACCCAGAAATGAACAGTATAATGATCTTGCAAGATGTTATATTCAACAAGAAATTGAATCAAATCCCTACAAATTCACTAACCAAAGCCAAATACATTGAACTCCCAGAGAAGTATAATTATATAGATTCATTGAATGGCTGGCAACACAAGCTACTAGCTTACCTTGTGAAGGAGAAGCTAGAAATCATGAAGAAGCTTGTGAATGGCAAATTAGAGGCTTTAGAGCCCACATACTGTAGTGGGGATTCCGGTACCATATTAGGACAAAGGTTGTTCTGGTCCAAGGTGCAAAACCCCCCCAGCTACTATCTCTGAGCTATATAAACCACCCATAGCCCCTGCATCTCACTCAATATCTTCGCGCACCTTTGTACTTTTCCACACACTCATTCTTTATTGCTAGTTTGGTTATTAGTTAGAGAATATGAAGATCTCTTGTTCATGAAGCTTGCCACTGTTTCTCATTAGAGCTGCCTGTGTTAGTACAGGCTCTTTAGTACTATTATTCCTTATGAGCTTAGGCATCCATTAAGGCATGCTTCTCTGTTCTTACTACTTGGCCATTATCATTCTTACTATGTTGTGATTTTTCATCCTTCTTGTGCTCTCACCATCTCAACCAACTTGCCTACTTTGACAAGGCATCCCATCATACCCCACTTCATTTGGTGACCAAGCTGAGACCTGAAGATGATGATGTGGTGATTTGGTGGCTGCCAAGAAAGAAAAATAAATTCTGAGACACATGAAGCAATACACTATTTCAAGGTAAGATCTTATGGACTAGGAATACAGTACTAATCAGGTTTTTGTTTAGAAACAAGGTTAGGGAGCTTAGATTTGAATGGCTCTTATCTAAAGCTTGCCTGATAAATAGGTTTTTTTTGGAAAGATATTGAATCATTGAGAAACAACAGAACATACTGTGTGACATGACCAAAGATCAAGAAATCAAGAAATCAGAATCAGAATCAACTATGGTTGAAGGTACTACAGAATCATACACAACTATGTCACAAGATGAGGACAGAAGAATTGTGGTTCACTCCCACATTTCTATGCCTTCCCCTGGCACAGCAAATGCACCTTGATTTGATGGCAGAGATGCTATCTTGTTTATTGAAAGGTTTTATTAAATGTGCAAGGATCATGGAGTAATTGACTCTAAGAACATTATTAAACAGTTGGCTAGGTACTGTATTACATAGATTGGAGAATGGATGAAGACCTTAGAAGACTACAAGAAAGGTAATTGGGAAGTATTCTCTAAAGAGATTATTTATGAATTTCATGATCAGAACATTACTTACAAGATTTACTGTTGAAATTATCTTCAAGCAATTATAAAGAAACTGTGTGCTTGGGATAGCAACATTCATGCCTATGTTTGAGAATACACTACTATCACCAGTACAGTACAAGCCAATGGAAGACTTGATAAATTCACTAAGATGTCTTGATTTCTTCAGAGGCTGCCTGAGAAGCTCTGGAATAAGATTATTGACAAGGCAAAGCTCAATCTTTCAGACAATATATCATCTATTGATTTTAGGAAGGTTGTTCAAGTGATTATGGATTTGATTAACCAGTATGAAGGGAATAAGAAGATCTTTAAAGAAGATGAAATGAAGCAGAAGGAAATGGAGAAGCTTGATGAGTGATATCAATTAGCTAACAAACCCCCTACAGTTAAGGCTCCAAAGAAAACAGCTAGTTCTGTGAAGACTGAAGAATCTGAATTGAAATCCAAAGTCAAGAGCTCTGAGAGCATTAATATTAAAGCTGCAATTGAAAAGATGACCAACAAGTTTACAAATTTGGCATTGGCCATGAGAGTACAGTCAAATCAGATACAAGGGAATTCCAATCAGTACTATATACTGCAGAGAGAAGAGCCTCCAAAACCCATACCAAATTATACAACAAATATGACTACTAATTCTGCAACAGTACAAGAGAACACCCAACTGCAATTAGTCAATTCTTATGTGGCTTGAAACAGTTTACTGATGACAAGCTATCATTCTAGTGGCTGAGGAGAAGCTCAAACTGGAGGAATTTTAACATGTTCCTCATGCTTTTACTGTGGAAAATCTGGACACCATCAATCTCAGTGTTACAAATACTAATCTGATGCAAATAATGGGTTCTGTCATATTGATGATGAAGGGAACTTGTGCATGGATTCTTCTGGTCAAAACTATTGAGTTGTCACTTCTAAACCTGAAATACTGAACATGTATATTGTACAGTCTATAGAAGAGGATGAATGGACAATTCTGGAGTTGACAAGCTCTAAAAAGAAGATCAATCAGCAAGAAGAGACATCTCCAGCAAATTTAACCAGTGTGAAGGTTCAAGCAGAATGACTTGTATATCTAATGTCTGATGGAGAATCTGATTCAGATAAAGAATATGAACCACTGGAAGAAAGAACATCAGTTAATGTTGAAACTGTTGGAGAAGCTAAGAACAGTCAAAAAGCTAAGATTGCAACATTCTATACTCAGCATACTGGACAATTTATTATCTACTGGGATAATCAAGCTAGTGTTAATGACAATATCATGGAAGACATTGAACTGATCAATCAGAAGAAGCCTGAAATTCAGAACAAGACTGTAGAGAAACAAAGACCAAGATATTCTGCAACAGATTGTTTATTCTCTCAGATCCACAATTCAACAGATGCCAATGAATTAATGGGTTGAATTCTCAATGGAAAGGTTGAAGTGTCAGTCAAGAAGCTTATAGATGTATCACTAAAGCTTCATTGAGTGTTCTTCAGATCAGGTTGGAATAACAGTACTAGCAAAAGTCATGCAAAGGTTGGAGTCTCTGAACCAGTTCAGCCTGAGCTAAAGATCAATTCTGGTCAACTTATATTGAAGCTCATGGTACCAAAATCCAAAACAGCATATGGAATGTGTTTGTTATATGTGCCAGTCACTATAAATCAACAAGAATTAATGGTGTTGATCAATACTGGTTCAGAAATCAATTTGTTGTCTTGAAAGTATGCTGAAATGTTGAATCTGTCAATGAAAAATAAGCTACAAGTGACCATGGTTGTTTAAACAGGAGAAGTTGCTTCTTTTTATGTGTTTTGTGACAAAGTGCCTGTTCAGATCAGAGACATTATTATCCATATCCCTTTTCTTATATTTGAGGGAGGAGATCAGTAACTTATTCTTGAAAGATCTTGGCAATTTGCTGCCTGTTGGGAATGCAACATCTCAGATGATGGAGGAGTGAACTCTGAAATTTATAATAAGAAATGAACACATCATCTAGTTTTTGAAGGCTTTAAGCCAAGCTTGAGCAATATAAGATATACAACTGATAAATCAAACAGCAATCATTTAAACAATTCAATAGGTATTTAATCAGGCAGGTGCCTGTGGATACAAGGCCTGATGAGGATAAAGAAAATGCAATGAAGATGATGGGTATAAGAATTAATGATGAGAAGGTTGAAGATTAGGAGGTTGAAAAGAATAGAGAAGTTGGAAGTGTTGGCAGCAGTACTGGTGTTGATGACTACAGTAATAAGAAGAAACATAGTTCTGGCAATGGTGAATCCAAAAGCATGCTAAGTCTAATTAAATTGACCAGTGTGCTGGTGAATCAAATGAACCAATCAGAGAACAAGAATAATTTTGTATTGGGAGTTTGGATTTTCTGTCCTCTGCTTCCTGATCTGAATAGTGTTATGGCTCACTGCAAACATTACACATGCAATATTAATTCCAGCTTAATTTGAAAACCTATTTCACAAAGTGCTTGATCAATTTATGCATCTCTGAACAAAAATCATGATTTTGTCATGAAGAAATTGCATCAAGTTGATATTTTCAATAGTGGCTGGAACATTGGGCTGCCTTCTTCAGAAGTCTGGAGAGTGTGCACTGCTTATAAGTGGAAAGCTGATAAGATAAGGCTGTTAGCACCTGGAAAATCTGATGGAAGCAAACTGGAAGGTCTAGATAATTGAGTGAATGTTTGTTTGGATAAGTATTATCCTGAGAAGAAATGTGTTGTATTTAATTGTAAATTTGATGACCATATTAGATCTAGAATTGTGTCTTTTCCTGTTGGAGAACAGCTAACAAATAAGAGAATTGAGAAGCTCAAAATTGGATTTGAACTAACAAGTCAGGAGAAGGAATTTTTCATATCAGTTCTTTATAAATGTGAAGGGGTGTTGGTGTGGTCATTTAAAGATCTATATGGTATTCATTCTGAATGCTTGCCTCTGCAGATTATTAAGACAGAGCCTCATGAAGCTTGGCAGACTAAGACTTACTGAATTCCTTGTGCTCTACATGATAAGCTAATTAAAATCATTCAGGACAGGTTAGAAGCTAAAACATTGGAGTCTTGCCATGGTTCATATATCAACCCCTATTTTCTGGTTGCAAAGAAACAGAAAGGCAAATATTGTTTAGTCAACACAGTACATATATACAATAAAGTTACTATTTGAGATGCTTTTATTCCTTCTAATGTTGATGAATATGCTGAAGACTTTGGCAGACTTGTTATGGCTAGTCTATGCAACTTGTTCTCTGGATATGATAATTTTTCATTAGCTGAAGAGAGCAGAGATATGACAGCCATTGCAACTTCTATTGGGCTCTTTTGCCATACAACTTTAGTTCAAGGGGCAACAAATTTGCCAGCTCAAGCCCAACATGGGATAATGAAGATTATATGAGAAGTTTTTCCAGAGATTGCTCAAGCCTTTATGAATGATCTTGGAGTAAAGAGATCACATGTTAAAGATAAAACTGAAGTTCTCCCAGAAATAAGAAGATTTATTTATAATCATCTGCAGAACCTGAACTATGTTCTATAGCTTGTTGAAATCTCTGGAGCTAGAATCTCTGGTGCCAAATCTCAATTCTGCATGTCTGGAGTCAATGTTGTTGGATGGATCTGCAACTATGATGAATGATGATCTGAGAAAACTAAGGTGGCTAAAATTGCAAATTGGCCTACTTCTACAAGTGTTACAGAATTATGAGAATTTCTAGAGCTTGCTGGATATTTCTGAATACTTATAGAGCATTATAGTTGAATAACCAAACCTTTACATTATCTGCTTTGACAAAATATTATATGGTCATGAACTGAAGAGCAAAATGATGCCTTTATGCTTTTGAAGAAAAAGTTATGTTCATTTTCTATTGTTCTTCCAATTAATTATGGACAAGATCCTTTGCTTATTACTGTGGCTGTTGATGCCAGTGGATTAGAATGGAGAGAATGCATTATTCAGAAGCAACAAGAAGCTTGACATCCTGCATGATATGAATCTGAGATATGGAATGATTCAGAGAAAATATATGATACTAGCAAATGAGAATGCAGAGCTGTTTTGAAAGTCTTCAAGAAATTCTGACACCATATTTATGGAGTACCCTTTATCTTGGAAATTGATGCAAAAACTCTTGTCACCCAACTTAATAGAACTGCTACAGATGTTCCAGAAGCTTTGATTACTAATTGGATAGCTTGAATATGCCTCTTTGACTTTACTGTTAAACATGTTCCTGGAATGAAACACACAGCTGCTGACAGACTGTCTTGCTAAGAACTAGATACTGGGGAACAATCTAAATCTGAAGAAGATGAAGATCTGTTTGCCTTTATGGATTCTATAAGAGTTTTAGCTGGCTGAGCTCTCAATAGTGAAGACCTTAGGATACTGGACTCCACATATTCAGAAGAATTGGAGAAAATTGCATGATATCTAACCACCCTATCAAAACTATTGGGCATGGAAGGAAAAGAGTATGTGAGATTCCAAAAGAAAGCAATTAAATATGTGATGGAGGCTGATCAACTATTTAGATAAGCAGGATCTGGTGTGCCTCTAAGATGTGTCATGGACAACAAAGAACAATGTGAACAAATTTTACACATGATGCATGACAAATTTGACCATAAAGAGTGAGAGGGAACATACTCTACCTTACAAGCTTGATACTGGTGGTCAGAGATGTATAAAGATGTGTCTGCTTATGTGAAGCACTGTTCTCAATATCAATAAAGAGATTCACAAAGATTAAGTGAAGAGCTTCATTCTACCTGGACTTCTACCTGTTGGGAGAAAGTTGAAGTGGATATCAAACACATGCCTTTCTGTTGAGGATGAAATTATTTGGTTGTTGCAAGATGTAACTTTACTGAATGGATGAAAGCTAGAGCATTGAAGAAGGCAACAGCTGAAGCTGTGGCCAAATTTCTTTATGAGAATATCATCTGTTGATGGGGCCTGCCTGTCAAATTTGTTATGGATGGAGGACCAGAGAATAAGAATGTTGTGGAGATCTTACTGAAGAAATTCAACATCAAATGCATTGTTATTTTACTCTATAATTCTCCTGCAAATGATATGGTGGAAGTTGGTCATAAGCCTTTGACTGATGGATTAGCTAAAGCTACCAATGATACTGAAAGGAATTGGATTAAACATCTTCCTGCAATTCTGATGGCAGATCAAATAATAACTAAGGCTAGTACTGGTATCTTCTCTTATAGATTGCTAATAGGCCAGGAGGCAGTTCTTTCAGTTGAACTTGAGATTTCCACTTGACAAACAATTTCATGGTGAAATGTCTGAATAACTGAAGATCTTCTTCTGATATGTGCATGCCAAATTAAATGACAAGATGAGAATGTTCTGGAAGCAGCACATCATCAGCTCCAAATATACACTAAGAATAAGGAATACTTTAATGATATCTATAATATTTGGACCAACCCTCTTTAATCTGGAGATCTTGTCTTGCTTCACAATACCAAAGAAGAACAGAATATGTCTAGGAACAACACTCTGTGCTTTTGATAGCTAGAACTCTATAGGGTTAAGTCTGCCAATCAAGAACTAGATTTCTATCACCTTGAAGAGTTAGATGACACTGAAATCAAAGAATCTATTGCAGGAAGCAGATTAAAGAAGTACCTTATGAGATCTGGAATGAAGCAGCTCAGTGATAGTTCAGCAGATTCAGATGAAGAGATGAAGAATATTTCTCAAAAATATGCCACAAGAAGCCAGTCTAATATTCTCTTTAGCAGTTTCTCAGATGTTAGCTTCTTGGATAGGGGGAATGACCAAGGTCAGAGTGAGAGCAAAAATGAAAATGATCAAGAAGAAATGAAGCAAATGTGATTATCAACTGTTATATCAGATGACTGGAGCTTTGCTGTTATTATATCTCCACAAGATGTTTAATTTGTTGTGTTTTGTTTGTAAAAGTGAAGTTTTTGCTTGCTCTTTTGGGAGGTTTCTTTTATTTGTCTGCAAAGTGAAGTTTTTGCTTGCTTATTTGAGAAGTTTCTCTTTCTTTATTATTTGCAGAAGCCTTCACTTTTTCTGAATTTTTCAGAAGATATTTAAAGACTGATTTTTCTTTCCTGAAGCTTCTACTGTCTTTTACATTCAAGCTTGATTCTTTTTACAGATTCAACATTTTCAACACTTCTTCTTGTCTTCTATTTTGTTATTCTGACATTTGCAATTCTTTTTGAATTACTGATATTCTTCAAAATGGCTGGACAAAGCAACTTGCCTTCTCTAGCTCCTGCACCTGAAAATCAAGGCCTGGTTGTTATCAGAGACAGTGAAGTCAACCTGAATGGCCATTTCTTTAATAATCTAACAGCAGCTATGGAATACATTGATAACCAAGCTCTGCACTATTGCTACAGCCTACAGATTGAGCTAATGAACACACTGATGTGAGTGACTGATATGGTTACTGACTTAGTGGCCCATTTCTATTGATATGTTGAAAGATCCAGAGCTTGACAACATGTTATACATGCTAATTTTGAAGCTGATTTCCATGATGCTTGAAAGGTTACTCTGGATGTTGAATGACATCACATTAATATGCAAAAGATCAAGAATAGACTTGTTGCTACATGGAGTATTGACAGGATTGATGCCATATGGTTAAAAGTGAAGAGCCTGTGAGCAGCACAAAAGCTTCACCATATTCTAAATGTCTACAAGAATTGGGATAAGTTCACCAATAATATTAACAGCACAGTGCTCCAAAGACTAGATGCTACAGGGGCTGGACATTACTGAAGCTTAGTTATATTGCCAGGCAATTATACTACAGCTGACAAAGAAGTTGACTGTATATGCAAACTTTCTTCAAGAGATGCTCTATGCTGACAGGGCCTTATTATTGGCAACTATAGTCTTCTACAGCTATTGGCTCTTCCACAGTCATCTAGCTCCCAACATTCAATTCAGGATATTGCTAGGAGCTCTCCCACTGCAAGCAGCCCCCAAGATCTACTGAAAGGACTGCAGTCTCCAAGATCATCAAGAGATGTTCCAATGAGTGGAATGTCTATGCCACATAGCTGCAATATGTTGGGAGCCTCTATACATAGTGAAGCGGGGTATGATGGGATGCCTTGTCAAAGTAGGTGAGTTGGTTGAGATGGTGAGAGTGCAAGAAGGATGAAAAATCACAACATAGTAAGGATGGTAATGGCCAAGTAGTAAGAACAGAGAAGCATGCCTTAATGGATGCCTAAGCTCATAAGAAATAATAGTACTAAAGAGCCTGTACTAATACAGGCAGCTCTAATGAGGAACAGTGGCAAGCTTCATGAACAAGAGATCTTCATATTCTCTAACTAATAACCAAACTAGCAATAAAGAATGAGTGTGTGGAAAAGTACAAAGGTGCACAAAGGTATTGAGTGAGATGCAGGAGCTATGGGTGGTTTATATAGCTTAGAGATAGTAGCTGGGAGGGTTTTGCACCTTGAACTGGAACAACCTTTGTTCTAATATGGTACTGGAATCCCCACTACATTTCCTCCTGGCTTTCACTGTTGGCATCCCCTGACAACAGGCAACATATGAAACAAAACAAAGACAATTTAGTAAAGAAAATAAGAGGCTAAGAATTAGTAACAATCTGGTAAGAAAAGAGATAGGAAATAAGAATAAAGAGAGTGACAGCAGCAATCTCTAATAGTGATCACCATGATTCTCTTCTTCCATCAAGTTCTTGGGAGGAGGGGAAGGCTGAACTGATGCTGGATCAATGTTGTTGTGCATGCAATGCCAATAGAATTTGTTACCAAAAGCTTTCTTTTCAATTTGGTATGTCTTGACAATGGTATCCAAAGCAATTTGTGTGGCCTTTAGATGCCAGTTATTAATGAAGTCCTGAGTCTTCTTCTCTTCTGGTCCAAAGAGGGTATCAAGCTCCTCAATCACCATAGGGTTGTTCCATCTAATTTGGCCTACCAAGGCATCTGATATAGCTTCTAAGCCTTGCAATTGAATAGCAGTAGGGAATTGATATGGAACTGATGCATAACAGTTTGAATGGCTGGAAGATAATGATGGCCCTGGAACTAGATCTCTATGTGCAGTGGAGAGCTGTGACCAGGTACCAGCTTCATTGACTTCAAGATGTTCATGATCCTTCTGGATTACCACATATCAGGGTAGTATAGTATGCTGGATCTTTTTGCATGGACTGTAAGCTCCATGAGGCAGCAGAGGGCTTGTAATTTGAATATCACCAGGTTTGCAAATGATGTTGGTCCATCTAATACCAAATTTTCTTTTGTCATCTTTGGTATACATTGTATTCTTAATGTGGTGAATATAGCCATCAGTGGATAAGCCTTGTTCTTTGACTAGTCCCCACCAATTCTCTAGATGATTATGTATTTCTGGCAAGATTTCTGTACAGTTGCTGGGCTCTTCTGCTGTTAAGGTCAAGAATTCTTGTATCATGTTAATACCCCTTCCAGTAGTAATAGCATCTGGAATGTTGACATTGATATGGTGAAATCCAGTTTTATCCCCTGGCTTAGCATACTTGGTGTAATATGGATAGGAGATTAATTTCCAAGTGTGGTTGGGTCTTGTCAGCATGTACCATAGATAGTACACAGGGTCTTGGTGCATGAGTTGTTGGCTGATACTGTGGTACATTGTTCTCAATCATCTGTAATTGTTGTGACCTCCCATTATTTGCTGATGATGGTAGTACATATTGTATTCACCATTGACTCAAGTGAGTACTGTAGTGGTGGTGTCTTGTAACCTATTGTTCCACCAGCACATTAGCTGGAGAATAATAACAGACCCAGTGGTCTCCCATTCCTTCTGAAGATTGCTGGTGGTGAACTTGTTAACTCCAGTGATCTGTATGTATTGGTTAAAGTTGAACATTCTCATGTTTGCAACCAGAGGGATAATTGGCTGATGTTTGAATTTGTAAATGTCTAAAGCATCTTCAGCTCTAGCTGATCTATTTGCCAAACAGAACCAGAGGTAGGTACTGTCATTGGTCTTGACTGAGCCAATGTTATGATGATTTCTATGGATGTGAGCCAAACAGTTGAGAAGCTCCTCTCTATTAAGTGTGCAAGTCTGCAACCTGAGTTTTGAAGCTATTAGTTTTGCATGATCATAGCATAGGTAAATATTGTAGTGGGGATTCCAGTACCATATTAGGACAAAGGTTGTTCCGGTCTGAGGCACAAAACTCCCCCAGCTACTATCTCTGAGCTATATAAACCACCCATAGCCCCTGCATCTTGCTCAATACCTTCATGCACCTTTGTACTTTTCCACACACTCATTCTTTATTGCTAGTTTGGTTATTAGTTAGAGAATATGAAGATCTCTTGTTCATGAAGCTTGCCACTGTTCCTCATTAGAGTTGCCTGTGTTAGTACAGGCTCTTTAGTACTATTATTTCTTATGAGCTTAGGCATCTGTTAAGGCATGCTTCTCTGTTCTTACTACTCGGCCATTACCATCCTTACTATGTTGTGATTTTTCATCCTTCTTGCACTCTCACCATCTCAACCAACTTGCCTACTTTGATGAGGCATCCCATTGTACCCCACTTCATTTGGTGACCAAGCTGAGACCTGAAGATGATGATGCAGTGATTTGGTGGCTGCCAAGGAAGAAAAACAAATTCTGAGACACATGAAGCAATACACTATTTCAAGGTAAGATCTTATGGACTAGAAATACAGTACTAATCAGGTTTTTGTTTAGGAACAAGGTTAGGGAGCTTAGATTTGAATGGCTCTTATCTAAAGCTTGCCTGATAAATAGGTTTTTTTGAAAAGATATTGAATCATTGAGAAACAACAGAACATACTGTGTGACATGACCAAAGATCAAGAAATCAAGAAATCAGAATCAGAATCAACTATGGTTGAAGATACTACAGGATCATACGCGACTATGTCACAAGGTGAAGACAGGAGAATTGTGGTTCACTCCCACATTCCTATGCCTTCCCCTGGCACAGCAAATGCACCTTGGTTTGATGGCAGAGATGCTACCTTGTTTATTGAAAGGTTTTATCAAATGTGCAAGGATCATGAGGTAATTGATCCTAAGAACATTATTAAATGGTTGGCTAGGTACTGTGTTACATGGATTGGAGAATGGATGAAGACCTTAGAAGACTACAAGAAAGGTAATTAGGAAGTATTCTCTAAAGAGATTATTCATGAATTTCATGATCAGGACATTACTTACAAGATTTACTGTCAGGATTATCTTTAAGCAATTACAAAGAAACCGCGTGCTTGGGATAGCAACATTTGTGTCTATGTTTGAGAATACACTACTATCACCAGTACAGTACAAGCCAATGGAAGACTTGATGAATTCACTAAGATGTCTTGGTTTCTTCAGGGGCTGCCTGAGAAGCTCCAGAATAAGATTATTGACAAGGCAAAGCTCAATCTTTCAGATAATATGTCATCTATTGATTTTAGGAAGGTTGTTCAAGTGACCATGGATTTGATTGACCAGTATGAAGGGAATAAGAAGATCTTTGAAGAAGATGAAATGAAGCAGAAGAAAATAGAGAAGCTTGATAAGTGATATTAATTAGCTAACAAATCCCCTACAGTTGAGGCTCTGAAGAAAACAGCTAGTTCTGTAAAGACTGAAGAATCTGAATTGAAATCCAAAGCCAAGAGCTCTGAGAGCACTAATATTGAAGCTGCAATTGAAAAGATGACCAATAAGTTTACAAATTTGGCATTGGTCATGAGAGTACAGTCAAATCAGATACAAGGGAATTCTGATCAGTACTATATGCTGCAGAGAGAAGGACCTCTGAAACCCATACCAAATTATACAATAAATGTAACTACTAATTCTGCAATGGTACAAGAGAACACCCAACTGCAATTAGTCAATTCTTATGTGGCTTGAAATAGTTTGCTGATGACAAGCTATTGTTCTAGTGGCTGAGGAGGAGCTTGAACTGGAGGAATTTTGACATGTCTCTCATGCTTTTACTGTGGAAAACCTGGACACTGTCAATCTTAGTGTTATGAATACCAATTTGATGCAAATAATGGGTTCTGTCATATTGATGATGAAGGGAACTTGTGCATGGGTTCTTCTGGTCAAAACTATTGAGTTGTCACTCCTAAACCTGGAATACTGAACATGTATATTGTATGGTCTATAAGAGAGGATGAATGGGCAATTCCAGAGTCAACAAGCCCTAAAAAGAAGACCAATCAGCAAGAAGAGACACCTCCAGCAAATTCAACCAGTGTGAAGGTCCAAGCAGGATGACTTGCATATCTAATGTCTGATGAAGAATCTGATTCAGATAAGAAATATGAACCACTGGAAGAAAGAACATCAGTCAATATTGGAACTGTTGGAGAAGCTAAGAACAGTCAAAAAGCTAAGATTGCAACACCCTATACTCAGTGTACTGGACAATTTATTATCTACTGGGATAATCAAGCTAGTGTTGATGACAATATCATGGAAGACATTGAACCAATCAATCAGAAGAAGCCTGAAATT
Source organism: Coccidioides immitis RS (assembly GCF_000149335.2). Classification (NCBI taxonomy): domain Eukaryota; kingdom Fungi; phylum Ascomycota; class Eurotiomycetes; order Onygenales; family Onygenaceae; genus Coccidioides; species Coccidioides immitis. Next base: position 348,741 of record NW_004504308.1, on the reverse strand, counting down.
CAGAACAAGACTGTAGAGAAACAAAGACCAAGATATTCTGCAACAGATTGTTTATTCTCTCAGATCCATGATTCAACAGATGCCAATGAATTAATGGGTCAAATTCTCAATGGGAAGGTTGAAGTGTCAGTCAAGAAGCTTATAGATGTATTGCTGAAGCTTTATTGAGTGTTCTTTGGATCAGGTTGGAATAACAGTACTAGCAAAAGCCATGCAAAGGTTGAAGTCTCTGAACTGGTTCAGCCTGAGCTAAAGATCAATTCCAGTCAACTTATATTGAAGCCCATGGTACCAAAATCCAAAACAGCATATAGAATGTGTTTGTTATATGCACCAGTCACTATAAATCAACAAGAATTAATGGCATTGATCAATACTGGTTCAGAAATCAATTTGTTGTCTGAGAAGTACACTGAAATGTTGAATCTGCTGATGGAAAATAAGCTGCAAGTGATGATGATTGTTTAAATGAGAGAAGTTGCTCCTTTTTACACATTTTGTGATGAAGTGCCTGTTCAGATCAGAGACATTATTACCCATACCCCTTTCCTTATATTTGAGGGAGGGGATCAGCAACTTATTCTTGGAAGACCTTGGCAATTTGCTGTCTGTTGGGGATGCAACACCTCAGATAATGAAGGAGTGAACTGTGAAATTTATAACAAGGAATGAACACATTGTCTAGTTTTTGAAAGCTTTAAGCCAAGCTTGAGCAACATGAGGTATGCAACTGATAAATCAAACAGCAATCATTTAAACAATTCAACAGGTATTTAATCAGGCAGGTGCCTGTGGATACAAGGCCTGATGAGGATAAAGAAAATGCAATGAAGACAATGAGTATAAGAATTAATGATGAGAAGGTTGAAGATCAGGAGGTTGAAAAGAATAGAGAAGTCAGGAGTGTTAGCAGCAGTACTGGCATTGATGACTATAGTGATAAGGAGAAACATAGTTCCAGCAATGGTGAATCCAAAAGCATGCTAAGCCTAATTGGATTGACCAGCACACTGGTGAATCAAATGAACCAATCAGAGGACAAGAATAATTTTGCATTGGGAGTTTGGATTTTCTGTTCTCTGCTTCCTGATCCAGACAGTGTTACAGCTCACTGTGAACATTACACACACAATATTAATTCCAGCTTAATTCAAAAACCTATTCCATGAAGTGCTTGATCAATTTATGCATCTCTGAACAAAAATCATGATTTTGTCATGAAGAAATTGTGTCAAGTTGACATTTTTAATAGTGGCTGGGACATTGGGCTGCCTTCTTCAGAAGTCTGGAGAGTGTGCACTGCTTATAAGCAGAAAGCTGATAAGATAAGGCTATTAGCATCTGGAAAATCTGATGGAAGCAAACCAGAAGGCCTAGATAATTGGGTGGATGTTTGTTTGGATAAGTATTACCCTGAGAAGAAACATGTCACATTTAATTATAAATTTGATGACCACATTAGGCCTAGAATCATGCCTTTTCCTGTTGGAGAACAGCTAACAAATGAGAGAATTGAGAAGCTCAAAATTGGATTTGAACTAACAAGTTGGGAGAAGAAATTTTTCATATCAGTTCTTTATAAATGTGAAGGGGTGTTGGTGTGGTCATTCAAAGACCTATGTGGCATTCATCCTGAATGCTTGCCTCTGCAGGTTATTAAGACAGAGCCTCATGAAGCTTGGCAGACTAAGACTTACTGAATTCCTCATGCTCTACATGATAAGCTAATTAAAATCATTCAGGACAGATTAGAAGCTAAAATATTAGAGCCTTGCCATGGTTCATATACCAACCCCTATTTTCTGGTTGCAAAGAAACAGAAAGGTGAATATCATTTAGTTAATGCAGCACATATGTACAACAAAGTTACTATTCAAGATGCTTTTATTCCTTCTAATGTTGACAAATATGCTGAAGACTTTGGCAGACTTGTTATGGCTAGCCTATGTGACTTGTTCTCTGAATATGATAATTTTCCATTAGCTGAAGAAAGCAGGAATATGACAGCCATTGCAATCTCTATTGGGCTCTTTTGCCATACAACTTTAGTTCAAGGGGCAACAAATTCACCAGCTCAAGCCCAATGTGGGATAATGAAGATTATACAAGAAGTTTTTCCAGAGATTGCTTGAGCCTTTATGGATGACCTTGAAGTAAAGAAATTGTGTGTTAAAGATGAAACTGAAGTCCTCCCAGGAATAAGAAGATTTGTTTATGACCATCTGCAGAACCTGGACTATATTCTATGGCTTGTTGAAATCTCTGGAGCTAGAATCTCTGGTGCCAAATCTCAATTCTGCATGTCTGGAGTCAATGTTGTTGGATGGATCTGCAACTATGACAGATGATGACCTGAGAAAACTAAGGTGGCTAAAATTGCAAATTGGCCTACTCCTATAAGTGTTACAGAATTACAAGGATTCCTAGAGCTTGCTGGATGTTTCCAAATACTTATAGAGCATTACAGTTGGATAACTGAACCTTTACATTATCTGCTTTGACAAAATGTTATATGGTCATGGACTGAAGAGCAAAATGATATCTTTATGCTTTTGAAGAAAAAGTTATGTTCATTCCCTATTGTTCTTCCAATCAATTATGGACAAGATTCTTTGCTTATCACTGTGGCTGTTGATGCCAGTGGATTAGAATGGGGAGGATGCATTATTCAGAAGCAATGAGAGGCTTGACATCCTGCACAATATGAATCTGGGGTATGGAATGATTCAGAGAAAATATATGATGCTGGCAAACAAGAATGTAGAGCTGTTTTGAAAGCCTTCAAGAAATTCTGACACCATATCTATGGAGTACCCTTTATCTTGGAAATTGATGCAAAAACTCTTGTCACCCAACTTAATAGGACTGCTACAGATGTTCCAGAAGCTTTGGTTACTAATTGAATAGCTTGGATACATCTCTTTGACTTTACTGTTAAACATGTTCCTGGAATGAAACACACAGCTGCTGACAGACTGTCTTGCTGAGAACTAGATACTGGAGAACAACCTGAATCTGAAGAAGACAAAGATCTGTTTGCCTTTATGGATTCTATAAGAGTTTTAGCTGGCCAAGCTCTCAATAGTGAAGACCTTAGAATACTGGACTCCACATATTCAGAAGAATTGGAGAAAATTGCATGATACCTAACCACCCTATCAAAACCATTGAGCATGGAAGGAAAAGAGTATGTGAGATTCTGAAAGAAAGCAATTAAATATGTGGTGGAGGCTGATCAACTATTTAGATGAGTGGAATCTGGTGTGCCTCTAAGACATGTTGTGGACAACAAAGAACAACACAAACAAATTTTACACATGATGCATGATAAATTTGGCCATAAAGAGCAAGAGGGAATATACTCTACCTTACAAGCTTGATACTGGTGGTCAGGGATGTATAAAGATGTGTCTGCTTATATGAAGCACTGTTCTCAATGTCAACAAAGAGATTTGCAAAGATTAAGTGATGAGCTTCATTCTATCTGAGCTCCTACCTGTTGGAAGAAAGTTGGGGTAGATATCAAACACATGCCTTCCTGTTGAGAATAAAATTATTTGGTTGTTGCAAGATGTGACTTCACTGGATGGGTGGAAGCTAGAGCATTGAAGAAGGCAACAGCTGAAGCTGTGGCCAAATTTCTTTATGAGGATATCATCTGTCAATGGGGCCTGCCTGCCAAATTTGTTATGGATGGAGGACCAGAGAATAAGAATGTTGTGGAGACCTTACTGAAGAAATTCAACATCAAATGCATTGTTATTTCACCCTATAATTCTCCTGCAAATGGTATGGTGAAAGTTGGTCATAAGTCTTTGGCTGATGGATTAGCTAAAGCCACCAATAGTACTGGAAGAGATTGGATTAAACATCTTCCTGTAATCCTGATGGCAGATCAAATGACAACTAAGGCTAGTACTGGTATCTCCCCTTATAGATTGCTAATGAGCCAGAAGGCAGTTCTTCCAGTTAAACTCAAGATTCCCACTTGGCAAACAATTTCATGGCAAAATGTCTGAATGACTGAAGACCTTCTTCTGATGCATGCACACCAAATCAAACAACAAGATGAGAATGTCTTGAAAGCAGCACATCATCAGCTCCAAATGTGCACTAAGAATAAGAAATACTTTGATGATATCTATAATATTTGGACCAACCCTCTTCAATCTGGAGACCTTGTCTTGCTTCACAATATCAAAGAAGAACAGAATATGTCTAGAAACAACATCCTGCACTTTCAATGGCTAGAACCCTATAGAGTTAAGTCTGCCAATCAAGAACTAGGTTCCTATCACCTTGAAGAGTTAGATGGCACTGAAATCAAAGGATCTATTGCAGGAAGCAGATTAAAGAAGTATCTTATGAAACCTGGAATGAAGCAGCTCAGTGATAGCCCAGCAGATTCAGATGAAGAGATGGAGAATGTTCCTCAAAAATATGCCACAAGAAGCCAGCCTAATATTCTCTCTAGCAGTTCCTTGGATGTTAGCTCCTTGGATAGGGGGGATGACCAAGGTCAGAGTGAGAGCAAAAATAAAAATAATCAAGAAGAAATGGAGCAAACATGATTACCAACTGTTATATCAGATGACTGGAGCTTTGCTGTTGTTATACCTCCACAAGATGTTTAATTTGTTGTGTTTTGTTTGCAAAAGTGAAGTTTTTGCTTGCTCTTTTGGGAGGTTTCTTTTATTTGCCTGCAAAGTGAAGTTTTTGCTTGCTTATTTGAGAAGTTTCTCTTTCTTTGTTATTTGCAGAAGTCTTCACTTTTTCTGAATTTTTCAGGAGATATTTAAAGACTGATTTTTCTTTTCTGAAGCTTCTACTGTCTTTTACATTCAAGCTTGATTCTTTTTACAGATTCAACAGTTTCAACACTTCTTCTTGTCTTCTATTTTGTTATTCTGACATTTGCAATTCTTTTTGGATTACTGATATTCTTCAAAATGGCTGGATGAAGCAACTTGCCTCCTCTAGCCCCTGCACCTGAAAATCAAGGCCTGGTTGTTACTAGAGACAGTGGAGTCAACCTGGATGGCCATTTCTTCAATAACCTAACAGCAGCTATGGAATACATCAATAATCAAGCTCCACACCATCACTACAGCTTACAGATTGAGCTAATGAATGCACTGATGTGAGTGACTGACATGGTTACTGACTTAGTGGCCCATTTCTATCAATATGTTGAAAGATCCAGAGCTTGGTAACATGTTACATATGCTAATTTCAAAGCTGATTTCCATGATGCTTGAAAGGTTACTCTGGATGTCAAACAACATTGCATTGATATGCAAAAGATCAAGAATAGACTTGTTGCTACATGGGGTATTGACAGGATTGATGCCATATGGTCAAAAGTGAAGAGCCTGTGGGCAGTACAAAAGCTTTGCCATACTCTAAATGTCTACAAGGATTGGAATAAGTTCACCAATAATATTAACAGTGCAGTGCTCCAAAGACTAGATGCTACAGGGGCTGGACATCACTGGAGCTTAGCTATATTGCCAGGTGATTATACTACAGCCAACAAAGAAGTTGACTGTGTATGTGAACTTCCTTCAAGAGATGCCCTACACAAACAGGGTCTTACCATTGGCAACTACAGTCTTCTACAGCTGTTGGCTCTTCCACAGTCATCTAGCTTCTAATGTTCAATTCAGGATATCACTAGAAGCCCTCCCACTGCAAGCAGCCCCTGAGGTTATTCCTCCTGAAAGTGATGAGGAGATACCTTGACATGAGCGTGAAGAATCTATCATGGCAGTATGCTCTGGTACTTGCCATTGCTGTGGATTTGAACAGCAACTCCTGCAAAAGATAAAGAGTATTAAAATGTGTTCAGAATTGGAGCTTATTTGCATTCTGGAGCAATTAGAAAAGGCATTTAGCAATAAGAAAGCTGATATCTACCTATGCTATGACCATGCAAAACTAATGGCTTCAAAACTCAGGTTGCAGACTCGCACACTTAATAGGGAGGAGCTTCTCAACTGTTTGGCTCACATCTATAGGAATTGTTGCAACATTAGCTCAGTCAAGACCAATGACAGCACCTACCTCTGGTTCTGTTTGGCAAATAGACTGGCTAGAGCTGAAGATGCTTTAGGCATTTACAAATTCAAACATCAGCCAATTATCCCTCTGGTCACAAACATAAGAATGTTCAACTTTAATCAATACATGTGGATCACTGGAGTTAACAAGTTCACCACCAGTAATCTTCAGAAGGAATGGGAGACCACTGAATCTGTCATTATTTTCCAGCTAATGTGCTGGTGGAACAATAGGTTACAAGGTGCTACCACTATAGTACTCACTCAGGTCAATGGTGAATATGATATGTACTACCATCATTAGTGAATGATGGGAGGTTGCAACAATTACAGATGGTTGAGAACAATGTACCACAGTATCAGCCAACAACTCATGCGCCAAGATCCTGCATACTACCTATGGTACATGCTGACAAGACCTAACCATGCTTGGAAATTAATCTCCTATCCATATTACACCAAGTATGCTAAGCCAGGGGATAAAACTGGATTTCACCATATTGATGTCAATGTTCCAGATGCTATTACTACTGAAAGGGGCATTAACATGATACAAGGATCCTTGACCTTAACAGCAGAAGAGCCTGGTGACTGCACAGAAATCTTGCCAGAAATACATAACTACCTAGAGGATTGATGGGGACTAGTCAAAGAATGAGGCTTATCCACCAATGGCTATGTTCACCACATTAAGAATACAATGTATACCAAAGACAACAAAAGAAAATTTGGTATTAGGTGGACCAACATCATTTGCAAACCTGGTGATGTCCAAATTACAAGCCCTCTGCTGCCCCATGGAGCTCATGATCCATGCAAAAAGATCTGACATACTATGCTACTCTGATATGTGGCAATCCAGGAGAACCATGAACATCTTGAAGTCAATAAAGCTGGTATCTGGTCACAGCTCTCCACTGCATATAGAGATCTAGTTCCAGAGCCATCATCATCTTCTGGCCATTCAAACCATTACATATCAGTTCCATATCAATTCCCTACTGCTATTCAATTGCAAGGCTTAGGAGCTATATCAGATGTCTTGGTAGGCTGAATTAGGTGGGACAACTCTATAATGATTGAGGAGCTTGATACCCTCTTTGAACCAGAAGAGAAGAAGGCTCAGAACTTCATTAATAACTGGTGCCTAAAGGCCATGTGAATTGCTTTGGATGCCATTGTCAAGACATACCAAATTGAAAAGAAAGCTTTTGGTAACAAATCCTATTGGCATTGCATGCACAACAACATTGACCCAGCATCAGTTCAGCCTTCCCCTCCTCCTGAGAACTTGGTGGAAGAAGAGGATCATGGTGATCACTATTAGGGATTGCTGCTGTCACTCTCTATTCTTATTTCCTATCTCTTTTCTTACCAGATTGTTACTAATTCTTAGCCTCTTATTTTCTTTACTAAATTGCCTTTATTTTGTTTCATATGTTGCCTGTTGTCAGAGAACACCAACAGTAAAAGCCAGGAGAAAATGTAGTGGGGATTCCAGTACCATATTAAGACAAAGATTGTTCTGGTCTGAGGTGCAAAACCCCCCCAGCTACTATCTCTGAGCTATATAAACCACCCATAGCCCCTGCATCTCACTCAATACCTTCACACATCTTTGTACTTTTCCACACACTCATTCTTTATTGCTAGTTTGGTTATTAGTTAGAGAATATGAAGATCTCTTGTTCATGAAGCTTGCCACTGTTCCTCATTAGAGTTGCCTGTGTTAGTACAGGCTCTTTAGTACTATTATTTCTTATGAGCTTAGGCATCTGTTAAGGCATGCTTCTCTGTTCTTACTACTCGGCCATTACCATCCTTACTATGTTGTGATTTTTCATCCTTCTTGCGCTCTCACCATCTCAACCAACTTGCCTACTTTGACAAGGCATCCCATCGTACCCCGCTTCAATATCAGCTTTCTTATTGCTAAATGCCTTTCCTAATTGCTCCAGGATGTGAATAAGCTCCAATTCTGAATGTGTTTTAATACTCTTTATCTTTTGCAGGAGTTGCTGTTCAAATCCACAGCAATGGCAAGTACCAGAGTGTACTGTCATGACAGATTCTTCACACTTGTGTCAAGGTATCTCTTCATCACTTTTGAGAGGAATAATGGACTCATCATTGTTATCTAAGCCTTGGAGGGTTTGGTGTGCTGACATGGCTGCAATTCTTTCACTGCAGTGCTTTGGAGCTTCTGATTGGCTGGGTGGATTGGCCAGCGCGCTGGTGAATCCAAATGGTGGCTGTGATTGGCCAGTTTCAAATCCACACAATCTAATTGACATTGTGCTATGTATAGAGGCTCCCGACATGTTGCGGCTATGTGGCATAGACATTCCACTCATTGGAACATCTCTTGGTGATCTTGGAGACTGTGGTTCTTCCAGTAGACCTCAGGGGCTGCTTGCAGTGGAAGGGCTCCTAGCAATATCCTGAATTGAATGTTGGGAGCTAGATGACTGTGGAAGAGCCAACAGCTGTAGAAGACTGTAGTTGCCAATGATAAGACTCCATCAGTGTAGAGCATCTCTTGAAGAAAGTTCACATATGTGGTCAACTTCTTTGTTGGCTGTAGTATAATCACCTGGCAATATAGCTAAGCTCTGGTGATGTCCAGCCCCTGTAGCATCTAGTCTTTGGAGCACTGTGCTGTTAATATTATTGGTGAACTTATCCCAATTCTTGTAGATATTTAGAGTATGGTGAAGCTTTTGTGCTGTCCACAGGCTCTTCACTTTTGACCATATGGCATCAATTCTGTCAATACCCCATGTAGTGACAAGTCTATCCTTGATCTTTTGCATATCAATGTGATGTTGTTTGACATCCAGGGTAATCTTTTAAGCATCATGGAAATTGGCTTCAAAATTAGCATGTGTAATGTATTGTCAAGCTCTGGATCTTTCAACATATTGATAGAAATGGGCCACTAAGTCAGTAATCATGTCAGTCACTTGCATCAGTGTGTTCATTAGCTCAATCTGTAGGCTGTAGCAATGGTGCAGAGCTTGGTTATTGATGTATTCCATAGCTGCTGTTAGATTATTGAAGAAATGGCCATTCAGGTTAACTTCACTGTCTCTGGTAACAACCAGGCCTTGGTTTTCAGGTGCAGGGGCTAGAGGAGGCAAGTTGCTTCATCCAGCCATTTTGAAGAATATCAGTGATCCAAAAAGAATTGCAAATGTCAGAATAACAAAATAGAAGGCAAGAAGAAGTGTTGAAAATGTTAAATCTGTGAAAAGAATCAAGCTTGAATGTAAAAGACAGTAGAAGCTTCAGAAAAGAAAAATCAGTCTTTAAATATCTTCTGAAAAATTCAGAAAAAGTGAAGGCTTCTGCAAATAACAAAGAAAGAGAAACTTCCCAAATAAGCAAGCAAAAACTTCACTTTACAGGCAAATAAAAGAAATCTTCTAAAAGAGCAAGCAAAAACTTCACTTTTGCAAACAAAACACAACAAATTAAACATCTTGTGAAGGTATAACAACAGCAAAGCTCCAGTCATCTGATATAACAGTTGGTAATTGTGTTTGCTTCATTTCTTCTTGGTCATTTTTATTTTTGCTCTCACTCTGATCTTGATTATCCCCTCTATCCAAGAAGCTAACATCTGAGGAACTGCTAGAGGGAATATTAGGCTGGCTTCTTGTGGCATATTTTTGAGGAACATTCTCCATCTTTTCATCTGAATCTGCTGGACTATTACTGAGCTGCTCCATTCCAGGTCTTATAAGATACTTCTTTAATCTGCTTCCTGCAATAGATTCTTTGATTTCAGTGCTGTCTAACTCTTCAAGGTGATAGGAATCTAGTTCTTGATTGGTGGACTTAACTCTATAGAGTTCTAGCTATCAAAAGTACAGAGTGTTGTTTCTAGACATATTCTGTTCTTCTTTGGTATTGTGAAGCAAGACAAGATCTCCAGGTTAAAGAGGGTTAGTCCAAATATTATGAGTATCATCAAAGTATTTCTTATTCTTAGTGTGCATTTGGAGCTGATGATGTGCTGCTTCCAAGACATTCTCATCTTGTTGTTTGATTTGGTGTGCATGCATCAGAAGAAGGTCTTCAGTTATTTGGACATTTTGCTATGGAATTGTTTGTCAAGTAGAAATCTTGAGTTCAACTGGAAGAACTGCCTTCTGGCCCATTAGCAATCTATAAGGGGAGATACCAGTACTAGCCTTAGTTGTCATTCAATCTGCCATCAGAATTGCAGGAAGATGTTTAATTCAATCCCTTCCAGTACCATTAGTGGCTTTAGCTAATTCATCAGCCAAAGACTTATGACCAACTTCCACCATACCATTTGCAGGAGAATTATAGAGTGAAATAACAATGTGTTTGATGTTGAATTTCTTCAGTAAGGTCTCCACAATATTTTTATTCTCTGGTCCTCCATTCATAACAAATTTGGCAGGCAGGCCCCATTGACAGATGATATTCTCATAAAGAAATTTGGCCACAGCTTCAGCTGTTGCCTTCTTTAATGCTCTAGCTTTTACTCATCCAGTGAAGTCACATCTTGCAACAACCAAATAATTTTGTCCTTGACAGGAAGGTATGTGTTTGATATTTACTCCAACTTTCTCCCAACAGATAGGAGCCCAGATAGAATGAAGCTCTTCACTTAATCTTTGCAAATCTCTTTGTTGATATTGAGAACAGTGCTTCATATAAGCAGACACATCTTTATACATTTCTGACCACCAGTATTGAGCTTGTAAGGTAGAGTATATTCTCTCTTGTTCTTTATGGCCAAATTTGTTGTGCATCATGTGTAAAATTTGTTTGCATTGTTCTTTATTGTTCATGATATATCTTAGAGGCACATCAGATCCTGCTTGTCTAAATAGTTGATTGGCCTCCATCACATATTTAATTGCTTTCTTTTGGAATCTTGTGTACTCTTTTCCTTCCATGCCCAATGGTTTTGATAGGGTAGTTAGATATTGTGCAATTTTCTCTGATTCTTCTGAATATGTGGAGTCCAGTATTCTAAGGTCTTCACTATTGAGAGCTCAGCCAGCTAAAACTCTTATAAGATCCATAAAGGCAAACAGATCTTTGTCTTCTTCAGATTCAGGTTGTTCCCCAGTATCTAGTTCTTGGTGAGACAGTCTGTCAGCAGCTGTGTGTTTTGTCTCAGGAACATGTTTAACAGTAAAGTCAAAGAGATGTATTCAAGCTATTCAATTAGTAACTAAAGCTCCTGGAACATCTGTAGCAGTTCTATTAAGTTGGGTGACAAGAGTTTTTGCATTGATTTCCAAGGTAAAGGGTACTCCATAGATATGGTGTCAGAATTTCTTGAAGGCTTTCAAAACAGCTCTGCATTCTTGTTTGCCAGCATCATATATTTTCTCTGAATCATTCCATACCCCAGATTCATATCATGCAGGATGTTGAGCCCCTTGTTGCTTCTGAATAATGCATTCTCCCCATTCTAATCCACTGGCATCAACAGCCACAGTGATAAGCAAAGGATCTTGTCCATAATTGATTGGAAGAATGATAGGGAATGAACATAACTTTTCCTTCAAAAGCATAAAGGTGTTATTTTGCTCTTCAGTTCATGACCATATAACATTTTGTTGAAGCAGATAATGTAAAGGTTTGGTTATCCAACTGTAATGCTCTATGAGTATTTGAAAATATCCAGCAAGCTCTAGAAATTCTTGTAATTCTGTAATGCTTGTAGGAGTAGGTCAATTTGCAATTTTAGCTATCTTAGTTTTCTCAGGTTGTTGTCTGTCATAGTTGCAGATTCATCCAATGATGTTGACTCCAGACATGCAGAATTGAGATTTGGTGCTGGAGATTCTAGCTCCAGAGATTTTGACAAGCCATAGAATATAGTTCAGGTTCTGCAGATGGTTATAAATAAATCTTCTTATTCCTGAAAAGACTTCAGTTTCATTTTTGACATGTGATCTCTTTACTCCAAGGTCATTCATAAAGGCTTGAGCAATCTCTGGAAAAACTTCTTGTATAATCTTCATTATCCTGTGTTGGGCTTGAGCTGGCAAATTTATTGCCTCTTGAACTAAAGTTGTATGGTGAAAGAGCCCAATAGGGATTGCAATGACTGTCATATCTCTGCTCTCTTCAGCTAATGGAAAATTATTGTATTCAGAGAACAAGTTACATAGGCTAGCCATAACAAGTTCACCAAAGTCTTCAGCATATTTGTCAACATTAGAAGGAATAAAAGCATCTTGAATAGTAACTTTATTGTACATATGTGCTGTGTTGACTAAATGATATTTGCCTTTCTGTTTCTTTGCAACCAGAAAATAGAGGTTGGTATATGAACCATGGCAAGGCTCCAATGTTTTAGCTTCTAACCTGTCCTGAATGATTTTAATTAGCTTATCATGTAGAGCATGAGAAATTTGGTAAGTCTTAGTCTGCCAAGCTTCATGAGGCTCTGTCTTAATAACCTGCAGAGGCAAGCATTCAGGATGAATGCCATATAGGTCTTTGAATGACCACACCAACACCCCTTCATGTTTATAAAGGACTGATATAAAAAATTTCTTCTCCTGACTTGTTAGTTTAAATCCAATTTTGAGCTTCTCAATTCTCTCATTTGTTAGCTGTTCTCCAACAGGAAAAGATGTGATTCTAGATCTAATGTAATTATCAAATTTACAATTAAATGCAATACATTTCTTCTCAGGGTAATACTTATTCAAACAAACATCCACCCAATTATCTAGGCCTTCCAGTTTGCTTCCATCAGATTTTCCAGGTGCTAATGGCCTTATCTTATCAGCTTTCTGCTTATAAGCAGTGCACACTCTCCAGACTTCTGAAGAAGGCAGCCTGATGTCCCAGCCACTATTGAAAATGTCAACTTGATGTGATTTCTTTGTGACAAAATTGTGATTTTTGTTCAGAGATGTGTAAATTGATTGAGCACTTTGTGGAATAGGTTTTCAAATTAAGCTGGAATTAATATTGCATGTGTAATGTTTGCAGTGAGCTGTAATGCTGTCTGGATCAGGAAGTGAAGGATGGAAAATCTGAACTTCTGATGCAAAATTATTCTTGTTCTCTGATTGGTTTATTTGATTCACCAGCATGCTGGTCAATCCAATTAGGCTTAGTGTACTTTTGGATTGACCATCACCAGAACTATGTTTCTTCTTATTGCTGTAGCTATCAACACCAGTACTGCTGCCAATGCTTCTGACTTCTCTATTCTTTTCAACCTCCTGACCTTCAACCTTCTCACCATTAATTCTTATACCTATTGTCTTTATTATATTTTCTTTATTCTCATCAGGCCTTGTATCTACAGGCACCCACCTGATTAAATATCTGTTGAATCATTTAAATGATTGCTGTTTGATTTATCAGTTGCATACCTCATGTTGCTTGAGCTTGACTTAAAGCCTTCAAAAACTAGATGATGTGTTCATTTCTCATTATAAATTTCACAGTTTACTCCTCTGTCATCTGAGGTGTTGCATTCCCAACAGGCAGCAAATTGCCAAGATCTTCCAAGAATAAGTTGCTGATTCCCTCCCTCAAATATAAGGAAAGGGGTATGGGTAATAATGTCTCTGATCTGAACAGGCACTTTGTTACAAAACACATAAAAAGAAGCAACTTCTTCTGTTTGAACAATCATGGTCACTCACAACTTATTTTTCATCAGCAGATTCAATATTTCAGTGTACTTCCAAGACAACAAATTGATTTCTGAACCAGTATCAATCAATGCCATTAATTCTTGTTGGTTTATAGTGACTGGCGCATATAATGAATGCATTCCATATGCTGTTTTGAATTTTGGTACCATGGGCTTCAATGTAAGTTGACTGGAATTGATCTTTAGCTCAGGCTGAACTGGTTTGGAGACTCCAACCTTTGCATGGCTTTTGCTAGTACTGTTATTCCAACCTGATCTGAAGAATGCTTGATGAAGCTTCAGCAATACATCTATAAGCTTCTTGACTGACACTTCAATCTTCCCATTGAGAATTCAACCCATTAATTCATTGGCATCTGTTGAATTACAGATCTGAGAGAATAAACAATCTGTTGCAGAATATCTTGATCTTTGTTTCTCTACAGTCTTGTTCTGAATTTCAGGCTTCTTCTGATTGATCAGTTCAACATCTTCCATGATATCATCATCAACACTAGCTTGATTATTCTGGTAGATAATAAATTGTCCAGTACACTGAGTATAGGGTGTTGCAATCTTAGCTTTTTGACTGTTCTTAGCTTCTCCAACAGTTCCAACATTGACTGATGTTCTTTCTTCCAGTGGTTCATATTCCTTATCTGAATCAGATTCTCCATCAGACATTAGATATGCAAGTCATTCTGCTTGAATCTTCACACTGGTTGAATTTGCTGGAGGTGTCTCTTCTTGCTGATTGGTCTTCTTTTTAGGGCTTGTTAACTCTGGAATTGCCCATTCATCCTCTCCCATAGACTGTACAATATACATGTTTGGTATTCCAGGTTTAGGAGTGACAACTCAATAGTTTTGACCAGGGGAACCCATGTGCAAGTTCCCTTCATCATCAATATGACAGAACCCATTATTCACATTGGATTGGTATTTATAATACTGAGATTGACAGTGTCTAGGTTTTCCACAGTAAAAGCATGAGGGACATGTTAAAATTCCTCTAGTTCAAGCTTCTCCTCAGCCACTAGAACAATAGCTTGTCATTGGCAAACTGTTTCAAGCCACATAAGGATTGACTAATTGTGATTGGGTGTTCTCTTGTACCATTGCAGAATTAGTAGTTATATTTGTTGTATAATTTGGTATGGGTTTCAGAGGCCCTTCTCTCTGCAGCATATAGTACTGATTGGAATTCCCTTGTATCTGATTTGACTGTACTCTTATGGCCAATGTCAAATTTGTAAACTTGTTGGTCATCTTTTCAATTGCAGCTTCAATATTGGTGCTCTCAGAGCTCTTGGCTTTAGATTTTGATTCAGATTCTTCAGTCTTCACAGAACTAGCTGTTTTCTTCAGAGCCTCAACTGTATGGGGTTTGTTAGCTAATTAATATCACTCACCAAGCTTCTTCATTTCCTTCTGCTTCATTTTATCTTCTTTAAAGATCTTCTTATTCCCTTCATACTGGTTGATCAAATCCATGGTCACTCAAACAACCTTCCTAAAATCAATAGGTGACATATCATCTGAAAGATTGAGCTTTGCCTTGTCAATAATCTTATTCTGGAGCTTCTCAGGCAGCTCCTGAAGAAACCAAGACACCTTAGTGAATTCATCAAGCCTTCCATTGGCTTGTACTGTACTGGTGATAGTAATGTATTCTTGAACATAGGTGTGAATGTTGCTATCTCAAGCATGTGGTTTCTTTGTAATTGCTTAAAGATAATTCTGATGGTGAATCTTGTAAGTAATGTTCTGATCATGAAATTCATGAATAATCTCTTTAGAGAATACTTCCCAATTATCTTTCTTGTAGCCTTCTAAGGTCTTCATCCATTCTCCAATCCATGTAACACAGTACCTAGCCAACTGTTCAATAATGTTCTTAGGGTCAATTACCCCATGATCCTTGCACATTTGATAAAACCTTTCAATAAACAAGATAGCATCTCTGCCATCAAATCAAGGTGCATTTGCTGTGTCAGGGGAAGGCATAGGAATGTGGGAGTGAACCACAATTCTCCTGTCCTCACCTTGTGACATAGTTGTGTATGATTCTGTAGTACCTTCAACCATAGTTGATTCTGATCCTGATTTCTTGATTTCTTGATCTTTGATCATGTCACACAGTATGTTCTGTTGTTTCTCAATGATTCAATATCTTTCCAAAAAAACCTATTTATCAGGCAAGCTTTAGATAAGAGCCATTCAAATCTAAGCTCCCTAACCTTGCTCCTAAACAAAAACCTGATTAGTACTGTATTCCTAGTCCATAAGATCTTACCTTGAAATAGTGTATTGCTTCATGTGTCTCAGAATTTGTTTTTCTTCCTTGGCAGCCACCAAATCACTGCATCATCATCTTCAGATCTCAGCTTGGTCACCAAATGAAGCAGGGTACAATGGGATGCCTTGTCAAAGTAGATGAGTTGGTTGAGATGGTGAGAGTGCAAGAAGGATGAAAAATCACAACATAGTAAGGATGGTAATGGCCGAGTAGTAAGAACAGAGAAGCATGCCTTAATGGATGCCTAAGCTCATAAGAAATAATAGTACTAAAGAGCCTGTACTAACACAGGCAGCTCTAATGAGGAACAGTGGCAAGCTTCATAAACAAGAGATCTTCATATTCTCTAACTAATAACCAAACTAGCAATAAAGAATGAGTGTGTGGAAAAGTACAAAGGTGCGTGAAGGTATTGAGCAAGATGCAGAGGCTATGGGTGGTTTATATAGCTCAGAGATAGTAGCTGGGGGGGTTTTGCGCCTCGGACCGGAACAACCTTTGTCCTAATATGGTACCGGAATCCCCACTACAATAGCACAATGTTAATTAGATTGTGTGGATTTGAAACTAGCCAATCACAGCCACCATTTGGATTCACCAGTATGCTGGCCAATCCATCCAGCCAATCAGAAGCTCTGAAGCACCACAGTGAAAGAATTGCAGCCATGTTGGCACACCAAACTCTTCAAGGCTTAAGCAACAATGACAAGTCCATTATTCCTCCTGAAAGTGATGAAGAGATATCTTGACATGAGTGTGAAGAATCTGTTATGGCAGTACACTCTGGTACTTGCTGTTGCTGTAGATTTGAACAGCAACTCCTGCAAAAGATAAAGAGTATTAAAACACATTCAGAATTGGAGCTTATTTGCATTCTGGAGCAATTAGAAAAGGCATTTAGTGATAAGAAAGCTGATATCTATCTATACTATGACCATGCAAAACTAATAGCTTCAAAACTTGGGTTGCAGACTTGCACACTTAATAGAGAGGAGCTTCTCAACTGTTTGACTCACATCCATAGGAATTGTTGCAACATTAGCTCAGTCAAGACTAATAACAGCATCTACCTCTCATTCTGTTTGGCAAATAGACTGGCTAGAGCTGAAGATGCTTTAGGCATTTACAAATTCAAACATCAGCCAATTATTCCTCTGGTTGCAAACATGAGAACATTCAACTTTAACTAATATGTGTGGATTACTGGAGTTAACAAGTTCACCACCAGTAATCTTCAGAAGAAATGGGAGATTACTGGGTCTGTCATTATTCCTCAGCTAATGCACTGGTGGAATGATAGGTTACAAGACACCACCACCACAGTACTCACTTGGATTAATGGTGAATATGATATGTACTACCATCATCAGCAAATGATGGGAGATCATGATAATTACAGATGGTTGAGAACAATGTACTACAGTATCAGCCAACAACTCATGTGCCAGAACTCTGTATACTATCTATGGTATGTGCTGACAAGACCCAACCACACTTGAAAATTAATCTCCTATCCATATTATGCCAAGTATGCTAAGCCAGGAGATAAAACTGGATTTCACCATATCAATGTTAACATTCCAGATGCTATTACTACTGGAAGAGCTGTTAATATGATACAAGAATCCTTGATCTTAACAGCAGAAGAGCCTGATGACTGCACAGAAATCTTGCCAGAAATGCATAACCATCTAGAGAATTAGTGGGGACTAGTTAAAGAATGAGGCTTATTCACCAATAGCTATATTCACTGCATTAAGAATACAATGTATATTAAAGATGATGAAAGAAAATTTGATATTAGGTGGACTGACATCATTTGCAAATCTGGTGATGTCTGAATTACAAGCCCTCTGCTGCCCCATAGAGCTCATGGTCCATGCAAAAAGGTCCAGCATACTATGCTACCCTGGTATGTGATAATCCAGAAGGACCATGAACATCTTGAAGTTAATGAAGCTGGTACCTGGTTACAGCTCTCTGCTGCACATAAAGATCTAGTTCCAGGACTATTATCATCTTCTGGCCATTCAAACTGTTATGCATCAGTTCTATATTAATTCTCTACTGCTATTCAATTGCAAGGCTTAGGAGCTATATCAGATGCCTTGGTAGGCTGAATTAGGTGGGACAACCCTATAGTGATTGAGGAGCTTGATACCCTCTTTGGACCAGAAGAGAAGAAGGCTCAGAACTTCATTAATAACTGGCATCTAAAGGCCACACAAATTGCTTTGAATGCTATTATCAAGACATATCAAATTGAAAAGAAAGCTTTTGGTAACAAATTCTATTGATATTGTGTACACAACAATATTAATCCAGTGTCAGTTTGGCCTTCCCCTTCTCCTGAGAACTTGGTGGAAGAAGAGGATCATGGTGATCACTATTAGAGATTGCTGCTGTCACTCTCTTTATTCTTATTTTCTATCTCTTTTCTTACCAGATTGTTACTAATTCTTAGCCTCTTATTTTCTTTACTAAATTGCCTTTGTTTTGTTTCATATGTTGCCTGTTGTCAGGGGATGCTAACAGTGAAAGCCAGAAGGAAATGTAGTGGGGATTCCAGTATTATATTAGAACAAAGATTGTTCCAGTCTGAGGTGCAAAACCCCTCCAGCTATTATCTCTAAGCTATATAAATTACTCATAGCCTCTGCATCTTGCTTAATACCTTCATGCATCTTTGTACTTTTCCACACACTCATTCTTTATTGCTAGTTTGGTTATTAGTTAGAGAATATGAAAATCTCTTGTTTATGAAGCTTGTCACTGTTTCTCATTAGAGCTGCCTGTATTAGTACAGGCTCTTTAGTACTATTATTTCTTATGAGCTTAGGCATCTGTTAAGGCATGCTTCTCTGTTCTTACTACTTGGCCATTACCATTCTTACTATGTTGTGATTTTTCATCCTTCTTGTGCTCTCACCATCTCAACCAACTCGCCTACTTTGATGAGGCATCCCATTGTATCCCACTTCAATACCTGGATGAAGAGCAAGAAATCCTCTCAGATGCTATGGAGGAAGAAGAGACAAATGAAGCTGAGCTTCCAGTGCTCAGCACACATACAGACATACTAAAATCTATTACCAAAGCCAAATGCTCTGAAGAGTGACTTTATTAGAAGGAGGCTCTAGATGTTAAAGTCTCCAAACTACAAGAGAAAGACATCTGAATTCTAGTTGAGAAGAAACCTGAAATGCAGATTCTCTCTGGCAAATGAGTATTTGATAGAAAGCTCAACAACACAGGTGGCACAGTATGATTTAAAGCCCATTGGATTGTATGTGGATTCAAACAGCAAGAAGGTGTTCACTACAAGAAGATCTATACAGCAGTTGTCAGTGGATCTACAATAAGAGCCTTCTTTGCTATCTCAACAGTCAAGAACTGGAAGATCAGAGTCTTTGACTTCATGACAGCCTTTCTAAATGACACTCTTCCAGAGGACAAATGTGTATACATTCAACTACCCACTGGATTCAAGCACAGGCAGGGTAACCTAGTAGGGCTCTTACACCAGGAACACTACAGGTTGAAGCAAGCTGCTAGACTCTGATATCAAGCAGCTACTGACTATCTGAAATCTCTAGAATTTCAGATCTCTCTATATGATGCAGGCCTACTCTACCACAAGAGAAAGCAAATCTACCTAACCCTACATATTGATGACTGCTATATAATGGGACCTAACAAAGCTGAAACAGAATGGCTTATTGAGAAGCTTCAGGAATGCTTTGAGATCAAGAAGGTTACAGAACAGGGCTGTTATCTAGGCATGCAGGTTCAAAAGCAGCCAAATGGAGACCTTTTTGTGAACCAGAAACAGTATATTGAGGATCTACTGACTGAATATGAAATGAAAGACTGCAAACCTTCCAAAACACCAATAAAGAAAGAAATAAGCATTGAATTTACACCAGATCAGACTCTTAAAAATGGAGTTGATGAGCAGGCTATGTCTATGAATTACAGGAAAGGCCTGGGCTCTCTACAGTTCCTAGTTATGTGTACAAGACCAGATATTGCATTTGCAGTCAATTATCTGGCAAGATTCAACAGCAGGCCTAATAGGGAGAGCTGGGCAGCATTCAAGCAGATTCTACACTATCTCAAGAGCACAAAATCAAAAGAAATAGTCTTCAAAAGGAATATGGATCCTGAAGGCTTGAAACCAGCAGCTAGTTCAGATTCTGACTGGGCTGGAGCCAACCCTGCATACAAATTCACCAGCAGCTATATTATTACCATGAACAGAGCTCCAATCTCATGAAGATCACAGTGCCAGACATCTGTCTCAAAATCTACAACCAAAGTGGAGTATTTGACAGCTAGTGAAGCTGCTTGTGAACTGGTTTGGATCAACAACCTGTTGATAGACACCAGAATAATTAGTGAAGGCTCAGCAAGGCTAAGAAGCTCAAAATTAAGTGTTGACAACAAGAGAGCTGTTGACTTAGCCAAAGCTGAAGCTATAACATGAAAAGCACACCATATTGAGATTCAGCACTATATGCTAAGAGACTGGGTGCAAAAGAACAAAATCTCAATCAAGCACATTGGAAGCAATGCAAATAAAGCTGACAGACTTATAAAGACTCTTGCAATGGATTCCTACACTCAATTCATGAGTGTGATGGGGGTGACAGGTTAATACAAGAAAATATGAAGATCTATCAGTGAAGCCAGCAAAAATACCATATCACAGCAAACAGAACTAAGCCTAAAGAAGGAATAAATCTGGATTTTGTAATTAATTTTTATTGCAGATTTGAGAGATTTGGAAGCTTTGGATCTTTGTGGCTCTCACTCACTGCTGGAGCTCATTGCATGGGGGGGTGTTAGGTAATCCAACTAGCACCTTGCTCACATGACCCACATAGATTAGCTGAGATTCCCCTTTAAGTAGCTTAGTGAATAACAAGCATACAAGTTCTTCATCAAAAACCCCCCCAGCTACTATCTCTGAGCTATATAAACCACCCATAGCCCCTGCATCTCACTCAATACCTTCACACATCTTTGTACTTTTCTACACACTCATTCTTTATTGCTAGTTTGGTTATTAGTTAGAGAATATGAAGATCTCTTGTTCATGAAGCTTGCCACTGTTCCTCATTAGAGCTGCCTGTATTAGTACAGGCTCTTTAGTACTATTATTTCTTATGAGCTTAGGCATCCATTAAGGCATGCTTCTCTGTTCTTACTACTCAGTCATTACCATCCTTACTATGTTGTGATTTTTCATCCTTCTTGCACTCTCACCATCTCAACCAACTTGCCTACTTTGATGAGGCATCCCATCATACCCCACTTCAATATAATTCTCTATGCATCTCAAGTACCTCAGACCTTGCATGTTTGCTTGAGGTTTATATGCTGGTTTCCACAGTAGTTGAGTTTCAAGTTGCAGAAACAGTGAGGGTTGCTGTGGAATTTCTTTGGGATAAAGTATGTAGAAATTAGAAAGAAAATTACTGTTTGATTGGGGAATTGAATGTATTATAGCAAAGTTGAATGTTAGAGCAGCTGCAAAATGTGCTAACTGTGCTGCAGACCAACTATAATATTCTGATTATCTAGACCTGTAATTAGCTCTAAGAAATGCAAGGTCAGTAATGATCTGCATCCTTCTGAATAATTAATCTATTTCAAAGAAATCAATCACTTAGCAGCATTGAATTTTAGAATGTAGGAGAATATGGATACAGATCTGAATAGCAACTTGAGCAGTTAAATATACTTCAAGTTAACTATATAATAGATAGTGAACCCCTCCAAAATTCAAGCATTCACTCTCATTCATTCTCAACAGCAATCTGATAGCCAAAATGTTGAAGACACAGAGCATGCCAGCACTAAAAAGAACAGCTCATATCTTCCCATGAACTCAATTACACAACATGCTAAAGATTCAAGGGGCATTATTCAGTTTGAATACAAGTACCCAAACTGAAGTGTTCTCTGATCATACAGAGATTGAAAAGTGGGTTTGAGTGATGGAGTATGACATATGAAATTGAGTGTGATGAGCCTATATATTGACATTAAATACTGATCTGATTCCTGATATCATTCAGAAGATGCTAAGTCTTGAGAACTAGAAAGCTGGAAATGACTCATATTTTTATAAACTTTTCAGGTACATGTTGAATTTCTGTAAAGATTAAAAATGTAAGATCTTAAGTAGCTTGAAGATTGAAATAATGTCTCTAAACTTCTAGTTATGGTATAAACTGATCTCATTTGCAGAATCATGTCAGAGAATGTATTGAACTCAGCTTGACTGAGAATTCTGATTTTGAACTTCATGAAATAACTGATTAACAAAAGCTGATCAGTTATTTTATCTGATTGTTCAAGTAAGATTAATTCTGTGAAGTCTTTTACTGGATCAAGCTGTGTGTTAATTTTGAGAAGTTAGCTCCACAAGAAAAATGATATTTTAAACATAAGTTAATAGTAAATCTTAATTATCATGATTTCTGCTCTGACAGTTATGGCAATAGAGATGTATGTAAATTTAGCAGCATATGTAAAGCTGTATCTTGATGACAACAGTCTGAAATAAAATGCATTCACTCTGTTGATCTACATCTGGAATTCTGTACTCAAGCTCTGGAACTGCTTGACACAGAAACCAGAACTGAGAGATGTTAATTTGAATGACTTTGTCTGACAGAAGATTTAATCAAGAAAGCTAAAGACTGTTTATATTAAGACTTTACCAGAAATTCTGGATGCAGTTCAGTTAACATCTAGTATGTCATCCAGAAAATCTGATTCATGTTCAGCTCAGGCAGTGCAACCTCCACAGAAGCCAGAGAATAATGATTCAGACAAGAAGAATCAGAATTTTTTGCAGAACATTATGAAGAATTATTTTAAGACTGTAACAAATTAGCCTGTCTGTTTAAAGAGATCTGTATCAGCTGCAACTGGTTGCATGCTCTGAAAGAGATGCAGATTCTAGTTAAATACATGAAAAGATGTCTTCTTGAATCAAAATTAACTGTTAGTTTGTGCTTTAAAATAGATTTTGGGATTTGATATCTAGACTTCAATGTAATGCTCTGTTATATCAATGCTTGCAAGAGCCAAATTTCACTATATTTAATATATATCTCTTTATTGTTTACTGTAATCAGCTGTAGAAGCTCTAAGCAAAATGAGTTAGTACTTAGTAATGTATAAATAGACATGTTCTGATTAGAAAATCCAAAACAATCAAGCAGACACACTAGATATAATAATCTCTTTCTACATAAAATCTCTCTCTTCTTCTCTTCTTTTCTTTCTTTTCTTCTCTTGAGCTCATTATATTTCTTGTTGCCTCTCTCCCTCTATTTCAATATTAAGATAAGTGGTGGATTTCAGAATAAAATAAGAAACTGCAGCAAACTGAAGAACAATATATACAAAAATAGCAAAAAATGACTTTATAAACACATAAATTGGCAGCAGCTCAGAACAAGCACTTTCTGATGTTCATAAAGAAGAAATCAGAGCAAAAGCTCTTAACTGTTAAAGAAGAGCCTGTTATAATAAGTGATATATTCTGTAACTACTATTTGATGTTTGTGTATACAGTACACATTAAAAAGTCTTGTTTCCACAAGCAAGAAATTATAAAGACCTGCATTAATTATACAGAAGATAAAAAAGTCTGTACTTCTGTCTCTTTAGAGCTGCAGAAGAAAGTAATAGCATTACTGTCTGATCATAATAATTTTCTTAGACTTAAGAACATAATGCTTCAAGAAGAATTGAAAGCCAGTATAATGAAACAGACTGCTAATCTCAGTAAATTGCTTGTTAAAATAGTACTTTTATTAATCTGAACTGACAAATCCCTCCCTTTCTCTTTCTTTAATACTGAAGTTGGTGCTGCCACTTTAACAGTATTGGAAAAGCTTGTGTTCATTCAAGTCAAATAAAAAGAGCTTGTGAAGCATACATTCTGCTCTGTTAAAATAGATTAAACTAATTGGAGATTATACATTCAACTCATGCTAATGTAGTTATATATATAGAATATTGAAAGAATCTTGACTGATATCTGCCAGAACTTAAAGTTCAATTATTTATCTTCTATAATCAGTATACTTGATGTAATGTTAGGATGAATTGAACTGACTTTGATATTTGATAACAGAAAAAGCAAAAAACAGAAGAAACTGTTTATGAATCAGTAATCAAGATAGACTGATTTGCTGCTGCTCTGCTCTCTGCTGTATCTGCTTCTTCTCTTCTCTTCTTTACTCTAATCATATCTTCTCTCTTTATTCAGTTGCAGCTGAATATATCTGTATCAGGCCTGTCTTCAACTGGAGACAGTAAAGCTGATTTGCTTGAAAGTATGATCAGATAGCTTAAATGGGCTTGCTCTGATGATTCTTCTGTGCTGGTCTTATGCCCTGTCCCCAAATCAGAGACTCTAACTGGTGAGAAGGCTCTCAACATTTAAAAAAAAAAAAAAAACTTCATTATGATTTGGGTTGTGTGGGTGATTGTGTAATACTTAGTTAGTTCCTAGTAATTAAAAAGCTTCTGAATTGGGTTCAAAACCCTTAATTGATGCATCATATGTTCTGAATTCTATATGTTTTGGACCCTTTATACATGCATTGTAAATATATGGTTGATCTACAGTTTCAAGCTTGCGACCCATGGTTCAATGGGTCGCGTCAGATAAATGTTTTCCAACAGTTGCCCAAAAAGCTCATTTTTCCGGTATGGAACTTAATTAAAATCACGTGGTTTTAGGCTTCTCAAGATGCTTGTTGCGCGCGCGTGTCGCGGCGCCAGTTAATAGAGTGAGAAATAACTTGTCTGTATTCCGTACTACGGACTTCATAGGCAAGCCCTGGCTATATCGTGATGGGATGAAGAGTGATATTTCCCTAGTGAAGAACGCAGAGAATGTCTAAATGCTGCCCCGAGGGTATCCCGCAGTCTTTCGATGGAGTTCGAACAACACTGCACGGAGTACGGAGTAAAATGTTCTCACAACACCCAAAGCCATCCGCAAATCACAGAAAATATCAAGTATAGTACATGTTTCGTATTCTGAAATCGAACCGTAACAACCAAGCGCCCAGAATCCCCGTGATATGCGAGACGAAAACAAAAGTAGATGCCCATTTGGCGTTAGCCATGGCTTATATCGGCCGAAATCATGCCTTTTTTATGAACCGGTATCGATGGCGTAGCCCTTATACGGCGAAAATAGTCATATAATACAATTGAAATCACGCCTGTTTATTTTCCCTGTCGTTGCTTATGCTTCGGGTTCTTCGAGCTGTAATGCGAAGGCTTGTTAGATTATGTGAAGGAGCACGCACTTGAGGCTGGAGATTAAGAAGAGCATACCAGATGATATAGACACGGTTCTTTCTTCTCACGGGCTAAAAGTATTGAAATTCCCAGTTAGCCAATTTCGGTTCCAGAGCCATAAGTGATTGCGCCCGGTTCTTTGACCATCCCACCCTCTCATTGCAGACAGATCGACGCCACAATCGCAATAGATAGGAAAGCAGATCTTGACCACGCACCTTGCATCCATCACATAATCTTTTCACGGACGACCGCGTCTTCATTCCCCGCACTTGCCCTAGCACATTTTGGCTCCCTGGGCCATATCTCAATGTTCTTTCGGCGTTACTAGCCAATTTTGAAAGGGGGCTCCATATCCTCGCTGCTGATGTGCTTAAGTGCCAAATCGACCGTGAAAAGGCCGAGGGACATGTTCTGTTCGAGAGGGTCGAGTGTAATTGGCGGAGCGACTGGGCCGACGCGGAGGAGAAAAAGGATCGTATCATAGCTTCCGAAGCAACAGAAACGCAAGCAAAAGAATTGCGCAAAATGAGAGAGGAAACGGGGGCGGTGGCAGTGTCAATCGCATACCACAAATGCCACTGGAGGTTGGCTGCGTCGATTTTCGCCGACAATCGGAAGTTAGCTTTTCCGAAGCCGAAGAAGCTTACCTAAGGTACCATCCGAGCTAACTAACTAGTTAACGTAACTAATCCAACATACGACCCGGCCACCCAAACAAGTCGGCCACCAAATTCAAAACATCTTCAATTTTCGAATTAGCCCATTTCAACGCGTGAGAATGCCACCAATTCGCAGTAAAAATGCAAGAAACTCTATAGAGATAGAGGGAAGGATTGAACTCGCGATATCTGCTATTAAAAAGCAAGAAGTTCCCTCAATTCGTGAAGCTGCTCGCTTATTTGAAGTCCCATATTCAACTCTATGCTATCGACTCAATGGCCGGCCCGCAAGAACCAGCCTACGCGCAAATTCAACCAAGTTGACAGAGGCTGAAGAGAACCTGCTAGTTCAGTGGATTCTAGATCTAGCTAAACGAGGATTACCCCCGCGGCCGGCATTTGTTGAAAATATGGCTAATCATCTTCTTACTCTACGGCATTCCACCTCCAATCCCCCCTGTGTTGGCAAGAACTGGGTGTCGAATCTGATTAAACGCCGTACGGAGCTCAAATGCTGCTATTCCAGACGCTATAATTACGAGCGAGCAAAATGTGAGGATAGAAAGGTTATTGAGCAGCTGGATATTCAACTCCGAACCGCTACTCCCCCTGCTAGCCAATCTAGCAACTCCCAGTCATCCTGGATCCTACAAACACCAAGCAACCCCCGGCATTTGCATAGGCAGGTGGATAAGATCAAGAATCTTATAGGGCAGGGACTTGAGAGCTCACCTCAAGGCTTGATGGAAGGATTTGATCAAATTATCAAGGCCTGTGAATATGGGATGGTCAGTGCAACCATTATGAAGAAACAATATCAGGATATATTTGCCGCAAATGAGAAAGAAAGGCAAAAACGCAAGAGATCTAGGCGCCAGATTCAACATGAAGGAGGTTTAACTAGAGAAGAAGCTCAGGCTCTTATTATTCCACCTGCTGAGGTAGTTGAACTGCCTGCTATTCAACCCTCTGAGGCCCCAGCTTCTGAGTCTGCACGACGCTCACGGGCTCCACCAAGGTGTACGAACTGCCAAATTGTGGGCCATACAAGAAGAAGCTGCCCTAATCCCAGTGTAATCTAATCTAATTTAATTAGTTGTTGTTGAACATTGATAATTTGGATTAAAATCTATTTAATTACTATACAGTGATTTTGGTGGCCGACTCGGTGGTGGATTACGTTAGTCCAGTAACCACTTGGGCTGCCCAGAAGTGCCATCGCCGCAGCCATGCCCAGTAACCATGTACGGAGTGCGGAGTACTCCGTACCTACACCTTTGATCACATTGAAGATGAGAGCAACAGTGAATTGAGACAGTCAAGATGATGGATAAAGACATTCTCCCGGAAAGCAAATACTTGCGTATAAGTCCCCGAAATGAAAAGAAAGAGCCGGCGTACCCGCCATGAATACCCAGCGCTACATGCCATCCCACCACAAAGATCTTTTTTATATCACCAAATCCTCCTCGGAACTCTCATCAGGGAGGAAAGCGAAGGGAATTGACCCCTTAAACTGCCTAAATGGTCGAGAACGAGCCTACGGGTCCCCTTTGTGCCCGTTTTCTTTGCAGTTGACTCTTGTACCGTCTTCTATTTCGCGATCCCTTTCTGCAGGTCGATTGGATGGTAGGAGCCACTAATAGAATAGCCACCGATACGGAGAAGAGCTCATAAAAAGCCAGAAATGTCCATTGGCTTATATGTGCCGCACCCATTTCTCTCCTTCCAAATACCCCGTCTCTCACTAATTGGTAATAAAGCCATAGAGTACAAAGTCAAAGATCATCAACTATGCTTTGACACTAGAATGGATCGGTTAACTGCTAATTTTCTAGATCCATTGTGAACCAGGAACGTGAGAAATGATTACACGGTGTACGGAGAGATCCTGGGAGCATTTGAGACCCCTCGCACAGAGAGCTCAGAGCCGCAAGCGCTTTGAGATACCTGAGACCCTCTTCTTGTGGCCCGTCTTTGTGGATCCACCCGTGTTCAAACAAAGTACGGAGCAGTTACTCCGTATGACAAATGCGTCCCAGACGACCCTTGCAATGCACAATCAGTTATGCTACATAAGTCCAGTTCTATCGAGCAACAGACCCAAGGCAGGGGTGGGGAGGATTCATGACTGGCTGCTTTATTGGTGCGGAGGCCCATATTAGTTAACTAACTAAAAGCCGGGCTCTTCAACCTAGCGGTGATGACTCCACGTCGAGGAGAAAGCCCACCGCCTTACGGAGTACCCCATATGGATATTTGGAATGCACTTGGAATCCGTGCATCCCGCACTTTGCAATCCACTCAGCTGGATTCACCTGAAATGCAGCGCTGACATTCTTTGCGCGGATACGACCGTCGTCAGCGTTCAAGCAAGAAATCTTTGTACCCTTCATGATGCAATATCTCTGGTGTCTTGTCCTCTTCTTCACGGTGACCGTTCACTCGAGAAAAACGACGGAGCCCCCCCCAGATACAGTCCGAACCCTTATCGGGCCTCTTACCACCCAGTTTAGTGCTCCATCGAAATGCTTCGAGGAAATCCGTACAAAGAGGGGTATTGACCTTGAGTTGGGCTGTGAAGGCCCAAGCGGCAATGAATGCTGTCCAGAGGGATGGGCGAGCAACCGGTACTTCAGCCCCGGGATGTGTCCCTCAGGCAATCGAGTCTGCACGCTACCGACCACAAGACAAAGACATGAAACGACCGTTTTCTGCTGCCCGAGGTGAGACTCTGTTGACGTGCGAGCTGAGATCCCTTTTCTCACCAATCATTGCTCAATAATCAGGTATTTCGACTGCCCAGACAACGTCGAGTACCCATTCTGTCTGAGCCAGCTGAACACCCCCACGGCGGTGACCACACACACCACCGGTTCAACGACCAGAGTGCAATCCGAATACCTAGTGTTTGCGACCCCAATCCAGGTTCGATTCCAGGCAACCGACAGCTCTGTTGTCCCCATCCCCACGGATTCGTTGAACCTGCCGCCCCCGAAAAAGCCTCTATCAAAAGGCGCCAAGGCCGGCATTGGAATTGGTGTGCCCGTAGGAATGATTGGGCTTGCCGCTGCAGTTGTACTTTTCCTACGCCGCAGAAGGCGTGGTTCGAGCGATCATGTTCCCTTGCAGTCGAGCATGCCAGATCCCCCTCCAGCTTATTCCGAAACGAAGTAGAAACCTAGTTCCATCGCTCGCGGGCTCATTTACACGGTCTGAAATAATAGCGGATTCGGCGCGTGATGGGAGATTATACACAAATGAGAATTTTATTTTTTATTTTTATTTTTTTTGGATTATTTGTAGGTCATCCCAAGAAGAGGAGGCACTGGTATCGTTGGTACTGTATGGCTATGGGATTACTGAGAGGACTTCTCATTTTTAAGTCTAGGCGGGTATGTCAATATCTGGACCGACATACGCGAGGGCTGCGCACATATGATGCAGTCAACAAATACTTAGGACGAGGTCCCTGAACAAGTTGGAGTTAAATGAAAAATGCTGCTCTGAATTACCGGTAACTCCCTCGACTATCCATGCTATTGGTGATCTCGGTTGAAAGAAGGAGAGGAGACCGCACCGTTTGGTTAGTCCGCTTCTATTTTTCCGCTGGCATATCAAAGTACGACATGCCTCCAGCCAACGCCATACCAAGAAGGTCAAGTTGGAATTTGCCAAAATCATCCCTGTCATATCAGATGTTGCAACACAATTAAGATAAAGCCAATGGGTCATATTTTGCGATAAGTATGATATCAATGGTTTCTCAGAAACCTTTGATATACTGGCGAGCCGGTGCAATCTTTAAAGGGGTAGCCCAGGTCTCGAAGAAATGATTCAACCTCCTGTGCCTCGTCCGGTGGGCACTGGACAGCGGCAAGGATATTTGCAACATCCCCGCCATAGTTGCGGTAGTGAAATAGAGTGATGTTCTGATGCGGGCGAAGTGTTGTAAGAAACCTGGCCAACGCTCCTGGTCGTTCTGGGAATTCAAACATGAAAACGCGTTCATCTGAGACGTTACTTCTTCCGCCAACCAAATATCTAATGTGTGTTTTGGCCAGTTCATCATCGGTTACCTCAGTTACGCTCATTCCGTCCCTTTCGATCTGTAACTTCAGATCGGCGAGATCAGCCATCCCCGTTGACGCAGAAAGGGATATGCCCATTAAGATGTCTGCAGAGCTTGTTGTGGCACAGCGATAGCTAAATTCTGTAATGTCATGCGGCATAATAATCTCAACCAATTTCGCGAACGAGCCCGGCTGTTCTGTAATAGTGACGCTCAGTAAGGCCTCCTTTTTCTCGCCTAGTGCAGCTCTCTCTGCAACGAACCGCAGCCTGTCAAAGTTCATATTGGCTCCGGACGCAACAGCGATCAGCTCACGATTAGGGTTCGATGACGGGTATTTAGCGACGTATTTCTTAAGCCCGGCAAGAGCAAGGGCACCGGCTGGTTCCACGACCGACCGGGTGTCCTCAAAAATATCCTTGAT
Organism: Coccidioides immitis RS; assembly: GCF_000149335.2. Taxonomy (NCBI): domain Eukaryota; kingdom Fungi; phylum Ascomycota; class Eurotiomycetes; order Onygenales; family Onygenaceae; genus Coccidioides; species Coccidioides immitis. Next base: position 318,235 of record NW_004504308.1, on the reverse strand, counting down.
TGCGGCGCATGTTTCATCGGTTGTAACCTGAATCACTTCGTCTACAACCTCTCGGCAAAGACGGAACGTCTCCTCGCCAACGATTTTGACCGCAGCGCCATCGGCGAATAAACCAACATCTTTCAAGGTGACTCGTTTGCCTGTTTCCAACGACTGTGCCATGGCATTTGCATCACATGTTTCGACGCCAACTACTTTGACGTGAGGTGCAATGCGCTTGATATAAACTCCAACACCGGCGATGAGGCCACCTCCACCGACGCAGCAAAACACTGCTTCTAGGTTCTGCACGTTTGCTTGGCGTAAAAGTTCCATGCCGCAGGTTCCCTGTCCGGCAATCACATATGGGTCGTCAAAGGGCGGGATATTCGTAAGGCCATGGAGTTTAGCCAACCTGTGAGCTTCCTCCTTTGACGCATCGAAATCTGATCCGTGGAGCACCACATTTCCCCCCAATCTTGAGACGTTTTTGTGCTTTATAGCTGGGGTGCAAGATGGCATCACGATTGTTGCTGGGATTTTCAGATGCCTGGCGGAGAACGCAACACCTTGAGCATGGTTCCCTATACAGCATTAATGCTTGAAAGAACAGAATAGTAGAGGAAATATGGACAATGGTTTACCTGCTGAGCATGCAATAACTCCCTTCCATCGCCGTTCATCGCTTAAATGGGCCATCTTGTTATATGCGCCGCGGAGCTTGAAGCTAAAGACCGGCAGCAGATCTTCTCTTTTTAATGAAACTCTGCACTCTAGGCGGTTACTAATGTTCACCGCATGGGTGAGGGGTGATTCTTTGATAACATCGTAGACTCGGGAGGTCAGGATGAGTCGTAAGTACTATATCCGATCAGCCAAGAAATTCACCTACTTCACGGACTCGAGAAGAAGAGTACATCTGGATAGCCATTGGGCAGTAGAAGGCTGTCAGGGATATCCCAGTCTGGCTGGTGGACGCATTTTTCGGAAGGGGGGGTGGGATTTGCGGTATACTCAGTCAAGGACAAGCTGCTGAATGCAGGGGTGCTGGGCCTTGAGGCCCCGTTTGTGGTAGTGACGCCGGCCATTGGGTGCGATGTGAGAGATAGCTTCGGGACCAAGCCGTAAGCTCGTCCGCCGGAGAGCGGCGGGAGGGATTGGCAGTATATATACAGAGTACGGCGTATCTATATACATGTGCCAGTCAACTGAGACCAGAGCTTCATGAGCCGATGACTTGGACTCGGTGGGCTGTGGTTTTCCACATTTTTGAAGCTTCGCTGCGATTACCTAATGTCGGGCTGCAGCCGGGTCGGGCCTGGCCCCTGTGCCAAACCGTAGAAAGTGCCGAAGGGGCGCCTGTTGGCCAATTGAGCTGCACCGATTGCTTCCGGGTGGTGGGGGGAAGGGTGCAACATGGCTGGCATCGTGAACATCATCATGCTCGCATCTCAGCCATGCTCGCGCCCCCGAAGGGTACACCATCACAAGAACAGCCACTATTGCTGGCTCTAGGCCTTCCACTGCAGAAAAGTTAGCTAACTACGGAGTACTCCGTACTTAGTTAGAGAGTGTGTATGCAATCAGGAGTCAAGTGAGCATTCTTTTTCAACCTCACTTGCAACTGACAGCTCTGTGGCATCTTTAGACTTTCAGGCTCAAACATATGTAACTACTCCATTTCATGAGAATACTCGGCAACTGGATGGGTTTGCGTGATTAATTTCGTCGACCCGGACTCCACCAGACAAAGCCATTGAAGCAGTGGAAGGCCAATGTATGTACGGAGTACACTATCCTTTTTAGCCAGATAGTTAACTCTTCATAAAGGGGTAGTAATCTCATAGCAGTATTAAGAGAACTGTATAATGAAGACTAGCAGCTTCTTCGACAGGCCTTGCTCGCATCCGTATCATATTTTCCTTTGCCCAAGTCCAGATGCGGTGGTCTATCTTTGATGACGGGGCCCAGCAATTGAATCCCATCTATTCTTTGAGTTACTGCTTGAGATCATGTGCGCCATTGATTTGAATGATCACAGCTTGAAGAAGATGTAATCTCTCCTTTGCCTAGCCTTGCGTGAGGTGAACAATTCCTTATTCACAGTCCTTGCAGATGTAACCATAGGTAGTTATCCTTGAAACAAGCGAAACATCATGTGTTATTGTGGATCAGGACACGAGAAGTCTGAGCCCCAGAAATGACAGTTCACTTTATTTAACCTTCTTTTCTTTCCTATATAATTCCAGGTTGTGGGTACAAAGTATTTCTCCGCGGTGAATCCAAGCCATGGAAACCCTGTTTCCTGGTTTCTATATCTGGAGTTGGCCTTAATATCGAGTTTCCTCATTGAGATGGGAAGTGATTACTTCGACTTGAAGGCATCGGGAGGTGTCCCGTATCCCATAAGGTAGTTCACCACTAAACGAGCCACACCACTAAACAAGCCAAATCTTCCACCACCAAATTCCTTCAACATTCAACATTCAATATGCAACAATATGGTCAACAACACCTCAATTAGGCTTGCAATTGAAGATCTTGAATCACAAGAGACCTCAAATTATGCTGCAACTGTGAGAAAGTACTCAGTTAATCAAGAGACCCTGCACCAATAACATAAAGACTTGCAACTTGCTCAGGATGAAGCAGCCTTCTGATATAAGAAAAAGCTCTCTGATATACAGGAGACAGAGCTTCTGAATTATATAAACAAGCTCTCTAGCCACAGTCTTGCCATTACATCTCAGATCCTATGAAATATTGTACAAGAGATGACAGGAGAGAATATTGGAATCAACTGAATTAATTAATTTCACAAGCAGCATAACAACAAGATCAAATGCATTTATCTCAAAGTAATTAATCAAAATAGACAGATAGCAGATAACTATCAGTACTTTAAGCACTTCTATATGCTTGTAATTTGATGATTTATTTGATTAATTGTAATTGCAGTTATTGACACTGCCTAACTAGTTAACTACAGTTGAAGCAGAAAATTAATTAATATAATCTTGAGCTCTTAAATATCTACAACTTTAATAAAAAAGGATTTCTTCTAGACTCCTGTCATGCCTTAAAGCAATTAGTCTCTATTGAAGTTCTACAAGCTGGAAAGAATACTGCCATCCAGAATGATAGTTAGAAATTCCTCTTATTGCTCTGCTTAGTCTCTGCTAAAGGAATTACACTATCTTCAGCTCTTATTTACCAGAGCAAATTATAAGATCTCCAGATAGCCTACTTTGCAGCTTTAACAAATGATTAGAGCAATGATGAATTTTTTGTACAGTTCTGATTTTCAACAAAAGTTCTTAAGACATGTGAGTGCCTGGATAAAATAGAGGCTGAAAAAGCTGATAAAATTGCTCAAACACAAGAGATAAAGCTTCAACAGAAGCTTCAAAAGAAGCAGGCTGCTAGAGATATTAAAGAAAGACAGATTGAACAGAAGAATGCTCATAAAAAGGCCTGCAAGCAACAAGAGATCAAAAAAATCAAACATGCTAGACAAAGAGAGGCACAACATGTTGCTTATGAGAAGAAGAAGACTTTATAACTAGCAGAGAAGGAAAAACAGATGATTGAACATGCTACTAAACACCAGCAGTCAGGACTTCAAGCACCAGCTTCAAAGCACTGTCAGAAGGACTCTTCTACTAAAAAGTCTCATTACAGAGAGCCTATACAATCTTCCAAAAGAAGAAGTAAGAGCTCTACAAGCCTCTCTAGCAAGATATTAGGCTCTCTAGCTGAGAAATCTACTGTTGACATTCCTTTGAATTCTTTTCTATCTAACCCCCAAATCTCTCACTCTGGCTGCAATATTAGGCTGTCCACCCATTTATTTTCCTAACTACACTAATTTCTATGCTTCAAAGAACACATTCATTTAATATTTAATAGCTATTTAATAATAAAGATCTGGTTGTTGAGATATTTAATAAATTCATTGCATGGAGCATTTGGCGAAATTTGGCTCGTTTAGTGGTGTGGCTTGTTTAGTGGTGAACTACCTTATACTCCGTAGTAACGATAGAATTAGAGACCGCTCGGAATTGGTACGCATGACCTGAGGACGGCGAAGAAACTTGCGAATAAACACCCCGATTTACCATTTATCGAAGGCATGCTAGCCAATCCCGTTCCTGCTCGAGTGTCCTAGAAAACTGAATTCCGGGAATATAAGCAATGGTTCAGCAATTGGATCAACCGCGCCATGGTTACTCAACCCAGTACAATGAATAGCTCGGCTTTCAATTGTGAACAACTGCGCGTTTTAGCCCTATAGTCGAGTGCGTCTGGACAGTATGTTCAGTCATCCTCCTGTGACTGGCAGGTGTTACGCTAGCTCCGGGGGGCTGCTAGACAACATTTCCGACGGGACAACCGCCAAGTTGACCAATGAAGCCGGAAGCCCAAGATCAGATGCTGTATAAGTGGAAGCCAAGGCCCAAAAGGGTTCGCCCAAGTAAATCAGGCTTCTCCCACAAGAAGAGAAATCCCAAAGGCATTTGGAGAAATACTAGTCGGGGATACAGATCGCCTTGTTCTGTTAAAGTACGTGGTTAACCCGATTTGACTGCCGGGAATGCACTCACTACGAAGTACGGAGTACGGGGTAGTTACTTAGTTGGTTAGTAAATAACCACGCAGTAACTAGCTAGAGATGATCTTCTAACTGGTAACTATCATGGTATTTTGGCACACCATACATAGTTAATTGGATTGTATGTCTAATTTTCCCTCATCTCAAAAATTATAGACATACATACTCCGTACTCCGTACATACAAACTACAAGGCGTCGTGCTCTCCCTGGTTAATTGGACCGTGGCCCCCACATCAAGCTTTTCGAACTGGGCTTCCGCGACAACCTCGCCGCCGCCCGCACCTAAACTCTCTGGTCCCCGATCCCGTTAAATATTTTGCAACAGAGCACACAACACACAGAAAACGAGCATTCTTCCCCAGCTTTGATTATCGATTGTACACACATACCTTTCTTTTCAGCATGAGCGACAAGCCTCTGCCGTCATCTTTTGACTCAGACCCGTATGTTCCCATCACATCTCTGTTTGCGGAAGCCGACCAACAATTGACTTTGATTGGACAGCGAGTTCTTCGAGGAGAATCCGTGGGTGAAGCTAAGACGGCGATTGCGAGAAGAGCCTCTCATCCCTTTAGGTATCGTTCCCATGCCTCGCCCCGGTTGTCCTTCTTCTGATGGTCCCCGATTCACATCTTTTACTCCAATGGACTAATCATGGCGATCGTTCAAAACGTCTGTAGGATGTGCTGCCACTAGTTATGCCTTGTGGCGAGCATACAAGTCGATGAAGGCCGGCGACTCTGATCAGCTCAATCGCATGTTCCGCTATCGTATCTACGCGCAAGCATTCACGCTCGTCGCTGTCGTCGTTGGTGGGATATACTACAAGTCAGAGCGGGCGCAGCGAAAAGAGCTAGAACGGGCAATGGAGGAGAAGAAGAGCCAGGCTAAGCGTGATGCGTGGTTGAGAGAACTGGAGATCAGAGATCAGGAAGATAGAGATTGGAGAGAGAGACATGCTGCCGTCGAAAGGGCGGCAAAAGAAGCTGGGATGAAGCCGAAAGATGTGTCCAAAGGACTTGCGGGAGAGTCGGCCGGGAATCAAGAGGGAGACGCGAAGTCAAATGTTGGAGTCCTTGATGCTGTCAAGAACTTGGTGAAGGAGAAATGATTTTCATTCTTTGGTTGGATATATTCCCCGAGTAACTGTACATTATACATCATTGGGTAGGCGTTGGTATGACATGGGTAAAAATTCTTCTCTTTCACTTTGGACGCTATTCCATCTCTTTTAGATTGGCATGGTCGCCCATATTGAAGGTTGCGCTTGGAACCGCTTAACCTTGCTGGCGTTTCAGTTTTCCCAGTGTTGCTTTTCCTCGAGGCTAATAATAGGGATAATCACGAAGATTGCTCGTCGATATATCGTCTCATCGCGTCAAACTCCGTCTTTCCCGTCTACATTTCCACTGTCAGCCGGGACGCTTCCATTCCTTAAGAGTGTGTAGTATCAGCATACCGATATAAGATACCTGATGTGTGCCTATTGCCCAGTTAGCTCGGAAGAAATTGCACAAAGCACGGCATACCTACCAAGTCTCTTACATTCTTATTACGTTCAAATTCCTGGCGGGCGAACACCCGTAGCTCATCTCTGGTCGTAGAGGGGGGAATTTCTTAACACAGATTAGAATGTTCTGTAGGACCTTGGGGAGACACACTGTTGATGCCCCGTACTATATCCCGCCATAGCTTAAGCGCGCGCTGTCGCTGAATAAACTGTACCTCAATGGGCAATTAGCACAGTGGATTTTAGGCCTAAAAGGTGCAATAGATTAGGAGTGTCAGACATGTTCTAAGCTTACTGCTGGCTTTCTTAACCGGGACGGTCTCGCCACAGCTGCGGAAAGGAAACTTGCTCCGCGCATGAGGAACTGGAAATTATCTACAATGCCTCGAATATAAAATCTCTGCGCCCACCATAGCGAACTGTCGTCAATTGTCCCACGAGATTCGACTACTGATGTACGGAGTATGATCCCAAGAGTACGTGACCCTATGGAAAGCTAAAACGTTCTGGAAGTGCTTGGGCGGAGTTTGCTGGATTTGACAGAACTTTATTCTTGCAGTTTAAGACGCGTGACGCGAACTCTACTTTCGTTTGAGCTTAAGTTCGGCCACTGCGTGTGTTGCGGAAGAAGAATTATTCTGAAAAGCTCCTCCAGGTTCAGTACAATTGAATGATTTCTTCATATTCAAGGCCTAGCATGCGATCGACATCACATCGAGCCAACGCGCACACATTATTCAGCATCATGGCCCTTGCCGCAGGGTCTGACATCACTCCACAGAATGAGGCCAGGTTGTCAACGCGAAAGCGAAAATACCAGGAGGATATTTGCCATTCGGCTTCTGCTGACAGTCTAGATATAGATAAACCGTGTACCCCAAGGAAAATGAACGGAGCCTTTACGACTAAAAGTGTGTTCCTGTCCATGCCTAAAGGCCGCCGTGGAATACTAATAACGAATGCAGGACCACGACGAGCAAAAAAGCCCTGTCTCGTGGAAACCATCAACTCCCTATCACTAGACGAATTTATCAACCGTTATGTTCCTCCCAATGTCCTGGGACACACTATACGAGTGCAGTGTTCTCCCAAAACCGACGCCCAGGTAACAAACGCGGTCGGCAAAGTGGAGGATGAACCACACGAAGAGTATTCCGTTGAAATACACACATCATCTACCCTCCCAAAGCACTATTTCGACGCATGCTTTGCGTTGATCAAATTCACCAGTGCTGAGGCATATAAGAATTCACGCAACGGATGGTCTCCGGCGAAAAAGAAGGTTGAAATGAAACTCGTCGATATGCGCTACATGTTACTGCTTCGTAAGAAAAATGAAGGCCAGACCTCGGAAGTTCAGGAGCAATCTGTGGAGGATAGTGATCTTGGAGGAATGCTCTCATTTATGACCACATATGAGGACGGGTTACCAGTCCTTTATTGCTATGAAATTCATCTGACACCGAGACTCCAGCATAAGGGTGTTGGGAAGCAGCTGATGCGCATATATGAGGACATTGGCCAAAACATTGGGCTTGAAAAGGCAATGTTGACGGTATACAAGTCAAACAAGTCCGGAATAAAATTTTATGAGCGACTGGGATATGCTGAGGACGAGTTCTCTCCCAGACCTATGAAACTGAGAAATGGCCATGTGAAAGACTTCGATTATATGGTGTTTTCCAAACCGCTCAAGGACTAACGAGGAAAAAGCGATCGGAAAGTCTGCCTAAGAACACTATATTAAGCCAAACCGCGAGACATCTAAATCTGCCTCGCGTCCTTTCCTCTCATCTCGGGCCTCTCTTGCTCCCATTCATCTCTCAATACCGCGAAGAGGGAATCGGCCACGACGATCGAAAGCCCCAGGCTCCATACAAGTGTTATCGCATAGAAAAAATTTGCGTTCCCCGACCCCGCGTAGATCCAAAGATGGTGAAATATTGGACCCAAGAGGCTTGCATACAACAGGGCGGAAACCGCGAAAAACGTATATCGCATAACTTTAATCGATTAGCAATGCAAGGTTGACAGAGAAGATAATACTTACGAGGAAATATGTGTCGGTAGAGCGGCAGGAACGCAAAATAGATCGAAACGTCCGAGATGCTGGGATAGGGTTTAAAGATAGCGAAAATTCCGAAAAGAGTAGTGATAACAAATAATGGTTGGCGCCGGATGCGAACAGTCAAACCACCGACGTATGCAGACAAATGCAACCAGAACACTCCTAAGAAAAATTCCCTGAAAGGGTCGAAGATTTCGATAAGGAAATACCACCAGAGCCCAGCATTAGGGGTGAGATCTGGAACCAGAAGTTGCACGCCGTATGTTGCAGATATAAACTCCCACGACTGGCCGACGATAAGATACGAAATGTATAAGAGGACTCCGATACTTCCGCCAAGGATTGAGAGTCGTTCTAACGAATATGAAATAGCCCCTTTAGTGGCCTTTCCATTCCTGACGTATCGATCGTAGCAAAGTAGGGCCATTGGTGGGAAGAGGAGTGCCGGGTAGAGTGACATGTAGGAAGCCAATCCCAAAGCCAGCATCGAGTTGAAGCTATTGCCGGCGATGGCGTTAGAGATAGAAGAAATAATCGCGGAGTTAGTAAACGCGTTCGTGGAGCGACCGAGGCAGGACGCGATCGTGAATGGATTAAACAGATATCTGTGAGAGCAAATCAGTAAGTCGCCTTGTAGAGTGCGCAAAATAGGAGCATACCCAGCAGCAATTGCCGTCCCATCCCATCTTATATGCTTCCTTGGAGAGGTGTACAACCTCGGAGCAACAGCTTCGTCTGAATTGGCAATACGTCCTAAAGCATTGGCGTTCAGAAGATCGAGAACAATATACACGAGTCCAGTCACAAGCTGGTAATCGCGAGGCTCAGGCAGCAGCGAAAAGATTGGGAGGAGGATGGGTGCCTGGCGTGCAAGCTTGAGTTAGCTCCTATGGGTACAGAATATGGAGGGTCGAGATACCTGGTGAAAAACACCGCCGTCATAAGGGGAGACATTGCGTTTATATAGAAAAAGGCCTTCTTGTACTACAATGCGAATGCGTCAACGGCAATTCTTTGCGCTTCACGGAGCATCTTAGGCTTACACCTCTTGAAGCTGCTCACTGGAGTTGAAACTTCAACCCGACCTGTAAGAAGATCGGGGAGGCCGGGGAAAAAGACAATGAGGAGGAGTCGCAGAAGAAAAGCACTCCCAAATACCCAAACCTTTCTCCTGTCGACCGGCATTGTTCAGTTCTTCAAGCGTCGCGATCTCATGCCGCTCGCTGATGATGATCTCCGTCAATGTTGATCCGGCGATACCTGGCTAGCAGCAAAGGGCTTGGCAGGGCACGGGCCACCAAAAGCTTTTCCAAAAATTTATTTCGCCGTGGCCGTCCATTGCGCATCGTGCATTTTCACCGGTTGTTGTAGCACTCAAGGCTTCCGTCGCCTTTTCAAGTTGCTAAAATGGCGAAAATAAAAAAGAAGGGTATTGTCGCATCTGGCTGTTATTTTTTTTGGGGCGGATGTTGATAGCTAACTGTATCACAGGAACCTCCGGAGCGGCCAAAAATTATATCACCAGAACTCAAGCGGTGCGCAAGCTTCAGATCTCACTACCTGACTTCCGCCGACTATGTATCTTTAAAGGTGGGTAGATTTCGGATGAGACATTTGGTGGGATGTAGTTAAGGATTTGGATTGCAGGTATCTATCCTCGCGAGCCGCGAAACAAGAAGAAAGCATCCAAAACGTCGACCCCGAGCACGACATTCTACTACACGCGAGATATTCAATATTTGCTCCACGAACCTCTTCTCAAGAGGTTTAGGGACCAAAAGGCTCTTTCAAAAAAGATTGCCAGGTCCCTAGGACGTGGAGATGTGGGCGATGCTGCTCGGTTGGAAAAGAACAATGCTCCGAAAATCACGCTAGATCATATTGTGAAAGAACGCTATCCAACTTTCATCGATGCTCTCCGGGATCTCGACGATGCTTTATCGTTGCTCTTCCTGTTCGCTAACTTACCTTCGACGGCCAATGTCCCACCCAAAACAATTGCCTTGTGCCAGCGACTATGCCACGAGTTCCAACACTATCTTATCGCCACAAATTCCCTCAGAAAATCCTTCTTGTCCATTAAGGGCATATATTATCAGGCGACAATTCAAGGGCAGGATATTTTGTGGCTGGTACCGTATCGATTCGTTCAACAAGTCACGGGGGATGTGGATTACAGAATTATGGCTACGTTTGTTGAGTTTTACACCACGCTTCTCGGCTTCGTTAATTTCCGTCTATACACTTCGATTGGATTGGTATACCCTCCAAAGTTTGACTCGAGGAGCGATGAACGCGGTGCCGAGCTGGCCGCTTTCACCCTCGAGGGCAGAAAAGTTGGTGAAATGCAGAAGGCTATATCATCCGAGCCGCAAACAAATGGACAGCTAGCGAAAAGTGATTCAGCTGCGAATGACATTCAGGCCAAAGTTGATAATATTCTCAAGGAAACGACCCGCAACAATGAGCCTGATGATGAAGCGGTCGATGTGGAGGATAACGTCGATGCAATCGATAAGTTCGAAACAACAGCGCCAGAGGCTGATACTCTGCCACAGCCACAAATGAGTGGGAATGAGGTGGCTTCTTTGTTCGCTTCTTTCACTTTCTTCATCTCTAGAGAAGCACCACGGGGACCTTTGGAATTTTTGCTGAGAGCATTCGGATGCAAGCGAGTTGGCTGGGATGCGGTCCTAGGTGAAGGAGCCTTCACACATGACGAAACAGACCCTCGAATAACACATCAAATCGTCGACAGGCCCCCTCTTCCTGAGTCTGCTCTCCCCCCTTTGCCCCAAAATCCCGGCGAAGGGGCCGAAAAGGCGCCGAGAGTACGACCTGGAACAAGGATGCCCGGCAGAATGTACATACAACCGCAGTGGGTTTGGGACTGTGTAAATGAAGGCAAGCTTTTAAGACACGATCTTTATGCTCCCGGTGCCACGCTTCCTCCACATCTCAGTCCTTGGGTCAAAGCTTCTAAGGGGGGATACGATCCTCGTCTCAGTTTAGCAGAACAAGAAAGTGATGGCGAGGCCGAAAGACAAGCTGAAGAGGAGAATGAGGAAGAAGAGTCTGAGGTCGAAGGCCTCTCCATGGACAAGGAGATGGTGGAAACAGAAAATTCGGAGGCTGGCGAGTCGGATGAAGAATCTGTTGATGGTGGTATGGATGTGGATATCCCCGGCTCTGATGACGAGGAGGAGGAAAGTGAAGAGGACAATGCGCTTCGAGAGCTTGGTGGCTCGGATGAAGCGGCGGATGTTCAGTCTGAGTCAGAGGACGACGAGGAAGCCGCACGGAATCAACACCAAATGGAACTTGAAGCTGAAGCCGCAGGACTTCCATTCACAGGGGCAGACGGCACTGGAACTTCTTCTAAAAAATCAAAGAAACAGAAACCCCTGGCTAAGAAACATGCAGCTCAGAAGAAGAAGGAACAGGAAGAACTTGAGCGTCAAAAGATGATGATGAGTCGCAAGAAGCGGAAGCTGCTCGACAAGATGTTGTACTCTAACAAGAAAAAGGATGAAGAAGCAGAGAAGCTAAGGCGGAAGAGGCGAAAGATTGAACAGGGAACGAAAGGCCGATAAAGAAGTGTCTGAGGAATCTAGTTTATGATACCTCGGATTCGGATTACATAGTTGCTCTTCCAGATTAGAAAAGCTCGTTGAGGCGTCATTAGTGGTTTGGTCAATGGAAGTAATTGTACTCCGTATGTCTCCGCAGGATCGAAATGCCGTTCCCTTCGTAAATACTCCGTCCGTGACAATGCCCTCGATTAATTCCAGCTTCCATTTGTTTTCTAGATATTAGAAGTGAACCTCTGGCAAACTGAGGTCGACAAAAAACAGCCCCCCCATCACATGACTTAAAGCTTTATTTAGGGTTTGCGCTAGTCTTAACAAGAGTCTCGGCACTTTTTTCCTCGATCCCCGTCCTCGATCGCCGGGAGTTATCACGGGGCAATTATCTGGGAAGACAAGGGGCCGTTTTATAGTGATCGGAAAAAAAAAAAACTTGCTTTGCAGATTCCACGAATATGCTTGCATTGACTCACTAGCTGTGACTGTGTGCAACAGCTTTGATCGCCCGCCTAATTCATCTTCGTGTGAGCTCCCTACTCCCGGCCACGAAGAACAACTCAGCTTCCGATAATGTCATGCGGTACCCAAGAAGAACAAATCATCTTAGATACTCAGGATGCTCAGGATGCTCCATTGCAGTCTCTGTTTCCCCCCGAGCAAGATGATCCTGATGATTTAGACTATGAAAACTATGACAACGAGGTCAATGTCTTTGTCGAAGAACGCGAAGTACACAGCAAACCTCAGGATTGGTCAGGGAACAGCGATGAAGAAACTTCGTTGTCATCCGAGGGTGACTCTCTTGAAAGGCCAAACAGATTCGAAGGTTCACGACGGTCCTGGCTCTCGTGGACCAAGAGTGAAAGACAGGAAGTGACCGCTCTAGAAACTATACGTGCAAGAGACCTATCACTGCATCTTTATAATGCTTTTGAGCTGAAGAGAAGAGCAAAGAAAGTAAGAGTGGAACGATCTCAAAACAACAAGGAAGAAGATCGCATCGACAATGCAAACGAGATTTACCGTGAAGACCTGCTCTCTATATTTGCGCCTAGTAGGACGTGGACTGCGTGGCCCTTGCCTGCAGAAATTGTACCCAGGACTGTGGAAAAGGTGATAAGAGACGAGGATGAAGACTGGACCTTACGGGGCGAAATCGATTCGCGGCCAAGTGCAGAGTTGGAGGACTGTCTTATGGCCCAAATGATGAAATTCGCAAAGGAAAGATTTGAATACCGGGAATGGTTCCAGAAATCGGCTTGCTATCGAGGAAAGGACACCAATCCCGGCTCTGATAGCGAAGCCATGCCATCAGAAAAAGATGATGAAAGAGGTCATCCAACAAGCATTGCGGGAACCCTCCGCCCGGTGGTACAAGCTGACGATGAGGAATCAAAACGGATTATGCGCCCGGAAGCTCGTCACATTATTAGCAAGCTTGACGATCTATTCTTGAACCTTTACCATGCCCGGAGAGCTTATCTTACAGCTACTGATATGGCTCAGTCTGGAGACGAAACTGGAGACGAAAATACGAAGGGAACCCCGACCCCACTCTATGAAGGAAGAAAGCGTAAACGAACGGCTTCTCACCCAAATAGCTCCCATGCTGATGGAGATGGGTCGGGCCCCTCGCCTACCCCTCCAAAGAGCAGAAAACGATTAAAACGTAGCGATCCACGAAAGATCCGGTTGGGACTCCGAGACTGGAGTGATGTTCTAGGGATTGCATCGCTGGCGGGATGGCCTAATCCAGCCGTGATGCGCACCGCGCGGCGCTGTGCAGACCTCTTTGGTCAGGATATGCTGTTCCAAACTCTGGAGGAAGGCAAAGTGGAGCTTGAACAGGACAAGGACGGGTCAGCGTCCTGGAAGTACGTTGAAGATAGCAAAGAGAATGACGCAGCAATGGTCGATGACGATACGCCGGTCCCAAAATATATTGATAGGCCAAAAGAACATGCAGTATTCTGTCCGGTGGAAGAATGTAAACGTCATAAGCAGGGCTTTTCTAGGACGTGGAATTTGAATCAACACTTGAAAACAAAACATCCTACCTTGGTGGCGGTTGAAGAGAGAGGAAAGACTGACTAGTGGTTATCTCATGAGCTGATTAACAGTCATTTATACTCTCCTTCCTGCTGAAACCACCACAGCGTAACACAGGAACCACTTGGCGCCAGTATATAAATTGAGAAACAAGCCATTCCTAGATATCGAACATATACAAAAATATCGTGAAAGCGTTGAACTTCTCAGTTCCCTAAACGTCAAAACACAACAATCAATCATTACTATGCTCTACTCGAGTCAATTATTGATATTTCCGTCCGCTGAAATATCCGCATATCATTCGGATCAGCATTTTCGGGCCCAATAATCCTCTCTTCACTCTCTGTCCGGAAAATTGGCGATTCTCTCCCTGGTTTTATAGACGCCATATAAATATTCTCTTCTTCATGCTTGGTCCAACATATGGCAGCAGTAGGCATTGTCGACCCACCGTTTGTCAGCCCGTAGGACCTGTGGCTGGCAGATTTGCTCAAGGAACGGCCGCTAGGGCGAGTTCTATTGCGTGAAAATAGCTTCGGAAACAGTACGGAAAGTGACTGGCGAATCATAGGCATGCAGGCGCAGACAATGCCCGTGTTGACTTCAACAACACTCCACAAGCCGAGTGGAAATGTGTTCCCTGGAGTTGAGTCGGTTAGAATATAAGACAGCCGAAACAGGGATCGGTGGTAGCTTGACTGACACAACGGGTCCTTCCGCTTGCCAACCCTGCGAATGGTTGTCACTCGGATAACACTTATGATGCACACACTAGAGGAGCCCGGTTAATTTTGTGGGTTTCACACATGCATCGGAAGGGCAAAACTTACAATGCACCCAAAGAAAAGATAAAAATCAACGCAATCTTATCCCTTCGTTCTAGCTGGAGGCAAAAAATCCGTTGTATCGGGAGAAACAGAATTAAAAAGTCAGTGCCTATGTTTATCACTGAATACGACAGTCGCCAGTGCTGATTTCCGATACACTGGTGTGGAATGGAACGATCCCAAAAGGCTTGTACCGGCGAGCATTGCCAGATTGTTAGAGGCGTGTACGCAATACCCGACAAAACAGTTAATGCAATGAGAGCGTAACATAGCCAGCGAAAAACCTTTTGCACAGAGAAGAGTCGCAGGTAGAGTAGCAAGATTGCAACCTTGGTGAGCGAGATGACGATTTTGTATATCACTTGCACTATGAGTGACCACTGCATCTCACGTAAGCCCTTGTATATAACCATAGCACCCGACGCAAAAGGAGCAAATCAAAAAAGATTAGAGCAGGCCACGGAGGCGAGAGGGAATGGTATGCTGTAGGCTCTCACCTTCAACGCCTGAATTCTTTCGGGCTTTGGCACCTCCCAAGTGTGATTGCCGAATCCATGCTTTACAGCTAGGGGCCGTCAGCGAAGTCTTTCTATGGCGGCTCATTCCATTGTCCTGAAACTTACACATAATATTGCACACGGAAAATGCGATTGAGAACAGCTAGGTTATTATCAGCAATGGGGGGGGTATAACAATACCAAGAGTAAACCTTCAAGGTTTCATACATGTGCTGCAACAATTGCCCAGTCATCCACCCAAAGCATACTCCGAAAATATCTCCCGATTAAACGCAGAGAAACAAAAAAGCCCGAAACAACAACCATGACGGTAGCTACTACCCATAATTGCGTTCCTCTGCCGGAATCGCTTGCCACGGGATGACCCAAAGCCATCCTCCAGGCCAGCAGATCAAATCTCCGTTCAACGGAGATGACTGAGAAAGAGAACCAAGGATGTCACGGGCGAGAAATGGTCAAGGGGAGTGCCTGGCGTAGCATCGTGTGGCCTCTTTGCTCAGTCGATGGACAACATGCTCCCTATCTGGCGGTAGGGAGCGAAAATTTTGGGCAAAGCAGCAGGAATTCGAGACGATTGACAAAAGACGGCCCCGGCTGGAGGCCAGCCGCATGATTATATCGCCACCATGCTCACGATGGCTGTCGAGCATGACTAGCGGGGAGCCATCGATCAAGACACGGGCGCCCATCGGGGCGAAGAGGCCTGGTGAAACACGATTGGCTGCGATCAACTTCCGAAGTCCATTGCGTGGACCTACTTGCAGGGAGTTGGGGTTTTAAGTTGGCGACGGCCACGAGTCAAAGTTTCAAGCCGATCTGGAGAGAAATTGTCGAATGTTTGGAAACTCTTCGGTCAGAAACCATCAGCCGCAACCAACTCCATATTGGGAGCACACTGTACAGAGTAGTTGGTTGGTTAAATGTGTAGTTGGCTGGTGAGACAAATGCAGAGGTCAAGAATCACCGTGAGACCGACCGCACGAACACTGGCATGCCATTGACAAAGAAAACCGTGTTTTGTTTGACTATTTTAGCCGGTCAACACTCCGCAGACCAAAATAGTCAAGGTCAAAACTCTGCGCACCGCATGAATCCACGCCTCGGACGATCCCGTCACGTTTTGGCGTCTAGGCCGAAGCTTGAAAAGCAGCTGATATGTAAGCCATGAACGACTCTCCACCGTCTCAAGTTGGACAGAGTACGGAATGCTTTGGGTATCAATGAGTTAATATGTGGATGGGTTGTGCTAAAATGCATTATGCACAGCAGTTCTGGGCAAGAATAAAATCCTTGCCACCACGTTGACCTGAATCCAAGTCCATTCAGGGAGTGAAGGTCTTGGGCGACTTGGGAAAGTCTAGATTGGTGCGGAGCAGCGTCTGCCGCTGTGGAGAAATGAAAGGACAGCATCCATGCAGCCACTGAAGATGCCGATGAGGGTAAGCCAAGTTTGGCATGGTTAGCGTGGGTTAAGGGTGAACGGTTAGGGGCTCAGAGTGTTAGGGTTACATACGAAGGGAGAAGCAACAGAGGAATTCAAAATTTATTAAATCAGGGACAGAGAGTCCTTCGAAGTGTCGGGCGTTGACCCTCCAGGGGCCGAACTGGTAGCTATGCACGAACTCTACAGCATCAAGGGACACAATTCAACGCCCGTTAGACGCCGTCCCAGCCGAGCAATTGGGCGAACCCCCAAAACTGGGGATCATCCCAGGGATCTGGAACCCTTCTTCAAGTTGAAAGGTGCAAACGGAAATAATCTGCTGCACTCCAAGTAATACATACATTTTCTCTTTTCACATTTTTCGTTAAAGGTTTTGACGGCCACTCTGTTCCATATTCCAAAACCAGCCTCCTGTAATATACCAGGCGCCTTCGGGCTAGCCGCCGGGCGTCCAGGGAGATGAAGCCGCGGAGGAGTCGAAAGTTCTCATAACATCACCGTAGAAGTGTACGATATTACAAACGCATGATGGATTCTAATGTTGCGATTCTCGAAGCTCTTTGAGGTTGGATTTCGGGGTCGTTCATACGGTGTTGACTCTCAGCGGCAACCGAACATGGACATGAAAACTAACATTCTCTGGCGGTACCAAGGAGTTGCTTTCAAGATTCAAGATCTTTAACGCCCCGTGGCGAACATCCTGCCTGCAAGCCGAAGCAAAAGCAGGATTGCCGAGCGGGGAGGGTGACTAATAGGCTAGCTACCTCCCGGCGACGTGGTTGCTGAAGCTCCGAAGAGCCGAACAGCTGTGGACTCTCGGTGATGTCTTCACTGTGAAGGATGTTTTCTAGCTCAATCGCGAAGAGAATCACTGGCGCGGAGCATCTCGACTTCCCTTGGACTTAAACTCGCAGTTCACCTCACCGCAGGGATAGTTTCTCCCACCCCAATTGCAGCGTGCTTTCGTCGTATTAAATACAGATGCACGACGGACGGAGATAATTCATCCCCCGGTTGTTACTTATCGTCCTTCCCCGCATCTCCCAACCCGGCTATCCGAACCTCGTGCGTGCGTTGTGTCTTTATTTATTCCCGTTCTTCCACTCAAGATGGAGAAGCTCGCCCGGCCTATTCTTCAGCAGCTGTCCCGCCCACGCGCAAGATATCCCTTTACAATTCCAACCCTATACGGAAGACGACGATACGCAATGCACACAATTCCTACAGTAAGTGCCAGGCTAAGCTCATCCCTGAGACGCCCTTCCATACCTTTTCCTGTGCAGCATTGCTGATTTCGGTCCGTCTACATCCAAGTTGAAAGATAAATCCCTCCTTATTGGCAAGTGTTTTGTCAATGGAGAATGGGTGGATGCGAAAAGCGGGGAAACATTCGAAGTGACCGGTAAATAGCAGCGTGCTTTCGTCTAGACGAACACACGGGTATGTGGCGATGGATTCAGCTGATATCATTGTCTCGTCTGCGTGCTCTACAGATCCCTCGACGGGAAAGCTCATTGGAACCTGCCCCGAATTCACTGCCGAAGAAACACAAAAGGCGGTCGACGCGGCATCTGCGTCTTTTCCCTCGTTTCGCAAAACTTTGGCCCGGGAGCGGGCTCGTATGCTACGAAGATGGTACCAGTTGATGATGGATAATGCGGAGGACCTGGCGACGCTGATCACATGGGAGAACGGCAAGCCATATGCGGATGCTAAGGGAGAAGTAGTCTACGCCGCCAATTTTTTCGAATGGTTCAGTGAAGAGGCTCCTAGAGTTTACGGAGACACCATCCCATCGTCCGTCCCAGGCAACAGAGTTATGACCCTGAAGGAGCCGATTGGGGTCTGTGGATTCATCACTCCATGGAATTTCCCCGCTGCTATGATCACCAGGAAAATCGGCCCTGCCTTGGCTGCCGGATGTACAGTTGTGGCAAAGTCTCCAGGCGAGACACCCTTCACAGCAAACGCTATCATGGAGCTAGGTCGCCGCGCAGGAATTCCCAAAGGCGTTGTCAACCTTGTGACAGCTTTGAAAAATACCCAGGAGCTTGGGATGTGTTTGACCACCCACCCAGACATCCGCAAAGTCTCTTTCACCGGCTCCACCAACGTGGGAAAGCTTCTTATGAAGCAATCCTCATCTACAGTGAAGAAGCTGTCTTTCGAACTGGGTGGGAACGCCCCGTTCATTGTATTTGACGATTGCCCTGATGTCGACGCTGCTGTTGCTGGCGCCATCGCTTCCAAATTCCGTAGTTCGGGACAGACTTGCGTCTGTGCCAACCGTATCTATGTTCAAAAAGGAATCTACGATGAGTTTGCGGCTAAATTTGCTGAGAAGGTCAGGGGCTTCAAGCTCGGTTATGGTTTTGATGAGGGGGTCACTCATGGACCGGTCATCCACTCCCGCGCAGTTGACAAGGTTACCCAACACGTCCGCGATGCTGAAGCAAAGGGAGGGAAAGTTATCCTGGGCGGAAAGCCAGCGAGCGAACTTGGCCCGAATTTCTTCCATCCGACGGTTGTCACGGGTATGACCAAGGATATGTTGATGGCATCCGAGGAGACGTTTGGTCCTGTAGCAGGCCTCTTCCCGTTCGAGACGGAAAAAGACGTTGTCGAGTGGGCTAATAAGGCTGAGGTGGGCCTTGCCGGATACTTTTACAGTAAGGATATTCGACGGATCTATCGCGTTGCTGAGGCCCTTGAGGTTGGCATGATTGGCGTCAATACCGGAATTATCAGTGATACTGCTTCGCCGTAAGTCTACCGGTTCCCTGTCCCGACTTAAATGCTCGTGCTGACATTTCCATCTAGATTCGGCGGAGTTAAGCAAAGTGGGTTTGGCCGTGAAGGCAGTAAGTATGGAATCGATGAGTTCTTAAGCGTCAAAACAATTACTTTCGGAGGCATGGGTGGAGAACTTCAAGGGCACTTGTGATGTAGTTAACTCTTCACATCTTAAAACAGTGATGAATAATTGAAATGTATGGGATGAATATAAGCTGGCTTGGAGTTGGAGTAAATGTGAATGAATGAGAGTTAATATACTCCGTACCACTGGTTATTTCACTTCAACCCCTTGGCCCATGTATCCAGTAATATTCTTGTCCTATTAACTACTCCGTGCTGAGTGACTACACAAGGGGGTGGGGTTAACTGATGTGGCCCGGCTGACCTGTTGAGCTAAACATCATAAACTGGGCTTGGATACAACTTCTCATCATTATTCTGTCCCACTCAAACGACAGGCAGTCATTGTTAAACAAGCATAACAAACTAGATAGTTCTGCAGGAGTTACTCTCTTTATATGAGGCTGCAAATACAAGTTTGCAGCTACCGACAAATTTCCGTGATATTAGTTGTCACACGCGTCTTGCACCTCACAACGGCATACAGTTGAGTGGCTGCAGTACTAATCCCAACATTTAGGGATAGTAACCAACGACTGCCCAATACATATTTTCAATACATTTCAGGGCCAGACTATTAAGTCACTATCGATTTGGCCTTCCTCCCTGCTGGAACTGGAACATGAACGCGATGCGATCCTCTCATCGCATCCCTCCTGAGCAGCTGCAACAGAAAAAGCCATCACAGATCAAATTCATACGTGCGGCGCAAATGAGCCTCTTTGCAAACATATCATCATGGCCGCCGTTGGGGCAAGTTACGTTCTTGAAGAGAAACGGAAACGATATTTCTGGAGATAAGGTGGGCAATCTACTTTGTACGGCATTGTTAACCATGCAATTTGCCTTACTTGTCAAATCCTCATTTCTTTTCGCGATTGACTTTCTTAATAGGCCAGATTCACCATTTTACTTGAGGCAAGCAGTTCATTTCCAGAGCAGGGCTGGGAAGTTTCTATCTGGCATAATGTTTACGGAGACTGGGAAGAACTTACCCTACAAAAAGTCACTGGGCAAAAGGTTCCTGTGGCCTCTGGGCGAAAGACTGGTGGGGATTACCATCGGCATACATTTAGCGGAGAACTTGGATTCCCCAAGGAAGGAAAATATGCATCATTCACGGTTAAATATAGAATCGGCCCTGACACGGAGTGGCAATGGGTGAAAGAACTGTTTGGGACCAAAGACGGGGAAATTGTTTTTGAACCACCACAGACTTGGATCGATAAATACCGCGATGGTCATCCTACAGATCAATTGAACAACTTTATTGAGACTTTCAATACCGAATTGGATGTGCAACGTCGTGCGAGCGAAACCCCAGGTGCAGTTTTATGGAGCATCGCCGGGAAAGCCCCTCGTGCAACAGATGGTAAAAGCGGACGTGCAACACTGGCACTTGGTTCCCCGAGGGAGTTTGTGAGAAACTTTTCACTTGTTCGCATATGGAGCCCATGGCTGGCTCCGAGGCATGGAATGGAGACCTATCGACTAACAGAAGACGCTGTTTTGTCGTCGTTTCTGCGCAAGGATGGCCTGTCACTGGTGCTTCTCGCCGTGAGCGGTCCGGCTAATATCTCAACAACGCTGCAGTCGAGCGAGTCAGGGGTCGTCATCTCTGCGAGAAATGACGAAATGAAACAAGTTGATGTGAAGGTACTCGCCGCGGTTGCTTCATCCTTCAGGCTTGCCATTGCTGCCGTAATATATGAGGCGAGAAAATTGGAGAGGCTCGTTGCCGAATCGCTTGGTAAACCGACCCAAACGCTGACCTCAGACAGTTTTTCAAAAGAACCCGATGATCTCAGCGCTCAGTGGCTTTCAAGCTGGTATGACGGCTTGGCGTACTGCACCTGGAACTCACTGGGTCAGAGCTTGACAGAAGAGAAGATTCTCAATGCATTGGACACTTTAAAGGTCAACAACATCAACGTTGTCAATCTTATCATCGACGATAACTGGCAATCCTTGGACAATAAAGGCAAGTCTCAATTCCAACGAGGCTGGACACGATTTGAAGCGAATGAAGAGGGATTCCCGAAAGGATTAAAACATGCCATTAATAGCGTCCGTGCAAAACACCCAAACATCAAGCATATTGCCGTCTGGCATGCTCTCATGGGGTACTGGGGAGGGATTTCTCCCAATGGAGAGCTAGTACGGAACTACAAAACCAAGGTAGTCAAAAAGGTCGACCGGGTCGCGGGAGGGACCATGCTTGCTATTGACCCCGATGACATTCATCGCTTCTATGACGATTTTTACTCGTTCTTGTTAGCGGCCGGGGTCGACTCCGTGAAGACGGATGCGCAGTTCTTTCTTGACACTTTAGACAATGCGACTGACCGAGCTCGATTCACCACGGCGTACCAAGATGCGTGGTCAATCTCGCTGTTGAGGTATTTCCAAGCAAGGGGTATATCCTGCATGTCGCAAACGCCTCAAATAATATTTCATTCGTACCTACTGACCACGAAACCGCGCATCTTACTGCGCAATTCTGACGATTTCTTCCCGGACATTCCTAGTTCCCATCCCTGGCATATATTTTGCAACGCACATAACTCGCTATTGACACGTCATCTTAATGTTATTCCAGACTGGGACATGTTCCAAACAAACCATCCATATGCTTCCTTTCACGGAGCAGCCAGATGCATATCAGGCGGACCGATATATATCACGGATGAGCCGGGAAAGCATGACTTTGAACTTATTAACCAAATGACTGCGCTGTCAATTGATGGAACTAGCGTCATTCTTCGACCAAGCGTTCCGGGATCCACGGTTGACGTTTATCACAACTATAATGAAGGACAGCTTCTGAAAGTAGGAAGCTACACTGGACAAGCACGCACTGGAAGTGGGATGCTCGGTCTGTTCAACATCAGCTGCCAAGATGTATCCTCTCTGATATCTATCCTCGACTTCCCCGGAGTTAACTCCGGCACTGAAACCGAATACGTCGTTCGCGCACATTCAACAGGGAATGTGGCGATAGGGCCATGTGATCAAAGTTTTCTGCTTTCTGTTGGTCTCGAGCCAAGAGGCTGGGAAATCCTCACAGCATACCCTGTTCACGCCTTTTCTTTGGATAGGAAGTGTTCGGGGTCTGAATTGACGCGGGTTGCAGTTTTGGGTCTCCTGGACAAAATGACTGGCGCTGCAGCTATAGTCGGTTTTGATGTTGCTATCTCGCATGGTGGTCGACTCCGCTTCGATATTACCCTTAAGGCGCTTGGAGAATTAGGAATATATATATCCGATCTTGGCACAAGAACCGTTGAGGACAACTTTATGGTGATGATATCAGGCAGAGCAGTCCCGGTTGAAACTATTAAGGTGCAGGGACCCAATTTGCTGTCGGTGGATATTTTGACAGCATGGAGAGAGATGAGATTGGAGCGTGGGTGGAGCAATGAAGTTGTCGTCCAAGTTTTAATGGACTGACCACATGCGTTTTTGGAAAACAGTTGGATAGATATATTAATTATTTACTCCCTCCGTCATAATATCTCGTGTAAAAGCTCTTCTCTCATTTGCTTTTCTTTTCTTCATTTTTCTTTTGCAAAGCCAGGTTGAAGATTTGTTTGGCAGGCTGTAATCCCTCGCCTGCCTCTAGTTAAGGTTAACGATTATTAATAACCTTTTAACTCCTATCTAGCTAGTTACGTATTATCTTTATTCCGAACGTTAAACTAAAATTTTCCGGCGCGTCGAAATTCGGACAATTAGAAAGAGTTGGAATGTCAAACCTGATGCTCAACCAGAAGGCTCAGCTGTCGATGCACTTCAGGCTGAAGAGATTGTGGGAGCTTGCGGACTTGAGCCACCATTGCTAGCCAGTGTGACCGTTTGGAATAAACTGTCACAATGCGCTGCAAGTTATCCCGGAGTACTCTCCACCGAACAGCTTGCTTATCCTGCCGGAGGGAGATACTTAGAGCATATTCAACAAGGTGCACGACGATTCGAAATGCTGCACACGCGCAGCTTAATGGAGCATCTGTTGCCCAGAAAAGACACATAACCCAGCAACATTTACGTCGCACGGCTGAAGCTGAGGAGCAATGGAAGCTTCAGGCAAAGGAAATCGAAGCCGGAAGAAAGCAGAGCTTCCTATCATTCCTTGAGGAGCGAGGGCTTGTTAATTCTGTTGTTGGGTAAGTTTACCCTTGTTATAATACCATCAGATGTTTACACGGGCCTCTACTCGTTCAAAATCTGCTGATGCGTGAATGTTGGTTAGACAGCGAGATGCACTAGATAAGTTAATAACGCGAAAACGGGTAGGATTTTATGCTGGTGTCGATCCTACCGCACCGTCTCTTCATATCGGACACATGCTCCCGTTTATGATACTAGGGTGGGCATATGTCCATGGGCTGAAAGCAGTTTTCCTTGTGAGTTGCTGCTACTTGGTTTTGTAGGGTTCAAAAGACTGATTTTCTGTTTTTGGTAGATTGGAGGATCAACTGCAAAAATTGGCGATCCAACAGGACGTCTAGAAGGACGACCACTCATGGATGGTGCCACCCGAAGAGCAAATATAGCTAATATACATCTCCAACTCAAAAGGCTTGGTTTCTCATTCGAAAAGTACGGCCGGAAACATGGGTTTGAATGGGAATGGGCCTGGAGACGGGCATTGGAAAACAACAACACATGGTGGAATAAACAGTCACTCAAGGAGGTGATGGAAGTATTGGGCACTTCTTTGAGACTGGGGCCGATGTTAGGTCGTGACTAGTAAGATCCTACGTCACCCTGATTTGGAATGGTGACAGGGTAGTAATTGACATGCATCTAGTGTGAAATCTCGACTAGCAAGTGGCGAGGGCATGTCAATCGCGGAATTTTGCTACCCTATTATGCAAGGATGGGATTTCTGGTACCTTTTCCAACGCAAGGTACAAGTTCAAGTTGGAGGATCGGACCAATATGGCAATATTCTATTCGGCATGGATGCTATCAAGGGAATCCTTAAAGCGAATCCAGAAAGTGAATGGGCTCCGAAGAAAGACGAAGATCCTGACCTTGCCAATCCCTACGGAATCACCACTCCCCTTCTTACCACTGCGTCTGGTGAGAAGATTGGAAAGTCAGCCGGCAATGCGGTTTGGCTCGACAAAGACATGACTTCTTGCTACGATCTTTACCAGGTGTGTTTGATGAGCAACGATGCTCCACTGGCGAGAGCATCGACCCCGTACTTTATACTCCCTGCTAACAGGCATTCTAGTACTTTGTTCGAGTTGCCGATAGTGATGTCGAGCGGTATCTGAAAATGTTTACATTTGTACCAACCCCCGCGATTAAAGAGCTTATGGAAGAACACGCCAAGGACCCTTCTAAGCGAGTAGCCCAGCATAAACTTGCGCGTGAATTCGTTGAACTCATTCACGGATCCCTGAGTGCTGAGAAAGCAGCCAAGGATCACCGGACTCTCTTTATGACAAAAGCCTCAGCCGGGGCCCCGGAGGGCTTGGCTGCAGAGACAGAACATGCAGAGACGGACAACGCCGAGGGAAAACATCAGAAGCTGCATGCGTTCGAGACGGCAACGCCACACATTATACTTCCGCGATCCCTCGTTATAAATCAGTTCTTTCACAAAGTACTATGGTCTGCTGGAATGGTATCCTCCAAATCCGAAGGTTTCCGTTTAATTGTTAATAATGGAGTGCACGTCGCAAGCCGTTCAGATTCCCGTGAGGTCATGGGGGATGGCGTTTCGTATATTCCTGTCAAGACCTGGCCGGCGGATATTACAGAGAAGTTCGTTATTGATGGACGGCTGCTGATTTTGAGAATTGGAAAATGGAACCTAAAGATCATTAAGATTGTTCCCGACAGTGAGTATGCGAAGATGGGACTGAATGCGCCTGGTTGGGAGGAGCATGAATCGCCGGAAGAGCGCGCAAACGATAAAAAATTGTTCACCGGGCGGAAGATTAAAGGACGTCGTGTCAAACTGCCGGCATTTGCTCAAACCCCGAAGCCTGAAATCAAACATTGGACGCCGGGAAACCCCATAGGGGTTCTACCCAAAGATGGTGATGAATAGCGGAGAAATATTCATGATATGTACTATAAATGGATCTGCCCTTCTGTCAAGCGCATCTCGCGTATGTGTGTATTCTGTGGCCTGTACTATTAGCATTACGATTACTATTACTATTATTTAGAGCATGGACACTCTAGACCGGGAATTGTTTTCGTTGCTCTGGTTGACCTACATAAATAAGCAGTTGATGTGATTCGTATGGAGCACAGAGTACGGAGTGCCTGTTATCAGTTCGTTTGCTTGCCCTGGGAAAGGCTTGGCGTGGTCACGGGCGGTTCGGAATTCTGATCACGACGCGTCAAACACGCTAACTAGCTTAACTGTCTACGCGGGTCACGTCTTGCTCCCTCCCTGAGGTGATCTCGATCATCCACCCTTCCGAGCAATGGCGATTCATTGACTTTCCCCTGTGCTTTTCCGACTACCTCTGTCTCTTTTTGCAGAGCCTGTTCCTAGGTGATGCCTGAAAGCTCTCGGGTTCCAAAAAATTCGATGGCGGGTACACAGACCATGAAGGGCCAGAAATCTATCCTGGGCTTCTTTCAGCCAAAGTCGTCGCCTTGCACACCTCCGGCGACGTCTCGCACGCAGAATGTCAAAGATGAGCCAGCCTCGTCTCCAGCTCCACGGCCATCGCATAACAGAACAAAAGCGAGCCAATTGAGCGGGACGCAGTCAAGCCATCGTGCCCCTAATCTAACTCCTTCCCCGAGCAGCGACGCGGTGGAACCAGTTTCCGATGATCTCAACATCGAGCAGTCGACCGTACAACAGTTGAAGGGAAGTCCTGAAGCTGTGGACGTTAGCTTGCCCTCTCCTGCTACGTCTGCTAACGGGCGTGATGGGGAGCAGGCTGAGAATCAAGAATTGCCTTCAGCGACTCCTTCTCGTCGTGTAAGCTGCGTATTTCCAATTATTTCGCTTCAGACCTATGTGAATACTTCCACTAACACAACGCACCTCAGGCAAAGAAGACCGTAGATTATTGGGAATCGGATGAAGAAGACGTTGTTAAACCTCCCACACGGAGGTCCGCTGTTGGCCGGGCAAATAAGAAAAGAAGAACAGTTGCCACATCTGAAGACGAGGAAGAATTTCAACCAGACGAAAGTATAGGAGATTTCGATGGTAAGATACCTGTTGAGAGCGTAATTTGGGTTAGTACATACTAAACGATTTAAGACTTGGACGACTTCATCGTCCCTGATGAATCCGATCAAGAGATGCGACCATCTAGGAAACGCAAGAGATCCTCCAATCCCAAACCTACCAAGCCTTCAACCCCGATATCTGCACCACAAGATGATATGGACGTCGACCTAGATATCCCTAATTCCGCCTCTGGAACCGCGAAAAAATGGACCTACGATCCTAATGACACCGAGTGCCGCCAACATAGAACAACATTGGCACCGCTTTCGTCCAAATCTTTGGGGAAGAAAAAGGAGAAAGCACACCTGACCGAGCCTGAAAAGCGATACCCATGGCTTGCGAATATACTCGATATGGATAAAAACCCTCCGGGCCATCCCGATTATGATCCTCGGACGTTATATATTCCCCCTCTGGCATGGAGTAGATTTTCTCCTTTCGAGAAACAGTACTGGGAGATCAAGCAAAAGTTCTGGGATACCGTTGTCTTTTTCAAAAAGGGGAAGTTTTATGAGCTTTACGAAAACGATGCCACCATCGGGCACCAGTTGTTCGATCTTAAACTTACTGATAGAGTTAACATGCGGATGGTGGGTGTGCCAGAATCCAGTTTAGAGTACTGGGCAAATCAATTTGTTGCCAAGGGCTTCAAAATAGCCCGCGTCGACCAGTCAGAATCCGCGTTGGGAAAAGAGATGAGAGAGCGGGACGACAAGAAAAAGGGAGACAAAGTCATAAAGCGAGAGTTGAGTTGTGTCCTTACGGCCGGCACACTTGTTGACGGTGCCATGCTTCAGGACGACATGTCAACGTATTGCGTAGCCGTCAAGGAGGCTTTGGTTGACGATCTGCCAGCTTTCGGAGTTAGCTTCGTTGATACGGCCACCGGTCAATTTTTCCTGACGGAATTCACTGACGACGTGGACATGACAAAATTTGAGACCCTGGTGGCCCAGACACGACCACAAGAGCTTTTGTTAGAGAAGGGCTTCATGTCCCCCAAAGCCCTCCGAATTTTGAAAAACAATACAAATCCTACGACTATCTGGAACTATTTAAAGCCGGAGAGAGAATTTTGGGATGCATCTACTACTCGCAGAGAACTTGATGCAAGCGAATACTTTGTTTCTGTTGACCAGGACAATATTGAAGCGTGGCCGGAAGTTTTGAGGCAAGCTCGAGACAATGAGCTTGTGATTTCGTCCTTTGGTGCCTTGATTCAATATTTGCGGATGTTGAAGATTGAACGGGATCTCATCACCATTGGCAACTTCACGTGGTATGATCCTATCAGAAAGGCGTCTAGTCTGGTCCTTGACGGACAGACATTGATCAACCTCGAAGTCTTCGCGAACTCTTATGATGGTGGCCAGGATGGCACGTTATTCCAGTTACTCAACCGCTGTATAACGCCATTTGGGAAAAGAATGTTCAAACAATGGGTGTGTCATCCACTCATGGACTCGAAGAAGATAAATGCTCGACTCGATGCCGTCGACGCGTTAAACGCGGATAGCAGCATACGAGATCAATTCTCATCCCAACTGACGAAAATGCCGGACCTGGAAAGACTCATTTCCCGTGTCCATGCGGGAACCTGCAAGTGTCAAGATTTTGTCCGTGTTCTTGAAGGATTCGAACAGATCGATTATACTATGAGCCTTCTTAAGCAAACCGGTTCAGGTGATGGAGTTATCGGGCATCTCATTTCTTCAATGCCCGATATGGATGGCTTGTTGCAGTACTGGAAAACTGCTTTTGACCGAGTAAAGGCCAAGGATAGTGGAATTTTTGTTCCGAAGGCAGGAGTGGAAGAAGATTTTGATGCATCCACTCAGCGAATTGAAGAAATTGAGGCTAAACTGGATCAACTGCTGAAGCGGGTCCGAAGGGAACTTAACAGCTCTGCAATAATATACCGGGACAATGGTAAAGAAATATACCAGCTTGAAGTCCCCGTTAAAGTGAGGAATATTCCAAAAAGTTGGGATCAGATGTCTGCGACTAAGCAGGCGAAGAGATACTATTTCCCTGAGCTTCGTGGTTTGATTCGAAAGCTCCAGGAGGCACAAGAAACGCACAATCAAATTGTCAAGGAAGTGACCAGTCGGTTTTATGCTCGCTTTGACGAGAATTACCAGACCTGGCTCGCAGCTGTTAAGATCACTGCCCGGCTCGATTGCTTGATCGGTTTGGCAAAGGCGTCCACAGCTATCGGGTACCCTAGTTGCCGCCCGGTTTTCGTTGACAGTGATCGTAGCGTCCTTGAATTCCAAGAACTCCGCCATCCCTGCATGCTTGCCACTGTTGGAGATTTCATTCCCAACGACGTAAAGCTGGGCGGGAATACTGCCAGTATCAACCTTCTTACCGGGGCCAACGCAGCCGGAAAGTCAACTGTCTTGCGAATGGTGAGGATTGCCCCTATCCAATCTTATTTATAGTATGAAATGCTAATACATTTTAGACATGTACGGCCGTGATCATGGCTCAAATTGGCTGCTACGTCCCTTGTGCGTCAGCTAGACTTACCCCTGTCGACCGCATAATGTCACGGCTGGGAGCAAACGACAACATTTTCGGTGCACAATCTACTTTCTTTGTGGAACTATCAGAGACGAAAAAGATTTTGTCCGAAGCGACATCGCGCTCTCTTGTAATCTTGGACGAACTTGGTCGTGGTACCAGCTCCTATGATGGTGTTGCTGTGGCCCAGGCTGTGCTGCACCATGTTGCAACACATATTGGCGCGCTGGGTTTTTTTGCAACACACTATCACTCCCTTGCCGCGGAGTTTGAAGGGCATCCGGAGATCTCCCCTCGCCGCATGCGTATTCATGTAGACGAGGAGGATAGACGAGTTACATTTTTATATAAATTGGAGGATGGAGTTGCTGAAGGAAGTTTTGGGATGCATTGTGCATCCATGTGTGGGATTCCTACTAAGGTTATTGAAACGGCAGAAGTTGCTGCCAAAGAGTGGGAGCACACCAGTCGATTGAAGGAGAGTGTCGAGAGGAAAAAAGGAAGTGGACTCGTTGGTTTGGGCTGGTGGAGCGATATTGCGTGGATCCTGAAGGATGATGACTTTGTACGGGACTCAGCCGATGGGAAAGGCATGGAAGTTCTACTGAAAGCAATTGAGAATATGTGAGCAATGTACCTTGCTGTAATTTGAGATGGTTCTGTTTCTGGGGATGGATCTTGTTTTATGTGATTCCTAGATGGCGTGGCTACTTTGTTTTATACCTTTCACTGTGAGGTCTGACTTTTACTTTTAACCGTTTAATACCCTTGAGTGTATTATCAAATATCCGACAGCTGTTCAGATGGGTTTTTTCCCAAAGCCCTCTCCCCTCTTTTTCTTTTTGTGGATAGTGGGTAATGGGAACGGTGACCTATCAATATAAGGGATGATTACCTTATACCGCCTTGCATTTGTATCATTTCAACAGCCTGTCTTCGACATTTGATTCTAAAGCACGCCCAGCTTCTTCCAGACTGCCTCATCGTAGCCGTCCACATATTTCACATATTCCTCTCCAGCTGTTACCCAGCCTTTAATTCCACCTTCAAGAACCAGACTCTGCATCCCCGTGGAGTCATGTTCCGCGAGATAGTCAGCCAACCATCCTCCGGCACGGGTTCCGCGACCCTTTGACGAGCCTATGCGGCGGTTAGCCGAAATTGGTCAACGCTCAATGAGAGAGGATAATTAATGCGAACCACAGTAAAATATCACTTTCTTCACATTTGCTTGTTTGAGAATAGAATATACAGTTGGAAGAGAGGGATAAAAGCTTTGCGCGGGTAGGTTTAAGGACCCTGAAATGGTACCTCCCTGCGTTTTGGCGGGTTAGCGGGAGCCTACACAAGGACATATCGTACTATTTTCTGTTTCTACGGATATAATCCATCCTCATGAAGGGATATGGGGATATATAGCTGGAGGCATACCTCATGGTCAGCCCGTCGTACGTCAACCAGGACGAAGTCTAGCGTTGCAGGCTTGTTGGGAAGCCACTTGAGAATTTCGGTACGGGAGATAACGTCGGCCTTGAGCTTAGGGGCCGGAAATGCGGCATACCATGGTGTTTCCTCTGTTTGTGGAGGAGCTGCGTCTGTGGCGGCCATTTTGTTTGATGCTGGTTGATGAGATGTGGGGTCAAGAGAGACGATGAGGGGCAACCTTCGCGGTCCTGAATCACTTCGGGCTAGAGAAGGATGTTGAAAAGAACAAGCTTGCAAACCTTATATTATATTCCTCCAGTTGTTTTGGAGTAGAGTTGAGGATGCCAACATCTGCTCTCTTTTCTTGACTACATTTTGTTTTAAACTTCGTCCATATTAACAGTGTTCCTGATATCGCTGTGATACTTGGTAATTTTTAACATGATGTGTGTTGAAATTGTCCCATTAGAATTGACAGCCTATTACTATGGAACTACTTCCTTCAGCATTCATCTAGTTAAACCCGAGATCTCAAGAGCCAATGGATATGCATGCTAATCATAGAGCAAAGGTGGTCCTCCGAGGAAACCGGTGGCGCGCTGGCGCAACGACCCAATGTTCGAAACAAATCTTCAAGAGCCGGCCGCAAGGGAAAACTAATCAACGATCCAAGTCCAATGACAAGTTGCCGAAAGAACATCGAACCAAGACAATGGACACAAAACGGGAGAAAATGAATAGGACAATCAGTGATCGTGCGGCAGGTCATCGAAATGACATCCTGATTTGAGTAGTGACATAGGTAACATCAAAGAGAATAATCACAAGAAGACTGTCCAATGCAGAGAAAAAAGTCCAGAATTGTGTCTCAGTCATTATCCAGCTTAGTTGTCATCGAATTCTTTCTTCGGCATGACAGTGTCATCGTCATCGTCCTCGTCTGCGGGTGCAGGTGCTTCAGCCTCGCAGTACACGGTAGATTCAATAGCAGTTTCACCAAAATCGCTAAGCATGTCGCCATAACCGACACCATCCTCAAGCTTGATGCTATCATTGCTACAAGTTATTAGTAATAATTGGATTGGTAGCGATATAGACGAAGAGAGTTCCTCACATAAGATCAATGGGCGCTCCTGGCTTGGTTTCCTCTTCATTTTTTATTTTGTTGCCGGCAGTGCGTCTGCCTCCACCACGTTTTTTAACGGGGGGCTCTGTGTTCCCATTCCCATTCGAGGCATGGGACGCTTCAGGATAGGCAGCAACCGGAGCATGTTCCGAGGCCTTGGCTTTTCCTTTCCCGGTATTCTTGCGAGCAGTACTGCGTTTGGTCACTTTTTCGGGGGTAGCAGCCTTTCAAACGATGTAAGCGATTGGCCGACACTGGGAAGACATCGTGCTTACCTTCTTGACGGGACCGGCACTGTCGCCATTGCTCTGAAGCGCGACAAGTTTACGCTTGGCCTTGTTGAAAAGAACTGATGCGACAGAAGCATTCTTCAAGCCCGACATAGCAGCTAGTTTTTCGTAGTCAACCTATGGAAAGTATAAGAATAATGTATAACTTTCAAACTTTCACAAAAGTAAAAATAAAAAAGCAAAAGCAGGGTATAAGTGGGGAGTGTCGGGTACACTACTTGATGTGGGATGAGGGGGATAGAGACTGGACGGGAATTTATGCTCAGGAAACACACATACCTTGATACTGTTCAAGCCTTCAAAAGCGCAAATCATGCCATTGCTAAAGATGCGCTGTTCACTGGCAGACAATGAATCCATGGTGGAAGTTGAAGGAGCTTGTACTGTATTTCGAAAGATTGAACGAGAAATGACGACGAAAAGTAGAGTTGAGATGAAGTGATCCCTGAATGTGACAGCCTAGGTGTGAAGTTTGAGTAAAGAAACTGAGTCTGTAGTTGAGCTGAAGTGGGATGGAGATGTGAATGAAAGATCAGGGCAAAGAGCACGGAGAAGATGATTAAATAGAGCATGAAAACAAAACAAAACAGAAAGGCAAATACAACACGATTGTAACTGTAATTAGGCGAATTGTAATTTTCAATTCAGTTTTGAAGTGCTGCTTCATCCAAAGTGTTGCTCAACGTGTTAATCCTTGCTGCAAAGCTAGCGGACAAAATGGCACATATGCCTAGTTCAACATTGATGTTACATGGCCTGAAATCTGTGGAACTAGCAAGCATCCACAAACAAGCTAGAATAGCTCTAATCAAAGGCTCATTGTATCTCTTCTTTGATAGAGATTACAGTAGGGTATATCACATTATGGTCAAATATCGGCTCATTTGTTTTTCATTAAAAGGCTGTTCTGCTTAATCTGGGCAAATACTCGCTCCCAAGCTTCTGGAAAAAACTTGGGAGTCGATTTAGCTGGTCTGTTTGCCTCTGGTGTATAGAAATGTACACCGTCTTTGCCTCTCCACCATGGCTGTGGCTGAGGGTTGGTATTGATGAAGCTAACTGGCCGGGTGAGTGATTTTCCAGGAGCTAGGTCTGAGATTGCGACCTGGGTTCTTCGAGGATAGAAGTTAAACTTCATAGTCTCGATGCTTAATGTGGCTGTTCGGGGAACATTCTGTAGGTAGGATAACATGTGCTCCCTGGACTGTTGCGCAAATGCTGGCAATGCTAGGTAGACCAAGTTGACGAACGGGGCAGCAGTGTAGGAAACGAACAACATTGGGAACGCGCCCGCTGCAATAACTACCCAGCGCCTGTTAGTTTCTCCGACGTAGAAGCAACAATGGGCAACACTCACTGGCCGGCGGTATATACCAGGGGTACTCGGCGGCATAGAATGCGGGGGCAACCACGGTGCAAGAGACAACGAAAATCAAAATTGTGGACAAGCGCATCATTCCGATAAAAGCAATTTTCCCACTCCCGGCGTGGTATATAACAACTTGCTGGGGCCTTGCATGAGCTTTACGTCACGGCCATTAGCTCAGGGCTCTCCTTTTTAAAGTCCGTTGAATATACGTGCATACCTTTGGAAAAATTTGGCTGAGGCCGCGACGGTGCATTTCGAATAGGATTTCGGAGAAGACCGCGAGACGAACCCTGGGTCTTTGAGCGGTTCAAGGAAGCTCGCTGGGAGAACCCGCTGTCCGTTGTCTTGTTCCGAATACAAAGGCTGTCGACCCGGTCTCTCCGCGTACACCGGGTCAAACACCTGCCTAGAGGTCTGAGAAGGAGGAGAGGTCTGCTCATCGTTACGGGAGACTGTTAGCTGGCCAATTGAATGGGTGGGCTGTTCCTCCTCGAGAATCCCAATCCGCGAACTAAAGCTGTTTGGTTGATTGAAGCTTTTCCGATCACGTGCATTTAAACTTCGCGATAGACGCACTCTGTACGCCGATTGGTCAGATTGCCGCGGAACGGATATTCTGAGACACATCAGGCACGCCTCCGCTTTGTGGCCGCGACGGCGAGCAGCTTTTGCGTCGCCGATGCGCTTTTAACTTCCTGGTGGCATTGATCGATTCGGGATGACAACGCTGCGCATCGCTCCTTGTCCAAAATGATGGCCACCAGCCGGGTGCCCTGGATTCTTCCGTGGTGCCTATCACTGATATGGATAGCGTGCCTTGTTTCGGTCGCCAATGCATACACGGCCTTATCCGATGACACACTCAAAGCCCTACCACGCCCCGGCAACGATTTCGATGTCCACAAGGGGGCGCTCCTTGCACCAATCCTTCGGCCGCGTGTTCCTGGCTCACCTGGCTCGCGAGCCGTCCTTGAACACTTTGTCAAGTTCTTCCAAACCACTCTGCCGGACTGGAAAATCGAATTCCAGAATTCCACGTCGAAGACGCCGGCGACGGGAGACAAAGAGATCCCATTCGTTAATCTGATTGCCTCTCGAGATCCTCCAAACACCCAGCCCGGGAATGTGGGTAGATTGACTCTTGTAGCACACTATGACAGCAAACTTGAGCCAGAAGGCTTTATCGGGGCTACAGACAGCGCCGCTCCCTGTGCGATGATATTACACGCGATACGCAGCATTGATGCCGCTTTGACGAAGAAATGGGAGGCTATGAAAGACGATCCAGTCCATGAGCTAGGCTTGGACGAGTACCAGGGTATCCAGATATTTCTTCTTGACGGGGAAGAGGCTTTCGTCCAGTGGACAGAGGAGGACTCACTCTACGGCGCCCGATCCCTTGCCGAACACATGGAAAACACGGTGTATCCCGCTTTGTCAACTTATAAAAGCCCTCTAGGTGCTATAAAATTATTCGTGTTGCTTGATTTACTCGGAGAACAAAATCCAAACGTCCCTTCTTACTACAAAACGACTCATTGGGCTTACCAACATATGGCGGTTTTGGAATCGCGGCTCCGGAGCCTCAATCTTTTCAAGTCCTCGAAACAAGCCCAAAAGGATGGGAGCAAGAAGAAACCTGAAACCGAAAAGCCTTGGCTCTCTGATGCCCTGAAGGGCGATAACGAGGTTTTCCCTCCGTTTGGTATCGGCGATGATCATGTTCCTTTCATGAAACGTGGTGTTGATATTCTCCACATCATTCCGTCTCCATTCCCGCGTGTGTGGCATCGGGCAGAAGATAATGCGGATCATCTACACCTGGACACAGTGGAGGATTGGAGCACTATTATTACAGCATTCGCTGCCGAATGGCTTGACCTGGAGGGATATTTTGATAAGGACGCAAGGACATCAAAATGGAAGGGAGAGAAAAGGAAAACAGAGTTGTAAGCGTCCTCTGATACCCCAAACTCCTTGCATGTATGTACATATGAGACAAGGAAAGTTTGGGCTCGTAACATGTATATTTCAAAAGCGACGCTAACATCGCTATGTCTTAAAGGATATAAGCCGACTGCTTCACGACGTACCATCATAAAACGGATAGGATTCTTCTTCCCACCACGGTATGTAGTGACATGGAGCGGGCTCCCGTGTTCATCTATGACCTTTTAATCCCTGATATACCTTTTATACACCCCTGTACCTTTCTCACCCTTTTTCATGCTTTACTCCTCGAGGCAAGCGACTCTATAGATTTTCTGTTTTTAATATTAATGACGAAAGGGATAATGCAATGCTTCCCTAGGCGCAAGTCTATATGCCCTGGTATTAGCTAGATATCCGACTTCTTATCTGAATGATAAATTATTGACTGAATTTACCCTCTTTCTGTGTACATTCGCATTCAGTCCGATATGGAAAGAAACGAACGACTTACATCCAAATGAATGATTGAAATCCAAGAACCTGTGGAGGACTTTTTTCTAACCTTATGATATAAACATAATATTTTTGACAACCAGTTAGGAGGTACAAGATGTTACAAGCCCAGTAAACTACCCAACCAAAAACCGCCCATCCATAAGGCGCCAAAAGCCGGTTGCAAGAAGGATCTCAAGAGCCCAGGCCCCGGGCACACACCAGACAATCCCCACCCGACGCCAAAAGACATTGCGCCGAGAACAAATCTCCAGTCAATGTCTTTCACTGTCTTGGTGGGTAGTTGGAAATATTCAGTTAGAGTGGGTGGTTTCTTTCCCTTCTCGTTACCGTATTCACGCTTCATTCTAATATATGACAGGATACCTGGGATAACGGCGAAAAGCATCACGAGCCCGAGAGAGGGATCGAAGCGCGACAGATCACGCCAGCTAAAGAACCCAAGGACCTTGGCTGGATTGGCTAGGCCGCTGATCAAGAGACCAAGACCAAACTGTAAGCCTGCAATATAGCTGTATATGGCAGCGGATTTTTCATCGCGGCGGAGGAAGCGTGGAACGATGATGGAATTGACGATCTGCGAAATGATGACGGCAGCAGAGATGAACCCAAGGTCATGGTTGGATGGGTAGGACGGAGTATAGCATGGCTGGCCGCCGGGGCAGGCTGGAATCGGTGCCCCGACTGCCGAGTTAGCAGTGATAAGCGCAGTGACAAAGAATATGCCAGTAGCAATAATGGAGCGCGGAGAGAGCCGACTGATTCCACAGAGCATGTGGCCAGATGTGCAGCCGTTGTCGTTCTGTACCGAAAGGAGAAGATCAGTTGATTAGCCCTCGGATATTAACACCGCCAACGGTAATGTCGTTGGTAGCTTAGGCAGAGAGGAGGATTTCTTACCTTCGTTCCCCATCCAACTAGGAAACCTGTTCCTGCGATGCCCAGCGCAGCGCCCAGTCCCGCTGGGAGAGGCGGATAAGACGGAAGAAAGGAGGGAGCGATCAGTGACACTGGAACGATGCTGGACGCAATTCCTAGCACAATAGGTATATTGTCCATTCCAGGGCGTCCAACACAGCCCGACAGGAGGCCAGATATGCCAAAGACACGGCCATTGTGTTGGAGTAGGCCAGATGAGCCTTGGTATAGAAGCAAGGCTCCGAGAGCGGTATCAACAGGCGTGAACATAGCTAAAGACAATGTGGACCTTTCCTCAAAAAGGTTTACTTTTGAGAGTGTTCACAACATGTACGGCCTTTGACAGATGGATCGCAAGTTATATTCTAACGCCATTGCATCTTGCCGCCCAGTTCATCAGCAAGCTATGCGAGAAGTTAATCGCCGATTACCTCCTAATTGTGGGTACGGAGAGGCGAAGGCCGAAACGTCATCGGAGAAAGCCATTTTAGGTTCTGCTACCTTTATCCCGAGACCTAGTCAAATAGACCCAAGGGCAGTTCGACTGTAAGGCCGGTTCAAGCTTCCACGCTGAGGCTTGC
Organism: Coccidioides immitis RS; assembly: GCF_000149335.2. Lineage (NCBI taxonomy): Eukaryota > Fungi > Ascomycota > Eurotiomycetes > Onygenales > Onygenaceae > Coccidioides > Coccidioides immitis. The sequence continues at coordinate 280,821 of NW_004504308.1, read as the reverse complement.
TCATATTTGAGCCCAGTCGATGGCGCCAGGAGGGAGTACTTCGCTTTATTCCGAAATGCACCGAGAGTTAAATAGAGCCGGGGCATTGTCGACTAGCCCTGCTTACCAAAGTGGCCGCGTTTGTTCCGCGATCGGCGACTGAGCGGCGAGCTTGAAGCTTCGTCTGGTTAAGTTAGTTAACTAGTTACGTCACTCCAACGCTCTGCTGCCGGAGATCAATGCACGACATCTCGACGCCTCAACGGAGAGCTAAATCACACCTTATCTCGAAACGACGCGCCAAGTATCAGTGTCTCCTGGACAGTCTACACAATATTCTCATCAGTCCGTATCTGTTCAAACACGTAGTTACAAAGCGGGACTTGAGAAAAGCTGATTTCGCACGCAGCATGGTCACGAGAATCACGACAAGCTGCGTATTTCCGAGATAGGACATTCCAGTGGCCTGCTGGAACTTCTAAAAGAATTGGGAGCTGAGGAATGGAGAGCCAGCGGGAACCGAGTGCAAGAGGAAGCCCGTTGCCTAGACCGCAGACCTGGGAATGGCCAGTGTCCGGTCTGGCATCTTTAAACGTGCCCGTATCCCCACCTCGAAAGAGACGGCGTCACAACCCTCGAACAGGTCTCCTTGCTTCTGGCAAAAGGTCAGGCCCTAGCCTTGCTGCCATAGAGGCGGGCAAGGCCCACGTAGACAACCATCTGGAGATATTCTCCTCTCGCCTTATTGAGACAACACGGGAACCGGTTCCCTCTATTCCTCGTCTCCCACACCGAGACTGGATCGAGCTGTATTTACGGAATCAACATCTAAATGGGAGGCACTTTGTGGTTCATCAACACGACCATCCGATTACCGGCCCCCATTACGATCTGCGTCTACAGTTTTCAGATACTAGCTCGATAAGCTTTGCGATAATGTACGGGCTACCGGGCAACCCGAATAGTAGGAGACCGAATAGAAACGCCATAGAAACACGAGTTCATAACCTGTGGGTAAGTGGATTCGCGGAATGCATTCCAGTTTGCTGCGATTGGCTCCAAACGAGGCATATTCTAATCTTGCAGAACCACTTGATAGAGTCTGCATCAACGAGTTCGGGAAGCCTTATAATATGGGACACAGGAGAGTATTCTATACTTCCGTATCATGCGCCCAAAGACGCAACCGAAACAGATTATTCTCGTTCACATTCCAGTGATGCGTCTGATATCGACGGGATGTCGGAGAGTGACAAGTTAAAGGAGGCGTTTCAACAGGTGAGAACATCATAATTCCGAACTAGGACGCCGCTGACGCTTTTGTGAAGCGAAAAATTCGGCTAAGGTTGCATGGAACCCGCCTGCCACCAAATTATACCGTGACCCTACGTCTCACATCTGACAACGATATCTCCTTACGGCCCAAAAGGCGGAGCAAAACACGAAAGAGAAGAAGGAACGTGGCGTGTTGTGGAAAAAGATCTTCTGCGTCGTGTTCATCTTCGCCTTCGACCAACCAAGACACCGGAGTATCTAACCACAACACCCGTTTTGCACATCATTCCGATGAAGAGGATGAAACAATTCGAGTGACGAATGCTTATCCTGGTGCGACTAACTCGATCTCGTCGGTTCATCAGAGACAATGGTTCTTATCACTTGATCGCGTGAACTCTGGATTCGAGCATCGTTTCGATTCTTCTGTCGGACGGTATTCTTGGGTGCGGAAGACCGTTGAGGAGCATGATGGGGGGCGTCGGTTGTTAGGGTTCGAGCCGTTTACCGTTTATGGGCCGGAAATTGAGCGGAGTGTTGTCACAGGACGGTTGGGAGGTGATGTCTTCCAAGATGAAGGAGTGGAGAATTTTGTCGGACGGAGCGGTTGGAGGCCGATTCTAATTTAGGGCGGAGCTGTTGTTTGACTTGCCCTTTGCAAGGGAACGCCCTGCCTAACTCACGAACTCATCGCGCCCCTCCCATCGAGGACTAGCGGATTGGTTAGCCCCCCGGGGGGAGGGTGGTACGGATCTGAAATTCGCAGCGCGCAGTTGCTTTTGCGACGAATGTTCAGCAAGCATTGAAACAGAAGTGTTTGGCCCAGAATTTTCGGTGCCAAGTACTGTGAGTCATTGGCAGCATGCCCTCGAAATTTGGAATTTTGCTTTTTGCTGGGGGGCCCCAATCTCAATAAAATGGGCGAACAAGGTGAGTGGCGGTTGGATGGTCATCTGAACAGCCAGAGAAGGCCCCTCAAGAATTCGGTGGGCGAACCGTTTCCGCAGATACGAGCGAAGAAAGGAAGATTTTCGCATCTTGCGCCAATCGTAAGCCGCTGTCAAATGGCGGGGGGAAGCTTGCAAACCCCACTGTGTCTGGGGGCCGAAAGCACAAGTGGGATGAGGTCCTGAAGCAATGGTCTGGAAAGACAGCCGGCGACGTGCTGTACGGAATCTGAGGTGCGATTTTTAATGGCACCATGTATCTCAAGCTGGTAGTTATCGAACGCTGGAGCTCGATATTGCAACGCTGGTGCACCTGAGATGCGGCGATCTCGTCACGCGTTCGGTTCTTCAAATCTATCAACCTCAAAACTCCGACCCTGGGGACGGAGTTGGGATTGGACCGACCATTCATTGCAGCTTCCGCAAACAAAGCGACTAGGGTCTTGTCATAGCTTTGGCGCCAAACGGAACACCGGGACGACGTCAAGCCAAACGGTGACGACCGCTCGTATCGCAAAGGTTGCCAATTCAGGCGCACGCTCCAACGCCTTTCTCGTCATTAACTGAGTGAAGCCTCCCCGGGCGTGGTCGGACGTAACAACTGCCCGAAACGAGTTTAGGACGACACTTCGAACGTCTTCCCGCCTCCCGATCTGACTCTTTTCTGCTTATCAATCCGATGCTACCCTGCTGTCTCGTTGGAATTTGCGCGGAGGGTGGAAATTGACTTTGGAGCTATGCCGCCAACGTAGCCCGGATCTTAAGTGCTTTCCTTCATTTGGACTCCGGACAAAAGAAAATATGGATCTGCTCCTTGCGATGATCGGTGGCGGGAACGGTGGAGAGCTGCAGAGGAAAGCTGAACTCCAGTGAAATCTGGCACTCTCTTCTTGTTGGCTCTCCATTTCTCTCAGGCTAATTTTAATCCTCTTTTTTTTTTTTTTTTTTTTTTTCGGTTTGTGTCTCAGGGGTTTGACCTGTCAACGATTGCGTGCTGGTAGCCTAGTGGCTTCGCGCAAAGGAAGTGTGTATTTTTGGGGGACATCACAATTCCCCCAATATCTAGATTTCACATCCAGCGAGCGCATAACCCCCAAGGCAATGTCAAGGAACAGCTTGCCTATAAGCTGCAAGAGCAAGAAAATCTGAACACATCATGGAGACTTCACAGAGGCCGTCGTTGGTGGCTGGCATCGCTGGCATCGCGTCTATCGTTGTCGCTACTATTCCGGCCCTGAAATCCATTGTGGATCGATGGCGACTACAGAAGAGAAACAATGTCTCTCTGTTCCTGCAAGACTTGTACCATGACCGTGACGGACGGGCGACTGAAGAATCGACCAAGGCTTTTTCGGATTCGACTAGACGTGCTTCAATTGCGATCTTATCGCTCAGCGGATTACTGGTGTCACTTGCGCTGGCTGTCCTTACAACTGCTGGTCACCAAAACGGATATTATCCAGGGCCGACCGAACAATGGTTCCAGTTTGCGACTTGGGTACGTTTGAATTCCCCCCTTCGTTATCATGCAACCACATTTATATATGTGTGTGTACATGCTTACCAGATTTACAGGCTTTACTCGTAGTTCAGGCGGTGTCCCTGTTTGCAGAACCCTCCCCTCAAAAAAGATTCTCTCTAGGTCTCTACAATGCCACGGCTTGTGCCATATTTATCGTGGTGTCTTGCGCCCAAGTAGCAATCATCGGTGCCTGGCTGCAATCTCCGTCCCTCAACTCCGCTTCAGATATTCTTGTCCAGGCCGAGCTCATAGCCGCTTTTCTAATCTGTTGTGTGTCTGTTCTCCTGCCCCGTCGTCCGGACGTTTTCAGGAATGATAAAGCCGTCGACCGCCAGTTCACAACTTCATTTCTCGGGAGAATCTCATTTGATTGGGCGGGTTCCTTATTGCGCTACGCCAAATACAATCAGGGTTTGAGTATTGATGATCTCCCTGAATTGGATTACGCCACCCGCTCGCAGACTTTGCTCGAATCTTTCGAAAATAGAAGAAGAAAAGGACAGAGCCTGTGGAAAGTATTGGCAAACGAATACTTTGCTACCTTCGTCCTGCAGTTTATCTTCTCGTCGTTCGTCTCAGTGGTCAGTTTCGCTCCTCAGGTCGCGCTTCTGGGGATCCTGCGTTCCCTGGAGGCTCGATCTTCGGATTCATGGAATCCGGTAATCCTCTGGCTTTGGGTCTTTGCCTTGGGAGGGTCAATTATCTTCTACAGTACGGTTGAGTCTTGGTTATTTTGGGTTGCCTACTATAAATTGGCTATTCCTGTTTACGAACAACTGTCTGCCGTCGTCTTCGCCAAATCTCTTCGTCGAAAAGATGTTAAAGGATCCCAAAAATCGAGTGAAGAGAACTTAGGAGTCAAAGTTGATACTAGAAATGACGAAGAAGATGATGATGAAGACACTCGAAAGACCCGCCAGGCTACGATCAATCTTATCGCCGTTGACGCTAAAAGAATTTCTGATTTTGCTTCCTTTAATTGCATTATCATTGAAACCATTGTCAAGCTCGCGGTCGCCTTTGCCTTCTTAATTCGCCTTATTGGATGGAAGAGTCTTTGCGCCGGGCTCTTGGTTGCTCTTATTATTACACCTCTCAACATCATGACTGCAAGCAGGTATTCTGCGGCACAGACGTCTCTCATGAAGTTTCGAGACCAGAAAATGGCGGTTATTACAGAAGCTTTACAGGGGATCAGACAAATTAAGTTCTCTGCTCTGGAGGGCCAATGGGAACAGAAAATTTTTGCGATTAGGAATACAGAGCTCCATGCGCAATGGATGGCATTTATTTATGATGTCTGCCTCATATCTATTTGGATCCTTGGGCCAATTATGTTATCTGTCGTCTCCCTAGGCACATATGCCCTTATTTATGGAGAACTTTCTGCGTCCGTCGCCTTTACCACGATGGCAATATTTTCATCACTTGAATTCTCTCTTGCAATTTTACCTGAATTGATTGCGGACTTTATTGAGGCGTTCGTCAGTGCAAAGCGTGTCGAGAAACACCTGGCATCCGCCGACCGTACTCAGACCACTATTCCCGCGGATAATATTACGTTTAAGAGAGCAACAGTGGCTTGGCCTACTGAGGAGGTTGACGAAAACGATGAGCGATTCGCACTCAAGGAAGTTGATTTAGCGTTCCCGCCAAAAGGATTGAGTGTCATTTCCGGTAAAACTGGGTCTGGCAAGAGTCTGCTTCTTGCAGCGATTATTGGTGAAGCAGATATAATTGATGGAGAAGTTCACGTTCCAGTGGCTCCCCCATTGGAAGACAGATTCGATGACCACGCTACGAAAGCAAATTGGATCATCGACTCGGCGATTGCATATGTTTCTCAGGTACCTTGGATAGAGAATGCCTCTATAAAAGATAATATCTTATTTGGGCTACCTCTTGACGCTGAACGATACGAGAAAGTGTTGTTTGCTTGCGCACTCGAAAAGGACTTTGAAATGCTACCAGATGGAGAACTAACAGATATTGGTGCGAACGGAATCAATCTCAGCGGTGGGCAAAAATGGCGTGTCTCCTTTGCGAGAGCTCTCTATTCGCGAGCCGGTATTCTGGTTATGGATGATCTCTTTAGCGCTTTGGACGCACATACTGGCCGCCACCTCCACGTCCATGCTCTAACTGGGGAGCTATGCCACGGACGAACCCGAATCCTAGTCACTCACCACGTCGGCTTGTGTCTGCCTCAGGCTGATTATTCGGTCCATCTCGAACGTGGAATCGTTCAGCATGCAGGATCTGTGGTGGAGTTAAGAAGAACTGGGAGCCTCGCAGACATTCTGACACACCCTCAAGGTGAAAACCTTGAAGGCAGAGATGAATCTGAAGAGACAGTCGAGGATGAGGCGGAAGAGTCAAATGCTCTGCAGAAAATCATACCACACAGGTCGCAGAGAACCACCGTGGAAGGACATGGCAACGAATCCCTTAAACCTCAGGCCCCGAAAAAGTTTCAGCAGGAAGAAAAGCGTGAAACCGGTGCTATCAAACTTATCCACTACATCCAATATTTCCAGAACGGCGGAGGTCTCCTCTATTGGTCCTTTGTTTTCTTTACATTTTGTGCATATGCCGGTTTGGCCGTTAGTCGCGTAAGTTGACAGTCGATTTAGTCCCCACGCTTAGCCAACCCGTTGTTCAACTAACTAATATCTCTTATAGTCTTGGTGGGTCAGCATCTGGACTCGATCTTCCGGAAGTTCTGCTTCAGGCGAAAACCTCGTGATGATATCCCATGTCATGGCCAAATCGACCCAGTCAAACTCCGATCACGGCCTGTGGTTCTATTTGGGAATTTACTTTGGCTTGTCGGCTATGTCATGTTTAGTGGGTACTCTCAGATACCTGTTTCTTCTCAGGGCAGCCATCCGATCGTCGCGGAACTTATTCAAGAAACTCACATATACGGTATTGAGGGCACCGCTTCGGTGGCTAGACACTGTTCCGGTTGGCCGAATTCTCAACCGTTTTACGGCAGATTTCAATCTGGTTGACTCGAAGCTGCCGTACGAGCTAGGATTTATGCTGTATAACGTCCTCAATGTCATCGGTATCGCTGTGGCTGGTTTTCTCGTCTCGCCACTGCTGATAGTTTTCGCGATTCTTCTTTTGGCGATTTGCATGTATTTCGCACAGTGCTTTCTTTCCGGAGCCCGAGAAATCAAGAGGTTGGAGAGCAACGCGAAAAGTCCTATTTTTGAACAATTTGGGTCTGCTTTAATTGGCCTAACAACTATACGTGCGTTCGGGAAAGCCCAAACCTACGTTGAGCGAATGTATCGGAAGATTGATCATCACGCACAGGCGTATTGGAATCTATGGCTATTTAACAGGTGGTTGAGCTTCCGTATGAATGTTGTGGGGGCGCTGTTCTCGACGTTAACTGCGGGCCTTGTTGTTTCACTTCGAAATATAGATGCACCTTTGGCTGGGTTTGCTCTCAGTTTCGCCCTGCAGTACACCGCGTCGATCATGTGGGCTTTACGTCAGTATACAAATGTCGAATTAGACATGAATGCGACGGAACGAGTCCTTGAGTATTCCGCGATCGATATTGAAAACCAAGAAGGAGCAGAAGTGCCAGCGGCGTGGCCAACAGAAGGCCGTCTCGAAGTCACTGACTTGGTTGTTGGGTATGCCCCCGATTTGCCTCCGGTTTTACGGGGCCTATCTTTCACAGTAGCAAAAAATCAAAGAGTGGGCGTCGTGGGTCGTACGGGGGCCGGCAAATCGTCTTTGACATTGGCATTATTTCGCTTTTTGGAAGCATGGGAGGGTTCCATTGTCATTGATGGCATAGATGTCTCCAAAATTAAGCTCCACGATTTACGAAGCAGGATGGCCATTATCCCTCAAGATCCCGTCCTCTTTTCTGGGTCGATTAAATCGAATCTAGATCCATTTGAGGAATATTCTGATGCAGAGTTGCGCGACGCACTCGAGCGAGTACACCTCATCTCCGATGTGCTCGAGGAAAGCACTGGGCCTCACTCGTCTACTCACTCGGCTCTTCAAGCCTCAGGAACGTCAGGATGCACAACCCCGACGTTGTCAAGCAACAATGGTAGCACAGCCGCCCATACTATAGATACGACCAACACAACGGCGGCTACATCCACCCAGGCCCCTAACAACAACGTCAACATCTTTACCAACCTTAATTCCACCATCTCCGAAGGCGGACTTAACCTTTCGCAGGGCCAGCGACAGCTTCTCTGCCTTGCCCGCGCTATCGTCTCAAAGCCTAAAATCATGGTGCTCGATGAGGCGACGTCTGCCGTGGACATGGCAACAGACGCGCTTATTCAGCGCTCTATCCGCACTGAGTTTGGACGCAATTCGACTACATTGCTGGTTATCGCACATCGATTAAGCACAATTGCTGACTTCGATAAGATTCTGGTGATGGATGCTGGCAAGGCAGTGGAGTTTGGACCACCGAGAGAGCTGATGGAGATCCAGGGAGGTGTGTTCAGATCCTTGGTTGAAGAAAGCGGAGAAAGGGAAGCTCTGGAGAAGGTAATCCTTGGCGAGCAAGAATAATAACAGAGCAACTCACTTTTCCAAAGTCCTATAGATTGAAAACTACTTGCAGTATAACCTCTTGGTCTTTAGTTTCAGATGAAAATAAATGTTCCCCAAAAGTGCTACACCAGGTCTATCGAGAAGATTGAAAGGCATATTAATCCGTTCAAGATGTATTTAGTTGACCATAGGATAGAGGGCTAAAAGAAGATAGATACGGATCAAGGACCTGTTTTATTGCTGTTCTTAAATAAATCGATGCATGCAAGTCCAAGGTATTTGTGGGATGCAGATAAATTTCTAGGTTTACTCCGCATGCGACTTCATGGCCTGGTACTGGCATAAAAGCTCATTTGCTGATTCTGTAAATGCTGCTGTTGCTTTTCTCCACAAACGAGGGCCAACGCTTATCCTTGCTACTCCAATGTCCGCTAATTCTTGAATCGTCAGTCCGTTCTCAGCAGCAATAACATTCAGCCTGCCGCCGAAAGCGCTCGATAATCTAACAACTTCATCTCGAGTCAAACCGCGCCGAGGACCGCCCCAAACAAAGGCTGTGGTTGCGCCGGCCTCAAGAAAGGCCTTTCCGCGAACAATGGCATCTTCAATGTCATTGTTGGCCATAACAGCATCCGTTCGAGCATTGAGAACGAAGTTGGGCACTCCGGCTTTCGCGGCGGCTGCCAACGTCCGGCGCACTCGGTCGACTGCCACATCCAACGGGAAGAGCTTGCCTGTCGTGTTATCTCTATCTTCCAAATTGCAGCCAGAAGCACCGGCGATGATGATCTGTTCGATGGCTTCTTCGAGTCGGTCGCCGTATCCGTCTTGTAAGTCAACGGTCAGAGGCTTGCCGTGCTTGATTGCTACTGTTGCAATGGGCTTCACCGCGGCTACGTTGGTCTCTAGGTCCATATCATCGTCATCTAGGCCGTGGACAGCAGCCACTGCAAAGCTAGCAGTAGCAAGTGCTGCCGAGGAGGGGTTGGATGCAACAATTTTAGCTGTCGCAGGATCGTAGACATTGGCAAAAACGATGGGTTTGCCGGGGGTATGAAGCTGTCGGAGCTGCAAAGCTCTGGCATCTGCGGATGACATATTGCGAACAATCGGGGGTCGAAAGAATGAAACTTTATTGTGCGAGTAAATATTCTTAGAAATTGTTGAAACAGAATGGTCTCGATGGTTATATAGTTAAGGATCAGAATGTGTATCAACTGCTCGGAGTCATGTAGATTTGAGTCTGGTGGAGCCGCGGGGAATACAACTAGGCAGCGGTGGGCGATCAGGAGGGGCCAGCTCGCTGGTCTTCGCTTGCCACAATGAAACTTTGGGATAAAGGATGAGATTTGTCATAAATACGAGGAAGTAGCTTGTACCCTGACGGCGCCACGCCTTGATGGGTAATGCTGCTTCGAAGGGCGTCGCGGAATCGCATTTACATCAATCGTAGTGTGATCTGATCCATCAACGGAGCAACGATGGGAAAGCAGAAGGACTGCATGGAAGCCAAGGAGCGCGAATACACAATGGTTTACGGGTGTTTGCGGCCCGAACGAACAAATATTGCTGTTAAAGTGAAAATCAACAAGAGTCAAGGACTGTATTGCACACCGGTCTCATTTAAAAACTAAAATGAAAAATCTTCGCCAGCCAAAATAACAGAACAAAAGAAACAACTGATAGGACCAAAGCTTTGTTCTCGTCATCGGAGGCATGTATGTATGCACTATATGTTTGTACATACACGGACACCTTCCAAGGATTGAGGATCAGAGATGCCATCATCGCGTCCGTAAAATAACAAGGTGGATGTGCCGAACGCCTTTTTCATCCTTCCTCCAAGCTCCTTCATGGAAGCCACTTAGGCCCTGAAAGGGAGAGCTTCCATGTCGGAGAGGAGCAAGTAGAATCAAAGCGAACACGCCAGGCTTTCATCATCTGCAACACAGAAAATTATCGATTAGCTGATGATTCCATAGCACGCCAAAGGACTCTGTAAAGGGGAAAAATAAAATACTCACATGTTCAAAACTTGGAAGGATGAAGAAAGAAAAGAAGAGAAGAGAGTCAAGAGCTGAAAAAAGAGAACCTCAAAATTAGAAGTATTTCGGTGTGGCGGAGAAACAAAGCTCCGGCAATCAGCCGAGTTGAGACCATCGGACACTGATCGGGGCTCGAACGAGTCGCGCAAAAAAACACATACCTAAACTCTGGTTTCAAGGGAAGATGCCTTGCATATTGTCCCAATTGCCCCTGTGAAAGTCATCTGTCTGGCCATTTCTCTCCGCCAGCTCTCGCTATGCTCAGGGACATGATCGTACGGGGAGCGATTGCTCGCAGACAAAGCTATATCGAGATATCAAATTATCTCCGGGGTGTCTACGTGATTCCGCGTCCGCGTTTACAATGTCAATTCCACGGCAAAAGACAGTTTTGTTCTGCGAACTCGCTGGGAACCAAGGATGCTTCTCTCCAGTCGTCGCATCCATTCCTTGAGGAATATAAGAAAACAAGTAAGGGACTCGGATGTGTGATTTGAGGCACCTAAGTTTTATACAGCTAATGAGTGTTGGTGTAACTCCAGTTTCTTTTCCTTCTTCGAATTCAAATTTCCCGGCCCTTCTCGACACTCAGGGGCTTGGAAAACGTGTCACCCTACATGGTTACCTAGGAAGGAGAACTGATATAGGAAAGAAAATGTCATTTGTCCGACTGTCAAATCCGCCCTTGACGCAGACGGTGCAGGTCATTTCTTTTTCAAAGAGCGAAGCGTTCGATAAGTTAAGGTCCATAGAAGCGAATAGCCCAGTTGTAGTTCGGGGAATACTGCAGTCGAAAATTGCAAATTCCAAAGGACACACACAAGAACCAACGGTGGACACTGAAGGGAATATAAACAGCGTGGAAATTGCTTTGGAGGATGTCCAATGTCTCAACGACTTTCCCAAGGATATCATAATGACATCGGAAACCGTATTTCCCGCTGAGAAACGGTATCTGCAGATAAGGAATGACAAGGACCTCAGGCAAGCCTTGGCCTTTCGAGCACGGGCGAACAAAGTTCTTCGAGAGGTCTTGGAACAGTGCGATCCTCCGTTTATGGAGGTAGAGACACCATTGCTCTTTAAGTCCACCCCTGAAGGTGCGAGAGAGTTTCTTGTTCCGACTCGACGCCCTGGCCTAGCATATGCACTCCCTCAGAGTCCACAGCAGTATAAACAAATCCTCATGAGTAGTGGCGTTCCGAGATATTATCAATTTGCCCACTGCTTCAGGGACGAAGACCTGCGAGCAGATAGACAGCCCGAGTTTACGCAGGTAAGATCTGCAGGCCACTGCTGGATGATTAATTATATACTTACACCATCACTTAGCTTGATATGGAAATGTCGTTCGCGAGAGGTGAAGATGTGATGAGTACTATTGAACAGGTGATCCGAAAACTGTGGTCAACACTCATGCCGGAACAACTCGATGCTAGTCCCTTTCCTAGGATGACCTACAACGAAGCTATGTCCAAGTATGGTTCCGATAAACCGGACCTAAGAATCGGGATGGAAATTCGTCGTGTTGACTATATGATACCTGTGGACCTCGTTAACAAGATCACAGATTTGAGCGCGCCCATTGTGGAAATTACCAAGCTGAAAGGGAACGGCGATCCCATCGAAACCAGGCAGTTCGTCACGTCGTTTCTGGACTCACCAGAAGCGAGCGAGTTTATCAACAACCCTGAGGGCGGGCCGGGAGTTTTTGTTTTTGATTCCTCAAAACCTTTATCCGGGCTTCAGGCCTTTGGGTTTGAAGCAACGTGGGCACTCGAGAACGATTTGGACCTAAATGACGGTGATTTGCTTATTCTCCAAGCCCGCCAAAATGCTCCCTTCTCAGGTGGGTCGACACCCCTCGGGGATCTACGCAGAGCTATCCACAAAGCTGCTGTTGAAACCGGTTTTAAAGCTGCACCAACCGGCTTCCATTTCCTCTGGGTGACACATTTCCCCCTGTTTTCTCCCAGTTCCGATTCTGAACCGGGTCAAGGCGGCACCGCTGGAATCGCATCAACCCATCATCCTTTCACTGCTCCTCTCACCCCAGAAGACGTCTCTCTCCTCCTTACCGATCCCACCAAAGCAACCGCAGACCATTATGACATTGTCGTCAACGGCGTTGAGTTAGGGGGCGGCAGTCGACGTATACACTCTGCCGAAGTCCAAGAGTTCATTCTCCGTGACATCCTCAAAATGCCGGAATCTCGACTGGCTGACTTTTCCCATCTCTTGGACGCACTGAGGGCGGGATGTCCTCCACATGCCGGGATAGCATTAGGATTCGACAGGCTGATCGCCGTTATGTTGGGCAAGGAAAGCGTCCGTGATGTTATCGCTTTCCCTAAATCTGGCAAAGGCGAGGATGTCATGGTGAGAACGCCAAGCGAGATGACCGAGGAAGCCCTGGAGACCTACCATTTGCAACTACGACGAAAGATATAGACCACACGTCTCTTCGCTGTGTGAAGCAAAACACGAATTTGGAATGGCTTTGTGGGCCGGGCACACTTATTGTGATATTGCTCGGTTTTAGGAGTATTTCCTTGACATATTCCTCATAATAGATAAAGATCCTGCATGATAGAATGTACGATAGCGAGTTTCGAATTTATAGGTTCGCGCAACGCGCCTCGACGAAATCACATACGATGAGAATACATAAAACAATAGATTTTCACCCGCTATGCTTAACCACAAGAGATCCATTTCAAATAGTCGCTTACATACTGATATCATCCTTTTGAATCCAGAGACTTAATTTTGATTCATCCAATTTTCGCATTCGAGAAATCCATTTCTATCAGGGCGGTTAGCAGAAGAGCACATGGCAGTAACAGCAGCGTCACAGCCAAAAGACATACCTGGATGCTGTTCCTGGAACTTTCTTAGCATTTCCATCTTCTTTTCTTCATCGCTAGTTGGCTTTCCCATCTCCTTCTGTCTCTGGTCGTACATCATTTTCTCAACCATGCTCCTGGTCTCACCATCTAGATCGCTCAGTTTGGAATTTTCTGGTTGGATTTTGGTGACATCTATCTTGGGAGCGGAGGTGATGATGTGTGACCACCATTCCATTTTATTGACTTTGTCGAGATGAATGGATACCTCCTTTCCGGGAGGGTTTGAAGTGGGCTCAAGCGTCCAGGTGGATTCGTCAACATGAATTGGGTGAGGAAAGTCACCCTGTTGATATATAAGAGGGAAAAATCAGCGCCAATTCTTCAAAAACATAGCTGCAGAATGGGCCTTAACGCACATCAATGATGGGCTCCTTTCCCTTCAGTCCAACCCTGATCTTTGTTTTTGTCAGGACAACATCTAGATCACGCCCTCTGACCTCTGCCGGGACTACAATGGTCACGTCTGCATCGCCAACGGTCTGCGTCCATTTATAGGGTAGCTTGGCTTGTTCTGCAGCTTCCTTTTCTCTGTGCTCTCGATCCTGACGTTCGCGCTCCGCGACAGAGGGTTCGGATTCCAAGGGGTCAGAGGAAGACATTCTTCCGTCGTCGTACTTAATTTCGAGTTTTCGCTACCTCTAGAAGAAGAATCGAAAATAATAAGACAGGGACGATTATTAGCCCTTTTCTAGGCGTAGGCTGAAAGTAATACGATAATCAAACGAGAGAATCTTGAATATTGAGCGCTCTGTTCTGCCATCGCTTCGTCGAAGATCGCGACATCCCACCTTCCTGTCTTTTGGCGGGGAGCTTCCAAGCAAACAGTGCAAACATGTCGTATTGCTTGGCCGTCACTTGGCAGCGTTCCTACTAATATGCCCGCTCAGAGCTGAAGCTTCAGTTCGTAGACATAGTAGCTATTGGCTAATCATTGCTAAAAATACAAATTGCAAACAAAAAAACAGTGTACAGTAATATCTAATTGAAGAGAAAATGGCTAATTTTCCTGATTTCCGTGTCCTTTGCCGTTACCCAACCTCGGGGAAACAAATTGTTATAAAGAAACGAATGCAACGTCCACGCGCCGAAGTTGAAGGAATAAAAAAAGGATAAAAATATGGAGAGGAAAAGGCGCCCGCGATATTTTTGAGATAGGAAGGAAATCTGAAGGGAAAATATTCTTCATTTCTAATCTAGCCATAATGTCCTCGTGAAAGCGATGGAAGGCTTGCGGACAAGAGCCGCTACTGACGAAGGAAGAGAAATGCCGAATCACGGACTGGGTGTCCCTTCTTCGTATCGTGGTCCTCCGTCATCAAGTGCACCAGGTGTAGCAGGCAAACCCATCCCACCCGCAGAAGTAGAAGTGCTAGGGTACCCTGAAGCACCCGGTGTGGGCGCGCTTGTTGCTCCGGGGGTTGGGGCGGCGTCATTCCATGGACGAGGCGTGGGCCCAGTTGCACCGGGTGTTGGCGCGGTCCCGAAGGCAGCAGGAGAAGGGGCTGCGTAGTCACCACCCGGAGTGGGAGCATCAAAGGCCTTGCCACTAGAACCGGAACTATGGCCCCAAGCGGGTGTGCGAGAACCGCCAAGAGCGCCTGTGTGTGCAGGAGTACGCGCCCCGGCAAGGAAGGCATCGAAACCCGAACTTGAAGACGATCCACCGAATCCAGACGACGCATGATGAGGAGTTTTGCTGCCGGCAGCCCAAGCAGGTGTCCGACTTCCAAGAGTTGACTTGTATCCAGCATCATAGGCGTTCACTGTTCGGGAGCCGTCTGTCTTCCATGCTGGGGTGCGAGCACCGCTTGCGGCTGCATTCCATGCAGGAGCTGTAGAATTATTAGACACTGAATCCATCAGCATAGCACCAAGATAATACTTACTTCGTGATGATGAAGCACGCCAGGCAGGAGTTCGAGAAGAATCGTTCGCCGCGATAGGGGTTCTGCCGCCCTGCCAAGCACTCTGTGCCCTCGGAGGGGCGGCAGACGTGCCTTGAGGGGTTCGAGGGCCACCACGACCGGCTCCTCGCCCAAATTGGCGAAGATCAATTGGCTGACCGGTTATCGGGCTAAAATAGGCCGTTAGTAAGAACGATCCAAGAAAATGAACCGATATCAAAGCCATACTCTTTGATTGTGAGGTTTTCCTTCTCGACAGGAACAACTTTCGAGACCGAATGCAACTCAACTCTCGCAATATCATCCGTAGTATCCTTAACGATACCAAGAAGTCCTTTGTATGGACCTTTTCGGATAGTGACCGTCTTGCCAACCGTCCGGTCTCTTCCGACAGTTCGAGGCGGCGGCATACCACTACCATTCATACCGTTCCTCTGCAGCGCGGGATTCATTTTCGACAAGTCAGGGCCTCGGGGCGCCAGACTTCCTCCGCTTGTAGCAACAGTCACAACGTTAGACGCTCTAGAAACGATAATACCGGCATTATCACCGACCACCTTACTCTGCAAGAAGAGGAAAGCTCGGTGGACATGAAGAATCACACCTAGTCTTTGCTCGCCTGCAACCTCGCGGACAGTATCTCCATATTTGATTTCAGCACCATTTCTATCAGTAGTCACTGCATTTCGACGATGCTCGATCTTTCCCAAAACTCGAGATGGGAGAAGGTTCCTAACTGATCCGTGCTGGTCGATCACCTTCATCGACTCCCGATCGAGTTTGATAATACAACCAACGGTGGTTTGGCTATTAAAACGTTAGCTTAAGTCCTAAGACATAGCATGAGAGACTTACTCAAGTTGTACAAGATCATGAACGTCGTACTGGCCTAGTTTTCCATCGACGCCAACATCTTCCGCTTCCCTCAAATCTTTGCTGAAAACTGTGATCTCTTGCATGCTCATATCAGTGAGCAAAGTAACCCGGTCATCCTTAATGCGGACAACCATTCCGAGTTCGTCACGGTATTTGCTGCCACCGATAACTTTGACATGGTCGCCTTCTCGGAATCGTTTTCTTAAACCTTTAACAGGAACCTCAAGCCTCTGACCCTCCAGTTCACCTTCGACGACCTTGATGGAAACAATGTCTGCGCGACCGGCAATAACCCTGCCAACAACACCTTTCTGTTCCCCGCTAAAGACTTCTACCGTGTCTCCCGGCACATAGGAGTCTTCACCCGTAGTGTCTTTGAGACTAGCTGCCAGCGAAGCAAGGTCCAGGTTGACAGTACCATCATCAGCACCGCGTGCAAATTTGGTAACTTCATCAAGCTGGGGATTAACATTCTTGGTAATAAGATGTTGGATTTTCATGTCTTTGATGAGGAACCCGTCGATATAGGTATCGCCAAGATAAGTCCATGATTTACCTCCGAGCCCAGCGGCAGCAGATAAGTATCTGCCATGTCGCTTCTTCGCTTCTGCTTCGCTGAACAGGCGCTGTGGTGGGCGGGCGACAGCACTTTTGCCGCCAGGTCGCTTCCGCTTTGTATCGCCGTTTGGAATCTGGACATCATCATTTAAACCGTAATCGAGACGAGGTACAAGCCTGACGGTAACTTCGAGCCCATTAGTTTCGACCTCTTCGATTTGCGCCAAATCGCCTTGATATTTTCCTCGCTTTATGCGGACCCAACCTCCGGGCTGCAATTCTTCCGATTTCTGGACCCTCAAAAGATCAGGCATTTCCTTGACAGAGATTAAAGTCAATTTGGATCTAATGAACACGTTCGATAAATTGTCCAAAGCGTCCATGACATCCGCCTGCTTGCGAGCTTCAACGTAAACGTAGCCGCTCATAGTTCCGCCTCGCTCAAACGCAGATGTAATCCGAATGGGGTTCCTTGAAGCAGAATGACGCTCCTCTATTCTCTTCATTATATTAAAGACTATCTCCCGCTCCTTTCCAGGCCGGCACTTGACAGCCCAGATACTCGGATCGTCGACGCTTGGCAGCAATAATCTCTTGGGAACAACTACCAAGTCAGAGGCGGCGGCACGGTTTCGTCCATATCGCTCTTTCAAGGCTTGAGCCTGTTTTTCTGCATCCATGGATGCCTCAAGATCTCGTTTTCTATCGAGCTCACGATGTCTTCGATCATCGGTCTCGGCGCCAGCGGGCAGGATTGCATCGTCATCAGGATGAACGAATTCGGCTTCCATCTCTTCTTCTTCATCCTCGACATCTTCTTCTTCCTCCTCAACTTCTGCTTCTTCCTCGAAGAAATTATTCAGTCCGCCTCGTCTACGTTTTCGTGGTCGACCCTAACGGCGAATAGTGGTTAGAGGCTCGTCAGATATACCTAGTAGAATGGAGGGATATCTCACAGTGATCTCTTCCTCTTCTTCTTCTTCTTCTTCCTCCTCCTCGTCCTCATCCTCGTCTTCTTCATCTTCACCATTCCCGTCTCTCTTCCCAACGGCATCTTCATCGCCTACGTGCTCTTCATCCTCGCCATCCTTGTCCTCATCTTCGTGCTTCTCTACAAGACCGCCAGCATTTTCAACGCCCTCTCCATCGGCATCTTCAACATCTCTATCAGCGCTGCGGCGCTTCTCTCCTGTCACCTCCTTATCCTCAGCATCGGACTCCTCTACCGGTGCCGGGTTGAAGTCATCGTCTTCTTCTTCAGAACCGAAATCATGGTCAATAAATGAGGCCGGATGGTGGGACATTCTGGCTTTCGTTCTATTTGAAAATCCGGTTGTCGCTAAGTTGCGCGGAGGTAAATCGGGGGGGGGCACTTGGTTATTAACCAACGTCGAAGGGCTATCGCCACCGATTTCAAATAGCCCAAAAGGGCACAGATTCAGATCGGAGAATTGTGGCTGGTTGCACGTGGGTTGAAAATTTGACAGATTTGGGAGATCGTGATGGGAGCTGTGGTGTAGCAGGGAAAGCTCACTTTATCGTAGTCGCATCGGCTGTCGAGAGTCGAGCTGGGAGTTTTAGCGGGACTCGGGGGGAAAGAAAAATCAGAAAAAGGAAAGGAAACCAAGTGAAAACCGCTTTGTAGAGGGTATTGTATGAGGCAATCCTAGAAGAGGATCGATGTTACAAAAGGACGAGCGGTCTTATCATCCACTTAGCAGAAGAGAGTCAGCTTTGAGGTCGGATGGAGCCGACTGCGCTATTGGTCCCTGTGGCATCCTCTACTAATTGCTGAGTAATCTGTATAGCACGTGATCCACTAAACAAACCGCCGGTTACCGCGTGAAGGGGCTAAGGGGCGAGAGAGATGGTTTGTTGCACGGGTCGCATTAAAGGCCTGCTTAAGAAGAGGTGTGATAAGGGAGATGGAACAGATTGTTTGACGACACAGCTACTCTCTGTATATACTATCTACACATGTCCAAACCAGGTATCTTCCCCCATGCCAGTTCCCATCCTTGATAACATGGTATGATGCATGCATAATAGGCAAAGTCAAGAAAGAAAGAAATATTATGGAGTAATTCTGTTTATTATACGGAGTAGGACTTCTAGTCACCCTAGAAGACTATGCGCATATGTGGCGTTTAAGGCCTTTTTTTGCCTTTTTCCTTTTTGCCTTTTGCTTTTTTCTTTTTTCTTTTTTCTTTTTTTTTTTTTTTTCCTTTATCACAAGCTCATGCCGAAAGCTTTGTGGACTCTCAAGCTCTGTCTCATGCTGAGATCCAACATAATTTCTTCGCTGCCTCCGGGAATGGCGTACGCCCTAACGTCACGATACAGGCGCTCAATTTTACCACCTTGTCCGCCGCGGCTGTAACTGAGTCCACCAAAGATCTGACTGGCCTCGCGCGCGCAGAATTCAAAGGTCGTGGTAGACTGAGCCTTGAGGCCGGCAATGGCACCACCGAGGCGAAGGGACGCTTCCATGTCCTCGTAATTCTGGCATTGGTAGATGATGTTCTCGAGCCAGTTGTGCGACGCTTCGATCTGGCGGGCCATGTGGGCGAGTTTCATACGGATAACGGGGTGGTCGATCAAGCGCTTGCCAAAGGTGCGGCGCTTGTGGGCGTATTTCACGGATTCCTCGTAGCAGACGCGAGCGAAGCGCAGAGATTGGATGACAATTCCGATACGCTCGTGGTTAAAGTTGGTCATGATAACTATAAGGTATTAGAAGCGATGAATCGATTATGGATAAAAGTAGATGGCTTACCCTTGAAGCCCCTGTTCTCCTTGCCGATCAAGTTCTCGACTGGAACCTTGACATCCTCAAATGTGATGTATGTAGTGCCACTGCTCCAAACTCCCTGGCAATCCATTCTACGCGTGCTCACACCTTCGAACTCCCGCTCGATAAGCAAGACGCTGACGCCGTTCATGCCAGGGCCACCGGTGCGAACGGCCACGGTGAAATAATCTGCCCACACACCGTTTGTGATCCATTTCTTCTCACCGTTGACGATGTAGTGCTTCCCGTCAGGGGTCAGTTTGGCCTCGCAGGTCAAGTTCGACACGTCACTTCCAGCGTCGGGCTCAGTGATGGCAAGGCAGATACGTTTGTCTCCAGAGAGGATGCCGGGCACAACTCTCTTCACGACTTCCTTGTTTCCAAACTTGAGAAGAGGCGGGCAGCCGATACCGAAGCCACCAATGAGATTCCAGACAACGCCTCCGCTGGCACAGCGGGAAAGTTCGTCGGTCACGATCACCTCGTGGAACAGATCCCATTTCTCGGGAGGAACGCTCTTGACGGTATTCTTTGAGAGTGAAGGGTCGTATCCGACACCAAGCAAACCAGCAAGGTATCCTCTTTCTCCCATCTGCTTGTAAATATAGTCGGGGACTTTCTTGGCTTCATCCCACTCGAAAACATGGGGCTCGATCTCGGTCTCGACCCACTGGCGGACTTCATCACGGAGGGCAGCATGGGTCTCGTTGTAGTAAGGGGAATAGTACTGGATGGAAGTTCACTGTCAGCCGAGAAAGGTACAATTACAACATGTAGCAGAATGATGAGTGAATCCATACACCGTGATACCAAGCCGGGTCGGCGAATGGGATCAAGTCGCCATAAGGCTCCAAGGGAGCGCTGGGAGCCGGAGTCGCGATAGATGTGGTAGCCTCTTTCTTCTCGGCGGGGGGAGTAGCTGGTGGAGTCTGGGGAGCAGGAGCAGGAGCAGGAGGAGCAGCCTCCTTCTTAGTATCTAACGATCCGACCTGGAGCTGCTTCCGGTATTTCTTCAACACGGCGGGATTGTGGTATTTCCAAAATTGCTTCGAGGCATCTTTGCCCGCAACTCGTTGTAGGACTAAGGTAATTCGATCAGTTCAGACACTCGAGATCGTCTGGCCAAGTCATGCAACGTACTCTTCTTCCCACCTAGGTGTTGTCAGCATCTCGAAGTTGTGTCTGGAGGCCGCGAAATCTCTGATCGGAATGGCATGCTTACCTGGGTGATCATCCTGAAACTTGGTCAAATCAAAAACATCCTCATCAATGATAACCCAAAGGTCGCCAGCGTTGTTGTGCGACGCAACAGCGTCCTTGGAGAACTTTGCCGCCATGGTCGAAATCTATAACAAGTATGCGTCTATATTCGTACAAGGTATATATAAATATATATTTAGTAATGCAAATCGGGAATGAGATGAGAAGTACAAAAGAGAAGAGCGGATGAGGCAAATTTTGTACTACGGACGGTGGGATAAAAGTAGGGATAGGGAGGGTGAAGGAGTGAAAATCCGGGGCCCCGAGAAAAAAAAAAAGAGCTTGTGAAGGAGAAATAAGTAGCGGATGCAGACCAGGGTGGCCCTTCTGCGAGTATATTGTGTGACAGAGCTGAGGGAGTGGGAGCTGGTTAAACTGCCTAGGCTCAAACGCTCGCTGGCGGCGGCCGTAATTGGTCTCATGGTCACAGCCCACATGGCTAACTTACCAGCTTTTTCTGCGATGGTGACATAGGTGTCTTCACATGTCTTTTTGAGCTTTCCCATGGTTGTTGCCTCTTCCCCACGCTGGCGGTTTTCTCTCTCTCTGTGTTCTCCGGTCAAGCTAAAGGGACTGGTGTTGGTGCGAGTACGGCTGCTCACTCCCGTAGATTCCTCCAAGGGCATTATCCACAGTCTCGTAGCTTAGCTATCTCTCAGCATCGACTGTCGCATGCGATGCCGCTTTCTCGACATCCTTTTCACATGCTCGCCGACTTTCGTCCTGTGGCACCGATTCTATTACTAAGCTTGCTAATTTGGTATCACGCTAAGCTGTAAACGGTAGGAGCCTCGGCAACTGCGGCTCCCTTTAACTAGCGGGGAGGCGGCGGCGGAAGGAGTTTGTCCGACGCGGCGGGAAACTTCCAATTCCAACCTTGGATACTCTGCGCATGGCGGGCGATCGCGACGCATGTGACAGTCTGAGAGTCTGAGAGTCTGACAAGTTGCAAATTGCCTACGAGCCCATTGGTCCACGCACGGGAGTCCAATCAACCAACGGACTGATATAATTATCAACCTATGAAGCGGCTAGGCCCTCTGAAAATGCTGGAAGGCTCATGAGTTCACAGATAATTTCGTACATACACTACTAGTAGACAATAGAAGTACACGAGGTTCTCTAGATGCTTGGGATGCTATCAGGAAAGATGAAAAAAAGAATATGGAGTAAAAAAGACATCCAAAGAAAAAGACACAAGATCGGCCGCGGATCACACGAATCTTTAACACGCGGAAATCAGGGACAAACAAGAAAATAAGGAGTGGGCCGGAGGGTGTGGCTGGACTAAATACTTGATCATCACTCCGCATCAGAGTAGTAACTGAATTCATCGGGCACTGGAGCTTCCTCGCCGCTTTCCTCATCCTCGTCTACAGCGGTTAAGACTCCTGCCGCCGCCGCAGCACCGCTGCCACCAACGGCAGGCACTTGAGGAGCCGTTTCTGCTTGACCCGCTGCCTGAACTCCTTCCGCACCGTAGATCGCAGCGTTGATTCGATCCTGTAGCGTCTGCGGCGCAGCGGCTTGCCGGACGTCCTTGCTGGCTTTCAATTCCATAATCTCGCGTGGTTCGGACGGACTTTTGTCGAGGACAACTGTGACACCGCCAGTGGGCTTCGTAGAGACATCATTAGCATCATAGTCTTAGTTTTGCCCCCTGTTCCAATTATTCACTTACCCGTTTCACCGGCTCATATCGTGGATCAGGGAACGTCAAGTATTTTAGCTGCGCAGGAAGAACTCTCGACATGTTGGCCAGCTCATAGCCCACTTTCTCCTTTTCGACTTTGCGCTTGGGTGTTTCGGCTTCTTTCTCAGCAGCCTTGCCCTCATCCTCACCCTTGGGCTGGCTTTCGTCCACTTCCATCTTGTCGTGGGACTGACCAGTCCCCTTGGGCGTCGTTGGCGTTTGGTCCACATCCATGCTCTCTCGGCGCTGTTGCCTTTCTTTGCGCTGCGCTCGCCGCTTGGCCTGCGCGGTGGTCGAGAGGACCGCAGTCTTCACTTTTTCCGGGGCCTCGTCGGCCTTGACCTGCTGCTCGGGTGGGTAGTCGAACAAGCTAGGTCGGGTATTGCAATGGAATTTGAAAACTGGCGCCTCTAGCTTCTGATCGATACCAATAACGGCGGTGGGGGTAAAGCTGAGAGACAAGAAATGTGTCAACGGGAACCAGTACCAATATTGCGTGAAAACGGCAGCCCCGACAATTCCGGGCATGTTGAGGTTGCCGGTTTGTGTCTGCAGGCTGATGGTGCAGTTGCGTCCACCCGCATCGATGATACCCAAGGCGACAGCACAGCCGAATTTAGCCATCGCGTCTTCGTGGCGGTCACCAATCACTTTCTGCATTGCCTTTCGGATCGTCCCGACTTTGGGGTTCATGATCTCGTTCTGCTGCACGAGAACCATGGCCAGTGCTATCAGAGCTCCTTGTCGAACGAAGTCAGTCGGGTCCTTTAGCATCGGTTCTAAGAGATCAACCGCTTCGTCTAGGCCCGTTCCAGCGCAAGAGATGCCAAGGGCCATAGCAGCTCCGTACCGGACATGCGGGTTGTAGGATTCTGAAAGGAGCTCGACCATTCGGGGAACACTGTGATACTTTCTGAAGAGGATGAATCCCAGACTCATCACTGCAACTCGTCGGACATCATCATTAACATCACTGACAGCAACATGGAGCAGTCTGCGAACGGCCTTGTTGCTACCAGTTCCACAGTAAGCCAAAGCAATGGCCATAATACCGCCATAGCGTAGAGTGGGATCCGGGTCACCCAGCAAACCATTGATCAGCTCGTCCGCCGCTTCCTGGCGGCCGTACATAATGAGAGCCATCCCCATCGCAAGACCTCGAATAATCTTCTCATGTTGAGTCTCGTGTGCATATTGAATCATATCTTCGAGAGCCTTCATATTTCCAGTCCCCAGCATGACCAGCCCCATTGCAAGACCAACAGCCTCTCCATTTAGAGCTGAGTCCGTGTGAAGAACATTTTTCAAGTCCCTATAAATGTCCTCATCACCGGTTGCCATAGCTGAAACGCCCAAACCAAGTGCGCCACCGTGCTGGACAACTTCTTCGGTTGCCTTGTTGAAATGCTCACGGATAAGATCAACAGCCCAACCCTCGTGGTTCGCATAGATCAAACCGAAAGCATAGAGAGATCCACCTTGGCTGTAAACAGAACCCGAACTGCCCACTCCCGCAATATTTTCTTTAGGTAGATAGGGTGCCAAAAGTTTCTGACCCTGTGTGAGATTTCCACGATGAATAACACCGAGGGCAGCGGTGGCTGTGAATTTCGACCAATTGACAGCTTTCCCAAGCCATTCCAGGTTGTCTCGGAAAAATTTGTCGTGTGTAGTTCCAGCGTGCATAAATGCATTCGATAGAGTCACGGCGGTATGGAAAATCGAGTTCCGAGCTTCAAGGCTATCCTTAATCCTATTCAATATCGCAATATCGGCTTTGTTGTTTCTGTAAAGGAATTCGAGATTCAGCTGAATCGAATTAACACCGTCTAGGATGTTGCGAATATTGGTGAACGCGGAACGCGCCTCCGATGAGAGGTTACTTTTTCCAAGCCCTGAACTGGAAGCATTTGCCTCGTCCTTGTCTTGAAGGAGAGCATCCGTTTCTTTTGCTTCTTCTTCCATTTTATCTGGATTTTCCGACGTAGGGTCGTCCTCAGGGCAAAATCCAGCCACTTCTTGACGAACCTTCCTTAAAAACTCTTGTGTGCTGTTGTCATACAGGTCAAAAGAAATCTGATAAGCGACTGCCAGAGATCTCGCGTCTCCCTTCTCCACAAGCTGTCGAAGAATGTCGGAGGCCATAGTGTGCTCATTCAGGTACACCACACACTTAGCAATGGAAAAGTAGTCGGGGGAAGGAATTTCGCTCAGTAGCTCGAGTATCAACTTTAAAATCTTCACAGAGAACCCTTTTATCAGCGCTAATTTCCCATGGGATCACAAAAGACACGACATACCTCGTTTCTAAATGCCCGTTCTTGCACAACGTTCATGCAAATTCCGAGAACATATTCCATTAATTCTTCCCCGCGACGTGACGATTCACCTCCCTGGCTCTTTTCATCTTCAGCAGCGCGTAATATAGCCGTTCGGAGAATGTCCAAATTCTTTGCTTCCACCGCAATGCCAATGACCTGGCGATATCTCTTCTGCTGGAAGCACCGTTCAAAGAGGCGGTTGATGACTGCTTGAAGCTGCTTCTGGACTCCACGTTGAATCACAAGTGGCACCTCAGTCGGGCCTTCAACGTCATCACTCTCACCTCTCTGATAGCTACTATCAGCCGATGATTCGGGGCGGGATAGAAGAGACTTGGATGGTAACGTAGATTGCGAAAATGGTGTAATGGGGGACGTAAGACCGGCTGACGTGCTTGCAGCTCCATTAACTTGTTGAGGGAACGAGGTGTTGACATGGGGTTTACCCGACGCATCGACATTTGGACTGCTCTTTTGCATCGCAGATATAGACACAAATGTATCTATGCATTTTGCTACACCAACCGAATTAGTATTGAAGGAAGCCATGCCCGCTCTTACTTGTAGTCCACCTACAGATGATGGTTTCTTCAAATTCGCCGCCGTTCTCAATATCGAACAGATGCCCCGCTCCCAATGCGAAAACTGTACTTTCGTTATATTCCTGTAGGTTATAGTAAACCTTAGCCGCAACGAGAGAGGCAAGTTCACGTTCAGGAAAGGATTCGTCTTCGCAGAGAGCTTCGCTATAGACGCATTAGGCAAAAGATAAACACGTAAATGGACGCTTGAACCTAAAAATATGGGACAAAGGAAGGCAAATGCAGTGAGGATGGGCGACCGGTAGATTCTTGCTTACATTTGGCCGACGGATCCAGCAATTTCGGACCATAACGAGTCCACCTGAGTGTCCAAAGTCTTCAGGGCGAATACCTTGAGCTCGGTGTCAGGCTCCGATAGAAAGCCCACCAGGCCGGCTGCTGAAACGAGTCCGACCATATTGCGCCGTCTATTGCACTCCGACTGATCTATTCTATATCAAGGCAGACGTGGAACGCAGAACTGTCACGGTGGCCTTGGGAAAAGGAAACCTATCGGTGAAGGCACGCTTATTAGAGACCCCCCAGACAAGATTGCACGTAGAAAATAACTCACAGGTAAACGTCTAGAAAGAGTAAAACCAAGAATGAGGGATGGATGACTTGATGGAGGGAAGACGATGAGGGCTGACTGACTGATGAAGAGAGCTTCAGGCCGGAACGCACGTCAAATGCGTTGGCGATGCTGGGAACCTGGCGCCCTGCACTGATTGGCTGGCCAAACAAGCTCGTACATTTGCTTAGTCATCAAAGAACCAGCTCCCCAGCCTCACTGCGTGACCAGCCAATCAGGTCACACGACCTTCGGCTCGCCAGCAGGAGGCCAGAATGGCGATGTTAGGAAGATCGAACAATGGGGAGACAACGCACGATCTGAAATGGCCATCGAGCCATCGCATCGATTCTTTGCTCTAGCTACATCCTGTTCTTTGCCAGGTGTGCGTCTCACAACTCGTGGTTGAAGCTGCTCGCTGTCCAGGTCATGGCGACGTCACCCTTGGACAAGAGCGGCAAGCTCCTGCCGGTGCCTCTCTCTGCCTCTGTTCATCATTCGGATCCATTTATCTTCATCGAGAGGCAGTCACGACAGCTCCAGAATGACTTACAGGCGCTTCTCGATGTACAAAGTGCCGGCTTGTCGGCCGGACTGTCAGCGTCCTCGAACGATCACACTTCGACTACGAGCTCTACTTCTTCCACGTCTCGCCTTGCGAGCCCAAAGGCGACCATGACAATCCCTGTTCGACAGCCGCCCAAGAAGAAAATTAGTTTGAGAGGAGCTAGGAGGGGTATTTTGAAAGCTATGGACGGGCTTCTGACTTTGAAAGAAGAAGAACGCCGTGTCATTGGCTTCGAGCTCGGTTGCCGGCGGGAAGCCTTGAGGGAGGTCGATAATTTTGTCAGCAAGCAGAACGGGTTGGAAATAGCACTATCCCAGATGCAAGGAGACCGAGAAACGTTGAGGATGGATTCTCTCAAAAATGAGTCCCGTGCTCTTCAAAAGGAAATCATGGCATTAGAGAACCATCTCGCCGAGATGAAAGCACGTCACAGGCAAATTTTCAATGAGATAACGCAGCTCCAAAATTCCGTTGATTCAAAACTGTCGTCATACAAAGAGTCGCTAGCACTGGTTCACAAGGACACACAAAACTATCTGAGATCCCCACCGGTTCAGCCCCTTCTGACTATGTTCCCGGATACACCGACGTTCTACGCGCTCCAGCCGAAACGTCGGACACTAGAGATGGCAAAGGAACACTGGCAGCACGAAAGCATGGAACTTCGCAAACGGAGAAGAAAAGTTGATCATGAGATCGGTGCGCTCAAAGAAGGAGGAAAAGTGTGGCACGAAGTTATATCCACAATATCAACTTTCGAAACATCAATACGCAAGAAAATGTCACGTATTTCAGAAAGTCGCCTTGAGACAGGCGATAGGTCTATTCAGGATTGCATTGTGCGAGACATGAATGATGTGATTGGACAGTTAGCCGCCAATCTGCAAGTTGCCGAGGAGAAGAGCTGGAATCTACTCATTTGCAGCATTGGTGCCGAGCTTGAAGCTTTTCGTCAAGGTAGATCTGCATTCATGGAAATGTTTGACTATCATGACAAGGAGGCTACGGACGACCAGGGTGGCACTGCCGTTGGAAATGTTCCAGAAGAATTGCTGAGGGTAACCGAATCACCGTCGCCAACGCCACAACCTGAACCTCCTTCGAATGCACCTTGTAGTGATGTGAGTGACACTGTGAAATCTTCGCCTCGGTGTTCCCCCATTAGACCCAGTGACGACGATGAGCAAGATCAAGTCTTTCTATTCTCTAAGGTAGACTAGCCCATAGATGAAGGCATAATTGCCTAATGACATAAATGTTAAACTAGTATTATCCGCCTTTCACTTTCTGTCATGTCACTGCTCCCTAACTACTATGTAGCCCCTGTTGTCTTGTTTTTGAGCAGCGCCAAGTTATTAGTTAATTGTTAGGATCCATCAACCACAAAACTTCTCGCCACAAAGTGCATCAAGAAGCCACCCATCAGTGCATCACGCACAGATTTTGAAAATCACAGCTATCAGATACAAAGTAGAATCCTGTTTTGCATCATGGACTTAATACCGCCAAGCTATTCGTTCACTATTCCTTCCCTCTACGATGCTGTCCATCTCGAATGCCGTCTATTTCACTCTCCGAGGTCAGTGCACGCCCGTGGGAAACGCAAGGTAGAAAAGAAAGCAGCGATTGTGGCTCACCCGTATGCCCCACTTGGAGGATGTTTTGATGACCCCATTGTGGGTGTGATTACAGACGAGCTTTTACAAGCAGGCTATGTTGTAGGCACTTTTAACTTAAGGTAACTATGTCATGGCAAGACTTAATTCTTTTTTCTTTTTCTCCTCCAGATGGAGCAAATTATTAGCTACTTGAATGCCTCTAACATACTTGGTTTAGAGGTGCAGGGGAATCGCAAGGCCGGACAAGCTGGACCGCTAAGCCGGAGCTGGCGGATTACATCTCTTTCTATGGGTTCGTGATCCATTATATGCACAATCTTCTCATAGAAGACGGCTCCCAATTGTCTGGAGAAATCCGTTCGCCAGTTGAAGAGGATGATTATCCCTCTGTAAAGGGAGAAGATGATAATATGAAGCTTATCCTATCTGGATATTCCTTTGGATCGATGTTGGCCACCCTTCTTCCTTCGGCGGTTCAAGTTGTTGAGACGTTTTCATCCGCCGAGGATGATAGCTCGGCTATGAAGATCAGGCGAATAGCCCTTGAATTGGCGCGTGAACACAGCTTATCCATCAGGTACGAGGTTGCTTTCCACGCATTGCTCCCTGTCTTCTCACGCTCTCAAGGAATACTAAATGCAAGAAGACCCGCTACTCCCTCTGGAACATGTAACTATCAACCAGAATCGCGGGTATTAGGGCGGATAGGCAAGGGAGTAGAGAAAATCAATCCGTCGCCTCCGGATGTTCACTATCTCCTGGTCTCCCCGATACTACCTCCGGTGTCACTTTTCGTGACCATGTCGTTTTTCGCTTCACATAAAAATCTTAGCACAACCGTCGACGGGTCTTCGATCACTGGGCTTCTACCTGAAGAAGCGCTGACAAGTCATCGAAGTCTCGCCATCTACGGGGACAGTGACTTCTTTACTTCGATCAAAAAGTTACGAGATTGGTCTCGTGAACTATCGAGTAAACCCAATTCGTCATTCGAGTTCTTAGAAATCCGAGGAGCAGGTCACTTCTGGCGCGAAAACGGAGTAGAATTTTTATTGAAAAGCGCCATACGAGACTTTTCGTTGGCGAGGTAGCTCAACTTTCGTGGCCCAGCAGGATTTATGTTTGGTAGGCGGGCATTTAACTAAAATGAAGCTTCCAAGAACTGAAGTCATGAGGCGCACTCTGAATTCTCTTTCTCCGGGAATTTTTACCAAATGAACTGAATCATGAAAGTTCACCGCCACAGATCACGATCTGGTTCAGCTGTCATCATGAACCGGGTACCGCATCCCCACATGGGTGTACCTCGATGTACCGTTCCTCGCCTCCTACGCAGAAAAGCTCTTCCCTAAACTCGTCAGATCCAATTCGGTACAGGGCGGTACCTTCTCCCCACGCCTATGCGCATGACCTGATGCCTTGGTTGGGTTGGGCCCCGATCAGAATGACGGTATTTAGACAGGAACCTGTTCGATATGCTTTGCACCGGCAGTCTTTTCATCCTCAGCTGTTCTCACTGGGCTATATGTTCTATGCACCAGCACCAAGTTGCAGCATTAGCTTGAACACAGACATTTCTCATTATTGGTCGCGTCAATGGGACCTTTGGCGCATGCTGTCAAAGAACCGCGAGTGGAGGTTTGGTTTTTAATGGCTTCCAGAACAGACTCGCGATGTCCTTGATCACCGACACTACGTTTCCAGTAGTGTCGCGTTTAACCCCCTCGAAACAGTCTCGGCTGGGCGCCCTACGAAAATACGTTTCAATCTCATATCTATCATCACTTGCATGGGACTCCCTCGCGCATGCGAGTTTTATCGCTTTCGGTCTCTGGCGCGGGCTCTCGCGTGATGAATACGAGAGATCCTTGCAGATTGAGAGGAGAAAACGGGATCTTTCTTTCAAGCTTCAGGCCGTAGGTGGTCTTTGACATTCGAAAAGATATCAACGGCTAACAGTTGTTGCAGGCGACTTCCCTGCATGAGTGGCTTCAGATAGCGGGGGAATTGGACAAACTTGAAGGGAATAAAGAGTGGAAGTCGGTTGATGAATCCAACGAGTACGATCATGCCCTACTCCGGGCGCGACTGGATGATCTGGAGCAGGCTTTGCGTACTGACGACTTCGGCGCTATCGTCCATATTATTCGAACCTCCTTTAGTCGAGATCTTGCGAATATGACAAATCCGGATCTCTATACACGTGCGCATATCGGTACCAAAAATTTGATAGATCTCTATGTCACAACAGCCACGAACGCGGTATCTGTGGCACTGGAAATGGCAGACAAGCTGGAATTCAACATTGCCGAATCTCGGTTTCTTTTGGAGCAACTGCAAGCTACTCGCCAAGCTTTTGGACGAACAGCATTATTGCTCTCTGGTGGTGCTACCTTTGGAATGAATCATACCGGCGTTGTCAAGACTCTCTGGCAGATGAGGCTTTTGCCACGGGTAATATCTGGTTCTTCCGCCGGCAGCATCGTTGCCGGCGTTCTCTGTGCTCATATGGACGATGAGATCCCACAAATTTTATCGTCTTTCGGAAACGGTGACTTCTCCGTTTTTGAATCGAACGACGGCGTGGAGACCCTGTGGCACCGATTGAGGAGATTTCTTATTTCAGGCTCTTTCTTTGATATCGCTCATCTAACACGGGTTATGCGAGACATATTAGGGGATGTGACATTCCTAGAAGCATATAATCGGACGAGAAGGATCCTCAACATCACAGTTTCCCACGCAGAGACTCATGAGCTGCCCCGGTTATTAAATTACATAACTGCCCCAAATATCATAATTTGGTCTGCAATGTAAGTACCCATAACCTCAAACGTCAACAGAGAACTAACGGCCTTAGCGCTACATCGTGCTCTGCTCCACTTATATTTTCAACCTCCGCGTTAATGGCGAAAGACCCGACTACCGGAAATATACTAGAATGGGGAGAATCCCTTGTCCAGTGGATCGACGGGTCCGTTGATAGTGATTTACCGATGGCTCGCCTGTCAGAAATGTTTAACGTTAACCATTTCATCGTGTCCCAAGTCAATCCTCATGTGATACCATTTGTTCCCCCGGGAGAAGCCGTTTTATTTGCAAAACTCAGCGAACGCCCGCGGGAACCGGAACCTGAGCCGGTTGATTTTCCCAAGATGCTGATAAAAGAGGAGACAATTGGAAAGTTCACTATGTTGTCCGAACTCGGAGTGCTGTCTAACCCCCTGAGCAAATTTGCTTCTGTCCTGAGACAGGAATATTATGGTGACATCAATATCCTTCCAGAGATCACTTATGAGGTGTTTCCCAGTATGCTTAGGAACCCCACGCCCGATTTCATGTTACGAGCGTGTCTCAGTGGCGAGCGCGCTACATGGTCCAAACTAAGCCGCATTAGAAACCACTGTGCTCTCGAGTTTGCTCTGGACGCAGCGGTTTTGATTATGCGTGAAAAGGTCGCCGCTGCTGCAAGAAATGCTAATATACCTTTGAGGTCTATTTCATCCTACATCGAGGAAAACGTCTACACCGAAGAGGATATGCCAGAAGTTCAGCAGTTAGCACCGCCGAAAAAAGGGGTAGATAGACTAAAGCCGATCCGCGCCCACTCTCACTTCGACGCAAATTATCAGCTTCAAAGGGTCAAAGGTTCTCTTCACATGCCAGAAGTTCGGCGTGGCCTCAAATCTTATGCTCAGCTATATCACAGTATACCAACTAAGGCCAAGCGGTCAAGTTCGGCGTGGATACCAGCAATCACATTCTCCGGGGAGAGAATTCGTCACATGCGTCCTGAATCAGGTATCGGCGCGTCCGCGAGGTTCAGACGACCATCTTTATCATATGTATCCTCCAGATCGGAGAGGCACACACCGATGACTCTATCACGTCGCGGATCTTTTATCCAGAGCACAGCCCTTCCAACCCAGCGTCGACGGGCCCGCCGTGCGAACACCTACGAAGCATCCCTGTCAACTGTCTCGCTTCCGCGTCTAATCATGGCTGTTCAAACCGGGCCTCCATCGCCGGTGCGTGAACACGAGCACTATAAGTTTCTTCGAAGGCAATCGAGCGATTCGAATTCTAACCGGGCGGTTAATTGTTGACGGGACTCGCTTTAGGGGCATGTTCTACGTGGTATCGTTGGATATTGCCATTGTCGGATCATGGAAAAGGCAGGCCTTTCCCCCCCCCCCCCGAAGAATTGGGGCTAAGGACTGGGCATGATTTCAAGCGTAACTATGTGTGGATGCCTACTTCTCGTCCGCATTCCTATACTAAGTCCCTTTTTAAAGTGTAATAGGTTGTGGTTTAGATACGTCTCATAGCGAATCTAGTGATCTGGTAGCCATGCCACTGAGTAGATCGATATGATATAAATAAGACACCGAACAAATAGGCTCCCGAAACATGCCTCTGCTCAGATGTCGCTGTCGGTTACGTTGCGAACCCAATATAGCCGCCCCTACCTGACCACCTACCCGCTTGTCCTGATTCCACTAACTAGGTCACCGCCAAAACGCGCAGGGTTTTCCTTTCTTGTGAAAGTTGCTACCCTAAACTTGAAAAATAATGCTGAAAGCCCACTCTGTACTTCTAAGCAGGAACCGAGATATGCCTGTTATAGTCTGATCAAATAAGGAGGGAAAGGGTAGTTAAAAGGGTAACCAGAGGGGCAAAGGCGTAGCAAGACCTGATAAAATGGACGATAGAGCACCAGCCATCGTGTTTTCCCCGATGTCTATGCCATGACCCTGCAAGAGGGATCCCGTGCGGTCCTCATGTAGGCTCATTTCAAAGGAAAATTTAATATTAGGTAGCTCAGCAGGTTGAGTCCAAACACTCACACTGTTTCTCAAAGCAAGTGAGGGCTGTCTAGTTATACATGACTCCCGGACCTTGGAATGGCTCACTGACTATAATATGGTTCTTTGTAAAGAAAGCACTTTAGTTGTCCTGCAATCATAAATTAGGGGGTAGCTTGATACTGTCCTTGCTGATGTACATTAGTATGGATCCAGAATGCAATAAACAACTAGTTGAGTCTGCCTTTTTGCTGTGGAAATGATAGGGAATACACCACTGATCAAGTTTCAATCCGTATGCACTTAGCCTCATTGCTCCCTCCCCTACTGGATCTCCTGTCGATCTCAAGATGGCCCTTTGGGGTCTTTTCCTGAGTTTTGTGCTTTGCCAATCAGATTTTGATCACCAGTTCAGGATCATTGTGTTTCCCTGGCATATCTGGTTCTGTGGGGTATCCGTGCAAGGGAAAGGTTATCAATGCACTTGGATTGGAAATTGGAATCAAAGCTGGCAATTTCCATTGTAATACATGCGGGCGCGGGCGCTTTGTGGTCCCAAGTGATGCCAAAACACTACTCCGTATGGAGGACTATGACTTTGCCTTTACCCCGTAGTTTACCTGGTATGGGCGAAATTAGTGTTCTTTGCCATAGAGGGCTCTCGCTCCGCCACTACCTAGAAGAGTATAAGATTACCTTGATATACACATCCCGGTTCGCAAAACGGCGGAATCAACCCTGTGGAAACTTTTTTTCCCCTTCGAGGGGTCAGGGAGAGCCATACTTGCGCGGTATGGACTGGTGCACCACATTGGTTGATGGGCTGGTACATGAGGAAGTGTTGCCTGTTTTCGTATGGAAGTGCTACCAGATGAAAAATGCAACGTAAATGGAGCCATCGCCGGTTCCGTTGGGCTGGTCCAAGTGAGACACGACGAGAAAAAGAACAGGAATACACCCTGTCGTCTTGGGCCCTGCATGTCAACATACGGATGTATATACATTCAGAATACATATATATGGATAAGCGCTTCTTTCGGATGAAAGGGTATTGGGGCTGAGAGGTCGCGCCCGAACAAGCTGAGGGAAAGTGGATTGATTTTGAAAGATAGCCTCTTTCGATGAATCAGCGTGGCCATCAACACTGGCGGCAGATATGTCGATAATGATCTAGATGTACTTCAGGCCAGGCTCGGATCTGAATTCACAAGCGCGTACGGAGTAACCGTGGGTAAATTGGGGTACACCAA
The DNA here is from genome assembly GCF_000149335.2 of Coccidioides immitis RS. Taxonomy (NCBI): domain Eukaryota; kingdom Fungi; phylum Ascomycota; class Eurotiomycetes; order Onygenales; family Onygenaceae; genus Coccidioides; species Coccidioides immitis. Next base: position 246,802 of record NW_004504308.1, on the reverse strand, counting down.
CCTGCTACAATGGGACAAGGATGTTGACGGCGTTTTCCATGTTCTTATCCCCGACATTTGAGCTAGTGGCATTGTCGAATTATTCGTTTCTCCAGGGCAGATGGAAGGACAGATCATGTGTTTTCTCGTAGATCCCTAATGTTGATCTTGTCGGTTTCTTTGAGAAGGGTTTTGGAACGCGCGAATCATTTTTGTACTTATCTCTCAACTTTGGATTTTCTGGGTGGGACGCAGTTAGCCTCACCGAAATCAAAAAGATGTACGGAGTACTCCGTACTCCGTATTCTATAATTATTCCATAGTGGACGGCAGAGCGTTTGGCTCGAGTTGCCACATCATCGTCATTACTTGTGCCATTGTGTCGGATGCGGCTAGTTGGGCAACGCTGCCTAAAAATTGAGACTGGCTGCGGTGCAGGTGAGAAGTCCCGGAAATATTTCCCTGATCACTCATGACGAGGCCCATTCGCTTAGGCCAAGGGTGGGACTTGGCAGCAGGGAACGGCGATCCACAACCCTGACGCCGCAACCGTGCTGTCGGTACTCGAATCAGGGCGCTGAGATCGCATCTTGGACTTTGAATTTCGACATTTTCGGGTAAGGTCACGCATCCCATTGGCATTCGATACTGAAAATGCCGCAAAAGGATGGCCGTGCCGACAGGGATGCTTGGAGGCTTGCTGACATGGCTGTAGCAGGTAATCCAAGAGGCGCGGGTTCCGTCAATACAAACAAAGAACAACAGCAGTTCGCAAGTTTGCTGGCTATCCCGGCTCTTTCAAAAGCAGATAGCGATACCAGGCTGGAAAATTTTGCCTCTTTGGCGTGGGCATCTCTGTCTACGATAACAGAAGTAGAAAATACAGATGTGCATTCCCACTAAGCAGCATGGGTTGGCCTCGGGAACATCATGATATGGTGCAGGGGCGCGGAATATGTATGCCGTCTGCAGAATAAAGAATGTCAAGCCAGGGTAGACGCGCAACGGAGGTGCGCATGATACGACATGCCCTGTGACACTATGTCCGGTGCGTTCTTCCGCCATTCCACAATTTGCCAACAGCGAGGGGCGCAAATCCTTCTTCCGGCAATTCAAGTCTCTCGTATGTCGTGCACACTAGTTCAGAGCGGCAAACCTCCGCTGCTATCATTACCACGAAACACGTCTCTAAAGGGGGGCACTCCGTGGGATGTATGTAGGCCGATGCAGGCTGATTCTCGCTGTTTTGGCCGAAAAGCGATGACTAAGAGGATGTGGGAGGAAAGTTAAGCGCCAACAGCTAAATACGCGTGCTGATTGGCTGGAGGCTTCGTTACACACCAGCCAGGAATCTGACCAATCAGCGCGTCAGTAGCCGCACCGTTCGCGTAATCGGCGAACCAAGCCGCGAGATGCCGACCACTCAGAGGCCGCGCTGCTCACCACCTCTTCGCCTTGCTTCGTGGAAGGACGAGGTCGATGGGGTTGGACGGGGTAATCCAGAGAATAGATGGCTGATGGTGTCGTCTGCTCGATCAAAATGCTGCGCCCTCTGAACTCCAGAAGTACAGAGCGACGGAGCGCAGGCCAGACACAAGCTTCACAGCGTTTTCGCCCGGGAATCAGCCCAGAGAGTAAAGCTGTTGGGGCTCAGCTCGCTCTTGTGACTCTTCACAAGTTCTCTGATCCTATTCTCGACTAGGTGGATCGTTGGTTAGTTGATGAACTACCCTGGATCTGTTCTTTGTGAGAGAGAAGCTTGCCCCGCCCTCACGACCCTGAATTTGCTTGGACGAACTCCTGCGTCCGGCGCAGCGGCCACACGCAGCAGAATACAGCGCTCTCCCACTATCTCGTTGCTCGTACTTACAGAGAGACTGGCCGATTCACAGTCGAAAGAGTTACGTCTTCCATCTGTGCCTCAAATCCGACCAGAGAATTCTGGAAGGCAGCTACCAAAGTTAAAGAAGCTTTAAGACAGGTTGGTCCGAGATATTCAAAATGTAGTCAAAATCTAGGCGATGATCTTCTTAGGAAGTCTATGCTCAATGTACGGAGTACGCCCTTTGTGTTCAATCGGACTGTGCCTGTCGTCCAAGCTTGCCATTTCCGGAGACCACAGTCGGAACTGATCCCGCCCACCCCCTGGTCGTGCGCCACCATGGGTCGTTCAGACCCCTGGCCCCCAGCTGCTGTTTGCCGGCTCGAAACCGGCCATATTGCTTGGCCTATACGGAGTACACTACTCCATACTTCAGATGCAGCCATTAATTCGATAATCGCAGCGCTTAAGGCAGATGTCATTTCTCAAACTCCATGCTCCACATTATGCATTGCTGTCGTGGAGATGCGATATTCTTGGAAGCGCTTTTTGGCCGCTGTCCGTGCCCCGTGTGACGCTTATTATCTTCTCTCTATCATGGGCGGATCTGCCGCATGCTGTGAAACAAACATTCTTACCCTTCTCGGGGCTGGCTAGTTACCTGCTATCACCTTGGTTTTATTGTTACTCCCAGCGCTCTCGTGCTGCTTCGGGTGCCACTAATACACTTCAGTCGCGCCTCCGTTCAGCGATCCAGTGTGCCTTGCCGTGCAACGGCAACTTCATTTCCCGAGGAGTAAGCCTTTGATCTTCAATTCCTGAACCGAATTTTATACCTGGCTCCAGCAGCCGTGCCGCCAGATTTTCATGACCCTTTGGATATGCACTGCCCGAGACGGCGTGTCTGTCTTGGCTTGAATCCTTCCCTTCCATTCTTTTACTGCCTATCTCCCTCCTTTACATTCTTCTTATTATTACTATACCACCCTCATCAGTGCTTGAAAGGAAGCTGGAAGTGAACAGTTCTACCGAAGATACGTTTTAATAGCACACCTTATCGTCAGTCAAGGATATTCTAAAGGACTACGGCCGTCATTACCTTGGAAGCTCGATTCTTTATTTGGACGCGGTCATGGCGACATGGGTGAAATGTTGTTTCGAGCGAGGTCGTTTGGGACAACGGCATCGGAAAGGGACCAGGCAGCTAGACGAGCGTTATGGTGATATGGACATCAGTGGCCCTATGGATGGAGGATGGAACCAGCTTCCCTCGTTCCCATCTGAGAAACGCTCGACCTCCGTGCCGGTATCACGAAGCGGCACAAGACGTCAGAGACAAGGTGTTGGACACGTTCAATTCAGAGCACACACGGGGGCCCAACCCTTCGTATGCATCAGCGAGTCGGTCTATGACACTCCAGCAAGGCCATCCCACGAGAAGCCGCCAGATTTTGTCTACAAACCTGCCAGTGAGGCATTCTTTAAAGATATGGCAAAAATCGGCAGACCGAAATATTCAGCACCCCCCTCCACAATCACAGAGAAACATCGGCGGCAAACCTCAATGCGAAGTGCAAGTTCTCTCGACCCGAGTTCGGCTGGAGAGATACCTTGCCATCCCTCTTACCAGAGGAACATACGCACATCATCGCCACACGGCAGCTCTTGCTCTGGCTATCACAGGAGCCCCCCGCTGCCTGCACAATGCAGTCGAGCGAACAGCCCCGCGCTGTCGACGCGATCAAACGAGATTACGGACGAGGACGTAGAAAAGCGAGTCCTAACTACAATACCATTGAGCACCAAAAAGAAGCAGAAGAAGTCACGGCGAGCCGTTACAGAAGAATTGGTGCCATCTACGATGGAACTTTTCGGATGATATCCCTAAAAATTTTTCCTTGCCTCGTTGCATTTTACACTTTAGCGGCCTTTGAAGGAGTTTTATATTTTTGGAGTTTAGGAGTTAGGTGAACCTGGCTTCTACTGCCGGGATGGAGTACTTGTTCCTTTTCTTTCGCCAAATTGTGTGAACATTATGATATCATGAAGCTGGTTCTGAGATTGGAGATGTTTTGGCCCTAGTTTGAATGCCTTCAATACCCCTGGTCTTTCAAATGAATCTTAATTTCAGGAGTTTTTGTTTACTCTACAGACTTTCAGCCATTGGCAGAGAACACAGAATGTCATTGAACTCCTTATCAGATGGAGACCTATAAACTATTGAGAGTAGTAATAACATGCACAGGTAACAAACAGGCAGTCCGCTTAATATTTCACGCAACGAATCACCTACTGTGGTTGGCCATTCAATAGCACGCAGCTATACGGAGTAGAGTTAGCTCTGCTATTTTTGTTTTCGTCATTTCAATTTGGGCTCATCAGGATGTCTCCAGGCGGTCTACACTTCACCATAGAAGAGTCCGTAAATAGCACAATTGCTCCTTTTCTTCTTCCTGATTTCTTTTTTCTAACCACAATGGGCCGTTTAGAAATGCATGGCAAATTGCAACGCAATCTGGGAAGCGAGGGCGGCGCAATGAGAAATCTGGATTAGCCGCCTGTGTGGAGGCCCAGTATGCATAATGTTTTACCTGCAATTTTGAAACAACACCGGTGTTTGATTCTATCGTCTCCTTGCATCAACCTTCTTTGCTTGTGATTCGGCATCCGAATTTTTCTCTTTCGGGTAAAACAAACGGTCTTCGGAGACGCATGTTCTCCAAGTTTTGTTTGTGGAGTGAATTTTGTTCTCAGCAGCACCTCACTCACGTGACCAAAAATAGGATTAGATGAAATAGTCCTTGAAGTACGGAGTAGCTTTAGTGAATGACAAGCACACAGAGTATTCCTCCTCTAACTTGATAATATATTTGACCCCAAGAGGATTGTTTGTTGTTGATGACCACCCATACACCTTGGGAATAGGGACTCTCTTGAACCACAGGTACATAAGTGTTGCCACGCCAGCTCACTAGCAGTTGCATAGCATTTTGGCACGGAGGTGTCATATGAAATCTTGATAATAACCTAGATGCTATCCTCAAGCATGGCAAGGACCATACGGTTGAACCCGCCCTTGCTCAGCTTCCGGAGGCCCACAACTTTCCTGTGCCCTGCAACATTGAGCTCGACATATCTCTCGCGGAGTCGAATGGCTTCGTTGTAGAGTGGCCCGAGGTATAGTAGAAAAGGGACAAAGGCCTGGATCGGAGAGCTCATCGCACTTGGAGCTCAGATGCCTCGCTGGAAGACCGTTCCTGGTTGCCAAAGTGAGACTACCATAGATGGAGGACTTTCTGGCGATAGCGCCAGGATAGAAAGACCAAAAGCAATTCATATGCTACTAGGGCCAACTTTAGGTACGTAGTCGCCATCAGCGCTTAGAGGGTATCAATAAGGAGTGCGAAAGGAAGCTTACTCTGATGTCTTAGTCAAAGCTGGACATGTTCGCCGCCCGTTCGTACGATGAACTGTAATACGCAACAAGGCAAAGGAGCTCGAGGTGGGTCGTTGCGGCAGCGGTCCGGAACATTCCAATGAAAAGGGAACACCTTACGTGAGATGACCTACCTTGTAGGTGGTGCAGCCTCATTGAAAGAGATTCACCGCATTTTTCATAACATCTCGCTGTCACTATCGCTGGACTGGGTTGTCTAGATGCTAACCCAGATTTCCCGGAAGCAAGTGTTACACTAGATTAACCTGGAAGCTGTGCCGTGTTTACAAAGATATAATGGTTTTGATAACCTTGTGTCTATTGCGGACAGGATGCACACGAGCAAAAATTTTCTCTATCTCACATGTCTGGCTGTCAACATTTCAAGAGGCTTTCACGCTCAGTATTGGCGACCAAGGGTTTCTTATAGGTAAATGGACATCAAGGTGTAAAATCACCTTAAAGCGCCAGACAGACTGACACTTAGCCTTGACCCTCGGCCTTCCACACATAAATATACTTTTCGTGAACAAATGCTTTTGGACTTTATTGAGGTGAGCCTGTCGATTAAAACAATAGCTTATGATGGATTCCAGGTGTTCGAGGAATTTAGAGACCCTGCCAGCGCCCAGCTTGATAAAACCTCGTGTCTTGTCCGGCCGTGCAACGCTGATAGGTTGCTTTTAGGTCAATGTCTTGGAAAATTTCTTTCTACCCTCCAGTCTGTGAAGTGATGACTACCCTAACATCCATAACTACCTCTGCGGAAGCTATTCAAATACAGTTTTCAGGACCGCTTTCTCCAACAGTTAGACATGTTCAATTGGTGGCGGCTGCTCACACCAGCCTTCAGGGGCAAACCTCCTTTCACCCAATATCTCAGACAAAGTGGACTCACGGATAAAAGGAAGGGCCAGATAGGGTAAGCGCTCCTTGCTACTCCAATACACATTGATATATCGGATGAGCCGTCTCTCGAACTTTAAATCGTCTTCTGATCCCCATTGCCCCGTGGGGTGACAAACCTTTCTCGGAACCCGCACCCTTCGCGCAGGCTAGTGATTCCGGGGGAAAGGAGCATAATATAAGGTTGTCATGTCGTCTGGCAATGCATTCGTACTGGTGAGAAGCCTCTGGTCGCGAAGCTAGAGCTTCCTGTCCGCCTCGCCATTCTGCAGCCCATTACGTCCACCTTTAGCTCTGGGCTGAAGTTTACCGTTGGTCTCTCGGAGCCGGTTATTCTGGATCAAAGCAATTGGTTGATGCTGTATAGCTCTCCGCAGTGATCCACTCTACCAAATAAATTTACACGAGTCAGTCCAGCCTTCGCGTCTATAATCGGGGAAAGAGATAGCGGATGCTCCTCCAGGCATAGGGTATTGATTGCTGTGTCTCTGGCGTAACGCTGATCCCATCGATAGCTTCATCACGATATCGCTGCATCGCTATCTGCGTGCTTTCTGGAGAAATGTATCTGTCTCTCGTGACAGACGCGAAGCAGGCAGAGGCCGCGCAGGCGCGCGGCTCACGACCCAGTCCCGAAAGCGGCAGCGATAAGGGCGGATCTTGTCACCGATAAGAAGGGTAGCGCACGGGGACTTCATCGCGCCGAAACCTGTTGCTTGTAAGCGAGATCAGATTGACTGGCAACGTGGGCGGCGGAAAGGCGGCTGCCACCGAGGCGAAGAACGGAAAGTCTACCCGTGGGGAACGCATTGCCGAGGGATCCAGCCGGCCGGGTACGCTAATACGCGCTAGGCTGTATTAGGGATGGTCGGTTACTAGGCCAGTATTCTGGATTCAAATATTACTCTCCCACCCCAGGGATACTGGTGGGTGTGTGGGTAATGGGATGTATTCGGCGGAGGCAGGCTTGGTTGAGATGCCCATCTCCACCGGGCACTGAGCGTACGGAACAAGCGATTTCCACCGTGGAACAAAGCCCACACTACTGACAGGATGATAGAACAATAATGCGGGGTAGCTACGGTTTGAAGCATATTCAGGGCTATGGCTGCTGACGCCTGAGAATTACTTCCCCTGCGAATGGAAGGATTATTATCTGAGAACACTGCCAGTCCGAAGGAGAATTAGAGTTGCAAAGCAGAGCTGATAACGGCGCGAAAGACTATCGTGGACACCTGGTGACTCGTGGGGTAATTAAACCTCTATCCGTCTTGTTTGTTTCACGATTGGAGGATGATAAATCGTCGGATATAGCGAGCTCCACCTTCTCCGCACGGCCAAGGTCCCTTTGGCCGGGACGTAGAGCTGGAGCTGGCAGCTTTGAGCTCTACGCCAATCATCAGTGCGCTATCTCTGACTGAAAAACTGGAGGCGAATCCAGCTGGCTAGAATCCGAAATTCTTCAGATATTTTCTGGGTTGGGCCGTGGCCGTGGTTTTGGCTTTATATTTCCAGCTTCGAAAACCCAGGTACGGCCCCGTACTTAATATCCGGGGTAATCCCACTTGGAGCTGCTTGCTTTCACCCGCAAAAATCTGTGTCTTTTCGACTCTGCCACAGGTTTGGCGTATTATCAGCAGCTTATACAAAGCTGACCGCGAAGTCCTGGTTGGTCTTTATCCAGTGATATCGTTACTCTATTGCGTTTAACCACCCTTTCCTTCCCTGCCGGGCCTCACCGAAGACGAAATCTGACGCCGCCGGTCGAAATGGCGCCCAACCACCTCGATCGTTCGGACCTCGTCCCAGGGACAGTCCATCTGGTGGACGTCGCTGGAGAGGCAGGAAATTCGAAACGCGAAAAAGATATTGTTTTAGTTCCTCGACCGAGCGCAGACCCGGAAGATCCTCTGAATTGGAGTCGTCGTCGCAAATTATTACACATGGCCATGTTGTTCATCTATACCCTCGGCGTGGGTATTCCAACGACCTTACAATACAGTGTGCTCGCGGATATTACACGCGATACCGGTATAACTACTGCTCAATTGGTCAACGGTACCGGGCTCATGTTCTTATTTCTCGGATGGGGATGCCTGCTCTGGCAACCTATCGCAATTACGTACGGCCGTCGCGGCGTTTACGTCCTTTCATGTCTCTTCTGCGTTCCCATGATGGTCTGGACGGCATACTCCAAATCCTATGGAGAATGGTATGCGCATCGAATTATTATGGGTCTGGCCGCCTCGCCCATCGAATCTCTCCCAGAAGTGTCGATCCCCGACATATTCTTTGCTCACGAGCGTGGTAGATGGATGGGCGGTTATGTGCTATTCTTGTTTGGATCGAACTTTATTGCTCCCCTTATCGCGGGTTGGTTCAACGACGCCTACGGGTGGCGATGGGTTATGCATTTCGGGGCAATGATCAGTGCAGTTGCCACAGTTATTATCTTTTTCTTCATGGAAGAAACGCTGTATTTTCGAAAGACCGTCGAAGGTGAAGAGTTAGACGTCTCATCAAGTGATGGGAATTCCCTTAATCGAGAAAACTCGAAGGAGAAGCGAGAGGTCCACGCCGCATCCACCTCCGAAAACGTCGAATCATTCCCGCTTGCACGCACCTATATTCAGAAGTTAAACCTCTTCGTCTTTCTACAAGGACGACCAACCATCAAACAAATGCTCACGATGATGTACCGGCCCTTGTTGATCATTCTCTATTTCCCCTGTACCTCGTGGGCAGGATTCCTTTACGGTATCAACCTGTCTTGGTACAACGTGCTAAACGCCACCGCCTCCCCCGTCCTCTCCGCAGCTCCGTACAACTGGACTGCGGCGCTTGTTGGTTCCGCCTATGCGGCACCTATCATTGGAGCTATCTTTGCCTGCGCTTGGTCCGGAATCGTCGCTGATAAGGTTGCGATCTATCTTGCTCGACGTAATAAGGGTGTCCGTGAACCAGAGCACCGTCTGTGGCCGCTTGTTGTCTCCGGTGTCGTATCCACTGCCGGTCTGATTATATGGGGCGTTGGCGCTTCGTATGGAGTACACTGGGTTGGTCTTGAGTTCGGCCTTGGCATGCTTGCGTTTGGCTGCATCACAGGAGGCTCTATCGCCATCTCCTACAACATCGACTGCTTCAAGGAACTCAGTGGTGAATCGATGGTGTCTGTAATCATCATTCGCAACACCCTCGGATTCGGGTTTAGCTATGCTATTACCCCTTGGATTGAGGCGCAGGGTCTCCGTAACTGCTTCATCACGGTGGGTATGGTTTCGCTCGCGACGACGGCTACTTTCTTAATTATGACAGTCTGGGGCAAGAAGCTGAGAAAATTCTCGAGGGACAAATACTGGGAATACGTCTCTACAAGCGTCGCTGGAACTATTTAATCTGTATGGGGTATTGGGTTGGCCTTTTTCTTTTTGATGTGTAACAAGAATTACTCTTTGGAGTCATGATATTTTTATCTGAAAATTCTGTAATAGTTGTTTCCAGAGGGCTGTGTCAAGCTCGAGGCAGATATCCCGAGTCTCGTTTGAAATATATCGTAAGCCAGCAATATGACTAAAGGATTGTTTGTCGAATTCCAGAGTATCACTTTTTCAGGATTGCCAATGGCCTCAATGAACTAATTATTGCGCCACTGGGCCATTGCGAGGTTCATACTGCCGATACGTGTATCTAGCGCATGGCAATACCTTCGAAACGACCACAATTTTGAGTTAGGCGCTGACGAAACGGCAAGATAGGCGAAGGAGTTTTAGGTTTTCTATGCAACTGGCGACCCTCACACCATGACCAAGCCAGCCCGATCCTCCATGCTGGTATGAGAGAGACTTTGTCGGTCAGGGATATAATGAAGGGGTGGCCTAGGAGCCAATCAGCCTAGTGGCAGACAAAACTAGGATGTTTGTTTCTTTTCATGAGATGGCTCTGATCGCCAATTTTTGATCATCGGTGAAGGAAAGCGTGGTCGGGCAGGGAGTAAGACTGGAAAGGGGGCCATCCTAGCCGTTGTTGATTTTAGAACGCTTTCCTTTCTTTCTTTTCTCTCTCTCCTCTCTGCAAGCTGATCGTTGTGGGTCTTAAACCACCAGCTGCATTAGCCATGGATGTCAGCTCTCACTGTCGAGTTTCATGTTAGCCATCCACGCGCTCTTCTCGTCGCGATGGGGTCGGAATTTTGATATATCTGAGAGCCCAAGCATGGTACGCTAAGCCCAATTCAGGGCCGAATAGACCCGCCAAGCATGGTCCTTAAACCAATCGTTCTACGTTGGCGCGCCAGTGACCAGATTGTCGGGCCGACCAAGATCGTCCCTACCCCGTGTTCGACGCGCTGGCGAGAAGGTGGCTTCCCAGCGAGTAAACTTGGGTCTGGTCTTGTCCAAACAAGAAAGTCACGACTCCGGAGTGCACCACTTAAATGGCGGCGCAGCAACAACCAGAAGACTTCTAGAAGGCTTCTAGAAGGCCACTAGAAGGCCAGGGTCCCGGCTTCTCCTGCCTGGGGTCGTCAATAGAAGCGCCGTGTCATTCGCCGAGCTGCAAGCCACAGGCTGCACGTTTCCCGATTTGGAAGCCTTCTAGAAGAATTTCCAGCCCTACAGGGCAAAGGGAGCGGTTTGGCGCCGACTGCAAGCCGGCCGCCTGGTCATTCATGATACCGCCCTCATGTTTTTTGCTCCCGGGAGCGTTTGCCATCGTCCTCTCATGGCTTTGTTTCGGCATATTCTCCAGGAGCAATGCTCTCGTCTATAAATTCAAGCTGCTCCCACCGCAACTTGATCCCTTTTTTGTGGTGTTTCTCCCACCAGTCCAGGAGCATACAGTCAGCCAACCCTCGACACATTGTCTTTTCTCTTCTGTATATCCTACTCATCATGGCGTCCACATGCTCTTCGGTTAGAGCTTTCGTCATCCTTTTGATATCTGTCATTATATTGTTGGAGTTAGTCACCGGCCAACCAGTTGACCCGTATTTCTCTGGACCAGGAGCGGCCACTGAAAATCGGGGATCTCCTGCCTCCCCTTTGCCATCGACTACAGGGCGTTGTGATACATCCTACTTCGCTCTCTTCAGTTTCCCTGGCAACCGTGCTTCCTTCAACAAACGTGAAGATGCAGCTGCGGATGTGCACCGGATTTATGCCCGGGCTTTAGAGAGTGAGCATCAGGGCTTGTCAAGCCGCGAGAAGCTAATTATCGGCCTTGCTGCGGGAATTGGTGGATTGTGTGGTGAGCTTGAATTCTACGTCACGAGAAACTGTGTGGCTGATATCTTCTTGAGTAGTTCTTCTGAGTATCCTGGTCATCGCCCGGTATCAAAAAAAGCGGTACCGGGCCATCCCATTGAGATTCACGCGCAAAGGTACCCAAAGGAATCTCAGAAGTCCACAGCCAGAAAATACCTTCAGACGACATCATGAATCGATGCGTTCCATAGGGACACCGAAAACCAACTTGCAGGTATTCTACGACCCGGAAGGCGCCCTCTATCAGACCTGTCCGTACCACCCAGGCCTTCCAAGTCCTTTGACTTCTTATTACCAGCCAGTCGAGGTATATCGCACTCTCATGCGATCAACTAAACAGCCCCGCCATCCTCCCTCGCCTGTCTCTCAGCCCGCCTTAAGCCCCGCGACGCAGGCCGCCCACCATGACTCTAGCCCTCAACATGTTCAGTATCTTTCTGAACCTCCTAGCCCCTCCGATTCTGCGATATCCCCCAGAACTATACCTCCGCGGCCTAGACGTGCGATATATGCCCCACAACCCCAGCGCGCGGGACTTCCCAACAATATGCGTCAAAGTTTAGGCATGGGAATTTGTCACCCACCACCTGCGAAGTTGCGACCTCTGCCTCTAAGAGAATATTCCGGGGTCAACCCGCACCGATACGGCTTCCCTACTTAGGCCTTCCATTTTCCCCAGGCCTTCAGCTTTCGTGGTGCCCAGTACACATAATGCTGCAGCTTTGCCCTATCATCTCTCATCTCTACTTCCTAGTTTGATCACGATCTCTCCTCTTGATATTGTTTAGGCAAACTTTTCCTCCTGCTTATTTCCCTATAACTCCTCGCTTCGTTAACGCCCATATACCAACCAACCACTGCACTCTTTGTTCATGGCTTCTTGATACAATCTTGTCGAGTATAACTCAGACGAAGACCGAGAACATTACCACTTGGCATCTGTTGCCTTGTTCGTGGTCGGCTTGTTCGACCGCACTGAAATCCCATACGGACTGATGGGACATTCTCGCGAAATTCGCGACCTTGACATCGCATTCTAGGCATCTAGAAACATAGGAGATCTCTAAAAGATCATGGAAGCTGAAAGTCGGTATGTATATGGTTAAGGTGAAACATGAATCACTACTTACAAGAATTACAGTCTCATCATTTCAAACACCAAACTTATTAGCAACATCATAAACGTCTTTGTCCTTACTGGACCAGGGTATGATGGCTGCAAGAATGTGATATCTGTTTGACTTGATAGAGAATGGTATGTTTAGCTGGCGGAATAGCTTCAAACACCTTTTCAAATTTTTGTCTATTGGTCGGGATATTCTTTCTGACAGGCTTGGGAACACAGGTCTATCAAAATAGCCCGCGATAACTACTGCATGCGAATGGGAGGTGGCTTTGTCATCCCTTCCAGCTTCTGCCAGAAGCATATCTATGTAATGGATATATTCTATCTACTGCAAGGCAAAATGGCAGCTTTTACAGCCCGACACAGCAACAATGACTTTGATAGATGTGCGACATTTATTGCAGATCTATGATGGTGAAATTCGTGGGCCTTGCATACCATTTGGGCCCAGGGGCTATCAGCTGCTTTGTTGATAGTGTTTCTGCTGGCGAACTACTGCAATGACATGCTTTCTTTGGGCTTCGAATCATTGAAACTAGGTATTTTTATTATCTTTTCCAAGATTCATTTTGTAAACTCCATTTAGGCCTTTTACTAGTGGCTAAGATTTATAGATGTAGCATGAGAAAGAGCAATGCACACTATCAAACGCTAATATAATTAATTATTTTTTTTGTCTTCTACTGCCTACAAACCAGGTTGATAATGTTTAACTCTGTACGGAGTAGTTACTACACATAACTAGCTAAACTGAACTTCAGTCAACTGTGCTCACAACACACCCACAAAAATAAGTTTGTACTCCGTACTGAGTGGTTAGTTACTTAATGAGGGCTGGCCAAACTCCCATCCAAACATAAAATTACCAGTTTTTACCCCCTTTTTTTTTTTTTTTTTTTTTTTTTTTTTTTAATTTTTCAGATATACTCTCTACTTTGTACTTTGTACTTTGTACTCTGTATACTGGTTATTACCCCCAGCCCTGTTTAGTCCCCTGCAAGGAGAATGCGAGCAGGGGTGCATGGATGAGTGACGAAGGGATGCTCCAATCACACTCCAGCGCTTAAATTTATGATGATCTTCCAACCGATGTTCCCTCAAGATTGCGAGTAACAGCTCCATTTCCTAAATTTCAGTCAATGCTGCTGCTTGCCGCTCGTCACCACCATGTATGAACACAGGACGCACGAAGTCACATAACACGGCAAGTTCTTTGTCCCTCACGGGTGATAGACCAAACACCCTCCCTTTTTGGGGCCAGGGCAGGCTTGAAGAACTAGCGACTGAAGCAGAGCACTCTGAGTGAGGATCGCTCGGATGGTGATGTGATTGGCTGCTTGCTTGTAGGGTTATGTGGCTTGTGAAAACTGTGCATGGGGAACCCATACAGACATTTTATGGAGTGGTTGGGATGGTTGCAGGGGAGGGTGCGAGGTTTGCAGCCGGGAAGCGCAACCTGAATTTGTGTACGGAGTAATGTGTGAGGGATCAGAGACTGCTAGGCCACATGAGGTCAGTTCCCGAGATCCAGTGCACATTTTGCGATTTATGTTGTACAAGGCTTTTTAACGGCTGGGAGATGAAAGGAGACTTTAGACAACAGAGTCTGTTAACAATAGACACCCGCCTTGCTGTTGACTTTCTGTTGGCTGTGTTGCGGGTAGTTATTCTATGTAAAAAATGGTCCGCAATGAGGTCTTTTCGAAGTTCTAACCACAGCCCGACACCAAGCAGCAAAATCTGTCGATGGGAAAAAAAAAAATTCTCTTCCCGACCAAATAGTTTGTCAACACCGAAGGAAACGGCAATCACAGACGAATGCGATGTGATCACACCAATGATGCGCCTGCGAAATTTCTTTTCTAACCCACTGCAGCTAGTGACATCGCCCAGGCCCGAGGCGGCCCCCAATTAGCAGTCTCAAGACCTCGCTCGCGCTGAGATCCATGCACCTTTTGCGATGCGCACGAACAAGGACCCGAACCCCCCCCATTCAATCCCGTTGGCGGGTGGAGAGGCCAGGTTGAGACCATCAGTCCGCCCAGGCAATGGCACAAATGGTTGGTCACCTGCATCCTTGAGGTTTCTTCATGAGAGAGCGCTCAATATCACCTTTCGGGAACCCAGCTATGGGCCAGGTCGAGCATACATCACCGTGGACAGGCCGTGGATCAATTCTCTGCCTCTTGGGTTCCTCCCCGCCCCATTAACTCCTTTCTCATTTTGCGCTTCTCTAAGCGCCGTGCTCCAACGCGACCTCTGATGCGCAGTGGTGAGCTCAACCGCCTGGAGCTCTTGAACTAGCCGACGGTCACGGATCTTAAATACCTTTATCCCCAGAGTGGGGTAGTTAAATGTTAAATTCTACCTTCTCAAAGCTGGTATGTGCGTTTGGATATTTCGTTCCGATTGACAACTGTTGTTAGATCCTCCCTTGTACCCTTTACGCCTTGGGGTTTTCCTAATGCTCAGATGGTTGAACAGTTGAGAGAGTGACTACCCTACGACATCGCGGCCGAGCGTGAATCACATTAACTTTTAGTCAACCAGTGATATCCGTACGAGAATGAGGCTGGATGTCATAAGCTGAAAGACTTCTGCGCTTCGAATTTGAGGCCTGATGTTCGACCCAACCATGTTTTACAGGCTTCTCGCCCTCTTCTACCTCTTTGTCTTTACCGCCCTCGGCCTCCGAGTAACCCCTGGTTCTCCGTGCGAAGAAAAATGTGGTCCGGTAACCACGAACACGACGGGCGCTGACGTTGTCTGCCGTGATTATGAGTATTCACGCAAACCGGAAGGAGTTGTTTTTCAAGACTGTGTTAAGTGCGAATTGCGCAGCACTTTCGAGCATAGAAGATCATACCAATCAGATTTGAAATGGGGATTGTGTATGAACCCGCCCTCCTTCTGAAATAGAGTCAACCACTTGTGCTCATCAATGCCTAGACAACCTCCGTTACGCATTCTCGAGTTGCATATATGCCTTCCCAGTATCCAAGCAGTCGTTGTCGACACCATGTCAAGTGACATGTGATTCATTGATGGATGCTGTCAAGTACCAGTTGCTGAATCCTGTTCCTCAGGAAGCCTATGATTTCTGCGGCATGGATAGTTTTTCAGACGATTTCGTGACAAAATGCGCTCTGTGTTACTCGCTCACCGATGACGAGAAGTTGATAGGAAACTGTACGTACATTTGCAATATTCGACGTGATGCTGCATCTTTTGCTGACAGCGGTTTAAAGTCATTGAAGCTATAAGAGAAGGCTGTCACTCCAAAGTACCATCGGGACACGAATTCATTATCGATCCTGATCGCATCTTTAATACTACCCTCCTTCCTCCGAGCACTGAATCCATTGCTCCTCCAGGCACTGAACCCAAAGGGAAAAAAAATCTAGTCCTTGTGATTGTTCTCCCGATTGTCGGGTTCTTACTGCTTTGTTTGGTATCGTGCTTCTGCTGCTTCTTTTATATCCGACGACGACGTCGGAAGGCCCGCCAAAGTAGCCATGCGGGCCACCTCCACGAAAGATGGAATGACACATCCATCATGACGCCTGTTGGAGGCGGGCTCCGACAGGTCTGGGATGAGACGTCACCTCAGATGCATCCAGCCCAAGCTTATCATTATAATCCGGCATCTCACAACGGGTATTATGGCGGCGAACAAGATATCAAGTACCCACCCGAGGTGTATCAGATGGGCCCGGTCTCTTCTCCCCCGGATGATACCAAAAGAGCAGAATTCGTGACCCCCACAGTACCAACACTTTCGGCCCCTCCTCCGGGGCGCAAGTCGCTCTCTACTAATCAGTGACTAACCAATAATACCTCTCTATGTTTCTTGATTTCCGCACGAAAAGACTCCGAAACTCCTAACTGTCTTATGAGCCGATGGCTCTGAATATGAATATTGGATATTCCACCTGCTGTCATCTAGCACCCCTTGATTTGTACTATCATTATTTTGATACGCGAATATACCCCTTTGATCTATTAATGCAGGCTATTTCAAGCTAGTAGTAATATGCCTTTCATCTTTGAGTAGCTGTCTCAGATGATAGATTAACCGATTGAAACGTCGCTTCCTCCGATTCAATGCAAACTGTGCTTCGTTCATGTGTTCAGGCTCCCAGGTTCGACCAGCTTAACTTATATAGTCCTTCGCAAGGGAAATGAGGTGTAGCGGTAGCATGCATTCCTCCATTTCGATCTTTTGAGCTTCATCGCTATCAAGTAGATGCATTTCACCACAAGAAGTGGGTGGATGCTAAGTCATTTTGACCAAGAAATATGTAGGTTATCAAAGATGCAATGATTAATTATTGTCTCTCTTTATTGATAAATTAACTCTATTGTTTTCATTTGGCGACTCCTTTGGGGAAACAGGTGTCCATGCGACCACTGGCCAGGCCACCAGGATGTTATCAATCAATCAGATAAGATCGTGACAGTGTCCATCGTCCCCGAAAGCAACGAGCGAAGATCTGTGCAAACAACGCACCCCCGCGTAAACTCATTCCCAGCACGAAGAAATCTTTCGAATGCATCTTCATAATGGCGTCCTTAAACCAGGAGCAGCTCAAAATCTTGGAACAAACGCGCCAGCGGCTTCTTCATCTGACGCAATCCCTTGGCTCGCTGTCAAACAGCATCAACCAAAGCGATCCGTTGCCGCCATGGTAGGCCCGGACCCATTTCCCTCCTTCAGGCTATGAAGATGAAAGTAGACAATTTTTTCAAAAGGCTGACATCCAGACACTCTTAGGTCCTCCCTCCAATCCCAAGCCACGATCATATCCAACAACCTACTTTCCATCTCTCACCTCCTCACTGAACACCAAGAGCTCCTCTCTTCTATCGTCGCCTATCCAACGCCCAACTTCCCAGGACGCACAGAGTCGACCATCCTGCACCAGCTAATGCGCACGAAACTAGAACCTCGCGTAGAAGAATGGGTCGCTAGAGGAAGAAATGTAGCCAGGCATAATACTGCTTCATCGCAAATCCGGGCGCAGCAGGGGGCTGCGGCAGAAGGTGAGACTGTCCGCCTATCCGTGGATGAGTTACTTGATCTGTGGCACTGGGCCCCCATCGCAGCGAATATGGAGGCTCGACGGAGGGATTGGGGTGGCGACTATACGCTGGAAGAAAAGGAAATGGGTGTGAAAAATGTTATTACGGGGCTGAAGAGACAACTTGATGAAGGTGACGAGGAGGATGAAGAGGAGGAGGAGGAGGAGGAGGATATGCAGGGCGAAGAGATGGAAGTGGTCGTGGGCGCACATACTAAGGCTGGTGGGGGTTCGGGCGTGGAATTTGATATTGCTAGAGGGAGCAGTCACATCCCTTCGAAACCTGTGGCGCCTGGTATGCCACTTGATGACATTTTCCGATTTATGATGACGGGTGCGCCGCCGAGGCCAAGATAACCCGGATTGATTTGCTGGAAGTTGTGGAAGAGCTTGTTATTACCATTCAAGGAGCTCTTTTTAATATGATACCATGATTACGACTGGTCTGAATAGATGCCGTGATTGCATATTTACCGGAGATGTGAGATGGGATCAAACTGGATTAGAAGGTGATATTAATACTTTTGTTATTTTACATTGCATATAGGGGCATTAATCTGCACGGAGTTAACTGAGAATTCCAATGAATTAAAAGACGAATGAAAGTCATCCCCGTCGCCTTGTACTTGGGCCTTTTCCAGAGGGACTGGGAGAGATGCCAGTGCTCTTTGCAACGGGGATTTTCACCTCTTCCATTCGTTGTACTGGACGAGCCTTCTCCGACGGTTTCTCCGAAGCGACGGTGGGAGATTTCCAGTAGTAAACCATTTGCATAGCGAGGATGAGATTGAGAGAAAATCCTGCGATGAAGCCATAGAGAATGAGCTTATCATCGACCTCCTGCAGAGTTGTAAAGATGCGCGAGAGGGACCCAAGGAGGTAATTGAACACCTATAACAACTTGTCAGCACAACATAGCAAAGCTAATAACATGGTCTACGGTGGAATCCGTACCGCAAAGGCGCTCAATTGACCTGTACCACCTTGAGACCACACGGTCCAAATCTGAGGTACTTTGCTGGCCACACCCAGGACACCGGCGCCGGCTTGCAAATATCCCATCATGCTATTATCCACAATAGTCTCTCCGCTAAACAAAAGCGCATAGATGACTCCGCCTACGGCTGCTAAAAAGGCGCCAGCGCTTGCAGCCTGCCCGGAGAAAACCAAGACCAAAACCCCGACCACAACATCTTGTACTGCAATCAACGCTGCTTCGCCATAGGTGCTAAATGGGAATTTTTGGCGTGCATTATACGCAAGGGTGATGAGCAAACTGGTTGTTTCGAGTGCGTACGAAGTGAAAGAAACGCCTGCAGACGATCGTGACGAGAGCAGTTTAAGGATCTGAGGAACTTTGACGATTGCGCTGAATGCAACGATCGCAAGACCTAAGGCTTTGGAGATCGCAAGTGGGAGACAGGCCGGTTCTTTTGTGATGTCAACGGCGAGGATTAGGGAGGTATAACATTTGTCGCCGAGGAGGGAGATGAGGGCGTTGCTAACTGGATCGGGAAGAGATGTCGTGATGGGCCGGAGATAAGGCTGAAGAGGATCCAGAATAAGGGACTGGATGGATTGCTGAACTGACTCCATGGTTGCGTGGGAAAAGTGATCTGTTGACGAAGATGACCACCACCAGCTGCGATTCCCAGCGAGTTATCAGCGAAAAGAGCAGCCCAGCCGAGCTCCCCTGGTCAAGTGCACGTGTTCATTGGCTGACTAAGATTTTAGGTCCAACTTTGTTCCGCTAAACTCAGCCCAAATCTTCCCAAGCAGTCCGCGCGCAGTTTCGAAATTGCGATGCTTCCACAGGTTTGAATCCCTCTTTGGACGCACAATTCCCTGGCAATGAGCCTCCGGGCTATTTACCTGAGGCCTGGAGCCACGTTTGAGCCAGCCACCCTCTGCAGCGAATGTTTATTCCGCTGCCTATCCCGCCCCAATGCGACCCCTCGGCGGATGTTTACAGCGTCAAGAACGTTGCAGAATGAATTGTCGCAGACTCGAGCCTTACCACGAATATTAAGGAAAGCATACTTTTCTTCCAAAGCCCCGATCACAAAAGACCTCCTCAGATCGAGACTCTTACCATGGTCGAAACGTACCACCTCTCCTGCACATCGAGCGTCGCTCTTTGATTCTGCCGCTCCGACATCGAGGGGAATAGCATCCAATACAGTCGCCAACCAGCAAAGCGAGTCTGGGCTAGTTGGTGAGCTACCCCATCGACGGAGACAGCGGTTAAAAGCTGAAACCCAACATGCACAAGATGATGGACAAAACATCTCCGCGGAGACTGCCATACGACCAGACGCATCCTCACGCCTCTCGACTCTCTCATCGACACTACCTAAAAGCTCTTTGCGACGAAAATTGGCATCGTATCTAGCTCTCACAAAGCCCCAGCTATCGTTCCTCGTCGTCCTCACCGCTACTACCGGGTTTGGGTTGTATCCCATGCCCACTCTCCTCGCCCTCGATCCTTCCATCGCTCCGCTTCCCACCTTGTCCACGTCAACGTTGACATGTCTATACCTTACGGTGGGCACCTTTCTCTCCTCTGCGAGCGCCAATACTCTCAACATGCTTTTTGAGCCCAAGTATGACGCCCAAATGTCCCGTACACGCAATCGACCGCTTGTCCGCAAGCTCGTTACTTCCCGCGCTGCTTGGCTCTTTGCACTTGGCACTGCTACAGCTGGTATCACCGCTCTATATTTCGGCACAAACCCCACCGTTGCAGCTCTATCCGCTTTCAATATAGCATTGTACGCTTTCGTGTATACTCCCATGAAACGAATGTCGGTGCTCAATACTTGGGTTGGCGCAATTGTTGGCGGAATCCCCCCGTTAATGGGTTGGGCGGCTGCAGCGGGTCAAACGGCGACAACGGGACACGATACTTGGAGGGATCTTTTGTTGGGACCAGACAGTATCGGTGGGTGGCTTCTTGCTGGAGTTCTCTTCGCGTGGCAATTTCCCCATTTCAATGCCCTTTCCCACACGATTAGAGAAGAATACAAGAATGCTGGGTACAAGATGCTTGCGTGGACGAACCCGGCACGAAATGGCCGTGTTGCCCTCCGATATTCAATCCTCATGTTCCCTCTTTGCGCTGGGCTCTGGTGGGTCGGCGTTGTGAACAAAGGGTTTTTAATTGGTGGGACACTGGTTAATTTCTGGCTCAGCAAGGAAGCATATAGATTCTGGAAATTGCAAGGTGCGAAAGGGACGGCACGAGGCTTGTTTTGGGCTAGCGTGTGGCACTTGCCCCTGCTGATGGCGGGGACATTAGTTGCAAAGCAGGGTGTATGGGATGGGGTTTGGAACAGAGCCATGGGAATTGCAGGTGATGAGGATGAAGACGACGAGGACTTCGTCGAAACCGAGAACACTCAGGTCTCTACTCACATGAGCCAACCTGCAAAGCCTCTTGTTTGAAAGTGGCGCCAGGCTGTGTATATTAACAGGAGTTTTTGTCGCTTAATCTGGCGAAACCAATTGACTTACTTCTGTATACTATGGATGAAGAATCGCAGACAGACGTGAACGAGGCACACGGAAAGTCTCTTTTTACTTGCATTTGTTTCTGTATTTCCATAAATAGAGCGCTCTTGCGTCAAATTAGCCTTTGGCCCATCGCTGCTTAAAAGTCCATGCTTTTCGCCCAGCCTTCTCCTCGGAGGGCAACGTGCCAAAGGATCCCCACGACTCTTGCAATGACGGGGAACTCACTGCAAACGTCTATTTCAGGCGAGACACTACCACCGGAAGGCCTGTAACCGACTCAGCCCCTACTATGCGGCGAACTCCGACTAAAGTATAGTTCGGAGATATCATCGCAATGGAAGATTTGAGCCTGTCCAAGAGATATCGCATGATAATCAGGCGGAAGTGCATAAATAGTTCCTTGGCTGTTTTTAGCTTGCAGAATTTCGGCAAGATTGGTTCGTGGGAATGGCGAGATTGCTACCCAAATCCCATGGCTAAGCTCGATACTCCGTACTCCATCTCGGAAACTCCATATGTAGAGACGGGCTGTGTGGCTCAAGGCTTCCCGGAGTGGAGCAGCCGGCCGGGGAAACGCAGGGTCCGTCCTCGCTGAACCTTTGGCTCAAGCAAGCAGCGGTTGGTCGTTCGCCGTTGCCACACCGAAGAAGCTTCATGGCGAGCCATGCCAAGACTGCGGCCTGGGGGTTGAGGCTTTCCCGCGTTCGGACTAGTCATCGTACGCCAAGGATCGGATCATCGGTAAGGCTCACCGTAGGGCTGGATCTGCCCAGAGATTGGAGAGCGCCATGCCAGGTCGAGCGTTCGTCTGAGGTACACCCATGCACACCTGCCCGTTTTTCCTCCACATTCGGCCGTTACTTTCTCGTCATCGCCTCAAGCTTGGCTTATATTTCCAACCCACGGATTCACTAATCTCTGGCGACGCCAGCAATTTAGCACTGTGCCGAACCTGAAGTAGCGCAGGGGAGCCTGATGAGAGCTATATTTTGTGGTGTCTCCCCCTTTTGGAGAATCGAACTCCCAATCTGAAATTGATCAGAATTTACTATTCCAATAATGGAATATCCTCGTAATGCCCCTGCATCCCGCCTGCCAGCTCTGCCAGTCGCACAGGCAGATACCTCTTCCGCATTGGCATTTCCTCGCCAAGCTCTACAAGACGCAAGGGATGGCTCGATGACCAGCACCAATCGAGTTGTTAAGAATCAAATTGTTTTTCGGATTAAAGATTCTCGTAAGCCAACGACACGGACACGGCGCCTCGGGACGCAGGACCAAAGCGGCACCCCGGCAGAACCCGTTTTCCGCCCCCGAAGGTCACATCGCAAATCTCGAACAGGATGCGGAAACTGCAAAAAACGGAGAGTCAAGGTTAGAATCATGTTCACCCCAAAGCTGACTGAGCTAATCGCCTTCTTACGCCTCCCATGAGTGGTCTGAGTATGTGGGCATTTCTTGAAATTGGGTCCTAATGATGCTTATCGTAGTGTGACGAAACGAAGCCTCACTGTCAAAGGTGTGAAGCTTATGGTGTATCTTGCGACTATACAGCCGTAGACAACCAATTAACGCTTGCAACCGCATGTGCATCTAATTCTCGCCAAATCGACGCGTCGGCTTTCTCTATGTCTGTGACGGATCTCGGCAATAGGATATTGGAGGTGCTTCGCTCAGGCTCGTTATCAGGCGTTGACCCCGGACCACTGCCATCATTCACAGCGAAAAATGCACCGTTAGCATTGAATCATTTTGTACAGACAGTGGGCCTGATAGCATCCATGACGGATTCGTCGAGGAAGGTAGTTAGGGGGGATATGATGCGGTTGGCATTTCGTGTCCGTGCCACCACCCCCTGTTGTCTCCCGTTTATTGCTTCGGCTGACCCCTTACCGTTTACCGACTTAGACACCACATCTTATGCATGCTATTCTAGGTGTAGCCTGCACATCCATGTATCAGATGTCGATACATGATAAATCACACAAGGTTGCGGAAGCGTATCACTGGGAAGTCGCCATCAGATTATACAAAAAGGAAATCCAGAATCCAGTTGGAGCACACAACATGGACGCACTCATGTCAACTTGCATGATGATGGGAGTTTTATCCTTTTGCGAAAAAGAATACAACCCCCTTGATTCTTGGGTCTTCTCGTCACGCCCGACGGACCTCAATTGGCTTTTAGTTCAAGGCGGCCTTCGATATCTCATCCAATCTGCCGTGCCATGGATTCGGCAGAGTATTTGGTGGGATTTTTTCATGGAGTCCGATGACGAAAACAAAACGTTCGACGACCATCGCCCTGGTCGTGTTGGCCTAGACCCACAACTCGCAGATCTGTGTGATATTGGAGAAACGACTACGGAGGATGATAACCCATACCACTGGCCCTTGAGAATGCTCAGTCCGCTGCTCAACCTACCGATGATTCGCGAACATTTTAGCAAATTCTGCACTTTTATGGGCAGACTCCTACCGCCATACACCAATCTCTTGCATCGAAAGGAACCGAGAGCGTGTCTCATTCTGGCGATTTGGATGGCTAAGATGTGCGAGCAGAAGGAGTGGTGGATATACCCACGAATGCACGCCGAGTGCACAGCTCTCTGCATGTTCTTGGAGCATAGTGATGACCCGCGGATCTTGAAGCTGCTCGAATACCCGGCGTCTGCATGTGGGTATGTTCTCAAACATCAGCGAGAGGACGAACTACTTGAGTCTAGCCTGCAATTGCTAGAGCAAACCTTGATGGAATGAAAGAGTCTTGTATTCCGTGAATGTGGGAAAACGAGGTGAGATTGGACCACGATGTCGCTAGTTTTAATCGTTGCAAACAGCTTGTTCGGTCCCTCCTTTCGCTCGTTGCGTGTCGTCGGAGTAGAGCTATATGCGTGTTACCCAATTTGGCAGTCCATCATGTGATGGCTTTACGGCCGAGCCCGAAGACTCACTGCATCTGGGCTCGGGAACATTTTTGAGATCAGTGGTGGGTGAGGAGTCGGGTTCTTACTAGATATCTCTTGATCCTTGGTTCAGCGTTTGGATGGAGAATAGTTTTCTGAAAGGGAGGAATCGTTTATCCCACCGGATTTATGTCCTTAATCATCAGTCTTCGCTTCTACGAGACGCCAGCAGTTTGTATATGTAGAGCTATTACCAAGATTGAAATCAGAGAAACACCATACTAATCTTAAGTCTAAACTCATAAATCAAGCCTTTATCATCACGTCATAAACCTGGAAAAGCAGGGGAATCCACCCATACAGGCAAAGGTCCAAAAAGAGATACGTATCACGAAATAACCCAGGGGAACCCACGTCCGGTATAAGACCGCCATGATTGTGAGCAAAGTACGATATATAACCATTTGAGTACCGGAAAGAAAAACCTACTATTCCCGCTCCCAAGGAATAAATCACAGTCATTTGTTCCTCGCTTTTGAAATAACCCAAGCCTCCCAGATCTTTCGCTGTCTATACTCCACATTCAGCCCATTGTCATCAAGTTCGTCAGCTGATACGGTAGATAAGAGTTCCCATTGGTTTGTGAACGGCGGTAGCTGCAGGACTGGCGCATTAATGGTTGTGTCGGGAGCCAGCTCAATTTGATTTGCTCGCGGACCATCATCGCCGTTGTGGTCGCTCATTCCATCGGACTCCTCCCCAATGCTCATATTGTCGTCTACATGCCCATTCTGTCCATCGTATCCGTCGAAAATATCTTCCTCTTCACTATCTGAGTTCGGGAAGGATTGAATATCGGAGATATCTGCGCTTGTGGCCCATTTTTCGTCGAAGGCGTTCGAGTAGTCTATTCGTCGAAGACTGACCCATTCGAGTTGCTCCATCTCATCATGCAACATGGAGAGTACGTCTTTCCACATGCTACCTTCTTTTAACAAAACATCGCGAAGCCGGAGACCGCGTAGTGTCTTGCGGTGACGACGGGCGAAATTGATAATCTCATCAGAATCCAGTCGCCACGCTTGGATTCCAAAGGCTCGGAGCCGTGGCCAGTAAACATTATGGAATATGTCCTCTAGAGATAAATCGAGGGGTAGACGAGATGGAAATCCCAGGTGAACAGCCTCCATATTCCTTGCCGCAAGGAAAAGGGTGTGGAAGACATCGGACAGCTCCCTCATTTCCGCGTTTACGTACCTCATTGCGTCGAAGTGTATCTCAAGGCACGTTATTTTCCCCGCGAGAATCGACATCTGCTCAGCAGGAGCAAACCTTAAATAAAGGGCGGCCTGCGGGCTTATCTGTGGACCGGAGAAACGGTTGATGGGGGACCCGGATTCTAAAATAGCGGTACCGATCGTCTGGACTGCGCGAATGCAAGCCGGGTTCCAATCCAGCACAACCAAAGGATCCAGGGGATTATCATGCCTTTCAATAAACTGCCGCAAATCACGCTCCACTTCATCTTGCACTCTCAGGATCTTGACATGTTGAAGCGTCGTGAATACCTTCATGGCACGTTTTAACGAAGCGAGATCTTCGCCCGATCTAACCAGCTTCCTCTGCTCTTCTATCCTACGAAGATGATCATCAATTCTGATCTTGCTGGAATTGGCGGTTAGCAGCAGTTGGGGTATATTGTCGCGTCCTATCGGCCAAAGTCAGCGTCCCACCAAGGCATAAAACGTGCAGAGTGTTGGAAAGGCAGTACCACCTTCCACGTAAAAGGACCGAATGATGTACGTAAAGCTCTTCGCATGCCGAGCCAGATGGGGAGCGCTAGAAAGCTTGTCTAGCCTTTGAAATGCAGACGTAGAGAATCGTACCACTACGCGATTGAACTTATGGGCGGCTCCAACGTCTGCAAACCTCCTGCATACCTCCCTAAACCGGTCGATGTCACTGCGAACATCAAGGGACGGGGGTTCTGGCGGGCCTGGCTTCTTGAAACTCTCAATGGACAGAGATGCGCGATGGTCCACGCTGATACACCTGTCAGGATCCCGAGAAAGGTGGTCGAGAATCTCCTTGAGAAGCTCGTTGGAGAGTCTCAGAATGCCACGTGGTTCGTCGTTCATCTGCGTGCCCCTAGATTCTGTCAGCGGTTCACGGGCCGCTTGAGCGTCTTTATCAGATTGGTCGTCATGGGAAAGACGAAAACGCTCAAAGAAAGACGAAAGGAAAGAGAAAAGTGACTGAAGCAGATACGCCAGCTTGACGAACGGAGGAGGGGATTTTGGCTGGCGGGTTGTGGTAACTAGTCACGCCAGAAGATTTGGATCAAAGCAGGTGGTAGTATTTACGGGGACAAGTCAACATCAGCAGCGGCGGGTGAAAGGGAGGTCAGAATCAGATACATAGCATTTTGAAATCTGGAATAGTAGGCACCAAAGGATACGAAGAGAGAAATATTCCTGAGGCTGCAGAGGAAGGGGAAGGGAAGGGAAAGAAAGGAGGAAAGGAAGGTAGAAAAGAAGAGGAACAACAGGCGACACGGGGACCGTTGTCAAAGTCCTCAGATGTGCCAGCAAGAGGGAACTGAAGGGGGAGGGGGCGCGAGGTCAGGGGAACAAAAGATGGCGATGGCCATACGAGCAAACGGATCGCAAAGACAACTGGGCTACGTACGCACATGATAGAAATCCATCAATTCAGGCGTTTTCATCCCCGTCGCCATTGTCGAGTAGCATCAACAAACGTGTGCATATCCAGACAGGGCTTCTCTGACCTCTATTTATTTTCTTATTCCTCCCTTCGAGACAGCTTATCAGCGAAAGCAAGGGATACAATAGGAAAAGGACCTGTTGGTCCAATGACGATAATTCCTCCTACACCAAGAAATCAGCTGACCGAAAAGACACCAGCAGATCGTTCAGCCCGCTGCGGGAGCAATGCGCGTTGAGCGAATGGAGACTGAGAAGAACAAGAGACAGGCACAGTCGGTGCTCTGGCGCGGCTGTGGCGGACGAATCGTTGGTGAGAGATGGATCTTGTCGTTGACTGTTTGACAGTCTGCACCGGTCAATCCCTGGTGGGTAGCGGAAAGCGCCCCAAGACATGCACAGGTAAGACCCCCTGGCTCGTCAGCAGCGAAGGCTTGTAAATATCGAGACGAATCAGCGGTTCGGTCCAACCGACAAGGAAATTCGTTGGTTGGCGCAAGGGTCGTAAACACGGGCGCGATGGCATCCGGGTCTGGAACGCGGAGGTTAACTAATGACTTCATGTGGACTGCAGAGAAGATATGTAACTGCTCCCTACATGAAGTGGGATGGGGTACTCCCTCGCGAGTGGTTGAGAGCGATCGTTCTTGTACAACGTTTGGGTGGGAAACAAAATTGCCGCTTCTACTCCCATCGGCTGATGTTCACGAGAAGATTTAACCGGTTGGTTAATCAACTAGTTAACGGGCATTGGAGCTTAGCAGCTCTGCTAAAGGCGAGGGGGCCAAAAAAAAAAAAAAAAGAAAGGCCGCCCAGTCAATGACTGTCGACAGAGGCCAGCAGAAGAGATCTGAAGGTTTAAGCGCTGCTGGGGTTGCGATTCATCCCGGGACCCGTCTCGAATACGGTTTTTGCAAGCTAAGAACGGGGACAATAACTAATCCCGAGAGTGAACATGGAGCAACCCCTCCTTTGGTCCATTTGTTCCTTTTTTTTTTTCTCTTTTCCCCTCCCCTGTTGTTTCTCGTTCAGCAATGACTCTTGGTCTTCAGGCAATGAATAGAGAAACGGGCCATCGCCACCGCCGGAAGCTTTCCACGCATTCGAAGATGAAGAACCTCGAACAAATAAAAACTACTAATTTTCTTGTTCCTCTCTCTCTCTCTCTCTCTTTTTTTTTTTTTTTAAGGTGATCTATCAGGGGAAATGTATCAACATGGATTCCCAAGGTGGCCAAAAAGCGAAACACAGCTTTCATGCCAAATCACCGGCTGTGCATGCCGCTGATAACCCTTGCTCTCACACATCTTGCAGAGAAAATCATACATACAACCACGCAATTCCTTCACATCCCACCTTGCTGCCAAGGAGAAACTAGCAGGAGTATTTTCGAGACGATTGTCCTCCCATCGCTGCACGTCCTGCATAAACAACCTGTATCGGAAGGGCTCCAACATTCCCGTAACTGCGGGGCTCGGCCAATGTGGCATCCAAAGCGGCTCGTTGTCATGTCTCAAAAGGGATTCCATCAGGCACCTATTGCATTCTCGATCATTCGTGTGGGGTTTTGAGCTTTGTTTAATCTGCAGAGGCGAGGCGACACGATAGGTGTGGACGCCATGCAAGAAATCCCTACGCCTGAGTGAAAATAGTGCAGCGAAGACGGAGGCTGTAATGGACACCCTTGTCAGTGGTTGGCTTCGAAATACAATAGAAGTGATTCCACTCCCAACCCAAAAAAAAAAAAAAAAAAAAAAAAGGAAAGAAAAGAGCTAGATAGAGATTCATTAAATGTGAAAAATCAATTGATGCGTTGGCATATGTTTCAGAGACTTGGGCTGCCTTTTGCTACATTCATACGACGTCTTCGGATCTCAGTGCTGCTGATCTTTGATTCAAAATTCTCTGCAGACGTCTCGCCCGTTCCTGCCTCTGCTTCACTCAGGTCCAGAACATCGACTTCGAAAACTTCTAGCGTGGCCCAGCCCTTTTTCTCGCGCTCGTCATTGACGGATTTCCCACCAGATCGAGTTTCTTTGGAGACAACCAAAGCCGTAATATCCTCATCTGTGATGGTCGGACCGAATGGGTCGGCGATCTGCACGAATCTGAACTCTAAACTGGAACCGACTAGGACGATAACGCGTTGACCATTTGGACCGGGGTCCGAAATGCGCTCAAATTTGGTCTGACTGCGGTCTGACGGAGAGGAAAAGTCTACAACTGACTGTAGAAATTCCCACACACCCCGCCATCGCTCTTCCCAGGACTCTAAGAACTCGGCGTATTTCTTGTTCACTAGCATCTCGTCCCCCGTAATTCCGATTGTGACGATTCTCCGTTTTTGTGGAGATTGGGCGACATATGGATCCAGAGGGAGGACCGTAGCTGTGAGGAGCAGCTTGTGCCCGGTATGCAGATGGTCGAATGTGCCCCCGACGGCGACGGAATAATGTGGAGTCGAGTGCGTCGTGGTTCTGTCAGCGTGCAGAGCCAGTGACTGTGCGCCACTCGTGCCAGGCAACTTCCGTATCTTCAATTGATTGCCCAAGTTGGGCGCTATTGCCTCCCTCAAATCACGTAAGAACTCGTTTCCCTGAGGCGAATCGACAGAGTAAATGTGTTCCCAGGAGCGTCCAGCGGCCGCCAGGGACGCAAGGTTGACGACAGGCCCAATCTGAGGCGGGCCGGAAGTCTGCGATTCGATTGGCTTCCCGTGGGTACAGTCCACGAAGAAGATCCTGGCGTCAACACCGCCGGGGCCATCGAGGTCAACGGACCGCTTGACGCCAACGACTCCCACGAGTCTATAAATACTGGCCAGCAGTCGCTGAAGGCGATCAAACGATTTGGTTCTCATCTCGGCATCCGGAAGAGAGAGGCCAGAGACCGCAACAGCTATATCCAGTATGGCAGAGCGTCTTGATCCCTTCACAGAGCTGGATAATGCTAACAGGGCCGTGGATATAGCTTGTTCGTATGCGAGTTTCAAGGCAGCAAACGAAGGAAATGTCGCACCAGGCAAAAGAAGGAGAGCTTCATGGCGAAGGTTATTGCCGTCTCCGGCCATCCCAGTCGCAAGCAAGCGGGGCACGCTGTAAGGAAGAGCAAGATAATTTGCTGACAGGACAGACGCCTTAACTGTAAATTCCGACAGAGCGTGTCCTAGATGAGATTGCTTCTGTTTGTTGGGCCTTTCACTCAGTACTCGGGGGGTATCAAAATAATGAAGGGACGGCAGCACGCCAATATACTATGGGCCAAGCAGCCGGAAGCGAGCGTCATCGCGGGTTAAGCCGAGGGAATTCAACCTTTCAAGCTGCAAGCTTCGCGACGACAGTTTTAGCGGGTTTCGCGAGTGACTTTTGCGCGCTCAGCTCTAAGCTAGCTTACTAAGCCGCCAAGGCACAGCCTCATCAGAATTGAGAGAGAGCGAGTACAACGAGAAGAGGATGATATTTGATAAGTAACCTCTGCTGCCCTTGTACCTGCAATTGGAGATTGCTTGGGTTAAAGGGAAGGACTGAAAGAGGGGTTCACAGAGAGCTGGAAGCTCGGGGATAGCAGTAGCCATGTTGTAACCCATCATTAGTTACTTGGTATCATTCAATAGTTCCAGTCGTTGGGATGACACGTCCTCGACGCTGGCTGCTGTCACTCGCATTTCATCCTCGCAGCGGCTATTATATATATATATATATATTGAAAGTATCGCATCTGGCTCGTAAATCGCTTTCGTCAAACTACTGTTTACCTACTTAAAGCTGTTCAGAACGAGATCTTTTGTCGTCAGTTATATTGCTCGTGAGCTGGTAGCTGGAGTTTGGTCGAGGGCCAACCAAGGAGTTGGGTTCCGGAGCCGCAGCGCTTCGAACTCTTGACATCCACCGCTCTCCCGCCACGAGCTACAGCACAATCATGCAAATTTGACCCGTCCCGATAGTCTACAGGTTGCGCCGTCTTTCAGCTTCGACGACCGACCAGTTTCGCGAGGTCAAGGACCCCGTTGGTCCTCTAGCGACCCATGGCAGACTCTCATGGCTTCGGAGGGGCTGGTCGAGGCCCAACATTTCCCCGACAGCCAGAGGAGCTGCATATCCCATCCGCGAACAGCTCTCTCCCCTCGAATGGCCCACGACCTGCGCAGCATCAATTCCCTGCACCGCCAGAATATGCTGCCAATCATCCTCCGACGACGGTGGGCATCCAAGCTTCCGCCTCCCAACCACAACCGCAATCCCATCCCCAGTATTCCGCGAGCACCGGCCAAACCAACCCCGGGAATGTGTTGCCAGGCGCTCTCCAGCCTGGAAATGCAAGCCGCTCGGGCCCTATATCGAGCAATACCGCTCCTACTTTGCCTACTATCTCGCAACAACCTCCAGCCTCCTCCCCTTCCAGGCCAGCCCTAGCGACCCAGCCGCACTCCTACTCCGCTTCCAGCCCTGCTGCTTTCGATCAGCAAAAGTATAAGCCCTTTGGAGGTTCTTCAGATGGCTCGAAATACATCTCCCCAACGTTAGCTACGTATTCGCAGGGTAATCAGTATTCACCGTTGGGTTTGGCAGACATTCGATCACGTATGGACCATGGGATGATGGAGGACATGAGCGGAGCGGGCCAGCCAAATAATGCAGATCCTCCGATTTCCACGAATTGCAACTATATGGCCCCTTGGAGTGTCTATGCGTTAGACTGGTGTAAATGGTCGGTCCCGCCGGGCACTCCAACCGCCGGAAAGGTGGCTATTGGGAGTTATCTTGAGGACAACCATAATTACGTATGGCTCCTTCGTCTATCTTCCGTTTCAATTGTATTTCGCTCTCCTTGCTAACGAGATAGGATAGATCCAAATTTTGGGCGCCCAGTACACGCCACCCGATAGGGACTACCCGGAACCAGATGGCCTACCAGGGCTAGAATTCGTCAAGATCGCCGAAGCAACACATTCTTATCCGGTCACTCGAATACTATGGGAGCCTCCATCATCACAAAAGCAATCTACCGACCTGTTGGCGACCTCCGGGGACCATCTCCGGCTGTGGTCGCTGCCGTCGGAGTCGTCTCAATTTCGCCATCATGGAAGCAGTTCTATTAACCGGTCAACAAATGCCCGACCTCCTGTTCAGAAACTATCGCCCCTTGCTCTGCTTTCCAACTCGAAATCTCCCGAGCATACAGCCCCCATAACATCTCTTGACTGGAATGCAGTCTCCCCAAGCCTCATCATCACATCCAGCATCGATACAACTTGCACAATATGGGATATCCCTACCTTAACCGCCAAAACACAACTCATTGCTCATGACAGGGAGGTTTATGATGTCCGGTTTTGTGCCAATAGCGTCGATGTGTTTGTCAGTTGTGGCGCGGATGGTAGTGTTCGAATGTTTGACTTAAGAAGCCTGGAACACAGCACCATCATCTACGAACCGTCAGAAAAGAATGACAAATGTACGTGTGAGAAATCCATCTTGAACATGCTTTGTGCTAACTAAGCATAGTGGCTAACCCTGGCAATTTGTCTCCATCATCCTATCCAAGTGTTTGGCCCCCGCCATTATTACGAATTGCCGGTATGATTTATTCAGCTTCATATATATATATATATATATATATATATTGCCAGTGTTGGTCTTATGCTGACTAAACTTCACATGTAGCTTCTCCTCATGATGCACATCTTTTGGCAACGTTTTCTCAAGACTCTAGCGTCATCCGAATACTTGACGTCCGGCAGCCAGGCCAGGCTCTTCTCGAGCTCAAGGGCCATTCCGCGCCAATCAATTGCGTGGAGTGGTGTCCTGCCCGCCGAGGGACTCTTGCTTCGGGTGCCGATGACTCCCTTGTTCTCATATGGGATTTGATAAATCAGAACAATGCAGCTGCAATAAGCTCACAGACGCCAGTTGGCCAGCCACATCATAACAGCTCAAGTGGCGCCTCAACGATGGAGCGCGGACCGGCTGCAGCATGGCAGTGTGATTACGAGGTGTCCAACGTCAGCTGGGCGCCCCATGCCCCTAGTGGCAATGTCTCAGGCTGGTTGGGTGTGTCTGGCGGGAAAGGATTATGGGGTGTATCTATATGATTAGAATCCCATTTCTATGCCCCTCCCACACAAACTGCGGCCCATACCATACTATACCATCTGGTCCAGGCCTGTTCCGGTCCCTTTATTTTTTATTTTTATTTTTGCGTCTTTGTATAGCATTGGGCACAGTCATCCAGCAGGTTTTGTCCAGCTTGTGCATTGCTGATGCAGCTTTGTGGAGTGTGATTTCACCTTTTTTTTTCTGAATTTTTTTCTTTTGCAGAAGGCGTATGAGCCAGTTTTGGAAGTATATTGGTTTATTTTGCATATCCCAGCTGATCTGGGCTTGTTGTTCACTTTTGTTTCTTTCTTCTTTTGCTCATCATTCTTGGTGCTGGCACTTGAAAACCATATTTGCATGCCTATGATTATTATGAGCGTTTACGATACATCCTGGGTACAATATGAGAACTCATTTTATCCCTTTGGAGCAGTTCCTTCTTTAATGTTAGGTAAATAACTGGCTCCCAGGTTCCACATACTATTGTTCTCCATAACAGGATATGGAATCCCTGATACGATAGAGCTAATATAAAGAGCATAGGTGACAATAGTTAATGGTTATTTCATATCAGCATCCCGAAAAGATAATCGATGGTATGGGTCAACTATTATTTTGAATATAGAACCGAGAAAACGTAGTTTGCACTGGTTGTTGTTAGTTGACTCGTCCTTGTTCCACCCTAGATTTTGGGCATCTTGAAAAGTGGTACATGGGCAAGCAAAATAGGGATACTTTTTAGGCTCCCTAGTTGTCGAGGACCGTTTCTTTTTTCAATAGTGAACCTAGACTGATGATGCCTGGCGCGTATGTGGTATCTTGTCGGTTTGACACATGATAGGGGCATTCTGTGATATGAAACGTATGGTCAATGGTCTACATATATAAGTATACTCATGACCCATACTTGATGCAAAACCGGTCCGTTCGGATCAGCTTTAACGGCTGGTACTCGCAGTGGCCAATCGCTTTTCGATAATCCAAGACAGGGCACCCTATACACAATGAGAATGCATATTGGCAGAGGGTTGACAGAGATCTTTTTACAGGAGCAATGCCATGTATACACCTGTGGTGCAGGGTTTTAGAGTACATTGCGTAACTTCACTAGCAGTGGTATGGGATATGCCAGCATTGGGCTTTGAGATCTTTGTGATAACTTCCTTGCTGTTATCCATTCGATACACTTTGTTGTACAGGTCATTCAGGGCCCTTTTTTTTTTTTTTTTTTTTTTTTTTTTTTGATTGATGCCAATATGCATAGTCACATTCACTGAATTTGTTGCTATAGATTCAAGCTCATGTGCGTTAAAATATATAACTATTGTGTTTGGCAATTTGTTCATTTTCTCCAAGAAGAAAATGTTCGCAAGTGTAGTCAAATGCTCCAAATGCTCATTACTGGAAGCTATGTGATTATTGTCAACCGGCCTGCATATCCGGTAAAGCCAATGCTTCTGAACAAACCAGTTGCCATTATCGCAAGAGGTTAGAGATGTGAAGAGTGAAAACTCGCCCTAAAGGGAATAAACCTTTGTAAAAAAGCGCTGCCGCATGCTTGTTAGTTGACCGCTATTTGTTTGACAATGACACTGGAGCAGGAAGCAAAGAGAATCATTCCCAGTATCTCCGAAAAGATGGAAAGACACCTGGGTTTGTTGATGGATGATTCGTCGTTGGTTGTTTGCCCTCTCCTTTAGGGTAACCATCCTCTGCTGTACTCTGTAGCAATGTGTACTCTGCATAGACATCTTCTTGGCCTCTATGGAGTACAACCAGCACACGCTGGCTGCCATGCATTGGCTGGTAGAATCAATTGATGTACAGGATTAAACTGCATGTCTTGGTGCAAGATGCCTGACCTGAAAGGGGTCCATCTTCATTCCGGTGCTGTCGGCTCAAAAAGGGGTTCGGAGGTGTCCGAACCACCACAGAACGAGGTCAGAAAAAGCAACACTCTCACCACCCGTCAATGCATTAATAGAGCATCTCGCCCGTCCAGCCCGAGCGCGAGGCGGCGAGAAAGTGCTGCAAGCTGGTCGAATCAGCGCGGCGACGGACGGGCGGTGACCGTTTTGCTAGTATGGTTAAGTGCATATATTTACGGTAATTAACATTGCAATAACTGCTAAGTCTGCTGGTGCATTTCCGTACAGACCTAGTATTTACAGTTCCATACAGCAGGCATGAGCAGACTTCGTCCGCACCCAAAACATCCAACGTCGCCAGAGAGAAGATCTCGCATGGATGGCGACGAATCCTCCTGCTGCTGCCGTTACTCTCTGCTGGGCATCAGAAAGCCTGTACTAGCTCATCTACTGACTAGCCGACATCGAAGAACCATCCATCCCGACTACTATGAGGCGAACGCCCGAGTTTTCATCAGCTTAACCTCAATGTGTGATCCAAATCCATCATGGACTTGCGCACAATCATGAACTCCGACTCCGCGGGGGTCCCGAGCAAACCGCCCCAAGCACAACCTCCACCCTCTCCCTTGCAGCCGCGCACGAGAGAACCCAGCCCTCGCCGAGCGAGTTATCCTAATGAAACATCTCCTCCGGTCCATCCCTCCCATCCAACCGAACCGCGTGTAAGGCCACCACCGCCTCCACCACTGCAGCCTCCTCTTCATTCACCAGGACGATCTTCTTCCTACGGCTCTGCTCAATCACCATACCAGCATTCTTCCGCCAGCTCAATCCTAAGTGGCATTCCTCCGCCTCCGAACGCCCCATCCTACTCCCAAGGCTCCCAGTCCTTCCTCCCCGTTGCGCGCGACTCCTTTGCGGCCACATCCGCCCCCCTACCTCACCCCACAAGCTCCCTCTGCTCGCCATTTACTCCGCAGCCATTGAGCTCGGGAACACAGCAGACTTACTTCTCCCAGGCCCGCTCTCACTCGATTCATTCCGTCACGACGCCGTCGTCGGTTCGCAGCTTCTCGTTTCCTGCGCCACGCGAGGAAGCCGGAACAGCTCAGCATGCTGAGTTGCCTCAATCTTTGCCATATTCCCCCAACCAAGCAGGCTCGCAGCCGGCGACCCCTCTGGGGCCTCCTTCGGCATCGCTGAAGAGACCGTCCCCTCATCCGACGCGTCCAACTTCTTCAGGGCTTGATGCGGACCATGCACCGTTAACCAGCCCATGGGACAGACCCGATCAGCAAAGGGAGCAAAAGGAATCAGTATCGCCTATTCTTCAATCACAAATCTCACGGCAGCGATCATCTCTGGCGGACCAACTGCATAAACAACACTTGCTCGAGCGAGACGTCGATCGCCAGAGGACCAGCGTGAGCCCTAAAACGGTACTCGGAAAATCTGGCCATACTGCTGGGGACCTTGGGCGTGTTCAAGATCGCTCTTTGCAAGTTCATTCGAACAATGAACCTGACAGGTTATCATGGCAAACAACCAGTACGACAACAAACAATCCGGCACCACCACATGAAAGTGACCCGACATCCCAGTCATTGTATCCACCCACCACCCCTAAAACATCTCATCCTTCAAACTCTAGTCATCCTTCAACCGTATCTCCGACGTCGAAGCAGCAATTTAGGAGAGAGACAGATTTATCGTTTCAGCACCAGGATATACCGATGAAGGTAACCGATCAACCGGCTCCTCCCTCAGTTGCCTCTTCGTTTGTACCACGAAAGAAGCGCAAGCGATATCATGAACCTCCAATCTACGCTCAAAAAGCTCCTCGGACTACAGGAACCCCTCCTGCGATTCCAACGAGATATAAGGCCGGCTCTTCTTTTCCGTTCAAACCTCCGTTTCCTAAGCGCGAGAACCCGGATGATCGGCCTGTGTCACGAAACAGGTCTATGCCTCCTCGACAAGCTCCAACGCCACAAAGTACTCGATCCGATGTCAATGGAAACGCCGCACGATCTAGCACGGCTGGTGACTCTACATCGTCCCTCGGACCGTGGGAGCCCTCGATCACCGGTGTCATTCCGCACGAAGAGGTTACGAAGTTAATATGTGACTTTTTATTCCAACAGGTTGTCATGCGAAAGGACATCGGTGCTGGCCCTGCTGGAGGATCAGCCACAGGATCCGGAGCCATTTTAGAGGTAGAAGCCAAACTTGGACAGCTGGTTGACAAAAATAGAGGCGAGAGAGTACGCCTTCCGGTGCTCACTGAATGCATTATCAGCAGAGATGATCCAAGCATGCGAATCGCCTTCGAAAGCTCCATGACACTGGTACGCATTCCGTCCGTTATTTGCCGCTGTTGACATTTCCGAGTAGGTGTTAATGATTGAGATCTAGGCTCAACATCGCTCTTTGAACAACTTCCTCAATGAATCCGTCAAATCCTCCATGGGACCTGGTTCATCCCGCATCCCAATTACATATGCACACAAAAAGGAACGTGATACTTTCTATGAAATATCCTCTTCCGCACTCCCTCCAATCGTCCAGCATCACCTCAATCCCCGCCACAAGCCCAAAGTCCGTGTTACCACAGATCAACGGACAGGAGCGATACTGGCTCGGATTATCAAATGCCGCATTGCAGACCTGGATGTTTACAGCCCGAGAACGAACCTCGATTGGCGGATTAGCGTGAACTTGGAAATGAACTATGAGGGAGACATCAATGAACTCATACCAGCGAGCGACGCGGGTAACTTTGGTGGGAGGGCTAAGTCTAGGAACAAGGATCGCATGAGTTATCGGCATTTAGCATATCAAATTGACCTCACACAGGTTGCCACTGCGGAAGTGAGTACTCTCCAATTTTATAGTCTCGGGCTCGGTTCTGTGGAGTAATTTATTCACGTTACCCCCGCTGCAGGCAAACAATCCTCCAAACCCACAAGCTGATTTTGAGCACGAACTCGAAATCGAAATTTCCTCTGCAGAAATTCGACGACAAGGCGATCTTGCTCTTGCGGGCGACCTAGCTAATCAATACGAGGAACTGGTCAAAGGGTTTGTGGATAATGTCAGGGTGCTTGCAAGAGCGGTACCCGGAAGATAATTGTAATAACCTATCGGTTCGGCTTCTTCCTTTTTTCCTCTCTTCTTTCGACGATATATTTTTTCTAATGGTGAAGGGCAAACAAAAAAATTGGGTTATTGTACTTCTCGTTTCATATTATTTCTTTGTTACGTCTTCGGTTCTGACTGTGGATTCTGGTCGGGACTGGAGTGTTTTCTTTCTTTCTCTCCTTCTATATGATTCTTCCTTGTGTATTTCTAGCACCTTTCTCTTTCCCGGGCCTCTTGGTCTAGGGGTAATTTTATCCTCTTTAATAATTATGGGTATAATTATGCGCTTGTTGCATATCCTTCGGAGCAATAATTCTTTGAGGGAGCAAATATGTTCTTTCAAGCCTTACTTTCAGCATTCCAATTCCAATTTTCTCATAGGATCATTAGATATGACTTGTCGCACTATCGATAAGGAAAAGAAAGACAAATGTTAGATAAATACCAATGTCAAAATATCAATCAGCGAGCCAAAAACAAGAGTGCAAGTGGAAATAGGAGATCACACCAAAACGGAGGTTAACAACATACCAGAAATTCCAACCAACTGCAGATAAGGGGGTATTCACGATGTATCAAGTGAGAGCGCAAACCATTCTAGAAAGGCCACAACACGGCACAAGAGAAAACATCTTGACATAAAACATAAGTTTAAAACAACATGGATCACATCAAATAGCATTGTAGCTCAGACGAAAGTGATGAACTCTGCACATCACCATTAAAATAGACATGCAATGTAGTAGTAAGATAGGTCCAAAATTCGGGTCATACCATATATAATTCGTAACATCTTCATATTCCCATTGCAGAGCCAGGAGCAGCACTGGTCATATACGTGGTATTCGACGTTATACCAGCCGTAGGCGTACTCCGATCATCGCCGCCATTCATCGCACCTCGTTCTCTAAGGCGTCGCCCTTCCATTAACCCCCTCAACCCACGTTTCTGTAGACCAACTACGCAACTGATTCCTCCCGTCCAGACGTCTCTATCCGGCCTGCTGTGGGCATGATGTCTGCTAGACCCATCACCGCTGCTAGATTGGCGGCCCATATCGGAGTCAGTATAGCTGAAACTAGTATTTGTCGACGCGGAGGTAACGGTACTAGCGCTACTGATCGATTCCGCGCGATGACGCATTCCCAGGTCGGTGTTGATTCGAAGATTTGACGGTCGTTGCTGGGAAGCAGAGTTGCTGGACTCGCGACGACCAGACGCAGATTTTCTGTCCGCATGTCCGCCGTCATTATCTGAGCTAGAATGCATTGCAGACATTTGTGAATTTGAAGAAGGTCCAGGCTGGTCAGAGCGCAATTTGACACCGTTCAGCACCTCCAATGTCCCACCAGGACCACTTGTGAAGCCGGTCCCACGTCCACCTCCGGCGGCCATGGCGGCGGCGTTGAATACTGCGGCCGCATTTCTACCATCAAGAACCTGGTGGAGACGTTCAACGGTGGCTTCAAGCAATCCATCAACCTGGTACGGTCGAGCTAGCTGTAGAAGCGAGCAGAGAATTTGAGGGGTACATAACGGAGAATCAATAGACGGCAGGGATGAAGTGTAGAGAAAATGGACGAGGAGTTGGACGGTTAGGTGGGTGTGTGGAAGGTAGAGGGTGCGAGGTCGTGAAGTTGGCGTGAGGGAGTGAGCGGAGGGTATCTCAAGGTTAGGAAGCGCGGCAGCAGAGTCTTTCCTGCCGGTGTTGGCAATGGTGCCAGGCTGGTTAACCAAGGTTGTTGCTGTGGAATACTGACTGGTATTGCTGATGGAGGGAGTTATTGTGATATTCGAATTGCGTTTATTGCTGGAGTGATTATTGCCAAAAGAAGAGCCCGGCTGGCGAACGGTAGCCACATCAGAAAGACTGTCTGAAGCAACAGCTGTGGATTCACGAAGCAGGCGGACAAAATAGGGGCCCCATCGTCGAGCAATGATATGAGAATTGACGGGTATTCGTTCGCCGCCAATTGTAAGCAGCTCCATATCAGACAATTCCACAAAGGACTGGGCCATGAGACCCAACTGCTGTGCCGCTGAGGAATACTGTCGGCCACCGCCAGCTTGTTGAGAGAATTTTGGTTGAATAGACGCTGGTATTGCGGGAGCGCTCACTGACTGATATCCTGACGTCGGTGATGTCCTCCGCGGATTCTCGTAGAGTCCAAAAGCCTCCAATTCCACCATGCAGACGTGGGCAAAATTGAGCCGCCGATGGTTGTAATCCTCAACCAGGCTTCTCTTTCTATGTCCCAAAATCACAAACGTGCTCCTTCTGTTCCACAAAACACCGCGATTCCAGCTTCCGTTGCTGAATATAGTTCCACCCACGTCTATACGTCCCCATGTCAACGTTTTTAGGTTCAGCGCCCAGAGCGCATACTCTTGTTTCGATGAGGTTAAATACGTGCCGCTAACAACGAAGTGACCATTGATAATGCCGCCATTCGGGAATCTAAGGCCAGGTGGTGAAACAGAAGTATCCATCGTCTTCTCTATTAAATTGCCGTCCGGGAGGCGCACTTGAAGCTCAAGTTTGACATTAAGAAAGTGGTAATTGGAATAAATCAGGAGAGGAGTTCCCTGGTTTTCTGATTCTGTGTCTGTCGGGTCCGATTCCTTGTGACTTTCTCCGATTTGCGATGCTGGAGTATTGATAAGTGGCGCGACGACGCTTCGGTAGGCTCCACAACTCCGGTCCAGGGGTGTTGTCACCGTCCACTTCAAGCTGCGCAGGTTGAAGACGCTTATTTGTTCAATATAATGATTTGAGCTGTCTTGGCCTCCAACCACAACCATCTCTGCCCCCCCAAAGCCATCAATATCTACTCCGATCGTTCCCTGATGTGGATTTGCGGACGATGGATTATTTTGGATGGCGGATAGGGGCGCCTGAGCAGACGTGAAGATAGCCGACGATGGAAGTATAGCCGCACAATGAGCGTACCTCCCTTGGGGTGTGTTATCGGTGTGAATGCGAGTCCAGGTTCGCGTCGGTACGTCCAAGATATGTACATCGGACATCACCACAATTTCCGGCTGCGATTCCTGGTTACCGGATGGGGATAAACTTGATGACTGGCTCGTCTGCGTGGTTCTAGGAGACATTCCGCCGTAGCAAACGAGCTTTGTATCACCTAGTGCACATACACTATGAAAATATCTTGGTGACGGCACATGCCCGGTGGTCTGCAGCTTACTCCAATGGCGCCTTATCAGATCCAGTTCGTAGAGATCTGAGGTCAAATCTGGTCGAGTCCTAGATAGCATGCGCCCTCCAAAAACGTATAATTTGTCGCCGAGAATAGTGGTAGTGGCGCCTACTAACGCGTGAGGCTCTCTCCCGGTAGTTTTATAAACATTGCATACCAACCCCGACAGGTTCGCAGAGCCAACGTTGGTCGTGGGCCCGGCAACTGCAGGCCGTGGGTGCAGAGTCGAGTGCTGGGCGTTGTATTCATCGCGGCTGGTGTCAAGGCCCATATTTGATGACATTTTCGCGGGCTCACTATGGGGGATGAGGGGTGTTATCGGCGAAGGATTTGAGTTTTGATGCTGAGTGTTATAGTATTCTTTGGATCGTCCATGCGGGGTATTTTCGTCTAAAGATGGGCGTGAAGTTTTCAAATCTAACGAGGGTCTTTCGGTGGGAGGTGCATTAACATTAAATACAAATTTGGGTCGTTTATTTCCAGTTAAAGTTGACCTTCGAAATCTCGACTTGAGTCCGAACTCCGTGATAGAGGATGCAGCGGGTAAGCTCGAGCGGCGACTCGCGTTCGATTTAGGTGCGGGTTGCTGAGATGAAGTATCGAAGGCCTGAGAGATATTAAGGTCGGGCAATGCCGCAGAGTTCAAAAAGCCTTGCCCCTCTGAAAACGAAGTAGATGGCCGCGATTGTGATGAAGGCCCAAGGTCCTTAGGTTTGGCGTCGCCGTGTCGAAAATATCTCTTTACCGACGAAAACGGGTTCGATATTTCGAAGTTTGGGGGCGCAGAAGTCGGAAACGAGTCACCTGAAGGGATAATGGCCTTCGAAGCTCGCCGTTCAGCACCTAAACGCGTCATGGTCGGTTAACCGCCACATTCCAGAAACAAGAAGAGTTTGTTGACACAATTCGGTTTTTTCTCTGAAAGGGGAAAGCCAATGTCAAAAGTGAGGGGAGTATGGTCAATGCAATAAACAAAACACCAAAGCAGCAAAAAAAAAGTCGGACGAAACCAAGATACGTACTCTTGACAAGCGTCAGTCAGCGCAACGCAAAGCGCATTTCCCCTTGGAGTGTGGTTCCCTGTTGACAGGCAATATAAAATGGCGCCCCCACCAAGCAGACCCTAGGAATATCTGAAACGGAATATCGACAAGATAATGGACAAGGCTGGCGCAGTAATTGGAGGCTGAAAGAGAAAAAAAAATGTAGAGAATAATACAATTTTGAATACTTTAATTTTCTTGTACCCTCTCGGCTTTTCCTTCGGCTCAAGAAAACGTTGAGGGTGTGTGATGTACGGAGAAAAAAAGGGCGAAATATCAGGGTTGCATTGCAGGCCGTTGACGATTATGTGTGGTCCCTGGGGAGGGTTGGAGGCTGGTCAAATCGGTACCTCTCCTTTCGCCTGGTTCCCCCCAGCTGACACCTTTAATAGGGTAACGAGCTTGGCGGGGCTAGAGGGAGCAGGCGATCCAATTTCACTCAGAGGCGGGATTCGAGGATTGCCTGCAGGGAACTCTCATGAAGGCTTGAAATGAATACAGAGGCTTCGTGCATGAAAAATACTCGTCCAAGCTAGCCAGTCGGTAAAATGACAACGCAAGCGCGTTAAATCGTCGACTGCCTCGCCAGACTGCTCAGGAAGACAGGTCCTTGCCAGCCGGTCGACGTGAAAGGGGGGAAGACGGACGAAGGTCGTTCGTTGCGCAAGGGAATCCGCCATCCATGGAACGGCGACGAGCGTTTCTGAGTAATCGGGACTAAGCCTTGTATGGTTTAGCGCGGGCGGCTGTCAGTGGCCCCGAGAAACATGGCCGGTGGAACAAAGTTAGGCCGAGACACTTGCACTGCTGAGGTAAGGCGGTCCAGGCCGCTGCGGTCGGCTTGGCGCTCTCTTTGTCAGCTTGCGTTACAACGGGGTTGATCTGTGTCCTGGCAATGAATCTTAGTTACGAAGATCCCAACCCCTGAGGATTGTATTGGCAAGATCCAGCTTTCAGGACTGAACTGACAGGGAAACAGGTACTAATCTGACAGCGACTAAGCAGTGCTGATCCTGAAAGGGTGAGAATGCGCCAACAATAATCTCCCAATTGTTAATTTGTCTTACTGCAAACCTGGGTGGTTCTCAATCAAATGCCATTTTGTATATTCGCACATACCTTAATGATTTAGATCAGTAAAAGCTGTACTCCGTACGGAGTACTCCATCATCTAAGTCTTGCACGGTGCTCTTGGTATCCATCATGACTCAAGCAGATGGAGAGATCACCCCAGCCAGTTCACTGTCTGGTATCCAACTTCAACTATTCATGTTAGGTGGGATCAACTCTATCCTAATCTCGTACCCAAGTTTCTATCTAATAGTTAGTGCAAACAGGGACTTTTCGAGCGACAGAAGCCATCGCGTGGACCAGCATTTTCCCATATGTATATTTCATGATCCAATCTTTTGATGAGGTTGATCATGCAGATATACCGTTGTATTCTGGTATGCTCATATCCATATTCACATTTTGTGAATTCCTTAGTGGGATGGTATGGGCCAAAATCAGCGACCGGATTGGAAGAAAGCCAACTTTATTGATTGGGGCTCTCTGTGGCATCATTACAGCCATATCATTCGGGTTATCCAAGTCTATGGTTGCGATTACACTGTCAAGAGCATTGGGAGGGCTTACAAACCCAAATGTTGGCGTAGTGCAAACTTGTGTTGGCGAATTGGTTGAGCGGAAAGAACAGCAAGGTATGCGCTACAGCCCATAAAGCTTCAGGACATGGAATGGAACTCCGAGAAAATGAGTTGTGCTACTGGAGCTAACTCGGTTTCAGCAAAAGCATTCTCTGTTGTTCCTTTTCTTCGCAGCCTTGGGTAAGGCATGATATTCTCCATAGTGAGGCCTAATACCTGACCTTGAATGCACCTAGAACTCTCCTCGGCCCGCCGTTAGGCGGACTCCTGGCAGACCCGGTCAAATTATACCCG
Source organism: Coccidioides immitis RS (assembly GCF_000149335.2). Classification (NCBI taxonomy): domain Eukaryota; kingdom Fungi; phylum Ascomycota; class Eurotiomycetes; order Onygenales; family Onygenaceae; genus Coccidioides; species Coccidioides immitis. Next base: position 202,741 of record NW_004504308.1, on the reverse strand, counting down.
AATGTGTTTCAAGAAAAGTCGATTTGGAAGAGCTTTCCATACTTACTTCCAAACTTGCTTGTTGGTGTGCTTTCGTTCTCTGGCATGGTCTTGGGGCTTCTGCTTTTACAAGAAACCCATCCACAGCTTGTGAACAAACCAGATATTGGAATTCGCACATATCTTGCATTTAAGTACCTTTTTACAGGAAATTTCAGAAAACACAATTGCGCTCGATATTCGCGTTTGGACCACGCTGAAGAGGATGGAATAGAATTAAGAATGGAAACTGAAGCAGAGCCTGAACAGGAGGCAATACAGGCACCGTGTGCCATAACAACTTCATACAAAACCAAGCCCACCGAAAAGCCAGTTTCAAAGGCTTTCACACTTCAGGTTATACTGCAAGTTATCTCTGTTTTTATATTGGCGTTTCACAAAGTATCTTCAGACATTATAACGCCCATATTTCTCGCAATTCCCGCAAAACCAACCAAACCAGCCGATAACCTTGTGGAGAGGAATATTTTCCAGTTTACCGATGTATTCGGCTTCAGCTCTCAGAAAATTGGATTCATCCTTCTTACCCAAGCTGGAGTGGCTATCATCGCACAGTCAACCTTAATTCCTTGGATTGTCGGTCGATTTGGAGCATTAAAATGCTACCGAATGATTCTCTGCATCTTTCCGGTCGCATATCTATTCACACCATTCCTCGTTAAGCTGAAGTCGCCTTTTTCTATAATCGCATTATTGTTTGATCTATGGGTGAAGGTATTACTTTCATCGACAGGATACATATGTTCTGCTATCTTGTAAGTTACAGTCTGTCGCCTTACATAAAGCTATGTCTGACTCCGTTGCATGATTACGAACACTGCACCATCGAAAAGTTTTCTAGCGAGGATCAATGGTGTGGCTGCCTCATTCGGCTGCCTTGCACGATCAATTGGTCCATTGATATCCGGGCGACTGTTTAAATGGGGTATTCAGGAAGGATATATTGGAATTGCATTTTGGACTCTAAGTACTGTCGCCTTTATCGGCGCGCTAGAGTCATTTTTCCTCTTAGACCATGCGTGATAATCGATGATCCAGCAGTCCTTATGCACCCCTACTTCATAAACTCGAGAATCCTTCGAGTGTTTCGTTTTACTTTGCCTTTGCTGATGTTTGAAGATACCCGAATTTAACTGAAAGGTTCTAAAACCTTGCTATCATCTTTATTGTCTAGCTATATTGTAGTCTCACTCTCTGATGCTATTCCTCGATTCTGAGAATGCCGAATGATTCTCTCGCACTACGAATTTAATCAGGGCTCTTCGAAGTCCTCATTGAAGTTATCGAAGCCGAGATACTCTTTTGTCTCCAGATTCCGTACGGCTTTCTCTCCGTTTGAACCCATGAGCTGACCAAGCGCCGCATGGTCTTCGGGACTCAGCTCCACCAAGCAGTCAAAGTTTTCTGAGATTCTTGACAAATTATTACTTTTCGGTATCACAGATACACCCAACATGATCAAATGAGCCAGTATAATTTGCGCTGGAGTCCGAGAATACCTTTCCGCCATTGCCTTAACCTGCGTCGAATGATTAAATGGAGGGTTCATTGCCGGAAGAGATCGCCCAGGTAAGGTTTGGTCACTTACAGTGCAGTCTTCAAGTGGACCAGGGGTTTTTCTTCCAATTAAGTATGGGACTGGTGTGCAGCCCAGAGGTCCATATGCAGTAACATGGATTTCGTGCTCGTGACAAAATCGCAGGAGTTGCTTCTGCGGGAAATACGGGTTGAGTTCAACCTGGTTCACAACTGGGAAGATACGGCAGACGCTCAAGAGACGCTTTAACTTAGGGGTTGAGAAATTCGATACCCCTTAGACAGCCGGTAGTTAACAAACGATAAATGCTGCCCCGTAACTTACTAGGGGAATCCCAAGTATCGCAGGCACTAACCTATTAGTTTTGCTTTCCCTTGGTCTACTAAATTCTCCATGGCTTTCCAGGTGGTGTCAAACGCTCTCGAGAGCTCGATGTCAACAACAGGCTGCTACTATCAGCTGAAGAACGAGATCTCTCGAAGGTTTCGTACTTTTCCGTCCGGCTTTCTCACAGTGGAGTAATTTTCCCCTTTGGTATACGCATATGGAACTGGGCACCGATATTAATCAAGCTTGCAGCAAAGTTCATCCAAAAAGACTTATAACATACAGTGCATCAGATATAGATCGACTTGATCCCAACACGATCAGTATTAATACCATTATTGAGGCTATGTCGCCTTACCATAGCCGAGCCCCAAATTCTTCAGGCTCATATTCATCCCAACCTCGACATCTTCGGGCGCATGGAAGCAATTATGACTTGATTCCCAAATGTCATTAGTAACGGGAACAGATCGGGTAGTTGGGCAATGAACAAGTTCTTACAGCTTCGTCACCACAAACACATCCTCCCTCGGAACACCGCTCGCACGGATCGCAGCGCCTATGCCTCTTTCTACCGAACCCCAACCATACGCCAGCGCCGCGTCAATGTGTCTGTATCCAATCTTCAACGCATGGAGAACAGAATCTTTGACGGATCCTTCTGGGTACAGGCTGGGATCAACTTGGAAGGTTCCTAGGCCGCGGGCGGGAATACGAATGGAAGTATTCTTGAGCGCGAAGGAGGTAGCGATAGGCATTGTGTATAGTGTCTGGGACTCGACTTTCAGAGAGTAAGTTACAACTCGAGGAAATATGTACCGTGTATTAAATCAGTTATAATAAATATATAGGGATCTGTGTGTGGTACGGAGTAGATTTGCAAAATTTGGCGGAGCAGTGAGGGGTAGCTAGCCATCATGATCTCTAGTACATTTAGGGATGCACCATAGACATGCATATGTATACACATACCTGTATGAAACGTTGTCACGTCCTAATCACTTTGAATGGCCTTTGAAGTTAGGTAGATTGTGACTGTCTCGGAGGATTTAGCGTAAGTCGCAACTGCAAGGGAGCAACATGGTGGACATTCAGGAAGAGGATATTACGAGTATTTGTAAATAGCAGCACCGGCAGATGCATATTTAGCTATAAATTATGTGTAAATTTTATTCTATCATTGCCATACAAACTGTCAACTGTAACTACTATAGTCTTTGTCTTCAACTTCGCCAAACTTGGATTCTTCACTTCAGTTTTCACATGATAGTCTGTTATTGAAAACTCCACGATTAACATTTCAGAGCATCTTTTCTACCTAGCGTAGCATGGTGGTAACCGTGGTAATACGAGTGATAGTAAGTACATACAAGGCAATATTATATTTTGACACCAATGTCTTGTGGGCTTGCAAGTTATTTGCGGCGGAAGAAGGTTGGAAGCTGACTAGCTCTCGTATATATGTAACTGCATAGTTAACTTGGAGGTCTGGAGATATAAGGGTAGTCTGCATGCTACGATGCATTCAGTCAGCTCCGACCAAAATACCACTCAGGACTCCAATCCCCTTCGGTGCGTAACCATAGCTATCTCTCCACCTTTTGGGCATAAAAGTGTCCTGTTGGGGGCTAAAGTCATTAAGTTTATGTTTGATGTATTTAGCCAATCCCTTGGAATGAAGAACTGCGGTCTGGGTTTTGCCATAGTGACATCGAAGTCAAGTGTACATATCCAATTCTCATAGTCAAGGAAAACTAATTGTCCCTCACTGGCCGAGGGTTTTGTACGGGGGCAAATGCAACCAAGAAATCGTTGAACGGTACCCGACATGATTAGGTTCCTGCGTTTCTGTGTACTAGATTCTAGATCAGACGCGAGGATAACATCAACCCTCAAACATGGAGTTGTATCACTGCCAATTTCGCAAATCAGGTAACGCCCGTCAATAGTCTTAGTAATTTTCTGGACATTGTCCTGGACTCCCGCAGAGGGGTTTGAACTGAAAGATGGGACCTGTACGGCTGTGTCCTTTGAAATATTTCCAAACCGGGACTGTTGCATGTCGATTGTCGGGCTTTGTACGTCATCAACGCGTCTTAAATCCTGCCAGTGATGAACATGATATTCCTTTGGGTCAATCCAGATGAGTTTGCCCATATCAGATGGATGGTTGAACCACCTTCGTCCCGACGGATGCTGCCATCTGATCCTACTAACTTCGCTCTTCTTCTTGATGTTCCAGATACAATCCATCGTTCCAGTACTAACGAGCAACATACTTTCGTCGGGACTGAAAAGGGCTTGCCGAACAAGTTCCCGGATTCGGAAATCGAAAACATTGAATACAATCCATTTTCCATCTTTTTTGCCGAGTGCTTTTAGGATGACCTTTCCGGCATCATCCGCGGAGACAAGGAACCTGCGGGACGGAGACCACTCAAGGACAATGACATCACTCATGACTGAATGACTCCAGAGCTTTTTTATTTTCTCACCTTCCTTCATTTCATGAAGCCAGATTGTGCCGTCATCTCTTCCGCAGACATAATAGTCAGCTAAACAGTCGTAGGCCACAGAAGTGGTTATGGGAGTGTCCTGTGTCCCTCGCGAGAATGTGGGCTCAGAGACGTCGGAACCACCAAAGAGACTTGAACCCTCTTCTTGATCTCCTTCCTCTAATCGAACAAGTGCATCTGGTTCCCAGACGTTGCAAATAGACCCCCGTACATCGTAGATACGCTGGTTATCAGGGCTGAGAGTGAGGTCCCGAACGAACGGCCCGCAATAAAGCCTGTATATTAAATTAAAATTTGATACGGTCCAAACACTCAATGTTCCAGTGTTGCTGCTGGTCAAAAGCAGTGTCCCGTCGTCGCTCGTGGCCATCTCGCGGGCTTCGGTGTTTTCATATTCAGTTTGAGAGCCTTCTTCTGCTAGATACCAATGAACAATAGTGTTGTCCTGGTAGAGAATGAACAATGATATCCCGTTTGGTTGCCAGCATACTATTTCGGGAGCGCAAAATACGTCGCCCTGTGGTTTGGTTCGCAATCGTTCCCAGTCTTTGTCCCGGATACACCGTTTAGGTTCCTGGGAAGAATCTTCAATAAGGTCCCAAATGAGCACGGGTCGTCCGCGATATGCAACAGCTATCTTGGATAGATCGGGACTGATTGCCATGAGGCGCGGACAACTATGTCTGCGATCGCTCCTATCCTCCACATCGTATTCTGCTAGAACGCCGGACGTGCAAAGGTCATACTTGGCAACTGTGCAGTCATCATAGCCCACGAGTAATTCGGAATCATTATCCCCAAAACTGATACACATGACTCGTGCCTGGCGATCTCTTTTAAGTAAACGAATCTGTTCTCCTGTCGAAATATCCCATACTTTGAAGGTATATCGTCCGGTTGTAACCAGTAAAGTACGCGATCTATTGACCTCCATGAGAGTCACCCATTCGCCGTGCTCTAGGAGTCGAAGTTTTTCGAACGTCTCCGCGTACCAAACAATGATCGCCCCTTTGCTCGAGACGAGCGTAAGGAAAAAGACACCTGCACAGCGAACCTTCGAAGCGGTCTCATCTTGGCCAACGGAAAGATGAGCTAGATTATCACCCCAGCCACGAAAAGGCACACCTTTAACAGCTACAGCCGATGTTTTCGGTTCATTATAGACCTCAGCTATGATGGAATCCTTCGGGCATAGAGGAGGAATAAGTTGGTGAATGATCGAAGGTTTTTGAACCAAGTTTGAGCCAAACTTTCCCACCAGTCGGATGAGATCAAGGGTCCAAAGCTCTAAGGGTAAAACTGTCCCATCCTTTTCACTGGGGATTGGGATAGATGTCGCAGAAACATGCCCAGTTTTTCTTAGTTTACGCATATAAGCTTTCAGGTACCGAGCAGTACGGGTAAGGGTTTGTAATTCGTTGAAAAATGCTACTGCATGAACCCAAGTTAAGACATATTTGTTGAAGAAGCGGGTTAGAAGGCCTTTGAGTTGCGGGGATTGAGTGGTCGAGTGGCTCAGATGGAAAGCCCAATTATCTTTGGCATATCCCAAGAAGGGATGTGCCTTCAAGATTACGTTCAACATATCAGGTGTTCGGGAGGGCTTGTCACCCTTCGCAGCTTCAAGGGTAGGCTGCAGCTTATCATCGCAAAGGTAGTCGAGGCAGATTATAGCAAGACTTTCATGACCAACATGGAAATCTATTGCTGGGGGCAGTCCATTTGAGCTGCTAAAGAGGAATTTCCGCGCAGTAGCGTGAATCAGAGACACTTGATCCTTATCAATACGAATAAAATGACAACATAATTCGATAGTCGACTCATTGAAACTGACTTGTTTCTTATTAAACCTTCGTCGAAGCGCGGTTTCAAACTCGGTAACTCGAAGTGGGCGAAAGCTGCAGGATGCCCATGTTAATATTGCCATAGCCACTTCTTGCAACATCGGTATATCATAATTATGAATTTGTTGCAGCATCTTTCCGTACATGGATTCCATGTCGCTCGGAACGTCGTCCAAAGCCGTTCTAATATCATGTTCCAGGTGGCCGGTACGCCGTAATGTCTCCAATGCCAATTTTGCCCAGAGAAATGAGCCCTCAGCTTTTGCCAATATTTGTTCAATAACCCTCGGTTGGATTTCTGGATTGCGTGGAAAAGTTATTGGGGCAGCAGCTTTTAGGTAGATGTTAATATCCTCGTTTACGTCTGAGATGGAAGTAGACTCCAGGCAAACATCGCCTTTTCGAGACAAAGCGAGGTTCGTCAGATCGCTCAAGGGCCGACTGAAGAGTAAAAGTTTGATTTGACTTCTTGGCCGCATCTGCATGAGAAGGGCGACGAAGTCCTTCGATGTTTCTGCCTCATCTATAGCGTCTATCACCCAATAGAGAGTGTGAGTGAAATTCATTTTGAAGATAATGCCCTCAAAAATTGTATCCCAAATAGCCTGAAACTTCTGGTTTTCAATAGTCAAAGAAGTCTCACGGTACAGTCGAAGTAGCCTGGCGGCAAACTCTCGATTGGATCGAGCCAGCTGAAACGCGATTGAGCGCAAGCAGTATGCGACGCGTCTTTTTGTTGGCTGGGACCCAATGAAGAAATAGGATTGACAATTTTCCTTAAAGTACCGTTCGTGGAGCAAACCGATGGTCATGGCGGACAAGGTTGACTTGCCAGCTCCTGGCATCCCCGTAAGCCAGAGAATGTTGGTGGATGTACCTGGGCTATTGTCAAGCCATCGATTAAAACTATCACGATTGTGAAACCACTGGCAGGATCCCGGCGTCCCTTGTTTTAAATATTGGGAAAGGTCGTCTTCCGGGGCTTGCTTGATTCCCAATGCTTCCATAAGCACCCCCTCGGGGTGGATTTCTGCCGAAATTTATTAGCACTCTAGGCTGATATACATATGACCTGAATCTATTTGTAATACCTGATCCTTCAGTTAATCGCCTCAGATAGCCGGTGACTGTGATAAAATTTGAGTCAGATTGATCCCGAAATTTACAGACTGTATGGTGGTCTGCAGGGAGTGGAGTCCAAATCTCATTTGGCAGGTTGAGGACAGCCGAATCACGATCTACAATCTGGGTAAGTTAACGGAGATGTCAAGAATTGGTGGAATGGGAGCCACTCACTATCCGCTTTTTCCCCGGCCCAGTTTTGGTGGTGCTAGATTCAACCACAGAGACAATCCGTAAACGGTCACAAACAGCAAGGAATTGGACATGTAGATCTTGCATCGACGGCAACATGATGTCAAGCTCAGAGACATATATTTTTCGAGGTATTCCTGTCATTGCCAGGATGCTGTTCAGGGCGTTCGCATATAGAATGCCTTTATGCGGGGTGGAGAGGAACATAATTCCATGTACTTTCGAGATGATTTGAGAAAAATTCTTGTTCTGCTGGCCAACAACATATGCCTGAATGAATATTAGTTGAATTCTAGAAAGCGGGCGAAAATTAGAAAGGTGCGTTGTACCTTCTTGACAATCAAACCACCCATGGAATGGGAAACAAAAACGATAGGTTGCTATACATACAACCTATGGTTAGTAAGATACCTCTTGAAGTCCCATTTTTTGTATGCAAAACTTGGCCCACCGTTCCTATAAGTTTATTGCCATCCGGGCCGCCAAATCCATAGCTCTGCATTGCTGATAAGAGATTTATGGAAAAGTCGAGGATGCTCTGAGAGGTACTGTTGTCGGTAAGATTGGCCTTGTATCCAAAGGTAAATATTCTACAATACGAAAAACCTGGATGATGTGGCAGCCATTCCGGCCAGAAGATTTCGGGGTTGTGATCCCATGACCATGATCTTCTGGATGAGCCACCAAGGCCATGAACGAAAATTATGTCTGTTGTAGAATATGGAGGGTTGTAGACGACAGAGAGTCCCTCAAGATCAGAGGTAGATGGATTGCTACTAAGCGATGTGGTCTTCGAGACCGTAGATAGTGCAGCGGTTGACGCATTCGAGACACTCTCGCTTCTATCACACAGCTCGACACGTTGAGCTGCCCTAATAGATTCTGCGGTGTAATCTGTAGCTTCGTCTTTTTGTTCAGGACCTCGACTCCGAAATCTGCGGAGCTGGCGTGTTGTGAGATAACTAGATTAGCAACGGCGCTCCTGCAATTTTGAAAAGTCCAAACCCAGCTTACCATTTTGCATGAAATGCGACCAAGGAAGTGAGCTTTGTGCAGTTAATGACCAAGACCAGATCCAAGTCCGGTGGTTTTGACGTTGTTAGGTATAGTTATTTGGACGGGGCTGACAGAAGGTGAGGCCAAAATTCCGGCGGCTAATTTAGGTCACAATCTCGAGTCCAGCCAAGCCCGGCCCGTTCCCCGCTTCAACCCTAGAGCAGTGGGTCCAGCGCCTAACCCAAAGAGCTCACGGGCATGGAGAATAAAATCCAGGGCACACATGAGCCGACAGTGAGATGAGCTCGGAACTCCTATGTGTGTAAGAAGAGTTCATTCAGCACAGTTGTCGGCCGTGGGATCCGAGCCTCGACGGTTAGAGGTCGTCCTGCGCTCAAAGTGCGATGTGGTCTGACTGGGAGTGTTGGTGTCAATTTCCTTGATGCGGCCATTTTCCACCTAACATGGAACCCCGGCTCAGAATTGACGGAACACGCAACCAACGTACCGACCAATGGGGGAGACGTTAGTGAGATGGGAGGGAACGACAGCGGCGGATTTCTCCGATCAAAACACGAAACTTCTTTCACACTGTGCGAAACATACGGAAAACTGAGGTGCTGAGAGCACCAGTCTCCTTATTTCCGCCACATTATCCAATGTCTAGGTATTCCTGCAGTTGCAAAATACGTTGAAGACCAGAGTCGTTCTCAAAATACAGTCATGGCTGCCGCTGCCTCTCCAGTCTTGCAGGATATCATTTTCAAGGATGACTTTGGCGAACATACCCTTGATGTAGATAGGCATGGGGGAGACCAGGCTCCAGCTGCTCCAGTCCCAAAGCCCGAGGTTCGGGGCAATTTTGACCTGGACGATGCTGTTGTGGATGGTGGGCCAGATCATTCGAAGCCAGAAAAGAAATGAGGCAGCTAATACCTCCAATAGCTCTACCCATACCTGGAACCAAAGTTATCTCGGCATATAATTATGGGATGTCTCTCTGGGGTCAGACTGCAAAGATATATACGGTTCTGCCAACCGGAGAGCGGAAGGAATATTTTCTGAAGGTATTAGGTCTCAGTTCTTTGTTTCTCAGCCTGTGAATCATGCTCACCTGCAAAAACGCAGGCCGTGTCACTTGGAGATGACGGTCGTGTCATGATTGAGGGTGAATACGAGTCTCTGAAAGCAATTCACGCAGTATCGCCGGACTTCGGACCAGAACCCTACGCATGGGGAAAGTTCCGAAAAGACGAAGAAGGTACTTATTTCCTCCTTGCGGAGTACCGAGAAGTGGGTGAACAGCCCCCAAATCCCCTCAGATTTACTGCTCGTCTCGCAGAACTGCATCAAACATCCGTGTCGCCAACAGGAAAATTCGGCTTTCATATAACCACATGTCATGCGAAACTTCCCCAAATAACCGATTGCTGGGAGGAATCATGGGAGGTCCTGTATAGAAAACAGTTGGGCCATATGGTCAAATTAGACGAACAAAAACATGGGGAATGGCCGGAGTTCCAGGCTGTAGCTCGGCTCGTGCTTGAAAAGGTTATACCAAGGCTTCTCCGGCCACTGCAGAGCGAAGGTCGCAGCATAAAGCCATGCTTGGTCCATGGAGATATGTGGGATGAAAACGCTGCGACTAATATGGATACCGGTGAGCCCTTTGTGTTTGATGCAGGGTCATTTTATGCTCATAATGAATATGAAATTGGAAATTGGAGAGCGCCAAGACATCGCCTAAGCGACAAAGTCTATGTCAAAAACTATCGGCGGTTCTATCCCGTCTCCGAGCCTGGTAGGTTTTCAAAGTTTCTTTGGGTTTGCGGATGGTGTAGCCAAAGCTAATCTCTAGGCAGAGGATGACTGGGATGATAGAAACCTTTTATACTCCCTAAGATACGATCTAGGCGCCGCAATCCTCATACCCGGATGCAATCTTCGCCAGATGTAAGCTACATTCTTCTCGCAAACCTAATTATACGCGGGATTGACACCCCATAGCGTCAAGGACGGAATGGCAACTCTCTGCAAAAAGTTTTGTCCTAAGGAATTGATCGCCGCAACCGAGCAGATGCCATTGCCTTCTAGCCTAGACTTCCCGATAGACGATGACTGGGCTGAGCTTGAAGAATACAATGAAAAAGCCGGGAATAGTTATCAGGTTGATTTACTAATAAGTCCTGTGGAGGCTGGGTTAATCGACAGATTCAAAGACGAGGAATGCGAAAAGGAGAGCTCAGAGAAAACAACCATCGAAACTATGGAGCACAATCTCGAATCCTCCAACCGTTCAAATCAGCCAAGATCCCATGGACGTGACGAAGAGAATGTAAAGGTGATGTTAGGGGGGACGATGGACCAGAAGGTAGATGAGAGGAGCGGAGAATCGGTGCTACTGAACACCGACCAAATAACAACATCGAAAGACAATGAGGAAAAGAAGAAGCAGAAGAAGAAGAAGAAAAAGAAGCAGAAGCAGAAGAAAAGAAAACAGGGGCCAACAGACAAAAGAGCAGCAGGAGAATAAAAGTTGAAAATGAAATGAAAAGAAACTGCAAGAGAGAGGAGAGTGTCTGCCAAACACTCTGGACAGAATTCTAATAGCTACACCATATTCTTTCAGCTGCACAGACTAGACTTTGAAGTAGATTTCTTGTTGACAGCGCTGGCAAGCTGATAGAAGTGAAAAGGGTACTGAACTGGGTGAACAAGCTTGTGTCACTACAGAGTACTCTGGAACGTGCAGATTATTTTCAAACCAACACACTTGGGCACCTCAACCTTAATATGTCATCAACGATGTACGGGATACCTTTTGTTAGGTAACTATTCCAGGAAGGATGTGTGGGAGGACCAACTGTATTAACCACTCTGTACCCCGTACTGTTAACTAGTTAACAGTTGCTTAGAGTTTATAGAACTTGGTGTATTGCTGATTATCCCGTGATTGGTCTCTTGTGCCAGTTAGTTACTCATCAAAATTCCCATGAGGCGGTGGGTGATGGCAGAATACGGAGGCAGCCTAGTCCCATGCAATAGAACGCATGTTTATAAGTATGGTCCGTACTCTGTACACACTTGGCGGTTCAATTCTATCAAGGCAATTCCTGGTTTAATTTTGCAATTAAAGACTAGTTATGGGGTGGTTGGTTACTCAAAGGTGGTTAGATCAACTTGATTCATTGGTCATTACAGATACCGCATAAAAACTCCCCGATTCTCAACTCCTGAAACCCAAAGCACAATTTAGTTCTTAATAGTGGCATATCGGAGGTACCTGGTGCGCGGTCAGCATCCGAACAGGGCCATCACTGCTGCGGGAAAACTTACGGCTTCACAATTCTGACGTCGCCGAACTTCTTGATCGCATCCTCGGTGGACACGAAGGGTGGGATGATCACATCGTCGCCTGGGGTCCAATTGATAGCGGTGTTGACGCCGTTCTTGTCCGTCGTCTGGAGAGCATCGACCACCCTGAGAACTTCTGCGGTGTTGCGGCCGGTGCTGGCTGGGTAGCTCATTATCAGACGGATCTTCTTCTTGGGGTCGATGATGAAGACGGAGCGAATGGTCATGGCCATGCCTATCCTGATCGTTAAGTCCAGGTTTCTCGAAAAGCAAACCACACCAAGGACTTGGCCTAAGCATACCTTTCTCGTCAACGTTGGTGGTGTCCTGATAGTCGATCATGTCATAGAGATACGAGATGTGACGGTCGGCATCTGCAATGATGGGGAACTGCAAGTGGGAGCCGGTGACCTCGTCGATGTCTTTGATCCAGTCGTGGTGGGACTTCAAGCCGTTGGCACTCTACAAGATCCGGGTCAGCGGGTGCATTTCCTCGCCTGAACATGGGGCGATGTTTGTGTTCCTCACCAATCCGATAAGCTTAACGCCCCGCTTCGTGAATTCGGGTTCGAGTTTGGCGAAAGCACCGAGCTCAGTGGTGCAGGTTGGAGTGAAGTCATCCTGGAACGGGCCGAGCCGGCTGTTAGCGACTGATGGCAGGTCTTTTGCGGCATGGGGGTATCTTTCACATACAGGGTGCGAGAAGAGGATAACCCAATTGTCGCCGATAAACTCATGGAAGTCGATCTCGCCCTTGGTGGTGACGGCCTTGAAGTTGGGGGCCTCAGAGCCGAGACGAAGACTGGTGGACGCGTCAGAAGAAGGAACAGAGGCATTCTGGCACGGGGACTGGACTCACGGAGCGGCGCGCTGGCTCTGGTCTGCCATCTTTGGTTGTAAATGAAAAATGCGATATACAAGAGGACTTAACAGCCAAACAAAAGAAATTGAGTTTCTACGACGGATGACTCGAGGGAGAGCTGTAGGAGGAGGCGAGGAAGAGGACGAAGAGGGGAGGGAAAAAATAAAAAATAAAAAAAAAAGGGTCTCAGACGAGTGATAGCAATTGCACCTCCAGCGAGTTATATTGACTCCACCATGCCCGCCATCCGTCTTGATAAGAAGACCTAAACCTGGCTGGTAGTAGCAGCAGCAGCAAAGCCCCCCGCGGCAGAATCTCCCGCTCAATCACGCAATGCCTCACCGCCTGTCGGATCTCGCGCTGTGATTGGCCAGTGCGAAGTGGGCTGTTTCGTCCGCAAAGTTCGAAAGTCGAAAATCGCCATGAGCTCATCGGCGGCCAATCAGGTGGCAGGGAGTCGCACCCAGCCGCTAGGCTATTTGCGGATGAAACCACAACACGTCGTCGACATCGCGAACGCGGGAACGGCGGACAACGGCGTGACTGGGATCATCCCTTGCGATCTGAGACTGGGCATCGGCGACCACTCCCATTCCCGTGGCTTGGGCGCGTACCTCGGTCTGTTTGCTCGCAGAGTTGCTGCAGGTGATTGAGGCTTCTCAAGCGTGGACCCTTACTTCGCTGGATATCAATGCTCACCACGGAGTATTCAGGGATAACTATATACTATATATAGATTATCTAACTATGATATTTCTCCTTTATCACTAGTCAACACACAATCAAAATCTAGACTCCAAGCAGCTTCTCCTCATGAACATCGATCGGGACCCACTGTCACCGCATCAGTGACATCACATGGTTGGACTCTTTCGTGAATCCTGAGCCTTCGGCGTTCTCGTATAAAGTGTCGTCTGATCAGCTGGCCCGCGGCCGAGAAATGCATGCGGAGCATTGAGAACGTTTCATTATTATGACCCTGCTGCTCTGGGAGACCACACTGGAATCGAAGGCACTTTTCTCCTCGTTCCCGTTCCCCTTGCTGACAATTCGGCATATAAAGATGCCAATTGGGACACTTCATCGAGCTGCATGTTGTTTTCAAACGGAATCCCCAGAGGTTGGCATTAATAATGGATAGAAAGACCACAAAAAAAAAAAAAAAAAAAAAGGCCACATCAAACGCCAGCGCCAAATCAAAATGCTGTTTGGAGTACTCTATTGTCATGCAAAACCGGGTAACTCCCGATCGCAGATCCATGCCGGGAAAGAACAACAGATACCACATTGATCCTTTTGCATAAAAAGACGGGGTCCATCTTCGGGATCTATTCATGGCCCGCCATGATTTCCTAGAAGAAGTCAGTTAAGTTCGCCCGATAAGTTAAGGTGGGCCTGAGCCACTTGACGTACACTTGCAAATTTGCTCCTAGCCCTGATTTTAGGCCCGAAGAATGCCAAAACCCATGGAACAATGGTTAATAAAGATCCCTATCCCGCGGTTAGCAATCAAATTTTGATACGTGTCACCTGGAAGGGAAGCTAGCGACACACAATTCCACCAAGCAAACTGGATGCTTCAGGATATCCTAGGTTATTGTACATGGCGCGGGTAACTAGCGGGAAGGCTCCACCGAGGAGATTCCGGCCTGCGCAAATAAAACGGTTAGGTTGACCTGCACAAACTCGGTGTAGGTGTTTAATGATAACGTACAGCATGACTGAGCTGCCAAAGCTGAGCTCGCATATCGGTGATACGTATCGGCCAGGTAATTGAAGACGGCGAGATATATTGAGAATATCCCAATCGTGGCACATCCCACTGCAAGAGCGGGCCAGATCCAATGCGTCGAAGGACCAGAAGTCCATCCGAACCAGAACATACCCGCTGGCATGAGGATGGATCCGACACAGACAAAATATAATCGGCCTTCCGGAGTTGTTGGCATCATCCCAAGTTTTTTCGCGATCTTCTCCTGCCCGGTACTGATGAAAAATGCGATAATCGCGCCGACGGACATTGCTAAGCATGTAAGTCAATTACGCTCTCCTTGAAGATCCTCAATTTGTAATAGAACACAAAGGATGGTGAACTTACATGTGAATACCGCGCTAGATTGTGCGATATCGAATCCATGATTGTTCTGGAAGACGAGCGGTATCGAACCAAACTGTAGGTACAGCACGGCCCAACTGAACGAAACCCAGAGGGAGAAGAAGAAGACGACTGGCTCGGTAACCAGGAGGTCTTCCATAAATCCGTTAGCAAAAGCTGCAAGAGTAAATGACAGGCTGTGTCAGGACAGAAAAAATTAACTTACGGAATGGCCGATATAATGATATGCTGAGCATATTCAAGAGCGACTCCCTTTCCTCATCGCTTTTCACCTTCCAGCGTATGCGCTGACATCGCTTCTTTTCGCTGTCTTCAGAAACCGGAATGTCCAGGCCAGGACAACCCGCGTTCTCCAGCTCCTCATACCATTTATTGAGTACCTTTGCTTTACGGCTCAACAACACACTGCCTCGGGTCTCTTTGAAAAATAAAATTATAGCAACCAGGACCACGGCCGCCTCTATGGCCTGCGCGTAGTACACCCAACGCCATGATGTGTGCTTCACAATCACACCAGCTACTAGAGGACCTAACCCGGTTCCAAATAGTGCCGCGGTGGAAAAGAGAGCCATTGGAGTGTTGCGGTCCTTGGTATGATATATGTCACTTATAATTCCGCCGACGATTGTTGAAAAGGTTGCTGTATCAGTTAGACTCTCAGGTCAATGCGTGATGGTTGAGAAGAAGATTTTTCAACATACAGCCCCCGACACCCAAGAAGAACCGAGCAAGAATCATACCAGGAAAAGATCTGGTGACACCACACCCGATTTGGCAAACTATCGCGGCTCATATTAGCATCCATGCAGGCTCCGTCAATGCCATCGCAAGACGAAAGTAACTGACCAACGAACAGTATCCCGCTAGCTATAAACATTGGCCTTCGTCCATTGATCTCCGAGAAAGGGGCCGAAACCATCGGTGCAATTGCGAAACCAAACGTGAAGATGGTAATACCAATATTGTATACCACGCCACTAATCCCCCAAGCTACAGTGAGTTCGGCCTCGGGAGGACTATAACATCCCGCAGCGGCGGCACTTAGCACGGTGACAGTGCATGCCAGCACTGTAATCACATATTTGCGAGTGTTCGGCCATTCGAACGGTGATGTGTAGGGCTTTAAATCCGGAGGCTCTGGTAAAGCCGGCTTATCGGAACGCGAGCCAGGCAAAGCCGAGGGGGCTGGGAGATGAGTGCTGAAATTGAGAAAGAGGTATTCAATTTCCTGGCTTGATACCTGAACCGGGGTTGGTGATTTTGAGTCGCATGCATCACTCCCCCCTGAGGCATCGACAAGTGTTGTATTAGAGCCTTTGCTGATTGGCGATTGCTGCTGAAATTGTGACGGTTCTATACCGGGCTCGGCTCCTGATGCGATCGCATCTTGCCGAGCGCCATTTTTCAAAACTATATGATCTTCCATGTCAACGCCCAATACATCCCCTTTGGTTCTATGCGCGATACACAAGCGGTGAGAACCAGATCTGGCAGCTGGTTAACTCACGAGGATGTGTTTATAGACGACGTGATTTCACAGCGGGTCGCCGGGCCAATTACTAATTAATAACCCTCTAGCTTTGTGGACGAGGTTAAGCTCTTTTTACTCCAAATTTTCCCCAATCGCCTCCCTTTCCCCAATTGTGGAGTCATGGGCGGCGGCCAGTTCTCTGTTACAAATAGTTGGCTAATGTCCAACATTTGCGCCCTGGAAATGCGCAAATCGGTGCCGTAACACTCACACTTTCTCCGTAGAACCCGGGATCTTGAAGCCATGTATGTATTTATGGTTCCTAATTCCCCAACATTGTATGCATGTCAAGAGACAGACGTGCCGGAGGACATAGCTAGCGAGATTCCGTATTCCAGACATGCCGACACAAGCACGTTCTTTGCTACTAGTGCGGAGTCGGCTGCGGATTGTTCCATACATATTTCTTTCAGGCTGGAAATGAATCAAGGTCCAAGGGTTGTCACATTGTGCCGGGTTTCCCGCTCCCATTCGAAAGATATTAACCGCTTCATCACAGGTATCGAATTGGATAATGCGGAACCTCACGTTATGATCGCTTTTGCCATTGGTCGGCACCACGGAGGACCGAGTCATCACCCGACCAATTGGATATTTCCGCAAGCCTGTGAAAACAACCCTTCCGGGGGCTAATTTTTAACACCGGGCCGGAGGGCAGCACGCCTTGGAGGGATCATTTGGGTTCAACTCTGCGTCGCCAAGATCCCCCACGCAAACAAACTCTTGTGGAGAAAAAATCCAAAAAAGCCCCCCCTCTCTTGTGCAACCACGGGATAAATTATTATCGCAGTCCAATATTCAAGATTACCGCTCGACGGGTTCGCTCGACGGGTTCATGTCTGGCAGTTCTGAATCAACAGGGCGACAATCGACACCAAGTTATGTTGTGTATGACGACCACCCTCACCTGACGAGGCTTCTCTCGTCTAGATCAGGGGAAGATGGAACAACGTGCCCACCTGACGGAGCACAACCGTTGAATAAAGAAAAGCTCACCTATTCGCGAGTTTCGCGCTGCCGCTGGTGTTCCCATCCAGAAACAGCCTCATTTGATCAAATATTCCGATGGTGACATCACAAATTTCGTGTTGCTGAGCATGGCTTTTTTCGGGGAGGGAAAAGAAAAAAAAAATTAGAAGAACCACATGGCACCTCCACCTAGTTAGTTAGCGAGTTGATCTGCGTTGCTGCAAGTCGTCAACTCCTCAGACAACTACTTTAGGAAAATGCCACAACTCGGCCGGTATCCTATGAGTTACTTCAAAGGTGGGCTCAGCATGCCTTCTGATGTCTCTTCTCCTTTGCACCTTGCGGCATTCCTCTATAGAGGAGCCAACCTGCCTAGTGCGTCTACATATGCAACGCTTGGACGCTCCATCTTCGGAGTCGATGAAGGTTTATGGAGACATGGATCACAGCCCGCGTTCCCTCACATCATTTGCCTGCAATATCGAGTTTCTTTTTTTTTTCCTTTTTTCCTTTTTCTTTTTTTCGGGTACTTGGAATGAGTGAACAGGCTCATTACAGAACCTATATGTTGATGATGAAGTGAATCGCCAAACCTTGGGGTTTCTTTGGGATGATCAGGTGGCTTACTATAACTATACGGCACGTTTGAAGCTCTGTGGGCAGGAGCTCTCTCTTCCTGCCACACATAAGGAGATGATTCGACCAGCCAAACCGCCTGGTAGGTCTCATGGCCTTACCACCTCGTTGACAACTTCGTACGGAGAACTCCGGACTAGTTACTCTATCCAGAGTACGGAGTAAGGAGTAGCAAACTCCGTAACCTCATACATAATTGGTTACCCATGACGCCTAGGAAGGGCTTCGTTAATCTCCATCTCTGATAACCGATGAATGCGCCGCCAAAATCGACCTGGAACACTCGAATATCATATGTATGGAGTACTCCATAAACATGTTGAAACCAATCCCATGCTCGAGCTCGATCTTACCAATGGCATTGGTGTTTCCGGCTGTCAGTCTCAACAACCAAACAGGCATGTAAGCTGATGTGCCGCAAAGAGGAGAGGTCAAATGTTTACATTGGAATTATTAGGCAGCACCCTGGACATTGAACACACACGGAACAATGTTTTAAAACACCCCATCTCCTCCATCGCCCATGAAAACTACGCCAGCACGGAGCACACAGATAAGGATTCTTGACCTGCACTGACAACTCTCTCTCTATTGCTCTTGCTGTGCATTCATTAAGCCTTACATCCCACCATGCATTCCCTCACCCCGAAAAGACCTAGCAAACAGCATAAACTGATAATGATCCTGAGTTGTAGCTGGATGAAGAAACCTGACAGAAAGGACGAAATGATGAGGTGTCAGAATTATTGTCCCTGATCACCGTGGACGAGCTCACTAGTTAACTAAACACCCTGGTGAGCTGGATTCTGGGGAAACATGCACATTCTGTATAGAGGGCCACCTCGCCAAAGGCGCCATGATAGGCTCTGCCAACTACTATACATATCTTGTATTTTATGATAACGCCAAGTGATTATTCGGATACCCAGGAGTGATTTTTGTGATGTGCCGGCTCCCTTAATTGAGTATTTTGTTGAGAGCGAATATACAACGTTGAAATTTCTCGAGTCCACGAACGTTCCTTCGCCAAGAGCATTTGGGTTTCAATTGGCTTTGGATCCGGCGGACAATGTCGGCATAAGCTATACGTTGATGGAATGTTTGCCGGGAAAGTCGTACTTGGAGCGTGAGATCGACGCAACGGCCGAGCAAAAGTGTTATGTGAGCAGTCAAGTGGCAGATTTCATGATCGAGCTAGGCAAGCATCCATTATCGAAAGCGGGATCCCTCGCTTGGAGGAATGAAAAACCTGAAATCTCAGCCATTGCGAGTAACGATTTTCTTGTCCTGGATAGATACGGCCCATTTGACGATGCTTTGCAATATTTCAAAAGTATCGCAGATCAGTACCTTGATTTGATTGCTGATAGGTAAGTCTACTCCGATTACCCCAAGGAAGCCGGCCTTTCGGATCTCGATAAGCAGTTGGTTGATGAACTGCGTGCAAAACAGAGGCTAGATCTCCCTGAATTAGCTGAAATGGGGAAGCTTGCGAAGAGATTCCTGTTTGGCCTTTGCCATGGATTGGATAAGAAGCTCTTGTTATAGTAAGATAGATACAGGCAGTTGTCGGGGACGGAGAAGTAGATTTCAACCAGTTGATTGCTAGGAAAGTAGAGGAATGCCGGTGTGACCCCTGCTGGTCAAGGATTGAAGCTTTGAAATTCCCATAGGCATAGCCAATAGGCCATCAATCTCGAATGCATTTCTACGTACGGAGTACCCCGTACCCCGGTGTTAATTTCAGCTTAATATCAACATCGTCTCCTCGCGGGATGGTGTCAATGAGACAGGGAGTTTTGCCAATCATAACAGCGGTAGAGACAAAACTAGAGCACATATTTATATAAGTGGAAGGGTTTCCCCAACATTTAAACCTGTATTGAGGTGTACAATGGGAACTTGAACTTTCGGGTTGCTTGGGGCAGCCTGGGAGTAACTAAAGAGCCACCAATGAGGAGGCCGGTTGGGGAATGATTCTTGGCATTTCGCTGCTACTCACAAACGTTCATTAAACAAACCTCGCTCGATTCAAAGTCAATGAATCACTGAAACACTGCATCGTGATTCCGACTGCTTGAATTCCCCTGGAACAACGACACCATGGCAGAAGACACCGCCAACTCCCCGCCGGACTCTCACATTGACCACGAGGCAGCCATCAACTACTGGTCATCAGTCACCCCGGACCTCAATGGTATCCTCGGCGGCTACCCCCAGCTCTCTCAGATCGACCTGCGCGGGTCGAAAAGTTTTCTTGCAAAGGTCCGTCGATCAATTCCCTCCATGGAATCCAAGCCACTCCAATTAGCTGTCGATTGCGGTGCTGGTATCGGTCGCATCACCGACGGTTTTCTGAGTAAACAATGTGATATGGTGGACGTTGTCGAGCCGGTGGAAAAATTTGCAAAGGTTATTCGCGATGGGAAATTAAAGCAAGAAGGGAAGATTGGCGATATATATGTGGTAGGATTGCAGGATTGGGTCCCGACGAAGAAATACGATTTGATTTGGAACCAGTGGTGCCTGCTGCATCTGACGGATGCACAGTTGGTAGAGTACCTTGACCGGTGCCGCGATGCGCTCTCGGACGCGGGCTTGATTGTGGTGAAAGAGAATATCAATTCGAATCCATATGAAGATTTTTATGATGATACGGATAGCTCTGTTACACGGGCGGAGCAAAACTTTAGGAAATTGTTTGCTCGGGCGGGATATGAAGTCGTGCGATCTGAGGAGCAGCTGGGCTTCCCTAAGCGGCTGGGACTATATCCGGTGATGATGTACGCGCTCCGCCCTAAGAATGAATAGCGATTGGAAGAGTCATCACCCAATTCGTCGAACCCATGGCATCACAGAAACGCCTGATGAAACCGTTCGTAAAGGGGAGGGGGAAACAAAATACGACAATCCAATTGCCGATGTAAATCTGCGACATGATGAAATGACCTGTCCTAAGCTTGCAGAATGACCCGGAATAAAGCTGTAAAGGCACGGAAATCCCTGCTAACGCCCTTCAAACGCCCTTGCGGATAGAGTACACAAGACGAGTGCAAAGAAAAAGGACATATGTCCCCGCCGATTAGGATGGCTCAGCGGCTCCAGGAGCTTCCAGCCATTTCCCTTTTCCTCGTTTTCATTGACGTTGTCCTCACACTAGTCTTCATATCTTAATATCCTGCTCTTCAGCCAAACTCATGATGAACCGCCACTCCTCGGGCCTCACCGGAGATACGCTTAGGCGGGATTGCTTCAACATCTGGAGATTCTCTAGCGCATCACCGGGCTTTGCTAAGGACTTTAGCTCGGCCAGCGTGACGAGGTTTTTGAACTTGCTCCTAAACTCGACATGCACGACTTCCCATTTTGGGTTATCCCGGCTAGACTTTGCGTCGTAATAAGGATGAGCCGGGTCAAAAGCAGATTCTAACCACCAAAGTCAGCGTCCATTGATGCTTTCATATGGAAAAAATTGAATATTATACCGTCCACAGAATGCTCTCTAACAATTTCCATTGTGCCAGCAATGCCTGGTACTTTGCAATTTGAGTGGTAGAAAAAGGCCAGATCGCCTTTTTTCATGGCGCGCATATGGTTTCGTGCTGAAAAGCGGTTAAGTTACCTTCCATATCAGATCATCCAATGTTACAAATCACAGTACACTCACCTGCTGCATTGCGAACACCTGCGAGAGAAGACGGAGTTAGAGACCCGCAGCTGTAGGTGGACATTATCATTTTAGGAGGAGAGACTCACCATCCCAAGCCTCGGGCTCTTTTGCTTCACGTAGATCATCAATTGAAAACTTAACATCTACACCTTTTTCAAATCGCGACTCAGGCTCGGCCTTCATAAGCCAATAGGACTTGCCGGCGCCTTTGTCATCTACATCGACCTCTCGAGCCTCTTCGTGGTTGACCTTGGGGTTGGCTTCATCTTCCTGCTTTCCATTAGGCTCCGTGTTGGCTGTCTTCGTACGCTTGCGAGCATTGTTATCGGATGTGGTTTGTTCTGAAGCCTCTTTCCCAGCCTTTCTCTTAGGCAGTCGGTCCACCTTGCCTTTGTTGCCTGTAGCCTTGCTGGTGTCAGTCGTCTTGGCCTCATTTGCAGCTATAAGTGAAGTATCAGTTTTTGTCCAAAGCATCATAGTTAACTAGATGTAACTATTTAGTTATTCTTTTGATAGCAACGTACATCTTGTTGCAGCGGCACGGTCCGCAGAGCGCTGGGCAAGAGACTCCCCAACCTCCTTTATGATGTTCTTAGCAACGCGCCTTGGACGCGTAGATGCGGCTGTTTCATTTACAACTATAGCACTGCGTGAGCGTGTTTTATTCTTTGGTGAAGGCGGAGCCATCCTTTTAGTGTATGGGACTGTCTGGGACGATATCTGTCCGATGCCTGGTTGACGGTGCAAGATTTCAGGCTGCGGTCCCTGGAGCCCAGCAGTGTCCGAGGCCCACGGGGTGGCGAAGGGGTCTTGGGCGGTTAGGAAGGGGGGGAAAGATTCTCTCGTTCGGGCAATGCTTGCCAGAGGGTGTCCTGCGGTGGTGGGTGGTGTGCGCGTTCGGCGCGACGACGCTAAACCACAGGGGGCAGCCGCTTCCGACAGGCCCGGGTCGCCGGGCGGGGTTGCGCCGAGTGGAGGGGCAACGAACGCTCCCGTTCAGCTATAACTATTTTGCCCGTTTTTGGGTGGGTTTGGATTTATCAGCACTGGAGGACAGGGTCAGAACGGAGGACAAGGGATCTCTGCATATATGGTGGGCTTCAGATTGCATGCTCGAAGACTATCCCCAGTCTTCCTGCCGTATATAAAGCAGTCAAGCCTATCCTCATCGTCCGTACCTTCAAGAGCTGCAATCCAATCGATCATCCGGACACAGCATTATTCAAGCTCCTCCGAAATGTCGGATCTGTTTACTGAGCTTACAGCCCCCAACGGGCGCAAATACACCCAGCCATTGGGCTTGTTCATCAACAATGAATTCGTTGCCGCCAAATCGGGACAGAAAATCACGTCAATTAATCCTACGTGAGTCGAGCAAATCCCGCTGGCAAGCCTCGCCGGAGCTGTCCTAATGACTGTCATAGGAATGAGGCCGAAATCGCGTCGGTACATGCCGCCGGTGCCGAGGACGTCGATATCGCAGTCAAGGCCGCCAAAAAAGCGCTGAAAGATCCTTCATGGAAGGAATTGCCTCCCACTGACCGTGGAAAGCTCATGGTAAAGCTTGCGGAATTGGTCGAGCAGCACATCGAGACCCTTGCCACGATTGAAGCTTGGGACAATGGTTAGATTGTTGCCCCCTCCATCCCCCCTCCACCTGGTGATAAAACAAGGCTTACCGGTCTCGATTGTACTAGGCAAACCATATTCAGTCGCCGTCAGCGAGGATTGCGTCGAAGTCGCCGAGACATTACGATTCTACGGTGGCTTTGCAGATAAGGTCTACGGTAGCACAATCAGCACATCCCCCGCCAAGTTCGCTTACACCCTACGCCAACCGATCGGTGTTGTCGGCCAGATCATCCCGTGGAACTATCCATTGGCAATGGCTGCATGGAAGCTTGGGCCCGCCTTGGCCTGCGGTAACACTGTGGTGCTCAAGCCTGCAGAACAGACGCCGCTAAGTATTCTTTACTTCGCGAACCTGATCAAGGAAGCTGGCTTCCCTCCGGGCGTTGTGAACATCCTCAACGGTTTCGGTAAAGACGCCGGTGCAGCCATCGCGTCTCACTTGGACATCGACAAGATTGCGTTCACCGGCTCCACGGCAACTGGAAGACAGATTATGAAGATGGCGGCTGTGAATATGAAGAATATCACTTTGGAAACCGGAGGAAAGTCCCCCCTTCTCGTCTTTGGAGACGCAGATCTGGAACAGGCTGCCAAATGGGCGCATATCGGTATCATGTCGAACATGGGTCAGATTTGCACGGCGACATCCCGGATACTGGTGCAGGACACCGTCTATGACAAATTCGTTGCCCAATTTAAGGAAGTTGTCGCCTCAACCAGCAAGGTCGGCGACCCATTCGCGGATGACACCTTCCAAGGTCCCCAAGTTACAAAGGCACAGTATGACAGAGTCCTCTCGTACATCGAGAGCGGTAAGTCTGAAGGTGCCAAGCTGGAATCTGGCGGTGTTCCACACAAGAATGTCGGCGATGGCAAAGGTTTCTTCATCGAGCCGACCATTTTCACCAACGTGAACGATAACATGAAGATCTACCGCGAAGAAGTCTTTGGCCCTTTCGTTGTCATTGCGAAGTTCTCGACTGAAGAGGAGGCCCTGAGCAAAGCAAATGACACGACATACGGCCTGGGTGCCGCAGTGTTCACTCGCGATATCGAGCGTGCTCACCGCGTTGCCGCTGAGATCGAAGCAGGCATGGTCTGGATCAACAGCAGCAATGATAGCGACTTCCGGGTTCCGTTTGGTGGTGTCAAGCAGAGCGGTATTGGAAGAGAGCTCGGCGAGGCCGGCCTGGAGGCATACTCGCAGACCAAGGCTGTGCATGTCAACATGGGTACAAAGCTGTAAAAGTAGCTTCTGTGCTTTGTTTTCTTTGTTTGTCTGCCCTGCCGGTCATCCTGATTATGTAATTAGTTAAATTTGAAGCCCACCATTTCGGGCAAAGTCGATGAAAGATGTAATTTTCTCCTCCTCCGTCACTTCGGGATGGTCGGTCTTCTAGCGAATATCTAATTTTAATATCAAGATCCAAAGAGGAACTACCCCGTTGAGCAGCGTAGCATTCAGTTGTTGTACTCTGTGTTTAGCTGGCTGGCATGAGTGGAAGGTTTATGGGTCATGGTCGTTTTAACGAGGTGAAAGTTCATACCCGAATCGCCGAGATGTCTGGGCCATTATTTCCGCCCTTCCATCGCCGAAAGATGGTAGTTATACGGAGAAGAGCACCTTATACCCAGGCTGTTGTCGAACTGAGTGCTTAAACAGTCACATATTTCGATCCTACTTTGTCCTCAGGCCTGAAAGCCAGAGACCAGTCCATTCTCCGTTGACCTGTGAGGGAGCATCTACGATCAATCTTCTTTGATCGTAGTCCATTGTCCACCTACACTGTCGTTACTATGGGCTCAACTCACGCATTTACAGAGATCCCATTGATAGATCTCTCCCTGGCAAAGGACCCGCTTACTCGTCCAGTTCTGTTTGAGCAACTGCGCTATGCGCTAATCTCTGTGGGATTCTTGTACATTTCAAACCATGGAGTCCCGGAAAAGGTGATCAATGATCTTGTCAACGTACTTCCAGAGCTTTTTGATCTTCCGGAGTCCGCGAAAGAAGAGATCGCTTTGCGAAATTCCCCCCACTTCCTGGGATATTCCAGCGTTGGTTCGGAAACCACTGGTGGGAAGGCAGACAAGCGCGAACAGGCTGAGTTTGCGACGGAATTGTTGGCCGTGGAATCAAAAGACGCACCACTTTATGAGAGACTAAGGGGTCCAAACCAGGTACGATTTGCTTCACCCTGTTTATGGAGAGTATTTCTTTGTGTTTTCTCACTTTTGAAAGTGGCCTCCCCAGCTGCCGCCACTCCGACCCGCTGTCACATCATACATTCAAGAGCTCACAGCTCTTGGCGAGCGGTTTCTTCGACTTGTCGCAGAGGCCCTCTCCCTCCCACAAGAAACATTCTTCCACTTTCTCTCAGATCAGCATCGCTTGAAGCTTGTGCACTACCCAGGTGCATCGAATTCACCCTCATCGGGAACCATAACACAAGGAGTAGGTCCTCACAAAGATTCATCTGGCTGGTGGACATTTCTCCTGCAAGCTTCGCCGCCCGAAATAAAAGGCCTGCAAGCACTAAATAAGAATGGCGACTGGATCGATGTTCCTGTCATACCGGGGACGTTTGTCGTAAACATCGGCCAGGCCTTCGAGGTTGTGACCAACGGTGTCTGCAAAGCCACGACGCACCGGGTGCTTATGTCTGGGTACAAGGATAGATATAGTGTCCCCTTCTTCCAGGGTGTTAGGCGGAATCTCACCAAAACGGAAGCTGTGGAAACGCTTAAGGAGCATTTCAGCAGGTTTGCTGCCGGCGGGGAATCCGTCGAAGCAAAAGACATTGATTCGACATTTTTAAGGGGCAAATATGATACGTGGGGCGAGTCTCAGCTGCGAACGAAAATTAGAAGCCATCGGGATGTGGGGAAGAAGTTCTATGGGGATGTGTTTGACAAGTACGTCAATGACGATTAGCATATGGGGCTTTTCCAGGTATGCAATTCCCAGGCCAAATGCAATTAGTACAGCAGGGCTGATGTTCTGAGAGCTTCAAGCGCTGAACGTATTGGTTTGGTGTGATTCTAAGGTACTAATGAATGAATAAAATCAGGGATAATGTCATATTACTTCCTCCAGATCCTGCGCATCGGCTCACAAAATCATGCCCAAACTCAGCTCAGTCCTTCAGTCTGATCTCAAGAATTTTATCATCAACTAGCAGCAAGTTATCATTTCCATTCGCTCCTCTTTGCCACATACTCCTTCCACGTCGTCGGCTTCTGCTCAACCAGCTTCAAGCTCTCCTCCAAGGTTGCTCCGGCATAGTACCCTGGGTTTTCCAGCAATTGGTGCGTCTGGAGCATCTCCTTGGCAACTGCTGGCGGGAGAAATTTCATGTAATCATCGGCATCGATGGTCAAGAACTTGGCTTTGTGCCCGGTGACTTGCTCGAACTCCTCCACGATGCGATCCGGAGAGTAGTAATCGACAGCTTCGAGGATCTGCTTGCCGAGGAGGGAGTCGCGGTGCTTTATCGCGGTCAAAACGTATTTGCCTTTTGTTGGAAAAAGGGAACGTCAGCCAACGCTGTTGGTGTATTTGTTAATACGGCGTGACTCACCGGTGTCAGCAACATCGAAGAGAGGGAACTGAGCCTTGTCCGTTATCGGTAGCATGAGGGTATACATCCCGTCTTCTCCCTTGAGAAGTGTACTCAAAAAGTTGGACATGAAGTACCCCGGTAGGACAAACGTGGCGGGAATTTGGAGTTCCCGAATGTATACCTCAATGTTGGCTTTTGTGTCGAAGTGTGGAACGTGTAGGAGTGCGCCGGCACTGGCGTCCATGATATGATAGAGTGAAGAGAAGATGAGATGAGAGACATTCGCTTCTTTTGCAGCGGTTGCTACATTTTTGCCCTGATTATACTCTGTTTCTGCGTCCAATGATTCCCAATAACTTGTCACTAGGAAGACGGTATGGGCTCCGGCCACGGCATCACCGACGGATGCCGGAGAGTCCATGTTTGCCTATGTCCATCTGGTCAGCTGGGTGTGAAGACAGTGGAACTGTGATTGGGAGGAGAGTGCATACGGTTTTCACCTCTACGCCCTTGCTCTCCAACGCCTTGGCTGCGGGCTTGGTGACATCGCGAGTGATGCCCCGGATCCTGAACTCCTTGCTCAACACTGGGTCCTGCAAAATAGCATCCACCACCGAGCCACCTTGGTTCCCCGTCGCCCCAAACACGACAATTAGCTTAGACATTGTCTTTAGCACGAAGCACAAGCGACCGGACGGCACTGACGAACGGAGTAGTTAGATCAGGAGGGTAATCGAGGATGAGAAGCAAGACGAGAAGAGTCGAGGCTGTGAGTGGGAGCAATCGAACGAAGAGGCTAATGTTTCCGCTGTTCACAAGGGCCATTATCGAGGCAGAGAGGGCGAAGAGCTTATATAGGTTGGATGGGGAGGAGGAAGAGCATCAAAAGCACCCAACACACGCAACATTGAATTCCAGATGTCGGTGTCGACGTCATTGGCGCGGGCCGCATGATTTCCAGCCGCTTTTCCGGCCTGCGTAAGTTAGTTAGTTAGTAATCGCTGCTTGTTAGTAATCCGGCGGGAGGAAGATCATGGATCTGGTGAGCTGCTGAGTCTCTGTGCAAGCCGACCGAGTCTCGAGATGCGGTCTGACACTGACCCGGTCCAGGCCGATGAAAGTGTCCAGCAGTCGGCGGCAGAACGTCACCGTACCCGGCCTCAGCCTTACAAAAGCCCCAAGCCCCAAGCCGAGCTTTTGCTACGGAGAGCCTTTGTAACTTCTAACTCGTGCTACGGTTGCATGACCGATCGAAAATCAGAGAGTAACTAGCTAGTTACTCTACTTCTAAATTGCTTTTCGTATTTAATTGACGACCACTCTTTTTTTTTGTTTTTCCCCGTCTCCGGAAATGTCTTTCGTGCCGTCCGTGGCCTGTCGGGGGCATCAATGCTGGTCTCGGCCCCGAGACTTGGCTCTCCACCCCCGACTGCGCATTGATCGCAGCAAAATATAAAAATCTCGGGGCAGTTTGTATCTGCCAGTGATGAAAAGCATATATATACATATACATACATATATCCGGGTCATCATGGATTTCCTTTGCTTTTTCATTCCACTTTCCTCTCGTTCCCATTCCAAAGCCGGGAGTAGGGAGGAGGCCTCTATTTTTCTTGATTCATATAATACCTTCTGTGTTGATTTTAAATTTTTCTACTCAAGACATGTCAGAAAACGATAGCCAAAAGTCGTCTACCGACATAGAGAAAGACGGTGTTGAGGAGTCTACTCCTACGCAGCCTGATGACTCTCAGTACCCAGGACTAGCAACCGTCATCCCTATTATGGCTGCCTTGTATCTCGGTGTATTTCTCGTCGCATTGGTATGCTTTTAGCTTCTTAGCTCACAAAGCCATCGCTTATTCAAATGCTCATTTATTTAATAGGACCGAACAATCATTGCAACGGCCATCCCACGAATAACAGATGATTTCCACTCGCTAAACGATGTTGGCTGGTACGGGAGCAGCTACCTCATCGCAGCGTGTTCGTTTCAGTTACTCTACGGCAAGGTATACACTCTCTACCATCCTAAATGGGTGTATGTGTGCAGCATTGTTCTTTTCGAAGTTGGTTCTACTATTTGCGGCGCTGCGCCAACCTCGACGGCGTTTATTGTCGGACGAGCTATTGCTGGACTAGGATCGGCGGGAATGTTTTCAGGAACAGTTGTCATTATTGTGAACACAGTCCCGCTAAGGAAGCGACCTGCCTATACGGGGTTCATGGGCGGAATCTTCGGGATCTCGTCGGTGGTAGCTCCGTTGTTAGGAGGTGCATTTACTGATAATGTCTCATGGAGGTGGTGCTTTTACATCAACTTGCCCATCGGGGGATTTGCAATGGTGATCATCCTATTGCTCCTTAAGCTTCCACATGTGAAGAAAGCCGATAACAAGGCCTCGATTGGCCGGCATATCATGCGCTTAGACCCGCTCGGCACCATCTGTTTTCTTCCAAGCATGGTGTGTCTCCTCCTAGCTCTGCAATGGGGAGGATCGACTTACCCCTGGAGCAGCGGGAAGGTCATCCCCTTGCTCGTCGTATTCGCTGTTCTCATCTGTGCCTTTGTCGCGATCCAAATTTGGGGCGCGGAGGATGCAACCGTCCCTCCAAGGATCTTCACTCAACGAAGCATTCTGTCCGGCTTTTGGTACACGATCTGCGTGGCTGGTTCCATGCTCGTCCTTGTCTACTACCTCCCCATCTGGTTCCAGGCCATCAAAGGAGCTAGCGCCGTTAAGTCAGGCATTATGAATCTGCCTCTGATCCTCTCTCTCGTACTCGGTAGCATCATGGCCGGCGGTCTCGTCACTGCCACGGGTTATTATAACCCCTTCATGTTTCTTTGTTGTGTCCTTATGTCCATCGGCGCCGGACTCATCACCACTTTTACCCCGACAACAGGCCAC
The DNA here is from genome assembly GCF_000149335.2 of Coccidioides immitis RS. Classification (NCBI taxonomy): domain Eukaryota; kingdom Fungi; phylum Ascomycota; class Eurotiomycetes; order Onygenales; family Onygenaceae; genus Coccidioides; species Coccidioides immitis. The sequence goes on along the minus strand of NW_004504308.1, from coordinate 172,923 downwards.
CCAAATTGGATCGGATACCAAATCGCGTACGGCCTAGGGTTAGGGCTAGGCATGCAACAAGCAGCCGTCGCATCGCAGACGATTCTATCGAAAAAGGACGTTCCGGTTGGCGTTGCCCTTGTATTTTTCGCCCAATCTCTTGGAGGAGCGGTATTTGTTGCCGTTGCGCAGAATATCTTCACGAATAAACTTACTGAGGGCCTCGCGAAAATTCCCGATATGGACCCGTCGATCATACTCAATATCGGCGCCACAGCTATCCATAAAGTTGTTAAAGATCCCGAAACGCTGACCCGTGTATTGGCCATCTACAACGACGGCTTGACGGATGCATTTCGTGTGGCTTTGGGTTTAGCATGCGCGTCTATCCTTGGTGTGATAGCCGTGGAATGGAAGAGTGTGAAGGGGAAGGAGAAGCAATAAGAATGTAAATGCATACAACAATCAGGTATCAAACGAGATGGGATGTCATTTTCTTGGATTTAATGTCGCGATAGAATATGTGTCATAGGTAATAGGGGCGATAGACGAACTTGATAGAGAACTCCAATTCATCAAGAGTCCTCCTGTCGAATACAACAAGTCAAATCCCGTGTGAGGTCCTACTATTCCCGTTCAATACAGACATCCGGTGAAGAGGTTTGAAATTCAAAAGAAGTCCCGTGTTCCGTCGGGCAGCCTGACTCCCCAGCCTCGACATTCTTATGGATCGCTGAGCGATCGTCCCGGACCAAAACTCTGTCAGCGATCTCTTCCAGAGGTGTTGAAAGTGCTTGGACGACACTAGAATGTCACTTTCGTTGTGCATGGCATGATACGCCCTGATTCATGGCAACAAATATAGCATTTTAATCACTCCATATCAGCTTTATAGCTCTCCTATGATTATCTGTTTGCTTAACACAGCAGAGCAGTATGGAATTCGGGCATTTACATCTATCACGCCAATAACAGCGCAGCCGTGCAATGGGGGAAAAAAAAAAAAAAAAGGGTCCTCATCAGCAAACAGTTTCCAGGCGACGCAGTAACTAGTTAGGGCGCTAGGGTAGTTAACTATACGGGTACGGAGTACTCCGTATTTAGAATGCCTTTTTAATTTCTACTTCGTCGCAATGCACAAATAGCTATGAGTTATCAATAAAGTAATGTGTTAAATAGCTACGGAGTACTCCGTACTCTACCTTCAAAACTCCAAACACCTGCTCCCAAACGCGAGCCCACCTGTGAGTATGTCAATGCCGCATCCCACTCCAACATCCCCCCCAGCTGCCAGACTTCACTCGTGCCAGCTTTGCCAGCAGCGAAAAGTGAAGTGTGACCGCCAACAGCCCTGTTCCGGTTGTGCCAAGGCGGGAACGGACTGTGTCTATCGCGCCCCGGCCCCGCCGAGGAGGCGCAAAAGGAGGTCCCCGGAGGAAATTCTCCGTGCGCGCCTCCGCAGGTACGAAGCGATTCTTAAGAATTTGGGAGTCAATGTCGATGCAAACGAGGGTACCGGCCCGGGCGAAAAGGATGATGGGCCGGTGAGCTCCCACGACGCTGCGCAAGCCCCTAAAGACACCAGCAAGACGAGGCCGGAAGACGTCGCCTGTCTCGGCAGTAAGCTGGGAAGGCTGATTGTTGTGGATGGGAAACCAAGGTTTTTGGAAAAGTAAGACCTGCTTGATTGAGGCGTGGTCCGCTACGTTTGTCCTCGATGTTGGGATAGGACGACACTGACTGCCACTGAACAGTGCGCTTTGGGTAAGCTTGGGCGACGAGGTAACTAACTACATTGTGTAACTGCTCTTAAATGATGCGAAGAGACGGTGGATTTGACTAATGAGATCTATATCCAACAGCTTCATACGTCCCACGATCTCGAAGACTCGTCGACACAAGGCGGAGAAGATGACGCGGACGAAATTGAAGCATTGATGCCAGAGCAGCTGGATCGCTTTTCTCCGGATGAGAGCCGATTACTTTTTGGTTCGGCCATAAACCGCCCGAGTCTCCTATATTTGCATCCAGAGCCAGTTAAAATCTTTACTCTCTGGCAAAAGTTCCTAGAGAACGTCGACCCGCTCACCAAGATCTTCCACACTCCAACCGTTCAGCAACAAGTGCTAAAAGTAAGCGGTAGCCTTGGTAATATGCCAAAGCCGTTCGAGGCGTTGATGTTCGCAATATATCTCTGCGCTGTGGTATCGTTGAGTGATGAAGAATCTCGTGGGCTACTGGGAGAACCGAGAAAGGTTGTCCAACAAAGGTATCGGCTTGGAACAGAGCAGGCTTTGATAAATGCAGAATTTATCAAGAGTTCGGATGCGACTGTTCTACAAGCATTTGCGTTATATCTCGTGAGTTTTACTACGGCTATTTTCGCTCTACCATATCCCACCAGAACGTCATCTATTCCTAACTTCCTGGTCTTTTGGTGAAACAGCTTGCCATGAGACCTCATATGGAGGCACAGACACTTTGGATACTCAGCGGAGTAGCCCTGCGAATTGCGCAGCGTATTGGCCTGCATCATGATGGAGCGTCACTTCAGCTCTCCGTGTTCGAGACCGAAATGCGTCGCCGATTGTGGTGGCAGATTGTCGTGCTTGATGGCTTTTCAGCAGAGCTCTCAGGTGTCGGGATACTTGGCGGTGTCCACAATCCGCCTATTCCTTTACCTCTCAATGTTAATGACATCGACTTGGATCCCAATATGACAGGGGTTCCTGTTGAGCACAATGGTATTACGGAGATGAGCTTCTGTCTGCTTCGATATACTATTGGGCGGTTTCTCCGGGACTCAAGAACGAAGCACACCTTTGATGGCCCATGGCAGCATTTGACTAACCCAATGATATCCATTCCCGAAAAGATTCAGGAGCTCGAAGACTTGGATAAGTTGATCGAGCAGAAGTTTCTTCAATATTGTGACATCTCCATTCCTTTTCACTTTATCGTTTCGATGGTTGGCCGCTGTGGCATCTCCATGATGAAGCACCGGGTTTACATGTTAGGGTGCCCGAGAAAGCCTGGCGGGCGATCCTTCGACCGCGAAGAGAGCGACACACTCTTCGCCAGTTCTATCAAAATTCTCGAGTACGATAATCTGGCCAAATCCATGCCAAACGTGCGACGATATTATTGGCATGTCGAGGCGCATTTCCAATGGCATGCTTTTATATTTCTGCTTTATGAATTGCGGAATCGCACGTCTGGCGAAGAGGTCGACAAAGCATGGTTTCAAATCGAGAAAGTTTACGAAAATAGGTCGCGGTTTTTGACAGACGTGAAGAATAAATTAATTGTGGCTGCTGGGAATCTTGTCCTTAAGGCCTGGGAACAGAAGGTCTCAGGACTGCATGTTCCTGGCGTGGAAATGCGCGTGCCCCAGTTTATAGAGACGCTTAGGGCACGGCGGTCTGGTATTCTATCAACGAAGCAAAAACTACGGGATAACATATGCCATCAGCCAAACACGAACGAATCCCCCTTGGTCAGTGATTCTTCAGCGTTGATAGATGGGAATAATTCTGCGCCACTTTTTCTTTTCGCATCCAGCGTATCAAATTCCGGTATGGGTGTGGAATCTTCGACCGAGATGCAAGATCCTAGCAGCGTGCTCGACGGTTTGTATGCTCCGTCGCAAGATTTCGACTCCCCAAACTGGATGGAATGGGAAGCTCTTTTCCGTCACTCCGGCATTCGGGGAGACAGGGAAGGAGATATATAACCAACGGACATATATACAACACGGGACGTTGAATGTATCCTGCCTAAGGTAACAACCCAGCTGGCACACACATAAAATTTGCCATTGACCAAGAATGACTTGCAGCACCTCTTTGCTTTAACCAACTCCAGGACAAGAGCGAATAAAAATCTAAATTTGTAATATCAACTGCCTTTTCTTTTTTTTTCCCCCTTGGGGTGGAAAGACTTTCCGGACTTACTCATTGACTGATCGCATGACTCTGTGACTAGGAGCTGTATATCCTGCATTTCGGACTGATCAACACAAGATACTTGCGAGCCAGGAAGCTTCTCCTCTCGACTCCCATTTGCACAACGGTCTCATGTCAAACGCAAAAATTGTAACGAGTACTTTGCAGCTTTTATAGTTCCCTAACTAGCTATCTGCAGTGGCTATTGTATAAGTACTTTGACAGCAAAGAATTTGAATACGGCAGCAATGCTGGCCCCGCTCCAAGCAGTCTGAAGACTAGGAACCACCCATATGAACAGTGCTTCCTGGGAGTCGGCCGGCACGTTGACTGATCAGTGTCCAATCGCCGCCCTCCAGCGATGGGTTTCGAGATACGAATCTGGAGTCTCGACTCGCCCTCGTTGGACTTAAAAGATGCTTGATAATCCGATCTCATGACCAAAGTCAACTTATCCCATCAATAATATTTGCTCTGCATAAAAGCGATTAAGACCCTTTTAACCTTTAGACCAAGAAAGGGCTCCTGGATTGGGAGACCGGAAGGGCGCGCCCATCGCTATAATCACGGCATTCACTAATGTAGTTATGGAGTACAGAGTTGCGCAAAGGAGCGGTTGTCGTTAATCACCATCTCGCTCCCACTCAAGCAGCTATTCCCCTTGGACAATGAACCATGAAAAAATCTGATAGTCTACTATAGTAATAATAGAATTTTCTTGTCTTAACTTAGAATTGCCTTGCTACAGTTCCTGAAGAAAGAGGGAAAAAAAAAAAAAAAAAAAAAAAAAAAAAATTGAACTGCCCGGATGGTTATTAGGTCAAAAGCTCTTGAGCCACTTGAGCACGCAGCTGGCTTCCAATCAGCAGAATCACCGACAAGCCAAGTGCCAAGCAAACCGGTTTTCCCCTTCGCAGCTTGCTATTGATGTCAAATAACGTCACTGCAAATCCACAACAGTCTCGCCCTCCTGAGAGGAGTTGGTGATCCCTGCAGACGCCACAGCTAGCAGGATACAGATGTACTCGGTACTCCGTACCTGGCTTGTTAACAGGTTAAAGCAGCACCCTCCCGGCAATCACTTCCGATCGCTCCCCACTCTGCACATGGAACTTTGGAGCTTCTTTTGACCGCAAGTACAGAGTATTTCACACAGAGATCTTCTCAAATTTGCATAGGAAGGAGGCATATATAGGCCTTTTTTTTTCGCACAAATCCCTTCAAGCCCTGATACTGTGAATTGTTTATGAAATATCCGTGGTCCATTTGGCAGGCTGGACAGGGTTGAGCCGAACAACAGATAACTGTATAAGGTAGCTTCAAATGCTTCTCTCCTGAGAACTTGATGAGAAATAATTTGCAGCTCTGTCTAGCCCTATTCGGCCTTGTTTTTGAGTCCCTGTGTGTGAGAGAGAGTGTGTGTGTGTGAGAGAGAGAGAGAGAGAGAGCAAGCATAGCGCAAGGTCCATGCAGTGAATTTGAAGTGGGTCAAAGTTTGGCAGTGGAGTGCTCTGGGCCTTTGTTTGCTGCTTCCATGGCGAGAATACCGTCTTCAATAGTAATTAGTCCTAAGCCCTGCGGTTTGCTTAAAATCAGATCACCAAATAATGATGAAATCAAATCAAGGGGCTTTAGCGACTGAGAGAAGAAAAGCTCAGTGCTCGAATAATGATGGCCTGCCAGTGGTTAGCATACTGGGATCCGCCATGTTAACTTCGCTGCAAATAGCCCTATCGCAGAGAGAGAATGCTTTCAACAAGAGCAGCGCTTGGGCCATCACCTTGGCGGTCAAAGGTGAACCATCACTAGAGAACATAGCGGCCACCTCCCCTCTATGAAGGTAATTTCGGAGGTGAATTCTGAAAGTCTGAAGGCTAAGAGTGAGTCATGTATCCTCAATAACGAATCAAGGTGCAAAGAGGTCGAGGGTGCAGGAAGCGTAAGGGGCCGATAAGGCTTCACCCGGTTAGGCCCACAGCGACCAGACAGATGGCAATACTGGGTAGGGATTAGTATAGGGTCTATCCAGATATCCTTCACGCCGACAACAGCACCCGGCGCCAGGAAGGAATAGATGGGTACGTCGAAGGTGGCCAGTAGATAGAGAAGAACCTTCCAGCGTATACTGCAGAGAGGTTGGCAAGGCTAAAATTGAGGATTGGCGTGTGCTATAGATACCCCGTTGATACCCCGTTGACGGGGAGAAGATCCAAAACGCTTTTCTAACACACGGTTCTAGAAAAAGCCTGCCACCGAAAGGGCCTCAAAGTGGTTAATATACCGGCTCACTCCACAACATATGGACATTTAATCCTCTCACCAAGGCCGGGAGATACGCTAACCTAGGAACCTCTTGTGAGATCACCTGCGCAACATCCCAGTGTTACGCGCCAGGGAGTAAATATTGGAGGTGCGTGTTATGATAACCTTGTGGATTCTTATCATTGACTCATGGGATTCGAGAGGAGCAAATGTTGACTGGGTGCTGCCTGTTGGTATGATAGAATCAATCCTAGGTCCTAGTTTTAAAAAATGATGATGATCATAACGAGGAAGCTGTCTTCTTCCCTTCCAGGCTCCCTGTTCTGTTTTTGATATCTTGCCAGTCGCAGGACCCCAAGAACCTTCGAGAGTGGATTCCGGAGACCAACAATGAATATCAAATTTTTGACAGGAACCAAGGCTTCGGGAGTGGTAGGGGTGTGATGCACTGGTTAAGACGGTGGCGTTAACCGGGCAGAGGACGTCAACAAACAAAGAAAACCGCTTCCTGCTGTCGCAAGATGCCAAGCGGAAGGCCAAAGGTTGCTTCAGGCCGTGACTGCGGGCGTGCTCGGCGATGTTGACTTCAATGGTTGAATTTTGCTTCGATGTTTAAAAGCAGCCAGCCTTCAGCGCCAATCTTGTCCTAGTCAACTCGCCAAGTTAGCGCAGGCTTCCCAAATCCCCTCACGTTCCAAAGTCAGCATTATTCGTTCTCGAAGAGTTAAACCCGAAGGTGCTCAGGGATACGCCGGACATCCCTCCGCGATGCTGCCTGTAATGCTTGCTTTTGCCATCTCCGGTATATTCTCGGCGATCACTTTGCTCGTGATCCCCGCAAACTGTTTGGCTTCGCGCCGTCCATTTCAACAATGACGTGAGAGGCTGCATTTTTGCTACAGAATTTCACCAGTTGCCCCCCCGTTTGGTACAGGCCGTTGTCTCCGATCTGCTTCGAGTGGCTACATGCCGGCTGCTTCGGATGCTTTCTGCAATTCCTGTTCTCTGCTTCTGCTGCATGTATACATACAGTACAGAGTTACATGACGATCGTCCGCGGAAGGTTGACGAATAATGGCAGGACGGCATCGTCTGGAACTCGTCCTCTGCCGTCATCAGGTGCCACATGCAGGCCTGTTGCTTAACGGTGCGATGTATATAAATTGGTGATAGCCCGTGTTGTGGCCTTATTTGTACGCCCTTCAAATCCATACGATATTGAACTTGCAAAATAGCCTTTGCTGAGCTGGGCTCTCCGCAATAAATCCACATACCCAAGGTTACCTATCTCGCTTCAGACTTCGTCAATATCTCATTAGCAAGAAACCACAGTTGATACGATATGGAACGTGGCTCTCTCATACGCGGCTGCCTGCTGCTCATGCGTCTGCTCCAATGGGCGAGCGCCGTGATTATCGTGGGAATCGTCTCATATCTCATCAACGAGGGTCCAAAAGGAGCGCATTTGATCTATGAGGAAGTCATTGTAAGTTTCTGCTCCCGCTTGGTTCAACACTCTCTCGTGCCTGGAAATTATCCTTTGGGACCTGCACATTCCCTAAAACTTTCAAGAAAAGTTAACTGACTTTTCACCAGGCCGTGCTGTCTGTTGCTTTCTTCGTGCCAGGCCTTGTCTCACCATTCGCCCCGGCAGTCGGCTGGCTCGCGTTCCCGATTGATCTCATCTTCTCCTACCTGTACGTGTATCCTGGTTTTCAACACCACGCAGCTATTGTAGAGGGACTCGCTAAAAGTAGCGTCTAGCTGGTTGACCTCCTTTATCTTTGCATCCCAAGATTACAGCGCCGGAGCTGTCTGTTCGGCTAATGCTCCACCCGGACAAGGTTGTGCCATCAAGCATGCGTCTCAATCTTTCATCTTCATCGCCTTGTAAGTGTCCCCTGGATTAATGTAGATTGGTGTAATGCTCTTGGACTGTATGCTCATGTGGCAAATAGCTTCTGTACTATGTGCTCTGCGGCAATGGAGAGTTGGAACCTCTGGACCCATTACAACTCTTCCCGCTCAAACACCGGTGGTCATTCTAAGGAGCTGCATAGAGAATCTGCCGATACCGCTGTCACCGGAAATGGCGGCCAAGCAGTGTAAAAGCAAGTTCTTCATCCAAACGAAAATACGCTCTTATATACCCCATTTCCTGCGCGGTTATTTAAACAAGATTGCTTGGATTTGCTTATCAGGGAAATTAGCCGTGCTGACTCTCCCCTCCAGCGTATTCGACTCAATTTGATACTTACAGACGCAAAGCAAGATTATACCATGTGCTTGATTTGCTTAATTTTTTGATGTTTCACTTTCATGTGTTATTTCCTTTTTGATCCCCAAGTGGTGATGGTAATACAATAATAATAATGACGGTTGAGGATGGTTGAGGAGCTTTTTGCAAGTTACCCTTAGCGATTATTTGCTTAAGTATCTAGTATATCTAGTACGGAGTATTTATGTTACTTATTTTGTCGCCTAATATGAATGCCATATGGCAAGCATTGTCAGTTTACCGCTTCTTCCCTCTCTTTAACTTGCTATCCTCCCAATAATATCTTTCTTGAGCTTCACACCTTGAACCCGTTCTAACGTATCGGTTTCATGATTCTGGGATTGTTTGCGTGTACATGTCTGTCAACGGCCTGCTTGACGGGACTCTTGAGAGCACCATGTGGTCAGGAGTGCTTCCAAGTAAATGTATTTCTTGCCCGCTATCGTAGTTAGCGGTTAGATTTAGAGGAAGAGAACGGCTGATATTCACTGGTACCCAGTATAATTACATCTGAAAAAACTTCCTCCATACACCACGTGCGCATGCTGATACTTGGCTACAGCCAGCTTCACCCTTGGAGAGACAGAGAAGGCTACATCCTATATAAGAATGTGCTCTATCGCGACTAGGAAACCGAAAAATAGAATCCACCTAGGATTACCGCAATCAAGATCATCGTGGTTATCCACGCTCCCGCCTTGTCTGCCGTCTTTATCCCCCGTTGCATTCCTATGGCATTACCCGTAGACACGCCCGCACCCGGGTTTCCCTTGCTCGTTCCACCGTCCTTCTCTGTAACAGGAGGATCCACGCTACCGATTAGATTCGACTGGATAACCTCCAATGCCGCCATCTGCTCGCCGATGCCAACGCTGCCATCGAATCCACCCGTCGACCACTTCAGACCGCATGATTTCCCGTCATTACCGCCGGTGCATGCCTTCGCGGCAGCCATAGCAGACGCGCGAAGCTTGGGCATAATGAGCTCTCTAGTGAACGGGGCAAGTTGCGTCGTTTCCGCCATCCACCGTGAGAGAAAGGCTTTGAATGACCGCTGATCAGTGAGGCAGTTATCATGAGGTTCGCATGAATACTCAACCATGATATCTGCCTGTTCGGGGAAGAAAGGGCGAAGACCGTCAATCATCCCTTGGACGCGCTCGCGCCAGATTTGTTCACCGTCGGTCTGTAAATTAGCATCCTCACTGGGTGGCTTGGAAGAGTCAAAAGAGTCTTACATAGTTGTACATGCTTGCTGCCCCGAGGAGGTACACACCTGCGTTGTATGTCCACTGGATGCGGTTCACCTCGCTGCAATTCAGCTTTTCATCTGACCCATCGAAAAACTGATAATCATCGGTTAGCAACCCGACTCCCTTGGTCCAATCCCACGTTCGGACTGCCCATTCTGCATATGTGTCGTTTCCCGTGTATCGCGCTAATCTGGCAGCGATGTTGAAAAAGCAGCCATTCGAAATGGAGTTTTTGTAGTTAAATCCGCGGTTAAACTGAAATATCTGCCAGTTGAGCCCGCCACCGCAGGTCGCCGTATTCCATCGAGCAGCCTGAGAGTTGAACACGCCTTGAGCCAACGCTAGCCATTGTGGCTCGTGGGCGGGCGGATTGGGAAAATTGCGTTCGGCGGCGGCCAATGCTGCTAGCCCCCAAAAAGCCTGATCGTCGTTCCCTAGTGTGCTTGTTTGGTTGAGAGGCATGAAGTTCTTCGTGGAGCTGGCCTGGTGCAGCAGTGCAGTGGTCGTCATCTCGTTCCAGGTGTCATCTCCAGTGTAGAACCAGTAATCGATCAATGCGCCAAACATTGCACCGGCTTCCCACCAGTAGTATGGGAGCGGCAGGGTGCCTGGGATCCCGCCCGGATGGTGCCCTGTGTAGAAAGAGGTCATTCCGGTTGCGGCGATTTTGGCGGCTAGTTTGATAGATTCTATAGTAGAAGCTGTTGTTAGAACGCACGGGGTTGCTATAAGCCTAGAGAGGAAATACCGTGATCATCGAGGTTTAGGTCTATAGCTGAAACAATTGACAGCATCCCCACGAGAGCCAGCAGCGATTGAGCCATCCATCCTGAGGATGATGAACAGGAAAACAGCCTCATCCTAGGTGAAAATAAAAAAAGTAAAATCTAACTGTAGGGTATAGATTGTAGAAAACTGAGCAGACAAGATATGCACTATATGAGCCTCATCAAGAAGAGAATAGGGATGCTCTTGTGAAGCCCTAATCCACGCACCTGAAGTGAGGTTGAAGGTAGGGCAGGAAGCACGCAGCAGAGTTCAGCAGATGTTGACCAGGCACCCAGCGCCGAGATTTGAGCTGCACGCATAGTTGAAGGAATCAACCATCCCTTGCTTCCAGTGCAAGCTGACTTAAATGGCATGGTAAATGGAATTCGGATGAGTCGGCGATATTCTTTAGGAAAGCAGAGAGAATGGGAGGGTGCAACTTAAATCAGCTATGACAGCATAATGCAGTCATGGAACCCATACAGAGGATTGTACTAGAGCTAACAAGCTCTCAGGCAGGGGTTCGTCCTGAGCGAAACAGTGATAGCTGGCAGAAGGTCCCTGGTTCAGTGTTTAGCATAAAGAGCTTGTTTGTGCTGGTTTATTGAACCCAAGGAATGGATGCATCCATCGAACCAGGATGCCATCTCACAAACTAATAAAAGTTCAACGCCAGGATATCTGCCATTCTCCTAAACCCAGCCATTTCCGCTTGATGAATATGTGCCAATTTATTAGGGTATCCAGGGCACTTGAGATGCTGACTGGCCTCCCTGACCGCACAAGTCCGGAGGAGCTGCCATGAGTGACAGAGCATTCCCCTTATAATTATCTCCCACTAACATTTAAAGAGTAGATCTGGATAGTTACTGAGAAAATAATGACGAGAAGAAGGACATGGAGTACTCCGCACGTTGCCCTGACACAAATCGACGAGATGGCTGCCAAGATCGGATGAACTGGAGATCAGGCTCTCGAAAATAACTTGGTTAGTGAACTAACTTGTTAGTTAGTGCGTAGAACGTGAAAATAGAAAACTTTGAACAGGGGTTCACTAGTTATCAGAGGGGCTTCTGAGAGAAGATTTCTGTGTATTCTTTTGTTCTCCAAAAAGAAAAAACAGGGCATCTAGGCTGGCCATCCAATTTCAGACACCACCTTTCTATAACTAAAAGCAGCAGATGCGCTTTGGTGGGAGTTAATTATGTACACTCTGGAAGCTCTCTGGCCTGTGGACGAAGCTTTCATTATCTAGCCGATCGCAATTTTCGGAGTCCCGCACAAATGACAGGGATCAGACACGGCTCCTGAATCCCATCCTTCGTCATCGGCCAATTTGACCTTTCCGTCCTTGCTCTCGGAAGGCCGTCCGCTGAGCGTGTCAACCAGATTCCTCAGCTTCATCCAGAACTGATTGCGTGGGCATCGATGCTCCCAGTCCGTGTTGGTCGCCTCGAGGCCCTCTTCACCGGACATTGGGCCAAATACAACTTCGCTACCTCGAATTCCGATCACAACGCTTGACATCTCATCGGCATCGATTTCATCACGGCTGCGCCCCGAAAATGACTCGAGGTGTTGGACACAGCGAAGAGCCAGGCGGAGTGCACGGATTCGGTCCATTGGTGATGGTTTCCCTCCTTGTTGGAAGTGGCCCGGAACAGCGGCCCGGGACTCGAAACGGCCCTTGGCCTCTTCCTTAATCATGTCTGCAATGACCTGTGTGGTATATGTGGAAGACGCTTTCTCGTTGCGGAGGATGATTTTGCCGGCATGACTTGCGCCTCGGTCAGTTGCAAAGTTGTGTCGGAGATATTCGATATCGCGGGCGAGCATTTTGATATCAATTCCTTCCTCAGGGATGTACACTGCGTACGCTCCCACTGCTAAACCTGCCATGACTGCGATGTACCCGGATCGCCCACCTTGGGTCTCAATCACAAATACACGGCGGCGCGATGAGGAAGCAGATTGTCGGATCACATCGCAGAAGTTTACCAGCGTGTTCAGGCAAGTATCGCTGCCCAGTGAATACTCAGTGCCAGGAACGTTGTTGGAAATCGTAGCGGGGAGGACCACAATTGGAATTTTTAGTGATGGATAATCTTTCCTTGCCTTTCGAAGCTGACTTGCCGCAGTAAAAGCCTCGAAGCCCCCAATGATGAACAAAGCGTCGAACTTGTACCGTTCAAAGCAATAGGCAGTGGTAGGCATATCCTCGGAAGGGAGACCTCGGTTGGTTCCGATTTCAGACCCACCTTCGTTCACCCAGGAATCTGATTCTAGCCAATTTACCTCGCGGACGGAACCTAGTGGCTTATCGGCGTGGTGGCGGCACAACCCAGGGAATCCGTTGTAGATGGCGACTGGAGTATGGCCTCTAGCAATGCAATAAGCCACTGCCGCACGGGTTGCTGGATTCATTCCCCCAGCAGGTGCACCGACGTGGATAATCGCAATGCGCATTCTCTATAATACGACAAGCGTTAGCGGGGGATTAGCAACAAAAAATAGGATGTGGAGACGCACCTTCTCCTGGGGAAGCAGCATTTTCGGGTGATGGGGAGTAGTCGTGTTAATGTAGGCTCTATGATAGGCTTTGAATTCGGAATCCCGGAGTTGCATGGCCTCCTCAAATCTCTTCTCGGCAACGCATTTTGCAACCTTTTTTGTCGCGGCGACGGCGTCGATCAAAGACCCTCTCTCGATCTTATTTTCGCGAATTGTGATAATTGGTGATGGGGAGTCGGGAGTGGCTTCGAGGACGGCTCTAACGGCTTCGGTGCCCTGAAGAGTGGCGAGCCACCTGTCATAGGCGCAGGCCGGACCACCTCGCTGGGTGTGCCCCAAGACCGTGACGCGGGTGTCGAGCTTGAGTCTGTTGCTAAGAATAGCCTTGACTGCGTCCGAGGTGATTTTATTCAGACTTCTATCCTGAGCACCTTCGGCGACGATGACGATTGTTCGCCGCTTGCCTCGCCGGCGGTTCTATTCGCCAAGTTAGTACATCCTGGCGGGCAAATGGGAGATCCTAACGTGCCTGTGTAATAATCTCGCACATATCGTCCTCCCAGCCATCACGGGGAGGCATTTCAGGGATGAAGAGCCAATCAGCGCCTGTGCTGATAGCAGACATGAGTGCAAGCCAGCCGCAATGTCGGCCCATGACCTCGATGACGAAGCCGCGCTGATGGGAGGCGGCGGTGTCGAAGACTTCGTCGACGGCCTCGCAAATACGATGCAAGGAGGAATAGCACCCAATGGTAGCATCGGTAGTCGACATGTCATTGTCAATTGATCCCACCAAGCCAACTATATTCAGGGTTTTGTACGGGGAAGTCTGGTTGGCGGTAAGTTCTCCTTTCTTGACAAGCTCGTCCAGCAGGCCAGGCCATTCAGATCGGAAGACATCAGCGCCAGTCAAGCTACCGTCTCCACCACAGACGATAAGAGCGTCAATTCCTCTTGTGACCATGTTCTTTGCGGCCTTCAAGCGGCCTTCTCTCTGTAGAAACGACATGCACCGTGCGGAACCAATGAGAGTGCCACCACGAGATAGCCAGCCACGCACGTCCTCCCAATGCATGCGCCGGATCAACTCTCCTCCTTGTACTAAGCCTTCGTAGCCTTCATGGATCGCATACGCCTCGCACCCGCAATGTATGGACATCCGGATCACGGCACGGACGACGCCATTCATTCCTGGGGCATCGCCGCCGCTGGTGAGGATGGCAACACGGCGTCGTTTGGGTACAGGCACCGGCAGATGTCCGGGAGGGTTGTAGGAAGCCATTGCGACTGTTGATAAGGGATGTTTGCGCTGGCGGGTGGAGGAGCTCTGGGAGTTGGGGAGGGATGGGAGCAGTGGGGTGAACAGGGCGAAATTGAGCTAAACCTGGACGAAGCTCCCCACTGATTCACGTGAAGTGGACCGGAAACAAGCCTGGGGCCGAACCTTCGAAGTTGCCTGTTCTGCTCTCGAAGTGACGATGTGGAAAAGCAGCAGAATTTTTCAGCGCGACAGTGGGGGAAAAGAAGAGGCGACAGGATTGGTATGAGCCAGTTGGTTAATTGACATTATATGCCGCAACCGGCCAGCCCGCCCGCTCGGCTCGCTGCCCTGCGCTGCGCTGCCTCGACGGTCGCGATCCGTCTCGCGTTCTTGGCAATCCAGCCCCACCGCTGCGCCCGGTAAGTGGCTAGTGAAGTTATGTAATAGTGATGTCATTGCTACTCTTGGCGGTAACCCAGGACAGCAGAAGCGCTAATCCAGGAACGGCCTAGTCAGCCACCGCCGCCTTTGCTCCCGAAAGCTTCCAATCCAACCTTCAACCACCCGGAAGACGAGAATTAAGGCGCTCACTACGGAGTACTCCGTACAGAGTATTGGAACAGTAAAAGGAGTTTTAAGGAGGTGAAGAGTTCCTGGTGAAACATCACCCATCTGCAGAGTATATACTCTGTACCATATTTGCCAATACCAACAGCTAAGTTTGAACTACCTCACCATTGTTATAGGTCTCCGGAAGTTTTGGCGATGGGCAATGGGGTGTGGCCTTGAGTATGATGCTTTAATTAATGGAATTCACTCGCTTTCTGTGTGTGTTTTTATAACCAGAAGCAACATTCATGGGTAAAAGCTAGTACTAATGTGCTATTAGGGTGTACTTATTAGAGCCTGTTTCTTCTGCACCAGTTGCAGGCCTGGAGCCTGCATTGACGGCATTCAAAAATATACTTGCTCAAACGATCGGAGCATTCCTCGCATACATGAGCGCCACGTACATAATTCCATCTGACATGGCTGCATTCATGATTTTCTCGGAGCTCCTGCATTGTTCTTGCAACCAAGATTTCTCTTGCTGTCTGACCGGAGGTTGCGTGCCTTTCTTGCTCTGGGGTTACTGTTGCTTGAGGCCCTTGAAATGGCTGCAGCTCATGTGTTTCCGGTTCAGCTCCATTGATGTCTAACTGGGATTCATTGATTTCCGGTTGGCGGTCATCAGGATCTTGAGGAGCAGCGTCAAGGGGAATGTTTTGTTCTCGGTCAATGATTTGATATGCACGCGCAAGAAGTCGGCGTTCATTCCATTGTTCACACGCACAGTTTTTCCAGCGCTCTCCACAGTTATAACAAAATTGCGCACCGCAACGACAGCTATCGCCATCCTAGTTAATATCAGAGGCAAGAAAAAAAAGAGGGACTACCCACGTCATATGATTGCAGCCATGATCCAGTTCTACCACTCGCCAGCAGGAATAGCAGCGCTGCCATCCATTATCCTGCGCGGTACTTAGGAGCTGTTGCATTGCGGTATCGTTCGGACAATCTCCTGTATGTGCTCGCCCCCTTGCAGCTCGTACAAGTTGTGGATCCGCATTCGGGACATGTGGCTACTTCACCCTCAATATGAGATGCGTCGATGAAGGCGTTGCACCTAGGAGAGTAGCAGTATGTTCTGTTTGGAGTTTCAAACTCAATCTTCTTTTTCTCGTACCTTTGCACGAGGTCGTTTGTGAGAAATATGCGAGCGATATTGATAACAATAGGCTGTCGGCAGCAGCGCGGAGGGAACAGGGATTCGTCCTTCATTGAGGCTTTGAAGAGATCCTCCAGGCAGGAACGACAATACTCATGGCCACAGGGTACACGTGCCACCCTGACAAATTCGGTTTCTTCTCTGCAAGCGACGCAGCGACGCATTGATGGTGGTCCCTGGCGGGTTCGTCGGGCTGCCCAGGTAGACGATTCGGCTTCATCACTCTCTGAACTGGTTGTTTCTACGCCGCTGATGGGGCAGTGGCCTCCGGGGCCAGTCACATATAAGATCTGGAGTTTGTACAAGGTCTCGTCATCTAGTGCTATTGGCTCCGAGTTTGACTGGCGGTCCTTTGCAGCAGCCACAGGGGATCCGTTTTCCTCGCAGTAACGAGCAAGCTCCCGGTCTCTCATCGCATTCTCTTCGGCCACAAAGTTATCAACCATAATTGGCCCATCAACTTGAACAGCGGTTGCGAAGCTCATAGCCATTCGTCTATCCACAAAGAATTGGGAAGCATTCTTAAATTCCTCAGTCTGTAACTGGAATGCCAACTCTTCGTCTGTGGGCTCGCGAGACTTCCCTTTAGAGGATTCAAAGTAAAGGTCGGCATCTTGAAGTTGCAGTTGAACAATGAGATCTGCCGTAGGCTGGTCAATTTCCGGTTCAGGTACAGAAGCCATTGGGAGATTATTTCAATTAAGCAAGGGGTGATAGGTCAGGAATAATGAGGTAGTTATTGCAAAAGCTGCTTTGACCTGCACGAACCTAGGTGGGCAGTCTTTGTGCTTAAAAAAGCAAGCAAGCACGGTCTCGAGGCGAGTTAGCCCACTAAGCATGGTTAGAAGCTATACTCCGTAGGAACCACGTATACCATTCCATTCAGGCGCTCTTATTCCCTTCCTCGCTCTGCCCTCTCTCAACCCTCCCAGCTTATAGGTCAGAAAAGAGGACGACCTTTGCATCGGATCAAGAGAGATCTGGTCGGGAAGCTGGAAACTAACTAAATAGAAACTAGCGGCTCAATGCACGGTTCCAACTAAAATGTTGCTAAACCACTAAAAATGTCCGACACCCCCGCCCGCTCCCGCTCACTCTGAGCCTAGCCTTTCCGCAAGCTAATTTGCACAACAGGACGGAAGAGGGGATAATCAGGTTGCGGAGTTGAGCAACGCCAACTGTGGCCCTCCAATAGAATCAATTGAACATATCAAACTCCAAGGTCCATGCATGCTGGAAAAGTACACACTGCCGGAGATTCTACAGAACCGCAGCACAGATTACGGAGTACTCCGTACATGCATGGGCAACTGTTTTGGGGATCTGGCAATTAATTTTATGGACTGATTGCAACAAGTTGATATATGCCTGCCACGCTGTAGATACCAATGAGCTTGGTGGCATGAGTAGGAAAAGGGATTTGCGAGTTACGTGATCTTCGGGGGATATCTGCTGCAATCGCCAAAGACAGAAGTGCCAGAACACCGAGCCTTTTGTGCATGGACTGTCAAAGAAAGGCGGCTGTGACCACTTCATAACATTAGCGCCAATTTAGAGTACTCCGTATGATAAACAAAAAAGAAAAAAAAAGAAAAAAGAAAAAAAAAAAAAAGAAAAGGTTGACACTAAAATTTGAAATCCAAAGCTGCAGGTGTTTTGGTTGAGAGATCGAGGAGGCTGAAAGCTTTTGAAGCTAACGCGTTGGGAAGTTGAAGCGCGTCGCCCGCCAAGATGGGGTTTAGCCGCGGTGAAGATCACGTGCAGTGAGTTAAATAACCTTCATCGCATTCGGAGCTTCCTCGGGACGATGACAATGGCAGAAGCAATCTTTCTGTCCAACGGATGGAGATTAGATAACCTTTCGCTTGGGCTTTCAGTGTGCTTTCTTGCCTGCGGATATGTCGAATAGCTTCACCTTGCCGCTCCGGCCGGCGCGACAAAAAGCTAATCGAGAGGATGACCTGGCCGTCAAAATCGCTCAGATTAACGCCCAAAAGGGTTCTTTTCGAGATGTCACTGAGGCGAGTCTTCTAGCTGAGATTGAAGCCGCTCGGGCAGTGGGAGACGGAGAGGCTGAAGCCGTAGATGTGAAAACGGGCGAGGATGAGGAAGAAAACAGAGAAGAAAAGCTATTCAAAAGCCGGCTTGAGATTTCACAATTCGCCATGTTCGTTGTGTTCTGAGCCCACAGAGATCCATATACTAACTCCCTGCCTTGCTTCAGGAATGCCCACATGGAGGCGACTTATGCGCTTGAATTTGTTTCCCTGCTTCTATCCAAGCATGCCCCTCGACAGGCGGAAACGTCCATGTCTCCGCTTCTGAAACAAAAAGTACCGCTGGGCTCCCTCGGAGCGGACCATATAAAACCACCAGAACAATCGGAAACGCAGAAGAGAGATGTCGATGCTGTGTCACGTGGATGGAAGTTGGAGAGCTTTGACGCGGCGGCGAACAAGTTACTCCAGTCGGCGCAGAGGCTGGAGGAGGACATCGCAGCTGAAACAAAGTACTGGTCTGAGGTGTTGAAGATCAAAGAAAAGGGATGGAAGGTGTGTAGGCTGCCCCAAGAGAGACAGACACTAGGAGTTCACTTTGGATTCCTGGAATCTACACAAAATTTTCGGGATCGAGGATTGGCTGCTTTGCGAAAAGGGGAGGCGGGGAGATTGATTTTGGACCGTGGAATTCAATTGAAGCCCCCACGGTTCGTTCGAGTGCGAGTTCAACGGGGAGATCAAACTCTGGGATTGACTATACCAGCGATATCTAAGCAACTCGATGATCAATGCCTAGATGGTCGAATCCGCGAGGCCAGAGATAGCCTGTATGAAGAAGAGCTGTTCTATGAACTGAACCGGGAAGCTCGTGTTCTGCTCCAGTACGGAGTTGAAATCAGACGCGATCTTCTCAAGTTCCCAGCAGACGACAACAAACATATATTTGTTGACCTGGTCGGATTAGACGAAGCGCTTCCAGATATTGGCGGGTTGGATCCCTTGGATAATCTTTTGGCCGAAGGTGTTGCCAAATCCTTCCGCATCCTCCTTTCTTATGCCCATCGGAAAAATCACCATCGGCGAACACGTGTGCCGCCGCCAGTGACTCCAAACAAGAGACCGGCCCCCGAATATAACATAATACGGCCCCTTCTTTGCTACTTCCAGCATAGATCGCATTACCAGTGGTTTACATCGTTTTTTGGAACTCTATCAAAGACGTTACGGTCCGCTGGTTTGAAATGCAGTTACACTCTATACCCCTTGATGAAACGTCCTCAAAGCCGCGCCGGCTCCTCTCAGCAAACCTTGACAGTATCTTCCGTTGAAAGGCTCATAGACACTCTGATCAACCCGTCCGAGTCGATCATCAGTTGCAATCTTATTTCCCAAGGCTCCGTATTCAGAGTACGAATCACGACCAATGTCAACCCAAACGGCCTTGGGTCTGAGTTCGAACTCGTTACGAATCTTGCCCACTTCCCAGCGCAGCAGTCGCCCTTCCGGTTTGGACTGCGTGAGGATGTGCGCGATTTGATTATCCACCTCTTTACTTTGGATCTTGTTTATTTGGTCCCTTCACTAGTCAAAGGTTCCGCGAGTGCTGGTGCTTCACAATATCTGATCTCTCGGTATACCGGATCTCAAGCCTTCGTGGAAGAAGAATCAACCGATGAAAATGAATTTGCTCCATCGCCAGCTGCAAAACAGGATGACGTTTATTTATTACCCTGGCAGCCAACGTTTCCCCAGCAAGGTGAGCTGACTGCTTACTCTCCAGCACGTTGTCGCACAAAGAAGCTGCAGATTCAACTGCAGAGCGATCAGCTTCAACTACGATGTTTCTGGGTAAGACACAGAGGGCCTTCAACTAAGGCAGATGAGCAGCCTGGGGAAAGACTGTTCACATGGCGCGCAGTGGACATGCTGGGAGGAGCGGAAGAGTCCTCGAGGCCTACACTTCAACGGGTGATGGAACTTTTAGGGGAGAAATATGATGACCAAACTGTCCAAAACATCGGTAGTAAATAACTAATATTGAAATTTTGTCCGAGCATGAAAGTAATTTTGACACCTTTAACTGTGTCCATGTAGAGCTGCAAGGACGCCAAAGGAGACAAGGCTGATTTCTCCGCTGATCCAGCAATTAAGCGATCGATGGATTCGACAGTGATATTACCACATATGAAATTCCAAACAGGATTGAGCAGAATCTTCGTGGTAGGTTTGGGCTGTTTGAAAACACAGTGACTAAAAGAGTTGTGTGTATGTACTTTACATGAATTAGCTTGCATGCACTCTGTAGTTGCGGACTGATGTACTCCGTAGACCATGAAATAGCTGCCATCATCAATTGACAACAATATCAAAGCGCTCGATCCGATACTCCGTCCAGGTTCGTAGAATTTCCCTAGTGATTGGTCGGGAAATTCAGCGGGCTCGGCGACGTTGGGCAGGAGTTTGGCCGCACCAGGAACAGGTGGCGTGTCACAAGACCAATGACGAGCAACAGATGGGTGGGTGCTCTCTCCATGCCAACGCCTGTTTTTGCGCGTAAATCCCAATCATCGGTCCTGAATGATTCCAACCTGTATCGTTTTCCGAACCAAGGTCGCAGACTGCAAAGATCGGGAACCAACTCTGGCCTCTGTCAAAATCCGGTGTTCGCGGTTGTAGCTGTCATCACCTCCGTATCGGTCTGTCCAAACATCGCCGAAAATGACGACCCGGTACCGGGTGGAGTGTGAGTAACTCTCTGACCCTGAGTATGTCAAAAGTAACTATCTTACTGAATACTACCAAAAAACAGATGCCCTGAAGGTGAGCCTTGTGGTTATCTGCCCGCTCTTGAACCGTGGCTGACGAGACATAACCACCATTCAAAAGTCTCATCGGCGAGACCAACTTGTAAGTAAAAAACGCCCCGGGAGAAGTGGCGGCTCTTTGAGAGACCTGCAGCCATTGATGCATATAGTATTGGAAACCAGATTGAATGGATTAAGGTACAGTATTCACCGTTTGCTTTACTCCGGGGATCTATGCTAAGCCTATCTCTCAGGGATTACTTGCTGTTCCCTTTGTGCTGCACTCCCAGCCGGCTGCTGCATACAAGGAACACAGCCAAAACCTTGCTCATATTGCTGAGCGAACCCACAATCGATATGTGGAGATTATGCGAGACGTCGAACATCTTGTGAACGAACACAGTGCGTCTATATAGTATCAACCCCCCTGAATGATAGAGTGCTATGCTGCTGACCGAGCGGACAGTTGAACATCAATTATCAGGCCGAAATGGCCGTTCTACACTAGGCATGCTGATTCCTTCCGTGGGGACATTTTTCACCCCTCTGCTTCTCGAGGAGGCATTCAAGTATCAAGATAAGAAACGATTTATCAGCAGTCGACGGTTTGTGCCGCCGTCGTTCAACGATATCCGCCTGACATTGAATACGGCCCAGCTAATGGGCCTTGTCCATCGCAGCCAAGTGCAGCTGATTACATTCGATGGAGACGTCACCCTTTATGAAGATGGCGCTTCGTTGACGCCTGACAATGAAGTTATATCCCGCATTATTCGCCTATTAAGACAAGATAAGCAAGTGGGCATCGTGACTGCAGCTGGATATACCAGCGCAGACAAGTATTATGAACGACTCCATGGCCTGCTGGACATGGTCCACAGCACCACCGAGTTGACACCTGCCCAAAAGAAATGTCTAATAATCCTTGGCGGTGAGAGCAACTTTATGTTCGAATTCGATCCTAGCTCCCCTCATCGGCTGAAATGGGTGCCACGCAGCCAGTGGTTGTTGGATGAGATGAAAGGCTGGACCGAGCGGGACATCAAAGAAGTACTCGATGTAGCCGAGGCTGCGCTGCGTGACTGCGTGTCGAATCTCAACCTACCGGCGTCGATTCTTCGAAAGGAGCGAGCGGTAGGGATATATCCACTCCAGGGCCATAAGATGCACCGGGAGCAGCTCGAAGAGACGGTCCTGGTTGCGCAGCAGCGGGTTGAAACGTCTCCTGTTGGCCGACGGCTGCCATTCTGCGCATTCAACGGCGGCAGTGACGTCTTCGTCGATATAGGAGACAAGTCCTGGGGGGTGCTATGCTGCCAGAGCTTCTTCGGTGGCATTGATAGGTCCAAGACACTGCATATCGGCGATCAATTCCTGTCTGCCGGAGCCAACGATTTCAAGGTATGACGATGGTGCCATCGCAAGCGCATAAGCTACCAAGCTAAATCAAGGTTCTGTTTAGGCTCGGCTCGCGTGCACGACAGCGTGGGTCTCGAATCCAGGCGAGACCGTGCAACTGCTGGATGAGCTTGCGACGCTAGAGGGTGTTAAATGAAGCCCCACATGCATTATTCCTCCAGCCTAGCAGTTTAGCTAAGGATATCTTGTTCTTTCACGTCTGACCATATATCAATATGTAATGAGTTCGCCATCCATCTCATAGCAGCTTGAGAATTGTGCAATTACTATTTATTTTGCCTTTATTAAGTATAGAGGTGTGCCCCAGAAAGTCTTTGCCGCGATAAGTACGGAGTAATTAGTTACCTCTAGTAATCAAGAAATAATCTGGATTGTTCCATAATGCTACATTCGTACTAGGCCCGGAGTAGCGCTGGAGGCAGGCCTTTTGGGAAGGTTTTATCTCTTCTCGAGGTTTCTACAAGCCAAAACGAGATCATGCAGCGCCTGGCATAATGTCACGTGTATTAGTCAGCATAGTTAGCTTCTAGTTATAGTTCAGGAGATCCGACGGTCTCCGTAATATGATCATCATCTTGCCACTCATTACACATAAGGCAATTTGAGGCGTAAGCTAGAGAGCCTCAAGGGAAGTAAGGTGACGTTCCTCAGTAAGAACGCGCCTCTGCCGTCATCCACGTTGACATGTGCAGTGAAAGGCGGTGATAGGATCCGACGAGGAGCTGCCCTCGTCGAAGCACAAGAGGGCCGACTTCGAGATGATCCCATCAAGGCTAACGAAAAACCAAAATCAAGTGCTGGACGTCAGATTGGAAATTTTAACAAGACAAACTTTAACAACAACATAACTAGTTAAGCTTTAACATCTGTACGGAGTACTCCGCACGGAGTACCACGCTAGGCTTAAAACAGTTCTTTGCTGGACAATGTAAGGCTTTCGACCAATAGGCGGAAGCTATAGGAACCCCCAGAACCTGAACTTTTCAATCTTGGCTCACCTCGAGAGATTGGCATCAGAACCGGGAGGAAAGGTCCAAGCTAAACTACACAAAGACTAGTATCTGGATACACGTTCATGTGGACGCCCAAAGAACGGCTTGATGATTGGCAGCTGCCAAAATCCGGCTCCACCATTCGCGGCTACTAAAATCTGTCTCGATGATTGGACGGTTGCTAAGATCCTGAAGGCGCTGCATATCAGTTGTTATTTATTCCCTTCAGGCAGGCTGTTGATAACTTCGGCTCAAGCAACCAAAACCGACAACGACACTAATATTGCAGTAACAAAATATTTAAATACCCCCAACTACCATGGAGGTCCGAATCCAATGGCCCTCGCCGCAAGCCAGCACATCTGCTGAGGCCAATCTATTGCAAAGCCTGCATCCGAGATATAAATTGCCGGACGGCCTAAAGTATGTATTCTCACCACTACTCTCCGTGGCCTCAGTGCTACTCCTTGTTTCGCTCTACTAAGCTGTGCAACTCTAGATGACTTCCAACGTCCAATTCGGAACGGCAACTTCTCAGAATATACTCCTTTCCAGCATGTATTCAACGTCGCAGGAGACTACATGCAGCAATCAGTACCACATCAACCAAGCATCAGGCATTTCCCCAGTGAACTGGACTTCACAGCTCGGTTCTTCTCAGGCGACAGAGAACCTCTACGATGACTTCAGCTTTCCTGTTCATCCTTCGATTGCACCAGCTTATACGGTCAACCCATCTTTCGCCGGAGCCCAAAGCGGTATCTGGGGAGTATACGGTGCTGCAGGGCCTGATGGGTTTGCTAACGGAACTGTAATAGGTGGCGACGTGCCACCTTCCTACAATACTAGCCAAGATATTGAAGGCACCGAAAAGGGACAATGTAAGGCATTGTCCATAGCTAGTGACGACTTGGGTGGCGTGGAGTCTTCAGCTTCCATCAATACCTTATCATCAAAGCGAGTTCCGCACACCGAAGATGTCCAGCAAAGGCAAGTCTAGTGCCTTATGTACTCCTCCATTCGTTTGTTCTAACGAAAGGGTATTAGAGGACACGCAAAATCATGCAATGGCACTTTTAAGTGCGGATGGAACGGTTGTAAATACAAAGGAACGTTCCAGCGAACGGAAGATCTGATTCGGCACGTCAGAAACCTCCATGTACAAGCCAACTCGTATCCGTGTCCGGTGGAAGGATGCCACCGATCCTTCAATCGAAAAGACAATTTGGACATGCATATTCGCCGAAGACACGATAGGAATGTGAAAGGGTTCCGGGTACACCCCCGGTGCCAAAAATAATTGCTTGCTCACGAAGTATATATGCAGGAGCATAGGGCTTGTGGAATTACTACTATGCATTTCTCTGCATGCAATATTGGAAATAGCAACGGAGATCTTAGAAAGGCTATATATATGTTCACACACGCCCGAAATGAAATATCACATCGTCTTGGACTCATATCCCAGCATCCTGTGAGTCAGCAAATGTATCAAGTAACCGACAGATAGCCAAGTGGCCGTTTTGCAAAGCAAATTCCGTTGCGCGTTCGTACTGCACACAACCGGAGCTCATGATATCAGCACCACTCATTAGAAGGAACATCACCATATCTATACGTCCATGTTCTGCCGCGCCTTCAATCGCCGTCCTTCCTCCGACTTCTGCGGGTAAGGCATTAACTTCAGCCCCTGCTTCCAGCAACAACTGCGCCATCTCAATATTACCTCGAATGCTGGCCAATTGGAGGGCAGTAGCGCCATATGTTATGAAGGCGGGAGCATTGACTTTGGCTCCGTGGTGCAGGAGTAATTGGACGACATCAAAGCTGCTCGTTTCTGCGGCTAATTGAAGAGGTGTGCGGCGAAGGTCCTGGGTAGCGGCCTTGTTCACATCCGCTCCAAGCTTGATTAGTTCTCCAACCGCCGGAACACTATTCTGCTCGATAGCCAGATCAAGCCCCGTTCTGGAGGGCTGTGTCTTTGCAAGTGCATTGATTTTCGAATTCGGGGAATTAAGGATTAATGTGACAATGAAAGGATCGATATGGCCCATCCCTTCCACGGCAACACCAAGGGCTGATAACCCGTAGTGAAGTTTAGCCTCCAAGAGCAAATAGCGTTTGAGACCGGGTTTGGCCCTAGCAATCCAATTCACTTGAACCCCAAATTTGAGCAATGCCTCGGTCTTGTCCCTTTGATTTTCTGTGATAGCTAACTGGAGAGCCTCACAACCATAGCCATGGGGGATGATTCGATAGCGAGCCTGATGAGTCTGTAAAAGCAGCAAAAGTATAGAAGTTGGCCTAAAAACTGCTGCTACAAGTGCTGCCTCATCTATGTTGGCCCCGTGGTCAAGCAATTTCTGGACAAGCAAGAGGCTGCCTTTCCAGACGGCCTCGAAAAGCGCGCTAGATCCTGAAAGCGTCGCATGCGGGGCATTGATATCAGCGCCGGCTTCTATCAAGATATTTATAATGGCAACGTCTCCGTTTTCAACTGCCAAGGATAGCGGTGCTCTGTCTGAATATAGTCCTTTTGCATTTAGTTCTGCTCCAGCATAGATGAGTTCACGGATAATCAAACAATCGCCTGTGTCAACAGCTTCGGAGAGGACTGTTCGGTGCTCTGCATCTTCCCCCTTCAATCCCTGCTGCTTAATCTCATTCACGGCCACACCGCTTCTCAATAGGTGGTGGAAAAGCTCTGTATTTCTCTTTTTCATTGCGGCCGCGAGTAAATGTGGGCCATCCCCCAAAATTTCTATAGGGCATGTCCGTAAGAGGATCTCGATAACATCTCTGCTTTCGTGCAAGATCGCTTCGATTAATGATCCTTTTAGATGTTCGATGGCGTTTGGCCGAAACCGAGATTTAGGGCCAATAAGCGCGCGAAACAGACCGACGCAGTTCTCTCGGGCAGCATGTCGGAATTTGGCATCCAACCAAAAATCACTATGAAGTTCAAACTCTCCCTCTAGTGCATGTAACGCTTCGATAAGGCCCACATCTTTGACTAGGATGGCCTTACATAGGACAGCCTTGAAACAATCCTGTTTACGCTCATCTGCTGCAGCGTTCAGGAAGGCTATTACCATTGCAGTGTCCACTTCTCCAATCATTGTCTCCAGCGCTGATGGAGTAACGGGTGCCCCAGCCTCGAAAACCGATTTGATAAGGTCATTGTCCCCAATGTAAGCGGCGTATATGAGCGCTTGCGCACTATTCCATGGTTCGTATTTCATAAATAGCTTTACAATTTCTTCGGGCAAATCATCAAGTTTGCGTGGAGGTCGCACTCCGCGCTCAAGCAAAAGCTGCAACACGTCAATGTTCTCATACGAGCTCGCAATTTCCATAAGTCCATCAGATACGGGGGCTCCGTATTCCATGAGAAGGCTGATTAGTTCGATATCTCCATTAAGATCTGCTGCTAATTCCAGCATAGTATCCCAATTATCCTCCTCGTCGGGCAGATCAACGTTCCACATTGGCCCATCTATCATCGCTCCAGCCTCTAGGAGCTGGCGAACGACAGCAGTGACATTTTCAACGTCCATAAAGGAAGACCTAAGAGCATGTACTAATGGAGGCGTTTTAAACAGAGGATTCACATTGGCGCCTGCATCAAGAAGAAGTGAGACTGCTACAGCATCCCCATTAGCAGCAGCTACTGAGAGCGGGAAATCGCCAGTTTCAGGGTTGACATTAGCCCCAGCCTGTAAAAGAATTTTAACCAATGCAGCGCCATGACCGTCGGCGAAACCAACTCTTAAAGCACAAGAAAGAGCAGGAAACTTGTTGACATCCGCTCTAGCGTCCAATAACACTCTCACGAGCTCCAGAAACCCTCGCGTACATGCAAACTGAAGCGGAGTTTGTAAGTCCAGTAAGCCGATCCGCGGAGTTTCTAAGTCCGGTAAGCCGATCCGTGTGTCGGGGTCTATTGTAGTATGTTGCAGTATTTCCTGCACCGTGACGGCATCTCCAGCCTTGACAGCAAAAGGGAAGAGGCTTTCAGCAAGTGCTTCAACAGCTGGGCTTCTTATAGAGAACATGCACTTCCAAGCAGCTGGGGGGAAGTAGCTTCGGAGTTGGCCATACAGGGCTTCGTATTGTTCATCATCGATGTTAATTAGCTTGTTCGCAGCCAGGTATACAAAGAGCCGGAAGGCCTCCTCCACTGCTGTTTGACTGCGATGCGCAGGGTTCATGGCTTCCATAGCCTGGTTGATCAAGCCTAGGCTACGTTTTTCTTGTACACTTTGGTCCAGTCCTTTCGAACACGCTTGGATTGTCAGCGGGTCAACAGTCTTTGTAAAGACGCTGTTGTAAGTTGCTACCTGGCCATGTCAGTATACACTTCAACCATATGCAGGTCGAAGGGAAAAGGAATCACAAACGACAACCCCCCTCACCATCTGCTCTCAGAATAGAGAATAGCTCAGCACATGGCAGTATAGCGAGCTTTTGGATACATGGCTGCATGATTGAAGAAGGGTCAAAACTCCCAGAAAAACCAAATGAGCCTGACAAAGCCGGGGATTGTATCAAGGCGAGTTCCTGTGGTGCGGCCTCTGTCCGTGGTGTTCGAAGCTTTACTCCATCGGGGGTTTTTGGTGGTGGTCCTAGATCGGAAAGGTATGTCAGATCAGTTAGCTAAAGGCGCCTTCATATTTACCTTCATTGGTTATGCCCATCATTTCCGACAGGCTCATATATCGGGAGCATTGCCTTTTGAACTTCTTTGGACAGATGACTCGTTTGTTCAGGAGCATTTCTGTTTCCTTTCGCTCTCTTTTTCTTTTTAGTGTCTTGTAACCCACGATCCTCCATTCCTCCTTCTTCAACTTCTTACGGAATCCCCATTCTTTGAACTGAGCCTCGTATTGACACTCCCTTTTCAAAGTCAGTTGAGGGTAGGTAGGATCGTTTGTCATAAAGGATCCGTACGTCACTTCCAGCCCCTTCGGAATCATCGTCGTCCGCACCTCTTTGAGGCTCATGTTTTGATGTAGGTATAAGTCCTCCAAAATGTCCTTGTAGTTGTCCCAGCAAATAGGTCCTAAACTCGCCATGGTGAGTCGGTGCAATCCTTGTGGTAGAGGAAATTGTCTTCGAGAAACATGCATCCGCAGTCAATGCAGTCTGTTTCTCCGAGAGAAACCCAAGAAGAAGAGAGAAGTTCCAGATCAGTTTCTTTTGGAGCTGATCCGAATGAGCAATCGCCTTCTGAGCCGCCTTGTTGTCTTTAACGGACATATTAGACAACAGCTGTGACGCAAGAGCTCAAGTCACCCCATTGGTCAGCTAAGAAGACTGGAGCCTTGTGCTACAGTGGCAAAGGACCAAAACCTCCCTGCGCCCAAGCTGCGAGGCGCAAGCCGCTTGCAGGGCTTCTGAGTCCAGGGCCAGTGAGGAAACGTCCTGATTGCGGTCCCCCAATTCCGATCTGCTTCGACGAAAACCATACCGTCACTCACACCGCCATTCTTGGGTATCTCAGCCTTGTCTCACCCCGAGGCAATTTCAATTGACGTGTCATTTTGTCGCTTCTACTGTCGAAGAGAGGTGTATGCAACTGTGAAGAATAACAAACATAGGCAGGGAAGGTTATGCATTTCAAAGGGCGCTAACAAACAGCAATTTTTCTCCAGTAGGGGGTCAATCAGATGTTCATTTGACGAACCAGGGTTGAGTTGATTTGTACCGAATTGATCTTCACTGTTAGAACCATGCTTCAGGAAGGCTCATGAGTTAAAGCCAGGACACTTTTTAAAGAATTCAACAACCTTTTGAGGGAAATATAGGAGAAGGCAGTACTCCGTACAGAGTACAGGACACAAATATTTCTAGTTCCCTTAGCTAAAGTGCAGATAAGGTGGTTCTGGGTTCCCTCCTATTCTCCTTACCTGATCGTTGCCAGGCGGGGCAAGCGAGAGGATATACCAGCGAGTCGCTTGCGCTAAGTAATCCGGATCAGGAACAACTAAGTTAGTTAAGTGGATCTCTTAAAAAATTACCTCTGGATCAGGAATATTTTTTGATCACAAATTGATTCCTCCTCTTCTACGGAGTACGGAGTACAATTATATCAAAAGAAAAATCATTAATACAAATAAAGTGAACTGATTATATTAGGCCCAGTCTGGGTGCCAAATCGGCAAATCCCCCGTACAGGCCCCGGGCGGCCCGGGCGCCACCATAAGATCCCGACGCCCCTGGCCCGGAAATAGACAAGAGTGGCCGTACTCCGTACAGGGACTCTTTTTTTTTTAAGCGCCGGGCGCCCTGGACGCCCTGGGCACCCCCCCGGGCTTATTAAGATTTTTGCCGATGCAAAGTGGCCTGGGTGCATTTACTTATGTTTAGGCTGCGGCCAGACCCAACTATACTCAGATTTTGGGTGCCATGGTGTTCATCCAGTCAGGTCAGATTGTCTTAGAAGTTCTGGATCCACGGATAAGCTTATTGGCTCCTTCTCTTTGGATAGTGATACTGATCCTGAGATATCCATTTTATGACTTTAAAGAATGGGTGA
Organism: Coccidioides immitis RS; assembly: GCF_000149335.2. Classification (NCBI taxonomy): domain Eukaryota; kingdom Fungi; phylum Ascomycota; class Eurotiomycetes; order Onygenales; family Onygenaceae; genus Coccidioides; species Coccidioides immitis. The sequence goes on along the minus strand of NW_004504308.1, from coordinate 143,146 downwards.
GAAAGACAGGTCAAGGGCTTTTGTGATCACTTGAATGTGATTGTGTTGAATGCGAAAATGACTGCGTTTTGGCTGGTGAAGTTTATCTTTAAACTACAGCCACCGTGAGACTTTACTAAAGCTGGTGAAATTGTTGCCAAATTTCTTGCTTTAACTTCTGAATGAATTTGTTTGAAAAATTGTTTTGTGAATGTTGGATATACCCAACGCTTGGTGTGCATTGTTAACTACGTTAAAAATCAAGATTACCCACCAGATTATACTGAATTAGGCAAATAGTGGAATGTTGAAATGTTCAAATCAATGTTGCTAAAATACATCTATTTTTGAAATGCAAATTCGCTTGTCGTGTTTGCTGGTCAAGAAACGAAGTGAAGTGTTTTGGAGTTTGCTCTCGAACTTGGACGGCTGTCTTGGCGATGACATAAGTAACCAGCTCACGAGCCAAGCTAAGAAGATGACAAAAACTCACAATCACATGTCGTGGTCGATCTGCCGTCGATGAACGTGGGAAAATTGGCAAATCAGACCTCACTGATGTGCTGGCGGGCAATATTCTGAGAACAGGCCCGGTTCCAGAGAGCCTGTGTTGTCACTTCTGACATTGAACATCACCGTTGTCCGCCTCACACAGGAAGGGTTGGCTGGTTAGGTTCACTACTAACTAGGTTTGTTACCCACCAACAAGCTCAGCGTTAACTCTCCACCCACGTTGCGGATTCACGGGTTGGTCTGTCACTTGGGTGGGACCGTGCCATGGTCGAACTGCCTTCCAGAGAAGCGGCGGAAGAGCGAAACAAACCCGGCGTCCAGCAGCGCGCGAACTCCCGGCGAATGACATCCCGCCGTAGCAGCACCTCGCTTTCTCCCTCGTTCGTCGGAGGTGTATGAACCTGACGACCACCATGCCTGCGGCTGTGGCGCCCGACCCTCCAGCGCAGCTCGCCGTCTCGTCACGGAGCTTGAGCGACAGCAGTGACGCAGCTGGTGCCTCCAGAACGTCGTCGTCCTGCCGGGCCTCGTCGCCCTCGCACTGCCCGACCCATGCCTGGAATCCGGACCCACCGCCCTCCTCCCTCCAGCCCGTCTTTTCTTTTTCTCCCTCCCTGCCGCCGCCCTGCCCCTCCCCCGCGATCTCCTCCTGTCCTCCCAACACCCTCTCTCCTCCAAATCTCCTCCAGGGCATTGTGTCCCAGCTCGCCATGGCGTCCTACATCGGGCGTCTGCTCCTCTACCTCTTCCAGGTCGTGCCCAGCCTGCTCTACTGGGCCATCACCTTCACTACAATCACCGTCCCGACAGCGCTGTTCACCCTCTTTTCCATGAGCTTGACCTTTACCATGAACTTTACGACACTGTGAGTCCTTTCCTCTTACCTGAGGCGCTCAGCATGCTGCCAATCCCAACCCCCCCCCACAAAACTGGGCGCTAACGCTCCTCGAATAAAATAAAAAGTCTCATAATAGTATTGCTACTTGTATCTACCGTTAGCTGGTTCATCCGTTATCGATTTCTTAATATCTACTCCCGGTTACCGCCAGAGCCGCAGAGGAAAGAGCCCGAGATAGACCTCTTTCCCGACTCGCAGGATGGCGACTCAAAACCTGGCTTGTCCAATTACCTTGACGAGTTTCTCAGCGCCATAAAAGTGTTTGGCTACCTGGAGCGGCCCGTCTTTCATGAGCTTACACGAACAATGCAAACACGAAAGTTGATTGCCGGTGAAACGCTGCTGTTGGAAGAGGAGAAAGGCTTTTGCTTGGTCGTCGATGGATTGGTCCAGATATTCGTCAAGTCGATCCAAGAGCGGGACGATGATCGGGATGGCTGGCAGCTGGATGAAGCCGTTGAGGATTCGGTCGATGAAGATGATGAGATTCGGCGTCGGGGTCATCAGGGATACCAATTGCTCACTGAGGTGAAAAACGGTGCGTCGATGTCGTCTCTCTTCTCGATTCTATCCCTATTCAGCGAAGATATCAAATTACGTCATAACGAAGATATGGAGTCAAGCTCCTCAAGCTTTAACAATGTCCCCGCACCCGATTCAAACCCAATGAGCCCGGCTCTTCTTTTAGAGAGTCCCACGAGGGTGAGCTTTCCCGATCAGCGAGATATCCCAACGCAGCCAAGCGCAGACACTCTGCCCAAGGTCTCCCCTCTAGCTTTGGAGGGAAGCCCCGGTCCATTCGAGCACGATCCAAAGCCCCGCGGCCATCGACGCAAGAGGCCCTCAAGGCCTAAACGGGCCAAGTCCGTTCATCCCGACATTTTGGCGCGAGCTATGGTGGATACTACCATTGCAATTATTCCTGCGAGTGCTTTCCGACGCTTGACCAGGGTGTACCCGAAGGCTACCGCCCATATCATACAGGTTATTCTCACGAGACTTCAGCGCGTTACCTTTGCTACTGCGCATTCATATCTCGGATTAACCACCGAAGTTTTGAGCATTGAGCAGCAAATGACCAAATATACATCCTTCGACCTACCTAACCACCTTCGTGGAGCAGCGCTGGATAAGCTAAAGTCTAAATTTACAAAAGAAAAGGAAAGATTAGGCCCCGAGGACGGGACAAAAGGCATTGCGCTTCACAACCCGGCTCTCAACCGGAGAAGAAGGTCTAGTAGTTCACTGAGAAAAGATGCTGCATTACATGCTAAGCTTACAGCGGTGCGAGGAAAAGGGTCAGCTTCGAATCCTATTCGATATGGTGATCATGAATCCACCGGTGTTAGCCCTGGAGACTTATTATCTACCATACAACTCTCGCGCTTTGGCCCTCGATACGGAAGCGAGCGGTTGAACGGGAGGAGCGTCTTTTACGATGCAGCTTCTGGCATGAAAACTCCTGCTGGAGGGCCACCAAGTCCACTAGCGACCCCTGGACAACCGCTGTTTAGATTTCCGGCTCAAAATGTTACCTTCCAAAGACAAGATTCTTTGGATCAGGACGCTATTTTCCGTGAATCCATTCTTGATTGCATGATGAAGGCACTGGGGCTCACGGGAAGCACCCAAGACGCCTTGCGCAAAACGCATAATTCCGGGGATGCTTCCCCTCACCTAGTCTCCTACGACTCACGCCGTCAGAAAGCCGTTTTCAATAACGCCTTTGGTTTCATAGACCCATATGACGGCTTCGGCGATGGAGATTCTGAATCGCTCATGTCAATGTCCGTTACATCTGCAGGGGGCACGTCCCCGGTTCATAACCTTAGAACTGAACTACAAGATGAAATCGAGATAGTCTACTTTCCCAAGGGCTCCGTGCTCATAGAACAGGGGGAGCATAATCCAGGCTTATACTATGTCATTGATGGCTTTCTAGACGTCGGTATTCCTGTCAATGAAAAGGGAGAAGATCTTATAGGTTCTTCTCGGAGACCTACAGCCGAGGACATTCTACTACCAATTACAGGTAACGCCTCAAGGGTGTCATCAACGCTTGGTACCGCACATAACCAGAGGAAGAAGGCCTCCCGGCGTTCCTTGTATATGGTTAAGCCTGGCGGTGTTGAAGGATACATTGGTTCTATAACGTCATATCGATCGTTTACGGATGTTACCGCAAAAACGGATGTCTATGTTGGGTTTCTTCCACGAGCGGTGCTGGAGAGAATCGCTGATCGATATCCTTTGGTCATGCTCACGATGGCAAAACGGTTGACGACGGTCCTACCACGACTTATTTTACATATTGACTTCGCTCTCGAATGGGTCCAAGTCAATGCTGGACAAGTTATACACCATCAAGGGGACGAGAGTGACGCAATTTACATCGTCTTGAACGGTCGACTCCGTGCCGTCCTTGATAAAGGAGATGGAAAAGTTAGCGTCCTGGGCGAATACGGCCAGGGCGACAGCGTCGGAGAGTTAGAAGTCATGACTGAATCGACACGGCCCGGTACCTTGCATGCAATCCGTGACACAGAGCTAGCGAAATTCCCTCGGACCTTGTTTAATAGCCTTGCTCAGGAGCATCCTGGCATAACAATCCAAATTTCAAAGTTGATAGCCCAACGGATGCGTCACATAATAGACAACCCACTTGAAAAGGGCAGTGACAAAGGCAGCCCAGACAGCGCCAAGCCGACCACGTCTACTTTGAATTTACGAACCGTGGCCGTTCTGCCTGTTACCGCCGGTATTCCTGTGGTTGAGTTCGGGAACAGACTGTTGAATGCCTTTAATCAGGTCGGCGTGACGAATGGTGTCACTTCCCTCCACCAAGCCGATATTTTAAACCATCTTGGCCGACATGCGTTCAGCAAGATGGGTAAGCTTAAACTCGCGCAGTATCTCGCAGATCTCGAGGAGAGATACGGAATGGTTCTGTATGTTGGAGATACAAGCGTCAATGCACCCTGGACCCAAACATGTATTGCCCAGGCGGATTGCATTCTTCTTGTCGCCCTAGCCGAAGGTTCTCCTGCGATTGGTGAATATGAGCGCTTCCTTCTTGGGATGAAGACGACCGCAAGAAAAGAGCTTGTTCTTTTGCACGCTGAGAGATACTCCCAACCTGGTCTCACCAGACAATGGTTAAAGAATCGGATGTGGATTAACGGAGGTCATCATCATATCCAAATGGCGTTCCGTCTGACAGCGGAACCCGTCCATCCAGAGACTAAACGCCTCGGCGCCGTGCTCAAGCAGAGAGTTCAAGTCATCCAGGCTGAGATTCAAAAGTACACCTCTCGCAGGATTCGCCAGACGCCAGTTTATTCCACATCGACCCCGGTCAAAGGTGATTTCCACCGGCTCGCTCGTCGTCTATGCGGCAAGTCTGTCGGGCTAGTGCTGGGTGGCGGAGGTGCAAGAGGTATTGCCCATATTGGCGTGATAAAGGCACTGGAAGAGGCTGGAATCCCTATCGATATCATTGGAGGCACATCCATTGGATCCTTTATTGGCGCATTATATGCTCGAGACGCGGACGTTGTCCCCGCATACGGCCGCGCGAAGAAGTTTTCAGGACGCATGGCCAGTATGTGGCGTTTCGCTTTGGATCTCACTTACCCCTCGGCTTCATATACCACCGGTCACGAATTTAATCGCGGAATATTTAAGGCGTTTGGGAATAGCCACATTGAAGATTTCTGGCTAGAATTCTATTGTAATACGACTAATATCAGCAAGTCACGACTTGAGTTCCACTCGTCTGGCTACGCGTGGCGGTATGTTCGTGCTTCTATGTCTCTAGCAGGCTTGATACCTCCTCTCTGTGATGAAGGTAACATGCTACTTGACGGTGGATACGTGGACAATCTCACGGTTGCACGCATGAAATCTCTCGGCGCAGATGTCATCTTCGCCGTTGACGTTGGTGCGATCGACGACAACACTCCACAGGGATATGGTGATTCCCTTTCCGGCTTTTGGGCGTTAGTCAACAGGTGGAACCCGTTTTCCTCCCTCCCTAACCCGCCAACACTCTCCGAGATCCAAGCTCGACTCGCATACGTTTCGTCCGTGGATGCTTTAGAACGGGCCAAGTCTACGCCGGGATGCCTTTACATGAGGCCCCCGATCGACGCCTTTGGGACTCTGGATTTTGCAAAATTCGACGAGATTTACCAGGTTGGGTACAAGTTTGGCAAAGAGTTCTTGGACCGGTTGAAGAACGAAGGTGGATTGCCGATTCAGGAGGAGACGGAAGAGAAGAAGAAGCTAAGACGGACGATGGCACCGCGCCGGGCGAGTATTTGATCCACTCTACGAGAAGTGGCATGTCCATTTGTGAACAGCGAAAAGAAATATTTGATGGTGGCTTAAGGGGCTTTTAGGTGTGAATCTCAAGGTGGAAGGGGCGCCTTTTCGGTTAATAAATAGCATCTGGATAGTAGCTGATTGCCGATCCATGTAGATAATAACTAACCTATATGTATTTATATAAAGGCTCGTTTCTAATATACATAGATAAGGTCGCGTTCTTTGTATCGCCGATGCATGTCCCACCGGGACGCAGGAGAAATAGGGTAACCTTGTCCGGAAGTACCACAACATTTACATGCCTGTGGGCGTCGAGGCGAATAGTTCGAAGCTCACCAGAGTTAAATTTAAACACAATGCCTTCATCAAATCTCAAATAAGAAGAAAGCGCAAACTCGTAGGATTCAATTAGGATTATCCTCAATATGAAATCTGATACCGGATTCCTCACATGATGCCCGGAGGGATCCAGTGGCCCCATAGACTCCTTGCTTGATCTTGTAAACTCGCGGCCAAGTAGAGTGGTCCTGGGGAGCCTCCCGATCGCCGAATGTACCTCGAAGTACTATCTCAACAAGATTAGGCGTCCGCTCTTGTCGGTTGGCAACTACCATATGAAGTTGCGACACGAGAATTGGAAGTAAAAGTTCAAAGCAATCTGCAATGCGTAAAGTCTCAAGCGTAAATGGAAGAGTGTCCGTTAGAGGGGTGGCTGGCGGGGTGATAGCATCAATACCCATATCGAGGAGTTGGGTGTACCTGAGATGAACGTTCCTCAGTGCTGTAAACTCGACCAGAGATCCGAAGTACCTATCCTCGGATTCAGTGCACAGGGAATAATGGCGGGAATCGTAATCTAACCAGAGACTTCGGAGGGTTGACTTTGCCCCTTCAAGAGACGTACGAAATGCACATGGGTCAAAGAAGTCTCCAGGAACTCCTCCGTCGGCATGTTCATACTTAAATAACTCAAGGCGTGCACAAGAATAGATTGCATCGAACATGCCTCGTTTGCCATTGCTCGCAGAAAACTCGATCTCTGTGACATTCGAGGTGCGGAGCAAAGGCTTCTCGCTCTGCGGACTATCGACCTCGCCTACAGAATCAGTTTCGCAGAGGTCGTCCTCGACGGGGTAATCTTCCGTGATCATGCCGCCATGAAAGCTGCGGAGAGATGGAAGCTTCAAGAACGGCAAGACGCGGTATAGCCTGAGACCTCCCTCGTCTACATCGTACCACGAGATGGAAATATGGGACAGTGATGAGAAGATAGGTTTCTCTAGGAACGGTTTCTCTCTGCTGATGGCCCGCCCCACTATCCTATCAAAATGTTTTGCGCCATGGCGGACGTTCACTTTTAATTCTTTGAGGTTACAGAGTTGTGTTAGGATCAAGGCGATCCACGGGTCTTCATTGATGCTTCCCAAGAGGTCTTCACTCCACTGATCCTGTTCTCCCTGGTGATGACAGACACCTGATAGTGCTGACCGGGTAAGAGGCAAGAGGGTAGTTGATTCAGCCACGCCTCCATACCCAAAAGGTGAGCCAATGGCTAAGACCCGCACCGCTGATGCCAATCGGGTATCTTGAAGGATGAGCTCAAGAAAAGAGCTCAGTTGAGAGGGGCGCCTGTCGAGCGCACCAAGGTTCATGAGCGACAGAGACCTGTAGAGATAAGGAAGCAGGAGGCAATGAAAGCGGCGGCAGCAAAGAACAAGACTTAAAAGACTCTCATGTTGGCGGATTTGGAGGGCGACGAGGATGAGGATATCGTCTGGGAGAAATGATAGCATTGTCGGCTGAACTGATGGTCAGTTACTGCAGCCAGGAAAGTTGCTGATGTCGTTCCCGATGGGAGGGCGATATCTACAAATCCTCCGACGCCGTTGTGGCAGACAGCTTTGAACACAGAGCTATGAGCCAAGTTCATCCCGCGGCTATTTTCGTTGCCCTATCGAGTGTCCTCTCATGAAGGATGCGGTGATCAGGCACCCACCACATGCAGTGTTTTGGCACTCCGAGTTGGACAGGCCAGAAAAAAAAAAAATAAAAATAAAAAAGGGAAATAATAACACAAAAGACATCATCCGGAGAAAGGATGTCTGGACTTAAAAGTATTAAAAAAAAAAAAGAACTGCGGCTTGCCCGGATCGAACGGGCGACCTTTAGATTGCAGACAGAAGCAGAATCTTCAGTCTAACGCTCTCCCAACTGAGCTAAAGCCGCTGGTTGCTGAGATAACCACTTCATTATGATTAACTTTTCCTTCATCAAGAAGACATAACACTTTAAGGGGTGTCAAATTCCCATTCTTTGCAGCAATCGCGTGACGGAATTAATGATAAGTAACTAGCCAAGCGCATACAGTTTATAAAGTTACAGTGGTATAGGTGATGGCAGGAGTTCCCAAAACAGGAGTCTAACTCCGTGCCAGGCTTACAGTATCAGCAGAGGAGGGAGGAGAGGAGAATAAGCTCATCTGGGCCTCACCAATTGCCATTGCGGCCAAGAGGCCCGTGGGGGCACGCCGGCCTGGATGTCTTAGACTTGCAGGGCATGTTAGACGCCTTGTTCATTTTACTACCTCCTCTCCCTCCACCCCTCCCCTACTTCGCGCCCCGGTCTTCCACGAAGTCATCGCTCGCCTCAAACTTGTCTCCCGCCTCCAATCCGTCTTCACTGCTTGGCGCCGCATGGGCAGCAGTCACATCCCTGCCTTCCATCGCGGGATTATCTCCTCCATCCACCGCGCTACTAATACTTCCTGGACGTGGCACCGGCTCCCACGTCCTTTCAGGAGAACTTGGCGGCTCTGTGGTGCCGGGGCTTTGCCCAGGATGATGAGGGAGGCTTTGGCTGCGTGTTCGAGAGTGAGTGGATAGGAGCGCATCCGCTGGAAGAGCCCCTGTGGCGATACCCTTGGCCTGACCGTCTTGGTTGTTCCACACGCCACAGCTGCCACATCTCCACGCACCCAGTTCTTCCAGCGTCCGAACACCGGGGGCCGCTTGTCCATTAACGAGGCGGCATTGCTGGCATATGAGAACCAGGCGGTTCTTCGGAAGAGTTTCATCCTCGCCCAGCAAAACATCCAGTACCCGATCATACCATCGCGGCGGGCGGGATTCCGTATAGACGGACGCGGAGAATGCGCTAGGGTGGAATTCCGGCTCATCCGCCTGGGCTGGGACTTGGGCTCGGGGGCGCGGTGAAAATCCAGCGGAGGTATGAGGTCGGTCATGTTGTGCCTGTGGAGGGGGAGAGATGGAGCCCGATTCAATTTGCCGGATGTTTGCTGTGGGTGGTGGAGCAAGCCCTGTTCTCCTCTCAGGAAGAGGAAGAGGAGTTCTATCCTTCGGGGTTCGACGTTTTTGCGAACCTCGTCCTTCGTCACTGCCAGCATCGTTGCCGGAGCGCTTTAGTTTGGCCGAGTCTCCACCATATTTTTCCAGGAGTAACTGCGTCGAATTGTACTTTGTCGCCTCCTTGAGCTTTTCAATAGTTTGGTCACGCTGCTTTTGGAGGTCGTCGAGGACATTCTGTGTATGCGAGATGCGATAGTTATAGAATTTTTCTGCGGCGAGTCGGACGACGTAAATACTGAACAGGTCAGCGCAAGGCCGTTGGCAGAAGAAGATCCTCAACAAACTGGAAAAAAAAAAAAAAAAAAAAGAAAAGAAAGAAAGAAAGAAAAAGAAAAAGAACAAGAACAAGAAACGTACACAACTGGCCCACCGCATATGGCTGTATATTCGATAGGACCCCATCGTCCCTGTCCCAGCACGAGGACGAGAATCAGCGAGTAGAGAATGTAGACAAAGCTGGTGTATAGTGTCCAAAGAGCTCTGAAACGGCGGGAGCGGTGCCGCAATTTGTCTAGGTGGATGTTTGTGTCTGCCAATCGCTTTGACAGATGGGATAGAGCTTTCTCGAAGGATGCCGGGGAGTTATCAGAGCCCTATTACGGTCAAGATTTCGCGTCGTCGTTCGAGATCCCCTGGGCGCCGGAATTGGGGGGGTACTCACCCTCCATGGCCAAAAGGACACCATGACTAGTTCAGTTTCCACACAACAACATTGTTTCAGCTGGGAAATTCAGTGAGCATGAAAATGGCCTTTTTTGCGAGTGTTCCACTAAGCTTGTGTGTATGGAAGTAAGTCAAGTATGCTCTCTCTCTCGACCGTAGAGTGTTATTTTGTGTCCAAAACGAGCCAGCAAGTCGGAAGCTTCCGATGATGGATTTGCCCAGCCACCCCACAGAGGCAGCTCTCTCTTACGTAATGTCACGTGGAGACTAGTTATACTAAATTAGTGTTCAGAATGGAGCCGACACCAGCCACCAACTAACCAGATATAGTTAGACCTGACAAATATAGCAAACATTTCAATCCAGCCAATCAGACGCACAAATGTAAAAGTGCGCTGAGCACATTACCTAATCCACTGTATTTCCCGCGGATCCAGATTTAGTGGACAGTATGCGCGCTGCGGACGGGCTCTTCAAACCCAAACGATGTCATCAAAACAGTAAAGCTATCGCGAGAGAAGCATAGAGCACACAGAGACCACCAGTTTGGACCGGAATACACCGACTGCCAGACTGCAATTGAGAAATCACACTCTTTCTAGTTTCGATTCTCTCCATTTCTTTTGTTCCGTTGCTTGTCTGATACTCATATTTGGAGCGCTCGCAGAAGCGAGCAGCAGCAATGCTCTCCGTAAGTACCTCTATCCAGCCTTCTCCCGTGTCGATGTTCCACCCCCACCTAACTTCACTCTCCATAGCGTATCCGAGGTGCCATTGATGCCCGGATTGCAGAAGAACAAGCCCGCCAGAGAGGTGCCCAGGAGACCCTCTCCCGCTCAAACTCCGCTCGTCGCGCGAATCCCTCTCCTGCCAGACGTCCGAGCACAAGGGTCAAACGGGGCAACAGCTTCCTTGCCAAAAATCCAGATCCGTCGGAGTTCGATGCGGAATTTGTCGTCGGTGACGATGATTCATCGACAAGGACCAGCACCCCTCGCCCGGAGTCTGCGAACAACATGGCCGATGGCGGCGGCGAGCTGGACGAGAAAGCCACTCTTAACGAGTCGGGGTCCGCCGCACCTACCTCTCTACTAGGGAAATCCTCGGGTCAGACACCAGCGGATTTACCAACCGATGTCAGAGTGAAGCTACGGAGGCTGGATAAGTTAGAATCCAAATACCAAGGTGAATACTTAACACTCTCACCACCCTGTCTACGCAATCACTCATTAAATCCCTTTCGCCAAAGAGCTCTTAAAGGCCTATCGAATTGCTCACGCGCGCGTCCTGTCTATCGAACCATTCGAGGCTGCCCTGCGAGAGAATACACCACTTACTTCAATAAGCGAGCCCCGTGCGTTAACCGAATATCTCAACCAGCTCACTCTAAAAGGAGACATGGTGGTGGACGAATTAAAGAGAGTAACCGCGGAAAGAGACGACTTTAAAAAGAAACTTGAATCTGCCGAGAAATCCACACGTGAAGTATGGGATGAGGTCGCTAATTTGAAACGTTCTCAGCCCGGTGATGAAAAGAAGACGGCTCCAGAGGGAGAAGATGTGAATGGAAACGACCTTCCCAGTATCCAGACCACTTCGTCCGCTGGAGATGACTCCCTGGATAATTCCCAAAAATCCCCTACAACATCGATAACCTCTCGTGCCGCTTCCATTCGTGGGCTGTTTTCTCCAAGAGCCAAGCCCGTAATGTCTCCGCCTCCTCCACCGGAAGAAAACGAAGAATTCTTCTCCTTCGATAACGAAATCCCGAGATTGGAATCAGAAGTACACGAAAAGGAACAGGAGATCGAGTCTCTTAAGGCTCAGGTTAAGACCTTAACTGGGGATCTGTCTGTGGCTCGGGAGTCTACCGAAGGCATGGCTCATAGTTTGGAAGCTGCAACACGCGATGTCTCGGAGCTACGTGATAAGAACGATCGCCTCGAGTCCCGGTTTAAAGATGAGCGCCATGACTTGCGAGAGCAAATTATATCTCTAGAATCAAAGTTGAGAACGACTGAATCTGAATTGAGGAGATCGTCCACCTCCATGGACGATGTCAACTCCCAGCTGAAGAAAACAAGAGAGGAGCTCCGACAGATCAAGGATACGGCTGAGTCTCAGTCGGCAGAAGGGGATGGTCAGAAATCTGCCGACAAGAAACGGCTTGAGGTTTTGCAGGGTGTTGTGACGAATTTGAAGTCGCAATTAAAAGATGCCGAATCCACCATCAAATCTCTCCAGACCGATCTCTCTGCAAGCAAGGCCGACGCAACGCGAGCACAGAGAATTGTTGATTTCATAGACAGCGGCTTAAAGGAAAATGAGAAGTGGAAAGATGCAAAAGAACTCATTTCGGGCGGTCAGTCAGCTAATTTTGAAGATATTCGGCAAGATTTGATTGCACCGGCCTCCCAGCTTGCTCCCGTCAGCACCTCAACGCCCTCCGCTCCCGGTGGCAAGAAAAAGAATAAAAAGAAGAAGAAAGGTGGAAGATCAGAACCTGAGGGTGGCACGAAAGAAGCTGCTACTAAACAGGTTCATGAACCAACCCCCCCGAATATTTCATCCGCAGATGCGATTCGGGAGCTGGAGGATAAAGTGACCAAGCTCGGTTCCGAGCTGGCGGAGAAGGATGCGGCGATAGATCGACTTCATGGCAAGCTAAAAGGAGAAGACAACCTTCGTGAAGAAATTGAATCTCTTCGAGATGACCTCATGAACATCGGCCAGGATCACGTGGAAGCAAAGGATAAAGTCAAGGAGTTGCTGGCACAAAAGGCTGCGCTTGAGAAGACAATTCAAGATCTCGAGAGCGAAATAGTGACCTTAAAAACTAGCTCTGCTTCAGCTTCATCTGATGCCGAGAAAGTCCACAAAGATCTAATGACCGAGTTCGAGGATTTGAAGGTCAAAGCCGTAACTTTAGAAACCGACCTCTCGGCTGCGCAGCAATTAGCCGCATCTCGGTTTAAAGACCTGGCCGACTTGCGTCAGGCATTGCAGAAGATCCAACCCGAGTTACGAACCCTCCGCCAAGAATCCGCGGATCTAAAGACTACAAAGGAGGAGTTGAAGAACAAGACGGCAGAGCTTGGGCGCGTTGAGAGAAAGCAAGAAGATCTACGCGTCGAGATCAAGGATCTCAAATCGGCCATTGGCGATAAGGATGCCGAAGTCAGGACACTCAATCAGAAGATCGCCCAGGAGACCAATAGCCGGCTGAAGGCTGAGCAAGCGTTGGAGGTTGCGCAGTCGGACCTTCGATACTCAGAAAGCCAAAAACAGGAAGCAGTTGAGAAGCACGAACAGACGTCAAAGGACCTTAACAAGACACAAGAACAACTCCAATCCGCCAAATCCAAAGTGCGAGAATTAGAAGAGCAAGTGTCCAAGCTCAACCGAGAGATCGAGAGTTTACACGATGAGATACAGCTCAAAACGGCGCAACACGCAAGCGCCCAGAGCCTGATGAACAGTATGCGCGATCAAACTTCGGAGATGGCAATGCAAATTAAAGAGGTACGTGAGAGATGTGAGAGTTTAGAGGAAGAGCTTTCAGACGCCCAGCGTCTTTTATCGGAGCGGACAAGGGAAGGCGAAACCATGCGACGACTGCTCTCGGAGGTCGAACTGCGAACAGAACACAAGGTCAGGGACTTTAAGGAGCGACTGGAGACCGCCATCGAAGAACGAGACCGGGCCGAGGATGAAGCTAACATTATTGGCCGCAGACGCGCAAGGGAAATGGAGGAGCTCAAATCAAAAGCACGAGAAGCAGAACGGGCTTTACGAAGAGCGGAGGAGGACAAGGAGGAACTTGAACATGCCCAGAAAGAGTGGAAACGACGACGAGAACAGTTTGAAGCGGAGATGGAGCGATCAAGACAGGAACTCACGGATGTGAAGGAGGCTATGGCCCAATTACGTGACGCACTGGATGAGAGTGAGAAACAGGCGAGGGAACTGGAGAAGGAGAGATCCGAACTGCGCCGGTCGGTCGAAGAAACCAACCAGCGACTCGAGAAGCTAAGGAAGACAAACAAATCCCTATCCGAGGACCTGAAAGCGATCCAAGCCGGAAAGGGACGCGTTGAATCCGGCAATCGTTCGCCTCGATCGTCCATTGATTCAGGCAGACGCCGCGGAGTGATGTCTCCGCCGCCGCGGGCACGAAACGAATCTCTCGCCCGCAGCGAGGCGACGACCGGGCCAGGAGCCGGAAATATCGATCACGTCTACCTCAAGAATGTACTGCTGCAGTTCCTGGAGCAAAAGGATAAAAACTATCAAAAACAGCTGATTCCCGTGCTAGGGATGCTGCTGCATTTTGATGCGTAAGTGACACTTTGAGCAACTGGACCTTGGATGAAGCTAATTTCTCGTATGCAGCAACGATGAGCAGAGATGGATGTCTGCTATATCCTCGAAATGATTTGACCAGAGATTTCTCCTTTGCTTTTCCGTTTCGTTTCGTTTCGTTTCTTTCTTTCCTATTAAGCCATCCTGTACATTATTTCTCATCCCACGTCTGTGCCGTATTGGCATCGATGGTAGAATACTATTCATGACAACAAATTTATGACCCGTGGAAGGTTGATCCACTGGAAGATAGTGTTCTCCAGTCATATTTTCCCGATTGTCCCGGCCATGTTAAAGGGCGCGACCGGTTTTACGGATCTCTTTTTTTCTTTTTTTTTTTTTTTTTTTTTTTTTTTTTTTTTTTTTTTTTTTTTTTTTCAAATCAGCTTCATCATGGTGGAAATAAATATAAAAAAGGAGCTCTGCCCCGATTGCTGAGTATGGTAGCGTTTCCGCCCTGGATCCGAGGGCTTTTGTATTCTGACTACCATACTTTCTTTCCGGGTTGGAACTGAAGGTTCAACTATAAAAGGCTGTAGCTTTCTAACACTTCTTTCTCCGTGTGTTTACTTCCTGGATATCCTTTCTCCATGGCCAACCAGCAGCCCACCATCCGGTTTGCAACCGAAGACGGTAGGGATAAATTTGGGACGCGATTTGGCGTTGAATTAGCTCACTAAGCCAGTCGCGCAGATATCCCGACGATTCTCAGATTTATCGAGGACCTGGCGGCGTACGAAAAAGCGTCGCACGAAGTTGAAGCGACAGTGTCTTCCCTCCGCGAAACGCTCTCGTTCCCGGACTCCCCGCCCAAACGCGGCAATGCGTACACGTTCCTGATCGAGCCGCCCGCGGAGGCCGGCGGACCGGGGCCTAAGCCGGTGGGGATGGCGCTCTTCTTCTACAACTACTCGACGTGGCGGTCTGCGCCGGGGGTGTACCTGGAGGATCTCTATGTGATGCCCGAGTACCGCGGGAAGGGATACGGGTTCAAGCTGCTGCGACGGCTGGCGGAGGAGGTTGTCAGGGTTGGAGGGAAGAGACTAGAGTGGAGCGTGCTGGCGTGGAATGAGCCGAGCATCCAGTTCTACAAGGCGATCGGGGCGACGGCGATGGACGAGTGGCTGAAGATGATCGTGGACGGGGATGCGCTGAGGAAGCTGGCGGGAATTGTTGAGTAGGTCAACCAGGCACCCCGAATAATAATCGAGAGAGCCTGGTTGGAGGATCGCCAGGCTGGTCAACTAGCTGAAGCTTCCCATATGTTGGCATACGGGAGCCCAGCCGAGCTATGAGGTTTGTGAGAATACAAAAAGGCATAGTTAAGGGCTCTTCTGAGGAGGCAGAAGCCTCCTTATATACGTGGGTTCCATCTCAATCGTTGAATGGAGTAGTTACACCAGTCATGATTCCGTCAGCTTACTCCATACAAGTGATACGGAGTAGTCCTTATTATGAGAAGATTGGATCAAAGTGTTCAACAGGGAGCAATCAATAATAATTCTCTCTGTACGGAGTAAGCTCCATCCATCGGTAATCTTCAGCAATCCAGTAAACCGCTGGAGTGGCGGCTCGAGCTTGTGAGTTGCCAACAACTCTCTTGATCGCGGCAGACGATGTTCATCTTAAATTATTAGATTTACCGGCCAATACAGAACTGAACGCTGAATGTATACGGAGTACGGAACAGCTGGCTAATCTCCTGATAGAGCATAATGTACTGCATATACGGGCCTGAACGGATCGCCGCATCGGGCAGGACCGTGCACGGGCCATGGTGACGTCAGCTCAAGCCACAGCTCAGCCAGCCGCCAGCTGGTTGGCCGGCGCGGGTTTGTGAGCTGTTTTTCCCCTTTGCTCGCTTGCGGTGGAATTTATTGACCTCTCACGAACAATGTCAAGTTGATATTATATGTTAGGGAGCTCTTCCACCGAACACGGAGTGCCTTCAGCTTTACCCTTCTTTGGAGGAGCCACCACTGGACAGCCTATCCCTCTTCCAATGGAGCCGGAGCTCGAGGCCAGCCGTCGATCCAAGCTGGATCAGATCTTCCACGTCGAATATGTGATCCTGTACCGCTTCCAGGATGGAGGTACGTCGTCATCATGATTGTCTACACTCACAAAACTGTGTTGACATGTGTTGACCTTTTTCTTTTTTCCCCCCCCTCCCTCCTCCAGACCAAGCAGAGGCGATACACCAGTTTAAGCGGTTGGTAAAGGCCCTTGATTACATCGGGCTGGAGACCGCCGTGAGGCCCGCCGGCGAGGGCACGCTCTTTGTATTTGTCAAGGCGAGGGAGGATAGTCTCAACAAGGCCATCCACAGAGGAAGGTATGTTTGCCTAAGACAGGCCAAAGCCCAATTGCAAACGAAGCCCATATAAACAAATCCCCCCCCCTTCTCTCTCTTTTTCTCCTCTCTTGCCGGTGTGTGTTCTGACCGCGCATGCAGAGTTCGCGATTGGCTCTACGGTGTTCGCCAGATCCAGCCCGGCTCAGACGAAGAAGGCACCAAACAAGAGCCCACCGAGGCCGAGCGGCTACGCATCATCTACCACATGATCACCTGGCCACGCACCGATGGCGGTGTGGGCATAACTCCTAAATACGGCGATTGGAAGCATGTCGAGGCCGTGTTCCCTCTACACGATAAAGATGTCAACAAGGAGTGGATAATGGACTGGAGCCGCAAGACTCTCCTCAGCCGCCACGACCTCGACCAGATCCGCGCCAGGCTCGGAGAGAGGGTTGCCTTCTACTTTACCTTTCTGCAGGCGTACTTCACCTTCCTGATCTTCCCCGCCGCCTTTGGGGTCGCCTGCTGGGCCTTGCTGGGCCAATTCTCCGTGGTTTATGCCGTCGTCAACTCGCTGGCTTGCCTGGTGTTTGTCGAGTTCTGGAAGAGACAGGAGGTGGATCTTAAGCTGCGATGGCAGGTGAAAGGCGTCTCGGCCATCAAGGCGAAGCGACGCCAGTTTAAGCACGACAAGGAGGTTATTGATTCGGTCACCGGTGAAAAGATACTGGTATTTTCGACCAAGACTCGACTTCTGAGGCAGCTCTTGCAGGTCCCGTTTGCTCTTGCGGCCGTGCTGGCATTGGGCACGCTGATCGCGTTTTGCTTTGGCATCGAGATCTTTATCTCCGAGATCTACTCTGGGCCGCTCAAGGCGTACCTGGTAAGATGTTTTCCCCCTGCACGACTGTTTAATGGCTACGTCTTACCTTGTGCGATAAAAAAAAACAGGCGTTTATTCCTACGGTGATCCTTTCGCTGATGGTTCCAACCATCAGTGGAATTCTCACCAAGATCGCCACCGAGCTCACCGACTACGAGAATTACGAGACGCAAGACAGCTACGACGTTGCGTTGACCCAGAAGATCTTCGTTCTCAACTTCATCACCTCGTACTTGCCGGTTTTCCTGACGGCGTTTGTCTACGTTCCGTTCGCCCAGAAGATCGTTCCGTACCTTGATGTGTTCCACGTCGCCGCTCCTCAACTCGTATCCAAAGAGGGTCGAGCAAGAGTGGCGGAGTTCCAGATTGACAGAAGCCGGCTTCGGCGCCAGGTGATATACTTCACCGTCACCGCTCAGATAGTCAACTTTGGGCTCGAGGCCGTGATGCCTCACGTCAAGCGTAGAGTGCTGAATAAGTACAACGAGATGCAAGCAGAGAAGAAAGAGAACCATTCGAAGCAGGAGAGCGGTCCGATCCAGGACGCTCCGGCGGAGGCAGACTTCCTCGCTCGGGTCCGAAAGGAATCAGAGCTCAGCGAGTACGATGTCACGACGGATCTTCGCGAGATGTGTGTGCAGTTTGGGTACCTGAGCCTCTTCTCGCCGGTGTGGCCGCTGGTCCCTCTATCTTTCCTGATCAACAACTGGATCGAGTTGCGGTCGGACTTTGTCAAGATCTGCATCGAGTGCAGACGGCCAGCTCCGGTGCGGTCGGACACCATCGGGCCGTGGCTCGACTCGTTGGGGTTCCTCGCGTGGCTGGGGAGCATAACCAGTGCAGCGCTGGTGTACATGTTCTCGGACGGGGAGACGGGGCCGGACGGCGGCCCGTCGCAGATCAAGGGGTGGGCGTTACTGCTGACGATATTCTTCTCGGAGCATCTGTACCTGCTTGCGCGACTGGGGGTGCAGATTGCGTTCTCCAAGATCGACACGCCGGAGACGCGACACGAGAGGGGCCAGCGGTACAGGGTCCGAAAGGCGTACCTGGACACGATCCTACCGGAGCAGGACGGGGCGGCGGAAGTGGCGGAAGGACGGGAAGACAATGCAGAGTCAGCAGTCGGGGGGGAGGAAGGAGCGCAGAGGATAACGCGGGAGTCCCTGGAGGAAGACGCCAGGCGGTTCAGCCAGCATTCCGCCAGCGCGGCGGACATGTTCTGGGCGCGGCAGCGGGGGTGGAAGGAGTGTGCGCAGGTTGGGGTTAGTCTCATCCAGGCGGGCTACACCGCATCGCTAAAGGAAAAGAAGAGCCAGTGATGTGAAAGCGAGGGAGTTTAAAATGCATCTTTTGGGAGTGTATAGTTTGTGTCCGTAGCCACACATTTCGGTTTAAATCTTGCTTTCCAGCCAATTTACATAAAAATCTCTCACCCTCTATACATATACATATATACACATATATATATATATATGGATTGCTCGGAGTTGGACGGAACGAACAGAGAGAACCTGGTCTGGTATATGTTTACATCGACCATAGGCTACGGAGTAGTTGGGGCTGGTTAAACTAGTTGGTTTTAGCCACACACACACACAGAGTTAAACCTAATCAGGAATTCCGGTTACATTTCGCACCCGATCAAGCGTGGCGTAAGTATAATTATGTAATCGACTCACAGAAGAGGGACATGCCTTCCCGAAGGAGACTAGCGGGGGGGCGCGGGAGGTGGCTGGTCAGGTGATGGCCCCCAGCCCTAGCGATTAGTAATGCGGGAATTCGATTATTAAACGACGCGATCGTCCGCCGCCAGCGAAAAAAGAGAGAGAGAGTCACTTGTGTCAGCCCTTACTCATCGCCAACCTCATCAGTCAGCACTTGACGACTAAGCAGCAGGCAAAGCAAACAGCAGAAAGCAGCCAGTCAGCCAGTCAGGTCAGCCAGCGAGTGGCAGGAAGTAAAAAAAAAGAGGAAGAAGAGGACGAGGAGACGCCAGGACCCGGACCTCGTTCGCTCTCGAACCATGCAGTCGCAACCTCAGCAGCCGCTAGCTCCCGCTCCCCATCCCGGCCAGCAGCACCAGCAGCAGCAGCCGCAACAACAGCAGCAACAATCACAACCACCACAACAACAACAACCACATCAACAACATCAGCCCCAGCAGCCATCTCAACAGCAATTGCATCAGCACCATCAGCAACAACCACAGCAGCCACCGCCGCAACAGGATCCATCCAAGAACAACCCCAATCCAAACACCGCCCACTCCGTCCAGGTGAGAATCCTGTTTTCCTCTATCTCTATATATCTCTCCTCTCTATATCTCTATCTCTCTATATTTCTATCTCTCTATATTTCTCTTCTCTATATTTCTCTCTTTTCCCCCCCTTCTATATCCCCATTGCTACCACAACTACCGCTGTTCCTGTTTGAGACGAAAACAAACTGCTTGACGCTGCAAACTTTTGTTTGAACATCTCCAGCCGCAGTTGGCCCTTTTGCCGCACTCTCTCCCATCACTCACATCCCCGAACCATTCACCTCTTTGTTCTTTTCCCTTTTCTCTTTTCTCTCCTTTTTCTTTTTCTTTTTTCTTTTTCTTTTTTTTTTTTTTTCCCCTATCTCCCTCTCCCTCTTCCCGCATCTACATTGCCATGTCTCTCCCTCTCCGTCTCCTTGCCTGACCCTTCCCATCACCGTGACTTGATTCGAAGGAATCGTGCCCTCTGTGTGGCTATACCGATGGCTAACCACCGCCCTATCGCCCCTTGGCGTGGCTTCGGAACCGTGCAGGACCATGCAGACCAAGGTGAGCCCTCGCTCCAGTCGCCGCTTTTCTTTTTTCCCTCCCCCCTCGAATTTGCTTTCTCCGGTCGCTCTTTTTTCGGTGCCTTCCGTGGATGCTGACTCTCGCCGCTCTCGGTGTTTTGCAGTTCTCCAGGACCAACTCCTCGCTGCTTCTCTCCAGGCAGGCCATGCTGCCGCTCCGCCGCCTCCGCGTCCCCAGCCCGGGATGACTCACGTCCAGCCGATAAGAGATCACTCGAACATTGACCCCGCGATCTCTGGCGCTCCGCCGACCACCGGAATGATCCCCGCTCCCCCGCCGCCGCCGCCTCAACCACAGCAACCTCAGGTTCAGCCACAGGATCAAGTCATGCAGGAGGCGCAGCCCACCGAACCTCGCAAGACGTACGGCAAGCGTGAGCTGTCGACCTCGAAGCGTGCCGCTCAGAATCGCGCCGCTCAGGTATGCGTTTCCCGTGGATCGACGAGCTTGAGAAGGTGAAAATGCAAAACAAAAATAAAAGTAAAGAAAGACTAACAGCTGCTGGGGCTCTATAGCGCGCCTTCCGTCAACGCAAAGAAGGGTATATCCGCAAGCTGGAGGAGCAGGTCAACGAGTACAAGATCATGTCCGAGAATTACAAAGCTCTTCAGGCCGAGAACTACCAGCTGCGTGAATATATCATCGGTCTCCAGTCCCGCTTGATCGATTCCCAGAACGACGTCCCCGAGTTGCCACCCAATATCGACCTCACTCAGCCCCGCCCCGATGCCACCGCCGCCGTTGAGGCCGCTGCGAATGCGGTCGCCGGCGCTTCCGGACAACCCGAGCAGATGAATGCCTTGAACCGCATCGCTGTTGCGGGCCTGGGAATGCGCAAACATCAGCACGAGGAGGCCGCCTTCCTGGGCAATAACAGCTTCCCCGCCAAGCGTGTCCGTGCCGATATGGTGGTGGACGAGCAGGGTGCTGTTCCCACCGACCCTACACAGCCTGCTAAAATTGAGGGCGCCCAACCACCGACCATTGGTTCCTGATGATATCAAAATCCGATATGCACCCGAATAAGCTCACTCCAAACAACAAAATCATCATTCAGTTAAATCGGTGGCCAAAGTTGTGGTTTTTCCCAAATCGCTTTTCTGTCATTTACGTCTTTTACTGCGTGTATTTGCTCGGCGCATCGTGGACTAGGTCGGTGGGCGTCTCTTTGCTCTTTCAACTTCTTTTTTTTGTTTCAAATCTTAGTTAAGATGAGGGTACGAGAGCAACATACCACGGTTCATTACATGGAGGCATACCGTCGATGGCGGTTCGAACGAGCGATATGGCTAATTTGTGGAATCGGGGATGTTCATCTGTTCTCTGGCAATGGCGTTTGACATTTCTCTTTTTTACCCATCGTGTTTCCCATACGCTTCCTGTACCATGTAGCAATCTGCATCGTTATTTTTATCGAGGAAATACGTACGATACGTTAATTTTGCCTGTTTACTCCGTACTGCGTCACAAGATCCCAACACCTGGCAACAGCTTTCACCACCGAGTGGATAATGTAGGACGCTTGGCACATCAGAGGCGGAATCTCCTGCAAGATGAGGACCTAGGGAATATCTTCCTCATCTTGAATAATATTATAATACACATCCGTTCGTTTTGTGTTATCTAATTGACATGAAAATCCCAAAAAAAAAAAAAAAAGAAAAAAAAAAAAGGAAAGAAAAGAAAAGAAAAGAAAACGCAGGGTGGCATAAAGACAACAGCCCGAGCAAATTCCTTGAATGTCCACCAATACCCGAGGGTTAACAACGAAAACACCTGAAGAGATAGTCACATACTCCGCGTATAGCAGTAAATCAATATAAAAAAGGTTCAGGCTGCATTCCCCAGCATGTGCTCCTTGATATACTCGCTTCCCTTCTCCAAGTACTCCTGCCTTGAAATCGAACACGTCGCTAGATCCGGACCCGCCGCCCACTGCGCTGCTCCCTTCCACGCATCAAGCACCGGATCATTCGCCCTGCGCACCCGCAAGTCTGAACCTTCGGGAAGAACGGCACGGAATTCTCGCGCGAATCGCTCGTCGAAACCCTGGAAGAGAGAGTTTCCGCCCGTGATAAACACGTCGCGCAGGAGGCGGGCCTGGTCTTCGCGAGAGGAGAAGCGCTGCAGGACGATGTCCGCTGCCATCTCGACAATGCCGGATTGATCGACGCCGGCGATGGAGGGCTGGAAAACGACTTCTGGAACGCGGATGCGCTCCACGTTGAGGTGTAGCTGGTGGGCCTCACGCTGGCTCTCCGGGTCAAATGGCCATGGGCCGCGGAGGAACATGTGGATGAGGGATTTCGTCCAGTCAGACTGGGCTTCGAGCGTGTGGTTTTCTGTGAACTCGGGGTCGTACTTGAGGAGATCGGACTCGATGGATTTGAGCTGTTGATTGGGATCTTCTTCGTCTTCGTCATCGCTGCCTTCACCTGTGGCGACTGTACGGTACACTCCCCAGTCCTCGTCGTTGGCGCCGAATGTATCATCGTCTCCACCACGGCGGCGTTTCTTAGGCCCGTCCGCGGCGAGATTGGCGAGTGTTTTCATGCGGATTTGGCTGGCGAGAGATTTGCGGTTGCCGAGATCAGCCTTCATGCGTTCGCGTTCTTTGATCCTTTGTATTATCGCCTATATGTCATGTCAGTTGCTGAGCGCGAGGGCTAGGAAAAGTGAGTATACTCACGTCTCTTGCCTGTCTCCGCTCTTCAACCCAAACTTCAAAATTATTTTCACGTTTCTCAGTATCCAACCTTTCTTCCTCCGCTATTCTCGCTTTTTCTCTTTCTTTCTCCTCCTTGGCCCGCTGTCTCGCTTCAACGTTAGATTTCATTAGGCGTTGATGTTTCTTCTCCTTGAGGCCAGCCTCGTCGAGCTCTTCGTCGGGAACATCCAATAAGGCAAACGACATCTCCTCAGAGTTTTCTTCCGTTTCTTCCTGTCCAAGATCTTTATTCCGCGATCGTTTTATGGATTTTTCAAGCTCCCTTATAGTTTTTTCTAGCTGCGCTTCATCCTTCATATCTTCCGCATCAAGGATCCGCCTGATCTCCCTTTTACTCTCTGAAGCCAAGTTCTTCTGTAGATCCTTGTAGTATTCTAATTCTTGTTCCTTCTTCATCAACTTTTCAAGTCGCATTTTTGCCGCCTGTTCTTGCAGCCGCCTTCCGCTCTCCTTTTTACGTTCCGCTATCCGAGCGAGCTCCTCTTCAGACTTCTCTGGAACGATGTGCTCTGTGAAGGGATATTGGATGACATGGTCCCGATCCTCTAAACCGGCCCAGTCAAGGTAGCCGCTCAGTTCTCGATCATAGTCTTGCGACACATAGCAGTGCTGATGCAGGAGTTCTTCCATTTGGGTCTCCGTTATTCGCGCGGGAAAGGTAGGATACTTTAACTTGAGGAGTTTCATAAGATAGTCACAGGATTGGTAGCCACCCCAGTTTAGCCTGGTGCAATTCGATAAAATGGCCTTGGAGTTAAGGACCGGGATGACATGGGTAGAAGAATGGGACGAAGAGATGACAAGGCCATTTGTACCGCGATTGTACTTGTATGCAAATAGAGAATCGATTCCATAGGCGACAGACGGAGCTGAATAGCATTCAAAGGCGATCTCGTTCATCACTACGTTCCATTCCATTAGCATAGCCCCAATTCCTAGAAATGCCAGCGATAGAGTGCAAATCATACTTCGTCGTGAATATCCCAGATTGGCGATCGGCTCCGTAAAGACAAGCGGTCGATCGACGCCGCCGTTTTCTCCATCCACACCAAGCTTCAAGAAAATATAATCCAGCAAGCCCTCCATGACATCCCAATTACCGACGATGCTTGTTCCAGGATCGAACGCATTGCGCACTTGGCCTCTGGTTGTCGCATCGACATAGGCATCATATCCGACGAACTGGCATGTGCGATTGGCTTTGCGGTCTCTATAGCGGGCTATGATAGGGGGGATGATGAAACGAGGGGCCTTGTCGAAGGACCAACCGGCTTTAACAAGATGCGATCCTAGCCAAAAAAAGTCAGCAGAAAGTGAGGATGACTGCGGGTTCGTTTGCACATACCATTGTCGATAACTATTGCGCTGGTGCTTGGGGAAGCTCGACTCCGCTCATAGCCATCTGGTTGAGGGGGCAGGATGCCCTTGAACGGGGGCTCGCGGACGGGGAAGACCTTCGGAGGCGGCTTAGGTTCTCGTTTCTCTGCTATGTTCAGGGTGATTCGGGATGAAGGTATGGTTTGGGTGGAAGAGATCGTCATGGTGAGGATGATGCTGATGTGTGTGCCTTTGATGAGATTAGCACATTCTGGGCAAGGAGGGGATATTTATGAAGCTGGGGGACTGAGAAGCGTTGGCGGAGGTTGAGGCAGCTTCAGGCGATTGTTAACTCTTGTCGCGACTCAAAAAGAAGCTAAAAATTGATAAGATTTGATAAGAACATGCGCCTCCAGCAACCGAGACAAACATCAGATCAAAGTGGCAGAACTACTCCGTACTTGATGCCACAATTACAATCTTACAAGTTTCACGAATAGAGAATGGGTATCATTAGTCATTATTCTAGTTGCTTGTTTATGATTCAGCTTTTGCGCCTTTTTCATGACGGATCCTTCAAGCTCTCAGTAGCTACATAGTTATTACACCTGTTAGTAGCCGATGAGAAGTTACTCTGCAGGCAGGGAGAGTTACTGACCTTCAAGGTGGAAGAGAACATTGGATTGGTAATTCTTGAACATCTGGGCCACCAACTCCACATTCATGTTCTGCACATTGACCTCCTAGTCCACAGATCCAATCCTGATTAGCACAGCTTCAAGCCCATAGGAAGAGTGTGGCGTTGCCAACCTGGAGACTTTTGTTCAACACCATGATGGCTTCATTGAGCTTCTCCTGCATTAAAGGGCGCCTATCAGTAATGGACAGCATTGGCCCAGTAGAAGGAAAACTTACAACATTGGTGACGATGCGTGACAGAAGAAGATTCTGTTGATGCTCGTGAGGGCTCTCCTGGAAGTAATCACATCTTAATTAGAGAACGGAGGAGTTACCGGCCCTAGAAATGAGCTTACCATTATGACTGCACATTGACTGCTCGTGGCCTTTCTCTCTCTCTCTCTCTCTCTCTCTCTCTGTGCAGGCAGTAAAAAGGTGAGAACAACAACTAATAGTCACTTAAACCAAGTGTTTATCACCGCACGATCGCGCCGGGGATTGACTAGCTTCACGTGACCCGGAGCTTTCTATTGCTTGCTAGCAGCTTCATCAAACTGCACTTCTAGCTAGCAACCCAATAGCCATCCCGTTCTAGGATTCTACCATCATAATCATTGCTCTTACTACTTGAATAGGACCCTGTTCTACTCTCTGCGATGCCTCCAAACACTCCCGGTGACGACTCACATCAGAAGCTTCTCGACCAGCTCGACATCACCCGCAGTCCGCGGCCATTCCGCAATCCACATTGGAAACCCTCCGCCCGCCGCAACAAGAACGTTAAGCAGATCCTCTCAGAATCATCGCGGAAGGAAGCCTCAGCCGTTGGAACTCAGGACAACAGTGGGACCTCGACGCCAAAAGGAGCTGGAGCAGCCGCTGACCGGACAGACACTTCCACTCCCGCCACCACTGGTCCTAATGCCACCATAGGTACACCGTCTGGGCCAATCCCCCGTCCGACAAACATCGCACAGGCTGCGCAAAGCTTATCTACCCTTGTCCTTGAGAAGAATTTCAGCCGCTCGATGTACGCCATGGGTCCTGCTGTGACGTATACGAATATCGAATCGGCGCCATCGCTACATGCCGCGCAGCAGAAGCATTACTGTGATATCACCGGCCTTCCAGCGCCGTACAAGGATCCTAAGACGAGACTACGATATCATGATAAGGAGGTGTTTGGAGTGGTCCGATCGTTAGGACAGGGTGTGGCGGAGAGCTACCTTGAGACAAGGGGGGCGCATGTTGTGTTGAAGTAAATTATGAGATTAAAAGACACAACTATTTACTGTTGGAATCGAGAAAGAACGGAAAGAGGAAGGATAAAACAAAGAGGGAGACAGGCAATCCCGGCATGGAATTGCAGAGTGCAGCGAAACAACGATACGGACAAACTTGTTTGGCCCCCAAAGTCAAACCCCGTCCACCCACCCTATCCCTTTCGAGATGGGGTTCAAGACGACGCTCCGGCTTAATCGTGACCGGCTTGGAAGAAGCACTTCCACGAGTTTTTTTTTCTCCGCCTGCGTACATACGCAATGTAGACGGGTACCGAAATTCCATCGAAAGGAAGATCAGTTACGGCGCCTTCTGAGGACACCGTGGCCTTGGCGGTGGTGGAGAGACATTTTGATCTATAATCAGCATGGAATCTGGTTGATAGCAGCGCTCTTGAAGCAGGTGCTATTTCATGGAGGAAATTAAACGCCGTGCTGGCAGGCAATCAAGTCAGCCACGAGACAAGAGGCACTCATTAATCTTGCATGTCTTTGTGGCCATAATCATCAGTGGTGCTCTCATCCAATCTCTTGTAACTCTCTATCCATGATCTCAATTTTTGTCCTTTTCATCCTTGTCCAGGCCTCTGGGTTGCTGGTATGGAGTACAGAGGACAGAGAAGCGATTAGTTTTGTTTTCCTTTTTTTTTTTTTTTTCCCTGGCTGGGAAGAAGGGTTATGGGTGTGTGTTTCATCCTAGCACAGATCAGGCCTAGCGTGCTCTGTGGGGAATCTATCCGGGTTCACTCAACCTAACCTGCGCTCACCACAAAACTCGAGCACTGGCGCGTTCAAAACCTCTCATCTGTGATTATATCGTTTTGTAGCTTGACACGCTCTTTCTGAATGTTTTAGGCTCCTGGAGCTCATATCTTGCCTTTGGTCTCAGTCCGTGTACCTATTTCTATGACTGTCTGACCACCTGCATTTCAAGTTCCTCAGGCAGAACAGCTCCATATCCGAACTGCGATCTGTCCTTTGATGATGAATTTATGAACAGGGGTATGTATCTAGAACCAGGACCACAACAAAGCTCAGCTTCTCCAAGAAAACTTACCTGCCACACCAACCTTGATCTCAGCGAAACCAGTTTAGGCTAATTTCACTCTTAAATTGCTTCGCAGCCGAATGACATTGACCTAAATCACGCATCCACCCCCAGTTACGCCAACCCGCGGACGTCGCATTGGTTTCCGTGTACCCGAGGATATTGCGATTTGTACACGCTTTGGGACTGTGTTGCGGTAGCCATTTTTTTGGCTGGGAATATAGGAGGCACACGGCGCCATGCCCACCATGTGGTTGTCCGATATGCAGAGTGAGTTAAGCATGCAATTTGGTGCTCGGGGGAAGACTGCTAATGCTGGCATTAGAGATCGGTGCGGTCTTCTGCACTGCTGGTATGTGCGATCCGAAATCATGGCACATTACACCGACCGAGGAACTCCCTTTTGCGTGCACATTATGCGATCGAGAATAAACACTGCAATGGTCTGATGTCTGCTACACTAGGGAGTTTATTTTTCTTCTTGGGCATTCTCATGTTCTTTGATAGATCATTGTGCGTGTTGTCCATACACCTGTCTTGCCGATTTGCTAACGCGTGAAACACCAGACTTGCAATGGGAAATGTAAAGGCACCCCTTCTGACCACAGTTTGCCTGTCGCATACACATCCAAGTGCCTAACAAGTTGCCAGATTCTTTTCGTGATCGGCCTTCCTCTCATTCTCGGCCCACAAAAGACGCTCTCTTTCTTCGCCCGGCGCCAGAAGCTCTTGGGGTCCGTAACCTTCGCCCTGGGTATCCTCCTTATTCTCTTCCGCTGGCCACTTATCGGCTTCTGCGTCGAGTTATACGGCCTGTTTATCTTATTCGGCGATTTCCTGGTCACTCTAGGCGCGTTTGTGGGTGGTTTCCCTATTGTCGGGCCGCCGTTGAAGAGGGCCTTGACCTGGGTTGGGACCCTCGGCGGACGGCGAGGCGGCTCAGAACTGCCAGTCTGATTCAAGACAATGGAATCTGACGATCTAAAACTAAAGTTGCACACCTAGATGTTACTATTAGAGCATCTTGCAACGTACATACCTACGAATAACAGGGCCGTCTCAACAAAGAAGGCGTTTTGATTACAATCGTGGATGGCAAGGTTTCTGAGGGGGCTACGCTCTAAACGTGCGGACCACCGACGTTCTCAGGATACCGTCATTTTCAATGTCCCTGTCCTTATTTCAAGGATATTCGAATCCGCCTAACCCTTCGCGAGACGGCGAGAACGCTACGATTGTATTTTAATGCTTTACTTTTTCTTAATTTCAGCCTTGTACATTTCTTTTCTTTTCTTCTTTTATCAGCAACACCTTGACGGAAGCATCGGAATATGTATATCAGATGCAAAATATCCCCGGTTATCATCTGACTACTTAATGAATTCTGGCATTCAGAACGAAATGTGTATATTTCGGTGCGGTATTTGACGAAAATGGGGAATGGCCTGTATAGACGAAAAGGTGGGAGGTCACATTCCTCACCAAATAGGAATAGCGGAAAGAAACCTGGAAAGGATCAAGCAATCTTGCCTATGGGATTGATTTGAACTAAAATAAATATTATAAAAAGGACCGGGAGCCAGTATCCCCGTCAACCAGAGATTCAATTTTCTAATAGATGTATCTGGGCTTAATCGCACATCGTCTGTTTTGCATTCGCGACAATGAAAACAAGCCGTATTTGGGCCTCAATTATGTACTGTTGACTCATGACCAGTGGTTCATGCAAGTCTGTCTAATAACCTAATCCGATGAGGTAGTCGCCGAGAGTTTCCACCGTGTTAGTCGCGGCGCCGGGTTGGACGGTTTCCGGGTAATGTGCGATGAGGAGAGCTTTTTTCGTCTTCACGATCACGACGCCTTCTTTGCCCTGGATTCGGAATATATCTGGTCAGTCCTATGTGCTGGAGCCGGAGTGAACTCGAAGCCAGCGCACCTTCTTGCCATAGAGGCGAGACTCGTCTGATCGTAGAGCAACGTATTTGTCTCCACCGACGAAGAATCCGCCGGACTGCACTTCCTTGATCGCATCGCCAGATACGGGATTAAAGGAGTCGACGATGACTTTCACCTCTGCCGGAGAGACCTGAATCCCATTAGCTCGTCGGCTAGAGCATACAGCACAGTATTGAAGGTAGGGGTGAGTGGTGGATGAAAAGGTACAGGTGACTGTACCGAGAATCCGGCAGACGTTGCCCAAACGCTGGTGCCTTGGTTGTCGAAGATGGCGGCCTTATCGATGTGGCCAGAGCCGACGAGACTAGAGGGAAATTAGATATAACGGACCGATGCCAAACATTCTTAAACCTCTGGAGGCCTAAAAAAAGAAAAAGAAAAGAAAAGAAAAGAAAAGAGAAAAGAGAAAAGAGAAAGAAAAAGAAAAGAAAAAGAAAAAGAAAGGACACACGAAGTGGCAGGACTTCAGCCACGAGGGGTATGGAGTACCTTGTATCAACATAAGCTGTGGACGTCATTTCAGGTCAGAAGCTTGGTTTGACATTGGCTGATCGGTGAGTAAAACATACCTTGCCAGGACATCTTTTGTAAATGAAAAACCGAAGTGGATTTGAATAGAAGAATGAACCGAGATGTTGCGAGAAGAAGCAGGGGTCGAACCCGGGACAGTAGATGTAGTTCAGGGGATAATCAGCGAAAAAAGGGATATGGGGAGGTGAGGGGGATGCAAGAGGAGGGGGGACAAGTAGAACAGAGCCACGCAAAGGAGCAGAAGACGGGGCCCTTTGTGCAGAGGATGCTTCCGATGGTCGCGGGGAGGAACCGACGGCGAGTCTGGCTTGTGAGGTTGGTTTTGCTTGGTGGTAGGTGGACGGAAAGGCTTCTCGATCGTCAACTCGGGCTTGAAGGTGGGATGTTTTGGTTGTTCTGATCTGCTTAGGTAACCAACTAACAAACATGGTGGGCTGAGGCGGGGTTTGATGGCTGACTCAGCAGGTGGGCTGGGGAGAAGGGCTTTTCCCTTAACGGGTTAGCGGGTTGGCGGTTGAGCTGCTCTGCGAACCTTCTCAGCCGCTCCCGAGCGACTTCTTTCTTCCTCTTCTCGCAACTCTGCCCGGCGGTGGTGGTAATGATGATGGTGGTGGACGGTCCATGCTTCTTCCGCTCAAGCTCCCCGGCTGCGCCATCCCGGCATCTTGGCCCCGGCCTGCCACTTCTGCGATCAACAGCTAACGAGTTAACTCACGAGTTAGTTACATAGCTCGCTTTGGCCAGCAAGTGCCAACCTTGAGACTTGCTGCTCAACGTGCTTGCTCGCAGAAAATCCATCCCCTACCGTCGCGCTAAAAAATCCGCTTGACAGGGAACCACGGGCCTAACTCCAAGTCCCGACCAGTCTCCGGGCTGCCTCTCCCGCGGCTAGCAAAATGGAGCCGATGACATTTCGTTGCTTTTTGCAGGGAGACGCCCTTGGCTCGCCCGCTGGGCTAGCGGCGGATCAAACCGTGGTTTGACCACCCCCCGAGAACCACCCTGGAAAGGTTTTAGCCCGCGACCCTCTGTCGACATCAATCCAACCCCGGGATTCTAGGTTCGTGAGATATTATCAACTATTTCTAGAACACTGAGAGGCCGGCCTCAACGTCGTCTGGATTTGAGGCCTAGAGGCCTTCCAGACAGAGCGATTCTTGATGTCGGAAATTAAGGACTAGCGACCAAGGGCCACTGACCAAATTACGTGTTGATCTCGGCGTCTCAGCCTTAATTCAACTTCGAATCATGGATTCAGGATTTTCCTGTTCGCCCGCAAGTCCCCAGTTACCTTTCCGCCAAACACTGCGAGTGTTAATTGACCTTGTTATTTTGGCTCCCTCCGCTGTGACTTCGAAACTCATACTCCGGTCTCTCAATTTCCCTTCAATGAACTGAGAGGGGCGCACGGCAGCGAAAAAGCTTTTTTGTTGTTATTACCCTTACTTTTATTATTGGCGAGATGAATTTCTCAAGCGTGACTCGGGCCAATCACATCTCCCTGTCTCAGTCCTTCATTCAGGAACTGCGAGGAATCTTGGATTCCCTGTTCCTGGGCATTCCACCCTTTATTGGCTTAGACAATTAGCTAAGATACTGCTTCTGCGGTTGGTCGGGCTGTTCTAGAAACCAGCAGCCCATGCAGGGCTGCCAAACATCAAAAGAAATTCGACGATCATAGTCCACGTTGATGAAATGCCCTTTTATCAGTTTCACCAATGTAAGGGTCTCAATCGTCACCCTTGTCTCATTTAATTTAAACAGTGGCCTATCCAGAATTCCGAATCCACCCATGTCCAAAAAAAATACTTCTGCTTTCGTTGGCTCTTTTTTCTTCTTTTCCGAAACGACACGAGTCTTGCTTCGGTCTCCACCAAAGGCTTCTGCATGTTCCCTTTAGCGATAGATGATACCTCTTGCGGGCTCGCTTCTGGGGGGACCTTGTCTTTGCCGATACTCTTCAACAGTCATCCTCATATTCTAGAGTATTAATCCACCTTCTTCGCCTTCTCACATAAATTGTGCATTTACCGCCACGCCTGTTTCAGCGAAACCTGGGGTAGTTGTACCATTTTCTCCGCTCATTTCTCGAGCTGTCCGGGAGCTCGTCCGCTCTTTTTCTCCCTGTTTTTGTCTGACTTTTCGTGTATTTTTTTTTAATTTTTTTTTATTTTTATTTTTTTCAGTCTTCGTCACTCTGTATATATTCTGTACCCTTTTAATCATCTATGTCTTTCTTTTTTACGAATTTAACACTACACGTCACCGCAAAATGGGGAAGAAATTCTTTCCATCACGACCTCGAGCATACACGGCCGATACCGGTGTTGGTTCCACTGGAGATGGAACAGCTGACTCTCTGCAGGCGAACCAGAGCTGGCCAGTTGGCAGTGCAAAGGAATCAAGACGCAAGATCGTTAAGACAGTGCGGTCTCATCGACAGGACATCAACCCGCCAGAAACCTTAGACGAATATAGCTCTTCACTCCCTCACGGGTCTCCCCTCCATTTTGCATCCGTGAACGCATCACGGGATGATCAGAGGATAGGTGTCGCTTCCGCCAATCCGTCGACGGAACCGGTCAATGACACATGGGCGGATATATCCAGCATGAGTCCCCTAACGTTGGACGAAGACGTCCACGGCAAGAATTACAGTTCACTGAAGCGTAAACCAAGCAAATGGATGAAATTCGGTGGGCTATTCAAGTCAAAAAGTCCAGAATCCCCGCCTCGCGTGCCCTTTTACGAGGTTAGGGTAAACGACCGTCAGCTGCAAACGTTGGATAGCTCGGAGTACGTGCCTGATATGCAGCTACTACGAAGGAAGCCAATTATACCCGGAGCTCGACCGTGGCCTGCGCGATCGCAGTCGCTTCCACGTCATGGGGAGTTTCCGTCGATGGTGATGGACGTTGGCCACAGCAATCCGGCAGAGACAGGCGCTTGGGCAGCGGGAGATCAAGAGCAATACCACCAACGGGGGCCTTGGTCTCAGACACCTTTGGAGACCACAGAATCTCAGCCAGATGGATCCACCTCTAATGCTCCGCTTCTCAATGTTTGTATTCCTGATGTTGGGATGGAACGTTATAGCGTCATGTTTGGCTCGATACATGACACAAAAAAAGGATCAAACTTGCTTTCTCGCCGAAGCAAGAACCTCGATAACCTCACAGACCCAGCCACGGTGGTATGTACTCATTTCCAACTCCACCTTAAATGCATGTTTACTTATTTCTCAGCAGAAAGCGATGCAGAACGATCTTGCCAGACCAAGGCGTGCTACTTCCCCTGGGCCATCAAAGTCTCCTACTTTTACACTATTCCCAGCAACACCCACCAATAAGGCCTCAAAACTTTTAGGATCTCACTGCCTTCCCCGTAGGCCAACTCCGTTGCAAAAATCCCACACCCTACCCGTCTTGTCAGACGCAACCTCCTTTGAAATGGCCGCTCGAAGCAAACAGCTTCTTCAGAGCCCTGTGGAGACATCGGAATCATCCCATAGCAGATGGGGATCGGCCTCCTACTTTTCAACCTCTCCCTCAGAAATGGATGATGGGTTTTCAGATGAGGACCACGAGACGATTAAACTGCGCATTAAACCACCCGAACAGGAGGAGCCTGTGTGGGAAATGGTGACCCCCGCACGTAAGACTTTATCACAATCAACTGTCAGGAAGTTACAGAATGTGATGTCGGAAGAAAGCCCACCGAGTGGTAGTCCGAGAGAGAAGGGACCACTAGAGCCAATGGCTGGTCAATCAACTCCGTTGCAATCGGGGGACGAGATACCTGCTATCCCTCTTCCGTTCAAAAACTCCTTGCAATTATCCAGAACTTCAACGAAAAACGCCACTTCGGCGCTGGAGCCCAGCTACACGTCTCAGGGTAGACAGGGTAGCTACCACAGGTCCAACCCGTCGATAGACTCGTACGGTGATGACTTTCAGACAGTTGAGGTTTCAATTGCGAGGTCCATATCGGTCAGCAAGCGGAAACATATGCTGGTTCCGATTGGAGGAAAGTCCAGCGCCCTCCGGTCAAATGGACGGCTTGTGGAAAGGAGAGTTGCGACCCCAACCGCAGAGGCTGTGCATAAGGGTCATCGTTATGAGAAGTCCCGAGTTGCTGTGCTGGAAAATTCAGATTGAAGCCAAGGGTGATGCCGCTGCTTCCGCTGTCGAATCCAGAACCCTCAGGTGTCTTCACCTCCTTTTTTTAAATCAAAGCCTCCTAGGTGTTGACTCCTTTCTATAACTAGGTCGCTACGCTCCACTCGCTTCTTTTATTATTCTTTATTTTTCTCTAAACTTTGCCTCGGACAGAGGATGCTTTGGAGCTGGGAAATGTTTGGATGTGCTACGAGGATACAGTTTTTTGGTTTACCATAACTACGACACACGCCGTGAGTGTGCTTTTACGCGAATGAGACAGGAAAAGGTGCAGGAATATCGGAGCTAGGCTTCTTTTGTAGCCACATTTCCGCATAATGGGAGTTCAATGTTTGATCATTTTCGGTTAGGGAATTTTATCCCCGGGAGGAAATCGTTTCTGTCGACTTTTATTTTCCCTTATCCTACACGTTCCTTTCCTCCAACTACACTTTTTTTTTTTTTTTTTTTTTTTTTTTTTCTCTTTTTCATTGACCCGCATTCCTCTAATGAATATCCTCCATAAGGAGTATGTGCCTAGGTTACCCCTCACCCAGCACCGAATAGCTTCTCTGGGCCTTCTTATGTATTAGCCGGTTGGGAATACTTGAAGCTACTCCTACACTTGGCCATAATCTTTGCGTATTTGAGGGAATATTTGTCGTGGTCTTCTGTAATAATCTCCTTGATGGCAGGCGCTGGTGTGTTTGGGGGCCTCAATCGTAACAAATATGAAGCTGGACAACCCCTGAGCGGGGACAAGACAGTCCACCCAAACGGAAACGGAGCAATCATGCAAAATTAGGATAGTCCAGAATAATATGGATGTATTAGCCGAAGCCGGTGCTGAGATGTGGCCGGCGCTCCCATTAACATCACTTCATGATTTTCCAGGGCATAGAAAAAGGTTGAGATGACACCTTTGGTTAACAACCGTTTCGTTTGTCGTGAATTTAGGTAACGAGCTTATTATCATAGGCCAATGCCAGCAGATAGAGCAACTTCAACATGAAAGGATGTTAGTTATGCCGCAAGGAAATGTCGTGTCTTAAACAAAACGAGTTCTCGTCTCAAGAGAAGCATAGAAGCCTCTCCCTTTTCTGGCTCTAACACTGTCAAGTATTCTATGCTCGAAAGCAAATCATGTCCGCATCAGTCACACCTAACAGTTCCATGACCAAGCAAGGACATGTATTGATTGATTTTTGTGATCGATCATTGTTCCCACAGCCATATGATGAGTGTGTTTCAAAGAAAGTGCTCTGGATAGCCAGATATGAGGAGGAAATCAAATAACTAGTTTCGCTATTCAGAGCGCTCAAAAGCCGAAAGCGGTTGACCAGAGCTTTATAGAACAATCTTCGCTTCACTTCTAATACAAGGTCACTAATGTACATTTTCTAGGTCACTGTTACTTAGCTCTTGGCCATGTTGAGGACAAGAGTAACCTTATAGATACCTAAGTGTGTGTTTTATGCACTAACACTGTACTCACTCGCCATGATGCCAGGTGCTTAAGTAAGTTTTCTAGAACTTCATTTCATACGCATCTCGGCTGACTCTTCCAATTCGCAGCTGCAACCGTGGCTTTGTCTGAATACGTAGAGAAAAGAGCCCCTTACTTACAATTAAGGGACGAGACCGTTCACAAGCCCAAGGTGGGGGGATTCTCACAGATGAAATGCGCCAGGCGCTCAAAGCCTTGCTGGAAAGCGGAGTGCTGCGAAATGTAATGAGTATACTGTACAGTGGGAAGGTGAGGACCCTTGCTCTCTTCCCAGACATATCCGTTGAGGGTCGAAAAGACTTGATGGGCAACGGTTTTTTCCTTTTTTCTTTTTTTTTTTTGGCCGGCTACTCCAGACATAACTTACTATCTGAGATGTGTTGTGAGATAAGGAGGAGTAAGATACGGAATTTGAACCTGATGCGCTGCTTGACTAAGGGTTATGTCGGGCCACACAAATTCCTCTCTTGAACCAATCCACCATGCGACATTCTCGTCATAGATGCCGTTCCTTGTCATATGATATTGGAGCTGATGATTGAAATGCATGCGAAAAGCGAAGTCCGCCCCTGTCATGGAGGTACAAAATCCCTAGTCAGCTGCAGAACACGCTGTCAGTTGGAGATAATACTGAGAACCCTGCTATTAGTCTAGAAAAGCGAGGCAGCTATGAATCAAGGCTCCATCGGCATTGTGGGCTGGTGTCTGACACACTTCGGCCAGAGACCGTATTGGTTGCCGTTGTTAGAATTTGTCTCTCGCTGGCACCAGAGCCATCGTACTCGCGTAATTTGATGGGGCTGCTTGTCACTCGTGACAGGGTAGTTAATATTTAATAATGGACATGGACCTCCCCAACTGATCCGTTAACCTGGTTGTTGGCAAAGCGAGGGCAACAGGGGTCCAGGCACCGGAGTGCCGATGTAACATGTTCATGGGAATTTCTGGGGAAGTAGACTCGTAATAGCCTGAGCCTATTTTTGAATCCTTTTGGAACCATGATCATCAAGTAGTTGGCTTGATTTGCCTTGTTCTTGAAGACTCGGGTATATTTTGCTCAAAGATTTGGTCCAGGGTGGACTGTACCCTGCTAGGTGCTAACACACCCCTGGTCTTGACGGCAGCGGCTCGCAGCGGCCGATTCGTAACAAAATGTATGTACTCCGTATATAATGGACATGCATATATGGTAATTTATCAGGCTGTTTCAGCAAGAAACCACCCATTCCATTCCCGGATACCCATCACTCAGGACCTTCACTTTCATTTTTCCTTTCAAATCATGCACATCCCTTTTTCCCTCTCCAGAAGACAACTTAATCCTCGTCCGCGCCGTGACATTCGCCCGAGCCCGACTTGTCCGGTCTTTGTCTTTGTTCGACCAAGTGACACGCTTCAAGGCGAGTAGCTCCTCTTCGTCCGGCTCACTTCTCGTAACAATGATAAACCAGCCTTCCATCTGTGGCTTTGGGAATTTGGGTGCGTAGATTGGAATCCCCTCAGCGTCTTGGCGAGATCGTGTATGCGATGGTGGATGTTGGCGCACGAGCTCGACGACGAGTCCTGTATCTGCCACCTCAATAATCGATACTTTGATATTCGGTAGTAAGGCTACTACTTTCGTAAATTCAGTCGCGGTCGATTCGTCTAGGCGCAAGACTTTGACAAGATTTTTGGTTGCCGCTGGTGTTAGAGAGACTAGCTCCAGGAGGTTCTTGGGAACCTTCGTAAGGTCTATGTTCTTGTCCTGCTCAAATTCAGGATTCACGCCTGGTAAAATCGATAATGGGTGATCGCCAGGCCACCTAGCGGATTTTATACTTTGTAATAGGGTCATCATCATCCAGCATCCTTTAGCATAACCGAGTTCAGCCAAAACATCAATACAGGCTTGGATAACACGGATCCCTTGATCCAGCACTGAAGTTTGGTCTCCAACGTAATCGGAGATAGGGAGGTCAACGCGGGACATAAACGCTTGGAGTAAAAGGAAGGCTTTGATGTGAGGGTCCCAGAGCGGCAGATCCGCACTTACCGCAGAAATGGGCAGCGGTAAATTTCGCGCAAGCTCAGCGTTAATTAGATCTTCGTTGTGGCGAACAGGAAGCTCGTCGAATTCGGTTGCAGAGCACATCCAAGCAAGAGCGTCTGTAAACGTGGGGTCTGGCTTTGCATGCGACATCCAGAAACGGACCGTCTTATGGGAAATGTAGTAGTAACTCATAATCTTCCCGTAAGGACTTGGGTCGACATACCCAGTAGCTTCGTCAAACGAGATGCAGGAAGATTTAGCGAGTTCGCCCAGAGACTTATCAACCAATTCGATCATGAAGTCCGCCGCCATTTGTTGAGCCGCGATTGAATTGTGCTCTTCCACGGATATTTCAAGGCCATAGTATGATGGATTCTTGTGTAATCGTCTGAAGAAAAAAGTCCACGTCAAGTAGTCAAGAGCATCCTGCTTAGTTGTAATCGTACCAGCAGACACTTCGGCGCCCAAATGATCATCAAGGACTTTGTGAAGCGTGGATTCCACAGGGAAACCAGTATGGAGAAAATGCTTGTAAAACGCTTTCTTAGATTCTTGAGTGAAAATGCGTGCAATACCTGAAGAATCGAACTGCGGACGACCAGCACGGCCAAGCATTTGCAGCACGTCTGTTAGGTCCATATCCTTGTAGGCTTCAATCTTCGCGTCGAAGAACTGCGTTCCTTTAACCACGACGAGATGGGCTGGTAAATTCACTCCCCACGCGAGCGTACTAGTGGCAACAAGGATTTGGACCTTGTTGTTGGCAAATAATTCCTCTGCTAGCTGTCTGTCTGATTCAACCAACCCGGCATGGTGAAGACCAATCCCAAAGCTTAATGCTTCCCTTAAAGCATCATCTTTCACTCGAGCGAGGTTAGCCTGTAAGTCATCCTCTGACATGTTTACAAATCGCCGTGGGTTATCTTCCATGCCACAAAAATTTATCAAGTCCTTTGCCGTGAGTCGAGTTTGTCGTCGGGAGGCCACAAACACAATTACGGGTTTCTCAGGTGAGTGATTCTTAATAGCAAGGAATGTCGGGCGGTTCATTGACTGCATAAATGGGCAGAATCCTCGCTGCTCGGGGAATCCATCAATGTATATCTCTAGAGGAACAGGTCGAACTGAGTGGCGGAAGTTGTAGAGACCCTGTTTCACACCAAGCCAGTCACCGAGATCCGTCGCATTAGCGCATGCTGTGGACATGCCGAGCAGTCGTACCGATCCTTTGCTTTGAGATGCGATATAATTCATGCGGGAGACGATAATTTCTAAGATCGGGCCGCGATCACCTCCCAAAAGGTGAATTTCATCAATGATAACCAGGCTGACTTGTCGCACGTAACCTCTTGTTTGCCAACTTCGAGAGATACCATCCCACTTTTCAGGCGTGGTAATGATTATGTCTGCATTTCGGATGGTCCTCGTGTCAGGTGTGTTATCACCGGTTAATTCAACAAGTTTGAGGCCCAGTGGCATCGCTAGTCGACGGCGCCAATCCTGTACACGTTCTCGAACTAATGCCTTCATGGGCGCAATGTAAACGACCTTCGATCCAGGCTTTTCCCGAAATGCCCACCACATGGCCAGCTCTGCTGCGACAGTTTTGCCACTCCCGGTTGGAGAACCCAGCAAGACATTGGCTGATGTGTGGTATAGAGTATGGAAAATTTGAGTCTGCATCGGGTTGAAGAATTGAAATCTTTGCCCGTAAATTTCTTCCAAGGCAGGGTTTTTTAAAGCCGAAATAGGCAATGGCTGAAGGTCTAGCAAGTCAGTGTAGACACTCACCGTATCCGGTCGAATGAGATGCTGGAAAGATACCGGAGTAACGGTTTCAGCACCTAGCCACCGGTCGGATATGGCTCTGACATAAATTTGAGTTGGAAGGGGATCGGAGAGAGGAATCGTAAAATTCAATTCATGATGATCATGGAGCTTCTTCCGGCTGAGGATAAAGTATTCGTGGTGATAGATTTCAGACGTCTCCGAGTTCTCAACCCATATCCAATACGGCTCCAAAGTGCCGTGATGCCTTATGTTCCATTCAAAGTCGGGATAAATATAGAGACGAATCCGCAGGACATCACGATTTAAAGGAGCAATTTCAGGTTCGACGCTTAATGTTGGAAAGTTATCCAGCAACTTGGAAAGTACGTTACCCATTCTATTGTTATGAACGAGCTGTCCGAGCTCTGCTGGCTCCATATCCCGTAAGTTTTCAATTGACGAAGCAGGGGACTTCTGATCCAGGTTCTTTAGGATAGGTCTTGGTAAGTCAAACTGATAAAATGGATGTTGGAAGGGCCATATTTGTTTCTCAATTGACTTGCACATAGAGAGGAGAACTTGACATTGGTAGCCCCAGCGTCTGTTCAGGGCAATCATGAAAAGAGAGCGGCAGATGCGTGCAGCGTTCTGAGCAACGTACGCCGTATCAGATACCAAGGCAAAATCCTCCACCCGAGCGCGAGATATGTACGACTGGAGTAGAATATTGGTCTTCGCTTGTGGACTGTCGTTTGTGCCTTCGACTTCGGTTCTTAAGCCTTCTAATCGAAGCCTATCTAACTCCTTGAACTCGTTTTCCCTTGATTGAATATTGTCGAACTCGCCACTCATGCTAATCATCTTCATCACATCTGCATCACTGGCGTTTGGATTCATCATCGTATTGAAAATCTCAACGCTCGTCTGTAGGACATAATACTGGCTTGCAATACGGCCAACATCTTTGGAGCGGAGCTCTTCTGTGCGTTCGTTGAATATGATCATCTGGCTCTGCTGGAGAACTCGTGCAGCCTTTATAATTAAATCGCGACGGCGTTGAACAAGTTGAGGGTCATCGCGAATCTCAGCCCAGTCAATACCGTATGAATGGGGATTCCGCCTCATCCGGACGAAAAGATACGAGTAACCGAGCCACTGAACTCCCTCAGTGACAGAAGTTACCGTTCCAAGAGATATTTCTGCGTTGAGATTATCCACGAGTTTCCGGGAGAATCTTGATTCGATAGGCTCTTGAGATGTCACTGCAGAAATATAATGTTGCAGCTTGTTGTGTGTCGTGCAAATGAAACCAATACCCGTATCTTGAAATTGAGGACGACCCGCCCGTCCAAAAATCTGGAGAACGTCTAGGATCCCCAAATCAATGAATTTTCCCTCTTGCGGGCTGTACAGTTGGGTCCCTTTTATTACCACCGCCGCAGCTGGAAGATTGACACCCCAAGCCAGTGTAGCAGTGCAGCAGAGAACTTTGATGATACCCTCCGAGAAGAGACGCTCCATGAGGTTGCGATCTGATCTCGCCATTCCAGCATGGTGAGTTCCTAAGCCTTTTGGAACTAGATCGCGAATTTCCCGTCCACGGCTACTTTTGATATCCCGTAATGCCTGAGAATAGTTTTCATGATCTACAGGACTAAACAAGTCCGAGCATTGCTCATCAGCAGCCATTTGTGCCAGGAGCCTGGCCGTATTCACGGTGTCTTTCCGTGAATGGACAAAAACCATTACTTGGTGCCCCTGCTCGAGCATATCCCGGACTTTCTCAAAAGCGACGATATCAAGGTTTTCTCGAGATTTTCTCGATCCTGGGTCTCCTTTCACGCCAATAAAGTGTTGCTCCAGCGGAACCGGACGGAAAGAAGCATCAAAGTAGAATAAGCCCGCCATGCGATTGACTTTGAGAAAATCTGCAACATCAAGATAGTTTGGAAGCGTTGCTGAGAGCCCGATTATACGGATCAACGACTGAGTGCTTTCAACCTGGCGCTGGGTTCGTGCAACCAAGGACTCGATGACCGCGCCTCTTTCGTCGTGCAGCATATGGACCTCATCGATTATCAAGAGGCGCACCTTCTGTACCAGTTCTGTATCGCCTGTACTT
The DNA here is from genome assembly GCF_000149335.2 of Coccidioides immitis RS. NCBI lineage: Eukaryota > Fungi > Ascomycota > Eurotiomycetes > Onygenales > Onygenaceae > Coccidioides > Coccidioides immitis. The sequence goes on along the minus strand of NW_004504308.1, from coordinate 101,899 downwards.
TTCCTAGTTACCACGTCCCACTTTTCGGGCGTAGTCACGATGATTTGGGTTTGGACGATCTCTTGTTTTGTTAATTGCATATCTCCGGTCAACTCTCTGACTTCAATTCCCAGCCAAGCGAGACGCTTTCCTAGTTTTTCCGTCACCTCAGCTGCTAAAGCTTTCATCGGGGCAACATATACGATCTTGAACTCATCAGTCTGGACAACGAATTCAGAGGCCCGGGGTTCTTCCAGTGGGCTGGGGAGAGTGAACCTGGCGATCGTGTTTAGAATGGTAAGCATGGCGGCATCTGTTTTACCAGCACCGGTTGGAGCACAAACAAGCATATTCTCGTTTGTCTTGTAGGCGACATCGTAAAGCAAGCTCTGCATGCGATTAAGAGTTTGATAGCCCCTAAATGTACCTCGACACAGTCCATCCATCTCAGATATCGGAACAAGCTTTTGGTCGATGCCAAGGGTCCCGACCTTAGTTGCTGGAACAGCATATTCCGTGTACCTGGGCTCCTCCCGATGGGTAGTCCCGGAAGGAAGCCCGTATTTTCTGCCATTGACGGACAGCGTGTTGCCGGCATTATAGGTCTTGTATACATGAGGATAGTGAGGGCCCTCCCGGTCCTGCCTATCGGCAAGTTTGGCGTGCTTGTGTTCAAAGTCTTGACGGCGGAGAGCTTCTTCTCTCTGCGCCCTTGTCTGTAATTTTGATAGAATGGAGTTATCGGTCTGGGAAGGAGAACACAGTACTTCATGCCGATGAGCGATGAGATCGATAACAAGATCCAGGTCATCAAAACCAATGACTTCCGCAAGGGTCATTTGGAGCTCCTCATCGGAGCTGTCAGTGGCAAGAATTGCATTCAACTGCTGCTGCAGTCCAATGGCATCTAAGCCCTGGTTTCGCTGGGCGAGGGATCGGCATCTCCCTTCGAGCCACGTCTGGTCATAAAGCTCGGCCGATGCGGACTCGGGCGGGAGAGGGACGCCGTTTATGTCATCTAGGTCGTCGAGAGTGTCGTCGCCGTCGCTAATTATATCCCAGATGTCGTCGATGGAAGGGGACGAAAGGTCTTCATCACTTAGATCAACGTCGTAATAATAGTTTGTATCGGTATCCTTGGACAACTTGAGGCGGTCTATCGCTTTTCTCATGGCCTCGAGCTGGGCAAGCCACTGTGAGTCAGGCGACGATGACATGGTATATCCAGAGGGAGATGGCAGCGGGTCGTAAGGGGGCTGGAAAATACGCAGTTCTCCAAGACGTCAAAGCACCGGCTAGCCTCCCCTGGGGTGAGTCTAAAGTTGAGCCTTTTCTGCTGCCGTCCAGCTCCAACAAGCACAGAGGCGCTTTGAGAGAGGCTTGAAGAGGGAGAGGAGTGACGCTGGAAAATGAAGGTAGGCATTAGCGCCGATTGGCTGGATTTGCCAAGTTTAGCTGATTAATTAATTTACATAAACGAATCAGCAGCCGACACTTTCCTTTCACTGTCCAACCAGACTGTGTATAATTCTATTTTATAGCCAATGAAAGGAGTGCCTTGACTTTGATCCACCTAGCTGTACCTAACTGGGCTAGTTCAGTAAAGAGCGGGCCGGGCAATTTCTCCGCCTCTCCAGGGCTTCCAATATGTATGTTGTCGCGAGAATCGCAAAGCGCTCTGCCACCCCAACCCGCATTCCAAATATGTGCCGTACTTAGATGAAATGGGTTGATTAAACAAGAGGGATCTTTGACATCAATCTATCATGAAGAGGGGGGATGGGTGCATTCAGGACGAAATATCACTGAAAAACCAGTCAGACACCCTTTCGTACTTGGTTCGCGGCTTGGTCTTGGTACTAAGGGGAAGACAAAGGGGGATAATCCTTTTTATCAAGCTCGGATTACCGACATTTGGGACGGAATCTGGGACGTTAGGAAAAGCAACTGGGGTTCAAAGGCTCCAATGAAGTCTCCAGGGACTCATCTGCAGGCAGCATGCATTTCAGAAGCCGGAAATTCACACAGATAAGAGAATTTGACGCAGACAGCACTGAGATGGAGCGTTGGGCGGGAGAGAACCAAACACCCCCAGAACAACGCAGTTCGTCACGCACCCGAGATTATGCCCTGTACAGAGTATGGCGGGTGTTGTGTGACGATTAGGCAGAACTATTTTATAACCACGCAGTTTTGTATTCCTCATATCTTCTCTACTAACTAGCGGCACTTCTCTTCAGAGTTAAGTAATTCAGGACTTGCCAGACAGGCACTCTGCTGCAGACTTCGCTGGTCTCTGTGCTCCGCCCCTGTGTCCTCCCGCCTTGGGTGGTTGGTGGTCGTCCAGAGTTCGCGCAGGCGTCAGCCGCATCCATCTATCCCAGCACCACATGTGACAGCGAACCACCACCGGATAGTTCATTAGTTAACCAGTTAGTTAACCGCCTACTCCATACTCCATAGTTTCCCCCCCGTATGTGCACACCAACATAATAACTGCACACTCCCAAGCAGGACTCTCACCGCAACTCCTGAAGTCCTCTGAACATATTGCCTGATCCCTCTGCTTGTTCCTTACCTCAGCGCAAACCCGCCGTAACTACTCGTGAAAGCTACCGACCCCTGCCGCCCCTCAGTCCAGCCGCTCGAAGGTTGGCCACCGCCTGCGAACTCCCACCTCGTAGCAGAAAAGGAGCAACCATGAAGATATTCTACATCGGAGTGAGCCAATTCTTCCACCTATTCGCTGTTCTTTGGCACCCTAATGACCCTTCATCTCCTAGATTATTCGCAACGAAACCAGGCCGGCCGTGGAGCTGTGCCGTGAGATGGATCTCAGCAGTTTCTCTCGATTCACAAGAGACAGGTACCCAAAACCCTAAGCATACCCTCCCCCACGGGCTCAACAATGTATACGAAGAAAACTCACGGACCTCCTCCGCTGTGTATAGCTACGGTGAATTCATGACCCTTTTCTCCAAAACAGTCGCCGAACGAACCCGCCCCGGCCAACGACAAGACGTCGAGGAGAAATCATACACCTTCCATGCCTACGGCCGGACCGAAGGTGTAGCAGGTATTATAATCTCCGACGCAGATTACCCGGGCCTTGTTGCACATCAGCTTCTTTCCAAAGTCGTGGACGAGTTCCTTGCCAAATACCCCCGCACTGCATTCGCCGCCCCTGACGTCGGCAATCTTCCCTTCCCCCAGTTGAAGGAATACATCACCAAGTACCAGGACCCTAGCCAGGCTGATAGTATCATGAAGATTCAGAAGGAGCTGGATGAGACAAAGATTGTGCTACACAAGACAATTGAAAGTGTGTTGGAGAGAGGTGAGAAGATTGACAGTTTGGTCGCAAAGAGCGACGGCTTAAGTGCACAGAGCAAGATGTTCTACGGCCAGGCGAAAAAGCAAAACACATGCTGTGTGGTTATGTGAGAGTACCGGAGTTGCTGGTTTGAATCTCTCTAGAGGCGTCCGTCTTCTCTTGATCATCTTTTGCCCTTTATGACACAGTTTGGTTGAGCATGATGTTATGCATTTTAAAGCCTGAACACAGGATATAATCTATGAATACCAAATTTCCAGAAGCGCCATGACCTCCCTTCACTTCTGGATTATTCAGGATCTAAGGTGGACGACTATCAAAAGTAGGCGTCCTTCAACATCCTCATCATGGAGAACATAGCCAAGAGACATTACAAAACACTTCCCGATACAACTTCAATCCCCCATCTCCACCACTACTTTGGGAATATTGATATCAAATCCCTCCTCTTCCGTCGCAACTCGACCCACGATACACTTCGTCCAATCCAGCAGTGCCTGGGGCGGTTCTCGCGTCGCTCTCGCATCAGCGAGCCCGGCCGATCCGGCATGAAGCCGCAAGTGCTGCATGAATGTATCTATATCTGCAAACACCGGCGCAGGCCCTTGCTGCTCCACGCAGCAGTATATGCACCCGAAACGGCCGCCTGTGCCATCATTGGCTTTCGGGCTACTTTTTATCGGAGAATGGCTTTTCGCCAGGAAGGACCACCGGTAGCGGATTCCGCTGGGACCGTGGAGACGCACTCTCTGATCAAAATCTTGCGAAGAGTTTCCCACCAGGGGGGAGGTGCGAGCGAATCCTCGGATGGGTGCGGAGGGAGAATTGCGACTGATAGTAGGAGTCTGGCCCATGGGGCCTTCAAAGTGGCATTTTGTGCATCTCCAGGTGGAAATCTGTTTGTACATGCCAGATGGCCTCAGATCAACGCGGAAAGACTTTTTAATTCCGTTTTGCAGCCTCCAAGCACCTTTGCAGAAGCCGGCGAATTTGTTGTCTTCACTTGGTAAATAGAGACCTGCTTGAAGGAGATTTTCTGTTCCCACGGCAGTTACAGGCGGCCCCCCCGGAGCGGTTTGAGCTGGCCCAGTTTGAACGGGGTGGGCCCGTCGTGTAAAGCTGAAAATTGAGCGGGAACCGGGCCCAGGTGTGTCCTTTTCGTCCGAAGAAGCAGATATTCGCTTCCCACGGCCATGCAGGCCTGACAAGAGCGAGCCAGAGCGGGGGGAAGGGGCATTCTGTTCAGCTAAGACATTTTCCTGAGAGCTGCCCCCTCTTCCGTATGGCCCATGTCGAATGGGACCTAGTACTGAAGATATATCTCCTCCATTGCTGGGCCTGGATGCTATCAACGGGCGAGAGGACTTTTCGCTATACACACTATCGCTGTAAATACTGTTTGATTGGGCCCCTGCTTCATGAATGGGCGGGATTGAAGGATCTAATTCGGGGAGTCTACTAGGATGGTTTATTGTCGAGTGCTGGTAACGAGTCCCCGTAAAGGAGCCTCCAACTGAGGAATCCAGACTCGGTGTCCTGGCATCCCGGAACTGTGTGTGATCCTTGGCCACAAGGCTAAACGGCGATATTGGGGTAACGAGTGACATCTCGCTGGCCGGAGAAATAGGAGGCAGGTGGTGATTCCTCGTATCGTACGATGAAACACTCTGCGATGTTGATAGTCGATGTGGATCTCGCGGCGTGGTCTCAAAACCCGGACCTACCATCGGCCGTCTAATATTTAGCGGAGGAGATGGGATTCGCTGCATGGATTGCGATCCCACAGTTGAACTCGATGGTTTCGTGGGGAGCGATGATGACGGATTTAGCTGCGGGGGGCCCAGAGCCATGCGTTCCCCCAGCCTATACAAACACATAAGGGCATCGAGGCGGGCATTGTCCGACGCAGCCAGCATAGCGGCTAAATCCGGATGAGTATTGTCCAGCAGCGCCATGCGCAGGGTAGCAAGGAGTGTCAACTGTAGATTTATGACAATATCTTTGAGGCCTTCTCGAGCTGTCTGATCCCCCACCTCGTAGGCGTCTCCAAAGCGGCGAAAGTTCTGGTCATACTGGCCTTGGATAACGGGCGGTCCAAGTAGAAGGGAGTTCTCGAAATCAAGCAGTTCCTCGTCCGTTCCTGTGCCGTTTGCGGTCTTCATGCGCTCCACAAGCTTAGAGGCGTCTAGGAACGAGGTCATCACTATCGTTCAAGAAGAATATCAAGAAGTTAATGATCTGCTACCTTTATAGCAATGTCGCTACATCAAAGTGAGGTGAGATCAATCGCCATACCAGCAGAAACGCATGTTCCAACTGACCGCACATCCGTCGGCGCCTGTGACATGATCATGTCCGCCAGACGAAACCAGTTCCATGTAGATCCGATCGCGATATCATCCCCGACGCGTGACGAATAATCGCGCGGATAATGGGATAGGTGGAGTTGAAGCCCTGGACAGGGACGGGATCGAGAGAAAACGAAATACAAATAAAAAAATGAAAGCTCATCGAGAAATCCTCTGAAGGCACGGGCTCTGTGGAGATGTGCAGCTAGACAATGCAAGGCTGTTCATTGTTCCTCTGGCCGCCAAACCAACCAATGAGCCAAGCATTTCGGGCAGATCGTATTCATCAGATCCTTTATTAAACCAGTGAGTTGGTTAGCTAACAAAACAATGTGTTGCAACGAGTCATTGTCTCGAATTCGAAAGAAACGGGCTGATCAAGCAACAGCGTGAAGTTTTTTCGGGTGGAGTCCAACGGGCCTTTGTGCCATCATTGGATTTTCACTTTTAACTAGTTATTTTTCCTCCAGGTTTGCGCGCTTCACCACGACAGCCACCGGGTATTCTGATGGCTTCCATTATTCAAAGAGATGTACTCCGTACGGAGTACTTGTAGCCTGACTTCAAGTATCCTCTGCAGACAACCGGCAGGCGTTGGGTTAGGCGGCTATTTATCATTGGCTTCGTCCTGATAGCTCGCTGAAGCCCCTTTTGCTATCGGAGCGGGCGGATTGCGCAGATCCAGACAATCAGCGGTTCCCTGCTCCAGGGTGCGGTGGACTGCCCATATTGACGCAATCAGCCAATCCGCCTTCCTTTGTCCTGCAACAATGTCCTGGAAAGCATACATCAGCCTTTTGAGGAACCTACCGCTGAAAACTGGCGTATATCGGCCACCACAGTGAAATCCCTCTCTACAACCCCGGATAAAGACACAGGGATGCCGCATCTAGCTGGGAGGGCGTCCTAAGGTTTTATACAAGGTATATCGTGGAAAATTTTCCAAACAAGAGATGTTTGTCTGATTTTCAGAGGACCAAAACCAGCCATCTTAGCTTGACCACGGACATCACACCTAAAAGTCCTCCCAGCGCTGGTACACCGACAGCTCCCTGGTAAATTACTATGTGGCACACTCCAAGTCAAAGATTCCCATAGGGTACGAGTGTGCCGAAACCGAGAGCAGTCATGTCACGGGTACCTTGGAGATCTGCTGTGTTACGAGAATCAGAACGTTGAGTCTCTTGGACAGCTTCCTTGAGATCTGGACCTCTGTCGTGGGATTCACACCGCTGGACATGATCTTTTCATCGATAAATGTCAAGGGCTCCCCCGAATACGGTACCGTTATTTGGTGGTCTAGCTGGCTAGATGGGAGGGCCAGCGCCGACGATGAGTACATGCTAGGATGCTTCGGATTCCATAAATATTATTGAAAACGAAAATCTAGGATGATGCGTACAATTTGTTGCCGTTATTTGAGGTGGGTATCTTTGGCATTCCTTGACATCCCACTAATGTGTGAAATGATGAAAAGCTTGGTGCCAAAACCTCACATTTCAGTGCCTTGATTACAGAGCCTCCCTATCAATTTATATACCGGCAAATCTTTCTGAGATCCCTTTTGCGGTCGGGCTCTCGTATTCAAAATTCCGGCTGCGCAGAGAATTACACGCGAGGCCTGATCCCCATTATCTGTATTTACGGGTTCCTTTACCACAGGCGAATCGAGGGCCGTGTGGAATCACCCTTCAGGGTTGACTAGTTCCGAAGAACTTACTAGGATCGCCTTATTTGATGAAAAGCTTGCTTTGACTTTGCGTTACACGGATAATTAACAGCTGCAGATCTGAGCGTTGATTATTATTGCATCGAGCGAGAAATTGTACATCAACGCTTAAAAAGACGAGGCATGAAGGAATGTTGACTTGTGAAAAGGTGGAGTCTGTGGATTTTTGTCCACCCCGACAACTCCTCAAGGATAGACGCTACGGTGGGCTAACGGGTCGGCAATTCAAGGAGAACCAAAATATTCTCGATGGGACATTGGAGTCACTCCATGAATTTTGAAATTAAAAATCTCTTCGGTAAGCTCAGGGCGAACGTCGTCAGGAATCGAGTCCATAAAGATGGTGGCTGCCTCCTGATCGAGGTCTTTGATTCTTGTGCAAACCTTTTCGGGATATTTCCGCATGAGGAACAAAAGATCCTCCTTGTCTTTATCCAGACGATCATGCATGAAGGCGGCCAGCTTGACGTTGATGATGTCAAAAACTCCAAGGACATAGATCGGCCGGTGCCCCGCAATGGTGTCAACACTAGAGAGAAGCCGATTGGTTGCCAAACTTTTTGGACTTCCTCGATATCCTGTTGTCACACCCTCAGTTAGCTGCTCATCCGTGTGTTGAAACCAGGGATGGGACGGATGCCAACTGATGGAAGGTTGATTTATACCGGACTCAATGAGGGTCACCGCAACCGGCACTTGTACATCACACGAGTCATAACCAGGGCCAGTATGAACAAGGACTTTGAGAATATCGGTGGTCAATCTGCTGCTAGGGATAACCAGACTAGCGGCCAATTAAGTTAGTAAGGCTCCATACCGGAGACACCTTGCCTGTGGTACGCATTTCCTCAACTGGACATACCGATGTTGCGTCTCCACAATGCTCCATATATCCTTTATGTTTCCCTGGAACAGGATGTCTACATTGCGGGTGTCCCGTTTTCCTCCCAGCAGGCGAATGGCAAAGCCGCCGAAGAGTGCATAGTTGATGTTCTTGGATTCAAGCATATTCACACAGAACAGAGCGGCAGATGCGAGATTATCTTCCGGGACTTGGGGGTATTTGGCGCGTTCCTCGTCAGAGTCGTAATCGGCCAGGCTGTATTGTGATGCCATTCTGAGAGGCTCCCGCAAGGGGTGGAGCGTGGTGCTAGAGTGGCTGCAGCTGCTTGAATAAATAATTGGAGCTGAAACAGAAATGTGCTGAGGATATGGCAAAGTAAGGTTGTGTGGATCGAGATGGATGAGGTCTCAGAGGGGGTTGTTTCCTGCAATGGAAGGAAATGTCAGCCTTAGATGTCCTTCGCCGAGCCACCTTTGGCTGTCCCGCCGTGAGCTCGGCAACATCTGCACCTGGAAAGGCCATCAAAGGGGCAGAAGGAGACGACTATTGCTGCGCTAGTTGCTCTGCTATCTGTGAAGGAAGATGCCACATCATTACTTAGTTAAAAGTTATACAACAGGGTCTAATACAGTTCACGAAAGAGACTGAAGAAACCAAACAGGCCAGCTACACAATCACTAGCAAAATAAGGAATGGAAAGATGCCGGGTAGCGCCACTAAGTGTGCCATCAATCAGGTGGAGGGGCGTGAGAACCCCCCCCAAAAAAAAAAAAAAGGAAAAAAGAAAAAAATAGAAAAAAATAGAAAAAAATAGAAAAAAAAGAAAAAAAAGAAAAATTTAAGCAAAACAGTGCGAGGTGTAGGAACCCCTGGATGGATCCTGGCCGTAATAGACATATCCCAAGATCAAACTGCGCCATATCCACTCTATCGATGCCACAAACGCCAGTAAAACCGTATGAAAGGGGTAGGGATAAGATGCTTTAAAGTGAGGAATCAGCAGCATTTTCCTTGCTTTCGCTTTGGAAATCCATCAGGCTCATCATCCGTGCGTTCATCATGTAAGACTAGAGTCGGCGGGAAACCCAACCAGCTCCGTCGTTTGTCTGCGTTGCCATCGGCCGCGATGCCATCACCGGATGTCGAGGGCCTCTCGCGCCCGCGAACGTTTCTTCGCTGTGTTGTCTCCGCTTCAACTTTCTTGTTTCTCTGCTCGACAAGTTTCCGGGTAATGACTCGAAACACCTCCTCAATACCCTCTCCATCTTTGGCACTTATCTCGTGGCAGCAATCCCAGCCGATATCCTGGCCCCAGAACCCGCTGCTGCGTTTGCTTTCCGGGCCATGGGTGTTGGACGCCGTAGCGGCCGAGGCACCTAGCATCCCCATTCCGGAGCTGGGCGGAGGAGTGGACGCTTGTGATGGGTAGAGCTGTTCGGCCACATATGCTATGGTCTTCTCAAAGGGGACTTTTCGTTTACTCGGATCATCGGCTACAATGTCAGATTTAGTGCCCACGACATGGATGATGATCGGATTATCCTCTCCCAGATTCTCTTTGAGCTCGCCTAGCCAACCTGTCATCTCCTGGAAACTGTTCTCATCCGTAATATCATAGCAAAGGAGGCCGGCATTGGCCCCACGATAGTATAGCCGGGATATGCTGCGGAAACGCTCCTGGCCTGCAGTATCCCAGATTTGTAGTCTCACAATGGTGTCGGAAGTAGAATCGAGGACACGTTTAGTGACAAACGACGCACCTACCGTGGACGCGGTGGTGGTGGGACTGAAGGAATTCTTGACATAACGTTGAACGAGGGAGGTCTTTCCAACGCCTAGGAATAGAACCAAAATGCAGGAATTAGCCCTGGAAGTCAAATTTCCCGCGGGGGGTATTCGAGACCTCGACGTCATGAATGACTTACCTTGAGCACCGAGGACGACGATCTTGGCCTCGAGGCTGGTACTCATAACGAGAGCAGGGCCGGAGGCTGGCGGTAAGGATTCATCAAGGGATTTCTAGAATGAGAGTGAAGATACACCCATGTCATTGGGATTTCAAGTCAGGCGAAGTGAGTGAGAAGAGAGAGAGAAAGAGAGAGAAAGCCTGTGTTACGTTGGAGGCTTTGTGAATGGACCTGCACACAAAGAGTCAGGAAATCATCCGAGATTCGTTCTCTCTTTTGCCCAAGTTGCATGGAGAGATCCGGGACAGCGAGCCTCAGTCAGTGACTGAATCATCCTTTTGAGCTGCTGCTCGTGACTAGGAGCGAGGAAAAGTCACGCGTGCACCTTGTCTTGTCTTTGCACTCCTGTACTGTTGGAATGTGTTGCAGAAGGGGAATGGGCGACTTCAGCCCAGCTAGGCTGACACCAGCAGAGTCAGTCGGCCAGTCATGCTGAGAGATCAGAAGAGAGCAGGCTATTCATGACACAGCCATCACACCAGGCAATGAGAGAGCGAGAATGCTCTGGATTGTCCCTTCAGATAGATATTTTGAAAAGTAGAAGCCGTTTACAGATCGTTCCTGACACATGCTTTTTAACTTTTAACTTCCCATGTACAGAGTATATGACCCAGAGTTACCAGTTGAATACTCCGTCCTTGCTCTGTGTCTTTACCCCATGATCTGATAAGTCTACACACAGTTTGAGCTCTGTGAAAGATGACTGCATGGGAAGAGTTATACTGCGAGACTCATTGTTCTCAGGTTTGCCGAGAGTTACAATGGAGTATGATATAGCATCTGATGGCTGATCTGCCTCCAAGCCATCGGGATAAGAACCGCCTCTGGTAACAATCTACAGCTTCGTTTCCGGCAACAGTTGTGGATGACTCAAGGATCTCAACCGGATTCTCTCTACTCCCGAGGCTAAATATGGCTCTTCTGGCAAGAAATCGGCACTCCAATGGATTCCTGCGCCGATGATATCTACGAATACATATTTAACTGGCCAGTGTTCTCGAACCATATGGCTCATACGTGCTCAAACAAACTCCGAGCTCCTAGCTATTATTCAATGAACAAACTCGAAGTTGTTCAGACCACACTTGAAACCCTTTCCCTCCTCCGATTTGGTTCTGAGGCACGCATGATGGAGACCGCTAAATAGCTAAAAAGAGCTTACGGCAGCTGTGCAGGAAGGCTGGGGGGTTTGTCGGGCTGGCATTGGCCGCGAGAACTTCAACTCTTTCCCCCCCCCGGCGCTGTGGCTCCTCCCTTTCCACCTTGGTATGCTTTCGTCTCTGTGTCTCTTCTGCGCGGCGCTTGTCGAGGGTTCATAGATTTCTGAATCGGCCCTGAAAAATTCAAAACTTCTGGAAAAGGGAAGAAAAGGATTCCGCGTAGGATCTAAAAATGTCTGGAGTGATAGATGAAAAGGGTAGACGGATCCTCGTCTGGACAGAGTGTGCAAGCACCTCGCTTGTATGTTAGAGTGCCCTGTTAGTTTACGTACCTAAAGTTTACAGGAGTTATTACTGAATTTTAATAAACTGTACTCCGTACGGAGTACTCCGTATGCAAGCAGAAATTAAAGAGACTCTCTCTCTCTCTATATGCTTTGATGATTCTCATGAAAGATTACTCCGTACTTGATTTAAAACTTTACAAAAGTTATTGGGGGCTTGGCATAACTGCCCTAGTAACCCATAGATAACCATGCCAAAAAACCCCCCCAGTTTACGGAGGAACCTATTGATATTTCAGGTTAAAATCTACTTAGATACTACTAGTCTATACTACAGTACTCCGTAGAGAGTAATATATTCTGCGATGGAGTGGGGCGAATTTCAGCCAATGGCCAGAGCAAGGTCACAAAATGTCGGGAAAAGTCATGTTTTTGCAAAACGGCCCCCAAGTGCGGCTGACGGGCTTCGAGACGTTCAAGTTGTGCCTGAGAAAGTGATGATCCCTGCGCGCGTTGGGCAGTTCCCTGACTCAGGTCTGTCAAACGGAGGCTGGAAAAATGGCAGCACCACCTCTCGCGGTTGACACAGCCCCTCACAGCCGTTCGTCGGACGACGTTGCTGATGGCCTCTTGAAGGACAGTGATTTCCGGAAGGACGGCCGTGAGCATGGCTCTGAGTATGGCTATTCTCCACGTCTATGGCAGCCTTTCTTCCTGCGCCGGTCGACTTTCCTGGTCTTCATTGCTACTTTCGTGGCTTTGCTCGCCACAATCGTTGCCTTGTACTGCTATGCGGCTCGTGGCGATGGTAGACAAGGCATTGAAACACAGGGCTGGAAACACTACTACCTATGGACGTATGGACCGACTGCAGGTTGGCTCCTTTTTCTAGGTTTATTCTTTTCAGGCAACAGGTTGAGATCCTAATAACGTCCGTGACAGTGTTTATGGTCCTGGGCGCCTTTTGGGGCCAGGTCGAATACCGCGGGTGCCAGTTAATGCCATGGTTGCTGATGTCGCGCGCTCCAGTTGCCGCATCTGATGGGCTTCTGCTTGATTACCTCTCTCCCTGGAACATTGAGTCCCTCTACAGGTCGGTCCGGAGGCGTCACTACCTGGTTTCTTTAGTCATTGCTGGTACACTGCTGGTCAATGGAATGGCAATTGTGTCAACAAGCTTTTTCGAGCTCCGCGACGTCCCCATCAAACGTTCCGCTTCTCTCCGCCTTACCCATGATATCAATTTCCGCCTTGACAATTTCAGGCCTCCCGATGTTACAACCATCCCGCACATGAGGGCCATGGGAATAGCGCTAAACGGCTCCGATCTGCCCATTGGAATCCTTGCCAATCATGTATTTCCCCCCTTTCAGGAAGACGGCCCTTTTCGCCCCGACAACTTTACTTTGGGTGACAATCGCGAAATCGAGGCCGAGGTGGACGTGCTCACCGTGAAGGTCCAGTGTGAAAATGCGACCATGGAGGCCACCAAGAATCAATCCGAGTATACTCTCTCCATGAAGTCTGGCTCTTGTTCAACCGGCCCGTTACCTCAGCAGGTTACCCAATATACGGTTTTTCGGGGTGTTAACGCAACCTTTGTAGGTTTTCCCTCCCTGTGTGACGGAAAACGATTGCATTTTCCCCAAGACGAGGATCAGTATACGGACGCATACTGGCGCATATGGGTCTATATTCCGCGTCATGACCCCAATGGTTTGTATCTGAACGCGACCATAGGTTCCGGGAAAAAGGCGGAACGCGGGGCTGGGAAATTCGCATTCACCTGTGCTTTCTGTACGCCCTACCTTGACGTAGCCCGCGTTCCAGTGAAGCTGTCACGAAGTTCCGACGGCATTTCCATCATAACCGACATTGACATGAAGAAACAGCGTCCGCTGTCTCATAGTTCCCCCCCGGCATTGGACGTCAACGCCGGCGCCCTTTTGTATGGTGCATGGATCTCTATGTTAAAAGCTGACGGCAATGGATGGAGCCTATTGGGGCGTCGGTCAGGAGATAGAGAGGCTTTTTATGATCCAGCGCTCCTGTCCCAAGAGCTGGGACGTGGTCTTGAGTCTAGTGCGATCCAAGTGGCCAGAGATCAATTACTCCAGCCTGTAGACCGCCACATCAAAGGAACGACGGAACGGACGGAAAGTCGCCTCTTTGTCCGTCAGTTGTCATTTGGTCTGATGATCGGCTTTCTTTCAGTGCTTATCATCATCTCCGTAGTTATTGACTGCTTCTACCTCCCACTCTCTGTCTGCTGCCGCGATCCGAGCTCTATTGGCGGCCTTGCGACAATCTTGGCACGAAGTCCCAAGTTGATGGCCACTCTTCGAAATATGAATCTGAAATGGCCCTCGGAGATGAAGGAACTGTTGGCCGGGTGTGAGCATCGTACCTGCATAAACGTGGGTAGGGAATTCCAGATTGAAGTACATGACCAGCGGACCTCCCACGCGCAGGTTTCCAAGAGCGGCACAGATAGCACACCCCGCTGGTGGCGTCCTGTGTCCGCAAGACCACCGGTCTACATCCTTACTTTTGTCCTCCCCCTTGTTGTAATTGCTACTATCGAAGTATTGCTCCATATATCTAACACAAGACGAGGAATCGCGCCGGTGGGAGGAAGAGAGAATGGTAGGGATCAGCCCTGGGCATACGTCCCCGCCATTGTTATGTTTTGCATCCGTGTTCTTTACCAAATGATGGAGGCAAACGTCAGGACATTTCAACCTTTCCATTGCCTTGCACGCGGAAGGGCACGCGCAAATGCAAGCGTTTTGGAAAATCAACATCGCAAAATAACTGCATGGGCGATCCTTGATTCCCTTGGCAAGCGACAATGGGCGTTGGCAGCCAGTGCCGTTGCACTCCTCCTAGCGGGCGCGCTACCTATCACCGTGTCCGGTCTTTATGCGGTGAACAATTTGCCTTATCCCACTGACATATCCCTGGTTCAACGCAGCACCTGGAACGTTAGCTCCTACAAACAACACCTTGACCACTCCAAGTACTTAGACCTTCGTTCCAAGGACTTTACACCTGGGAGGATTCTCTATCTGAACATGTCATATCCACAATGGACATATGCAGACCTGGCATTCCCGAAATTGTCTCTTCCGAGGACCGATGACAATGGCACTTCCAACTTGACTCCCGGGTACATACAAGCTCGACTCCCGGCCTGGCGCCCCAACCTCAATTGCGATGGCGAGATTCCAGCATCTGATTACAAACTCTCGTGGTCTCACGATGACGACGACGGCCTGCTCCGTTGGGATGTGGAGATTAATAGTACCAGAGGGGCATGCTCGTTCTCACTCCATGAGAAGGGGGTTGGAGCCCCCAAATACTTCTCTGACTGGTTCAATCTGACCCAGAATGTGGCCTATGAAGGGAATCCAGCAGACTGCCCGACATTATTATATCTGTTTGGCAACCAAGTTGAAACCCGCATGTTGAAATGCCGTCCACAAATCCAGGAAGTCGACGTTGACGTCCGGTTGGAGCCACGATCCTTGATGATCAATCCTAACCACCCCCCTTCCATTGTCCCCGGATCCGCTAGACCGCCTTTGGATGATTTCATGGCTTATTCAAATGGTACTATGGTGCCAATCCCATTCCTCCCAGGGCCAGGCTTTTTTGACCCCGACTTCATCGCTGTCCAAGCACCAAGAAAGGAATACCGTATCGATTTCTTCACAACAGCTGCTATATGGGGCGCGGGCGGGATTCCCGCAGACGAACTATTATCCGACACAGGCAAACTTTCTGCCACACTCACGCGCATTTATGGCATTGTCATCGCCCAGCGTATTAATGATAACTGGCACATACCGTTCGGGTCAGACACCACTACTACAGCACCAGATGGCGAAAATAGCTCCCCCACAAACTTCCCGGCCAAACTAATCGGCCACGGCGACTACCTCGTCCAAAGCCGTCTCTCCACCCGTCTCCTCGACGCGTTCCTTCTGTGCATGGTGATCCTAGCCGTCACTTCCACATTGCTCATGAACACGAAGAACATCCTGCCCAAGAACCCATGCAGCATTGCAGCCGTCGCGAGCTTGCTGGCTGGATCTCGGATAGTGGAGGACCCGCAGATCATTCCGCAGGGCGCAGAGTGGTGGGATGATAAGGAGTTGGTAAAGAGGGGGGTTTTCGTGGGCTGGAGGTTTTCGATCAGATGGTGGGTTAGGAGGAGGCAGGGGCCTGTGGCTGATGATGGAGGCGATGGTAACGGTGTGGAAAGGGAGAGAGAAAGATACAACGGGGAGGGTGATGGTCTTTTGGAGGAAGAGAAGGTGTTTGGGATAGATGTGCACGATAGGGAGAGTGCCTAACTGACTGAACTTTTCCGCTGCTTTGGCTAGGAAATGGGCCAACTTTTATAGTTAAATGATAGAAATACGACAAGCTAGGGAAAGGTTAATAGTCTGCTGAACATGTGAGTGCTTTCCATCAACATCCCTGCGGTATGGTCGGGGGAGCCAAAGCGGCGCCGTGTCGATTGCTAGAAACGGCTATCGATACAGTCAAAGGTGAATCCGATGTGTTATCAAACTCTTGCGGCTCAAATAGCAACCAATCAAATTAATCTTATAAAATGAAGATATAATGTCAGGAAATAGCCATCATTAGGGTCAATAAACATATATGAGAAGAGGTGAGGATGTGGTGAGGACAGAGCGGCGAGCGTCAAGGCTGCGCTAATTCGGAACAGGAACATCCAGGTTCCCCGGTAGTTCACTAGTTATGTAAAACTACCTTAATAATTAACCAGCCGGAGAGTAACTAACTGGAGTCGATGTTTGAATGTCGGTTGGAAGGGTTTCAAAAAGCGCATTTTCATCATTGACGACAGCTGATCTGACGTTTTGCATGGATTAATTTGGAAAACAGCTCTGATTCCATGGTGGATAGAGGGGTATGGAGAATGGGGAGAATCCCTTTCTTGAGTTGAAGCTTTTTGACGCACTTCAAGCGAAACTCACCCTGTTGGGAGCTCCCCGTCCTATTCTTCCAGTCTCGCTTCCACCTACGAAGCGCTCTGGGGTTGGAGTTGAGTATTTAGATAAAGGGTCATCTTAACGACATATCTTTTAAGATTCAATTGGCCATTTTATTTTACTTTATTTTTATTTTTTATTTTTTTTTCGGGGATCATCGCATCCGTGGATCAGAGAACCATTGTCCATCGCTTCGCCGCTCCCGGGTTCCCTTACCGGGAAATTCAACGCCGTTTTCACCCCACACCTCACCCTCTATTCTGGCTAAAGGATACTGCGCTTCTATGCAAGCTGCCTACTCAGCTCTCTCGGCCCCCCAGAAAATCGGAGCTGCGGACTTGTCTGTGGGGGTAATGCCATAGAAAGAATATAATAGGGGAGCGCACCATGACACCGTTTCTGTTTAACAAACCTGAGAGGAGTTATTTTAAAGCTTTGATCATACCAAGAAAATGGGTGACCTCCAGCAATCATCGGGGAGCATTGTCTCCAAGGCATATGTCGTCGAGTCCGAGGGAGCGCCGTTTGTCCTAAAAGATGTTGTCCTGGACCAGGTGCAACCCGACGAGGTTCTCGTGGAATTAAAGTACACAGGGATCTGTCATACTGTTAGTTAGCCGCTTGTTACTCCCAGTCAGAGGAACCCTCACGACAGGGACGCCTCATTTGTTGTCGATAAAGTACTTATGTTTTTTTTTTTTTGATTTTTACGGTCTATTAGGACATTGTCGTCCAAAATGGCGGAATGCCCATTGGGAGCTACCCAGCCGTCCTTGGACACGAGGGCGTAGGCATCGTGCGACAGGTTGGATCTCAGGCTCAGGACAAGTCGCTGAAGGAAGGAGATACAGTTCTACTAGGTTTCCGTACCTGTCGAAAATGTCCATCGTGCCTGGAGGGTCGATGTGGTGCGTGTCCCCGTATGACAGAATACAACTTTATGAGTGCCCGTCTCGGAGAGGGCGCGAAACCCATCTATTCCTTGACCGATGGCACTCCGGTTCATGGCCAGTTTTTCGGTCAATCATCTCTGAGCAAGATGGCCATTGTTGCAGAACAGTCTGTGGTGAAATGCGACGTCGATGCCGACTCCCTTCAGTATCTACCTCCGCTTGGCTGCGGGTACCTCACCGGTGCGGGAACCATCTTCAACGTGCTCCAGCCCAAACCAACCTCAACCGTGGCCATCCTGGGGATGGGTGCTGTTGGCGTGGCAGCATTGCTCGCCGCGAAGGCAATGGGTGTTCGCCAGATCATCGCAGTGGATATCGTGGACTCGAAGCTGGACCTGGCTGTCTCCTTGGGGGCAACCCACACGATCAACACGAAGCAGGTTCCTGATCTCTGCACCGGCATCCGAAACCTGCTGCCCGATGGTGTGGACCAGATCGTGGACACGACCGGCGTTTCGCCCCTGCTGCAGGCATCGATGAAGGCCCTCGGCCATGAAGGTGTGCTCGCCTTGGTCGGAGTTCCCCGACCTGGAGACTCAATCCAGGTTGATGCCCTAGACTTGCTTGTTTCCTGCAAACGGGTCGTTGGTGTGATTGAAGGTTTTGCGGACCCCAAAGAGGTAACGAATAACAACAACCCTCCCAAGAGTCATTTTACGCTCTGCTGGTGCTAAGCTATAAAATGCAGCTGATCCCCCGACTCGTCAAACTATACCGTGAAGGAAATTTCGCCATCGATCGCATCTCAACGGTCTACGCGGCTGAACGCCTGGATGAAGCGATGGAGGACCTTAAAGCTGGAAGGGTAAGTCCACAGCATTATGCCCGACTTTGATGAAATATAATCTCATTGACGCCTCCATTCGCTGCAGGTGATCAAGCCGGTGTTGTCATGGGATGGCATTTGAAGCGCGGTCCTCGAATAAGACTATAAAAAGCAAGGCACGCGCTGATGACCTTTTTTTCTTTCTCTTTTCCTTCTTCTTCACGTTCGTATGGATACCATTGAGCACCGGAGCTATGTACCTCGTTTTTATTGTCGAATTATAGCACGATTTTAACGAATTTCATTATCTTAATTGTTTTCTGAGTACTCCGTATCCTGAAATGACAGTACTGGACTGGAATGAATTCCGGGCATCACACAGAAAGCTTGACCTCCAGTTTCTCCACAGGGCTGCGCTCGTCCATCGGCGATTATTACTTAACCAGTCTGGACTCAATGACAGGCCAACCGCTTTACAGTTCTCCCGTTACTCCGTATTGTGTTTGCTTTATTTGACAACCAATGATTGTGTGTTCCCACCCCGCGTCTGGGCCGACCGTTCAGTTCGCCCGGGCCCGATATTGGACCAGGTTGACACGGCCGATAGGGGGGTACAGAAGCGTGAGACATGATATTCTGCGATTGGGCCGAGCTTTGGATGATCAACTACGGAGTACGGAGTACTCCGTACTCCGTATTCCGAACTCATCAACTGGTTGTCGTGGTGATCATGCAGCTTGGGGATCCTCAAGAATCATTGCATCCCGCCAAACTGTGATTGGCCATGAGAAAGTTTCGGCTCTTTTGAGTTTTGCAGGGACTGGGGAGCTCTGGCCCCCCGGAAAGCAAGGGGAGGGAGTTACAGTATTCGTAGGTGGGAGGAGTTTTGGCTGGCCTTCCCCTCACGACGACGAGTATTTTAGCGGCGACGCGGCGCGAGAGTCGCAGCTCAGAACAGGACACAGTTACATGTGAGTTCTTCTCTATTCCTTAACGACTTGGCGTCTAGGGGGGGAAGTCGGCCGAGAAAGGGACGCGTCTATGGGGAGTTTTTTACCGCTTTTGTTGCTCGGCAAGCTGGCGGCTGTGTCGCGACCCTGCGTTTGCCGTGCAAGACAAAAGACGAAAGCGGTCAGCGAACCGTCTGCTTCATCCATGTCTCACTCTCTCGCGGGGTTTTGTACGGTCATCCCTGTACTGCATACAAGCACACAAAACATGCGTGCATTACTCTGTACATACATGGTCTACATTGTACATCCAAGTGGCCTTCTCGGTCCCCCTGCTGTTGCTATCTTTCGGCCGTGGGGCACTCCGTAACTATAAAAAAAAAAAAAACTACAAACGGAGGTACGGAGGACAAAGGATATACTGTATGGCTGGGCGGTGTGGCTAGTGCGCCAAAACTTCCCCCCATGAAAGGCGAGCGTCTGCCGAGGTAGCCGCCAGATCCGGACTAGCGCGCCCAGCCCTGTGGCGCAGACTCACCCCGGTCCTTGAGGCTTTGGCCCAAAATGCTGACTCCGCCAGCCCGTCCTGCTTTCCCGATGCGGTCGCTCTCGCTTTCTTCTCTTTTTCCTGATGCTGGTTGCCTCCTTCCAATTCTCCGCTCTTTCCTCAGATCAACTCACTTCTCTCGGTCTGTTGATTTTTTTTTTTTTTTATATAGTCACTCTTAAGCCGCCCTTAATCCACTTAACCCGCTTTAACCTTCTTCCTCTCACAGACTTAAGCTTAAAAAAAATTAAGGTAAATAGAAGATAACTTTGAACAGCGAATTGGAAAACATCTATTTTTTTTCTATTTTTTTGTTTGGTTCCATCCCTCTCTCTTCTTCTCGCACGAGAACGGCCATCCAAAACTCATAGTTAAAAGCCATCCAAGTCTGGCCCACCGCATATTCTGGACACACCTCACCCATAAATAATACCTTCTTCTCTCGTCCTCTTCCTCGTCCTCTTGGGACTCAGGTCCATGAATCTACATACTCCGTACATCCATCCACTCGTTCATCTGGGCTTTGCTCGCGGCATCTTCGCCGTCCAGCTACCATCCTGAGATAAGATAACCCCATCCTTGGACTCGACCATTCCTTGTTACAGAGTACATACATATATGTATATATATATACCGTCCGGCATCGCATATAGAGTAGCGTTTATCTGCGCCAATCCCATTCTCCCATCCGGCCCTGGAGTCAGCACCTTTTAACTCTGTTCCCGGTTGCTAGTCGCTGCGCCGTCCGTCGGAATGACCAACAATCGCCTCACCGGGCCTGAAGTCGCCAGGCACAACTCTGCAGATTCGTGCTGGGTTATCGTCCACGGCAAGGCCTACGACGTCACAGATTTCCTCCCCGGTGAGTGGCCTTGTGCCTGAATGCCCTCGAATCGCGGCACACCGTCACTCCCTTGCTCACACTCCCCTTCTCAGAACATCCCGGTGGCCAGAAGATCATCCTCAAATATGCCGGAAAAGACGCAACCGAAGAGTTCGAACCCATCCACCCTCCAGACACCCTCGACAAGTACCTCCATCCCTCAAAGCATCTCGGGCCCGTCGATATGAATACCGTCATGCAGGAAGACAAGGGCGTCGACCCGGAAGAGGAGGCACGTCAAGAACGAATAAGGCGGATGCCCTTGCTCGAGCAATGCTATAACCTGATGGATTTTGAAGCCGTCGCACGCAGGGTCATGAAGAGAACCGCCTGGGGCTACTACTCGAGTGGTGCCGATGACGAAATCGTATGGCCAAAGCACACCCCCTTCCCCCCCCGGACCCTTCACATCTCATCGTCGGTACGCTGACATAGGGCAAATGAAAAATTTTTTTTGCATCCACAGACCATGCGCGAGAATCATTCTGCTTTTCACAAGATCTGGTTCCGTCCTCGAATACTAGTCGACGTTGAGAATGTTGACATCTCCTCGACCATGCTGGGCGCCCCTGTTTCCGTCCCGTTCTATGTTACCGCCACTGCCCTCGGCAAACTTGGCCATCCCGAAGGTGAAATCTGCCTCACCAAAGCTGCCGCAACCCACGACGTCATCCAGATGATCCCAACCCTGGCATCCTGTTCCTTCGACGAGATTGTCGATGCGGCGATGGACAAGCAGACCCAATGGCTGCAGTTATACGTAAACAAGGATCGTGAAGTGACACGGAAGATTGTGCAGCACGCTGAGAAGCGAGGTTGCAAGGGCCTGTTTATCACCGTCGATGCCCCGCAGCTGGGTCGACGGGAGAAAGATATGCGGTCCAAGTTCTCGGACCCTGGAACAGATGTCCAACGGACAGACAGCAATGTAGACCGGTCCCAGGGTGCTGCGAGGGCCATCTCCTCTTTCATCGACCCTTCCCTTTCCTGGAAGGATATCCCGTGGTTTCAATCCATTACCAAGATGCCTATTGCGTTGAAAGGAGTGCAGCGCGTTGATGACGCCCTCCGTGCCGTCGAACTTGGTGTCCCTGCCATCGTTTTGTCAAATCACGGCGGTCGACAGCTCGAATTTGCGCCGTCTGCGGTTGAGCTCCTGGCCGAGGTTATGCCGGCCCTACGAGCCCGCGGATGGGAGAATCGCATAGAGGTCTACATAGACGGTGGTATCCGACGGGCCACAGATATCATCAAAGCCCTGTGTCTCGGCGCAAAGGGAGTTGGGATCGGTCGGCCATTCCTCTATGCCATGAGCACATACGGAGTGCCCGGCGTTGAGCGCGCGATGCAGCTGCTCAAGGACGAGATGGTGATGAACATGAGATTGTTGGGTTGCACGAGCGTCGACCAACTGACTCCCGACCTACTCGATATTCGAGGTTTGGGACATCATTCCGTGCCAAACCCCGTGGATAGGCTTGCGGAGTCGGTCTATGACCCGCTGGTTACGCCGTCAGATAGGCCTCCTGCGTCAGTTGGTGGTGGGTCGAAGTTGTAGAATATTCAGCTAATAGTTATGCTGGCCTGATTTTGAGCTTGAGCGTTTCTTGTTTGGTTTATGCTACATATTAATCTGCCACTGGCGTTACTAGCGCGGCCTCTTTTTTATTTTTTATTTTATTTTATTTTATTTTATTTTATTTTATTTTTTGCTGTTCTGTGGATGCTTAACTACCCTGTAAATGCCATCATATTAATGAGAATTGCTCCGTATGTGAGAGTGACCTCCATCCTCTTAACCTCTCCATTCCCTTTCGCAACCTGAAGGTTCTCATGATTGGAAATTGTTCTTGTCATTAGCTCACCATCCTTTCGTTTCGCCTGCGCTTGAGGCTGGTCGTGTTGATTATATAATCATATTTCGTCGACTGGCTGGCCAGCTTCACTCCCAGCGATGATGATGAGGCAGAACTACGTGATTTACTTCCAGCAAAGCACCCGCCATGTCTCTTGCCGACTACCTAGCCAAAAACTACCTCACGGCAGATTCTTTACATGGCTCTGACCGTCCCAAAAAGAAGCGCAAAAGGAACAAACACGCTGAAGAGACGGACGGGCTTATAATAGCAGACGATGACCCCCCGGACCTCCGGTCGGCTTCTACCACTCAGCAGAAGTCCCGCCGAGGATTTGGATACGACGACGATGACGATGACATGGGACTGGAAGCTACAATAGCGGGTTCGTCTAAAGAATTCAAAAAATCCAAATCGAAATGGAAAACCGTCGCTGGACCCACCGCGCCCGCCAACGCAGAACAACTCGCCGCTGACGCAATCCTAGCTTCTGCGGCTGCTGAACGGACGGCACGGGCGGAGGAAGAAGAAGACGAGAAGCCGCTGGTTGTGGATAATGATGATCGTGAAGATGGAGTGCTTAGGATGGAATCTGGGGCGCGTGCTGGCCTACAGACCGCCGCTCAGACTGCAGCCATGGTCGCTGCGCAGGAACGAAAACATGCCAAGGATGCTGCCTCGATGCGGACAAGGCAAGCCAAGGGGGAGGAAGCAGAGACTATATATCGTGACGCGTCGGGTCGTATTATCAATGTTGCTATGAAGCGCGCGGAAGTACGAAAAGCTGCGGAAGAGGCGGCGGCCAAAGAGGCGGCGGAGAAAGAAGCCCTGACGGGTGACGTGCAGAGAAAACAAAAAGAAGAGCGGAGGAAATTGATGGAGGACGCCAAGTCTATGCCGCTGGCACGTACGGCGGAAGACGAGGAATTGAACGCGGAGCTCAAGGCGAGAGAGCGTTGGAATGATCCTGCTGCCCAGTTTTTGACCAAGCCATCTGCGACGAGTGCTGGTGCGAAAAAAATGTACAAAGGTGCTGCGCTGCCTAACAGGTATGGGATTCGTCCTGGGCATAGATGGGACGGGGTGGACCGGAGTAACGGCTTTGAAAAGCAGTGGTTTGATGCTAGGAATCGGAGGGAGAGAAATGAAGGCCTGGCATATGCATGGCAAATGGATGAGTGATTACTTATTACCTCCCTCACCCATTAAAGGTCTATTTCAAGTCGACCCACCATTTGAACGGTACATTGTCATATGTGATACAACCGGATATATGATGCCCTAAAAGATATTGGTCGAGGTGCTCTGGGAGATAAATGGTGCGAGCCACTTATGCTTGAATAACTAATGAGATATACGAAGCTTGCACTGGCATTGTGCTGGCAAGGTGAAAAAAAGTGAACCAGGACAGGAAGCAATATCGGTCTTGGGGCAAAAGCAGGACTTGAACAGCTCTCCGACAAATTACGTTCGGTGGCTCTTGCAAGGGCCTAAAGAGCGTATTTACCAGCTTGATTGGGGAGGAGATGTTTAGCAAGTGTTCCAAAATGAAGAACGCGTGTCTTCTCGGAATATGGTTATTATACACGATTGTACGGAGTACTTCTCCCTCTTTGGGATGGGGTATAAACCCCTGTCAAGATCACAAGAGGTATCTAGCCTTGAAAAGTAATCCAACTCGCTGTCTCTGTGTTTGGTAAAAGAAGCCTCTTGGATGCAACCTTGGGATGATCTTGAGGGTGCGTCAAAATTACACCTGTTGACATCCCTATACCAGGCTCTAGACCTTTCGGCTGCAAGGGTGCTGTAACGGACTCTTGTTTATGCCGACCAGAGTTATCGCTGTTGGCGAAGAAGTACTAGGCAAACATTGGAAGGCATGACAGTAGTAACCATCGATGGAAATCAACTACCGCCATACGCGGAGTACTTCATAATACTGCGGGAAACGTTAAGTGAGATATCAGTGTATGCAGCTGGAAACGGCATGGATCTGAATTATACAAATCGGTCGTGAAAAAAAAAAAAAAAAAAAAAAAAAAAGCCAAAGGAAAAGAATTCATCAAATCGGCACTGTAACTTACGACAAACAGCGACATGGCAACTCCGACCATCCTGCCTCACGCTTCGCCATTTAGTTATATCAAAAATATACGCGGTACAAAAATGAGATGCGAAAAAGAAGAAAACCACCATGCAAGACCGAAAGGAAGGAGAATCAAGGAAACGCAACTAGAGAAGGGGAACCGGGGATATGGGTAAACTTGCAAGCAATCAAGAGAGAGAGAGAGAGAGACATGAATACATCGTAATCATCCAAATCGTCAAATCTTCTTTAGATGGAGAGACGAAAGATAACCGTGCGGGAGAATGGTGCAAACCTAACACCATCCCAACCCCATCCAATCCTATTCCTATACTTTCATATGCCATTTTTCTGTCACTTAATTTCATCGCATCGTCAAACGCGGAAAACCCCCAACACCAAGGCGGACATGAATCAACCACAGCTAATCTATTTATCTAAAACCGTCTGCTGCACGCAATGTGATATGGCTGAGGGCGGTCGACCAAGTGGAAGCCGACCCGAACACATATGCAATTCAAGGGAAAAGAGAGGAGGGAAAGAAAGGAGAGCATAAGCCACGTAGAGAGAATGAGTGCACGCTGAATCCAATATATAGAAAATAGAAATTGGATCACTGCAATATTATTGCTCTTTCTCAGAAGAGTACCCCTATGACAGTTCTAGGAGAAGTGAGCAAGATAGTCGAGATACCTCGGGAGAAGGCGGGTGATAACTGTTCATGAAAGGGGGAAAAAAAAGAATCAGAGTGAAGCGGCTGGAGCATGGGGATTATTTCGCAGCTAGAAGCAAAAGAAATCATGAATAGGTTCGTTCTACCTCTTCTTAACTTCTGATGCCCAACCGGCGATACCCTCACCCCTACTTCCAACAGGAACGTTCAATTGAATGTGGTCCATCCCCTTTGTGCTCTTGAGATACGGGTGATTCGCCATACCGCCGGCATTTGCCCTTCTATCGGGTACCAACTCTAGCATTGGCAAGAGAAAATCGGAGATGGCTTTGCTCTCTTCAGCTGGGAAGTGGTACTTTTCTCGAAGGACGTCGGGCAGAGCCCAGTGACGGAGCCGATGGATGTGGCGAAGTTCACCTTTTCGATTGAAAATCTCTTGACTCCACTTGCCGGATAAACACATGGATTTGGGGAATGAACCGAGGAGTTCGATGATCTGGGCGATGTGGTCATCGTCTTTTCCGTACTTTGTACCCGATTGAGGGTCAAAGAGGTAATCTCCTGTGATAAGTTCGAAGACCTGAATGGTGCGTCAGATGCACAAGTAATAGATGAAAAGGCCAGCCGGTGTGGGGGATTTTTTTTTTTTTTGCCTACCATTGCCGCCATGCTCCATACGTCCGTGCTAGCACCCCATTTCGCACCGAGAATGACTTCTGGTGACCGGTACTGCCGCGTTTGAATGTCATTCGTGAAATGGTGTCCGACCCAGCAAGCATTTCCCAGATCGGCGATCTTAACGGAGATCAAGTCGACTTGTGGGTCATCTACTTCCGGCGTGGAGCCCGTCTCTAGGGTAATTCCTGAGACTTCACGCTCCAGGATGTCACTGCCAGCTTGTTAGCTATCAAAAGGCGCGCAGGCGACGGGTGTTTTGGCCATGGTTTGCTCCTACGTTGTCTTCTCTCTTTGCTTCTGTTTCTCATCAGCGATCTTTTCCGCGTCCTTGATGCCAAGTCGATCTTTCATAGAAACGCCTGAGGGAGTGGCTGTAGCGAAGAGGAAGAAAAAAGAGACCCGTAAGCTTATATTCGTGCCTAAATTGGAGGTTTTTCTTTTCTTTTCTTTTTTTTTTTTCTATTGTGGGGGGGAAAGGATAATTGGGGTAAGAGAAGCTTTACCTGTAGGCTCCTGTAATACTTGATTTAGGCTGCTATGGGAGCTGAGGGTTGGGGTATGTGCTTTAAACGGGTCGGCGGCGCTGAAGCTGGTGTTGAGGGGACTGGGAAGGGGCTGACTGCCTGTGATGAGGGTCCGTCTCCTCCTGCGGCCGTTGCGGTGATTATCTTTCTCCTTCTGCGCCTCCTCTTCCTTGACGTAAGTTTTGACGATATGCTCGACATCGCCGATCTCGATCAAGACGTTTTCAGGCTTCAGATCAGTGTGGATGATGCCACATTCACGGTGCAGATAGTCCAGACCCAGCAAGACCTGCTTTGTGATCTGCTTGACCAGAGGCATTGGGATGCCGCGATGATTCCAGCGCTTGATCAGACCAAGCAGATTCTCACCGAGGACCTCAAAGACCATGCAGACGTGGACGCCGTTCGGACCTCTGTGCTCGAAGGAATCTAACAGGCTGACGACGTGTTTGCGACCGGGGTGGTCGGGCCTGGCATCGACAATTCTCTTGAGGAGCTTGATCTCATCGATGGCGGTCTCAGTGTAATGGGCGGCGGAGCGCACGACCTTCAAGGCGACGTGCTTGCCGGTCGTGGTATCTCGCGACAGCCAGACGGTGGAGAAGTGGCCCCAGCCGAGCTTTCGGATGACGACGTAGCGGCCGTTGTTGTAGGTCTCACCGACCTGGACGGGGTGGTAGCCGCCCTTGCAGTAATCCTCGGAGTCCTCCTCATCAGCGGCGGTTTCGGCGAGGTCTTCTGCGGAGGAGGAAGAGGACGGGGAGCGCGAGAGGGGGGAGGCGTAAGTGGTGGAGACGGGATACTGTGCGGACGCGAGAGGGTTGCTGGCGGGGAGGTCAGTCGCTACCCAAAAATGTCGGACAGCAGCAGGAGGAGGAGGAGGAGGGTATAGATCGGTGATGGGCAGGGGACGACATTGGTCTTTCGAGAGGTGGTGATGGGATCTGGCGGAATAGTGGCTTCTGAGGGCAAGGAAGAGGGACATGATCATGGATTGAGAGAGGGAGAATGGGATAGGGGGACAGTTGGGAGATGGATCGGGAAGACAGAGGGGGTGGATTTATTGCTTACCTAGATTGCGAGGAGGTCATGTTGATCGAGGTGGAGGATGGGTTGGCGGCGGCGGCGGCAGAGGGAGGGTCGTTTGTGATGATGGGTTTCAGGTCAGCTTTTCTCCTCTTCTTGCCCGGGGTCCCGTTGGCGGCAAAGGGGAGGGAGGAGAGATGCTCCGGGCTGGAGACGGCGGCGTGCCTGATGTCATCCCCATCCATGGTGGCCCTGGAGGCGAGCAGAACGGGGTTGTCTGTGGGACGGAGAGGAGCAGCAAGATAGAGAGGGTGTGCGGGGCGACAGAGAGGGAGGAGAGTTTGAGGTTGAAACTCTGGAGCTGGACGAGACTATTGGTGGGTGGCGGGCGGGAGTTGAAACATGGGGGGGAAGAAGAGAAGTATGATAGCCACGGGGGCAGCGGGTAGGGTTTGGAGGGGGGGATGGGAGCAAGAGTGAGTAGCAGCAGCCAGGTCTGAGAGGTTCTGGCAGCGAGGGCGCGAGAGAGAGAGTAGCGTGAGAGCGAGAGAGAGAGAGAGACAGAGAGAGGAGCGAGGCGCTGGTCCGGTCTTGCAAGGGTGGGCGGCTAGGAGACCAACCTTAAAAAAAAGAAGAGGAGAGGACCAACAAACAAAATAAATGGGCCAAACGCGGGTCCCTTTTTCTTCTTCTATCAATGACAAGTTAACAATGGAGGAGATATTCAAAGGATACAAGAGAGACACAGAGACAGAGAGACAGAGAAAAGACAGAGAAAGACACGAAGAGAGACGGAAGAGTGATGGAAGAGAGGTTATCACGACGGTTTTTTTTGATGGTGACGATGAAAAGCAGTTGAAAGAACCAAAAAAAAAAAAAAAAAAGAGAACAAGTTATGTAAGCATCGCCTGTTTTTTGTCTTCTTTTTTTTTTTTAAAAGATGATTCTTCTTCTTTTCTAAGATTCTTTTTTGTTCTTTGGATTCTTTCTTTCTTATTTCTTTTTTTCTTCTCCTTTGGCCTGGACAAAGGACAATCGGCTGGGCGTGTGGCTGCCGTGTCGTCCGTCTGGTTGTCTGTTGGGCAGCCAACTTTGCCCTCGAACTACACGAGTCGTAGTTTTAAAACTAGTTTGGTGATGGGGTTTGGGTGATGCTGTCATTGCGCAAGTTAGCTTTTGGTAGCTTTTTTTTTTCTTTTCCTCTCGACCTTTACTCTCGTAGCACAAACAGTACATCCCCATCATGCAGAGTTAATTACTTATGCGTACCAGCGTTGGTTGAGCCCAGGCCAAATAGCTGCTGGTTGATCTCACCGTGTCAAGTCGGGAATCAAAAAGCCATTGTAGCGTTGTCCGTCCGGCTCACAAAGGGCCAATTCCCCACCCACCATTCCGTCCAGAGGAACCGGGGGGAGTCGTATTAAATATATCGATCGTCGAGAGATACTCAACACGCGGAAGATGGGCCCCTTCGACCCGCCCTCCCTGGCTACTCAGTTCCTCGCCTCCCCGCTGCTCTTCATCCTCCGCCCCGTCTACGGCATCCTGTCCTCAGTCCGCCCCGACCCCTATACCCGCTCCCCTTCCCAGCAGCCCGTCCGCGTTGTGTGCATCTCCGACACCCACACCCTCCAGCTGTCCAGCGTCCCCGATGGCGACCTGCTCATCCACTCCGGTGACCTCACCAACGCCGGATCGCTTGACGAGATCCAGAAGGCCGTTGACTGGCTCAGGACCCTGCCCCATACACACAAGGTCGTCATCGCCGGGAACCACGACAGCTGGTTTGATCCGGACGCCAGGTCGCTCGTCCCGCCCTGCCCCGTCCGCGAGGCCGTGGACTGGGGGGACATCCACTACCTCGAGAACACCTCTGTCGTCCTGTCCTTTGGCTCGCGCACCCTTAAGGTCCACGGTGTGCCCCAGATCCCCCAGCTGGACCCGGCCGTCCCGTCCGTCCACGCCTTTCAGTATTCGCCGTGGTCCAGGTCCGACCCGTGGCCCAGCCCTATCCCGCTCGACACCGACATCTTGATCTCCCACAGCCCTCCCCGCCATCATGGCGACGTGTTCCCCCACTCCGTCGGCTGCCGTTTCCTGCTCGAGGCCGCCTGGCGTGTCCGCCCCGCGCTGTATGTGTTTGGACACGCCCATGCCGGCCGCCGCGTGGAGAGGGTCTACTACGACGACTCCCAGCGCGCGTTGGAGGCCATGGCTGAGCGTCGCTGCGAGTCTGGCTTGCTGTGGGATCGCGGTTTTAGATCGTGCGTCTGGTGGTTCTTCCACGGAGGGCTGTGGCGAGACATGGTCAGTGTGTTCTGGGCCTGGAAGGATGCCCTCGTCGTTCTCTGGAGCGCCGGGAGATCGATCCTCTGGACCCGGATCTGGTGCGGACAACGTTCGCTGGGTAGGGAGGGCTGGATGGTCAACGCTGCATGCATGGACGGTCGAGGGAGTGGATTGCTCACGGGCCCCGCGACCGTGATCGATCTCTGAGGGAAGATGCCGTGTCTACCAGGCCAACGTCGCGACTCTTGTTTGTTGGGCCTTGTTGATGTCTCGTGATCCGCCCCTGCTTTTGGTAGCGTTGATCCTCACAATGGAAAAAATCTCAGGATACATCCTCGAGCTCCATACGAGCCGAGATTTTTTTTTTTCAAGAGATGCTTAGGATGAGTGCAAGCACTTAAAGTCACCTCACTCTGCCTGAGCTCGCTTCCAGAGAGGCTCCTCACTCAACCCGTATGCCTTCCCCCCCTTTCCAAGCATCAAAAGGCCCGCCAGAAAGCTCCCTTTCCTGAACCCGTTGCTCAACCTTGAATTGTCTTTTGTCGGCTGCGATCCTCCTGCTGATCGCTCCCTTCTGGGATACCTTGTCTAATAGAATCTGAGAAAAAAGAAAAAAGGCCACATCACCCAGAGACAGTCTACTTCGCCGTTCTCGTCATGGCCAATCGTATGAACCGAGCTTCGCGACTCCCTCGATTTCTCATGAGCAATGCAGTCAGCGAGCGCGATGGGCCCGATTGGATGGATGGCATTGCGACCCTCGACTTCGACTCCTTCCCGCCTTTCGAGCATGTAATCCCCGAACCGCTGCTGGCGGCAACTAATCTGCCTCCATATTACCGCTTGCTGTGCGATGAGCAGGTAACTGCGCTTTTGTCTTGGGCTTCAAAGGGAAATATCTCCAAAGAATTGTTGGGATTGTACTGGCCGGGGGATTTCAACGGTGATGGCAAAGTGAAGCGCAACCGCCGTCCCTGGAGATACGGGGACAACAAGAGCCTTGCCGCGAGGCCAGTTTACTGGACTTTTCAAAGTTCCGGAAGACCAATGCAAGGAATGAAGCTGCTGTCGCCCACCGAGCACGAGGAAAACGAGGATAAAAAAAGAAAGGCAGAAGGCCCCGATGGCAAGAGACCTTCCAAGCTAGTCCTGCTCCGCGATGAGCGGGATAGCGAAAAGATAGTTGAACTCCAGTACGAAGTCGACCAGCTGCAGGCTGCCCTGAAACGCTCCCAGGCAAAACAGC
Organism: Coccidioides immitis RS; assembly: GCF_000149335.2. NCBI lineage: Eukaryota > Fungi > Ascomycota > Eurotiomycetes > Onygenales > Onygenaceae > Coccidioides > Coccidioides immitis. The sequence continues at coordinate 70,753 of NW_004504308.1, read as the reverse complement.
AAGGGCTACTTTCGCAGATGGACCAAATCGAAACTGCAATGTCGGTGCGCTCGGAACTCGTCACAAACGCGATAGTCAACTATCACTTGTCCGTAGCCAACCTTCAGATCCTCTCTCCTGCGATCTCTTCTCTCGTGGATGAAACCGTCTCTGCGGATGATATCGCCGAGGCTGCTGGGGGCCATGCTACCCTTGATCATCGAGTTCGAGTGGTGAAGGAAGTGGCAAAGCGGCTTAAGATACCGGTAAACATTCTCCCTGGTGATATGGACGGGGAAGAAGTAGATAATGCTCCTCTTAACGCCCTCTATCGCACCTAAATGATAGGAGAGCTTTGCAGGGAGGGTCCATTAGCTTGTGAATCTTAGATAGGATTGTTGATGTGCTGAAATACATAGGGCGGTTGTGCCTGCTTAACACAAAGGAGTGAGAGGGGGCTGTTTGGTACGTCCTTAGGGTTGCTTCGGAATTTTAAGGATGAATGGGCTTGACATTAAAGGATTGGTGTCCTGGTTTCTTTGGACTGCCGGAAGGAGAGATATTGATGGCTGAACTGGCGAGCATAAGCAACCTGGATCTGTAGCTCTTTTAAGACGATAAGATCGATCCTGAACAATGTCCAGAAAATTTGAGCAGCATAAGCTCACAATTGTTCCTTACCCAAGGCGGGTCCTGAAAAACATCCGTAGAAAAAAGGGCGTTGATCCCCAACAGAGCCGGATTGTTCGCAAGGCTTTATGCTCGCCCTTAACAAGGACCCTTCTCTGTTGTCTGTATCCTCACATGGTAAGGGTGATCAGATATTGACCGTCTTGCGTGGGATGTTATTCTCCCCTCGTACCACCCCATTCCCCTCCCTAACTACTGATCTAAATGCAACCTCGAGATGGCCCGAAGCGACGAAGCAGAATGGTGGTTTAACGCCGTGTACGCAGCTATCCAGCAGATCCCTCGTGGCAAAGTTACTTCTTATGGGCATATTGCTCGTTTGCTCGGGGAGCGTAAGTTACATGATTATCTATTTTACTTGACCAGCGCAATTCTGACGATCCTAAAGCCCAACGATCGCGCCAGGTTGGCGTGTGTTTGAAGCATCTTCCATCTGAGAATAATGAAGAGGACGGGCCACGCCATTTCTATCACGATGGCAACGTTCCATGGCAGAGAGTGATTAATGCAAAAGGGATGATCTCGCATCGGTATGTGTCCTCGAGTCAGACTGTCCTTGGAGGCTTACTCCAGGCAGCATCACACGCTCTGACTCAACAATGTCCATCGCTTGCCGTTGACGATCCGTATGAACTGGGGCCATTCGTCCTCTGACTCACTTTTTGAACGAATAGAGGACCCGGCTCAGCTGCGCGCCAAGCAGCCGCTCTCGAAGTTGAGGGGGTGACGGTTACGGCGGATAGTATGGGCGAGTTTTACGTTGATTTCAGCGAGTTTGGATGGTTCCCGGATCACCTCCCAGGGGAAGAGACCAGCGACGAAGAGCAAGGCGGCAATGAGAGCTGAGTGAATCTGGAGCGCGGGAGAGCTTACTATTCAATGTGGTTGCCCCGAAGTGGGCATGCGCATTGATGCATCAATTGACTTGCAATAATAGGGTTTAGTTATATATGCTCGCTAGGTGGTTTACTGAGTCGACTTTTGTCGGCTTTCTGTCAGAGGACCCATCCGAGGAGAGAAACCGTTGCAAGAAGAGCTGATTATCTTGTTTTTGATAACGAGTTACTTACCAGTGAGAGCTATCATGTGCGACCATTTGAGTGAAGCAACTATCCTGGATCACTCCATCTGTGGTACAGAGCAGTTGCTGGTTATTGGTTAGCTAATTACGGAGTACAGAGTAGAGGGTTGTAGTGACATGATTAACTAGTGACATGATGGTCAATGCTTCGTTCGCAGCATTCCCAAAAGACATTTTAGGATAGATTCAATATTCTTCCCTCCATGGGAGAAGAGCGAGTAGGGGATCTCAGATACGGACTCGGCACTCTCGACACTCCAGGACTAAACGCTAAAGGTCTGATTAAAGAAGTTTGGGAGTTTGTGTCACAACGGTTAACTATCAACCGCAAGGCTGGGGACACGCCGAGCCTGGCGTGAGAGGAGTTGCGCGAACTGTCAACTACCGAAGACAATTAATACCCAAGCCTAACCCCATGCGAAGTGTTTTCGAAAGACTTAGGCTGCCCGGCCTCCCCAGCAGGAGGAGGAGGGAAAGCCGTGAGCAGCTGTCTCGTTTTCCGTTGCTCTCGCTCCCGCCCGAAATTCGCGAGGAGGTTTACCGATTCTACTTCGGCCCAGAAGCCATCCACCTGGCCAGTGATCAGGGAAGAATCACCAGCTATCGATGCAAGCAAACGGATCCATCCCCCGTCTCGGATTGTTGCACGCGACCGTATTGTATTGCTTACTTCCAAGCTGCCGCCAGTGAGAACGATAGGAATTCGCGAGTAAACACCGCTCTGCTCTACACATGCAGGCAGATATACCGTGAAGCCTCAGCAATGCTTTACAGGTCGGTGATTTTCCAGACCAATGCGATGGTCACCTGGGTTCTCTTTGCTGGAATGATATCACCCGGGCATCTGGCAATGGTTAAAGGGCTGCGGGCTTGTTGGATAGCTTTACCGTGCTTGACCATGGCGCCCATCCCACCCAACGACCCCAGATACCCTGAATATGAACACTACACAGTCTTCATGGATGGGCATTTTCGAGAGTTTTGGGAAATCCTCGGCAGCAGAATGTCGGGTCTACAGGATCTGGGCTTTGTGATGGACTATACTGGACAGTTTTTGTCTCGGGCAGTGACGGCAGAATGGCACCGCCAGCTTACAAAGGTGACGGGCTTAAAGAGGCTCGACCTCCAGATCTGGGATACTTTTGGCGGTGCACAATGGCAGACCGGAAGGGATGAGGCCAAGGCAGCGGCGGAGATGGAGGTTCTGATGGAGTACCTGAAGAAACGAATGTGCTCGAGAGCTCGCTGTGAAGTGTCGTCGTAACAGGTGCAACTTGGGATCGAGGAAATCGGCCTTGCCAGGTAAGACCGTAGAGTTGGCCACTGGGCGTCACCTCAAGGGCGATCGACGATGGCTCTTGGGGGAGGGAATTAGGGTGGTCTTCTTTTGGGGCAACCATACATGGCTGTTCTGAATACCGGTCCTGCGGGAAATCGACCGATAGCCACGTCCCTCGGCTGTCGATCGTCGGGTGAGCTGAGGCCATGCATCGGGAGATATCTCTGGGACGTCTTCGGGTTGTGGCGGGAAGTGGTTACATCGCCGCAGCCAATGACCGGATAGAAAAGTTGACGTGGAGGGCTCGGATGCTTCCTTTGCTGATTTGTAAATAGCGAGATGGAGATGGCTGGTTAAGTTAGTATGGAAGTGGGATGGTTTGTCAGCGTGGATGAGCGCCCGGCTGGTGAGGAATATCGAGCGCAGAACCACTCGGGTAGTAAGTACTGGGCATGAAGTTCGAGCGTTGCATATTCCATGCAGATGCAGGTCTGAAACTTGGTTCGCATAACACTCACACCTTGAGAGATCCGGACAACAGTGAACGCGACCGCCAGGCCAACCAACCACAGGAGCGTCCTGGAAGGGGAGGGAACAGAGCTGAGCCAAGCCTCGCGTTTGCACGGGAGAGCATTTCCCACGCAGACAGGTGTTTATCGCTCTCTGCTGGTGGACGTGATAAACATGTATGTACTCGATGTTCCACGGGCGAGTCCGACGCCTTCTCTTGGAACTTCGAATAGGTTCGTTGGTGTTGGGGTTTTGGGGGAGTTCAGGAGCGTTTGCGTCCGCAGGATGGGTCTGAAGCATCACCGGGTCATTCTTGCGGCCTGGAAACACACGATGTAGCTCGGCAGTCTCCAAGGCAGCATCATCCAGCTCGAGACTGCATCCGTTGCCCGCTGCTGGTTGTGGTCGTTCGTTCGTTGCGATTGGCCCGTAATGTTTCCGCCCCCTTGAGCTGGGTTCTATATCGAAGGTCCCTCCCCTCCCTCACGGAGTCCTCCGGAGGTACTTCGAACAATCCAACGCCGTAATTACCACTGTATTTGTTTTGTTTCGTCCAAGAGCGAGCCACGTCGATGACTCAGCCAGGCACCGCCCCCGCTAAACACTGAAAGCGGCTACTAGAGTGCCTTGGCCACACACCCCCACTACGCTAAACCAGTTACGGTCGCTGATGTGGAGCAGGTGACTCAATTTGGATGACTAACAAACCTTATACTGCGATGACGTAATGCCTCGTGCGGGTGTTTCCAAGAAAGGGGAGTACATTGGAGGTACCTGCGTGTTCCAGTGCAGTCTTGCCGCAGCCCGCCGCAGCCTGGAAGGTACCCCGGGAGGGACACCCAGGTTTTAAACACAAACCACCTTGGAAAAGACGCAAGACGCCGGCCTCCCTTCCACCCCCCCGGGGCACAGGCACCACTCCGTCCCGGCAGCCGGCAACAGGCAGGGCATGCGGCCGAACGACAGGCGCAGACCTCCCGAGACACATCCCCCTTGTGACTCTTGATTACCATTTATTTATTCTTGTCCGTGTCTCTTCCGCTCGAGACCCCAGGGCTAGTTTACCTATCACGCACTAGACCGGCCAACTGACTCACTCACTCACTCTCTCACACACCTTATCAGCCAGTCAACCTTGCTATTGGTTTGATATTTATGTGTGTGTATACATATATATAAACCATCCTCTGCCCTGACCCGGAGTCTTCTGTCTTTCCCCTCCCCAGGCCACAGATAGCCCGGAGCATCTCATTCACCTCACCACATTCTGCAATCCCCACACCCGTGGTCCCTCTCTCTCTCTCTCACATTCACACACACATTTCTCTCTCTCTCTCTCTCTCTCTCTCTCTCTCTTGCTTAGTTCCACCCCTCCCTCTGATCTCGCTCGTTCACCGCCTTCCTTCAGCTCGTGCAAGTCCCAAGCAACGATATTATGGCTGGCTCTACACTCATTCTTCCTACCACAGACGTCCGGTACACCGCCACTCAATCCAAGAGAGACCACGACCAAAAGGCGAAATGGGCACGTGGCTCACGTCCCGGCATGGGCCAGCCGTGGGAAGGCTATACCACTGTACGACCGGTGTTGCCTCTCGCAAAATCGTTAGTTGATCCCCTCGCCCTGCTCACCCCTTTCTGCCTCTACTCTGGCCGATTCCATCGAAAGCTGATATCTTTTTGTTTTCCCCTCTGCGGTAATAGCAAGGTGGATCGAAAAGCCCACATCGTCACTCTCAAGCGTCAGGCCATCCCATCCAAGAATCCTCGGTCGCACCTTCGTTCTGTCTACTACGAGGATATGAGGGAGGCTAGCGATCTTTCGGACACCCTCGACGATAAGGGCTCTGGCCCTAGCCCAAGCTCTCCAGCCGGTGATGTCGATGTCTTTTATTCCTTCGACGCTAGAACCGGACCTCGAGCAGGTGAACACCTCCTGTCAGTGGCTCTAGAGAGGGCGGTCGAGCGGTTTGAGACCAAGGAAACGGAGAAACTTGTCCGGGAATATGACTTCGTAGACGAACGCGAATCAACCGATGGTGGATATGCCGCAAACGACGATGACTATGAGTTCATAGATCGCGCCACACTTTGATCAGGCCGCTCTACGGTTTCACTTAGTTCCTTTTGCTTCCGTTTTTCCCAGTACGTGCTGAGAATGGTTTCTTCTTCAGCATTTGTTTCCTTCCTTTAAATAGACCTGCTAGTTTGACGGCATGGCATGGATTGGCGACTACCTTCAGATCAGGAGCATTGTTGCATTTTCTTTCTTTTTTTTTTTCCATTAGTTGTGTACTATGGGTCAAGGATCAAGAGAGGAGTGCTTTGGCGAATTGGGCGCTTCTTGAGGACTTGAAACTTGTATCATTATTCCGGTTGGAATTTTCCTTGAGTTTGGGCAGTTTTGTACATATCTTTCTCTCCTTGGTATAGGTACTCCGCTGGGGATTGTTCCTTTGGGATGGCTTAGGAATACGTTCCTCAGCCTACACAGTTGTATGGACCATAATACCCGGTGTCATATTGAGCCGACGACCTAGCAGTTTATATATGAGCCCTATTCTTATACACTTCCGAGAATTTGTAGTTGCGTGTTCGGTTGTGCGTGTGCGGATGTTGCGTGTAAACTAGATAGACCTCGGCTGGAAATTCGTAAAACCGTCAGCCTTTAATGTAGAGGTGAATAGGGCGGTATCGGGCTGCTCCACACGAGGATAGATAACGAGGTAAATTCGCCAGGGTAGTTTTCTACACGACCATACCCTTGACTGTAGGATCGGCGAAGCATTCCATGCGCGGTTTCTGCCTGATCAGCTCCCCCACATGTTTAACGCAGTCAAGTTCGCCCCAGCGACTTATGCTAGTACGGAAGGATGTCCAATCCTTTCTCAACTGATTGTCACCGTTCAGGTTAGCCGCATGTATACGAAGGGAAAGATATGATCACACATACCCATGACCTTATCCCACCTCATTCTTCCCTCAAAGTCTCCGCTCTCATCTCTCATGATCCACAGATCTTCTAAAAACGCTCTTGCGCTCCTAACATTTCCCATTCCGTACTGAGACTCAATTCTGGAGAGGAGGGTTCGGACGTCATCACGGTCCGCGGCATCACACGCCTCGCATCCCGCAGCAAACAGTGGTTGTAGAACAGCCACGCCCGGACACGGCTCGTGTAGGAAGTGTATGGCTGATACTCGATGGATGATCTGCTGCACAGACTTCTGCACTAAAGTGCTCGAAGAAGGGAGATTTAGGACGCGCCTGTAGAGATGAAGGAGAGCGACGTGATGGTAAGTTTCATCGACAGCTGCAAAGTCAATTCGGTGGAGACTGGACAGGGAGGCGTCGATCGTTGGGCGAAATCGTGGCTCATGAGAGGCAAGCATGGAGCTGATGTTCTCTATCATTCTGAAGCATCGTTCGCGAATTATGTCATTGGGAATGCTCGAAATATCGTCAGTACCTGTCGGACATTGCTGCTCTCCGCTCAGTCCAGATTCGACAGCGAGGAGGTTAATGTCACCGAAGATGGGTATAAGCGCCGTAGAAAATCCGGTGAGATCGTCGATCTCATCATTACCTATCAAGCGCCGTAGCTGAAGGACTGTTCGCGATCCCGGAGAGATAACCAAATTCCCGCTCAATAGAGTAATGGTTTCTATAGAAAGATACCAGCGCCAAAGCAATAGAGTAGCCTCTGACAGCGAGGACCCGGAATTCCTGGCATTTTGCAAATGCTCGGCTATTATCGCCGCCGTTCCATGTAAATGTGATCTCCACGAGCCTGGACTCCGACCGTCGGATACAATATCGGCGGTGCATAATGTTAGAGTGGTGGCAATAACTGCGTGATTCAATTCTTTTCTCGGCTGCGCCAAAGCGGCCTGAAGCTGCCGCAAACTTGTAAACTTAAGCCAGTCGAGCTGCGTGATGCTCTGATCCATACCCAAGCATATTCGATGCGTTGCTGCGAGACTTAATAGGGCGACAAATAAGTGGGATGTCTGAAGGGCCATAGGGATAAGTACAGAGCAATATGTACGCTGGATCATTGGATGGCAAGACAGAGAGAGGGTTGTGCAAGACATAAAATGGTCCAAAAGGAACCGATACGCAGGTGGGATCCATTGCAATTCGTACGGGTTTCGTGGAATGACGCTGTTCGGAGCTTGGTTAACTCTCTGGGGGCGCAAAGGGAACACAGCTGCTGAAAGTGAGCACTCGGCTTCCGTCCGGTCGAAATTAATGGTGTCTCCAGTGTAGCTGGAATCTGTATCATCGCGACAACAGACGTTAGCAAACAGCGTCGAGTCGCTTCAAGACAGTTGGTATACGTGCCACTGGACAGCTGCTGCGGCACAGAAGCAGGTTTGGAGGGCTTTCCAGAGCCATAGACGAAAGCTCCCTTGTCACCTAGCCGACGAATTTAGTTAGCTAAATCGCCCACTGGCGGGGGGTGTGTTGTTTCAGTCGTCGATCTGGGTTTCGCACCAGAGGTTGGATTAAAGGGAACTTGAACCAGCCCAGGGTCGTTTCGAAGGCATTCGCCGAATCGCGATTTGGAAAAAGGTCGACCGCCCCATGTAAGGCGCAGAGTGTAGACACATTGCCTACCGGAGCGTAGGCAGCCTGAGCAGGTGGGCTTTCGCTCGTCACACTTGCGGTGTCTCTGACGGCATTCTGTGCAGCCGGAGCGGGAACGACGTTTGGGTCGCGATGGAGTTGCTTCCATGGAAATATCTAGGAGCCTGGTTTAAGAGCAAATGAGATTGGGTCCTCTTTATGCCTTCGCTTCTTACGACATTGTGATCTCTCAATAAGTTCAGAGTAGTTAATGTTCGGCTCGGAGTTGCGGCGGGGAAGATTTTCAGTGACCGCCAAGCGCTTCCACTCTCTCGAACCGGCCGGCCGTCTTGGAAAAGCAGCGCCCACGGAAGTATTATACAAGCCACTCTTGTGAGTTACAGCGCTGTTCGAAATAGTAGGCGATGGCTCTACAAGGCACATCCTTACCGTGGCTCCAGAGACACAGTCAAACCATCAACGCCCAGTTTACACCGTAATCATGTATAGGTCCTTTGAATTATGGCCTGAGAACATGGGCACCCGGGACAAAGGGCCTTCGTAGATATTGATATCAAACCCAAAAGGACTCATAGCATACTAACTACTAAGCAGTCAAAATTTGATCTTCCTCTGTATTGGCCCCAGCAACTGGGTCCTCACAGCACCGGATCGCTCTCGCGAGGGGTGGAATATGCACTTTGGAATGAGAGACAAGGGGGAAAAAAGAAAGGTCAAAAAGAAAGGGAAAGGAATGAGGTGTACTAGACGCTAGGAATATAACAGTTAGCATGAAATTCACTCATATCAACACCCAACCCTCCAATAACAATAATCTTAAAAACGTATGCCGTCGCCGGGGGGGAAAGGGGGGGGGGTGGTGCCATAAAGGCGTGGCCCAAGCTGGAGAGTTCGATGTCAGGCCCGTTTGATTTTAGGTGCTTTCACCAGAGAAATGCATACCTGGTCTTCAGATTGAATCTGGACTCAACAGATAATAAGCGTCCCTTCCAACTCTAGGACCTTGAATCAGCCCCCGCCCTATGGCTGGTAGCCAGGAGCTTGTGGTTTAGGTATTTTTTGAGGCTTCTTGCATCAATTTGTGAACACGAGATGCAGTTTGGAGCACAGAATCTGACCGCTGCAATGCACCCTTGGCCAAGCTTCTGATTTCTTCTGACTTATATACATCCAAACTATCTGATTGTGGAGCATCTTGCGTTGTGTTGATATCGACAGCCTTAGAGACGGATGATACACTTTCATCAAGGTCGTGGGCGCAATCCAATAGTAGTTTCTGAAACTCAATGGCAAGAACTAATTCCATTGGAACCTTTGTAGTGGGAACAAAAGATCCAATACGTAGCCTATGACAGGGAGATGGCGATCCAGTTGCCTTAGGGTTGCATTTCCCATTCTCAACGGACCTTTTGAGGTGTTGAAACACGAGATCCCACATATCGAGAGTGCGGTGGTGACAGGACAGCAGCTGATGCAAAGAGGCCTGATCTATTGTTCTCCTGGACATGTGTGGCGTGGTGGAAGGTATCTTTGAAGAAAATGACTGGATTTGCTTGAGGACAGGGGGATACAGATCGATGAGGTTCTGCGTTAGTTCAAACATTTTAACAATCGCAAACAAGGTCCCATGACCCGTTGGCGACTCTGCAGCAGCAGCAGCAAGCACCCTATCATAAGCACCTTTGTCGTCATGGATAGATAACGGTGGTAGGGACACCCAATTATCTTCCAGGTTAACGAACAGGTTTGCCAACTGATGACCTAGCCTTTCTGGGGTGATATGTCCAGTCCTATTGGTATTTTGTGAAGTGCGACGTTGAGATTGATAAAGAGTTGCTGAATGCTCAGTGACCGGCCAAATAGATGGGCTTAGGCAGTTAAAATCGAAGCTGCTTAACCATTCGTCATTGTGCACAGCGTAGCCAGGAAGCAACTGGTTAGGAACCGTTTCCTGGGCAGGAAAGGCGGTGCAAGGGCTATTAGCAGAGACCCGCTGACCAGAGTCCGAAGTCTGAGCCAAGAAATCGCTTGGGCCTGGACGAGACGGCCCTCCCGTGCCCGTGCTTGGGTTGCATGGAGTGTGTGGCTGATGGAAGATGCGGTCCGGGTGGCATCGATGATCCACGGTTGGCAAGAGAGTCTCATCGAGAAGGTTCAGGAAAGCCGACGGGTCTGCAGCCTGACAACTTTGAAGCTGTAGGGCTGGAGGAGGTTCCCTGGTTGCACCTTGTTCTCGCTCCCTTGTTTGGGGTCGGAGTCCACGCATGGAGGGGCTGAATACGCAGGAAGCAGATGCCCTGATACATCGAGTGCAAACCTCGCTCCCTGCAACTTTGGAGCACCGTAATTTCAAGGAATTGCAGCGGTCGCAAGCCAGCCGTTTCCGCCTGGGAGCATGAGAAGCCATGCTCGCTTCCGCCGGGGCTTGTGAATATTAGCACATTAATGATGATGGCTGGGAGAAAAGGGACTTGCTAAAACTATTTACTGAGCCCAGGTCACCCCCTGAACAACAAACTCAGTTTTTATGGGCTAATTACACCATTTGTGGCACATTGACAAGATGAGATGATAGGAATATCAATCGATGGAAGAAGATCACACGAGGCTGACGTTTGGTAATAACTAAGTAGTCGCCAAGTGCCAAGCTTTTAGTTAACAAATTAACACCTGGACATTTCCCTCCTAATCATTCAGCTTTTCTGCGGCAAAGCCCTCCGCAGCAAGGCCTCGATGTCTGTGAACTCGTAATCCGGCATGATCTTGTTCCAGCTTGGCTCCACGTCGATATCTCCACGGACCCCGGCCATGAGGAATTCCGGAAATATCCGCCGCGCGACAGCCTCTTGCTGCTCGACGGGGATTTTCGGATGGCTGAGCGGCGGCACCCAAGGCAGATGTGCCTGCCCCTTCTCAAGGTCTTCCCGCTTTACGGTATGAATCGTCAATGACTCTCCTGATTCCGTTAGCTTCATCTTGTTCTTCTTCTTGTCCACTTTTCTTTTTTCTTTTCTTTTTCTTTTAAAAATCTGGCGAGGGTGAAAACCAGCAAGAGGACAATATACTTCATACCTAAGACATCTTCGACAAGCTTGATCAGATCTTTCATCTTGATCCTACTTCCAACCATACCGCCGATCTCCGGCCAATTTCCTTGATAGTCGATTGCTCGCGCGACAACTTTCGCCATGTCTTGAATGTCTGTGAAGACAAGCCAGTCTGCTCCATCATCCACCTGGATAGCTTGCTTCTCTTTTACACTCAGAAAAAGCGGTGTAATGTGCAGGTACCGGGTTGTCTTATATGGGTATGCCAAGTAATTCATGAAGAGCCCTGGTTGAAACAAGCAATATTCCAGCACTTGCCTGTCGGCATTTATGTCTTGAAGATATCTGTGGACCTCCCTCTTGAACTCTTGGCCTGGCAGGTATGCATCGCTCCGCCTGTTTATCGAAGATGGTGAGCGCTGTGTAAGTGTCTCAGGGAGGAGTTTTACCCACTGGCCCCACTCGCTTGGTGCAAATCTTCTGACCCCAGCGGCTATACATGCGTCGATGAGTGCCTTTTGCGTCTTGCTTTCAGGGTCATTGCTGACAAAGGACAAGACCGTATTGACACCTTTCAGGGAATCGACGAGCTCATCTCGATTCTTATAATCAACCCTTTTCACAGCAATACCAGGGTTTGAGAACTCAGGCAGCTCAGCCTACAATCCCATAAATATATTAACGATTTATGAGCTGGATAAGATGTTCATTTTGGATTGGGGGAAAACGACATACCTTTCGCGAAAAGACGGTGATTTGATGTTTTCCCTGCGCTGCGAGTTCCTCGACGATTTCACGCCCGACGTCTAGTAGATAATGTTAACTGAGAATATTTGACGCTTGAGGGGAAATGTTGCAATTGTTTACTTCCTGCTCCTACTATCGCTATGTGGACCATTCTTTTAAATATAAATCAGGCAGTAATCAGACCTCGACACTTGCGGCAGAGGGGGGTTTATAAATCCGTGTCAATGAGCTTCAGTTCATAGACAGATGGTTTCGTCGCTGCAGGAAAAGGGTTTGTATCTTCATATATAGGCTTTTAGAACTCGGGGAGCTTGGGCCTCCCTGCCGATATGAGTTTCTGCCTTTGCTTCACCGAAGCACCCGCGAAGGCGACCTTGTTCAGCGCTCGTACTTAACTTACAGCCGATGCAAACAAATCGGGCAAACACGACGTCACCGAACGTCACCGAACGCCAAGACCGAATGCCGAAGCTCAAAGCTTTGTAGCAGCTAATGCGGAAATGGTTTAGTGCGTACGGAGCATGTGAGCCGCAAATCTTTTAGTCAGCGGCTACATAGGGCTGGTCGTCGCGGAAACTGAGAACTCGGCACGAAAGTCAACAACACCGGGACCCCTGGCGTCGGCAACTGGACAATCATCAGCCAGCTGCCTCGAGGGATTCGGTTCATTTGCGTTGCTGTCACTCCCACTCCAAATCCCCCATCTTCGCCATGGAAAAACGTACCAACGAGTCCCCGATGGACTTCGAATGGCAAACGAAGGCCCCCGGAGATGTGACGTCCCCTTTCTACCAACTAGCGATGGAGCACGAGAAGAGTGGAAATAAGCGTGAGAGAGCATTCACATCTACATGGACACTTTGCTCGTAGCAACATGCACAGCTGACCATACCTATCTAAAGGCCCATTCAGTGTCTTCAATTCCCCAACGAAAACCTTTACGGAACCGAATCAGCGCTTTGAATTCTCGCAACCGCTAGACACAACACCCGCTTTTCATCCCAACCCAGCCTTCGCGACACCACGAAAATTAGATTTCGACTTTTCATCCGGGCCAGAAAACTCGCCTGATACCCACGTAGACAACGATGAAACTCCAGAGCCGCCGTCAAAATCGGACCGAAGGAATTCGTTGTTTAACTTCTACGGTAGATTCGCCCCGAGCCCAGGTCGTGGCGAGATTCCCCGTATAGATAGGTTTGCAAATGTGGCGATCCGGAGAGTTCAGAAACGAAGGAAGCGAGAGAGAGAGGTAGAAAGACACTTGCGCAAAGTCAGTGAGGCGGACTCTGTCTCGACAGCCCGTGAGAGGTATACCAGACGCGATAAACCGCCAAGAGAAGGGGTACAAAAGCATCAAGACATACCCTTTTTTTCCCGGCTCTTTACATTTCTCGAATCTCACCCACATATTCCCCGCATTCTGTCGTACTATGTTCAGTTCACGTTTAATCTTGTCCTTGCCTTCCTCGCTCTCTATGTTATTGTCGCCTTCCTACTTGCGATCAAACACGATATGGATCGCACAAGAGAGGGGGTGTCCGCCGATATTTTGGCTGAAATGGCCACCTGCACCAAGAACTACGTTGAAAACAGGTGTAGCGGAGAAGATGGGAGAAGATTACCGGCTCTGGAGGCTGTCTGCAATAACTGGGAACGGTGCATGAACCAGGACCCAGCCAAGGTTGGGAAAGCAAAGGTCTCAGCTCAAACATTGGCGGAAGTTCTCAATGGGTTTATCGAGCCTATTAGCTTTAAAACCATGGTATGAAACGGTCCTGGTCCCTGATGAAAAGGTGAACTATTAGCTGACAAATCCTGCCAGATATTCTTTATCGCTTCGATTACATCCTGCGTTGCGGTCTCAAACTTGACATTCTCCTTCTTTCGAAATAAATCAAATAATCCTCCCGAATCGATGCCCTCGCGCAGACCATTTACTCCACCTAGTATGTACCCTAGCTCGTCGCAGGTTGCTTTTACCTCTGGGCACAGTGGATTTGGAATGGGAGCCCCGGGTTATGCGCCATACTCGGTGCAAGGTATAATTCCGCCTTTCGACATGAGCCCAGTGAAGTGTACCGATACCGATGAGCATCAACGGCAGATCGATTTTGGGCAGTTTACACGCCGGGTACAAACGCCCAGTCCATCCAAGCGGGAATCTAAGTTTGCTTAGTATTTTATCCTTCTTCTGCTAGCTCGAGATCGTACATGCTGGTTTAGGGCATATTCTTGGGAGCGCCGTGGAACGGATCTGAAAGGGCGTTACTGTTTTTAATCGGTCAGTGATAGGATAGGTGCGCAAACGGGTTTTTCCCATCCCTTTCTCACCCTTTTATTTGCCTTCTTGATGTTTGCTTGTATTCTCATTTGTTTGGTTCCTTTGTCTTATTTTATTTTCTTTTCCATCTTTTTTCCTCACTAAGGCCCCACAGAATTGCTACAAGCCTCAGTGATGCGGTTTTCGCTGTAGATATTTGCTGCCAGATCATTTCAAGGCGATAAATATTCGAGAAGATACCTCTTAAGCCATGTGAAGGTGTAGGCAGTGACAAATTGCGGTGTAGCTACCGTTTTGACCAGATCGTCTGCTGCGTGACGGCAACTTGCCGACCTGCAATTATGAATTTTGAGCATCAACAAACGAACTTTCTCGTCAGCCAAGCCCCATCTCTCTCTATCTCTCTGCCTTCTCTGATCGTTTGTTCTCGAGATTGACTCTAACAATTGAATTTACAGATGTTGAGGCATAAGAAATCATACTCAAGGAACCACTTCCAAGAAAACTTTGCGAGATACTCGGTGTGATTTTCACGGGGAAACACCTGTGTCATAAAGGTGGGTGAACTCTCTCCGGGTTATGCTCCATATCGTACAACTAGTGCACCATTGCTGTGGACTCAACCCTTCCATAAGAAAAAAAAAGCGCCAGTATTTTCGAATCAACTGCATATCAACATTTGACACAGGCTGGAATCCGTGCTCGAGGAATAAGCCCTCTGCTCTACAGGACAACTGAGAACATTGATCAGGAACTATGACAGTTTCATCCTAAGACCTTTCTCATAGATATTCGAAATATTGGAGTATATACACAATATGGGGAGACTTGCGTTGGTCCAACTTCAACAAAAAATGAAAGCATCAATGAAATTCACAAAGCAGTAGTTGAAGACTGTGACTTCCATCCAAAATGTATGATGATAGTGTGATATAAACTGGAAAGAGCAACCTGGGATAGAATTTGATAGAGGTCAGACGTTTAGCAGAAGGACTGGCTTTCCATCTGTTTTACAACTGACCGTCGGTCCTTGATGCTACGGGAACATGACTCTACCATACCACAAAAACACTGGACAAGACCTTTTAGAATTACCATTGCTGGGGAGCAGCTGTCAACATGATATAAGCCCTTGATTATAGATAGTAGATAATCTAGTTGATTGCCATGCCCATCGTCTAACATTACTTATTGTTGGGCCTGAGGAGCACTGTTATCGTCGTTGACCACACCATAGCCGGTAGGAGTCCTACCTCTAGTACAGCCGCGTGATGGCAATTGATCGGAAGTGGATAGTTCCGCTGGGACGGCAAATTAGGGTAAGGTGAATTGGAGTGACTTCGGGAAAGGTGCAAAGTACTCCCAGCGTGTTACCATATGACTCCCGTGTCGCTAAACCTTCCTTGCAAAAAGCTAGGGCATAATTTCCCCATCCTCATTCGTAGAATCACACCTCGCCGTCCCTCACCTTGTCCTTTGCAACACGCTTATTGACCAGACGCTCAGCGTAAAGCTTCCATAGGTACCATACGAAGAATGTCAAAAGCGTAAGCGGGATTGTAACTGCAGGATATATCCACCCTTGGGATGAGATGAGAATTCGGGTATCATTTGTTTGACTCTTCGAGGTGCTATCAGGCCAGTCAGGACCAGATATGAGATTTGTTCCGAGGAAGCCCTATGTTAATTGTCAGCACCCGCTGGACTGAAACCAAAGAGAAGAAAAGAAGTTAGCGTACCGCGACAAATGTACCGGGCGGGGATATCATGGTCACAATTGCAATTGTGCTCACGGAAGCACTCTCTTTCATGGCCTCTTCTGCCATTCTGGCACTAGAATTTATGCTGTGCCGTGTACTCGGGTTGAGGGGCTTGCGGCGAGAGGCCGTCGATTTATGGATTCATAAAGAATGTCAGCATTTCTTACCAGGTCTTACAGTCGCTGTGCCCTTGTCGCTACATCTTCGATCGAGGTTTTAAAATAAGTGATCTGGTTTTCGAAGCGCGCATATTCCTCCTCCACTCGAAGGTACAGCCAGTCCCGTTGGTCCGGGTCAACTATGCCTTTGACGAGTCTGTAAAATCGATCATGCTGCACACGCAAACTAGAGATAACTCCGAGGATGAAGTTCAGCTGGACTTTATCTTGATCAAGGCTGGTCAATGTCAGATGTAGTCGTCTCAAATCAATTTCGCCCACGCCAGCTTTTCCACCATGTGCTTTGATCTCCTCTTTCCTAACTGAATCACGAGGATCTCGAGCCGCTCGTCGGTAGTATTGGATGGTACTATTGAAATGTAGGAGGTGAAGTGAAAATGGGTTAGCAGCTAAGGTCGCCGTACTTGGATTAACAATGAAATCCAGCAATTTATGCTTAAGCTCTGTCTTTAGGTGCTTGGGGAGATCGTTGAACGATCGATGCTTAAGAATAACCACACTTGTTTGGGATTTGACGTCGTAATGAGTCACAATTGTCATCTTCAAGTCCGCTTCTTTGTCCACGGCACGCACATATGCCCGCGCTCAAATGGCATACCAGAAGTCTACCACAATTAGTATGGATCGTATCTGGTCAACACTTTCAAGCCACTAGTTGGTTTCAGCATGGTTACGGATGACCACCCTGGTCACCCACAACCCATGTTCCTCGAGCGGACTGCTGGCGACGAAAGGGCTAGTTCATGGTGTCATCTGGATGGAATCACCAGGCGCAGGGATCCTCGGGCTTTGAAGGAATGCAATGATGATTAATTGACCGGGTCGGAATCAAGAATATATTTATTCTGTAGTTCAATCTAAATAGAAGCAATAATCTGAAGAACATCTGGTAGAAAGCTTTTGAAGGGTGTTTGAGGCGAGGATTGGGCTTTGGACCAGAACAACATATACTTATTCATATGCTGGGATCCCCACTATACTAGAACTTTTATTTCCTACTCCCAGTGATTGGAAGGAGGTGAAAACAAGTGACTAAAAGAAGCTCAGCACTGTTCTCCTGTAAATGTCTCCCGCCACTCAGGAGGATTATAGATCTCAGAAACGCGCTAGATTGCTTCGGTCAGATCAGGAGTAGTTGAAGTCTTTTACCTTATTCTCCACAGCTGCTTCTACAGATTCGCTATTGTCAGTGACCTTGAATATGATCCATCCATTAAGAATGAGTGCCTGGAGCACTGCACTGGAAGTTTCTAGAGGTCTAGAAAATCATCTGAATCAATCTTAACGTTGATGTTAATGTTGGTTTGAGGGAGGATTTGAAGACGTCGCGGGTCTTCATTGAGGAGCTATGAGTATCTGATGTCACAGAAGAGCATGTAAATTCTCTACCTCTTGGTATCAAAGTGTATCCTAAAATACCACAGCATGAAGATTTAATAGGATATTATTGATACTTCTCCTCGTCAATAAATCGCAAGACTTTCATAATACCCTAAGCAATAGAAGTAGGAGTACCAGAGCTGACAGGTGTCCCTAGCGGGACATCAAATTCTATTTCAAGATGTACAGAGAACCTGCTCAAGAAAAAAGTGCAACAGGTGTAAAAGGCCTAATCGAACTAGCTGTCAACTGCCATAGGGTCGTCCAACGTGGCTTTTGGTCCTTTGTACCATTTTCTCGCCGAGACGAAGTAATAGGTAAGCGAGGATCCCCACAGGGCGACATTGATCACAACTGTATAATTCATATCCGTAGCTGCATGTATCAAATTAGCCGTGGATTTCTAGAGAGAAAAGATCCCAATATCCTGCAGTGACTTACCTGAAGGGTTTGGCCCAAGAGTAGGGAACATGGAGAGGGTGATCGAGAAAGAAAGATACACCAACGCAGTGATGGCAATCGCCTTGCTAAAGCGTCCGGTATAAAATGCTCCGGGTCTGAATTTATCCTGACCCCAGAAGATTCTGCAAAAAATGGGAATAGCCCATGCCAGGTCATTACCAGCGACGCACAGCGAGAACAACGCGTTGGCGGCGGCAGGGTTAATCAAGCACAACAGCCCAATGATGATCGAGCCCCCGACACAACCCCAAACTGCGCGTATAGGCTGGTACCTGATTCGCTTGCTCACAACTCTCCAGAAACTGGAAAATGGCAGGGCTCCGTCTCGAGAAAAGGCCCAGCTTTGTCGAGATGCCGAAATAAGCTAGATGAAGTCAGCGAAGCGCCAATGTAATAGGACAGGCAAGTTCACTGCTTGAACATACAATACTCAGACCCATAAAGAATTGCACCACGGTTACCACAGTCATAAATCCCAATGCCCCGTTTTTGCCCAAGGCATCATAATAAACCTGAAAACATAGCTGTTAGTTCTAATGAGACTCAGTCAGAAGATGCATGTTACAACAAACCTGGGTCATTGGTTGGCCGAATGGGGAATTCAAAATAGATGCAAGGTCTTTATTCATGCAAGCAGCGATGATACACAGGGACAGGAAGCCAAGAGACCAGCAAGCACCAATAGAGCCGAGAATTCCATAAGGCACTGCCTTGGCAGCATTGGTCGCTTCTTCGCTCATATGCACGCATGAATCAAACGCTCCGATTGTCCAGATGGGGGAAAGCCAAGCGAGCATGAATGCCCAACCCGTTGGCCATGTGGTAAGATTTTCCACGTGTGTAAAAACATAAGCTCCAGAGTTAATACCTTCGGCCGTCCTTGACTTCCCAATGGGCAACGCGATCGCGGTGGCCAATACTAATCCGACATTGGCCATGATGCACACGGACTGAATTCGATGCATAATCCCAGCCGCAAAGGTGGCAAAGATACCGTGGACGATTGCAGTTGCAACGAACGTGCCATATACTGCATAGGTTGATGGAGTCCAAGTGCCATCACCTCCAAGCGAAACAAGTGACAAGAGCATCCGTGCAAATCCATCTAAATTCATCTCAGTCAGTGGCTAGGGGCTGTCTTGCGGTAGGTTGGCATACAGTTAATCGAGCAGATTCCTCCAATAAGGCCAATAGTGTTGCTATAGCCAACTAGGAAGCTAAGCGGATTTTTCCACTTGTCAGCTGCAAAATAGTGTGTCCACCAATAAAGGCCCCCTGACGTAGGCAGAGCCGACCCAAGATCAGCCTATAAATATAAGTCAGGATAAGTACATTATCGGTTCAATTCTCACTCACCATAGCAAGGCCGACAATGAAGATGAACCCGCTCGCCATAAACCAGCCCTGCACTCGGTTAGCATGCCGCATGCGTCAGACTCTCATGCTCTTTGTATTGATAGGGGCGGGGGAAGTCTCTTTTCTTACCCAAACCATAGCGGCCGGTCCCCCTGGAACCGAAAATGATAACGTTGATGCAATTGAAGGAAGCAGGCCCATGATGCTAAACGCAATCGCAAAGACCTGAATTGTCGAGTAACGTCGTCGGAGTTCCTCCTTGTATCCCATAGCAGCTTCAGAAGAGGTTAGCGCCAGCAATCGGTGCATTGTACACACCGCTTACCCAGAACATCCGCATCCACAACGTCCTCCTTTTCCATGATTTGAGCTACAGGCTCGGAGGCCAAACCGGCCTTAATCTCTTGATCTGTTGGCATTGTTGAAAACTGTTTTCGGGGTTCAAAGCCAGGAATCGCAGAATAGCTGGCAACAAGGAGAGTAGAAGGACCTTGCCATTTTCAGGGCGGACGGAGGCTTTTTGAGGAGGAAGGATATGCGGGGACAGCGCAGATAGCTTTTCTAGGTGACCCAGAAGCATGGTCGACATAATTGGTGAAAGTTAACCATAGTGTAGAGGACGTGGTCCGCATATCATAGATAGGGACAGTCTGAAGTTTAAAAGCAGGCAGGTACTCCATCGATGATCCACCTGAATTTGTTTGGCTTGAGATGCACTGCTCGACCAATTGAATTAGGTCAGATATGAGGAAGCGGAAAAGTTGTGTTGACAAAGCCTTCACAACAGAATTCCACTTAAGAGGGGTGATCAACAGCTGAAAACATTGCACCGCATTTTACCAAGGAGGTAAGTCCGCTGTATCAGATCCGATGTCTGTCTGACGTTCAGGAAAACCTGCTAGGGAATGATGTTTGGAAGAGGAGCGTAGGCTACCCTGTGCTTGCTTCTCCCTAGGTGGAGATTGACCCGCTAACTCGTATCGCTCTTCGTCTTGATAAGAGCCCGATGTTCCACGTTGGCAGAAATAGCATCTCGGCGAGATAAGTTAGCTGGTAGAATCAGGATGTGATAGGAGAACCCTAACATAAGCTGGGCAGACGAGTCAAGGCCGGCACGTCTCCCCGCATTTTGCACCCCACAACCCCGGTTTCTAAGGTTTTGCGGAGAGGGATATGGTGCTCCGCAAAATTTCCGTCAGAGGGCCATGGACCTCGCCCACATTGCCTAGCCCCGGACAGATGGATGGGAGGTCTGTTTGTCCCGAGGTGTGTCCTAGCGGGGACGGACATCGGCAGCTAGTTAGTCCGGGCGATCGCCGTCGAGCTCAAAGTTCTGTGGCGTACGGTGTAGGGAAGAGCCACGCGAACATTGCACATAAACTCACGGCAGAGGCTCCAGTGGTTCACGAAGGTTTCCGCCGAAGAACTCTGCGAAGCGCATTTCTTTTCCTGCCCGCGTTAACAATGGCTTAGCTGGCATCTCAGACACCCTCGGTTTTGCTTTCTTATGCAAACTCCCGCCCGCCCGAACGGATTTCCCCTACAGAGCACTCTATGCCACGAGACTTCTCAATATACTCCTTACACCACCCAGGACGTCGATGCTCCCGGCCTCGTCTCCCTTCGTGAACAGAGAAGCAGCTTCGAGAACCCTTGACCGCGGTATGAGGTATTCGTCCCAGGGTGGACCGACGAAGAATGAGATGGCTGCCTGTAAAGGGCTGGTTGCCACGAGGATTTGGGGTGGAGAGAGTTGATCGCGATCTTCTCGCATCGGAGAGGAGCAAGCGCGCGGACAAGGTCGGAACGAAGTCCAGATATGCTAATGTATACCGGGGTTTAGGGAAAGCCAAGTTGTATACGGAGTACAGAGTAAAACTGGGAGGTGTGGAAACCGATATCGGGCCCTGAAGCCCGAAATGATTACGATTTTCCTCCTCGATGCACATCAACTATGTACCTCGTTCTTGATAGTACTCCGCATTGACTTCGCACTCTGATAGCTGATTCCTCGCGCTGTTTCCTGCTGCATGTAGCATGTGTGGCAACCCGAAGGGCATCGGCTATCCACCAATTGCTGCTATCGCCAACCCGTTGGGCGTGCCCCTTGTACTAGGAATGCATGAAGGCATTTACCAAAGTCAATCATGTACGGGTTCTTCGGCGTAGCCGGTGCATCGTAAATGATTCGGCGAAGATAACTGAATAAAGTCAACCGCATTTA
Organism: Coccidioides immitis RS; assembly: GCF_000149335.2. Lineage (NCBI taxonomy): Eukaryota > Fungi > Ascomycota > Eurotiomycetes > Onygenales > Onygenaceae > Coccidioides > Coccidioides immitis. The sequence continues at coordinate 49,185 of NW_004504308.1, read as the reverse complement.
CGAGAACAAGGATCACGTTTCTCGCGCAGCCGGCCAGCAGAGATTGTGGGATCTTCGCGCATCAGACCAGAATTTCGCTACGGCCTTTATCTCGGATATGTCTATCCGCTGCGTAATGACTTCACTCGGTCATTGGGAACTATAAAGGAGAACGCTTTCCCGCACCTGCGGCTTAGGCCTGATTCTTGTTTGACTTTCTCCCGCAAGGGTAATGCAATATTTAAAGCGCAGATTCGTTAGCGATATAGTTATGTGGTAACTGGCTTTTGTGTACTCCGTAGAGAGTCTCTGTACTATAAGGCGGATTGTTGGCTCGGGAGGCTACAGGATTCCTGTCTGGGTTTGCCTTTCCAATATCCTCCGACTCAAGCCTAGAGGCGCGCTATGTTTGTTGTGCAGCGGAAGGCGATAGAACGGAATATCTAGCCCGATCTTTGCTTCCCACCCCCCTTTCCGCAATCCCCCAATATGTGAAAGTGTGGGGGATAGCCAATACCCCTTTGCTGGGACACAAACCCCGCAGGGCTTTGGGGGACGCAATCTTGGGTCGAATTTTTTGCGGCCTCTTCTCACCCGATGTCAACGGGATGCGAACTGCTTCGTTGAAGCGAAGGAAGGGGCTTGGAGCCGAATCCTGCACCTGCGGTTGCTGAAGGTCATCGCAAGGTGAAGAAAAATCGGCTTGTCTTTGACGAACTTCACCCCCGTTGCGCTAAATTCGGATGGCACTCATCATCTCGAATCGCGTTTTCGAAAGCGCTGCATATCATGTATATTGTCAGCAGGTGAAGAAAGGGTGCTGCTAATCTGATAGCTACCTTATATCCAGTTCATTCGATTCATTTTTTGCCGGCGTCCATTCACTTTTCTACGGCCTCCCTGTCTCTAACCGGCGGATATTCTCTTTCCCTCCCCAGTCAGCGGCTAGCGACCATGTCGGGAATTGGTATGAGGACCTTTTGGACCACCCAGAATGCCGGGGTAATCCTGTAAGCGATTCATTTGCTGAGATACCAGCTCCTTTACTAGTACTACCTAGTAACTCTCATCTCCAGGTGAAAGTCCAGGCAGCATACGATTCCTACAGGCAGACGGGCCTCTCAAGGACCATCGCTTCGATGACGTGTCGGGATGTCCATCCCACAAAGGAGAGGATAGCGCCTAGCCCAGCCCTTGTACAATACTTATCGCATCTCGAAGAGAGCACCGCGAGGCCGGAAACTTTGGAGGCCCCGTATGAAAATGAGCCAATAAACTGCATGGTGCTCCGGGCCGCGTCCAACCATGAAGATCGTAGAGCTCTTGCGCGGCTTGCAGGATCGGCTGAGGGTTGTCGTGGGGGCTGGTAAGTGCTGTGATGCACTCCGTCTACGTCGCGACTCCAGCAGTATGAATGAGTGCCGACAAGACCATTTATTCCTCGTTGGTCGGTCAATTAAGCGCTGAGATGTGCAGATATGTGGTTCCCTGAGTCCTCCCGACTACATCTATCCGTGTTGGAGATTTCACACCGCCATCCAATGACCCACCTTAAGGCCATCTACAGTCAAATGGGGACTGATCTCCTCCGGGAAATGTTGAACTATCCCGCGGTCTTTGCTACAGGGAGTGGCCAAAAGAGGGCTCGCCTTGGCAAGCCAATGCTTGTTTTTGACAAGGTTGGAGTGGCCATTGGTTTTGTTCCCACTGGAGAAGACCAATATACTTATCATCACTTGCGGACGGATCTTTATGGAATGGCACTACGCAGCGGTGTTAAGATGGACACGTGCTACACTGCCTGCACAGCCCATATGACCCTGGGTCGTTTTGTGTCAACCACTACATTCGACTCGGACAGCGATGAAGGTACGCAAAAACATATCCAAAACTAGATCAGAACCATCCAATGCATTAATCAGGAGCCGAAGGACCGGTGTTGGACAGATGAATGGTATTGGGTGGTGGGCGAGGAGAGAGGATTGGAGATACAGATGGGTATGCTTAAATTTGGACGCGGTACAAATGCAGCAGCAGCAGTGGGACAAAGCCTTGGTTAACTACTGTATGAATATCAGGCTAACTACGGAGTACAGAGTATATATTTAAATTACCATGGTAACACCAATGACGAAATGTTGCTTAAGGCAATGTCTTGTCCCATGTCTTGCTCAACGACCACACCACCAGCATACCCTTCAGCATGCCACTTGTAGATGGAGGGTGGATTAACGACGCACACATATTGCCAAGGCATGTTTGTCATTAATGAGTTGTTTTGCCAGAGAGAACCCTTGCATTCGTACTCACATAAAGCCGTGAAATGTCTGGGCAGGGACCGGAGTTAGGAGATAACACTCTCTCACTTTGCCAGTTGTTTTGCAGGATACAGGGGTTGATTGGGTTGTAGTCGGCCATAGCAGAAATGGGGAGGATTTGTAAACCATAGATCCACTAGTCCCGATATGTTTATGTTGGAATATATGTTTATCCAAATCCACAGTTGTTTGGAAGTTTAAAAATATATACATTCTGAATTTGGAAATGTAGCTTCCAATCCTCAATGTAGAAATTGGGAAATGTTCAAACCCCTGATCAATGAATATATCTAGGAACATTTGGGATACCTTTTCAGGTTTATAAATGTTTATAGTATAGAAACCATTATAGTATAGAAACCATTATAGTATAGAAACCATTATAGTATAGTTACTCCAGCAGACACTGGAGAGATTTCAACTAATATGCAATACTATATACATCAAACTGCCTGATCCACCTATAAAAAGAAAATGCTTCAAGTGCAGTTGAGAAAGATAGTTGGCAGAGCAGAATTCAGTTTGAGTCTTTTGAAATCTTTGCTGACAGATATTATGTAAAGACTTGGTTTGCAGATTGCAGGTAGGCCAATTATATGAATCTCATCCTGATTCACCTGCAAAATCAGCAAATTCAGTACCCTCTCATACTGAATTTCATGAGCAGAGAACATGGCAAAAAAAACCCTTCAGCAGCTGTTCTGGTTGTAGGTGAATATGCATCTTATTTGTCTGATCTTGATGTCCAACACATGAGTATACTTAACCAGATTATCAAGTTTCAATGTAGTATGATATGCATCTTTATTGAATGTAAAGGTCAGCTTTTGAAACAATCAGACTGGAGTTGAATCTCTGTCAAGCATATGTTAATATGCTCAATCACTGCTGTATGAAAGTCAGAGCTTTTGCAAAAAGAAATGCATAATTAATAGTTCAGAAAGCTACACACTTTGTAAATCAAGCAATTCTATAACTTTGTGGCTAGCTGATAGTCAGCAGTAGACATTAATTAAGATATGGAAGGGGGTGATAGCATATGAATTATTAGCTTCATCAGCATTCTCATCATCATCTTGTTGCTCATTGTGTTCCAATCATACAAGATCTTGCATGAGAATCAGACATTTGTGATGAAGTTGCTTCATCTGGCTGCTGATATAGAGTTCTGATTCCATAAGAGCTCCATCAAGAATCAAGAATATAGTGTGTTTGAAGCTCTCATAAATCAGTAAAATCTTTTTAATATCATGCTTGTTGATTTACTGCACAAATACTTTATATTTATAGTGTTTATCCTCTCTAATCAGTACATTACAGTTATTTGGCACAGCATACTTCTTTGCCTGGTCAGCATAGTACATCTCAATATGCATGTTTGATTAGTGTTTTAAAGCATGTAACATCTTATCTGCTTTTAGAGCAATACTAACAGTATTGATTAAAATATTCTCTGTTGGGAGTATCATAATTCAATTGAATACTGATGAATTCTGCTGTAATCTTAGCATTCATACTGTTCAGCTAGCCAACTATAGTGTCTTGACAGTCATGACAGTAGCATCTATCACTTTCTGAAGTATAGTTCAGGCATTGGCAACCACACTTTTAAGTTCATTGTACTCAACAGATATCTGAGAAGTTAATAGTGAATTACTTCTTGCAATAGCATTAAAGATTTTAGCAAGCAACAAATACAGAATGTCAGAATCAATTAACTATTCATTAAAGAAGTTATAGAGAGCCTGCTGAACAACAGTCTGAATCCAGTCAGGCTTTAGAGCAAAGTAGAGTATAATTGAAATCATAATTGAAGCTCAGACATGTTTCTGAATTTGATAGAACTCCAGATGAGTAATTGGAGACTGCAGTCAGATCCAGCATCTTCAAAATGAAAATCTCTGTAGAGTTTGATAGTATTTCTTCTGCCCCTCAGATGTTAATATATGTGATATCAATAATGTATGTATAATTTTGGACAGGCCCAAAAATTCACTATAACAGAGATCAGAGAGGAAAAATATCACCAGATTCAGTACTGGACAGATCTTCAAAACTGAAGAACTTTTCTTGATCAATTTATAGATCTTCTACAGTGCTTCTCACTTGCAAACAGTTCACTTCATCTTAATTTCAGCCTGCAAATTGAGTAGCTGGTAATAGTATCAGTTATGTTTCATCAAGTTGAAATTTATATTGAATCTCTCCATATCAGAGACAGTACAGCTCTGACAGAAGACTGTTGCAGTAGAGTATTTAATTTCAGTATTGTTATTTTACTGTAGTATGTCATCAAGATAAGCAATACAAGAAGCAATAACTCTGACAGTTTCTTCACCAGTTATCATAATATCAAATTCTCTTTCAACTGCTTGTAAACCAGAAGCCAATGTCTCCACAACATCAGAAAAATTTGTAGCATGAGGTCTAAGAGCAATTATATATATATTGTTTTATTATCTTCTTTCAGAATCATTAAGTCCTGCAGAGATCATATAAAAGCCAGTTATATTTCAGTACATGTTTCAATATAGATCAAATTCATTAATGAACAGCAGAAAGAGAATGAATATAGTTCTCTTGATAAAGTTGCCTGGGCAGAGCATCTTGATCAGTATATCTCTTTCATATGCTGTGATTTCCAGTTCACTTCAGAGTGGAGTGCTAAGTCAGAGCTCTTGTACAGATGATGTGTGGCAAATTATATTCATCACTCACCATATAAAGAATCTATTTATTTCTGAGAATTTATAGCTACTTAATCCATCAAAGATGTAGTCAAGATGGACATTCAGTTAAGCTAGAATGTTGTCTTCATGTATAATATAAGTTTTCTGGTCTTTCAGTAAGAGCAGCTTGTTTGGGCAAAGTGAAGATCTCAGTAAATGGATTCTTTTATTAAAGCTGCTGGCAGTAATAGTGTACTGGACAATAAGAACAATTTCACCAGATTTTATACAGGCCAGTCTCTGGTCCTGACCCATAAATTGAATTCTTCTAATATGAATTTCTTGTTCATTTCAAGTGCACTTATATGCAGCATTATTGCATCTGAAACAAACAAAATCAGAAGAAAAGACTGATGTTCTGTCAGAATATTATGTAAAGTCACCCAACAAACATCTAATGAAGCTTCTCCAGCTCTATAATTGCCATAATTCAGTCAGATTGTTAACTAGGTCAGTCATATCAATATGTATCTTCTTGTGAAATACAGAAGATCTTGCCAGTAATAACAAAAGAGCCACAGGATCCTGAAAGAATAAATTAGATGTAAGAGATATCTGTATTAGTCACTTCTCAGCAGGTGAAAAAGTTGGCATTTTTAATGGAACAGCTAGTATAGATGCCTGTCAGATGAAAAGTATAGAAAATTGAGCTCTGCATTTCTTCTTCAACATGCTCAGCTCTAATGGTAGAGATCTCAGTGTACTGATGTTTTTGGGAATCTGTAAGACTTTCTACAGTGTCTTGTAGTGTCAGCAAGATATTTCTGATTTTTCACACCATAATTCTAAAGCAAGTGTGAAGTGGTCCAGCATTTCATCAGACTCCACATGTGCATGGACTAGAACCTTCAACAGATCATTCATTGTAGTTGGGATGTAGATCTCAGCTGACTGGTCACCCAATGAATTCTCTAGTTATGAATGAAAATCAGAATCTTCATTATCAACTGGATGCACTGAATGTAATATAGTCTGTAACCAGAATTCAGATTCAGGCTTTTCATACTGTTGTAATTTATTGTTATTAACTGATTCCATGAGTAGAGCTGCTACTGCTTCTTGTATAATCTCCTGCACTCTGATATCTTCTGGTTCAGAATGAGTATCAGATAGAGCATCAGACAGAGCATCAGAGACATCTGAAAGACTTGCTGCATTCTGTACACAGTAATTAGAATGATGCAGACTGACAGAGAATTCAAGATCTTACACTTAATTCTGACTTCTCAGTTTAATTGTTTAGCTGAATGTTGAGTTTCACTGAAGATAAAACATAATTACAATCTTGTGATTTCTGTAACAAATGGGCAGGCTGTCTGCACCTTCAAAACTGCAAGACTAGAAATAGCAAATAAAGTTGTCTTCTTTAAAACATATAGTTCTCTATGTGCCTCAAGTACCTCAGATCTCATATGTTTGCTTGAGGTTTATACACCAGTTTCTACAGTAGTTAAGTTTCAAGTTGCAGAAACAGTGAGAGTTGCTGCAGAATTGCTTTGAAATAAAGTATATAGAAATTAGAAAGAAAATTACTGTTCAATTGGGGAATCAGATATATTATAGCAAAGTTGAATGTTAGAGCAGTCACAAAATATGCCAACTGTGCTACAGATCAACTGTAATATCTCAATCATCTAGATCTGTAATTAGCTCTAAGAGATACAAGATCAGTAATGATCAGCATTCTTCTGAATGATCAGCCTATTTTAAAGAAATCAATTACTTAGCAGCATTGAATTTTAGAATGTAGGGGAATATGGATATAGATCTGAATAGCAACTTGAGCAGTTAAATGCACTTCAAGTCAACTATATAATAAATAGCAAACCCCTTCAAAATTCAAGCATTTACTCTCATTCATTCTTAACAGCAATCTGATAGCCAAAATGTCAGAGATACAGAGCACACCAGCATGAAAAAGAACAGCTTACATCTTTTTATAAATCTAATTATACAACATGTCAAAGGCTCAAGAGGCATCATTCAGTTCAAATACAAGTACCCAAACTGAAGCATTCTCTGATCATATAAAGATTGAAAAGTGAATTCAAGTGGTGGAGTATAAGATACAAAATCAGGTGTGATGGGCCTATATATTAACATTAAATACTGACCCAATTTCCAATATCATCCAGAAGATGCTGAGCCTTGAGAACTGGAAAGTCAGGAACAATTCATATTTTTGTAAACTTTTCAGACACATGTCAGATCTTTGTAAAGATTAGAAATGTAAGATCTTGAGTAGCTTGAAGATTGGAATAACATCTCTAAACTTCTAGTTATGATATAAACTGACCTCATTTGCAGAATTATGTCAGGAAATGTATTGAACTCAGCTTGACTGAAAATTCCAATTTCAGACTTCATGAAATAACTGATTGACAAAAGCTGATCAGCTATTTTGCCTGATTGTTCAAGTGGAATCAATTCTGTAAAGTCTTTTACTGAATCAAGCCATGTGTTAATTTTGAGAAGTCAGCTCCACAAGAGAAATGGTATTTTAAATATAAGTCAATAATAAATCTTAATTATCATGATTTCTGCTCTGACAGTTATGGCAATAAAGATGTATGCAAATTTAGCAGCATACATAAAGCTGTATCTTGATAACAATAGTCTGAAATGGGATACATTCACTCTATTAATCTATATCTGGAATTCTGTACTCAAGCTCTGGGACTGCTTGACACAGAAACCAGAACTAAGAGATATTAATTCAGACAACTTCATTTAACAGAAGATCTAACCAAGAAAGCCAAAGACTGTCCATATTGAGACTTTGCCAGAAATTCTAGATGCAGTCCAGTTAACATCTAGTATGCTGTCCAGAGAACTCAATTCATATTCAGCTCAGGCAGTGCAAGCTCCACAGAAGCCAGAGAATAACAATTCAGACAAGAAGAATCAGAATTCTTTGCAGAATATTACAGAGAATTATTTTAAGACTGCAATAAATTAGTCTGCCTGTTTAAAAAGATCCACACCAGCTGCAACTGATCACATATTCTGAAAGAGATACAGATTCTAGTTAAATACATGAAAAGATGCCTTCTCAGATCTAGGCTGGTATTCAGGACTGGAATGGGATCCCATTTCCCATTGAACCTGGTCCCTGTCCTGAATTTAGAAACAGCCGGGATCCCAAATATGAAATCTCAGTCTCATGTCCCATCCCACTCAAGAGCTTGAGGTCCTGTTCCCATCCCTATTCCAGAAATTATTTCCCAGTCCCATCCTCAAATAGAAAATTATGTCTCACATCCCATTCCAGCAGAGATGGTAGACTTCCATTTCCCATTCTGGTCAGATTCATAGTGGGACTGGAATGGGATCAGAATTTCTGGTCCTATTGTGTCAAATTTATAGAGAAGAGTCAAACTGATCAAATTTTGTGTGGACCATTACCAAATTTTGTTACTTTTTTGATGAAGGCAGAACCCATAGAAAAATCAATTTGATTGTCAAAAGAAACAAAGTATTAAAACTAACTAATAGCTGAAGCCAGCAAACAAACAGGAACTGTCTAAATGGCAAGTTAATTATCATCATTATCATCTTCATTATCATCATTATTCTTCTTCTCTTTCTTCTTCTTCTTCTCCTTCTTCTCCTTCTGCTCCTCCTGTAAGGATTTGCCGCGAACCCCTTACACAGACAAATAGCACCCGTGAAGGCCAGAGGCCTCAGCTCGCGAGCTGCTGGGAGTTGCATGTGTCCTTGTGAGGCACTAAGTCATGTGCTCGCGAGCACACATAAAAGGCTGTCACTGTGTGAACCCCTTGCTGGAAGCCAGTGGCAATCTTGTTTACAAGTTGTACATAGTTGCCAGAATACAGACCTTTTACCTTGTGTACTCTTTTCCATGTATATTCCTCCTAGAGATTCATTGTCATGCTGATCCACATGTACAATCCTCATATTTTGCCACTCTTCTTTGGTGACACCCAACAATGGTATCAACATGAAGAAGCCAACCCCCTGAAACTCGCGAACCTGGGACACCAGCTGAAAACCTACCTGAAGAACAAACCCAAGTTTGTGAAGAGACAACCAACCTTGACATCTCACCTCTCTCAACTGTTGATAGAGTGGTATCCGGTTCTGGGATTTCCCATCCCGGTCCCAGATTCCTGTCCCAATTCCCGTCCCGAGGACAGGATCAGGTTGAAGCTCAGCTTAATGGGATGGGACCAGGTTGTTTAACAGCATATTGGGACAGTTCTGTGGGAACTGGGATTGGGATGGGATTGGGACCGGGATCAAAATCTAGCTAGTAGGACGGGCCCGGAACCTGACATGACAAAATGGGATAGGACCAGGATTTCAATATTGTATATGGGACAGGACCAGTAAAGTGTAGGATGGGACCAGGAACCCTGGTCCCATTTATGTTGTCAAAAAGTAACAAAATTTGGTAACAGTTCTAACATAATTTTATCAATTTATTCAACTTTGGAAAAGTACCAAAATTTGGTAATGCTCTTTGCATAATTGGATCATATTGCAAGCTATTAGCTACTTGAGTCTATCTATTGATAATGTTAATGTATTTCCTGTTCCTCATCTGGATTGAGTAGTGGATTTAGCAGGCTTGCAATCTCTTCCTGTACAATTTCTGGGGTATCTTGATCATCTTGATTGTCTTGGATGACTTCCTTGGCCAACTCCTCATGTGATATGAGTGCTTCATCCAGCATATGCACCTTATCTCCATGTTTAAGCAGCATGATCTTCTTGATTGTAGATGCATGGAGCCATGATTGTTGATAATGACATGTATCCCAAGCAACATTGAAAACCCATTCTACCCCAACTCCTGTCAAAGATATAGCCAGAATGTCCCTTGCCATCCAAGCAACAGTTGGAAAATCAGGCTCTAGCATCCTCCACTGTTCCAGAATTGGAGCTCAAGATGATGTCAAATTCTCATCATTTAAATATCACTTCATTTCATTTTGGAAATTTGCTCATCTTTAATGGGGTCTCTCAAAAATCATTTGCTCAATATCCTAGAGAAGTTAGCAGAGAAGAAATCAGAATAATACTTATAACAAACATACATCATTCACATCAAGTATTACTTCTCTTGGCTGTTCATATTTCTCATAATGCTTTTTGTAAAACCTCAAAATATATTGTCAGTATGTTTCACACTCATCACTGGTCCAATCCTCTGAATCATATGCTCTCATGCAGCATGATGGATGGAGAGCAGCAGCTACAGCTAGCAGCTCACCCTTTGGATGCTCAGTATCATCATAGTATTTCTGGAATTTCAAGTTGGCAGCTTTGATAGCTTCTTGAATGTTCTCTCTTGTTGTCAACTGTTGGGCCTTGTCCTCCTCTCTTTCTAAATACTGGAAAAGATGATTGTACATTGCCCATACCAGATGAATTGTTGGGCCTGTTGTTTTGGACAGTACCTTGGTAAATTGACTGAATGGCTGCAACAGTCCAATCATATACTCTAGCTGCTTCCAGTCATGGTCCAATAAGTAAAGCCTTTGGTATTTTGGTGATGAGTTCTGGATCCATGAGTCCACAGCTTGTCAAAGCAACAAGGCACAAACACACATCTTATAGGTGGAATTCCATCTTGTGCAAACATCTTGGATCATCTTGCACTGGTTCTCTTGTTGATATTCTCAGAAACATGCAGTAAGTTAGGAGGAGGCATTGGTTGCATTGGCAACAAGACAAATCTATTGTCAAGCAAAGATTAGTAAATCAACTCAAGTATATCAAGATCATTACCAAATTTCATTACCTTTCTAAGAGTATTTGCAAATGTGTCTGTTGATGCTAGGTCATCAGTAATTGAGCTCTCATCAAAAATAGTGGGTAGAGTATCATTGTCTGGCTGAATCTTGAGATTGCAAACCAGCTCTCAAACCACAAGTTGAATCACATAAGCAAGACAGGGTATTGTCCCACTCTCTGCATCCCAATCAGTTGTCTTGTTCAACTGCTGCAATGCTGGCCTCAACTGATATGTAAGATGTGCTCACATGGTACCATTGTTTGATGCATTGTCACTTGTAATTGCAAGAAGATTGCTCTCAAGCCTCCATGCTGCTAGTGATTGTTGGAGAATCTCTGCCATATTCTTGCCAGTATGAGCACCCTCTAAACTTTCAAAATCCAGTAAATGCTCATGGTACTCCCAATCCTTTGTAATGTAATAACCATTAATTGCCATAAAGGCAAGGTTATTAGGACTTGTCCAATTATCCACTGCCAGAGATACCTTGATTGTTGGGTCATGATCAAAGAGAAGATTTTGGAATAGCTGATTGTACATATCATTCATGACCTGATATAATGTTCCTCGTGTGGGTATCTGTAAAGCCATTGCAGGGTTGAGCATGGTTATTAATGTGCAGAATGCTGGATTCTCAATAGCATGAAATGAGAGATTCAAGAATATTAATGTTTGCACAAGCTGCTGGAGGAAATTGTCTTGATTGCATTCAGGAACAGGCAGATCTGAATCTGTTTGAGGACACTTCAGAAACTGTTGCTAAGACACCAGGACTGTTACTAAAATTTGTTACATTTGGGAAATTAGAATCCATGACCTACCATCATGTTAACCAGAGTGTTACCCTGTCTGTCACCAGTTTTTGTACAATCTTTGCTTGTTAAATGCTTCTTCAGACCACTTGTACTGTTTTGAGAAAAGCTTGGATGGCTGAGAAAGGTTTGGCAATGCTTGCAAATCACCCCTGGAGTGCTCTTAGAATGCTCTGCCACCTGATCAAATTTTGACCAAAAATCAGAATGGTGTTGCTTTGCCTTCCAGTTGGGGTCACCATGCTTCTTATCATTAATCAACTGAGCAGCTTCAGTAGTCAACCACCAAGTAATAAACAACTTATGATGCAGCTCCTTCCACAATACAAATTGTTTTTTTCCATGTTGAACTATGGTCAATTCTGAAGGAACCTCTGTAGATTTTGCTTGTTTGCTGGCTTCAGCCATTAGGTTTTTCTTTTTTTTTTTTTTTTTCACAATCAAATTGATTTTTCTCTAAGTTCTGCCTTAGTCAAAAAAGTAACAAAATGTGGTCAGAGCCCACACAAAATTTGACAATCTCTAGGTAGTTAGCCTCATTTTACTCTGTAAGTACAGCAACCAACTACAAAATCTTCTTCTTCTACAAAATGGAACATTCTTCTTCAGGAAAATAAAACATTTTGCCAATTTAATGGCACCCCATTCTCAAATTAATATGAAAAAAGAACTAAAAACCTAACTTCCTCCCCTAGGCATCAATAATCCAATCATTCTCTGCCTCATTGTCCTCCTCATCATCCTTATCAGAGGACACCACAATCTCAAAATCATCTTCCTCCACCTCCTCTGGGGCAGGTGGGCTGTTGTTGTCTTCACTTGGACCCTGTAATTGGTCCAGGAATCCCCTCATCTCCTCCTCAACCCTCTCTCTCAACACACTGACCACAGCAAGATAATCATGACCATGGGTCATGACCTTGGCCTCAAGCCTGGCTATCATTTGGCAGAATCAGGCCTCTCTATGTGCAGCAATAGAATGCTGCACCTGGCTTGTTTTGGCCTAAATATGTCAGGATCATTACCAAATTTCATTACTTTTGAATTCTATCTTCTTTTTCTGCTGAGCTTCATTCTCAGCCTCTGTGGTCTCTTCTCAGCAACACTTCTTCTCTTCCTTCCTCTCCTTTTGCTGAGAGACCATGAGCTGGTGCTCATGGTACTCCTTTGACTTGCTCTTGGCAAATTGCTTGGCCATCAACTCTTCAATAGCTTTATCTTCAATCATCTTGTGATTCTTCTTGCTGCTATTCTGCCTGCAATGGATGTCAATATGATTCAATGCAAACCACTGAGAGTGCATACCACTCATGTTTTGCTTGGATTCTCTTCAGCATGTCATGGCATGCCTTGCAATCCGCCTCTCCTGCCTTGAATATGTCTTTTTGATAACCTTCCAAGGCCTGGCAGTGCTCCTGTGCCGCACAGGTCTTCTCTCTCATTGAATATTGTTTTGGCCCCATCTTCACAATTGTATGTGATGAGTTGAATTGCTGGCTACAGGATAATGAGATTATAGAGTATATTGACCAAGTACTTGCATAGGATAGTTACTATACACATTGTTTACATTCTACAGGCATGTTGCTATGGGCAAGCTCAACACATTGTTGCTATGCTGGCTACAGGATAATGGGATTATAGAGTGTATTGACCAAGTACTGTAGGATGGTTACTATACACATTGTTTACATTCTACAGGCATGTTGCTATGGGCAAGATCAACACATTGTTGCTATGCTGGCTACAGGATAATAACATCAGGTCAGTCTCTTTTCTCTTCTCTTCCTCTTCCTCTTCTTCTTCTTTCTCTTCAGGGCTAATGTTGATGATTCCCCTCCCCCCCCCCCCCCCCTCCACCACCTTTTTATTTACTGCACTTTGATGTCCGCGTGTACAACAAACATATACTGCAACAAAATGGGTTGTGTTAAGAGGTGAGTGCTTGCAGAATACTGCTCTGGCGCACATTGTTTACTGACAAGATATTAGTTTTCCCTGTGCACATCCATTTTGCACAGCTGGAGAGGAGTGGCACAAGGCCATATTGAAAGAATGGGCCCTGAAGAAGGGCAATTGGTGTAAAGCCAATAAAGATGTTGACCTGGCCAACTTTGACCAGGAGAATCCCTGCCCCCACCCCCCTGTTCAAAATTGGAAGGCCGGCACTTGTATGTCAAAAAGTAATGATTTTTGGTAACAGTCTTGATGCTAATTGGTGAAAATAGGTGCCATCAAGGAAATCTGCCACTTTCAGAGCTCTACTGAGCTAATCTTGCTGGTGGCTCTGTTCCAGCAATTGGTTCAGGAAATTACTTTGTCCTGTCACCAAGGACATGAATATTGCTGGCAACATACTGCCATTGAGTCACTTCAGGAGGCAGCTGAAGCAATCTTATGCACTCTGTTTGAGTGTAAGTCACCCTTAGCAATGGCACCAACAATTATACTGAGTAATATAGACTCTGTTATGGCAATGGCACACTGTAAGTGTGTTATGGTCAATGCTGATGATATGAAGCTTGTTCTTGGCATTGGTGCCAAAATTGGGTTGAACTATTTCAGTCTGATTGATGCGCCTGATCACCCTGCCTCTGCTGCCACCACCTGCTGCCTGCATGCTGCCCCCGCCCTGCCAACTACTGCTGCTGCTGCTCCACCACCACCACCACCGCCCACCACCACCTCCCTGTCTCCCCCTGGTGCTGTCAGGGTCTCCACCTGTCAAATGGCAGGTATTAGAGCCCCTGTCCAGTTCACAAAGCTGGTTCTGGAGGAGCAGGAGGAGGAGGAGAAGGAGGAGGAGGAGAGGGAGAAGGAGGATGATGATGATGATGAAGATGATGATAATGATGATTAACTTGCCATTTAGGCAGTTCCTGTTTGTTTGCTGGCTTTGATCATTAGTTAGTTTTAATACTTGGTTTCTTTTGACAATCAAATTGATTTTTCTATGGGTTCCGCCTTCATCAAAAAAGTAACAAAATTTGGTAACAGTCCACACAAAATTTGATCAGTTTGACTCTTCCCTATGAATTTGACACAATGGGACCGGGAATCCTGGTCCCATCCCAGTCCCACTATGGACCCGGCTGAGATGGGAAATGGGAGTCTACCATCTCTGCTGGAATGAAATGTGGGACATAATTTTCTATTTGAGGATGGGACCAGGAAATAATTTCTGGGATAGGGATGGGAACAGGACCTCAAGCTCTTGAGTGGGATGGGACATGGGACTGAGATTTCATATTTGGGATCCCGGCTGTTTCTAAATTCAGGACAGGGACCAGGTTCAATGGGAAATGGGATCCCATCCTGGTCCCGAATACCAGCCTAAATATTCATGATCAAGCTTTAATTGACAAATAGTTGACCATATCTTCTTAGATATAGAAAGAGTAGATGCTTTCCATCTGGATTTTATTTTAAATTGAAAGTAATAATTTGTAGAACTTTCTTTATTAAAAAGATCTTTAAACCACTCTATCATTGCTTGTTCTTTTATTTGTCTTTTTATATAAGTAAGACATATATATCTTTCAGAACAAACTTGATTTAATTCTGTAGCTTTCTTTACTGCTAGATCAGCTTCTTCATTTTCATGTATATTTACATGTGCAGGAACCCAATGAAGATGTAGATTAATTTGCTGAATTTTAATATACTTAGCTGTGTTTCTTATAGATTGAAGATAATATAAGCCAGAATTAAGATCTTGATTCATGAGTCTCTGAATAGCAGCTTGACTATCAGAAAACACCCAGATATCTGATATTGATCTTGATTGAAACTAAGAGATAGAACTTGCTAATTTAAATACTTTAGCTATAGCAAACAGTTCTGCATCAAAGACTTCAAGATATTTTTCTAGATTCCATGAAAATCTAATATTATCTTGTAGATTGTATACACCAGCACCAGCATATTGATTTTCTTCAGCTTTAGATCTATCTGAATAGAGAATTAAAGATCTATTATCTAGATTTTTAATTCTCTTTATGTGACTATCTTTAGCTGTTTTCTTGTCTAAATTTTCAATTTGAATATCCATCAAATCAGCTAGATTTTCAGACCAAGATGCATCCCATTTTGCTTTGATTGTCTCTGTTTTGAGAGAAGGTAATATATTTGAAATCATTGAACAAATTCTGAATAGTTGACTTGGATACTTTTTTTGTTTTTTGATTTTTCTTCTTTTTCTTTTTCTTTTAGTTGATGCTTGTACAACATATTCATTATTTAATTCTGATTGATTTCAATCTAAAAACCTTTCCCAATCAAGATCAACACCATTATTATAAGGTGGAAAGCTAGAAAATACTCTTTTTCTGATTACATATTACATATTCTTTTGATATTTTTAACAGTCTATAAGCATAGTTTCTGCATAGTCTATTAAATCTTACTTTGGCAGGAGAAATAGCAGCTTCAATCTCTATAGCATAAATTGGAGAAGTTTTAAAAGCTTTTAGAATCTTTCTTAAAGCAGAGTTTTGAAGTTTCTCATACTTATAGAGAAGATTCTTTTAATTCTTCCACCAAATCTGAACATCATAATCAGCTACTGAAGTAATACAAGCTATATAAAGTTGTCTTATAGCTTGAAAAGTAAGATCTTTTTCAGTATTTAAAAGTCTGATTATTTGATTAAGAACTTTTTCAGCAGCTAATATCTTAATTTCAACATGGTTCTTGAAAGTAAGAGTATTGTCAAGTCAAATATCTAACCATCTCACTAGCTTTTTTGATTTAAAAACTTGACCATGTAGTTTAACTGAGTTATCTTCACTAAATGATTTAGTAAAGTGGATTAACTCAGTTTTTTCCATATCAAATTGAACTATATGAGAATCTTGTCTATTAGACATTGCTTGTAAAGCTTTATCTAACTTAAAGTAGTTTTCTTCTATTGAGGAAGAGAAGACAACAAGTCTAGTATCATCTATATAACTAGGAATTCTGATACCTTTAAGATCCAAATCATTATTATTCTTAAAGAGAAATATAGTATATATAGAGAAAAGTATTGGAGATAGAGGTGAACCTTGAGGAATTCCAATATTTATAAATATCTTTTCTTGTTGTTTCTCACCATCAAAAACCAGTTAGATTTTTCTTGTTTGCATAAAATGAAAAATCCATATAGCTAGTGATTTAGGTAGTTGCAAATCAGAAAAGACTTTTAAAAGTCTATTTAGTGAAATATAGTCAAATGCTGCTTTTATATCAATAAAAAGAGCTGAGGCTACCAATTTATTAGCTTTTGCTAATTGAATATCATGTACTAAGCTCATTACAGCATCTACAGCAGAGCATTGCTTCTTTCCTCCAAACTGATCAAAATATAGTAGTTTATTTTGGGAGACTCAATAAGAAAGTCTAGAAGCAATAACCTTCTCTATAACTTTTTTCAAGCAGTTAAGTAGAGAGATGATTCTGTAAGATTTTGGTAATGAAGCTTTTCTATTTGGTTTCTTTAGAATAACTCCAGTAGCTTCCCTCCAGATTTCTGGATGATATCTCTTTTCAAATAGTATAGAGTATAACTTGAAAAATCTATCTTTAAGTACTGGATAGATTTTTTGTAGTATAAGAAAGAATATACCATCTGGGCCAGATATACTGATTTTGGAGCCTGAAAAAATAAAGTTCTTGATCTCTATTTCTTGAAGATTAGGCTATTCTCAATCTGGATTTTCATGATATTCATTCCAATTTATTGGTGGATAACTTGGTGGTTCTCTGAAAAGAGTTTTTATAAAAGTATTGCATTTCTCTTTAAATAAAATAGCTTTATTTTCTATTTCATTTTCAGAGTTTGAGAATTTTAGAATAGGAGTTTTTTCCACTTTTTTTTCTTTGGTATATTTATATAGTTTAAAAATCTCTTTTTCTTGAGCATTCTCCAGAAATTCATTTCAACAAGATGACTTTGCCTCTTTAATAGCATTAAAGTAGTCATTTCTAGTTTGTTGAAAGAACTCTAAGCTAACTTGCTTATTCTTCAGTTCTCTAAAGACTTTTGTTATAGTTTTTCTCTTGATTTTTAGCTCATTATTCCACCAAGGCTTAGATCTTTCAGTTATTCTCTTCTTGAGAATGTGTTTCTCAATAGAGATTTGAATTAGATTTCTTAATTTAGTTGCTTCTAATTCAAGTTCTGATGGCCCCTGGCCCTCAGCCACCCTAGCCCTGAAGTTCTAGGCCCATCCAGGGGTCAACCAGGCCTGTAGGAAATGCAAACACAGAGGGATACACCTTAAGCTATTTACATGTGCCTATAATAATCAACTGCCACAAACTGTCCTCTTAAGCCAGCATTAACTATTCTGATTCTAGTTAAGCCACCACTGCCCAGCCTACTGATCTAGTAGCTAGTTCTCTAGAAGCTAAGCTAGCCTACTACCTACTAGACCCCATCTTCTAGTTGCTAATCTCAGCATTCCAGCCTACCAATTAGCTGTCACAGTCTCGCCATATAATGACAGTCTCACCATATAATGACTAACCAATTACCTCTATCAGAGATAACCAGAAGTGACCTTGTTGGGTGGTTTTCAAATCCATTCTCCTGAATTAGTGCCCCACTTAGTTACCCAATTATTAGTTATTATTGGATTTCTAAGTGGAGTAGCTTTTAGTAGTGCAGTGGAGTCTACCTACTCACATTCATTTTAGCTTCACCAGATACTAGATGCACCTACTATCTCTACCTAATTATCAGTTATCATTAGATAAGAGGTAGTAAGTAGCTTAGTAGAGCCATGAGCATACATGTGTTGCTTTTTACATCACAACTCTGGTGGATAAAAAAGTGTGCCAGTTAAAGGATTTGAACCCCATACTCTAGAGTGCACCTGCAGCTCATTTTACTAGTGAGCCACCTGGCAATTTACTTGTTAAAGATAATCTCTCTGAATTTGATTTGTTCAGCTATATAAATTTTGCTTGAAGCTTTTATATATTTCTTTGTCTTCTGTATAAGATTTTTTATATTCTTATATATTATGTTACTTAAGTTTGTATTTTGAACTATCAATAGTATATTATTTGTGTAATTCTTATTAATCACTTATAGACTCTCAATTATCTTGTTAATTACTAGAAAAAAATGTAATGAATGAGAAGCTTGCAATACTTTCTGATATTATTCAAGCAGTACATCAAGATATTATATAACTGATTTATAGTTGTATTAATATGTGTAAAAATAGTTCTCTGCTGTATAAATATACATATTTTTATTAAACTTTAGAAAGAGCTGCTCTGTGCAGAATATTATAAGAGCAGAGTCATTAATGCTATCTCTATAATGCTAATTAATCTGATTTTAAGTATTGTCTTTCAGGCTTAAGCTGAGTCATGTAGTAAAGAATATTATAGCACTTTGCTATTTAATTTACATATTTTCAGAAGTCTCTGTTTTCTCTGACATTACTATATTATTTAGAATTCCCTAGTTATAGTGGTTTAGCTGTAATCTGACAATATTTAATCAAGTATTCATCTTTTTCTTATCTTGTAGCATAAGAATTAACTAAATTATTATTCTAGTAATGTCTGTAACTATTTTGTCTGCTATATTAAAGTTGTTTTTAATTTAGAAAGTTATTTCTCTGAACTGATGGTCTGCAATACTGCTTTGTAGAAAGTTAACTTATCATATAATGTCTGCTGGCTATTGTGCATCTGTATTAATTCTAGCACTCTCCATATGTTCTGCTGAATCTATATTTATAAAGGTTGAATTGGAGTTTGAAGCTGAAGAGTTCTCTGAATCAATATTCATTATTCTATTAAGAGTTTTTTCTCTGTTAGCAACTTCAAAGGCTTCAAAGATTTCTAAAGAAGGGCTCAGAATCTCTCAAAGAATCTATAAGACTACTAATCATATGCAGAAGCTCTAGGAATAACAGAATATAAACTTGATAGGATCTGAGTGCTTCCCCTCCTCTCATTCCAAAAGAATTGTGGGATGAGAAGTGAGATGAAAACTCTGCATCAGATCAAAGAAGATCCGAGCCGCTAAGCTGGAGATTAACTACATAGAGACTAGTGTCTTGACACTTAGGCTTCTGCGGCGCCATGCTCCTTCACCTCACGGTTTGCTGGGAAAAAACGCTTGGTACCAAATTCAGAATATCTTGTCTTGCTCTACTCCGTAATCTACGGCGGATCCACTGGCATGCTTGCCCTCGTTCTCACGATTACCGGCGCGAGCTACCAATTCGGCAAGGCATGCCTGATCTCTCCATACAGGAGCAAGGAGACTTTTGGATTCCACTGATAGCTGTGTCTTCGGCGACTTTGATAATCGAGCTGGTGACCGTGGTATATTGCCTCTATATGATATTGAAACCGCTCTACCAGGACTGGAAACAGGGCACGGTCAACCACGCAAGATCCGGTTCTTCGTTTGATACCAGCCGCAGACTAACCGCACGGGCCGCGTCGAGACGCGTTCAACGGATATTACAACTCCAATTGCGGGCAATAGCGGTCGTTTCCTTGATTCTGTTGCACGTCGCCCTCCTCAGTGCGATTTTTATACAGGTCGCTTATTTGTACGATGCTTCAGCTATGGACATGCTACCTTGACTTATTTGCTTGATCACCAAGAAAAGCCAACAGCAGTGCGTTAATCTTGCCGGAGGACTAGGCCCGGACCAAAGCTTCCTATTGGGATGTTTAATCCTGTTAATGGTGAGTAATGTCACAAGCTACGGGTCTGTACCTCATCTAACTGGCTCACAGATCTGCCCATTCTGGGACTTTGTCGTCCTTTTCCATCGCTCCATGCTGACGGCATGGGTCGATTTCCTCTGCGGCCGCAAAACCCCCGACAACGGCCCCGTGCCAATTGGCGGTGGCCTCTTTGGCGGCGGCGCTAGCAGCAGTAGTAGTCGCAAGCAAATCATCGAGCGCGATCACTCGCGAGTCTCGCGTCGATCATACGCCAGTCCGAGTCCAGTCGGCGACATGCCTCTTACCGTGCTGGAGAGCCAAAAGGTCGCAGGTTGGCAGTCTCCCATCCCTGAAAGGAGGTACGTCGCGCCTCAGAGAAGTTTCTCAGCACCCCGACGGCCTACATTCTCGAACGAAGACGATGATGACAAAGATTACTCGCACCATTACCCCAGTTTCAGAACATATAGTTCTATCGCGTCGTCTCCGAAGAGCAGCAAGTGATTTTTTAATGTACATACCTGGTCCCGCACGTTCGTTTGGTCGTTCTTGTATATTGGATCGTATAACGTAGGGTTTGCGAATGGCGTTCGTTACCGACTGATTTCTTTGCTACTTTCCTTTGATATGATCTCGTTTGTTTTGCTAGGATACTTGGGACAGCAAGGTGTACATAGAGAGGAAATGCGTAGGAATCAATTGTTGGATCGTGAAGCAGGCATTTGATGGGCCTCATTATTCACAATGGTTCAGGATCACAACCTCCGTTAACACAGCATGAGGGTCCAACATCGCTTGTGTTCCGTTTACAGGCATGGGGTTGGTCTATTTACTCCTCAGAGCTGCAAATGCTGGTTCCACCAAGTAGACGGTCGCTTGCTCCAAGTCACCACATCTTGAATTCCAACCCTTGCGGCCTCCTTTTGAACATTTGTAAGCACAATCGGGCCTTGTGCCAGGATATTCTCGGCGATCGCCATGGCATCCAGGGCGTCCTGGGTCTTTTTGCCGACTGTCGGGCGCATGCCGCAGGTATTGATCTTGAGCGCAAGTAGATCAACTGCAGAAATGTATGGAAGGACCGCCGAATTGATTGTGCTGATTGGTTTTGCAGCTTCGGGAACATATGCGGACTGCGAAGAGGATGGTAAGCAGTTAGACAAGGGTTCAAGCAAAAACGCTCTTGGTCAACGTCCTTCTTACCTGCCACTCAGGGGTGAAGTCGATTTGAATGTTTTTGCCGCTTGGGTGTTTATAGACGAAGAGCTGGGCGTATTCTGCAAAGCGGGAGTTTGGCATTTGGAGAAGCTTGGTTTTCACAGCCTGGGGGGCACCAGAAACAGTGATTAGGAAATCGACGTCCTAGACAGGCGTTAGGCACCAGCATTGGACATGACGTCTAGGAGCTTAAGTTATTCCATACCTTGGTGGTCCTTCCGCTAGGGATGTACTTCCACAAGGCGGTTCCTCCGATGATAGCAAGTTTGGCACTGCCAAACTCAGGATACTGCTTCAGGGCATCAATCGCCGCTCTTGCAGTCTCCTCCAGCTCCTTGAGGGTGGGTAACGCTGTGTTGGTCGCCATCGCGGGTTTCGAGACTTGATATTTGGATGGGTATCCGTATAGTATATAGTATGTAGCAATGGATATTGGTGGTAGGGGTTTGGTGGTAAAAGGAGATAGGAGGAAGTCCAGAATCGCAAGCATACATCTTGGATATATATATACACATAATTCTGGGGAGTAGAATCTTCTACACTAAGTTGGGAGGTATGGCAACTCCGGCGCGTAGGTAAACGCCCTGGTCTGCCACAAAATGGGGCTGAATGTGCATCACGACGCGCCCAGGGCGCATGCCCATGGAGCTTGTTGGCTCTCATGGGAGAACCTGGACCTATCGTGTGCATAACAAGAGCAGACAATGTAGGCGAAAGGGTTTCATCTGGGTGGTTGATCGATAGACGAGACGAGGACGAGACTGCGAGGAGGTACATGTGGCCTAGGCCTAGGCCTACTAAAATCAGCCGTACTAGGACATGGAGAAGAAGTACTAGTTACACGGGGTAGGTGCTAAACATAGTCGCAGGCCTCCTGGAGTAGGATCACAATTGCCCAGTGTTGCACGCAGCCAACATCTGTTCTTTTTCGTCCTTTTCCCAGTGCCTCTGGGGCCTGGCTTGGCACTTGAAGTCTTGCCTTTGATAGGCCTAAGGTAGTTCACCACTAAGCGAGCCACACCACTAAACGAGCCAAATCTTCCACCACCAAAATTCCTCCAATGTTCAACATTCAATATGCAACAACATGGTCAACAACACCTCAATTAGGCTTGCAATTGAAGATCTTGAATTACAAGAGACTCCAAATTATGCTGCAACTGCAAGAAAGTACTCAGTTAACTGAGAGACTCTGTACTGATGGTATAAAGGCTTGCAACTTGCTCAGGATGAAGCAGCCTCCTGATATAAGAAAAAGCTCTCTGATATACAGGAGGCAGAACTCCTGAATTATATAAACAAGCTCTCTAGCTGTGGCCTTGCCATTACACCTCAGATCCTATGAAATATTGTACAAGAGATGACAGGAGAGGATGTTGGGATCAACTGGATTAATTAATTTTGTGAGTGGCATAATGACAAGATCAAATGCATTTATCTCAAAGCAATTAATCAAAATAGGCAGATAGCAGATAACTATCAGTGCTTTAAGCACTTCTATATGCTTGTAATTTGATGATTTATTTGATTACTTGCAATTGCAGTTGTTAATGCTGGCTAACTATTTGACTACTACTTATGGAATAGTTGGAGCAGAAAATTGATTAATATAATCTTGAGCTCTCAAACATCTACAACTTTGATGAAAAAGAATTTCTTCTAGACTCCTGCCATGCCTCAAAGCAATTAGTCTCTATTAAAGCTCTACAAGCTGGAAAGAATGCCACCACTCAGGATGATAGTTGGAAATTCTCATTGCTCTGCTCAGTCTCTGCTGAAGAAATTGCACTACCTCCAGCTCTTATTTACCAGGATGAATTGTGAGATCTCCAGAATACATGACTAGATGATTATGATGGAAGCAAATGAGCCTACTTTACAGCTTCAACAAATGGTTGAAGCAATGATGAATATGAACTGAAGTGGTTGAAACAGGTTTTCAATTGGCATACTAAGGAACAAGCTGGTCAAGAAAGACATCTGCTTCTACTAGATGGCCATTCCTCTCATATAAATATGAAATTTATTGAATATGCTGACTATAAAAAGATTCTTCTTATGATTCTTCTGCTGCATTCAACCCACTGTTTGCAATCTCTTGATGTTGGAATCTTTGGGCTGCTGGGCAAGGCATATTTCAATAAGCTGAAAGCATTACTACATCAAGAAATAAGCTATATTCAAATGACAAAAAGGGATTTCTGGAGACTATTCAATGTGGCTTGAAAGAAGACTTTGACAGTTGAAAATATACTTGCTGGCTTTACAAAAACTGGAATTAACCCTCTGGATCCTTAATATCAACTACATCAATTTGAAACTGCTCAAGCCCCTATACTACCAGTTAAATCTTCTATTTCTAGCAATATGCACCAGTTCTGACAAGAGATTAAGGGTATACATCTTCAGGACAGCCTAAATTCACAGAGCATTGAATGGGTTATTCAAGCTAGTGAGCAGTTTGCTCTTCATAATGAACTGCTGGAACATGAGAATCAGTAACTAAAATCAACTCTAGTGATAGAGAAGCAACACTGCAAGCAAGGCAAGCCCCTAGGCCTACTCAATAGAGATAATTCTAGTCAAGTACAGTTCTGGTCTCCAACAAAAGTTCTTAAGGCATGCAAGCATCTGGATGAAATAGAGACTCAAAAAGCTGATAAAATTGCTCAAACACAAGAGGCAAAACTTCAATAAGAGCTTCAAAAGAAGCAGACTGCTAGAGATATTGAAAAAAGGTAGATTGAATGGGAGAATGCCTGTAAAAAGGCCTAGGAGCAATAAGAGACTGAAAAAATTGAATATGCTAGGCAAAGAGAGGCACAACATGTTGCTTGTGAGGAGAAGAAGGCTTTACAACTAGCAGAGAAGAAAAAACAGGCAGTTGAATGTGCTAATAAATGCTGGCAGTCAGGGCTTCAAGCACCAGCTTCAAAGCACTGTCAGAAGGACTCCTCTACTAAAGAGCCTTATTGTGGAGAGCCTATACAATCTTTCAAAAGGGGAAGTAAGAGCTCTACAAGCATCTCTAGCAAGGCATTAGACTCTCTAGCTGAGAAATCTACTGTTGACATTCCTTTGAATTCTTTCCTATCTACCCCCTGAATCTCTTGCTCTGGCTGTAATATTAGGCTGTCCACCTGTTTATTTTCCTAACTATACTAATTTCTATGCTTTAAAGAATACATTTATTTAATATTTAATAGCTATTTAATAATAAAGATCTGGTTGTTGAGATATTTAATAAATTCGTTGCGTGGAGCATTTGGCGAAATTTGGCTCGTTTAGTGGTGTGGCTTGTTTAGTGGTGAACTACCTGACCTCCTCCCTCCCTGGGCGCTGTCCAAACAAACATCATCACAGCAACCATCACACCCAGGACACGACATCGACCACATCTTCTTTCTGCCCTTTCTTCTCTTGTTCCTTTGGCAAACTACATACGAGTACTGCCGACCCTTTGGTTTGTTCAACCATGCCACATTTAGTAGCAGCCAACGCTGCACAGCCTGAAAACCAAATCCGCTCTCTCCCACTTGGCGAGCCCTTGATCCATGCTGTTTCGCGTCTCCTGGATTCCAGCGGAGTCCCAAACGTTCTATGGGGAAACTACCTTCTCACTGTCTATGGAATCCCGTCGCTGAGCAATGTATGTGATGGGTGGCCTGCCGCAACTTCGCGGGGGAATCGTGGGACTGACATTCTGCAGGATGCTTCGTTTGCAGTACCCGACGACATGGTACCCCGAGCGCGAAAGGTCCTCAACAGCGCTGCTGGCTTAGTCTCCTGCACGGACCAGAACTGTATCGTTGTTACAGTTCGGTCTCGTCCCCCTCCTATCAACCATTTCCACTTGGACACAGAAGACACGCATATCTATCTATACCCGCTGTCCGAAGTGCTTCCAAACATTCCCAGTATCCCAGATGCCGGCGACAAAATCATCTCCGCGTCTGACCTTGGTTGCCTTCCTGAGCCGATAATAGGCTACGGCAAGGGTGCGTTTGCTCCAGAGTACAGCTCCGTGCGTGTGCCTTCAATTTCCTGCTTCCTGGAAGCCTGCCTCGTCAACTACGCACGCCTTGCTCGAGGTATTGAGGACAATCCAGGATGCTGCCATGACCTCCACTACATGAGCTGGGCATCGTATCTCGTACAATACGTCCATCCACGCGGGTACCTCAACCTTGACTCGCTTCAGCCGGTGTTCAGAGACTTTATGGTTAATGGTTTTTTGGAAAATAGTACTGCTGCATTTGTGGCAGCGAGGGAGAAACTCATTGCTTCTGTCTAATTTGAGTGGCTTCAAGGATTTTTTTTTATTTTATCTGTTGGTGCATGGAGAGCTATGCTAATAATGAACGTAACGTATTATTGCATCTATGTGTACTCCGTATACGGCTCACTATACTACGGAGGACCAGTATCGTTTGATGGACCATCATACAGCGCAAGTGTGCTGAATAGCACTAGCAATAGGAACCTAAATTTATAGAGCGTATTTGTGCAAAAGATGCTACCCCAATGGTTTTGGTGTCGTAGTAGTAGAAGTACTATGGGGTTGCTCCGGGTCGGGAGGCAGAGTTGTTTTTTAGCCGCCAACATCTACCAACAACTCAGCACCACAACACACCACAACCCAACATCAGAAATCAAGATCAGTGATTAAATCTCGATTTGAAAGGCCCAGTACCTCTAGCCATGGCATCCTTCCAAATCCTCTCCGATCTCCATCTCGAGTCTCCTTCCACTTACGACATCTTCGACGTTCCTCCCAAAGCACCCCATCTCGCGCTCCTGGGAGACATCGGTAATGTGCGCGACAAGGGCTTCTTCCCGTTTATCGAAGCACAGCTACGTAATTTCCGCACCGTCTTTTTCTTAATGGGCAACCATGAACCGTACCACTGCAGCTGGGACGAAGCCAGGCGCAAAATCAACGCGTTTGAACGCGAAACTCGCGAAAAAGCAAATCTAGATCCAACTTCGGGCCTAGGAATATTCGTCTTTCTAGACCGCACGCGCTACGATATGCCCAATAATATCACGGTTCTTGGATGCACACTCTACTCGCACGTTCCCCCCGAGCACAAAGAGAGAGTGAGCTTCGGCCTCAACGACTTTTACTTGATCGACGACTGGGCCGTCGAAGGCCACAATGCCACTCACGCCGCGGACCTGACGTGGCTGAATGAGCAGGTTGCTGCTATATCTGCGTCCGAGCCGCAGAGGAAGATTGTCATATTTACACATCATAGTCCAATTATGCGGGATGAGAGGGCTGTCGATCCAGCGCATATCGGAAGTGCGATTAGTTCCGGGTTTGCGACAGATTTGAGTAGGGAGGAGTGTTGGAAGAATCCGAGCGTGCGATTATGGGCGTTGGGACACACGCATTTCAATTTTGATTTTGTGGTGGATGCAGGGGAAGGGCCGGGGAAGCGAGTGGTGAGCAACCAGCGGGGATACTACTTTAAGCAAGCTGGAGGGTTCGATGTTGACAAGGTTGTGAGTGTTTAACTGTTTTCTTAGGCTGTGCGAGGATAGCATAAATGGCTTTTTTCGCGCCTCTATTCTCTATTTCTATCCTAGTAGGTGCTATGCAGACCGGTTGATTCTAGGAAAGTCCTGAGTCTTGCATTACCAACTTGTCCATTGGAGGAGCTTCAGGCGGTAAAGTCTGGATATTAAGTTAAACAATCCCAAGTGTAAAGCATTCTGCTCCCTCTTTGGTATTGAGAATGGTTGAGACCCTAATAGGCTCCAAGCTACCTTCTTCATACTCAGTAGTGTTTAAAATTGTATTATTCCGTGTAGAAATACCTACATGAGGAGGGCTTTATTTTCCTCTCTGATATATGGTAAAGCTTTATCTTTTTCTCTTTAAGAAGCTTCTTTATAAAGAACCAATGTGTATTCATTTATCTGGTAGCTGATGTATATGTTAGCTTGTGAGCTACATTAGCAAATCCCTACCAGGCCCAGGGCTGGCCCCAGGCATCTGGATGGCCAGAGTGTCTGTGCTTATATTGCTTCTCTGGACTCATTCTGAATGAGCACAGGACTCACTCTGGTAAGTATTTGTCTCTGCCATGGTCCCAGACAACTTCTAATTTAATGAGTATCTTTGCTGCATCTGCTGTTAATTTAATATGTTCTGTAAATGTCATTATTTTAAACAACTCTATTATATCTACTAGATCTGTTATTTTTCATTAATCTGTGCAAGCTGCTTTCTTTTACAGTAGTGTTAATGACAGCAATAAAGATGTTATTAATATTTTTGTTCACTTTACTGATAGCTTATATAATTCCTGTTATAATTAATATAAACAACACTATCATCAAATGCATTAATATTTCATTTTATACTGCTACTGCTAACACCAGAGATAACAATAAATATACTGCTCTTAACTTTGCTGTAGAAAATAAATCTAGTAATGCAGCTAGATAATTTACTACTACTAATATGAAAAATACAATTATACAGAATCTCATATATATTCTTCAATACTATTAATCTTGGTATATGGGCTAACTATTTCATGCTGTACAGCTAGATTAGCAAGCTTTATCTATTAATTATTATTTTCTGGTCTTCTTGCACTTTGTATTCTCAAGAACATGAGGACTGCTCTTTCTATCATCTCTATTATCTTTATTATCTCTGTTGTCTTCATCAGTTTTATTATTTCTGTTGTTCTTATTGTCTTTATCAATATCAGATGTCTTGTTTGTAAGATTATGAATATACTTCAAGTTAATATTCTTGATGTCAACAAGTCTCTATATTTTTAATCCACATCTGTTAATACAATTCAACAAACTGGAGTTAACTTCATGTCAGATTAATCAAAATACTATCATTCAGGATTCTAATATTACTATACTGCAATGTACACTCATTATTATTATCAGTATCTTTCACAAAATCTAGCTTCACCAAATTATTCAAACTATTCTTATACTTATTAATAATATCAGCAGTAGCAGGCTCTCTCTTCTTCTAAGTATTTCATCTTATATAAGCTCTTGCTTTGTTAAGAATGATTTTGCAAATATATGATTGTTGTTCTTCTGTTTGTCTCAGTTTCAAACAGCTTATAGATATTTAAAAACATCTATTAAAGTACAGTACTAGTTAGCTTTCAAATTAACTAATTCAGTATCTGTAAAGCAGCTTATTCTGTACAGCTTGGCCCTCAAATCTGATATATTTACAACTACCAGTAACCAGTCTTATACTTTTTGATAGTGTGGCACAAACATGTTAATACTTAAATGATGCAACCAGCAGATAGAGAATTAAAGAGATATATAATATGTTTATTCATAGCAGAGCTGTACATATCTTTACTATAGAGAAACTGACTAACAGCAATATATATTATTGAGTTCAAAAAGCATCTCTTGCCATTCTGCTATTCCAGACTTCTTAGTAGTAGATTTCATCAGATGGACATCTTAAAAAAATATTGTATATCTTTTTCTTCTGATTACAACATGTAAAGCTATCTTTAAAAAGAAGATTTACAGTAGTCTCTTTCTGCTTTTCAGCTGTTGATTCAGAAAGTTTCTTTATTATAATATTACAAGTTTTTTTTATGAAGTGCTTCTGTACAAATCTTGCAATATTATAAAGCTAATATATAATATTAGAAACTTGTTATATCTTGTAAAGATAATAAGACTTACTCTTCTAGCTTCTGTCTTATTTAGTTTATTAGATGAGATACTTGATATACTACTGACATTATGTCTGCTATTATATTATATCTGCACTGCTCTTATTCAGACACTCTTAATTATTTCACTAAGTTAATCTGTATTAGCAAGATATTCAGGTTATAGTATTAGTTAATTATCTGATATTCTGTCATGATTCAAACCAGAAAACAGCTGTACTCTCTAGAATTACTTTGTAATAAAAAGTACTACTTTATTAGCTGTATTTAGTAATCTGACCAGATAATACTGCTTGGCACCATGCCATATCATACACTTTGAAGCAGGCAGCTGGACACTGAAAGATATATTTACTGTATTTTCTGAAGTTGCAGTACTTCTAACTTTAGTGTTAGAATTCTGTTAAAGGTCTTTAGCTATCTGTAATAGCTTCTATCATGTTGAATATTATTAATGCTAGTAGATGCATTGTGATTGCAATTTACTTTCTCAAATAATATATTAATATTACTATTCTTTATCAAGTCTATTGCTTCTTACATTATACTATTCTGCAACATTAATAATGCACTTCTGTTTATTAATTATATTTGAATTAGTAATTATCTCTGTAGCATATTATTAAAATCTGACTAACTCTATCTGCTGTTTAGAGAACCTGCTAACTGTTTGATTAATATATTATATTTGACTGTTTATTGCTTGCATTAATTATTTATTTAATTATAGAAAAGCTCTTGCAGTACTTACTGATTTGATTTTCTTTCTTGTTATCTGAGAAGTAGCAGATGCACTTCTGTACTAAGTAGTGTCTAACTAAATTTATAATGGCAACTTTCACTTTTGTAACAAGAGCATCATTGTATATAATTTCTTACATAAGAGTCAGTATTAATATAAAATAATTCAAGTTTGACACATCTTTTAATTTACTATATAATATGTGTGAACAATAACAGATTGAAGAAAATTAACTTATAAAATATGTTACATCAATTGTTGATGTAGAGAAGAATTCTCAGTATCAGAATGCTGAAATAAAAAAGAAGAATGATTAACAAAATTAAAGTTTCTGAAATACTAGTTTAGTATTTAGCAACTAGACTAGCAATTTTTTTGATAATAATCACTAATTATAAGCTATTTTAAAGCTGGAACTCCTGTATATCTGCTTCATAACATAAACTCAAAAAGTCAGCCAAATAGTTATTCTATCAGAAGTGAATATACACATCTAACTATCACTTTTATTAGAAAGCAATTCTTCAATTCTATTCAAACTAGTTAGAAAATGCTGAAAGTAGCACCATTTTAAGTAATATATTTGTTTAAGAGCTGTTCAGAACAAATGCTCTTTAGAGATTTCTAGCAGCTTATTGTCTAGCAGCTTAAAGTACCAAATTTAAGTATCTTTTTAGTTAAGACTGAGCTTATTTTGAAGCAGTGTTCTTAATTATTGAAAGAAGACATATAAAATTAGAGCTAAATCATCTGTTATACTTATTTGTTTCTTTAACATGCTTTTGCAGTTGCTGACAAGATCTTTCACACTATATATTATAGTGCCCCTCTGTTCTAAATATTAGATAACTATATTTATTGATTCAAGCAGAGTATTATCTATTCTGTTACTGCTATTATTCTGTTCAGTAAGAATTACACATTAAAGCTTTGCAGTAATATCCAGAAACTGTTGTTTTCAAGTCTGTTTATATATCTCAACAATCTCTCTAATATTGATACCAGAAGAAACTTGAATAGACTGAGAATAATTACTGTCTGATAAAGTAATTAAGTTTGAGTATACAAGCTCTTCTCTGAATAGGTGGTGCTTTTAGTTGTTGTTGCATTTCTGAGCTATTGCTGTTAGATAACATTATACCTGGAAAGTCAGATAATTATAGAAGATAGAATTATATTAAGTAATTATTTACTAAATAATATCAAGTAGTTTCTTTCTATTCTTCTGTATACTAAGCTTCTTTCTGAATATCTGTTATAGATGCATCTCTTGTTTAACAGAGTAATATAGTAATTAGTATATATTATAGTTAATTTTCAGTCCATGTTTAATTACTGACACTTTCCAATCTTTAACTTTCAGTAATCTGGTGCTAGTTATATGGCTTTGTCTGGAGAATATATTCCTGAGAACCATTGTCAGTATTACTTGAGAAAATCACTTAGTAAATAACAAATTCTCAAATTGAATCATATGTAATAAATAATCAAAAAAAAAAAACCATGCAACTTATCAAGTTTCAGAATGCAAAACATGAACTAGAGCCTGTAAAGCTACTGTAAGAAGTTGAGAGATATTATAGATTATATGACTGACTAACTAACAAGTTTGTTAACTGAGTTACTCTGTAACTAGTTAGCCAGTTAGATAACTAGTTACTTTATATTCTGTACAGCCATGGAAAATGCTTTAATCTTCACCAATATAGTTACAGAGTACAGACAACAAAGCCTTAAAGTCATGTTAAGATATATATCTAGCTGTACAGCAAGAGTTTGACAGACATGCACATCTGTTATACAGCTAGATATTATGGTCATTCAACTGACTATATAATTATTATGAAGATATTCTATCTCATCTCTGATATAAATAATTCATTGCAATATTATTTAAGTAGAGTAGTAAAAAGAATGTATTCAACAATTTACTGAAACTTTTCAGTTGCTGATAAGTATTCTTGAATATTTTAATTACTCAGTTAATTCTTTCTCAAATTCTCTATCAGATTTTGCTTTTCTATTCATTATCTCTTGTTGAAGTTTAGAGAAAAACTTATTTACTAGTGCTGTACTGATTTTCATAAAATTCAGATCATATAGACTTGTATACTGGTCTCAGTTAATATAGTTATTCACATAAAAAAGTCTTTTGTCTCTATATAAAGACTTATCTTTTGTTGTTGGAACCACATGTGCACTACAGATAATATTCTTCATGAAGTAAATTTATCATTTATCAAGATTGCAGCTTTTTGATAGAGACTTTTAAGATATTGCAGATAATTTCATCTTAATTATGCTATAAATTCTATACAGAATTTCAGTATAAGTCTGTAACATATTAATAAATGCATCACTATATATTACAAATTATACAGATAATATATTAGTCTTTTAGCTTCTCATATGTTTCATTTATTTATGATTGGCAAGAACTGCTATCACAATCACAAGCTGGCCAATCATCTTGCCATTTCATATGAACCTACTTGCTCAGAATAGTTCATATACTTGAATTCAAATATAGTTCTGCCATCAGAAATTTGTTTTTTCCATTTATACCAGTAAGCAACACATAATTTTCTTAATCAATCTTTCTAAGTTTGAGTCATTCTTTCTATCCAGTTTCTAAGTTATGATAAATTGATAAATTTGAAGACAGTATGTCTTAATTCAATCTGATTGAGACTTTTATTTATTGCTGAAAGCACAAGTTTCTTCAGATTTAGTAATATTCAATTGCTTTTACATTTTCTGAACAAATACAGCAAGTGTCTCAAGAAAGTCATCTTATTTCACAATGCTTGTCTAGCCTTGAATTCTAAACTGTATTCAGCTTTGGCATACTTATGGCCACATAATGAATCTCAAAAGTAAACAGAAGATTATCACTATCAGCAGAAATATCTCTAGTTATACTGTGCAAATAATTAAATGTCAAATAATACAGATTAAACAACTTGTGCAGTATTACTAAATATATTCACATCTTATTATATTGCTAAAGAAAGAATCTATTGACAATATACAGAAATATTCTAAGAATAAGAATAATATTGACAGAGACTTTAATATAGCTGTTTATTAATAACTTAGATATACATCTTTCTCTTTTATCTTCAAAAATCTATTTATATTGACAGTCAACAAGTATAAAGACAATCTTTCCCAAGATATTGACTGAAAATAGCATTTGTTCCAGAAAATTGTCTGATTAATAAGCAGAATAATCATTAACACTAATATTTTCTGAATTCCAGCAGACTGTATATGAATCACAGAATTTCTTTGTGTCATAACATCAAAATATCTAACTTTTCTCAAGATTATTCAAAAGATTATTAATACTGAGAGATATTATCTTCTTGTTTTTGTGACATATCTGACCATTGAATTTCATGTTGAAGTCTTTCTGAAGCTTTTAAAGTATAATATTCTTTTCTTACAAACTGGTCAGTTATTTCAGAAACACCAAAAGATACAAGATATCTTTAATAGCTCTACCAGCAACATCAAAATCCTTGTAATAACTTATAGCACTTGCTCACTCAGCATCAATATTCACTACTATTGCTTGAATATTGTCATGATTAAACTGGTAATCAATATAAATATAACTCTTCAGATTATAAGTAGAGTTTATCATCTTAGTCAGATACAAAAACAGCAGATTTGAATTCTCTATAGTGCAAATATCTTTAATTATTTTGTCAAGTTTAATCAGGTGAATAAAATAATCTCTCAAATTATTAGTATGGCACAGGATTTCTTCAGCAATCTTAAGAATGAACTAGCTGTACAGCTAGATAAATCTTCAGAAAATGCAGATATCTTTATTAATACTGAGACAGAGAATAATATCAAGATAAAGAATAATACTACAGCAAATAAGAGTAAGAATATTATACACAAACAAGCAGATAACTTCTATTATAAAATATTTAAACAGACTTGCTTGCAATTAGAATACTCAGATATGACAGATCTAGACTTAGATAATCTAATACTATAAAAGATTCAGTAAATGCTTGATTTACTTTTATTAAAGAAGTTAGTAATAATTAGTAAAGCAGTTCTTGTAATACAATTATCAGTCAAGCAGTTAACTATAGAATCTGAGAACTCTATTAAGATACTTTTGGAGACAAATATAGATTTATCTCTACAAGATTCTGCCTGTCCAGCAGGTTCAAGCTTACAAGAATCTTTACAAGAATATCTGTTACCCAAAAGAGTTTCCATACCAGATATGCTATTACCTATTGTGCTTGAGAAATGCATGGACCTTGATAAATTGCTTTTGACAGATCTGAATAACTTGCCATATTCAACTGAAGATGAAATAAATAATGGAAACAAGAAGAATGAGAAACTGAGTAGTAGTAGAAAGTGAAAAATTCCAGTTCATATACAGTCTCTATATAGTATCAAATAATCTAAAGTTTCTGAAAATTTATAATGTTTACAGTTGGATTTGTTACTCATAACTAAATTAAATCTTAGTAAGTTTCTTACAAAAATGAAAATATTTACCTTATATTTAATTGTGTAAAGTAAGAACTTCAAGTAGCTAAGAGTACAAAGTACTAGCAGAAGTGACAGCTTGACCCAGTAAGTAAAAGAGATAACTAAAGAACAATTTAATGAAGTTCAGCAGATCTGAAGCTATCACAAGTAGAAAATCTCATCCAGAGTTAATCTGAAGCAACAAGAAAATCAAAAATGTGGCCTGGAGCAAAGCCAGAGCAATTATATGGTGCTAAGAGTGCTAAGGCTGTCCACAGTGCAAAAAATTAGACTAAAATTTGTAGGGTGTGGGGGGCCTGATTGGGATTTGCTGATGAAATTACCACATCATCATCTTCAGGTCTCAACTTGGTCACCAAATGAAGCAGTGTATGATGAAATGCCTTGTCAAGGTAGGTGAGTTGGTTGATATGGTGAGAGTACAAGAAAGGTGAAAAATTACAATATAGTAAGAATAGTAGTGGTTGAGTAGTAATAGTAATGCCTTAATAGATGCCTAAGCTCATAAGAAGTAATAGTAATAGTATAGAGCTCTGTACTAATACAGGCAGCTCTAGAGAAAAATAGTAGCAAGCTTCATGAATAAGACATCTTCATATTCTCTAACTAATAACCAAACTAGTAATAAAGAACAAGTGTGTAGTAAAGTGCAAAGATGTGTGAAGGTAATAAGCAAGAAGTAAGAGCTACAGATGGTTTATATAGCTCAGAGATAGTAGCTTTAGAGTGATTTGTGCCTTGAACCAGAACAACCTTTGTTCTAATAAGGTACCAGAATCTCCACTACATCAGCATCTTCATTAATATTTGTTTCTTTCACATTGATCTGTATCTGTATTAGGTCTGCACCATGAAGTGTTGTTGTGATTCATCTTGTAGGTCTTGGTAGCATTGTACCTACTTAGGCAATTGTATGTCAGAGCATTCAGAATGTTAGGGGAAACCTGATGTAGGCTTTGTAGGTTGTTCTAGATTTGGAGGTACAAAAGAGCTAAATAGATGCAATGCTCACAGCTGATGGGAGGAAGTCATGTGTAAAACATATAGATCTGCTAATTAAGAAACTGAATACTGAGGTTCCCACAATCTGTAAGAATCATGCAATTCTAATACATTCAGAGATATGAATCACATGACATTTCCTGAACATCTGATGTTGTCTGATGCAAGATTGGTCTAAGCCTATGTTCATAATACAGAGTGCATCACAACCATTTGAGAACAGAATAAGAATGGATTGCTCTGGATATCAGGCAACAACCTGCTGAAAAACAGAGAATGTTACCTACTGTGTCATTTCTCTATGTACTTTGTTGTAAGGATTCGCCCGCGAACCCCTTACATGGACAAACAACACCTGTGAGGGCCCAGAGCCTGGGCTCACAAGCTGTTGGGAGTACATGTGTCCTTGCAAGGCACTAAGTCACATGCTTGTGAGCACACATAAAAGGCCACCACTGTGCAAACCCCTTGTTGGGAGCCAGTGGCAATCTTGTCTACAAGTCATACATAGCTGCCAATACCAGATCTTTTACCTCATGTACTCCTTTCTACATACAATTCCTCCTATAGATTCATTGTCACGCTGATCCACACGTATGATCCTCACATTTGTTGTGATGGCCTCAGTCTGACCACTTACTGAAGACAAGCACTTGGCTACAATCAAGCAGTATCTGAGATATTAAAAGAAAACACCATGCCAGTTCTTTAAAGCTAGCTTTGGGAAATAGAGACAGAATAAATATAAAACAGAGTATCTTTATTATTTCTGGGGAAACAGATACTACTTCAAGCACTAACTTTCTGGTTTAACTGCTCTTTTTTACTTTAAATAGTCTTTTATGCAGGCACTGATGGACTGACAGCAGAAGATGAGAAGGGACAAGATACTAGAAGTGTCTCCAGAGATGACTGGTGTCCAGTTAATTCCAGATATCTATAACATATACTCTGATAAGAACTTAGAGAATGAAATATTCATAACTGAAGAAGAAGATCAAGAGCTGGTGACTATAAGACAGACTGTCTCAAGAGCTGAGTTACTTACATAAGTTGTTAATAGAGAATTTGAACAGATACATCAATATGCACAGCTGGAACAGAAGAGATAGGCACAAGAGAATCATGAAGAGCAGCTACTTTAGCCATATTAATGCTGGTAGTGCAGCATGAACAGTGAAATTCAAAAATCAATAGCTAATGCAGAGATGAAAATTGATTCTAATTTCAAGATTTTTTGCTTGTTTATTTTTCTTAATTTTCTTGATGCAGCAGGGAAAGTGTCTCCAAATATTTGCCATCAGTTTTGACCATCAATTTTGACTGTTATCCATTTTGACTGTTGCCAATTTTGACTGTTGTCAATTTTGACTGTCAATTTTGGTGTCATCAATTTTGATCATTGTTAATTTTGACTATCAATTTTAGTGTTGTCAATTTTGACCATCAATTTTTGCATTTGTCAATTTTGGTGTTTGTCAATTTCAATGTTGTCAATTTTGGCCATTGTCAATTTTGATCATCAATTTTGACTATTGTCAATTTTGACTGTTGTTACTTTTTGCTGTCATATTCAGTTTTGACTGTTCTGACCATTATCAGCTTTGAACTACTATCAGTTTTGACGAGTTTTGCCTATTGATAAAAATCACTACTATACTTAAGTAAAATCTCTTGCATGAGTTGGTTTAAAGTATGAAATCTTGACAATAATAAACTCTGTCTGAGATTAGTGTTGAATAATTATTTTTCCAACTCAACAAAATTCTGCAACAGAAATATCATCAAATTTACCATAATATTATGCATCTTCTGCAATCTCAATAGACAGAATTAAGCCACAATTTTGGGATAGCAAAAAGATCTTACTAAGAGAATTCTTTTAATAATACTTTTAATTCAAACTGCTTACTGGTTGTGAAGAAAAGGACCATGTAATGGAAGTTACAAATTGGATTAGCATGAAAAAGAACACTAATTCAATTTGAATTTCCATTACATCTACATTTTTGCTAATAGCTTCACAGCTATCCATCATACAGCCATGAGAGTACCACAGTTCAAATCATCTTTCTGAGCCAGTTAAAATGAGCCCATTTTTGTTAAAGAATATCAAGTTTTAGATGTTATGTTTTAGTCAGTATTTGGCCTATAGAGATTGAAACTGCTATGAATCATGAGAATATCACTTTTATGAAAGAGATTGTGAATATATTCTTTAAAGCCTGTGACTCTCAGGGAAACTGGCAGTTGTTTCATGAACAAGTGATGGTCACAAACATAAAAGATAAGATGCTAGTATGTTTGAGCTGCCTGCAGCAATACAATCTCAAGATATGTTTCAGAGAACTAAGACTAGAGTTTTAAACTGTGTGTTGTGATCTGCTTGTAAAGATTAAACCAGTTAATCTCTCAGAGCTAGTAAAGAGAGAGAAGCCCATCTATATAATAACTCTCTGCAAATCAGAACAGGTGGTGACAGCAGATCTAGATCTTCAGATACCAGAAGTTTATTATAAACTTACAGAAGTACTTAGTAACAAGAGAGCTTGAGAGCTGCCACTACACTGTGAAGATGACTTGGCTATAGATCTTGAGTCAGAGAAGCAGTCAGAATTTGGAAAAATCTACAGACTTTCACAAGCTGAACAAGAGACTCTTTGTGATTACCTGAGCAGTACTCTAACTTATGAGTTCATTCAGTCTTTCAAGTCATCTGCAGGAGCACCAATTCTGTTCACATTCAAGAAGAATGGTGGACTAAGAATGTGTGTAGACTATCACAATCTGAATTCAAAAACAGTCAAGCATTGGCAAATTTCTACAAGGCCTGGGGCTAGCCCTGGATATCTGGGTGGCCAGGGTGTCTGTGCTTATATTGCTTTTCTTAGCTGATCTCAAGCAGGCACAGAACTCACTCTGGTAAGTATTTTTCTCTGCCATGGTCCCAGGCAACTTCTAATATAATGAGTGCCTTTGCTGCATCTGCTGTTAATTTAGCATTTTCTGTGAATGCTATTATTTTCAACAACTCTGTTGTATCTCAGTGCTGCATTCATAGTTATCAAATTAGCTATCAAGCTCACAGTTATAAAAATAGTAGTTAAAGATATGCACTACAAACAAGTTGATATAGTTACAGCCTACCTGCATGCTATACTTAAGTATCATAAGATTTATATAAGTCTTCTAACTGGAACAGAAAGAAAAGACTTGATCTGTAGACTCCAGCAAGCTCTGTACAGACTGAAGCAAGCAGAATATCTTTGGCAAGAGATTTTTACAGAAGCTCTTATGAAAATTGGTTTAAAGTCACTAAAGAATACAGATTCATATATATTTATAGACAAAGAGTCCAGTCTGCTACTAATAATCTACATTAACAACATTTTAGTTACTACTTCTACAAAAGAAATTATTACTAACTTCAAGAACAAGCTATCTGACTGCTTTTCTATAAAATCTCTAGGCAAACTATCAAGATTTCTAGATTGCAAAATTGAACAAGATCATATGAAGCAAATAATCTATCTCTCCCAAGAATTATATATTCAAATAGTTCTTGTCAAATTCTGCATGACTGGCTTAACAATTTAGTCTATCTCTATGGCAGAAGAACTACAGCTTACACAGAAGTCTAAGCCTAATTCAGTAATTACTAAAAGCACTATAAACTGACTACAGCACATTCTCAGAGCTCTTAATTAGCTCTCAATAAAGAGCTGCTCCAATATTACATTGACTATCAACAAGCTCCAAAAATTCACTACAAAGCCAACACTAGTGCATCTAGAATATAGCAAATAAATACTGCATTATTTCAAAGAATTTCCTGCACTAGGCCTAATTCTCAGAGGTACTCTGAAGCCTAAAATTCCAGAATTACAAGTCTACATGAATGCTAGTAGGCTGGTATTCAGGACTGGGATGGGATCCCATTTCCCATTGAACCTGGTCCTGGTCCCAAATTTAGAAACAGCCGGGATTCCAAATATGAAATCTCAGTCCCATGTCCCATTCCACTCAAGAGCTTGAGGTCCCGTTCCCATCCCTATTCCAGAAATTATTTCCCAGTCCCATCCTCAAATAGAAAATTATGTCCCACATCCCATCCCAGCAGAGATGATAGACTCCCATTTCCCATCCTGGCCAGGTCCATGTTGGAACCAGGATGGGACCAGGATTCCTGGTCCCACCATGTCAAATTCATAGGGAAGAGTCAAACTGATCAAATTTTGTGTGGACTGTTACCAAATTTCATTACTTTTTTGATGGGCAACATACAATCATCTTTTCTAGCATTTAGAAAGAGAGGAGGACAAGGCCCAACAGTTGACAACAAGAGAGAACATTCAAGAAGCTATCAAAGCTGCCAACTTGAAATTTCAGAAATACTATGGTGATACTGAGCATTCAAAGGGTGAGCTGCTAGCTGTAGCTGCTGCCCTCCATCTATCATGCTGCATGAGAGCATATGATTCAGAGAATTGGACCAGTGATGAGTGTGAAACATACTAACAATATATTTTGAGGTTTTACAAAAAGCATTATAAGAAATATGAACAGTCAAGAGAAGTAATACTTGATGTAAATGATGTATATTTGTTATAAGTATTATTCTGATTTCTTCTCTGCTAACTTCTCTAGAATATTGAGCAAATGATTTTTGAGAGACCCTATTAAAGATGAGCAAATTTCCAAAATGAAATGGAGTAATATTTAAATGACAAGAATTTGACATCACCTCAAGCTCCAATTCTGGAACAGTGGAGGATGCTAGAGCCTGATTTTCCAACTGTTGCTCAGATGGCAAGAGACATTCTGGCTATATCTTTAACAGAGGTTGAAGTAGAACAGGTTTTCAATATTGCTTGGAATACATGTCATTATCAACAATCATAGCTCCATGCATCTACAATCAAGAAGATCATGCTGCTTAAACATGGAGATAAGATACATATGCTGGATGAAGCACTCATATCATATGAGAAGTTGGTCAAGGAAGTCATTCAAGACAATCAAGATGATCAAGATACTCCAGAGATTGTACAGAAAGAGATTGCAAGCCTGCTAAATTCACTACTTAATCCAGATGAGGAACAGGAAATACATCAACATTATCAATAGATAGACTCAAGTAGCTAATAGCTTGCAATATGATCCAATTATGCAAAGAGCATTACCAAATTTTGGTACTTTTCTGAAGTTGAATAAATTGATAAAATTATGTTAGAACTGTTACCAAATTTCATTACTTTTTGACAACACAAATGGAACCAGGGTTTCTGGTCCCATTCTACACTTTACTGGTTCCATCCCATATATAATATTGAAATTCCAGTTCTATCCCATTTTGTCATGTCAGGTCCTGGGCCTGTCCTACTAGCTAGATTTTAATTCCAGTCCCAATCCCATCCCAATCCCAGTTCCCACAGAACTGTCCCAATATGCTGTTAAACAACCTGGTCCCATCCTATTAAGCTGAGCTTCAACCTGATCCCATCCTCAGGACAGCAATTGGGATGAGAATCTGGGATCAGGATGGGAAATCCTGGAACTGGATACCACTCTAAATGCTAGTCACCAAGACTGCAAGAAAGAATGCTCAAGAGAAGCATACATATTATTTTATATGAGGACTCTCATTGCATG
Organism: Coccidioides immitis RS; assembly: GCF_000149335.2. Classification (NCBI taxonomy): domain Eukaryota; kingdom Fungi; phylum Ascomycota; class Eurotiomycetes; order Onygenales; family Onygenaceae; genus Coccidioides; species Coccidioides immitis. The sequence continues at coordinate 8,069 of NW_004504308.1, read as the reverse complement.
AAGCTCAAAACACCAAAAGATTATTATGCTGTCAAGCACAGTAGCAGAATTTTGTGCTCTTGATTCTGCCATAAAGAAAGCACTCTGAATTCAGAAGCTCTTACAAGATCTTAAGCTTCCAGCAAAAGCTCTGATCTCTATTATTATTATTTTATTATTATTCATTATAGTCTTATGCAGTCAGTGACTATGAAGACTACCTAACAGCTTCTCTGTTAGAATTTACTTTGTATACATTGTAGAAACTGAATAAAGGAAAAAATTCAAAGTATTTCAAGACAATATGAGATATTCTTTCTCCACAAAAGTTAAATAGCAGATAGGATATAATATTAATTTTAAAGGAAAATAATAATTCTTGTAACAATGTGATACAAATCAAAAAGAAATAAAATTAGCATATTTGGGAAAGCCACTGTCTAGTAGCTATTCCAGTACATTTCAGAAATAAAACTAGCTATTTTAAGGCTAATTAAGCTTCAAAAATAAAATTTAAAGATAGTTGAGAAATATCAAGTTTTTGTTGAATTTTTCTTCTTTCAGTATAATAAGCTGAGCAGTCTAATAGTAGATGCTTTGCATTTTCAACACAATTACAGAAATAGCATAAATTAAAAAAGTAGTCAGATAATTTTATTAGATAAGATCTGAAATAGCTATAACCAAGCTTTAATTGGCAAATAGTTGACCATATCTTCTTAGATAGGGAAGAAGAGATGCTTTCCATCTGGGTTTTATTTTAAATTGAGAGTAGTGATTTGTAGCACTTTCTCTATTAAAAACATCTTTAAACTACTCTATCATTGCTTGTTCTTTTATTTGTCTTTTTATATAAGTAAGAGATATATATCTTCCAGAACAAACTTGATTTACTTCTGTAGCTTTCTTTACTGCTAGGTTAGCTTTTTCATTTCCATGTATATTTACATGTGCAGGAACCTAATGAAGATGTAGATTGATTTGCTGATTTCTAATAGACTTAGCAGTTTTTCTTATAGATTGAAGATAATATAAGCCAGAATTAAGATCTTGATTCATGAGTCCCTGAATAGCAGCTTGACTATCAGAAAACAGCCAGATATCTGATATTGATCTTGATTGAGACTGAAAGATAGAACTTGCTAATTGAAATACTTTATCTATAGTAAACAGTTCTGCATCAAAGACTTCAAGATATTTTCCTAGATTCCATAAAAATCTAATATTATCTTGTAGATTGTATACACCAGTACCAGCATATTGATTTTCTTCAGCTTTAGATCCATCTGAATAGAGAATTAAAGATATATTATCTACATTTCTAACTTTATTTATATGACTATCTTTAGCTGTTTTCTTGTCTGAATTTTCAATTTGAATATCTATCAAATCAGCTAGATTTTCAGATCAAGGTGCATTCTATTTTGCTTTGATTTTCTCTGTTTTTAGAGAAGATAATATATTTGAAATCATTGAACAAATTCTGAATACTTTTTTGGTTTATTGATTTTTGTTCTTTTTCTTTTTCTTTTAATTGATATTTGTACAACATATTCATTATTTAATTCTGATTGATTCCAATCTAAAAACCTTCTCCAATCAAGATTAATACCATTATTATAAAATGGAAAGCTAGAAGATACTCTTTTTCTGGTTGCAAATTCTTTTGGCATTTTTAATAGTCTATAAGTATAGTTTCTGCATAGTCTATTAAATCTTACTTTGGCAGAAGCAATAGCAGCTTCAATCTCCATTAAAAGCTTCTAGAACCTTTCTTAAAGCAGGGTTTTAAAGTTTTTCATACTTATAGAGAAGATTCTTTTGATTCTCCCACCAAATCTGAACACCATAATCAGCTACTGAAGTAATACAAGCTATATAAAGTTGTCTCATAACTTAAAAAGTAACACCTTTTTCAGTATTTAAAAGTCTGATTATTTGATTAAGAACTCTTTCAGCAGCTAATATCTTAATTTCAACATGATTCTTGAAAGTAAAAGTATTGTCAAGCCAAATATCTAACCATCTCACTAGCTTTTTTGGTTTAAAAACTTGATCATGTAGTTTAACTGAGTTATCTTCACTAAATGATTTAGTAAAGTGGATTAACTCAGTTTTTTCCATATCAAATTGAACTACATGAGAATCTTGTCTATTAGACATTGCTTGTAAAGCTTTATCTAACTTAAAGTAGTTTTCTTCTATTGAGGAAGAGAAGACAACAAGTCTAGTATCATCTATATAACTAGGAATTCTGATACCTTTAAGATCCAAATCATTATTATTCTTAAAGAGAAATATAGTATATATAGAGAAAAGTATTGGAGATAGAGGTGAACCTTGAGGAATTCCAATATTTATAAATATCTTTTCTTGTTGTTTCTCACCATCAAAAACCAGTTGGATTTTTCTTGTTTGCATAAAATAAAAAATCTATATAGCTAGTAATTTAGGTAGTTGCAAATCAGAGAAGACCTTTAAGAGTCTATTTAGTGAAACATAGTCAAATGCTTCTTTAATATCAATAAAGAGAGCTGAGGCTACCAATTTATTAGCTTTTACTAATTGAATATCATGTACTAAACTCATTACAGCATCTATAGCAGAGCATTGCTTCTTTTCTCCAAACTGATTAAAATATAGTAGTTTATTTTAGAAGACACAATAAGAAAATGTAGAAGTAATAACTCTCTCTGTAACTTTTCTCAAGCAGTTAAGTAGAGAGATGATCCTGTAAGATTTTGATAATGAAGCTTTTTTATTTGATTTCTTTAGATGTGAGGATTGTACGTGTGGATTGGCGTGACAATAAATCTATAGGAGAAATTGTACATAGAAAAGAGTACGCGAGGTAAAAGGTCTAGTATTGGCAGCTATGTATGACTTGTAGACAAGATTGCCACTGGCTCCCAACAAGAGGTTTGTGCAGTGGCCATCTTTTATGTGTGCTCACAAGCATGTGACTTAGTGCCTCATGAGGACACATGTACTCTCAACAGCTCACAAGCTGAGGCCCTGAACCCTCACAGGTGTTGTTTGTCTGTGTAAGAGGTTTGCGAGCAAATCCTTACATTAGAATAACTTCAGTAACTTCTCTCCAGATTTCTGGATGATATCTCTTTTCAAATAATATAGAGTATAACTTGAAAAATCTATCTTTAAGTACTGGATAGATTTTTTGTAGTATAAGAAAGAATATACCATCTGGGCTAGATATACTGGTTTTGGAGCCTGAAAAAATAGAGTTCTTGATCTCTATCTCTTGAAGATTAGGCCATTCTCAATCTGGATTTTCATGATATTTATTTCAATTTATTGGTGGATAACTTGGTGATTCTCTGAAAAGAGTTTTTATAAAAGTATTGCATTTCTCTTTAAATGAAATAGCTTTATTTTCTATTTCATTTTCAGAGTTTGAGAATTCTAGAATAGGAGTTTTTTCTACTCTTTTTTCTTTAGTATATTTATATGCTTTAAAAATCTCTTTTTCTTGAGCATTCTCTAGAAATTCATTTCAACAAGATGACTTTGCCTCTTTAATAGCATTAAAGTAGTCATTTCTAGTTTGTTGAAAGAACTCTAAGCTATCTTGCTTATTCTTCAATTCTCTAAAGACTTTTGTCATAGCTTTTCTCTTAATTTCTAGCTCATTACTTCACCAAGGCTTAGATCTTTCAGTTATTCTCTTTTTGGGGATGTGTTTCTCAATAGAGATTTGAATTAGATTTCTTAATTTAGTTGCTTCTAATTCAAGTTCTGATGAAGTATTTTCTATTGAAGTTCATTGAAATTCTTCTTTTTCTAGATTTTGAAGAAGAGATTTATTTACTTCATCTCAATTAGCTTTCTGAAAGTTATATTGATTTGAATAAAGTGAATTTTCAACAAGATTTTTAGTATTTAGTTCAATACTGAATTGAATAATTTCATGATCAGAGTCAGAGTGAAGAGCTTCATTAATTCACTACTCATGTATCTTTTAAGTTAAGTTGATAAAGAAGAAGATCCAATCTATAATTGATTTAGATGATAGATTTGGTCTGAAGAAAGTTTCTCTGTCTATCTCATTTATTATATCCATATTATTCTTCTCAAGCCATTCCACTAGTTTTTCAGCTCTAACTGAATTGACTATATTTGAATTCCACCATGAATGGTGAGCATTCATATCTCCAGTAACAATAGAGTATTGAGAAGCTGAGATATTTACTATTTCTATCTCAATAGTCCAAAGATTTGAGTTGTCCTCTAGATCTTTTTGATTATAGATATTTATCAGTTGTATGGTTTCAAACTGATTGTATTTATCTTTAATATCTATAACTAGAAGATCATTACTAGAGCATATGTCAGATCTTAAGCAGGGTTGATATCTGGACTGTTTTCTAGCAAAAATAGCTACTCTAGATCTCAAATCTTTATTCTCAGGAAGATTGCAATAATATGCATTATGAGAGACTGTAAACTGATTATCTGAGCTCATCTATGGTTCCTGAAATAAAATATAATCAATTTTCTTTTCAAACCCAATATCAAGACATGTATGCATTGACTTTTCATTTCTTCCAACATTATTCTGAAGAAAGATCAATTTTGAAAAAGTATTTGAAGTTTTATTTAACATAAATTAATAAATGGTGATCTAACTTCAATCTTCTTCTTAGAGATTACAACTTGATTTTCATCTTCAAAATCTGTTTCATGAGATCTCTTAGAAACGGGTTTAGTTCTGGAAAGATTCTGCTCAGCTCTTACTAGTTACATTGATTTACTAGTATTTTGTGGTGAATAGTTGAATTTTTTGAATAAAACACACTCTGTACTTTTAGCCACATGATTTTCTAGGCAATTAGCACATTTTGATGTAGAGTGTATACATTTTCTTCCAGTAATCTCACAAATTGAGCATTCATGCATACTTGTTTGATGTTTTTGAGCACAGATACTACATCTAGCTTCTTTTTTACAGTTTGGTGCTGTATGTCTATAGATTTAACAGTTAAAGCATTGTACAGTGCTTTTAAATCTTTCTAACTGTTTGTATTTACAAACTTTAAGATTCTGTCCAGCAATCACAACTGTTTTCAGATTTTCAGCTATTGTAGTATTTTGAACATGAAAGAACAGCAGATGCATGTTTTTTCTGTATTTTATTTTCAGCAGAAGATAGCCAGATTGGGGTTTTTTTTAAAGAGATAGAGTTAAAAATTTCTATCTCTTCTTTTAGAAGAGATAATCCATTCTCTATATTGAAGATCTCTGTAGAGATATCATGAACTACAAAGACTTTCCAGTGCTTATCTTTGTGAATTTTCATGCTCTCTATATCAAAGTTCATTAGATCTAAGAATATAGATATCCAAGTTTGCTTGTGTTTTTGAAGAAAATCAGCTGAAAAGTCTTCTGTTGTTATTAGAACTAGAGATTGGCCTTTAAATGACTTAGCAATTGAAGAAATAACTGATTTTTCAGTAATATTTGCTTCAGTAAAGCTGTCATTTATTCTATTTCTGAAGAAGAAAGCTTTGTTACTGATCTCTTCAAGTACTTGAGTATTTATCTTGAGAATTAGTCTTCTTTCTCTAAAGAGTTTTGGCTCAGAGAACTGTTTTTTATCTTCTTTACCATTTACTTTAAAGAGTAAAGAAGATTTAACTGAAGATTCAGTATTTAGTCCAGTTATAGAGCAGAAGAATATGATTTGGAAGTATTACTAGCAGATACTTTCTCTTGAGAGCAGCTTTGTGAAGTATTACTACTATTAGTAGCTGCTTTTTTCTGATTTTCAAGCTGTATAATTCTTTTCTCAAGATTTTGAAGTTCAGACTTTTCAAAAACAGTAGTATCTTCTTTTTCTTTAAAAGAAAAGATTTTTTGTATACTCAAAATACAAGCATTTAGTTCTTTTTACACAAGAACATGATTCTTCTTCTGAGATTCTTTAGCAAGAAGCTTGAGAATTGACTTTAGATCTTGCTGTTCAGATTCAGAAGAAGAATCAGAAGTAGAAGGCATTTTGACTACATTTCAAGAAATATCTTCTTGAATAAGAAAACAGAAGATAATCTTTTGAAATTACTTTCTTAAGAAGATCTTCTGAGGTTATTTTGTATCCCACTTGCTAGTTAACTTAAACTAGTTCAGTTGTTTTACTGAGAGCTGAAAATCTCAATGTAGTAGGTTTTTCTTTAGCTAGAGCTACACCTATTAAATTCTGGACTAGTTTTTTGAGAGAACTAGCAAACTATATAGTTTTTCTTGAAGACTGTGATCACGGAAACAGCTTCTAGAATAAAAACAATGGAAAAACTATTGGCAGAGTAGAGGGCAAGAGGGCAAGCTAGTAAATTTAAGAGATATGAGCAATTAAGTCTTAAAAATCAGTTAAATTAATACTAGTAAGTATACTTTTTGAAGAGAAGTATCAAACTAGAGGGTTTTTTGCAGGGAAGCTTTGAGAAACCAGCTGAGAATATTCTTAAATTTAGTAGTAAAGACTCACATTCAAGAGGCTAAAGCTAATACTATAAAAATAAGGTATATTCTAAGCAGAAAAGTGAGAAGGGCAGCTGGTTTTTTCAGATGTAGCAGCACCAGAAAGCTAGCATATCTTTTATCAGATGGAAAAAATAGCAAACCTGTTAAGTCACTAGAAATCTAGCTTGATTTTTTTCTTAAATGCAGAAAAATTAATGAAAACTGCTCTGATTTGCAAGGTAGCTTATATTATAGCTTTGTGAGGATTGTACATGTGGATCAGCATGACAATGAATCTATAGGAGAAATTGTATGTGAAAAAAAGTATGCAAGGTAAAAGGGCTGGTATTAGCAACTATGTACAACTTGTAGACAAGATTGCCACTGGCTTTTAACAAGAGGTTCACACAGTGGCAGCCTTTTATGTGTGCTTGCAAGCACATGACTTAGTGCCTCACAAGAACACATGTACTCCCAACAGCTCGCGAGCTGAGGCTCTGGGCCCTCACAGGTGTTGTTTGTCTGTGTAAGAGGTTTGCAGGTGAATTCTTACAAGCTTGTTCCTAGTTCAAAAACTTAGTTACTATAAGTATTTGAAAAGCTATTTTTCACTAATTAATTCTGATTTGTCAGCTACCAAACAATATAGAACATAGTAGTATTTAGTAGAGATTGGTCAGAATTTGCAGGGATCAATTTGGCTTAGCTATACCAAGAGTATCAAGTTGATAGAGCTGATTCAGTGCTGGTGTGAGATCTGGACAGCAAAGATCAGATGAGAAGGGGTAGGGAGATAAGATGGAAGTAGATAAGATAAGATAAGAGCTCTAGCTTAGCTTGACACACCTTAACAAAATGTGAGTAAGCAAGAGTCTTGGCAAGAAAAATCAAAATAAGAGAGTGTCCGGTAAGAGATTTTTCAGATAAAAAGAGTGTGATAACACAACAAATAATAGAGATATAGTAAAGAAAATTTGGTAATTTGTTTAAAGAGTGTTATTGAGGTTGTCTCTCAAAATTCAGATGAAAAGATCATGTGATTGCTGAGTAATAATGTGAGAAGTGTTTCTGACAGGCGTGAGGCTGGCACCATGTATTTCCACTTATATCTCAACAACCGGCAGGGCAATTCACATGAAAATTGGAGAGGTTGTTAGGTAGAGGAATAGCTTTCAAATGAATATAGTTTCATCCATTTTGAACAAGAATTGACTGAGTTGTGAAAAGAGAGTGTGTGAGAATGTCAGAATGCCAAAATTGACCAACAGAATCTACAGAGCAAATAGTGAGTAAAACATAAGATTCAAAAGTTGATATTTTTTAACAAAAATAGGCCCACTCTAACCAGCTCAGAGAGACAATTTAAATGGTGGTACTCTTATGTCTGTACGATGGATGGTTGTGGAGTTATCAGTAAAAATATAAAAGGTAACGGAAAAACAAGATGTAACGGAAAATCAAGTGGTTAGGGTTAGGGTTAGGGTTAGGGTTAGGGTTAGGGTTAGGGTTAGGGTTAGGGTTAGGGTTAGGGTTAGGGTTAGGGTTAGGGTTAGGGTTAGGGTTAGGGTTAGGGTTAGGGTTAGGGTTAGGGTTAGGGTTAGGGTTAGGGTTAG